>NW_022631002.1:4667527-7097517 GCF_010015895.1 Lontra canadensis
ATCCCTCCATCCTTCCATCCCTCCCTCCATCCATCCTTCTATCCATCCATCCTTCTATCCATCCATCCCTCCATCCATCCATCCCTCCATCCTTCCATCACTCCATCCATCCATCCCTCCATCCTTCCATCACTCCATCTATCCATTCATCCATCTGGAGAGACACTTCTCATTGTAAGATGTTCTCCTTAGCTCTGGTTTGACCCCACTTACCACGGTCACGAGGAACCAATAACTTCTATTCCTTTTTTCCCTAGTCATCAATTTCTCGAGTTCCCCGTTCACACTTATACCGATAACCTTCTCAAAATATAAATACCGAAGCCCAAGAGGATGTGAATGGCATTACCTACACATGAGTAATTGCTAAGGTTAACGTTGGGCAGTGCACCAAGCACAGGAAATATGTGATACACGCATCTATTCATTTTATGCTCACATTTATATAACTCAGCCCAACAATTCATTAGTTTAAAATAATGCTTCATTATATTGCAGCCATTACTACCCGTCAGTGGAAAAAAATGTGTGAAAATTATGCATTTATCTCTTTTCCCACATCCCAGCCTTCCTCCCTGAATTCTCACGACTGTTCTTAAAAAGGCAGACTACCTACTCTAACCTCACCAAGATTCTTCCGCACAATGCAGGGGGAAATGAGGCCCTGGTAGACCAGTTACCTAACGCGGCACATTCTTATTAGCCTAAATTTGGTGGCATCAGCAGGACATTTTCCCATCACCTAGTCTGTGGGTTGCAAAGAATGTCTTTGCACAATTCCTCAGACTGGCTGGTGGGGGGACATGAAGACACCTTCCAACAGAAGTTGTAACACTTTTACACGTAACACTTTCTATGACACAGACATAAACCGAGAATGAATGCATCCTCTGGGATGAATTGTTTGGAAAGCTCTACGGAAGACAGGGACACTGGTGTGGTTAGGTGCTCGCCCTTGTGCATGCCCCGGAGCTGGGCTACTTACACGTCAGACTGAAGAGGGAGACGAGCAGGACTGAGGTTGCGCTGAAATGCAGGGCCCCCGCCGCGTTGCAGTCGACTTTGGAGTTCTTGCAGGAGCACACCTGTACCCTGAGGTCTGTGATGTTTGTCATGGGTGGCTTCCCTGAATCTGTCACCACGATGGGCAGGTGGTAGTTGGCTTTGTTCAGGTTTTGGAGAAGGCTTACCAGGGCGTGCGTATCTGGGGGAGACAAGGAGGACCTTCATGAGAGACGGTTAGACCTTCCCAAATAAAAGGGTGAGGTTTTGGCGATGAAAACCACACCAATCAGGCATTGCATGTGGGTTTATAACCACGGGCACATTTAAACTTAAATTCATTAAAAATTCAAATTCAGCTCCTCTGTTGCATTAGCCACACCTCAAGTGTCCAGCAACCACATGTGGCCGGTGGCTGTGGCCTCGGGCAGCACAGGATAGAACATTCCACGGCCAAGGAGTCCCATGGTTCAGTGCTGTGATAATCTATTTCTAGGGGATCCCTTTTTGTGAAGATGACCGCCTACTAAGAACTCCTCCTGATAAAACCGATAGAACCATCTTTGTCATGATCACATTCGACATCTAGAAAAACTGACTTAAAAACCCATTCTCCCATCGTCACAGTGTGTACCTTTTTCTTATTGTTGTTTTTTTATTATTTTTAATTTTTTACTGTGTTATGTTATTCACCATACAGTACCTCATTAGTTTTTTTTTTTTTTTTTTTATTAATTACCTCATTAGTTTTTGATGTAGTGTCCCAAGATTCCATCTTGGAACACCGCAGTGTGCACCTTAAGTATATATAATTTTTATTTGTCAACTGTACTTCCATGAAGCTGGGAAAAATGCCCCTTCTGGGCATGAACAGTGATAGGCATTAAAAAACCAAAAACAGGGGCGCCTGGGTGGCTCAGTGGGTTAAAGCCTCTGCCTTCGGCTCAGGTCATGGTCCCAGTGTCCTGGGATCGAGCCCCGCATCGGGCTCTCTGCTCAGCAGGGAGCCTGCCTCCTCCTCTCTCTCTCTGCCTGCCTCTCTGCCTGCTTGCGATCTCTTGTCTGTCAGGTAAATAAATAAAATCTTAAAAAAAAAAAGTTATTATTCTCAAGTTACGATGATTTAAAAAAAAAAAAAACCAAAAAACCCAAAAAACAGAACTGGGACCAAGAAATGAACTGAGAAGTCATCTATCTCTTAAATAAAACCGTGAAGAAAACAGAGCAAAGACATGGAAACAGAAACAGGTGAAGTGTCGTCCTGACCACAAGGAGAAACAGCAGAAATAACCAACATGTCACCCCAGCTGCGGGACGGGTCTCATGTAGATGAGAAGCTCGAGTAAGACAGTTCCGGCTGGAACTTTCTGGAAAGAGCTGGTGGTGGCTATTGCAATCTGCTATCACCACAGAAACTAGCAAAGGTGGCAGTAACCCCTCGAACAAGAGGGGGGCTGTTTTAATTAAAAGTAATCAGTGTAACAGAACTCATTCTTTAAAAAGCAATAAAATAGACAAACAGGCCAATGGAATCAATAACGAGAGGAGGGCACTAATAAAATGCGATATGAGATAAGGCCATTCAATACATATGAGATTTTTTTAATAGAAAATTTTATGCACAATTGTACAGCCCGTTTTCAAGACTTAATGAAATGCGTAATTCCCAATCCCGCTCGAAAAGTCTACCACTGCCGGGTGAGCACGGTACCGTGCTGGGTCGGTTGCTGGGGAAGTTCACTACTGGAGACAGAGGGAGTCCAATGTGTGGGTTCTGGTTTCTGACGTCATTGCAAAACCGGGTGAACTTAGTAGTGAGTTCACGTTTGCCACGGGGAGGAAAGCAGGTGCTCATGGACGTAGGGAAACCGTCTAGTTGAGCACATAGGGAAACCATCGGGCCCAGTTTTGAACTCCACCTTCCCACATGGAGAGACTGGTAGGAAGGGACCTGACTGGCAAGTCTCCTCAGTGAGGGACAGGACAGATGTGTGACGATATCACCGTTGAACATCAAAGCCACGGCTGTCGCCAAGGCAAAGCTCATGGTGTGGAGGTCTGCACGCAAAGAGCAAGATGGAGGGTTAGAGGCTAAGGCTCCATCAGGATTGTTCTACCGGGCTGCCTGTTTCTTTAGCCTTTTCTGAGAACACGCACACCGAGAGATGGCTGGGCCGTGCCATGCGTGCGGAGAGGCCGAGACCTTGGCTTCTGCGGGCTGCAGACTGGGTGGGTGTCCAGTACGGGGCGTGTGGTACAGAGTATACGGTGGAGGCTGGAGGGTATGGACGAGAGAGGAGGAGGGAGGGACAGTGTGGGAAAGGCCGGCAAGCCAGGGAAACGAGGCTTCGAAGCTAGACAAGCAGCTAGAGAACGCGTAAACCCGACTTACTGTTGATCTTGGAGATCTTCCAGACTTTATCGGGAACAGCCTGTTTGTGGATCTCAAATTTGAAAGGGTCTGTATTTGGGTGAAGGTCCTTATCGGACGCTCCCAAAATCACGACGCTGAGGTTTTTGGCGTCATCGCAGACCTCTGCGACTGTGGGGTAGATGATGGGGGCGTTGTCGTTGACGTCCTCCAGAGTGATCAGCAAAGTTCCAGTCCCAGTAGCGGGAGGGTTGCCTGCGGGGAAGGAGGGAGAGGTTAGCAGGCTGCTGGCCCAGGCCAGAGCTCGACACCTTTATTATTATTAAAGGGTTTCAAATAGGACGGCCCGAATAGCTTACACATGTGCATAAAGTCTAGTGGCCTGAAAGACTTCTCATATACTTTTGATGTAAATTCTTTAGCCTTTACCCTTAGGATGCGAAGCTTCTTCACACAAGCCATCCTAATGCGCTGAAAGCACAGAATGGATATAACAAACAGGACCTTTCCTCGCTTAGCGAATGAAACCTTTTATCTAAACAGCCATGTATTCACAGCTGTCGATGGCACAGGGAGGATGGGGTCCCATGAGACAAGACTGGGTTTTGTATATATGAAATAGCTCTGTCCGACTCGGTAGACTGCCGGAGAAAGAGTGAGCTAATCTGGGGTTTCCTTTGCAGTGGGGAGTGGGTCTGGGTTGGCGGCTGGTGCCCCGGGCGGGGGGGGGGGCTGACCTGGTGGCACAGGACAGATATAGAAAGGGGGGTTAATGGGGCACCTGGGTGGCTCAGGGGGTTAAAGCCTCCGCCTTTGGCTTAGGTCATGATTCCAGGGTCCTGGAATCGAGCCCCGCATCGGGCTCTCTGCTTGGCGGGGAGCCTGCTTCCCCCCCTCTCTCTGCCTGTCAAATAAATAAAATCTTTAAAAAAACAAAAAAGAAAGGGGGATTAGTTACAGAAACACAAGTGCTGGCTGGCTACTAGGGCAGCTGAAGCAATCATAATATCACCTTTGGGCCTCGTTTCTCAGGTCTTGTGTTTTCCTATTTCAGTTACTTCCTGCTGTGTTTTTTTATCTTAGGGATCATGATTTTTAAAAAGCCCCTTACAACCCCCAGCGTGATACTGTCTTTCACCTAAAGAAAAGGATGTTTCATTTCCAAAAGGCTCAGAGTGAGTTTATTTACTGCTCCCTAACTTTATTTTTAATCATCTAGATGTCAGAGATTTTCTCTTGGGTCCAACCACTCATTAACAGTTCCTGATTTCTCTGAGAAACATTAGATCCAAATTCACAGGCCACAAATTGCACACAGACAGATTTGCCCTATTCCAGAAGGTTCTGGCACTGCTCCAGAATCCAGTACTCTAACTTTATGCACTAGTCCTAACCCAGTGTCTGACTCCATTTCATCTTTCCTATCCTCATGTGCACTTCCAAGCTCAACCTTATTTCAGGTCACAACTCTGTTTGTTTCTTGAAACACACATCAAGTTTCCAGTTCAGTTCTGAATCACACGGGGGCTTGCAGGGTAATGAGTATATGAGCTCAGGGGGTATGTCTCCAGTGCAAGGCAAGGCGAGGTCTGACGGATTCTGCTGCTGAAGACAGGGCACGTCCTTTCCAGATTCAGGCAGGTTATTCTGCTCTGACCCAGACAGTAAAAGATGGAGGCGGCAGAGGTGGCCCTTGTGGGAGTGACACTAAGCACAAGGGGCCAGTGGGAAAGAGTGGCTCCTACCAGCCTCCTGTGCCCACTGTTCTGGGAGGATCATGAGATGTTCTGCCAACACTCAGACTGGCTGTGGCTCACGCCTTCTCTCTTGGCCTACGTGGGTGTGCACAGCGTCACCCAGTGCCATTGTGGGCTGTTAGAGCGGACGGAAGGAGCAAGGAGACGGGCCTGGAGATGTCTGGGAGGGCACAGGGCCTGACTTTCACAATGACCTGTTGGTGCTGAGTCTCCAGGCCACAGGGAGTCACTGGAGGTTTTTCACAGAGGCAGTGGGCCCATCGATGTGACTGATTTTTAGAAACACACGTGATATTGGCAAGAGATGTTGGCCACTGAGGCAGGGAGACCAGCAACAGATTGAGGCATGATGTAGGCAGTTGGAGTAAGAAAGAAATGTCTTGTCTTAGTGATCAGGTACTCAGATGAGGCTGCTGGGGATGGGGAACTCCAAAATGGAAGGTAGTGGGCAGTGGAAAGACATTTCAGCTCTGTGTACCTGTCTAGAAACATGCAGAGCTTAGGGGATGTGCTGGCACTGGGTAGTGACTGAGGACTTGTCCTCATGGAGGCTTTGAAAGGGTCCTAGCCAATCAGGTCACCCAATGTGACAGCACAGAAGGGAGTGGGGGTGGAAGCCTGGAAACCCCCAGAGTTGAAAGAGCAGCTGGTGGTTTGCAGAAGACAGAGGGGACATGAATTGGAAGACGAGGCAATGAACAGTGGTGAAATGGGTCGTGATGCCCCAAAGGAGAAGGAGAAAAGAGAAGCCATGGGACTTTGCAAGGAGAAAGCGACTGGTGACTTCTTTATGAGAGGCAGCCAGTAATGGGGAAGACACCAGCTTGAAGGAAGCTGGGCAGGGAGTCATGAAGTGAGAACAGACATTTTTTCAGCCGGGCTGGTGCAACTTGAAATATATCAACACCCAATGACAGTTTTAGAGTAAACATTCTAATAAATATCCGTTAACGTCGAAACACCAACGTCATTCATCAGCAGAGGGATGACTGTTCCTAATGGTGGCACGTCATCAACCTTTGTTGGAGCAAGAACTCAAAAGAAATGCATAATTACTTGGAGGTTGGTCTTTCACTGTCAGCTTTAGTCATTTGGTTGAATTTCTTGACTGAAAAATTCTTTTTTTTTATTGAATAATTGAGTATCTCAGAGGAATCCATTATATTTTTTCGCTCTGAATATATTATGAAGAGCCGTCACTTGGTAGAATGGATGAGAAGGCATTATGAGTATTTGAAATACGGCCGTACGCATCGGCCTTTCGTGAACTTAATTATACGACTGTCTTCGCTTCCCTGTGTGCTATTCCCGGACTAGGCTGGTGATGTCTTCTTCCGAACTCAAGGAAAATGAGCTTGGTTTTCTCATCGATAAGGGGAAGATGGCACCCTCACAGTCTTCAGGAAAACAGCCTCTCCCAGTTGACTCACAGGATGGAGAAAAGTCACCATCCAAAATTCAGAGGCAATTCAGAAAATAAAGACTCTTCACCAGCCCATTCGGCTCCAGGAGCTCTGGGGGGCCCAGGAAATTTTGGAACTTCTGGGTTTCATGACACACAATAAAAACCTCTCACCTCTTCTCTCCCCTTCCCACCAGCAACCGCCAACCCCCCAGGGACTACTCTGCAGGATCACATGTCAGAACCAAAGCATGGTTGAGACTGGGCCGTCCTCCGTGGAATTTCTGCTTCGATAGGGAAAAAGCCTCAAATTGAGCAAAACTCCCAGGATATGGAGTTAGAATTGTGATTCCTCCTCCTTGCAGCTCCCCCAGAGGAGCCCAGGGGCCGTATTCTCAGGGTTGCTGCATAAGGATTGGAGGACGGCCGTCCTCCAGTGAGTGGAGGGATTTGCCTGTGGTTGTGCAAGTTTCTGTCTTCGTAGGTGAGGAGCGGGAAGGGCCCCTGAGAGAGCAATCATTCTTGGCAGTGGGTTTTAAATGGAATGGGAAGGGCGCCTGGGTAGCTCAGTGGGTTAAAGCCTCTGCCTTAGGCTCAGGTCATGATCCCAGGGTCCTGGGATTGAGCCCCGCATTGGGCTCTTCTCTCTCTCTGCCTGCCTCTCTGCCTACTTGTGATCTCTGTCTGTCAAATAAATAAATAAAATCTTTAAAAAAAAATGGAATGGGAAGTGGGTTCCCCTTTGGGAATTTGGTGAAGGCCATGGTCTTGCTTCCAGAGAAACACACCCACCTCCACGCTGAAGGCACTGTAGGGCCTGTGAGTATGGCTGAGTGTCTGCTGTTCTGACAGCCAGTCTGGGACACCTTTGTTCATAGGTATTTTATTTTATTTTATCTTATTCAGAATCCTGAGCAAACAGGATTTCCACTTCAGCCAGAAAATACTGAGATTTTTTTTCTTTTTTTTTTTGAAGATTTTATTTATTTATTAGAGAGAAAGAGAGAGCAAGTGAGCACAAGCAGGGAGAACAGCAGGCAGAGGGGGAGGGAGAAGCAGGCTCCCCACTGAGCAAGGAGCCCGATGCGGGACTCGATCCCAGGACCCGGGATCATGACCTGAGCCAAAGGCAGATGGTTTAGGATTGAGCCACCCGAGCATCCCACTGAGATTTTTTTCTGATAGAATCAATCACTCAGATGTTTATATATATATGTATATATATAAAATCTTGTTAGTAAGAGACACAACTAGAAACATAGTGTAATCCTAATTAAAAAAATATAATTAGAAATGGAGAAAGGTTAGAAAGAAATATACTGAAGCCTAAATGGTGATTATCTCTCCAGGTAATTGACATTAAAATAATACTCTTCTTTTGTCAATTTGCTTTACAATAACCATGACCATTATTAGAATCAGAAACAGAAACAAATTCAAAAGTTATACAGGGATTTAAAAATATTTCCCTGAAGTAACTTTCTTTTCTCTCACCCTTTTGTTTTTTGTTATGATCAACTGACGTTTGGTGAATTTACAGGGCTGTGCTTATCACTACCACCTAATTTTAGAACCTTTCTTCCGTCGCCCCAGAAAAGAAACCGGGGGCCCGTTTGTAGGAACTCACCATACCTATGTCCAGCTCTAGGCAACCACTGATGGACTTTTTCTCTCTACAGTTTTGTGTTTTCTGGAAGCTTCTATCAGTGGAATCATAGAGTATGTGGCCTCTCGTGTCTGGCTTCTTTCACTTGGCATCCCGTTTCTGAGGTTCAGTCACGCTGTTGCGTGACTCACCTCCTTCCTTTTTATGGCTGAATGATTCTGCCTTCCAGGGCCAGACCATGTTTGGACGGGCCCATGGGCGCTTTCCATCTTCTTGTCTGATAGGAAAAAGGCTGCTGTGAACATCTGCGTGGAAGGGACCATGTCTTCCCGTGCTGCTGTCCTCCAGATGCATGTCCTCAAGAGAGTCCCCTCCGAGGAATAGGGTCGCGGGTCTCGGCACTGCTGGACAGGCTGGCTTCGTACCCACAGAACATTAGGATCTGAGCACGACCTTCCCGAGCTGGCTCGGTGAAGTATAGGCACGAGGGAGATCTTTCTGATCACTGGTCCCACGTGGTCTCACTTCCCTGAGCTGGGTCTAGAGGCATGCGGCATGGGTCCTACTTTGGGAGGCTTGAGTGCAAGCGGTTTTATATGGGGAATAGGAAAGTGTGTTTGCCTATGTGAAGAAGAAAATGCAGGAAAAGAGACACAGGGGGCTGGGAAGCAGGAAGCTCATTCCTGAGCCCCGTGAGCTCTGAGCATCAGGATTGTTCTCTGGCCTGGTATGTAACAGGCCATCAGCGGGTTTTTTGAATTCATTTAGGTTGACTTGAAAAAGCTAATGATGAATTGTTCTTTCTACATGGGTCCTATATATTTACTCCCATGGGCTTCCATCTCCATATTGCTTCTGTTCTGAGGGGAGCAGTGACCCTGTCTGTATTCCAGCCCCCACTTGTCCCACCTAGGGGAGAAAAAAAGGGTGTGTAGGATGGGGTCTGTGGAACTGGGGCTCAGAGCAGGGAGCCCACACCCGTGACAAGGAGAGAGACCTCAGCTGATGTCTCAAGGAAGCTTGAGGACTCCATTTTGGGAGGAAAATCAGGAGGATGGGTTGATTTAATAGGAGTTTAGATGTGGGTTCCCGAGAGAATGCGGGTGCCCTGGCTAGTTTCTGAGGCTTGTCTGTAGGGGCAAGCCGTCCACTCCACCCGGAACTCCCTCCACTAAGCTACTGTGAGCCAAGAATTACCACCTCTTTTACTTCCTACGAACAGGCTTCTACACTAACCTGTACTGTTGCTTACAAGTAGGAGGGAACCAGGGTTCTTCTATATGAGATGATCCCTTGTATTGTTGCGTTCTGCCCATGTCCTCTTTGCTTTGGCTTTTCATTTTCGACAACAAGAATCTCGTTGCTTTTAAATTCATAAGCATTTAGAAAATTGCTTTGTTACTGGAGAGCTTGCCAATTTCACTGGATATTTAAAAAAATTCAATAGTAAACCAATCTAGAACCTGGCCAGAAAATAGATTTGCAAAATATCATGCCAGGTTTCCACACGTAATTCTGAATGTAGAACCGAGGCAATTATTCACGTTAACTCGAAATTGAACATCTTTTCAGAGGAGACCCGTAATCTGAAGTCTGAGCCATTTTAAAAAAAAATTCAACTTTTTGGTTTTTTGCTGTGTTTCTGCTTTACTGACTTTAGAGAAGAGGAGAAAAATAAAAAAAGAAGGGAGAAGAGTTGATTTGGAGGTCATGATTAAACAGGCTGGTCTCGTTTCATTCATGCAATCAGCAATCATTTACTAGGACGCTGCCCTGTGCCTGGCTGGCCCTGCGCAGAAGTCAGCGGCCCCCAGGCAGGAACAGATATACATAAACCGACATCGGACGGTCCAGTGTGGGGAGACGTGAGGCTAAAGGGTGGTGGGAGTTTGTGGCCTGAATGACGTACTGCCCGGTGGTAGATCAGAAGGCTTTGTGAGGAGCCGGCATCTGCGTGTGCAGGAAATGAGAATACTTTCAGAGAGAGAGAAGTTGTCCTGGGAGGAGGAAATCATACGGCTATTTTGTGGGAAGACAGTCAAAGACTTTAAAGCAGGAGAATGGCTTTGATAAAAGAGGAAATTTGTTGTAGGCACAGAAAAGGGGACTGGGCACCAGTGCTGTGGGGACGCGGCAGCAGGGGCGGGAGGGGTGGACTCAGGAACCCGCACGCACCGCAGAGTGGGATCGGAATGGGTGGTGTATGAGCATCAAGGGGCTGATAAGTTTAGGAAGTCAGTCCATAACTCAGTTAGCTGGCTTAACTCTTTGTTAGGTGTTAACAAGATGCCGGGAACTTTGCATTCACGATTCCCAGTCCTTACAACAACTGGGCAGGGAGGGAAACTGAGGCAGACGGAGCCTAAGTCTCACACCTGTGGTGGTCCAGGGAGGATGGGGAGCTGGCTCATGTCCAGATAGAGCAGACTGCACGTGCTGTCAACAGATGACTCTGGGCGCCATCTCTCTATTACAAGATCTCAAGAGTTTTTTATTGGGCCATTTTGTCAGTGACAAAATTGAAGCGGGTGTTTTCGATGTGATTGATATTTTACTGGTACTTGAAGTAACGAGGAATGATGGCTGGGTCTTCAATTTATTTTTCTTCCTCAATTACTGTAACAGCTGAGATAAGGGGTGTTAAACTGGCTTAATTGTGTTGCCATCATAACTAATGGCTTGATTTTATCCCAACTAGCACATTTTAAGTAGAATTAATCAAAACGATCTTACTGCATTCCCCATGCAATCTAGAACTTGGTGGATCGCTAAAGAGAGAAAAACCACGGATCTAGGCATCTGTTGGAAGTTCGGGTCCCTTCCATCCCCAGTCTGGGGCTCTTGGTTTTTGGTAGGCATTTCACAATGGGCCTGCACAACATCCCCCTCCCCACTTTTAACCAATCTCAATGTACTCTGCACAGTATTTCCATTTTGAGTCAACCGGCATGATCAGAACATCTACTACACAGGGGACCGAGGGAAAAGGCAGGTTGGGACACGATATATCTTAGCCTATGAAAAATCATCATCTCACTGCATTCCATTTTAATCTTACAGCTGTTCTGCCTGATTCTATATCTGTGTCTTCTTGGGAACCCACATCATATTTTTCACTGGCAGACTCCAATACACTTCAGACAAGTTGCTAAGTCATGAGAACATGCTGCCGAATTTAGTGATAATTTGGCTTGTTTTTATGCTATCCTTCCCCCTATTCTTCAAAATGAAAATAGATAGGGAAAGGGCCACTTTGATAATCATAGCAAGACTTAATAGGGACGCTGAAGATAGTCTGGGCTTCCTGCTTCCAACTATCTCACACCCACTGAGCTCCAGGAAGAACTAGAACTGAGCCCCACCCCGCCCCGCCTTTTTCCTTTAAACTCTCTGCAAAGCATGGGTGTTGGGAGCAAGGGCACTTGGGCTCCACTGAAGAAAACATTTGTCTTTAGTGTTTAGAGTCACGACTTAGATGTTCTCTGAGGCCATGAGGGCCATCAATAACAATCATGGAACGCTGAGGCATGTACAATTTGGGAACAGAAGGAGGGGGAGAAAGATGAGTTTATGGGGAAGAAGAAGGCAGGAGGGCCAGCCTAATGGAATTCTGAGCAAAAGACAATAAGCCGGTATCAGCAGCTGGCCCTGCCTTTCCTGCCCATGACCATGGCCTGTGGGATTCCAGAACTCTTAGGAGAAATTGCTTGTGACAGTTTTCACCCACTTAAGACAGTGAGACTAACATTTGACCTTTCTGGTGATTACCTGAGCAGGAGCGATAATCACACAGGGATTGGCCCAGTGCTAATTGCTGCTGTTTGCCCCACTGTCAGCACATCCCCAAAGGGATCCCATCTTACTGCATTCCCGAATGTTCTCTCTCCATCTTGGTATTTTCCTTAACAGTTATTATTACCCACCCCACCCCCCTTTTAAAGAAAGTCTAGCAATTCTGTGTTCACTGAAGTCTTTAACAGAAGGGTTCCCGTGCTCTGAAAGGTACTATCTTAACCTTTTCAGAAAATCTGGACCACATAAGGTAAATGATGATATTCATCTCCAAAGATAAAATGCTTGCCAACACAAAAGGTCATACCTTATTAGTCTATAGGATTAAATGCTTTATTTTTTCCAATCATTGAACTACAGCTAGTTCTGGTTTTAGCAAAACAGAAGCATTTCAGTTATAATGGGACCGCACTATTAGGTGATCTGTAACTCATTAAACTTGTTAACAATTTATGAAAACTACCTGGTATACCCTTGCCTATCCTGTAGGTTACAACCTAGCCGTTCTTCGTAGGAATGGACCAAAGTGCATTTCCTCCCCATATTATCTAAACCTGGGCATTTGCTTGGTGGACTGAAGCAAATAGGTCCAAAGATTTTTTTTTTTTTTTCCTGTTAACCCCAGAACAGGTTTCCAGCCCTGATTCTGTCATTTTGTATTCCTTCATCCTGATCCCACAGTCTCCAATCTCTAAGAGGTACTGGAAAGAAAGATCTCTGTTGGTGTTGCCTGGTCATTGTTCTTAACTGGATAAGCAGAGCGGTGTGTAGAAAAAGAAGATGGTAGTTCTTCTGCCTTTTGCAAAATATCGTGGGCGACCCGAGAATACGAGCTTTGCTTTGTTCCCTCTGCAGACAACCTGCCTCTCGCCTTTCCTGACAGTATCAGCCCATCAGCAGCGGAGACCGTCCTTCCACAGAGCGGGAGGATGTCAAGAGTCTGACTCTAGGGCACGCAGGTACTTGGAGAGTGCATGAAAGGTCACAGCCCTCCTGGGCGAGGGACAGTGGACCCAGTACACACTCTCTGAGCAGCTGTGTGTGTGTGTGTTTTGCTTAGTTTTTATTGGAATAGAGAAACACTTATGTTTCTAAAATATACAGCTTGAAGAGTTTTTACAATCTGAACCCACCTGCGTAGTCCAATACGAGAGGATCAAGAAACACATCCACCGGGTAAGCTAGCGGTGGTGATGACCTTTGCTTGTGTTTCAGCTTTTTATAGATGGAACCATTCAGGATGTGGTCTTCTGACCGGCCTTTTGTGGTTCAGTGCTACGTTTCTGAGATTCATCTGTGTTGCTGTGAAGAGTTGCAGATCATTCATTCTCCATGTCGTACAGATTCAATTGTGTGAACATTCCACAATCGACCTATTCCACTCTTAGAGGGCATCTGAATATCTTCCAGTTTGGGGGCTACGATGAATACTGTTGTTATTCACATTCTGACACACGTGTTTTGGTGAATGCACAGCCACAATTCCGTTGGAAAAATAGCTGTGTAATTCCTGGATCATAGGGTGGACAAAGTTTTAGCCTTAGTTGATACTTGCGGTTTCCAAAGTGGTGTTACCAACTTTCCCCTCTACCAGCTGGATAGGAGACTTCCAATTATTTTATATCCTTGCCAACTCTTGGTGTGTTTCATCGGCCAGTTCAACTATTTTGTGGGTATATCACTGTGCTTCTGGATTTCATTGTATTTTCTGGATTAATTTGCATTTTGATTTATAGCTACATAAATTACTTTTTATTTCTTTGATTAATGAAGTTGCGTATCTTTTCTGTGTTGTTGGCATTTGTAGAAGTGCCTGTTCAAGTTCCTTCCCTGTGTTGCTTTGGGTTGTATCTTTTGCTTACAGATGGTAGGATTTCTTTGTATTATAAATACCTTCTACTTTGTGGGTTACCTTTATTGCTTTTTTTAATGATATCCTTTGAACTGAAGTTTTTAATTTTAACATAATCTGCCATTTTTTACCCCTTTTTGTGGTGAATACATTTGTGTCTTGGTTGCAAAATCTTTCAACTCTGTCAAGGACACCAATTATGTTCTCATATGTTTTTCTCTACAAAAGATATTATTTTACTTTTTGGCTCATAATATATTTAGAACTGAGTATTGTATATTGTCTATGGTCTAAGAGAAGGGGCAGGGTACATTTTTTTTCATATGCATATTCAATTAACCCAGTACTTTTATTGCAGAGACTATGCTTTCTTGTTTGAAGTCACCATGTCCGGGTGGCAAACGGACCGTGTGTGCTGGTTATCGGCTTCTAAACTCTCTAATCTACTTCACTGATCAGTTTTTTCCTGTCTTTGTGCAAACATCACAAAATCTTTATTTACCGTTTTTTTTTTTCTTTCTAATAGGTCAGAATATATCATAGTGTAAGTCTTCCAATGTATTCTTCAAGATTGCCTTGGCTATTGTTAGTCCCTTATATTTCCATATGAATTTTACAATCCACTTCCTCTCCTTCACCTCAAAACAGAAACTTGGGATTCTGCTCGGTATCACGTTAAATCCTTTACATCAGTTTGGAGAGAATTCACATTTCAGTAGCATTGAGACTGCCAATCCATGAACGTGGTATATCTCTCTATTTAATAGTATTAAAACTTCTCTTAGCAGTGATTTGTGATTTTCAACAGAGTGTTTTTGCTGTGTCCTCATATGGCAGGAGGGGCAGAGGCACTCTTTAGGGTCTCTTTTATAAGAGCATTCATCCTACTTACAAAGGCTTCTATCTGCATGACATAAGCACCCCTCAAAGGCCCTACCTCAAAATGCCATCACACTAGGGATTAGGTTTCAACACGTGAATTTTGGTGGGGACACAAACATTCAGACTACAGCACCAGCCATCCCATCTTCCACCATTTTGTACCTTTGAAATCTGGCAAATGTCTTAAAGAAAGAATGGTTTGTACATTTAACATAGGTTAGCTTCCTCTGTTAGGTCCTTGTTTCCGTGAGACCCCAGGAGATTTCACTCTGTCCTCTAAAGAGTATTTGTCCATGGTGGGGGCAGGGAGAAGCAGCCATGTGTTTAAGGGCCCTCAGGTTTTCACTTTGGCACACAAGCTCCACATGACTGTTACAAGGATTGCTGGTTTATTTCCCTTCATTTTGGGCCCTCTGCCTGGGTCAAGCCTGACTCTCCCCCCAGAATCAGAAAAGGCCCCCAGAGAGAAGAAATGGCTAGCTGTCTTATTCTTTTTTTTTTTTAGAATGCTTCTTCCCTTTTTGATATTTTCATTGATCGAGGCTTCCTGGCTTCTGCGACTCTCTGATACCTTTAAAATTAAAGACTTTTGTCATCTACCCTGATTTTTCTAGTTTTTGCAGTGGGGACAGTAATCTACTACTTCCTATTTGGGAGATCCTACACACATATCTTTTATCAACATGTTTTGATATAAATTCCTAAGTGACTCTTTGTTTGGAGAAAATCATTTTATTTTGCTTTAGCTTTCCTAGTGTGATGTGACCAAAAAAAAAAAAAAATCTGTATTCTTTCATTCCATCAAATACACTGAATTTATATAAATTAAGTAAAATTAAATGCTTCCTTTGTCTAAAATTGAGACATCAGTTACACTATTAACTTTGATCTAATAGGTACGTGTTTGTTTTTCCTGGCTGAACGTAACACCTAGAGAGAAGTTTTCAGTGAGACAAAAAGGCTTCAAACAAAAGTTCCTTTGATTCATGAGGTCTTTAAAAATTTATGCTCTTTTTACTCTAAGTCTTTTGGGCCTTGTTCAAGATTATCATCTCTAATGATGGTTGTGTATATTAATGCCAACCTGTTTTCTATTTATCCTTACATCTTCAGGGACATTTCGTCCTTTTGGAAACATCTGTGACACCAGATTTTGAATTTGGTTGTTTGATATTAGTATTAAAAGAGTTAGACAAAAAGGAGATTTCATACTATATTTTTCTTAGGACCATTCTTGGCTCCATTCTTTCCTTTCTATAACCCCCACTGGGGTGAGATTATCATTTATTGAACATTTAATATGGCCTTCTGTGGTGAGTGTAGAGGGGATGGCACTTCTCTTTCTCATTTCTCACAACAACTTTCTAAGTAGGAATTATCTTCTTCATTTTGTAGAAGTGTAAGCTGAGCCTCTGAGTCTATAAGCAGATTGCCTAGTGATACCTGGAGAGAAGGCTCTTGTTGCCGCAAAAATTAAAGTGTACTTCACTTCTAGGTTTTTTTTTTTTTTTTGATGAATAATTGCGTAAAATATCTCAAGGCAATGACAACTGTATTTGCTGTATTTCCACCTTTCCTCATGCTGTTCTTAGCTGAGTATTTTCTCTACAAGTACAGGGACTTTTCAGAACTCTGAAATGATTGCTTTAATTGATACTAAAAATGGACACTTTTAAATTCAAACAGCATTTTAAACATTCTTGACTTATTGTCACCCCCCGTTTATGCCCTTAGCACTCCTGTCTAGACCCATTCCTTCTACAAAACTTACCTGTCCTGATGGCTCCCATCTCTTTTGTGTGGGTGACTCTCTAAGAAAAACCTCCTTACCTCTACTTTAGTCTCATGCGACATCATCTCAACATGCACCCCATACAGACAACATTGGGATGATCCTTTGAAACCCATTCCACTTCTATCAATGGAATAATCATCCCTGGTTTCTGGACTAGAAAACAGTATCACCTTTCTCTACTTTATGTTGAGCATGTACGTTTTTCAAAGTCTTGCTTCTTCCTTCCAGATGTTTTCTAGACCCATCCTCTCTGGTCCATTTCTATTGCCACCAGGCACAACTTAACCCTTGCAACTAAGACACCAGCTATAGCTTTCAATGTACTTCCTGACTCTAGACTCGCTCCATCTGAAGTCACTTCACTGCGTCATGCTTTCCTTACCCTGATTTCTGCCCCAGCATTAGAATGCCTCCCTGCCTCCCACATCATCATTGTGCATTTTCTACACTGGGGGTTATCTTTCTAAAGCACAAAGATTATTCGTAATCAAATCAAACCCTTTGGCATAGCATATGGAGCATTTCATGATCTAGTTTGGGATCTATTCCACAGATCTGTTGAATGCCTGCTCTAAATCAGGCACTGTAAGAGCAGCCAGGCATTCAACACAAGGCCTAGTACCAACCTTAGAGCAGTGGGTGCTTGGCCAACTCTCTGCTCTTAGCTTCGTACATGTGGAGCCTACCATGCAAGCCTTCTCAGTGTGCTACCTATCCATATTCTTCCAGGCTTCTCTTTTAGAATGCCTTGTCTTTTCTCATTAACAAAACTAAAAGGCAACCTACTGACTGAGAGAAGATATTGGCAAATGACGTATCCAATAAAGGGTTAGTATCCAAAATATATAAAGAACCAATACAACTCCACATCCAAAAAACAAATAATCCGATTAAAAATGGGTAGAAGATGTGAATAGGCATTTTTTTCCCAAAGAAGGCATATTGATGGCCAACAGACATATGAAAAGATTCTCAACATCACAAATCATCAGGGAACTACAAATCAAAATCACAATGAGATGCCGCCTCACACCTGTCAGAATGGCTAAAATCAAAGACACAAGAAACAACAGGTGTTGGTGAGGATGTGGAGAGAAAGGAACCCTCATGCACTGTTGGTGGTACCCCTCAAAATACAAAAACACTAATTCAAAGGGCTACATGCACCCCTATGTTTATAGCAGCATTATTTACAATAGCCAAGATATGGAAGCAGCCCAAGGGTTCACTGACTGGATAAAGAAGATGTGGTCTGTATACACAATGGAACACTAGTGAGCCAACAGAAAGAATGAAATCTTGCCATTTGCAATGACATGTATGGATCTAGAGACTATAACACTAAGCAAGATCAGTCAGAGAAAGACAAATACCATATGATCTCACTCCTATGTGGAATTTAAGAAACAAAGCAAATGAGCAAAAGGGAAAAAAAGAGAGAGACAAACCAAGAAACAGACCCTTAACTATGGAAAACAAACTGATGGTTACCAGAGGGGAGGTGGGGGGCTGGGTGAAAAGGGTGCTGGGGATTAAGGAGACTACTTGCTGTGATGAACACTGGGTGATGTATGGAAGTGTGGAATCACTATATTGTACACATGGAACTAATATTATTCTGTAGGTTAGCTCTATTGGCATTAAAATAAAAAAGAAATGGGGATGGAATTACAAAAGTGTATTACCTTTTCTCAACTTATCCTTATCCCCGTAACCAATAAGCTCCCTGTGGCCACCCCCAAGGGAGGACCAGGGGCTCTGGGCTTAGGTCCATCAGAATAGTGATGACATTGCTCTGTAGTTTTGCGCTTACTGGCCTAACTCCCCAAATCACTCATTAGCACATGGAGCTCAGGAACCATGAATTATTCAACTCCGAGACTCTGGGACCAAGCACAGTACGTGTGGATGAATGTCTGTGGGCTATTTCATCATGCAATTTCTTCCTTGAAAACTAAGGCAATCTTTTGGCTGCCGGCTCCAGCAAAAGACTTGTCTGGATGTTGCGATGCTTTGAAGATGACTTTTCAATGTACATCCAAATAGATTTCCATTTGTCTACACAGAGTGGATGCAGCTCTTCTCTCTCCCTTTCTTACCACCCACACGACACTCCCTTCCAGTTTTGATTCCTCTGCTCTGTGTTTTCAGGCCCCTCTGCCTCCTCCCCTGACACTTACCCAAATCCTACCTGCCCTTCGAGGCCAAACTCAAAGGTTGACTTCGTTGTGAAGCCTTCTCTGCCTATTGCCTGCCATCTTGATTGTGCGTTTCTCAGACACTGGTCTAATATGTGGTTTGCATGTGAGTCCCCAGCATATGGAGACGGGGTCTGAGAAGTCTTAGTTTACCTGTTCTTGTGTATCACAAGGGCACATACCAAAGGCCCTGTGAATATTCACTTTCATATATGCGACTCAAACTGAATCTTTAGCCACAAGCAACTGGCTTTTCGGAGTAAGAGAGAGAGCAAAACTTCAGGTGTGATTGACACAATGGACATCTCTGTTTAACATACACCGAGACCAACCCTGACTCCCCATCTCAGCCAATGGCAGATCCTATTAGCTTTGTGTCTGAAATAGACTACCTCCAGGATCTGACTTCTCATCCTTTCCCCTATTATCAGCCCAGCTTACCCTCATACCTAGGTTGTCACCAGTCTCCCATACTTGTGCTCTTGTCCCCTATGTCTGATCTCAACCAGGCAGCGTGATGATGTCATACTGCACCCTACTGAGCCCTCGGCCCTGGTGGTCCTGTCTTACCCACAGTAAGAGCAGGGGTGGTGTAGGGCCCATGTGACTCCACACCATCTGTATCCGTACCCCCTGCCTATCTCACCCACTCTCTCTGGTCCAGCCCTCATGGCCTCCTTGGACTTCCCTTAGATAACTTCAGGTCTCCAATCTCCACCACCTTCATGTTTTTATGCAAATGTTGCTGCCGTAGCGAGGCTCCCCAGGGCTGCCTCATTACAACTGCAGCTCCCTGCTGTCCGCTATCTTTTATCCATTTCCTGGTTTCATACATACATTGTATGCTTCTCTTTTTCCCAAAAAGCATATTATGTATTTTACTCAATTTGCTTCCTTTCTCCATGAGAGTGTCAGCTGCATAAGGATAGCCATACTTGTTGGTTCACTGCTGTACTCCAGCCTCTAGAATGGTCTGTGGATGTCGCATTAGTAGCTTTTGAATGAAAAGCCATTGTTCTGTGATTAGGAAGCTCCTAGCTGAGTGCACCTGATGTCTTTCCACAGTCGCCTGGGGTAACAGGATAAAAGCTGTGGGACAATTTAGCCGTCAAGTTCGGTGACGTCCTCTGGGACTTTCTTTCAACTTGCCCTAAGTGAAAGAACTGTCCCACAGATGCGGGCATGATGCCAAGATGAAAGGCATCAGTGCGCCTCCCTAGCTGCGGCACCTGCCTAAGACGAAGGACCGTGAGCTCCCCACTCTGACCTCTAATTGGACAAAGACCGGAGAAATCCAGGCTTTGGAGGTATTACTGACTTAGTGTATGTTTAAATGTTTGCCTTCCCTGCCTCTACACATTTCTGTTCTTCCCAAGAACACCTCCGGGTGTTACCAGAAGAAACATAAAATGTAAAAATGCATTTATAGCAGAAAAGTATACGTTCGGTAGCATTTTAGAAAGCACTCACCACTGTCGACGGCTAGGAAGAGGGCAGTGTACACGCTGTTGTGGACAAAGGGCGACTCGCGGTCCAGCACGGCTGTGGTGTCAACGGTCCCATTGATGGGATTAATATTCAGCCAGCCCGCTGGGTCCTTGTAAATGGAATACCTGAAAAAAAATATAATTCCCAAACAACATTCAGATGACACTCTGAACAGATTCAAGAAATATTCACTGAGCCAAGTGAATGAGGAACAAGCTCTCGTGTAGGTGCCAGATAATTCTTTTTTTGATTTATTTGAGAGACAGAGAATGAGAGAGTAGGTAAGCACAGAAGATGGAGGAAGCAGGCTCCCTGCTGAGCAGAGCCTGATGCGGGGCTCTGTCCCAGGACCCTGAGATCATGACCTGAGCTGAAAGCAGATGCTTAACCGACTGAGCCACCCAGGTGCCCCAGTGCCACATAATTCTTTACAAAAATCCAAAACATCATTGCAGTTATAGTTGTTCATTCAGAAAGTGAGGCTGACCTCCAACTCTGTGCTCAATATTTTGGGCATGTGCCTCCTTCGTGTCTCATGACAAGCCTGTGAGGAGAGAGCTTGTATCGGCCCAGTTCTCCAAGAGGCCGAGTTAAAGCCATCCAAGTGCAGCTCTATTTCTTCAATACCCTGGCTGTGCCCCATGTACAGATCCCGGGGAGAGGTGCTGTGAACGCACGGGCAGGATGCAAGGATGCTTAGAGGAACTGGCCATTCCCTCTGATGGAGAGTCACCCTGGGGACCTCACAGAAGATGCAGTGTCTGAACCGAGACCAGAGGAAAATGAGAATGAGAAGACAAGTCAGGAAGAGAGAGCAATACAAGTTAACACATGGAATAGAGAGATTCACTAGAACGTAAGTCCCACAAAAGCCAGGGTATCTGTTTGCGGTCATGACCCCAGCACCTAAAACATTGCTTAGCACACACACAACACTCAACAGATAGCTGCTGAATGAATATTGTTGTGGGTGGTTGTGCTTGAGGCACAGCTTCTCTGGGGTACACTGACGGTATAGGAGTTTAGAGAGACAGATTTTAAAGAACCTCAACCACTGTTGTAAGGGGTTTGGGTTCTGGATAATGGGAAACTGTCAAAGAACTTTAAAACATTACTATTTTTGGAGGTTGTCGTAAAAGTAATCCATGCTCCTTCTAAGAAGTTCAAACAAAAGGTGCACTGGGTAAGAAATGAAAATCCCATTTTCATTTGATCAGGAGACTAACGGAACAGGACTCAGATTTCTTTGAACTGAGTGGCTGGGATAATGTGGGGCTGTCCCAGTGACATATGGCAGGTGCTCTAATCACTTCTGTACTTGAGCCAGAGTGATGCTGGCCAGTGTTCTCCTGCCATTCTCCACCAGTCTTTGAAATATATGCCCTTGGGGTGCCTGGGTGGCTCAGTTGTTAAGCATCTGCCTTCGGCTCAGGTCATGATCCCAGGGTCCTGGGATCCAGCCCTGTGTTGGGCTCTCTGCTCAGCGGGAAGCCTGCTTCTCCCTCTCCCACTCCCCCTGCTTGTATTCCTTCTCTTGCTGTGTTTCTGTCAAATACACACACACACACACACACACACACACACACCCTTGAGGGGACATGAAAACTGATGGCTTATCAGCCAGGTAAAGATGCCCAAAGTCCATCATTTCTGCCATATACTGCTGGCTTTGGTTCTAAGGACATTTCAAACCTGATTTAACTAACAAGACTCTGGGGCAAACTGCCACCCTAATCTTCACAGTGGAAACGATGTCCACATCCTAACCCTGGGGACCTGTGAACGTTACCTTTTATGGCACAAATGTTGCAGGTCTAATTAAGGGGAGGATCTTGGGGTGGAAAGGGGCTTTTGGATTCCTGCACCACACGGAACCTCAGGTGACCTCATAAGACGGAAGCAGAGAGAGATTTGAGACACAGGGAAGAGAAGAGGCAGACACTAGACTGTTGCAAAGGGGTTTCCCCTACAGCCTCCGGAGGTAGTGTGGCCCACCACGATTTTGGCCCGGTGAGACTGATTTTGGGTTTTTGGCCTTTGGAACGGGGGAAGAATCCATTTCTAGCCTCACCCGGTTTGTAGGACTCTGTTACAGCAGTTTGCTATGGTGACAATAAGAAACCAACACAGCAGGTGTAATATTCCCTGAAAACCAAACCACAGAGCCTTCAAGGTCATAACGTCAGGGTGGGGGCCCAGAGCTGCTGTTCTGAACCCTCACACTGAGCTGCCTCCCAGCTGACTTACTGGAGGGCGGTCAGAAGACACTGGCTGCATTTGGAGAAGCAGATACCTCCGAGGATAGAACGAAGATGACTCCCAAGGGTCCTAGTTTAGATTTTTCCCGTGTAGGTGAGACCCGAGGGGCTGTCCACAGGAGTGTGAATTTAGGTCACCAGAATAGACCCGAGCACCTCTGCGTGCGTCAATCACATCAAATCCAACTTTTATTTTGCAAAAGTAGGTGGACCAGACCCTAGACTGCTGAACTATGCCAGGGAGTGGGCCCTGCTAATGCTTCCCACAAGGCAGTGAGTCTGGTCTTCCTAGAACGGCCTTCAGTGCCCATTTCATAACAACAGGAGCAGCAACAGCATCCAACAGTAGACTTAGTGTTTACTACGTGGGAAGACCCTTCTCAGGGAGTGTGCTAGGTCTCTTCTTTCAGGCCTCCCATCAACCTTGAGAGGCAGATAATATCATTCCCATTTCACAGATGGGGAAACTGAGGAGAGGCTGGCTGCCATACCGCTTTTCATTGTCTTACTTTTTTCCAATGAAACTTCAGGCTATAGATGTCTTAGTTTTCACAGAACTTCTATCATTTAAAATCTGCTTGAATATGAAAAAAAAAAGTCTGGGACAGAATTTCTGTTTTGTTTTTTAAAAGGGTGCCATTTGAGTTTTGGCGAAGAAAAAAAATAAATATTGTTCCAGTGCAAAAATAAGACAACCAACCAACCCAGACAGACAAAGCACTTTGCCAAGGTCAGAGGCGAGCGCGTGGCGATGTTAGGATTTGCACCCTGGCTGTCGGGTGCCAGGGGCCCGCTCTTAACCTCTCTGCCCTGGCCACACGGGATCCTGGATGTCGTCAGCATCACATGGGAGGAAAAGGCATGGACGTCAGAGTGAAAAACCTGGACTTCCACTGTGTGACCTTGGGCAAGCTACTTGTCTGTTTCCATTTCCTTGGGGAGGCAGGAGAATCCCAGAGCTCATGGGGGACCTGTGAGGGCCAGGTGGGGCCCGGCACGAGGTGGGTGGCTCCCAGCAGAGCAGGTCGCACGTGGTCCGCTGGGGTCGGGTCCAGTATGGGATCCTCACTGTCCCCAGGAATGTTTTGGGAGCCCCAGCTCAGCAGAGCCCCGGGGAGACAGTGTCCTGTAAGTGCAGCAGTGGTGGGGAGCACGGGGAATGAGGGGGGCTAAAGTAGTTTTCCCCATACTCCCTTGCTGCCTCAGTGATCATTCCCTTGTTTCTCAAAAACAGAAGAAATGCATTACTCATAAGAATGAACCGCTTTAAAAACACCTATCCTTTCCATAGGAATTTATGTCTCTCCCTGCAAACTGCTGTCTTCTAAGACTGGGCTGAAATGCCTCCTCCCGGTCACTCTGTAAGAGTCCCTGGTTAGAAGTTGTGATGTCAGGATGAGGTTTGAGAGGACCGTGCTAGGCCCTGTGCCAAACTCTTCCGTCGGTACCACATCCATTTCTGTGGTTCTGAACAACCAGATGTAGTTGGTATCGTCCCTGTTTTAAAGGTGAGATAACCAAGATTCAGAGAGAGGCTTAGCAACTTGCCCAGAGCAGTACAGCCGCCGTGGCAGAGATGGAATTGTGCACGGGTGTGTGGGACTGTGGGCACTGGGCCTGAAGGAGGTGCTTTTTGTCACTTATGCTCAGGGCCAGGTGTTGGCCGTTCCATGTCCCTCTGTGCCACGGAGAGCGCCTGGCCCCTGGTGACACCCAGAACATTCGGTGGCAACCTTCCTCTGTTAGTTGCAGTCATCAGAGAAATGGGAAATGCAAAGAAAGGCAACGTTTGTTTCCTGTCTTACCAGGTAACAAGTTTGGAGCTGATCCAGGAGTGATGCGTGGTGGTTCCATGTATTTGAAACAAGGAAAAATTTAAATGGACCATATTTTATTCCCTGATTACTCGAATCAGACTTTAGAATATAAATAAAAACTGAATGAAATTATCTAGCTTTTCATGTTGGCAAAGAAACGATACTCTGCTTCTCCCTAGTCATGGTTTTGATCTCACGATGTTACAGTTTCGTGGTATGATGAACATCTCCGCTGCTTCTCTTGCATGAGGAGAGTTCAGACATGAACTCGGAGGCTGTCCACTAAGAACCATGCCCAGTGCACTTAGGCCTGTCTGCATCACCCTCCCGGAGAAAGCAAGGACTTAGGGTTTCACACAATAGCTGCTCACTGTCTTCCTTCCTTAAAAAAATAACCAGGTAGGGACACCTGGGTGGCTCAGTTGGTTAAACGACTGATTCTTGATTTCAGCTCAGGTCATGATCTCAGGGTTGTGAGATCGAGCCCCACGTTGGGCTCTGTGCTGGGCATGGAGCCTGCTTAGGATTCTCTCTCCTCTTCTCCCTCTGCCCTTCCCCTCATTTACATGCACTCTCTCTCTCCCTCCCTCTAAAAAAATAATTATAAAAAAAATCAGGTATCCATTACCGTTGCTATTTACTTGTGTTTTCTCACGACCTTTAATTCTTTTTCCCTCTAGTAGTTATTTTACTTTGTTGGGTGTCTCTTCCCATTGGAAACCTTGGGGACACATGCCTGTGTCCTGGGTCGCCATGTTGCCAGCTTGTGGCTCCTACTCAGAATCCCAGCCACGAACACAGGAGATCAGGCACAGCCCCCCCACCCCCACCGGTCCCATTCCTGAGCCCTCCTGAGCAATGCAAGCCAAGAGCTGGGGGCAAGGCCCTGAGTGTCGGCGTCATTTCCCCCCATGCCAGAGCCTACTACCCCAGAGGGGAGGGAGAGCAGCCGGGGACCACCAGCCAAACGGCTTTTCCACTTCCTGGGTGAAGGGCCCTTTCGTCAAATCATCCCCTTCTGACCGGTTCACCAGATGCTCTATGTAAATTCCTGACATTTTCAAAGCTGTCTTTTTAATAAACCTTTTGATATAAAAATACCAGCATGCAAGATGTTTTCCGTGCTTTTAGGCCTGAAAAATGCACATGACTTATTAAATTGGAATTTCCGGGCAATTTATCTGTAATGTGAACTTTGCTTGTTACAGGGGAAGAAAAATCAAATTAAAAACGGGACTCATTTCAGTCTGTAACGTGGCTTCACAGGAGCTGCTCAAGGGCTTGTTGGGATTTGGCCTCTTCTGGGTATCAGTCTCGGCAGACATGGGGTGGGCTGGTTAGCAGGGTTGGGCCGCGCCGGGAAGAAGGGCTGGGCTCTGCCAACCATGCTCAGGCCCTACACCTCTCCTGGGAAGCAGGTTACTGTCCTCGGCGCCCCAGCAGAACCGGAAGGAGATTGCCAGGCCAGGGGCCAGGGCCAGGTATCCACCCAGAAGGACTTCCAGAACCAGGGGCTGCCAGACTCAGCCCTCGTGGGGCCCAGGTAGTGATGGAAGGAAGAAGAGACTCCCAGGTTTGACAAGGTCCTTCTATAAGCTTCTTGGGTTCACTTTCTGTGACATGGGGGACCCGTAGTTGTTCAGCACGGATACCAAAACCACCTGGGTTTAGCATGGCCTTCCTTTTATATTAGACTTAAAAATATTACAAAGTAAGACACTGCTAACAGTGCAGGGTTAGCCAAGAGTATCGAAGCTGTATTAGAGCACCAGGAATGGGCAAGTTAGGTAGATAGGGAGACCAAAAGACAGACAGATACAGATGTGGGTATAGATATCTAATACATAATTATATATCTGCCATATATATTAGTTAAATAGAGATCTATCAATCTACTGAGACAAATATTTTATATATAATTACATTTATGCCCATCCATATATACGTTTGGAAATTTACTATTTGATATGGATGGTAGGTTAGAGTGTTTGCAAAAGCTAGACCATTCAACAAATTCCGCTGACTCCTTGTCCATTCAGAACAAGGAAGTTGGGTATCTTTCCGATGTTTTGGACCCTTGGGCATGTTGGCATATAGGAAAATGCACACGGAGAGGTCTGGGCATCTGTTTATAGACTGGGAGCTTGCATTACCTGGAGGAGGGGGACTTGGGTTGGGACTCGTGTCAGAGGAGTCAGTCCAAGATCCCTAGAGCTTTGTTAGATCCTCGAGGGTCAGAGAAGCGCTGATCTAGAGCAAATGCTCGTCGGAGAACCATCAGAAATATCCTGGATGCTATCACGTATGGTAAGGAGGGCTGGTATTTTTTGGACCAACATATGAGCTGCACTGTAGTTCACGAGGGGAGGGACAAGATGGCGGAGAAGTGGGAGACCCTGTTTCAACCAGTCCCCTAACATGAGCTAAATATCTACCAGAACACTCTGACCACCCACGAAATCAACTTGAGATGGAGGATTATACACTTCTGGATCTCTAATTGGGCAGAAGACACCAGTGGAGAGGTAAAGCGAAGTGGGAACACTGGGACTGATAGTGGACGATAAACAGAAGGGGGAGGGAGCCACCAGAAGTGATACCCCAGTATGAAAGTGCCCTGTGAGCAGGGGCCAGCATTAACTTGGAGTCTGGCTCAAGCACTGTAGTTCGCTCTCAGAGAGGAGTCAGTAAAATGGAAAAGACTATGAGAGTCTGGAAGAGGAAAGCAAGAAAAGGAAGAACACAGAGGAATTTCAAATTTCTACTGAAGGAGGCAAAGGACCTGTAAAGCCACAGGGAAGAAATGAAACAGGAGGTGCACCCTCAGCTCCCTGCTTAATTCCAGCTCAGCGGGCTCCCTGTGTGCTAGATGGCATGCCTGCCTGGGTGATGCACATCAACCACTTTATTTAAAAACAGAACCAGAAAGTAATTGAATTTCCAGCAGAAGGAAGTACACTGTTTTGAAATGGCTCACGTAGCTCTGGGTCTCCATGCAAAGGAAAGGGCCTATTTCAAGTCTCCTGACAATACATACAGACCAGATTAAAAGGCCAGTGAATCCGAGAATCCCATCATGGCTCAGGGCTTGCGGAAAACCCGGGGGGCAACCAGGGCACCAGGGCCAAAGAAAGCAGTCTCAGTAACAGGAGGGACCCTCCAGGGGTGGGGAGATGCCACCATCAGCAGATGTGGACAAGGGAAGGTGGGGACAGAGCTTGCCTAGCCCAGCATGGGGCTGTGGACATCCATGGCAACATAGTAGCTGGGAACAGGGGAGGAGCTCTTGACGTCTCTCAGCCCTTCCCCGGACCCCCTTCTCCCAGGGATCCCAGAGTCCCCTGGTGGAAGCCGGCACTCATCCTGCACAAGGCTCTACCAGATTCCAATTCTGACCATTCCATTCTCTTGGAGGCTGCCATCTTCAGATGGCACGGAGGTGAGGCTTGGTTGGTTCCATCTAGAAATTCTGACTCCCACTATAACAATAAGCAATGCACAGTCATCCCTAAGGAGGCCACTCCCTGATGCTGCAATGGACTGAGGGAGGTTTTGTGCGGGTCCATTATCTCTGCTCTGTTGCAGGAAGTAGGAGCTAAGGCAGTGGGATCATTTTTTGCTTGGACCACTGCACTGCACCTGACTCCTTACTTTCATTCTACGTACTACAATCCATTCTCCAAACAGCAACCAGAGTATTCTCAGTTTTATATCCTATATAAACTGGGTCCCTTGCTCAGGATCCCCCAATGGCTTCTCATTGGGCATAGAGTAAAATCCCAACTCCTGGCCATGACTCCAAGGCCCTAACTCCCCACACTCATTTTCCGATTCTTTCCTTGCACTCCCAAAGCCTTCCTTTGGTTCCTTCAAAACACCAAATCCATTCTAGACTCAAGGTTTTCCATGTGCCTCATGGAACTTGGCTGCCTTAGATGTCCTCATGTGTGTCTCACCAACGCTGAGGTCTCAGCCCAGATACTGAGGCCTCTGCGTCCCCGGAGGGACCGCTGTGAATGTTCCATCCGAAGCCTGTCTCCTCACCCGGCTGGCTCCCCAGCTGCCAGTGTGAGCTCCTTGAGGCAGTGAATGCATCGCTCTTACCCAGCCCTCTGTGTCTTGTACCTAAAAGAGCGTCAGCACATGCAGAGTGGGCATTTGGTTGTTGAATGAATGAAAGAAAGTACAAGCCTTCTTTTATACACTTTGACTGGCCCATATCCTACATGATGCAGAATCCTAAAGGAATTTGGTCCCGAGGTGTCCATCCATCCCACCCATGGACGGACCTCTCTCTCAAGAGGACTTCCAGACCATCTCTCTCATTAGAGCCAAACTCCCATGTGAATGCTGCTCCAGAAGTCCCTTCAGTGGGCTCAGACCTTCTACGTGATGTCAGCAGGGATTCACGTTAGTACGTACGCCAGGGGTCCTAAAGATGAGTGAGTCCCAGGCTCAGGGACTCACTAGAAGGACCTACAGGACTCAAGATGTCATACTTATGGCTAAGATGTATTACAGTGAGAAGATGTTGGACAAGACCAGCAAAGGGACAGGCACACGGAGCAAAGAGGAGGGGAGCAGGAGCCGGCTTCCAGAACCTTCTCGTGGGGGTCACACTGGACACACCAATTCCCCAGCAACGTGTTGTAAAGTGCTGTCCACCAGGGCTGCTTGTTAGGGGTCCCCGTGCCCCAGGCTTTTCCTTGGGGGCTGGTCATATCGGCACCATCTGCCCAGCACATAGCAAAATCCCTGTTTTCCAGAATGAAAGCAGGTGCTCAGCGTAAGCCTCATTTGTTTGCACAAACACTGGAGGCCCAGGGAACCGCCCTTCTCACCTAGCGTGGTGAGAACCCTCTAGAAACCCAAGTTTTCAGATGCCAGCCAAGTACGAACCCGGGAAGCAGGCCTTCCTGGAGACCCGCCTCAGGCCTGCTCTGCTTCTGGGTTTCTGTACGGTCCGTGCTCAGAACAGGGAAACTGGAAGAGCAAAAGCAGCTCTACTTCTTTCTGGAAATCATTTAATTCCTATTTCTCCTAGAACCATTTTAGTTCTGGAGACCGTACAGCTAAGGAAGCTGGAAGTCACAAAGGAACACATTTTGCGGGCAAGGTGGTAGGGGGCTTCACCCCCTCTTGAGAGAGGGTTCACTTCTTTGTGGAATAAATATTCACAGAGCGCCAGACGCCAAGCGTGGTTCTGAGTAGGGAACAGTGAGTTCCCTGCTTTTCCGGAACGCATCCTCCAGCAGCGAGAGAGGATCTTAATGAGGACTTGCACGAATCTTTACTTAATGACACGCATGACGAGGGCGGCAAAGCCGGTCGGCTCCCCATGACTCATCATGTGCTATGAAGGTTTCTATTTCCTGCCACGCCTAGAGCTGGAAGTCCACGTTCAATGACCACCAACCAGGTGCCACACAGTGGAGGCCCATCATGGCCTGTCACTGCCCATCGCCCTGGGAGGCAGACGTCATCACCTCCACTGTCCCGAGGAGGAAACAGAGGCTCAGAGTGGACCAGCAGCAGCCCACCTGCATCACGTGGCTTTAAAAAGAATTTTATTTATTTATTTACTTATTCTTGTTAAGTAAGCCCCACACCCAGCCTGGGGCTTGAACTCACGGCCCCGAGATCAAGAGTCATGTGCTCTACGGATGGAGCCAGGTAGCCGCCCCCACCAGCCAGGTGCCCTCTCAGTGGCAGAAGGGTGGCCCCAGTGCAGATCTCTCCATCCTCCTGAACACTGTCTCTGTTTTTGTTCCAATTTTCGCTTCTGTCAAGTTAGCGACCTTGCCGAGTGTGACAGGGCCTCTTGATTTCTAAGATGCCCTCCAGCTGGTTCTGGCTGACCAAAGTTTCAGGGCCACCGCTCAACGTGTAATGATGAAACTGGGAGCTGAATCCCTCGGGCGGCATCCCCTGGTTGGTTTTTTTTAGACGGGACTGGAAACTCCGCGACACTTGTAACTACATGATAACCTTTCCTAAGAAAACCCCCAAACTCTTCCACACACACACACACCGTTAAATCGACATAACCCTTTCTTAAAACCCCATTTGCTTATGAAAAAAATCATACCTTCAAGAAAGGCTTAATAGAATATAGCCCATATGTGCATTTAATATGTTCATGTCTAGAAATTCTCAAATAACCTAGGCTCAGGCCGGTCTTCAATTCAGCAGCGAACACTGACAGCTTTTAAATTAGACTCAGACCTGCCACTGGGACACACAGCTCAGCTGCCGTGGACAGCCCGTAAGGACAGGTCCGAACCGGACGGACTCTACAAGACGGGTGCTCTCAGGCGCGTTCTGCTTTCACCGACGGGGACCGAGGGGCCGGCTGTAGCACTATTGGGTGTATAGGGGATTCTCATGAATTCAAGGGGCGCCCACAGGAAAGCCTTTTTCTGTCCACCCCCAGACCTGCCCCTCGGTTGTGAGCCCTGCGTGGGTCGAGCCTTCCCTACGACAGAAGGCAGCTGACGCCCCTGGGGAACCTGCCGCTTGCCAGCCATCATGCATATCATCTCCGATGAGCTCCTGTCCCCTGTTCAGGGCGAGGCGGGTCTGCTCCTTGCTTCTCCCAGCAAAGCTCAGGCCTGTGCTCCTGCTCGAGGCCACTGATCTTGTGATGGGACTTCCTGGGCCTGCAAAGGGATGCTGCTGGGGGCAGGGCTTTATCCCCATTTGCCAACTTATTCCAAAGCTTATGCACAAGGTCCCCCACCCTGCCCCAGTTTTGAGGCCTGCACAAACACAGAAGTTACAGAAAAAGGGCGCCACACCCTCTGACCGCTGCTCGAGGCTTATGAATGTCTTTAACGGACCTTGCCTTACTGCTTTAGGCCGAATCGATCGCCGGGAAATACAGAGAAATACAGAAAACCAGAGTCGTCGTGCGAAGCCACAGATTTAACAACATTGGAAAAGTCAGGAAACTGGGACCTCACGGAGTAACTGAATATGGGGCTTTCTTCAATAATTAGCTGGGACCTCAGGAACTCGAGATTTCTGAAATCCAAGGACACACCTGGCAACTCTAGATGAAGACACAAGTTAACATCTCCCATGTGGGTAAAAGTATGAAACAGATGGCTTTAAAAACGCAGCCACAGGAGGGTTCTATTATTAATTTATCGTGATCACGGTTACTGATTTCATCATTAACGGTCAAGCCTGGCTCGCGTGCGCAGCCGGGGCCAGGTTAAGTCTCCCACCTCCGTGCGTGCACGTGGTTTTTCCCAAGCACGAGAGACTGCGCTCAAAAACGGACAGGAAGACTTGGGAGTTGGGTACCGGTTGGTAGGACCCAAGCTTTCCTCAAAGTGAGGATACTCACCCATTTGTGGGGCTATGCGATTCGTCTGCTTTTGCTGTGTTTCGGGGTCCGAGAATGCAAACGGGAACAACGCCCGCGAGGTCTGTTCACCATCCGAGGTTTCCACTGAATGTGTTGTGAGTCATGGTCATGGTCTCTAACGCCCATCCCCGCTGAACCTCCGTCTGCAGCCTCACTCAGTCGGCCCCATGCCCGGGAGCAACCCACGTGACACAGATCCAGCACGGAGGACCACTGCTAATCTCACGAAAGACGCAGGGGCCGGGAGGAGGCGCCAGCCACACGGGGCAGGGCAGGGATCCAAGTAAACCCAGGACAAGGCAGGAAGGAGCGGAGAGAAGCCAGTCACCAGCAGAAGAGAAAGAAGATTCCATTTAGAGGGGCCTCGCGGAAGAGGGACTCGAGGAGCTCAGGACTAGGAGAGTGGAAACGGATGGAGCCCTCGGCCGGCTGGGAAGGACACCTCTTTCTGAACATGTGGGGGCCAGCTGAGGGTGGGGTGTGGCCGTGTACTGTCATGGATGCTGCTGGAAAATTTACATCCAAGGCAACGCGACCATTGGTTCATCTGGATGCACTCTGAGAACACCTTCTGGTAGGGGTCAAAACAAATGTAGAAACAAATCTAGTTTCACCATATCCCCCACCCCTCCAACCCCAAAGTAAGATCTCCATGAAACTTTTTCTTTTTTGGTTTTTCATTGGATTATGGTCCCCACTTTAAATCAGTTCATGGTCAGAGGCCCCTTCCTGCTCCCCAGCTTCTTTAGACAAGGTCTGTTGGCGGTCCCTGTCCTCCAAGGACTCAGGATTCAGAGCATGTGAGCTGGATGAGGGCGTGGTGGGAGCCCGAGTTTGGGGGCTTCTGATCCCCGTGCCGATCGGTGCCCACGTGTCTGCAGCCGGGACGGTCGGCACCTCGACGCACCCCATGCCAATAATCATTCTCAGTAGGAGGAAAAAAATACCTGCTAAACTCGCCTCCAGAGAACCCGGCCTTTCTGCCGGGAGAATCTCAGTGTTCGTAAATAGTTAAAACCTAAGGCTCGGTTCTCTACACGACCTCCCCTTTGCCCTCCAGCAGGTACCTTCTGTCTTGGGGCATTTCTAACACAGTGACAGGCCGCTGTCTGTTTGCTGGCTCTCTCTTTTTAAAGATTTATTTATTTGTTTCAGAGAGAGCGAGTGGGGAGGACCAGACTGAGTTCGGAGCCAGACATGGGATTTGATTCCATGACCCTGAGATCATGACCTGAGCTGAAACCGAACTGGCGCTATATAACCGACTGAGCCACCCAGGTGCCCCATGGCTTCTGCTCTCTTAATCAGGCTTATTAACATCCCATGGACCCATTCTTAGCACTCCCGGGCCCAAATACGGACGGCCCACATTACACCCATCTAATTATTTAGGAGTCTCACGTTTTGACAATGGCCCAGCCCCCATGCCCACCCAGAGCTTGCTCCCCAGGGGTCATCCTCATGCTCCCCTGGAGCTAATGGGCACTGGCGTCCCTGGACCAACCCTTGTCCTGACAGCCCACCTGCTGGGGCAGAGCCAGGCCAGGGTGGATGGTGGGAGGGGCCAGGATGGCCAGTGTAGACGGGTCTCCCAGAGGGCATCACACAACCAGGGAGGGACTGAGCACTGTATCTGGGGGCCTGGCCTTGCCCCACTCACTTTGGGAGACTTGGGGTGACCCTGTCTAAACAAGGGCATCCTCTCCTCTGATTTCCAGGACAGAGGCTGGGATTCCTTCCCCGTCCCACACGCATGTGGATTTCTCTCGGCCCCACCATCCTTCTTCCGAGTCATCCCCTGTCCCTTATTCCCATTTGGTCAGTAGAATTCCCAACGTCAGTAGCAGTTTCTTACCAACTGAAGGGCCGAACAAAATAAGAGAGTCTTGGCGTTTCAGAGTTCGGGGTGGACGTCATGTGGCCCTGATCGGGGGTCCCCCTGCTCAGGTCCCAGGGCCATTCGGCTGCAGGCCAAGCTCCACTTTTGTGCCCGTGAGCCAGTGGTGGGGTGGGGGTGTCTGGGCCAGGCGCTCAGCCTCCCAGGGTGGGCTGTCTCGAAGAAACAGCTGCGCTCTCTGGAAGAGCAAGCGTGGGTGTCAGAAGGGCAGCGTGGGAAAGTCCATCAAGTCCTCTGCCTTTGCTCTCAGCGTGGATTTTTACCAGGTGATTCACTGGCAGACCACGGCCTTTGCTCCAGCACCTGAGTCTTCGAGCCCAGCTCAGACCAAGCCGAGAAGAGGTATCGGCCCTTTGGAGAAGTCGATAAGTGAGGCGGCTGCCGCGGGGCGGCGGTGAGATAGATGGCTAAGCCTTGCATCCTGCCTTGAAGGTCAGTGAATGTGGGCTGGCGGGATGGCACAGGGGGGTTTCCTACAGGCAGCCGAGCTGGCTCAGGCGAGCGGCCTTCTCCCCCTGCCAGAGCTCACACGGCAGGAGATCGTGAACACCTGTTCTGGGCCAAACGCTCTGCTGGGGCCTGGGGAGAGGGCAGTGAGCCAGGCGGGAAGCTCCCTGCCCTCCTGACACCTAGCTTCACTGCGGGCATTTGCCATCTGATCCTCTACTCTGCAATCCAGGAGGTGAGTGCCCAGGGAAGGGGCTGCCTTCCTCTCTTCCCATATCCACGGGCATCCGTCTGGCCCTTCGCAGGCCTTGGTCAAGGGCAGGTGAACAGAATGGCTGGGTGAGGGAAGGAGCAAGGTGTCCACGCGTGAGAAGGCAAGGGAAGGACCCTCGATCACATTCCATGGGGTCAACATCCCCAGGCGTGAGGGTAGCCGTGCGCCTGGTCCACGAGGGAAGCAGGAACTTGCGGCAGGTGCGTGGAGGCAGAGTGTGTGACAAAGGAGACGAGGTGCCTTCTGGGGCCCTGACCCTCCCACTGCATGAGGACAACAGCTGTTTCCACTTGCTTAGCACATACCATCACCTCATTCTGCTCCCAAAGGCCCCGGGGCCCTCCGCCCTCCCAGGCTTGGTGTTAGCCGTTGGTTTCTGCTAGGAATTCTGGCCCCAGCTCTTTGCTTGGCTGGCTCAGCGTCACCCTTCGGACCTCGGTCCAAAGATACCTCCCTCTTACCCAGCCCGTCCCGGTGGCCTCTCCTGGTTGCCCTGCGTCCCAGCATGCCGCACGCTGTCCTGTCGGCACACGCTGCTCTGAGCAAGGGCCCCGGGAATACGGTCACCCATCACACACGCCGGCACTGCCTGTCTCCCCGCTGGCACGGAAACCCAGCAAGGAGGACCACGGCCTGGACCTGCTGTCCTCAGGGCGCAGGGAGGGCCCAGCTAGTGGTAGACATTTAGCAAGTATTTACTGGATAAATAAATAAGCCGTAGGGATGAGTTGAGATGAACTATAAGAAGGGCCGTCAGGCCGCACACAGCATTTACTTTGAGGCCTGCCTGTTGTTTTATATCGAAGGCAGTCTTCATAATCGGCCTTTCCCGAGAAGGTCGCTGCAGGTCACACAGCAGCCAGGTCTCCGGCGACCTCGGAGAGAGTCCCTATAAGAGATTTTACTCATTTGATGTGTTTTCCTGCCTGAAATCTAGAAAAAGGAAAATCTGTACTCTTTGGATGAGTCAGCCTCTTCTAAAGTGACTGCCCGCGAGACTCAGGAAAGAACCAGGTAATTCTTTGCACTGGTCGTGATTGTTTCAATTTTTGTAAGAACTTCACAGATGCTTTTAGTGTCTTGAACTTTTCATGTAACTATCATTAAAATGAAGTCTTGGTTTAGCCCAGAAGGTGGAGGTGTCTTCCACGTTTGTTGGTTCCTAAAACACCATTCCAGAAGGAAATAAATGAAAATCCGTAAAGCTGCACATGCTCTTTGATCCAGAAACTCCTTTTTAAAAATAAGTTAGCTCCAAGAAGTAGTTAAAGGGAACAATTTCAGAGAGGTGAGGATACTGGCTTAACGAAGTCAAAGCTGTCCCTCCTCTGCAGGACTTCTCAGAGCCTTGAGTAAGCAGATTCAGGGTGTGAACAGCTGAGAAAGGGTCTCAGGAGAAAGCATTACTCAGGCTTATTTGGCAGAAATATTTAGCTACGAGAATGTTTCCTCCATCACTGCTTATTGTAGAAAAAGTTTTAAAAGTACCAGGAAACGGTCTGCGGGTAGTGATTAGTTGCCCAGAAAATGAAACAGTATGAGGACAATAAAAACAATGATAGTCATGATGTGCATGGCGAGAGGACTACGTGTGTGGAGTGGAGATGACACGAGAAACCGGATCTTTACACTACGTGGTGATCTGTGCAACCGAGAGGACCACAGGCAAACACCGGGCACGCTGGGCCACCTCCTTGTCACAAACAGCAGTAACTGATGACGCGGTCTCTCCTCCTGAGCCCAAGGTCAGCCTCCCCGGCCCCTCTCCATGCCATGCCCTGCATGCTGAGCCCTTCCCACTCCAGGGCCCAGTGTGTAAGCCCAAGCGCATCCCCCAGCCTAGCTGAAGAAACACCCCGGAAGGGAGTGCTGGTGGTAACTGTGCTAAGAGTAACACCAGCGATGAAGAGACCAATAATAAAACAAGGCGTTGGTCGTTGTGCCAGAAACTTCCTGAGCGTTGCACAAGGTTCTGCTCGTTTAACTCTCCGCAGCCTCACGGGGTTGGTGTTACTGTTCCACCGGATGGATGAGGACCCTGAGGCACAGAGAGGCTCTGTCCTCGGCTCCAGGTCACACAGCAGGCCGGCGATGGAGGCGGCGAGAAGCTGGTTTCTGCTATGTCAGCCCCCAGTGTGCAGTATTTCGCTCCAGCAGGCTAATCCACCGCGACATCAATGTTCGGTTGAATCACGAGGCTGCCATTCTAATGGTCAGAACCTGCAGAATCCTGGCGCCGTCCACGTCCTACGGCCCCATCTAATACGTAAGTACCTACATGATATAAGTGACAGGGCGGGACGGCATCTCTTTCCACTCCTGGCTGGAGTTCTCTGAGGGCCGGGAGCCACGGCTTCCTTTCTCTGCATGCTCGTCTCCCCGGACATCCTCTAGCATTCTGTAAGCACAGGGGCTGCTGAGTGAGTTGCTGAGATGAGCACGTTGAATTCCCATCGCACCAGCATCTTCATATCCTTTATCATGTCTGTAGCGTATCAAGCATAGTTCACTCATTTAGAAGAATTGATTTGTGCATATTGGCATCCGCTGTTGAACCGCTGGCCGTGACCTTTCCTTGTCACTTCATAGGAACTCAGATTAAATGTGTCTTCACAACACACACACACACAGAGCCCAGGGTCATCCAACCCTTCTGGGTCCCACCAGCACTCAGGCACATGGGCCTGCGGGGCCAGTGGGCAAGCAGGTGCCTTCTCCCTGGGTCCTGTGCGTGCACCAAGGACTTAAGCCCCACGTTCAAGGTCAGACTCTGGAGGCAGAATGTCTGGATTCCTCTTTTTATGTACCACGCCTGCTCCTGCTCACCCAGACGACAGCCCATGGCATCTGAGCACGTGATGCTGCATGATGGGGTCCTACTCCCAGGAGGGGCCATGGCTCTGGATACAGCCGAGTCTCTGCAAAGCTTTTGTTGCACAAGAGAAACAAGGAAAGCCCCTTCCGGCAGGCATCTAGTTCTTTCCTTGAAATGCAAGAATCGTGAAACTGACCCTTGAGCCAAACCTGTGAAAGTGGGCAAATGAGCAGAGACAGGAAATGGCCGCCATCTCCTGGAACCACTGGGGTCTCTCCCTGGCTCTGTCTGCTTCGACCACGGAGCCAGGGTGTCAGCGGGTCCCCTCAAGGGACTTGTCATTCCCAAACCTGGTTAGCCCTTGGTCCTCAGGTCTTGAACACACCCTGTCTTGAAGACCTCTTTAAAGACATCTCTACCATTTGGCCATGACTTCATCTTTCAGAACCTCTCATGTCAACTTCCTAACAGTCTTGGATTTTAACATCCTCTCTGTTGACATTTGCAAAGTCGAGGATTTTTACCTTTTGATACGGGAAGGTTGGACATTGCTCCCTGGAGAACCCCCCACTGAGGCAGTAATCCATGGGACGGATGAGGTGGTTTGTGGCAAAGCTAGGGTCCCGGTGACGAGTGAACAGGTGTTCGCTGGAAAATTCTCTCAACATTTCTGTATGTTGGACAGTTTCCGTAAAGCCGAGAAAAAACCGAGAATGACAAATGTGTCCTTTCTCACGTCGCTAAGCACCTCCCAGTCCACGTTCAGGTCTTCTTACTGAGGGTCCAAGAACCTAAGGGTCTAAGACTCCAGTCGTGGGAGGGGGGTCCCCACGACACAAATCCAGAGACGGAAAGTCAGGGAATGGTTGCCTGTGGCAGGAGATGGGGGGACGGAGGTTATGGTTGAGCGGAGTGGGGTGTCTTTCCGGGGGGAAGAACATGTCCTAAAACGGACAGTGGTGTTAGTTGCACGACACTGTGAATACACTAAAAACCACTGAATTGTATATTTTAAATGGGTGGATTGTGTGGTGCCTCAGTTATGTCTCAATAAAGCGGTTAGTTCTAAGAACAACACTTTCAAGGAAGTGAGTTCACCGTGGTTTTCCAGGTTGTCAGAAGACCCAACACCGTTATGCTCTTCAGAATATTCTAGAATAGTACAATTTGGTAGAACTGCAGAGGGCAAAAACGAGAGAGACCTTCTGATTTTCTTTCATCTTTGCCTGCTTGGGATACGTGTTAGCCAGACAAAGGACTCTGGGTGTTGCTTCTACGGAATCTTCATTCACGGTCGTAGAGACCACGGCAGAATGAGCCAAGGTGGACCCTTACCTGATGAATGAATGAAGGAATGCGTGAAGGCAGGGGTGCGTAATGAGTGAGGGAGAGAGCAAGCCCTCTGCCCTCCACCGGGGCCTTTCTTATCCATCCTCCCGTTGCCCTGGAATGAAAGTTCACCTCCTGTTCCGTGAAGCTGTACCCTTGCGCTTCCGAGGGGCTCCTCCCGACCCCACACAGAGGCTCTGGTCCTGTCACAAACTTGGCCCATGACCTGATGCTCGCTCTCGGGCCTTGGCTTCCCCAACCACAAAAGGAGGCAGCGGTAAATGATGTCCCTGAAGGTCCCTCCCAACGCGAGTAAATTATGACAGCCTTTACCAAAGTGATCATTATTCATGGATGAGCGGAAAGTTATAGAATTATTCCTGGTGGGCAGATTCAAACCAAAGTCCTGGCAGGTTTTTCTACACGCTGTGCGACATTTTACGGTACGGTCTAAGTGCAGGGAGTAGAAAGGCAGCCATTAAAGGTGAGAAAAATAAACAGCTGGGAAAGAATGCCAGTATGAACGGCTCACTCTGACTGCAGGGGGATAATTTTTTTCCAAGTAAGATCATGAGAAGTAGATTTATGTCCCCAGATCCAATGCAAATGCAGGATTTGTACAATAACCATTTATCAGCTCCCAAAGTGCTGATTTATTGGCCTGCCGCCCTACTTTGTATTCTGACGGGCTCAGAAAGTTAACTGACAGCCCAGAAAGAAATATCCTCCGACTCATTGCAGACGACGGGTTATAAATGAGCGCAACTTGATTTTCTGCTCGGCAAAATTAGCGTTTTGAAATTCTGATTAGAAATTAGGTGTTAAAGCTGTTCCCAAACTTGACTGTTTGGCCCGTTGCTTTGTTCGTTGTTTTAGTCATTTTGTTTCCCGACCACGTCGGGCAGGGAAATGATGCCTTTGCTTTAGAACATTCTGGGTCGACTTCTTTGTCTTGATTTAACACCAGATCACCAGCCAGGCTGTGCCGAGGTCATGTTACGGTGCTGACCCCTGCACGGATCTCGCCCCCATGTGGGAACGTGGCAATGTATAGTCAGTCCCAGATCGAGGGGGAGCGGGACGACGAGCCGATCAGCCTACGGCCGTGCACTGAGCCCCTGCCTCGTCTAAGGAGGTGCTATGCCAGCCCAGAGAGGGCGGAGGCAGACGTATGACCTGGCTCCTAACACCCTCCCCCACCCAATGTTAGTGGAAAACACTAATTCGTGTTTCCCAGATTGTGCGCCCCATAGTACTGGATCCTGGAGTTCAAGGACATGGCCCCAGGCCCTTGTGCTGGGTTCTTGGCTTGCTAAGACCCACGGAGGGCCTGGGCCTCTGAGATTTGACCACCTGCCATGGGTCTTTGATGCAGCTGGTCTGGGGACAGGCATTTGGGATTCACTGCAGCCTAGGGATCCAGCCATTCCCCTAAGACTCAAGCCCTCGGACAAAGGGTGAGTGGATTAGACCAAAGGGAAGTCAGCAAGAAGGTCAGGACCCTGTTCCTAACTGGGGGAAAGGCCAAGCAGCTTCTCTTTTGCCCTGAGTCCAGTTCACCCGCAAATCTCTTCGTTTCTATGTTTCTTTTCTTTCTTTCTTTTTCTTTTCTTTTTTTTTTTAAATTTTATTTATTTATATGACAGACAGAGATCACAAGTAGGCAGAGAGGCAGGCAGGGAGAGAGAGGGGGAAGCAGGCTCCCTGCTGAGCAGAGAGCCCGATGCGGGCCTCGATCCCAGAACCCTGGGATCATGACCTGAGCCGAAGGCAGAGGCTTAACCCACTGAGCCACCCAGGCGCCCGTTGGCTTGTTTCTTGACTCTGTTGTGCGTCCTTGAACTCTTCAAGCTGCAACTCTAGTCCCGGCTGGCACTGGCTTGGAATGGGCCTCCCGCCTCCTATCTCTGCTCCTAATGTCTGAAGGAGCTTTTTATAAAAAATTCAGATCCAACAAAACATCCTTCTGAGTTCAGTCCTTCAGGCACACCCAATGCCCACATATCAAGGCTCAAATTCTAGCACAGACCAGACAAGATCTTTCGCGTTCTTGTCTACTGGTTTACTGGACACACCTAGCCTCAGGGCCTCTCCCTTTGCTATGTGCTGGGCCCGCACATCCTTCCCTTGGTCCTTCTTCAAGTCTCAGCGTGGCCCTCCCTTCCTTCTGGGTCCTGTACAAGCAGATACAGATGTGCCTCTCTCTTTGCCCTTGTCACACGGTCTTGTTTTGTCTCTCGAATGACACTGTCAGAGTTCTTGTCCTAACAACTGTCTGTCCCCAGTAGCTATGAATTAAGGGCCTAATTCACATTTGTTCAGTGAGTAAGTGTACCCAGAAGGGAGTCCCAGGGGCAGGATGATTCCTACTGGAGCTGATAAGAGGACTGGGAAGGCACATAGGGTACGCCTACATATTCCAAGGGAGCGGCTCCTAGCCAGGCCCCATCTTGGAATTGTCCCATTTATAGCATAGCCCTTGTTCAACCAGTGGCTTGTGTCCCTCCTGATCTCTGTTCATCATTAATCTTGTTCCTTTGGGGAGCGTGGCTCTGTCCAGGTTGGTAGGGGAGGGGAAGGTAAAGATACGCATCTCTGGGAGAGGTCCCAGGAGTCCTTCAGGAGGACTGAAGGAGATGGGCTCTAACATAGTCATAGGAGCCTTGAACTAGGAGGGAACCTCCCACGGCCAATCTGAGCTTGTCCGGTTTCATTCACCCATTTATCCATCCATGCATCCGTCCATCTACTCATGCATCCATCTGTATATCCATCCATCTGTCCATCTATCCCTCCATCCCTCCCTCCCTTCTTTCAGTCTCCATTGTATGGCGACTTTATGTCAGGCTCTCTTCTGCAGACTGCAATTACGACAGAGCTGATGTTCTAGAATCATAAGCAACACATAGACAGACAATGCAACAACTTTAGAGAGTGACAGGTGGTCTAAAAGCTATCACAGTGGGTAATGGTACAGGGAGGCTAAGCAGGGTTGGAAAAGTTTTTTAGTGACAGTGACCTGGGAAAGCCTCTTGGGGGAGATGACAGATGAGACAGTTAAGTACAGATATGGGAGGGGGGAGAGGGCTTAGGACAGAGGAAACATGGCGAGCCAGTGAGTCAGGGAGGAGCGTCCGACTGGGAAGCAGCGTGGGACTAAGGGGCAGAGAACGGGCCAGTCATGGGGATGGTGTTCAAGTCCCGGCTCAGTCATTTCGTCTCTGTGGGTCCCTGGGAGAAGTACTCACGTTTTTGAGTTTCTGCTTCCCTGTATATAAAACGGGGACACGAAAACCTTAGAGTGTGGCTCTGAAGATGGAGTCATGAGTGCGACACGGCCCTTGGCACAGGGTCGGTCCCCAGGCCCAGATACTTCTACTCCTTTGTCAGTGAAAGTCACAACACTTTTCACATCTGTGTCATCAGACAGGTGAAAAGATTGATTGCCTTGGCCATGGTAAGCAGATTCAGACTGGTACCTCTATCTGATTTCGGTTTCATTCCGTATTTCAAAAATGCTCTGTGGACTCCCTTTATTATGCATGCCACCCGGCTCTTGTTACCGTGACACTGGAAGGTCGCAGCTTGGCTCTGGGCTCAGAAATACGGCACCTGTCAGGCGCCTGATTTAGGAACTTGGCCTTCCTCTGTGGAGCCACGGCACAGTAAAAGCAAGTCGACGATTTAATCTGTGGCTGCTGAAGGAAAGCAGAGAGAAACCGAAAGCTGCTATATTAACAGCAAACTTTCTCAGCGAACATTTTCGCAGAGATGCTGCTGCATCGCCCAGCTCCCTGCCTCCCGCAGTCTCCAGACGGCCCGGCATCTGGAGGAGGGACTGGAGAGTCCCAACAAGAGGCTGAGACTCCCCCTGACCCAAAGAGCAAACTGTGAACACACGCCCTGCGAGGGTGTGGGACGCTGAGACACACACACACACACACGAACCCGTCTGCTCAGGTTTGCTGCCTTAGGCTCCCCGGCCCGATCACATCCGCATCTTGTTCTTACTTTCCTTGTCTACGGCCACAAGTACACGGCTAATGGTTCCACATGTGGTTCTCTGGGGAGACCCGAAAAGCCCAGATTAAGTCGTGTGTGTCCGCTGCCGTGGTGTACACACTCCCCCGTGGCCGATTCCAGATTCCGCACGACGTTGCTGGCTGCCGGCACCCGGGAAAGCTCGCACGCGCCGGCTCAGGGACGCTGCTGCGACGTCATCACCCTGACAGTGACAGTGACCCCATCGTCTGCTTGGGCGCTGGATCGGGCCCTGTGTGCTTGATGTCCCGTGTCATCCTCGCCATCGTCGTTTGGGGCAAGGACTGTTATTCCCGGTTCCAGGATGAGAAAGTTGAGGCTCAGAGAGACCGCGTGGCCGGCACAGGCTCACTGTCAGAACGGGGCAGAGCTGGGACTGCAGAACACCTGCTCCTCTCGTGACGGTCCCTGGCCCAGCCCCATTCCAAGTCCTCGACTGTCTTCCTGGGTGAGTATCTTGCTTCCGAGCGGGCTCATGACTATGGGGTTCCTGGCGGCTTCCCATAATGCTCTTTGCATCTAGAACCCGTCCACCCTGGTTCAGAGCTGGGTCCAGTTGCCTTAGCTGGGCTCCAGAGGGTAGCCTGCACCTCTCACACCATTATCCCTCCATTCTAGCAAAACGTGTCTCCCCACGGTGCCCAGATGAGCCTACAATCATTGCTCTCCCTTCCCCAATAGCTTATCCTTTCCCCCTTAACGGTGATGGTCCATTTAAATCCCACCACCTCCTACCAGCCCTCCTGGACCACCTCAGTCCCCGGATCACTTCTTCTCTTGGGCTTCTATAGCATTTATGCCTGGACAACTAGCATGGCCCTCAGAGCCAGTGGCTTGTATGGGAACTGTTGTCACCTGGGCTGGATTTCTTACTACGTCCAGGAGACCACAAGCTACCTGAAGGCAGAGACAGTGGGGTGTACAGAATTGTCAAAGAGCCACAGAGAATCACTTGCTCAGACAGGTGTCCCATCACTGTGCCTGGAACAGAACGTACCTGACTTCCCACCGTAGAGTACGGAGAGGAAGGGCGATGCTACTCTGGGGTCTCTGACCCACCCACAGCCTTACGAGAACAAACCCAATCTATTTAAATATATTTTAAAACAGTGAATCTCATTCTCTCGCCACTCTAAACTGGATTTAATTGCCACAAAGGACAGCAGAAGGCAACATCTCCACGGCTGGGTGTGAAAAAGAGAGGCGTTCTTCAGGGTTCTGGGTAAGGCGTAGAAGATACATCATAGGGGCACCTGGGTGGCTCAGTGGATTAAGCGACTGCCTTTGGCTCAGGTCATGTTCTCGGGGTCCTGGATCGAGCCCTGTATCAGGCTCTCTGCTCAGTGGGAAGCCTGCTTCTCCCTCTCCCTACGCCTGCTGCTTCCCCTGCTTGTGTGCTCGCTCTCTGACAAAAAATAAAATAAAATAAAAAAAAGATACGTCATAATTCATGCTCCGATTCACAGACTCTTGGAGGCCAGTTGGGGCTGCCCAACCCAAGTTAAGCTGTGACTTTCGGGTGACCTTGGTGGAGCCTCACAGGAGGTCGGCCACCCACGCCTGCCCAGTGCCGTCACATAGCCGCCCCTCTGTCTGCTCTAACAGCCACTGTGACCACAGACGGTGCAGAGTCCTGACGAGGCATAAATATAGGGCTACGGGCGGTGCGGGTGAGAGCCAGACACAGGTGTGAACGGCCCCCGGTGGAAAGACTCCCGCCTGACGACCGCTGCCTCCCACCCCAGGAGCACACCTCTGAAGCCCAGTCCCTCTCACACATGCCTGTCGTTCACACGGTGTCATGGAGGGACTTCTGCTCAAGGAAAGAGGCTGTCGCAAGGCCCTGTGGGATTTACCTTCCAGAAGGGACTGGCCCTGACTCTGGGGATGGCACTGAGTCCACCTCTGGCTCTCAGGGTGTAGAAGTCAGTGAGGGCAAAGCTTGACAGATTCTGGAATCTAAATGTCACTGCCCAGTGCGCCTGCTCAATGACATTCCATGGGACCATGTGCCTCTTGTTACGTATTTGTCTTAAGAAATGGCAGAGACAGGAGGAGATGAGTGAGTTGGTTTTAAGAGACATCGGCAGAGCCTGGCTCTCCTCCCCCTGTGGCGCCCACCAGCCAAGTTCCAGGTGCCAGCACCTCCGTTTCTATACCTTCCCTGGTTCAGAGCCCTCTGCCCCCCTGTGCCGCGGGCTGGTAGGGCCTCGCCGGCGACTGATGGGGGCTGGGGTAAAAATACCCGGGCTCCTTCCGTCCCTGGCTGGAATAAGTCTCCATGGGCTCCTGGGGATCCCACAGGGGGACTGAGCCCCCTTTCTCACATGGTGGCCGGCTGGACAATACAGAGTAGGCTGGCTGCCTCCTCTTCCCTGTCCCGCTTCCCTCTCCCTTGCTGGCAGGTAAGAGATCCCCTCCCAAATGGACTGTCTGCACCCAGATCCTTGTCTCAGTGTCTGCTTTAGGGCAACCAAAACTAAGACCATTGTGTCGGTAGAACTCCTATCAGACAGGGGTTAATTCTTCTGGAAACCAACTCCTGGAATGGCATGCAATGTCTTTGTCGAGGAGAGCAGGGAGTTAATTCCACTGGGCTCCACTGGGCATCTCAACCCTGTGCGAGGAAGGGGAGACTAGCAGAAGCTGCTTGGGAGTCTATGAATGAAAACCCAGAGAGAGAAGCTGGCGGGCCTACAGGCTGAGGTTTTAAGGAGCTGCCTCAAGCGGCTGAGGAGGGAGAGCAGATTTTGCACACAGGGCAGCTGGTCAACTGGTCTCCTTTTTCCTACCCCCCGCCCCCAACCGGGGAAAGGTTAAAGGACCCCACAGTGTCCCCAGGAGAATTAATGAGACGATATATGAGTGGACCTTTGGTGATTATGCTGTGTCTGTGCAGATTCATTGATGATAACGGAATTCCCACTCTGGTGGGGGTGCTGCTAGCGCGGGAGGCTGTGCAGGTGTGGGGGCACGAAGGCTATGGGAATTCTCTGTACCTTCTACTCAGTTTTGCTCTGACTCTAATGCTGCCCGAAAAGCTAAAGTCTATTAAAAAAAGGTAGACAAGTCTAGGTTTTTGGAAACCTAGTGTTATGGAAAACAAAATGGACTCTGTAAAATGGGAGATTGTATCAGGAAGACTATATTAAAGGTAGATTGCATATACTGTGAAAGATGTTCACCATATCTGATAGACCACTCATCCATCACGGAGGGAAGATAATCACAAAGCGGGAGGGGGAGGGCGGCGGCCACCTTCCCCACCTTCCCAGCCCCTCCCTCCCACTCCCACCAGGACATTTCTTCTTCCTTCATTTTGGTACAAACACCCTGGCTGCCGCTCCCCCATCCCCATGACAGTCAGCCTGTCCTCAAGGTCAACCATCCCCTGGTATGTGGGGGTGCTCTGAGTCACTCACATCTGACTCTGGGCCCGGACAGACCACTGGGACCCAGGCTCCCACCTCACCTACTCATGACCTTGTCTGATTTTGTGAGCTGCTACAGAACCTTCCTTTTTTTTCTTTGGCATATTTTTTTTTCAGAGTTACTTTCTACTATTGGTCCCCAACCCCAACAGATAAAAAGCCTGTTTTGGAAACAGGACACTATTGGGAAACACACCTTACTAATGCTCAGTGGCAGGTGCCGAGGGTCAGGGCCTGGGGGTTCAGCTCCTGCCCCCAGCCGCTGCAACCTGCGGAAATGCCTGCAAAGGTGGACACCACGGCTCGCAGGAAGTCCTGGTCCTGCCCGCCAGGGTTAGGTCCGCAGAGATAAAGCGGATGGGCTCCCGAAACCCAAGCAAGAGACTACAAGGAAGCATTGTCCAGTCCCCCTCGCGGGAAGGGGACGTTAACCTCCGAGGAGAAAGCAGAGCTGGAGTTCGCCCTAAGTAACTGGGCGCAGAGCACGGGAACAGCCCCAGGCATTTTTACGTGTAATTTAATATTTACGCCAGCCTGAACTCGTGGCAGTAAAGCTCCGTTTCCTGTCTTCTTGGGGAACGAGGTGGGGGCATTTACCAGCAAAGGCAGGCAGGCATGAATGAAGAAGGCTTTGAATGATAGCAATAAACTCTCACTCTCGCTTTATCCCGTCCTCGCCGGAAAGCCCTTGCTCAGCAAGTAACAATTACCTGCGATTACACACCATGTGCACAAACAGGCCGGCTTGCAGGGCGCGCTCGTGCTTTCTCCTTTCGCTTAAAAACCCAAGACAGATGGAAAAGGGAGCTGGAGAAACGTCTAAGAACTAAAGACAAAGGCAGTTTCTCTAGCCCAGGATAAAAATAGATGTGAATCATCAGAACCCTCTCCTTACAGGAGGCCAAGGAGGCATCCCCTCCCCCACCCCCAAAGCCACTCAATGTAAACCAAGAAAATCCACAGTCTCCAGGATGTCAGACCCTCTGCATATCTAGTCATGGATATTCAACAGTCCTAGAGTCTTATTTTGTGACACTGAGCATTATATAGTGACATTATATAGTGACATTATAAGCAATGTTTTAAAACTGTCTATCCTCGTGATAGTAGAGAATCTTTATCAACAGGTAAATACCCTCATCTTTAGTGACAGACAGAAGGCATCCCATGGTCGGTGGGCTGGGACCTTGGGTCCCAGCGCTCTCTACTTTCGAACGGAACGCCTCTGCAAGGCGTTCGGCTGTAGGGAACCGGAGGAACGGTGTCCCCACTTCTGCCCGCTCCTGCTCCCCACCAAATACCGCGGCGAGAGCAATCTGGACTTAGGAGAGTGTGCTCAGGTAGCTGGTCACTTTGAAAAAATGCTTCATAGTTTTTTTTTTTTTTTTTAATGCCAGTTACACATCCCTGAGAGTACAGATTTTACATCTGCTGAGTATTTCTGTCAATAATAAGATCCGTGTTTTAAGGACACGGATATTACTGGCAAGTTGGGGAGGCAATGTGATGGTCTCAACGTTTCTAGCAGCCACAGAAAGTGCCATTCACCACCCCATGACTTGCAGTGGCCGTGACTGCGGTAGCTTCTGCTACATGTTCCCCTGCCTTCAGTCAGACCACCTGGCTTTGCTCTGGGCAGCCAGCCTTCCACCAGGCTTTGGGGGAGGCTGTTTCTGCACTGGTTCCCTGGGTCTGTTGCAGGACTCTGGCATGTGGTTGGTGTAGACTGGAGCCCTGGTGTGCTCTGGACCAGGAGCGCTGCTGGGAGCCTAGGGAGGAAGCTCCTTTTGGGGATGCAGAGCTCCTGAGCCGTGCACCCCGAGCTCCTGCTGGCGGTTCGCTACTTGATGTCAAGTCCTGTTTGAGAGCAGAGTGGTGGGGAAGCAGAGCGAGTGTGCAGGAGGAGAGAGGACCCCTGAGAAGTGCACCATTGTGGCACCTGCAGGGCTGACGTCACTGGCAGGCACCGTCCGGGCTGGCTGGTGGGCGCCCCTGCCAACTGTTTCTACATGGGTATTTCCTTTGCACACTCGGATCCTGCTTGGGCTAAAATCACACCTTCCCCTGGATTTCCCAGTTATGGGAGCTAACAAAGTTTCCTTTCATTCTCATGCCATCTTGAGTTAGGTTTCATTTGAAACTACAAGAGTCCTGAGGGATGAATCCACCACCGTCCGTGGGAGTAAAAGCTTTGGGAGCAGCCTTTCTGACCGTGGATTTTAAAGTGACACCTTTTCTCTTAGGGGAGGGGAATTCAAAAGCTGCGAAGGTCTAGGATGTCCCTTCTTGGAAATGCCCCTCCCTCCCCAACCCTGTAGTGCTCACGAGGAACCAGCTTGAGCTCATCAATAATAAGTCAACACAATGTCATTTCCCATGAGAAGCAGTTGTCCTCCCCCGGGACTCAGGTGAGGCCGTGGACACTGTCCCGTGAGAAGATGGGAGGTGATGGGGGACGCCTGACAACTTGGTGAGCTTCCCTGCAGCGGGGACCGTTTCTAGTGGGTGCTAGATTAGTCCACCTCCGCCTGCGAGGTCAGTGGGGACTGGGGCATGGTGGGCAGAGAGAGGATGAGATGAAGCTGGGGTGAACGGGGTGGGGGGTGAGGGAGGCAGCTGCTCCTGAGTCAGGCTCCTGTGTTTGCTGTCAGGTGATGGGCACAGGCTGACACACCCTGCTCCCTGGCCGCTGGCTCCATCCATACTCAGTTCATCAGCAGAAAGCCTCGAGGGCTCAGATGGTTCTGAACGGAGGCACCTGCGCCCCGAATCCCAGTGTTTGAAAGCAAAGATCCCTCTGCTTCACATTTCTTTACCGGTGGCTTAGAAATGCACCGTCACTCAGAATTGCGTGGCAGAATGTTTTTTACCCTTTTAATAAAAATCCAAGTGATGTACCAATGAACTTAATAGGGCTGAATTTTTAGAGAAGCAGTGTGGTTTGATACAGCGCTCTCTACTTTCGTTACGCCCGTGTTTCACATACTACGTGGCAGATAGGACGAGCGGCGAGCTGAGCAGAGAGTCTCGCTACCCAGAACTAAACAACGTCTGTTAACACTGAAAATCGAGTGGCAATAGGTATGACCTTTTTCTAGGAAGGAGGAGATGGAATAATGCAGGTGGAACAGAAAACACTCCCTCCGACTCTGCTGCAAGGCGCCCTGCCCGGTCGGTGCGCTGCCCCTGGGAGGGGTACGCCCGGGAACATGGAATAAAATGGGATGGGGAGCTGCCCTCCTGATTCTCACCCCGGGAGTCTCCTTTCTCTACTATGCAATTCACTGAGGAAAGGTACGGGGGTTTTGCTTTATTTCTATTTTTTTCTTAGCCACATGCCTCATTTTCCATCAGCCCGGCTGCCCAGAGAATAGAATCTACTTCTGGATCTGAGCCCAGCCGGCCCCCGTGCAGGGGTGCGTGCGTGGTCCTGAGGGCTGGTTCTCAGGATACGGTGAAACCCGCCAGAGCTCTGATGGGCACTGAGATGCAGGGATTCTCTCCTACCTGCCCGAGGCCCCTTGAAAAGACACTGCTCTGAATTCTAATGGTGTCTGTTATGGGCTGAATTGTGTCCCCCAGATTCTTACATTGAAATCCTAACCTCCTGGCACCTCAGAATGGGATCGTACTTGGAGACAGGGTCTTTAAAGAGGTGATTGAGTTAAAATGAGGTCCCAGCTTGCATTTTTCCCCTGTGTAGTTTGCTCACAGAAGATGGTGCACAAAGGGGGGTTTTCTTCCTCTGGCCTAACTAGTTACGAGGCATATGGCCACGGAAGAAAAGAGAAAGGTAGACTATTGACTTCCAGTGGAACATCCCAGAATCTCCCTGTGCCCGAATTCATGAGAACTACTAACTGGAGAACCCAGGGAAGGGCCCCTTCAGCTGTTTTGCACGGGGCTGTGGCCCAGTGTGATGGCCCCTGCTGCAAGCCAGGGCGTGCTGTGGCCACTTCACTGTCCCCAGGGTCCAGGTCACCGGGTCCATGTTCTGGCGGCCAGGAAGGGAGATCTTCCTCGAATTCTGCCCTGTCCATCCCGGTTGGGTCTGCTGGCGGGGACTTCCTCCTCCTTCCAAAAGCTGCGAGATGGCGATCGTGCCTATCCCTCTTGTGTTCCTTCTCTAGGCCCAGCTTCTTCCATGTGCCTCATATCAGAGGGTTTCGAGCCTTGCCTGTCCTTAATAACAAATGTCCTAGTCCTTTTTACTGAGTGCTTACGAGGTGGCAGTCGCTATGTGAAGCCCTTTATGCCTGTGGAGCTCAGACACATCATGATCTTGGGAATCCCATCTGAGATGAAGATACTCAGGCTTGGGGAGGCCACCTCTGTTTCCTCAAGTTTTATGGTTGCTAAGTGGCTGGATAGTCTGGTTTTCTGTGACTCCAAAGTCCTCTTCCCCCCGACCCCTTTTAAAATTGTGGCAAAATACCCATAAAGATTAACTACCTTAACCATTTTAGGTGTACAGTTTGGTGTGATCAAGAGCACTCATAATATTGGGTAACCCTCACCATACAACACAGAAGTCTTCTTGTAGAACTGAAACTCTAACCGCTCAATAATGAGCTCCCCATCCTGGTGCTCTGCCCATCCCCCACCCCCATAACTGGTGACCACCCTCCTAGCTGGTGTCCTTATAAATTCAACTACTCTAATGACTCATATAAGTGGAAATGGATAGGATTTGGGTTTTTGTGGCTGGCTTATTTCACTGAGCAGAATGTCCTCAAGGTTCATCCCTGTTATCGCTGGTGTCAGAAAGTCCTTCCTTTTTAAGACTGAATAATATTCTATTGTCTGTACATGACACGAGGGCTTATCCAGTCACCCGTGGATGGATGCCTGGGTTGCTTCCACATTTTAGCTAATGTGAATAACACTGCTATAAATATGAGTGTACAGATATTTCTTCGAGACCCTGCTTTCAATGATTTTGGGTTCCCAGAAGTGGAATTGCTGAACCAAATGGTAATTCCATTTTTAATTTTTTGAGGAGTCATCATCCTGTTTTCCATGGCAACGGTACCATTTTAAATTCCCAAAAACAGTGCATAGAGTTCCAGTATCTCCACATCCTGGGCAACACTTGTTATTTCTTTTCCTTCCTTCTCATCTCTTTTCTTTCTCCCTCCCTCTCTCTCTCTCTCTTTCTTTTTATTCTAACGAGTGTGAGTTCGTATCTTGATGTAGTTTTGCTTTGCATTCCCCTAATGATTAGTCCTGTTCGGCATCTTTTCATGAGCTTATCGGCCACGTGCGGATCTTCCTTGTAGAAATGCAAAGTCCTCCATGTGACGATCCCAAACAGAACCTTTTCCTGGGTTGCCCTCCTTGAACACACTTGAGTCTGGCAGCAACCCTCTGAAAAAGAGACGCCCAGAGCGGCGCGGAAGCCCGGCTCACAGGATGGTGGTCCCAGTTCCATATGCCAGTCGTTACACTGGGAGATTCTCTTAGCTTCTCTTAGAGCCAGAAGATACCTTTGCCCAAGACTGAACTTGCAGTCAGTGAAAGTCTCCAGGCCCTTGAAAGTTGCCTTGAACGGGTGTAAAGCCAGCTCTCTCGTTTTGAGTCAGAGGACATTTCGCCATGTTTCAGCCTGTTGTTCTATCACAGCGTCTCTTGACTTTGGCACTGCTGACTTTTGGGGCTGGATAATTCTTTTTTTTTTTTAACAAAGGGGCTGAACTATGCACTGTGGGAAGTTCAGCTGTAATTCTGGCTTTTGCCTGCTCGAGGCTGGTCGCACCCCCTCCCAAATGTTCTAGATGTTGCCCGATGTCATGAGGGGCGGCAATATCACCCCCAATGAAGAACCGCTCTTCCAGTATATTTCAGACATCTAAAGATGGGTGATTTGTTTTTTTTTAAACAATGTGGGGATATCCAACATTTTCTAGTAATGAATAATGTCTCTTAAAAGTCTCTGTTCTTTCCATGAATCCAGACAACTAGAGAAAGAGGTGGACATAATGAACTGGGAAAGAGACAGGGTCAGGAACTGAGAAGAACACTTCCCAATAGATTTGCCATTTATCTGACACGGACAGGGCCCCACCGAATGCAGAGCGAGCGCTTGGATTCTGTTACACGGGATGATGAGGTCCACGAATCAAATATTTATTTCCTTGTAGCGAGAATGAAATTATTCATTTCATTCTCCTACCAGCACGCATGACTAGCTCTGGACAAATAGAAACAGGTCTGGTTTAAGAGGCTCGCCGCGGACAATGGCGGAGCATTGGCGCTCTAGACAGAGAAATATACAAGGTCCTGGTGGACGTAAGGATGATTGAGACACACGTCCTGAGCCAAGGCAGGGTTTCCCAAATAACAATCAGTGCCTGCAGGACGCTCGGTGTGGATGTGAGAGGTGTGTGTGGGTAAGGTTGGGTAGGCAGTGCGGATCAAAGGGAGGTTTCTAGCGACTCTCTTCGATCGGAAGAGAGAAAAGGATGGCAGCTGTAACAAACTTCTACAAACCTAGTGACTTAAAACAATGCAAGTTGATTATCTTGGCATTCTGGAGGTCAGAGTCTAAAATCAAGGTGTGGGCAGGGCTGCCTTCCTTCTGGGGGCTCCAGGGATGAATCTGTTCTGGTGCTTTCCATGGCACCCAGAGATGCACCCATTCCTTTTCTCAGGGTCTCTTTGTGGCATGGTCCCAACCTCTCATCACATCTTCTCCAGCTCTGATCCTCATACCTCCCCCTTCTGAGGATCCTAGGGCTATGTTGGGTGCCCCCCCCCCCCCCGCCGGATGGTCCAGGGTCGGGTTATGGCTCAAGAGTCCTAATGAGTCACAGCACAGAGATTCTCTTTACCCCAGAGGGTCACACATTTGGAGGTCCCAGGGACTGGAATGGGGGCATCTTCAGGGGCTGGGGGCCCGAATCAGCATAGCATGGTGAGCAGGAACAGAAGGCCTGAAGGCTGTGAATTCACAAAGGATGTGGCTAGGAAGACAGCAGGTTCTTGCTAAGATACAGATCGCCTGATCCACTGAACAAGTGGGTAAACGTCCGCTGTGCAGGAGAAGCTCCTTTAGGGCCCCGTCCATCCCTTCTCCTTTTGCCTTGCCCCCCCCAGCCCCTGAGCAGAACTGATGTGCCACCAACATGGGGCCAAGGCAAGAGGAGGTACAGCTGGGCCATCCCTCTGTCACTCCTCTGCTGCCCAGAGGACACAGCTTGTTTCCGACTACTGTGGTGACAAGCAGCAGGAGACGGCTGAGAGAAGCTGTCAACAGCAGAGAATGGAGAGCAAGCCCTCCCCAAGACTGGGTACCAAACACGCCTTAACCCCATCCCTACAGAGAGTCAGCAGTGGCCTTCCTTAGTTCTCAAGGGCATAAGCCCTAGCTTGGAAGAAACAGAAAATGTTTGCTAGGATATTAGAAGAGGCTCATGTCCTGGGAGCTACAGCAGGAGGGCACTGGCTGGCAGGGGCTGTTGCTAAGCTGCATGCTTCCCAGCACATGTGTGTAACCTCTTGTCCTCAGCTACATTTTTTGCAAAGTGGGGACAGTAGGCCCTGTCTCGGGGTTGTTGAGAAGACAAAATGATGAAACACGCAGAAAATGCCTGGCACTTAGTAGTTGCTCAATAAGGCTTAATTCTGTTTTTCTTTGGCTTTCCATCTGATATCACTGCTTTTCTTTTAAAGTCATACATCTTAATAAAAAAAAAAAAACCCAAACCTTTATTTTTGTAGTTTATTTTCTTGGTGACTCCTGGAGGGAGGCACAGTGGTCACGGGATGACAGGTGGAAAGCCCAGAAGACAGAAAGCCTTGAAGTGTAGTGAAATGTTCAGTTCATTTACTAGGCTAGAATGACCACCTGAAAAACCTCAAATTCCATCCTCAAAGTCTGTTGAAGCAACAGAGGAGTGAACAGTTTAGCAAACTTTGTGAAAATACACAAGCCCATGTAACTTGAAGGGGGGATCTTCGGGTTCAGAGAGAAGTCATCAGACGATATCAGAAAAATCTGGATGTTTCCAAGTTAACGCTGGCCCCTCTAGGAAGTCCAAACCCAGGGACCAGAGGTATCAGCCATGTGCTGGAGGCCAGCTTTGATGGTGCGTAACAATCAGCGGGATTTCACTCACACACCAAAACCATTTTCCTGAAATTGGACCCTTATTATTAAGTTAATAGAAAAAAAAATTCCAGTTGAACCTTGGAAGATTTTTTTGGCTATTACAGTAACATAGATTTCAATTTGGTGGAAAGGGAGCACTGAAGGTTTTCAACAATTTTCCAACAGAGCTTAAATTCAGTTCTAAGAACAGTCCCTATGTCATCGCCAGGGAAGGAGTCCTTAGTCCCTGGAAATGCATTGAGGGAGCAGCACCGCTGTCCTCTGCATCTGGGCCCAGAGTGGCAGGGTCAAGGTGGGCTGGGTCGCAGAACGAGTCCCCAGCTGGTGCGGGAGCAGTGCGTGCCTTGTTGAGTTCACACGCTGGGCACGCGGTAAAGATGTCCCTCCACACCCTAACCTGTCCTTCCCAGGACACGAGTCTCCGCCTGTAACTGGCTTGTTCCATGGGATTTGAAGAACTGAGTGCTCCCATTCTGGCCTTATGGCAAGAATGACAGTGCCTTTTATTGTCCTGGTTGGGGTAATCATTGTTATTTTTGTTCATTATATCGGTTGTCTGAACAGCCCAACAACAGCGGATTAAAAACTCCACCTGAGAGAAAAACGTTTGAAACACACATCTCTCCCTTCACTCGCTTGAAGTGCTTTTATCTTCCAAATTGTTCTGGAAATCAGTTGCAGGTGCACAGGGCAACACGCACTCCAGCCCCCTTCCCCAAATGCTCCTGGGAGAAGGGCCCTTGTCATTTTTTTTTTTTTTTGAAGATGCCAGGAAACGTCTTTATAGGACCTACAGAGGGGAAAGGCTTTTTCATTTCTCCTTGTAAAGAAAAGCGCTGTCTGCAGGGTTAGCTAGATGGGAGTTTCCCAGGATGTATTTTGTGCAGCTGAATGGATGTTCTGACAGCATAACGGGATGCATCCCGGGCGACAAGTGCTCGTTTTCACCCAAGACGGGCTCAGGCGCCTGGTGGTCTAGGTGTTCGCATTCCTCTAAGATTAGAAAAGGAACCCAGTGCCTCTGGGCGAGTCTGCGGAGAAAAAGATGAGCTTCCTTACGGTGCCCTTGTTTCTTGCCTCTTTAAACAGTTATTTATCGGTTTCTAAAAGCGACGTGTTCAGCCTAGAAAACTTGACAATACAAAAGCAGAGTGGGAAGAGAAAGAAGAAAACTCGTCCGTGCTTTCAGGAACCCAGGAGAATCACTCCCAACCTCGTGAGTTATTTTATTCAGGAGCGTCTCTACGTGGGATTTAAATAATTGGGGTCGTACAGGTGGCCGGCTTTGATATTCCACTTTTTTCGTTTCACTTTATATCGGGAACAATTTCCCCTGGCTTAACAGTTCTTACAAAACCAGGGCTTAATGATGGCACATTCATCCATCGCGGGGCTTGACCCACTCTTTATTCAACCCGCCTCCTGTTGGGGGACACTCAGGCTGGTCCCCAACTTCCTGCTGTCAGGAATAAGGCTCCAGTGCAGAACTCTGCAGGAAGGTCCCTGCTTCCCGGAACCTAAGCCTGACACCACCATTTCTGATGATTTCTTGGAGATGAATTCCTAGGAGTGGAATCACTCGTCTCAGAGAGTAGGACTGTCGGAGAAAGGCTGCTCCATAACACAACACGGCTTTCAGACCCTGTGCCAATGTGCCTTCCTCGCCTTAACTCTGTTTTAAAATCACTACTCGACTCGGTGCATTTTCCTCGTTGCAGGGACCTGGCAAAGAGGTGGGCGAATCAGGGAGGGAAGCTCTCACTAGCTTCGTTATTGGAATCCCGGAGATGCCGGCTCTTAGGTCCAGCGGATGGGCTGGGGAACACTGCCCATTATTCAGAAGGTCTCGGGCTCCGCTCTCGTGACCTGCCCCTCATCCCTGCCTCAGATTCCACGTGCACCCCAGGCACGTGTGGCGGTGAGCTGTTTCCATCGGGGAATCTCTGTGGCCCGTGTTGGTGCTGCTGGTGCTAGTGGCCAAAGGGGGCCAGGTTCCTTGCTACCTTTCCGCACCCCCAGCCTCCGTGCTCGGAAAGCCTCTCCTCTCCGGCGAGCCACCTCCTCCGTTCCAGAGTTAATTCTTTTTTTTTTTTTTTTTTTTATTTAAGATTTTATTTATTTATTTGGTAGAGATTACAAGTAGTCAGAGAGGCAGGCAGAGAGAGAGAGAAAGAGAGGAGGAAGCAGGCTCCCCACTGAGCAGAAAGCCCAATGTGGGGCTCGATCCCAGGACCCTGAGATCATGACCTGAGCTGAAGGCAGAGGCCTCAACCCACTGAGCCACCCAGGCGCCCAAGGGAATGGAGCCCAAGGGAAGGCAGAAGGGGACCATCCCTGGGGGAAGGATCCAGAGCACGTGGTTTGCCCTCGAGCATCTCCCGGCCAACATGATTTTCTACCTGGGTATCCAGGTGGGCTGCATTTCTCAGCTTCCCCTGCAGCTAGGCTGGGGTCTTAATGGCACTTCTGGCTCCAGCCACAAAGCCCCCGGAAGACCCTCCTCCTCCTTTGTGCACAGCGACCCTGCAGGCCACACCCGGAAGGGACAGCCCCCCAAGGTGGAGGAAGCCAAGGAGGCCTGATGCTCAAATGATGCAGAGGGAGCCATCTGCCCCCGCCCCTTTCTCATCACTGGCAGTGAGTGATCTGAGTGAACAACAAATATTGTGTTAAGCTGTTGAGACTGGGGGGCTGTCCTTGCTAGGACTCTCACTGACAATTTCCGTCTAACTGCGTGCATGCGTGCTGAAAGTTGGGTTAAGTTATGCAGGAAGGTGAAGTCCCCACTGGGGCTGGGAGTGGGTGGGGAGAGACAGCTTGGAGGACAAGGTTTCGTTTGCAACGATTCTGGAAGGATTACAGTCATGGCTAACATGCACTGGTTCCTACTATCTTCCAGATGCTGTGCTGAGAGCTTTGCCAGATCGGCCCGTTTAATCCTTCCGGTGACACTAGGTATTATCTCCCTTTACATCTGGAGAGAATGAGACCAGCAGAGGCTAAGCGACTTGCCCAGAGTCCCACAACTCTCAGAGGCAGGCCGGACATTAAATCCTGCTTGCAGAAGCATGACTCTGACCACTACGTTCCTGTAGGTTTCAGCCACGTGGCTGTTATATGAAAGGAGATACGGGGGAGGCACTCGGTGCGAAGGGGCAGGGAGAGAGAGACGTGCAGAATACTTAGCATCGAAGATGGCAGGGGCTCTGGGTGTGATGGGCCTGGCGTGGAGAGCTCTGGTGGGTCCTGAGGGAGTGGCTGGGGGCGGGGTGCCCAGGGTGCCCATCTGAGCATGCACACACAGGAGAACGGGACACACGGGAGAGTCACCAGATGTTGGCAAATCCACACAAGGGCTCTGGACGGTCTTTTGTTAGCTTAAACACCTGTGCCCTCAAAGGCCTGTGCCCAACTTTGCGGAGAGAAGAGCTGCACACAAGGCTTGGCCTGCGCCTGGTGGTGGGCTCGGTGATGGCACAGAAGACGCACTCCTCGGATACGTGTCACCCGAGCAAGCTGATGAGCGAAACACGCAAATACGTCATTTAGAGGAGAAATGCATCAGGAGCACGGACCCGTCATCCGACTTCTGTATGCAGCCCCCTCCCCCCACCCTGTCACCTGTCCCCTTGCCATTTCTGTTCCCAGACATCCTGACACCGAGGGCCTCACCCTCCCAGCGACGGAAGGTCAGTAACTGCAGCCCTCCCAGAATTAAGTAATGACAAAGTGAGTTATTATCCCGCCCGGCTTCTGCTGGGGACGTAACCTGCAGCCGGGACACCTCTCTGTTGGAAGGCTCACACGACTGTCTGGGCAGTGACATGAAAAATGTTCCCTAGAATTCCCCGGCTTGCGGCCATACATCCTCAGTCCTGACGCTGCGCTTTGGGGGGGAACAGTGTGGTTTTGTTGAGAAGGAGGGGACGTGCAATTAGATTCCTCTTAAATGTTACATTCATCCTTGTTAATCAAAGATTAGTACCTCTTAAAAAATAAACACAGCTCAGGTCCCCAGGAAGCTGACAGTAGCTCCCACGGCCTGCTTAATGACACAAAATGAAACAAAACGTGCCTTTCTGCCTCTTGAGTGTGGAATTAACACGATGAAATATAATGGCAGCCGGATCTGGGGGGTAGGACTAAAGGGGACTTTTAATTTTCTTCTTTATTTGGCTCTGTGTTCGTGACTTTTTCTACAATGAGCATGCATTCCTCCTTAAAAGGCATTTAAAGGGGCGCCTGGGGGCTCAGTAGATTAAGCCTCTGCCTTTGGCTCAGGTCATGATCTCAGGGTCTTGGGATCGAGCCCCACATCGGGCTCTCCACTCAGTGGGGAGCCTGCTCCCCCTGCCACGCCGCTCTGTCTACTTGTGATCTCTCTCTGTCAAATAAATAAATAAAATCTTTAAAAAAAAGGCATTTAAATAACTAAATATGAGAAATAGGAGACTACACTCTAAAAACCTGCAAACAAAACAAGTAGAGGGAGACTTTGCCCAAACCCCACTCTCATTCCACTCCCCAGAAGGAACCCCTCTAGTTGGCCGGATGTCTGTCCTTTCAGATGACTTCTTGAGTGTTTTCCATCAATTCCCATAACACCTATTAGATCTGGAAGCAACTTTTTATTTGCTTCCTTCCTGATTCTCTGTTCCCCAAGAGGAAGGCCTCGCTTGCTCGGTTCTTTTCCCACAACAGCACCCGGCACACAGTAGGTGCTCATTAAACAATTATTGAAGCAGCTCAAGGACGGGAAGGCCTGGATGGGGGGAGGCATGCTGTTAAAACCACCAGCGCCTTCTGCGGGGAGGGTGGGAGGCCCTTTTGGTCTTCGGATGGGTTTCCATGTTCCATTGGCTAGAGGTGAGCCTGAAGCCCACTGGGGGAGGGAGCTGGAGAGAACGAGGTACTCTGCAGAAGGTCCCTGTTTCTGCTCTTGAGGGAGAATTGGGACACAGGACACCGACATGGGCGAATCACAAAACAACTGTGCTGAGTGAAAGATGCCAGACAAAAAAAGAGTATGTGCTCTAGGATGCAATTTATATCAAACTCTAGAAAACATGCTCTCCTTCAAAGGGACTCGGCACCAACCCATGGATGCCCGAGGGGGAGGGGGCGGGAGGGAGGGTCACAGAGGGGCATGTAGGGGTGTGTGTGACAGGGGGAGACCGGAGAGAGGAGAGGAGTCACCATAGGTGCTGAGGTTGGGGTGCTTTGGGGGAGCATATCCTGCAAAAAACACAGAGGGAAGGGGCAGTGAGAAGGATCTGCGGTCGGGGACCGTGGGGATCCAGCCTGAAGCAATTTGGGGCCACGTCACCGTCTCCCCCTCACACCTCCAACATCCTGATTTTGCTGGTGACGGTGAACGTGCATGCACAGGCGTTTGTGTGCACATGCACGTGCATGTGCCTGGATGGGAGGGGGACGGAGCAAAAGGGCGCGCATAGGATGGCGAGATAACGAGGAAGTGGAAGGAACTTGTCAGGAGTAGAAACCGGGAGCCACAGTGCGGGGCCTCTTTCACCAGCCCTCTGGAACCTGCAGGAATCCTAGGGAAGCCTCTGGTCTGCTTCCGGGCACAGAGTCAGGATTTATCACAAGCTTATTTAAGTCTCCAGGGCTGACATCTGGATGCTGCCTGTGCACTCAGAGGCTGCTTACTGAATGAATACAGGACTATTGTTTTGATTGATTGTCAGAGCCACCTTATTGAGTATTGACAATGGACGTCGGACAGAGACTGATGGCCTGTCCCTGGGCCTTAGATCGCCTTGCATCTGGCTGGCACGTTTCACAATGCCTGTGTCCTGGAGTCACACATTTAGCAAGGGTTGGTTGGTGGCTCGCTATGGGGGCAGGCACCATGCCAGGAGTTGGGGAGAAAAGAGTCCATGTGACCCAGGCCTTTCTCAAAGGGCTCAGGGTGCGCAGAGGACCACAGAGACCCCATCACACAGGAAGGGAACTACTGTAGAGACTGGCAAACTGTGGTCCAGAGGCCAAATCTGGCCCTCTGCCTGTTTGTGTAAATAAAGCTTTATTGGAACACAGCCACGCCCATCAGTTGATGGGGCAGCTTTAGCATTATAACAGCAGAGTTGAGTAGTTGAGCCTGAAACCCTGTGCCCCACAAAGCCTCTATTCCTCATCATCTGACCTTTTATGGGAAAAATTTGCTGACTCGTACTCTAATAGCAGAAGCTGTGATGGAAGCAACAAGTCACCGGCCCTGCTTGCTATCAAAGCAGCTCTCTGTGTTCTAAGTGAGTGGGCTCAGTGGGTAAGAGTCTTCCCAGGACTACCTTTTTGGTTCAGAGAGAAGCCAAATGGCTTCCAAGAAAGATGATCTGCCCACCTCATGAGGTTCTCCGAAGCAGCAGTACTGTGAACACTCAGGTGATGCCATCCCCCTACCGAGGGGGCCATGACCCTCCCTCCAGGAGGTTCAGCAGAGCCCAGGTGCCTGGGGCACGGGGAGAGAGGGAAGCATTGTTTATCTTCTTAAGCTCGAAGGGGAGGTTCACACCAAAGAGGAGCACTGAATGATAATTAAACAAAAATACTGAATTGGCACTCATTCCCACTGTTTCTTAGAGTCAGATCCTGATGGAAATCCCTTTCTAGGTTTTGCAAAAAGGAATTAAATATTAACCACCAGACAGGATTCACTGTAGTCTAAAGCCTGCTGGAAAACTGGCTTTGATGATGATTGCTTATTTCCAATTTATTCATGAATTAAACAAAAATGTGTTGACTGCCCATGACGCGTCAGGCACGGTTCAAGACTCCTGCGGCCCCTGGCTCCAAGGGGCTCACAGCCCAGGGAGAGGGCAGACAGGCAGTAAGCGTGTAGGCAGGCAGGGGCCGTCCATCCTCGCTACCCCCCACAGCCCTGGTCTAGGCACCAAGAATATCAAATGAGGGACCCCAGCCACTACTCCTGGACCACACAGAAGATTAGGTTCCTGCGAGCCTCTGGTCACCTTTTTGTCAACTAAACCACCCATTACCTGATTTTACGTGTGCTTCTGTTTAAAGACACTGTATGTAACACACATGGTTGATGGCCAACATTGAACGCATGGCCAGCAGACTGTAACTCGGGCGTGAAGGCAGCTCGTCTAGCACCCTGTTTCTTCCACGAGGCCCATCCCTGCCTTCTTGCACGGAGGAACACCAGGCAGCACGACTCCAAGAGCCATGGGAGACAGCAACATCGCCACCCAAAAGAATGAGAATGCAAAAAACGTGGCGCCAAACAGACCTCGAGGGCACACCGCTTTACTGTACGAGAATGGAGACAAGAAGGTCGAGCATGGCCTGTTTTGACCTCAGCTGGAAACGTGTGACAAGCGTCTCCGCTTTGTTGCTGTTCCGCGCATATCCGCACATGACCACGAAAACACCGCCAGTATTTTGGGTCACAATTAAATTTTAGCACGTTGCCTTTGCAAATACAGCAGGTGTGAATAATGAGGATGGGTGCGATTCGAGGCAGGGAGAGTGATTTCTTTTTTTCTTTTTTTTTTTTTTTTCAGGGAGAATGATTTCTGTACAGTTCCCAAGAGGGAAGAAAACACTGGGGGTGGGCCATGTGTTTGGAGCGGAGAGAGGCGAGAGAAAGGGAGAGAGAGAGAGAGAGAGAAGCCATCAGCCGCCCAGACCAGCAGAATACTGCATGGACAGACACTAGGAGGAGGACAGCTTGGAAGAGGGACACCAGTGGGGACAATTATGACCGTCCAGGTGAATAGGGTGTGGGTTAGACCAAGCGCACTCAGCGGAGTCCCAAGAACGCAGATACTGAAGAAGATGTCATCGCTAAGATGAGTAGATGTACCTTCCCGGTAACGAGACAATCTATGTATTATTTATTTTGTGAGCTGGAGAGGTCTAATTTTTAGACAGTAAGGGTGAAATATCTTACAGTAATCACTCGCCCATAGATGGTCTTTGGCAGCCGCTCAGAGAACAACTCATTTCCATTCCAGAGAACAGCTCATTTGTGGGCGTCCCATGAAGGACACTCAGAAGGACACCAGCGGGGGCCCTAAGAGCCATATTTTTCAGCTCTTCTCTCTCTACTGGGTCCTCTGGTCCTCCCATCTCTACAGATTTCGAAAGAAGCCCCAGACACAAAGAATTCAAGGGGAGAACAGAGAAAACACTGACCCTCTGAATGCCGACCCTCAGCTTAGCTGGAGAAATAAAGATCCTAATCGGAATAGAATTTTAAAGACATTTTATGGGACTTAAAGAGAATGTACATTGCACTGTTGCAGATTTTTTTTTAAATGATGGTTTCCCCTTTCTCAAAATAAATAATATTCTTATTAAAAACTCTTTGACATAAGCATGTCTGAATTAGAATCCCGTCCCTTCCACTCACCAACTTTTCGACCCTGACATATCTGGGTCCCTCGCTTCCTCTTCAGTAGGGTGGGGGTGACCATACCCACTGCTGGGGCATCCAGGGTGGGAATGTGATAAAACACTGTGGGATTTCTAGATGTTGTATTTAGTTACTTCTCACATTTGCCTCTCCTATTATTTCATTGTGTTTCATTTATGTTCAAGGTTCCTGTTCTTCCTCCCCAATCATCTTAAACATTATTTTACAGCCTTGTTTATTTTTATTTGTATTTATTTATTTAGTCCACAGATCTCTCTTGCTTTCCTTTGGAGCCCGGCTATGGATTCCGTGGGTGAGGAGGGTTACAGTTCTCCCGTCATTTCTCACTCTTGTAGAAAGGGCATCTGCCACCAGGATGCACGATCAGGCCTGGCACAAAGGGTCTCCACGCAGTCTAGGTTTGGCTAAACGCACGTTCACACCTGCCCCCGAGCCACAAAGTCACAGAGCATTTCTGATCCCAGCCTTTCAATTTGCAGAAGAAATGGGCCCAGTGGGGCAGAATGGCCTTCACAGTCTGTGCTCCTATCCTATCAGAGCTGGCAGCAAAAGGAAAAATCAGCACCACTGATCCTACTTTACTTATAAATTTGATATTTTGTTTAGCATGGATTTTCATCTGAATTTTGACATGAAAAATATTGTCTGAGTAGATTGTTTGTCTTGATGGCTGAGTTTTCTGGCACATCCCGAAAGCGTGTGCCCCAGGGGATTGTGTCACTCACGGCCCCCCTGTTCTGAGAACACCCAGAACTCCACAGTCTTCCTCCAGAGCCACGCCTCCTTTATCATTCCCCACAGTGTCCCGGGTTCCCCTTTGGACAGACCCCTGTTTCAGGGGTGGTGGTGGTGGTGGGAGGTAGCCACCCGCTCCCCTTCTTGCCTGGATGCAGGGGGACTGGCTTGGGGACATGCAGCTCAGCTCCGGCAAATCTGACACTCTCTCGCAGTGCAGGGTTGGGGTAGATGGGTCCTGCTTTCACCCCGGGAGGTGTAACTCGAGTGCCAGGCTGCTCCTTGGGGGTAGCCCCGACAGCCTCTCCTGCTCGGTACTCTTTGGTGGCCACTCATTTTTTCCCCTGGTTAATCCTCTGGCCTCCTGTCCATTCCGTGGTCTCCAATACCAATCTAGTAACTTCTTGTATTCCACTTAATCGAGCCGATGTTGATTTCCGCTGCTTGCCGCCACGGATGCTGACAGGTCCTCGAACGAGAAGTAATCAGAGGCGCTGAGCTGTAACGCCCGCCCCTGCTCCCTGGTTAACTCTCCTCTGATGCATCTCTGTCCAACACAGTCGCCTAGATCCTCAACTTGTTTGGGGAACAGAGTCTCTACTAGTCATGGTGTTTCTGCCCGGCAGAGGCTCTGTAGAACATCTTAAAATACTGACCCATTTAATCCCGATGCTCAAACCGGGAACAGCAGAAAATATGACTGTGCTACACACGCTCTACAATGGTCGCGAAGTCGAGCACACCCGTCCGTCAGTAAGCCGGGCTGCAACCCTCGAACATCGGCCATCTGCAGGTCCTGCTCAGTAAAGGTTCACCAGGCATCCCCGAGCTCTGTCCTCTCTGAGGACTCGCTTGCAGGCGAGTGAACGGCAAATAACAAAACTCAGTATTTAGAAGCTTCTTTCTGCTTCCTTCCATCTCCCCGGGAATGAGGAGGAGACAGCCATCGACCTTCAGCAATGACAGCCCCCGGGGTTGGCTGTGACCTCAGCGTCATTCCTGGGAGCCGCGACTAACTCCCACATTCAGCCCTAATAAGTGTTTCGTACACTTGCTTATTCTAAGTCCAGAATATGGGAAAACCCCAGATTATGGGAAAATACCCTTTTCATTCTTGAATGAATGCCTTTACACTCTGCGTTAGGAATGACGACTGGTTCGCTGAGTGGCTACTCTGGGCCAGGCACTGTGTTCTCAGCACTTACCCTGAATTCCCCTCCATGGTGACTGTCACTGAGACCGTGCTTCCCCCTATTTTACAAGGAGGACACCGAGCACAGAGAAACAGGGTGTCTGCCTGAGGTGACACACCTGCAAAGTGGCTGAGCGGGGATTTGCTCCCATGAAGTCGTGCACTCCCCTGGAGCCCCGGGCTCTGCCACCTCCCTACGCGAGGCCACATGAGACTGGGGTGGAGCGGGGATGCTCGGCGGCAGCCCCTGGAGACAAGACGGAACGAAGAGTCAAGATTTGCTTCCCCCCGCACCCACGGAGAAAACACGTTTCACGTTTGTGCTGCTCAAGTGCCCATGATGAGTCTGGCAGCATTGGGAAGTGAGCCCTGCTCCAAGACCCCCATCTGAACAGGAGGCCCCGGGAGGCAGGGAGGAAAGAAACAGGGAAACTGTGACAGAGGCATCCCTGCTGGATGACGGTGACGAGAGGACGGACGGACGCACGCACCGACCCCTCGCCTCCCCCCCACCATGGCTTTCTGCAACCCCTGCCCACGAGGCTCTACCCAAACCCTGCCTGTGGGCCTCCCAGGCATCTGGGCAGTGGAGTGTTTTACTGTAGGGTTCAGCAGCAGAAGTTGTCATAGATTTCAGGACGATCCGCTCAAATCAGAAACAGAAGGTACGGTTTTGTTCTGAGAAATGGAACATGATAGAGCAGGGCCATCGAGTCTGTTTGCCATCGCACCCGGAGGGCTGAGCCCTGGCTTGAGTCTGGCTTGGGAGGCAGAGGAGCAGGAAGGAGAGAGGTCTGTGTTGCAATCAGATTTCTTGCACGTGACTCCATGTGACTCTGGGTGAGTTCCTGACTCTCCCTCAGCCTCACTGTCCTCACCTGTGAAGAAGGGCCATCCCAGCACCTTCTTTATGTGTTGTACGTGACCAAGCATGTAAGGCATGGAGAAGAGAGTCTGGGACAGAGAAAATGCCCGCTACTCTGTCATAACCACAAGCACATCTGTGCAGCTGTGAGCAAGGGGCCAGCGTGGCCTGTCGGTGTTGGAGTGGACCGGAGGACAGGGCACAGCACGCTGGTGGCAGGAGAGGAGAGGATGGGCAGAGCCAGGCCAGCTGAGGGCTGACCCACTCCTGGCTGAGTGTCCACTCCATCTTGGGCCCAGGGAAGTTGCGCCTGTGTTGACTTCGGCTCGGCAACTTTGGGGCCCAGCTGCCCAGGTGAGAGTGCACGTTGTACCTAACCGTGGCTGGGTCACTTACTCTCTGGAGGTGGGGCCTTGTGTAGAATGTGCCAGGCAGGGCCACCCTGGGGCCTCCTTTCCTTTCTGCTTTCACTAACCACTTTGGGGATCTCAAAGACTCCGGGATTTAAATTCCATACGAACGTGGATGGCACCCAGACTTTTCTGTCTAGCCCAGACCCTCCCTGCTCTCCAAGTCCTGCTCCCTACCTCCGACTCAAACTCAGTGTGATCAAAACCGAGTTCCTGATACTTCCTCTTCTGAGTCCCTTCCCAAGGGGAGCTCGTCTGCTTCATAGACGTCCATAGATGTCTGGGAGTCAATGGTCACTCCTTCTCTCTGTCACACACACACACACACACACACACACGTGCACACGCACAGGACTGGTTAGCACATCCCAGCTGCCATCACTTCTCAGACATGCTCAGTATGGTCTGCTTCTCACTGCTTGTACTGCTACTGCCAAGTCCAACGCCACCCCACCTCCCACCTGGCTTATCGTGGGTCCCTCCCCACTGGTCTATGTGGTTTCTTCGTCCTCTTCCAAAACCACCAGTATTCAACTTCCTGTCTTGTTCACAATAAAAGGTTTACCTCCAAGCCCCTCCGGCCTTATCTTCCCACCTCACTCACTCTGCCCCAGATCCAATGACCCCTCCCTCCCTGCATCTCACACCTCTGCACACCCTGCCTCAGGGCCTATGCACTTGTTTTTTCCACCTCCTCCCCACATATCTGCATGATGCACCCCTGCTTCCTTCAGTTCCCTACTGAAATGCTGAGCCAGCAGCAAGGCCTTCCCTGACCCACTCTCTAGAGTTTCAGGCCCCCACTTCTTTTCCTTCCTCTGCACCGATCACCCACAACTATGCTATTTACTTTCTTGCTTGCTTTCTCTCTGCCCCACTGGCATATAATCATCATCATATGAAGATCATATGATATATTTTTTAACTGTTTCTGCTGCTGCTGTATCCCCTGTGCCTAGAAAAAGGCTGGCATGTTGTAAGTGCTCATTACCTAGCAGTGGTAAGAGCTGGCCTATCCCACCCCAACCCTTGTCCAGATCCACACATGCAGCCCTCACGCAGGAACGCAAGGCTGGTTAGAGCTGACTCCATGGGGGTCTGCTCTTACCTGCTAGTGTACACAAGGAGACCCCTGAAATAAACTCTGTGGGAGACCTTGGTTCAGGGCCTCATCACTTGAAAATGTAAACTGCATGACTCCTGTGGGACAAAACTGGGAGCTGCTGCTGAAACACACTTCTTGAATTAGTTACAGGATGCACTGTCTCTGGTTTTTTACCTGTGTTAGTACTAAGGCCATGATGAGCCCTTTGTGAGTTCTCTAGACGCTCTCGGCCACGGCCTGGTGTTGCTGATTGACAAAGTGGGGCGAAAAGATAAATCAGCCATTCTCGCTGGTCGACTCACTTCTCTTGCCATCCTGAAACGCGTGCCTTTCTCTATCAATACGTTCTTGGTAGCTTCTGCAGCAACCTTGGTCTATCTCAAATGCCTTTATTAAAATAAATAAAACCAAAACCAAACCAAACCACCCAGCGCAGCAGAGTGAACAGCTTAGAGAAAACAGTGGGCGAGAAACACTATTAGCGTTTGTCAATATTTCCCATGTTGGCCCCGAGAATTAATTTCTCAGGCTGACAAGAAGGACCATCCTAATTATATTCAAATATAACCAATTTGAAACCATGCTTTCAGTAATGAGAGTCTGGCCCGTGGCAAATTTACAACAACACGTGGAGACGGATGTTAAAAAGGTGGTGGGATTATAAAATAACCTTTCAACTGTTGGTCCAAATGATCAGCTCTTTCATATTAACCAAACAGAGTGCCTCTAATTGAGGTTAATAACGAAAATCTCCCATCTCTGGATCGTCATAAAAGCCAGAATTCTATTTTTCGTCACTGAAGATGTTAAATCTTTAAACATTCGGTTGTTTAATTTATTAGACCTTGTTTCCCCCTGGCATCTTCCTAACAGAAAATCTGACCACTAAAAATAAGAGTCAGCTGTGCTAATATATTTACATAAATAATTAAAAACTCTACAGCCAGAGCAGGCGATAAAAGGTATTGCCACCATAAACTTGCAATGGAAGAACATCACTTTAATTAAAAGCTACAAAGGCACCACTGTAAACAATTCATTTGCATTTCAAGCTCTGTGTTTGTTGACTGGGGAAAGAATTAATTCATTCAACAAAGCGAAACAGAAAGGACCTCACCCCAAATCCCGTTATTGAGGTCAGTAACCACATTTAATTAAGATGAAGTGTTAATAATATATTTGAGTAGAGGGAGGTTCTTTTAATTTCCCCAGGTAGAAATGTTATTTTTTAGCCTTTAACTCCTGATTAAAATTTAACAGGTGGGAATCACCCCAAATTAAACTCTTAAATCTGGTTTTGAAATCTGTTCTTGGCAAAACAAGGAGTCTGAAACCCCCCTTCTCCCCTCCCCACAAATGGGAGGCTACCATACACTTCGAGCCTCTGTGTTCCCGAGAAGGCCTGTGATGACAAAATCCCAACTTTCAAGCAGACTGATTTTTGACATCTACTTCTAAAGATCTTAGAAGATATAGAACGAAATGTCCCATAGACAGCCTGCGATTTTCCCTTGATTTCCCCTCATTTCTCTGAATGGTCTCCAACATTAGATTAAACAAGGTGTTAAAAGGACTTGATGACTCACAGGCAAATCTGAAACTGGGCATTTTAACGAGTCTTGTGGGGGGGGCGCTGGATTCTCATCACTGCATGTTGTGCTGTGTAGCAGCTTGAGGAATGAATTCCACCGCGGAGCTAAAAGGCCTCCACGTCCAAAAGCGGGGAGAAGAAGGGAAAGGACTTTCAAAGAAATAGGGACAAAGAGGGCTGCAGTTTTCAGAGAGGTGAGGCTCTACTTTGGATCGGGTTCAGATAGTCCGAGTTTCGAGCATAGGCTCAGTGTGGATCAAGGCATGGGAGGAAGAGGCAGCTGATGGCCATGGCCATGGCTCTTGACTGTGACCCTCGTGGAGTCAGGAAGCCCGGTTGGAGGCCTGTCTGTCCTGCACAGGCCTCACTCCTGGGGTTGGTTTAAAACAAGGCCACTTGCTGATGTCGTGGTTGGTAGACATCAATCAGCGTTGGAAGGTGCAGTAGAACATGTCTGCTTACGCACAGACATGCTTCTACACAGACACCTCCCAGGCACCTGCCATTACTCCAGGCCGTGCCAACTAACTGAGCACTTCCGTCTGCCTGGCCCAGGCCGGGCTGGGGCTACTTCAGGACCTCTCGGCCTCGATGAGTTTTCTCTGTCCCTGGTGGCCTCCTCCCAAGCCCGAGCAGATATCCTGGCATGTACCCACAGGCCAAATACATTTTTTGGTCCCGTGAAAGTTTTGAGATCACTTTGGCCTTTGGCATGATTGAGCTATCAGGAATACTTCATTAATAATCCCCTAGGATTTCTCTAACAAGGCGAGATCTGCGAATGGGCTGCAAACAGATGGTTTTACCGACTTTAAAGTTGGCCATGGTCGTGTCGCCACGATGCTCTCTCCGGATGTTCGAGGTCTACTCATTTAGATTTTGTTCTTTTCTTTTCCAACTGTGGAGAAAACGGATTATGCGTTCGGGTCCCTGACACGTTGTAGGCCCCCTGGAGAATCGGAAGGTCCACATGCTGGGCCTCAAGTGCTAATTCTGATATAGTACTGATGCGACTTCATCAGGGAGGGATGGTTACCCGCCTGCCACTCCCCCCACCCCACCCCCCAGCACCCAGGATCGGTGAGAAGATGGAGGGTTAGGGCGGAATGACAGTGAGGCGTCAGGAGGGTAGTGCCCGATGTCCAGAAAGCACATGTCCAGGTGCCCAGGGAGCACAGTCCCGAGGTCAGCAGTCCCCCCACCCCCTGCAGAGGTGACGCCCAGCCCGCCTCAATGGGACACACGCGTGGGCACTGTGGGCTCTCAGCAGTCCCGGACACTCTCCCCACACTTCTGCACGCTCTCCTCCCACGAAGGAGGGCTCCGAGAGGCTCCCCGAGGCTCCGCTTTCCTCACCAGTGAAAAGGAAGACCGATGATGTGTCATTTGTGGGGTCATGGGCAATAAATGATCTCCCCGTGAAGGTGCTTTGGGTGCACGTTGCTATAAACACGCTGGGCACTTTGTCCCGGGACCAGCAAGCTTACTGCCCTCTTTCTCAAACACCTGTCTCCAGGGGGGTGTGGAGGCGGTGCCAGTTTCAGGGGTGGGGGGCAGCTGGATCCCAGGAGGCGGAGAGCTGCACAGAGGCATGGGGAGAGCCAGGTTTCTAGAGGATTCAGGACTGCAGTGATGCTTGGACACAATTTCTGCTGCCTGGCTCTTTGTCCCCAGCTGGCGACCGCTGGTTCTGACTTCCCAAGGAAACCATGTATTTTCTTCCTTCCTTCCTTGCCCTCCTACCTCCAGCCTTCTTTGTGGGACACATGCTCTTGCTCTCACGAATGCATCTCCCCAGGAGCTGCGGGCAGAGGCGCTCTCATTGACAAGCGAACGCACAGCACCCCGGGGTGTCAGCAGGCTCCAAATGAACACTGTTCAACTGAGCAACCGAATGAGCAGTAACGACAATCCTCGCGCTTTCCCTCCGCCAAGCATTTGGTCTTTAGCAACATGATTATCTATTATTTTGATTGCGTAGAAATCTAATATCATGGCAGGTTTCATCCTTTTAAATTTACCCTGTGGTTTTTCGTTATGGAGAAAAGCTCAGCTCCCAAAGTTCCCCATGGCAGAAACGTCTAGTTACTCTACACTGCATCCTCTCTTCCCTTCTTAATTTGTAAAGAATCCCAGTTTCAAAAGCTAGTTGCTACCCAGCTAAAGGACCATACGGTCTGGTATCCCTCGGAGTTAGGTATGGTCATGGGACTAATTTTGGCTAATGAGATTTACACAGTAATGGGGCTGACTTCTAGGACGTTTCCTTAAAAGACAGGAGACCCGATGCGCTTCTTCCCCCTTCTCCCATCTCACTGTCTGGAATGTAGACATGAAGGCTGGAGCACTAGCAACCATTACAGCCCATGAGGAAGGGGATACCAGCCTGGAGGTAGTCGAGTGGTGAGCAGGAAGGAGACTGGACCTCGTGACAGTTTTGTGGGACTGCCATACGAGCCCTGGGCCCTGCCGTGGCTACTCTAGACTTCTGTTCTGGGAGACCAAAAAAAAAAAAAGAGTTCTATCTTTTCTGAGCCATGGTCATTTTTAATTTTCATGTTATGTTCAGCCAAACTCAATCTTCACAGATACAGCGCTGCTCGACCCACCCTTGCAGGGCTCCCTGGATGAATGTTTTCTCCAAAACTATGTTGAGCAATGATAGGTCATTTCATGTCGGTACGAACGAGATTTCTCAACACATGGCTTATATATTCAGTGTGTAGTCAGGAACCTCTGCTGCAGTGTGGTTTATTGTAGACCCCGGACAAGATGAGCTCGGTCTCAAAAAATGCTCAAAATAGGAATTGCTACTTGGGTGCCCCCAAGGAAATCCCCCGATTGTGAAAGACAATGAGATAAGTCCTCTCAGGCTGTTGAAAAGGACTGAGCGGCCCGCCGGCTGCCTCCCCAAAGCAACGGAATCAATAGGGCCCAAGGGGTCCTCCCCGGTATTCATTTCACTGGTGGAGAACGTGGGACAAAGGCATTTTGTCATTTGTCATACATTTCCAGTGTAGCGTAAGGATCAGTGAGCTGCTCCTTCTGACAGTAATTAGCCAACAAGCTCAGTTGCAAAGTCTGCTCCTTATTAGAGACACCAGAATGTCATGAGTGTCACGGGGAAATGCTGGGCTCCTGTCTTGGGGGTGTGGAGCCGAGGCTGCGGTGTGCAGAGGGGGATGGGGTGAGGGAGGCAGAGCCGAGAGGCTTTCTAATCTTGACATCAACTCAGATCTTAAGGGAAAATATAAATGTGACTGCGTGGGTATAAAAAAGGAAGAATTCTTTTTACGACAAAAGGCATTAATAATACCAATACTTTGGGTGAAAAGTATTTTCAAAAAAGTTCTCCGGGAAATTAACGATGCATTCAACAATTTAGCTGTAAGCATGTCCACTGACCTTTTCAAAAAATAATTGCATACAATTAGAAACACTCTTAATATCTAATAACAAGGAAATGAATGAACAAATGAGAGTGTCCATGTAATAAGATAATAGAATTCTATCAAGCAATTAAAAATAATGGCCATGTCTTGACCTGGGAAGCTGTTCACCATGTCCTGGGAAGCAGACAAGGCAGGTTCCAAAACAGGACGGGTGATGGGAGTCATTTCTGGTAATAAAAATGGAAGGTTTCTCACATGTGACATTGGACGGAGATATACCCACATTGTTAGGAGGGGATTTCCTGTGCGAGATGATTACCAATTCTTTATTCTCTTCTTTATTCTCAACTGCCTTTTCCAAAGTCTCCTCCATGAACTATCTTAACTTTATAATAAGGATAAGGAGATAGAAGTCATTAAAAAGAAGAGTTTCGTTGTCACCAGCCCGTGGATGTCCATTCTGATTCGGCGGAGAGCGAGACGATGGGCTTTTTAACAAGTTTTAATAACTCAGGCTTTTTAGTGAGAATATTCACTCTGATGCCCGGACACCTCCTGTCTTCAGCGTTACAGGCTTCTCAGAGATCAAGGCGCCTTTCACAGACTTGACTGTTTCCTGGTGAGATGAAAGAGGGCCCACCAGGGGCCGGCTGTGCCAGCCTCATGTCTGAGACAAGACGCGCCTTTCATCACGGGAGACAGGACACCAGCTGGGATGGGAATCGGCTGGAAAGTTTGTAAGTTTGGTGTGGGTTCGGGGTAGGGAGGAGGTTTCCCTGCTTTGACAGGGAAGGAGCCTGCCCTCAGGGTTGAGGCAGGACCTGTGTCAGGGGCATCTCCCCCTGGGCTCAAAAGCTCCCAGGGCCTGGTGAGTCACTGGAGATGAAAATGGGGTTCTTGGGGCTGAGTCACAGAGAATCTTGGAATGGAATATTGATAGGGATAGACAGGGTGGCTGGAGAGAGTCAGAGGAAGGAGGGGGAGGGAGAAAGGGGAGGAAAGGAAAAGGGAAGGGGAAGGATCAACGGCTGCAAGTAATTAATGGACCATTTCTCCCTGAAGAGTTCCGGTGACAAGAGCTGCACCTGTCTGTGATGCTGTCCCTGCTTCTGATGAGCTCAGGACCAGCTTCAGGGGAGGCGCGGTGGAGGGAGCCGAGAGCCAGGCCCAGAAAGGAGCCCTGCCGGCCACACTGGGGCCCAGCGGGAAGGACTGTGTGGGAGGAGTCTGACCAGAGAGAGAAATGTGTCCTTCTCTCAATCCCCCTCTCTCTCACACACATCTACTTTGCTTCAAGGCTGGAAGAGAGTTAACTCCAGACACTGCTGGGCTCGATTTGTAAATGCTCGTAAGTAAACCAGCCACAGAGAAACACCTCAGTGGTATTTCCTGAGGGCACTCATAATATCAAATGTGGTCTCAGTGACTCTTGGTGGTTCCTGATGGCTCAGCCCCCATTCCTGACTCCTGGGAAACGCATCCCGCATTCCTGCGGTCATCATGGTGGGACGGTGGGCACGCCGCCCCCCTGCCCCCTGCTACTCCATTTGGCTCCGAGAAGGGCATGTGTGCAAGTTGGCTCAGTGAGACCCAAGTGTGGCCCTTGGACTTGAACTTTCAATCGGGAAGCATCTCTTCCTGGTGGGAGGGTTGAGGACGGGCACCGCTGGTGGCCATTCAGGCACGGCTGAGGCTGAAGCCCACCCAGGGTGGAGGGGGGGGAGCAGAGCCAAGAGGTGCGGTAAGAACATACACCAGACACCCGAGTTCTCATGCTGGGTTCCCTCGTGCCCGTGCACCTTTCGGATACGTGGGCTGATACGTGCCATCTTAGGCTAAGCCACTTGGAAGAGGGACTGGCAGCTTACGGGGAAGGGTCAGATCTATGACGACCGACTGGAGCTTCCCACACTCCTGCCTCTTACCCTCGGGTCTCCCATCTATTAACTAACACATCACTTCCTCTGATCTCCTCTTTGCACGTGGTGGGTGCCGCAGACGGACGTTCTGCCTGTGCTACAATGGGGAACGTGTGCATCCCATTCTAGAAGCCAGGTCCTTGTGCACCATGGCTCCCAGCCTGGTCCTGACACCCCCTCAATGTCTTGGCTCTTGCCAGTCACGCCCTCCCTCTCCGGAGCCAGAATCCTGCCTCAGTGTACAGGGACGGCTCTCCGAGGCCGGTCCCACATTCCCAGCTCCACACGCCATCTGCAAGGTGGGATCCCCTTCCTCTCTTCCCATCAGCTGCCCGCCGTCCACTCGTTCTTCTCTGTGAGGCCAGGGAGTGGCAGCCCGTCCCTTCCCATCCCCTAGAGACGCAGCACGGCCCCGAGTTCCTATGCTGTCTCGGGGCCTGACCCTCAGCATGTTCTTTAGTTCTATATGCGATGCAGTGACTCTTCTAGCAAATTCCCCAGTTTGCCCAAGTCGGCCAGAGCTGGTCTTAAAACAGAGAACCTGGACAGAACCGCCTCTCCCGCTGTTGCTGTCTACCACGCATCTGCCCCTCGCCACCCTGTTAAGGCTTCTTGATTGGCGACATCCCAAGTCACCCGGCGACGGTGGAGCTCCCCGCCACCCCAGCTCAGCAATGACAAGCCCATCGGAACTCCACATTTGCTTTCTCCCCACCCCAGAGCCGTCTCTTCCTCCTCCTGTTGTACAAGTACAAAATGACAGTTAAGCTCCCACAAAGACAACCTAAATGAGCGCGTCCGCACTGTTAAAGCTACCAGCTTCCCCGTCTCAGGACTTAAGGAAAACTTGCTCTTTGATATTTAAATTGTGTATTTCCTTTGCCTGGTACCCAGCAGGAAAAGCAAAGAGAGAGAACAGAGCGGTGATTTCAGGGTCACATTATTATCGGATTTGGTATAGTGCAGGCCTGTATCTCGTCCGTCCGGCATTTCGGAAAGTTTTGTTCTGAAAGTAAATCGCCTTTTGGGATTGGAAACGAACGTGCGCCGCGTGCCGGCCAGCTCGCTCCCCGGTAACGGGGCTGCGCGGAGACGGTGACACGTTTCCAGGTGTTTCGAATCAGGAAAATACGACCCGTGTTTATTAGAAGTGTATCTAATACTTGATTATCTGTTCCTCCTAGGAGAGGAAGATTAGATTTTGGAAGAGAAAGATTAATAACTTTCTTTTGTGGAGACAAGCGTGCGTTTGGGCCCGCATGCCTGATTTGGGCTGCTCTTGGAACACGGCACCGAGGAGAGCAGCTTGTCTCCGAGGGCTCCGTGGGTAATGATCATTTAATTAAATCTTGTCATGAAAACACCTTCCTTCTCAGCACCGGACAGAGCTTAAGAAATGAAGACAGAAATTTTTAAAGACTGTTTTCTTTCTTTTTTTTTTTTTTTTTCCTTCAGGGACTATGCTTGGCAGACTCCTCTGGCCGTTTAGAGAGACAGCCTGAAGTCCCTCTCCTCTTGAGCTGGTCTACTGCTGGGAAGCAGGTGTGGGGGCAGCAGGCCCCCCACCCGGACTCAGCCTGGTCTTGATACAAACAGCCACAGACTTCACTGTGACACGTACCTTCTCCTTACCCAGATCCCTAACAGATTTAATTTAATGCTAGTTCGCCCCTGACAACCAGTCCTGCAGCCGGAAAAGAAATACTATTTCTGCGTGACTCAGGTCTCCAGGTAGAGAGCGGCTCACCCACCTGATGGTTTGATGCTGCAGGGAATCCGGGTCCGTGGCGTTCACGGTCAGGAGCACGCTGCCCACGGAGATGTTCTCCTGCCTGGTCACCGTCATGGGGTCTGGGTAGAAAACCGGACCCTCATTGACATCCAGGACGGTGATGTGGACCGTGGCCGTGGAGCTGGGGCCGTAGGAGACGTCGGGCACCAGCGGGTCCTCATTTTCCACTTTGATCAGCAGGGTGTGAAAGGCGGAGATCTCGTAGTCCAGGGGCTGGAAAGCAGAGACGGGAGGCTCAGCATGTGTATCTGCTACAGAGGGCAGAAGGCGCCTTTGCCCCAGGTCCCTGCGACAGCCCACGAGCCGATGTGTGGGTGATCGGGGATGGAGCCAGGTTTTGTGGGCTAACGTGAATGCAGCGTGGGGTCCTCCTGAAGGATATGCAACGTCCAGATACAGAATTGGGATGGAAGCTGGTAGTTTTTGTTTTGTTTTTTTTTGAGATTGAGAAGTAAGTGACAACACATGATGTGAGTCCAGAGTGTTAGGGTCCCTGTCTGAGACCATCTAAAGATGACGCCCTCACCCCGCCGACATTACAAGTCTTCCTACCTGTAACCTGTAGCCCCACGACTCCGACACTCCGTGGGGCTCGGGAACAAACAACGTTGAAACCTAAGCTTCACCAACTACGGGGTCACCCTGCCTTGGTTACTATGGGGGGAGGTCGAGGGGGAAAGGCAGCCCCAAATTCTATCTTTAATGTTTCCATCTCCCTGGCCACAAGTGCTGAAGCTGGCTTCTGGACAGCAGGAAAAGGAGAGTTTCTCCTGGCGGGTGCATTTCCGGGGAGTGCGTGGCGTGGGGAAAAGGACTGGAGAGGATTGGAGACACGTGGGGTTAACCCTCGGGGCCCTTCCCCACCTGAGGGCATTTAAAAGCCTGCCGGCAATTTTCAATGGTCACCACGAGTAGGGGCTCTGTGGTCAGATACGGGGCAGGGATTACGAGACACATGGCCGTGCCTGGGAGGGACCCTCCAGCATGATGGTGGATGGTCCTGGCTCCAGGGTCACTGAGATGCGGCCCACTCTAGGTGATTTCGCGAAGGGCTGGTAGAATCCGCTTCCCCCAGCGGCTGTGCAGAGTAAATCAGATCACGTTCAGGAGACCCCACTGCTGACAGTATTAATATAGGGGTCCTGCCCATCATGTACGACACAGACGACATTCACCTGGCCACTTTCCAAATCATGGGATGATGCACAAGTCACATTTCCTGTCACCGAGGGCGTGTGGGGAGACATTTAGGTCAGATGAGGGTAGGCTGTTTATTTCAAGTAATTTTCCTCATGTTGACTGGGACGATGGGTGGGTAACGCCTCAGACCCAGGACACATGGATGCTCTTGCTGGAAGGACAGGACCAAAGTGAGTGCGGGGAGTCGGTTCGCACTCGACCAAAAGGAAGCAAAAGGTGGACAGGTTGTAAGGGCCACGGGGAGTGGCAGCAGCGTGAGACCAGGAAGCTGGGCAGAGAGCCCTGCACACACACACACACACACACACACACACACACACACACACGCATGCACGCACGCACATCCACAGGAATTGCTTCCTGATGGTAACAGGACTCTCTCTCTGCACCTGCAACAACTCCCAGAGGGACTTACAGTGTTAACAGGTGTAACGCTCCTGGCACTGAGGAGCTACCCAGTTAGATGTTGGTTCCATCCCTGTAACGCAAGAATATCTCACCCCCCATCCCTTTCCATAAGAGATTTCTGTCCGTCCCGAGTGACGCCCCAAATACATGACCTCGGTGACGTACATTTCAAACTGGGGCCCAGGGTGTTGCCATGCTCTGAAGACATTCATCCCAAATCTAGCCCAACTGATTTTTCTACCACGATGGAAAAGCCACCAGGCTGGGGTTTCTTCCGTTTGTGAGCTCCACGGGACTTGGAACAGCAGAATTTGGGCCTGGGGTTGAGGCTGACATGGTGAGTGGGAGGGTTGGGCCACTTGCTGCACGGAGTGGGGCAGACCCAGGCAGGGAGAGAAGATCGGGGTCCCCAGAGGAAGTGGTCTGGCTTATTTACACATGACCTTTGCATAGTATGGCTAAAATGCATATTTCTTTATATGGTAGGTAGAAGTGTGTATGTTTCTGTTGGATCAGTACACGTGTGCCCATATAGTAAACATGCACATGTGTGTTTTTACATGTCAGATGTGCATGCGTGTGTATGTGAGTGATAGTGTGTATGATAGGGGTGTGTGTGTGTGTGTGTGTGTGTGTGTGTATGATAGCTCTGTCTGGATTCCCTGAGACTCCAGCCGAGTCTGGAAGCAAAGCCTGAGGCAGGGATTTGGAGCATGAGGTACTGGCGTGCCTTCTCAGAAGAGGGAGGGAGCAGGGATATGGTCTCTACTGGAGTCCAGTCCTAGTGCCGGGGAGCTCTGGAATTTTCCCTGATCGCCAAATAGCCCCATCTCAGGGCAGTGGGTGGCCTTTTGCCTCCCTCTGCAGTCAGGTGCCGGCTGTAGGCTTTCTCCAGTGGGCAGAGCTTGGCCTGCATTCCCTTTGGTGGGCTGTTCTGCTGGGAAGACGGAGGCTGGGAGCCAGCACTCGGGGCTCTGGGAGTGTCTGCTCCCACTAGTCAGGGACCTTGGTGGGTGTGTTAGTTTCCTAGGGCTGCCGGATGAAGGACTGTGTAGCATAATAACACAGAAATTAACTGTCTCACAGTTAATTTCTGTGTTAAAGCACAAAATCAAATGGGAATGGGGCTGTGCTGGCTCTGAGAACTTTGGGGGGAACTTCCCTGCCTCTCCCCGGGGTTCCGTGGCCTGCAGCCGCCCCACTCCCATCTCTTCCTCCGTGGCCATACAGCCCCCTCCCTGCGTGTCCCTGTCATCTCCTCACACGAACACGGTCCTGCTGGAGGGGGACTCACCCTCTCCTCCATGACCTCAACTAATCACATCTGCAGTGACTCTATTTGCAAATATGGCCACATTCAGGGGGGACGGGGGTAAGGACTTCAAAATATCTTTTCTTGGGGGACACAATTCAATCCATACTGGTGGGGCACACCCATGGCTCCCCGACCCCCACAATATACATTGGTTTTCACCACAGCCCTTCATTCCATCCCACGACATTATTTATCCCTTACGGTGCACCTACTGTGTGCTAGGAGGGCTCTGTGAGCGTCAATGTACCCGGTCCTCACTTTACATCATAATAGTGGGCATTTTTAGTCCCCTTTCCTCCATGAGGGAATAGGCTCAGAGAGGTTGAGTAACTCAGTCACAGTCACACAGCTAATAAGCAGCACTGAGCCACGCTTTGGCCTGGAGAGTGTGATGAGAAAGGAAGGAGAACTGACATCCCCTGGGTGCCACACTGGCCTCGGAGGGTTTGAGAAGTGATCAGTGCACAGAGGGAGGGCAGAGGGGCAGTGAGTCATACAGTGTCTTTCTGGAGGGCAGGGCCGCTCAAGTGCTCATTCCCATGTGCACTGTGCCTGGCTATAATAATTCCAGCCGTGGGTTTCCCTGGGCAGGCCACCGGGAGCTGGTGCAACGTGGCTCTCTCCTCCCGGACGTTGCCCTGGCTCACGCTGGGTGAAGAGACCCTCCCTTATCTGGGGCATATGACTTTAGTGATGTGATCTGTCTGATGCAGGGTCTCTAGGTCAGGGAGGGGAGGGAACTGGAAACACTTCTGATAAAGTTCCAGAAATTCCACCTAATTACTATTTCATCAAGTGTCAAGTGAGGGTGTGGACAAGCATCATGGAGTCTTTACAGGCTAGGAAAGCCAGCCCACACGGGAAGTGTAAAGAACCTGGAGTTTGCTGTCTGGAAGAGGGAGGGTTTGAAAGTGATCCAACAGTGATTTGCAAGCCTATTATGGGTTTGGGGATCAAGGCTTTCTGGATATTTCCATCTCCTCCAGGGACAGAAGAGATAATACACTTAAAATGCAGGGTAGATTATGTTCAGCGGAAAGGGTAACTCTCTGACAGTTTTCGAATAGGTTTACAAAGCAACTAAGAGCATTGCTGAGCAGAAGGTTTTAAAGAGGAAAGAGGTACTTGCTTTCCAGAACTGTTAGGATTTGGTCCTGCAGGGAGGAGGGACTCCCCTGGGAGCCACACTTTTGTAATTTTTGCTCTTTTTTTTTTTTTTGTAATTTTTGCTCATTCTTCTTTTTGCTCATTTTTTTTGGTAATTTTTGCTCATTCTTCGGTATGCTCACTGCTAACTGGTTAGGGCACAACAGCTCATTGCCCAGTGACCGTGCCCACCCCGTGCTCCCCTACCCATCTCTTCCTGTGGAGGGCCCAAAAGCCAGATTTGTACTTCCTATCCTTCCTTGCAGCTGGGATGGGCCCGTGTTATCTGGCCAATGATACGTCATAGAAATTATCTGAGAAACCACTGGAAAAGATATTTCCTTCCCTGAGGAGAGGAGAGGGCACTTAAGAGCCCTCTCTCGTGTTTGCCTGGCTGCCTTCTTGCTACCTGCCTTAGAACACAGAGGGAAGATGTGATGCCCAGGGCTTTGGCAGCCACTTTGTGTCCACAAGGAAAAAAGCCAGAAGCATTTACAGAGCCCCCTGCTGGTTCTCTGACCCCTAGAACTGCCAGCCAATCCTAGACTGACCTATCTTCATCTACTTATGGAAATCACTAAATTCTCTTTATTATTTAAGCCACTATCAGCCTGGTATTCTCTTAGTTGACCTGAGGACATTCCTAATGAATGCCCTCAGGGAAGGCTGTGGAAATTTGTATGGGACCCTGCACAATAACGACCTCCTAGTATGACCCCCAGCGGATCCCCAACCTTATGGGGCAAAAGGGACTTCACAGACGTGAGTAAGCTCAGGACCCCATGAGGGGAGGATCCTGGATTAAACACGTGGAATCCTGGAGTAACTGGGTTGCTGGAAAAGTGAAAAGCATGGGGAATAAGGCCAGGCCTGCCTGCAGAAAGCTGTCCTGGGGCCTTTGGCACAGGTGGGTTGAGAAGCAGAGAGAACCCAAGGCTCTCAGAGCAATTCACATGGCAAGCAGCCAAACGGAGGTGGCATCTCCATTTTAATTCTGAAGCAAAGGGAGTCCACTCACTGGTAAAACTGAGGCCCAGAGGGAGTTCAAGGTGCTGCAGGCACCTCCTCCACAAGAATTTGCAGGTGCAAACATCGTCCAGCAGTGCTCATCCACAAGGCTGTGCTCTACAAACCCCAGCATCTCCTGGGCCCGTGGCACCTCTCCCTCACAGGGTGACCCAGCATGCGAGTGTGAGAAGGGCCGGGGAACCTGGGTCATAACTGGCCTCCCGGGTGACACTCCTGTATGCTAACATTTCAGACTCAGCATGGCTGGCCACAGTGGCGATGTGGGGAGAAGAGAACGCCTCTTTGTGATTCTGGTTTTCTTCCAGTGTCTGTGCCACAAGCTCTCACACACACAGAGTGGGGAGGACTGTGCGCTTCTAGAATTTATGATGGGGCTGTATATTTACCCAAGCTTTGTCTTCCAGCTGCAGGTTTGGAAAATTTCCCTATAGCGTTTATGGATCGGGGCTCGACTTCCACAGCTGGAAACTGCAATGGTTTGTAGGAGAGTCATGTCAGGAGCTCCTGACGACCTTACCGTTGCCTGTGCTATTAGAGGAGACCTGGGAAGCCCCGTGGGCTCCTCTTCTCAGCCAGACCTCTGAGGTCGCTATGAATAAAATCCTGGAAAGAACAGGGCTTGGGAGAAACCCAGCTCCTCCTCTTCCAGAGCAAGACAGAAGTGTCTCCAAGATCTGCCATTCTCAAGAGCTCTGGGTCCTGACCCCAGGGAAGGCTGTGGAAATTTGTATGGGACCCTGCACAATAACGACCTCCCAATCTGACCCCCAGCAGATCCCTGAAACCTTATGGGACAAAAGGGACTTCACAGATGTGAGTGAGCTCAGGACCTCACGGGGGGGGGGGGGTATCCTGGATTATACACGTGGAACCCTGGAGTCACAGGGGTCCTTAAAGGAAGGAGGCAAGGAAGTCAAAGGAAGAAATAGGAGACAGGAATAGAGAAAAATAGAATAATGCTGCCTTTGTCCTAGAGATATGAGAAGGCCACAGGCCAAGGAAGGTGGGTGGCCTCCAGCCGCTGGGGAAGATAAGGACAGGGCTGGTCCCTTAGAGCCTCCAAGAGGGGGGCTGCCAAACTCAGCCCTGCGAAGCTGATTTTGGAGCTCTGGCCTCCAAAATTTAGATAAGAGACTGTAAGTCTGCATAGCCTAAGGCCACCGAGGGTGTGGTCATTTGTGATGGCAGCCCCAGGACAGGACTCGGGCTCCCAGGGCCAGTTGCTGTTTATCTCCTGGTTTTTTTTTTTGTTTTTTTTTTTTTAAGATTTTGTTTATTCATTTGACAGACAGAGATCACAAGTAGGCGAAGAGGCAGGCAGAGAGAGAGGAGGAAGCCGGCTCCCTGCTGAGCAGAGAGCCCAATGTGGGGCTCAATCCCAGGACCCTGGGATCGTGACCTGAGCCGAAGGCAGAGGCTTTAACCCACTGAGCCACCCAGGCGCCCCTATCTCCTGTTTTTAAGAGAACAACCAGGTCTCTGCTCAGATTGACTAAAAAGACAAGTAATGATCCACATTTTTGATCAGAGATCTTTAGAAAAATCTTTGCATGTCCTGTTTTGCATATCTTAGATAATTCAGTATCAATCATATGGAAAATCTTGTTTAAAAATTAACTTGGTTTCTTTTTAAGGTTACACATATGTTTGAGTTTCCTAGAACCTGTGAAATAGGTTGGTTTTGTGGCTGTGAGGATATAAATCACCCTTAAGCCCTGAGCCTTTTTCTTTTTCAGCCCCAGGAGGAGACTAGGGCTGCCTTCTCCCTGACCTTCTCCATCCGGGAGACCCTCTGTCTGGTGAGGAGCGAGGAGCAGGAGAAGCGTCCTTACTTTGACAACGGACAGCATCCCCTCGTTGGTCTGAGGGTTGGTGTGGATCTCGAAGCTCTGGCCCGGATTTCCGTTGATGATGGTGTAGGCAGCCCTCCATGCGCCTGTGGCGGGGTCGTCCTTGTCCTCGACTGTCAAGTTGACGATAACCCCCACGGCTCCTTCCTCCACGGTGGCTTGAAACTGCACACAGAGCAAGTGGTTACAGTCACTATTTGGTAAAAACAGCATCGACCCTTTATGGAGCCTTTTCCACAGGCCCGATAGTGGGTCTATGACCCACATCCCCTCGTTTCACAGTGAACAGTGCAGGACAGTTATCCTGCCGTGCCCAGCCGAGCTGGCAGATGGTCCTTCCTCCCCTTGGCCTTCCCCGTGCGGAGCTGAGGCCGGGAGACTGCCTTCTCTTCTACTGAATGTGGCCAGAAATGATGCTCGGCGGCTGGGAGCAGCTAGCCCTTCTCGGTGCCTCTCTTTCCATCTGTCTACACACAGACAACCCCAGGACCCAAGGGCAGGGTGCGGCCACAGGGGTAAGAATGTGGGTCCTGGGTCCCCTCACCTATCGTGAGCTGTTGTTGAAAAAGAAATAGACTTCTACAGAATGGGAGCCTTTATACAATTTTGTGTGTCTTTGCTCTTGTGACTTCGCTGACCTTAAACAACAAGGTCACTGGGGACCCAGGGCTCCTTCCTTGCAGGTGGGGGGACAGGAGCTGAAACCTGGGGTTTGACTCCACGGCCTCTGGATGCTTGCACCATCTCCTCTAAAGAAGATGCACCACCTCTTCCACACAACAAGGAGGACTTTAAAAACTCATTTTCTGGGAAACATATAAATCAGTTGTTTGGAGCCTTGTTGTACCTGTGTTTTTATTGTAATACATCTCCAATACTTGTTGCAAGTAGGTGTGGTGAAAATAAATCAATAAATGAAAAATCAGCTTTCCCATAGATAATTTTGTGAGCTATCATCTGCACATTCCTTTGAGCTGGAAGCATAAAGTATTGTTTTAGTGCTCACCTCTGACACACTACAGGTGAACAGTAATCTGTTTGCAAATATTTTACAAACAACTAATACCAATAAGCTGACAAGAAGAGGAAATATCTTGGAATTTCAATTAGTGGGAAAGGGAGTCTCGAGACAGTGAGGCGATGTCAGAAAGCCCTTGTGTTCAAAGAGAAGTAATTTGAGAAATGGGGTTTCAAAAGCCGTGGCTGATTAATTGACTTGCAAATCATTAATCATAGGCCTTAATCTTGATGCCTTGGGGGGCTGGGGCGGGGACGGGAACTAATTTGTCTACCACACCTCAGCAAACCTGGGTGGGTTGTTTCCTTTCTGTGAAAGGGATGCTGGGAAATTCTTGGAACCTGATGGCAGGATGGGAAGCAGCTAGAGCAGGGAGGGGCGGGGAGGATGCTGTCACACGGACAGGGCTTCAGGCGACATTGTTGACCTGATTCCTGTCTAAGTAGTCCTCTCTTCTAGCTTTCCCTCTTTCCCACAAAAATCAGGGAATTCCTAAGCTTAAATCTAGATGTGGTTCTCAGCCCTGTCTGCACATTGGACTGTCTTCAAGAACCCCCTCTTTTTTTTTTTTTTTTAAATAACTGGGCCCTATTCTAATTCAGTGGGTTTGGAGGTAAGGTCTGAGATTAAGGATTTTCTTAACCTGCCCCGGCAATTCTAGTATGCAGTTCAGTTGACACAAGCATGACAGAGTCCAAGGTCAAGAACGGGAAGGAGGTGTCAGTGTTGAGAGAGGCTGTCTGAGCTCCGTGCTGAGGGCCTGTGGGGGATCCGTGGCTCAGCGGGAAGGAACACTGGGATCAACCCCATCTGTCGGCTATCTAATCTCTCCAGATATGAAGAAAGAGGCACAGAGAAGGAAGGAAAGTCCAGAGTCATTCAGTGAACTAAAGGTCAAATCCGTGCCTCCTAGATTCCTGTTATCTCTGCTTATAATAAGTTCTATTACTCAAGACCCCCATCGCTGAGGCCCCCCCACCCTTCACCCCTGCTGTGGTCTAGCCACTGATCACACCAGACCTCAGCTCATGACCTGTCCTCGTGTCTCCTCTGACACCTGTACCTTGGGACACCAGGGGGGCAATGATGCGGGCAGGGGGAGGGCTGGGACTGGAGGATGCTGCCATCCATCCATCTGATACAGGCGCAGGTACACCCAGGACTGAGGTGAGGGGCTGCTTTGTCAGAGTGGACGGGGGTCACATTACGGGTGAAGACACAGAACACATCATGATTGGAGGGGGCTGGAGGCTCAGTGAGGGCTGTCTTGTCCACAGCTTTCTCTCTGGCCCCTCACATGATGGTAGGTGCAGCGAGGGGACCCAGTAAATATTTGTCGAATGAGTCTGTGGTCTTAAATATGGGAGGTGGGACCTGGCATCAAAGGCCGGGATGGAGAGGACATGTGAGGGCTGCAGCTCTACGGGAGCAGTAACAGGGACCTGCTGGCTGACTGATGCCTGACCCTGCTACGTGCTGGGTGTTCCAGAAGGGCAGGGATGGACTGATCTCCCTTGTTCTCCAGGACATCAGTAGCACAGCTGCCTTATGACATTCATGGATCTTAGGTACTTTTACCTTCATTGGCCCTTCCTACTGGAATAGATTTTCACAGGTTTTTAAATTTTCTTTTCTTTTTTTTTTTCTGATGCGAGGGAGAAAAATTAAAATTTTCTTTGACCCTGAAAGTTCTTGTTCTGGTTTTAGGACCCTCAGAACTGTGCTTCTGGCACCTGATGGGTGACTCATCTCTGATCCCCAGTACGTAGCACAGCGCTGGACACATGAAGATCTGATGGATGGATAGAGGAATGGGTGGATGGATGGGTGGATTTGTAAAATTAACATTTAGGCCAGGTCTAAGTGGGAAAAATCTGTGCAGCTTTTCCCAGGACACTTTTTTTAAAAGTGTCTGTGGCACCTACCATAGGGGCTGGCATAGAAGACCCTTTTAGTGTGTGAGCAAATGACTCCAAAGGGAATAACGTAGGATTGTTTTTGGAATTCTCACAGTGTGTACTGTGGCCTGATGCATCCTTAGATGGAGTAATATGTCCACAGCTACATTTACCTACCATCCACCCACCCATCCATCATCCACCCCTCCATCATCCAATCCCCACCCATCATTTTCCATCTGTTCCCCATCCACCCTCCATCCCACATCTATCCATCCATCTATCCATTTATCTGCCTTCCATCTATCATTCATCCATCCATCCATTCTCCATCCCTGCATTTATCCATCCATCCATTATCTATTAACCCACCCGTCCATCCATCCATCCATCCACACATCCATCCATCCATCCATCCATCATCCATCCAACCATCCATCCACCCAACCATCCATCCATCCAACCATCTATCCAACCAACCACCCATCCATCCATCCATCCTTCATCATCTACCCATCCATCCATTTTCCATCTACCCAACCATTTATCTATTCATCTATCCATCATTCTCTATCCATTCACCCATCCATCCATTTATCTTCCTTCCTTCCATCTATCCATCCATCTTCCAGACACACAGATAGCCAACAATTATTGGGTGAGTGGCTTCTATGTGCCAAGTATGATATAGTCTAAATTCTAGGGATATGCTAGAAAACAAAATAGACACAGCACATGTATGATTATAAAACTGTGCTAAATGTTGGGAAAAAAGTAACACTGAGCCTGTTGCTTGAAAGGGGAGTGGTGAGAGGGTCTGGGTGCCCAGTCTGGGGAGAGTCATTAGGGAGGAATTCCCTGAGAACTGAAAGCAGATGGGGAGTTAATAAGGGGCAGTGGTGGAGGGAGCATGGTACATTTGTAGAACCGAGGGAAGGTGGGTGTGGCTGGAGTGCAGGGAAGGGCTAGAGAAAACTGTTTGCCATTGGGCTCCAGAGGAGGATAGAGTCAGGTCAGGCAGCACTTTGGGGGTCAGAGAAAGGCATTTGGAATTTACCTTGAAAGTAAAGTGGAGTCTAGTCAAGAAACTGGGTTATGTTTAAATCTACTCTTGAAAGAATTCAGAAAAAAAAATCTTTAAATATAGAAAACATTCAACAAAATTATTATAGTCTTTGTTAAAACCATTATCTGATTCTTGCATAAACTACAAAGCCAGTTTCCTTGAGCATCCATTTAGAAACTCATTATTGCTTAATTAAATAATCATTCTATTAATTCTATTCAATGTTTTAACCCCATTATGTAATTCAAGATGGAAAACTAAATAGATTAAAATGAAATAGTACCATTTTATATTTCGATAGCAATGTTCACTTTGTGATTTAAAAACAACAGACAGACATTAATTTAGCATACCAGAGCAGGAGGAATTATTGATTGTAACATTAGTTCCTTTAATTGGAAAAAATAGATAAAGTCACTTTTCTGTTAAACTGTGTGGCAAATCAAATACCAGACGCAAAATGTATTTTTACATAATCAGTGTGGGTGACTGGCTTGGGACATACTGAGGCTCATTAGACCTCTCCCTTGTATTCAGAACTATTTCCTTCTGCTTTCTTTGAGAACATGGGGTGAGTTTTGTGATGGACCTTTAGGAAGAGAATGCCTGGACCTTCCAGAAAGGTCATCCATCACCAGGGGGAAGAGGGGTTTCCATTTTATTTTACACCAAGAATAAATTCTCTTCCTCATTGAGCAAATGGTTGGTTTTAGGTTAAGGTTAACCTGAAATTGGAAATAATAATCAGCAGGGTAGAAAGCCACAGGTGGGAAAAAAGTGACAGTGTGTGACTTTAAGGGACTGGACATCTACATGCTTGCATGTTTGACACCTGGATTCCAGGTTCATGAACTGTCAACCACGATGTTTCATAGAAGGTGAACTTGACAAGTTTGATCTAATCATTTGGGCCCTAGCTTTGGGAAATTAAACGATAAATTCCCCAAAAGTTTTATAAACTTGAATTTCTCTTTGTGAGGTTAAAAGCATGCAGGGCAGATCATCAGACATTTAACTTTCAAATAATTTTATGAGGCTATATTTACATAAAGGATAGAGCTCATTGGAAAAATCTGATCTTTTGCTGATAGCCTAATGGGTAGAGACTGTGATTGCTAAGAATATGATATTATGTTCAAGGATCTTGGTACATTGCCTGGTATAGGGTAAGGACTCAGCATTTGTTAGTGAGGATGTTGATGATGGGATTTGTTTTGTATCGTATGAAATTCTTACTAGTAAATTGAGGGTATGGCTCAAATTCTTGTGACCCTTTCTGTACTTATGGTCTGCCTTTTAACGTATAATCCACAAAGATACTTGCAATTGGTGTTGAAAAGCTCTTCTCTTTTCAGTTATGTATATATGACACTCATATCCTTGCTTATCCCTGATTTTTCTCTAACAACAGGCCCTTTATTGCCAAGGCAAATGATGTTAACCTATAGCACCCACATTTAGAAGGGATGGCTGTATTAGGTATCTGGTTTCCTCTATCTACAATTAGGATTCACCCCAGGATATAGAAAAATGAAAGAACTCCTTCTAGTAAATATCCTTTAAGGGTCTACTGCATGCCGAGGAGTCCACCAGAAGCAGGAAATATAGCAGTAAATGAAAGAGACACTATTTTCTCCCCTCAGGGGCTTGGAGCTCAGTAGATTGACACATTTCCTCCCACTCACCCCCTTTCTTTATATGTTTTGTTAACCCATGACATATCCAACCATATTGTTTTCTACCATTTCTCCACTGTCACACATCCAAAGCTGCACCTGTAGCCAATTACAGATGCTTTTACATTTGCACATGATCTAATTTCCAGCTAATGGTCATTTCAATAAATGGTGGTGGATTATTTGGATGGCCATATGGAAAGAACGATGAATCTTGATCCCTACCTCACACCATACACAACATGTGGAAGGTAAAACTGCAGAGGTTTTAAAAGAAAACATATGGGGACATTTTAATTCACCTTACAGTTAATGTATATGACCACTATATATCTATGTACTACATAAAATACTTTAAGTACATAAAATAATACAAAAATACAAAATATAATTATGTATATGAAGTTCACATAATAGAATATACATAATATTTAAATAAAAATTTTAACAAGTACATGGAGTTTTTTTTTTTTTTTTAAGATTTTATTTATTTGACAGAGAGATCACAAGTAGAGAGAGAGAGAGAGAGACTGGAGGAGGCAGGCTCCCTGCCCAGCAGAGAGCCTGATGTGGGACTTGATCCCAGAACCCTGAGATCAGGACCTGAGCTGAAGGCAGAGGCTTAACCCACTGAGCCACCCAGGCAGCCCCAGTACACGGAGTTTTAATAAAAGTTCATTTAGTATTTTATTTTATTTTTTTTTTTTTAAGATTTTATTTATTTATTTGACAGAGAGAGATCACAAGTAGACAGAGAGGCAGGCAGAGAGAGAGAGAAGCAGGCTCCCTGCTGAGCAGAGAGCCCGATGCGGGACTCGATCCCAGGACCCTGAGATCATGACCTGAGCCGAAGGCAGCGGCTTAACCCACTGAGCCACCCAGGCGCCCTCATTTAGTATTTTAAAGAAGACTTTATGTCTAAGAAATGATTAACAACAGAGAACCACATGGGTCTCTGAAGGTCCTTGGCTGAAAACCTTCAGCCAGCCCTCAAGAACTGGACCTACTGAGTCCTTCCCTAGCCATGTCCCAACAGGACATGCATAGAGAGGCCCCAAAATGACTACAGAACCAAGATGGGAAGAGAACATACAGGAGCCCACCAGACCATAATGGCCCCAGACATTGCTATATTGGACTCTTTTCTCCACTTGGTTAAAATTCTGTCACCTCTAAATACCCCTTTCTCTTTGAAGACAAGCAGTGGTGCCAGAACTTTGGTTTTCAACACTCACGGAAGACAATTCACACAGTGAGAAGTAAATCCGATGCTAGAGCCCCGGGTCCCAGCAACTATGATCAGAGACTTACTTCCCTGTCCTCTCAAGCAGAGACAGCTTGGGGCATGAGCCTCCTAGCTGTGAGCTTCAGGAGAATGAGGTTTTTGTCTCTGATCTTTCATAAGGTGAGAGCACTGTAAGTAGACATTAAATTTTGTTTTTGTTTTGTTTTGTTTTGTTTTTGAGGGAGTGCGAGCACACATGAGCACATGCATGTGTGGGTGGAAGGTGGGGGGTGCAGAGGGAGAGGAAGAGAGAAAGAACCCTAAACAGGCTTTACGCTCAGTGTGGAGCATGATGTGGGTCTTGATCCAAGGAGCTGTGAGATCATGACCTGAGCCGAAACCAAGAGTTGGACGCTTAACCTACTGAGCCACGCAGGTGCCCCATTTTGGGACCATTTTTATCTATGAAATAAATACCTAAAAGAAGATGATGTCCCTGTACATGTGACTGAGAATAGTGGCCATGTCGTCTCTTGTCTCACGGAGAAAAAGACAAGTGAACGAACTGTAGTTCGGATGGCAGAAACAATAGAGTTCTACGTGCTGGTGGTCAGTGTTCCTTTTCTGAGGATTCTAAAAGAAGATCCCAGACCCTGCTGAGAAGACTGCTCTAGAAGGCCGTTTGTGTCATGGGATCCCAGCATCCTTGGCCAGAGCTGAATGGACCCAGGAGTGTGCCTGACTCACAGGTGACCAATCCATTGTCTGCCACAGGAACAATCAAGGTGATTCTCTACAAGTGTGAACTCAGAGAAATAGAGGTTATAACAGAGATCCTAAGTTTCTGAGTAGCTGAGCATGGGGTGACTTTTTTATTTTTTTGTCCCTCAGACACCGATGACTAGATGCAGAGAGAGGCAAAAGAATGGACACGATGAGAGAAAAATGGAGAGATCCCAGGGCACTCAAAAGACAAAAGACAGATGGGGAATCATCCTTGGTCTCCCACTGGTTTTCCAGCCCCGCCCCCATGCCCACGAGGTTCCCTACACCCCTTGTCTGCTGGATGCTTCTGGCCCTGTCAACAATGGCCCCATCTTCACCAGCCACTTTGAGTGGGTTTCTGCTCCTAAAGCAGCCCTGAGGAAACCGGCTCTGGCAGATGTCTGCCATTCTCAGCAAGTAAATGTGGCCTTTTTGATGAAGATTTGGGTCCCAAAGATGTCTCCTCGAGGATTTTTTTTCCCTTTGCTACAGAGAATTTCAAACATTTATAAAAGCAGCCAGAATAAAGAGCTCCTTGTGCCCACCATCAGGCTTCAGAGATTTTCAGCTCGTGCCCCTCTGTGCTTCAGCTACACACCCTCGTCTCCCCATTCCCGTATCATCTGGCACAAATCCCAGACGTATCATTGTATCTGTAAATATGTCACCCCGTGGCTCTAAAAGATAAAGGCTCTTTTTAAGAAAACATAATCAAAGTCCTTTCTTGATCCAACTAACATTAATTTCTTCTGATAATTACTGTTTTTCTTTTGTGCCAGATACTTTGATAAAAGCATTTGCATGTTCTCTCTGTTATGGAGAGAGAGAGTACCTACCCGCTCTGGGAAAGGACAGCTATAAAGGGGCCTATTAGACACCCCCGCTGTGTTGTCAGTGTTTTCTCAGTTCAACGTTCAGGTCGGTGAAGAAGTGTAAATGGTTCAACAATGATAAGGGACCAACAGCCCAACAACCGAGCCAAGAGCAGTCTCCAAGATTCCCTGGCATCCCAGGCAATGTGGTTCTCGATCTGGGGGTGGGGGCAAGGCAAAGATCCCCCAGGTTGGTGTGACCCAACCCCCCAAAGAAGCCCCGGGCTGGAAGGAGAGCTCCGTGCCTGGGGGCTGCTGTCTGTGGGTCCCCTTCTATCAGGAGGAAGGACTGAGCATCCCTGGCTTTCTGGCTGTACAGGGGCAGGGCGATGGGCCAGTGGGCAAGGGAAGGAGACAGTATTCCCTGCACCCTCGGGCGGGGGTCATTCCCCTTTCCCACCCCGTACGCTCTGTGTCGGTGCATTCCCCATAAGGAGCTGCCTCGTGTTGCAGCACATTGGAGGGGCTGAGCCAATGACTTTTTTTTTTTAAAGATTTTATTTATTTATTTGATAGAGATCACAAGTAGGCAGAGAGGCAGGCAGAGAGAGAGAGGAGGAAGCAGGCTCCTAGATGAGCAGAGAGCCCGACACGGGGCTTGATCCCAGGACCCTGAGACCATGACCTGAGCTGAAGGCAGAGGCTTAACCCACTGAGCCACACAGGCACCCCATGAGTCAATGACTTTCAAGGACGATGCCCAGCCAGGCCTGCTCTCTGGGGGCCCAGCAAGGCACCTGCTAATGCCCATTTCTTCCCCCCACCGTGATCTTGCTTGCAGAGGCCCCTCCAATCTGCCAAACACACACATCCACGCATGCGAGTGAAGCAGTGAGTTTTCAGGAAGAAGATGCTCGTGTAACAAAATGTGCCTTTTCCTCCACGGAACAATATGATGGGGACACAAAACCACTGAAGACCGACTGGAAACTAATGCAGTTGAGGGGTGGTTGTCAAACTGTGTTCCTGGGAATCAAGGACGTTTGAGGGATGGTACGGGAGTCCTTAATGGACCAGGTCCCCCCCCGACCCCTGAAACAGTAAGACTTAAACAACCTGAATCATGTTTGGTCTGCTTGGAATTAGAGTTCCTGCTTAAGATTTTGCCTGAAAAAAAAAATGTTTTGCTGTAAAAAGAAGTTTGCACATCACTGTCTTTGGGAATTCGCATAATAAATATTACATCAGATAAAGAGAGAAAATTAAAATCAAGGAGCCAAGAAGCCCACATCCTTCCTTTTCTGAATGCCAGGTGTGGACACATTACTCCATCTGACAGGAGCATCTCTCCCTCACTAGAGTTTCTCTCTTTAAAAAAATGAAAGAGAAAGCAAAACGCATTCGTACATCTGACGAGATAATTGGAAAGTTTAATTTTGAGAAGCAGAGAGATTTTCTGTGGAGATATGCATCCAACCGCATACACTGGAATCTGGATGAAGAATGACTTTTCTTTTTCAGGAGCAGCAGCACGGTGGGCTCCAAAGGCTTTGGGATTGGGTTGATGCAATTCTGCAAATGTTTAAGCGTGGGAACTTCAGTGAAGTGGGGGCAATTTTGGGCCTACCTCGAATTCGTGGGTAAATCTTATAATGTCTCTGAGTCCCTGTCTGGCTTTCTGAGATGTAGTGCATTGGACTAGAGCGCTAGGTTCTTAAGACTCATTACATATCAGAATTGCTTGCAAACCCTTAGAAACAGTGGATGACCCGGGGGCCCAAATTCACAGGATTTCCTTGGGTGAAGCCCAGGCATTGATATGTCTCAAAGGTCCCCCACATGATCTCACTGAGCACAGCTGCTTGAGATGACTCTCAGGTCCCCACCTGGTATTATGATCAGCGGTTAAGAAGAGCTTCATGATCTCCTCCAGCTCACAGTGGGTCCTAACAGATGAAGACCCCATCGTGGGAGCCAGAGGACGCCACTGGTGGAAAACCTTGAGAACTCTTCCTTCTACACTCGGCTCTACACGGGGTCATCGGAGGTACTAAGGGGAGCAGTGGAACACATAGATTTGCCAATGAGATCACAGGGCTAGTGCCTGAAGGTCATGGTTTTCAGCATCTCGAATCTGGTACCCATTAGTAGTTAGCCCATTCCCCTCCAGCTGGCCCCTAACAGCTACGAATCTGCTATTGCCACGGATTTGCCGTTACATTTCGTGCAAATGGAATCACGCGACAGGCGGCCTTGTGGGTCTGGCTTCTTGCACTGAGCTGAGTGCTTTCAAGGCTCGTCCGTGTCACAGCAGACATCAGGACTCCGTTCCTTTTTACAGATGAATGCTACCCCACTGCATGGACAGACCACAGTTCGTAGACCCCTTCGTCCCCTGATCAACACGTGGGTTATTCCCTCTTTCTGGCCGTGATGACTAATGCCGCTGTGAATGTTCACGTACAAGGTCTAGCGTGGACTTGGGTTTTCCTTCTCCCGGGTCGACAGCTAGATGTGGAGGAGCTGGGACGTGTGCTAACTCCATGTTGGCAGGGGTGTGGACTGAAGTCACTTGTCAACATGCGTGTAGATCTTACGCTCCCCCTTTCAAACACACGGGGCTGTGTCCTGCTGGCTGGCTTCCAGAACCTAGTGCCGCCTGGTCCCTTGGGTGGGGAGAGGCTATACCTGAGAATAAGGCCTCCCCCGTTGAATGGTATTAGGTTTGGGAAGGGAGAAGTATCCATGTGGGCCCTGTCTCTTTCAAATCCTTTGGCCAACCCACTCGAAGCAACCTCCTCCTTCCCGCTTTGCACGGGGTACTTCACAGGGTAACAGAGACATGACACAGACCCCTGGAGCTCGTGGAGAGCGAGCCTTCCTCCCGACAAGCCACCTGCAGCCAGTTCTAACCAGACAATGTACGTCTTTAATCTCTCGAGCTGTGGGAAAATCGACACACTTGGTTAGCCTCCTGATGCTAACACCCCAGGATGCTAACACCCCAGCACAAATAAGGACAAGAGAAACCGTCTGCTTTCATTACAAGGGATTTGTACAAATTCATACGTGGAATTGACTTACAGCTTCTAATTTATATTTAAATCCCAAATGTCTTAGTCAGAAGCAACCGCTCTCTATCCATCTTCCGTGTCTGGACCATTGATTCGTGCTTCAAATAGACCCCAGGGGCCCAGTCGTAATTCCCATCGGCATATCCACAAATTTCTTCCCAGAGGTGGCTTATGGAGTTTCGGAGAACATCGCGGTCCCACAGGGAGAAGAGATAGTTGGGAATCATTCCCTTGGGAATCAGCCCTGATGAGAGATGCAGGATGAGGAAAGTGATTCCCTGTCCCTTCCCTGCTCTGATACAGGATGGAGGGACAACGGAAGCCTGTGTGGGGACAAGGGTGCTCGATGGCCTTCCCTCACACTGACAGAGACAAACGAGCAAAGTGTCTCATGTTTAACGCCACAGAGAGCTCTATCATCTGTTGGCTGTGTGACTTTGGTCAAGAAACAACCTCTCTGTGTCTTGATTTTCTCATCTGCCAAATGAAAAATAATAAGGGTACATACTCTCATTGGGTTGTAACGATGATAAAGTGAGAATATTTATAAAGGCCTAGAGGCACGCCTGACACACAGCCCCTGTTACAATGAACACAGATGAAATGAGCAAAGAAATGAAGTTTGTTACCCTGCACATGGTCGTAAGGAATGTGAGCAAAGAAATTAACTTGGCTCTTTGGGGAGATTTTTGGTTACAGTAGCCTAGCCTTGCTCAATTGTATTTCAATATAAAGTTCCCTTTCACATAAACTACTTAGAGTTGGTGCCAGTTAGAATCAGAAGTATCTTTTTTTTCCTGATTGTATTTTTCTTTCTCTCTCTCTCTCTCTTTTTTAAAGATTTTATTTGTTTGACAGAGAGAGGGAGAGCAAGAGAGAGAGCACACAAGCAGGGGGAGCGGCAGGCAGAGGGAGAGGGAGAAGCAGGTTCCTCAATGAGCAGGGAGCCCAACATGGGACTCGATCCCAGGACCCTGGGATCATGACCTGAGCCAAAGGCAGACACTTAAGTGACTGAGCCACCTAGGCACCCCCGATCATATTTTCAATCTAACTTATGGTTTCTTAACTGCAACACTATTGACATTTTGGGTTGGATGATGATTTGTTCGGGGGGGGGGCACTCAGCAGCCCCTGGGCCTCTGCCCACTGGATGCCAGGAGCGCCCACAACGCAACCATCAAAATCCAGATGCTGCCACGTCCCGTGGGGTGTGTGCGCGCGCGTGTGAACTCCTCCCTGGCTGAGAATCACTCATCCAGCTCAACCAGGCCAGGGGTCCACTAGGACCATCCACCTCTAAATGGCAGCCCACCAGTCCCCCAAGACAAGATTTGTCATCTCGCTGGCCCCAGATTGAAGTCTCAGAGGAAAACGCTGAAATAGCATGATAACATTTTCTGGAGTAACTGAATCAGACATTGCCAGGAACACATTCAAGGGTAAAACCGGAGACTATAATTATTATGAAAATTATTGATGTAGTTTTCATTGCTCTACAATTTCTGAATTAGCGACGGATAATCCCTTTTATAAAAGAAGAAAGGTAGTTTTTCTTGCTTTCTATTCTTCCTGACATTTGCCCGCCTCTCGCTTTTCAATCAACATGCTTCACGCCCGTGTGTGGCCAGGGGACTCCGGCACCACACACAGACTCCGGGTGGTAGCTGCGCCACAAGGAAGGACGGGCGGGCCTGCCACGGGGCGGTCCTGTCCCCCCGAGGGGCGTTCTCAGGGGGGGCCCAGAAAATGAGGGCCATTTTCCACTTGGTCCAGTTGAAGCTGTGCTCAGACTCAAGCTTACACAGCAACGAGGGGTTATGGCCTGCGGGCCCAGGGCTTCTCCCCGCTCCTGAAACCCTCTCGACTGGAAGTGTGAGCCTTGGGCCAGGTGCTTGGGCATCACCCGGGAGCTGGTTAAAAATGCAGAGTCGGGGCCCCTCCCTAGACTCCGGAATCAGAACCCAGGTGACAGGGAGCTCAGTCAGGCTGGCTGGCTTCCAGAACCTACTGCCACCTGGTCCAACTGAGAAGTTGCTCCCAGGCCCTTCCGCCCACAGCTGTCCTCACTGGAAGCCAGAGAGGCCAGGGACCTGATGGCCATGAACTCAGTAGTCCTCCCTCAGCATCCTCTCTTGGTGCCCTCTGTGCTCTGGCTGGAGGGCTCGGCTCCCTCTGGAGAAGGGGGAGCACCCCAAGTTCCTCCTCAGGCTTGTTCCGCCTCCCTTACCCTCCTCTCAAGTCTGTAAACGCGTTGGAGACCTTTCAATGGAAACCAAGCAACACAACAAAGAAGGAGCAGCCTCAACTCTGCCCCCTACCGCCCGCCAAGAGGGGCCTGAATTTCCTCCCCTCCCCCTCCACTGTGCAGTTGGGACTGAGCACTATATCCACATTTGCTGGGAGGGCTGCAGACCATGGAAATAAGCATTGGTCGTGTATTTGCAATCGAGGAACAATGTAACTGGTCAATGTTGAGATGTAATGAATGGAGAAAACATCCTGTTTAAGAATTCTTATTGGGTTGTTGAAGAGGGGCTGGGACCCTCACCCAGCCCCCTGCCCTCAGCGGACAAAACAGGCCCCTCCTGGTGTGGCTCCAGCTACCTGGACTGCTGCACCTGAGTGGCGCAGGGGGTGATGGGGAGGGAAAGGGGGCTGGGATTTGAATATGGAAAACAGGAAGTCTCAGAGAGTTCAGGGATTTTGAGTAAAGGTGCCATTTGCAGCTTGACTTTTCTCTGCCAAGTGACAGGGTGGGACAGTGGAAATTGCCAGGTGGTGTGGAGAGAGCCCGGGAGGGAGAGAAGCTAAGGGGGAGAGAGGGGAGAAAGAAAGAGATACACAAAAATAGGGGGAGGTGGAGGAGGAGAGGGAAGAGGGAGGGAGAGGGAGGAGGAGGGGAGAGAGGCTGGGGCGGTCCAGAAGACACAGGCTTGCAGGAGCAAAAGTGCTAGAGAGGCGGAACCAGCTGGGGAGGTAAAGAGGAAGAGGGAGGAGAGGTAAAGACAGAAAGTGAGGGCAGAAGTGGGCAGAGGGGGAGGGAGAGCGGAAGATGGGGGGAGGGGTGGTTTAAAGTCTCGATGTTGCTTTTTTTAAATAAGAAAATTCGGGCAAATCCAGAGCTGTGTTCCTGCATTTTCTCAGCATTCCCAGGGGCCTTTGTTGGTAGTCGAGGAGAACAAAAATTTCCCTATCAATAGAAACCCTGCGGTTCTAACCTACAGTCTGATCACTTCTAGCAACAACAACGGGGCACACCGAGAGCCAGGATCAGATGGAGAGCCAGGATGGGTGGCAAAGCCCAGGACAGAGGGTGACAGTGACCACTGTCACCCCCCCAGGAAAGACACTGGCACGTCCTGGGCCCTGGCATTGCCCCTAGTCACTACCATGAAGTCGAATCTTTTTGCAACAGTTTCTAAAATCCGCGCGTTAGGCAAATTTGGACCCCAACCCCCAGCCCCCCAAAAAAGCGACCCTTAGAAGTCTCCCTGAGTCCCCAGGGCTCTCACGGCCCTGGGAGTGCGGTTTGCTCTCAGGCTCCTTATAGGGAAAATCCATGAGTGAGTCCAAGAGCATCCGGCCAGGCTGGTGTGAGCTAATGTCTAGGGGAGGCATCCATGTCTTCCCTCCAAGGCCCTTCCCAGGTGAGGGCTTCCAGGGTCCCCACCACACGCTAATTTGTTGCCGTTACCCAGTTCTGAACCCAAACTACTCCTTGAGGGAATATCAGTCGTGAATCGGGGAGTCAACCAACATTTGTGGTGGGGAGCCTCACTGCCCACCTTACATGAACTTCGTGTCCGTGACGCGTCTCAGACGGTGGCCCGCCCTTGGCCGGGGAACAGGGACCCTGGCAGAAATGGGGGTGGCTCCCTTTTCTGGGCCCCCAAATCTCTTCCTTTTTGGCTCTAGTGCCCCTCTCAGCCTCGCAGCAGAAACATCAACTTGCCAATGCCCACCACTGTGGGTGGCGCTTTTCTTCGCATGTCACGGGTGAGAAGGACAAGATGGGACATTCTGGGGGCTCACCTTCCAGAGATCCCTGAACATGGCAAAACCCACGACTGCCATTCCTCTGTCAAGAACGGCAACTTCCGAATGGAACACGGTCCCTTGACCACTCAGCTCTGGGCAGGCTCAGAAGGGACTTGGTGTGACACGCGCAGGCACACGTGCACGGGCACACGCACCGTTGCAGGAAGCGAGCGTTGCCAAAGTGGGTCAAGTCAAGAGTCGTTGCTATGGCAGCGCAGCGGAAGAGAAGCCTCCTGGGGCTAATCACAGAAATGAGCTTCCATCCGGAACCTGCCAGCAACCTTCTACAGTCCGCACTTGGCGTGCGGGGGGAAGGTTAATGTCACTTCCGCCCCAAGGAAGACAGGAGGCCTGAAGTCATGTGGTGGCGGGCAGCCCTCCGCGCCCTCCCGGGAACACAAGAACAGGAAAGGATGGAGGCTAGCAAGTTGTTTAGCTCACGAGCTGGTGACCATGTCAGGGGGGTACTGCCTTCCTCTGACAGAACACACATCTGGATAAGAGGCCACCGGGGACGTGGCGGTGGGGGAGGGGGTGTTGCATGGCTCTAGATTTGGGGAACAGGCTGCAGGAGGGGGACTGGGCTGAACGAGGCAAACTCAAATGGAGCAAGTCTATCAGCTTTTGCAAGAAATCCATGCCCCGCTGACAAACGGCGGGAAAATGATGCTGAGCAGAGCATAACAACGAAAGCTACCATGTGTCCGCTGTCTTGAGTTGTGGGCTGACTGCTCACCCCGTGAGGTGGGTTCCACTCTGAGCCTTAAAAGACCCGTTACTGGGCCGGGAAGTGCAGAGAGAGGATTCGCACCTGGTGTTGTCCGAGCCTGGAGTCTATGCGCTACTCCTTCTTGGCGGCTTTCAGAGAAGTTCCTGCAACCCCAAGAGACCTGTGCAAGTGGGTCAGACCATCAGCCTCACTGTCCCCGTCTGCATGGTGCCAGGCCTCCTCTCGGGGGCAAGCGCGACAGCCATGGGCATGCCCCCGGGTGGTGGGGCTCGGGTGTAAAGACAGGAAGGGATCCGCCATCTGGTTTCGAAGGAACGGCCCCACGATTTTCAACTCAATTTTCCTCTCCCTTTTTCTTGCATGGGATGAAGAGAGGGTCCTTTTGACTCCTTCGTTACCTTCATTGTCCAGGCACACCAAGGCTGTGCTGAGTTTATAGGAAATGAGGCCGTCTCCTTCTGTTTTTGTCGCCCCTTCCCAGACCCTGCATCCCCCCACTGTGTCACCACCAACAGGCCACCTGCATGGACGAGCGAGTTCTATACGGCTGCCGCTTCTGGTGGTCCAGAACTGCAACAGGGCAAGTGGGGGTGACTGTCCATCACCCATGTGGACCTCCCCACAGAGCTTTGCTCAGGAAGCCACACCTGGGTTACGGTACTTCGATATAGGGTAGCTCAGGGATGGCTAGAGGACTGGGGAGAGGGCTGGCAGCTGGTGGGGCATGGAAGGAAGTCCAGGGATGCAGTTAGGTTCAAGGGTGGGTCTCTTACAGGTGGGGGTCTAGACAGAGGAGCCCAGAATACCCAGCTCCCTCCACATGGTATTAGCCCCTGGATCCCAGCTGAGCAGTGAGCTGTGAGGCATCCCTCACCTGCTCCCACTGGTTCCTTCCACACCTTGACTTTCCTCGGCTCCTCTTAGAAGCTCTGCTGCAGGTTCAGGTCCAAGCCCACAGAGCATGGGGCGTATGCGTCCCCATCTGCCCAGTGTGGCCCTGGGATCCCACTTCTCTGGGTCCCCATTACATATGCGAGCCCTTGCATGGGCCCATCATTCTAGCTCTGCTCTGTGCCCCAGTGCCAGGAGCCTCCCGGACCATGACCCTCATCCTCTGTGTGCCGGCGGGAGCCCATTCACAGTGGGGTGGGCCTTCCTCCATCATCAGGGAGAAATCCACGTGAGTGCAGAAACCAGTGAGGCTCACGGGATGCGAAGGGGAAGGAAATTTGAAGGGACTTTGACCATATTCAAAAAAGGGTCATAGGCTGCAATTTAAAATGCTCATATGAGAAAAAAAAAAAAACCAAAAACAAACCCAAAACAAAACAAAACAAAAAGCTCACAGCTTTTGGACCAAGCATTTCACTTGTGAGGGTTTATCATATAAAAACCCTCATATATATGCGCAACGATACACATTCAGGCATTTTAATTGCTGTGATGTTCATAAAAGGGAAAACCAGGGACCACCAAAATGTCCATCAATAGGGGATCGGTCAGACTGTGGGCTGGGCTGCCTGTGGTACAGAACAGGATACCGCGTTATCGGAATGAATGAGGGAGCTAACGGTTCCTCGATATCGATCAGAAGGAAATCTGTTGCTTTGGAGGATGAAGGCAACCTTGGGTTTACTTAGGAGAAATAAAATGTGCTAAGTTAGTTAGTGAAATTGGGAGAAGACGGGCACTCCAGAGGCACATTTGAAGGCAAAGCTGAAATAGATTATAGTTAGTTCCTGGACGGTAGAAGCCAAGGGCACGGTTCGAGCTCATGGGACTGCTGTGTGGGTGGGTGGGTGGGTGGGTGGGGGCTGCGGGCAGCTTCTGCTCCCTGTGGCCCTGGTTAGAGTCCCCCCAACAGGTGAAAGGTGTGAAAATGACAGGCCGTACGGAGGTTTGGCAACCAGTCCCCAGGGGAAGGGTGACATCTTTCTGCGGGACTCCCACTAGCGGAGGCGCTAGGGAGACTTGAGGGGGTGTGAATGAGCAGCCGTGCTGTGGACGAAGGATGGGGTCATGCGGGATCACTTGAATCAAGACTGAGAGAACTCTGGGATGCTGGTGACACGCTCCAAGTCACCCCTCGTGTGAGCAAACCAAGAGGCTGAGAGACCTCGCGTCTGCGGCATTCCAGCTGGAAGGAACCAGGGCGAGGGAGGAACCCAGCCTCCCCAAGGCTTCTGTGAGCTGCCTCGAATTGCTAAACGTTCGGGAGGGTTTCTCTGCCTTTTGCTGCCACTAAGGCCAGGATCCAAAGCAGGTACCAAAGCAGGTAGCAAAAGCCAAAGGAGAAAACAAAAAAAAAAAGGTCACAGCAACCACGATGGGGTATTTTCCGAGTGAGGGTGGTGTCGCCCTCACTGGCTGGGCTCCCCATGCTCTGTGCGGCAGCACAGCCTCACCCCTGCCCGAGGAGATGAGGAACATCGCTTCTCCCATTTTACAGAAAAGGAAAGAGGAAAAAAAATCCTCGTAAAATGGCAACACAGGGCGTGCATCACGGGATGCTGTTTCTGCAAGTCAAAAGTTAAGACTGGAGAGAGGGGAGGAGGAGACACCTGCAGAAGTTTGACTGACACGTTAACAGGGGTCATCGCTCCGGTGAGTGGAAACATTCCAGCTTTTTATATTATATGCACGTGTGATAGTTAAACGCCTTTTTTTTTTAAACAATGGAAACCAATTATGTTTTAGTCAGAAAAAACATGTTGGAGGGGATATAGTGCTAGTGAGTTCAAAGTGCATTGAAAAGTAAGTCATTTTCAGAAACATTCTAGAAAAAGCAGAATGACGTGGGAGGAGCCGCTGTCCAGGATGCTAAGTGTCACCATGTGTGTGGCTGCAAGGATCGAGACAGTGTGGGGGCGCCTGGGTGGCTCAGTGAGTTAAAGCCTCTGCCTTCGGCTCAGGTCATGATCCTAGGGTCCTGGGATCGAGCCCCGCCTCTGGCTCTCTGCTCGGCAGGGAGCCTGCTTCCTCCTCTCTCTGCCTGCCTCTCTGCCTACTTGTCTGTGATCTCTGTCAAATAAATAAATAAATTCTTAAAAAAAAAAGAAAAAGAAAAAGACATTGTGGTAGTGGCCGGAGGAGACACCGAGCTGTCCACGGAATAGAACAGAGAGCCCAGAAACAGACCTACACACTATGCCCGAATGATCGGTGACAAAGGGACGGTCGCAATTCAAACGGACCTGGAGCAGCTGCAGGTCCACAGCTAAGTACATGGCCTCAGGCTAACCCTCACAGCTCACACGCAAATGAACTCAAAATGGATTGTGTGTTCCATGTAATGCATCAAAATAGGAAAAAAAAAAAGAATTCTTTTTTAAATCTTAAAAAAAAAAAAAAGAACGATAGATTGGACCTTATCAAAATTAAAAGCATTTGCTCAGCGGAAGAGTCTAATAGGAGGGTACGAAGATAAGCCGAAGATTGAGGGAAACATTCGCAAGGCACATCCCCAGTGAAGGACTCGTATGTAAACTCAACAGTAAGAAAGAAAAGAAAAAGTCAGTTAGAAAAGGGGCAGAAGACATGAGCAGACATCTCACCAAAGAGAATCAAAATAGCAAATAAGCACGTGAAAAGATATTTAGTGTCAGGAGTCAGTGGGAAAATGCGAATTATACTCACAATGAAATATCGCCCCATGCCTCTTGGAAAGGCTAAAATTAAAGCGAATGGTGAGACCAAATGCTTGTGAGGATGTGGGTAAATTGCACTTCCCAGACATTGCTGCTGGGCGTGGAGAAGAGCACAGTCCTTGTGGAAGACCGGCTGGCAGTTTCTTATAAACCTAACATGGACTTGGTGGGGCGCCTGGGTGGCTCAGCGGGTTAAGTCTCTGCTTTTGGCTCAGGTCATGATCTCAGGGTCCTGGGATCGAGCCCCGCATCAGGCTCTCTGCTCAGCAGGGAGCCTGCTTCCCCCTCTCCCTCTCTGCCTACCTGTAATCTCTGTCTCTGTCAAATAAATAAATAAAATCTTAAAAAAAAAAATAACATGGCCCCGGGGCACCCGGGTGGCTCAGTCAGCTGGGTGCCCAGCTCTTGATTTCAGCTCAGGGTCATCAGACTGAGCCCCACATCAGGCTCTGTGCTCCGGGGGGAGTCTGCTTCTCTCCCTCTACCCCTCCCCCACTCTCATGTTCTCTCTCTCTCTAAAATAAATGACATAAGTCTTTAAAAAAAAAAAGCCAAAATAAAACCCAAAACTAATGTGCACCTAACAGGCGACCCAGCATTCAGGTCTTGAGCATTTACCTAAGAAAAATGACCTGTACACGAATGTTGGCAGCAACTTTGTTTGCAATGGCTTCAAATTAACAACTGGCCCGATGGCCCTCGGTGGGTAAACGGTTAGACAAACTTTGGCGGAAGGCTCTCGAGGGCACTCTGCTTCGTGACGAACGTCACTCTCAAGAGAGTTACACAGTGTCCGATTCCATTCATAGACCATCCGTGGGACAGACTGGTGGTGACCAGGGGACACGGCCAGGTGTGGGGGGAAGGTAAGTACAACTATTACGGAGTTCCAAGAGGTACTCTTGCCACTCGTGAGCATGGGGCCGTCCTGTATCCTGGTGGTGGAGCTGATAACCCAAATCTCTACGTGTGATTGGCGCAGAGAACCCCCCTTGTCCTCCCCCCACACTGGTGGAAACCGGATCAGCTCTGGTTGACAGCATTGTTCTGGGTCCACCTGGTCTCGGTATTATTCTATGGTAACAGGAGACTAATATTACCAGTGGGGGAGCCGAGGGAAGGGGTCAAAGGTCTCTACACACTGTTTCTGCAAGGTCTTATGTGTCTGTATTCATTTAAAAATGAAAAATTAAAAAAATTAAAAAAAGAAAAAAGAAGAAAAAACAAAAAAAAACAACAAACAAAGAAAAGTTAAAAAGAGTAAATTGCTTTTTCTATGTAAGCCTGAAGATACGCATTTTGGGATTACGCGGTCGATTCTGCTGTCAGTGTGGAGGGGGACCAAACTGCTCATGGCAGAATCCCATGGCACAGGCCAGTGCCCTAATTCCAATGCACCCCATTTTGAGTGGCAATGGTTTTTAGTTGAGAGAGAGAGAGAGAGAGGGAGAGAGAAGGCACTTCAAAATGCTGCTAAAATGTCTCCCAGGAGCAAGGAGCTGAACAAGACACCGTTTCCCTCTGAGTAAGTAAGACGATAACAACAGAGAAACTAAAATCTTTCAGTGGAGAAATGGACCCTTATAAGAAGCCGCCCTATGTAACATTAAAGCGGCCTTTCCTAATCTGGTTAGCGTGGCCTTTTAGAAGACTACGCATCACCATGTTCAAAGCCACACTTTTCAGACATGATTTTCCACAGTGAAAGCAGGGAGAGAGGGTATTTTTCGACACCCGGAACCAACAAACACAATGGGAAAATTCTAGGCTCCTTGGCCCACACAGTTAACTCAGGTGGAGCCTTTATTCAGCCAAGAGCTCGCCCCATTCAGTGTCAGTAATGTGAGTTCAGAGGTGACAAAATGTCACCATCCGTGGCCGGTCTTGAGGACAATTCGTAGTTTCCGATCGAGGGCCAGCCGCATGACGGACCCGCTCCAAGGGGGCACCTCTCCGGACCCATCTAAGCCCCATCTTCCTTGTCTGTGAACAGGAAGGACTAGCAGAGCCTACCCCATGCTCTGCACACCGGCCTGCACAGAGCCGCTGGCCGTTGTCATCAACACCCCCATTTCACAGGCAAGGGCATGAGGCCACAGGAATTAAGAGGCACGCGTCACAGCCAAGGGCGGGCCAGGGTGATAGAGATGGCACTGGAGCCCAGAGTCCGGTGGACCCAAGCCACCCCCACACGTCACCCCACCCACCCTGTGAAGAAGACTCAGGGACGAAACTGGGACTCTCAAGGGATCAAATTAGTCCTGCTGGTCGACCTGACGGTGCAAACACACAGACAGCTGGAGCCGGCGCGCGTCAAACCCCTCCCCTGCTTCGTCTCCTCCTTGGATTCTATCTCAGGAGATACCAAGGGTGGGAGTAATTGGGTTTGTTGTGTTTTAAAAGCCTGTACTCTCCGACTGTCACGTTCCTGTCAGCGGCACTGGTTCCCTTGCTGGAATTTCAAAGCCCCAAAGCAGCCTTGTCTTATGGACAGCTTCTCCTCTGACTCTGTCCGGCTGGTGAACGATACTTTTAAATCTTCTTTTTGCGGTGGGGGGGGGGGGTGGAAAGGGGGTGTCTGGGAACCATGACCTTGACACCCAGTTTGATCAAGCAGAGATGAAGGGATCGCCCGGGGCCCCATCTCCCGCGACAGCCCACAAAGTCATCAGTGGCCACAAAGCTGCTTCAACGGGGGGGCTCTTGACAAACGCAGAGAGCAAATTCTGCCGGAGCTGGGCCGGGTCACACGGCGGGCTCCCCTCCGCATGTTTTACTGTGCGAACGCTGACTAACGGCCATCTCGCGGCCCATCTCGATGTGCCTTTCCCCTTCCCTTCCCTCCCAGAGCATTACTGCCGTTCGGGGAAACTGCCCTGTCGACACCGTCCACGCGAAGCTATGCGTCCGTTAAATGAAAGAACTCTGTCATTTTTATGCCCGTCGCCCAGACACCGGCGGAACCTGCCTTCCCTGCCGGAACCCCCCCCCCCCCCCCCCCCCCCCGCCACACCCCCCCCCCCCCCCCGAACCCCCCCCCCCCCCCCCGGGAAAAAGACAAGCCGAGTCCGGCACGAACAGAGCAGTCCTGGAGCTCAGGCAGATGAGGTTAACGTGATGTCTTCCTCCAAGCTACGGGGCCACGGAAAGCGCAACAAAACAAAACAAAAAAACACCCAACCACGCTCAGAATCTCATGAAGTCCTGGACCTGAGATGGCATTTCCGGAGGCCGGGCAGATTTCCATGCCAGCCTCGAAACGCAGGCACGTTTTACTGCCCAGTTCCTGCGGAATCTCATAAATTGAGTTTTCCAGGGAGCAGAATTCTGTCAGATAACCTGAGAGCTTCATTCTGCATCCTTTCCAACTCAGCTTCCCTGATCGCACTGGGTGGCTACAAACGCCTTCCTTCCTTTTCCCTTGAACCTCACTAGCAAACGCAAGATGGACAAAGGCAGGTGTGCTCTGTCATTTCCCATGTCACCTGGGCAGGGATGGGTCTCTGGGATGCTATCATCATCACAATGGCCCCTTTATCGAGCCACATGCCAGGCACTCTGCTTGCCGTATATTATACTCGACAATAAAATGCTCTATTTAATCTTTACTGCTGGGTGAGTACATTTATCTCCATTTTACTAATAAAGAAACCGGATCTCAGAGAGGCTAAGTCATATGTCTACGCTCACACAGCCAGAAAGAAATGGCAGTGCCGGGATCTCAGGCAGATCTGGGATGACCGTGTGGGTCTTCAGAGCTTGGCTGAATGCCCGTTAACACGAGCTGAATCTGTTCATTGCTTCCCGCTGCCGGTCAGGGAACAGGGGGTGCCTGGGAAGGAAGGGTGATCCGAGGGTTCTCTAAACGATGGGAGCTAAGATACATCTTGGTTACTGACGGTGAGTTTAAGTCTGATGGTCTTAGACTACCTTGTCTGCCTTGATAGATTCTAACCATTGCCAGCCCCCTTCCTCTGTAGCTAAGGGGCCAGCTCGCCTAGCTGAGGGGAATGGTCTTCTACACGGATGGCCGAGGAGACTTCCAATTGGATGCTGGGCCGTTCCACTGCCTTGCTCTTGCTGAATGGCCTTGAAGAGATGGGATTTAAATTGGGTTGAGGATATTAGTCCAAAGTGAATGAAGTGGAGAGTAGACTTCTCGTTTATGTCCCCAGAGTGATAAATGAGGGAGTGGATTTTTTTTTTTTTCTAAGGCAAAGAAAATGGGAAACCAACGTGGATTTCAGACACATGAGAAATAGCTTATGAATTTAGATGATAGCTCGGCAGAAATAAATTGTACATCTGTTCATTCATTTTAATAAAGTGGAGGGATGGCACGCTGCAGGAGCCCTTGGAGAACCCTGGGTTTTTAAAATGATGGTCCTATAATAGTAGCATTAAAATTTGTAATGCAGCCAGTGGTTTCTGAATTGGAGGGAAAATTCATTTATAAAATAAAAGTTCAGACTTTGGAATGTAAATGGGAAAGCACAATTTTTTCTTGGCCAGATATGAATTAGTCCTGGGAGGGTACTACAACATTTTGACCATAAAATATATTTTAAAAATCTTATGAGGAAGTTTTCAGACCTGCTCACAAACCTTCTTGGGGCAATCTCTATTTGGGTAAATTGTGCAGGTACGGAACATGCTTAACTGGCTTTGTTATTTCTGCCTTGAGCTTGGTGCTTTCTGTACTCAGGCAATTATGGATTACTGTTTCCATCTGAAATGAGTCTAGTTGGTTACAAATACAAAAATCATTTTTACGCAACAGCAGAAACATAAGGGAGAGAACTTTTATAGACCAGCAATTACCCCTTCCATGAAAATTTACTCATTCGACAAAGAGTATTGAGTTTCTTAATACACATGAGCCCTACACTTGATATTGGGGAAAATGCAACAATCCTGACCGTGGGTTTCCTGCTGACTTCAAAACCCAGTCGCATTATTAAAATTTCTCCAGAAATAGGTAGTGAGCCCATAGAAAGCTTTTTAGACAGAGGAAGCCATTTCGATTTATTTCACAAATCAGTCCCTTGAGCTTTCAGGTGGGAAAGAAGCACGAATGAACCACGGGTACCGACCGGCCATGGGTGACACGGCCCAGGGAGGAAGACCCCAGATGGCCTCGAATGTACTGTATTTGCTTCCTCATGAAATTCCGAATGGATGTAGAATGACACGGCCTATAACCTTGCAAAGAAAAAATACAGAATGTGAAGAGGTTGTGTCTAGTCTTGCTATCGAGGGCAATTAGCTACTGTCTTAGGTCAGCTTCTGCTCAGAAATGTCGAAAACGTTCTCCCTCAGTTCGTAGTTATCTCGATGATATCTGAAGAGGTCACAGGGACCAGGGGTCTGGGATGTGACACTTCAGTGGAGACAGAGCAGAGATGGAATAAAGGCAATGAACAAACTGTCCAGGTTCCTCGTGGGTAGGCCTAGGGTGTGGTTACCGGCCAGACAGCGGAAGATGGAAGGCCCCAGAAAGTTTTGCAATGAACATCATTGGTTAACCAGTACCCAGACTTGGACCTAACTATTCAGGTCAGGGCCCTCCTGGGCACTGTGTTTTTATATGTATGTCTTTGTCGTTCGTGTCTAGTTTCTTTGTCTGCGTTCCTGGAAGTGAATTTACCAGATCGATGAGTAGAAATCTTTCTAGGGCTCTGGATCGTAGCTGGGGCGAGAGTCTACTCTTGAGCGTGGCTCGGCTGCCTCCTCCAATGGAGTCTATTTTGAAATGGAAATAGGGGCAAAGTCATCTCCTGAGAAAGAGAGAGGGGGCAAGAGGGTTTGAAAGAGACCAGGGAGGATGCAGATGAGCCCCCCCGCAAGTAGCTGTTTAACAAGAGTAACATGGAAGGAATGGAGGACCCCACCCCACCCGGGTTAGGAAACCTTGTGTTCAGTAGTTGCATTAAATATTACCTACTGATTCACTCATCTTTAAATCCCCCTCCCCCAACACAGTTCCCGGTTTACAGCAGGTGCTTAATTTATGCTCATGGCATTCCTCAGTGTCAACTCCATCCTAAGCCCTTCCGGCTCCCTTGCCCGGCTATCCAGCACACACAGGACTCGGCCACACAGTGACAGTCGCGTGATTCACGGCAAGTCCCTGGGACAGCTCGGCGTCTGTCTGCACACACCCCGCTTGCAGTCGGTGTCCCTGCATTCCTGGGGCCTCTGCCATCCAGCCCGCCCTCAGAAAGGTCACAGAGACGGAGAGCATGAAACAGCCATATGTCGTGCGGGGAAAGCAGCTGCAGAATTAAAAAGAGCCCAGGGATACGAAGTGCACCTGCTCTGTCACATTTCTCCCGTGGCCCGTGGCTTGGAGGGAAAGGCCCTCGGTGGGTCTTGCTCTGCGGGGCTGTGTTCTCACGTGTGTTCTCACATGCTTCTGTCATGTGCCCCGTGCTGTTTCCCGAGGGCCCCGCAGCTCACCCACGGGGGCACCTGACCTTGTCTCTCCGACCCGCCTGGGCCCTGGGGCTGGGCTGCCTGGGGAGGTGGCTGTTCCAGCCCACAGCCACTGAGCCGCACCCTCGGGGATGCCAGGCCGGCTGCGGACCTGCTCCATACGAGGCTGGGACAGCCTACCAGAGAAGAAAGCCAACACAGAGAGACAAGCGTGGCTGAGAGATGCGGCGGCACCTAGATACTGTTCCGATGATGCTCTCGGAGCCCTGGAGGCAGCCTGGGGTCAGAAAGCCCTTAGACTCCCCCAGGGTGGGTACCCACGCGGTCCAAGATACGCTCACGTTAGTTCAAAGGGGGCTTCTGTCCTCAGCAACCCAACGAGTGCAAGCAGACGATCTTTAACTCCGGAGAACTAAAAGCAGATATTCTTCAGGAAGAGCGAGCCTCTACTCGGCCTCCCTCTAATTGATTTCTCTTTTCAATTTCCCAGAGCTGAAGGAAAACGGTCTTTCAACCATTTCTCTCCGAGGCTGGTACAAGTGGTCAATTCAATTTGCAGGGGTTTTTTGAGCCTTTGCTCTGAGCGACAGGGTCCCAGTGCCCACAGGGTGGGAGGCCAGGGCTTGGCTCTTCGAAGCCAGACAGCTAACTGGGTCTGGCTCTGATCTATAGAGCTACAGCGCCGAATTAAACCGGTGTTAAACCATGCATCCAGAGGCGATTAGCAAAGGCATCTGTTCCTATTTGCAGAGCTGTCGGGAAGGAGCGCTGTTTGTTCGATCTGATTTAATGCAACAAATATTCTTTGTGCTCCCTCTGTGTACATGGCTCTGTGACCAAAGGGGGCCATTGTGACAAATGAAGCTTTGTCTTGCCCTCAGGGTGCTCCAGTCCGGAGGAGGCAGAAATGGATACCTACAGTGCTGATCCAAATCACGCTGTGAAGGATGTTGTGATAGGGGCAGGAGCAAAATGCTGGAGAGGCACCCGGAAGACAGAGGCAATTAATTCTGGCTGCGAGACGTGGGGGAGCCTAAGGGAAGTGGATGGCCGCCCGAGGACTGTCACTGGGGGAACAGACTCATGGAGGGTGGGCCCCCTCTCCAGCCCTTCCCTGTACTTATGCTATGCCAGCTAGCTCCAGTTTCTTCTCTCAGCCCCTCCCATGCCTCTGGTGTGCCTCAGGGCCTTTGCACCTGCTTCATGCCCTGCCCCAAGTGAGCTACCCCAGGCACCATCTCTCTTCACTTCAGTTAACAAAGTCAACACTTAAAGGAGGAGACATTACTTTGCGATCTCAGCTTTCCAGATCCCAGACCACATCATGTTCCTGAAGCTCTCAGGACTTCTCTGTGGGGATGCCCCTCTTGTGATACTTTTTTGGTGTCCCCCCTGCTACACCACAAGACCAGAATTTGCCCATCTTGTTTCAATCATTTGGTGCCACCGTGTTGGCTTAACGTGTGCTGAGTGAAAGTGCTGAGACCACCAGCAGCCCTACTGACTCAGAATGAGCATGTCAAGTGCACAAGGCCTCGTGAACTTGAGGAAGGACATTGTCTCATTAACGACTATGGAACTGCGGTAACGACAGTAATAAATTTAAAGGTTTAAAAATTGTTATCAGAGATGACAGACCAGTATAAAAATGACCCTCGTTAATGAACCAAAGTTTTTCTTGCTTTATAGGCCTTTCCCCGAATTCTCCAGTGAGCGAAGCCTGGATTTCAATCGTGAGATCTAAGGATTGGTCCCATTATTAGCTATCGACAGCGACGCAGGATGATTTCAGATTAGATGTGCGCTATGCGTTTATAAAAGGGGGGACTCTCAATTTCTTTCCAGGAGTGTTGCTGTGCTCAACAGAGAGCACTTGGACCTGTCGTCGGGGTCTCAAATAGAAGGCTAGCTTGCTGGGGGCCTGGCTTCTTTTTCATTTCTGAATCCCAGACAGCCAGAACCGCGTGTAGAAACTCAGAAAGTGAACCTCATGTACCAGTGGAGAGCTGGGCTCGGGGCCCAGACAAGCTGAGTTGGCATCTCTGCCCCACCATAACCTCAGGCATGTTTCTTAACGTCCCTGTGCCTCAGTTTCCCTATCTATCAGATGGGGGTGATGAGAGTCCTTCTGTCATAAGGCTAATGTGCGAAATGATCTTGATGCCTACAGCGTTTAGAACAGTGCTTCCAGATACGCACATAGTTAATTGTTAGCTCAAAAAGGGTGATTTTAGGGATAAAAATATTTTTCATCTATTTTTTGCTCATAAGAGGTGATTCTTATATTTGCCACTGGACCTATCAAAGTGAAGATACAAGGCTGCTGATCCCATTCATTGGCTATGAAAACCCCCCTCCCAAAAAGATTTTATTTATTTGACAGAGAAAGAGCAGGAGCACACAAGCAGGGGGAGCAGCAGAGGGAGAGAGAGGAGAGGCTCCTCGCTGAGCAGGAAGCCTGATGCGGGACTCAATCCCCGGACCTGGGATCATGACCTGAGCCGAAGGCAGATGCTTAACCAACTGAGCCACCCAGGCGCCCCTTCCCCCACTCCTTTTTTAATTTGAAGAAACGGTGGAGTGGGAGGGAATAGCTTAGACTCATCCTGGTCGGCCCAGGAGAGAAGTCTTCTATGTGTGTGCCATAGTGAGATCCAGGGCTCACCCCAAACAATGTCCTGATTTGAATGGACAGGCAGGGGAGGAGTGGGAAGGGAGGAGGCAGTGAAGTGAGGTTTGAAATGTTCGCTCTGAGTGCGGGTTTATATGCTCATGACTTCGGCAAGCCCCGGAGGCGCACGCGCAATGAGAAAAACCAGACGGATACTGTCTGAAGATCAGCCCTGGCAAGGCACCCTGGAGAGCTGACCAAAGGTCAAGACCACAGAATAGGGATGTAACCGGTGGGCAGAATCAGGCAGAAATGCTTTGAGGATGAGGTCTCCTGGCACCGAGTGGTGGGCTCTTACCCCTTTCACGGCATAGAAACAGCTTGGTAGACTCTGGGCACGTTCTCCAGCTCTCTGAGCCTCAGTCTCCATACCCATGAAATGGGCATGATGGTAACAGTACCCCGCTCAGGGCTGGCAGGAGGAGTGAACGGCGGAGCATATGTAAATCTCTCAGACCCCGCCCGGTACAAAGCCATTGCTTCCAGGTGTGTGCATTGGCTTTTAGATGCTTATTTAATGACAGAGGATGAAGGGGCAGGTCCAGGGAGGGTTGGGCAGGCAGAACTTCTGATGGAACGATCAGTCTTGCCTTTGAGAAGAGCTCATTGCACATCGCTGATGGGAGGCTTGCGCCATCAATGAAAGATGTGTCTTTGAATTTGCAAGGAAAAAGGAGGAGCAAAGTTTGGAATCGCAACATCTCGTCCCCCTCCTCCTGCCGTGACTTTGGGAAGGGATCACCTTGCTTACCCTTACCTTTCTCATATGCACAGGGGTGACAATGACAGCCTCTTGGCTGAACTGCCCAGGGTGGCAGGTGACAGAGAGAGTGGGGACCCAGACATGCACATCAGGAGAAGGCCAGGTGCCCTTGAGGGCAGAGATCAGGTGTTGGATCTATGAGCCTGAACACCACAGACTTCCGACAAAATACGGAAAGCTAAGAGACCTGCGTGAACAGACTCTCCCTCAGAAGGAACCTCCCTGAGGCACTTTGGTCTTTGACTTCTGTCTTCCAAGCCTGCCAGAGAATAAATGTCTGCTGGACAACAGCCCCAGGACACTAATAAATGTCACTTCCTCCAAGAAGTCCTCCCTGCATGTCATTGTAGGTGCCCACATGGTCCCCAATGGTGGTGATTTCACCCCATTCCATCTTGTCACTAGGGGCCGTCCAAAGCTATTTTCTGGCTGGTTGTCCCCACTCTAGAGTGTGACCTCATTAGGTCAGGGTCTGTGTTGTGTTCACTGCCCTGTATCTCAACCTAACACAGTACCTGGCAAAGAGGAGGCATGGGATCCATGCCTGATGGATGGACTAGTGAATGAATGAACAAATGCACTTTGAAAAGCAATAAAAGTATAACGATAAATTATAACGATAAAAAAAAAGTATAACGATATGGGGTGTGACACGTGAGCCAAGGCACACTGAGAAGACCCTTCTCATCAGTCCCTGTCTTCTTAGATCCAGGCAGGCCAACAGTGAAAGAAAATGCTGTCAATCCTGGGAAAATGGATATTGAGTCTGTAACTGAAATAGATTTTAGTTTGGAAAGACGTGAATATACTAAAATCAATTCTGGATTATTGTGTCTGATCACACTTAGGAAAATGGGCCCCTACAGAACTCTGGAGCTGTGGGCTACTTCCTTTCCTTCTTGCTTATAAGTTCACGGCACAAGGTGAGCCTGTCTCCACTCCAGTGACTCTTTTTATACATTATTTATTAACATTCTCCCTCTCTCCCTCCCTCCCCTCTCTCTCTTTCTCCTTGACTGGTAAAGAAGCACATTTGGGCATTCCTACAGTCAAGGTAGATTCGTTGACTTACCTCTGGGAAGGAAGTGAGCTCCAGGCCTCTTGGCTCTCAGTGAACCACAGTAAAGCTGATAGACCTCAGGATGGCTCGTGACTTCTGTGTCACCGTGGGGCCTTGGTTTCCTTCATGGGCAGCAGCATTTCCTGCCACAGCAAGACCGACCTGGGATCTGCTGTCTGCCTTGAGTGGCGTCCCTTATCTCGAAAACCATTGGTTGGACAAGATTCTTTCACAAGTCCCCTCAACCACATGACACCTTGAGTTTTTGATAGCCTCTGTCCTCGCTGTCAAACATTTCTAATTTATCCCCTCATTCACCTCTTATTTAGTCATACTCTACATGCCAGGCTGGGCGTTCTCTGCTGGAACAGAGAACAAAAGAGACCAGTGTCCCTTCTTGAGGAGTTTACATTCTCCTTTGGGTAGAACGACAATAAGCGAGTCAGTAATCTAACTAGATGGCACATTAGAACACCAATGTCACACGTTACGTGTTAGAATAAAACATTTACATACAGGACATGCACCTACTAGAATAGAGTGCATCATAGAATATTACACAACAGTGTATAATAGTACACATGTAATGCTGTATGTAATATGGAATAGAATAATATTTAATAGTGTATGAGCAGCTGAGACACAGCAGATGGTAGCTTTCTGCTGCATGAATAATGAACTCAGCTCTAATTAAACATTTGATATCATCGCTGTGCTTGTCCCTACAGGCAATGTTGGAAAGGATGTGCCCCCTAATACTACAGCACTGCAATGGTATTAGGGAGATACTGTATGTATACATGATCACACAGTGACGTGATAATCATGTGCTGGGGGATGCCTAGTGTGTGTAGGAACAAGAAGGATGAAGCGACAACCTTCCTGGGGATTTGTAATGTGGGCGTCGCAGGGTAACACGGACTTTTCCTGATACAAGAGAAGAGAAAGGCATTCCAGGGAGAAGGGAACAGAATGCACGGTGGCACTGAGACAGGCCAAAGCCTGGCATTTCGGGGGAATAAACAGGGCTTTGGTGTAGCCTGAGATGACAGTAGGCTGTGACCAGGTAGATGATATTTAGAACCAACCACATACAAGACCCAATGATCTTACTTCTAACATGGTTCAGTACAAAATATTTTCCAGGTGCAGTGGGGGCTTGGACACCACATTCTCCAACGTGCACCATTTTGGTTGCCTTTGGCTTTCTGTTACTGTGCAGATAAGTTCTCATTCTGCAAGCTGCCTATGGAGGTGGAGTAATCTTATATTCTTACAGCTGAAAAAAAAAATGTTTGGTAGCTTTGTGGTTGTTGCTCTTAGTGTGAGATGTTGTATTTGATAGAAGCAGATGGATGAAGTCTTCAGAGGCCACTGTGCTAGGGAGTGGCCCAGTGGTGAGCCTCTGCCAGCTGTAGTCAAAAATTGCTTTTATTGCCACTGAGTTGCTACTGACCCTCAGAGCATAACCAGAGGGTTAGCAGAAGTACGGAATTTGCATAGAGGTTCACACAGGGATGGTGGGGATCAACACATCATGAATATAATTATAAAAGAGTGATTAATGCAATAAATCACCTGGCTGTCTGGTCTACCTTTACAAGCGACTTGAAGAACCAGCCACAGGGCAGATTACATTTTTTTGCTTAAAAAAAAAAAAATCCAGATGTTTTGATATCACACGCACAGTTTCTAATTGGCATAAGCATTTTCCACAACGCAAGATTTCTCACCCTGCTGTCTGTGAACAATTAAACTCAGGAAAGCACACACCACTCTCTTCCTTTGCTGGAAGAATTCTGTTTGGATGATGGCGTCTGTTTATAGACCATGCCTGTATTTGTACAAATGTTTCCTTTCACTCTCTTCTACTCAAGAAATCCAGCTGCAGACCTGCTGTTTCAAGAACTTCTGAAATTTGAACCCTAGGAGATTTAGCTGATGATTTCATGTTTTTCTATGACCTTGGTGCAGGAGAAGAAAGCAATGAACTCACCCTTTCATGTGGTATATTCAATGTGGGTATTGGCTGTTTTGCAGCTAATCCCTTGTTAATTACGTGATGGCAAGTTGGGAACGCAATTTGCAGTAGATGGCTCCTGGAGTCCTTGGGCAAGGTGTTGGCCCACACAAAGATGGACCAGGAACTGATGTAATCAGAAGCTGTGTTCCTGTTTGTGTAGTTGGAAATTGTTGAAATCTGTGCCTTGAACTTACTCTGTTCTCTTTTCTCCAAATAGTCTATTTCTTTATGGATTGGGAATCCCCCCATCACTGCACAAACCATGGCGCAAAAATCCCAATAGTGTATGTTTGGTTTCATTTAAAGCTTCAGACACTTAGAAAACTGTCAGATAGGTGATTTCACAGTATCACGGAAACAAGTCTCCTATCTTTCACCATGACAGCTATAAAAAGCTTCATGGGAAGAGGGAGGATGGACTATTTGGAATAAGATTTAATCATCTTTAAAGATTTATCTGGTTGTTAAAATGTCTTGGACTCCACCTTCTAGAAAAGTTACTTGAGTCAGATAATTGAAATGGGTTTGATCGCGTAAGCAATAGATGATTGGCTTTCTGGATTAATCTCTATTGAGCAAGCAGAATGTGTAATTACATGGTCAATGTTTAGACATAGTCATGCCTGAATTTAAAGGGCTCTCCTAGGGGAAGTAAAAGTTGAGCTAGGAGAGTTTTATTCAAAGCACTCAACCATACCGCATGGAACCCTGGCCGACGGGACAAATCTGTTCACTTTAAATAGACTTTTGGTAAAAGAAGGCACAGAAAGGGATTTCCTACCCACCAAACAACCCAAAACAAATGAAGATTCAAGAGTAAAAGAAACTCCAGGTATTCATGTCCGTTCAAGACCGAGGGGCTCCGAAAGGGAAGCTTGCCATAGATTATGCAGCTCAACTTTCTTGAAGTTAGAGTTACCTTGGTTATCAATATCAAGGAGGAGACGCAAACATTTTTTAAACTTTTCACTGACATGAGTTGATTTTGAAGCCAATAGTAAGAGAGGGTGTGGGCACTGAGAAACTATTTCATGATAGTTCTTTAATCCATATTTTTAACAAAGATACGAGGCTTTTTGTGCCACACTGAATTCCATGTTCACATCTATTGCTTTTCCTTGATGGTCCAGATTAAAAGCAGAAAAAGTAAAAGTTTTCTTTGTTTATGGTAATTGGGGAAAACATCTCCTAGACTGGCCCTCAAATTTAGAATAATTGAGAATATGTATTTAACACAAAAACTCCCACCTATACGGAAGCACTGGAGAACTACCAAGGCAGCCACAATGTGAGAGTCAAGGATCGTGCAGAGAGGGAAGCCTATGAGGCCAATATCTCCTTTTTTTTTTTTTTTTAAGATTTTATTTATTTATTTGACAGAGATCACAAGTAGGCAGAGAGACAGGCAGAGAGAGAGGAGGAAGCAGGCTCCCTGCTGAGCAGAGAGCCCAATGCAGGGCTTGATCCCAGGACCCTGGGATCATGACCCAAGCCAAAGGCAGAGGCTTTAACCCACTGAGCCACCCAGGCACTCCATTGAGGCCAGTATGGGATTCCTTATAGTACTTTCTAAATTGTAATGGCACAGGGACAAGAGGCTAAGGATCTGAGCAGGAAGCACGAGCTAAGTGGCCAGGAAGCCAAGCAGAGCTTTCAGCAATCTCATGGGGCTGAGCAGACAACTGAAATTCAGGGTCTCTCAGGTAGAAGAGCCCTTGTAAACATACTAGACTTTCAGTGAGGGCCCCAGAAACGCTGCGCCTGAGGACTAAGGAACACCAGGAAGTAGATTAGCCCCCAGATGAGACTGAAACTCAACCATAAACTAACTCAATTCTAGACTTATTTAAAGTCATCTTTTTCTATGCTTATTAGTTTCAGGAAGTAAAAGTAAATCCTTTCTTGAGGAAAAGAACATCAGCCAGAGTCCCAAATTCCCTTTAAAAAAATTTCACATGTGTTATTTATAATTGCATTTAAAAAAAGTTATAGGCAGGCCAAGGGACCATAACACATCACCAGAAAAGAAGTGAAAAATACTGAAAATAGAAATAGACTTAGAAGTGATCTAGATACTGGAGTTATCAGACATTGAATTTAAAGTATCTCTGAGTAAAATATTTTAAAAAATAGATAAAATGGAAAATTGCAGTAGAGAATTTTAATATATAAAATAAGTTCATGGGAATTATATTTAAAGTACAAAAGGTGGAATTAAGAGCTTGATAGATGGGTATAATAGATAAACATAGCAGAAGAGAGAACTGGTGAACTGGGAAAAAAGTCAACAGAAGAATAGACAGTCTGTCTCTCTCTAATTATATATTATTATATTATATATGTAGTTATATATAAATATTAGAATTGGCAGACTTAAACTCACGTATATCGTCTTGGCATTACATGTGAGTGGACAAAATAATCCAAGTAAAAAGACTAGGATTATCAGAACTGATAAATAAAAACCCATATATACTCTGCCTATAAGAAAGGCACTTTAACATAAGGTTACAGAAAACTTGAGATAAGAAAGAATGGAAAAAAATGAAGCATGATGACACTAACCTTAAGAAAGTTATTCTAATACCAGATGAGGTAAGTGCTAAAGCAAACAGCATTTCCAGAGGTAGAGAGTAAGTTTTGCAATAATAAAAGATCAAAACATCATAAAGATATAATAACTTTAAATTTGTAAGCAGTTAATAACAACAGCTTCAAATATACAAAAAAAATTAGATACAACTAACAGGAGAAATAGAGATATCTATAATCATAGATACCATATCTATCCTTTTAGTAACTGATAGCATAAAAAGATTAACAAACAAAATATAGAGGATTTGAACAAAAATGTTAAATAACCGTAGATTTCACATTACTTTTACATGCACTTGGGCCATTTATCAAAACAGATCATATTCTGGTTGTAAAACAAGTCTCAATAAATAGCAATGAACTATAACCATATCAGTATGATCTCCAGCCACGGTGGAACTAAACTAGATATTAATAGATCCTAAGTACATGGAATCAAGCAACACACATTTAAGCAGTGGCGAGTGAGAGGGATTTTAAGAAGTTCCTGAGCTGCCGATCAGGTTCTACTGATCTGGGTGTCGCGTTTGACTTATGAGTCATAAAATCACTCAATATTTGTGTACTTTTTTATGTAAAAGTAACATGTTTACTTAAAGAAAGGCCATAAAACTTGAGTTAGGCATATTAATTATAATTTAGAAAGACATTTTGGAATGATTTGGAATGATTTGATAAAATAAGTAAGCAATTATAAACTCTTAATTTAGAACAATACTATAGGTCAATATTCCTTTTCTTTCTGACTATTAGGGAATTGAGAGAAAATTCAGATAAAAGTTTAGTGGATTCTACATGAAGGTTCACGGCAGCATTATGCACAACAGCCAAAAAACCGGAAACAGCCCAAATATCCACCAATGGATGAATGGATAAACAAAATGTTGTAAATCCATAGAACAGAGTATTATTCAGCCATAAAAAGGAATGAAATTCTGATATGAGCTACAAGGTGGAGGAAGCTTGAACACACAGCGAAAGAAGCAAATTACAAAAGGCCACATACTGCATGACTCCACTTATATGAAATGTCCAGTATAAGCAAGTCCATAGAAATACAAGGAAGATGAGTAGTTGTTACGGGTTTTGGGAAAATGGGGATGGGGAGTGACTGTTAATGGGCATGGCATTTCTTTGGAGTGATGGAATGTTCTGGAATTAGCAGTGATGGGTGCACAACTTCATGCGTCTACTAAAAGCCAACGATTTTACATTTTAAAAGGGTGAACTTTATGGTATGTGAATTATATCTTAAAAAAGTTATTAAAAATACTTAATGGAATGTGAAGCAGAGTGGCAAAGTTAAGGAATGCAATAAATAGCTGTTATCCTGACGTCCTTCTGCATCAGATCGTTCATTACAAGGAAAAAGCAAATTTCTAACACGAGAAATAAAATAGCTCCTTGATTGCCTGATAAACCAATAAATGAATAGGAGTGAATCATGATGAACATATTGGTAAAGATTTAAATATCTCGTGATTTAACCTGCCATGTCAACATCACCAAAAGTAATATAAAACTCTTAATATGCCTCAAAACAAGGGCAGAGGTGACCCCCACGGGTGACATGGTTAACAAGGGTCATCAACTTACACAAAAGCATTTGAAGTTGTACAACTACATATTTATGTACATCGTATATAATTTGTTTGTGTGTGTGTGTGTGTGTGGATACACACTTGAATGAGAAACATGACATTTTCTCAAATTTAACACTTCTCTAAATTTACATGAGTTTTCCAATGATGAAATATGTTGTGAAGGTGAAAAAACATGTTTCTAAAATCTCAATCATACAGAGCAAGTTTCTATCAACCCTACCAGGGGAAAGACTAGACTTTTTGTTGTCTTTCTATAGAACTGAAATTACATAGTTACTACATAAGGATGAGACCACGGAGTATGCCTTCAAATGTGTAAGATAAAGGGTTAATTAGGCAGTTAACTAATAAAATATTTTTATTATAACAGCTCATAGTCCACAGAAAAATAAGACTCCCAAGGCATCAAGGTTTCTGGAGACCCTGGCTTTTTGGATTTGGAGACTGACCCTCCACACCCATGTGGTAACACAATTCGAGCATCCGCCCGTGGCTCAGTTTCAGCTTGCCGGCCTCCTGTTCATGACCTTTACCTTCCCCCCTCTATGAAAACCACAGTGTTTACCGATATCTCATCTGCCAGCTGGAGGATTGGACCTTTTAAGTTATATGCCATTTTTATTACAGATGTTGTAATGTCATAGCTCAAACGTAGCAACATTTACCTTAGAATTCATCAAATTGCCAAAAAAACCCCACAAACCCATAAAAAACCAAACCCAAGTTATTAAGTTTAAATCACCAATAGTCATACTAAGGTAAAACCTGAAAATTAATTGATTGGAAAAATGAAGAAAAACTCAATGTCTGAAACGAACGTTTAGTAGAATCTTTGTGTAAGGAAACTCAAAGCAGACTCTCCACAGGGAGATAAGAGCTTCCAACCCAAATACTCACAAAAGTCAATGACAAAAATCAAATTCATGTATCAGTCTTAAGTATGACCTTGGTTCATCTTATCTGGTGACATATTTTTAATGTTAAGATGACCTTCTGGAAGCATTCAGCAAACACTGAATTATTGAGTGCCTACTGGGACTGGGACTGAGAACAAGAGAGATGTGGCCTTGCCTCTCAGCAAGCTTATAGTCCCTGGAAACAATCACAATGGAACACACAGACGAGCCGACTTGGTGCTAAGAACTTACTTTTAAAAATAACCTTTAAAATATCTCCTTCCTCAGGAGCAACCCTTATATTGTCCAGGGTGGCAACATGCCAACTCAAGATGGAATTATGTCTCAGGCTCCCTTACAGATAAGGGAGACTAAGGAGATGAAAGCAGAGTTCGTGTGGGTTTCTGGGGGAAGCTCTTCAAACGGCATTTACTTATGTGCTAGGTCCTTCTTTGCCCTTCTCATTTCCTGTTTCTTTTTTCCTGTGATGTAGCATGATGGCTGGTGCTGCAGTGACCCTATTGTACTATGAGGCAGCCTTGGAGAAGATAGAGAAGCAAGATAAGAGCAATCAGGGACACTGGAGATGTCACGGTGTCAGCACATTGGCCTGGGACTGTCTACCTACACACTCTCGTGTGAAAGAAACCATACTTCTACCTACTTTAACAAAGTGTTATTTCCAGTTGCTTTTATCTGTGGCCACACATAACTTCTCTTTCAAACAGATAACAAAATCAATATCTCTGCAGATCGAAGATCACATCAGAAAGAATTAAACCAATAAAACAAGTATATATTCCTATGAACTTCCTCAGAAATGTCTTACTATAGCTAGAAACCTGTATGTGACAACATCTGGGGTGATTTTTCTGGACATCCTCAAATGCAAATGACTACCACTTCCATTCTGGAATGATTAAACCTCAACTTCCATCTGTAAACATTATTTCAGCTTCAAGATCACAAACAGCACGTTTCCTCTCTGCTCGTTGTATATCCTATTGGCCTGCCTCTTCCACATCCCAGTGGTCACTCAATGGGCTGAGCTCTCCTCAGGACTTCTCTTTCCCCCCTTAGCAGGTTTCTCTTGGCCTGTTTTGCTTTTGTTCACAGTGATGCATTTTACTGATTTTGCCACCTCTCCTCTAGAATTCCTTTTCCCCTGGAACTCTAGGGTCTGAACCATTGATTTCAAATGACCAGGTTCGTAGACCACATTAGGGGAAAGCAGCAGCCTTTCAACATGGGAAGAGATGCCCGTTTGGATTAAGAATGTTGGTTGACCTTTCACATTTTAGAAACTTTACCACCATTTTGCTCACCGCCACTATCTAGGTCACCGCCATCTTCCTCGTCACTGCTTTCATCCCAACCTTGCCCCCACCACCACCTTCCTTAGGACCACTGTTCTCTTGACCAACACCCTAGAGAAGAGTAGGTGACCAGCACTATCTAAATGCTTTCCATCACCGGCTCATTTTAACTTCACAAGAACCTAACGAGCTAGGCTTTACTGTCAGCCCCATCAACAGGTGAAGAGACTATATCAGATGGTTAACATGCTCATATCCATGGTAGGATCCGAATCCAGTTCTGGTTCCAGAGCCCATCTCTTCCCCTCCGTGTCCTACTACCCCTGGCAATTCTGGCTTCCAAAACGTAGGAATCCCTTTTCAACAACAAAGAAATCAGCCTTTCAGGAGTTTTTTAGAAAATCTAACTGTGAACTTCATTTATCCAACATTGGACAAAGACTACTTTGGGACACCCGATACCCAAGAAGGACAGTTTCGTGGACTTGCTAGTTCCTGTTCCTCTCACTTGATTTCTTACATCTCTGCAGGAGTTGAGACATCACTTTTGCCCTGTGGGAATGTCAAGCTCGTTGTCCAATGTCCATTTGAAAAGAAGTTCTGTGCTTTTGCTGATATCCACACATGAATATATTTTCCATGACGCTACTCAGTGTCTCCTACTCTTAAGATCTGAGTTAAATTTTTCCTTGCAGTCAGTGGTATTAACAACAACAGCACAAATCTCTCCCTCACAGTATTTAGTTCATGACGAGGCACATGCTTCTTGTTTCCTGAGCCATAGGAGCTAAAATCAGGGCTGTACTGAACTAATTAGCCTCACATACCTGGTAACATTGCTAGGTCTCCTTATTTTAGATTGGGGTTATGTAATTTTTATTTTCATTACAATGTCTATATTGAATATGAAAACAAGCCTTTAGTACTTTTTTTGGGGAATAGCTTTGGATACAGAAATTCTGCAGGTAAACCAGCATCCCCAGCGAATGTCCCATGGGACACCAGCTCAGTGAGACACGATGAAGTGGCCGGGGAAAAATTATTCCTGGGGCCAAGTAAGTCTGAAAAACCCTACAGACTATTCACGTCCCTCTTAGAGAAGTAAAGCATTTTAAACGTACCCGGGAGTGTTGCGGTAAAAGAAATCTTTCCTCTCTTCAACCCCGTGTCACCCGTATCTAGCTGACTCTGAAGTCTTCCCCTGCCCCGCAATGATGTAACTCGCAGAACTAGTTTTTTGGAATACCAGTTTGTGCAACTCGGGAACAGTGGGCATTCTGTTTTAGCTGTCATAGGAACACGTCCTGGGAAGCAAGAGAATGAAGCCATATTAGCTATTTTGGTTTCTGCCACGTGGAGCTTGGAATCCAGAGTGCCCACCCCCCCCCCGCCCGGGAGAGGGGGAGATTTCCACCCTGAATGCGTCACCCACGCAGGGCTGCTGGGGAGGAAAGGGCACTGGGGAGCCAGAGCGCCCTCCTTTCCTGAGCCACCTGGAGTAGCCCTGGGATGTGAGAGAGAGAGAGAGAGAGAGAGAGAGAGAGGTGTGGAGCAACTGCAAATCCTAGACATGTGCCTTTTAGGAAGCATAACATTGCCATTAGCTGCATGGCTCCCTGGGGGCTGGGTTCCCATCCCAGTTTTGTCACTGACTCTGCCCGTGACCTTGGAGCACTTATCTAGATTCTCTGAGCTGAAAGTAAGCTCCCTTACGGGTAACGAGTGATTACTGAAACCCATTTCACATGGTCAAATGAGGCAAAGAATCTCAGGCGAGAGCCCCATTGGGGCTGATGGATGACCAGCAAAGTCCCAGCCACCACCAAAGGCTATCTTTACCCATCCTATGCTCTTGGTCAGTAAGACGGGTATCAGATCTTTGGCCCAGGCCCTGACACCCCAGAGAAACCACGGCGTTTGTGTATTTCCATCAGACGCATGGTGCAAATAACTTCCTGGTTTGGACACAAATTCAGCAAGGGAATGGAATTTTGTGTACCTAGCCCGGCCCCAAACATTGCTCCGTTGCAATAAATGGGGCCCAGCAACCATGATCCATAATCATAAAAGCCCAAGAGCCAAGAATAAGTAATAGCTCTTCCAGACAAGCTAACTTGGTGATAATTTATAAGCTTCTGGGCCACCTTGTTATTGCCCAGAAAATCTGCTTTACCTTCTCGCTGCTGTTCCGTCTAGCCTCTCAATCTGTACTCGCTGGAAAAAAATACTTATTGTTATGCTAAAATCACAATGGGCCTCACATAACTCAGCGCTAAATAACACCGATAAAACTAGGAAAATGGCACTTTGGCATTAAAAGTTATTTTCTTATGGACTTTAACAAGATTCAGTGCTTTTGTTCTCACAGCGCTCTTTCCGGCTTTATGTACACACAAAAGACACCAACGTGAAAAAGTATGAAAGAGCAAAACGACGCCCCCTCTCCCACTGGGAGGGTTTTTGTTGGCAAACCAGCAGCCGGCAAGGGCTGTAGTGCACGGGATTGATAGCGCTCGGCGACCATGGCCGTGAGCAGCTGGGGTGGTGGGCGGCGGGCAGTGGACGTTTACCTCTTTCTTGGTGAATTTTGGCGAGTGGTCATTTTTGTCATCGATCATGATTGTCGCCGTGGCTGTGCCTGTTAACCCAACATCCAGTCCCGCCATGTCTTGAGCCTCGATGATCAATTCATACTTGGGATTTTCCAGAGTCTATAAAGCAAAAACATGACAGACAAGATGGCATTTATGTTTGGGCTGCCACCTGGGGTTCGGGGGTCGCGGGTCTACACCACCCCCTCCCCCATCGGGGCAGGCATCCCACACCCACAGAGCCTGCACCTGTTCTGTATGACTGTGCCTCTGGCATCTTTCCAACATGAGACTGTCACGATTCATACAGTCGTGGGGATGGAATCTGTTTCCTGTCCTTGTTTAAAGGGGCACTTGGTACATTCCAGACTCTCGCATTTCCGGGCTTTGGGGAGAAAATGCATGTCTGATGTTTACACCCATTTATGTCATTTCACAGTGACCTCATGAAACGGCTCTACAACGGAGGTCAAGTGTGATGATGAGACAGGGACAAGATGGCAGCTCTGGGAACCCACCTTTACTGAACAACCAGCTAACCAGGCATGGGGTACTAGATTTTGTACTTAATCTTTCCAATAAGTGTGTTAAGGCATATATATGGTTCTCATTATACAGGTGAAAAAAATCCCAACTGAGGTTTGGAGTCGCTTGTACCGCATTTCTTGCATGTCATTTGTAGGCATTTGTTTCTCATGTTAGGTTAATTTTGGAAGATGCACTTTAATCCATGAATACTTTCACGGCTATTTTTCTTCTATGTTTAAACACTCAAAACAACTACCCAAGGGGCTCTGACCCCAAGACTCATACGTAACAACCCCCGCCTTTACACTGTCTTCTGGAACAGATTTGCTTGTCTTGGCCAACAGCCCCTCATTCTTCTTCTGGTAAAGCAGCACCCCACTTTTCCTTTGGGGACCTACCCATCACCTATCCTTTGCCCATGGGGTTTGTCTTGGACTGCCATTCCCTGACTGCCACCCTGCCAATGCCTGGGACGAGCCCTGATGAGAAGAAGCAAGTAAGTGTCTGCCATTCCAGGGGGATGGTGATGCGTCCAGGCTCGGGACCTGTGTTTGACATTCGAGAGAAGGAAGGTCTGTGTCCCTGTGGTATAAGCCTGCAAGATGTGGCCTGGGGGCTAGATGAGCTGTCTCGGGACCAGAGCTGGGCTTGGGTGGTGGGGAAGCCCCATTTGAGAGTGAAGTCCATCTTCTGACAGAACGAGACTTGAACTCTGGAGAAGAAGAGACGTTTCCCAGCAATTGCACTGGATCACTTTATCATGCCATGCCCGAAGCCAGTCTTGCCTGTGGACTATTTAGCTAATTACGGCATTAATTTTCCTTATTTGCTTAAACCATTTTGGAGTGTTTTCTTAATCACTCACAGAGTTCAAGTTGAATCGCCTTCAATAACAAACATAAAAGGTCCTACCAGTTGCAAATCGTCTTGCTTGTATGACAGCTTCAAAAGCTGTTGCTTATACCAACCAACAATTAAGAAATACCACGGGGAGCAAAAAACAAAAACGCAGTGGGGATCTAGAATTTCCTTCTAAAATCAAGAGTTTACATGGTAAATTTTAACAGCTCAATGGTAGCTGTCCCCAAAACTTTCCAGCATTTTTAAAGAGTGTTTGGCTCCCTAGGGCACCTTTAATTGGTTGTTTCTTAACTAAGAGCTTCTGAACTACTAACTTAAGGAGTAGGAGTTCTGTTGTAGTATGGTTTGGGAGGCTCTAAACTCTCAGATTTGAGAAAAGGAGTGGGTTGCTGAGACAAGCCTTGGACAGAATTATTCACGATGTTTCCTACTCCCCAGCTTCATTATAGTTGACATATAACACCGGGTAAATTTTAGGTGTACATACACTGATGGGATACACGTATGGATTGTGAAATGAGCTCCACTGGGATGGAAAGCCACAATTCTCTAACTGTTGAGTGTAAACAGAGTTCAACACCAAATCTCGTTCTAGGTGACTCTGATTGTACCTGGTTCAGTTCCATCTACTCTCAAGCTCAAGTTGGAAAATCATCAGCTTAATTCGAGTCCACAAGCTGGGTGGGATTTACTATTTGCCATAAATTCTGCAGCTGGACCATATGAAACCAGTCAATCGGGCCCATTTTCAAAATCTTCCCAGAGTGTCTCTGGACATAAAACCACTAGCCAGGTCTAATTTCTAGTATAACATTTTTACTTTTCTAATAAAACATTACATGGTTTTGGAAGCATTGAATCATAAAAATAAGAAATTATATGAGTTTTTCTGATAGTGAAGAGATCAGGGCAAACTCAACGGCCACTTTCCCCATGTAATGTCATTGGCCAATATCATTTCCTGACATCACTTTAAGGGTTGCGAAAATATAATGCTATGCATACTTTATAATTTATTTCATCATCTTATGAGGACTTTTGGTTATTTCCAGTCTCCAAACATTTTTGACAATTGCAAATCACAATGCAATGAACATTTTTATTCAAGAAGCTTTTGATATACTTTGACTCTTTATTTTTTGAATGCTGGATTCCAAGCAGTAAGTAAAAGAGTATAAACATTTTTAAGGCTCTTTACAGTCGACCCTTGAACAATGTGGGGGCTAGGGGTGCCCAACCCCGTGCTATTGAAAATCCATGTATAACCTGACTTCCCAAAAAAGCTAAGCCTACTGTTGACAGGAGGCCTTACCGATAACATAATTAATTAACACATATTTTATATGTTATATATATTACACACCATATTCTCCCAATAAAGTAAGCTAGACAAAAGAAAATGTTAAGAAAACCATAGGGAAGCAAAAATACATATTTAGTGCTGTGTTGTATTTACTGAAAGAAATCCATGTATAATCCATACGAAGGAAACCGCCGTTGTTCATGGTCATTTCTATTCCTATCTCAGTACCGCTTACCTAGAAGACCTGACCAATTTCCCTGTCAGTCCTGCTAGAACATTTAGTATATGATCCTGGGCATGGTTTCTCCCTAAAGAACAGCTGATCTTGCCCCGTGACACAAACTGGGGGCCGAGCATGGTTGTGGGATCACTATCTAACAAGGCTGTGAATTCCTCCCAGCATTACCTTGCCCCAACACACAGTTCAGGTTACTATGGACACACCCCATGGGACAGCTTCAAGCACCAACTAGTGGACACATGTTGCTCTGCTTCCCCAGTGACCCCTCCCTCTTCCCCTTGGACCCAGGCTATCATTCCTTGGGCGGGGATTGGGGGGGAGACAGCGGGTGGTGGGGAGCTCACTGCTTCCTCACTCCCAGCCCAGGTGGAGTTCAGGAAGGGTTGACTCTATCCATGACAGAGGGATGGTCACGTGACTCAGGCCCAGACCATCAGAGTCTCCCCTTCCCATGACCTTGTGATGAGCACATAACCCAAGTCAGGCCACCCAGGACTGAAACTCAAAATTCTGGGACATACTTCCTTTAGTACTCTTGGGAAGAAGGAGTTCTCTTTCCTTTGGACTTGGAGGTGGGCGGACACAAATCTGGAGCTGGTAGTGACCATTTGTAAGCACACAGAGAAAGTCAGCCTGAGAGAGAAGATGGCATAGAACCACCCAGAGGAAGAGATGGAGTTCTTTCAACCTTATTCAAGCCATTTAATCATGATCCTTGAAGGCAGAATCTCCCCCTCATATTTTGTGAGTTCTAGGAGCTAATAAATTTCGCCTTTCCATAAGACATCTAAATTAAATGTTCCACGAGTAGCAACAAGGGAGTTTTGACTAATACTGCAACTAACGCTGTGACCAATTACCTGGTTATTTGCAAGAAAGTGTGAGAGCTATTGTACCATCCTACAGTATCACAACAGCCTCTACACAACAGCATTCCAATCATCTTGTGCATACATTATTTTTCCTGCTCCCCTGCATAGAAACACTTTTGTTTTTGGACCAGAGAAAGTTAATTCTAATTTTTTCCTTCATTAGTTTTACATTCATTTAACTGGAAGTTACTAAGCATTCAATCTAAGTAGTGTGCTGGGTGCTGGGAATACAGGGTCATTTCTTCAAGGAGCCGAGGGAAGTTGCAGGGTTGGGCATGGCTACAGCCATGAATAATAGCACCAAAGTGGAGTTGGGCTAAGCAGAGACAGGTATGAATTCTTAGGATAGCTCAAAGGAAAGACGCATCGGCTTAACTCCCTTGTAATTGGACAAATTTTATAAAGAACTTTTAAAAAATGAACTGGCAATTCCCATCTACTGAAGTAAATAAAACTTTATGAGTGCAACAGAAATAGATTGATTAACCACGCTGAAAATCAATTAGACAATTAAGGAGATAAATTATGTGGTTTGGGATGAGATGTTCGCAAAGTCTCAATTTTCTGGCACATGTAAGGCTACTATGAACACATGTTTTTACTCTTGGAGAAATACCCAGTTGTTTTGGGCAAATAGAAAAATACGATCGTTTCTAGAGCGGTAAGTGAGCACCGACCTCCCCCTTTCCCCAGCCCCACCTCCGAGAGGCAGTTACCATGTGTGGTCTGATGCCTCCTTCCCTTTCCCCCACATTACACATGCACGTGCACGTGCACGCACGCACACACACACACACACTCCATACGCACACGTCTTCAAACAAGTGATACCTATGTTCACACAGCTGTGCAAATTGTTCAGCCCTATCACTGCTGTCCCAGGGCTGTCGAGCGCATGGTCTGGACCCGCCACCATTCACGCAGCCCTCCGTACTGCATGGTCCCTCATGGAGCTGTTTCCAAGTTTTCTTCCTTAAAAGTGGCTCTTAAGATGACAAGGCCACTGGCTTCCCAGTATTTGGGGGATATTTCTTTGCTGTGATCAACAGCATTGCTTTCCATGGTGACAGCAGTAACAAAAACTGAACAACTGATAATAAACGCAGCCTCCTCGGACAGGTGAAAGACTTGGAGGGAACGTCACCCGGATCCCCCTCGCTCTTACACCACTGGAACGGCTTCTTCCAATCACACCGCCCCGCTTCCCACGCCAGCTAAGCCTTCTTCCGTAAATCCCTCGCTCCCACGGTCACTCTCTCTTCAAGTGTACGCATCCCTGCTCATTTCTGTACCCCATAGCGGTCACTTGCCTTTGCTCCTCTGCTGGAAAAAGACTCGAAGCAGCCCACAGCTGCCGCATTCTCTAGGAAGGACCGTTGATACGGAAAAATAGGTCCCGGTGGCCCCGTGTCATGTTTGTCTCCCTCGCACGATTGACTGACTGACACATAACTCCCTGATCAGAGCTGGGACGATCAGATTCTGGGAATATGAAATGTGGACTCAGGCCCTGGGGAGACAGAAGGCAGGGCAAACCTGCTTGCCTCTCGCCACATTACCCCTAAGCCCGGGACAGGCTTTTGCTTTCCTGAATGGTTTGAGACGAACCTTCCCATCCTGGTCCTTCTCTCTGCCCACGAGGACGGCGGCCTGCCCCTGGGGGTCGAGACCTTCAGCTGTCCAGCTGTTCTGTCGCTCAGTGGGTGAACTGAATGGAGGGTTGGAAGCCCCACCGTCCTCTCGGGACCAAGCTGCTATCTCTCAGGACAAGGACCTTACCTGATTCTTGTGTTTCTTCCTCTCAACTCGTTCAGGGCTCACTGGGGACATGGGTGCGGCCAACTCCGATAGAAAGAGCCTTGTGGGCTGCCTTAGGCTGAAGGCACTGTTCTAAACAGAAAGACGGGAGCTGTGTGGCGACGATCTGGGACCTTACTGCCTCCAGGCTCTGAGCCTTGCCTCAGTTTTGGAACACACTCCTGGATCTCCTCGGGAGAGTCTTTTGGGCACTGAAGCCAGCCAGAACCGGTTTCCGTCCCCTGGGCTGAAGCCAGTGCTACTTGTTGACCAAATCCTGTTTCTTTGGACTCCCGGGCACACAGCAGGACTGTCAGGTGAACTCGTGGGATATGGACAGAAGTGACACTGGCAGGGTCCCTGAGTCTCCCATATAATCCTCCGTGTTCTCCATTTCCCAGAAAGGAAGAAGCCTGGATTTCCAAACGGCCACGTGGGGCAGAGCCACTCCGTCCCCCTGCCTCGGACCGCGACGCGAACAGCACATAAAGCCTCCTGCAGGTCTCCGGGAAGTCGATTACAGAGCTCGGCCCACCCTGACTAACTCGAAGGCTGTGTTTCCCGTTCGGCTGTATCTAAGATGCCCATTCACCATCTCCCCACGTGGGTGACAAAGTTTTCAAGGGCAAGGCCCGTGCTTTTGACCCCGCCACCCAGCTGGTACAAAGCCAACAAGGTGGGCGATTTACTTTCATTACCGTTAATGATGATACATTAGTTTCCCCGGACCAAATTCTATCTCCAAGGTCTGAGCCTATCAGTGGCATTTCCCCACCACAGTCATTTATTCTCAGGGAACAGCTTATACCTCGGGGAGCTCTAGCTCAAGGAGACAGGATTTTATTCTGACCAAGAAATGCACTGCGTCAAAACTGGGAAAATTAAATTGGCTGTTCTGATTTTATTTTAAGCTCTTTGATCTGTAAGATCTATCGGAGAGAAAAGCTGCTCTCTTGGTTTGGAACCTGTAGCCACGCCCTTTGTATCGCGTTTGCTACTTTCTCCTGCGTGTCTGCTCGCTACCAGGTAACAGCCCAGAAACGGAAGGAAGCTGGTGTATCCACGAGAGGAAGCCTCGGGTGTGTCTCCACAGACATAGGCCGGGTTCACGGATCACACTGATTTAAAAAACCAAACATTTCATCTCGAAAAAACAAGAATCAAGCCATGTCATTAAACACGGCACACAATCAATCACTAGACCCTCGGTGTTTTCCAGGGCCCTGATGACAACCATACGAGGATGCATTTAATAGAACATTTATCACTAATAACAAGTATAATGGTGGCTGTGGGGGACGATCGACAAATAAACATTACAAGGAGAAAGCTTTTGCCGTTAACCCACGCTGTGCCCTATTGCTCTCTTGTCTCATCCCGAACGCTGTCCCCATGTCTCTCCACGCTTTGTCCCGACTGGATTTCTTCCCAGGGCCCCCGGCTTTTTCTTCAGTTTCGACATTTCCACCCCTATTTCTTTTTTCCTTCCAATGTTGTTTACTTTAATTGGTGGTAAGAACCTCAGAAGTCTTCCCCCTCATCATGTGTTTGATGCCCTTGTGAAAATTTTGGCTTTTGAGCTTGGGTGTGGAGCCGGACTCCGTCGATAACAGGACTTTGTTGTGGTTGTGCGTTCTCGAGTTCTTCCTCTGAGAAGACGGCAGCCAGCTCACACTTCTGTGAGACCCCATCTGTCCACCAAAATGTACAGCGAGGGGCGCCTGGGGGGCTCAGTCGGTTAAGCGTCTACCTTCCGCTAAGGTCGTGATCCCAGGGTCCTGGGTTCGAGCCCTGCATTGGGGGGTCTCTGCTCAGCGGGGAGCCTGCTTCCCCCTCTCCCTCTGCCTGCCGCTCTCCCTGCTTGTGCTCGCTCTCTCAGATAAATAAAAATCTTTAATTTAAGAAAAGCTCCACGAAGGCAGAAGGCAGGGAGCCAAACGCACACAAATGGACCTTATGGCATTGCTCCTAGGAAGGTCCCCCCCACGCCCCACACTTGGCGGCTGGGTCATCTGGTCAAGTGACTTAGCTTGCTCTTGACTCAGTTTTCTCACCTGTAAAATGGGAGGACGGAAATAATAATACTTGTAGAGTAAGGCAGGATAAAAGTAGGTAACGTCAAACACTGAGCACAGAGGCTGGCGTCTGTAAGCGTTCCAGAGAGGGCTGCTGTTACCCTGCAGTAGAATCTTCGGAGAGTCTTCTTCTTTTATTTTAAGAATTTATTTATTTATTTGAGAGAGAGATGGCCCAAGCAGGCGGAGGGGCAGGGGGAGAGGGAGAAGCAGAGATGCTGACTCCACGCTGAGCAGGGAGCCCGATGCGGGACTCAATCGCAGGACCCCGAGATCATGACCTGAGCCAAAGGCAGACGCTTGACCTACTGAGCCTCCCAGGTGCCCTTTGGAACGTGTTTTGAAGGTGTAGCAAGAATCTGAGTGTGGCCTCCAGGAATAGTCCCAAGGCAGTGAATGCTGCCATCTTGCCACTGAATATGCCTGGGAGTGGACCCTTCCAGGCCAACCTTCTGATGACCCTGAAAATTCGGAGCAGACACATGGACTGCAGTTTTGTGAGAGCCCATGGAGTGGACGACACAGCTGAGCCATGCCCAGAGCACAGAAACTGGGAGATACTGAACACCTCTTGTCCAAAGTCATTAAGCTTTGGGGTAATGGGTTATGCAGCAATAAATAACCAATACTGTTCTTTTCTCCCCAGCACTTATCGCAGTCTGGAACATTGTTGTTTATTGATTACTTGTTTATTGATTGTTTATTGGCCATCCTGGAACCGACTCTTGGAGCTCCCTGAGGTTGGGGGTCTTGTCTTGTTCAGGCCGTCATCTCCCAGCTACTAATTCAGTGCCCAGCACAGCAGAGGTTGGCAATAATCAGTCGATTCTTAGATACGTTCTTCTAAAATAACAAGTCACACAGAGTCGTGTATCTACAGTGCTTAACAACAGGTTCTCCGGGTTTGTAGTGTTCGTCAGTCTCTCCTCTTGTGGCTGATCCCGAGCTACCAACATGCCGTCCTGGAGTGCAGAGTTGGAAAGTGATCCCCCCCAAACCCCCAGTTCTGATTTTTGTGGTTTCTGTTACCTGTCGTCAGCCACACCCGGGAATCAAATGCTCTTCCTTCTGACGTGGCCAGAAGTTCAACGGCAGTCTGATGCCCGCATCAGATGCCTCCATCATTCCCCTCACTCCCTCTCATCACGGAGGCTGAGGACAGTACAGTAAGATATTTTGGGCAAGAGAGAGTGAGAGAGAGAACAGACTCACATGACTTATGGTATATTCTTTTTAATTGTCCCGTTACTTCATTATTCTTGTTAATCCCTTCCTGTGCCTAATTTAGAAGTGACGCTTCATCAGAGGTATGTATGCAGAGGAAAACACCCGGTCCTTATTGGGTTCAGCATCATTTACGGCTTCAGGCACCCACTAGGGGTCTTGGGACACATGTCCCGCCGACAAGGAGAGACCACTGTGGACACCACCAGTTTGAGTGAGCCCATGACCGCTGGCTCTAGGTCACCAACTGGGCTGTAGGAGTCCAGGAAGTCCGTCTCTTTCAGTAAAGCCCTTTGTTGTCTAACGTTGAAGGTACTGTTAACGAGAAATTTTAACATGAGCTTTTTAGCAAAGATACAGTGTCATTCCTTCCCATATTTACTCATGAGCTGTGCCCAGGCCGAGCCGTGCAAGACTCCTTATGACAGGACACCTGCTCAGGGACCACGTTCTTCTCCAGGTCAGCCGCACCTGACTCCTGGTCTATAAATACTGCAGACAGATCGGTGAAAACATTATCTGAAGCAGAACGAGTCGTTGTCTCTCTGGGGTTTGATTTACCCACTCTGGCCACATAACACGGGGGATCGGCAGTCCATAAATCCAGCAGGCACCACATCCATCTCCCCAGAAAATGTCCCCGATTCCCAGGGCAGACGGTGAGAGCCGTTCTCCCATCTTCCCGAGCAGCAGCGCGAGTCCATTCGACTGGTGTGTGTGTCTCTAGGCCTCCCTTCGCCTCGCTCCCCGGTGCTAATGTGAACATTCATGTTCCCAGCTGTCGCCTGCTGCGTTTTCATTCCCGGCCGGGGTCTGCTGGGTAAGAAGGCCGAGCTCATTTCCCCAGATTTAGTGGCTGCTGACAAAGTCAGCAGGGTGGGGAAGCGACGGAGGAAATAAACAGCGCCTCTTCGAAATATGTGGTTGGAATAGCCAAAGTGACGGATTTCGGGTTGAGGGACGTCAAAATCACAGAAAACACTTCCAGGAGCTGCGTCTATCTTCTGAGGTTACGGAGGAAATAAACGGCCAATGGCATTCATGAGTACCTGGAGAAATCACCCTCTTGAGGCCCACGCTGGCGAATATTTGACATTCAGCTTGATTCCACTGAAACCTGAATACAGAGTCTACTAGTTTCAGGTAACTCTGCTACGATGTGATGAACGACACAGACCCTGACCTTGGGGCATTTATATTCTAGATAAACAGACAAAAATCCAGTACTCAAGGTGTGATGAGGTAAGTATTATCCTAAGCGTGCCGACTAAAATCTGTGGGAAGGGGGTCAGAACACGGGGTGCTTGGGAAGGTCTTAGGGAGTTTCCTTAATTCGCCAAACATTCGCTGAGACGTTATTTTCTAGGCGTTAGATGTTATCTTCGATGGTAGCGACAAGGAAAGGGAGCCCGACCGAGTGCAAAATAATCCCCAGGGAATTTTAGCAGAATGGGAGGCGAGTAAGAATAGTGTAAAGGACACGTTCCTGCAGAAAAGAATGTCCTACTACAGGATTAGAAATGGGGTCTTGATCTGGAAGTTTCTATGAGAGGAGATGGGAGGCTCTTCATCCTAAAGGCCATTACACCCCCCCACTTCCAGTAACAGCGGGAGGCTGATTCTGATTCTGGTCAGGACACCGTGGGACAAGCAGTGTAAGGCATAATCCCCACCTTCAAAGGACTCATGGCTTCGCTGCAGATAAAACATGTACAAGCAGGTCCACGAGGCACCAGGCGGTATGTGCCGAATGTGGCCTCAGTATGTCCAGGTGTGAAAGGAGCAGCTGGGAGGGGCTGTGGTGGCTTTCTGGGGGCTGGAGCTGAGCTTTGGAGCATGGGTGTCGGTGTGGGTGGGAGGCAGCATCCAGAGAGGGAAGCGCAGCCTGGGAAGCAGGACAGAGGTGGCCAGAGGAGACAAGCTCACTGGTACAGTTGGAGTCAAGGTTGGGAGGTCACTAGACACAGCCTGTTGGCTCCTGCGAGGACCTTGGAGATCATCTGGTCCAGGCCCACTTTCAAGGCTCACAGCGACCCCCATGGGTGAGGAAACAGAGTAAGAGAATCCCAAGAATTTCTTGGTTTTATCTGTTTGAGATAAGGAAGTGCAGACCCGGTTCTCTACAGTTCTTACGTATTTCCCCAATCACTATTTACCGCATTAGCCTGTTTCTTCAGCCTTTCGGCCCTGCACTGTCATGGCAACATTATGCCTGCTAAGACAGGTGCTTAAGACCCAGTGTCTGATCTTGTCTTATATTGTCTTCTTGAACTTGCTTCTCTCAGAATCCCCGGGGGCGGGGCACCCTACAGCACAGATTCTCAGCCCCCCGCCAAGTGCTGAGGGCTCAGGGGTTCCAGGCAAAGGCCAAGCCTGTGTGCTTCTGGGAAGGTTCTAGGTGAGGCTGTTGCCACGGGTCTGAAGACCACACTTGGGTCAGCACCGTCTGAACGAACATTTGCCAAAGGCAGGTCGACACGTACTCTTCTATATTTTACTTAAACGTACCTGTTATGATACAATTTAAATGAGAGACAGGAAGCATTGTTGGCTAAATGTTCTCTCCAACTCTGAAAATTTTTTTCTCCCCCCTTTCTAGAAAAATTGTATTCCCTTCAAGACACTAAACATCCACCCCAGGGTGGCTCAGTGGGTTAAGCGTCTGCCTTTGGCTCAGATCATAATCTCAGGGTCCTGGGATCAAGTCCCGCATCGGACTCTCTGCTCAGCGGGGAGTCTGCTTCCCCTCTCCCTCTGCCAGCCGCTCTGCCTACTTGCTTTCTCTCTGTCAAATAAATAAAAGAAAATTTCCCAGCGGGGGGGGAAGACACTAAACAGCCTCTTCCAGGCATCCTCTATAAGTCTCCGTGTGAATGTCCTCCCTCCGCTTCTGTGAGCCAATCACAGAGCTCTTCATCGTCCCCTGCAACATGGCCCTTCCGCCTGGAGCCCCAGCTCAAGCTGGCAATGTGGGGTCGTCCTCAGAGGGACCTCCTGCCCCCCACCTCAGAGCGCGATGGGCAAGTGCTGCTGATTTCAGCCCCGCCCCCTCGCTCTGTCACTGCCACCATCCCGTGACTTCCCGAGCCTGTCTTTGTCACCTGAGCTATTCCAACAGCTCCCAGACTGGCCCGTCTGCTGCCTTCCAAACACTGTCCACCCAAAGCCAGCCAAAGGGAGTCAGCTCGACCACTGCCTGCCCACAGGCCTTCCTCAAAACCCTTCCGTGGCTCTTCAGTGGCCACGGTAAGTGGTCAGGATCCCGCTGCACGGAGGACCCCTTTGTCACGGCTGACCTCCCAGGGCTCCTCGCTCACCGTTACACTCCTGCACCACCGGCTCAGGCTTCCCATCCCACCAGCTCCGGCCTCCCCGCCCTACACCTCCCTGCGCCCCGCACCCTCTGCAGGGGCGTCCTTCCCTGCACGGTTTCCGTCCCTGAAAGGCACTTGTCCAAAGTTGTCAAAACTTTGCCTCGATGTTGCTTCCCGTATAGTTTTCCTGCTTTTCCCAGAGCTGCTTCTTCCTCGTCTTCTGGACTAGCCCTAGCTATGCCCTAGGGTGAATATTTTTCTCTTGGTTGACTTACTGACGCTTCCAGCAATTTCCTCTTCACATGTCTGTCTGTGTAATTGCGCTGAGATGCTCTGTGTCAGGTTCATCTGTCAAGCATGGTGCGTGGCGGAAGGGAGTTCTAAGTGCCATCCAGTTTTTGGCCCTAGAAGCTTTTAGGCAGAAGAAAAAGATGTCCAAGTCCTAATCCCTGGGACCCAGGACTCATGTACTTTATGTGGCAAAAGGGACTCTGAAGATATGATTCGGTAAAGGATCATCCTGAATTCTCTAGGTGGTCCAAAGTAGCCACAAGCATCCTTATAAGTGGGGGGCGGGGGGTGTCCGCATTGGAGAAGAAGAGAGTAGAAGCAGGGGGGGAGGGAGAGAAGGAGGGGAGAGAAATTTGAAGAGGTTACACTGTTGGCCTTTCAGTTGGAGGAAGGGGTCACAAGACCAGGACTGCAGAAGCCTCCAGAAGGTACAAAAGGCAAGGACACAGACTTTTTTCCCTAGAGATCCCAGAAGGAACCAGCCTGCTGACACCTTGATTTCCCCCCAGGGAAATGCCTTTTCGACTCGTGACTTCCAGAACTGTAAGATCATCAATGCGTGTTTGAAACCACAGAGTTTTTGGTCATTTGTTGTGGCCACAGAAAATGCACGCACGTTCCCTGAGGATTGCTCACCCTGTGGACCGGAGCCCCGAGATGCTCCCCAGCCTCCCAGAACCTTCTGCCGCACAGAATCACCAGCTCCCTCCCTCCCAAGACCGCCCACCCTCCCAGCATAGCACCCACCACTGTCTTTCCTCCGGAAAATATTTCCATTTTAATCTTTTGAAGTGTCAAGTCAACCAGACCTTTCCCACAAACTCTGTCTAGCAGGAAGATGAAAATCCTCCTCTCTACAAAGTAGTAAATACCAAACTGGTTTATTGGAGAATCTTCTCTTCAATGTATGTGTTTTCTAATACATCGGTCACTTTTTCTGAGCATTCCCTGGAGTCCCTCAGTGGGGGTAAGGAGCCCATCTCTGACTTATTCCTGCTACATCCCTGGTGCCTGGCTGCTGAGACCTTGAGGGCCCAGACTTGGCCTTTATGTGGTGACTGTGTTACACTCTTGGAAAATGAACTGAATGACTTCTAACCCCCGAGGGAAAAATCACACAGGCGGTTTGGTGCCTGGCACTCTCTGTGAATGTTTGATGAATGAATTAATCGAGGGATGGTATGCTGATCACCCTACAGAAAACATGGCCTAAAGGGTGCTCTTCTGGGTTGCAGGGGTTACTGGTCCAGAGGCAGGGTCTGGCGAGGTTGGACAGGCTGGGAGAGCTCAGGCATGGCACGGGAGGGTGACGAGCCTCTGGCTTTCCAGGAACGAGCTGGGAAAGTCCTCCTTGTCCTCTGGAGAGACATCTGTGCCGAGGGAGGTCTTTGCATGCTCTGATGCTGATGGGTTAGGCTCTCCTCAACCTCAGGGCCGACACCCCATGGTGTCCCCAACCCCAGGCGGAGCTCCTGGCTCTTCATGAGTCCTGGGGTGTCGAAGATGGAAAGGGAGACAAGAAAGGCGGGACAACTGAGTCCTCAGCGGTGAGGTTTAGGTGGCAATGACCTTTCCAAATAAAGGCGGAGAGGGACAAGAAAGGGCTGCTCAGCTGAGCCTCAGGAAATAGCTGAGGGCTGTCTCGGGTGACTCTTGGGGGGCTGTAGTTGCCCCCCAAGGGGAATAATATCAGGAAACCGGGATTGCTGTTGTTCGCCAAGCAGAAAGCAAAGAGCTTTTCTTGGGTTTCGATTTATTACCATCCAAAATGTCATTCTCTGTATGAGTAATAAAAGATAATACGTTTTATGGTGGCTCCTTATGTTAAGGTTTTACAAAATCTGTTATTAAGTGATCTGCATAGAATCTAAATGAATCTGATTAGGTTACATGGACGAGCAAGGTGGGTTTTTTCTTTGCTCTGCCCCCCCCAACCCCCGCCAATTCCAGTGCTGTTGGAAGGGTGGCATTCTCTGCATGTTTTCTAATCACACAGCAGAAAGTAATGCTTTTTAAGGTCAGAGGAAAAATTGCGTTCTGCCGTGTAATCGGCTTCACGGAGTTACATACTGGTCAAAATGTCCAGAAAATTCAATTACCGCCTCCCAATGACAAAAGCACACGAGTCCACCCAGGGTTCGAGGGTGTTTCTAAAATTAGGTTCTAAATGTCTGTGACTGGAAGCGACTTCAGCTCTCCCACCTCCGCCGGATAACAGTCCCCCACATGTTCATGCCTCTGCCCGTTAACTTCAGGCGCTTTCATCAGGATCTCCTCCTGCTCTCAGGAGAGCGGCTTCCCGAGCCCGATCACAGCACCTGCTCCCATTCAGACGGGACCTCCTGATCGCACCTGCCATCTGGGGCGACTTTTAATCATTATTGTGTTCCCCCCCCCCGCCCCCCTTAAGTCAACTATATTTTTATGCAAAGCTTAGTTTGGTTTAGAGCTCTGTTGCCGGTGATAATTCCCAGGTGGCTTTTGGAACAAAGGAGCCCATTGAGAGACTAATGAGTCAGCACCGACACCCACCCACTCTACCGGTGGACAGGAAAGCAATTCAAGACACTACCCAAGTCATGCGGTCCTTGGGTTATACTCTTTGAAAATAAACGGAACTAATTCTAAACCATCTGAGGGGGTTAAAATCACACAAGATGGATTCCAATCATGCTACTGCTGTTGCTCCCCAAGCAAAGTCACGCATCAGGGAGAAAAGGCAACCAGAATAACCTGGCCACAGATTATTCTAGAAGGCTCTCCTGTCGCTTTCATGTCTGGCACCATCAGTCCTTTGGATCAGTTTCCTTCTGCTTTGTTTGACCACCTCGCACCCTGAGATCCCCGGTCCTGTTCCCACCAGCGGCCCTTTTGCGATCTTGGTTCCGTTGTCCGTTTTGTTCTTGAAATTGCCTTGGTTCTGCGGATGAGAGCCAAGGCTATTAACACCCCTGAATGTTAGCTAAACAAGGAACAAGAGGTCAAATGGTAGGATTAACATTTGGTCTCGCCCTTCACTGGCTCAGCCTCTCAGACGGACAGAATGTTGATAAAGACGGCCGTGTTTTTCTTCACAAATAATAAAATCCGCAGAATGCCCTTGGAGGACTCCTTTCCACTTTATTATTAAAAAAAAATAAGTAAAAACACAAATAGAGTTTTCTGCATTCCCTCCAGCTCGTCTCCAGAGTTCTTTTCAAAGTGGAGGAGAATTAAACTCTATTACCAGTCTCTTCGGGAGGGAACCCCTGTGCCTCAGGCCCCGTCCAAAGAGCAGGCACAGACCTTAGCCCTGGGATGAGGACAGACCTCTGTGCCTCATTTCCTCTCCTGGTCCTAACCCTCACCTCTGGACCCTTGTCCTCTGGTCTGTAAGTATTCATTCCCAGTCCGGGTCAGTCCTGCTGGGTTCCACACAGACCCTCTGTCTTTATACTAATCATGGCCTCATGCGGAGAGCATTTGCTATATGCTTAAAATGGGGCTCTGTGGGGCGCCTGGGTGGCTCAGTGGGTTAAGCCTCTGCCTTCGGCTCAGGTCATGATCTCAGGGTCATGGGATCAAGCCCCACATCGGGCTCTCTGCTCAGCGGGGAGACTGCTTCCTCCTCTCTCTCTACATACATCTCTGCCTACTTGTGATCTCTCTCTCTGTGTCAAATTAATAAAATCTTAAAAAAAAGAAAAAAAAATAAAAATGGGGCTCTGCCATGCGTGTGAATGACCTCAGCTGGTCCCCTTGACAGCCCCCCTCCCAAGCCTGCAAAGGTTGATGTTTTCACTGACCGGTGAGGATTCTGTTGCTTGAGCTCGCATTGGTGGAGCTGGGTTTAGGACCCAAACTCCTGTGTCCAGTCTACACTCCAAACCGCTCCACTCCAGAATCTACTCATCACCTGCCCGGTGGCCCAGAGCCTTCCTTAGTGGTAGCCTAAGGATCCCATGTGGGCATCCATTGAGTGGCCGTTCACACCAGCCGGTATCGGTTGGGCGTAGAAGGACTGGACCTTATTTGGGATAGGTCGCCAGTCACGGACAGCTCTTTGAACAATCTCCCCCAGGTCTGTAAAGGTCTGCCTTCCTGGACACCCCATTTATTCCCACGGCTTCAGGTCTCCCCGGCCCCATCGATTTTGACATCTCCAATTACCGCCTGTCTCCTTTGTGTTCAAATCTCTCCCCGTGCACAGCTCCATACTTGTAACTGTCTGCTTGACACCTCGACCCGAATGCTTCACAAGCGCTATCAACACAGCCTGTCCCAAAGCAAACTCAGCATCTTCTGAGCCCAGCACACTCCTTCCCTGTCCGGTCGGTGGTTTCACTCTCCACCCAGGTGACTGACCCGAGGCATCCGGTACCCTCTCTCCTCCCCACCCTTTCCATCTGGCTGGTTCTCTCTTGAAAAGAACTCTCCCACCCTCCCAGCCTGCTCATGATTCCTTCTGCCTTTGTTGCTGTTCGGGTGACGGTCATGTCTCACCTTGCTCCTGTTTCCTGAGATAAGCAGAATACAAACTCGGGGCCATTCGGGAGGGATAAGCATGCACGAATGTAGAAAGGGGGCTTGCCTTACCAGCATCGTGCCAAGGAGGGATCAAGGCCCACGCAGGCCAGCCCGGGGTGGCGGGGGGAGGTTGTAACCATTCCTTGTCCAGCGAGAGATTTCTCAGGCTGGCTTCCATGGTGCAAAATACCGGCACCAGGGAATCCTGACATCAGACGACTGTCTCTGACAGAAGCCCTGGGACACGGTTTGAGGGCTATGTGGGGGGTCTGTTCACGCCACTGTTTCAGATTCTCTTCCCTTGGCCCAGAACGCAATTCTCCCCATCAAACTTGGCCAACTTCTACTCTCCTCAAATGCCCATCGCAAAGCATCCCTTTCTCTTTGCAGCCTTGTGGAAATCTCTAGAACAGACCGCAGGGCTCTTCACACAGCTCCTTTGTAGCACAGAGCACACCGTGTCACAGTAAACCATAGATCGCTGTCCCTCCCGCCCCGTTGTGAGATGAGTGGAGGTAGGAGCTGTATTTTAATGATTTGTTGCTGCTAGCTCATGGCATGGGGAAAATAGTGTGGATTTGAAAGCCAAAATAAAGAGACAGACTTCAGCTCTGTTTTGTAACAGCTGTGTGGCTGTGGCCAAATACATCCTCTGACGCCTAGATCCCCTGGGTCTTGAAAAGGATGTGCTCTTAGCTTGTCTCTAGGTCTGCTGGGAGGCTGGACTGGGAGAACCCCTAAACACCCCCCTCCCGCCCCACCCCCAGTTCCTGGGACCTGCCAGGCAGGGTGAACTTAGCAAGTAGAAACTTTCGCTACCGTAAAAATCACAGAGTAGATGCTTAGTAAATCCTGGACAGTCACATAAGCGTTTAAGCTCTCTGAAGTGAAACCAGAGTTTCTTGATGGCCTGGAGTAGATTGAACAGTGGCCCTCAAAAAGATGCACCCAAATTCTGACCCCCAGTACCTGTGAGTGTGATCTTATTTGGAAAAAGGATGTTTGCAGATGTGACTAAGTTAAGAATTTCAAGAGAAGATCATTCTGGATTGACTGGGTGAGTCACTGACCAGTGTCCTCATAAGATACAGAAGAGAAAACTCGGACACAGAGGAGAAAGCCATGTAAAGACAGGGGGAGCAGTTGGAATTATGACGCCACAGCCAAGAAATGTCTGGAACCACAGGAGCTGGAAGAGGCAGGAAGGACTTTCTTCCCGGAACCTGCAGAGGGAACGTGGCCCTGCTGACATCTTGATTTTGGACTTCTTGTCTCTAGGACTATGAAAGATGAAATTTCTGGTATATTAAGACACCCAATTCTTTGTTACAGCTCAAAGAAGGCTCAACTTTTTGGAGACATCCAGGGGAGAGTTTGGAAATTCACGCGCACTGCAACTTTGTACAAAGTATACAACATGCACACAGTCCAATGCTATCTTCCTTGCACACAGCACATTTCTAATGAAGAACACAGGGGCTACAAAAGAGTATCATGCTGCATGGGAAGAAACATGGGCACTTCGCACGTGTTTGCCTAGATCATTGCTTTTTCCTTACTGAGCCCTGGCCAGCGGATTGCAGATAGAAGGGATGCATGCCCTTAGCCCATCAAACTTCCTAGGCTCAGTTCTCCACATTCCTTCCTTCTGGGGCTCCCTGGGTGGGGGGAACACCTGTTGAAAACATGATAATGAAGATGGAAGGGGCTCTGTGGGACTGTGATCCCAGCAGCCAGTAACACTGTGCTGGGCCACCGAGATTTTGAGGCTGCGTGTTACTGTAGCTGGCACTTCTGACCTTGGGATATACACCCATTCTACAAACCAGCAAAATGAGATACTACATTGACATTTTCATTGGGTTGTATTCCTTTAATATAACTTGATCTAATTATTTCATAAGGTACGTGTTAATGTGTGACATCTCTCTCTCTCTCCAGATACATACATATCTACATGTGTGTAGGCAGGCACAGGCACACACACACACACACACACACACACGAACTGAGATATCTCTATCCATCTACACATGTGCACACACATTGACAAGGGCTAGCGGCATATGATGAAATTACAGATAAATGCTCTTCTGTTACCGCTATTTTGGGTTATCTGTACTTACTATTTTTTTTTTCCTACTAGAGAAATGCAGGGTTTGGATAGGAGGGCAATGCTTTACATTTTAAAGGCGCAATGTCAAGAAAATGGCAAACAACAAAACAAACACTAAAACCTTTCCATAGTGATGCTTTTGACAGTAGAGCTTTACTCATAAAACTTCTAAATAGTGTTATGGGCTGAATGTGTGAAGACAAGGGTCGCGTAAGCCTGGAAACATCTGGATAAAGTGAGGAGGGCCATCAGCTGAGCCGCTGAGCTGGATTGGGGGCCTCCCCCCAACCAAGCATCCTGGGACTCCTCAGATCTCCTTTCCCTCACACTTTAGCAAGCCCCCTGCCCATCCCCAGGCTTCAGGTGCGGAACCTGAGGCTCAGACAGGACTCCTTCATTCATTCTGCAAATATTCTCTGGGGGCTGGTTGAGGGCCATGTGCTCCTGCAGTTGGTGGGGGAGAGAACCATAGACAAAAGGCACAAAGATCCCCTTGTCACTGGGCTGACAAGCTAGATGACGAGACAGATTGCAAATAAGATAAAAAAGAGATGAACGCTATAGGGGGTGGGGTGGGGAATTAAATGAGAAGAATACTTGAGAGTTCTGGGGTGAGGGTTTTAAATAAGGTGGCCTGAGGAGGTGACATCTGATTCAAGGCATGAAGAGAGTAAGGAGGCATGTGGATGTCCTGGGAAAGAGCAATCCAGGCAGGTGAACTAGCAAGTGCAAAGGTCCTGAGGCAGGAGCATATGGGATGGGCAGTGAAGTCCAAATTCTTGAAGACACACTGAAAGTAAATCTTGAGAACTAATTTCTGACACTCCACACATTCCGCCCTATTGATGTTCAAGGCAGTGAGAAGCTGAAGACAGGAGCAAATACTGAAATGTACTTTTGGGTAAATGATTCAACAGTAAGCTATACACGGGCAGAGACCACACCTGCCTTCCCAATGTCCCATATGCATTTGTTGGACAAATGAATAAATGTAGCTATGACATGTGTAAGACGAAAGATACTTTTAGCATTTCAAAGAAAATACAAAGCGCGAGTTCCCTTCAATGGCAGTTGGAACACAATCATCCCACATTTCATGATAGATCTAAAATCAAAGGCTAGGATTTTCACAAATGAAAGTATTTTTAAAAATACACAGAATAAACAGCTCCATCTATGGGGAATACATTTTTATGTCTTTTACAAATATTGACTCCCATAAACAGAGATCTGTTATCTAACGGGGAAGCTAAGTGTCGCTCTTCTGCCCCGTAACCAACGCAAACAATTGGAGGCTCTCTTATCCCAATCAGCTCCAACGGCATGGAACGTCCAGAAGACAGCATGAAAGAAATGCTGAAGTCAGGAAAGGGACAGAAATGATCTTAGCGTCACGATGTTCCTGGACCCCATTTGTCCGTTACCAGGCTGGTCAATTTCTTACATTGTCCACCTCTGTCCTCTGCTTTCCACCTTGATTACTTCTTCATTGGTTCAGGGCACAAAAGACAGCCTCTGTCCCCACAAAAGACAGCCGAGTCCCATCTCGGCACCTCGAGTATGTTTTCATTAAAACTGTCTCCTAACATCCACCCTGACAGCTCTGCTTCTCAGCTCTAAACTGTTGCATGGGTCCCTGCTGCCGCAAGGACCGGTCTGCCCTCTGCAGAGTGCACCGCAGGCCCTGGGAGACTTGCCCCTGTGTGCACTTCCCACCACACCTTCCCTCATCCGCTTTCTGCCAGCAGTGCTTAACCATGGGCCGAGGTTTTCGAACAATGCCAGGTTCCCTCCACCTCTGGGCCTTTGCAAACACTGTTCCTTTTGCCTGGCACAGCCTCCATCCACGCAGCCCCAGGCAAGCACCTCCTGGTGGCTCCTCTATGAAGCCTACCGTGATTCTGCCACGTCGAACGGGGAGCCCACTTTTCTACAGTCACACGGGGCCTCATTCACACCTGCATCCCCTGCGCCGCACACCTGCACATCAGCTCCCTACTAGCTTGTGAGCTTCTCAAGGTCTGTGAATCTATGCACGTCAGCACAGTTCCTGGACACGACTGGTACCTAATATATACTCAGAACGGGTGGCAGGGCGTGAAGTCAGCCTTGGAAGTCTCTCTTGGTGATTCAGAGTCCCCTGGACCAGCCAGGATCCCGCGCCTGGCTGAGGTCACAATACAGAGGCACAGCGGACGTGGAGTGCCCTTTAGCATCACACAGTGCTCGACCCAGCTCTGTCCCTCCTCGCTGCCTGTGTGGGTCTGGACAATCCGCCCTGGGAGGCCCTTTGCCTCTAGGGTCTTCTCTGCAGGGTCTCTCTAAGACCCTTCTCTCTGGGGTCTTCGATCTCTCTAAACCATACCTGTCTCAGCGGGAGCTCCCCTCCCCATCTGGAGAGCCTTCTCTCCGCTTCTGAACACCTGTGACAATGTTTATGTGTCTTTCTCGTTTGTCTATTTCCTTGTAACATACTTCAGTCCAGGACCTTTGATGATTGCCTTCCGACCAGCCCTGAAGGTGTGACATGCCCACGCAGCCGTGTCCCCTCCATCCAATTAGCCAGCCCCTCCCTGCAGGGTCTGCACCCTGGAGTCCCAGGCCCCATCCGGGAAAACAGCTGGTGGCTATGAGAAATGGATAATTCTATAGGGTCTGAGTGAGTCAAGAATGGTTGGACCTTCATCCCCACGGAGGAGTGGCTGTAGCATCCTCACAGGCGCACCATTTCAACACCCTTATAACACTGTGAGCAAAACCCCTCTCAAATCCACCGAGCATAGCTCTTTGCAGCATTCAAGATTGCTGCTGTGTAAGCCAGAGGCACCCACATTAAAAATAAATGCTTAGTCGGGGAATATTTAATGGCACGGAAAATGTTTCTATTACATTGTCGAGAGGAAAAAGCAGGGTACGAAACTGTATGAACACTGAGATCCCATTTTTGTAAAATATGTGTTTACATACACACGATTTTTAAATAGAGCAGGAGAATTATGCACATCGAGATATTAACAGCAATTATCTCTGGATGGTGAGGTTATGTAATATTTTTTTCATCCTTGTGTCCTTTCCTAATTTTCCAATTTTTTACAATAAACATATATTGCTTTGTGATCAGAGCAAGAGTAAATGTTATTAGCTGAACTAAAATGCAGGAGTTGAGCTGTTTAGATGTGTCTGTGTGATTTCGATGGCGATGTGCCCCAAGGTGCTGGGCTCTGGGTGTGGTCCCTCACTCCTCTCTCCTTATCGCCCCCCATGCACCAGCAGGAGCCCCCGAGAGCTGAGCCCCAGGCCCCACCTGAAGGCAGACAACCATTTCCTTAAACCAAGATGGGATGGCCATTAGTAACTCTGGCAGGGGCGTCTGCGAGGACCTCACAGTACAATAGAATGTGCTAAAGAAAGAACACATGCCTCTCACTGGCTCTGTAAATGTCAGTGTGCGGGTCTACACATTTATATCCCAGCACAGCACAGGATTCTCCAGAGGCTCAGGCCCTGACAGCTGGTTGGGGTGAGAACCATGAATTCGGCTCAATGTTAACTGCACTGAGCCATGACATGGGGGTTCTTAGAGAGCTGCACCAGGGAAACTTCATTTCTCCCCTTTCCCTCTTTTATTTCCTTTGATGTAGCCACCCATAAGCTGTGAGGTGGGAACTGGTCAGCGAGTGCAGGAGGACGGGGCAGTTTAGCTGTGTTTGTACTCTGAGACATCCGTTATCCATCCAGATGAAATGTAATGCCTAAAATTTAAATGGAAATCAAAACTGCAGCCAGTCAGGAGGCTGAGTCCAAACATGCAGCATTCAGAGAGACAGAAATCGGTGGGCATGTAGGGGAGGACTTGATTGTTTCGTCCACAAATACCACCTCAATGTCTGCCACTGGGTTTATCAGCTGTTTCATCATTTGAAATACAATGACGTGGAAGTTAACAATAAGGTGAAAGATAACCTACAGAATGGGAGAAGATACTGGCAAATCATATATCTGACAAGAGTCTATGATCCAGAATATATAAAAAGCATGTGCAATTCAGCAACAAAAGGTACACAATCCAATTAAAAGAAAGGTAAGGGACTGGAATAGATACTTCTACTAAGGAGATATACAATCGTCCAGTAAGCACGTGAAAAGATGCTTAGTAGCCACAGTCACTAGGGAAATGGAATCAAAGCCGCTCTCAGGTGCTACTTCATACCCATGATGCTGGCTTTCATTTGAACAAGAAGAGGAAAGTAAGTGTTGGTGAGGATGGGGAGATGTGGGACTATAACATGGGGCCGCCACTGTGGAATTCTGGAGGGTCCTCAAAACAGTAAACATAGAACTACTACAGGATCCAGCAACGCCACTCCTATGTTGTATACAGGTTCTCAAACAAGTACAGGTACACGAATGTTCACAGCAGTGTTATTCACAACAGCCAAAAGGTAAGAAGAGCCCAAAGGTCCATCACCGAATGAACGGATAAACACGATGGAATATGATTCAACCTTAAAAAGAAAGTAACACTCAAGATGCCACCATGTGAATGAACCTTGCAGACACAGGCTGAGAAAAAGCAGATGGGCACCAAGTGTCCCTTTATAGGAAGCATCTAGAACAGAAAGATCCATAGAGATAGAAGGGAGACTGGTGGATGCTGAGACGTGGGGCAGGAGGGACAGGGGAGAGGTTGGTTGATGGGGCTGGGTATGTTTTTACTTTCTTTCCTTTGGGATGATGGAAATATGTGAAATGGGACAGAGGTGGTGGTTTCGTAATGCCGTGAAAGCATCGCAACCCACTGAATTGTTCACTTTAAAACTGTTTTGTGTCATGCGAATTTCATCTCAATAAAAAATACTATAAAGCGTCCACTATGTGCTAGCTGCTGGGGCTCCAAAGGCACGTGACACAGTCATGGGACCTGCTCCTACATAGACTCTAGTCCAAGGTGGGGGGATGGATATTAGTCACACACATTTCTGCTATGTTCTAACTGTGGAAGGGGAGAGAAGAAGGAAGGGGGCTGTGGAAGCACCTGCTTCTCTCAGAGGCAAGGGAGGCTGCCGAAGAAATGGATGGTTGACCTGAAATCTGAAGGAAGATCTGGAGATGATTAGGAGGAATGGGATGGTGTGAGAGGGAAGGGTGTGGGAGGGAAGGATGTTTCAGGCTGAGAACAGCATGTGCAAGGGCGCTGTGGCAGGAGTCTGTGAAGAGCAGGTGCGTCTACGCAGCTGGAGGGTACACAGGAAGGGAGTGTGGTGTGAGAGGCCGGCCAGGCCACACCAGCCTGCTGGACTCATGGAAAGGCCTGGGGTGGTCTCCTGAGAGAAAGAGGACTCCCACGGGAGTGTTTTAAGGAGGAGGCTGACATGATAAGATCATTGTGGCTGGAGGGTGGGGCACGGCTTTGGTTTTTTGTGTAAGAGCTTGCTTGAGATGTAATTAACGTATCACACAATTAACTCGTTTAGTGTGTGATTTGATGGTTTTTAGTATGTTTATTGGACTGGGCCATGATCACCATAATCGCATAGCTGATAGGTAATGAGTTGAGATGGGAGTCCTGGTTGGACCTTATAGCAGCCATACGCAGCTGACCAAACAAAGATGAAGTATGGCAACTATGCCCCAGGCTCCGTGTGGAGCAGGATCCTGAGCTCACGTCTGGACTCAAAGGGTGAGAGTGCCATGATTGATTAGTGATGTCTAGCATGGGGGGTGGGAGGGGGCAGTGAGAGTGTGGATGGCAAGGTCATCCTTCTCCTTCCCCCAGTGATTTCCTTCCCTTCCACAAGCTCAGTGGTCATCTCCGCACTGATAGATGGTTGGCCTGGGTCTTTTGCTGAACGAATGCAAGTCCCGACCCACTAAATTCTAACCAGGCGGAGCTGAGCCACACCCAATGGCACTAAGTCCAATGTCCTCGGCCATTTAAGAAATAAGTATGTTGATGGAAGCTGTGTAATCTGCTCCCAGACATACTCCAACCTTCTCCTCTACCTCTCCAAATTCAATGATTCAAGGTTCTTTCAGTGTCTAAATCTTTTTTATTCTTTAAATTTCTCAGCAGCTCAGCAATGTGTCACTGCATTGTGCAGTCATAAAAATAATATTAATGTTACGTGGTGCGAGACGGTGCTCATACTACATTCTGTGGATGAAAAATATTGAGTGTGTCAACATGTTCAAGGCCTAAGAAGAGAGCTTCATCATTCAGCCTGCAGTCTCCGTGAGCACCGTATACATTTCAATTCTTTATGTGTGAAACTTAATGAGTTTGGATTCTTTGCCTCATTGGTCATAGTGCTGGGAAATAAAACAAGGGGAATAGGCATAACTTTCCTATATTTAAACTTTAAATGCATCAAATCCTTAAAACAAACTAAATAGAAATGGTTACTGAAATTTATAGGAGAAGGTGATGTATGATTTGCATTTCCACAGCATTCTTTTGGGTCTGTTATAGATTCTTCCAAATCAGGAATGCCATGGTTGGCTATTCGCTGGCTGTATCCTGGAAGAACCCAGAAAAACACAAAGCAGCTGATGAGCCAAGGTGTAAATATTCAGTTCAAGGGAATGGGGGGTTACTGAGGTTCTGGGAGGTACCAGACCCTGTGCTTGGCTCTGGAGGCTCCAGAGATGAAGTCAGACTCAGATACTCTGTCCATCCAGGTGAGATGAGATGGTTCAGGAGGGATAGTGCGAGAGGAATGGAAGACCATTTTAGGTATTCCTGAAATTAAAAAAACAACAACAACAACAACAAAACCTGGTTCTCAATGAGGGTAATGACGATGATTATGAAAATAGATAACATTTATTGATTGCTGAAGACATGCTAGGCTATGCAAATTGTCTGGCACTTTTCCCATTTGACCCCCACTGCACCCTGTGATGTGGGTATCACTCTCACACACACCTGTCTTACAGATGAGAACATGGAGGCTCGGGAAGTTGACATGACTTCTCCAAATCACTCCAGAAGGAGGTGACAGCATGGGGACCTGTACCCAGTTCAGCTCTGTAGTCAGTGTGTGCATTCCACAAGGCAAGTGAGGGGAACAAGGGGTCCATGGGTCGGCGGCTTCTAGCTTCGGGGTAAAGGTCCGTGGAGTGGAGAGCAATTGTGGGGTCAGGGTGAAAAGATAAAGCAGGGTGGGAGGACAAGAGAAAGGCTAATTTAAGGATGAGAAACAATTGAGAAGAAGGGGAAGCAAATTTACCCTGTTCCTCCTATTTATTTATTTATTTAGAGAGTTGGGGGAGGGGCAGAGGGAGAGCCAAAATCCCAAGTATTCTCCATGCTGAGCATGGACCCTGACCCAGGGCTGGATCCCAAGACCCTGAGATCATGACCTGAGCTGAAATCAAGAATTGGACGCTTAACTGACTGAGCCACCCAGGTACCCCCCCAGTATGTCTTGGTTGTCTGGTAGGGTAAAGGCATGTGCTCACCATGACCTTGAAGTACTAACTCAGGGGTCTGCTATCACACTGTCAAGATCATTCTTTTAAAGTTGCGTTAACTTTAGATTATTAGTCCAATTCAATGGACAGATGATCATTGAGGTGATTAATGTCTATTGTTTTAAAGGCCAGAATTTTCTAAGTACAGGAATAAACACGGGACCTACGCCAAGCTCAGGGAAGAAAAGAAGGCCGTCCGAGCCTCCTAAGGCTCCCAGTTGTCAACTTTGCTTTTGTCTGCAGGCTTGTTCTCACCGTCCCTTCACCCGCGTCCGTTTGAGCTGCTGGGGAGTGATAATTTTCTCTTCTAATTCTTTGGCAGGCAGAACATTTAGGTTGCTTTCTTGGTTGCAAAATGATACAGAAAATCCACATAAAGCAATTGGGTGAAGACTTCCACTGGGAATTACTTGCGAACATTTTGGTGATTACCCAAAGTGGAAAGGGCTATTTTGCACCCCGTTTGTGGGAATATGTGTGGGTGAATAGGACGGATTCTGGTTTTCTTTGCTAGGTGTAGTTTTCTCATGCTGGGAAAGGATGCAGCTTCTTTGTTTTAGAAAATTCAGCGTGGGCTGCCAGCCTCTGGGTTGGGGCCAGATGGTTGTAACAAAAGAACAAAGGGAAACTTCTGGAATCCTAGGCTGGGCTTTGCCTTCTCCTGCAGAGCTCTCCAGACACATTTCCAGTTCCCTGTCATTTCTCCTGGCAGCCGCCACTCAGCGGCAGCGAGGATCTCCCCTCACTGACCACAAGAGCTGTTGAGGGCAGGAAGCTGACTGTCCTCAGCTTTGTCCCCATGGTCTGGCTGTGCGGGAACACAGTCAGGACTCAGGAAGTGTTTGCTTCCATGGCAGACTGGGGTCTCGCCTCCCAAGAGAAGCAGGACAGCAGGCCACTGAGATAAATGTCTTTGCAAGGGAGCCCCAAGAGGCTGAGGAGGAGGTGGGGAGAACTTAGGTGGATGGACGGACAGAAGGGGCGCCATGTGGCTCTTCTGCCTACTGTCTCGGGGAGAAGATGGTTAGGAATAAAAAGTGCAGTGAAGGAGGGAAAGGTGAGGAGGTTGGAGGACTGGTTTGGGACCAGACTCTGAAGAATTTGGAGTTGATACATGAGGGCTAGATAGAGCCATAGGTATTTTTAAGAAGATATAGGTGTTTTAGAAAAGGAGAATGTTCTATGGGCTGGTGTAACCAGGGGATGGGTATTTTAAAAAGTTAAATAAAAATTTTAAAAAATAAAATAAAAAACAAAAAAAAAAAAAGGAGAGAATGTTCTGGAGCACTGGGAGGAAGGTAGAGTTGGGAGCACCAAGAGGCAGTTACGAGACTTTGCATTGGCCCAGGCAACAGAGTGAGGGGCAGAGAGAGGACAGAGGCCCAAAAGGTGCCAAGAAGTGATGTCTTTGAGAGCAGGCTAGCAGGAGTTTCTGGAACATGGACCTGGTGTGAGGGAGTAAAGGAACAGTGAGAACCCTTTATAACAGCTTGAAAAGACACCTTATCGAAACAGACACTGTCTCCTTACATTTGATGGGCAAATGTCAGCAGAATGCATTTCTCTCCGCCCGCATCTTCTGGGTCCTTACCATGAAGTGGCAATGAAGTGCCCATTGATTCATTGCTGGTGCCCTTAGTTGAGCTCAACCCTCTGCCCCAGCCAGAAGTTGGCCAGATTTGCTTCCACTGGGTTAATCATCACCCCTAAAACAACAATAAGGCCAAAGCACATTGAACCACATCAGCTAAGCTCAGAACAGGGGACAAAACTCACTGACAACTTCAAGACATGTGTGGACACTCATTATGCTTATACGCCTCATCATAGAGAAGAAGTGCAGACAAGTAATCATGAGGTTTGGAAATGGCGCACGTGACCAGGATGGAGGATCAGAATTTGCTCCTGTTCGTGTCTCCTGGAGACAAAGGAATTTTCTCTCTCCTAGTCTCCAGTTCATCTTTACAAGAAATTAATATTTTTAAAGGCCAAACTCCCGGCTTCATTTTTCATTTCGACAGCCTCTGAAATGCAGACAGATTCTGCACCAGATCGGCTTTTCCCCTTTTGTTTTGGGCTGAGTTTCATTTCGTTCCACTAGCGCCTGCATGCAGCCCAGTGAAGTGCCTTTGGGAGGAGCCGGTGAGGAGAAGGGGTTTTGATTACAGTGGGAAGCTCTGTTTACTGGACAGCCAATGAGCCTGCCGCTTGCCCATGAGCTGGGCTTGGGGGTGAAGATGCAGGATGTGCAGTCGATGGTCCCCCAGGGCAAATGTGCGCAGCCCTCCCTGAAGAATGGGGCAAACTATGGCTTTGCTTGAAGCTGGAGGCCACAGAATTTGCAGAATGAGAACTTGTGTTTAGACATTTTTGCTTTGTTGTTAGAAATCTTACAGTGGGGGTTCCTGGGGGGCTTAGTCGGCTGACCATCTGACTTTGGCTTAGGTCATGATCTCAGGGTCCTGGATTGAGCCCCACATTGGGCTCCCCGCTCAGTGGGCAGTCTGCTTCTCCCTTTCCCTCTGTCTCTCCCACTGCTTGTAATTTCTCTGTCTCTCTCTCAAATCAATAAATAAAATCTTAAAAGAAAAGAAATCTTAAAATGTACCAGCTCTGCCAATTACTAGCTAAGCCTTCTGCAAACAACTCCTCTAGTGCTTCAGTTTCCCAGTCTGCATCTTATCCATTCAGGTGTTTCCTAGTTAATAGGTGTGCTGTGGATTAAAGAAGCATTCTTTAACCTCCAATTTAGGACCTCATACCTTTATTGATTCCAGGAATAGGCCATATATTGGGGTTACTAAGCCAAAAATGATAATGGTATTGCCTTCAACAGGCTCACAAACTATTCAAACTATTGGGGAATGGGGACAGTAGGTCAATGGATTCACAGATCAAGGTGACTAGAGCTGTGAATGGGATGGATTGGCATCTGGGAAGCACAGAGGAGGGTTGACTCATCTGGCCAAGGAGGTCACAGATCTCTTGGAGGGAGTGAGGCTGAGTCTGAGTTTGCAGGACATATAAGGCTTGGCTGGTTGGTAAGTGGGAAAGCTGTGAGGTACTCCAGGTGAAAGTGGGGCAAAAGCTCAGATCCCAGAATGGCACAGCAGGTAGGGAATGGCAGGTGGTGGACCCCCAGGGATGGAGTGACTGTGGATAAGTGGAGAGATCCAAGGAGGGAGATGGGGGCAGAGGGCATCATAAGATGAGAGATAAGGGAATGGGGCTTTTGTGGGCTTGAGGTTCCTCCTCTCCCTTGCCCCTCATTTTCCTACAAAGGGAATGAGTAAAGGGGTTCAAAGAGGGGGCAGAAGCCCCGATCCCGGCAGGCCACCCTGTCCCATGTGGGAGACATGCTGTATGCATCGAGGTACATGTTGGGGAAAGGGGAAGAAGAGTCCTTTCTCCACTGAGGGTGGTTATTAAGGAGTGCTTCTAGCAGAGGAGCAGGAAACTGGGCATTAGACATTTCCTCCAGAAATGGGAATGGCACCGTGATACTGTCAGGCCAAAAGACACACATCTTGCAGGACACCCATGTTTATGGGACTTGAACTCCCATATTTGGAGTCAGGAGAGGTATGAACTCAATTTTCCAGCCCTGAAGAGCTTCTCATACATGCTCTAAAGGTCGGTCAAGCCATAGTCTTGAACAACATGCAGCAGATAGAGTGCGAAAGCCACAGAATGAGAACTGGACACCAAAAGAAGAAAAATCAGACAAGTTAAATGAAAAAGAGGAGTCATAAGCCAGAAGAGAATAAATCAGCTGAAAGCAGGGAAGAGGAGGGAGAGTACCCAGAGGTCCTCATGCAGCCAGAAAAAGTGTAAGAAAGGAAGTAAAAATCTATCACCTTCACCCACCCCATAAAGATCGCATTTCTCAGATGTCTCACTGCCTTGTCCTTCCTCTCAGGGAGTTGCCGAGTGTTCATCCAAGCAGAGAACAGGAGATGAATTAAACGTCGCCAAATGTCCTCAAGGAGTGGAATCATTTGTGACAAAGAAGCACTCTTGGGTAAAGAAGGGGCTTGTAATCAGTTCTCCAGAAAAGCTCTATAAGCAAGAGAAAAAGAGGAATGGAAGGGGGATGGGAAGCCCTAGGAGGGATGGGAGATCAGGGTTTTCGTGGCTGAAAGAGCAACGTGTGCCTGCAGCTGAGATGAGGGCTCGGGAGATCCAGCAGATCATCTCTGGTGAGGGTTTGGAGCCAGGGTACTTGGAGGAGATCAGTTTTAGCCAGAAATCACAAAGTGATCCTCAGGCCAGGTTTGACCTGCTTCTCTGGGGGCCAGAGGTCTGAGAAGGATCACAGGGCCTGAAGCATGTTGATGAACTGAAAACACACAAGAATACCCAGACACTCAACAGGTTCAGGGCACCCAGGGATGCAGGACACAGAGCAGTGACAAACAAGACCAGAGATTCCCTCCACCAGGGTGGCCCTGCGTGGTATTTTGTCTCGACCTAGGACAATATTTTACTAGAAAGAATGGTTCACAGCATTTCCAATGGGACATGGGACCTGGGGAGCCAGGCGGAGAAGGCTTGCCATTCCTCCCCCTATCCCCATGCTCTTCTCTGTGCCTTGCGCAGACCTCCCTGAATGTGTCAGGCAATATTCTCACCTCCTTGCCACTTGTGTTAAGACTCAGCCCAAATGTTGCTTTTTCCAAGCCCAACTCACCCCCTTATGCCCCTAATCTGGGTTTGCACCAAATGCTTTACTGTCACAGCACATACACATTGTTCCACAACCCCTCCTTTACCCACCACACCCCCTACTAGATGTTGAACTACTTGAAATCATAGACTGGGTCCAAGTTCGCATATCTGGGGCTTTGCAGTGTGCTCAGTACATAGAAGGCCCTTGCTGAATAGCAACAGTAATAGTAATAGTAGCAGAAGTACTAGGAGTACTTACCTTATATCCAACAGTTACACAGTATCAGGCAGTGTGCTAATCATTTCACACATTTGACTGCATTTTGCCTCATAACTGTTTTATGAAGATCGATCTACATCCCCATTTTACAGATGTGGAAGCTAAGAGTTGAGGTTGCTTATTCAAAGTGATACAGGTAGGATTTGAAGGGACAGAGATTCAGACCTGAATCTCTCAGACTCCAGGGTCTACACTCATAGTCACTTCTCTGAAGAGACAAAATGACCCTTCCTGGTTCTTTTTCTGGCTGGTTGGGGTGCCAAGTTAATCAAATAGGCAGTGAGTCAACTCTGGCAGGAGGCAGAGGGAAAGCAGAAAACAGGGCAGATCGCTTGGTTTGGGTTGTCCTAGCCCCCTCAATCTGTTTTCCAAGAAGTCTCGCTATTCAGTAGATCTGTGTCTTCCTAAAAGTGGGTTTTTCTAGAGGAAACCCACACTTCAGTCAAGGCAATTCATAGAGTGATATGTACAGTTTCCATTAATCTCTGGGATTAAAGCATACTATTACAGGAGAGATGACATAAGCATCACCCATCCCCAGCCATGACAAGAATTCAGTTTAACTAGTGGGTGGGTTGACAGTAAAAAGTGAATGTCTAAAATCTAATTAAGACATTTGCTCACAGTCACTTTTCCTCTTTGAACAGCACTTTCAAATCAGGGTTGTGTTTCTATCAGGGATAGAAAAATAGAGCTTCAAAAATATTTTTTTTTCTTTAACCACATTGAGTTTGCAGTGAAGAAAGGCATTGTCCATCCCAGGAGTCTACCCTGGTTTCATGACTCTTACATCCTCCCAAAGAATAACCATTCTCTTAAAATTAGTAATACTGCACATAGTCATAATTTAATGGTGCTTTTAGGATCTGATGGGTGATATGGCTCCTGAGAAAAGGAAGCTACAGGTATACATCACTTCTGCTCCTTCTCTGCAAATCCACCAACTGTTGATGAAGTAGGGCAACAAGAGGTAGTTTGTTCCTTCACTCACTGACCTTTCACATGCTTACTTTGCACTCATGATCATAAAGATGACCTTACAGACCAACTAATTCAAGCCTCTTCCTATTACAGAAAGGAGACATGCCCAGAGAGAAAAGGAGACTTGCCCAAGGTCTTCCAGCTTATCGGCCATAAGCTCAGGACACAGCCTGAGTTCTCTTTCCTTAAGGCTTCCCAAAGTCTGACCAAGTAAATATTACTCAGGGCTGTTTATTCTAACAGTAGCGTAACATTTCTGCCGATGTTTTCCGACACAAGTGGGCAGCATCTGGTGTGAGTTCTATTGTAGCTCACACGTCATTAATTGCTTGACGTTCTCTTCCCTTCAAGATTACATTTTTCCCGAAGACTCTTTTACTCAAAATAGGCAGAAACACCCCTTGTGGGTGTTAGCACATGGACTTCAAAGAAACTCTTCACCCAGCCTACACCGCATGAAGGTTCATTAAGAGAAAAGACGATCCATTCAGCCTGAGTTATGTTTTATCTGAAGTCTTACATCTGCAGGATTGTTCGTTTTCATGAGCTTCTCCTACTCATGTAATTTTGTGTGCAGCTAGCAATATTTCATGAAATAGGCAAATAGAAATTAGACTTCTAATATTATTTAGAATCTAAATGCAATCCAATGTTTTTCCTGAGCCCAAGATACTTTCCTCTTGTCTACTCAGGGTTATATAAGAAGATGGTGTTGTTTGTTATTCAGAGAGTGTGTGTGTGTGTGTGTGTGTGTGTGAGTGTTGCTAGTTGTGGGTTACTAGAGTTAAAGTCCCCAGTGATAGAAAGAAGAAATGTCCTCATGTCCTGACAAGGGTCCCTAAGCCTCTTCTGGTCTAATCAGGAATTCCAGTGCCCTCCCCAGGTCAGAAGACATTAGCTCTGAACTATCCTTTCAGCATCTGGAGTTCTACTATAAACAGGGTCTCCCCAAGAAACAGAAAACAAAAGACTAGACTCTTTTCTTTTCTTTTCTTTTCAAGATTTTAATTACTTATCTGACGGACAGAGATCACAGGTAGGCAGAGAGGCAAGCAGAGAGAGAGGAGGAAGCAGGCTCCCTGCTGAGCAGAGAGCCCGATGCGGGGCTCGATCCCAGGACCCTGGGATCATGACCTGAGCCTAAGGCAGAGGCTTTAACCCACTGAGCCACCCAGGCGCCCCTAGACTCTTTTCAGTATAGCTGACACACTTTGTTACATTAATTTCAGGTGTATTACATAATGATTCAACAAATTTATACATATGCTATGTTCACCACCCCTGTAGTTACTATCTGCCACCATCCATCACTATTACAATATAATCTGAGAAAGAAAAATAAAGCTGGAGATCTCACAATTCCAGATGTCAAAATATACCACAAAGCTATAGTAACCAAAACAGTGTGGTACTGGCACGCGCGCGTGCACACACACACACACACACACACACACACACAAAGACACAAAAGAAACACAGATCAATGGAACAAAATAGAGAGCTCAGAAATGAATCCATGATTATATGGGCTATTATGATAAAGGAGGCAAGAATATACAATGGGGGTGAAAACAGTCTCTTCAATAAATGGTGCCAGGGAAATGGACAGCCACATGCAAAAAAAGAAACTGGACCACTTTCTAACAGCATACACAAAAATAAACTCAAAATGGATTAAACACCTAACTGTGACAGACCTGTGACACCTGAAAACATAAAAACCTTAGAAGAGAGCACTGGCAGTAATTCCTCTGACATTGGCTCTGGGGTTCTTGACACAGAGTTTTGTATTCCTTTGAGAGCAAGACCCGGGAAGGCACCTGGGCTCCATGATAAGCTCTCCAGGGTCCTGAATATGCTCTCCAGGGTCCTGAATATATGCCTTGCACAGTTTCCCAGGATTTTGCATTCTGGGATCCTGGCACTATAACTCTTGGATTTTGATGTGTGACTTTAACTACTTTTTAAAAAATTTCTCTCCTATCCTTCAGATAACCGAATCTCCATCTCATCTTGGTATTCTACCTTCAAACTATTCAATCAGAAGCACAGCAATGGTCTCTTTTAAAGGACTACGAAACAGCACTGTCATTGAGCTGTTAAATGTTGATGACAACATCAAGGCAATAATTTATTCAGGATGGACTGTGCATTAATAAAAATTTAGCTATAAAATCTCTCAAATGTCATCATTGCTTTGTATATCAGGTGTTATTACCATATTACCATATTTACCATATTTACCATATTACCATCAGAAAACAGAGGCTGGCTGAGATTAAACAATTTTGCCTAATTTTACCTAAGATCACTGTAGACAATAAATCAACTTAAGCATGTAAAGTGTTTAGAGCAGTGCCAATAGCCTAGTAAATACTCAATAAATTTTAGCTTCTGGTAGTTTTCCTTCTTATTCTATGTTGCTATTGACTTAAATGTTGAGCCCCCATTGCGGGGGGATGCCTACTTTGACAGCATCCCTTCCCTGCCTCCAAGTTCTTTTGAAGGAGTGGGAAGCAAACTTGGATTGATTTTTGCAAGAGAAGAAAAGAAGAATAGCCAATCAAAAACGATCTATTGGTTTGGGAATCAGAAATTTTGAGAGGACACTTAAACAGAAGAAACAGACTCTTAAAAACTCTAGCATGAGATTTTAGATGATTATACTTCATGCTTGTTCCAGTTTGCTACATGCGCCTTTCCCTTCTGGGTTACTCTGCTCAACTTCAGCTCCTGGAGGGGGCAACTATTTAGAACATGTATTCTTGTTTCAGGGATAGCTTCCTGGGTGAGAGGTAGACACACCCCAAAGAGGAAACAACTCATAGTTAAGGTTGAGCCAATCTTAGTTACCTTTTGGGATGTTGGAATTGAGACTCTGAGAGAGACTGAATGAGTTGGTAGCAGGGCAAAAAGATACTGACACAGAGAAAGTAGCCAAGTCACATTAATGGCAGAGCACAGAGAACGAGGGCCTAGTGACCCCTGTTGCTGAGGTCCTTGGAGCCATGCCACACCCTGCCCCATACCTGAGCTCTGGCTGATCTACCTTTCCCTGGAGAGCTGAGAAGCCACCCTGTATCTCTGCCCTCTGAATTGGTAATCTCAATTTCTAGTCCTTCCAACACAAATAATCCTTGCCAAAACCTGCAGTCAACCCAACCGATGTACATTATGTTAAGATTGGACTGTGTAATTCTTCTTTCACTTCCGAGGGCCCTAAGAAAGAGAAATTGCAGCATATTTGCTGAGTAGAGGGTGTCAGCGGGGGATACCATAAGAGAACCAAGAGATGGTAGATGTTAGTTATGGAGACTCAGGGGTACGGCTCTGCTTCCAGGTACTGGAAGAGTAGTCTGTGGCATCAAGGCAGCCTTGAACCTTGTGGCCTCATGGTAAAGATCTAGGAGCTATGGATAGAAATAACAGGGAAGATTTTAGCTCAGTCAAAGGAATGAATAGACTGTGAGGTCTGAGGTCCATGGTAGGAGGAACTCCACGTATCTTTCTCTTTACTTTGCTCAGCACCCCACCCAGGGAGGAGCACAGAGTAGCCGTCAGTGTATCCTTTCCATATAAATAATTAAAGATGTAGCAGACCCTGTTCAAAGGAGCCAGAGTGTTGTAGGAACTCGAATGGAGGAGAGTTTCATGAGCACAAAACCCTTTCAAATCCTAAGGTTCAATGTTTCTACAGTTATTATGGAAAGTAACAGACTCTTCGGCCCCCCATCACTTGAGGGACAACACACACCCTGGCCAGTTGTTTGCTCTGCTCTAGTCTTTCACTTTAAGTTGTAAACATGGATTCCAAACCAGAGGACCTGAGGAGACAAAAAGCATTATGTTTTGAGAAAATGCTGTGAATTTAATCCCCTTGGGTTCAAAACCCTGTTCTTTTTGGCAGGAGGAAGTTGCTTAAACACTCTGTAATCTCATCTGGAAAATGGGTATAATTAAGGTGCCTACCTCAGGGTTTTTGCTTTTTTAAATAAAGATGAGATAAAATAACCTATGTGAGGACAGGAGCACAGTGACTGGCCATAGTAACAGCTCCGCAATGTTATTAGGAGCTCTCGTTAGCCAGAGAACTGCCTCATTAAGTTTCTAGAATGAAACCTTTGCATTTATCTGTCTTCACTCTGTCTTCCTAGTTCCAAGCAATGCTTCTCATCAAAATTGCAGAGTATAAAACAAGCGAGTTCCTTTGGCTTCTTCCGTGAGCTCCTGTCCCTCTGCAGTCTCTGGTATGACTTATTCATGAGGTCTGGACCTCATGTGGGAGGCAGATGTGTAGCCCTTCATGGCGTTGGACACTGACCCCTCTGCTCTGTTGCCGTAGATACAGAGAATCTGACATGACTGCAGACACCCAGCTTTGGACACCAACACACTGAGCATGACCACAGACCTTGTTTCCTCGCCTACCCACAGGGTCATTAAAGATGTACTCTTGCTCATTAAATCCTAACGAGGGCCCACATCACTCACTTTAAGCACTAGGTATTTCAACAGAGTTGAAAAGATGCCAACTAGATTTACTCAAATACTAAGCACTCAGATAAAGGCCATTTGGCTTTGGAAAAAAAATACAAGTTTCACTTGTATTCATAAATGTTACATTCAGGCTCAGTTAACTCTCCAACTAGATGTGGGTTTAAAATGTAAATTATTTAAAGTGCCTAAGACCTATGGTCCACATTCCTGATTCCTGATTCTAAGGCAGTGACACATACATTACACATATATTATTCATGCTCTAGGCACCCATTATACACACCAGTGATGCCCCCAAAGGCGTAACCAACCAGTCAGGAAAAAGGCTATTGCATATTATAGACAAATTCCTCCATTTTTTTTTTTTTTTGCCCTCAAGCTCTGATTTTAATGGAAATATCATTCACAGGTATTACATATGTCTCTGTCTCCTACAGATGTCTGTGGCCACTGGAGGAGTCTCTCTGAAGGCACCAACTCTATCTGCTAACTGCTGGCTGCCAACACGTCCACATCCAATTTTAGGACCTACAAACTCTGACCTTCCAACATCCTTCTAGATGGTGTGGTAATGCCATACAATCACCAATGGCTCAGTGCTCGATGTCCACCCCCATCCTGTCTCAGGATACAGCCATAAAAGGGGACTCTGGTTGTGGGGTGACAGACAGACCTATGTGTCCTCACTCCAGAGATCCTAACAGGTTCCTATTTTATATGGTTTTATATGGAAGGCTCTGCCAGTCAGCATGATCACAGCAAGTACCTGACGTGCCCCTCTCATTACTCTAAAGCTCAGGAGGGTAAGGGACCTCTGGAGATGGGTGCTGCTGGGGTTAAACTTAACGTTGACATTAAAGGTACCATCCAAGTGAGAGTAAGATCAGGAAAACTAGCCTCTCCTATTGGGACACATGTCCAGTGCCTCCCAGACTGAACCCCAGGGTTAGTTTCTTACGGCATAAGTTAGTGTCTTATGGCATATGTGCTGCCCTGGGTACATGGTTGGCACACTTCCCACTGTCCCTGTCTGCATACGGGCACTGAGCATTCAAGTAGGCTTTGCAGATAACTCTTTGCTTCAACATGGAACCGTATGAATAATGTAACATGTTGCCAGTGATGGACAGTGTCATTGTGAGATTACTAGCTATTGTGCAAAGCTGTGGACAGGGCCCAACAGAGGCCTGGGCATTTCCTTGGCCGAGAAGTTCCCCCACATTGGCTGACCCCTTGTGCATCTGTCTTTTGGAGTGAGGTGTGGGCCATCCTGTGACAACTCTGCCCCCCTGCCAGGTAACTTACTGAAGTCAGGGCCCATGTTGATTCTAAGTGGCTTTCCTGATACTGTGTTGCTCTCCACAGCCCTTGATTTGTCCAAAATACTCAAGGGGACAGAAGGAGGCAAGCATGGTGATGGAGGCAAGCTCTGGATTCAAATCCTGATGGGCCATTAATGGCTATGTGATTTTTGGTTGGGTTATCTGGCTCCTGAACTGCATCATCTTTATTTGGACTAGAGGATGCACGTAAAACACTTTGCATTCTACCTGGTATATGTAGGTGCTCAATAAATGTCCGTTCATGGTGGTGATGATTATGTGGGTTTCTTGAACTCAAGTTACCTCTTCTCTAATATTAGCCTCCTCCTCTCTCTTCCTTACACTCACTTTATGGAATCTTTCTTCCCATTTGAAAACACGAGCATGGATATTTTAGGGCTGACTTATTTTAAGGCCTATGAGATCTTTTCCATAATAACAATAATTAAAAATGATAATTTATCTGACTCGATGATAAACCTGAATTGTCTCCCAAACCCTCCTAACGGTTAACGTTGAACAGTGCTGCAGGCAGCAACAAAATGAAAACTGAAGCTTTTGTACCGTGCCTATGTAATTTTTCTCATTAAATCTCTTTGTAATTATATTTAAATTTAATATTGGTCTGCAGGTTGAGTTAATGAGGAAGGTAGAGAAAATGGTTAAAACATTGTAGGTACTAATCTTGCTTCTCCAGGCCTTAGCTTTGCCTGCCTCTGTTAAGCCTGTGGTTCCAAAATTATTTTTCACTGAAGGGACATAAAAAGATGATATAAACAGAATAGAACATCCATGCATGGATATTTTGTGTGAAGTGCTTGGAATTGCAAAATATTTTACTTTCTGGGGTTAGGAGCCGAGAGGACATGCAACATTAGCAAGTCTGCTAGATTCTGCTTGAAATCTGAGACTGGAATTTGCCAAGTCCAGTTCCCAAAGTGGACTGTTCTCTCAAAAAGTCAGAAAGGTTTCATGCAGCCTTGGGCCTATGGACTGGTTTTCTCCATTTGGGCTACGCACCTGACAAGTTTTAACTTTTTGCTGGAGATCCCTGTTCGAGAGCACTCGTGATACAGCCAACTACAAGGGCTCCCATACGTCCTCGGCTTTTCCAGTGAATGCGGATTCAGAGTCTAGCACGTTTAAATCTAAGTTCCAGCAAAGTCTGAAATCCGTTATGAAAGGGTGTCTTCTAAGAGAGCCGCTGTCAAATTTTAACGTGGGTATGAGTCCCTGATGGATCCTGTTTGAATGCGGATGGGGCTTCTGTGGGCCTGGGGCAGGCAGGTTCACAAGATGATGGATGTCTAGCGACCTTCAAGGTATTTTCGCTCCCGCTGGTCCACGGACAGCACTTTGAGTTGTGAGGTCCTAAGACACGTGTGGGTCTGCTTCTGCGCTTGGACGACCACGGTATAAACCACGGTCTCCATGCAGACCGTAGATGAACTTGTCACTCTGCTGCAGTGAATGACCTCCCGTCCTTTAAGCTGCCCCACTGCTCTGCTGGGTAGTGTCAGAGCAGAACTCGCAGAATACAAGAGGGCCGTGAAGCCCTCCACCCAGTGGGTCCTGACTGTCCCTTTGTTCCACGCCTCCCTAGTCTGCAGAGGTCTGCCTTCCCAGTACCTGGATGTTCTGAGGAAGTGAGTGCCCCTCCCTTCAGAGCTAGTCCAACATTTTTCTTCTCTGCTTTCTCATTGCCTTCTTATCCTTGCTTCATCACCGTTTAATCCACTCCTCCCAGGCCGCCATTAACTTGTTTTCTTTTATCTCTTCTTCAATCTCATTTCTGTTCAGTTTACTGTCTCCTCCCAGGACACCCGTCTGCCTCTAAGAATGCCATGATTCACAGGCTGAGTTCAACTTTTGGATGCTCCTTTGATTCTCCCCACTTAGCTTCCTTTCTTTTCTACCCAAGACCCTGACCTCCTATTTCTACACTTAAGTTCAGAAAGATTTTAGGAAGGAAGACCCAAACAGGAGTGGCCATTGCATTGAGATCTAAAACTAAAGCCTACCTAAACGATCAAAACTTTGATTTGGTCATTCCATCCCTAGACATTTGATGAAGAAAACAGGAAGAGAGAGAGGTGGATATCTGTACGAGGATATCCACGGCAGGATTATTTATAATAGCAAAAAACCCCAAACTTTTCCAAATGCATTGGCACCTAAGTGACTGATGGTACATCGAAATGACAAATACTATGTTGGCATTAAAAATCTATACTTCAGTGTCTATCGATTAGACGAAAATGCTTATGAGAGGTAAGCCAAAAATATAACTTCTATAATGACACAAATATTAAAATTCTAATGTTATGAAAAACATGCATAGTAATGACTCGCAAGAGATATATCCAATTGTTTTTAATAATAATAGTTTTCTCTGGGTGATGGGATTAGGGAGAAGTTTTTTTTTTTTTAAAGATTTTATTTATTTATTTGACAGAGAGAGAGAGATCACAAGTAGGCAGAGCAGCAGGCAGAGAGAGAGAGGGGAAGCACTGAGCAGAGAGGGCCGATGTGGGGCTCGAACCCGGGATCCTGAGATTGTGACCTGAGCTGAAAGCAGAGGCTTAACCCACTGAGTCACCCAGGTGCCCCGAGAAGTTTTTTGTTTTTTTCTAATAACTTTCACATTTCTTGAGTTTTCTACAATGGAACTACATGCTTTTATTTTAAAAAATCTTTATATTTAAGAAAAAAATCTTCACTTCAGAAACAGTTTCCTTTATGAATTTAGATATTAGATCCTACTCATGGATAACTTTAATTATTTGAGTATTAGGACAGCTTAGAAGTCACATCAGAGTTTCCACCGATTACTGCAAGATATAAACCGAATACCTATAATAAATGTGCCCTCAGCAAAAATGTCGACAACCACAGGCTTTTCAGAAGGAACTGAAATGCGCTCTGTTCCCATCTCTACCCTGAATAAGGTAATCTCTTTCCCACATCCCTATGTTCTTTCTCTAGTGACACGTTCATTTAAGATGCGATTCCTCAACTGGCTAGCAAACTCGCTTGACTATTTTGGGCATAATTACAGATAATTAGGCAGCTTCTCAGAGTAATGTGACTTCTACTCACTGCAAAGAAAGTAATTTGCACTTTCAGTGTCAGTCTCTTCTGCTTCTCTGTTCTGCAGTATCAACATTGTGCATTTTCCCTATTAGTTAATGCCTGACTAGGGGATGGAGGGCTTGCCAGGATGATGTCATGAGAAAGGATTGGTCACGCGAGCTTGGAGCAGTCAGTACATCCTTTGCAGTAACTGATGGCTACCGGCGTCACGGGATTAGACAACGCACTTCCTTGACATCTCCTTGACCACGTGCTGTCAACATTTCCTGGTGAGATAATGCCTTTAGAAACAGGCAACTGTGCCCTTGTCCACGCTACAAAGAGTCCCCAGGACCAAGGAAAGATCCCCAGCCAGGTCCCGTGGGCTCCCTTCTAGATCACGCTCTGTGTCCCCAGAGCCCCACAATGCCCGGTCCAAATGGCAACTAGACCAAGAGGACACCCACTTCTCCTTGGATGATGCCGTACAACTGACCATAGTGGAGGGCAGTGGAGTAGTCAAATTATTCCATTTGTATTTTCCTGGAATTAATTTATTATCTCTCCAACCACTTCTTCCATTCTCTTTGTCATGCATTTAACTTGTCCATCTCTAAACCTACCCATCGACTGACCCATCTATCTGCTCATCCATCTACCCAGTCCATCCAACCATTTCTTTCAACTAACATTAACTACGTGCCAGGAACCAAGTGTGGTAGCTTCCAGCTCACCCACTAGGCATTTCACTGGGGGGATGTCTGTTGGCTTTCTGCTATGGGTCACCCACAAGGGATATAGTGGGGAACCAGATGGACACGGCTCTGCCCACCTGGAACTTTCGGTCTCATTTTCACAAGGAGAGCTTTGCTATGCCTTCATCAGAAGGACTGATAGCTCTCCACTTTCTCATGCGCCCACAGATAGAATCCCCAGAAACTTCTGCCCAGGCCCGTCTGCATACACGGACTTCTCCATGAAGAGCAGAACTCGCCATCTGACTGACTGCTTGGCAGTTGACCTCCTGCCCATCACTTGTCTCTGTCACAATGATCCTGCTGTCAGCAGTGTTCAGTCACCAAATGCTGCTGGTGGCTCCCCACCGCACGCTACTGTAGAACTAATCGCTTGAGGATGAAGACATCAAAGCAGATGCTTGAGAGCTTTGCCAAGAGCACTGATGACTTCGCTTCGCACCTCCCGGATGAAAGAGGCTTTTTCAGGAGACGGGATGTGTCTAGTTCATCCCGGCTTGCAGCTCCTGCTGGACGGCGGACCAAGAGAGGCGACGGGCATTTGGGTTTGTCTCGGTCACACGTTTGGGGCTTTACCAGTATGGGGAACCGAAGCACTGACCACTTTGCAGGGCTCAAGTCTTGGGAGGAACATTCTGGGCGTTGAAGCTGTGAGTCCTGAGAAGTCAGAACAGCAAGCAGCGGCCTCTTCTCTGGAGGGCAAGGATGCCTCCATCCTGGGCAGCAGGGGCCTACCTAGTATTTCCTGTTCGGTCAGCTAAACCTCCTTTCTGGATAAACCACCCTGAAGGTCTCAGCAGGCTAGCAAGAAAGAAAATCAGCTGACACTCTCCCTCCCCTCAGTGCCACCAACGGTTACAAGTGCTTTGATGAGAGTAATAAGCCACGTTTCTTCTAGAGGATTCTAGAACACTTCTTTATTTAGTTGACAAGGTGTGCTTTGTCTTTTTTTTTTTTTTTTTTAATTGGAAACTCAGTGTGGTAGCGATTTCATGAAGTTGATTTCTCACACTGTGCAGTGTGTGTGTGTGTTGTGTTTGAACGTGGATAAAAACGACGTTGAGAAGTGAGGCTGGGTTCACAGCGCTGGGGGTGGGTGGGTGTGCTGCCCCATGTCAATGATCACAAGCCAGGCTGGGGAGCCCCGAGGGGGCCATCGGAGGTTGCAAGCTGGCAGAGCATAAGGCAGTGTGCCGTGGGCGGGAGGGCTGCCTGGGGGTCCCACTACTCTACCACGTTCCCCAAGAAGCTGGCTGTTCATCTTGTGTACAACACAATCCACTCAAAATGCCGCCGTGGCCTTTTCCTCTGGAACCCCTTTCCTTTTGCCTATTCCCAGGGAGGTGTCTTGCACAAAGGAAGGAGGAGAGATGGGTTGAGGCAGGGACAGTGGCCCGGAGGAGGCTGTCTGGGGACGGCCTTCAGTCATTCCCTCCGGCTCCTGCTGAGATCCACCCGAGGGCTCTGTCTCAGCACCGCTGGGTCTTTCCCTCCAAGGCAGCATCCCCGAGGCTCGGAGAGCTCAGCTAATGCCTTGTGAACAGAGGTGAAGCTTGGCTTTCGCACGGTCACCGGGCCTCTGACCGCTCCTCTAAGCTTTCTGAGCAGCTCGAGATGTGCTGGTGTGCTGACGAGCGCTCAGCCAGACAGGAAAGGCAATTATGCAGACAGAGAGAAATCATACTTCCTCCTCAGTTTTGTGTCTTTCTTTTTTTTATCCCCCTCAGTGTTCTTAAGGAGAAAATGACACATGAGGAGGTGAATAAAATATTCAAGTGAAACTATGGAAGCATTCCCTGTTACTTTTGTCTGTTTTGTTTCACTGACGGGGTCAACCCCTCCAAATGAAGAGGGCTGTAGGTCTCTTGTCAAGGGCAGAAAGAAGGGGTGAATAGGGTATTGGGAAGTGGGGTGTGGGGAGGTGGGAGTCCAGGTAAGTCGGGGCTGGAAATGGCGTGAACAGGGAAAAGAAGGCTGCCTTCCTGGGACTGGTGGGAACTGGAAAGAAAATGAGCCATCTCCGTACTTAGATGCTTCCAGAAAGCCTCAAAAAACCCACCTCGTGAGCTTTCCTGTCCCCACATGTCCCTCTAATGTGGTTCTTCTGGGGGGCCCAGTTCTCAGGGAAAGGAAAGGCATGACCTCTCACCCTGCTCGCAAGACAAGACCTCAGGGTCATCTTTGATGTTGTATCCCTGAAGCCCTAGAGCAGGGTTTCCTACCTTCAGCGCTATTGACTTCCGGGGCCAGGTAAATCTTGCCGTCCCCTGCATAGGGATACTTAGCAGCACCTCTTGTCTCTTCCAGACCCTTCTCTGCACCCCCCCAACTCCTCCCTACCAGCTGCAACCTCAGTAAAGTCTTCAAACACCATTGATGACCCTAGGGGTGTCCAACTGTCCCTGGTTTAGGACAACTGATCCGAAACAAACCACCATCGAGTTCTGCTTAGTTCTGCTTAGTTCTTAGTTCTGCTCACCAAGCCACCATCACTGGCTCTAGGGGGTCATCCTCTCTGCTCCAGCCAAGCTTCTCATCCCGTTCTGCCTCTGCAAAGGATTCCAGAATCAACACGTATCATCTCTCCATCCCAACCATTGAAAGCTTTCCTACACTCTGAGGGCAGAGATGAAGATCCCTAATGGAGCCGAAGAGCTATGGGCTCGGCATCTGTGTGCCTCACACCATTCTTCTCCCATCAGTTCCTGATGTCCCTGTGCTCCCGCCAACCACACATCTTTCTTACTCCTTCCCCTACTTCAGTCTTTTAGATCAAGGCTCCAAAGTCACTTCTCCAGAGTGTTGGGCTTCTCAGATCCCCTACCTGTGTCAGGGCTTCCAGCAAGAAACTCTCAAAGCAACATATGTCTTTCCTTCTTAGCTTTTAGCACAGTCCACAATTTCACATTTATCTGTACCATCATCTGATTGAAGTTTGCCTCCCCCGGGGGACTCTAAGCTCCAAGAGCTGCAGGAACTATCTGGGTTATCACACGCCATCGTATCCCTGGCACCTGGCACAGGACCTGACATCTAGCCCGTTGCTGAAGGAATGGAACACACAGATGGGTCTAATGGATTAAAGTTCAAGCTAACAGTGGTCCTTGGACTTGGAGCCATCGCTTTTCCTGAGTACTTATTATATGCTAGATACATACTGGGACTGTGAATGTTTCAGATAAGACAAACATGCCCATGGCATTGTGGTGCCCTCTGTCATGCCCATGGCATTGTGGTGCCCTCTGTCATCAACCACGAGGGCTCAGAAACACATGCACTAATACAGAGATGGTGGGTGTATTCTCTGAGGCCAGGAAGAGAAACCGTCACAATGTGCCCTCCACACTACTGTGTCCTCCCAGACTTAACTACCCATGAAATAGGAGTTGGTTTTCTGTGAGCAAAGACTGGGAGGCATAGCACATAACATTAGTAAACTTAGATGTCATCAATTTGTGGAAATGGCACCAATCCCATGTTATTTGGCTTTTCTATTTCATTCCCTAAATGGATTTCCAGAAGTCTGTTTCTAGAATGTCTTGAATCCACAGAAATCAGAAAACTGTAGTTTCTTTCTTATTTGATTTTTTAAAAGAAATCAGTAGCGTGGTCAACAGATACATAACCGGTACAGGTGGAAATAAGGCTTTAAGTTACGTTAAATCAAGTCAGTTGAGCAATCGTCCATGGCCACTTGGAACTGACACCTTCTGTACCAGGTGCTGTGGATGCTGAGATTCTGAAGATCCTAAAATCGAAGAGTTTACAGCCTCTTAAGAGGGAAGGAACCACGCAGATCGCTGCAAGGACGTACCAAGAGCCTCCCCTAGGGGATAGGTGCTTTTCTTAAATAGGTTTCAGCCCAAACCTCACTTCCAAGAGGCTTTCTCTGACCACCTTGTCAAATACCACCCCTTCCTCAGCCGCCACACTCTTTTTCATTACTCCATATTATTCTCCACATAGCAACTGCCATCTGCTAAATTGGTGTATTAGTTTATGTTTTGTTTCATATCGATCTCCCAGCTGGAATGTAAGCCCTATACTTTCTTGCTCACCTCCACACCCCAGTGCCTAGAACAGCATCTGGCAGCTGGCATTGAATGGAGGGATGGACGGATGGATGGATAGATGGACGGATATGCTCAGAGAAAGGAGAAGTCAGTCCTCCCTGGGGAGGCTAAGGACAGCTGCAGAAGGAGGCAATATTTGAGATGGGTCTGGAAGTAGGAGTTCTCCTGGCCAACAAAGCATAACTGGATAAGGAGGAAACTGCTGGATGTCAATGTTCATAAATCCGGAAGTGGCGGGAAGATGAATGGTCAAGTCTGGAGGGTGGCAGAAAGAGACAGAGGGGATTTGGAGGCTGGGGCGGGCTGGGAATGAGCGTGAATGCTGTGCCCAGAGAGTGTGCTTTTTGCTCTATGGACACTTGCAGATAATGAGATGTCCTTATACCGGAGAAACATGGGGCCAGATCTTGAACCCACAACGCCCCCTCTGGTGGCATGATAGAATGAAGTTGGTGATGGAGAAAATGAATGAATCTTTCCCGGGAGAGAGGAACACAATTTGTAAGCATCCGACTTAGCACATCCACAAAAATATATTTTTTCTTCTTTGTTGACATCAAAAATCCTTAAACACCCCCAACTCTTACTGCAAATCCTTCTCAGGCACTGAGCATGCTGAACTGGGCTTGGAAGGCTTCCACGTCGGCCCACACAAGGTCATCTGGGCTTTAACACTGAACAACTTAGGAGAAGGACTAAGATGCTGAAAGACTAATTAAGTCCCGACTGGATTTCTAACAGTGAGTTTGTGAGCTATTTTTAAGTACTCCCTAAAGGAGATGAACAGAATAAAAGCTTCATCATTAAGTATGTTTCCAGTAAATGGAGTCGCCTGGTTAATTAAGAGAAAGTCCCATCATCTAAGAGAAGTTGGTATCATACTTACAAATTTCTCTTACTATCTGTAAATAATGGCTGGTAAGGGGAAAAAGGACTCACATTTATTGCGTTCACATGAGGGCAAGGCGCTGTCAGAGGTACGCGATACACACTTTCATCCAAGTGGGAAACCCCTTGAACTCTTATTTACCCTCGTTTTGCAGATGAAGAAACAAAGACAGTGAAGGGTTGAATCCATTGCCTGAGATCACCCAACTGGTAAGTAGCAGAGCGGGGCTTTGAAATTGAGTTCCAATACAGAATATAGCAGGAATTTACCCCAAAGATACAGATGCAGTGAAAAGAAGGGGCATATGCACCCCAGTGTTCATAGCAGTAATGTTCACAATAGCCAAACTGTGGAAGGAGCCAAGATGCCCTTCAACAGACAAATGGATAAAGATGTGGTCCATATATACAGTGGAATATTACTCAGCCATCAGAAAGGATGCATACCTACCATTTACATCGACATGGACAGAACTGGAGGGGATTATGCTAAGTGAAGTAAGTCAATCAGAGAAAGACCGTTATCATATGGTTTCACTCATATGTGGAACATAAGGAATAGCACGGAAGACTATAGAGGAAGGGAAGGAAACCTGAAGGGGGAAATCAGAGAGGGAGGCAAACCATGAGGGACTCCTGACTCCAGGAAACAAACAGAGGGTTGCGGAGAGGGAGTTGGTTGGGGGTTGGGGTAACTGGGTGATGGGCATTTAGAAGGGCACATGGTGTGATGAGCACTGGGTGTTACAGCAATTAATGAATCATTGAACATTATATCAAAAACTAATGATGTATTATATGCTGGCTAACTGAATTTAAATTAAAAAAATACAGGCACTGGAGTCTTATAGACTGAGCTATGAGACTTATAGCAAACAGCACCATGAGATGGTGGGCTAGCTATCCAGCCTCAGAGCTAGAGCCTTCTCATGGGGGAACTTGGGATCAAAATAGTCCCCACCTCAGAGATACTTGGGGTAGAGGGATCTTCTCACATTCAGCGAGAAGATGTGTGCGAAGTACACTGCACCAGGACCTGACACCTAGCGACGACAAGAAGTAGTTCATTGTCCACAGCACAGTAGTGATCAAAAGGTCTCTGCCTTCACCTGGGACAGAACCAACTCTGCTTCCAACAGACGAAGCCGGTACTCCTGCCGCTGGCCACATCAGGTACCATTGTTGGGGTGGTTCAGAAATCACGGCCTCGCCCTTTGTGAGGCAACTCTGTGTCTGTCTGATCTCCGCTTAGGTTAGGTTTCTTTTACTTTAGTACCCTTAACATTTGGGAGCTGGCTGTCTTTGTGGTGGGGCCCGCTCTGTGCACTGTGGGCTGCTAAGCAGTAACCTTGGACTCCTGTGCCTCCCGCAGGCACCCCCCGCCCCCGCCAGCTGTCTCCAGGCACTGCTGAATGTCCTCTGGGGGTAGAAGTTCCCCTCCTACCTGCAACTAAGAACTACTGACTTAGGTGAAAATTTATAATAATTTAAGAACTTGAAGGTCAAGCCATAGGTTCCTAGGATTCGGAGAGGGAGCTCCCATTATGCAAACAGTTCATAGCTCTTGCTAAATAGAGATGAATTCTCACTGGGGAACCAAGGCGGGGCCACCGACACATTACCTTAGCCAGTCAGCTCATCGGATTCCTGCCACCAGTCCACAGTGTTTTGTAGACTGTTAATTTCCCATTAAAGGAGCCATGACATTTAATAAACATTCTGCCGTTTGGCTCCATATGTGGAACGAAAGCGTGAGGACCTGATAAGTTTCTTTTTTACATTTTTAATGAGGGATGACAGCTACGTTCACTCACTCAGCGTTTACTGAGTGCCCGCTATATGAAATGTCACATATTAAGTCTCTAACAGCATCACAAAACGACTGAAGTCTTTCACACAGGCCAAATGACCTCATGGAAGGGATATTAATTCATTTGGCCAAAAGGTATTAAAAACCTACTATGTGCCAAACCACAGGCTAAGCTAGGGGCAGAAGGTGCTGGGAGAAAGAATATAGTTTCTACACTTTAAGAGCTTGTAGAAAAGCAGTGTGTCTCCAAGTGGGGTCCTCTGCCCAGGAACATTGGCATCTTCTGGTAGGGATTGAATTGCGTCCTCCCAAGAGCAAGTGTGGAAGTCTTAACCCCCAGGACTTCAGAATGTGACTTTGTTTGGAAACAGGGTGTTTACAGAATTAAATAGAATAACAGGAGATCATTAGAATGGGTTCTGTTCCAGTAGAACTGGTGTCCTTACATAAAGGGGAAAATAGGTACAGAGACACATTCATAGATAGACCAAGTGAAGACACCCAGGGAAAATGCCGTGTGAAGACGGGACAGAAAGGACACACCTGCATACCAAGGAACACTGGGGATTGTTGGAAACCACCAGAAGCTGGAAGAGGCAAAGAAGGAGCCTCCCCTACAGCTGTCGGAGTGAGTACGGACCTGCCAACTCTCTGACTTCTGGCCTCCAGAACCCCAAGAACGTAAATTTCGGTTGTTTCCAGCCACCCAGTTTGTGACACTTTGTCTTTGTGATGATGGCCCTAGGAGACCCAGACACGGGGGAACTTGGTGGAAATGCAAATTCTCGGTCCCTACCGAGATCTACCAAATCAGAGGCTATGGCATGTGGGGAAATCTTGCAATCCATGTCTTAACAAGCCCTCCCAGGGAGGTTGACACACGCCAGAGCACGAATACTGCCGGTACAGAGCAGTCATTCTCAACCCTGGCTGCCACCTAGATTTGCCTGGGGTAGCCTCAAACCGAAACCAAGAACATATCTTAGAGATTCTGATAGGACTTCTCATAGGATGTTTCTAATGTGCAGCCAAGCCAAAAACGGCTGGTCTGTAACACGATCTCTCTAACATTAGCGCCTGTGGCTTGGCAGGGTGGGCCTCGTATGGGGCGGGGGGCTTGAGAAAAGCCAGATTGTGATGCAGTAGGGTGGGCATGGGGCCTGAGAATCTGCATTTCTAACATGCTCTGGGGTGAGGCCATGCTGCTCCATGGCCGGTGCTTTACCAGGCAAGGGTCATATAATACTAATACTGAAGTTGAGAGAACTAACAGCCAATAATTATCGAATAAGACGGACATGCCCTCTGCCTCGCGGAGACTGCATCCTGATAGGGCTAATGCATTATGCATTATACTGTCCTGACCTTGTGGTACCTGCAAAGGTATCCGCCAAGGTAGAGCAGAGTCTTTGATCAGGCAGAACAATGCTAACTGTTATAACACACAAACTGTAATTTTGCAACAGCTTCACAGACAAATGATTTCTTCTGGGATGCTCAATGTTGCATGGGGGCTTCTGGGGTCCAGGTCCTTCCACGCCGGGCTATGCCTTCCTTTAGTTTCCTGAAGTATTCCCAGTTCAGTGGGTGGGAATAGAGAGTGAGTATTCCCAGTGGGTGGGCATAGAGAGTGAGGGGGTCTCATGACTCCTACCGGGTTCCATCGTCTCTGATATGTGGCCCTGGATAACTGCAAGGGACGCTGGGACATTGAGTCTAACTCCGCGGTTAGAGGGAAAGGAAGAGGGTTTGGTGGGAACACACGGTCTCTACCAGTATCTGGAAAGATGAGTCAGGCTGATCAGACGAAGGAAGGGAGGGAGTAGTAACAGCGTCAGGTACCAAGAATACACAACGGCTGTTTGGTGAAGGATCACAAACTAGCCAAACTTTCATAGCTCGTCCGGTTCTTATTTTCCTTATAGGAACAATTACGATAATCTGCCTTGGTCTCCAGCGCTTTAACAGTGTGACGTGCTAAAACATTTCTAAGGGACTTGAAGACACATTTCCCCAAAGAAGGCCTACAAATGGCCAACGAGCATAGGACGAGACACTCAGCATCACTCATCATTCGGGGAACACAAATAAAAACTCCTAGGAGATACCATCTCACCCTCTTCGGGACGGCGGCTATCAGAAAAACAACAGAAATAACAAGAGTTGGCGGTGCCGCGGAGAAGCTGGAACCTTGGGCGGTGTTGGCAGGAATGAGAAATGGCCCAGCTGCTGTGACAAAGAGCATGGTCGTTCCTCAACAAATTACAAATAGGATTAGCATGCGCTCCAGGAATCCGGTTTGTGGGTACCCACAAGATTTGAAAGCAGGGTCTCAGAGATATTTGTACACCCATGTACATAACTGCATTATTCATGACAGCAAAAATGTGAAAGCAGCCCAAGTGCCCACTGAGATGAATGGATAAGCAAACTGCGGCATACGCAGATGACGGAACAGCATTCCTTCTTAAAAAGGAAGAGAATTCTGCAGTAGGGCAGATTACACAACATGGAGGAGCCTTGAGGACATCACACTTAGCTAAATAAGCCAGTCACAGAAAGACCAAGACTCTCTATTCCATGAACATGAGCTACTTCGAGTCATCGCAATCACAGAGGCAGAGAGTAAGATGGTGGCCAGGCACGGGGGAGCGGAGGGGGGGTGGTGTCACTGTTTAATGGATACAGAGCTTCAGTTTTACAAGGGACAAGGGTTATGGGTGGACACAGCCAAGACAGTTGCCCAACATTATGGATGTGTTCAATACCACTGGACTGTACACTTAACCGTGGTTAAGATGGTTCATTTTACGTCATCTGTATTTTACCGTAATAAAAAATATAACAAAAAAACACTAAGGAAGAGTGTTGGCAACTTCCTAAGACTCAAATGGCAGTGGGGTTATAGATGTATCTGGACTTATTCCCATCATCCTCGGTCACCGGACACTCACACAGACCAGAGGCTGGACCTGGTGGCTGGGTTCAGAGTCTGAGACGAGACTGGTGTGCAGCAGGGAAGGAGCGGGAGTAAAGACTTCAGCCAGATGTCAAGAGGAAGCCGGGGCTGTGTCTGTGTCTCTTCACAGATGCCTCCATAGCCACCCGGACCTGTCAGTGTCATGGTCTGACAATAACACAAAATAGTTTAAAGTAGGCCTTGTCCGGGACAAGCCACGTAAATATTGGAAAGATTCAGAGCCAAGACAATTGTATCTAAAGTCAGAGAATGAGTTGCAGAGAGACGGATTATGGACGGAAACTGTATGGACAAGGCCCAGATCAGGCAAAAAGTCTCTCTTGGATCTTCCTCACAGTGGATGCTCGCTGGCCTTTGACGGCCTGAGCCCTCTGCCAAAGGTCGAGCTGAAATCTTTTCTTCCGGACCCCATGCCTCTCGGGGGCCACAGAGAGAGAACAAGTTGACCCTCTCTGCATGACCTTGGACAAATACTTTGCCTCCCTCTGCAGCAGCTTCATTGCCTATATAAAATGGGAAAAGTCTGCATCTTCCCAAATGGAGTTCTTGTGAGGACACATTGACTACTTGACCCGTAGAAAGGGCTCTGAAGACAACGGCTAGAATTAGTATCATTACTCTTCAAACCCTTTAAAACATGGCTCCATTTGTCTCCACACCTTCCCCCACTCTTTCAATCCCTCAACTTTTCCTTCTCGCAGAGGTTCAAGTCTCCTGCTTTCATGTGGATTACCTTTTCCCCAGTTGTGCTCGAAGGGTACTAGATCCTCAAGGTAGTAGCAGAAATTCCTTGAAAAACGGAGCTTCTGAAATATGCTGTATACCAATGCCTCCCCTGAAGGTTTACAAGGTATTCTGGTATAATAAAGGTCTTGAAGAGTCTTCAGAGAGAACTGTTTGTGTGGGTTCAAGGGTGTGCCCTGTTTGTGGAACGGTAAGGTGGCACAGTATTTGTGATGGCCAATTCGTCATCCACTAATATGGCTTTTGTTTTTGTTTTTACAAAGTCGTATATACCCTTCAACCGGCAGTGTCCACTCCAGATATCCACCCCGGAACGACTCACGCATGGGTCACTCACATTCACATGTGTTTAGTGTGTCTCTGAAGATGCCCTGCAAGAGTCCCTTTCAACCTCGCCTCATCTGCTGGTAGAACTATGCCTTCCTTTCTCTGCCTCTATCCAAATCACGGAGTAAAATAATCACCGGATAGCACCAGGCTGACACCAGTCCGCCGGCCTACACTTTTCCTTGATGGATCTACCACTCTTTCTGTATCCCATCCACATGGTGATCCCATTATCTGAGGACTGCATTCCTTTTTCAAAATACTCTCTCAACTTCCACTCCATAGTTTGAGTATAAATTTGGACTCAATTGCCTGGGTGAAATCTCATAGAAGTCCTTTCGACTGAGACTGTATTTTTTTCCTCCACTCGTTCAACAGATTGTTGGTCTGTCTTAACTGGTCATTTCAGTCTCAAGATGCTGATTGATTGTCTATGGAGATGAGCAGAGAGTAAATGCTTTGGGCGACACTGATGACTAATGCCTGGGAAATGGTGCAAACAGAAATAAATCTGGAAAGAAATAACCTGAAGTTATCCAGAAACAAACACATTTGTGCACAATCCAAGCAACAAGAGCCAAAGCTTCCCACGTCCCCTCCTAATCTTTATAAATGATTTTCTCCTGAGCCACTTGGCATATTTCCATTATGGCCTTCTGAATATGTATAGACACAGCAGGTAATTTAAGATTGCTGCAAGTGTCTGACAAAAACATAGTGCGTGTTCAACTTGTTTAGGAAACATCTTAATGACAAGCAGAGCAATTTATGGAGGACATATTTTTATAGCACAGTAACATCAACATTTATTATTTGGGCCATAACTGGGAAAGAAAACAGACTTCCCCATTTAGACAACAAAATTAAATTCCTAGCAAGGCAATAGAGAAATAGGCACAGTTTTGAATACAGTTATGGTATAAAATGATATTCCTTTAGAAATGTGATAGAAAACATGGGAAAAGTAATATAATAGACTGATCAGATATTCCTAAGATATAATCTTGGAGTACAATCCCTTCCAAGGGGCTAAAATGTACTATTATAATATTCAAGGTGATCTACCTACTTTAGACTTATTTTCCCCCTAGAACGCCACTGTATTAGGAAATGGTTTTATGTACTTATTATTTGCAAATCATTTTCCCCCATAGAATTAATATAATGTCTAAGGAGCCCCGGCCTTAGAATTATAAAGGTTCTGACACGTGACACAGAAGTGAACCTCCCTTAGATTAGGCTGGGTACGGACAGCTACTTCTCTTCAGCTTCCGGCATATTCCGGCTCCTAAAAACCCAGCAGTCGCACAGCTCCCGAGTCCACGTTCTCACACACCATGTATTCGGGTCTCATGGATAAGGAAAACATTTAAATAAAATATTCAAGCCAAGAAGTGCATTTCACCTTTTAAGCTGCCGCCTAGATTTCTGTGCTATATTCCCAGCACCATGGGCAATACCCATCACATGCCAGGGGCTCAAGAAAAATTTGTAGAATGAAGGAATGCGGGTAAATGAGGTAGCCAAGCTTGTCTGTCCTAAGCCACAGATCCCTAAATAATTTTTTTTATTATGTTCAGTTAGCCACTGTATAGGACATCATTGGTTTTTGGTGTGGTGTTCAATGATTCATTAGTTACGTGTAACACCCAGTGCTCATCACAACACGTTTTCTTTTGGTTTTTGAGTCTGCCCACCTCTTCCGGTTCCTTGCGGTCACACACACGTCCCCCCCTTGGCCACTTCACACCGGAACTTCTGTGTTCACTGTTTTCACCTCCCCCATCTCCCACGGGGCTAGCGTGACCTCTCAGTCCAACCAGACCCAGCACTCTCTTCCCTGAGGCCCCCGGTGGCTTCTCATTGCCCTCTGGACAGACACCAGCGCTTCATTCTGCCAACAAAGACCCCGCTGTCTCTCTCCAGCCTCACCCCTCCCTTGTCCCTGCCTTCCATCTTGCCCCTGGGGGATGCCCTCTGAAAGAGGTCTGCCTCTGGCATCACTGTTCACTAGCAGGCAGGTTGTGCAGAGCGCTGGTTCAAGCTCGTCCGAGCACGTGCAAACGCAGTCAGCCCCAGCACGAAGTGGAACGTCACACCCAGAGATTTCCTATGGTCGCCCGTCTCCAGCACGACACCCACCACTGTCACCTGCCGGTCTCCTGGCAGGAGGGCGAGGCCAGGCGGAGCGGAGTCTTCTGCTCTCCTCCCCCTAAATGAGAGCTGACTCTGGGGTAGACAGTAGCGGGCGCAGGCAGAGTAGCACGATAATGGGGACCTTTTCAGCGATGTCTGGAGCTCTAGCATCCTGGCAAGCACGGTTAGCTTCTCTGTCAGGGCGCTCTGTCACCACGGGTTTGCGTTAGAAACAGCTGGTGGCCGAAGGCTTGGGAGCTAACAAGCCTCGCTCCTCAGATGCAGGAAGGGCTGTTGGCTCTCCCCGGGGCCACTGCTGGAGCCTGGAGGCCAGGATGCTGGCGCACTGCATGGCTTGTTAGCCACAGCGAAGCCTCACGTGCCTAAATGGGACCAAAGCTCTGTCACGACAAGAGAGGGAGAGGACCGCTTGGGTCCCAGGGAGCTCGGAGAGTCCCACAGATGATCCACAAGTAACGGGAAGCCCTACTAGCCGCTGGGCACCACGCAGCTTGCCGCGGAGACAGTGCATTGCCCCGGTATGGCGCGTGCAGAGCGCAGGCTAGCCGGGGGGACAATGGCTTGTCCCCAGCTTCATGCGGACCCAACTGGGGGCCACGCAGCACCAGAGCCTTCAAGGACACAGCCCCGATCCTGCCCGGACCCAAAGCTCACGGTCGGCTTTGTATTCTGAGGACCTCGTTCGAGGATGACGGAGCGACTCCAGGCAGCTGAAAACGCCGTCTAAATGTTTCAGAATGCGTCCAATGCAAGATTCATAAAACTTCGCACGAGGTCCGCTGGAGAGTGACTCCATAAAATCCCAGAAACGCAGACCTATGGAGACAGACTTCACAGTCCACTCGATTTGGCGTATTTCTCAACTGAGGCCCTCGTGTCTTAGGCTTTAATTGAAAGTATTTAACCTATTACAGATGATCATAAATAGCTCTGAGCTGAATGCCCCCAAAATGCTCATTTCAAATACATGAACCTCTTCACGGGCCAGCAGGAAGAAGGAGCAGAGCTGTGATCTGGACGGAAGACAGAGGGTAATCTTCAAAGAACCCTCCTCCCAGCCAGCTCAGCGGCGAAATCAAACAGGCCCTGCTTGCAACTCCCCGGAAGTCATTACTTTCTTTCTCACCCCCCCACCCCCCGCCAAAGGCCCTTCTCAGCCAGCCCTTTGCTCTCCTACTTCACTAGGACCGCATTTTCAACTTTCTAAGTGATTCTGACAACATCTTATTACAAATGCAATATTAAAATAACAGATCTAAGAAAAACATTAGCACAGTTCCATAATCACCTAATCACGTAAATTTTTTTTTAAATTGATATTCCTTTTCATCTTTTTTTTTTTCAAATATGCATACTCATTTTTTTCTCATGTGTGGTCACTTTACAGATAACATTTTCATTTGTAGCATTATATGGGGGGGTCCTTTTCCCTTCGGCTTGTTTTGTAAAATCTCCCTTCCTGTTCTTCTCCTCAAAGATAGGTGCAGTGGACAACATCCCTGCCTTTTCCTATTCTTACAGGAGCAAAGCATATACAAGGAATTTCTGTGATGTCTATAAAAAAAAAAAAAATTGCATGGACACTTCTCTACTCAAGACACCCGCATCATTCTGGGCCAGAAAATCAGAGACACCAACCGTTGCTTGTAAAAGCCACATACCTCTGGACGGACAGGTAACCTTCCTTCTACATTCTGCACCCACAGAAAACAGTGTTTCCACAAACATCCTTGTACATCTATCCCTAAGCACTGGGGTTTTAAGGACAGCTTTCTAGGAGTCGGGTTGCTGGGTAAAAGGTGATGCATGTTCATAATTTTAATGTATTTTGCCAGAGTAGCTTGGAAATGGCAGAGCTGGGATTCAAACCCATGTCTACTGGGTTCTAGAATCCAAACTCCCAACCATTAATCTCTATCTTCCTAGCATGTATGCCTAGGTGTGCGGTGTTTAGGAAGAGGCAGAGGGCTTTTGATATCTGTACTTCCTACAGTGAACCCACTGTACTGTATACAGCGAGGTGCGCCAAGCAACCTAGACAGAGAACTACCTAGCTGTGAGTCACTGAGCATGGTCACTCTTGGGACATTTCTCAAGGTGACTCCCATTAATTGCACAGTGGCATGGCCATGATTCCCCAACGATCATGAATAACCAAGAAAAAAGTCCTGGAGAAACTTGCCTTGAGCCACCTCTGTCTTGACTAAAACCAAAGCTGAACCATAAATGGACTATTTATATGTCAGGACGAAAATAACAGTGCAGTCAGCATAGTCCACATTTCTCAGGGTCTAGGAATTTTTCATATCGTTCAATGTAGTTATAGCTGCATGCCAGTTGGGGTATCCAGAAATAGATGATCTTATATTTGCAGCAGTGAACCCCTTTAGAAACCAGATTTATGTAATATAGAATGAACGTCAGGGCTATCATCAGGGGCCCTCGCAAGAGCCCAGAGGGGCTGTTCTTTCTTTTTTTTCCAGCACCTGAGAATGAGCCTCGTAGGAACTGATGCTTTACTATAAACCCCAAGGAAGGGTAACAGCCAATTCAGACAGCCCAACTGAAATAGGAGACATTTCCCTAAGGAGAAGACGTTAATGGAAAAATCATTTCACGTTTGCATTTTTAATTTTGCCATTTAAAATCTCTCTAAATACACTTTCCCCTTTAAAGTGTGATTAACCAAAATTTCCCCATCTTTATTACGGCAAATAGCCAGTTATAGTATTCCTTTTGGAATAGCAGTGGGGGCATTATTTAGATTTAAGGGGGAAAGCATGCATGAAACTGTTATTAAAACGGAATATGTTTAGTTATCACAGCTATTAAGAGGATTCTTAAGGAGTTTTGCAAGTTTTGGATTGTAACTGGAGCGAAATCTGTGTTTGTGTGGCGGGCGGGGAGCAAGCTTGTGGCTGACTGTGTGTGCCTTTGATTAAATGCTCTGTTGGAACCTGGAGTCTCGCCCCTCATTCCCAGTAGTCTACCTGCACGCCCTTGGGTGAGTCAATGAACCCATTCCAGGAGGGACCTGGAAGGTTTCTTCTGGTTCTAACACCGTTTCAAGTTTGGTTGGTACTTAAAGAGTAAATGATTATGACAGCCCTAGTGGGGAAATATGGACTTGTTTCCATGTTGAAGGCCGGTACTGATATCCGTGATCTCAAAGGTATTGAATCTGGCGAATGACATTATCCTTCCAATGACCACAGTGACAGTGCCAGTCATAGGTGCTGGAGTTGCGGGGTATCCCCTGGGGCCAGGCCATCCCCAGGTACTGTCTCCCGGTCCACGTGCTGGGCCCTCTCAGGCATACTGATGAGACTGACCTTACAAATGAGGAAATAACATGGGGGCCCTGCGGCATCTCTACAGTGTTATGGGTAGATGAAGGCTTTTAAAATATTAATGATCACTCAGTTTCTCTCCCCCCATACTACGGTGAAGGCAATCAAGAAAACGCTCTTTTCCTCCAAATTTCCACTCTGTCTGCACTGAGACGATAACTGGGGCTCACACGAAGTTTCACTGCCCCCAAGCTGGGATGGAGAATGAAAGCAAAGGAGAGGGGGCTGAGGGGTGAGAGGGGTGTTTGAACTTCTCTGTGGCTCTTACCTGATTTCTGGATGATTTTGAGTCCGACTGCTACTGTGAAATGGCTCTGTGACCTTGGTTTAATCACCTAACCTCTCTGAGCTATATTTGTATAATAAACATTAGATGGTACCACCTCCCTGGGGGGCTGCAGAGATGAGCGGGTCAACACCGGTCCAGCTTCAAGATGCTGGACAAGTGATGCTGTCACTGTCCACCCAGGTCCGGGGCTGAAATACCAGGAGAAAGGGGGAAGGACGAGTATGGGAGGATATAAGTAACAGGAAGAGTCAGCAGTAACTGACTGCCTGTGTGCTGGGCTGACTTCTCAGCACTTTACAAGCACGGAAAGACTTAATTCTTACCCTCTCCCAGACAGGCAGGTACTACTGTGTTATTAGTCCTCCCATGTTATAGGTAAGGACACCAAGGCACAGGGAATTGAAATAACTTGCCCAGCAGGTTGGTGGCAGGGCTGGGGTTGGGACCGGACTGTCTGTCCCCAGAGCCTCACATGCACTGCTAAGACTCGACACCACCTCACAGTGCCCCCCACCAAGAGGGAACGATGAGAAGTAGAAGGGACACATTCCAATGCTTCTGATGCTGCAGTCGTGGTCCCGAGTGCTGCAGATCTTACTATCTGGGCTGCGTGGTGAAGCTGTTTTTGCCCCAGCTTGAGACTAGGCACCCTGCAGTGGGAAAACAAACCCATTCCAAAAAAATCCAACAAAACAATCACAAGAAACCCTACAAACTAAATGAAAAACCCCCAAACCAAATATCTTCCCTTGACGTCCTGCCACAGTGAAGGGAAGCCTGTAATGACTGGCCCAGCGTCCCAGACGCTGGATGCAGGATTTCAGGGGTTTTGGGTCCCCTCCATTTCTGGGTTAGTTTCCTGTGGCTCACGGAACGACCTGTCACAAATGCAGTGGCCTTAACAACACACGTATATTATTTCACAGTTCTGGGGGTCAGAAGTCCAACAGGGGATTCACTTGGCTAAAATCCTGGTGTCAGCAAGGAGGAGACCCTCCAGAGACTCTAGGGGAGAGTCCATTTCCTTCCCTTTCCAGCTTCTAGAAGCTGCCCGCCCTCCCCCCCTTGTGGCCCCTGCATGGCTCTCTTCTTCTGTCCCCACGTCTTTTCTGACCCAGCCAATAAAGTTTCTTTAATTAGATGGGGTGCACCCGGATGACCCAGGATAATCTCTCCGTCTCCAGGGGCCCATGATCACTCTGCAGGGTCCCTTGGGGAAGGTAACATTCCCGGAGCTCCAGGGTATTGGCGAGCGGGCCTCTCTGGAGGGGGGTGTGTGTGTCACGATTCTGCAAGCTACGGATGTGAGCCAGAACTGAGGGGTTCAGCGGCAAGGTCTGGGGAAGGAGCACTGCCTAAATCAAGAGGGGCATGAAAAAAAACCAAGCAGGTGCTGCTTGGGACCCCTCTCCTGTAGATAGTTCACTGAAGGGGTATAAGCTACTCTTTGCCCGTGTAGATCTGGGAGTTCGAGAAAGCTGTGTAACAAACCCCAGCTCCACAGCTTCGCAGCAGTGTAATCCCAGGCGAGCGACAGATGCCCTTGTGCTGTCAGTTTCTACATCCTTTATCACAGGCATAGCACCAAGTGGGGCACACACGCTATTGTTCAAAGGCTTAATGAGTTTGTGTATAAGAAGCACAGGTTCCAGCGTAAAGGAAGAGCTCAACCCACAGCACGTGTCGGGAAGCGGAAGGAGGCTGTCTTAGACCTCGGACACCTGGTCAGTCCCGGTACTCCCTCCCGCTCGCCACCGAGATGGGTCCAAAGGTAGGCACGTGACCCCAACGCAGCCCACCAGAGTCTGTCCCTGGGGTTGTGGGGAGGACGCACGGGGAGAGGGAAGTCCCATTCAGAGCAAGCTGTGATCTGATGGCAGCGTGCCGGCCTCACACCAGTAATTCTCTTCAGAGATGAGAAAACCGGGACTCTGAAATGCTAAGTATTGTGTGTCAGTGGACACAGCAGGAATTGGGCTCTGGTGACCTTGCGCTCACGTGGGATGTGCAACTTACTCAACCCCACCACTTGCGGCTTTGCAAGGTTAGAGTCGTGGCCCCACTGAAAGATGAGAAAACTTGGCCTTCAGAGGGCTAAGGACATTGCCAAGGCCTCTCAGCCAGTAAGGGGAGCACAGAGATGTGAACTCGAGCCTTTTAGATCCCACTACACTGCTTGGAAGTCACCTTTGAACTCCCTGCTTCTGCGACTGTAAAGGACTCGTAACAATGTGGTTACACATTTTCCAATCTATTTCTGTACAAAAGCACTAAAGAAGTATCTATTCCTTCCCTGGGTCTGGTAGGATCACATTACCCATGCATATTACATGCTGATTTATTCTTCTAATAATGCATTATTCATTCTCTAAACTGCACACAATGCAAACCCCCAAGAATCCCTATGAAAACAAATCTATTGAATGGTAAGGTCGTAACAGATACGGTGACATTTCAACTCTTTGGGTCTTTGTTTTGTTAATGTACACAACTAAAATAACACCCAGGTCCTGTGGGCGGGCTGCCGGGCACGTGGTGATCTGAGGGCGCTGGTGGATGCCAGTTGCACGGCTGTCTGTGGGGGGTACGGGAGGCTCTCCCTTTGCACTGGGGAGGAGAAAGTGACCTGCATCCTTGGGACCTGGTTCAGGCTCTGGCGGAGGGAGCGGGGCATGTGATGGGACGGAAGCTTGGGTTCAGAAAGGCTGAAGGGGACTCCACTGTGGGGTTCAAAGAGCCACATGGCGATTGGGAGGACTATGAGGCTGGACCGAGACCGCCAACCTGTCAGCCTGGCTTTCCTCCATCCGCGCACCCCTCTACTCCTTAGTAGCACCTGCTGGTGGCCGGTGCCAGAGTTATGGGGGGAATATGATGGACGTGGGTCCTGCACTCATTACCTGTGTATTGGGGTGGCGGGGGGCGACCCTATAGCTGCGTTATTTAAGTGGGACAGGGCATAAAAGAAAGGGGCGCTGGGTCTGGGGGTCGGGACAGGCTCCAGCCAAGAACTTGAAGGCTGACTTTGAGTTAACCAGGTAAGGATGTAAATGAAGAGCGTTCTAGGCACAGACAACGGTGCCTGCTAAGGTCAGAGGTCTGAAGGGGACCATGTGCGGCTCCGGGATCGCGCTGGCAATAGTCACTAGGTGGCAGAGGCTGGGCTGAGTTTTGAAGGGTTGGCAAAAAGTACTTGAAGTCGTCGGGGTTGAGATGGGCTGACCCTGCACATGGGGCCGCATGGCCTCCTTGCAAAGCCCCTGAATAACACACAGTCCCGAAGCTGGAATCCAGGCCAGCCTGACACTGTCTGTCGCCCCCTGAAATTTGGTGGCGGTCCAGCTCTGACTGGGCCAGTGGCTGTGAAGTCAGGGTCGTCCCCTCCACCCCCCACCTCCCACCCCCGCTGACGACGAGCCGCTCCACAGGTGTTTACAACCCAGGGCGCTCAGCGAGTTTGCTGTGCCTTTTTACTTTCATTTATTGAATGGTATAAAACTCGACATTTATTGGCCACAGACCATTTCCGTGTTCCTGTAACTCAAAAAAGGGTTACATTTTAAAAAATGAAGTATCACCCGCTTCGAGTCTGTAATAGAGACCAGGCCTCGTTGGCACCCGCTGAATTATTAACATTAGAGACTCCGCAGTTGCATATTACATCGCGGAACATTCTTCCCAACACACTTTATTACACGCGCTTGTCTCAGCTGTCGACAGTCCATAACATAAAGCGACATAAGAGGGATGTGTATGCTCTCTCTCGCAAATAAATGGATGATGTCACCCACTGACCGGTTGCATTTGGACGTGACCTGCTGTAACTGACGGGAGCAGCCGTGACGGCCTCTCTGTGAAGACTGAATGTGAACACGGAGGCCGCCATGGATGGCCGGTGACCCTGGTGGGCTGGGGTCAAGCAGGAGGGGATGACTCCCTAACAGGAGCACCCCCCTCCCCAGAAGGAAGGGGAAGGAGCACAACCCCCGTGGCGAGGGAGGACTGGAACCACAGGCCTTGGCTGGGAGCATGCCAGCAGCTTGGCGGCCCACCTCAACCACTGGGGTGTCTACTCTGAGAATCACTTGAAAAATAACAACGCTTTCCCAGCACAGCCACTCTGCTGTGTCATTTAAACGCCCAGAAACCCCCTCGAGCGACACTAGGAGCCCCTTATTATAGGCGAGAATATTGAAGATCTAAGAGGTTGAACTTTTTTCTCAAGGTCGCTCAACTCAAGGTCAGTGGCAAGACCAGCACTAACCAGGCCCATCTGACTCTAAAGCCGGCTCGAGTCCCATGGAAAGAGCAGCGTTCTTCTCAGTAGGTGGCTGGTCTCTAGTCCCACGATTGAGATTGATTTCTCTAATACGCAGCTGCGCCAGCCAAGGATCACGTCAATATTTGTAAAACTTACACACGTATCTTTCTGCGCCTCACAAGGGGCTCCGACAGTGTTGTGATCCAATTCTCACAGCGACCGTGGGATTTTAGTCGTTATTGACAACCTGGAGTTAAGGACCCTGCCGGGGGGTGGGGGGTAGCAGGGGCTGGCTATTAATACTAATATTAGCCCAAGAATTTGGGGGTTTTGTTTTAGATTATTGGCTTTTCCATTTTTGTTTTGCTTTGTTTTCTTCAGAAAGCACAGGGTGTCCTCCCTCTTGAGAGACTCCACAGTCACACCTGGGAATTATTTTATAATTAAAAAAAAAACCATAAAGCCTTAAAGCCAGAAGAAACCTGAGGACGAGGGATAATTGCTGGTCGGTACTACACGGGGTAGCACGTGCAAGAATTTAAATTTAATCTGTTAGAAAAATGCTGGTTTTCTGTTTCAGGGATGCAGTGGTGGAGTGCTCTCTCCTCCTTACCTATGTTTACTACAGTAAAAGAGGGTAGTGCTATAAAAAGCCTGTGAAGGAAGCAGTAGAGCAATAGGGCAAGATGAAATTCCTAAAGCTGAAGTTTGGGAGACAAGGGTTGGACCTTAAGGAGAGGGCCTTCCTGTGAAACCTGCCCTTGGTGGGGGCAGGCCATCGCTCTCCTTTCGAGGGATTTCTCTCACTTGGATGAGGACTTTGAGCCCAGCAGGGCTGAGACCCAGGTCGTAAGGCAAGCCCTATGCCCTTCTCCAGCTGGTGCCCCACATCGCCCTCCAGGCTCTGCTGGGTGAGCTGCAAAGCTAGCCACGTCCCCTCCTGGCTCTGAAGCTGAGGTTGCCACATTTCTGACAGCATTCCAGTAAACCGTTCTAGAACAATTTTATAGACTGGGAAGCTATAATCAAAATTGGCAACTGAGCGGCAAACATATACACTTTGGCAAAACTATATGCAAACAACAACCGGGCTCTAATGCCATCCCTAGAGTCGATGTTTACGATGATAACTAGACAGAGATGATTTTTGCTTAAACATACCACTCATGGTCTCCAAGACTCAACATAGCCCAAACAGCTCCCTCAGGGCAAGCTGTCAGATCATTTTAATATACATCCTTGTCCGCCCCACCCAGGTCAAGATACTCAACCTTTTTCCTCTGCAGCAGGTTCTCCAAGTGCCATCCCTCCCAGGGGAGTCACTGTTCTGACTTCTGTCGCCACATGTTGGTTTTGCCTATTCTTGAACTTCACACAAATGGAATTTTACAGAATATGTTCTTGTGTGTATGCCTTCTTTTATTCAAAATTGAGCCACTTAAGTTTCACTTGTGTGTATAGTAGTTCATTGTTTTTCATTACTGCTTAATTCTGTCTACCTATCTACCAACTATCCATCCAGCCATCCCTCTGTCCATCTGTCTGTCTATCCAGCCAGCCATCCTTCTAACCATCCATCCATCCAACCATCCGTCCATTCTTCCTTTTTCCTTCCTTCCTTCTATCCATCTACCCATCCATCCTTCCATCCATTTATCCTTCTGTCCATCCATCCACGCAGCCTACCGTTAATGGACATTTCCATTGTTTCCATTTGGAGGCCATTATGAAAAACACAGCGGAAACTATTCTTGTGTGTGTCTTTGGCAGGTACAGGCATTCGGTCTCTCAGTGACATATTAAAGAGATAAAATAGCTGAGTTATAGAGTGTATGGATATTTGGGTTTTAGTACATATTGCACGACACTTCCAGAGTGTTTCTTTAAACAGACCTTTTCGGACATTTTACAAATGGCTTTAATTCATTTTCTAGACAACTTCTCTGGCTCCTGATCAAAGGGTCTATAAACTCGTAACTGGATTAGTCTAATATTCAAGGTATTACAGTTAAAGTGGCTAATTTTCTCTCTCTGTTAGCTCACTAAAATTCCCTCAAATGAGGAATGTAAAGCTGTGATATGAAATTCATTTTTACATAAGTGTTTTTTTTTGAAGTATTAGCTCTTTCTGTGTAGCTGGGATAGTCCTGCCTCCACTCACCTCTTCTTCTAGAGGCTCCAAGCTGAAGGCTGCTTTGTGGCCATGGGTCCCCACTGCCCTGGTTGTTACCAGGTTCTAACGCTGGGCCTGGACACCCATATTTCTGATTGTGCTTCCTGAGTCATCCCGTTTGGCCAAAGTTCCTGGCACTTGTCTTTCCACCTATGTAGTAACGGTCTCCTGCTCCAACCAACCAACCTCCCAACTCCTATCTTCAGATTTTCAATGTGTCTAATCCCTTTCAAGCTCTGGTCTCCATTCATCCACACTGCACAGGCCTCCAGGCCATGGATTACGGATACTGATAAAATTTAGTGGTTCGGGAACAGGCACTAACGCATCCAAGCTCCAATGTTACTAACCGAGGAGGGGAGGGTTAGTGACTTCACTGCTCTTGGGCTCCATTTCCTCAACTATAAAATAGATAAAGAAGATGTGGTCTGTATGTACATTGGAATATTACTCAGCCATCAGAAAGGATGCATACCCACCATTTGCATCGACGCAGATGGAACTGGAGGGGATTATGCTGAGCGTAATAAGTCAAGCAGAGAAAGACAATTATCACATGGTTTCACTCATATGTGGAACATAAGGAATAGCGCAGAGGACCAGAGGGGAAGGGAGGGAAAACTGAATGGGAAGAAACCAGAGAGGGAGACAAAGCATGAGGGATTCTGGACTCCAGGAAACAAACGGAGGGTTTCAGAGGGGAGGGGAGGAGGTTGGGGGAGATGGGTAGCTGGGTGACGGGTACTCAGGAGGGCACATGTGATGAGCACTGGGTGTTATGTGCAGCTAATGAGTCATGGAACACTACATCAAAAACTAATGATGTAGTGTGTGGCGGCTAACTGAGCATAATACAAAAATAAAAAAAATAAAGTAGAAATAGTAATGGCACCGGCCTCAGAGGGTGGTCGTGAAAATGAGATGGGACGGTCTATGAGAAGCCCCATGGTCAGCCCTCAGTGAGTGCAATCTGTCACTGTTATTAATGCTAGAATAGAGCCTTCAAATGGCCACTTCCCCCACTCATATCTCACTTTGTTCCCCACCACCGCATAGAGACTCTCAGCAAATCTCTCCTGCAGGGTTTCTGTTCTTTGGATTCATCCCGAAGGCTCTCAGCCAGCTCTCCTGATTTCCTGACTCTGACTGCAACAGAGGAAGTGCCTTCCTCATGACTGTCCTGCTCCCCCACATTTCTCACCCCCTTCCAGTTGGCTGGGGCCAAAGGACTACCGCCAGCCAATGGCAAGTGTCACTTAAAGGTTGAGGCATTTGGCTCTTTCTTCCTCTGCCACAGCTGCCAAAAAGGCCGTGTGCTCTACACAGTATGTGTTGCCAGAGCCTCTGCCAGCCTGGGGCCCTCAGTAGCTATGTGGACAGAGCTCCCAGTGGACCCACGTTGGACGTGTAACTGGGCAAGGAAAAAACCGTTGGTGCATTACAGCTACTAAACCTTTGGGGCTAACTTGTTATGGCAGCAGAGCTAGTCTAGCCCTGACTAATACACCAACTTTTAGACTGACAATCGGTTAATGAGCCTCTTTTGGCCACGCCCCTTCCTTAGCTGTCCTGGAGGGATTCCCAGGCTGCACCAAGCCCACTTTCCAGGAACCCTTGCAGCATCTTCTTGAGCATCTCCTTACACCAGAACTGTGCCAGTGAAAGTCTGGTTGCAGCCAGTGACCCTCAAGAGTCTTGCCCGAGTCAGTAAGAGGTTCTAAGAATTAATTTCACTTCCTCCTTTGCCAGAAGTATTAGGCTCTCATCCAGGACAACTTGACAGTCAATGTATCTAGGCTTCTCTCAATTCTCTAAATATGCCAGTAACTTCTCATATTCACCGGTCCCTCTGCCTATATTTTTACCCCTTTACCTCCTTTCTGGGCTAACAATCTTCAAATCCCAAAATAAGTGCCATTTCCTCCAGGAAGCCTTCCTCGATTCCTCCAGCTTGGTGAGGAACCATTAGCTATCTACTCCCGCACCACCCAAACTTACCCTTGGCAATGCTTGGAGCATCTGCTTGTCTTGTTTAGTGTCTAATCTGCTAAGCCCTCAACTTCATGATGACAGGGGTGTCACCTGGCTCATTTACCACTCTATTCTCATTCGCAAATTCTGCACCTGGGAGAGAGTGGGTGCTTACAAATTATCCACTGATCCTATAAAAATTATCTGCCTTTACAAATAAGAAGGAGACAAATTTAGGTTGCTGGCCTCTTCAACATGTAAGCAAGCTCTCACATTAAAATCCCATATCTAGAATGAGATGACTCTCCTTTGAGATAGCCCATAACTCGTTGTAGTGTACAGAATTTTTTCCCACAAATTGCTTTCTGTTTTGAAAATACAAAATAAAATCGGATCTGTGGCTTCTCGACTCTGCCTCATACAGTAGCTTACTGAAATGCTGGCACTATTTTTATGGGCTAGAAATTAGTGGCATGCTCATAAAGAGAAATGCCATGAAAGCCTGGATCCAGATCTCCAAATTATAGAGTGAACACAATTCCGATGAATAGAGAACCCCAGAACACAGCAACACTCTCCAGACAGGCGCAGTGTTGAATTATTTGGACTTGTCATCCTTCAGCACTACAAAGAAAAATTTCCAACAGAGCAAAATGCTTGCAGAAAATTTTCTACCCACCACTCTGAGTCAACACATGACACAAGCTATCCCAGGATACCCCTCTCTGTCACACAGTTATGGCAAAGATAACAACCCCCCACATCGTCTTGGAAGGGGTGTTGGAAAACCAGCTTTTCTGAATAAACCACTAGGGGCCATTTTTGAATTAATTTTCTGGGTTGGAACAGACGTGGAAGCAACTGATCCAATAAAAAGAACACGGTAACGAGATCCACCCACATATACCAGCTTTTCGCGTCTTGTTTCTGGCGTATCTACGTCCGTTTCTCTCTCTATGTCTAGTTTTAAGGCCTTGCAAGAGTACATGACTACATCATGAAAAGTAACTTAGTAATTTATTTTATTTCTAAACAAAATCAATGCTTCGGTTGGCGTGTTTTTTATTCCCTCATGCATTCAAGCAAATATTGTGGTTCTTGGTAAAAGAATATATATATATTTTTTTCCTGCTTCTAAAACCCTCCTTCTCATATTTTGGTAATATCTCTGTTGTGACATCTAGAAATTCTAAGTCTTTGAGAAAATCTGCATTGCTTTTGAACACTGAACACTTTGACAGTTGGGGCAATTTTCTCGTCGCTCACCCCGGAGAATCGAAGCTGCTCTCTTTCTAGCTAATGCATCAAGGGAAATTACGAGACAGTGCGAGTTTTCTCTCCTGATTACAGAACCCCTCTCTGATTGTGCCACTGCAAAGACCAAATGCATGCAGACGTTTGAAATAAGAATCAGTCCTGACTGTTTTTAACTGCTTGTTAACTCTTCCTGAGTTGGTAAAACGACAGTAAGTTGGGGTTACTGCAGGGAAGAGAGCACCGTTTCCAGAGGGAAGTGCCGTGGAAATGAATCAAAGAGGCTCAAAGTTGCTTAGGAGAAGCCTTGAACTTAAAGCCATCCAACCAGCTGGATGAGGGGTGAGTCCTCATGGATAAACTCGTTAATTCCTCAGGCACGTGCCACGACTTACCCCAAGCACTCCACCGCTGTGTGGGAGCTCCCTGAACTCAAGGGGGCTGCCTGAGCCTGGCAGGAAGCCACCCCTCCCAACCTACTTTTCTCCAAACCAGTGGGGGGGTGGTCATGATGAGTGTCCCGGGGCTGCCATAACCAAGCACTAGGGGGCGCTGGTCAACCCGGCGCAGAAAGTGATAATGGTACCCACTGCCTGGGGTGGTAGTGAGGGTTGGAAGTGTGTGACTACACAGAGGGGACACAGAGGCGTGCCAGTCACACAGGGCAGGCCGATGAGCGTGGCTGTCTAGCAACTGCCTCCACGCCCAGGCAGGGTTCCTGGATTCCTCTGCATGGCACACACCTATCTTTATCCTAAGGTCAATGCTTTCTGCCTCCCGTGACAAATATTTAGCCTCCGAGACAGATCCTGTTGGACGTGTGAGGCAAATTTTGGGCCTGAACGTTCTCTTACCTTTTCCGTCCCGCATTTCCCTCCCCTTGGCCCACGTCTTGACCAACTATGTGGAGCCTGGAGAAGGGCTGGCAAAAGTGTGATCTGGGAACTGCTTCCCGGTAGTGTTTGTCTCTGAACCTGACAACGAAGAAGTGTGCTTTGTGCCTTTTGGAGAAGTTTTCCAGGCACACACAGCCACCATCGATCAGTCTGTAAAGGGGCCCTGATATTTTGGAACGAATGGCCTCTCTGGCCCTCTGCCGTCAGCCATTCCATCTGGCGTCCCGTGGTCAGGGTCTGAGCGGGGAAGGGGGCTGCGATCATGGTCATGCTCAGGCCTCACACTCATCTCTGCTCCGTGCTTCACGACTTGAGAAAAAAGTAAATCCGCCTTGACTTACTTTGCTTTAAAATATGTTTCCTGCGGTACTAGCAGGCATTATGGGCTCAAAAGCTAATTCTTGAATTATTTTACCAGCATAATCCTGGAGTTTAAAGTGAGGTTCAACCCAAACAGATCCATGCTTTTCTTTCTCTTTCTCTTATTTTTGTCCAGTCTCTGAAATATTTTCTGGATTTAGCTGGATTCAGGATCAGAGTTAAAAGCGCGTGCTGGGTCCCATCAGCGGGTCTCAGGGGTCACCCGGATGGGCATCACGTAGAGGGTCCGTCTGGGAGAGGGCGTGGTCCCCACCCACACAGGTCTGCGTGGGTCTGGAGACTGGGCTTTTCTAAGAGGTTCCTAAGGGATGCGGATGCTTCTGGGGCACACTTGGAGAACAATTTAGAATAATCGATCAGTGTCTTCATGAGTGATCATGGAGGACATATTTCTTCCCCAAGTATTTCCTTATTATTATTATTTTTTAAAAGTAGTTTCCAGGGGCGTCTGGGTGGCTCAGTTGTTAAGCTCTGCCTTCAGCTCAGGTCATGACCCCAGGGTCCTGGGATCGAGCCCTGCATTGGGCTCCCTGCTCCGCCAGAAGCATGCTTCTCCCTCTCCCACTCCCCCTGCTTCTGTTTCCTCTCTTGCTGTATCTCTCTCTGTTAAATAAATTAATAAATAAGTATTAAATAAATAAATAAATAAAATCTTAAAAAAGAAAAGAATAAAAAGGAAATTAAAAGTAGTTTCCAAGGCTTCCAGCAAACACTGAGACCTCACCTAATGTTGGAACCACACACCCAGCAACTGCCCTGTGAGGTGGGTGCTTTTATCAGCCCTCTTCCAGAGTGAGACCTGGGTCCCCACAGCTGGGAGGTGACACACCCCGGGGCCTGGGTCCTTAGCTAGTGCTGGCACTGGGCTCACTTCTTAGGAGACACTCAGTTCCCAACTCTTACTCTTTTGGGTATCCAAGCTTAACCCCTTCCTTTCTTTGGGACTTCAGTCTTCATCCTGTCTCCTGGGAGGGGTCAAATATTTTCTCCTTCTTCTTCTTAGTATCTCACATTAGATCACAGGATATGTCCACAGATCAGAATGTTAACTGCTCTTTCGCCCCTAAGCGTAACAAATGGGTTCATGGTTCCATTTGCTCGATTTTGTTTACTCTGAGATCACAGCTTGCCTCCTTCTGCACATGCGTGTGTGACTGTGGGCATAAACCGTCCTTTCTTTCATGAGAAACAGGTAATAAGGATGTTTCTAGTGCTTTAAAAAATATTCTTCCTTGGCAAAATAAAAAGCTGGTATCCTTTCAGCAGTCCTCAACATTTTGAGGAGGGGGTGGAATTTTTGGTAACATTTCAAACCCTGGGCACCATGGGCCTAGAGTCCCGACGATCTGAAAGACCTTTAGCATGTGTAGTTGGTCTCACTTGTAGTTGGTTCTCTGTGTCTGGCTTTTCCAAGACACACACACACCTGTGCACGCACATGCACACGCCTGCACACACAGGCATGCACACACTTTTTCAAGCTAATTGTCTACTCAGGTGGGTGGGAGAAAGCATGCTCTTTGGGTTAGAAAGTCTGGTTCTGTCTGTAAGTTGGTGACAGACACCCGGAGCCCATGTTGCCAACGAGACCCCCCGGCTTCTCGTCCTGTCCCTGCGTCTCTTCCTCTCTGTGGAAAAATTATGGGCTGCAGCCCTTCTCCCAACATTGCCTTATTCCAAGGGTTAGCTGTCAAGATACCTCCAATTTTTTGATAACGTTTTGAGAGATAGAAACTTTTGCCAAAGAAAATTATTCTCTCATTGGCGTGTTGTGTAATTTTAATATTCCATTAGACTCAGTCCACTTATCTCTATAATTTCAAATTGTACCGTATCACTTATGGGCTGCAAAAGGATTTTCACAGGCAAGTTCAGTCCAATTGTGAAATGGTGTGTTTATCAGTTTCCTCAAAATGTCATCTAAATTCATATTTCACATTCCAAGATCTGTGCTGTGTTCTCTCTCTGTCTCGTAGAGCAAAAAATTACACACATCCAACTATCACTTCTAATATGAATAAAAAGTGTTCTTCATTTTATCTATTCAAAACCAATATCCCTGAAGAATTTAAACATCTCACTTTTTTTCTTTTATTTCTCACAAAATAGCCCCAGGAGAAACCCATCATACACATCTCAGCCATCCATTCGGAGGGCTATGGGCTCAGTCAAGAAAGCAAATCCCATTTGTAAAACAAGACAAAAACAAAAAAAAACCAAAAAACCCCGCAAAAATCATTGAAGTTGAGATAATGACAGACGCCAAGATGGGCCGATGACGTCATACCAGGCTTCCAATAACTCTTTCCGGGTTCTTGCCACCTGGGCACCTACGAGCTGTGTGACCCTGGACAAGTTATCTACCCTCTCTGAGTCGTCTCCTCATGTGTACTGTGAAGAAGGGAACAGTTCCCCAGACTCCAGGAGAGTTAGAATTAAATGGGATTTCACAGAAAGTATTTGATCTAATGTGTGGCTCATACTGACCCTTTGATAAAAGTTAGTTCCTATTATTAGTATTATTTTTTTATTGCCAAATAAGGACTCTTTGATAAATGAAGTTTGTTTCATTCCCTCTGAATTCCTAACCCTTGCCTTTATGTTTTCTTCCCTCTGCCAGGAACACTCATCTTCCTCCTCTACCAAAAAACTTTTTTTCTTACTCTCTAAGTCAGAGGTTGGAGGTTCATAGGTCACATCTGGCCCACCACCTGCTTTTGTCAATAAAGTTTTGTTGGAACCTGGTTGTGCTCATTTGTGTACGTGCTGTCCCTGACTACTTCTGTGCTATAGTGGCCAAGCTGGGCACTTGCAACAGAGACCACACAGTCCACAGAACCTCAAATATTTACTTATGTGTGTGGCCTTTGATAGAGAAAGTTTGATGATCACCGCTCTGACCTCCCAGCTCAGGACTTTCCACTCCAGGCCACCCACCTCAGCCCTCTGGGAGGCAGGCCCTGAGACCATGATTTGGGTGCAAACAGGTGACCCCAAGAAGCAGGAGGGAGGGAGAGGGAGAAGTGAGCCAGAAAATGGAAAAAGCCATGCATGGGGCAGTGATGAGCAGGTCATTGCCATGAACCATGGGGTTCAATCTCACAGGGAGACGGTTTACAGCAGCCTCACCGCTGATCCCACTTGGAGGGCGAGGATGGGGTATTTCCCTCCATCTTATTTCTCGAAGGCTCAAGGCTGCTCTTGAGCATCAAGTCCCGAGCGGGGTAAGCACAGGCTCGTGGTGAGACACAGCCCCAGGAAGGCAGTGGCCGGGCTCGAGGGGCCAACAGCCCCACGGGGATGGCGAAGGCTGGGGGATCTGGGCGGCCACCAGTCCCACCCAAGAGGCAGGGTCCATGGGTAATCAGGGGTGAGGGAACGCACGATCTACCTCCAATTTCCCATCCCACCTCCTCCCTGCCCCCCTTTGGGACTCCAGTCAGTTGTCGAACCAGGGTCACTAGAAGGAAAACACTGCCCTGATTTGGCGGGCTCCACAGCTGCTAAGCAAAAATTATTTTCAAATTACGTGATGAGACTCGAGGTCAATTTTTACTTGAGAACAAAGAGGTTTGGGCACATGCCATGAGACAGGATCAGGCAACTCAGAAAGCTGTTCCGGCGGGCAGAGCCGTATTAGACATGAACAGCCCGGCTCAGTTAAGCGTTCACTGCCTTCGGAGAGGTTTTCTTGGTTCTCTAATTCCCTCCGCCAGAAGCAACCAGTCATTATTCTACGGCTAAGAATGGGATTAACACTACACCCTCGTTAATGCTGCTTCCAAACTCTGCTGAAAGACTTACTCCTTCTACTCAAATATGCTTTGGAAAGACTGTGGGCTTCACCATATTTGGCCGAAATTTCCCCAAGTTCTCAGACACCCTCTTCAGCCACACGACCGTCTTCCGAGCGCCTCTTAGGAAGGATCCTTCTCAAGTACGAGTACTTTGCAAACCTCCTCAAGAAACCCAGGGCTGACAGAGGAGAGAGACGTTATCAAAACCTTGTTCTTCCTTGTGATCACTTCAGGAATAGGATGATAAATAATTGGTGCGCCGGAAGGAGGAGGCGCAGACAGTCCGCTGGGGAAGGCAGGGAAGGCTGCACCGAGGGGCTGTTCACACCAGATCTGGAAGGGGAGCGGACACGAGCTGCCACGCTAGCAGAGGACACGGCGTATGGGCCTAAGAGTGCTGTTGCCCCACGACCAAGCTGCCCGACTGTCCTGCTCTCCAGCCACCACGGACGCTCAGTACCTCGCGCAGTTGCCGTGGGTGAGAAATTCAGAAGCCGCTTAGCTGGCTGCGGCGGGTGCCGTGTTGCTCCTGGGCTGGCCTTCGCGATGTGGGTGAGGAAGCAGTTATTCAAAAGCTCGTCAGGCTAGAAGATCTGCTTCCGAGAGGGCCGGGTCGCCCTGCTGCTGAGTCGGGGCTGGCTGCCAGAAGGTGGCCCCGGTTCTTGCCCCCGAGCCCTCTCCACAGGGCTGCTCGAAGGCTCTCCCAACATGGCAGCTGGCGTCCCCCATGGCAAGAAAGAACAAGAACAATCCAGTCTTGGATGGCTCACAGTGTCATTTCTGTAGATCCTATTGGTGACACAGGTCATCCGCTGGCGGGGTGGGGTGCTACCTAACAGCAGGGGTACCAGGAGGTGGAAATCCCTGGGAGCCATCCTGCTCATTAACAGATGTGAGAGGTCCCTCATCCTCGAGGGACAGGGAAAATGTTGATGTCACTGGAATGCAGGAGGAATTAGGGAAATAGTGGCAGGAGACAGAATCAGAAAGCACGGGTCCAATTCCAACCCAGCACTCCACGCAGCCCTACAGCCTTCCGAGTGGGGGTATGACTCCGGGCTACCTTTCAGTTCTGACGGTGTGGATTAGCTGCCCTGGCCCTTGGCTACAAGGTTTGCCAAACACCATATGCCTTTACTCTTGCAGCAGGTTGCTGTCCTTTCTCTAGAACCAACTGTTGGACTCAATCAATGGGTTTGTTTGGGGGCCATGAACCCAAAGTTTAAAATTCACAATCTGATGAGTTTTTTTTTTTTTTAACTTCCTTTTCTATCAGTTAAGAGAATGGTTGAGAAGTGTCCCTGGGGACCCAGCATGTGGGGATCCTGTGATGGTAGACACAGGAGAGACAAAGGCATAGAGCAGCCATCAAGAACGGCTCTGTCTAGGGGTTCCTGGGTGGCTCAGTGGGTTAAGCCTCTGCCTTCGGCTCAGGTCATGATATCAGGGTCCTGGGATCGAGCCCTGCATTGGGCTCTCTGCTCAGCACAGAGCCTGCTTCCCTCTCTCTCTCTGCCTGCCTCTCTGCCTACTTGTGTTTTCTCTCTCTGTGTCAAATAAATAAATAAAATGTTAAAAAAAAAAGACTGGTTCTGTCTAGTAAGAGGGGGGCAGGCAAGGGGACCCAGCCTATGGGGGCTCTCCTGGGGCCAGGAAGAGGGGTGTGCAGCAAGGGAGGGGGGATGGGGTTTTACAGGTTTTTGTGCCATGGACACTTTAAGAAAGACTGAGGAAGCACGTGGACCCCTTCTCAGAATATGCCAGACATAATGCCGACATTTCTGCGTCCTCTGTGACACGACAGGAAAACATCCCATGACAATTGTTGTCAGCAGCAGCAGGAACAGCTAATACTGCCCAGCTCTGCCGGCCCTCCCTCGGGAAGAAAAGAAACCTGAAATGTTTTCTAATCCACGTTCATGTGCCCCCACCTAGAGTCTGTCCCCAGACCTCAGGCAAGGACCCTGCTCTAGAGCAAGTTATGGGATGTTTTTTGTGCGTGTGTTGTTTCTGTGTGTGTGGGTTTTTTTTTTGTTTTGTTTTGTTTTTTTAGAGAAGGGAGCTCTTAAAGCGAGAGAGTCTGATGCTTTGTCTGAGGCTGATTTTTTTTCTTTTTTAAAGATTACATTCTCCTGTCATCATGGGACTTATCTGGCAGGACACTAATTGCTTGCTCGTATGAATATATTTCCTATTTTTTTAAAAAAAACACCGCTATGAACAACTGTTATTTAAGAAAAACATTCTTTGAAGCCATGACTCTTGGCATCCTGGGAGACCAGGTAATCTCATTATCTGCTTTAACACCAGCGGCCACCATCTGGGCTTCTGGAAGAAGGGATGAGGCCATTATCTCTCACTTGACAGCCGCAAGGCACAGCCCACGTGCCATTCAGAAGGGACACTGTCCCAGGGGTGGGGTCCCTCCTTGCTTGGTGGAGAACACCAGGTTGGGGTCGTAAACATTTGGCCCTTCCCCACCCCCCACCCTAGCAAAGCCTCAACTGCCTTCTGCACCCATCTAGGAGTAGCGACATTTGGCATGCTGAGTGATCTCAGATGGCATTAACCCTTTCCTCTAATAGGAAATTGGCTGTGCGCTATGCTCAAGAAACCCCTCCAAAGTTCTTCCTGCACAGCAAGCCCTCCCAAGTCTCTAATTCAAGCACAAAACACTCGCAAATTTATTTGCCCACAGACTCTTGTCTCTGTCAATTTGCTTCATTGTAACCAAGCTTATGGTCTGGTCTCCAGTGTCCTGTGTCTTGTTCCTCAACTGGTTCTAACGTGGGAAGGAAAGGCAGGACACCGTTCCCGAACCCTAGCACCTCAACACTACAGCATTTCCATCAATGGATCAAGACCTCACCTTACACCCTCGGCTTAACTGATAAGGATGTGACCATTCTCGCCAATGTAGACCAAGCAGCTACGACGTGCAGATGTCCACAGGAAGCAAAGAACCACAGTCCTGTGTAGATGTGGCAAGGCTGGGTGTATGGAAGGAAGGAGAACTGGGAGGCTCTCCTGTGTCCTTAATGAGAGCTGATGGAAGCCACCGCCTGAAGGCAACACTGGCATTTCCCTCCACGACTCTGGAGGACTGGCTGGGTTGGAGGGCAGCCCCTCAACCTTCCAGAGAGTTCCTGGGCCATGCCTTATAAAGATCTGGTCAAGGGGACTCCATCCTGGTTCCAATACATCTGGGTCCTTCTCAAGTCTTGTCATTATTTTGTTATTGGTGACAAATGCCTCCTATGGGTTGAGAGCTGTGTGCCACAGTTGATACACTTCACACGTCATGACCTTCAGTCATCCAAACGGTGTGAAGCAGACTGTGTCAGTTCCCTACAGACGCTGTAACAAATGGTGTAACTTTGCAACTTGGAAATTACATGAATTAATTATCTTGCATTCTGAAGGTCTGAAGTCTAAAGGAGGGGGTCTCACTGGTGACACCAAGGTGTTAGCAGGGTTGCCTCCTTCTGGAGATTCTAGGGGTGACCTGGTTTCCTGGCCTTTTCCAGTTTCTAGAAGCTGTTTACGTCTCTTGGATTTTGACCCCTCTCTCCAGTTTTCAAAGCCAGCAGCATAGCATCTTTAAATCTCTGACTTTGACCCTCCTGCCTCTCCCACATAAGGGCCCTTGTGATCACGTCAGGCCCAAATGGAACACCCAGAACAGTCTCCACATTTCCACATCCTTGACTTAGTCACACCTGCAAAGTTCCTTTTGCCCTGTAAGGGAGCCTGTTCGTGAGGCTCTGGGATTAGGAGGAGGACATTTGGGGGTCATTATTCTGTCTACCCACAGGTCATGTTATGAGCTCCATTTTAGAGGTGAAGAAATGAAAGCTCAGAGAAGTGAAGGAACTTTCCCAAGGTCACACAGCTAACTGGATGAAGCGCCCAGATTCCTCTTCAGGGCCCTAGAATTCCCAGACGCATGTTCTGAGCCATTTCACCTCACAGCCTTGCTAATGGGAGAGCTGAGGGAAACCAAGGTTCCCAAAGGTATGAAAAGGCTCAGAGCAAAGAACAAAGAAACCCCTGATATAAGTTTCATAAACTCTAAGGCTTTCTTTTAGTTGTTAGCAGCCTGGGTGAGCAGACAAAGCAGAAGCTTTGGGGTCAAGTCCAGTTCCCAGGGTCAGCATGTGAGGCAGGCAAGTCACATCAGTCTTCGGGAAACCGTTAGTCCTGTGATAAAACGGGCAGTCCTGTGCGTGTCATGGCCCTCATTTAATGCCTGGCTGGAACAAATGGATGCTGTAATTGTTCACAGAGTAGCTGCCCAGAGAGAGCGTGACATACACTCCCTCGCATATATCAGAAGCTAATCTAACACCAAAACTAGGTAAGAATGGAGAAGTCCCCCATTTCTTCCCCATCCCAGAAATCCAGAGCCCGGAGAGACAGGAAAACTAGAATTAGGGCCCAAGAAGCCTTCTGGGGAGAAAAATCAGTCTGCAAAAACAATTCATCAGACACAGGAGAGAAAATATCTAAAGGAATTTAATTTTGATTCCTGCTTTCGAGGTCCATAAATAGAGATGCTGTTCATTGAATTTCAACAGTCCTTTCTACAGCTGTTCATTGCAAAGGTCAAAAAACATTCATTTCCCACGGCTGTCTTAAAAACACAGAAGCATACACCACAATATGTCTATTAAGCTGCCTGTTGGAACCGGTGATGGGAGAATTGAGCAGCCGGCCAGCGTGTGTTCTTAGGAAAGCCACGGCCACTGCTGTCACTTAAGGAAATGGAAATGCTTATCTTTTCAAGGGTGGAAGTGTTGACAAGATTTACCCTAACAACATTTCTCCCTGACATCTGAAACGTGTTTTTAGCCATCACAGCAATATTGGTGGAGGCCCCGGGGCCTACCACTACTCCCACTGCTTTGTCACTGACTCAACCAGCTCCCATAGAAACCAGTCTCAATGCAAGGTGACAGTCTTGCCACTGCTCGTTCCATCACAGTGTGGTGTCCTAACCTGGCTGGGATCCCCTGTCCTCAGGTTCCGAGCTATGATTGCTTTTTCAGGATGATAAGCAGCACTGTATTCTCATTACCAAGACAGTACGTAGTCATGGCACCCAAACGAGAAAGTACAGAGAACATGTACTACTTTTCCAAGTATAAGCTTGTATTGATTCACTTAATCCTCATGACAACCCTTTGAGGGAGGCACATTATGATTCCCATCCTACAGCTGAAGAGTCTAAGGCATGTCTCCAACCATAAGGCTTTTTTCCTCTACATTGTGCTACTTTCATACTACAAAGCCCCATGGGAGCATTGGCAGGGAGGTCAAAGAAGAATATTTAATGATGTGGCAATCATAATTTTGGCCAACAGTTGTTCAAGCTACTAACGTTTCTAATATCACTGAGCTGGGAAGAGCCAGAGCAGAAATTTGAGCTCAGGTCAGGTCCTCTGGATCTCAGACTGTCATCTCAGATGCTGCACTGAAACAAAAGTCAGATCCTAAAGGGACCACTCTGAACACATTCACACAAATCGTTTCACATGTTGGACCATGTTATTGACTGAATGTTTCTGCCCCTCTAAAATGCCTATGTTGAAGCCCTAACCTGCAATGGGGTAGTATTGGAAAGGGGGGCTTTTGGGAGGTAATGAGATTTAGATGAGGAAGGGAGAGCCCTCATGATGGGGCTAGTGTCCTTCTAAGAAGATGAAGAGAGACCAGAGCCTTCTCTCCCTGCATGAGAAGATAGAGCAAGACGGTGCCCACCCAGGGCTCTCATCTAGAATGAATTGGCCGGTGCCCTGCTCTTGGATTTTCAGTCTCCAGAACTGTGAGAAATACATTTCTGTTGTGTAAGCCCCCCAGTAGATGGTATTCTGTTATGGCAGCCCGAACAGAATAAGGTGATGCACGTATACAAACGAAAAAGAAACACGGCTTGTGTGATGTTTTGCAAACTGCTCGATAATACACTGTGACCACTGTTCCATGTCACTATACATGCTTTTACCACGTCTTTTACATGATTTAATGGAATCCCAACGTACGACTACGGCACAATTTGTTGAACAGATCCCCAGTGGCCTGACACTTAGTTTGGTTCTTTAGATGAGGATTGAATGAAATGTCCCCTCGTGAATGCTTTGTACACATATGTGATGGTGTGAATCGTGGTGTCAAAGGAGAGAGGGGCATTTGTAGAAAGCCATTTGATCCTTATTGCCAAAATACCCAACAAATAATTGGACTGATTTATATTTCCACACTAGGGCAGGAGAGAGCCTTTTCTCATAACTCTTTCGACCAAGTTACAGGGATCACTTGAGCTGAGTAGCCAGAAGAAGGCCAGAAGAAGCAGCCAGAAGGCCTCCTGGTGAACATCAAAGGCCCATAGCCAATCAAAATAATAGTTGTTTCAAAACCTCACTGTTTTTCTTTCCCATGTTGAAAAGAAGTTTCAAAATAAATTTCCTCCATGAAAGTACCAACCAGATAATCAATAATACTGATTCCAATAATGGGGGAAAATGCATGAACTTTAGGGATGGGCCGATACAGGTTCACATCTCAGTGATGTCAGGTGTCCCCATCTCTGTTCCGACTCAGGAAGTCGGCTCTGATGTGACCAAGAGAGTCACTGCAAATGGTTTCATTCAGAATTTAGTCTGTGTCAGTTGTACTGGTTTTGGACGGAACTTGTTGTTTTAATTACTGCAACCAAATCTTGAGTTTAGAATTAATTAACAAGTGTCTAAAATGATCCATTTATAATCATGGGGAAATGGGATGGTTGTGCCAGAAAAATGAAATTGAACTCATCATTCATGACCTAACTCCTGAACCTAGAATCCAACCCCAAGGTGATGATTAGTAAGGGGGATTCAGTATTTTGAGAGTGGATATCAACACATGAACACGTGCAACCAGTAGATGAAACTGGTACTAACTGACCATTTTCACCAAAAGTTTGATAGATCATGGGCTGGCCAACGATGGCACGTGGGCCAAAGCCAGTCCAGTGTCTGTTTTCCAATGGCTCATGAGCTAAAAATGCTTTTTATATTTTTAAATAATGGCACTTTAAATGGTTATATAAGTATCTACATATAGTCTCAATTTTGCCTCTTGGTCCAAAAAACCTAAAATATTTAATATCTGACCCTTAATGAGAAAATTTCCAACCTCGAACATGATAGATGTCCCTATAGGTTGAAGTCCCTCTACGGTTGAATGTGACAGCACAGCGCCATGTAGCGAATAAAGTTGGTCGTGCCTTTTGGACACCAAGCCACACTACCAACAAACTTTTATTCTCTGGAAAAGTATAGCAAATTAGATCCTTCCTTAAAACAAAACTGAAAGAAATGTGGATCCCAGCACTTTGAGACGCCATCACGTCTTGAAGTGGTCTATTGCTAGCTTGCTTTAATCTAAGCCTTGAGGTTTCTGGTCAGCCTCCCTTAATGACGCTTTGCAATCGACCCTGAGAGCTGCCGTCCTTGCCAGGGTCCCAGCTAGGAGCCAAGCACAGGAGAGGCAGGTTTGAAAGAGCTGCTCTCCAAAGACTCTGCACCCACTTTCCTTCCCTTAAAGGACTGTTCCCGATATGGCGAGAAGTGAAGCTTGCCCCTATTTTCTCCACCAGTTCAAAGCCAGGATGGAACTAGACATTCTTTCTAAACTAGGGTACATCTGTCCAACTGGGGCTATGAATGGGGGTGAGATTTAGAGTGGTGTCACTGAAGTACTATGACTGGAAAATGTGTGAAGTAAAATGTGCTTTACCAGGCTCGTCCTAGTTCCTGGCTGACAGAGAGAAGTAGGTACTATTTGTTTTGAGAGAGAGAGAGAGAAAGAGAGAGAGAGGGAATGCACATGTGAGGTGGGGAGGGCCAGAGGGAGAGAATCTCTAGCACATTCCCCCAACACAGTGGAGCCCAATGCAGGGCTCGATCTCATGACCCTGAGATCACGACCTGAGCCAAAGTCAAGAGTCAGATGCTTAAGCCAGCCGCCCCAAGAAATATGTGCTCACTAAAATAATTAAAATAGGGGCGCCTGGGTGGCTCAGTGGGTTAAGCTGCTGCCTTCGGCTCAGGTCATGGTCTCAGGGTCCTGGGACGGAGCCCTGCATGGGGCTCTCTGCTCAGCAGGGAGCCTGCTTCCCCCCCTCTCTCTGCCTACTTGTGATCTCGTTCTCTTTCTGTCAAATAAATAAAATAAAATCTTAAAAAAATAAAATAAAGTAACTAAAATAACTTTTCCCCAAAAGGAAAAAGGGCTTCGATTTTTAGGGTCCTTCACATAAAGTAAGATGGAGAGATTTAAAATGACAGAAAAAGAGAAGTGCTCTAAATTCATCATCGCCCTGCATTTTAAGTTATTTTTACCCTACAAAAAAAGAGAGAAAAGGAGAGAAAGCTCAGAGAATTACACATTTGTCAAATACGGAAAGATGAGTCTCTGTTAATGACAAAGCTAAGTGTCTCTCTATTCAACATGTGACATGCAGCTACTGATTGTCTGATACTCTAAGATGCCAGGAACAGAGACACACGATTAGTATTTATTCTGCCATGAACAACCTGCGGAATTTGGATTCAAGTGGTAACTCCTTGTCTCGCCCCTTGAGAAGACAAGCAATCAGCTACTCCTCGTCCACCAAGGATTCTCAAGCGGCTCCCCAAAGGCCCCTACTTTCCTGCTGATCGTCCCCCCTCCAGCGGGCCAGTGCTCCTGAGTCACTGCTCTGAGAGCGCTGTGTTGAACAGAGCTCTGTTTAATGTTTAAATACGGCTGGTGGCATTGCATTTACATTAGGATCCATCCATAATCTGTAGGATGACATTCGAAGCCCTCGACAATCTTGTACTAACTCCTTGTCCTTGTCTGGGATCTCCCCGGGACACCCTCCGGTCCCGATCTCTCTTCAAGGAATGTATGAACGTGCCGTGCCTTTGCCTATGCTGTTCCCCTCCCCTGATGCCCTTCCCTCAACTCCTTCACTGTAGCCTTCCAGCCGCCCATCTTCCTGTGTTTGCTGTCGCCTGCTCTGCTCTCCTTCCTCACCGGGCAGCACGATCTCCATGTCCCAGATAGCCAGCCTCTGTCCCCCATGCAGCACATACCGGTGGGTGCTCCATACTTAGGCGTCCGCATTTGTCCCCGGATTGTGGTGTGTGGAGTACCCCAGTGTTTCGCTGAATTTTCTAAGCCTGCCAGATTCCCTGCCGTAGGGCCAGAGTGTGAATGGGCTCCCCGGCCTAGGAAGAAACCCCCTCTCCAAGCTGCTTCTTCAGTCTCATTGTCCATCATGAAAATAACTAATATCCACTGATATTTACAGGGTATTAAATGCCTGATGTATCTTATTTGATCATCCTGCTAAGCCTAGGAGGTGGGGACTCTGATTATCCTCATTGTGGCAGAGGAAGAACCCAGGCTTAGACAGGCTACCTGATGTCCTAGCTGATGAGAGGTGCAGGTGGGCTACGAATTCGGAGACCCTGAGGCTGGCTCCCCTACCCTAGATCCATGACTGTCAGACCAGATTTCAGCCAGGTTGGGGTCCTACTGGGTGACTGGAGACAGCCTTTGCTTTCATGGTCAACCTTGGAGGAGGTGGGGAAATGCTCAGGGGTCCCTACAGAGTGGAGGCTCCCCACGGTGTCCTGCTAGAGTTGATCTGGAGTTGGGACGTGCAGGAGGCCACCGGGGAAGGCCCTGCCCTCCCCATCTCCAGCTCCACTACTGCCAGCAGGAGGCCGGCACGTTTGCAACCGAGTTTCAGACCCCCGGGCTTTGCTAGCCTCATGCCTGGTGAACACGCCATTCCATTTTATTTGCTGACACAACAGAGCGAGTGTGACTCACATAGGGTGGTTTGCCATCTGTGTCTCATTTGCAAGGATAATGTGTTATTTTAAAAATAATAAGACAATTTATTTACATCAACTTTCTCCCCTTCTATTTTCTCAGCAGCAAGTGATAAAAAAAAAAAAAAGATGGAGAAAATGATCCCAACAAAAATATTTATGAGTAAATAGCTCACAGAAATGGGGAGGATGCTGTTATCTAAATAATCCTGGTCCCACCCGCCGAAATAAAGAAGCAGAATATTCCTGACAGCATGATTGAATTGTGTGTAATTACGGCCAATGTTTTAAACATGATGATAATGAGAAAAGTATTAGCATTAGATCAGAGCGGCCTGAAAACATTTATTTCCCTGATAGTATGATGGTTATTTCTTTCATTCAAGGCATGGGAGAAATGTTATCTCTTACGATTATTCCTTTATTTTTAGACAGCATGACTTGGTATCATCATTTTCACAGATTTCGTTACTGTTTCTGGAGGTTTTGCCTATGTGACAGTACTTTAACTTGGATCATCTTTTCTTTCTTTCTTTTTTTTTTTTTTTAAAGATTTTATTTATTTATTTGAGAAAGAGAGTGAGAGAGAGAGCATGAGAGGGGAGAAGTTCAGAGGGAGAAGCAGACTCCTGGCAGAGCTGGCAGCCCGATGCGGGACTCGATCTCGGGCCTCCGGGATCGTGACCTGAGTTGAAGACAGTGGCTTAACCAACTGAGCCACCCAGGCGCCCCAACTTGGATCATCGTGACCAAGCACATCCAGTTTTGTGTAGGATGCTCGGCCACGTTTTTGGGTTTTCTCTGCCATAATCGAGAACTCCCGAACTTTTCATAGTAAAAACATACACGTAAATCTAAGACTTATGTGACACCACGGAAAGAAGGAAGGGAATTCTGTTTTCATTTTTGGCCTAAAAATTGGGAGAATTGTAAAATTTCAGAAAATGCTTTACCAGCTGAAAATGGAAAATAAATTATACTCACAGTCCTAATATCTCTTATTGTCCGTACATTTTTATGGGTAGACTACCACTTTCCTTAGATTATGCGGAGGTAATACATACTAAGCTGAAGGCGAATTTAAACAAAGATAGAAAAGTGCTCAACCTCCTTAAAAAGACTAATGATATTCTCACTTTGCAATTGTGAAGACTGAATGTTAAGGACTTCTTCTGGAAACTTTTTTTTTTTTTTTTAGATTTTATTTATTTGACAGTGAGAGATCACAGGTAGGCAGAGAGGCAGGCAGAGAGAGAGAGGAGGATGCAGGCTCCCCGCTGAGCAGAGAGCCCGATGCGGGGCTCGATCCCAGGACCCTGAGACCATGACCTGAGCTGAAGGCAGAGGCTTTAACCCACTGAGCCACCCAGACACCGCTGGAAAGTCTTTCTATTTGTTAAAAAACACAGGAGGAGGAGGGAAAGAAAGAAGTAGAGGAGGAGGACCAGGAAGAGGATGGGGAGGAGGAAGATGAAGGAGGAGGAGAGGAGGAAGGGAGAAGGAGGAAGGAGGGAGAAGGGGTAAAGGAAAAAAAAGGAAGAGGAGGAGAAGGAGGAAACCAAAAAGAAAAACAAGCCCCCCAAACTGACCATTAGCTACTCTGAGTGGTTTCAAACTGTGGCTGTGTTCAGAAAAGTTGGCAGATTTCAGCTGACGAATTTCAGTCTCCCAGCCAAGATGATCAACTAAATAAAGCATTTATCAAACGTTAGGGACCTTTATCTGATTTTATTTTGTAGTGCAGCCAGACATAGCTTAAAAACATAGACAGAGCTGTCAGAGTGAGGGGCTGAGTATGGTTATGGAAAAGAATAAAACAGTGCCCCAGATGAACCCAATTTCGTTCAGTAGGATAGATGGCTCTTATTTTCTCCAAATGTTTCCCCAAACGTTTAAGCAAGAAACACAGATCCTCACGCCCATCCTATCCACCAAGGTATTTCTTAGAGCCTAGTGCAGTCCTGACACAAGGCAGGTAGAAGGTGAATAAATTAGATTATCGGATGATTACACAAGGGCAAGAATAAGCTCTTGACTAAAATAAAATCATTTCCTCTTTATATCCATGCTAGGGTGTGGCTCTTGCAGTAAATTCTGAGATCATCTGTAAGCTATTTACTTATAAATACAAACTGAAGGAACACAGGACATCCATCCATCTGTCCATCTGTCCATCTGTCTGTCCATCCATCCATCCATCCATCCATCCATCTCACAAATCTTTACCAAGTTCCTATTATTTATCTGGCTCTAAGCTTGGCAGTGGGTAAAAAGAGATGGGACAAAGGTCCAAAATCTCTTTCTCTGGGTAGTTTGTATTCCAGCATGGCTTCAGAAAATGTAAACGGAAGAGCTTTTACTGGAAAATGCTTGTTTCCAAGTGAAATCTGATGTCTATTCACACCGAGCTTAGGAAAACGTAAGGACAATAGATGGTCACTGCAGCTGCTCTCAAATTCAGCTGTGAATCTGAGAATTTGCAACTAAACCCAGCCCAGCATCGGGAAACTGGAGAGGTCTGACTCACAGGGTGGAGTGAACATGGTCCGCACAGTTTGGAAAGAGTCTTTCAGCATCAGCAGCGTGTGGACAGAAACAACAGTCAAGCTCTCAGTGGTAGCCAGTGGGAACTGGGGTCTGGGTTCTCAGCAGCCATAGAAAGTGTGACATGGGGTCATAGCTGTGTTCATACAATGCTTTGCTGTTTGCAAAGCTGGAGGAAGTTATGCACATCTCGGAGAGCTGATACAGTTGGGGTGCCGATGTCATTACCATAGTGATGACTGATGAGGAAATGGGCTCAGGGAACTTAAATGATTTGCCCAAGGTCACACAGCTGGCCAGCTAGGAAACCGACCTTGCAGGCAGCATCCTGCAGGACAAACGGCCCCTTGAAGATATTCAATAAATGTTTTCAGTAACTATAGTCTCAAGGTTGGAGAAGACATTAAGGATATAACCTTTACTAACTGAATCCTTTCTATGATAGCCTACCGAGGGCAATCTGCTTGAATACCTCCCACAAGGGAGAACTCACTACCCACCTTTATAATTCACTACATGAACAGAGGGAAGATGACGTGAAAACACACAGTCAGAAGAGGGACACGCAATGATGAAGGTGGCGACTGGAGGTGTGTCTACAAGCCAAGGAAAGCTACGGATTGCTAGCAACCCCCAGGACTTGGAAGAGGCAAGGAAGCATCCTCCCCCAGGGACTTCAAAGGGAGCCTGACCCCACTAACACCCTGACTTCAACTTCTGGCCTCCAGAACCATGGGAGAATGAATTTCTGTTGTTTTAAGCCCCCGGGGTTGTGGTGCTTTGTTAGAGCCGTCCCAGGAAACTACGCTCAGCTAGGCGGGGAAACATTTAAGCGAACCACGGAAACGTGGTCTCCAAAGGATTCCTCAGCTTGCTGCATGTTTGAATTCCTTGGGGTTTTTTTTAAAAACCACTGATGACTGTGTCCCACCACCTGAGACTCTGATGTCATGGCTCCAGGCTTCGGCTGGAGCACAGCTCTACCGCTCCGCAGCCAAGTTTGAGAGCCTCTGTTCTAGATGACTGAACGTCTCACCATGTGGAGACCAAGCAGGACAGACCCACCAAGTCCAATGGCATCTATCTGGCCACGGTGGCCCATGGAGTGGGAAGCCAAGTCAGCTGCCACTCATGGTTAGGAGGAAAAGGACCGGTGTCTGTTACGGGTCCTCAGAAGATGGAGACAGTGGGTGAGCTGCCTTCTAGCATGTTCTCATGAGGCAAAGCAGGTGAGCAACGGGTGGTCTCCCTCCCGGTTCTGGGCATGAGCTGTGGGTCCAGAGGCGCACTGCCCTGAATGCAGCACGAAATGAATGGCAATGACCGTGCCAGAGAGCAGCCCGAGCACGCAGAGAGACATCACACATTCCCAGCCACCTGCCTCTCTCCCTTGTACCCTTCCTGCCCTTTCATGCTCAGTAAATATTTGTTGGGCATCCCTCACGTGCTAAGGACTGGGAAGGTGGCAGGGAATGAGACGGACACAACCCCTTTCCTCCTCAGAGTATAGGGAGGAGCGGATCAGTGAGGGCACCTGCCTCAGTTGGCCCCCCGGAGACATCCCGAGAAGCCAGTTGGGGAGGAAAGGCAACGACCAAGATGGCGTCCTTGACTATCCTCCCTGATGTGCTCTAGGACAAAGCAAATGTGGGAGAGGCAGATTCAAAGGCAACAGTCCTGCGGTGTCCTCTGAAGTCTTACCTTACCTGCCAGGGTCCTCCCTGGGGACGTAGTCATTAAAAGAAAGGACAATGGAACATTAAGTTGGAAAATTTAGGTCTCATCAGCTGAGCTCACTGTATCTACCAACAGGCTTCCAGAGCGTCCACTTCCAACCAGCTGGGGCCAACGGGAGTGCCCCATTTGTATAACCTCAGGGGTCCCGGCTCTAGGAGGAGTCCCCAACCCACTTGTTTACACCCACAGTATTCAACACGCAAACATGCTGTTTGAGATCCCGGCCCAAAGACCCGGTCACGGAACGACAATGGGTTTGAATCCTATCGAGGTTTGCCGGGGGCCCCAGTGGGCCACTGTCTGAAAAGTAAACGGTGCAATCCCATTTTCAACGGCGGCTCAGATGGTCCGGAAGGAGCCTGAAAACCAAACCCAGGATGAGATGTCTACTCTGTAGCTCTCCGGAAATATTGACCAATGATTCCCCAAGCCTGCGGTGGGAGCCCGTCCTGGGCACTTGATTGTAGGACGGGGCAGTGAGATGAGAAGTGCGACGTGCAAGGTCTGTCCCTTTATGGATGGGGAACATGGAGACACGTTTCGCCCTTTCAGCAAACTTGCTGAAGAGAAGCTTACCGCAGCACGAGTCAGTCAACAAGGCTTGTCTACATTCAGGGACGTTTCCTTCCTTCAGACCGTGCCAATGTTGCCTCAGTCAGCAGTGAACTCTGGAAACCCTCACAGAAAAGTGATACCCTTCCTTCATTTTCATTGATTTTCCAATTTTGGTTAAATTGTGTTTATCTTTTTTGGGGGGAGCCGTTGGTACGCTGTGGCCAGAAATCCTTAATTCAACTCCCATCATTACATACTTAGTGCGAGTTAACAAAAACCCAAATGAAGAGATCATGCACTTAAAACACATCAGTCCCCCAAATAAACCTTAAAAATGGAATAACCCATTATATTATCACTTCAGTTTATAAATAGAGACCTACAAAACATATCTGTCAGTAGGAAGAGAAGCCAAGCCAGAGAAGTGACCGCATTTCGTCTCCACCTTAAAAAAATTTGCACGTGTGCCTCTGGGAGAATTAGGAAAGCTGCTGTGTGTGTGCGTGTGTGCCTCAGTGTGTGTGTGTGTGTTCACACGTGTGAACACACACACACAGGGAAAATCAGAGGTGGGAAGTCATTCCTTGCCTCCGAAGGAGATAATACAGCATCGAGTGATCTTAAACATAGGGCTGACCAGAAAGAGAATTTGACATGACATGGAGGAAGTAGACTCGGTGTGTTTCTTTTTTCCCCGCTTTCCTATTTTTAGCCAGCCACAATCACATTTTCCAAGTGACAACCACGGTTTCGATGCAGAGCTCATTCCCTTCCTCCCTTCCAGAAATCCCCACTCCTAGCTATGGATTCCCACCCCTGGAGTGCAGAATCTCAGTGTCATTTCCAACTCGTTCCTGCCTGTACCCCCAAAAACATACAACGAAGAGTTTCGGGAGTGCTCCAAGCGTGCTAGTAGGCAGTGGGGCTCCAGACATGCAAAGGACCACAGTCTTTACTCTCCTTAGGTGTATAGTTGAGGCCGACGTCGCCCACCAGAACTTTCTGTGATGGTGACGATATTCTGTCTGTCCTGCCTGATACACGTTTATGTTTTCCTATCAATGAGTGTAAATTAAAATGTAAATAACTGCCCCTGACCAGTGGCTGCTGTGTTGGGCAGCACACTTCTAGACCCAGAGGAAGGGGATATTCTTCAAGAAGACACGTGGCGGCTTAAAGGAGCACATGCGTATGATGGCTGAAGTAAGGGCAGTCAGAGGGTGGGGGGACACCAAGGCAGGGAAGGCTCAGGTCTTAGGAAGACTCTTCTTTTCTTTCCTTTCCTTTTCTTTTCTTTTCTTTTCTTTTCTTTTCTTTTTTTCTTCTTCTTCTTTTTTAGAGGGAGAGAAAGGAAGTGGGGAGGGGCAGAGGGAGAAGAAAAGAAAGAATCTCGAGCCGACGCCACACCCATTTGGAGCCCAATGCAGGACTTGATCTCACGACCCTGAGATCATGACCTGAGCCGAAATCAAGAGTTGGACACTCAGCCGACTGAGCCACCCAGGCTGCCCCCTCAGGGGCAGTGGCTCTAACCCAGATTCTTGTGAGAAGCGGCAGCGTGGAAAACCACAAAGGAGAGGAGAAGGCACTTCTGACCCAAGGATTTGTTTAATCAAAGACATGAGGGGAGAAGGCAAGGGAGCCCAGTAGGGAAACCCAGTGGTTACCATGGGGCAGGTGGTGCTCGCAGGTCAAGGGTGACAGCAGGGGTCATGTCTGTGGGATGATGTCATGCTGGGAACCAAGAGTGCCAGGACAGGAGCAGATATGGGGTGGGGGGAAGGGGTGAGGGTCAGAGGGGAATCCCTAGGTTGGTTTGATACACTGGGTTTGAAGAGCCAAGAGTCTCTTCTATTGAGTCCTGTGGGGAGCTGCACGAGTCAGTCAACTGACTGAGTGGGACCTGGAATTCAGGAGAAGGGCCAGGGTCAGGGGGCCCAGGCTGGGGGGACGTAAGTGGGGCAGGAGCGCATGCCCTACATACATGGGACTGCGACCACTAGCTCCAACTGACTGTCACATCTCACATGACTGACTGTCCACATATGGAAACTGGGCCTAAAATTTCCAAAATTTGTGATTTTTAGGGGGCTAGAAGTTGGAATTTTTTAAAAAATAAATATGAAATCTGAATATTTTGACAGGGCAACTGATAGGAAGGCTTGAAAGTACCCTAGGCAAAAAGAAAGAGCAAGCGTGCCGACCAACGGAGGTCCCTGGGTCACCTGTGTGTGTCACCTGACCTACAGGATGGGTGAGCATTCCCAGTGACAGCCTGAGGCTGAAGCAGGAGAGGCTCCAGGGGAAACAACGGCTCACACCGCAGAGGGTTTGACAAAGAAGAGAAGTCGAGGCCACCTGAATCTGTGATCTTGGACAAAGGCACCTCCCTCCCATCTGCCCCTCCCCTACCTCCCTGCCTGCCTGTCCTTCCTTCCTTCGTCCCATCCCCTCCTTCTGGCAGACAGGTAAGGAGACATAGAATCCCCATCACAAGGGCGCATGAATAAGGGTTTGGTGAGGAAACAGAGGCACCAGGTCGAATAAATACAAATAATTCCTAAGGATGTGGCCGTTTAGAGTGAGTGTTTTTGGGGTTCGCATTTCCCTTCACAGATGTCCCTACCCAACTATGTGTAAAGTCCTCATGTCCACCCTTCCATATAAAGTGCCTTTGCCTGAAGTCCCACATCTTCCCTCCTGTGAAAGCCACGCTCAATTCTCATGAGAAACAAGATGTATGCCTTTCAGCTCACCTCCCGGTCCAGCAAGGCAGGTGACACGACGGTGACAATGTCGCCTTTTTCAGGATCGATGTAGAACATGTTTGGAGACGGCTTGTCAGGCGTCTGCTGTCGGATATTGTACCGTAGGAGGGCATTATCTGTGGCCGGGTCGTCCGCATCAATGGCGGTCATCCGCATCACCGTGGTCCCTGAGGGGACAGGACAGAGGGCAGAAGATGGTCACTCGGGGGACAGCGAAGGGCAGGGATGCCCCAGGAAAGCATTTCCACAGCCATGTTCTAGTTTTGTTTTTCTTTCGCTCTCCCTCCCACTCCATCATGTTAAAAGACCTGAAATAAAGAAATCTTTGCCGCTCAGCAGATTGACAGCTTAATTTTTCCTTCTGCTTATATGCTGTTTATTTGCCTGCGCTTTCATTCAAATGTGCATGTGGCTGCATGACAATGGCCTTTATTTTAAAAACTCTTATTGAATGCCTACTACATGTGGGGCCAGGGCCCGGTGATGAAGACACAGAGGGGAGCTAAGGCATTCTCTGGTGTTCAGCAGGTTAGAGACAGCATATAAAAAATAATAAACCATTACAAGTGCATTGAGAGAGAGCATTACAAAGACACAGGAGAACCACCTCATCTAACCTGGGGTTCAGCGAAGGTCCCTGGTGCAGACATCCAAGGGGGTGAGTAGGTGTAAGCAAGGTGAAGGAGAGGGTCCTCCATAGGAAAAGATGTTCCAGTGAAAGGAAACATGAACCTATATTCTTTGAGCTCCCACTGTGTGACAGCGACACTGTCGTAGGCACTTAAGATACAAAGACAATATAGAAATGAAAGTGATGGGGACTACCTGATTACGGCAACGGTTGATAAGGATGTCAGATACTGGGTCTTGCTCACACCCAGCTGATGGGATGAAGAACTGGCGTCAGCCACTTTTGGGGACAAGTGAGCACAGCTAGTAAAACAAACAAACAAACAAACAAAAAACCCCAAAAACAAAAAACAAATAAAGTCACCCATTTGGCATCTACCATCAGGAAACCCTTGCATGTGTCAACGACAGATTCTCACAGGGATGTTCCCCGCAGGATTATCCATCACGGTGAAAGATATGGAAACAATCTAACTGTCCAAATAACAGAGGAATTGCTAAAATGATGGGATTCCCCACGCTATGAGAAATTTTGCAGCTGCCTGAAAAAGGCTGTAGGTCTCATGGGTTCTAGCAAGGAAGGCTGTCCAAGAAAGAGTATTATGTGACATTATCAGGTTGAAGAATGTTGTCCATAGCATGGCATCATTTTTGTGAACATGCTTGCACACAGAAAATGCCACAATACTCTATACATATATTTTGTAGATACAGTTTATGTCCATAAAAACATAGCAGGTCTATGAAAATGAATTTCAGATTGGTTACAGCGGTGTAGGGGAGCAAATCTTGCCACCCCAAGATATGCCTCTTTGACATGATGATTACTCTAAACTGGTTATTTTTAAGAAAACTGCAGACACAAAGAGAAGGTCTGAAAATCAAGTGGAAGTTACCCCTTTTGTGAAAAACATTTACATCTATAAGGGAAATCTCCATTTGTGAGGGTATCTCCCTCACTGTATCAGTAAGAGGAGGGGGACTCTAAATGTCTAGAAACTGTTATCAGTAGAAAAGGCAGGATTTAAATCTGCATAACAACACTACCTTGTCGACTGTACTTTTCCTGGTCACCTCCCACCACTGATCTCCACCCCATCTTTGGCTGAAGATGGTATTTAGGGTGACAGCTTTAGCCCTTTCAGGAAATTACTCCATTTGCCTGGGTATCTCCATGTGTATAGGAGGTATACAGGTTGTTAAACTTTTGTTTGAATTTCTCCTGAAAAATCAAATAGATCTCATGTCAACTGGATTCTCAGATGAGCCAGAAGAACCTTGAAGGGCAGAGGAAGAATTTTTCTTCCCCAATAGTGGTTATATCTGGGTAAGAACAAAGGGGATTGGGATTAAGGATGGTGAGGAGGAGGTAAGACTTTGGCCTAATCAATACTGTTCTGATCATTTTTTCAAGGAGGATGGATTGCTTCTGTGATTAAATATTTAATACAAAAGGATCATAATTATAAATGCTGTTAATCTAAAAAAAAATAGCCAGTTATCCAACCAGCAAAATGGGTTATTTGGGAATAGCAGAGAATTGCAATCAAGGACCTACAAACTACCACAAAGCTATAGGCAAGTCCAACAAAAAAGGAGAGTGATGTTATTTTATCAAGGAGGAAGAGGTTGGAGGGGGGGATTGTTTTGAAGGAAGGTTCACTGGAGAAAAGCAAGAGTTCAAAGTGATGACAGTTTCTCATTGGGTGAGCGTAAGGGTGGTCGATTTCTTGTACTAGATGCGATGTACATCCTTCCCTGTTGGGACCTGTAACTGATGATTCTTTCTCGTTGATGATTCTTCTGATGAGCCTATAATTGACAATTCTCCTTGTAATTGACATGGAGTGGTTCACTCCCCTTTTCAACCGTCCCCTTGCTCCATTTTCATAAGGCTCCCTGTATTGATTTCACAAACCCAACAGAAGCATGGGCTAGAGCAGAATCAAGCACATTTGCCTCCTGGACTTGACAATTGTGAGCCATTGTATTTGACCCAGAGCAACCTGCCCAACTGTGATTTTTCATTGTAGTTTACTCTCCTAAGAATATAGGACCCACCTATCATTCTGACCCCTTCTGGACCCACAAAATGTGAACTAATGGGTAAGAGATGAAAGTGATACAATCCTATAGTTCCCAGCAGAAATATTCACATGCAGAAAATATTGAAACTTAAAGGAAACGAAAAGTTCATCTGGCTCAGATGCCATCTTGGTATTCCTTTCCTGGTTGTAACAGTGCTTCTCAGACCATCAAAGGCACTTTAGTTTTCCCCACAATTGGAATCAGATCATCAGCCATTAGGTCTGATTGATCAGACAAACAAGGGGATCTGACCACCATAAATTTGGATGGATTTCTAAAGCAGTCTCAGTCTTGCCGTAAGGCCAGAGGCATCAGGCATATTTTCTATTCTACCATGTTTCTTTGCCTTTCTTTATTCCTTTGTGAATTGTCATAAGGCAAACCTGGGGGTCAAGGGTGAGCACAGATAACGCTTGGCTTATGCACCCCCTTGTCTTGCCCCTTATCTTTGGAAAATATCAGCAAACAATTTGACATTTTGGTTTCCCACGAGGCACACAATGGAATCAGGGTCTTTCCTCCACCTGATGGTCTAGGCAGCTACTCCCAGGAGTCATAGATGAACAAGCACAGTAAAGAATAAAGACGAAGTCGCCATGGCTTGCATGCATGATGGCTTTGCACGAAAAGGATGAGAGGAAGAAAACAAGACCTCTGGGGCTTATGAGTTTTCACTTTTCACCAGGAAAGTCACTGGTGATGTCTTTTATCATTGTTATTGTTGCAGATTTCATAATGTGATAGGACAAAAGGGTATCCTGGAATATTCTTATGTTTATCCAGAAAATGCTTTTCATTTTAATGAATAGTTCAGGAGGAAATGGACTTGGTCTTATGTGCTGCCTCTGTCTTAGCCCAGATGTGGGTACAGAAGAGGATTCCTGAGGCCCGCCTCCATGGAGATGAATGATGCCAAAGTCATGTAAATAGGTCTGTAACATTAAAGAAAACAACTCTGCGGTAACGCTGAGGTTCAAGTCTTGCTGTATGAACATGGGCAAGTGACTCAGTCCTACCTAAGCCTTGGTTTTCCCAACTGCAACAAGAGGATATTAGTAACACTTTCGTCTTTGGTCTCTGTAAGGGTTTCATGGGATACTGAATAAAAGAACTTGGTGCAATGCCCGTACATTAGTGTTTGAGGAAGATACCTTTTCTTATCAAACCTGCTCTAGGTTCGAAGCCATCATGACTGTGCTGGTGATGGCCTCAGACAACGGAGCTGTCCACAGAACCTGGTACCTGCTGCAGCAGGGTGAGCCCAGGGGCCGATCACCTCTGAGTTGTTCTGCCTTACTCTCTCCTTTCTACCCTGCCCATGGCCTTAGTTTGCAGATAGGGGCTTCCATTGTGGGGATCACAACTCTATGCTAACATATACACATGCGTGTACGCACACGCACACATGTATACACGTTCTGTAGGTTACACGGCCTCTCCATGTGATACTCTATCATTTTCCTTTATGGTCAAGATTCTATCCTGCATCCCAGTCCATCTGCTAGTCCCAACACCCTGCTCTTGCCAGCCCCTCCCCTGGGGGGCTGGATCATGATTTTTATACTTCTCGGTTCTGCAGTGGTTGGATAAACTTCCTAAACCAGCATTTCCTAAACTGTATCCAAGGAACACTGGTTCCATGGGCTCAGCAGAGAAACGGACTCGGGAAATACACAATAACGACAAGTTAAGCAAGTTTCTATCCTGGAGGACTTGTTAGTGTCCTTAGTAAGCAAATGCATCTTGTAAATCTCCAAGAGAGAATAGCATTGGCAGCATTTCCCTAACTTCTCTGTTGACAGAACTTTTTCATTCTACGAACATCTTTACATGATGGGCGGTACAGATTATGGAGGGTACAACTGTGTTTTGCCCGTCCTTAAAAGCCCAGCATCTGACATGGGGGAGGTCTTTTATCAATGCTGAGTAGTCTTACAATTCGTCTTCTTTGGTGTTGACCAGAAACCGTGGCGAGCTTGTTACCAAGAAGAGTGGACAACATCGTCTGGGCATTTTTCACAACTGGCATGCTTCACTACCACCTCTAAACATATTTTTTGCTCCTTGGGGGCCCCTGTTGGAATTGGATTCATCAGACTGACATTCAGCAGACAGTCACCAGGATAGCTGTTCCCATGCCCTGGTGGCACCTGTGCCCTACCCTTTGCCCGAGCCCACACCCTGATCTCAGAAGAAGGGCTCGCTCGTTTCCATCAGCCAGTGGCTTCCCCATTCATGCTTGTCTTGTGCCAACATGTACTGCCCGATGGCAGAGAAAAGATAATTATATGATGGACACACATGTGGGTCCCCTGAAATACATTTCTGCCTTTCCCCCCATCACAATATTCTCCTGAGTGTCAAAATAAATGAAAACCACCCTGTCACTCCCAGATGAACTAGGAACGACCCCTCCAATGCAAATAAAAGAATTACAGGCTGCGAGTTCAGAGTCTCAAGCAGGGCTGTCATTTTCTTTGGTTGAAGGACATGGTCACTGACATGACAGGCTGATAAACAGTTATGATTGTTTTGTCTGGGTAAGATGGCCCCTTCCTCTTAACTGCATTCATCTGATTAGAGAAAGTGTCGCCTGCTGTTATACCTGAAGGGCTGGCATTGGAAGCTTGGCTTCCCTGTGGCTTCAAGAACAGCCACACCCATAGGGAATGGAGAGCAGATCCCAAGGTGAGGGGCTGCTTATATTCTCAATGAAAGGTCAACCAGCCTCAGATGTGGGAGGCTCGAAATTTCGGCGTTCCCCGGGCTAACAGGCAACAGAATTATTCTATTCTGGAAATTTCTTTGACCTCATCCCCAAACATCATCTTCACAGGATCAAAATTGTTAGACCCCCTCTTTTAAAAACCGTATTCCCATACTGAGACTTGGACACTCAGATCTGTAATTGGCTTCAGGCTGACTTACTTATTTTCCTTCCTTCCTTTCTTCCTCTTTCTCTCTCTCTTTCTTTCCTTCCTTCCTTGAGATTTTATTTATTTATTTCACACACAGAGAGATACGGTGAGAGAGGGAACACAAGCAGGGGAAGCAGGAGAGGGAGAAGCAGGCTCCCCACTGAGCAAGGAGCCTGATGCGGGGCTCCATCCCAGGACCCTGGGATCATGACCTGAGCTGAAGGCAGATGCTTAACGACTGAGCCACCCTGGTGTCCCTGGCCCCAGGTTTCTGATAGCATGGTTGGGGCCACTGCATGCTTTCCAGGGAGATGTGTAATACAAAACACAAGGTGATCCAAGATGGCAGACATCACCAAGGGAGTCCCCTACATGTGACAAGATTCACATCATTGACAAAGCCTGCAAATCATAAGAGTAGGTAGTACATTCAGACACCACGTGGGACCGAGGGCATTCCAGGACTGTCCTGGGCAAACCAGAGGAGCTTGTCACCCACAGGCTAAGTCTGCTTGCAGACACAGACACATCTGGCCACGAGTGTCGGAGTACGCATGTGACAGGCGTCGCCAAATGTGACTTCAGTGACGCAAGCCACGGCGCCCATCCCGCTCACCCTGCCACACCACTCTGGGATTGCTTCCTTACCACGCAGGGGTACCCAGCCCAGCTGTCCCCTCCAGTCCTTAAAGGTGAAGTGAAAGAAGGAGGCGTGTGAATGCAAAGGAGAGCACGGCACGAGGCGGGGTTTTAAATCCCGGCCTCGCCATTGACCAGCGGGACCTCCTTGGGGCAGTTCCTTTGTTTCATTGAACCTCAACCTCTCCATTTATGAAACGATCCCCTGGAACGGCCTGTGTGAACATCGAATGTCTTAATGGAGCGTCTCTCAACCTTTTTTTTTTTTTTAATTTTTAAATTTTCTATTACCCAACCCTCCCTTCCAGAGCCTTTTTAGACATTTTTCCCCTACTTGCCACCCCCGCCACCGATGTCCTGAATATCTAATCACAGACTACGACCCTTTGGAGGGTCACAAACCATTGCAGTATCCAATATTTTTAATGTCCCCCCAAACACCAATTTGCTCCTCCTCGGGGTGATATTTTCCCCACTGAGATTGTACAAATTAATGAATATAAAGTCCGATGCCTGGGCGATGGTACATACTTGACGGGTGTTCAATTTTATCACTATTTTTATTGACTGCTGAAATTTGCAGCTCCGTTCTGGGGGGACCCGCTGCTTTGTGTGCTGGCGATGAGCAAAACCTTGAGGGACCCAACCACAAACAGGGCAGCTCCTACTCGTTCTAGGACTCACACTCAGCATCTATGAAGCGGGGAGTCATTAAATTCTCCCAAGGAAACAGCTCCTTTCTTCCCTCAACAAGCGTAGGGACCTCTGTTGAGTGTACGCAAGCATGAATCAGCTTCCTCTGGTCTTATCAGTGTTTCCGCGTACACAGGAATTAATAGGGAAATTGTCCAATGATTAGTTGACAAGAGATAACCACAGCAACTTGATAGCTTTCCAGAGGTAGCCCACAGGCTGCGGCGCATGCTTTCCTGAAAAGTCACCCGTGTAATGAATCATGAATAGTGTCTTATTTTCCCATTGACCTGCATTAGCATTTCATACCTGCTTTATCTTCATTTGAGGGGGTGTCCGATTGGAAGCTGCTCCTCATAATTCACTTGAAGTTTTCTGCTTATCTCCCAAGCACTCGCAGGTGGAGTGGGAGAAGGAGGTTGGCTTTCCGCTCTGGGTGTGCAGACTATTAACGAAAGCCCAGCTCAGGGCAGGCAGGTCCCTGAGACCTAAGGCAAAGCCTGGGAGGTGTAGCTTTGTCACTGTTGTTTCTTTGGGTGGGAGGCCCTTCCCTCTGTCCCTCCATTATCTAGGGACTGTCATTCCTTAACCAAGATGCCTCTCACATTTTGCATATGGTGATCAGGCTGTACATTGGATCTAGAAAGTTCTTGAAGATGAGCGTTTTGATGAAGGTGTCAGTGACCTGTGGTCTTTCCTCTGACAGCAACCCAATCCCATCGGCCTTGAGGATGTGTCTCTCTGATTCCATTCCCAGAGTGAGGTCAAGGAGCTGGGCCAGGAGGGAGAAACGCAAATGCCCACCCAAAGCCTACATGGGTAACCTAACATGAGTAAAATGACTTCAAGACAATTGGGAGTGGTGTGGTCTGCGGCTAACTGGAGGGTCCATGTCCTGTTTAAGGGGCAGCTGCCTTTTAGCTTAAAGTAATTGCCACGTTCCTCAAATGTGAGTCTGGAGAGGCCAGATCTTTTGGTTTTTCAAGAAAAGATGAGAATCTGGATTTGCATAGAATCTATCAGAATATTTACACATTGGACACCAGTTAAAATTTTTAAAAATAAAAGATCACTGAGTAAAACAAGAAGGCCAAATAAAACAGGTTATGGCTCACCAGCTTTTAGCTTTTAACCTTGACTGTCAAAAGAGCCACTTATTTTCCCCAAGGACATGAGCTAAATGTTGTTAATGTGTCCGTTGGTGATAAATTACAACTTAAGAAAATGGTGCACCCACTATGAACTCTTCCCTTCTTCCTTCTGTCTCCCTTTTGGAACAGGAAAGTCCTCTCTGTGGTCCCAGGGCCCAGCAAAACAGGAGGCAGTAGAGACACAATGATATCACATCCCATGATACACATTTCAAGCATTAACTTACTTGATCCTATATGAACCATGGGAGGCATATTATAAACCTGGGTGAGCCCACTGCACAGATGTTGAAATCAGGACTGAGAAGGACACACAGCTAATGAACCCATGAGCTAGGATCTGAACTCTGCTTTGTTAGAGGAACAAGGGCCCCAACTATGAGTTGCTGTTTAGTACTCATTCTTCCTCTGTTCCTGATTTTAGCTGGCCATGCTGCTGACGAGCCCAGTACTAGATAGATATCTCAACTTCTCTGGCAGCTAATGTGGCCATGGACTAAGGGTTAGACAACGAGATACAACTACAAGTACTGTGTGTGAGACTCCTTAAAGGGCCCTTAACCATAAGATGTGCACTTTGTAACACCTCCTCTCCTCACCTCCTGCTACCTGGAATGTAGACGTGATGACTATAGTCTTAGCAGCCCCTTTGCACCATGAAGTGGCCTTTCAGATAGAAGCTCTGTGATGGGAAGGTAGAGCAGAAAGACAGAAGGGATCTGAATCCCAGATTCTCTGGTGACCATGGAGCTTCCAGGGAAGCCTGGAATGCCTCCCTCCAGCTTCATTTACAAGAGAAAGAAATAAATGAGAGAAAGTCAAATCCCATCTTGTTTAGAGCTTGGGTTTGCTGTCCCATGCAAGCCACAGCTAATCTCTGATAATGGCAGGAAGTAAAGATGGAAGGAAACAGATAAATATGTTTTATTAAATCATATTTCTCTAGAAAGTAAGTTTTGTTGCTTTGGCCTAGAGCTAGATGACATTGTTTTAGAGAAAAGCATAAACATCCAGGCAGTTCCTCAAGTATTTTCAAATATTGGGACTGGTTTCCACTCATCTCAAATGCCTTGACTCCAGGGACAGCTTTTGAGGGAGAAAGACTGTTCCACTAGTGGTCCCAGGGAATTATACCGCTTTGCATCCACACTCTCGTACTGTCCTTTCCGCACTGACTGTGGGCTTAGCCACGTGACTTCCCGTGGACCGCAGGATGCATGGAAATAAATGTACAAGCAGAGACGCGAAAGCGCTTCTGCATTGGAACCCATCCTCCCAGAGCCCAGCTGCCAGGAGCCATGTGTCTGGGAGCTAATGCTTGCGGGTGGCTACTCCCAGCAAACCATCGGATGTGGACGCTGAAGCCACCTTGGATCACCCAGCCCCAGCTCAGCTTCCAGATGACAGCCGCTATGCCGACATGGAAAACCTCAGGCAGCACCAACAACAGAACTGTTCAGCTGAACCCACCCCGACTTGCAAAATCACGAGCATCTCTCAAATGCTGGGCTACGGGGGCCGCCAAGGATGTCACCGAAATCATGCAGTATGTCAACCACTGAGCATTTCAGGGGAACTCATGAGTTTCCCCCAAGAAGAGCGCAGAATCAAACTGGCATGAGGTATATACTCCTGATGCAGATTTGAGCTGATGAAGGACCCTCCAGTAGGAAGACAGCCCTGTCCTTACAAATGAGAGCGCCTTGAATTTGAGACAGTTGCTCGCTCCTTGAACGGCAGACACGAGCGTCTACATGCAGCTGTGGGTACCACAGGTTCAGTATGAAAGGCGACAGACTTCTCTTCCCAAATTTACCTTACCTCCCTGGAGCTAGCTTTTTTTTTTTTTTTTTTAAAGTACAAATTGACAGTCAAATATGTAATAAGTTATGACAAGTTGAGCAATGGTTGTCTCCCATCTATCTTCAAAGGCTGTTTATTTTGACACTGATAAAGAGATGGTAGCAACAGAACCACCTTGTACTCACCCACGATTTTCATTTTAATTATTTAATTTTAATTTTATTTTATGATTATTTTAATCCTTTGGTTTCTCCTGGTCGCCACTCAATTTTCACGGCACCTTTGCCCTACTTTTCTGGCCAGCTGCTGCTTAATTGAACTGTATCCGGCCAGATTGTAGGCAAAAAAATGGGTTTTTGAAATGAAAGGTAACACATGCCTGAAAGTGGGGTCCCTCCTCTCAGGATTCACTTTATTGCCTTAATTTCTTCATTTCATCCAGATTTTTAAGGTAATATTTTTCTTGAAACCTTAAAAAAATTCCATTTAATCTTTTTATCTATCCTTCCTGTTGTACGCAGCTCTTTCAGAAGGATACAGGGTACTCTGCCAAATTATCTGATCTTGCCTAAAACGCTTCCGAAAAGCAACGTTAAGTGGAATCTCTATCCCCAATACTCCAAAGTAATAAGAAATCTTTGTATTGGATTTGCATAAAGTAGCCCAAATTCTCAAATATGAGACTATACGTCTATAAAGCTCTAGGAAAAAAAAAAAAAAGAAAGGAAATCGTGTATTTTGTTTGTTTGTTTGTTTGGCCCATTGTAGGGATTGTTCTGCAAGTAATTTTAGTCCTCCTTAGAGCAGTGGTTTTCAGGGTTGGGGGGAGATTTTTATTCTTCAAGGGACAACGTCTGGAGACACTTTTGGTTGTGATAGCGGGGACAGTGTGTGTGATCCCGGCATCCCGTGGGTGAGTACCAGTAAAGAAACACATTGCAACACACAGGACACCCCAGAACAAGGAATATGCAGCCCCCAGTGCCAAGAGCGCCCCGGCTAAGAAACCCCACCTTAGCGTTAGGTACGCCACCGGCTCTGAAAGTATCGGCGCTTCTCAAATCTTGCATTGGAACAATGGAAACCTTTGCCCCTGGAACTCTCTTCTGGATTTGAAGTTCACCAAGCGCAAAGGGAACTGTTTCTTCTCTATTTCCCACTCAGTGGCTCAAATATTAATAGGCCAATATACATGGGCTGTAATGTCTCAGAACAAGCTCATACTAACATCATCATTTAGTTTTTTGGTTCAATTTTGTGTAACTCAAAGCATACACATCGTCAAAGGCACCGGGATAAGGCTTTGTATGTAGTTAGAGTTTGGAAAACGTTTCTGACTGCGTGAACGAATGAACCACGTGGATAAATTCGGGATGGATATTTTCATCATCGTCCCTCTTCCATCACAGCTTGAGGGATGGATGCAGGGGGACTAGGAAACAGGTAAGTCATGAAAGGCTGAAATATGGAATGCTTGCACTACGTAGGAGTTTCTAGGTAAATTAGCAACAGGGGCCTCTCGTGCTTCTCATTTGTCTCTGTTTTGAGAGCAGAGATGAGGCAGGTTTGTACTCGGCTAGGCTAGACCAACCCAACAAACCAGTCTTGACATTTCAATGAACACATGAGGTTGCTTTCTCCCTTGGATTTGGACCAATGGGGGGCTCCCTTCAAGGACAGTCCCCTTCCCAGGTGTGATTGATGAATCCAGACCCTTGTTTCTTGCAGCCTTGCTGCCGGGACCCCGTGGTTTTCCTGACATGGGAGGACAGAGAGCGGCAGAGCCCTGTGCTGCCTCGTGACTCGCTTCAGCCAGAAATGGCTGCAACCCACTGGTCAGATCTGGTGTCTAAAGGTCAAAGGCAGGGTCGGCTTCCTGGTCGAGAGACCCGTGTAGTAGCCCAGGCTGCTGTGCTCCAAAGGGCCCAGGGCTTGGTCTAAAGCTCTGTGGACACCTCCTGACTTTCTTATTAATTGTGCAACAAGGGGCATTGGATTTTCATTCTATAAGCGATGCCTCCCATTCTGGCCAAGAGCCAGGAATCAGATTGCCGGAGGCCTGGAAAATGTACAGGGGCACCGAGGCTCTCCGTGGGTAGCGGGGGGCATCTTGGTCAGAGATCCCTTCCTCTGCCAGTCAAGCCACAGTTCAGGGACCTTTGTTTCCATCATTAGTGTTCCAGCTGCCACAGCTCACAGAACTCTTGTCTCCTGTGACAGTTTCACCTGTTTTAGGTCAGAAGCATCACGTAATAGCACAGGAAGTCAGACCTGCTCAGGGGACAGCTCCTGCCTCCCCAGGCCCTGGGAGACCCTGGCTCCCAGCTCCTGGTTGCTTTAGACCCCAGAAAGCTGTCATCCTTCCCATCTCTGCCTTGAGTTGCTAGACTCGCCTGCCTTCTTCCTCTTTTTAATTAGACACTCTAATTTTTTCCTTGGAAACCTAGGTCCCATCACATGTGGGTCCCACACCTGCACGACAGTGAGGGACTGGGGCGTGGGACCCTGCATGGCAACCCTGGTTGTTCACAGGAATCACCTGGGAAGTTAAATATACTCCTGTTGCCGGAAGGCCACCCTTGGGGAATTGGAATCCGCTGGCCTGGCATGGGGTCTGGAGAATGAAATCCTGGGAGTGAGTGGGGCCCAACAGATGTAGACTCTGGTTCTCTACTCCCTGGCTATGTGCTCTGGGCAATATGGGCAAGCTCACACAGCCTCCATTTCCCACCTGTAAAATGGGCACACGCCCGCCGCTAGGTGGAGTTGGTCTGCAGCTGCACGGAACATATGGGGGCCTGATGAGGCGGCCTTTGCAGTCATTCCACAGAGGGGAAAATCAACGTGCAGACCTACTGTGTGCCTCCCAGGCATTCTTATGATAATCCTGCCAGGGTAATTTGCTCACTTCCCTTTTTAAAAAAGAAGCAGCAGCTCAGAGAAGTCTGTCCACCTGCTCAAGGTCACTGTGGACCAGCGTCCAAGGGTACTCAGGAGGGCAGCGAGTGACGTAAGTGACGTCACACCAGTAACGAAGAACTAACCTCCATTACACAGACTGTTTGGCTGCCCCATCATGTAATCCTCCCCACGACTCTGAAGGGTCACCACTCGCCCTGTTCTGGGGAGAGGGAAGCGGGGGGTGGATAGAGGTCATGTGGCAGGTGGGCGGCAGAGCCCAGATGCCTGTTCCTCCCGCTCCCCTCCAGCATGGTTCTTGCTGCTTTGGCATTTCCAATTGCACTGTGCAGGTGGAATAATTAATTTTTAAGGACGTCCCTGAAGATGGGCTATTGGACACCTTTGCTCTGACCCATTAGAGCTTGTCTGGGGCACCTCCGAGCTACGCCGAGTGCCCAAAGGACAAGCGGGGCCCGCGTCCCCGGGGGGGTGGGATGGTGCTCAGCAGATGATCAATGACCCCAGCACTGCACCTGTTAGGCAAATCACCTGCCCGAAATTCAGGGCATGATCAACGAGGGGCTCAGGGAGGTCTGCACTGGGCGGGAGGGCTGGTGATTACTGCAGCTACAAGATCAAAATGAACCAGGAGGGCTGAAATACGGCACGTCTGAGACTGGAGGGTTTGCGTTCAACGGGCAGAAAGTGCCGGCAAATTGCTGGTGGAGCTGTAATGTTGCTGATTTTGCAAACATGTGTTCTTCAACTTGATAAGTAAATACATATCTGGTAACATGGTGATGTTGCAAGCTGTTGTTTTATGGCTGGGAAGTCAGCTGCCTGTGATTGATGCTCGCAATGAAAGTATTTATAAAATAACACTGAATTAGAAGGAGTCACTTTATGAGTCTGGGGAAATGGATCTTTTATGAAGAATAAAACTTGATGAAGGAGCTCTATCAAGGCCACACAGATCTGAAATTAAATGTGCTTGGATTGAGATCTAAGAAGGAGCCCTCTGGACGTGTGGGCTCGCAGCCTGGGGCAGGGGAGGGGAAGCTGCTCCCTGATGGTCATTTCCACTTGGTGTCACGTGGCACTAGACAGTCGTTTGCCCGTCCTTTCTGACATGCTTCCTGCCTAAACTCTTCCAGACCATCAGGACCCCACTTGGGGAGTACCCTACACATATAAAACTCAATGAAGCCCATATGATTCACAGAGCCAGGCACATAGTAGGCACTCAGTCAATATTTAGTTATGAAATGAATGGAGAATCGGTCCAATAATATCCGGCTCACTCTGTATGAATATTTTCTCACTTCATCTGTGTCTTTAAGTTGTCTTCCCCACATGTGCATTTCAGACTCCTGATGGCGCTGCCTTTCCAGATTGGAATGTTTTCTTCTTGGAAATAGTCAGGGGGGAGACCAAAGGCATCTGTTCCCAGGCTAAGAGGGCCAATAGGTACATAACTCGGGTCTCCCCCGGCTAACAAAAATTCCTATCTGATGGGGTTGTTGGGTGTATGAAATTTGTTAAAAATCTGTAATATTCAGCCTGGGGCTCTGTGTTCTTAGAGAATATCATCGTTATTATAAGATGACGGAGGCATGGCTCAGATAAAAAAGTAGAAGGGAAGTCCTGGATGAATGCAAGGTTAGTGTGAAATGGTTCTTTTTTTCTTAATGTAATCTTAGGTTGTATACATAGAGGTAGACTATCGAGTACAAGGAAGGTGATCACCATTTTAACCCAATATTAAACCTTGACAATATTTCAGGGTTGAAACCCTGCACTGGGTGACTTGGAGATAATTTAAACACAGCTCCTCCTTGTAAGTTGCCAAATTGATCTTGGTCTTTCCCTTAGCCTTGCTGAAAGGCTTCCTGTTAGCCGAGGTCCATTTGTAAATTACCAATATAGCCCCGCACAGGGACAGCCAGGAGAGCTGTCTTCCAAAGGTTTCTGATGTCACGAGTAAGATGGAGCAGAGGCAATGCTGAGCTGGTACAGGGACACCTGCGTTCCTTGGAGGTCATCATCAAATGATGATGATCTACTGAGTCATCATCAAATCCCTCTCTGCATCTCTGGCCTCTGTTTTTCCATCATCACATCTCTTTCCCTGATGCTGGCCTCCTGCTTTGTGACACACAGATGGCTGATCGAGGAAGGGGGTACACGGATGGGTGTGTGTTCACTAGAGTTAAGGGCCCAGGAGAGCCACACAGATCCGAAACGGGACATCTTGTACCACCACAGGTGCCTGGTACGGAGCCGAATCACCCAGAGACCGCTGGTGGACAAGTAAAAGGGGAAGATGACAATGGTGTGAGTCTAACCTGACCTCCTGGAAAGGCTCTCTTCAAAGCCCACCAGCTCCTGGGACCTCAGGGCTTGGGGACACCACAGCTGCCCCATCAGTGAGGGAGGTACCCTTCCTCATCTGCACAGTTCAAGAGTCTCCTGACTCATCCTTTCCAGATGTCAGATATGATTCCTGAGCATCAGGAGCCTTGGGTGGCGGGACACTGTGGCTCACCCTTGGTGCAAGGTGACTTGAGCGGGTCTCCACTGGTCCCAGCTGGGATTCAGGGCAGGGGCGGTCTCCACTGCTTCCTCCCCCATCACCACTATGAAAGGTCCAACCCCCACCGACATCCCGAGGACCCCTTAGCATCAAAGTCTTCTGAACGTTTCCTTCCGCAGAACAGGCTGCCCGCATACGGAGCACACGGACGTCTTACAGCTCGAAAAACAGCATCCGTCAGCCATTCGCAAACTCTCACTCCTGCTAGGAGAGCGGGCGCATTCAACGTTTGGACCAGCTGGGAATTTCAGGGCTCTCTGTGCAAGCCAGGCTGAAAAAGCCCTGAGTTACGAGTCCGCAGCCCCCACTGTGCCAAGCCCTGCCTTTCACGGTCCTGAACACTCCACTTCTCCTGAATTTAAGCTCGTAAACACACGCTGCCCCAGGGATGGCCCAGCCAAGGCGGCAGGTACAGCCGTCCCGAAGACCCATCTCGGGAGAGAAGAGAAACAGCCGAGAGGCCGCGGAGTCCTACACAGACCAGACACCCGAGCAACTCCTGTCCCGAAAGGTGCGCAGTGAGAAGCCCACCCTGTAGGCACTGGAAGAAAGGAATCAGCCAGAAGCTGGATGAGAAATCGGGAGCTCGTCCTGGGGGAGGATCTGCTGGTGGTGAATGTGACCAGGGACAGAGCAAGGGAAGAAGGAACCGGCCAGAGGAGGTAGAGAGGGAGACTCAGAGAGGCGGCAACCTGAACTCGCTCACTGAGCAGACCCCCAGGAGTCCGCGTATGTTGCCCACAGTGTGACCAGCCTTCTGTCCCCTCGGGGTTTGTATCCCAGGAACGGGCAGGTTCTATCCTTGCTGCCTATGGGGTCTTCGGGGGCTGCTATAACAAAGACACCCAGGCCCGACTGCTTGCATCAGTAGAAATGTATTTCCTTCCAGTCTGAGAGGCCAGGAGTCTGAAATCAAGGTGTTGGAGGGGCCATGTTCCCTCTGAAGGCTCCAGGGGACAATCAGGTCTCTGCCTCTTCTGGCTTCTCTGGTGGCTGCTGGCATCTCACGGCTTGTGGCTGCATGTCTGTCTGTGATATTCTCGTTCTCCCTCCTTCTCCACTTGTCTGTCTTCTGTCCCTTTGCCTGTCTCTCGGAAGAACCTTTGTGACACCCCTGGCCCATCCCCATGGTCTACGCTGATCTCCTCTCAAAGTCCTTAATTCATCCCACCTGCAAAGGCTCTTCTTGGAAAAAAGAAATGGGCAAGTTCTAGGTGTCAGGACTCGATGCCTCTGGGTGGCTAGGATTCAGCCGAGACCGCTCACGGGGAGCAGTGCTAACCCCCAGAGCACGAGCCTGACCTTGCGGAGGCTCTGTCCTCATCCCCACGTTATCTGGGAGGGAACAGTGGTGACTGGCTCTAGGTGACCTCTAGGTGACACCGCCAGCAGCTGGCAGAGTGGGACTTGGAGTCTCTGCGGGACCCGTGCTCTATGGCCGAGCACAGGCCGGGCTCCAACAGGAGAAACACACACGTATCTATCACCCACACAATGTTGCGGGATCAGTTTCTCAAGAATTAATTCAGGGAAGAACATCCACTGAGCCTGTGTCCCCAGAGGCCATAAATCACGCTCTTGCGGTCAGCTAATGCTGGGATGTTTTCCAGGCCCAGTCCCCGCGGACATGTGAGCGGCCACTTCCTAAATCTCCAGGTTTCTGATCCCGCGGAAGCTGTGTTATCTTTCTGGAAACACAGCGACGCGGCTCAGGAAGACGAAAGTGTGACATTCACTCGTTCTTAAGCTCTTTCCCGGGCCCTGCTGGATTTAGAGGGAAAGAAATAGCTGTCACAGAGAACACATGCTTTATATTTTTATAAAAACATGGACAACACAAGCTTTTCCCTCTTTTCTTCCCAGTCTTTAAAGAAAGAAAAATGGGAGCAGCGTATTTTTTTTTCTTTCATCTTTGAGCCAGAAAACGTTTGAGCCGAAAGAGGCTTTGGGGTTAATCGAGTGCAAGGGGCTCGATTGCTTCTCGAATGTCATGTCGGCTGTTACAGGTTAGATCTCTTCCCGGTACTGAAGCGCAAGTTTTAGGGAAAGAGCTAGAAGCCGCCACCCCAGCCCTTGGCTTCTGTCCTATTTGGATCATGGCTGGAATCCTGGATCATCCTGGTCCCCACGGCTACGAGGGAAAGAGACGCACGAGAGGCTGTCAGGAGGAGAGAGGGACAGCCGGCAGTGTAGATGGGCAGATTGCCGTATGAGGATGAATTGTGGCAACTGGGTCTGTCTTGCCGGGAGTCATAAGCCTTCTTTTTAAGACTTTAAAAGATACAAAGAAACAAGGACAGGAACTAAGCCTGATATGGAGGTGTCCTAAAATGGGGGCACATCCCCTTCCAATACACAAACGGTTTCATGTTTAAACCCAAACAGAATAATTCTATCGGAATCCCGGTGTGGACCAGGGCATGGGTCTTGGGGAAGAACACAGGTGTGGGGTTGATCTGAGCTCCCATCGCGGACCTTGTGTGTCGTGTTGAAGGCCACTTGCCGTGGGGTGTCAGGAGGGAACCCCGCCTTGGAGGAGGGGAAGCGATGAGACCATCCGTGGGGGGCACTCAGGTGGCAGCACCTGTGGTTCTGGGGGGGTACACAGAACCACGACAGCGGGACTCACGTGCACAGAGCCCAAAGGGGCCTGGAAGTGAGCAGCGTTGGTTAGATGCCTTTGCAGCTGAGAAAGCTGTGAGCTGTCCTGACTGCCAGGCAGAGGAGGGAAAGACAGGAGCGGGAGAGGAGCGGGAGAGACATCGGCGCTCCTGATCTTAACCTCTTGTTCCCCGGGAAGGTGCGCAAGGTCATGTGCAGACCATCGGTTAGCTGGGGGGGGTCTTGCTCGGAGGGGTCCAAAGAACGCCCGACGCTCTAGCCACACCGGCAACAGCAGCCCCCTCCCTTTACCTCTGAGTCGCTCTAATCAATTAAAAAGGCAGCCCCCCTTGACTTGACCCTCGACGTAAGCCCTTGTGGAAATTTCTGTCTTCATAAACCAGTTGAGTGGCTTGTCTGTTACCCACTCTTCTGAAAAGGGTTGACGTCCCATCTCTGCCCACGGGGACGAAATGCTTCGAAAGGGCTCTGCTGACGACACGCAGCTACTGTTCCCTGAAGGCTCCTGCCCTCCGCATGTCTTATCTCAATTAACGCTCTCAGGTCTGGAAGATGACCCCGTTCTGTGGCCCCCCCACCGCGAGCTTTCGGATGCTTTCACTTCTCTCTCTTCTCTATGGCCGTGAGCCTGTTTTCTCTCTCCACCAGGCTTCAACCACCATCCCATCCGACTTTTCTTCCTACACCCGCCTCCACCTGCGATGCTATCGGTCATTTAGATCATTGGGTGATTCCCCCAGCGCGACGGGGACCTCGTCTGCTTTGCATCACCGATGTTGACGGAACAAGTGAATACCATCTCCGCTATATCCAATCTCTAAAATGAGCCATTGTGTCATTCCCAGGCTTGATACACGTCAGTGGCTTTTGCTAGGTATAGTAAAAATTCTGGAACACGGCGTGGAGGACCTTCATGATGTGTACCCCTCTTTTGCTCCCCTCTGTACTCCCTACAGAGTTGTCCCTCCTTCTCCTGACACACTGAACGTGCTGGTCATTCCTGCTGTCAACAAATGCCTCCAGGTCTCCTTCTAGCCCACAGAAGGGCTGTACTCGCCTCTGTTGGATTAGGCGGGGCGTACGAAATGTGAGTGCAAGGAAGGTGTGTCCCTTTGGGATGGAAGCATTAAGAGATGGTGTGTAGCGTACCACGCCATCTCTCCCTCTGCACTGTCATGGCCAGTGTTCTAGAAAGTGGTTGCTCTGCTCCGTCAGCCTAAATTCCAGAGACAGGGCGACATGGAGAAGTGCCCCTGAGCGGCCTCTATCGGACATAATCATGAGAAGCAATAAGCCAAGGCCAGGTTCTTCCCCCTGTGCACACTGGAACCCGTGTTCTAGCAGCCCTTTCCTAAGGGTGATGTCAACAGAGAGCCGGGTCCTGCTCAACGGAACAATGTTTTATCTGCGAGGTGGTCACTGTCTCTTGTAGGAACTGCAGGGCAGGGAGGAGGGGACTGAACTTGGCCATCTGTCCCGCATGCTCCACATTCCCCCTCGGGTTTGAGTAAACCAAAATGGCTTCCTCCCCACCCCACCCCCCGGGACTTCTTTTTGGCTATTCTTAGAGACTCATGGGAGCCATGAAGAAGGGATATCAGAGGCATGGAGCCCACCTTCTAAGCACAACTGTAGGAAGAGGGAGTTATCCAGTCTCTTTCTGAACACTCCAGGGACCAAGCTCACGCCTTAAGGGGCAGCCTACAGCTTTTTTGGGGGCATCTCTGACTATCAGCGTGATTTTGTGCACACTGAGCTGGAACCAATTTTCTGGAAGCCTCTAGTTCTGCTCTGCCTCCTCCAAATCCCCCTCTGATGACCTGAAAACTTGTATGCTGATTTATCTTTCATTACTTGTCCTCATCCTTGGAACTTACTGCAATTTGTCAACTTGATATTCAAATCAAGTTGCTAAAAGCAAAATATGCAAGATGTGGCCTGACCTATTCTGGCTATGGGAGGAAAATCACTGCTTCTAAAGTGGAAATTCTTTCTTCGAATGGGTATTTATACAGAACGTTCTTTTTGAGCCTGTGGTCAACTAAGACCCCAAGATGGCTTTCACATGAATTGCTGCTTAACACAGAGGATCTCACCCAGATTGAGGGACTGGCTTTGAAGATTCTCAAGGCAAAGGCTTTACATTCATCTCTGGGACATTAAGTTATGAGTTTATGATTACACGGTGTCCCTGGTTTTTAGGAAACCTGATTCAGTGATCAGAGATATTAGCTATCCCTCACCTACTCTGATGATCCATGATTTTGAGAAGTTATTGAAATGGATGTTGAATGAGATAAGATTAGTGCCTGATACATGCCATCAACAAAATTATGATTATATCCTACATACACAGGAAGATATGGAAATATAACAGGTATGTGTACACATACATATCCAACATACAGCAGGGCACAAGAAACAATACAAGTATACTCCCCAGCACCCAGCTCAGGAAGTACCACGTATAATGCCACGAGAGCCCTCAGGCTCCCCTCCATCCTATCCCCCCCATCAGGATTTCTGTATCTCTTAATCCATTATTTTGCTCCATTATTTTACTCCTTATATATCTCTAAATATATTGTTTTTTTGTTGTTGGTGATTTTGTTTTTGCTTTGCGTTTCTGAATTTTCTATAACTGGGATGGTACTGGATGTATTTTCCTCCAAATCGTGTTTCTTGTGACACAGCATGTTCTGGAGATCTGCTGTTGACACTGCAGCACAGCTGGCCAGATGCCAGAGCTGTCATTTCTTCTGTTCACTTCATTAGCGAGCACAGAGATGTTCCCTGGTTTATGCGAGTGCTAGCTGCGCTGCTGGAACTCCTTGTCCATGTGTCTGGGTGCACACTGGAGAGTTTCTCGCAGCCACAGACCTTGGAGTAGGTGGCCCATCTTCAACCGTAGCAGATAATGACAAACCATTCTTCAAAGTTGTTGCCCCAGTTCTGCTCCCAGCCCCATTGGAAGGCGGCCCCGGTGTTTGAACTTCTCTACCCATCAGGTAGGCATAAAATCCTATCTAACCATAGCTGCTGTGTGAATTTCACTGATGGCCGCTGAGTTTGACCCGATTTTTTTATGCACTTTTGGGCACTTACATTTCTTAATCTGTGAAATGACTCTTTATATCTCTTAGTTCTCTAAAAAGAATTTCTTTTTTTTTATTTCTTCTTGAGTTTAGGAGTTCTTTATACACTCTGATTACTTTCCCTCATCAATTAAATGTGTTAACAGATATCTTCTCCAAGACAGTCTTTTTTGTTGTCGTTTCAAATTTTTATTTAAATTCTAGCTACTTAACATAGAGTGTAATACTGGTTTCAGGAGTAGAACTTAGTTCATCACTTACAACACCCAGTGCTCATCACAAGTGCCCTCCTTAATTCCCATCATCCATTCAGCCCACCCCCACCCTCCTCCCATTCAGTAACCCTCAGTTTGTTCCCTATTATTAAGAGTCTCTTATGGTCTGCTTCCCTCTCTTTCTTTCGTTCCCATGTATTCATCTCTTTTGTTTCATAAATTTCATATATGAGTGAAATCATATGGTATTTGCCTTTCTCTGACATTTTACTTAGGATAATCCACTCTAGCTCCATTCGTGTTGGTGCAAATGACAAGATATCATTCTTTTTGATGGCTGCATAGTATTCCGTTGTCTATATAGACCGCATCTTCTTTATCTATTCATTAGTCGATGGACACTTGGGCTCCTGTTTGGCTATTGTAGATAACGCTATAAACATCGGGGTGCATATGCACCTTTGCATCTGCATTTTTGTATCCTTTGGGTAAACACCTAGTAGTGCAACTGCTGGGTCATAGGGTAGTCCTACTTTTAACTTTTTGAGGAACTTCCACACTGTTTTCCAGAGTGGCCGCACCACTTTGCATTCCCACCAACAGTCTAAGAGGGTTCCTCTTTCTCCACATCCTCGCCAACACGTGTTGTTTCCCATGTTGTTAATTTTAACGTTCTGACAGGTGTGAGGTGGCATCTCATCGTGGTTTTGATTTGCATTTCCCAGTGATGAGTGACGTTGAGCATCTTTTCATGCATCCGTTGGCCATGTAGAGGTCTTCTTTGGAGAAATGTCTATTCATGTCTTCTGCTCACTTCTTAACTGGATTATTTGTTTTTTTGGGTGTTGAGTTTGATATGTTCTTTATAGATTTTGGATACTAGCCCTTTAGCGGATATGTCATTGGCAAGTATCTTCTCCCATTCTGTAGACTGCCTTTTAGTTTTGTTGATTGCTTCCATCACTATGCAGGAACTTTTAATCCAGATGAAGTCCCAATAGTTCAGTTTTTCTTTTGTTCCCTTGCCTCCAGTGTCTAGAAAGAAGTTGTTACAGCCGAGGTCAAAGAGGTTTCTTCCTGTGTTCTCCTCTAGGATTTAATGGTTTCCTGCCTCACGTTTAGGTCTTTCATCCATTTTGAATTTATTTATGTGGGTGGTGTAAGAAAGTAGTTCAGTTTCATTCTTCTGCATGTGGTTGTCCAATTTTTCCAATGCTAATTTTTTGAAGAGACTGTCTTTTTTCCACTGGATATTCTTTCCTGCTTTGTTGAAGATTAGTTGACCATAGAGTTGTGGGTGCTGAGAGAGTGTCTTGAATTTTTACCTTTTAAAAAATGGTGTCCACATTTAAAAAAAAATTCCTAAGAATTCACAGAAGAACTTGTCATGAGTCAGACTGAAGTCTATACACATTATGCCTTGGGGATTCCTCTTTCTTACCAGTGAGTAATATTACTGAAAACTACATGCTCATGATCCATTTTTCATATTAACTCATCCTACACTTCTTCTAGAATTCAAGGGAAGTTCAGTTATGTAGTTGCTAGAACCTTCCTTTTACCTTTTTTGTACGTCAGTTGCTCATTTATCTTCCTGTGATGTAGACACCTTTAATATCAACTTTTTCTTCAACATTCCCGTAAAATTATCATAATTTCTAAAATCTTCTCCCCCACCCTTAGCAAAATGGGTCACAAATCTTTGATTCTGTTGGCCATTTTTCTACAGCTCTGGTGCAGCAGAGTGAAACCAAATTGGAAAGTTTAATTAGTCAGCTTGCTTCAAGATAAAAATGCAAATACTAACGTTTTCAGTTTTACCTGTTTATGAGCCAAAGGCAAAATTAATTAAAGTCAATGGACAAAAGTAAATAAACATTTTGAAATAAAGGAAATAAACATTCTGAAGTCTGAGGTTAAGGCTCACGAAACATGAGAGAGCCAATTATTTATCGTCATGTGTTTCTGCCCGATAATGTAATCACGTCTCCTCTGTCCTGTCTCCCACGGGAACACATGCCAACAAGAAAGGTTTTGGAGTGAAAACAGGTGATCAAGATGGGTTTCTTATCCACAGTAGTGCTACATCCCAATGCTAACAAAACCTTTTTGGACAAAATGCCCGTGGATTTTCTGAGCTGTTATTTTCATTATAAGATTTCTTCCCTCTCTCTTTTTTTTTTTAAGATTTTATTTATTTATTTGTCAGAGTGAGCACAGGCAGACAGAGCGGCAGGCAGAGGCAGATGGAGATGCAGACTCCCACTGAGCAAGGAGCCCGATGTGGGACTCGATCCCAGGATGCTGGGATGAGCCGAAGGCAGCGGCTTAACCAACTGAGCCACCCAGGCGTCCCTTCCCCCTCTTTTTATAAAACCGTGAAATGGGAGCACAATTTTGCTGTATTCGAACAAAAAAAGAGAGAGTTGCCATTGGCCATCTTGGTATTTAAATTAGATTAATCAGAGCAAAAACTAAGGGTTTACGTTGGGATTGACAGTAGATGTGTAAAATGAAAATGAGGAAGGTATGGAAAACGGTCCCTTTGTAGCCTGAAAATGCAGCTTTGCATGGTGACATTTTCATTTCTTGTCCTGTCCTGGGGCAGCCCTGGGTAGCCACTTTCTCACTGCTGGACCATGGCGTAAAACGGAAGTCCCATCAAACCTGGCCTGAATTAGGGGAAGAGGCGACGGGTGTTGGGGTCCCGGATCAGTGGGCTGTTAGAAAGAGGCAGTCCTACCACGGGGAGTCTATCCAACAGGGAGGAAGCATTATTGGTATGAATGTACGGAAAGTCCCCAAAAGAGACCGATCCTTGATTGCTCAAGTTTCCAAACAAGAGGAAGACACCGGAGAACAGGAAATGAGCACATTACAGTGTTATGGAGCTGTTTTTAAAAAGAGAGAGAATGTGTATTGTCATGGAAACATGACCATGACTTTTGTTTTGGGGGTGGGATGAGAGACACCAATTATAAGATAAGCTGCATTCTGTAAGTCCATGGTTTTGTAAAATCAAATCTAGACAAAGTAAAACCCTGTCTGTACTGATGTACGGTTATGTAGGAAAGGGGACGTTCCTAGAGAGGAATGCACACAGCGTCAAGGGCAACGACGCTGGGAAGTGCCGGGTGAGATTACAGGGGGTAGAAGGGCTCGTTTTCATTTAGTCATTTCTGTGCTCTGAGTTGTTGTCACAAGCATGAGTTAATCAGGCCCTTTAAAGGACGGAAATTAAGTAAAGAGTAAATACAGCAGTAAAGCGAGAGCCCAAAGAACCAGGCGTCAAGAGTCAGAGAGGAAGCAGGTCTGGGGGTCTGCGTCGGGAGCCCGGATCCAGTAGGCCTTCAAGTAACCCCCGGGGTTCCCAGAGGTTCCCGACTAGGTGGGGCTGGGAAAGGGCACGCACCCCCGGGCTCGGAGGTGGTGGGTGAGTTTTGACCTCTGACGGCCTTTTCTGTTTGCTCTCCAGCCCAGGCTAGCCTCACCCTTCTGCCAGTGAGGGTTCTCAGACTTGCCATCTGCTGAGAAGCAAAATCCCTTGGCAAACACATAAAAGCACCCACTGAGGGGTGCTGACTCAGGCCTGTCAACTCAGAACTTGGGGGAAGACCGCAGCATGTGTATTTTCAGACATTCCCCCAGGTATTTCAGAAGAAGGCTTGGCAACCACTGGCCTGGCCCGCCGGCTTCCCATTCCCCAGCTCAAGCCCTGCGCTCCCCTGTGCTATGCCCTTGCCTGCTGTTGCTGGTAAGCCATCCTTGTTGAAGATACGAGACACGATGATGGTGATGATGATGACGGTGAAGGAGGAGGGAGGGTGGTCATGGCAATGGCTGTCCTTTACTGAGACCCTCTGTGCCAAGAATGGGGCTGGGCGGGCAGACCCCTCCTTTCCCTAACCAAGGGGGAGAGGAGGCGAGGGAAGCTCGGGGACATGAGGCGACATGCCCCAGGAGGCCATGCAACGCAGACCTGGGATGTGAACACGGGTCCACGTGCTTCAAAGCCCATCACTGCCCCACTCTGCCTCACGGACTTCTAGGGAGTAGATACTGGTGTTCGCAATACTGCTGATACGAGTAATAGTTAACATTTACTGAGCATTCAGTTAAGCAGCAGGTCTGTGTCCTGGGGGCTTCAGGGCCCTGCTTGATTTAATCCCTTAGACCACCCCACGGTGTTGGTGCTGTTATGAGCCCCATTCACTACAGAAGGAAGCTGGGGAGGTTCATAACAGCTTGCCAAGGCCGTGCAGCTAGTAATGGGCAGAAGCGGGGCTTGTGCCCACGGGCTTTGGCTCATCCGCTGTCCTCCATCCCCGTGACATGGAGCTCAAAGGCGAGATCCGGCCCTGCTAAGTCCTTGGTGATTTGCTGGCCCAGCTCCCTTGGTTCCCTTACGTGCGCTTGCGATAGATCTAGGTACTCACTGCTCCGTGAACGTGCCCTGCCGTGGGCTGGTGCAAACATCCCTCCCGGTGTCTGAGTGTCCTGCCTCTCATCAGCCCACTCGGGAAACTCATGGAAGCGTATCTACCCTTGCTTGAAGCCACCTCTGACCCCACAAAAGGGTGAACTCCCATTCCACGAGGCCGCCATCCCCTGCACGTTCACACTCTTGGCTCGCGGAAACCGATCTCTTGGGTGGCTTTCTCGCCAGAGTGTGTGTTTCCCCAAAGTCAGGGGCTGTGTGGACTCCTTTCTGTACCCCCAGCTCCTGACCCAGGGCTCCCCTGCTCTCATCTGAACCATCTCTTTCTCTATCCACACGGCCCTGGTATCTCTGATTTAGTTCAACTTTCAAGACACCTGGAACCACCACCTCCTGACTTCCCCGTTCTGCCCCGTAGTTTCTGGAGGGCAGGGGACGTGCCTGCCCTGTCGGCTGCTGTGCCTGCAGCGGGGACCCAGTGCCCGGCACATAGTCCGCCCCCATCAGTACCAGGTGCGGGAAGGAACGCCGCTGCCCGACCTCTGAACAAGCCGGCATCAGCGACCGGAACACAGACCAGAAAGGCCCAGAAGGACTGCAGCCTCCCCGCAGCGGTGGGGCGTGGGTTTGTGAGCCCTGCTGTGTGCGGATGGAACATGTTCCTTCCCCAATGCGGCCTAAGAAACTAATTGGAGGCACCAGGCTGTCATTTTTCCCGAGCTATGAAAGGTGAAATTCAGTTAGTGGTTTGTTTCCAGGTAGCGCGGAGGAAGAAAAGGAGACGGGTCCACAGGGAAAGCAGAGCCGGTGATGGGAAGGGATGCTGCCCTGGGTCCGTGCTTTGAGTGACAGAGGACACCTGAAGAGCAGCAGGAACCTGCTCCCCCAAAGCCCCCGACGGAGAAGAGTCGGCCGAGGTGCCGATCGGGAAGCTTGAGACGCTTAGTGACCCGGAGATCTGCTGCGACCTGAAGGCCTTTGGGGAAAATGCAAATGGGACTAGTGCATGGCAGATGTAGAACCGTCCCATAGAAGGGCCGGAGCTCCGGAGAGAGCAGATGCTGAGAGAAGAAACAAAAAATCCAGAAAACAGTGCTAGAATGCACGCCCAAATCCTCGGGGCTTCGAGGGACGCCTTCTGGAAGCCAAAGAGAGACAAGTCCATGAATGGGCCAATACAACAGAAACGGGTAGGGTGGGGGACGTGTCCCAGACCCCCCGGGCGAACCAGTGTTCACACCAGGATTCATGCATTTGGGATGCTCAAAAAACATTTGTCTTTGACTGAATGTCCAGCTGCCATCCTTTAGGGGTAGGGGTAGTGGTTACAGGGAATGGCTCAAGTCGTGTCACTCTCCCCGTCCCACCGCCCATGGTCTCAGCCGCCCACATGTGGATGGAGAAGCCAAGCTCTGAAGCCAGAGAAAACAGGTTCGTGTCCTAAGGCCATAACCCACTCGGTCTATGACCTTGAACTAACTCTGGAACCTGTCAGAGTATCAGTTTTCCCATAGGAAAGCAGGAGGATTATGGCTCGTGTCTTACAGGTTACTTAGGAAAATCGGATAAGCTCGCGTGTTTGCAAAGCCATCACCCTCGCCTGCCGCAGAGAAGGCACTCAGTGCTTAGCCGCTGCTCCTGCTATAACCAGCACATCTGACTTGGAGGATGCGTCCCACGTTTTTAAGAAAAGCAGTGAGAGCCGCAATTTATACAATAGGGAATACAGATTTTCTTCCAGACACACGGGTGTTTGCTTTGGGAGCCACCGGATCGCGTGTCCTGGGTGGAGAGCAGGAGAGCTCCGAAGGCAGATGCTTCCCCTTGTCGCTAGAGGCAGAGCAGGTACTAAAACCCATTTTGGAAACCAGTAGGGGATGTGGATCACCAAAGTGCCCCTAAGTCGACATTCCCTTCATCCTACTCTAATCATTCGTCCCCGTGAAATTCAGAAGGAAGGGTGGGGGAGGACCATCTGCTTTCGATGTTCACTGCATTGTTATCTCCTGCATCATCTCCAGGAGCAGAAAGAGGAAACCTCCCCAGCTGGGGGTCTTTCCCATGGATTCCTGGAGCCCCTGCCATGAGGAGAGCTAAAAGGATCTAGAGCAGATACAGGGACATTCTGCACCGTTGTGTGTAATGCCAGCAAGCTGTGGGCAGCCTAAGAGAAGCTGTGGGAAGGCCTGACGTGCAGCCCCAGGAACACCAGTCTCCCGGAGTATCATGTAGCAGAGACAAAGGCGGGTCCGAATGCCGTGACAGGAAACATCACCGAGTCACATGAAGGGCGACAAAAAGCAAATTAAAAACACTATGCCCTGTTTAACCCCATGTATACAAAACGTTTCTCTTTTGTTTGGAAATGTAGACAAAAATGTCCAGAAGGACAGAAATGGAGCTAATAGAGGGGTCCTCTCTGACCGGACCCAGGGAATTTGGTGTGAGGCAGTTGTAGCGAGAACTTGGCTTTGATTACTATAGTCTGAGAGCACTTACATGCCGGTGATTCTGTCTTACTTTACATATCTAAGAAAAAAAGGAATCCATAAAACATATTCGAGTTCCACACATGGTTTCCTAAAATATAGTTTCTGCAGCTGAGAAAGACTGACGGTCGATGGCTGAGATGTTCAACCATAGGAAAATGGGCAGATAAATTAGGTCCGGCTACCTGATGGACCATTATGTCATCATTAAAGGTTGTAATTATAATGACTGGGCAGCAATCCAGGACATACTTTTGATACATTAGATAAAAAAGTGAAATATAAAATGATGGATATAGGATGTCGGCAGACACAGATTAGAAGGAAAGACGTAAAACTCGCCATGTCTGGGTGGGACAGTTAGGGCTGCATTCTAATATTCCTCCTGAAAAGGTATTTTTTTGAATTAAGAAAGGTCAGTCAAACCGCTGATGTGATTTCTTGAGGACTTACCCGGAAGACATACCATGTGTATAAAACAGAACTTCCTTTAGGGTCGTATTCTCAGACACACGCAAGCGATGCCCAGGAACGTGTGTAATGTAAAGGTGTCTTCTGGTTAATTTCATCTAACGGCAGACACCCTCTCCTCTGCTGGACCGTCACCCCCTCTATGCCTGCTCCGCTCGTGGGCACCTGCCCCCTGGGGCTTCCCTTAGAGAATCTGCCCGTGTTTCCCAAAGTACCTGGATCGGGTCAGTTTTTCCACCAGCAGTGACAGTGGCATGCCCAAGTCCCTTTGAGGCCACTGTGATAATGTTGCAAAAGTAAAGGTGAGAAGATGTCTACAACCCACCTCCTCAGAGGGCCCCTGCCCACATGCTTTGCCTGGGAAAGCAGGAAGCACCCACAGCGTGGGGCCATTTTGAACTGGAAGCCTGGATTCGTGGGGAGCTTACATTCGTGAACTGGAAAGGCAGTGCCGTGATCAGGCACATAAAATCCCCAGGCTTGGGCGCCTGGGTGGCTCCGTGAGTTAAAGCCTCTGCCTTCGGCTCAGGTCATGATCTCAGGGTCCCTGTGTCAGGCTCTCTGCTTGGCGGGAGCCTGCTTCCCCCTCTCTCTCTGCCTGCCTCTCTGCCTACTTGTGATCTCTCTCTGTCAAATCAATAAATAAAATCTTAAAAAAAAAAATCCCCAGGCTGAATGAGCTTACGTGGGGGGTGGTGGTGGCTATGAACCCCAGTTCTGACAGGTGCATAATAGATAAAGGGTTCCCTTTCAAATGCGCTTGGGGATATAGCACAGAACATTCCTCTTGCTGACTCACGAGGCACGTTCGGGTCCGGGAGGCTCTGGAGACCCCACCATTAGACACGCACACCTAAACTGGTCTCATGTCCCACACCTGACTCAACTGACCTTGTGGCCTGTGATACCCACCAACACTGTGATAATTATAATAATTAAGGCAACTGTAATTTTAGTAAGTGCTTATAACATGTCAGGCACTATACTAAGTGCTTTTCCAATATTATCTCATTTTATCTCTCTCAATAAATCTGTGTGGGCTGTCATGTTATTCATATATGTATACATATACATATATGTATACACATATATGTATATGTATGTGTGTGTGTGTGTGTGTGTGTGTATATATATATATATATATATATTTTTTTTTTTTTTTTTTGAATGAGAAGTGAAGCTCAAAAAAACTCAGTGATCTTGGCCAAGGGCACCGTGCTAGAAAGTAGCAGAGTTGGGTTTCTCAGCCATGAATGGGAGCCCTCTGCTACAGTATGTCTCCATCTGGTGAAATGCTGGCGTTCCCGGAGCCTCACAAAGGGAATGGACTTTAACACTTAATGGGGGAACAAGTGTTTCCCCTTCCAAAACCTACCTCCAGTATTCCCCTCACCCAGGAAGACTTCCCGAAGCATCCCAGACAGAGAAACCGTTTCCTCCACGAGCTTCTGCTACTGGCATCATGCCGCTTCCCAGAGAGCTTTTCAGATGTTTACTTTTCTATTTAATTGCAAGCTTCTTTAAATATCTTGTTCATCTTTGTGGGAACCCAAGAAGCCTGGTTGTTATATATGATGACTTACAAGAATGGCTGGCCAGTGTATAATACAACCCCCCCCCAACAGCAGCCACGGAATCAACCAGATACAAAACTTATCAAGTAAGTGCGATGCCACAAGAAACAAAGATCATAAATGCTTTTACCCTTGAACAACTGAAAACCCATGATAAAGTTCTTATTGCCTGAATAGAGAATGTCTATCTTTATCTCTATTTTCACACCCTAACATAGAGCTTGGCGCTTAGTAGATAGTTAATAAACATGTGCTGGAAAAAGCGAGGGAAGAAATGAAGGAACTGACCATTGTACGAAGGAACAAGTTTATGAAACTGACCAGGTCCAGCTAAATCCCGTGCATCAGGAAACAGCGTCACCTGATTTATTGGCATACAACCCACTGTCACAAGACTGACGATAGACATTAATTTTTAAGAAAATATTTCAGACAAACTTTTCCCCTCTACTCTTGGGAGGAATCCTGTTTCTGAAACCTCATGTTGGAATGTCTCCTGTCATTTGATGGGGCGGTGGGGAGGGCATGTGACATGAGGACTGGCCAGGCAAATGAGCCTCCGTTTGGCACAAACAGGGGATCAGAAATATCAGCCCTGACACTCACAGATCCATGGGGACGAGCCAGCCTTAAACAGAAGAGCAGAATCCCTGGGCTGGGTCCAATTCATACACACACACCAGATGCGCTGAAATCTTCCTTTTTAAATTAACCTCAAACACAAAGATTTCCAGTTTGAAAATAATAATCAGGGGAAGAGAAATAGAAAAAAGAAGTGATTCCCCTCTGCTTTAGAAGCACGGGATACCTTGAAGTCCATGTTTCTCAAAGTGGGGTCCTGAGACCAGACATCAACATCACCTGGGAGCTTGTTTGAGATGCTGATACTCAGGTCCCAGCAGACCTACAGAATTGGTAAGTCTGGGGGTGAGGTTCATCAATCTGGATCTCAGGCACCCCTCCTGATCATGCTGATGTACATGCAAGTTTGAGAACCACTGTTTCATGTCGTAAGCTCCCTATCAAATTTAATACCGAATTTGATTTTCAAATTTTTTTCTGGTTTTGGCATTCCTGTAAAATACACAAAGCCCCTGTAATGAATCAGATACTGTGCTTTGCCTAGATCTTCACAGGGATCCTATCTGATAGAACTGTGCCCCTCTACCCATTTTACAGATGAGCAAACAAAGGCTCAGACAGACGGAGTCACATGTCGCTAGTCTAACCTAAGAGCCCATAGACATCTGACTCACAGAACATGCTCTCCACCATTCACAGCTCAGTCTTTGGAGAACAGAGTCTAAACACCTGAGACAGAACCTCCAGGGTGGTGGGTCTCACAGGTGCGTATTTTGGGGCTTCTTGTAATTTCCCTGCACAATCTGTCCACGTTCCTGGCAGAGCGTCAAACACAGGGGGCTGTATTCACATCTGCCTTCCCCACAAGGCTTTGGGACAAAGCTGGGTGACACTGATCTCCACCTCTCTAGGGTTGAGCAATGAGGGGGAAACCACCGGTCTCTATTCCGCTAGTGATCCTCATGTCGAATCCCCTTGCTATGAGAGGTCCTTTCTCAATAATAACAACGATAAAAAATAACAACACTCATCACGTACACACATTTTCATACACTGGGCTCCTGCCTGGCCTTCACTTTCCGTGCAGCAGCCCATTCACTCTGCAAAACAACCCTGCAAGTTTGGTACCGGCATTAACGTCCCCATTGGACAGGTGAGGAAACAAAGGCATGGAGAAGACTTGCACAAGATCACAGAGTAAGTGAGCTGCTGCCACACCCCAGGGGTCACCGGTTATCCCCTGGCACCACGTGCAGATGGAGGAAGATGTGAGAACGGGATACTAAGCCAAAAGACGTCAAAAGAACAGTTGCTAGAAGGGAGATGTCAAAAACTAGAAATCTGGGCTCATAGAGACTAAAGGAGAATGGATTTCTATTTTTTGTTTGTTTCAATGAGAACTCAAGAATGACTAACAGCTCTCCTATGTATCATAGAATATATGTATTATAGTCATTGTCACAACCCTAGTTACGTACCTTACATCAGGAAGCTGGTGTCTTTTGACCAACCTTCCTCCAAGTCCCTGCTCGCCTCTGCTAACCATAAGTCTGATCTCTTTTTCTGAGTTTGTTGAGTTTACTTGTTTTTTTAGATTCCAGATATAAGGGAGACCATATACCACTTGTCTTCTTTGTCTGACTTCATTCCAAGGACCAAGTTGTTACAAATGGTTGGAGTTCCTCGTTTTTTATGGCTGAGTAATATTCTGGTCTGTGTGTGTGTGCACACATGTGCACGTGTGTGTGTACAGATTTACATCTTTATAGATCTACATATGTCTCAAACTTTATCCATTCATCCACTGGTGGACACTGGGGTTGTTTCCATAACCTGGCTATTATATATAAAGTTCCCTGAACATGGGGATGCAGATATCTTTTCCAGTTAGCTTTTACTCCCTTTGGAAGTGGGATTGCTGGGTCATATGGTAGTTCTGGTTTTAATTTTTTGACTATCTTCCATCCTGTTTTCTGTAGTGGTTGCACCACTTTGTAATTCCACCAGTAGTGCACAGGGCTTTCCTTCTCTGCACATTGGCAATGGCATTTCTCATCTCTTGTCTCTCTGATGTGGCCATTTTGACAGGTGCAATGTGATATCTCATTATGGTTTCAATTCACCTTTCATTTCCCTAATAATTAATGATGTTGAGCATCTTTTCGTGTACTTGTTGGCCTTCCTTTAACTTCTTTGGAGACATGTCTATTCAGGTCCTCTGCTGTTTTAAAAAAATTGGGTTATTTGTTTTTTGTTATTGAATTGTAGAAGTTCTTTATATATTGAGAATATTGACTCCTTACCAGGTATATTGTTTGCAAATATTTTTCCCCATTCCATTGGTTGTCTTTTCACTTTATTGAAGGTTTCTTTTGCTGTACAGAAGCTTTTTAGTCTGATGTCCTCCCACTTGCTAATTTTCTTATTTTGTTGCTTGTGTGCTTAGGTATCCTATCCAAAAAATCATTACCAAGGCCTGTGTCAAGCAGCTTTATTCCTGTTCCCCCCCGCCCAAGCAGCTTTATTCCCAAACCCCCGCTCCTGGCAGAGTTTCAAGGTTTTAGGTCTTACATTTAAGGCTTTAATCCACTTTGAATTAATTTCGGTAGGTAAAGATAGGAATCCAGTTTCATTCTCTTACATGTGAACATCCAATTATTCCACCATTTACTGAAAAGACTGTCTTTTCTCCACCAACTATTCTTGGCTCCCCTGTCAAGAATGTATTAGCTGACCCCATATGTGCTTGGGATGATTTTTGGGCTCTTGATTCAGTTCCATTGGTCTGTTTTTATGCTGGTATGATATGGCTTTGATTACTTTATCTTTATAGTGCTTGAGATCAGAAAGTGTGATATCTCCTGATTTGTTCTTTTTTCTCAGAATTTCTTTGGTGGTTATTATTATTATTATTATTATTTTTGTGGTTCCATACAAATTTTAGATTTTTTTCCTACTTCTGTAAAAATGCCATTAGAATTGTGATAGGGATTGCACTGAATCTGTAAATGGTGTGTGGTAGTATTAGCATTTTAACAATATTCATTCTTCTAATCCATGAATATGGGATACCTTCCCATTTATTCTCTTCTATTGTCATTGATGTTTTGTAGTTTTCAGAGTAGAGATCGTTCGCCTCCTTAGTTTAATTTATTCCTATTTATTGTTTTCAATGCTATTGTAAATGGCATCATTTTTTTTTCAGTAAAATTCAATGTTAGTGTAGAGATGCTACTGATTGTTGGTTGTTAGTTTTGTACCCTTCAACATTGCTGAATTCATTGATTAGATCTAACAGTTTTTATTTGAGTCTTTAGGATTATATGTGTGTGTATACACACACACACACACACACACACACACACACACACGTCATCTGCAAATAAAGATAATTTTACTTTTGTTCCCCATTCTGATATATTTTATTTCTTTTTCTTGCCTGATTGCTCTAGCTAGGACCTCTGCCAACATGTTGAGTAGGGTGGTGAGAGTGGGCTCCTTTGTCTTGTTCCTAATCTTAGAGGGAAAGCTTTCATCCTTTTACCATGGAGCATGATGTTACCATGGGTATGCACATATGACTTTATTATGTTGAGAAATGTTCTTTCTATGCCCAATTTGTTAATAGCTTTTATCATGAATGGATGTTGAATTTTGTCAGATGCCTTTTCTGCATTTATTGAGATGACCCCATGATTCTTTTCTTTCATTCCACTAGTGGGATGTATTACATTGATTGATTTGCATATGTTAAACCATCCTTACATCCCAAAGGTAAATCCCACTTGATCATGGTGATCCTTTTAATGTGCTGCTGCATTCAGTTTGCCAGTATTTTACCGAGAAGTTTTGCAAACATATTCATCAGGAATATTGGCCTGTTTTCTTTGCTAGTAGTGTCCTTTTCTGATTTTGGTATCAGGATGATGCTGGCTTTGTAAAATGAGTTTGGGAGTGTTCCTTTCTTTGTTTTTTTCTTTCCTCCCTCCCTTCCTTCCTTTTGGGTTAGAGTTTGAGAAGAATTAGTGTAACTCTTCTTGAAATGTTTGGTAAAATTCACCAGTGAAGCCATTTGGTCTTACACTTTTCTTCTTTGGGCGATTCTTCATTACTCAGTTAATCTCCTTACCAGTAATGGGCCTATTTAGATTTTGGATTTCTTCCTGATTCAGTCTCGGTAAGTTGTCTGTTTCCAAGAATTTTTCCATTTCTTCCAGGTTGTTCACAGCAGCCTCTTCTAGTCCTTTGAATTTCTATGGTATCAGATGGAACATCTCCCTTTTCATTTATAATTTTGTTGATGTGGGTCATCTCTATTCTTTCCTTGGCTACTTTAGCTAATGGTGTGTCAAATTTGTTTATCTTTTCAAAGAACAAACTCTCAGTTGGCTTAACTTTTCTGCTGTTTTTCTGTTCTCTGTTCCCTTCATTTCTGCTTTAATCTATATTGTTTCTTGTTTCCTGCTAACTTTGGATTCAGTTTGTTCTTCTAGTTCCTTAACGTGTCGAGTTGGATTACTTGGGATCTTTCTTGCTTCTTAAAGTAGGCACTGATCGCCATGATATGAAATTCCCTCTTAGAACTGTTTTTCTGGGCAGCGGGGGTGGAGGGTATCCCTGGGTGGCTCAGTTGGTGAAGCATCTGCCTTTGGCTCAGGTCATGATCTGGGGGCCCTGGGATTGAGCCCTGTGTCTGGTTCCCTGCTCAGGAGGGAATCTTCTCTCCTTCCCTCTCTCCCTCCCGCCTGCTCAGGCTCTCTCTCCCTCTCAAATAAAGAAAAAAATCTTAAAGAAAAACAACCCTGGTTTTTGTTTTGTTTTTATACACAGAGTGACATTTACAGAGCAAGTACCTTCCCAAACAGTCAGCCTGTTCTGGCTCTGTATCCGAGCTGTGCCTGGGCCTGAGGGACGCAACACAGACGTGCACAGGCAGGACAGCCGGGTCTCTTTTCCCACTGGGCGGGACTTCATGATTCCTGTCTGTCGGTGGTTTTTCTGCTGCTGCCATCAGGTCTTTACCATTATCCTCATCACTTACGTTTATTGACCATCCTCTAATCTCATGTCTCAAAGAAACATCTAGGGCACCTATCCCTGATGGCTTGACATTCTAACTGGGATGCCAGCTCGTCGATCAGTATAGATCACTGCAGACATGAACTGCGCCAGGGCTGGATCATTTTGACCCAAGACACGTAAGTAACGTGAGACGCAGGTGAACTTGGAAGCTGAAGCCTGCAGAGCACACACACTTTGCCCTCAACCTCTCTTCTTGACACTCTGAAATGAACCCTCCCTTCCCCCTCCTGAGGAGGACCCAGCGCTGGGGCTCTCCAGCCTGCACTCCTTCTGTAATCTGCTGTCTCTACTCTTCATGCGCTGCTTTGCCAGCACTGATGGTCTACAAGTTACCAAGTCCCGTGGCCTTCCTTGGGCTCTCCTTCAGGCCTTTGCTGTCTCAGGAGCGCTGCACCAATTCACCCCTCCCCCCGAGAACCCTCTCCTCTGTTCCTTCCGCCCTCCTGCTCCCTTAAGTTCATCTTTCCCATCTGGCCCTTCATTCAGGAATTGGTCTATCTCCTTATTCTTTGCTCTATCACTTTTCCCTGGAAAAACTTAGCCTTATTACAAATAATGATGAGGAAGAGGAGGAGGAGATTGATAACACCGATTAAGAGTCATTGAATGTTTGCCAGGAGCCAGGCACTCTTTCAGGACGACCCATGGAATAGTCATCGCAGGTCTCAGGGAGGGCACGGATACCCCGCCCTCTTCACACACAGGGAGATGTGAAGCTCAGAGATGTTAAATAACTCGTTCTGGGACACACAGCTAGGAAAGAGCAGGCCAGGAGTCTGGGACTCCAGAGGCTGCACGTCAACTGAAGGTGCTGCACAGATGTGCTGCCCCCTTTTCTGACTCCTGCTGCTCCTCCGAGCTGGAAGACAATATCCTCGTTCTCTGTGTTTGCACGCCTAGCTGCCATTATGGTGTCCACACACCGACGTCTATTATTTTCCTGATTATTTGCAAACGATCCTTTCCCTGCTGACTTCTCTGTATAGCAGTGACACCACAAATCTCCCACAGCTTGTCTTGGACCTTGACATTAAAAAAACAAAAAACAAAAACAACAAACACACCAAAATTTGAACTCACTCAGCTGCATTATGCCCTGCACACAGGCAGCCTCCTTCCTATCATTTTCCCTTGGAAATATCTGCCCTAGGCAAACTCATGTCATAGCATGTGAGCCAAAGGGTCCCCTCCCCAAATGGGACCCTCCTTGCTTCCAAGGAGAGAACTGGGGTCTGGGGCCATGGAGCCACCTGCGGGGACCATAGGGTCGATCGACATGAGGGTGAGATTTTGGATCAACACACTTCCTCTGGGAGCTTCCTAAGAGATGGGACCCGTCGCACTCATGTTTGTGTGTTACTCGAGGCTTAGTGCAGGACTGGGCGCACAGTAAGTGTATTTGATTTTTGAGAACTGTCTGCTTCAACTTCTATGACCACCTTTATCCCGCTATTCACTTGGAATACTGCGGTAGCCTCTTGGCCAGTCTGCCCTGTCTTCACACTCCTCTTCCTGGACACGGACAGGAGACCGATTTTCCTAAAGCTCTGATTTCATCTCAACGACTCCTGCTCAAATGGTATTTATGTGCCCATAGGATGAAGGGCAAAAACCCCTTGTCTGGCATCAGCCTTTCCCACAGTCTGGCTCCATTTTAACACAGCTGTTTCTTCCATCTAACTTCTTATGACACAAACCAGATTACCAGATTTTTTTTGTGGGGCAGTAGGGGCTTGCGGGGATGGTGGTAATGAATTAAAAAAAATTTTTTTTTTCTTCCTTACTTCTTAACCCCCTTTAATGCAGGTATGCAGCCACCAGGTGGCAGTAATGTATCACCAAAGAATGGGCTGTCGCTTGCCCATTGCCAGACTCGGTCCACCCTTCATTTAAAAGTCCTAACAGCGTAGCTGAAAAACTTAGGGCAGGATTTGTTACTTGAACTCATAACAAATCCCTCTGTGGCTTTTCTTGCAGCATCCAGAGAAAACATCTTCGCTAATTTTCATGTTCTGCTCCTCTTCTTCCTCTGAGAAGAGAATGATTTAAACTCTGAGGCTGGGAATGATTTAAACTATTTTGTACAACTGGAGGCATGGGTCTCAGACACTCAGTGGCAGAAACTGATGTCAACAAGCCAATTCCATTAAAAAAGGCTTGGTCGACTCATCTATCTCCAAGCCCTGAGTTCTAAATTTAGTTAACGTACTTCCTTGTGTATTTTTCCACCTAATAAAAATATTTTTGGAGGGAGGGGGAAGGAATAATCCCTTGGCAAACTTACAGTTGCATTTTTGCATCAACAGGCACGGACATCCATGAACTGAAGCCTGGGTCCATTTGCAGGAATCATGTTCCTACTGCTTCGGTGTCTCCCCACGTACCCATATCAACGAAGACTAAGATTTCTGAGTTCTATTTCTAGACTTAATGCTCCTCCCTGCCCTCCTGCTGACAATTTTTGGGATGCTTACAATAGCTTCTAACTGCAGAGCTTAGAAATTTCAACCATTCAGTTTTATTTAGCCAAGTGATGAAGGCATCCACTCTGAATTCTAAAGGCGAAAAGAAAGCAAGTGCAGACAGGGGAGAGGAAAAACATGGTTATCTTTATCTCCAACAAAAATGTGTGGGGGAGAAATTAAAGCCAAGTGTGAAAACTCTTTGACCCCTTTGTGGGATGTTCATGCAGCTGGGGAAGGTTATCCATCCTGAATCTTGGCCAGGAGATACAGTCGTCTACTTAATGATACAGAAGTGTGTGCAAATTGAGGTCAAGTGTGAAAATGGCAGGACCTGATTTCCTAGGCCAGAAATTCATTTTAGGGAAAACTTAGGGAGGCTTTCCAAGATACCTTTTTTCCTTTCCATATAACAATGACTCAACTGGGAGAAAATGATGCAGGGTTAACCTTGAAAAAATTATTGAACTTCTCTTAGCTTTAGTTTCTTCATCTGCAAAATGGGAACACTGTTACCCATCTGTTGGTGTTGTAAAGGGTTTAAATGGGAAAGCAGGAGCTGGCCTGGAAGGAGTTCACACATGTGGACCTAATCAGATTCCACTGCTATGGAAAATATTAGTTTGAAAATTAAATAAAGGATATAAAAATATAATTAATCCCAGAGAGGCAAAGCCTTAATTAACTAGTATGGTCTCATTTGAAACAATCCCAGCCTCTGGATTAAAACCATGGGTGAGCACTGCCGGCATTTCTTAAGAGCTTTCATTTCGTACCTGAAACCTGGGGATAGAGGTGTTTGGGGAGTTCACGGTGAACTTCTCTTTTTATCAAGGAAAGCTCTGACTCACTGATTTGGAAACCTGGATGTCTCCCCACACATCACGGACTGCGATCACCATCTCTAGGGACTCAGGGTTCTAACTACCACAGACACTTAAAAAGCAGCTAATAATTCATCAGAATTTTTTAGGCAAAATTTCAGGCAAAAATAAACACAAGCATAGTCTCAACAGAACGGAATATTGTGAATGAAACTGAAATGATGCTGGCAGACGAGACTCGAGACTCGGACGGTTTAGGCACACTTCCCAATCGATCTGCTACTTGAAAGCACTGCGTTTCAGACCATTGCTTTTTATTATTGAAAACAGCACCCCTGAGGGCAGGGACGAGGACCAGGATAATTCCCTGGGGCACCGTCAGACTATCAAGGGAAAGTGCACAATGAGGTAGGCAGGAGCAGGACTCTGGGGCCCCATGGCCTCGTGGGGAACCCCGGCTCTGCCACTAACCAGTTGCGCAACATTGGAAACATCATTTTAACCCATGGGTCAAGATTTTAAAATTCTTTCCAGGGGATCCTAATGTACAGTGAAATGTAAGATGTATTATCCTGGGGCAAATTCTTTAATGTCTCTAAGCCTCAGTTTTTCCATCTGTAAAATGAGAGAATCACAGCATATAATGTACCCCATATAATGGTGCTGAAGCCTGGATGAGATAATGAATATTCAGTGCCTAGCCTATGACCTGAGACACCATAAGGGATAAATAAACAAGCCTCTACCACCACTACCACCACCATCATCATCATTGTCACCACCACTGTCATCACATCAGTAACAGCAGCAGCAGCATTGTTATTAGTGACTTCATTACTGTCATCCTCACCATGACCATCACACCACCATCACTTCCATCACCATCATTACTACCATCACCATCACCACCACTATTACCACCTTCAACATCATTACCATCACTACTATCATCACCACCATCATCATCATCACCATCATCACTGTCATCACCACCATCATTGTCACTGCTGTCATCTTCAACACCATCCCCACCACCACTACCATCACTATCATCACCACCAACATCATCATCACCATCATCATCATCACTGCCACCATCACCATCATCACCATCACCACCATCATCATCACCACTGTCGTCATCATCGTCACCAGCATCACCACCACCACCATCACGATCATTGCCACCACCATCATCACCACCACCATTATCTACTTCTACAGGAGGTGCCATCGATTCCCTTAGGGAGCCCTTAGAATGCTTGGTACTCAACATGTTAATCTTGAATTCTTGGTTCTTTTTTACATCCTTTGGGAAAAGTGAGTTACTAGCAATCTATAAAAAATCCTTACGGGCTAAAAATGTTGATTTCACTCAATTTAGGCAACAAATGTTTAAATTAAACTTTTTCATACCATGCTACATGTACCGAAAATGTGCTGCTCATGATGGTCATATCTGCAGGTGTGGTGCTGCTAGCTTGCTCCTTATGTGAATTCACTTGGGGCCCTACAACCTGGGGTTGAAGAGACCACCGACCACTTTCACAGAGGGGTGGCCTGAACAGGGCTGAAGGCAGTGTAAAGGCAGACAGAGCTCCATCAGCCATTCTGAGCATTCATGTAGGAGTAGGTCACCCACTATATCAAATTCTCAGCTTTGGATGAATTCTTTTTGCATTTGGCATGGAAGGTGATAAGTATTTTCGGAGCTATTTTTCAGTTGCAGGCTTCAGTCTGCTTAGATGAAATATGCAGATTGAGCCTTGAACAGCTGTAGCACTCCAGAGTGGCTGGTATTTTGGTGGGCCTTATTTTAAAGTCTCCGACAGTTCAATCTCACTAAATAATTCAGCTGTTTAGGAAAAGCCATATGATCTTAAAATAAGTCCCTGAAGGTCAAGTATACAGGTTGAAATTTTATTTGTGTGTGGGTGTGTGTGTGTTGAGTAGCATTCGACAAAATAATAAAAACGTCCCTTGTAATAGCTCTTCCTTTACATCTTTGAATGAAATTACCAAATGCACATCGCTGGCTGTTCATTTATAAACATTCTACATCTTCTCCACGCATCTCTGGCAGAGTATTAAGCGAACATCCTGATTTCACTGTTCCCAATGAAGTTAGAGATTCTAAGGAACAATTTCAGAATGCGGCTCTAACTTGAGGTGTCACTGATCATTTGGAAAGCTCTTTGTTACATATAGCCCAGGAAAATACAAGCCTCATGTCATGGAAAAGCTGAAGTATTGACTTTATAAATCTGTAAAGAAAAGGCAAAAAAAAATGCCATGTAAAAGTTTTCCAGGACAAAACTGAATCTCGCTCATCCATCATCAGTCGCTTCAAGGTGACACGCAATCCAAGAGCAAAATATTTGCATCCAGAAAGATACTGGCCAAGGATTTCTTTGTGCTCATTGAAGATGGGTGTTGTGGCTAAATCATCAGATTGAGAGCTTTGAAATAGTTATTCATGGGGGCGGAAGGTAGGAGTTGAGGTGCTTGGGTAGATCTCATCCAAACTCACGTGAAACCCTACATTCTTTGAGGCTGATGGGATGTTAAGATCTGTCTAGTTCAAATGCCTCCTTGACCCATTTTACAGATGAGAAACCAAGGCCCGGAGACGATAAATCATGTGTGTCCATTAATGCATTCAATTGGTAACAAAATCAGAGTTAGGACAGAGGTGGCTTTGGGGCATGGAGAGGACACGCATCAGAGCTGGCCTGTGTATTCCTTCAACCTGGCTGACAGTCTAGGTAGAGCCATTTTGGTTGTACACACAAAAAAATTGGGCTTCTACACTGTGATCTGACCCCTACTATGTGACCTGATCCAAATCCCTCAAACTCTCTCAATTCTAAACCCTTTATATGTAACATCCCACTACCAATCCCCACATCATAAGGATGCTATATTATTTAAATTCTACATTTATTTAATTTTTTTTTAAAGATTTTATTTATTTATTTGACAGAGAGAGATCACAAGTAGCAGAGAGGCAGGCAGAGAGGGAGGGGGATGCAGGCTCCCCACTGAGCAGAGAGCCCGATGTGGGGCTCGATTCCAGGACCCCAAGATCATGACCTGAGCCAAAGGCAGAGGCTTAACCCACTGAGCCACCCAGGTGCCCCTGAAATTCTACATTTAAACATTCCCTAGGCAAAGTCTAGTATGCAGTAGTACTGAACAAAGGTGCATGCATGGACTCATCCCTTTTGATGCTCTAAAACATTCTCCCTTGGACAAAGGCGTAGGGAACCTAGATTTTCCAGAACTGATCATGAAATCTGCTTGGGTTCCGGCAGGCCCTCCCATACTCTGCAGACACGCCGTTCCCAGTTTTGTGGAGGAACACACAGGCGTTGACCATCCCACTGCTCACCAGCTCCTGGTGGCAGCCTTGACATCGGAGCCCTTCCCGGACAAGCAGGTGCCTAGCTAGGTGCTACCGGTAGTGGTAGCCCAACTCTGAAGAAGAGCCTGCAAACATTTATGATACATTTGTCTCATGTATCGCAGGAGTTCTTCATATTCCTTTCTGAAAATTTATAAAAGACCAGGGACCAAAAAAGTGAGGAGTAGAAAGCACTCATGAGGCTCCTGGGTGCTCAGTCGGTTCAGTGGCCAACTCTTGATTTCAGCTCATGTCGTGATCTCGGGGTCGTGAGATCGGGCCCCATATTGGGCTCTGAGCTGAGTGTGCAGCCTGCTTGGGATTCTCTCTCTCCTTCACACGTGTGCCCACGCTCTCTCTCTCTCGCTCTCTCTCTCTCAATAAATAAATATTTTTTTTAAAAAAACCACCCATAATTCCACCACACAGTGAAAGTCATGCTCATATTTCAATAGAAACAGAAGTTTTATACAGATTTGACAAAACAGGTGCTGATGTTCTTTTGTCAGTTTCAAATGCGTTGTGCAGTTTCTCTCAAGTGGTTAGTAATCTTTTAAGTGGATGTGTACTATTTCACAATTCACATATTCTGTTACTCATATTATTGCGCAACGGACGGAGCATGATTACGCACCAAGCAGAACAGGGAGGGGCAGCTGGTAGAACCAGACGGGGTAGACCAGAAGACTAATGGCCATGGAGTCATCACCATTTAACTTGTTTCTTATTAAAAGCACTTCCTTTTTAACAAACTGATTTTTCTGGTTATAGAAATACTTTTCTGATGAAAGAGCAGATAATAACATTGCGACATGCATCTCTAAGTGTACTATGCGGTTGAATTCCTAGAGGTGTATCAAAGAATACACACGGGTTTGGGGAGGTTGATGCTGGGAAGGCTGGTGAGGGTATCCACCCTCCCAGTAGGTCATGGTCACAGTCCACATTCCCTTCCTTGGCAAACACCTCCAGGTAGATAATTAAGGAAGGCTACACAGTCATGCTGGAAGGACACCAGGACTCCTCTCCTCCCCTTATGATCTCTCTCCTGACTGTGCCTTATCATAAGAGAAACTTCTAGTGCATAATTCCCTTCCCCCAATATAGTGAGTCCCCATTTTCACAGTGCAGGGGGCAAGAGGAGGTAGGAATATTCTGGGGCTTGGCCTCTGCTTGTCTCTTTCAGCTCTGCTACTAACTAAAAATTTATATGTGGGCAAGTCACTTCGTCCTGGTCAGGGCTGACTCTCCTCTGTGTAATGGAGAGGACTGGGTCACACCAATAATCAAGTACCTTTCAGTGTTATCAGTCTAAGAATCTATGGTTCTGTGTCCCTACATGCCAATCCTACTGCATGTTAATGATGAAAGCTTTGTTTCACTTCCAGTATCCCCTCTCTCCTCCCTCTACATTCCCCAACCATTTTCCATTCCCACACAGGGAAAATGGGAATTTTCTAGGATCGGAAATCATCTCAAGCTTTCTCCTCACAAATAAAAGCCATACCCCCTACCACATCCTCCCCGCCGGGGTCAGCCCCACTCTCCCTATTGGGTACTTTGTTGATAGAAAACCACGCTGGTGTTCAAGCTCTTTTTCACTTAGAACCTTTACAACGTCATTCCCCCTGCCTGGCATACTTTCCCCCCAAGACCTCCCCTGGGCTAAGCTGTATGGGTGGTAGCCTCTGAAGTTGCTACTGTCTATGCCTGGAACATGCATCTCTGGGGTCCAGGTGGCATTAACTTCTTCTTGCCTCAGCCATCGCTTCCTTAGAGAGGACTGACCTGACCACACCGATTCAAGCTGCCCTCCCCCTGTAGTCACTCTAAACTATGCTCTTATATTATCTTCCTCTTTGCACTTGGCGCCAACCTTATCATGCTTTATTAATCTATGTTTTTGTAGAATATAAATTGTATTCGAGAGAGGACACCCGGGACTGATAACACTCACGAACAACGTGTTGGGTCACATGAGCAGGAAGAGAAAAGCAGCTGCTGGCCTCCAGGAGCTGGCCTGGTACCATCAGCTAGATGTTGGCATTTGTCTGCTGGGAATGAACGGTTTATAGAACACCAACATGAGACAGGGCCACCATGTGACCACGATGGGTGAGCAAGGACAAGAACATGGCCATTCCGCCATTGAGTCTGAGCGTGGACCCCGTCCTGGCTAACGGGAATGATGGGTGCCTCTCTGATTAGGCTACTACTGCCTCTTCTTGCCCCGTCCAGAGATGGATTAAGATCCCAGGCACAGAATTAGCCCAGCTTCCCAACAGCATCAGGTTCGGAGCAATGCTCCACTTTTATGAACCTTCCCCCAAGGCGGCTAATATGAGCCCCAATTCTATAAATCTCTCTTAACAAGGGCACCCTACGGTTCCCTGTGGTATGCTCTCCCTCCTTGCAACGAGCAGTAAACCCACTCGTTTAACCACAGGTGTGTTTCTGGTGATCTCTAACCGGAGGGCGGGGACAGTGGGAAAATAATTATGAATAGCAGCTTCTTTTTCTTAAGTAACTGCCATGTGCCAGACGCCACTCTTTCCAACAAAACAGCCTTGGACCGTAGGAATTAACTATTACTCCTCGGATTTTAATGCTGAGGACTTGGAGCTCAAATCCAGGAACTACCTTACCAAGGTCACACAGCTATCAAGGGGAAGCTGCAGTTGGAATCATGCCTTCCTGACTTCAGGTCTTGTATTTTTCTCATTATTGTGGTGTTCCTTCTTTTTCCCCTCCTTTAGAAACTACGTGTGGTGCTCTCAGCTAGTAATGAAGATACAGATGACAAATGTGTTGCCTCTACTCGTTCTTCCATTTGCCATGATTACCATTCCTGATGGATATTTCAGGTTTTCTTATAACAGTTTTCTTTAAAAAGATTTTATTTATTAATTTATTGAGAGAGTAGGGGGAGAGAGAGAGAGCATGCGCACAAGGCGGGGGGAAGGGCAGAGGGAGAAGCAGACTCCCTGAGATCATGACCTGAGCTGAAGGCAGATGCTTAACCGACAGAGACACCCAGCCACCCCGGTATTTCAGGTTTCCAACGCTCTGTGAAGGTTTGTATTTTGGATTTTGGCTCTTCCAACGTCACTGCCGCGTGGAGTTTCTGGCGTAGTCTCAAACATACAAAATATGCTCAGCATCGGAAGAAGTATTTTCAGACGATCGTCCTGCCATTTTGGGGAATACTATTGTGAAATGGAGAAAACGTTTAAAAATATAGAGCTGCGGGAATGATAGCCTACATGCAGGCTTTAGTAGGAGAGCTCATTAGCTTTCTGTATTTTCTATTACTGCTTTTAAAATAATGTCTCCTGGCCAGGCGCCTGGGTGGCTCAGTCAGTTAAGGCTCAGACGCCTGCTCTCTGCTCAAGTCACAATCTCAGGATTGTGAGATCGAGCCCCTGGGGAGGGCTCCAGACTGAATGTGGAGGGACCTGCTTAAGATTCTCTCTCTTGGGGCACCTGGGTGGCTCAGTGGGTTAAGCCTCTGCCTTCGGCTCAGGTCATGATCTTGGGGTCCTGGGATCGAGCCATGCATCGGGCTCTCTGCTCAGCAGGGAGGGAGTTCCCCTCCAGCCTGTCACCTGACATCTGCATGAGCTGGCAATCACTGCTGGTGTGGTCTGCTAGAATCATAGAGCATGACAAATACCAAAGACCAAACATTTTAGTGTGTCTGATTCTAGAACAGCCTTCAGGACAAGTCCCTGACGCTCTCCACTGGGCAGCTTCATACAGCAATCCAGGCTCTCAGATGTAGGTACAGGGTACCTCTAGAGCCACCGTGGGATTGTGAGCAGAGTGAAAGCAGAGTTTGGGGGGGCACCATCAGGTATCTGTTTCAGAGGCTGCCCTAGCGGCAGGGGGAAGCAGGCTGCAGGGAGACCACTGGTGGGGCAGACAGCTTCAGAGGGTGGGAACGTGCCCCTTGGTTGGATGGAGACGGGAGCAGGTGGGAGACACAGAGGAGGAGACATGATGGGACGGGGGCACTGCCCACGATCTTGGAGGGAAAAATGCGTTTAATAGAATAAATACTGTTTATTTGATCTTAAGTCTAGGTTCATCCCCACATTTGTTTCTACCTTTGTTGTTGTTAGGACACTTAACTGGGAGATCTCACTTCTTACCAAATGGAAAGGTGCACCATCGGTATCGTCAACTATGGGCATAATGCCGAGCAGTACATCTCTGGAACTTACTCACTTTGCAGAACTTGAACTTTGTACCAGCAGAAGAGAAAGCCCCATTTTCCCCTCCTGCCCCTGGCCCCTAGCAACCACCACTCTGCTCTCTGCTTTAGGAGTCTGACTATTTTTGATACTTCATATAAGTAGAATCGAGCAGTATTTCTGTCTCCATGAGACTGGCTAATTTAGCCTGGCATTCCATCTTCCAGGTTTAACCCCTTTGTTACATACACCAGGATTTCCTTCCTGGTCAAGGTTGAATAATAGTCCCTTGTGTATATACACCACGTTTTCTTCATCCATTCATCTGCTGATGGATATTTAGTCCCCAGTGATTACAGACCAGAGCATATTATACTGAGTGGGTCCAGGGAAAGCGGGAAAAGGGGAAATCAAGAATGCCCTCTTCTCTGGTTCTCTGGCTTGGTGTGTATATTGGAGAACCATAAAAATAGGTGGGTCACTGGATGAAGCTTTTATTTTACTAATCGAACGTGTAGATTAAGCTGAACATGTTCCCTGTTCTAAGTGCTTTATGGATATTAACTCATTTAGTCGTTATTACATCCCCACGAGTTAGGGACTATTGTTTTCCCATCTGACACATGAGCAAACCGAGGCATGGAGGGGAGGGGGTCAAGTAACTTGCACAAGGTCACACAGTCAGTTAGTAAGAGTTGGCTTCCAGAGTCTGCGCTCTTAACCACCACACATTCAGCACCTTGGAGAGTTATGTCAGGATCACCTCCTGACCAAGGCCAGTCTGCTGGTGGGGAAGAAAGAGGACCCAGCCTCCCTCAAGGACGGCCACGGGAAAGTTAGTTTTATTGTTTTGACTTTGATTTAATTTGGTCCCAAGCACCACAATCAGGAAAGTTTCATCATCCTAGTATCTTACATTAAAAAAAAAAAAAAGGGTGGTGATTTTCTGATGGAAGGTCTGATAGAGTTTTAAACATAATTATTTTAGGCCTGTTTATCCATAGAGAGCCCTACCCATGGCGCATGATGATTTATCTCTATGGATTAAATGTCACAATTGAGGAGCTCTGGTCTAAATCATACATTCACGGCAGACCTTGAAAGTCTCTGGAAGGTCTCCCAGTGGCACGCACCAAAGTCAACCAAAGTTTTCAAACTTCTCTTTTTATTATCATGTAGCTGAGCTTACACACGGAATACGTTATTCAGTATATTACAGTTTGATAGGCATTTAAAGGCATGAAGTTCTTCTAAAGATCCAACATTATGGGCCCAGCTTAGTCTAACAAATTCACCATTGGATTATCAACCTCATGCTTTGAAAAAAAGCATGAAGGCTTCCAAGACAAAGAAAACAGCTGAGTACTTGGGTATGTTGCTCTTCATTGTCTGACACTTAGAGTCCAAACATAATGAGCATCACGCATCGTGCATCATTGTAAATCCCAGGGCGGGGGAACATAGGCAGTGAAATTGCTCCCGAATGAAATAACCAATGAAATGGATTTTCAGGTCAAGAGCATTGTTACATTCTTTCTAATAGTTTTTAATTCGGTAATAGCCCCTCTGGCGATCTCTAGAGCAAGTCTTCTCAACATGGGCACTACTGACCTCTGGGGCTTGGTAAGTCTTTGTGTCCTGTGTGTGGTAGGACACTAAGCATTGTCTCTGGTCTTCACCCACTAGATGCCTGTGGCACTCCCCAGTCATGATAACCAAAAATGCCTCTAGACACTGTCAAAAAATTCTCTTGGAGAGGGCAAGGGGAGTCAGGAAAATCACTCCAGGGTAAAACCAATGCTCTAGAATATTACTATTCAGTGGGACTGGCTATAAACCATGTTCAGTGAAGGATTACCACTGGGGTCTATGAGACTACATGTTCATGTATTTAACAAGTATTTACTGAGGGCCTGTCATAAGCCAGGTGAGGTGAAAGGTTTGGTGGAAACAGCAGTGAACAAAATACAGTGAACATGGGGTATAACTTAAGGATGGGGTCAAGGTTGATTTCATGATTTTGATATTTCTTATAGATAAGATTTATAACTACTCAAAAGAAAAAAAAACTAAAACAAAGTAGAATACTTAGCAAAGAAGCTTATTAACAGATGTAGTTTTTTTCATTAAATGGTATAGATGAAGTGAGGATCTTCACTATGCCTCCACCCCTTATAAATAAATATATATGGGTGTGTGTATGAAATACACACACACACACACACACACACACACACACACACACACTCTCATTCTTCCCAACAGAGAGCAGAGAGCTCAGCTGTGACAAGGAACCCCAAAGAAAACAGAGAAGTATCTCTCTAATATAAAATTCCACGCGCAGACATTTCCGGGCTGGTGTGGGACCTTTGATCTTTGATCTTCATGCGGACCCTTCATGCCCTAGGGGGTTGCTTATATGCTCACCTTCTTGCCCACATGTCACCCAACAGCAAGGAAAATGAGAATTCAAGCAGAATGACAAGGGATAAGCAACAGTGCTTTAGAACTGGAGACTCCCTGGAAAGAGCCATGTGGCCATTGGCCCAGACTCAGTCCTCTGACCACATCTGGTTGCAAGGGAGGCTGGGAAATGTAGTCTTTGCTCTTGGTGGCCATAGGCTCCAATGAGCTTTCTAGTCTTCCAGGGAAAGGGGAGAAGAGATTGGAAGACAAGCAGCCACTTCAACACCAGTCACCCAGAGGCATTTCCATTTCCTCCACTTTGTCCTCTCCACTGATATCAGCTACCCTGGAGTTCTGAAGAATTCGTGTAGTACCACCTCTTCTAAGAACACCAAATACTCCTGATCTGAAATTCCATTCCATTTGTATGCCCGTGGATGCTTGATAACCAACTTTTCTTTGTTGGAGATGGGAGGTACACAACCTGACTTTTTAAGTTCACCAGTTTCTGTGGCATAAATACCCTCACGGAGGCCAGTTGGTTCCAAACTCCCAGCATGTCTGATGGTGTTATTGGGAAGAGACACACACAACAGGCTCTCATGACCGGGTGCAAGTGGGCTTCAGCCCAACTTTGCTTATGAGGAAATACTCAACACTGTGTCTGGTACAAAGTAAATGTTGCATAGCTAATTTTATTAAAGAATTAAAAATACATGATACCCACTGATGTCTCATTTGTTCCCCACAGATTTATCGAGTGGCCTATTACAGGCCAGGCCTAGCTTTGCCACTTACTGGAGGTGAAATGGTAGACAGAAATGACAAGATTCCTACCTTCTCACCATAGAGTTTACACTAAGGTGAGGAAGCCCGATAAGCAACCAGGGACAAGAGGAAATGTAGAAGGACGATTGTCCTAAATATGAGGACAGGGAAAAGCAGAGGTGTTTGCCCTCACCCAGGGGCACAGCCAAGGTTTATCAGCTGAGCTGAGTCTGGAGGGTGACCAAGAGTCCCTTAGACTTGGATGTGAGCTACAGGGAACAGCATGTTGGCAGAAGGAACCATGTGAACGAAGACCCCACAATAGGGCAGGGAGAGCATGGCATGTTCAAGGAATGCCAGGCTAGAGGGCAATGGGCCCAGGAGAGTGAGATGATGTGGGGTGAGAAAGAAACCAGTGGTCAGACCATGTCATGGTTAGACACTCGCTTATAGTTCAGAAGCACTAAGGAGCCCCTGAAGGCTTTGAAGGGAGTGCCATGACATAATGTTTGGGAAAAGGATTGCTCTGCCTGCACCAATAAGGGGGAGGGCTTAACAGATGCAGGTGTGCCAGATATGAGGCTTTTTTAATAGTTCAAGAGAGAAATGATGGCGTATGTGTGGCTAGGTTGGTGCCAGTGGACATAGGGAGAAATGGACATGCTCCAGACATATTAAGGGGTGGCACCAATAAGTCTGGGACATTGGAAGGCTCTGGGCCAAATACTGGAAAGGGCCTGTGTATCTGATTACGGTGTGGTTTCTTACTTTGAATACCTGTTGGCTCCTGGGGTCTTCTATTGAGTTTGGGATTAAGGGAGTGGACGAGAGGGTCTAAGTTAGATTTTGAGCATATGGACTTGAACCGTTTGATATTTTGATGAGCCTAGAGAAAAGCATTCATACAGATAATCTCCACCATACTAGTGGGGAAGTTAGCTCAGAGCCCATGCCATACAGCTAGTGAATGGCAAAGCTGGGACTTGAACCCAGGTCCTACAATGTGAAATTCTGTGGTCTTCCCATGATGTCACAAAAGTGCTAATAGGGTCCACCTTGAACCTGTGGCAGAGTGAGTTTAGTTACTGGAAAATCCTCATTAACCTGAGCTGCAAGGTGGGACCTCAGTTTATGTACAGAGAGGACTGGAATATTAATGATGCCCCTTCAAATTGCTTTGAACAATTTCTTCTGCACTGGACTAATGAGCCCTGCACTGCACTTCTGGGAAACCTCTCACCTTGTAAAATAAAGCCCATCAGATCATGCTCTGAATATTAACCTTGCTAGAAAGAAAAGAAAAATAAGCAATAGAAAAGATTGATCCCCCTCCCACTCCCCATGCAAAGAAAATGCTTTTCAATGAGGCACTAAGTGTAATTCATATTTTTAGATTAAGGGCATGTTTTTTCACTGGGAAAAAAATCATTGCAAAGTATTGCCAATATCATGATGCCAAGTAATAAAGGCATTTAAACACTCTCATCTCCTGCATGGTCCTTGCATAAACCAGTGTAATGTGACACGACAGGAGCTAATGGTATATTCAAGGAATCTCCATCAGCTTAAGTTTGCCATATTTGTCATCATGTTGACGCTGCTGGACTTGGGAGGGCTCCCCTTCTCTCTTGCCAGGCTAATGAATCTTCTGGCAGCAGAGCTCCTGGATTGATGATTTATGGGAGAAATCACACCTGGTCCCTGACCTAATGAAAATGGAAGCGAAGAGCTTCTTTCAGTCATAGGCAATGAAACCAACACTCTTTGGTAAAATTAGCAGGTGCATGAAGAAAAACAATGCATGATCTTATCTATCCTGGGTCAGTGTGGTTTGTCTACTGGTTGTATATTTTTGCATCAAGAATGTCAGTCTGTTCACACAGACGTCACAAATCTTTTTTTTCTCTGGCTGACTCATTGGGTCCACTTGACAAGCCTAAAGAGAAGGCAGGATAAATTCTACTTCTCCCATTGTACAGATAAGGAAGGTAAAGCTCCAAGATAATGGGGAACCAAGTGATCATCCCATCCAGATTAAGAAAGGGGCCAGCACTGAAACTCAGAGCTACCCCTTTCTGGTCTCAGCTCTCCTTGCATAAGTTAAATTCCAGGACGGCAGAGACTTGGTTTACTTTTGCTCCTTGGTATCTGAAACATAGTAGGTCCTCAATTAATATTTGCTGATGGCTTCTCTGTGCCTTTCATTCCCTGAAGTGTGGTACAACACAGCTTCAAGGGAATTGGAGAGCAGCATACCAAGACTTCCCACAGTCATGGATAAGTGACATAGTTTCCTTAGCCCTTGGTTCCTTTTGTGCAAAATGAAAATAATCCTTACCAGCCCCAACTGTGAAGAGGAGCCATAAGGATCAAGTCAAATGGGACAAAGAGGGTTTTCTTCAAATGGTACAAATTTAAGGTGTCCCATTTTTAAGTGCTTTAAAAGTGAACAAAATACCCTCAGTGACTTGTTCGTTCCTCTTGACCAGCTATCCTGCTTCCTGGCTGTGTATGAGATGCAGCTACAGAGACCCAGCTGCCTGTGTCAGGGAACATTGGTTTCCAGAACTTTCTTGGGGGTCTTTGGGCCGCTTATGGCATTCATACGAGCCTCAGAGCTACACCTCTTTTCACCCACAGTCAGAGTGACATATGGGGACACGCACTGGCCAGAGCTTTCCTTGACTTCAGGCTAAAACTTTTCCTTAAAACTCAACTTTTACCCACTATAATCATAGTAGCTGTGATCAAGGGTGTGGAGGTCCCTGTTCACTGTTCTCTACACTACAGGAAAACATTTCAAGAGTAGGTCCCCACTCTTATCTATGGAGTTGTACCATTTGGGGCACACTTCTTAGCCTTTCTCAGCCTCAGTTTCCCCATCATGATAAGGGAATACCAAGTACAACTCAAGCAGGTCATAGGATTAGATAATAGTAGCACACGATGTAAACAAATTTTGTGCCTGGAACAGCATGAACGATGACCACAATGACCACTACAGCTACTGATGTTCTGCCTATAGATCTGCCTAGCCCAGCAGATCATTTGACAATTCATTTCCTTTCATTCAGCATGCATGTCAACCTGATGGATAAAACAGAGCTCCAAGTGAGTGGGATCCCAACTGGCTTCCAAGCGGTGTTCACTGGGAGTCATACATTTCCAAAGGAGGGAGTGGATTATACCCAAAATCTGACCATTTCTCATCAGCAGTCCTGGCTGCGCTACAGCCCAAGGGACTAGGCTTTGGGTCTGGGTTTGATTACAGTAGCCTTACTGGTTTCCCTGCTTTTGTTCTTGCCTCCCTCTTCAGTCTATCTCTCAACACAGTGGCTAAAGGATCACATTAAAACATAAGTTAAACCATGTCCCTCCTCTTTGAGAGGCTCCAATGTCTCCTCATGTCAGTCAGAGTAAATCCAAAGTTCATACAATGACTACAAAGACCTCCATGATTTGCACACCTCTGCTCCATTTCCTCTCTGCCACTACCTCCTGCTATAGTGCTGGGATGAATAAAGCAAGCAGACAAGAACCAGATAAGGAGATAAGGACACAAGACCAGAACGGTGAAAGAGCTCCGACTCGTGTTTGCCCTGGGACAACTTAGTTGTTCAATCAAACGAACTAAATAACAATGGAAAGAACTGGTGTTTAGATGAAGTTGACAAGAAGAGTATGATAATCGTTTTTTTTCTCTCCAAATATCTGGAATATGGAAGAGGAAACCACTAAGTAGAAATGTGACCAGGAGGTAGGAATATAGGAATTTCAGATCAATGTTGATGAAGAATCTTCCTACAACTTCAACTGACAACGAAAGGAACGAACTCCTTCATGAGGGAGTAAATTACCCACCATTGGAAAGATTTAAGCAGAGACTGGAAAATTACATCAGCAAAGATAGAAGCAAGATTTTAAACATCAGAAGGCAGATAGAATGAGAATATATTTAATTTCCTGCTCCTGAAAGTCTACTAGTAGATAATACAGTAGACTGCTCCTGACAATCTACTTGTTGTAATACTAAAGAAAGGGGGAGATAAGAATCAACTGCTTTAGTCCCAACAATTAGACAATAACAAGAGAGCGCACATCATCGTGGAATATTGCAAAGATACTACACACAGAGCTCTCAGCTTGGACCATGTTACTGAAGCAAAATAGGAATTCCTTAGAATGGTAAACCAAAATCAGCCACCTTCTTGTTGGCTCACCATTTGAGGGTGAGTTTAGGTGGGGCAGAGTGAGAGATCCGAGACCACTACCCCAGGGGAGAAGTAACTGGGGGCCAATCCTAATTGAAGAAAAGGGAATTGTTCTAATCACCAAGGGATGCACTAGGTTGTCTGGCAGGAAACCAGGTCATGTTCTTTTATTTATTTCCCTTATGCTCCTTCCCCTCTCATTTGGATCTTCTTCAGTGCTGTATGTGAATGTGTGAGTGTATGACTGTATGTGTTCCTGTATTGTCTTTGAGTATATAATTCAATGGTTCAGCCAACCACTATGACAGCTGGTCTACTCGGCACCTGGCATGGATACAATGACAAACAAACTCCAGCCTTCAGCAACTGGTTATCAAGAGGAAAGATTCCATAAAGAACCCTATTGTGTTCCACCCTAGTTAAAGAGGGCTCAAGAGACCAGCCTTTGGACGGATCGTGGAAAATGGGCCATTCCTCCCATAAATGAGAGAACTGTGGGGTCATGAAGTAATTTGACCTTAGGTAACGGAGAGCCTTTTCTGAGAGCTGTGTCTGCCCTAGTCTTCTGGAGAGTACTGAGAAGTCACAAAGGACCCAGACTGCAAAACTCTGTCCCATTACTAAGTACGTGCATGCCAACACCATATTCTCAAGTGAGAGACTCTGCATATCCTTCCTTCTGCAATGGTCTCACTGTGAAAAGAAGAAAAGTCATTTGCCTCCGGGAAATACATTGAGAGCATATATTTGTGCCCCTTAACAGGCAAACTGATGGTAGAACAAATCCCTAGAATTGTTTACTAAGGATAAATGCAATGGATTGGTCCAGCTCTATGGTTATTTTAACAAATAAACCAAGAATAGTGGCTGAATGCATTGGAAGATAGGGAGATTTGAAACAACCGATTTAACCTGAAAACAACAGAATCAATGCACCAAATAGAATTCCCCTAAAACAAACAAATGAGTATGTGTAGCTTGTTCCACCAACAAACAAAGGCAAGAAGAGAATATCAAGCAGATGTAGAAACTCGCTTGTTCCCTTGTCTTACAGACTGATTTCCAATATGTCTACTTATTTCTCATTCAGTCAGCAAATATTTTTGAACATCTCACACACCTCCTAGGTGCTAAGCCCTGGAAGTTCTGGTCTTGTAGGTTAGTGCTTATTTTCCTGGTTTCTTCAAGGAGTTATTTAACAAGGCATTACAAATCATGACCTATCACTGTCATCTCTATACCATGCAGCACTTTTTCAAAAGCAGAATTCTATCCTCTAATTTGACAACATCATAAGAGAACCTTGGTGATGAAACAAATAAACCCAAAAATGACCCCCAAAATATTGAAGTTAAAAAAAAGAAATCTAACCACTGAGGTCAAACTAATGGAGACTTACAGTGTGTTTCTAATGCTTTTAAATACAAAAAATGAGTTTCCCGTAATAGCCAACTGTTTTTGCTTCTGGCTCGTTTGTGGTGTTTCCCAGGCACTGAATCCCCTTGAGACCCATGGAAGGTCATACCAAGCCCAATAATAAAACTCAATTTTCCCCCTCACAGGATAAATATGAGTAGCCCATATGCGGCACTTTCCCCGTGAAAATGTGGATGCCCAGCCACTGAAGCTTTCAGATTAACCTCGTAAGCACGAATGAATCTGCTCTGTGTCATGGACAAATAGGAAATACCCCAGAGTGCACTTCTTTTGAAGGCTTCCGTTTGGGCCAGGGGGATTGACCAGAGGCTCAGCCATAGATCACCCTGGCCCTTCTGTCACCTTTCACAAGTGAAGGGACACAAAGCGGCCAAAACTGCCAAAGACTCATGACAGGCTCTAAGAAAGAACTCGTGGTCCTGAAAGGAGCCGTGGAAGCATAACCATTAATGTTCTTAGATGAGTAGAGGTTCCTATTGTTACAAATGGGGTCCCAGTCAACTGGATGGAAAGAGGCAGAGGGGAGTTGCCTATGAGTACGATCACTTAACTTCACGCAGGTCTGGCTGGAGCGGGGATCTCGAGGGTGCCAAGGGCCACTGCCCCTGCATACCTGACCATGTCATCTGTTGGTGTTGGCACTCTGTAGGAGGTTCCTACGGCTGCACATAATCCTAGTGGTTTAGAACAACTGAGATTTATTATTCTATTGTTCTAGAGGTCTGACATCTGAAATGGGTCTTATGGGAGCTAAAATCAAGGTGGCCATAGGGCTAGCTCCTTCTGAAGGCTCTAGGGGAGAACCATTCCTTGCCTTTTCCAGCTTCCAGAGGAGGCCCACATTCCTTACGGTGTTATCACTCTGACCTCTGTATACACTGCCACATCTCTTTCTCTGACATTGACCTCCATATGTCCATCTTATAAGGATTCTTGTGATTATGCTGGGCCACCTGGGTGATCCAAGATTACTATCCCCATCTCCTAACCCTTAACTTAATCACATCTGCCATCGTTTTAGCCGTCTAAGGTAATATATTTACAGATTCTGGGGATTAGGACAAAAGCACATTTGAGGGACGATTATTGTGCCTATCACACTTCAAGAGCAAGGAGGGAGAAAACAGATGGGTTGTGTTAATCGGGAGTTTAGATTTGATAGGAAAATGGGAGGGGCTTACAGTCAATGAGGGCTTAGGGGAGAATAGAGACAATCAATGACTCTAGAATACAGTGAGCCCAGGAGGCTGGGAGATGAGCAAAAGGGGTGTGTGTGTGTGTGTGTGTGTGTGTGTGTGTGTGTGTGTGTCTGATGGAGAGAGAGAGAGAAATATCTTGATATTTTGATAAAGTTGAAAAGCTGATTCAGTGGGGGCAAGAAAAGGGATAAACAGAGGTGATTGTTCAGGAGGAGATTAGGGTGGAAGATATTGGAGTTGGGATATTAACAAGGTCTAGGATATGAGCCCATGAGTTGTCTGCTCTAGTGAAAGGAAGATAAATACCACTGGCCCAATGGAAGTCAAGAACGTGGTCCTTTGAACCACAGGCTGCGATCACCCCAATGAAGAAAGGAGAAAGGGTAGACAAGGAAACTATGAGCCAGGACCCAGAGGTCTAGAATCTCAATGAACAGATGAGAAGAGAACTGGCAGCCAGGAGGTATGGAAATAGTACAATCACATTGCATGATCTTCAGACGAGCTAATGAAAGAGTTTGATAGAATAAAGTTTCTTCCAAGGGAGCCCTGGGAATGTTGACATTGCCTTTTAGTTTTGAAAGACTGGGGCTGAGAGGATGGGAGAAGGAACCAAGTCCACTTGAAAAGAAAAATGTAAAGTTTTCTCTATTCCACTTAATTTAATATTTATATTGTACTTTTAAGACCTTGTTTGTTTTACAATAGAAGGTGAGCTTCATGAGGAGAGTTCAATGTTGTTTATGTAGTGCCTACGACAGTGCTGGGCACATATTGGATCTTTTACAACTTGAATGAATGAATGAATGAATGAATGACTGCCAGAAATGGAAGGAAGAAAGAAAGGAAAGGAAGGGATAGACAGATAAATAGATTCAGGCGAGTTGGGGAAGGGTTAGGTTTCTCTAAAGGTGAGAAGAAAGGATGTGTTCTAGCGGTTGACTGAAGACAGAAGGAAGTTAAGAACAGAAAGTTACAAAGGCAACAGAGGAACGGATTAGCAGGAGGGAGTGATGTTCCCTGCGTGGGAATTATCTGAGGGAGCGCAATCTAGGTGAGGACACCGTAACCAGTCACCCTTCTCTGCAAGTCCCTGAGTCCTGGGAGCTTGTTTTATTCAGGAAATGACACCTGGCAGAGAAGGGACAGCAGGGCAAGTGGCTGGTTAGTGGGGAAGAATCCTGAAGAACTCCAGACTGGGCTGTCATTCCCAGGCAGCTTCAAGCGACAGCCGATGACCATCCTTCTGGGATGTCCTCAGACAAAGTCAAACATGGGCTGAAACCAGTATTCGATGTCATCTGGGGACTCCTTTCAATTCCTAAATTATCGAGTGGCCAAAAAGACATCTTTCCCCTTCCTCCCAATTTACACTCCAGCTGTTTCATTCATTTTAATGATGGGAGAGGAGAATGACCTTTTGCAAATACACCCACAGCTTGGAACTTGATCAGGCAAACGGTGGATCCACAGCTCTTACTTGACCCGGGCCGTAGACATGCAACGGGGTGATGGCAGACCTGAGCCACTCAGGGCGGAGGAGTGGCTTGTTGGATTAGTCTGCTATTACTATGGCAACTTTGAGACTTCCGTTGCAGCAAAAGGTTAAACTCACCCAAGGTTTGCGTTTGAATGAACCAAGTGTCCATGAGGATGTTGCACTAATGAATCAGACTGAATCCTTTTTTGTGTGTAAATCAGTGGCTGTGTGGGTATAGGGCTGTAGAACAAAGGGACAGTATGCGAGCCAGGGAGAGCTGTCCAATCAACCTTGGGATTAAAATTGGTCTCCAACTGATACAACGGCTTCGTCTGTAACATGCGTGAAATAACTATAATTGAGAGGGAAAAAAATCAGACATGACACGAGATTTTGAGAGCATTTGTCTACAACTGAGGATGATTTTTTTTTCACTCTTGCAAAACCGTTTTTGAAAATGTTTACTTTCTTCCTTTTTATCTTTGCTGGGCCTTTGTGATAGTTCCAAAACGAAGAAAATAGCCAAATAATATTAATATTTGTTTCCCCTAGTCCGGGCAATACGCCACCCGGCAGTGCCTCTAATTACAGCAGCTTCAGGAAGAAATGGTGAGCGAGAGAGGTTTCCGAAGTGGGGGTTGTGGTCGGGGCCACCGCAGTCCAACTGGCTTGTGCAGCTGGAATTAACGGATGGAGGCTCCAAGGATGCTTTTGTGATGGAGCTCTGGGCCACAGCAGACACAGAGCAGATGGTAATTCTACAAGTAAGAGGGAGGGTGGCTTATAGCAAGTCTTCAGTCCATATTAAATTTCCTTCCCCTTAACTGTCTCATCCCCATCTTTTACTTGTGGGTACCTTGCGGTACAAACATGGTGCCCAGCCGAGTCCCAGAGTGCCTTAGGATGATGAGAAATGGGGGTGGGCAGGCCGCATTCACGCGCCTCCTAATCTTGATTTCTTTGGAGTCCCTGTAAAGATGGTCAGGGACACCCCAGGGGCCACCGGAAGATGAGCAAAGGGGTTCGTGGATCTCTCAACCCCTCAACAGAGAAATATATTTTGACCCAATATATTTATTAGGGCTTCGTATACAATCATGCATAATTAAGAACTGCACGGTCATAGGTACTGGGCTATGAGTGCAATAGGTGTTTCTGGGGGCGTTATTTCTAACCCTGTTCTCCAGGGAGCTGTGCAGGCAGGCCTGTGCAGTTGTAGGGATTCTGAAAATCGGTTTTTGTTTTTTTTTTAAAGTCAGTTTTAAACTTTTATTTCAGACTTTTTTAAAGGTTTGTCCCACCCAGGCTTCCGCTCCTCCCCCTACTGACAGGGACACCTGTCTTTCCTGGTGAATTGCCCTCTGGGAAATCAGTTCTAAAAGATGAGGGGTCTAGGATTACAGGTGTCTCCGCCTAGAGGCAGAAGACAGATCACTCAGTCACGGTGCTGTTGGAAGAGTAAGGAGTGAGTGAGTTCCTTTAGGCTTTTTCCTCCTTGTGTTTTCATAAGAATCAAATAAAAGGAGAACTTTCAATAATGATGCAGATAAAAGATGCTCTCTCGGGCCAGCACTTATGTGTCTTGTTGAAAGTGCCTGCGCTGCTTTAGAAACTGCTGAGAACTTGCATAATTCTTAAACTTTATCCATCAGCAAGGAAGAGGAAACAAAATAGATTCTTGGGGGACCCCTGTTACTTCTAGATGCAGGGTCAGTACAGCAGAAAAGAAAAGAATTGAAAAACCTGTTTCCAAAGAATTTAGGGTCATATGTAAATCTCCTGACATATTCTGAACTGAAGAATGAAAAAACAAATGAAGCTTTATAGAATGTGACTTCTCCACATTTAACTTATTTTTGTAACCCCAGCCTCCCACACAGAGCCAGACACATAACGGGCATTCAGGAAATGATTGCCAAATTCCCAGTCCGTGTCCTCATCCAACATTTTCCATGTGTTTCCTAGGTTCCAGGCACTATTCTAAGCATTTTGCTTATATTACCACACAAATCCTCAATGGAGTCTTACGAAAAAAGTACCACTACTATCCTCCTTTCAAAGGTGGAAAACAAGGGCTCAGGTATATTCAGGAACATTTCCCTCCTCTTCCATGCCCTGCCCCCATCCTTCTCAACATTCATTGGGCACCTGTATTTCTAGGTACTGTTCTAGGCAAGAGGATGTGGAAATGAACAAGACAGACAAAAGCCCCCACCGTCACGGAGCTCACATTTTGGTGGCCGAGACCAGTCAGCGAGCAGGTCGTTGACTGAGGACTTGCACCCAGAGAGTCTGAATACTATGCAAACGACATGGAAAATTATAGCCCAGCACCCTTCCTTAGCTATTTCGAGATGTGTTCTGAGTGGAGTAGGAACTCTGGTTGGGCAGTATAGGACATCTCTGCCTAAAAAAGCATCCGAAATGTGCCTTTGGATGAGTGGAGACTGGTTTTGTGTCACTTCCTACCACATGTTCTGTATATTCTAGTGGTGACTATTTCAAGATCCCAAGAAAGATGTGTCTTGAACGAACGTGACAGCTGGTCTTGGGGCTTGAAGCTTTGAGACTGTGGCCTCTCAGGAGCCGTACGACTGAGCTTCCTTTGCCATGCGTTCTTCCCCTGGACAGTGGGCAAGTTAAGTCCCACTTTACTGGAGTTTTATACAGATTAAATGAGACAGTGTCTGCTGCTGTGCCATTACTGGACTCTGCTCTAGAAAATCCTCTGCATTGTAATTCCGATGGAGGGATGACTGAAGGAGAAAGTCTTATTCTGTTTCCCAATTCCTCCCCGATGTCAACACAACAGTCTTGGAACCTTGTCCTCACGGTCTTTGGCAAACCGTGAGAGAAGACATCCTAAATTCATTCTACTCAGGAAGTCTAGGTTTCCAAAACAGCCCCTCTAAGTCCTGGCATCTCCACTTGCTCTGTAACCTCATGAAAAGCGGTGAAACCAGCTGACATCTTTTTTCTCCCCCCCTTTCTGTCTCTCTCACCACCATATCAAGTCCTGCCACAATGACTACCTGCGGTCGATTTGTCAGGAATTCTGGCCTTGCCACCCGCCACGTGCATGTGTTCAGGAGGTCATTGCATTGACTGTTTTTGGTCATGACTTCCAGTCCTTTTAATAACCAACTTGTCTAGGAGGAAGTGAATGAGATTGAGAGCAGTCATGTTACGATGCCCCAGGACAAAAGTTAGTGAATCACTTGTTCTCCAGTGAATGGTCTCATATCTATTTTTTTCCTTTCTGACCCTATGTCCTTGTTTTCTATTTGGACTTAGAAACAAACCTCAGCTCTCCCGTGAAACACTGAATGATGAGGTCACACTGAATTTGTCTGGCCCCCAATTCTCTCTCCAGTCACCAACTCCCTGCTCTGGTCTCTGTGCTCTCCCTGATTCATGGGCCACAAACGGCTTACCAGATGACCATCAGGATTAATACAGTCCTGTGCACAACCCTGACTCCATGTTTCTAACATTTATGAACATGCCACTTGGATCAAATATCAACTTGGTTATTATCCCCAGTAGGCACCGTGGAGAAACGCAGCGATGAATAAGACGGACAAGATCCTTGCCCTCCTGGTAGCTACATTCCTGTGGGAGGAGACAGATAACAAACAAATAAGCAGAAAAAAATAGCAGATAGGTACATGGAGGCCCGTGTAAAGAGTTAAAATGGGATGATATGGAAGAAGAGAGTACAAGAGTTGTCGTTTTCTATTAGATGGTATAAAAGTGAGGACCCAGAGGAAATCTGTGGCACACTCAAACAGGGATACATTGGGAGAACCATATTAGGAGACTATATGTATGTGGACAGAATACAGGGAAAACACAAGGTCTGGTTACAGTTATCATTCCAGAACCTGACGGAATGGTTATCAGAAAAGAATGGGAGGAAGGGGCCAGGGAAGAGCGGGGGCAGAGAGAGGGGAGAAAGGAGGAGGAAAGACAAGGAAAAGGAGGAGGGGGAGGAGTGGAGGGAGGGATAGAGAGAGAGGGACAAGGGAAGGCTGCTGGGTAGCGGCCATGACCTGTCATTAAGGGACAGAGCCAGGCTGCAGTGACTCCACAGGGATAAAGCTAGGGAGAAAGAAGGGCATTGACCTCAGTCTCATTTCTCCCTCGCATCTCCCGCTGGCACTCCTTATTGGCTGAACACCGCAGGAAGCCAGAGGCAATGACAATGCAGACAAGTCACCCTCCTGGAGAACCTAACAGGGTCACCAAGGGTAGAGAGTGAATCTAGAGGGAAAATTTCCAGCACATGTAGTTAAGGTTTCCTGTCTGATAAGATACTTACACCGAGGCCTCAATGACAAGGAGGCCAGCAGGCGGATATGGGAAGGGAGACTAGAGGGAGGCCGAGGGGACACCCAGGGCAAGGGCCCTGGACCACGGTGCATTTCGTGAGTGCGACAAAGAACACATGGGTGCAGGGAGCTTATAATAGAGGGAAGACTGATGACTGGGAGGTCGGCTTCTGAGCAACTTGGCAAAGAACATTTGCTTCTGGCAAAGAACTTGGATTTTATTCTATGGGCTATGGGAAGCCACTCAAGGGTTTCAACAGGGAGTGTCATCATCTGATTAATGCTTTAAGAGATTTTTCAGTGTAGAGAAAGGCCCATTGCTGTAGTAATCCTGATAGGGATGATGGCAGCCAGGATTAACACAACCACAGGTGCGAGGGGGAGAAGTTAGATTTTGGAAGGGCTGGTTATAGAACATGAGGAAAAGAGAAAAAATAGGGACTCTTCCCAGGTTTATGTGCACTTGCGATGCTGTGAGATATGCATGTGAGATGTCATGTCAGCAAATGCTCACATGATGCAATTTTTTTCAGCTCCTCCATTTAATTTTTCAAAAATTTAAAAAAGATTTTATTTATTTATTTGACACAGAGAGAGACAGCGAGAGGGAACACAAGCAAGGGGAGTTTGAGAGGGGGAAGCAGGCTTCCTGCTGAGCAGGGAGCCCGATGTGGGGGTCCATCCCAGGACCCTGGGACCATGACCTGAGCCGAAGGCAGGCGATTAATAGCTGAGCCACCCAGGTGCCTCTACCTTCTCCATTTTAAGAGAAATTAATAGATCTGAAGAGCTGCTGTTTTTGATCAGGAGCTTTCAAGGAATTTATCATAAGTACTAATTAATTCATGCAAGAAATTAAAATCTATTCTGTTTGAAATTATAAGCATTAATACTGTAAAAAAACAGCTGATGCATCATCTTGAACACTTGCCCAGGACATCACTTTTTCTGAAACTATTGGCTCAACTTAGAATCCTGGATGTTTTAGTTTATCATGACCACAACTCACTGAACATCTCCCAAACATAATACAAAACAGTCATGGTTTTTATGTTTCTCTGTGGAAGAGATTTTTTTTTTAGCCCAGTGATATAACATCTTCAAAACAAATTAGTTTTACACAGCTCAGTATAACTTATGGAAAGTAGTATTGTGGAAAAAATCCTGAGGTCCTAGAATATCTAATCGAGAAGGAAAATGACTTTCACACTATACATAAATTCTCAGCTAAGTAGCTCTACTATAAATCCACCACATTTACCAACTTCTCTAAATGATTGATTCTTCTTAAAAACAAGACCTCTACTCTAAATGAGTCATGACCTAATTTTTATGTCAGAAAAACATGAGCTAACCGTGTGTTCATATGGTGATTGTTATTAACAAACAAGAAATGCCATCAATTCCAACAACTGAAATATTGTGGTTGAGAATTGCCAAAACTCAGTTTCCTGATTTTATGAGAAAGTGCTCTGGGTAATCGTGACTATTTTATTAGCTTATTTAAAAGAACTAACGACAGAACAAGCCTCATAATGAAAGGAATAACACTGATGCTGAAATTGCACTGTGGCAGGTTTTGTTGGTTAGCCACAGAGCCCTTTCCAACTGCTTCCTTCCTACTGCGCACGAAGAATAGAGCCCAGAACGTCCAGAAACTTCTCTAGCTTCTACTGCATGTGGGAGTGGCCATGTGATTGGTCCTGGATAATTAAAAGTCATGAGAAGTCTGCAGCAGTTTCTGAAAAGGATTTTCTTCCCTGATAGAAGAGAGGATCTTGAACCTTCTCTCCACTTCCTACTTGTACCTCATTCCCCTCAGTGGAATCTTGATGTGCCTGGAGCTGTGGCAGCTGCCTTGCAACCATTAGGCAACAAGTACATGGGCAGAAGGACAGAAGGCCAAGATGCAGAGGACGAAGAAAGGGAAGGATACAGGGAGCTTAATTTTGGCCTGGCGTGATGAGCAGCTGACCTGCCCTTAGCTGCCTACCTGCAGCCACTGATGTGAATTCACCAGATGTACTGACTGTATCATCTCCAGTGGGTTGGACTCCTTTACGTGCAGCTCAGTGTAGCCTAAACAACCAGCTCCCATCTCAGTATTTATTCTTCCCTTGGCCTGATCCTGGACTCTCCTCAGCTCTTTGTTCTCTGAAACAGTTTTTAACCACTTCCTCTTCCTCCCGTCAAGCCACAGTATGAGTGCCCCCTACCCTCACTGAGCCACTGTGTGCAGCCCATAATCTGATTTCCTTTCTCACTCTCTCTTATTAATTCTACCCACTCCCTCAGCTTTTACTATCACCTACATGTAAGGAACTTCCAAACCTTCTGTATTTCCTTAATCACTGCGATACAAACCATAAAGCTAAAATGGGTTGATTGGGCTGGGGCCATCTGCAGGAGAGGTCCCACTCATCCCCTAACACTGAGCTCTCCAGGGCAGGGGAAAGCAGGTGGCAGGCATCAGGGGCACCCATTTCCCAGCTATGTCCATTTTCAGAATAAATAACTCATCTTCCTTCTACTTCTTCAGAAGTAGAAAGTGTGCCAATGTGCAAAAAAAAAAGTCCTATTTTTTTTTTCTTTTTTACTTTTCCCCTTCCCTTCCTGCATTCTTCAGTTGTTGCAGTGCCTCCTGGTGTTATGTTTGTTTGAGGAACTGACAAGGTGACCCTGCTTCCTTTTCCTTTGACTCTTTCAGGCCCCTTGGAGCATTATAGAAGTTTCACTTTCTCCTATCCTTTATCCAAGGCCCTCTTTATGTTCAAATCATGAACGAAAGTGAACATTAAGAGACAAATCTGTTGATGACACCATAATGAGGTTCTAAACCTACTGGAAGACCAGAGGCCCCTGGTGGAGACTCCTGCCAAGGCTGACGGCGTGGTACTCCCTGAGACAGTGGTAATAATGCCAACGTGTGTCATTCAGTTGTCACCTAACAAGTGCTGAGTGGTGTGTACATGTTATTGTGTGAGAACACCTGAACAATGAACCTGTTTGAGAGAGAAGGGAGTCTATTGACATATCCCAGGCGGCTACTCCCCCAGACCTCCGGGAGCCATAGCCTGGCCGGGAGCTATCCTTGGTACTGAATCATTTCTTAATTAAGCAGCATTAATCTCTGTGCCTAAAAGCTGCCTGAGACGTCAACTTCTTCTAATTTTCCAAATCTGTGTCCAAACGAGCATCCTGCTCCAAATTATACACTAATGGACCTTAACTGATGCCCTTACTTGGTGGCTGCTCAGTGATGTCTCTAGTCCCCTGCACAGTTCTGTGGTAGGGCTGTGACAGCTCAATTTAGCTCCTTGAAGGCAGGGGTCAAGCTTCATGTTAATGTGTAACATTTACAGCACCAGCTCCAGGCGCTAACCATACCAGTTTCTGTTCTATTACGTATATTTTTTATTCCGTCCATCTGTAGCAGGAAATTCACTGTCCTCTATTTAAATATTCTTTAAAATGGATGTCTATTTAATCCACCTCCCAAGATGAAATTGGAGGCATCAGTTCTCTCAAGCTGGAGTCTAGGTATGGAGTATTCAGAACTTGAAAAAAAAAAACAAAAAATTCTTTTACAAAAGATTGTGGACTATTCAGAGAAAAGAAATTCCTGTTATTATACAGAGCTGAGTATGCAATACCGTGTATTTGGATTGGAAGTAAAGTGTCCAATAATTTTAGGTGACTCCTCACCTGCTGGGAGGAAATAACTGGAGAGAAATGTCCTTTAAAATATAGATTTCCTAGTATATAACCACCGTATCAGTATCCCTATGGGAACGCGTCTGGGTAAACTAGTGAAATCACCTTACATAGTTCTGTGGGTTTGGGGCAGCTTATCGGGAATGGGGTTGAGTATCTTATCCTCTGTATAAAAAATGGTACTGCCACGATCCTGTGTGATGCATGGTCCAGCGTTAAATCAACGTTGGGTGATACCAGGACACAATTATCAGTATCAATGATTGACCCAACGTATACTTTAATTACAGCCTGGCTGCTCCAGCCTGGGAAGGCATCTTGCCCCCACCACTTTCTGTCTGACCTTGGACAAGACACTTCACCTTTCAAGGCCTCAGTATCTTCACTGGTATAATAGGAATTTAACAGCACTTCAGCTTAGTCAGTGTAGAGTGATAACCACGGTGGCTGATGGATGTTACAAGGTCAATAAATGTTAGGTGTTATTGCAGAGTGTGGCAATTTCTCCATAATGCCTGGTTCAATTGCTATCAGTACAGGACTTGGAATCCTGCCCCCGAGGTCCCTCGATCCAAGCAGGGTGTGGTGTTTAGTTGGTACTTAGAAGGGTAGTTGAGCACATGTATCAGACACAATTAGGATTAAGGATAAGTATACCAGCAGTGGCAGAAATGACTGGTTTGTTCTACTTCTGTTTTCCCTCTCTTTTTTTCTGTAATAATACAGTTTTCTGCCTGATATATGGCTCTACGGAGTATTTCATTTCCCAGATTCCCTTGCAGTTGTTTGTGTTCACGTGATCAATTTTTGGCCAATAAATTGTGGATGCAATTATTGTGGGCGACGTCTGTGTTATCCTTTAAACAAGGGAGGGCTTCCCCTAGACTCCTTCCCTCTCCTGCATTCTGGAACATGGATGTGGTGTTCAGCCATCATGGGTCATGCAGATGAGGGCAGTACCTAGCACTAGCTGAATGAGCAACAAGATTGAAGCGAGCAAGTTTCCAACCCCATGGGGCTACCATATTCGTCCTAGACTTCTCTGTCACTCGTCTGTTCCATGAGAGAGGAGAAAGATACATTTCTATCTCTTTAAGTTACTATTGTTTAACGATTCTAGCAGCACAAGTGAGCTCAGAGCTAACTAATATTTCTATGCAGTAAGTGATTAATTAACTCACTTCTATGTGTATCACATGCAAAGTAAGGTCCAAATACCCCATCCATCCATCCATCCATCCATCCATCCATCCATCCATCCAGTATTTATTCTGGTCAGTAAGTGCGGACATTAGGGGACACAGGGATGAACGAATCCCTGGCATGCCACAAATAACTCTTCATAATTCGGTTCTAAGCTTCTTTTCACTTGAATACCTGAAGTGTATTCTCCCATTTCAAACCTCTGGGCATTTGCAAGTATACACTTGCTCTCTAGCACTGAATACCTCTTCTCCCAACAAACTCCTACATCAACCTTCTGGACTCAATAAATCCTACCACTGTGGAAATCTCCCTATGCTTTTCAGCACCCTGCCCACAAGCTAGGATCGACTGCACCTTGATTTGTGCATCTACAGCACCTTGCATGTCTGGGCTATGTAAGGTTCCATGTGGACTAGAGGCAAGGCACAAGGGATTTGAATCCCAGCCCTTCTTCTGTTAACAATGAGCTCAGGCACATTACTTAACTGTTCTTCATGCTTATTTGCCTGAACTGAGAAGAGGTAAAAACAGATTTTACCTTCTTGAGTTTGGAGGAGGTTAAATGAGAATCCACACAAGGTTGAGAGTTTAGAACATGGAATGTAGTAAATAAAGGTTTATTATTATGATAGGATAGATCTACTGGCTGTCGCTATATATAGGCTTGGGTTTCCCACTGACCTCAAAGTTTTTTGAGGTCAGGGACAGCATCTTAGACATCTTCCTGGTATCCAGTACTAAGTACCAGGAACGTAGCAGTACCAGACACATGGCAGACTCAATGGATGCTTATGGAATCTGCCAGCAAGTGGATCACTAAACAAAGGACCCTTTCCTGGTTCCAAGGAATTAACGTGAAACATATAATCTGGCATCTCCTAGATGTGTCCTAGATATGTCCATTCCACTTATAGTGAATTCTGGGTGGGGTGAATGGAAGTCTTCCATAGATGGCATCAATGAAGAATTAAATGTTGTCTCAGTAAACCTCTGAGTGGAAACAAAAGTCTGGCCACAGAGGGTGGAGTGGGACAGGGTTGGAGCTGACCACAGGTTTCGTTGAAGGGGAGGGCCAGCGTCACCCAAGGACAGCTTTTAGGGAGGCTGGCAGTTCCTTCCTTTGGCCCCTGTTCTGCTCACCGCACTAAGGCACAGTATGCTGCTTTACCATTTTAGAACACACTGAAGTGTCACAAAGGCAGTTAGACATTAGGTGGCATCTGCAGGTGTCTCATGAATTTAGGGAACTTTTGCCATTCCCTATCAGAGCAGAAGCATCTGCTGAAAATTCTCCATATGACACTTCATTTGCCAAATGGTCCCATGACTCCCCAAAGACGGAAAATAACCTTCACAGAGAGGAAAGGAGGAGAAAGGAGACCCTCCATCACTCCAATCTGAACTGTAAAGTCTCTTCCTGTCATCCTCGTCTTTCCTACGGTCACCTGGTGAGTCACTTAAAAGAGATATGACAATGTCCTAGCTCTCATCACTGTGATTCTCTCTCTTCTTAAAAAAAAAAAAAAAACTAATTCCCAGGAGGCAGAGATCATAGGCCAAGTTCTAACATCACTTCCTCTTCAAAGGAGTTCTTGGACAGAATCTTGGTTTGTATAGATGCAATCAAATGCCTGTGACATTGGATCAAACCCCACCTTGTAGCTGGAAGTCTGCCCCACAGTCTCCTTATATTGTCCCCTCAGCCCCGAGCTGCAGGAACAACCTCCTGATCCATGAGAATTTAAGAAAGTCTGACATTTTCTTTTTCCTTTCAGAAGAATGGTAACTACTCTTTTGATTTGGAAAAAAAAAAAATCCAATGCTTGCCATGGGTGTTATGGTTTTCCAGGATGTCTATGTTTATTTTAGGCTCTAAATTTCAGCAACTAACAATTACTGGACACTTACAATGTTCCAGGCTGAATGCCTTTCATATATTAAAAAAAAAATTTCCCAACAGCCATATAAAGCTACAGCTGGTCCAACCTCCCATTTTCCAGATGTGGGAACTATAGCACAGAATCGGGAGCTGACTCACTGGAGGCCACACAACCAATAAAAACATAAAACCAGTATTTAAACCTTAGCTTTTGCTGCAAAGCCATGTCCTAACCCCCGTGCCCTACTTCATGATTAAAAAGAAGTATCTGGCAGAGGCTTCAAAAGGAAAGGTACATTCTCCCTGGGCTTTGAAGGATATGTAGGAGTTTTCTAAGTAGAGGGGTTAAGAGGCATGCTACAGTTGGGGAGAAGAAAAAGTTGTTATTCCTCTTTCTCCCTGGGTGACTGGAACCATTTGCTGTGAAACAGATGTTTTGTTTCAGTGATATCATAGGTCACCCTTCAAAGCAGAGGAAGATTTATGCAAAGAGAAGAGAGAATCCTGATTGTCTCTATGCCAGGAAAAAATGGGATCGGTCTTTTGAGTCCAGTTTTGTCACTCTAGAGCCTATCTGCTTCATAAGAAAAGTCCCTGGTGATAGGTCTGTATCTATGGCTGTCACTTAAAATTTCTCCAGCTGCAGCAAAAATATGTAGAATATACCTATTCTTCCTGCCTGCCCAAGTATTGCCTATAACCTCTCCACTTTAATGTTATAAACCCAAAGGCTCTTTTTTTTTTTTTTTTTTTTTTTTCCCCAAACAGTGCCGGTGGTGTGGGTGAGCAGGGCGGGCTGCGAAGGAGAGGCCACATGGGTGGGAGAGCCCTGTGGCGGTGTTACAGCAGGCTAAACTAGAGAAGAGGGTTCAATGGTCAGTAGCAGTGAGAACAGAGTGGAGAAAGATGAAAGACATATTCTGGGTGTAGCATGTGCTGACTGGCATGTAAAGAGGAATGTGACATTAAGGTGATCTCTGGGAGGGAAGAGAAAAATAGGAGAAGATAGCCATTGAAAAAAGGGAGAACATTTGTCAATTTCAACCTTGTCAGTGGAGAAGGGAGGCAGCACAGTGAAGCCGCCAGAAGCATGGGTCTGAAGACGGACTGCCCTGGTTTACATCATGGTCCCACCACTTAGAATGTGGCCTTGAGAAAGCTGTGTGTCCTTGAGCTGATTAATTTACCTCTCTGTGCTTATTTCTCATCTGTAGAGTGAGAACAACAGCAGCTGCTTCTTAAGGATCATCTTAAGGATGAATGAAATAATCTATGCACGGGACTTAGGTAACAATCAGGAAAGCTTAGCTGATAATATCATTGATTTAAAAAAATTGCTACATTTTATTATCACTAACACTTCAGGAGTATTTCCCACGTGCCAAGCACTGTTCTGAAGAGTTGCACATACAATGTAGCATAAATAATAAGAAGAATCCTGTAAGAATCACAACAATCGTATAAGGCACATATTATTTTGATATATGTTTTACTGATCAGGAAACTGAGGCCCAGAGAGATGAGTGAGGAGGACCAATGATACAGAGCTAGTTGGTGGCAAAGCCAGGTCTCAAGCCCAGGCAGTCTGGCTCTAGCATCCAAGATTTTATCCACCTCTCTGCTCTGCACCTCTTTTCAAGCTGCTAACAGTGCCTGAAGGACATCTCCGTGGAGATGTTAATAGGAAGCTTGAAATGCAGATTTGGACGCTCAGGAGAGACAAGTCAGAGCCTGAAGTGGCTCCTTTGAGAGGCATCAGTATGGATGGTATAGCTCAGCCTATGGGCGTGGGATTTCCACCCAAGGAGAATAGAAAGCATTACTGAGTAATAGGGCCACTTACACAAAGATCACTATCTATAACATAGTGAGAAAAACTGAGGGACAGTCCCAGGTGAGCCACGTGAAGGGCGGGAAAATAAGAAAAATGGTTAAGAAGATACAGTTGCTCTTCTGGAGAGGCCAAGACAAATATGAGAAACAGTCATTAGATTTAGCGCTTCAGACATTTTTGGTAACGTTCTGGAAAGTACCTTCACCAAACCAGAGCAAGTTAGCAAGTGGGTATTTGAAGTGAACTGCCAACTTTTCTCAGATTTTCAAAAGACCAAAAGAGAGGGCAGCTATAGGCAGATGAGAATAGAGATGGCTGCTTTGAGGAGGTGGGGAGGTCAACCTGCCAAGGGACTCTGTGTGTGGTGGGGGGGGACCACTTCTTTCTAAGCTTCATATGTGTGAATTCTCTTGTCATGACTTTCCCCAAGAACAGTTTACCCCCATCTCTAGTTGGGGCACATTACCGTATCACATAGTGAAATGTCTTCCATTCCACTTACAAAGAGAGCATGGCAAAAGGATGATTAGTTACCTGGTGGGGAATGAAATTTGCTCAGTCTCATCATGATACAGTGAGGAGAGAGGGGTTATAATAATTGGGGGGCAATTCTATTTTTACTATGGCCTGAGACAGTGGTCACATGAAAGCTCAATATTCTCATGTGCCACTTTAAAGTATCTCTAATTGTGAGATCTGAAGCCATTTTGTGGTGGGGACCCATAGATGGAAGAGAACACACATCACAAAATTGAATGGATTCTAAAATAATTTTAGACAAAACAAAGACCAATGTTCCCTGCATCACTGTGCTTCTGTGTTTGACTATTACAATAATGTTATGCTAAAACATTTCCAATTAAACACTGATCATGAAATGCCATTACAAGGGTTTGATGATACGATGTGTTAAGTAAGAAAAAAAAAAAGAGCCAAATGTAGAATTGTATGTGAGCAGTGAAATAAAATGTCAATATATCAAAGAACAACAGGAGCTCTTGCAATGACAGGCTTATAAGTAAGTTTTTTAGTTTCCTTTTCTTTTTCTTCCAAATGTGTCTACTGGTTACATAACACAGTTACATTTCTTTTAAAAGGAGATAATATGAACAATAGCATCTTTTATTTAAAAATTTCCACTGTTGACAGTTCTGGGAATTTTCTAAAACTGAAGTTTTTATCCAGGGTTCATGGATGGCCTGAAATTGTGGGCAGATGGCTTACAGGCACAAAGGATTATTCAGCTTTTATCAGCTCTCAAGGGGGCTCATGATTTACAGTAGATAAGAGCCAAGGATGACGAACATTTTGAGCAGAATGTATACTCCAATCATGATGTTTGCCTGTGATGAGCTGATGTGCCTCCCTTGGCACCCAGGGTGGGGGTCTCCTCTCTGGGGAACCTCAAGTAGAGATGGGTGACTTGTCTCCCATTCCAAGGTAGTTCCATGTGACTAGGTGGTGATATATGTCTTACTTTCAAAAAGTAGCACAATTACAGTGTGAAAAGTAGACCCATCATTCCACATGTGTTGGTGCATTTAGTTCTTTCTTAAGCACTCATTGTTGGGAGGGCATTCCAAATGACATGGTCATGAACTTGTGTCTCTACTTGCCTTCCTCTGCCTCATTCAGAACCCTCCAGAGAGACCCTGTTCTTACCACATTGTGCGCGCCATAAAGGAGCCCTGCAGAGAACGTGGGTTTGGACTCCCCCACTCACCAACACTGGCTCCCTATGCACAGTGCAGTTGTGAGTTCATATTTCTCATCTATAACGTGGGGACAAACTACCGACTTTATGGACTAGTTATGGGGGTTGAACAAGAGGACAGATGTCAGCACAGACGTGGATACATCCATGCTAGTTTCCTTCTCTTGAACAGGATTCCCTTGCCTTCTCACACCACTCACTAACCTGTATATTTGAGCACCTGCTGTCGTATGAAACACTCTAGTAGGTACCAAGGATAGAGAAAGGGATAAAAAATGGTCTTTGCTGGGGGCACCTGTGTGGCTCAGTGGTTTAAGCCTCTGCCTTCAGCTCAGATCATGGTCTCAAGGTCCTGGGATTGAGCCCCGCATTGGGCTCTCCGCTAGGCGGGGAGCCTGCTTCCCCCTCTCTCTCTGCCTGCCTCTCTGCCTACTGTGACCTACCTCTCTCTCTCTCTGTCAAATAAATAAATAATTTTTAAAAAATGGTCTTTGCTGTATCATAGGCTATTTGAGACATCCACATTTAAAAGCAGCATGTGTTGAAGAGGTTGGGAGATGGCGGCAGACTTAGGCTTGCCTCCTCCCATACATACAACTATGTAACTATCAAATCATCCTAAATACCTCCAGAAATTGACCTAAAGAGACACTCCACAACCAGAGGTAGAGAAGAGGCTACAGTGAAGGAAATAGGAATTGTGGAGATGTGGTTGAGAGAGAAATAGATTGTGGTCACTGCAGTGGGGAAAGAGCTGCCATTGTGGAAAAGGGCGAGAGACAGACTAGTACGTAGGTGAGCACAAGGGGAGCATGAATCCCCAGAGCAACTGCTTGGAAAGGGAGGGGCCAAATTCTGTCTTCTAGCAACCAGCGGGGCTTAAAAACTAGAGTTTTAAAGGTCAGTGGCCTTGGCTACTGTGGAGCCTGGAAGGCACCGGGGCTGCTCTGGTTGAGAAGGCCAGCAAACAACCCGAACAACCCATGGACACACAGCATGGAAATGGTGACCTGAAGAGTGCCTGGGGCACACAGCAGGGGGGTTATCTGCGCATCTTGGAGCATGACCCAGAGAGGCACAATTCACGGAGAGATCCCTTCAGGAACAAAGAAACTGGCCCGGGTCATTTACCTACCCCACCCCTGAGCATAAATACAGGGCCACCTGTGGGAACCGGGGTAGTATCAAGGATACTCGCTACCTAACTGACTTATGCCAGGCCCCAGCCCCTTGATGTCTCAGCGGAAAAGCCCTTCCCAGTGCTCGCCTCATTTTTAGTGCAGTGGCCCCCTCTCATAGAAGAGGAGCCTGAACCCCTGCTCCCACCACATCTCCCAGTGTGGAAGTTTTGCAGAGTTCTTGTTGCCATGGTGATGGTGACAGGTCTCATTTCACAGACAGATCAGAGCCCACTTCATTACAGCTTGCCATGTTCAGGCCAGGAACCAAACACTTTCCAGTACAGACAAAGAGAGCCTCTGCAGATGACTGGCCTGAAAGATAAAGTGGCCAGGACAAGACATCAGGGCATGCACAGTACACACTGGAGACACTTCCAGCAGTGCCGGGCCCTGAGGAACAGGGGACACCACATGGTGGGCGCTAGAGGACCTCTTCTTTGTAAGGCCATTACTCTCAGGAGCGGGAGACATAGGTGACTTTCCTAACACACAGGGACAGGCACAGAGGCTTAGAAAAAGTAAGAAGACAGAGGAATTTCTACTAAATGAAAGAAAAGACAAAGCCTACAGCCAGATCTAAGCAAAAACAGATATAAGTAACATGTCTCATAGAGAATGTAAAGTAATGATCACACAGATACTCTACTTTACAAAAAAGTGTAAGACATGAGTGAAACCCTTAACACAGAGATGAGGAATAACAGAGCTGAGACAAAGGGCTCAATAAACAAAATGAGAAACAGACCGGATGGAATGAACAGCAGGATGGGAGAAAGAGAGGAATGAATTAGTGACCTAGAAGACAGAGTACTGGAAATTAATCAAGCTGAACAAAAGAGAGAAAAAAGAATCATACAAAATGAGAATAGACTGAGGAACTCGGTGACTCTACCAATCAACATTTGTATTATTAGAGTCCCAGAAGAAGAGACAGGGAAGGGGGCAGAAAATTTATTTGAAAAAATAATAGCTGCAAACTTCCCTAATCTGGGGAAGGAAACAGATATGAAGATCCAGGATGTACAGAAAACTCCCATCAAAATCAATAAAAAGTAGATCCACACCAAGACATACTGTAATTTAAATGGGAAAATATAGTGATAAAGAAAAAAAATATTAAAAGCAGCAAGACAGAAGAAATCAGTAACTTACAAAGGAAAACCCATAAAGCTAGCAGGGGATCTTTCAGCAGAAACTTCCCAAACCAGAAGGGAACGGCAGGATGCATTCAAAGTGCAGAATGGGAAAAATGTGCAGCCAAGAATACTCTATCCAGCAAGGCTGTCATTCAGAATAGAAGGATAAATGAAGAGTTTCCCAGACAAACAAAAACTAAAGGAGTTCATGGTCACTTAATTAGCCCTACAAGAAATATTAAAAGGGATACTTTGAGTGAAAAGGAGAGACCGGAAGTGACAGAATAAAGGTAGGAAACACAAAGGCAAAATGAATATTTCTGTAAAAAAAAAAATCAGTGAAATCAGCCACAAAATAAAAGGATATAAAGTATAAAAACACATACCTAAAACATGGGGAGGAGAAAAGAGTGGGTTCAAACTTAAATGACTATCAAGTTAATATAGACTGTGATATGCACCAGAGGTTATATACAAACGTAATGGTAATCACATATCAAAAACCACTAACAAACATGCAAAGAATAAGGAAATCCAAACATATCACCAGAGAAAGTCAGCAAACCATAAAAGAGAAAGATAAGAAAGGATCAGAGAAAATCTCCAGAAACAACCACAAAACAAGAAATAAAATAACAATAAATACATATCTACTAATAATTACTTCAAATGTAAATGGTCTAAATGTTCCAGTCAAAAAGACATAGGGAGACAGAATGGATTTGGAAAAAAAAAAAAAAAAGACCCATCAATATGCTACCTACCGGAGACTCCTTTTAGACCTAAACCCACCTGCAGATTGAAGGTGAAGTGATGGAGAAACATCTATCATGCAAATGGATGTCAAAAGAAAGCCAGAGTAGCATTACTTATACGGAATAATATAGACTTTTAAAGCAAAGACTGTAACAAGAGACAAAGATGGACACTATATAATAAAGGGGACAATTCAACAAGAAGATAAAATAATTGTAAATATTATGCACCCAACATAGGAGACCCAAATACATAAAAAAATTAATAAGAAATATAAAAGAACCAATTGATAATAATATGATAATAGTGGGGGGACTTTAAAGCCCCATTTACATCAATGTACAGGTCATCTAAAGAGAAAATCAACAAAGAAACAGTGGCTTTGAATGACACATTGAACCAGATGGATTTAACAGATATAGTCAGAACATTTCTTCCTAAAACAACAGAATACACATTCTTTTCAAGTTTGCATGGCACGTTCCCCAGAATAGATCACATATTGGGCTACAAAACAAGCCTCAACCAATACAAGATTGAAGTCCTACCTCACATCTTTTGTGACCACAATGCTTTGAAATTAGAAGTCAACCACAAGAAAAATTCTGGAAAGACCACAAATACTTGGAGGTTAAATAACATCCTACTAAACAATGAATGGATCAACCAGGAAGTAAAAGAAGAAATAAAAAAGTATATGGAAAGAAATAAGAATGAAAATATAATGGTCCAAAACCTCTGGGATGAAGCAAAGGCAGTCCAAAGAGGAAAGTTTATAGAAATACAGGTCTACCTCAAAGCAAGAAAAATCTCAAACAAAAAAACTTAACCTTACACCTAGAGGCTCTAGAAAAACAACAATAAACATCACCTAAAGCCAGCAGGAGGAAGGAAATAATAAAGATTAGAGCAGAAATAATACAGAAACTAAAATGAAAAACAATAGAACAGATCAATGAAACCAGGAGCTGTTTCTTTGAAAAAGTCAATAAAATTGATAAACCTCTAGCCAGAATTATTGGGAAAAAAAGAAAAGCACTCCAATGAATAAAATCACAAATGAGAGAGGAGAAATAACTGACACCATAGAAATACAAGCAATTATAAGAGAATATTATGAAAACTATATGCCAAATTGGACAATCTAGAAGAAATGGATAAATTCCTAGAAACCTACAACCTACCAAAACTGAAACAGGAAGTTATAGAAAATTTGAACAGACCAATAACCAGCAAAGACATTCAATCAGTAATAAAACATCTCCCAACAAACAAAAGTCCAGGGCCAGTTGGCTTTAAAAGTAAATTCCATCAAACATGTAGACTTAATATCTATTCCTCACAAATTGTTCCCAAAGAGAAAAGGAAAGAAAACTTCCAAATTCATTTTATAAGGCCAGCATTACCCTGATAACAGAACCAGATAAAGACACCACTAAAAAACGACTACTCAGTCCATTATCCTTGATGAACATAGTTGTAAAAATCCTCAACAAAATACTAGCAAACTGAACTCAACATTACATTAAAAAGATCATTCACCACGATCAAGTGGGATTTATTCCTGGGCTGCAAGTGTGACTCGATATTCACAAATCAATCCATGTAATACATCACATCAATAAGAGAAAGGATAAGAATCATATAATCATTTCAATACACAGAAAAAAACATTTGACAAAGTACAGCAACTATTCGTGATAAAAATACTGAACAAAGTAGGTTTAGAGGGAACATACCTCAGCATACTAAAGACCATATATAAAAAACCCAAAGTGAACATTCTTTTTTTTTTTTAAAGATTTTATTTATTTATTTCACAGAGAGAAAGAGAGCACAAGTAGGCAGAGAGGCAGGCAGAGACAGAGAGAAGCAGGCTCCCTGCTGAGCAGAGAGCCCGATGCGGGACTCGATCCCAGGACCCCGCGATCACGACCTGAGCCTAAGGTAGAGGCTTTAACCCACTGAGCCACCCAGGTATCCCAAAGTGAACATTTTTAATGGGGAAAAGTTAAGGTCAGGAACACGGCAAGGATGTCCATTCTCACCACTTTTATTCAACATGGTTCTGGAAGTCCTAGCCACAGAGATCAGACAACAAAAAGAAATATATCCAGATTGGTAAGGAATAAGTAAAACTTTCACGATTTACAGAAACATGATAATATATACAGTAAATCCAAAAGACTCCACCAAGACACTGCTCACACCAAAACACTGATAAATTCAGTAAAGTTGCAGAATACAGTATCAATGTACAGAAGTCTGTGGCATTTCTGTATACCAATAATAAAGCAGCAGAAAGAGAATTAAGCAATCAATCCAGTTTACAAAAGTAAAAAACTACTGGGTTACATTAAAATAAAAAGCTTCTTCACAGTGAAGGAAGCAATCAATAAAACTAAAAGGCAACCTACAGAATGGGAGAAGCTATTTGCAAGTGACATCTCTGATAAAGGGTCAGTACCCAATATATATAACAAACTTATAAAACTCAATATCCCCAAAACAAAAATCCAATGTAAATATGTCGAAGAAGACATAATGGCCAACATGAGAAGTTGTGCCTCACCACTTACCATCAGGGAACTGCAAATCAAAACCACAATGATATATCACCTCACTCCTACCAAAATAGCTGTGATTAACAACATAAGAAACCACAGGCATTGTCAAGGATGCAGAGAAAGGAGGCCCCTTGTGCACTGTTGGTGGGAATGCAAACTGTTGCACCCACTGTGGAAAACACCTTGGAGGGTCCTCAGAAAGTTAAACTAGACCTACCCTCTGATCTAGCAATTGGATGATTAGGTATTTACCCAAAGAATGAAGAAACACTAATTCAAAGGGATACATGCACCCCCATGTTGATAGCAGCATTATCCCCAAGAGCCAAGATACGGAAGCCGCCCACGTTTCCATCAGACTGATGAATGGGTAAAGAGGATGTGATTTTATACACACACACGCACACACACACACACACACACACACACACATTGGAATATTATTCAGCCATAAAAGGAATGAAATCTTGCCATTTGCCACAACATGGGTGGATCTAGAGTATAATGCTAAGTGAAATAAGTCAGAGAAAGACAAATCCCGTACGATCCCACTCATATGTGGAATTCAAGAAACAAAAAAACAAGCAGAGGAGAGAAAAAGAACAAGAGAGACACAAATCAAGAAACAGACTCTGAACTCTAGAGAACAAACTGATGGTTACCAGAGGGGCGGTGGGTGGGGGGGTGGACGAGTGGAAGAGGGGAGGGGGACGAGGGGCTCTAAAGGAGCACCAAGGGCAAAGCCCCTGAAACAGAAACAAGTTTGTCACCACTGAGCTGGAGAAAGATCTGGCTACATCCAGAAAGATCCAGCTGTGTCCAGAGGCGCCAAAAGAGGGCAAGAGAGCAAGCTGTCACTGTCACGAAGGGACTGCCGTGGATCAAGTGACCAGCTGGATGGGGGAGAGGAGAGGGATGCACAGGGGTGAGCTGGCTTTTGGACGTCACTGCTTTGTAGCTGGGCAAAGACCAGAAGCGTTCATAGATGAAAAGACTGATCGGATCGGAAGTGGCTATGCCAATCCTGCTATGCCAATCCTGCCAATCATCATCATGGATTTGGGTGATTGAAGTGGGCAGCACTTGGTGGGTACTCAACACCATGAGTGACTTCCACAGCAAAACAGTCAAAGCGTCGGCACTGAACCGCCAATGACTCAGGTCCTTGAATGGGATGAAATCGAACCTTCTCTGTGACACATTTCCAAAAAAATTCAATGCCAAATAAATTTCTTAGAGTAGTATATATAAATGGAGCATTTTTAAGGCAACCCACAAAGACATAAAAGAAAAAAGAGAGCATATCCTATGACTGTACTCTATAGCTAGAGTTTACAAAAAATCCTAACACAAAATATGGGGGTTTGTATTGCATTCAACATACTATTTTTTTTTTCTCCTTTCTCAAAGGCCATTAGTCAATAACCTTTATCCTGCTAAACACTGAAATTACCGTCTGGCATTGTCTTGGTCCATAGATTGTAGTCAGACACTCTGAAACACAACATGACTTTTCATATTTGGTTGATTTTCTTACATCTTCAGAAGATGCAAGGAAATTGTGGTATAAAAAAGCGTTTTGTTTTTTTTTTTTTAAAGGAGAAGAAATAAAATACTCCACACGTGGATGTAGCTTTGATTCTGTTGGTAATTTGGATAGCCATGAACTTTGTCTGTTTAGAAACCCATGAAAGACACAGACGCTGAATCCCATTAACAGCCTGGCATCTCAGTGCTTCACTTCAGCTGATAAAACCACGTGTTCTACATGGGATGTGCTCATAATCTTATTACCTGTTAACAGGATTTGTGCTCAGAACTCCCAGGGACCCCTCCACCAACTCATGCACATGCCCGATGTCAAATGTATTTTGATAACAGTTGGTTCAGATAGAAACTCCGACCCACTAACCTGCTTAAGAAGGCTTTAAATGTCTTCCAGAAACATTTCTCAGCTTGTAATGCAGAAATTCTCTGTTAACACGCATAAGCAACCCGACACGAGTCAGGATTTACAAGAAGCCCGTTAAATAAGTTGGACTTAATGAAATTCCAGGAATCAAATCCCTCCTGTCTTGTTGAGGAAGAGCGCGACACAGATTGCACCACTCAAGAACCCACTTCCAGGGAAAAGATGAATGACTACGTTGGTCGTGTTCTACATCATCAAGAAGGGAGCTGCACTGGGTGGCAGATGCCATTCTCGAGGAGGAAACGGGCCAGGGAGACGGAAGTTGGTAACTGAGTCATTATGAAGCACGAGCAATTCGTAGATTAGCTGATGGATGGAGATCAAGAGTGGAATTCTAGTCCGTGTTTGCTGGGATCTGGGTCCGCGTCACCCACATGCCATATCTGGGCTCAACTCTGTCTATCCCTTGAGCGGGGTCCACTGGTGCCCCACTGGTAGCACCGCTCTCATCATTTCCTGCCTGCACCCCGGCTCCCCTGTCTCTCTCTGAAGTTGTCGTTCTTTTTTTAAAATAGTGTTTTCTAGTGTTTCTTGGTGGGATTGGGCTTCCTAAGGAAGTCACTGGCTGGACAATCATCCGCTATTTGTTGCCTTCCTTCCCTGTCTTATTTCTTCCCTTTCCTACTGGTTTTCTGCATCTTCCAAATAAACCAAATTCCATTCAAATCCTCGCTTCCATGTTGACTTCTGGGGAACCAAACAAGACACCCCCCACCCACCCACCCACCCACCTGGCCTGATTCTACCAGGCATCTGAAAAGCACCAATTTCCCATTTTCCCAAGCAGAAGCACCTGGATGAAGAGCCCTTGGGTCCCTAACTTTGGCTTAGCATCTGGGTCTTTTCTCCTTAGCTCCCGTCCATGCTTTCTGTTGTATGATGCCTCTTTACAGTAGGTAGAGAGAGGAACTTACCTCCATATTGACGCAGCATGAGCAGCTACCACCCACTGCTAGGCTTGCTTGCTTTAACTAAACATTGTCTTTAGAAGGCCCTTTTCCAAATAATAACAGCTACATTTTTTTTTTTTTTGCCTCCACTAAAGTTGAGTATATGGTTTTTTTTTGTGTGTGTGTGTGTGTCTATGTCTGTGCATCTGTGTGTGAATCGGATTTATAGCTCAGGTGATGGAAAATACAGAATTCTTTGTTGGTTAGATGGCTCACTCTAACAATGGTCACGGTGAAAAGTTATAGTCCAATGACTCATAAAAAAAACTGTCCATGTGTCAGACGAATGAGGCCAAATGTGTATTTGGTTCCAAATCTTCCGGTGCCTTTACTGCAGGGACGTGACCCCCTACGTTAAGATGCCAAGAGGCTGGTATACCAAGGGAAGAAGACCCAAGGAATCACTTGGGATGTTGTTGGAAGAGGGCTTTAGGAAAACAGGAAAACTTCAAAGAGATCAAGAAGCAAATGGAAACTTTGCCCTTTTAAAATGCCATGCATAGTCAATTATGCATTTGTGAGTCAATTATGCATTTGTAAGTCAATTACAAAAAAGAAAACAGATGAGTTTTAAGACTTCTTATGTGCAATGCTGGAAAGGGCTTCAATTTAGGAGAACAATAATTTTAAAAAATGGTTTTAGGTCAAATGAGAAGGGAAGTCTTCCAAAATGCCTCTTGGGAATTAAATTAAAAATGAGTAAACTAATTTTATTTGCAGCTTAAATAAAACTCCCCTGAACGGCTTAATGGGTACCTACCTCCTTTAGGTACATTCTAGAGAAAACCCAATTTGCAATTATAGGCTAAGGAGATTAATGAATCACTACATTTTATTTGTATTAGAACCAGTGATTAGGAGAAATTTCTTTCTGAGTTGGAGTCACAGTCAGCTGGCTAGAAAAAAGTGGGCAGAGCTATTTCATTAACCTAGTTTCATTTCCTTACCCAGCCTGTATATTTCCTTGAGCTCAAGGGCCAAAATTATTTATCTTTATTTAAGAAGGGTACATACCACAGTGCCTGATATATGCCAGGCACCTAATAAACATATATAATGTAAAGAAACTTAGAGCAGTTTTCTGATATTTTAAGTAAATGGGAAGAGGAAAGGCAGGGATGGGGGAAACGACGACGTTCTTTTTGCCTTGGTACCTCTAGGGCACAAATACCATTTGCTGAACAAATCCACAGGCACCTGGGTTCCAAGAAGATATGGTTTTTGTCTACTTTGTGCTATTTCTGCTCTGAGAGGGCAGCTGACACATAGTAGGTATTCACAGTTCTCTGTTGAATAAACATGGTAGAAGGAATAAGAAATCTTTGGAAGGTCCAGAAAAATTTAGAAAAATTCAGTTTCTTCTCAGGAGTCTGACTGTATGCATGCTATCAATTTATTTCTTATAAGGCAATTAATGCTCCGTAATAGTCATCAAATGGTTTTAACAATGGTAGCTCATGAATAATGTACCTGGTATTTCAGAGGCATTATATCTCTTTTCCACTTTATGACAATCTGTTGAGGCAGATTCTGCTCTCTTCATTTTACAGATAAGCAAACTAAGGTCTCGGAGAAAGACCTGGTAAAGCCTCCTGAGCCAGAAGAGAGGCCAATCTGGGGTTGGTTCTTAACCTGGGCTCCGGCAGAGCTGAGTCCAAGAAAAGTGCTTGGGAGCAGGTGGTATCTGTGGGGTGGGGGTAGATTCTGGAAGTAGGAGTGGAAGAAGAAGAAGGAGAGAAGGAAGGAGAAAAGTCCCCATAGGTGTGTTACTGACCTGGTTACGGGAAATAGGCTCAGTCCCACCGGGCCCCTCTGAGGAAGCAGGCAGAGTGCATCCCAGAACTGTTTTTCCTTACACCGGGGGCTGGACACTGTCCCACCGACCCGTCCCCCACTAGCTAGACACTCCCCTGGGGATATTAACCTCCCCAATGCCAGGCTGCCCTATGTTAGTGCACAACTCCCTTGGCTTTGGAAAAGCCCTTGAATGCTTTCCAGATGCTGGAGTGGAAGGACGGGTGCCCATCACGGATGCAGCTAAAATCCAGATGGGCTGAGGGCTCCTGGAACACAGACACCAAAACTGTCTGCTGCCTGCTCTGACTTCCTCGGTGTCCTTTTGCAGTTTCAACCCAGCAGCTATGTTTCCTCCTACTAAAAAGAGAGCCCAGAGGATGTGATACTAAACATAGCTTCTGCCTTCGAGGTGCTTATAGACCCAATCTGGGAAAAGGCAGGTGCCCGTGAAAAATTAAGCAGCAAGGGACTATTATTAGTAAAGAACAACCAAGTTGTGCACATATGGGGTATGGTCCTTATGCAAATAAAAGTGAGCATTTGCTGGAGTATGGAGTTTGCCATAGCAAATGAGCACAACCTCAGTGTCTTCAAACCACATGTGTTTATTCTCTCATAAAAGGGATCTGGAGGTCAGGAGGCTCATGGCGGCATTCTTTCCTGGAGGCTCTGGAGGAGAACCTATGTCCTTGTCTTTCCCACCTTCTGGAGGCGACTTGCTTTCCTTGGCGCTTGGCCCCCCCACCCTATCTTGGAATCCGTGAGCACCGCACCATCTCTCCTCTCCTACTATTGTATTCCTCCCATAAAGACCCTCAAGATGACAGTGGGGCCCCCGGGATCCCTCTCCAAATCCAGGGCCGGAACTGCATCACTTCTCCAAAGCCCCTTCTGCCATCAAAGGTAACGTAACCCCAGGTGTCAGGGACCTCGATGCGTGCATCAGTGTGGAGCTGGGCAGGAACATGACTTAGCCTGTCCCGTGAGTACAGTCATGATCTCTCTCTCCTCTTTCTGAAAGAAGACGTGTGGAGAAGTTGATACGGAGAGAGGAATGGGAACTCAAGAGGAAGGGGGGGGGGTTTACTTCCTCATAATGTGACGTCATTTCCTGTCTGCCCCCTTTGTAACTGTACCTCCCTCGTCCGTCATGTTTCTCTCGCTAAAAGAAAAATGTTAATCTGGTTTTCTGAATCCTGAGGTTATGGGCTACTTTGTTCTCTGCTTTAAGCATTTTTGCATTATAAAAACAACCACCCCACCAATATTTTAAAAAGGATGGTTCACCCATAAAATGCATGACCACAGAGCCATTAAAAAAATCCATACACAGTGCGCACGGGGGAGAGCTGGTGAAGAAGGAGGACATCGAAGCAAATGTGGAGAAGGGTCCCGCCACCGGAAGAACGCTGCAAGAAGGAGATAGGTGTTTGCTTCTAAACCGAGGTTTCTGGGAAGACACATAAGGCGCAGCAGCGGGGAGGGGGGGGGGGGGCTGGAGGATTTGGGCCCAGAAGTGTTCACCATCTAGTCCGAGGAAATATTTGCAGTGTGTGTGTACAGTCCTATGTGTACGTTTATAGCAAAGTCTTGTGAAGTCATTTACCCTCCTGGCAAGGAAACAGAGACAAGGCTACGATGACATTGCTATTAGAACAATCGGTGTGATTCAATGAACGGACGGATGGATGAAGGTTTTGGGGGAACAGAGAAATAAGGTCAGGCAGGGAGAACAGCCTGGTGGTAAAAAGCCACCATGGGAAATCTGGGAGCCTACAGGGGGGCAGCGGGAGTGCTGGTCACTACAATCAGGGGACATCTGTTGGCTTTCAGCAGCAGAAGCAAAGAAGGATGCAAACATTTCCCAAACTTGAAGGGCAGTCCCTCGACAGAGAATCCTCTCGATTTGTACTTGGCTCCTAGGCTCCCACCCAGCATTCATGTAAGTGGAAAGCTTCCTTAAGGTTCCCCGAGCGAAAAACCTCTCTCAATAAATGAGATTTTTTTTTTTTTTTTTTTTTGCGTGTGATTTTAATCCCCTCTAAACAGATTAGCTCTGTTCTCATGCGTGTGCGCGTGTCTGTGCCTTTGCCCTTCCCGCCCCCGGTGTATGTCCGGCAGAATGGGTTCTGAGTCATCTTGCTTCCCCTAAATTCAAGCCTATTTGTCATAAATAGGTGCAAATATCCAACTGCATCATTTTATCATGCATAGTCACGCCTGAACATTTACATTTTAAATACATATTATTGTAAACTACTTTAATTTCTCCGTTATATTAAAGTCACAGCATGATATTGAGAATTGTTTTCAAGTTATGTGTGTAGGTAATAATATTATTTATAGATTTCGTTTTGAGAGAAGAAAGAGACATCATGGTGTTCTCTCCCAAGGGATCCGATGTCAGATGCCTTTGGGGACCAGGCAGGCCTGCATGAGGTGGCCTACAAATGACACAGCTGGGGTGGATGGGCTCCCCTCCCAAATGAGTCCAAATGTACATCTGTTTTAAAGACTGCTGGGCACGACGGCCATGGCTACTGTCTTCATCTCGCCCGAGGACTCACGTGGTTGGACCTCCGTTCTAGAAAACAGTGAGTCATAGAGAACCAGGGGGTGACCAGCACAATTCTCACTTTGCTCATCTGTCCTAAAGAAGCAGTTTTTCTCCAAAGTACTAACCTTATCTAGCACACCTCGGCTTTTCATTCTCCTAAGACATATTATTTCATTATAACAAAATGGGGCTAAACTGTACCGTTAGCAATTGCATTTATGTGGTTGCTAGGAAACCAATTTGCCCCTTGGGTTTTAGAAGCAGCTGAGGGTGCTAAATATCGCATTATAAATCAGGGTGGCGAAGGGGGAGCTCAGATGTGCTTTAAGAAGCCATGTCCTCCAGAAGGGCAGATTGCAGCTGGTTATGGATGAGATTAAACAATTAGGATCTAAATTAAAATAAGAAATGTGGGTACCCAAACAAAATGGAGCTTACTATATCTAGGTTTAAAGGGAATGGGGGTGGAGAACAAAATATTGTCTTATTACTCAAAGATAAAGAAGACTGAGACCCAAATTACATATTAGTAATGACACTGACAAATGTAACTTTGACTTCCTGCTAGCTCCCTGCATATCAGGCACAGTACTGGGGCTCGACTTTGGTCCTATCATAAACGGCGCTGGTCTATACGGTACATATTATCACTACTTTGTACATGAGAAAGACAAGCTGTAGAAGTCAACCTACATACAAATCATGGTCAGCTGATGGTCCTTTCTGGAAAGAGCTGCTGGCTTAAGTGTGTTTTAATTTCAGAAAAAGGAATTGGTCGGCACTATTTCTGCATATTTGTACAAGTGGTTGGGCTTGTAAGCGCTGGTGGCTTTCAGCAGCCTGGATAATCACGTCCCCACGGTACAATGACACCACACCAGTGGGAACACCTTGAGGGTACATCACGATTCTTTGCCCTTTTCTACTTTTCTATAACTCGCGTCTTAATAACCGGCGGGATAGAGCATATACTAGGCTCCAGGTTGGGAGAGGAAGTAGAGCATGTGGCCAGTAGGGGGCGCTCTGGGAGCCAGACCCTTCAGTTGGGGGAGTAAGAATAACGGTAGGTTAGTTTACAACTGGAATCAAAAAGTTCAAAGTAACCTGGAGAGTGGAAAACAAAACAAAACAAATTGACCTCTAACACCGGTGTGTGCTATGAGGAAAAATACAACGAGAAGAAAAACACGACAGTAACATTTGCTTTCAGGAAAGGTCCCTCCCTTTCTTTTTTTCTCTGTCATTCCTTCGGTGGCCACCGGCATTCCAGGTCTCCTCGTCAAGACCTCAAGCTCTGGAGTCAGGCTGGGCTCACATTCTAGCTCTGCTACTTCCTACCCGTGTGACCAGTAAAATGTAGGAGACTTTTTGTGCCTCTGTCTTCCAAAATTCCAAGTTCTCCAAATTCCAAAAAATGAGAATTTTTCTAGTGTATACAGTTCATGGGGTTGTTGCGAGGATCACGTGGGGTTGTTTGTGTAAAGAATTTAGTGTAACACACGGGATAGAGGGCGCGCTCAGGAAGCCCCTGTGACTGCCCTCATCCTGAGTCCCAAGAATGATACTAAGAGACTGGTTTATGGGACCAAAGCTTAAAATAATCTCCACAGGCTTGAGTGAATCTCAAATGAAGGCTACAGGTCATTCTACCCAACATGGACAATCTGTGGGCCAGATGGAAAGATGATAGATTTATGGGACTCAATTCACAGTTGATTCATTTCACTCTCTTATGTTTGCCTTTATGTAAGTCTCTGATTTCAGGGACCTATTAGTACAACCCTCAGAGTGGTCAGGAATCAAAGGACGGGGAACACGCGGGTGTGGGGTGGTTTGTACATCTGAAAAGCAATGGGGAGGACCCAGGTTGCCAAGGAGCCTGAGTTTAGGAGGCTCCGTTCTTGTGTGAACTGTCCTCAGGGCACCACTCTCTGAATTTACATTGTAACTGGTGCCCCGGACTGGGGCCATCTGGTAACCCTCCCAGCCCACAGGCTACCGCCGGAGTCCTGAGAAGCCGGCCTGAGAAAGCAGACTAACGTCCTGCTTCCGACTGCCAGAAAACCAAGCACTTGATCTCCAACATCTGTGTTCTCGGTGAGGAAATTGACAACGAGAAGAAGGGCAGCCACGTAGACATTCCTGGATCGGTGTCTCCAAAAGTCATTCCTTTTGTGGCCCTCAGGAGTCCCAAGATGCTTGCTGAGGTTTCTCAGATACCGGTTAACTCCCTGCCATAGAAACCTTTCTGAATTCTCCAGGCCTGAGGAGGTCCCTTCCTTTCTGATTTCTTACAGGACCCTGAGGCCGGCTTTAGAAAGGGCTAATTGAGAAACAGATGTGCCAATTAGGCACCCTACGATTATAGGAAATGAATAAGGTTCCACGTTGCATCAGACAATGCTCTCTGGCATTTGTTCATATGATGTCCTGTTTGTGTCTGCTGGGTGCCAGGCGCTGGGATGGGTACAGGGGATTAAAGGTGAGGACAGTCGGGCAGAGTCCAGCCGGAGCCATCCTGGAGCTCAGGGTCTAGTGGAAGAGACTTGACATCAGTTCATGTCACCCAAATCAAGGCTTTAATAGAAACTGAAAGTCGGGCTGGGAAGCAAAGCAAGGGTCTCTGGTCTAGACCGTTCCCAGAAGGTGTGTTTGAAATGTAAAAGGGGAGGTAAGTAGCAAAGGGCCTGCGTGAGGGTGTGAGGGGCTAGAAGGGAGAGCATTTGATGAGCTACGGCCTTTTCAACACATAATTGATAGGCCCTTGGTTATGATGGATTATATAGAATGTTCCACTTATCTACTGTTGCGTAGCAAATCGCCCTACAGCTTCAAGGCTCAAAACAGTACCGTGTATTTGCTTATCTGCTCAGGTTTCTGTGGGTCAGGAATGCAGGAGCGAGTCAGCTGGGCTGGGCAGTTCTGGGGCTCTGGCTTGTGGTCTCTCTTGTTCAGTTGGAGGATGGATGTAGTTGAGGGATGAAGACATCATCCCTCTTGCTCTCTTCACGCAGCCCCAGGGACCTTCCGTGCAGTTTCTGTGTGTGGGTGACTCTGGGCCTCCTCACAGCGTGGTGGCTCCGGGACGGTGGGACTCCGGGAGTGAGACTCCCAGGGAACAAGTGAAGGGGCATGACCCTTTATGACCTCATCTGAGAAGTCACTTCCTTGGCTTTCAGTTCGCACCAACTCAAGTTCCTGGCCCAAGGGGATGGGATGAAGTCCCCCCATGTCATTAAGAAGACCATGGGACATGGTAGATATCGTGGTCATCTTTGAGAAAGGCCCACCGATACCCAGGAGAAGACCACTGGACATCCTGTGGACTGGAAGTTTCCTCAGGGAGCTACCGTGGTACCCAGACTTCCACGGGTTACCTGCCCTCGTATTTCTCCTCCACCTCATCATTACCCAGACACCGTATTTCAAAACGCTTGACAGTTTACAAAGTGTTCTTAATTGATCATCATAATAAGCCTGCTAATTATTAGGACAAAATATTATTGCCCACGCTGTTTAGACAAGCAAACTAAGACCCAATGTCTCGGAGCCAAAAAGAGAGTACACCCAGCATCTGAATCCAGAATTAAGTGTTCTTCCCACAGAAACACACCATTTTACAAAAACCTGCCTGGGCAAGGAAAAAAATCACCATTTACAGTCTGATGGTCTTCGTTCCCTTTTGCGGACGCAAAGCATTTGAACAGTCTACGGCTGGGAATGTCAGCTGCTTCATTTACAGGGGAATATGAAAAGCCATTGTTTTAAATAGCATCCATTATAGACTGAATACAAAGACTATTTCCATATTGCTTCCAAAATTTTTGGTCCTATCGTCTACAAATAATTAAGGGTTAGCAACTTAAAAATTAATTTTAGTGGTATAGCTATGCATCTGGCTTAATGGAGGCCATAAATCAATCCCGTGAGATAAAATCTATTTTAATAATTCTACAGAAAACGTCCTATTTCAAAGAGGCATTGTATTATTTTTCTCCCTTCAGAGCAGCCGTACAGCCCTCCTAGTCCAACCTCCTAGCAACCTCTAGCATCCATTGTGAACGTGTTAGAAAGGCAAAAACGTACATTCTTGTGACTCACTCCAGGTGTGCTGTGATGGGGTGAATGGGGGCTCCCTGAAGGCCACAGCCAGGTCCTAATCCCTGGAACCCATGCATGTGACTTTGTGTGGAGGAGGACTCTTTGTGGATGTAATCAAGTTAAGAATCTCATGGGGATCTCATCCCGAATTATCCAGATAGGCCCCAAATCCGATGGCAACTGTCTTTGTAAGAGAGAAGCAAAGGGATATTCGAGACGAGTCCATGTGAAGGTGGAGGCCAGGTGGAGGCAGTGTGGTCATCCCCCCAGGAGCCCCTGGAACCACCGGAGGCTGGAAGAGGCAGCCAATATTCTCCCCTAGAGGCTTTGAAGGCAGCAGGGCCCCTTAATTTTGGATTTCCGGTCTTCAGCAGGGTGGGAACATACATTTCTGTGGCTTTAAGCCACTAGCTTTGTGGTGTTTGTTACGGCAGCCCTAAGAAACTGGTATCCACCAAGTAAGGAAGAGGGTAGCAGGCCCAGCACTGGGCATCTTAACAAAGCCTCCTGGTGATTCTCACGCATGCTGGGAGCTCCGAGCCCCTGAGTCATTAAACTAATGGCTCTGTTGATGACCGGCTGAAGACAGGGACCTTTCCCCTCCAGGACAGCAGAGGCCCCCCTTAGACCCTTGCTGAGACCAGGTGTGGACCTTGAACATCTGGTGCAAAACCCAAGTCCCAGCAGGTGAGGGCACTGTTTCAGGTCAGTCCTCTAACACTTTCCCTCTTGAGGGCTGCCTCATTTACAAGAGATGTGTCTTTGGCTCGGGAGAGGGACAGGGCCACATGTCCCGTACTGCGGTTTGGAGCAGGCCTTAAGACCTGATTCTTACCATGGGGAGTCCTGCCAGCTCATCGGACAAAACGGACAAAGAGATGCAAAGATAAACAATTCCATCTCTAGCTTTGCACGGGCATGATGTCTCCGAAACGTCTCTCATAACTTATCAAATACGCAACTCTTGAAGCTGCGAGTGTATCTCTAACTGAGCTCATCCTAAGCGCCAGGGTGGTGGTAAATCAACACAGGCAGGCTCTCACGAGCAGGCCCGATGAATAATGCATCCGCCTTCCCTCCCATGCTCGGGCTTCTTACAGATGACTTTGCATATCAAGAATGAGACTTCCTAAAAGTCACATCAGAGCAGAAGAATGTTCACCTGTGGATACGCTTTCTAGTGCTTTTTTATTTTTTTTTTATTTTTAAAATTAGAACATTTGAGGGTACCTGGAGAGAAAATGAAATATATCACAGACGGGAGCGAGAACACGCACCGTCCAATGAGAAATGCCCCCCGCTTTTGGTCGAGTTGTTGTTTCTTGACGGGTTTGAATTCAGCATAAACTTTTTAATCAAAGTGACAAACATGCCACTGTGACCTTCAAAGTCCTTTGGGGACGCACAACTTCGAGGAATGAAATGCTTGCCCTGGGAAGGAGGAGGATTTGCTCGTGACCATGGAGGGATGTGCCCCAGGGAGGAGATCTGGAAATCAGGACAAAGGGCAGGCACGAGGCTGGCCCAACAGTGTGGCATCAAGGATAAAGGTTTCGGGGCCAGGACTGCTGGGACCCCAAGCCCTGCAGTGCCACTCAGCAGCCATGTGACCCCGGGCAAGTGACAGATCCCACAGGGCTCCAGCTTCCTCCCCTATAAAGTGGGCTGGTAACAGGAGCTACCAGTCAAAACGCATTATGAGGATTAAAAAGTTAAAACCTAGAAAGTGCAAATACCAAGCATGGCGATGTGTTTGTTACTCCTTCTCTCATCCTTTCTGCCACCTCTCCTTATCATCATCATCATCATCATCACCATCGTCAATGTCCTTGTCAGGATCATTCCCAAGGTCACCTCCCGCCCTTGCAGGCCCAGGGTTTAAGTCTGATTCTCTGTCTTCAACCACTCTGTGGCCTTAGAGAAGTCCTTAGCCTCAGGAGCCTCCCTTATACGTGGCCAGCCTCTTACCCTGCTGCGAGATGAAGATTCGAGAGAATTCACGTAAAGCTCCCAAGACAGGGCTTAACCTTCAAAGACATTAAATCAAGGGCTCCACTATGATTAAAAATAAAGTCATTACCACCCAAAATAGGGGAGAAGAGGTTTAAAGGTGGCAGGGATCAGCAAAATGACACAGGAAGGGTGGGGGGGACCAAAGCTCACTTCCCCGTCTCTCAGAAATGACAGGAGGGAATTAGTGGGTATCTGGCAGGTGAAGACATTAATTCACTTATTTACTTGATGTCTGATTATAGAACGGCACATCGCAGGCACTGTGCTAAGTGATTTATCCTTCTCTCAATAATCCTACGAGGTAGGGAATGCTCACCCCCATTTTACAGATCAGAAGACATGTCTGAAACGGTGAAATAAATTCACCTTTGTAAGTTATCAGTTCATTAACTGACCTTATTAATTATTAGTTCCCCATGCGGAAACTACTTCGAATTCAGGTTCTGGCTAACTTTAGCTTCCGGTCACCACATGACACCTACCCTATGGCCACAACCCCTTGCAGCCGGCTCTCACTACTGACGCAGTCTTCTCTCTACCACCATTGAGTTAGTGAGCTGGAGGAAAACTGTAAGGACCCTGCCCTACTCCTCAGCATAGGAAAGCTGGGCAGAGGGTCTTCTAGAAGACTAGATGGTCGTACCTACACCCTAAACCACCGGGGCTCAAACCTCGAAGAGCTTTTGGGGCTGGCAGGAAAAGCCACTTTGAAGGGAGGTAGCTTCTCGATGTCCAAATTTTCCCAGTATCACTGACGGAGGGCATGGTGGCCCCTGGCAACAGTAGTACCCCCTTGGAGAGCTGGGTTCTCTGGCTGATCGCTGGGAGTCATGAGCCTTAGGTGTTCCCTGACTTTTCTCTTTCTCTTGCAGCGTGCCTACAATTCCTCAGCAAAGCTGTCAGCTCTCCCTCCCCAACCCAGGCAGAATCTGACCACCACTCACTACCGCCACATGCCCAGCCCAGCCCATGTCAGCTGTATAGCAAGACAGCCTCTTCACTTCTCGTTATGCACTCCTGCACTTTAGTATCTCTTCCAGACGCCAGCCAGGGGAGTCCTATAAAATGAAAGCCTGAGCGAGTCCCTCGTCTGCTCAGAATCCGCGATGGCTCACCTTTCCGTGTGAGTAAAAGGCTTCTCACAACGCCTGCGTGGATACGTGTGATCTGCTCCTCTGCTTCTTCCAACTCACGTCCTGCTTCTCTCCCCTCTCCCTTTACTCCATCCTCACTGCCTTAGGGACCCTCCAATATGTCAGATGTTCCCCTGCCTCAGGACCTTTGCACATGCTAGTTCTGTTCTGGAGTGCTCTTCCTCCTGTTACGGACGGGACTCACTCTCTCACCTCTCCAGACTGTGCTCAGTGTTAGTTCCCCAGACAAGCCTTTCCTGCCCAGTCTGTTGAAAACCGCACAGCTCTCACCCTTCCCCAGGTGGCATACCCCTTTGCATGGCCGAAAAAATTCTCTGCATTCTCACCCACCTTGTGTATTATTTGTTTCCTTCCACTAGAGGGAGATAAACGCGCCCTGAGGTCAGAGGCCTCGCATTAAGTGTTCACTGAGTGAAGGACCGCACAAGCTTAGCCTGGTTCCCCAATACCATCGCCTGCACACGCGTACTTGGGCCCGCGCCACACAAAACTCTGGGTGGGAAGTAGGGCTCAGTAGCCGCCCTGGCTCCTAGCAGATACGGTGCTCCAGGAACCGTGGCCCTTGTTTCTGAGTCACTGGGCTCCGGGAGCAGATTGTAACAGAAACTCTGGGCTGGTTCTCATGCCCGGGAACGGAGTCACTTCGGCTCCCTCCTGACCAGCCATTCATCATCGGAAACAAGGCTGTGTTCTGGGAAAAGGTTTCCACAGGCCCTCGCCAAGGCACGGATAATATTCCCAGGGGAAAGCTTCCTTTCCCAGACCACAACAGCTGGGACCAAGCCTGATGCCCTGCTCACTCACAGTGAGGTCCCACAGGCATCTCGTAGCATCAGTGCTGGCTCCCCAGACTGGGACATGGTCTCAGGCAATGTCACCAGGTGTATCCCTGGGGACAGGCGATCGGGACTTCGGTGACCCATGGAATTTGCTTTAAGTGGTGCACTTTTTTTCTAGCAGGTTATGTTCTCCGACTCTAGAGAGGCGAGTCTGGGTTCCCAGCACCCATCACCCTCCATCCAGGCGGCCCCAGGCCCCTTCCACCTGCTCACATTCCCTCCTCCAGCCTCTCCTGTCCCAGATTCCCTTTGTCCTTCTCAGAGCTTTCTCCCACCTCCACCGCGCTCTTCCTTTGTCCATTTCCTACATAATTTAAGGACGGCACCAAATGCTCCGGTGTGGTTACAGAGACTTCTGTGCTGTAGGCCTTTCACGTGTGCTGCTTCTGTCTTCAGCCTAGACTTTTGTCTTTGTGTCTTTCTGTTTAGCATCTCAATTTAGGGGGCGCCTGGGTGGCTCAGTCAGTTAGACATCTGCCTTCAGCTCAAGTCGAGACCCCAGGTCCTGGGCTCAAGCCCCACATCGGTGGGCTCCCTGCTCAGCAGGGAGTTTGCTTCTCCCTCTCACTCTCCCTCTGTCAAATAAATAAATAAAATCTTAAAAAAAAAAAAGTATCTCAGTTTAGGGACTGGGCTGGGGATACTGAGGTCCCCTACGGGGCCTGAAGGCATGAAAACTGTCCGTGAAAACTGTCGAGGAATTCCGGGACACATATCGAAGGAAGGAAGGGGGACTCTTCCTCTGTGATGTTCCTGTCGTGAGTACTCATCGAGGAACAGCTTCTCCTAACTCCAGCAGGAGGACCATTACCGGGATAATGGAGGTTCTAGAATCTTACTCGCTCTCTAAAATCTGTGAAATAGCATTCCGATTCTCAGCTCATTGCTTTTAAGCTCTTATTCACTCCCAGTTATTTTATGGACACTCATAAATAATATATAATGTAAACTGTAAGCTATAACTAACACTCGCTGAAGACGTATTATTCATTAAGTACTGTGCTAAGGGTCCTCTGGGATCCGAGCTACTGTTTAACTTCCTCCACGCACCCATCCCATAGATGGGACAACTGAGGCTTGCAAAGGGCCAGGCAGCTCTGAGGCAGTGGAGTCCGGGTGCAAATACAGGCCGCTGAGGTCACTTGAGGAAGACAACAGGAGGGTATGCTTGGGACCCGTGTTCTAGAAGGGCACAGGAGGTAATTTTTGGTTCTTCATGGTAGCTGGAAGTATTGCTGGCATTTGGTGGGAGGCGGTGACGTACACCTCTTGTGGGAGGCGGGGGTCTTAGATCGTATAAAGTTGTCCCACACAAATTTTTCATGACCCTGATGGACATTCTCTCGGTGGGAAGAGAAGAGCTCTCTGTGCATTTCAGAATTTCACTCGACTTTACATTTAAACCCCAAGTACGTCTGCACAATCTATTCTGCGTTTCCTCGGAGGAGGGCTTGTTGCTCCTTTGGCTCTGCACCTGCCAGTTCTGGAAAAATCACTTAGCCGATGTTATCACCGAGTGTTTTCTGAGTGACCAATGCCAGGAGGACCTGTGCTGATCTGCGTTTGTAGCTGACGCGTTTCTTGCGGCGAACCGGTCTAAGGATGTTCACCTTGAACCATGACCTTCCGTCTTCCAGGGGCACATACTAACCTAGACATTCTAGTGGATGTTGTTTTCTCCTTTATATTATACTTGGGGCTTCTGCATTATTTTTTTTTTAAGCATACGTGTAGGTGGGTTAAAATTTTGTGGCAGTCACGGGAGGGATCGGCTGAGCGTCCCAGAAGGTGTTTATAAGCCTCTCCAGGTCCCCGGGCAGCAGGGGGGGGGGGGGGGGGCTGGAGGCAGCCCCCATTCTGGCCTGGGTGGGTTTGTACCCAGATGCCCTGCCCTGCTGACAGGTCCTATTGTGTGGTTGGAATCAGTAAAGAAGTCTTTTGAAAGCTAAGAAGAAGGAGCCTCAGTGCAAACATCAGTCTGCTAGGCTCAAGGTCACTGCCCAGCCCAGTGTCAGCTCCAGACGATTTCAGGGGCACCAGCTCGGTAGCAGATGGGGAGTGCCGACTCCCCCTTGTGTGAGGCTCCCCCTCCTCTCCAGCTGCCCCTGCCAGGAGCCGTCTCCACCAGAGGTTGGTCAGACCTGGGGAAGAGGGAACATTACCTGGGTTCTGAGCAGCCCGGCAGGTGGCACGCTGAGCCCAGAGCCGAAGCAATGGGAAGGGGAGGGTCTGCACGAACCAGCGGTGGCCACAGGTGTCTCGAGGGCACACCTCTTCCCTGGCTTTCTTGCCTTAGGGGAAAGTGTTTGGATGCTGAGAGGTTGGCCAGTACGCTCCCTGGGAACAGAGGACTGCCTGGAAAGGGGGCCCTCGGGGCTAAGCTTGCTGAAAGGCCGCATCAGGGAGAGCACGGACCATGACCTCGTCCCCGACTCTGAAATCTTTGCTGACCCCAGGAGGGCTGCGAGACTGGCATCGTGACAAGGACCCTCTCCAGGGCTGGGCCACATCACTGCTTGGCTCGGTTCTGGTGCTGCTATGGACTGAAGGTTTGTGTCCCCACAAAAGTCACAGGTCGACACCTTAACCTCCAGTGGGACAGCATTTGGAGGTGGGGCCTTTGGGAGGTGGGCGGGTTCTGATGAAGATAGGAGGGCTGGGCCCGTGCGACGGGATTAGTGCCCTTACAAGTATCGACACTGGAGCTCTCTCTCTCCCCTTTCATGAGGACACACGGGGAAAGCGGCCTCCTGCAAGCCAGGGAGAGGCTCTCACTGGACACAGAACATGCCGGCACTTCCAGCTTCAACTTGGAGCCTCCAGAACTGTATTAAGAAATGTCTGTTAACGTTACGGCAGCCCGAGCTGACTGAGACAGGAGCCGTGAGGCTTTGAGAGAACCAGGAAACCCTGCTGGAAGCAAATGGAGAGGACGAGTTTACAAAGTGCAGAGGCGCTCAGATCCTGGGCGCTGGGGTCGTGGAAGGAGGCACACAGCTGGCCACCAGCCAGTGCCCTTGGGTACCACTCCAGAGAGCCAGGAGCAAACCTGGCCTCTCGGACCACGTGTCCTGATCCTGGAAGGATGAGCCTGTGGGGTGAGCTCCTGGAGAGGGGAACTGCTTTGAGCTGGCTCGAACCCTCCAGGAAGAAGCGGGTTCAGAGTCTGATTCCCCTACACGCACCTGCCTACGTGCCTAGACACGACCTTTGAGGGTGCGCACAAAGGGGTCGACAGCAGCGATCTCGGGGCGGCCTGACCACGGTGATTTTACGCTCCCAGGTTTGTGGGTCTGATTCCTCTAAATATGCACCAGGAACCTATTACACTTTTGTAGTCATATTTTCCTTTAATTCAAATAAAAAGCAGCCTGGGTGACTCCGAGGCGTGTGTCAGAGCAGGGCCCTGAGCACAGTGCTCTGAATCCCGGAGCAGGAGAATCCTCGGGGACGAGCCGATTTCCAGGCATGGCTGTCAGGAAGGAAGGGTGGGATCAGTAAGACTTCCATCCGGGGGTCCTATCAAGTGGCGGCCAGCCGTTCCTGTTGGTGACACATTTACTGTGGGAATGACAATTCCCAATCACATCTCAAAATCACACATTAGCTTTGGGCAAACGGAGAATCTTTGTGGACGTTCTCATGGAAAAACAAACCATATTTATCATGGAAGTGAGGCAGAAGGTCAACAGGACCAGGCCTCGGCCGGACCACCCTGGTACCACTCCCCCGCTGGTTGGTGTGTGGCTTTGGGATCTGTGGACTTTGTTCTCAGCTTCAAACCCAGCATTTGAAGATCTTCTGGAGTGTTCCAGGCTTCTTGTAACCCTACTCTGTCACACATAGCCTGTTCCTGGGAGCCGGAGCTCGGAGGGAGTGAATTTTGCTGGGAAACTTACAAGCGTAGCTAAGACCGTAAAAAAGTGTCCCCAGCTGCAAGCCTCAGATAGACGCTCCTTCCAGCAAAGTTGACTTTCTTATCACAGGATAAGGATAAACAAACGGCCACGCTTGGATCCTCTTCATCAAAGCATCGGAGAGAGACTCCGGACTCTGAGGCCACTGTATCTCTCTATGGGTGTCCGCTCCCGATTTCAACATGGTGGGGGGGAGAGGGTCCCCCCACAACAAGCAGTTCTCAGACACGCCCAGGGTATCTGAGAATTCACCTCAGTTCTGACACTATCTACCCGGGGAGAGAATCACATTTCCCAGGAGGAGGGCTCAGTCCCGCAAGGCTGCCCCCAACACCCCACTTCAGATGCCCAGTGCGAGTCCGGCCATCACCCGTGCATCCACAGACTGGCTATAAATCAGAGACTCCCACAACCCCTTCCTTGGGTATGATTAATTTGTTAGAGCAGCTCACAGAACTCGGGGAACATTTACTTGCTAGATGACTGGTTTACTGTAAAAAGGCTATAACTTCTATTAGGAACCGGCAGATGGACGAGATGCACAGAGCCCGGTATGGGGAGCTCCACACCTTCTCTGCGTGCACCGCTCTCCCATAACTGCCGTGTGCTCACCAAGCCAGGAGTACTGGGACCACCCCCCTCCCTGCTCTCCTGGGTGTTTCGGGAGGCCTGGTTACCCAGGCATAACCAATGACATCACTGACCATTGGCAAACGAAGTCAATCTCCAGCCCCTCTCTCATCCCCATGGTTTGCTTCAGTGGCAACAAGCCCCAGTCCTTTCCAAAAGCCACCTCCTCAGTATACAGCCTTATCCCTCTCAATACTCAGGGTAATAACCCTGAAGGAAGACCAAATATATCTGAGCCATTTATTTTGCTCATCTGAATGACCAAATATATATTTCTCTCATTAATCACAATATCGCAACGCCCTGTCTGAATCCAGACACATGAGGCGAGGGTTCGGGTGGGTTTAGGGACCGAGTCATCCTTCTTGGCTGAAGGAATCCGGATGCCTTAGTTCTCAAGGTCAGCCCCATCTGGGGAAATACACACAGAATGCAGATCGCCAGGCCCCAGTCCCCAAAGACTAACTCCCAGGGGGCCAGTGAAGTCCTGAAAGAGGAATTAAAAAGAAATCACTCAGGACAGGGCGGCACGCGAAGGGTCACGGTGTGGAAAGGACCAGATAAATCCAAAAGATGGGTCCTTGTGTACAGCAGATAGGCCAGTCCCTTAGCACCCGGCCATGTGGTCCCGGAGTGGATCTCCATTTAGACAGAAGCATTAACTGTAGAGGACATTTTTGGGTCAACTGGGGAAAATGAATATATTTTTTTCCTAATAGAAAAATGGATACTGTTAACTGAGAAAAGCAGGTTTAAAAATAACATATACGGTACGAGCTCATTTTGGTCAACACACACATATGTATTTGCCTAGAGAAAGAAGTCACACACTATGGCGTTAAGATTTTTAGTCTTTGGATGGGGTGACCAAAGGGTCCTTAGGTTCTTAGTTTTGCTTATCTGGCTTTTCTAAATTTCTGCAATGTGTAAGAACCTATTTAGAAACTGTCCCTGCTCCCCCTCTCCCAGGGGATTTACTGGGAAACAAGTCCCGGAAACCAGCTCCAGGTAACAAAGCCCAGATATAAAGGTGGGTCAGGCCAGGTGGAGACCTCCAATCAGTGGGGGGGGGGGGGGGAATGGATGGATGCATACTGTCTCCCTGGTTACCGAGGAGTATGGGCCCCGCCCTTTGGGAGCCTTTTGGCGCCAATCCCAATCAAAGTGTAATAGGCTGGTTCAAATGTCTACTAGGGTAAACTGTAACTCAGTTGGCCACCTAGCATCACTGTGGAGTTTCCTGTGTATGTTACGATCTCATGGGCTACCTGTGCATGGCCAGGCCCGACCACGTGGCCTTTGCCCTTAAAAGAGTCTGTGAAACAGAGAAGGGTCGCCCTCTCTTGTCAGAGGTGCGGCCCCGAACATTCCGTTAGATTCTTGATGCTTGGCGCGAAATAAAGCTTTGCTTGACCTTCGCTTTGTATCAATCTTGTTCCTTTAATCATGGACCCATTATTGGGGCATAACACAATGCTTATCTGATTTTTATAATAATAAAATGTTTTCTTAAATTAAAAAAAAAATATGCCACCCAGATGATTCCAGTGCATAGCCACATCTGAGAGCTAGCTTGTCGAGGAAAACTTTCTTAACTTACCTCCTTGTGGAGCCACGGGGTAGGGGGGTCCCTGTTGAGAGTGTGGGTTCTTGGGTCCCTGCCCGGCAGGATCTGACTGATATTGGGGTATGGCCCGAGAAGCAGACAGGGAGCAAGACTTGAGAGAATGGGGGGAAGCCTGGAGAGATGTGTGGGCTCACCACACAAACTCTCCTGGTGCTGTCCAGAAACGGCTGTGTGAGGGAGGCCATCCAGAAGAAGGGACATCAGTGCCACACCCAAGGTAACCATGCAGGGGGAGAGAATGGGTGGCAACGGCAGAACAGAAGGCAACAGGGCACGGTGGGGACTACAGCTGTCCTGGTCCAAGCTCGGCTCCAGCCCAGCGACGACACCCGCAAACACTTCCCGGCATCATCAAATCTTTCCCTTTTTTCCCCAAAGAAGCCAGAAATGTGATTCTGAAAGGAAATCTATCTTCAAAACACGGCGGAGACCAAGCAGAATGCACCCACCAGTTAGTTCCAGCTTGTATCATTCAGAGTGGCTGTTAAACGCCCAGACTTGACCACTATACGCCAGTGAGTCAGTCCAACCGAGGAAGGTGAACCAGTAATTATTCTTGTGGATCTTGAACGCAAAAACCTAAACACAGCAGAAGTTCCATTCAACTCCTCTGTGTTAAAATGAGCACAATGGAAATGAACTCCAGTTAGCACTTGCCATGGCTGTGTTAACACTGTCCCAAAGGTAGATAAGGGGGCTGGAAAGCTTAAGCGTGTGTGTGGGGGCTGTTATAGGGCCACTGGGTACCCTAAGGTGGGTGTATTTTTTTTTTAATAAAGATTCTATTTATTTGACAGACAGAGAGAGATCACAAGTAGGCAGAGAGGCAGGCAGAGAGAGAGGAGGAAGCAGGCTCCCGATGCAGCAGACAGCCCGATGCGGGCCTCGATCCCAGGACCCTGAGATCATGACCTGAGCTGAAGGCAGAGGCTTAACCCACTGAGCCACCCAGGTGCCCTAAGGTGGGCATATTAAGTGGCGTCTCTCACCAGCCCCCCTGTTTACTCAGCCATTCTTTTGTTTTTTTAATTAATTAATTAATTAATTAATTATTTTCAGCGTAACAGTATTCCTTGTTTTTGCACCACACCCAGTGCTCCATGCAATCCGTGCCCTCTCTAATACCCACCACCTGGTTCCCCCAACCTCCCACCCAGCCCCCCACCCCGCCCCTTCAAACCCCTCAGATTGTTTTTCAGAGTCCATAGTCTCTCATGGTTCACCTCACTCAGCCATTCTTAACCACACCTTAAAATTGCCAGGAGCTCAAGTTCTTGAGATTTGCAAGAGAAACATATCAGAGCACCACAAGCAAGCTAATTCCGCAGCTCCTAATGAATCCCATTTACATTTTTCAGCTCTTTGATTTCTGAGCACTATTTAAAGGGGAGGTTTGTTCAGTTCATTTACTTTGGATTTTAACTGTCCAGGGTGACAATCCTCAGCAGTATAATTTCCCTCCTGTGCCCAAATCAATAAAATGCACCCAAGAGCTAATATCCATTTTGAGCTCTACTGAGGCCCAATGCCTTCTAGAGTCCCAGGGACTTGGAAAATAGTAAACAACCAGAAGGGAGCTGAGAGCTGCCGCAGGCATTCAGTTCTCGGCGGAGAATAAGAACCCTCCAGTCCGCGTCACACAATTTCTTCCTGAAGAAGACATAACCCTAAACCAAGGAATTGCAGAGTTAAGGGAACTGACTGCGGAATTTTTCGGTGAGCCAAGGAACAGATGCCATGCCTCCTCTCCCTCCCATTTGACATATTTGGGTAAGTGCCTGGGGCGAACTGTAGGTTGTTTGACTTAACACCCATTTCCAGGCATAGTTCCTCCTTTCCTGCCTCTAAGAGAGGATCTAAGGAAGCAAGCATCTAATTTCCCCATCCTCTCCCATCCCTTAGGGGTGGTTATATGATATAGCTCTGGCCAGTGAGATGTGGGGAGAAGTCTATTGTAACAGTGGCTTAAGGATAATGTTTCAGGGAATCTTGGGTTCTCCAGATATAACGAAAAGGTGAGATAGACACCTCCTCTTCCCACCCCTTCTACCTTGGATGCAGATGTGATAGCTGGAGCTGAAGCAGCCATCTTGCAGTCCAGAGGGAAAGAATGAAGAGAATCACAACGAGGCCAGCCCCGACATCACTGTGAGGCTCAACAGCAGCCACTAACTGCCAAATTGTTTCAGCCACAGTGGTCCTATTCCCTATCACATATAGCCAACAATCCTAAAATGTGTAATTCCTCAAAAAATAGGATAAATATGCAAAATCTTATCACAAAAGTATCCACAGAAAGCAAGGATGCCATATTTTACTGTAGCTTAAATTGGCTTCTAGACTCCTAAGGCCCTGGAGGGCTTTGCTGGTAACACTACCAAAGTAGGGTAGGTGGAGATGAGAATCCCACTTCTTGCCACCTAACCTTTCTTTTATATGAGAGCTTTAGCAGCATATGAAAAGAACTTATGCAAGAAACATAGTTCAGAGAGTTTGAGAGAGTCCTACCTTGAGCCAAGGGAAGAAAGCAAGGTTAGTGTCCAGGTATCTCAAAAGAGCATCTCTGCCTCTAACATTCCACTTTCAGTCAGAACTTCCATCAGAATATTATTCTCTGTGGCCAGTGGTCCAGTGCGGGTTACCTAGATGCTGAGTTCTGCTGCTGGGTTTGGTCAAGAGACCACGGCCACACATTCTCCCTCCACACCGAGAAAGGTTGATTCATTCCTGCCACGGAAAAGGTTCCCATGGGATTCTGAATCGAGCATCACTTCATATAGTAGCACCTGCTTACTGAACGTGTACATGTCTCCACGTTCAGGTGAGGGCAGAGAGGATCTAGAATCTAAAGTGATGGTCCTAGAAATGGAGATGCTGGGCATGGAACCTCCCACTCTATGCTATTATGATCGCCTGCACGCTCTTTACGACCTTAAGGAGCTTCGGGGGGGGGGGTCCCAATTTGGAAAGAAGTCAGTCTTCTCCTCTCCTCAGCCCAAACGGATGCTAGTGACAGACGCTGAGCAAGTGTTCATCAAATAGTCCACACGCTTCCCTGATCCTCAGTCTCCCCCATAGTCAGTGTGGGGCCACGACTAGTCCTGGCCATTGGGCTGAGAACAGAAATAGGTTTCTCTATGGGGCCGAGGGAAATGAGAGCCAAATGTCATCGCCACCTGTCTTCCTCTGATGTAAGTGACCCAAGAGACCACATGATCTAGAGAGAGTTACTACAAGATGGAGGAGGGTAGCCCTATTTGTATCCTAAATTTCTTTATATTGTTAGGAGACTGAGGTTGGGGATTCATTTATTACTGTAGCACAGCTGAGCTGCTGCTGACTGATAAAACGGGCCTCCGAAACGTGATCGGGCCACCTTGCTTGTAGTCATTTTGCAAAGGAGGGAATTGTAATGGGGAAGCTATTACAATAGGAGGTTCATTTATCACTGGGGTTATTCTGTATCCAAATCATGGGATGCCTTATTTGCCTAATGAGGCAGACAGTTTCTTAGAATTAACATGAAGATGTTACTTGCATTACAAAATTTGGCACTACTTAATGGAAATGATGATATTCTCTAATTTCAACTAATACTTCCAGCTGCTGCCTCTCAAGAATTTTGTGCTTTGGTCCTAGATTTTTATAGGGTGAAATGTTTGCAAAAAATATTTACAAGCATCTGCATGCTAACGGATGCAATTTCATGACCCATTACACTTCCCATGCAAATGTAGACGGTAGGGCTGCCGGAGCTGGGAGCTGGCTGAGCTTTGCCAGCTGCCTGGTTTTGACAGTGGAATGGAAGAGTCTATGTGAAGTACGAAGACACATTAGTGGTTCAAATACTTACTGAGCATGTACTATGTGCCAGGCACTTTCCTAGAGGTTGTAGTACAATGGTAAATAAGACAGAGTTCCTGACTCATGAGATTTGCATCTGAGAGATGCCGATGAACTTTGGAAATGACAGAGGAGTTCATTTGAGGGTATTCAGAGAACCCAAAAGCCAAGTGTGTGTCTGCAGAGAGAGAAATGAGAGATTCCAACCAACAGTTTCATCCAAACTGATGAACCTTAGTCTTTTCACCATCGGGCCCTGCTCACCTGTCCAGCCCTCTCTCTACTGCTCTCCTCTCTCTACTTCTGCTCCTGCTCCATTGAACAACGTGCCTGTCTCAGAGGGCACCAACCTTCCTTCCCTCATGTGCCTTTCTCTGAGCTGTTCCCTCTGCCTAGAATATATACTTATTTCTCCTTCTTTCCTGGTATTTAGCTTGCTGATGCTGAAGAGGCATTAACAAGCTTCCTGTAGGAAGCCTCCTTGGATTGCTCCTAATTTGGCTTAAACCTCCTAGTGACCCCACGGTGCTTCTGTGCATTTAACCAAATCACCTACGCCCTTTCCTCAATGGCTGGAGCTGAGGGAGACCTGATGGGTGCGAGGGACAAAGGGAGGGTCCCGGGGAGGGGTGGGTGAAGCAGACATAGGAGGGGGAGGAGATGACTGGCATGGCTGGGAGACTGACTTAATCGAGCCAGTTAGTAACTACATAGAGAAGAATGCTGGGTTTCTCACTGTTGCAGAAAGGTATGTATAAGCATGGAAAGCTGGGACAGATGGAAAAAACCCGGAGACACTGGATTGGAAATGCAGATATTAGCCTGAACTTGTGTTTGGTTTTTTTTTTAACAATTATTATTTTAAAAAATATTTTATTTATTTATAAATACATATTTATATAAATATTTAATTATATTATTTATTATATAATACATATAAATTATATTATATATAAATTATATAAATTGATAAATATAATATATATAAATTATATAAATATTATAAATATTTATTTATAAATACAGACAGAGATCACAAGTAGGCAGAGAGGCAGGCAGAGAGAGAGGAGGAAGCAGGCTCCCTGCTGAGCAGAGCAGAGAGCCAGAGGTGGGGCTTGATCCCAGGACCCTGAGATCATGACCTGATCCAAAGGCAGAGGCTTTAACCCACTGAGCCACCCAGGCACCCCAGCCTGAACTTGTGTTTTAAAATGTGGTAGATGCAAAAAAAAAAATAAATAAATAAAATGTGGTAGATGCATAGAAGCACACGTGTAATATGGTTGGAGATGCATGCTTCTATGAACATGTACTATGCATGGATGTGTATCTATACACGTGTGTGTGTAATTGCGTGTGTAACCTCGCTCCGTCTGCTGAGGGCTTAGAAGCAATGACATCTGAGCCATAATAATGAGCTCGCCACCCAGGCCTTGATTTCTAAATTCTATCCTCCACTAAAAGAACCAAGTGGTTCAACCCAGGGTCAGTGCAGGGAAAGTACAATATAATCCTAGAATAACTTATTTCACAAGAAAGTATGAAAGTGATTAAAAGAAATGATCAACGATCAAAAACCTCATTGCATCTGCTCTCCCCGAACCACGAATGGCCTCGAGGGGGGAAGCCGTGGGGTGGCGGGACAGACCCTGGTCCCAGATGGTGTCCTGAGTCTGCCCTGGAGGATCTTTGATGTGGGAAACACAAGCTTCTCACATGTCTGCAGACGGCTTTCTGCTGCAAGCCGCTGAGCTTAATCCTACGTGATGCAGGTCGATGGGAGGGTTTCAGCTCTGTCTCATGTTACATCTTCGAAAAAAAATTTATCTGAGTGCAAAAAATAGAAAGAATGGGCTGATGGTCAGTAACTAGCGAGGGCTAACCTCCCTCTCCAGTTCTGTATTTTGAGAATCTTGAGAAAGCACAGAAAAGTGGAAAAAACCAGTACCATAAGAACCTGTACGCCCACCATATGGGACGGCCAACTGTTAGCATTTTGTCATATTTGCTTTGCCTTTATTTTATGCAAAGAAATAAAACATTACAGATCAAGCTTCCATCCTTTTATCTATCATTTCCTGTTCTGTACCCACCAGCCTTGTCAGCACCACCAGCCACTGTGTCAGCGACCCGGAACCCGCCTGCTTGGCCCATCTCAGGTCACCCTGGGCATCTATTTGCCTCCATGAGTGATATGTTATATATAAGATTTTATTAAATTTTTATACGTTGTGGAATATGTATGGAAGTTGGCTGTCCTATTTCTGAGCCCTGTCTCTCCATTGCCTGTATTGATAAAAAAACAAATTATTTGTGTTTATTATTTGGTCTACTTTTTTTTTTTTAGCTCACTGCTTTGAAGTGCACTGTAACATATAATTCTTTTAATATTATCTAGCCATCCCCCTTTTGATGTATATTTAAGAAATTTCCCATTCCTTGCCTCTATTTATTTAGTTTTGTAAGTTAAGGTTACTCCTTCTGTTTATTTCAACAGTCTATAGACTATTTTCAGAAAGAAATGTAGAAGAACTCAATATGTGCTTACATTTTCACATTCTCAATGCAACACAGACAAATTTTAATATGTTGTTATAGCAGAACTTATACCCACAAGGTGGATGTGCGACTGTTTCATCAACCATATAGAATTTGGAGATCCAGGGGAAAAAAGTAGAGCATGGCATATTAACCAGAAAACACACCTCTTTTTTCTTTTCTTTTCTTTTTTTTTTGGCGTGACATTCTACTCTCACATGCAATCAAAATTATTTTTTCCCAGCCTTGTCGAGGTACGATCAACAAATAAACATTGTGTCAACTTGAGGTAGAGAACTTGATGTTGTGGGGTGTGTGTACACTGTGAAATAACCACCACAAGCAAGCTGATCAAGGGGAAACAGGGTCTCCTCCCATGTCTCCCACACACGAGTGTGCTCCTTTCTTCCCTGAAGCCTGTTGCTACGAGCTTGGTAAGCCAGGAGAATGCAAGGTACAGTGTAATTATTTCAGGAAGGCATCTGAAAACATCTCTCATTACCACATGATGGATGGGAAAAATGTGGGCTGGGGGGACCGTACCTTTAGGTGAGGTTGTAACTGCACGGGCAGCTTCATGAGAACAGTGTTAATTAATTTCTAGGCAGGGATCTCTTGTGTTGTGACTGAGATCTAGAACTTTATTTTATCCAATCACTTCAACACCCAACTACACATCTTTCTACCCAGCAGTGTTTTTCAGCGACATTGTGCCAGGCACCACGGGGGACACTGGACTTTGAAGAGTCAAAAGCACATGGAATGGTTCTTGACTCATGGTTGGTCTCTAATTAATATTTTTCAGTTGACAGATGTGGTCAGTACCCTCCTAAACCATATGCAGCTGCTATGACTTTGATGAAGATTCAGAATACATGCTTTTGAGATTTTATCATTTTTTTTAAAGAATCTAGGGAATACTTAGCAGTATCTGGGACATCAGGAATAAGCATATGTGTATACACACAAATATACACATAAACATACGTGTGTGCTAGTTCTAAGTGCAGAGATCCATCTTAGCTCTAATTATATAAAGCACACACTCAAGGTTCTGGTTGAGCACAAGTTCAGCCCGAGCCAACGGATGGTGTGAACTTAGAAGACTATGAACTCTAGCTGAGTCCTAGAGTAATTGTGGTGTTTGGACCAACTTTGGGTAGTGCTAATGACTATGTAATGAGTTTGCAAAAATGTAAAAATCAAAGGCATTATTAATAGCATTCTTAAAACAAACTGAAGCTGTCTCAGTTTAAAGAGGAAATAAGTAGGGCTCAGAGAGGCTGAGTGTCCTGTCTTAGGTCAGGCAAGTAATAAGAGGTGAAGGAGAGATTCAAATCCAGCTGTCTATGGCCCGAAATCTTAACCACTCCACTCTGCTGCATTACCTCCTTGTCCACATAGATCCTATCTGAAGATGTGGCCAATCCAACTCAGTGGTATCCATTTTTGAGGGCTGGTAAATAAAACAACAGTCACATAGACTGTCATTCATCACCACTAGAATGCAATAATGTCCCCATGTGCATCACGATGACCACAACCTCATGACCACAGTGTGGGCCTCTCTTGGTGGACCTCTCCAAGAGACTGCTCTCTACTTATGAGGAAGCCACACGTGGGTACAAAGGTCGAGTCTCTCCCAGTATGTAGTCCTACTACATTTCCAGGCAAGGCACAGAGATTCTCAGTCTAGATCTGTCATCGATAGAGGCATGTGTTTCAAAGTCATTTCGAGGATCAGAAACCACTTAGTAGGGGTTCAGTGAATGGTGGTGATGATGGAGAAACTGTTGCTGGCCCTGTTGCTACTGGGAGAAAAGCTTCTCAGAAGCTCTTTCACATGGTTGTGGGCCCCAAAAGGTACTCATGAGCAGCCTGACCTCCTCTTACTTCCTGGAGGAAGAGGTGTATTTTTCTTTACACCCACTCATCTGCCACTAATTAAACCAAGACCTCAATGGACTGTGTCTATCCAGGGAACACTTTTTTTTTTTTTTTTTGTAATCCATCTGCCCAGAGGGGACACCTTTTTCTAATGTTTACAAAGAGCCTCCTTTCTTAGCTGTGTGCCAGGGTCTTCCCACCAGATAATCTGACACCATTTCAGACCAACCTCAACTGTCCTACCTGTGACTTTTCTAAGACCTCTTCTACTGACTCCCAAACAAAAGTTTCTAGTTATAATTTTTAAGCAATATCATTAATATGAGAGTCATAATCCATGAAGGAGAAAAGAGACTACCAGCTAGAGCTTAGAAAGTGGCGTCTGCTTCCTGATTTAATAACGTCTGTTGTATTTTTTTGTTTGTGGCCCGTGATCGCGTATGAGAGGATGGGTCACCTCCAGTGGGCACATTAAAGGACTTGAATGAAATACAGCCATGGGAAGCCTGGCAGTCCCCTTGATTTATGGTGAAGCTCACCCAAGAGCTCGACAACCCATCAAAGAGAGACTCCAGGGAGAAGGACAGACTGCAGCCCACGTCTGTATACCCACAGACAGAGCCAGGCTTTGGGGCTCAGCAAAGAGAGGAAGGGGTGGACCAGCTTCTTAGGGATATGGGGCAGGGTGAGCTAGTTGTGTGCTCTAAACTTTTGTCTTGATATTGGTCAACATTGGCTATCATCCTCGCCGTTACTTCATAATACTGATCTTCCCTCTTGCTTGTGTTTAATTCAGTTCCTGTTACCATGATTTAGTCTTGCAGACCCCCAGTTAATGATTTAAAGAAACCATCTTATTTTGCTTAAGATTTTGTGGGTCAAGATTCAAGAAGAGCTCAGTTGGGTGGTTTATCTCAGATCCATATGGGCTCAGCTGGGGGTGAAGAATGTCTTCCAGGATGGCTCCTCCAGTCACCTGGCTGGGATCCTGTTGTTCTTTGGCCTCTCTCTCCAAAGATCTTCTCATCATTCAAGCCTTCTCCATATGGTCTGACCTTCTCCAAGGATAGCATCCAGATAGACTTCTTACATGGTGCAGCCTTCCATCAGAGTCAGTGTTGCAAGAGACAGTAAGTCAATCTGCCCATTCCTTGAGGCCTGGACTCAGGAACTGGAAAGGGCCACTTTCACTATATTCCATCAGTCAAGGCAGTCCTAGAGCTCACCTACATTCCAAGGGAGGGGACATGGACCCTCAAAGAATATGTGGCTCTTTATAATCCACCAGAGACTCTCAAGTCCCCCCTTCCACCTCCTAAATCTCTCCAAAATATGCCTCCTGGTCACTCTTTCCACCCTGACCACCTCAGTCCAGGTCCTGATGACACTGTAGCTGCCCATCCAGTGTCCATCTCCTCCTCCCTCCTACACATTCTCCGCTCTGCAGCCACCATAATTTCTTTCCACTGCAAATATGTCCATATCATGATTCCACTTAAAACTGAGAGTTCTCATTTAGACTACTTCATGTAGTAGTTCTCTGTTTCCCTCTAAGCTCTGTACCTGTTCCCTTGCCCTGGGTAGTAGCATTCTTACTTCCCTTTGGGTTACCACCCTTTTCCACTCTCGTGGTCCTTATAGCTCAGGGAGAGCTGATACCCCTGTCCCCCACGTTTGACTTTAGCAGTAAACACAGGACTCCGATATGGCCACCAGACTCTTCCACACCTGTGCAAACATTGATCATTTCAGAGATGGGCACACAACTTTAGCTGGGCCAACAGAGTCATACCTAGGACTTTGAAAAGAATTACATGTAAATAATGTTTTTATAAGTATGAGGGTATTTTGGAGTGCTATGGTAGAAGGGAAAATTCCAGGTCACCACTGTGGTTTGCTACCACCTTGGGAAAGCAACACCGAGGAAAGTGGAAGCGAAGAATAGTGTTAGAGACATCCCTGATGACATAGACCACCTGGATATAGCCATTCCTGAAATCCCTTTTGGCCTTTGTAATGATGGACCAATACAATTCTTTTTTTTTTTTTTTTTTTTGCTTAAACTCGGGGTGGGTTTCTATCGCTAGGAGCCAAAAAAAGTCCTCATATGCTCACTTCTCATGATGCCTGCCTCTCTTTACCTCCTGATCAAGTAGGCCTTTCCATACCCTTTCTAGCTCCTGGTATCCCCATAGCTTATGCCTGAGTCATACCCTTTTACCTGTGTTCCCAGATCATGCCTTACTCTTTCAGGTCTTTGCACAGATACTCTTTCTACCTAGAATGAGCTTCCTGGTGTCAGCCACAGAAGACTCCTGCTCATTTCTCAAGACTCAGCTGACCCATCACCTTCTACCTGGGAGCTTTCAGAGCCTTTTCTCTGCCCCATGCCCCCCATCCCCCTGGAGTGTTTTGTTCCCAGTATTTTCCTGGGGTATTTTATTCATCTCTCCTCCAGCATTTAGCACATTTTGTTAAGTATTGTTTATGTGAAGCTGTTTCCTTCATTTTACCCTGAGCTCTGTTAAGGGCCTTACCCTGTTGTACTCATCTTCAAGTTCCCCAGCCCAGTTCCCCCCCACACAACAGATATTCACCAGACATCCACAGAATGACTACAATTTTTAATCCACAAATATTTGGTTCCAAAGCTGCTACTGGCTGTGTCACTGCACACTCCAGACCCTCCATGCAAAGAATTACACAGACAACCACAGACCACGTGCTCGGTCCCTTATCTGTAGGAACCCAAGGGGGTCTCAGCGCTTCTTTAAAAATTAATTTGTTCCTTAATTAAGAAACATGCTTATTTCTAATTAACCAACCTTCTATGTAATGTAAACAGATTGTAAGTAACTAAACAGCTTCGTCTAGCTCGTTGCATGTCTGAGAGCAGTACGGTGAAACCATTTTTAGCACATCAGCTGGGAGGCTGGGGAATGTGTGGAATGCTCTGCCTTGCACAGAGCGAATTAAGGGAGCTTAAAGAGAGGGCATTTGTCAGCTCTTAATCCCTACCTAGCAAATTAAATTGCTGTTACATGTTATCATTACATCATTTTCAGAATTTTTTGAGATACAAAATTCCCACGGTTATTAAAGAGGTGACTCAAAGTCTTTGCAGATCAAATCCATATATATATATATATTTTGTGTGTGTGCTTTTCTCATTTATTTTTTTATTTTTTATAGGTCTGGACTCATCAGGCTCAAATCCATATATATTATAGATATTGTAGCGATGGTTAGATACACTGCCCACATGGTGATGTGGGAGAAAGGAGATATTCTGAAGAGGATCTAGCTGGCTTGCAGCGGGGTCTCGTGGAGGAAGTATATTTACAGTAGGATAAGTCGGAGTTTGAGAGGAGGCAGGAGGCAAGACATTCTGCATTTCAATGAGAGACCTGTCATTCTTTTGACACCATCAGCATGTGGGAAAGCATCCGGAGACAGACTAATGGTTTTGTAATAACAAATGCTAATGGAGGAACACACAGCCCAAGGTGTATTCATTAAACTTCTTCTACCTTGAAACAACTCACTGACCTGGATCCGCTCATATCCTGGAGGGGGTATGGATTCTGGTTCAGATGCTCTTCACACCTTGACAATGCAAAATGCACGGCCCAGGCAGAGTCTAGCTGGGGACTGTTTCCACATACATGTTAGGGTTTTTAGTCAAACGTTAGTGGACACAGTAGCACATATATTGATAGTTGACTTTTACAGAAGCGAAACACGGTCTCTTTAAAGACCTGAATTAAAAAGAATAATAACGGCCTTCCCTTTGCCAAAAGCAAGTATCTCTGAGTTCAGAAACCAGTGGAAATGCTTGCACTCTTCTCAAAGGCTACATAGTTATTCATTCGCAGTGATTGAATGGATGCAAAGAAATTCTTGAGAAAAATGTCATTGTAGTTGGGATACACCAGTAGCACACTGTTGAATCTGCCAAAATCCCAGAATTTTGGGGCCAAGGGGTCAGACTGAGGTCTTTGTTTTTATTTTTTCCATTCAAAACACATGAGTCCATCTTTGCTTTGGGGAATAGCAGCAAGAACACGAGAGAAGGTTTCCGATGTGTACGGAGTATCTTCAGCTTGGCCCTTTAGCATGACCTGCCCTGCTCCCTGTCACTGGAGCTGGCCCGAATGGATGGCACATCCCTCTGCCTTGCTGTTGGGTTCGGGGATCAGGAGGTAGGGCAGGTGGCTGAGGTCAGGGTGTTTATTCCCCGGCATCGCTCCCTTCTGGGTTGCCTTGGGCTGGTCGTATCTCATTCTGAAGAGCTCTGTTCCCCCCAAAGTATCCCTCTCTACGTGACTCTACATGACTCTCCTTCTGGGTCTGAGTGTTCCCTCATTCCCTAGGGCCGGGGTGATGAAGGCTCTGTTCTCACTGACCGGGGCTGCACCCCCATCCCTTGTAATTCACCTTTAAACTAGGTCCCCCTACAACTGTCCTAATGCGAGTGTGCCATCTGTTTCATACTGAGATGCTATGACCCACAGCCAACACTCTCTGTATCATTTTTCAGATACTTGCTCAGTATCACGCATATCTCCAAATACTCCCAAACTCTGACCCTGGAAAAGGTGTCAAAACCCACATTAAAATTGGTGACGTAAATGATCGGTTCTATGGTGACAACAAACCGTCTAGGAAGAATGATTTTAGTGTTTTACCTCTACAACATTTTTGTTGGTCTTTTATAAAGGTTCCATTTGACTTTGCAAAATATCCATTGCTTGACTTCCGTGAACCCTTATTAAAAGAAAATGAGGACTCCCTCTCTGTGTTTTTCTAACTGAGCACAGTGTAATGCCATTAGTTGTTTGTCTCCCTGACTAGTCTGCATGATTCTTCCCAGAAAGCAAAGGTGAGTTAGGTCTTCCTGGATCTTCTATGTCTAGAGTTGACCTGACACACAACTGATTGTGCGTAAATATTTCTTGTAGTGAATTTGGGGGAAGGATGGCATGGGGAGAAATAGGTTCTCATGCCATGTAATATGGCCTGTGGAATAGAGCCTTTATGATCTGAGCTGGAACACGGTGGGTACGAGAGATGACTCAGAACCAGCCTGCTTGGGTTTGAATCTCTGCTCCTTCTTTTACCAACCAAGAGATCTTGGTTTCAATGCCTTAGCTTCCCGAGACTCAGTGTTCTCATCTATGAAGTGGGGATGCCGTAGAAGCTCGCTTCTGAGGATGTTGCAAAGGGTGAATGCGAAAACCTTAGCGAACTGTTGGCCTACTCAGTTGGGTGCTCAGTGTGCACCGCTGCTTGCTAAAGCTTCAACCCAGTAAACATCTGAACATCCACTCAGGTGGACCCAGATTGCCTGGGTCCTGGGCCATCTTATCTCCCCACGGTCATTCCTGTGTATTCACAGCAGGGTCTCAAGCAGCACCTGGGAGAGGATTAAATTAGCTCTCACTGAACATGTTAGCTCTTCTCCTTGAAGCCTTCTTGCAGTGTGGGTGTAACCAGGCACGCCGAGGACAGTCCAGGCTGAGATTGCAACATTTTCCCATACCTCGGTCACTCAGGGACTACTTTTATCTTACGTGAGTACAACCCGTACCCCTATTTATTCATTTTTCAATATACTTCAAATGGACCTTTAAAACTTAACCTAACTCTAAGCAACTCTGTGAATAAGAGCACGGGAATGATGTCCTAGGTCATGTGCGGCCATGCATCAAAATAAAAAACTATCAAAATAATAAAAGTTCATCACTCTGCCACCTAAAATTATCTTTTATCCTGGCAGAGGTAGACAACACTCACGTTAAGAAGCGATGTGTTTTCAGAAAGTACTTCTGCAACAGGGAGGAGGAAAGAGTATACAGGAGCTTGTAAGGAAAGTTCAGTGGGAGGGCAGCTTCCCTCCTGTTGGGATTGGGAGACCTGGACACGTCTGTCCAGCGAAAGGAGAGGGATGATGGGGAACGTAGGTGAATAGCAAGAAGGAGAAGGTGTTCATCAAAGAGTAGGGCCATGGAGAGTCCCCAGAATCTGAAATTAAAAATACAGGAATTAAGACAGGAAGAGGGAACCTCCCTCCGGAGTTATCAGCGAGGCCAGTGATGTCAGAGTTTAGAGATATGGAGGCCAAAGAGATCCAAGCTTGCAGAGATCATTCCAGGTGGACTCCATGGTGTTCTCAAGGCAGAGGGAAGGACCAGCAGCAGAGCGGGGGCACAGAGACAAGCCAACCGTGGGCTGTGTGCTCGCGATCATCTCACAGAGACACTAGTTTCCCATGAGCTGTCACAGTCGTGTGGCAGGCTCCTTGGGGGCACCTCTCGCTTCTAGAGAAGGGACCCTGGTGTTGGCCATGGGAAGCACACTCAGAGAAGTTGTTGGTGGAGAGAAAGGTCAGGTGTCAAGACTGGAAGGGATTCTCTAATCACTCTATAGGTCTGGCCCAAGTGCCATATTTTAGCATTAAGAACGACGGAAGAAGGCATTCTTGCTGGGGGAGATACACTGCCTTTTGGAAGTGAGTCAGTTTTCAAACGTTTAAGAGGAAAAACAACAGCTAGAATTCATGGTGAAAAATCTAAAGATGACTCAGAGACAGAAGATGGTTTAGGAGTCAAAGACATAGGCTAAGTTGTGGCTTTTGACAGGCCGTCACATCATTTCCCTAATTTGTTAGCGTGTAGGAAAGGTAACCCTAAAGATAATGGGGGGTTCAGGGTAATACTGTGTTAATACATAATGTGTCTGTTTAATATTGATCTCATCTATAGATGAATACTTGTGGAATTATGAAAGCAAAGGACACAGAATGTGCGCATTGGACTTGGGCAGCACTACCATTAGAAGCTAGCTAGGACATTAGTCATTGACCCTATAAAGTAAGCTTAATAGCATCTATGCTAAAGGAGGATTCTGAGCACGTCTGCAGGGTACATGATCAACATTCTTATATATGGAACTGAAAAAAAGCTGAACTCCTAAAGACAGAGAGAGAGTAGGAAATGTTTACTGGGGGGCTGGAGGGAACCAGGGAGGTATTGGTCAGAGGGTACAAGCTTGCAGTTAGAAGGTGAGTTAAGTTCTGGAAATCTAACGCACAGCATAATGCTTGTAGTCGACAACACTGTCTTATATACTTTAAAGCTGCAGAGAGCCTAGATCCTAATTGTTCTCAACCACGGAAAAGAAAGGATAATTATGTGACGGGACAGAGGTGTCAGCTAACGCTACAGCGGTAATCACACGGCATCAAATCAGCGCGCTGTCCATCTTAAACCTACACAATGCGGTACGTCCAGCTTACACAATCACTAAGAGCCCCCAATGTCCACTAGCTTACGAACAGACAAATAAAATACAGTAAAATAATAACATAAAAATGTAAATAAAATAATAATCCCTATAATGGCGTATCTGGGAACGAAAAGGAACATGGCACAGACACTGATAACGTGGCATCATCTCGAAAGCATGATGCTAAGGGAAAGATGCCACAAAGAGCCACACGGTATATGACTCCCCTTATAGGTAACATCTAGAATAGGGAGAGCCACAAGACAGGAAGTAGGTCGGTGGCTGTCGAGGGCTGGGAGGGTTTGGGGGAAAACGAAAAACAATGGCTGATGAATACGGGGTGTCTTCTGGGGATGATGAAATGTTCTAACACGGACTGTGGTGACAGCAAACAAGCACATGTGTACCACGAAACCCGGAATGGCACATTCTGCATGGGTGAGATGTAGGCATGTGAACTCTATTGTGGTAAAGTTGTTATATATTAAAAAAGAAAGCAAGTGACTAAGGACTAAGCATGCTGGTGGCCAAAGGCATGCCAAGTGTTGGCATAAATGTGCCGAGTGAAGGGGCACGTTTCTGTCTTCTTGACCACGTCTGTGTACTGAGCACAACAGAGCCAGCCTGTTGCCGTGTCCGCTCCACGATTCAGACATCCTCGGGATTCTGGAAGGGGAGGCTGGCCGGGAGAGGTTGTGTTCCTAAACAAGGATGCCAAGGGGCCGACCGGCAAGGGTTCCTTCCAACACACACATCCCACGTGTGTCTCGCAGGACAGCGGCCAGACAGATGTTGCAAAGCTGCACAAAGCCGAGGCCAGGGACTGCCGCGATGTTGGTCATGGGAGGTTTCGCTGAACAGCATTAACACAGCCGTGTATCCCAATCATGGGGATGAGGCTGTTTTATGTGTCGTGTCCTCCTCAAATTGCAGCAGCTTGAGAAAGACACCTGCTCTGGGAAAGCGAGGTGAGGGGTGGCAGGCAGCAATGTTACTTCTGAGAGCTGACTCGCCCTGGGGACTTGTCCGGAAAGCTTCTCAATGTCATCGACGTGACCTCTGCAAAGGACAGTTTGCTGTAATCAGTGGCGCCGTGTGACCACCTGAAGAATTAATAATTATAGAAGCTTCATTCTCACGTGTGGCCAAGCATGTCCTGAAAGCTGTGATGCTGTTTTCATTGAAGAATGATGTTGATGCCACGAGTGCTTGAAAACACCAAGTCAGTAATTCATCTGAAATTGAACTTTCAACAGTTGTGAGTTTGTGTGCTTCTCTGGAGTTCCGTCCTTTGGCTGGCTATTTCGGTTTTCACTCTTGGGAAAAGCAACTTCGCTCATTGGGGAAGACCCGGAGGGAGTGTGAAGTAGGTACTGTGTGCCTTTTCTACTTCTGCTGTAGCAAATTCCCACCGATGCAGTGGTTTCTGGGACACCCCGTTACTGCCTCACAGTGTCTGTGGGTCAGAGGTGACGGCACAGCAGGGCCCATCTGGGTCTCACGCTGCCAAAGTCAAGGTGTGGGCAGGGCTATGTTCCTTACCGTAGGCTCTGGGGAAAATCCTTTCCAACCTTCTTCGGGGTGTCCGCAGAAGGAATTCCCTTCTCACACGTTCCATGTGGCCCAACCCCGTCCTCGAGCCAATGATAGCCTGAGTCCTTCCCAGGTTTTGGAACTGTCTGGCCCAGCCTCTGCCCTGCCCCAGCCTCTGCCTGCCCCAGCCTCCGCCTGCCCCAGCCTCTGTCTGCCCCCTCAACTTCCCTCCTTTGCGGCATCTTCTTACTCACTCTCCTGCCTTGTCCTTCTGCTTTTAAGGGCTCAGGGGGTTCTTGGGATCCAACTGGAGAATCCAGGAGAATCTTCCCCTTTGAATGTCAGCTGATTAATAATTTATTTACACTGGCAAAAGCTCTTGCTATGTAAGACAACACCACCGCAGGGGTAAGACCAGGGGGTGGAGGTCATGAGGTCAAGGTCAAGATTCTGCTTGTAAGATGGCGATGGTTGATTTTAGATGTCGATGTGACTGGGCCACGAGGTGCCCAGACATTTGGTCAAACCTTGTTCTGGGTGTGCCTGTGAGGGTGCTGCTGGGTGAGGTTACTGTCTCAGTCAACAGACAGAGTAGAGTTGATGGCCCTCCCCAAAGTGGTCGGGCCTCACCCCATCAACTGAACACCTGGTGAGAAGAGAAAAGCTGAGCAAAAAGGCGCTCCTCTAGCCTGACAGCTTTGAGTTGAGATATTGGTCTTTTCCTACCTTTAGATTCACGCCGAAACATCGCCCTCCTCAGATCTCAAGCCTCCTGGATTCTGGACGAGAAAGACACATCCAGTATGCTGACTGCAGAGTCTGCGAACGCTTAGCCCCATAACAGTGTGAGCCAACTTCTTATTAGCTACAGATAGAGATATTTACTATTGGTTCTGTTCCTCTGTAGAAACCCAATACAAACATCCATAAAAGAAAGTCCAGAATTATTACCCAGCACTCACTGGTCTGGAGATGAATCAAGCTAGGTATGGTTCTGGCTCCGTTTTTCTATGACCCACTGGTTAAAGGTCACCATGAGTTTATAGTCATGTTCTCCATCTTGCATAACAATTTCCACTTAGAGGCTCTATTTTATACTGACGTACTCACATGCATTGGGGAAGATATGGAGGGAAGTTGTGAGATCCCATAAGGCACCCGTCCTCAAAGTTCCAGCTCTTTCTCTGTAAATGCGAATACTTTTATCTATTTTGGGGAGATCATGTGAGGCTGAGATGAGCTGATGTATGTGAAACCTGTAAGTCCCTATCCTGCATAAGATAGTTATGGCAAAGCTGGGCGCCTACTGGACCAAAGGAGAGAGAGGCAAAGACAATCTAAACAACCAGGAAACCTAGAGAGTGAAAACACAGCTCGTAAGAGTTCTGGTAAGAGACGCAGGTAGAAAATCTGTCATTTTTCATTTGGGCTTATAATGTTCACCTTTAGGCTCCTGGGCGGTCAATTTCCTACCAAGGACCTGGACAAAGTGTTGGTCTTCACAAGAACAGGTAAAACTCTGACACGAATGAAACTGCCAGCACTCTCAGGTCAGTATTTATGTGACATGTTAGTTCCTTCTGCAAGGTTTTTACTCTTTGAGTGTTCATGGGCTTTGTGAAGGAGGCTAACTGGAGCTGGGTAGATGAAGGTGGAAGGAGGGAGTCAACGATGGGGTCCCTCTGCCCAAATGGTTCACAAGTGCCCCTCTGTCTGTCCCTAGCTGGTCTTGATGTTCCCAAGGTCAAAAGTCTCCCTGACATTCTACAACCTTCTCTGATGTTCACGGTCTTGCTTTCTGACCATTTTACTTCCAACATGGGGCTCTAGCAACTCCTCTGGGAGGGGGCAGCATGACTTCTCAGGTGGCTCATGTTCCAATAGTTTGCTGGCTAGGAACTCCCTTTCCAAAGTACCTGCCATACCCTCCATGCCAGGCTCAAAGAACTAGCGGCCCAGAACAGATTCTCCAGTCCTACAACATCCTGGAGATAAACAAGACCATCAGCATCTTAAAGTCTCTGAGAACTTAACAGTAAAGAAACCAGTTTGATCATTTCCTTCCTTTATTTAGCCAAGAAGTCCTTCCAGTGATGCCCCACCCCAACTAATTCTCAAAGTTATCGTAAAATCATAGAAAAACGCTGGTTATTCCTGCATTTTAACCTTATACAAGTCGGGCAAATCTCTTGAACTGTGGGAATTAAATGGGGCCCAGTCACAGTTAATCCCAGATCTATTCTCAATTCCCTCCTCCCCAGCCCACCATGAACACACACACATGCACGTGTACACATGTGCATACATGCGTGCACACACACATCAATACTGGTTTACACATGGTTTCTCTTGCAGCTAGGGGTAATTGTATGACACAGTGCTGCTCTGGGGGGTTGTTAATAAAAGATCACTGAAGGCTTGTGGTAAAGATTTTGCATCCCTAATGAAAAGAGCAGACATATCCTCTGCTCCCTCTCTCTTCTTCCTTTAGATATAGCTGTGAGTTTAGAGCTGTGACAAGACTTACAGTCCCAAGAGAAAGGCCAAAGACTCATAGAGATGCTGACTGTCAGATCAGTGAAGCGAAGGAAGCAGCCACCCACCTCTCAGCTTCTGGAAATATGAGAAAAATCAACCTGAGATGTTTAAGCCACATTAACTGCTATTTTGTTACCTGCAGCGGAAAACTGATACACTAAGAGATGAATTTAATCTCCAGATCCCCCACTATGGGTTTTCTGATTCTAGAAATTTTTCTTCCAGGTGGTGTTTGCCCTTCTGCAATATAACTTGACCTTACCCTTTAAGTTGTAACTAGGACCAGGCACAGCTGGACCTGTCTCATGCTATAAGGAATCAGCCCCGTGGACAGACATGACCTAGACGAGCTTTCCAGACTGCAAATTCTCAGCTGGAGCCTCCCACCCATTTTTACTGCTTGCCCGTTGTATCTCCCATAAGCAATAAAATAAACATTTCCTATTTAGATGCAAAGCCTTGGCTAGAAACAGCACTGAATGCTTCCATCGGAGACCACTGAATAAAGGGAAAGAAGTCTTTCTGTGGAGGATAAGCAGGAATACAAAGAAATAATTAACTCATTCCAAGACAGAGGACATGCAGTCTCTCTGGAGGAAGATGGCATCTGAGGCCAGACCAAGACTCACAGTACCACCTCTGAGAGTCTGTGTCAACCTCTCTGAGCCCAGGCTTCCTCATCTGAAATATGGATGTGATGACATCAGCAGCACCAGGAGGATGCAAGAGGAAGACAAATCTGGAAGCAGCCATCCTGATGTCTGTCGCCCAGGGGCAGGTTGTGATGGCTTAAGGAGCAGAGGTGTCTGTTTGATGGGGCATCTCATGGCCAAGGGTGAGGGGAAAGGAGAGAGAATGAGTGAATGTCTTTCATTTCACTGCTGAAATAAGTCAGAAAGACCATAGGATGGTTATTTTCGAAAGCTTTCATTAAAGCTCATACTAGCCAATAATGACACCTGCCTTTATAGACATACACTCGGGCTGACAGCAGTAAAGGTGTCAGATACTTTATGAATAAAGGGGTACTGGGGGAAATTTATGAAGGCGTATCTAACTTGAACCAACCATGGGTAGAGGTTTCTAAGAACTTGACATATTAGTGCAAATTGATTTTTTCCCCCCCAAAATTTTTTCCCCCATTTTTGGGCTATCTGGTGAACAAACTCCTTAGAAAGTACTTCTGAGTAATTCTTTCACTTAATCAGTTGGAATCTTTATTGATGGGGATCCCCGAGGGTGACAGGCAGAAAAGCAGATGACAAGGAGATGGGCTATAAATGTGTGTAAAACAGGGAGGGACCATAAACAATGAATCTTAGAAAACTACATCAAACACTAATGATGTACTAAACGGTGACTAACATAACACAATAATAAAAAAACTACATATCCAAAAAAAAGGGAGCGACCATTTCCTGAGGGGTCTCCATATGTTGGGCCTTTCTGCCAAGAACTTACGTATATTATCTAATTTAATTCTTAACAACAGAACTACAGGATGAGGATAAGTAGTGTTCAGGTATGCTTTATGGAAGGGACACATTCTCGAAGACCTCAAATAATAGAAAATGTGCGTAATTCAAGAGTAATCTTAACAAAGGATGGTGTGTATCCATCTTTATAAGCCAAAGCAGCACCAACTGTGGCAAAAGCAGATTTATTTAAAATCTCAAATCTGTCTTTGGCAATAAAAAGGACCGAGGTCCTGATACAGGCTCCATATAACACAGATGCACCTTGTCAACACGATGGCATGTGAAAGAAACCAGCCACAACATACCACAGACTGTGTGCGCCCATTTCCAGGAAACATCCAGAATAGGTAAATCCATAGAGGCCAAAAAAAAAAAAAAGGAGATCTGTGGTCTCTTGGGGCTGAGGACTTGGGGGGAGGAAATGGAAAATGACTTCTAATAAATACAGGGCTTCCCAGAGGGATGATGGAAATGGTCCTAAATTTGTGCACAAATGAGATTTTTAAAAACATTTCCACGCTGCATCACTTCAAATTTGCCTAATTCTAACTCATGCAAGAGGCTGCCATCTTGGATTGTCACCAATGCAAAATAAGGAGCTAGACACTGAAATTCACACAGCTGATAAGAGAAAGAGCCAGGATTGGAACTTGGCTTCACTGGCTGGCAGAGTTCTTCCCTCCCCCGTGAGGCGCAAGGTAATGGCACCAGGCCCTACCATTGGGCAAACAAGTTGGTGGTGATGGCTAATGTTTATGGCGCATGTAGTATTCATTTTGTTAGGAGGGTGCTCTAGGCTTGATAGCTATTTTCTCATTGAACAGCTACCCCTGGGGGGGCACCACCATTATCCCCATTTTGCAGAGGAGTTACCGACCCAAAGCTCTAAGAGGTGAAACGTCATGTTCAAGCACTCTTGGTTAGCAGCGGAAATCTAACAGAAAACCAGATCTTTGGGTCACAGGAGCCAGTGGTCTTGGTCTCAAGCCCTGGGCTGCATTTTTGTGAGAACATATTGATCTCCCAGATGAACTGACAGGCGTATCCTCATGATGTATTTCCAGTTGACTCATTGGCAAGCAAAAATATTAATATTCTCTGAAAACCTCCTAGAGCCCTCTTAACATTCCTTGTATCCCTCCCCTCCCTCCCTAGACCTTGGGATGTGGAAGTGAGGCCTGTGCGTGGATGTAAATGGCAGCCACAGGATGATGTGTGTTATTGGAGTATTTTCAGACAATCAGGGCTGGACTATGATCTGAAATTACTATGATAAATGTCAACCAATACCACTATGCTGAGGAAGTTTCCATCATGGGGCACTGAGTAGGTTTTTGATCTAATAAGGGATACCGAATGACAGAGGCCTCAGAACGCTTTCTAGAAAGAACTCTAAAATAATAGAGGAGACAAAGACTATTTTTGTTCCAATAAAGATTCAATTTTCTAATTACCACACACGAACCGAAGGCATGAAATACGAAGAGAGGAGTAAGTAGGCTCGAATGTCTTGGGCAGCATAGCACAGCAGTTAAAAAGCATGCCTTGGAGTCAGATTGTCTAGGCTGTAATTCTTATTGGTTGAGTGACACTGGATATGTCAGCTGTTACTAGATTTGGTGACGGATACAGAGAAACCCACATGGAAGTGAGCTAAATGGGACAGAAGTTCATTGCTGCTGTCTCATGCGAAATAATTCTGGAGAGGGCTAGTATAACCTTCCACGGGCAGTGGAATCGGTCTCTGTCTTCCATCATGGTTTTCATCCTCGAAGACACCTTACAAAGCACAGGAGCTGCCTGAGGGCTCGCACTCACCGCCTCATTGCAGCCAAGACAAAAGGGCATTCTTCCCAGAACCTGTGGCTCCCAGCTGCCCCCGGGAGCATCGCAAAATGCCGTGTTTATAGCTCGCTCACTGGCCGGTACTTCAACACATGGCCACACTGAGCTGTAAGCGAGCCTGGGCCATAGAGTTTTCCCAGGGACCCACGGCTGCTGGTACAATGGGGTCTGTTCCTCACAGAGGGCAGGATGGATACTGAGGGAGAGGTGTCCGCTGTGCTGCACAAATTACTCCCTAACCTCTCTAGGCTTTGGTGTCTTCACTGGCAACATGAGATGCTCATGCATTTGCTTTGTAGAATCACACGACATGGGTCCATGGGAAAACGCATGGGAAGCCTTGACATGAGGTCCCCCTATCCCCCCAAGCCGTGCTCACTGTCACCTGCCGCTACATGCTATGGGACCTTCCTGAGAGGAGCAGGTGCTGGCCATCGCCCATCCTGGGACTCACCACAAAGAGGCACTAACCGAGGCGGACAATCGTCCAGCCTCCAGATCTGGAATTTGTAACCAAAACTCTTCATTTTTCTCCTTCTAGGGCAGGTTTTCTTGACCTTGGCACTATGGCCATCTTGAGCCAAATAACTCTTCATTGTGGAGACTGTCCTGTGTGTTCTAAGGTGTTCCGCAGTGTCCCTGGCCACTACCAACTACCCGGTAGATGACAGGTGCACCCCCCCACCCAGTGTGGCCACCGAAAGCATCGGGGGTGGGGGTGGTCGTGGGGGAGGGCAAATCATCTGCAGCTGGACCACTCCATGGTGTCTGAATCCACATGACATGTTTCTTTGACAGCAATGGCACAGGTCTCTTGGATTACCTGTTTCAAGTGCATGGGTCGACATTTCCAGTTAAAACTTGGCACACGGCACTTTCCTAAACTAGTGGAAATCTAAGCATCTGGTCTTGGGTGATGTGTCACGCACAGAAAGGACCTGGCTAACTGAATTTCCTATATGTAAGTTACCGTTCAAGCCCTCACCTCTAGCTCTGGCTTAGGGCTTTGGTGTGAGCCAAGGAGCACAGAACCTTCTCAGCAGAAGGGAGGGGGTCAGGTTGCCGAAGCAAGAACCGAAGCAGAGGGATGGACGGCCAGAACATCAGTAAGCCTGGTTTTGATGGCCCTCTGTCATTCTGAAAAGAGACCTTTCTTAAAGGCGTAGAAGGCGACCACAGAAACATGAGCCCCGCCCCATCCTCCCCCACCAGGAGGGTCTCCAGATTAGCAGCACCCCCCCCTTATTTTTTTTTTTTAAGATTTTATTTATGTATTTGACAGACAGAGATCACAAGTAGGCAGAGAGGCAGGCAGAGAGAGAGGAGGAAGCAGGCTCCCTGCTGAGCAGAAAGCCCGCTGCAGGGTTTGATCCCAGGACCCTGGGATCATGACCTGAGCCAAAGGCAGAGGTTTTAACCCACTGAGCCACCCAGGCGCCCCGCAGCAGCCCCTTCTAATCACAAACACAGCGGATAAAAGCTGTGGCACCCTGAACACACACAGAAAACCAGAGTGGGAAGAAAACACTGAAACCCCCCCAAACCAAACTTTCGAGAAATCTTTGAAAAGAGCCAATCTTCTGAATAATAAAATAGCTTTGGGTACTATGCTTGGCCTGAAAAAAAAATGCAGCCATAATTACAGCAAGAAAGCTGTAAGTCTATTAAAATTTTTTCTTTGATACTGGAAAACTCAATTCATGACCTATATTTTATAAAACATATACTTGAAAGGGATTTTATATGCCCTGTTCCCAGTGAGCTCAGAATACTGAATCTCTTCCATTTACTTATGAAGGGAGGTGGTTCTATACATAAATTACTCAGGACAACTTTTAGTGTACTGTACATATATTAAGGAGAAGGGATTCAAAAGTATTTGTATAGATAGATGGAGACAGCACTCTGCACTCCGGCCTTCGCAGGGATGGTATTCTTAGCACAACGGGGCTGCAGTAAAAGCTGCTTTATCAAGCTCTCTGCCGATTATAAATCTTTTCTAACTGACATTTGTAGACTGTCTTGACTGATAGTCTGGCATGCCTTATGAATCTTTGAGAAGAGTCTTCCTTGAGCCTCTCCCAAGCTACCGCTAGGGGGAGGATCGGCTCTGTTTGAGAAGGCCACTGCCAGTCACAGGGGCTGCACTGAGTTCCCTGGCCAGCGAAGCTATAGGAAAATGCCTTTCCCCTCGCTCCTCTCCTCCATCTACACACACACACACACACACACACACACACACGCCCTACACACGCGTGAACACACACACACACACATACACACCCACGCTCACATATGCGTACAAGAGAATGTTCTCCAGACTCAGGATGGTAGATCTGAATGGGTCTTAACATTTTCCTGGATGACGAGGTTAAAGGACAGTGGGCGTGACGAATGGAAAGGAAATGAAAGGACGCGGGCGTTAGTCTGAATGTGAATCCCGGCTTTCATCACCTGTTGGCTGTGTGACTTTGGGGAAGTCTCCTAAGCCACCTGAGCTTCTGTTTCCTCAATCGTAGAGAATTGTAAGGATTTCGTCGAGAGGCAGATATAAAGCCTAGACTAATATCCAGTACTAGAAAAATTATACTGGTTACTACCACCTTTTCCTTACCCGGGGCGGGTACCGTTGTCCCCCCTCGCTCCTAGTGAGATGCTCCCAGGGCCCTGCCTTTCCCCTGCACAGCAGGCTGAATTTCTCTTGTGCTTCCCTCCAGTCTGACTCTAGGAAGTCAGGGTGGCCTGTGTCTGTTTTATGCGACACTCTGACCCAACGTCATCCTTCCTGAGCAGCAACATGTTCTCGTACCCGAGAGGCACTCCAGAGGTATTTGCCGAAGTAATGAATGAATGGCCAATACAGACAACATTTATTTAAAAATCAAATAAAAAAGGAAGGTTCTAGTGACTCATACTTTCTACCATTTGGGCCCGTTTGTTCCTGCATGAAATATACCGAGTGGCTACCGTGTGTCTGGAATTCCACGAGATGTGGAAAACTGAGAATGAAGAGAAGATGATGTGGTCCCCCTGGTCTGCAGCTTATGCCTTAGAAAGAAAACTGAAGGTAAAATCTAGTTCATACTTGAGGAAAATTTATAAACCTATTTAGGTTTACAGTATTACCCTAATTCCCTATGGACGGCACTGGCTGTAGTAATCCAGGACCAGAAGGAGAGTCAACATTCGGTACTCTCCCATCCATTACGGGTTCAGCACAAAATCTTAACATGGTGTCTTCTCGCCACCATCACTGTTCCCATCCTGTCCAGGCCACTGTGTCATCAAGTCTGGGTTATTGGAGTAGCCCTTTTGCCTGCCCCTTCCCCCCTGCAACATGGAAGAGCTCACATCCTCTTTGAACAGTAAGATCAGATTTTACCACTGTCCTCTTTAAACCACACAAAGGGCTTCCTACTAAATTTAAAGTATAATCAAAATTTATGGAGTTCTAATCCAGGGTTCTGCAAAACTTTTCTGTAAAGAGCAAAGGAAAAAAAATATTTTTAAAAGATTTAAAAATATTTTAAATATATATTTCGTTTTTTAAAAATGTATCCGTATTTAGGTTATGTATATATTTGGCTCTGTGGGACATATAATCTGTGTTCCAACTATTCAGGTCTAACGGCAGCTCTTGAAAAGAGCCACAGCCAAGGCTTAAATGAATGGACGTGGCTGTGTTTCAATAAAACTTTATTAATTTTCTTAAAAAAAAAAAAAAAAACAGAAGGTGCAACAGCTTTGGCCCATGGCCCATAGTTGGAGACTTCTGTTCTGATCTTATGTTTCCCTATCTCCTTGAATTCCTCTGCCTCTCTTCTTGCCAAACTCCTTCCCCCCATGCTGGCCTCTTCTCTGTCCCTCTGTCTGTCTTGCCTGCCTCAGTCAGACCTTTGCATTTTCTGATCCCTCCGCCTGGAACATACTGGCTCGATGCCTTTACAATCATAGGCTTTTATTCTCAGTGGTCTCAGCCTGAACATCTTAGAAAGACCGTAGAGGGGTCTTTCTTGACTTCTCCTTCCTTATGTCACATCACCTTGCCTTATTTTATCCAAATTATTTAAATCACTTTTTGCTTCATTGGTAATTATTGTTCTGTTTCCAGGAAAATGCAAATGTCTTAAGAGTTGAGTCCTAAGTATTCTTGGCCAGTGCCCCATCGCTAGCACCTAGGGCATTCTCGGATTCAGAGAAGCTGCCCAAGAAATATTTGTTGAACGGTTTAGCTGAACGAAATGGTCAGCAAGAATTGAACTGAAGTAAGAGTTTCTCTGAAATTGTAACTCTTTAATGCCCTTGTGGATGTGCTACCGGGCTTTACTCGGCTGCTGCATGAAAAGTTCCGAGGCTGTTCAGAGCGGATCTTTCCCTATGAGGAATGGGTTCCAAGGCTTTGGTGTTCGCCATGCTCTGCGCCGTAACAACTCAAGGACTTTCTCATTTTTATTGTGCAGTTGCTCAACTGTCATCTGATTTCCATTTTGGCTAAGAACTCCCATCAGATTTATTCTTTCAAAAGGTTATGGAATGATCACCAAGTTTCTGAAGCTACTGATGCTTCTTTTCCCTCCCTCCAAGTCAAAGTATGATTTCATTTTAATTAAGCTAATTTTTTATTTTATTGTTCACTATTTGATGTCATATATCCTTCTTTTCCCCCAGTGTAGGGGGGGTAGACAGATGACTCCCAGCTCAACTCTGAAGTCTATGCAACAAATTAGTGGGGCATGGCTGTCATGTGCTTCTTTTTAGGAGGGAGTAACCTCCGTGACCATGAGAGTCATAGATCTTCAGTTCCCCAGGTTATCCTCAGTGCCCAGAATGCAAAGATCTGACATAAAGGAATAGGAGGTTGGACGACTGGCAGTGGGGAGACAGACACACAAGGCTGACCAGAAACAAAGACTTCCCCTTGGAGAGAAGCAGGATTCAAGAAATAACGTGTCATCTGCCTCTTGAACTGGTCCCCAACCCCCATGGAACCCTAAATTCCTCATATAGGAATTTAGCTAGAGAGAGGGCTAGGGATAAACATGAGAAGACTGGTTTTCAAAGTTGTCCACACTGAAGATGAGATGCAGTCTTAGTGGTTGGGGATCCTTTTAACAGAATAAAGGGGTCCAGGCTTTCACCCACGTCTCACAAAGTCTTATAGTATTTCAAAGCCTCCAGTGGACCTGTGTCAATTGGTCTAAAACGTGCAGTGGTGTCCGTCAGAGAGGGACTAGGGTAGAAAGGAGGGAACATTAGGGGCTATGATAAGGTTATTGAATGGTTTGGTCTGGAGCCCTCGTAAGACACCACTTGGGGTACCGACAGGGTTACGAGCAACTTGGGAGAGATTCCGTTTCTTGAGTAGCTAGCAAGGTTCAGATCACTCAACACTTTTGATATACTTTACTTCTGGAATTTACCAGACGTCTCTGATTGGATTGTGGAACTCAAATTTTGTTTTACGGTCAGCTTCACTGGAGGGATCTGTACCATAATTCCAGTGCAGCCTAACGCAATCTGGATGGCAACACAGCACAGCAATGACACCTGACCCTCAGCCCCTTCCTTCAGCCAAGACTCCGATGACGGCCCCAGCAGAGGAGCAGGACCCACAACTACAGTCCTCTTCTTGACCACAGAATCCAGGGAGGTTCCAGAGCAAGGCAGCTCACGACGACCTACTGATAGAGTATGTGCAACGACCACGAAGGCTTAGAGACTTTGGGTATAATCCAGAAAAACAAATTAACAGAAAGTTCACCAGCATGTTCAAATGTGAAGGCAAAGGCTACCGTTTATCCTCAAGCATGAGCTTGGCCAAGATGCAGATATGATCCTTTGGTCAGAAGCACCACCTCAACACACATGAAAATGTAATACGCACATCCTCTTTCCGTCCATCCCACATGGATGGATTTGTCCTAAAGACTGTCACGCACATAGGAAGAGACGTGTTCTCTCCCGTAGAGCTGGTTGTAAGTACGGAAAAGTGAAAAAACTTAAATCAATACAGAATGGCTAACTAGACGATGGCAGATCCAGACACTAGCTGTTTAAAACAATGATGTGGCTTGACATTTATTGATTTACAAAAAAGTCCATGCGGCCCTGCAGAGTAAAGACAGCGAGTTACAGCAAGGAACATACGGCTCCGTTTCTATCAAATTGTGTAGCATGTCCCTCAGCGTGGACATGCCCAGACAGAGCCCTGGAAGTCGTCCCACCGAGATGGCGCCTGTGGTTTTCTCTGGATGGTGAGATTTGAGGGCGATCGGATTTTTTTTTTTTCCTTAAAAAAGGCGAAGAAAAGCAGAATTGCTTAATTTTTAGAAGAAATACATCTTCTTAAGAAAACAAGCAAAACATCCCAATAGTCATGTGCCCAGTATTCCAGAATCTGGAGGATTGGCTGGGATGGTTGAGAAAGGAGGAAGCACCACGTGGACGTCCAAACGTAGCTGCAAGAGAGAACTGGACAGTTTGGCGGACAGAGAAGCCACACCGCAGTTACCGTGACAAGCGAACAGGGGCCAGGAGGGGCTTTACGGCTAGGGCACACCGACAGCCTGAGGGTTTGTACCGAGCCAGGGCTCAGATAGCAACTGTCACATAGGAAACCATCGTGATGTAGCCTGAGCTGTTTTGGAAACCAGAGAGGACCAGGCCACGCTAAGCTCTCAGGACAGGCTCCTACCCCAAAGGCCAACGGATCGGACATTTTCCCTCATGTCTGCCATGGTAGGATTTTTTAAAAAAAATGAAAGTACGGAGTCTTGAATAACAGAAACACAGGGGGATCCCAGAGGAAAAACAAAAGACAAAGTCCTCCTCTTCTGACAGCACGTCTTCGGGGAGGCTGGGGCGCGCCCCTCTGGGACAGGCGTCCTGGGTGGCGGGATCGTAGCGCTGCCCACACTTCAGTTCTTACTTGTTGCCGGTCTCCCTGCTTGGCTCTGTAAACCGGGAGGGGATGAGCAGCACGAACAGGCCCCCAGCCGCACCCTCAGAGCTCAAAATAGTGCTGGCGCCGTGTAGGTGCTCAGGAGTGGCCCCGGACGGAAACAAGAGGGAGCGAGACAGGAAGCCGGAGAGGGCAAGGGCAGCTGTGCCCTCAGAAGCCAGAAGAGGGTTTAGCGGCCCATCCCTGCTCCTCTCCACCTGCTCCAGGTGAAGTGTCATCCCTCTTAGGAGTCACAACGTGCACCCCTGGGTCCTGACCCCTATTTAAAGAGAAAGTTAGGGCTCCTGGGGGGCTCAGCCGGTTAAGCGTCTGACTCTTGGCTTCGGCTCAGGTCGTGATCTCAGGGTCGTGAGATCGAGCCTGGCGTCAGGCTCTGTGCTCAGTGTGGAGTCTGCTTATCCTTCTCCCCCTGCTTTTTCCCTGCGCTCTCTCTTTCGAATACATAAATACGATCTTTAAAAAATTTTTAAAAAATAAAATAGTGAGAAAAGTCAATGTAACATTGGTCCCTTTTTGGTCATGCCTTTTAGGGACTAAGGTATTTCCTCTCTTCACCTCCCACCCCTAACACCCCTCAAAGCCACTCCGTCCGTCCAGGTGGTGGGTGCCTTCCTCCAAGCTGCCCCAGCTCACATTCGGGCTGGCCGGGCGGAAAGCATGGGGGGCAGAGCCTGTGGAGACACCGCCCTTCCCGCCAGACAGCTTCTGCAGCATGTCAGAAGGCTGCGCCCTGCTGGTAGCCCGCAATGGCCAAGGGTGCCTGGGAATTGAAGTTCCTCTGGGGGTAGTTTGTGGCCAATATCTGAGGGGTGCGTGGGGATGTGTATTCCAGCTCCCCTGGGCCGGGGTAACTCTGATGTGTGCGTGTTCATGTTATTTCCTAGGTACACCCCCAAACCCCCCACCAAGAGATCAAGCTCACAATTGCCCACCCTGGTATCTGGCTTCCCTTACCTGGAGCCCGCCTCAGCCAGCAGCCTGCACCTCCCAGGTAAAACACATGCCCTCAGGACTCATCCCAGGGGCTCGTGGTTGGCACTTCTCCACGGTGCCTAGAAGACCACTGGTGGAAAGACACTGGGGGGTTGGTGCCAGTAGGCACTGTGGGGTCCTGCCACATGTGTCCTCCAGGAACTCCAAGGCTCCCAGCCCTCTGTCCCCGCTCATGAAGTCCCGGCCTGCCTTGGGCATTCAGAAAACCCCAGGCTTGCGCAGAGCTCTGGCTGCCCTTCCCCCACCAAGCCAGAGCAGCCGGGGCCAGGACTAGGGTCCCATAAATCAATGCCTTGGGACTCCACGAAAGGAATAGCTCATCATTTGTGAAGTTCAAAGACCATTATTTTCTGTTGATCTTCCCTCATCCAGTACTGATTCCCCAAAACAATACCCTGGAGTTCAGTGAGGAGCAGCTGGAAACGGTCTCCTGTCTGCACGCCAGATAAATATGGGTGGCCTTCCTCCATGACGGATTGGTGCTGATGGCACATCCAGGTCCACCGGAACATCAAAATGATGCTCGGTTGTTGGGAGATGAATGTCCCTGCACACAAACTGCCTGTTTGCCTCAGCTCCCCGACATGGTACGTTGCAGGAATCATAAGAATTACAGGGGGCATTAAAGACGCACTAGCATCTCTTGAACCTTGGTTCATGCTGAGGGAAGCAGCGTCTCATTTAAGGCGTGCATACAGTCCTCCAGGGCGGGGACTATCATTCACCCACCCCATCTACAGACAAGGTGACTGAGGCTTCTAGAAGGTTCAGTCGGCTGCCCAAGGTCTCACCTGGTTAAGGAGCTGAGTGGAGCATCAAACCAAGCCTGGGCCACAGTGCTGTGCTCAGGACCAGCTCCACAACTGGGTGGTGGTGGGGGGCTCACTGCAAAAGGAAAATGCAGGGCTCCTTGTTTGATACTTAAGAATTTTAAGGTGGTGACGGCAGAGCCTAATGCCAAGCCTAGGTCCCTGTGAGGCTGTGCAGGTCACACCCCACGAAGCCAGCCCAGATGACCTGAACTCAGAAGAAAGCACTATGAGTGACAACCAGGCCCATGTGTGACCCTGTTCAACCCCAGAGACCGAGCAGCAGTTATAAGGAGGGACTCAAGGAGCTGACTGTTTGGTCAGAAGAGTGTTTTACTTGGTTTCTCTGATAGAGCGAGTACTTGCCCTCCAGCTGGGACTGCAAACAGTCCAAAGTCAAGAACGGGAGGGAAGGTGGCCAACGCCAACACGTCCATGGGAGACAGCCTAGGCCTCGAGCCAGAGACACGGACCCGGATTCTAGCTCAGCCACCAGCTGTGGGACTTTGGCCAAGCATCTGGATCTCTTTGAGGTTCACGCTTCTCCTATGTATGCTAGGGAGAGCGTATCCACCCCTCTGGGGAGGGAATGGTGTGGTGGAGGCAAGGACATTGGTCGCAGAGGTCTCGGCACACGGTGAGCACTCAATCCGTGCTGTCACGGTTTGATGGCTGTCTTCACCAGGAAGTTTGCACGACACTTGAACGCGCACATGATTTGCAGGTGGAAGATACAGAAATGAGCCTGGAACACTGGTCCCCATCTACTGTTTATGTGAGTGGCGAAGTCACAGAACACTTTCCAGGGTCAGCATTCCCTTCTCTAAAATGGATCCGCTACGAAGATTCCACTAACCACAAAGGAGCCACTCATTATTGATACCAGAGACGCCATATTTCTACAGCCGGTCGGGGTTCCTTGTTCTAACTTATACCAGTTTAGGTTGGGGAAAGGGGACTGGAAAGGGATCCCAGCCCCTGCCCCAGATTTCCACTGCCCACTGCCCTCACTGAGGCTTCGGGGTCATCCTGCCTGAGATCCCTTTAGGAGGCACCAGGCGATCTAGGTGGGGTTTCCTCTAAAAGTTTCCCACAACATTTCCGCACTCTTGACCCCAGATCGGACTGACTCTATCTCAGTTCCTGCTTTAAAGCCAAACCCAGAAGGGGGCGAAGAAGAAAACAATGATTCAGGCCAAATTCTGCCTAGCTGAAAGAAGCCACATAGGTATCGCATTTTTATATATTTTTATAGCATAATCCTAATCATAAATAGAACTTGGAGGTGGTTTATGTTTTGCTGGAGATCTGGCCACCCTAACCGAATTACTTTGTGCTTTAAGAAATTCAGTGGACATAAAGGATTCCATTTTTCTTTGAAAATGTGACATGTATATAAAGCAATAAAATCTGAAATTCTTTCTGAAACTTTAAGGAAGGGTGCAGTGGGAGGAAAATTGGACATCGTCTAATCACATACACACATAATATACAAAGACACGCACACGCTCCCAGCCGCCTCTGACGTCAGCATCATCATTTACATTTAGAACACTTTCCTGGCCTGGCTCCAATTCCAGTTACGTGCAGACACAGGACCCACCACAGATGGAAACTGGGAATCATTTTCCAGCTCTGCTCGAACTCCAGCCTCTTTAATAGCTTTCCCCAACAGTTCCCGATTTGCCCCACACGTTGGCTTGTTGAAGAACATACCTGTGAACCTTAAACCCCAATTCCAGGGTCTCTCTCCCCAGAAGCCCTCCTTCTATCCAAAGCAGTCTCCGGGGAGGTGAGGGACAGGTGCCACGGGAAAGGTCTGGCCCAAAGTGATCTGACCCACTTTTACCTACCACTCCCCATTTTCCAGGCTGGTTGCTACTCTTCTACCTGCTGGGTTCCCCGCCAAACGCCCCCCAGCACCCACAGGCAATCCCCACCCCTTTTTACAGAATGCCTTCACAGCTGGGAAGGGGGAGCTTGCACCCGACCCCTGGGGAGTTGAGGAAGTACAGGGGGACCGAGCTCCTTGAAGCTGGAGGGAGGTGTAGGCACCTTGCAAACAATGACTCATGGGGTGATCTAGGCAGGTTACCATGACAACGCTTGCATAGCCTCATAGATCTACATGTGATTGATACGTCCCATCAATTCAGCAAAGGGGGAAAACAGAACCAGTCAAAGCAGGGCTCGGGGTTTCCATCTCCTGTCCGACCGGCTGAATGGCTTATTAGTTTGGGCACAATCTAGACCTGGCGACAGTGAGGCTCTCCCTAGGATGCTTCCTCACCCAAATGGATTTCAAAGCTTAAAATCAAAGTCCAGGCTCATAATAGGGACTTTTGGACTTTGCTCTGTTTTTGGCCAAGCACCATACTCAGCCGTGACTTCAGCTGCCGGTCACAGAATGTTTTTACTGATATCTCTGGTCCCAAAAAAAGGAGCTCTAAATTCTACAACTTTCCCTGATGGAAAGGTTAAGTATGGAAAAAAGATAAGAGGAGCTCTGTAGTAACATCACAGTAGGGCCTGTGTTTCCAGAGAGAAATAAAATGTCCTGCCTTTGGCCCTTTGACCGAAGACAAAAGTTTTCTCCATGCACCTTGTGTAAGGAAAGGGAAAAAATAAGTCCTATCTGTTTTTCTTTTTTTTTTCTTCCCAAAATGGTTCTTATTAAAAGACAATGATGAAAGGAAGAAGCGAGGAGCTTGGGGGTGAGGACCTTAATTTTCTTCAAAGCCCCGTCATACCACAAACCTCAACCCTGGGCCCTCACAAGGGTGAGCTCCGTATTTATACAATGTCCACCACCAGCCACTCACTAGAAACTTCAATGTTGGCCGTCCCTGAAAGGTGGCTTTCAGAGATGAGGTGAAAGCCTTCCACAGCCTCCAACACCCCCGTCCTGTTCTGAGTTGCAGATCTGCAGATCTGGCTTCCACCCAGGGAGGTAACAGGTCTGTGCTGAGGCATACCAAGAAGTTGGAGCGGCAACAAAACAGTTTCTGGAATCCCCAAAGATCACAGGATGCCACTTCCCAAGCCATTATGCTAATGTAAGCCAATTTCACATACCTGTCGGGGATCCTTCCATGACATGGCCAATGTAGGGGCCTTCCCGAAAGATGGGTCTGTTGTCATTCTGGTCAATCACGATGACTTCCAGAGGAACTGGCCCCTCGAGGGTTTTGCCGTTGACATCAGTGGTCTCCACAAATAGCTGTGGGAGCAAAGAAGTTGGGGGAGAAAGAAGGCATTAATTCATTATGAAAATGGAAGTCAGGTTCTCTGGAGAAAGTAGGTTATATCAGCAATTTTATGAGCCCTTGGCAATATTCAAACTTTGGTCTCAATGGATAGTCACTGGAACCAGAATATAAACTAAACATTATAGGATAAACGACAAATTTCAGTTCATGTTAGGTCCCCCTTGGGAAATTCACAATTAATTCATCAAATCTGCAAAGGAAGTCCAGAAAAGAAAAAGAGAGAAAACACTCGCAATCAGCCAGAACCGAGAAAATGTGCTTACATTGTTTCTGTTTTTTTCTAACATCATTATGCTTAAAAGGAATGTTATGCTAATAAAAATAATTGACTAAGCAGTTATGAACACAGTGCATTAAGAAATAACTGGAAGCGTTTATGGTGATGTTTAGGAGAAATTTGGGTCAGTAAGTATTTATAGAGAGCCCTCCCGAGGCAAGGAAGACCCCATTTGCGGGATCCTGAGTGCGACCCTGGGATTACTGGCCACCAGGCCAGTGTAATCAAGACGGGATTTCACAATCCTGTGGGACACTTGGATACAGAGCTACCTTCAGATCTCAAGGATGAGAAAAATAATATAAAACAAAACAAAACAAAACAAAACAAAACAAAACACCCCAGCTCTATTGTTTATCTTGGCAACAAGGGATTGTGTCAGGCCATTTCCCACGAGTCTCAGCGGCCTTATGCTCTCTTTTCTTATGCCTGATTCCACCTTCGTCTAACTGGGCAGCAACAGTAACACTTCTCGGATGTGAGTTCTGGTCCCTGTGTCGTCCCTGATACTGCCGCTCCTGGGGAATGGTCCCCTGTGGCTGGAATCCCAGCCCACTTTTCAGGAGCTAAGTGGCCTTGAGCCCTCCGCCTGGGTCTCAGATTTCCCACCTGCCAAATGAGGTTAATAAAAAACACCCAGTATGAGGAATAATAATCAACATTATCCAGGGCTTACAAGGCGCTCTCTGTATAAACTCACTTGGTCTTCACTCGGCAACCCCATGCGTCATTTGCGAGGACGGAATGGACACAGATTAGAGGTTAAGTGGTAGAATCTGGATTTGACCTCATGAAGTCAGTTTCCAGAGTTTATACCTTTAGCCACTCTGAACCACGTTCTTAAAGCACTCACTCTCTTGCTCTCCCATGCTTCATCTACAGAAAACTAGCTGCTCCCATGGTCACTACTGTTGTGATCAGTTCCGTTGCCAAAATAAGCCCAGATTAGGAAAATGACAGAGAACCACTTTCAGTTGGAATCAGCACGATCGCACCCCACCCGATGGTACCACGAACTGGTAGCATTCTTTTGGAAAGGAGCCTCAGAAAATCCCACAAAAGCTACGAAGGACTCATACACTTTGTTCCACTTGGATACCACTGCTGGGTCTACATGAGTCAGGTTGCACGAGATCTATGGAAACATTCACTGTTATTTCGTTATTAGAATAACGAGTCACTACTGGCTTCCGCTAAACGCCCAGGGACGGGGGACTGGTTGACCGAATGTTTATTACAGCGTCGGAGAATACAGCCGTTAGATCAAATCGTCATCCCACCGTGTTGATCCACTTAGACTATTACTCGTAAACGCACAAAATAGCACATGACTCGCGCGTGTGGAACGGGTGCGTGTGCACAGAATTTGAAGGCAGTAAGCAAAAATGAAACGAGGTATGCTTGGCTAGAAGAGTATCTTTTTCCTTTTTTCTCTTTAACATCCCTTCACCAGCAACCATGTGCAGAGCGTTTTAAGATCTGTGCGCAAAGGAGAGCTCGCAGAGAGTGAATTCTGTACTTTTTCTGCTGTTTTTTTTCAAACGCTCTGAGAATTCTACCAAACAAAGGAAAGCAAACAAAACCTTGGGGCCATTTTGTGTCATAATGACGGTGTGACCTTTTGTCCTTGCAAAATAGCGAAAGACTTGACTTTAACTCAACCAAAAAACCGACATCTAAAGATAACAACGATCTTGGATCTGCAACCGAAGCTTCCCGTGGGTTTGCAGAGCTTCCCGTGGGTTTGCAGACCGGTGTCCATACGCAGGGCAGGGAGAGTGGGAGGAGGTAAACCGCTGCAGGGGTGGGGGTGGCGGGGTTAACCCGCGAGGGAGCTTACTCACCAGGCTTGTCTGAGGCCGCTGCAAGATGAGAGCGTCCCCACACCTGCCCTCCAGAATCTTACAAATTTAGAGAAGCCTTGGCAGGGCTCAGCCAAGTATACCATCCATTTGCCCCGAGTACCACACTGCGGTCTCAAGCCTGCGTCCTTAACAATGCCCCCGACTGTGGGACTGCTGGGCGGGGCTTATATCCAAGGACAGGGGAGGGGGAGGAGCCTCGCCGATCGCCTGAGTTTGCCTCCCAGGTCCAGCGAGGGTCACGACCTTGATCATGACCTCTCGATGACCTTCTCCAACACTTCCACACTGTACAAGTTTTGGGCAGTATCAGAAGCACAAGTAGGGTAGAGGAAGAGAGTCCCTAGGATTCCCGAATGCGCAAACTGCTGGAACAGACAGGGGCAGACTCCAGGTCCATTTCAACATAATGGAAAGACAAACAGAAACTAAGGAGATGTAACTGATTAGGATGAATGCAAAACATTGAGCTGGATGTAATGAAACCAACTAGGTAATAAACAAGCTTTTAGCAGTTTGTTACAATACTACCCCGATTTTGACTCCCACATGTTTTCGTGGAAGGCAACATCATCAGAAGCAAAGTACTTAAAAAATAGCAAAGTGTTGATGGGGCACCTGACTGGCTTAACTGGCAGAGCATGTGACCCTTGATCTTGGGGCTATAGGTTCAAGCCCCAAGTTGGGTGTAGAGATTACTTAAAAATAAGATATTTAAAAAAGAAAAACAAAGTGCGCCTAAGGGGCATTTATTAATTTTAAAGTCAGTTTAACAAAACATTTATTGAGATATTACTACCTGTCAGTCCCTACCATGAGTGTTATGTATCCAGCAGTCAATAAGACATTCTAGCATGAAGAGACATATATTAAGCAATGTAAAATGTATGAATAAAATAACTTCAGATAGAGATCAGGGACATGCAGGGATAGAAGAGGCTCACATATTACAACTACATTGTCCAGTATGGAAGCCAAAAGTCACATGTGGCTATTTCTTTTTTTTTTTTTTTTAAGATTTTTATTTATTTATTTGACAGACAGAGATCACAAGCAGAGAGGCAGGCAGAGAGAGAGGGGGAAGCAGGCTCCCCGCTAAGCAGAGAGCCTGATATGGGGCTCGATCCCAGGACCCTGAGATCATGACCTGAGCTGAAGGCAGAGGCTTAACCCACTGAGCCACCCGGGTGCCCCCACATGTGGCTATTTCAATTCATACTGATAAATAAAATAAAATATCCAGTTCTTGGATTGTGCTAGCCACATCCAAGAGCTCATTAGCCACACGTAGCTACCGTATGGCACGATTCCCTAGGTGCTCTGGCTTCTCAGGCATTCAGACCCAGACCAGAATCTACACCAGGGACTCTCCCGGGTCTCACTTCTTTGAACGTGGAGTGAAGTCACAACCAGCCATCCTGGGTCTCCAGCCTGCAGAAGGCAGATCGTGGGACTTCTCAGCCTCCATAACTGTGTGTGTCAACTGCCTATACTAAATCCCAGTGTGTGTGTGTGTGTGTGTGTGTGTTTATTTCTTGGGAGAACACTGATCAGTACAGGTTTCCAGGGTATCTTTTAAAATTTATAATTAGTTTATGTCACCCCATAATGGACATCTCTCAATGGTGTCTTATCCCTTTTAGGGCAAACAGCAAATTCCTTTATTTGGACAAGTCTTTTTATAATCTGGCTCCAGCCCACTTCTTAAAACTCATTTCATGTCATAAGAGATCCCCTTTGTTCCTTCTGATCCAAATACACCAATCTTTTCTCAGCTCACCCCGTTCTTTCCCAGCACATATAATCCTCCTAGCAAGCACGGACTTCCTACCGGCTGTTCTGGGTGAGCCCCTGTTTGGTCTTCAGATCTCAGCTCCAACATCACTGGCCAAGAAGATCTTCCCCTTACTCCAGACTAACGAGGGCGTCCCTGAATGACACTCCCATGGTACTGGTGCCCTTCCTTTATAACATTTTCCATAATAGAGCTTATTTACTTGTAGGATAATTCAATTAATGTCTGCCTCTCTGACAGGTCCCACGAAGGCACAGGTGTCATGAATATTCTTGACCGTTATTAAATCCTCAAGGCTGAGACCCCGTGCCTGCACCTGACAGCCACCTGCTTTGATACGGAGTGCATAAAGCTGCTTTCACACTGACTGCATGCAGAGGAGGTGCCTCTTTAAGAGACTGGAGTCCAAAGCTTGGCCTCAGCTTTGGCCATCTGTCCTTGCTTTCCATCCCTGGCACATAAGAGCTGACAGTCCACCCCGACTCAACGGACTATAAGTCAGTTGACTCTTTGTGTTGTCTTAATTTTTGAGTAAGAACCACAGTGGGTAAATGATACCTAAGTATATTAAATTAATTACTTGCCTTTTAAAGAAGGGAACTAACATTTATTTGGTGTCTAATACATGTCTAGGCTTTTTATGCATTGTCTCATTTGGCTCAAAACAACCTGAAGGAAAAAAAAAAAAAACAGTGCAGCAAAACCCAGAGAAATTGAAGTACTGGTCTAGGAGCAAAAGCTAGTTTGTGATCCAGCTGGATCCAAACTTAGTTCTGACTCTAAAATTCATGCTTTCTTCTACTGTGCCCTTGTTTGCTAGATGCTTTTTCATGGACTTCCCGTGCACTTTTATTTCACTCTCTTTAATGGATTATTTACTTAATAGTAAATAGCTTTACATTGATTGCTATGTTTCATTGTTGCCTCATCCAAGGCAAAATTATCTATGAGTTTAGGCATATGATGAGCTTATTATAAATTTTTCCTAATAAACACGAAAATACATATTAAAATACTATCGATCTATCTATCTCACCCTGCCACTAATAAATGTAGCTCTGAAATGACCATGGCAAATAGAATGGGGAAGGGGACCTCATAGACAAATCACCCCTAATCTGTTTAAAGCAAATATACTTTATCCAAGAGTGGAGACATGAAGGTATCCCATGAACTTGAGCTAAGGTTCCCGTCTCAAGGGCATGGTACGTAGGCACCAGGTTTCTACAGAAATTAAGAAGCCCACAGAGATTTTTGTGTAAGGATACTATCGTGAGTTTATTTATAATAGATGATCTCTCAAGCGTGAGAATGTTGGAAGATTTTTTAGAAACCAAATTTTCCACGATGGGTATCATGTTTGTTGTCACAGGAAAGAAAAAGATAAAATGAATCCTGACTTGGTTGGTTAATGTGAAACTTAAATTGTCCTTACATTCTGCATCTGAATTCTTACATATTTAATTGATACAGTATCATGTTTGTTTGTTACAGGCTCCTCTGATAGAGACTTATGTACTCTGCAGGGGAGAGTGTACTCCAGTCCAATGAGATCATAAACAACTCGAAGGCAGGAACACTGTTTTCTAGGTATTCCTTCTATACATAAATACGTGCCTTGAATAAAGAAAGCACTGATAGATTTTTTTGTTTTTGTTTTGTTTTGTTTTGTTTACAGAGGGAGATGGGGGAGGGACAGAGGGAGATGGAGAGAGAGAATCTTAAGCAGACTCCAAGCCTAGTGAGGAGCCCAGTGTGGAGACTGACAGAGGGCTTGAGCTCACCATCTGAGATCATGACCTGAGCTGAATTCAAGAATTGGATACTTACCTGACTGAACCACTCAGGTGCCCCACAGATAAGTTTTTTTTTCTTTTTTTAAATATTTAAAAAAAAATTTTTTGAAGATTTTATTTATTTATTTATTTGACAGAGAGAGAGATCACAAGTAGGCAGAGAGGCAGGCAGAGAGAGAGGGGAAGCAGGCTCCTCGCTGAGCAGAGAACCCGATGCAGGACTAGATCCCAGGACCCTGAGACCATGACTTGAGCTGAAGGCAGAGGCTTAACCCATTGAGCCACTCAGGCGCACCCACAGATAAGTATTTTTATTGAGTTTCTATTTGCAAATCTCATGCTCTCCCCACTGATCAACATCTCACAAAGATTGAACCAGACTTTTCCATCAAAGACATCCTCATTGATCACTGAAATTACACTTGACATTGAATCAGAAAGCCTGCCTTCAAACTTTGGCCCTGCTACCAGAGAGTGACTATAGCTGGCAGAATAATGGTCTTCCTAAAAGTCTTCACGTCCTACTCATCGGAACTCACGCATATATTAGCTTACGTGGCAAAGAATTAAGTTTCCCAGTCAGCGGACCTTCAAATAGTGAGATCAGCCTGGATTATTTGGGTGGGCCCAATGTGATCACCAGGGTCCTTAAGAGCATGGGACAGGAGAAGGTCTGAGTAAGGCAAAGTGAGAAGGGGTTTGAGCAGCCATCACTGGCTTTGAAGACAGGCCACCACCTAGACACGAGAAAAGACAAGTGTCTTGCTGTACAGACTTCAGAGGTGAAGGCAGGCCTGCTGGCACATTGCTTTTAGCCCCGCAAGGTCCACATTGGACTCTGACCTGTAGAAGTACAGGGTAATACATCTGTGTTGTTTTGAGTCAGACATTCATGGTAACTTGCTGTAGCAACAAGAGGAAATTGATACTGTGTTTACATAATTTATCATTCAAACTGGAACACTTTCTAGAATGAGAGCAGATGCTATTAACAAGTACGCCCACACAGTTGCAAGCCAAGCCTGTCCTCTAGGCAAATAGGGTTACACGGTAATCTACATTATTAAGAGACTTCAACTTCCCATGTCAGTCTGCAATGTAGCAAATGGTGTTTAGAATGTCCTTCTCATTTTTTTTGTTTGTTTATTTGTTTTGCTTTGAATAAAAAAATAAGTGAGTGTGTGCTCCCCGGTTGTGGGCACTTAGGCAAGTTCAGGGTTCGGTGACCTTGGCATTCATTAGATCCCAACAGACCTTTTTCGAGACTTCTGCAAACGTGGATGCAGTACCCTTGATTCCATTCTGACTTGTCAGTCGTTAGCCCCCTTCAAATTGCTTTTCTATCATGGTAATCCAGATTTCTCTTTGACACCAATTACTTGCATTTCAAGTTATTTTTCTCAGCTTTATTCATTTATCGAAGTTGAATCTCATTATGGACCAACTCCGGGAGAGTTCCCAGGGAAGAGATATTTTTAGCTTGTGTAGCATCTCCCCGCCTTTCCCTCTACAGCCCTGGTGCCGACTCCCCCTCGATGGACTGGATGCAGTGTTTACAGCTCCCTGGAAAAATGATCAAAGGGGCGATACGAGTCTCTTTCTTGTTAGATTATTAATTAAAGATTGTGATATATTGTTATCAAATGTTCTCTGAAAAGCTTGTTCTGTTTAGACTATAGTATTCCCTTTGTCGATCAGAAATTTTACTTTTAAAGTATGTTTTCCACCAAGCATAATGAAAACACTTTTTTCTTATGTATGCATGCTCACAACCATGCTGGACTTGGAGGGCATTTTTCTATTTAACTTTTGAAGTAATTTTAATTATGTGGAAGAAATCTATGCAGATATTCAAAATAATTTTATTTAAGCAGCTTGGGTAAAGTCCCAGTGAATATCCTTTACCCCAAGAGGGGCATAGGCTGAAAATTTTAATTGGTTCAAGTAGAATTTATATAAATCATGGATATTGGAATTATGCCTGGTCTATTAAGGATAAGCACAAGGGTTAAGGGGATTTTTGTACAAAGATGAGAAATATAATACTTTTAAAAACAAAGCTCCAGTAAATTACTGGAGATTTTATTTTTACTTGCTCTTTTCCCTCTCCAAAAGCGAAATTCAAAGGAAGGGAATGGAATGCAATACTTTTTTTCTATGTTTATAAAGCTAAAGTCATCTTCTTAAATAAGTATTAAAACGTGTTTTATAAAACATGATATTCTCCAAAAATTAAGGTTGATAAATAAACATTTAAAGTATAGCCTAATAAATGTCAGGTGGATTATAGTATTAGCAAAACAAAACAAAAAAAAGTCATTGAATATTTGTGTAATAGAGTGGGGAAAGCCTTTCTAAACCAGGATGAAAGGTATAAGTTATGTGAATTATTGAGAGATTAAGATATTCAAGTGCAAGTTTTTCATATGACTAAATATCATAAGTAAAATAAATAAGAAAACTTAGAAAAATGTTTGCATCATACCAAATAGAGGTTTACTACCCTGAATATATAAAGAGCTGGTTAAAAATCAACAAGAAAAAAAAACAACAATAATTAACAAAACAAGAAAACAAAAGAGCAACAACCATATTATAAAATTAAGTGAGGTAACTTGGTGCTTACAGCACTGCTGAAATAATTAGGAAAACCTAATAATCCGTGTTTGGCAAACTGGTAAGGAAACAAATTCTCGTGCATGATTAACAACAAAAACATCTTTCTGAAATGCAGTTTGTCAATATGCATCACAAGTCTTGGAAACATGTGATTTTGCTTGTAGAAATTTAGCCAGGGGGCTATCTCTGTGTCCCTGCTCACTCCTGGGGGGCTGAGGGTGGGGCTGGCGGTGGGGAGGGAAAAGGTGGGGTAGGGGGTTGTTCAGGAACATGTATACTCATTGTGATACTGCTTAATAAAAACTGGGAACATTGCCAACAACATGATGTTCTAACAGGATCTTGATGCAATAAATTATGCTGTCTACCTGAAGTAGAAGGCAACCTTGAAGAAACACTTCGGGGAATGAAAAAATAGATTATGGTATGGTGCTCATGGTATACAGTAAATATTTGATTGCAAATGAGTATTACTGTATAATGTACTTTTTGAAAAATAGACATTGCATGATTCAGATCGTACTGAAATATTAACAGTGATATTTTTGCAGGTGATTTTTTTTTTTTTTACTTTGTTTCTCTACACCTTTCTAGACTTTCTATAATGGGCCTGTGTTAATTTCAGAGTTAAAAAGCACCTGTGAAGTTTATGTTAAAACTGACCACAGATTGGCTACAGCTTATCACAAATGGGGGCTAGGGGAGCGCGTTCAACTTCAGGACATCCGGTGCCTCTCGTGATGATTAATGAGAAGCACGTGGACGTTAAGAATGGTCGTGATCATCAGGATCCCAGTGGGACACAGAGTGGCTGGCTGTCCTGAGTCTGGCTTCTCCCCTGCTCCCGGTCTCTGAGCTTGGGATAAAAAAAAAAGTCTTAGCGCACCTGACTGAGCTCTGTGATGGAGACCCAGGGCTTGCCCACTGTGTCTTCTGAGCCGTGACTGTCATCACTGTCTGCTGTTTCTCTGAAACTTTACTTTTAATCTTGCTGACCGATTCTCAGAACCAGGAAAGAGCCAAGGCCCCAAGCCTGGACCGGATTTACGGTCTTCATCTTTAAAATGGGAGAGAGGGACCGATCTCACAGGGTGGACGCGAGGTAAGAAGCACTTCGAAAACCAAACACCTGGCACATACCAAGCGCTAAGAACTAGAAGCGGCCAGTTACCCTTATTTTGTAATTTTGTGAAGAAAAAAAGAAATCCCATGAACGTTAAGTTCCTGATTAGGGTTCACGGTCTCGGGCAGGTAAGGAGAGTGTTTGATAGATGCCAAAAGCTGCTTGTAGGCAGCTGAGGCTCATTTAGACTCAAAAAGACACCTCAGCCTCCTAGCGCCCAGTCCTCTGTCGGGAGCTCCATGGGAGGAGTGGCTTTGGCCAAGGTCATGGGCCCCACCCATGTCTCTCCTTCTCGCCTCGCTCCCACCATGTTCCCCAGGAGCAATGTGATCCGCCAGGCCCACACTGCGGGGACTCAGCTCTGGGATGACCTCATCATCTTCCTGGCTCTCCCCACCCCGTCTCATCGGTCCTGCTCTCGGGGCTCTGGGTCTCCATGTCCCTTGGTCTATGTAACACGTGGGTCAGTGTCACTTCTTGGGGCCATTTCTCCTTTGGAACAATGCGTGGAACTCCACGCCCCTGCAGCTAGGCCTTTACCGGCCTCCCCTTCCACACAGGGGCTCCCCTCTCTCACCTTAACAGCAGTGAGGGCTGGGCTTTCTTTCTTAAATTGCATTTTTAAATTTTAAAATAATTTTTATTCACATGAAGGTGTAAGAAATAACGCAGAGAGTTACCCTCCCTGCTTCACCCAGTGCCCCCGACGGTAACATCGACCCACTATAGCACAGTGTCACCGGCCCAAGGTCGGCATTGAGCCAGTCCTGGATCGGAGCCCCCCTCGGTTCTGTCTGTCCCTGGGTGTGGGTGTGTGCACGGGCACATGTGTCTGTGTACTTCGTTCTACGCTCACACGCATCCCCACCAACAAGACACAGAACAGGTCCGTTTCTAAGGTGTCGCTCGTGTGGAACAACAATGTGTGGACACTTTCAATGTGCATTTCACTTCCGGGAATACATACAAAGGAATCGAGAGCCGAGTCTGGAAGAGACGTCGCTCGCCCACGTTCCCTGCGGCATTAGTCACGACAGCCGAGAGGTACAAGCCACCCAAGTGCCCATCGGTGGGTGAACGGGTAAGTAGAGTGTGCCCCATATATACACACGATGGAGTGTCATCTAGCCTTCCAGAGAAAGGGAATTCCACCACATGCCACCCATGCCATGGCCTGGATCATGAAGACGTTCTGTCCAGTGAAAGAAACCAGTCACGAAATGACAGACACTGTATGAGTCCTCTTAGATGAAGTATCGTCAAGTTCATAGACACAGGACAGTGGTGGCTCCCAGGGGTGGGGGGTGGTGGAGAAGGGAGTTGCTATTTAATAGGTATAGAGCTTCAGCTGTGCAAGGAGAAACAGTTCTGGAGATCTGTTTCCCAACAAGGTGAACGTCATTAACATTACTGAGCGGTACACTTAGACATGGTTAAGGTGTTTTCATGATGTGCTTATTTTTTTTTATCACAGTAAAAAAAATTTAATTAGCCTGGGAATCACCTGGAAACCAGAGTAATGCAGAGTCCCGAGGCCGGACCCCAGGGACTTTGTGGGGGCTGAGCCGCCAGATCTCTGCGTTAGGTCACCCCAAGTCAGTGTGATGCAAAAGTCCTAATGACTGCGCTTTGGGAAACCCCTTCTGCACAGCCTGCTTCCTCATTTCATCACCAAACAAGGTGCTAAGACCCAACAGAGGCTCTCTCAGCTTTGGGCAGGTGGACCCGCAGGGCATGGGTTTGCCAAACTTGCTTGCTGTGCTGAAGACGACGATGGCCAGGAGCAAGGCAGGTGTCCAGGACCGGCTGGCTTCCGTCAGTGCCGGGACGCGGCGGAGGCATCCCCTGCGGCTTCCACATTGCCCCCTTGAGCATTCAGTGTCTTGGCAAGACAGGAATCAAAATTAGCTCCTAGGGGAAGGGTGGGAGAGCTGAGGGGGAAGAAGCCTGAGGTCCACGAGCTGATGCCCAGTCCTCTTGGCCCCATCTGGTCCTTCAGCTGGTCCTGTCAGCTAGACCTTGTCCCGCCACCTGTCACCGGCTACTGGTCACATGGGCCTAAGCCCCCTCCACCAGTGGTCCTGTGAGCATCTCCGAATTACACTCTCTGCTCCTACGCTAACACACACCCCCTGTTCACCACATGGCTCCCTAGTTACCTTTCAAAAGGCAAATGGGGCTTTTCTCTCTTCTGCTCCCCAATCACCCCAACCTCCTTGTACCTTAAATCCTCACTGTGGCCCACACAGGCCTGACCTGGACCTTGCACTGTCATCGGCCACCTCCTCCGTCGTAATCCTGGAATCCTCCCAGCGCAGACACACGCTCCTCGGTGCTCCTACACCCGCTATGTTAACTTCCGTTCCAGGGTCTCTGAAGATGCTGGTCCCTCACCTACAACAGGCTCTCCAAGGAGTTTTCATGGCCTGTTCCTCATCTCATTTTGTCTTTCCTCAAAACAGAGGCCTTCCTGGACTCCTCGATCAAACCCAGTCACCCCTCAATCCGTGCCTGCCCCTCTCCCGATGTTTCCATGGCCCTTGTGGTCACAGGCCTATAATACAGCTCCTTCTAGAACATCTGCCAGAAGGACCCCTCATGGAGGGCACAGAAAACGGAAGGCGTGCAGAATGCCAGCTTGTGAGGGCAGGGAGGTTTGCCCACCTGGTTCCCACAGTGCAGGAAAACCACCTTTCACAGAGCAGGTTTTCAATCAGTGGAACCCATGAACAATGGATGAGTTAAGGGCTTTGAGTTTATAGGGAAATCTCTCTTTCTTTTTTTCCTAGAGAATAGATCAATAGACAAGAAAGCGGTGACACCTGTCATTTGAGAATTCCCCAAGGGTGAGCCCAGCTAAGAGGCGATGCATTAAGGATTCAACAAGAACATTTTCTGCCTGTTTCAGAGGAGGAATCCAAGTTCAGTGAAGTTGTTATAAATATCTAAAGTGTGCAAACATATTTTACATGGGATTATTCGTTGTTTGGCAATGACTGATAGGAAAGGATTCTGTTCTGACACACATATTACTAATCAGCAAACTCAAACGAAAGAAAATAAAGCAAGTGGAACTTAATACAAATTCTAGCTCACCAAAGGGGTCCCATCTGTCCCTGCCTTTATAAATGAGGCAAAGCGAGCCACAAGAATTGGCTCATATTTCTCATCGAAATCCCTCTTTACCATTTTTTATTATCCTAGGTCAGCCTCTTCCCTGATTTTTTACTTGCGCACAAAAATGCCCCCAAAGAGCCAGACATGACTCTGTCACCATCAGACGCGAACTGTTTAGAAGATTCTGGATTTCCATCCAGATCGCTCCATCTTTTCTCCTCTGACAAGATGCCCCGAGTTTGGTGTTCAGGTCCTGTGCTTCAAAGTACAGACAGTCCACGTTACAACCGGCTCACATTTGGCTTAATTCTGGACCATCCAGACCCCCTGATTCTGTGCCACCAACTTCCTCAAGTATCCTGGCCAGCTCAGGATGAAAATGCCAATGTCACTCGTCACTTTGAGCATGACGTCCCCTTCCGCATGTTTCTGGGCCCACGGGAGGGAAATGGGGAGTACGGACCTCGCCACCAGTCAGCCGGTGCAGCACATGGCGCAGGAAGCGTGCTAGCACCGTGTAAAGGGCGCATGCGAATGAACTATAATTCGTCTGATGTTGCCCTTCTCTGATGAGTTTCGTTAGGATGGACCGCATGAAGCTGCAAATTTGGTAAGGTCAAATATCACCAAATATCCGTAATTCCAGCTCAAATCTAGCCTGCTGTCTGTTTTTGCAAATGAAATGTTGGAGGATGGCCACGCTCGTTCATTTCCCGGCGGTCTGAGGCCGCTTTCTCACTAGAGCTGCAAGGTTGGGTAGATGCAAAACGGTCTGCCTGGGCTCACAAGGCTGAAAGGATTGGTCATCTGGCCCCTTAAAGGAAAAGGTTTTTGAGGCCTCTTTTAGAACATTCAGTGCAAAAGGAGGGATCCAGAAAGTACCCAGGGAGAGATGAACATTATGATGCAGATTACAGACCCATCTTGACACCGTGAAGTCTTATTAGCGAAGCTCTCTCTCTCTCTCATGCTTATTCATTCATTTAACAAGTACACTTTATGCCCCATCATACTTCGACTTCTGCACAGGATCCTCGATTTACAATAGTTATGAAATATGGTCTGAGGATTTTTAAAGCTCATCCATAGCCACCATTTAGTGGGATTAAACACGCATCCTATAAATAATGAATATGCAAGGAAGGACATAATAAGGAGATTCCATTTAGACTGTGGGTGGGGCCCGTCCAGAGAGGGCCTCTCTGATGGAAGTTGACAGGGGGAGAAGACGGAAAGAGAATGACACAAAAGCCAGAGGGAGTGAGAGAATGAGAGACGGGGAGGGGGACAGGGTGACCGGGGTCAGGGTTGAAGAGGTGGTAGCGCCAGGTCAGGCGGGCTGTAGACAAGGGTGAGCATTTTGGCTTCTTTTCTAAGGGCAAATGTAGTACCACTGGAAACTTCTCATGGAGCCACTTTGGAAAACAGTTTGGAAGTTCCTCAGAGACTTAAGGGTAGAGTTACCACATGACCCAACAATCCCAGTCCTAATCATACACCCAGGAGAAATGGAACATGGGTCCACAAACACTCCCATGAAGACCCACCACAACATCATCCACAGGCGCCCAAAGATGGAAACAGCCGGAATGCCTGTCACCAGTGAATGGACGAGCACAGGGTGGGCTCATCCCACAGTGGGATATCATTCACCCGTAGAGAGGAAGGAAGCCCCGACGCCTGCGACAACCGGACGAGCCTGGAAAACAGGCTCCGTGGAAAAAGCCAGACATGGAAGTCCGCCTAGTACACAACGCCATGTGTACGAAACGTTCAACATGGGCAAATCCACAGAGACGTGAAGTAGACTGGCGGTTGCCTAGTGTTGAAGAGGACGACAATGGTGACAGCTGGGGGGAGGAGGAGATGAAAATGTCCCAAAACTGACTGTGGTGATGGTTGTACAAGTCTGTGAAGACACTAAAAACCATCGAATTACAGTTCGATTCGAACTACTGAATTCACGTTGAGGGAATTGTGCGGCGTTCTGACTTTGTTAATTACAACGTGTTAAGTGAGCACAGGGTGCTGGGTGGTGAGCCTCGGTTCAACACAGGCCACAAGAGAAACCAGAAGAGAAGCTTGTTACCCATCAGTCTTGGAGCAGGCACATGCGGAGAGCGTGGTAGGACCTGGGGCAAACGTCTCTATTAGGTCCGTGAGTGTAGTGCTCTGGGGATCCTGGGCTAAGGCCAGGTTGGTCACTTCAAACCAGAAGAACAGAGTTTCAGAAACTCAACAGGGGTCTTACATAAGAGGTGTGCCAGGGGAAGGTTCTGGGAGGAAGGGGAACTACTGATCACCAGGGCTTTTGGGAAGTCACAGCAGGAAGTGACATTTGTATGGGACCCTGCAGGTGCCACCCAGGCTGGTGGCTGGTGTCTGCTGAAGGCCCCCGCAGGCCGCTAGGTCAAATGAAATTACTGTCAAGGCAGCAGGGATGTAGATAAACTCTTAGCATATGGCATGTGATGTAGAGCTCAATAATGTAACCCAAGATGACATTTCTAATGGGTTAGGAGTCAGGGGATGGTACGAAGGAGTAACTCCGATATGATTTGAAAAAGATCATTCTGGAAGACACGTGGAGGACGGACTGAAAAGGAACAAGAGGACGCTGGACAGCTTAGTTGAGAGTCTACCGAAGGAGTCCAGGAGGAAGGGTGCGTCTTGCACCATGGGGGTGATTTCCTTTATGGCATAATGGTGAGGAAATCTCATGTTTACTTGGAGCACTAGAAGAACGATGTGTTCCCCTTAATTCTGCGCTCTGGGACCAGCAGTTGAGAGCAGGCGATCTGGTGATTTTTAATCCCGAAGTGTCACAACTGCAGCTAGACTGAGATGCTCAGCTAACCATCACCCTTGTCTCTCAGGGAAAAAACCTCCACAGTAACTCCTGACCAGCCTCCTTCATGGGGACAAGTCAGACAAACGGATACGAAAGTCATTTCCAGCTCAGGGCAGTACATTCTGTGCGTAGGCCAGGTTTCGGAGAATTAAAACTCTAGGGTAAACACTCCATTCCAATGAAATTAAACAAAGTATCATCCTCTGAAAATTCAGAAAGTGCTTCTAAGCCCCTGAGGGCCTAGGAGTCATTGTCATGAATATCAGTGATTAATTACAACCTGTAGGTACTGACAACTTAGGGACGGTCCTGACATTATAAGGACCGTCATTATAAGGACCTGACATTATAAGGACCTGGATGAAGCTTTTAAGAACAAATAATTAGGAAAAGAGAACCTAGATGTTGAACTGTCCGGCGGGTTTGGGACTCTCGCACAGTGAACTCCTGCTCTGGGTGGCCGCAGCTCACTGCAGAGACCCCCGGGGGCAGCCTCTGGGGCACCGTTTACAGGTGGAGGCCACTGGGATCCCCGTCCTCCCAACTACTGAGTGTCAGGACTGGTTTATGATTCATTGCTGTCTCCTCCAAGCCCAGCATGTAACTGGGAGCGCAGTATTCGGTGGCCAAACACAAGAATGTCATTCATCAGTCGATGAACAAATGGACAGTCATCGGACGACAAATGTACCACGGGGCATCTGGGCTGCTTTTTCTTGAGAAGTAAGACATGAGCTCTGTCCCCTGAAGCTAAGGATCCATTTTTATGTTCTGGCTGCTCCCTGACTATGAAGCAAAGGCCTCCTCGCGAGGTGCCCGCTGTCTGCCTCCCTCTAATGTCCATCTCCATGGAGGGTGGCCGGTGCTGCTTCCAGACCACTCAAGGTCCACTCCAGGGAGACTCTGGGCCTCAAATGTCAACGACTCCAATCTCAGCTCTCATCTCCTCGGCAGACATAACGTGTGTATACCTGGAGCCCCTGGTTGCGCTTCTCGGGTACTTCTGAGCCCCTCAATGATCCCAGCACTCTGGGCTGACCTGGAATGGCCCCGTATTTCCCTGAGGCAAGTTATTTTTTCACTAATTGAGTTTTCAGTCCACCGCAAGCCATCTTGAGCTTCCTGCCCCAGCTGCCCTGCACAGCTGACCTAGAGACCCCTGCACCTGGTCACCCAGAGGCTGAATCTACCCTTGACACAGTCAATGCAGGTAGTTCTTAGAAGGTTTTAGAACTCATTTGCCAACATTTTAAAGCAGGAGTGAATAAGATTCTAGCTTTTCCAGAATGAAAAAAAAAAAAAAAGAAAAAGAAAAAGAAAAGGGGGAAGAATAAAGAAAGACCAAGAAAAGAAAGTTTGAAGGTTTAACAGCTTAGTGGCTGTCTTCCCACATGGCCATCTGCTAAAATGGCTGTTATTCTCATTTTAATGGTCTTGTAGCTGCCCTGGGCCACCAAGACCCCTTATTTTCTCCCCAGAACTAAGGCTGAGTGAGAATTTCCTTTTCTTTCCATGCTCGCCTTGTGATTTTCCCTTGCCTGCACTCATTTGCAGTAATATCCTAAATCATGGGTAATTTGGCTTTTGCCCTTGTGACCGGTGGGTTCCCGACCAGTCTTCACTTCCTTTCACATTTCACTTACTCTATGCTCTGGCTTCCAGATGATGCCTGTCATGTCCTCTAATACCTTAGTATTTTGCAAGAAAAACAGATGCGTAGCTCTTAGCAGTCAACGCCAATTTAAATAATTCCATGGCCAATGAATGACGTGTGACGTGCTTGCAAAGTGATCAGTTTGCTGGGCTACTAATTAATTCTGTGAAATTACACCTTGCCAAGGGCCTTCTGGCCAACTCTGTCAAAGGGTGTAAGAGAAAGTCAGCTTTAGAAAGGCAATTCCTGGCGACCTGACCTCAATTAGCATATTAATAAGGGACAAGGGCTCCAATGGGGGATGGATACCTGCTCTTACAACTTCCGCCCCAGCCCTATACAAAGCAGTTTTCAAAAACCATAAGGTGAGACATCCACAAGCCCCCATAATTCCAACCTTCCTCTACATGCATTCCACGTACTTTGTAGACGGACTCGGTGAGATGTTTCATTAACCTTCAGTTCTCGTTAAAATATTACCTGGTGGCATCATAGGGCTTCTGTTTCCTTTAGCGCATCCTTCCTAACTTTGCACTTGGTAAAGACTTCAAGTTCAAACGAAGATACTGGCCCTGGGACAGTTTTTTCTTCTCAGATGTCTTCTACAACCGTTCCTCAACCCTTGCTTTTCTAAGTCAGCTGACTTCCAGCTTTCCTGTCCCAAGCCAGAGACCTAATGGGCTCCAACTGGGGCCTGATTGCCGGGCTGGTAGGGATGTGTCCTGTTCCAGGTCCTCACTCTTGGCCTCCCCTCTGTAATCCGCAGCTGGAACTATGACAAGGGAAGCTCGAAACAGCTGGATTTCTTTTTTTGATTTGCAGCACTGATTACCATCAAAAAAAGTCTTCAGAATATTTTATCAGGAAAAAAGTCAGTTCTTCTAGAAATAGTAGGGCTTATTTTTTAATACTATTTGTTTAATTGAGGTGAGTAGGGAAATAAACACTCTCACAGGTGATAAACATTTTAAAATTATCATCTGATTTTTGTCATTTGTTGTGACCTATTTGTTTTATTCCTAAATCAGATAATCGCTTTATCTTATATGCAGCTTACCACTCCCTAGCAACATCTGGGCCTCAGAACAGTTTGTACTTCCCCCCAAATGGGACTTGGACAAAAAGTCCTGTTTCTTGGACTGATTTTTTTTTTTTTTTAGATTTTTATTTATTTATTGGAGAGAGTGAGAGCGAGAGAGGTCACGGAGGGAGAGGGAGAAGCTGACTTGCCACTAAGTAGGGAAGCCCGATGCCGGGCTTGATCCCAGCACCCTGGGTTCATAACCTGAGCTAAAGGCAGACACCTAAACGACTGAGCCACCCAGGTGCCCCATGGACTGATTCTTAGAAAAATATGTAGTCCAGGGGCACCTGGGTGGCTCAGTGGGTTAAAGCCTCTGCCTTCGGCTCGGGTCATGATCCCCGGGTTCTGGGATCGAGCCCCGCATCGGGCTCTCTGCTCAGCAGGGAGCCTGCTTCCTCCTCTCTCTCTGCCTGCCTCTCTGCCTACTTGTGATCTCTGTCTGTCAAATAAACAAATAAAATTTAAAAAAAAATATGTAGTCCAATCCAAGCACGACCAGCTGGGCCATGTGCAGTTGAGTCACTCAAGAATGCACCAGAGTTCAGTGCCTGGTCCTCTGCTGTGGATGGGTGTGGTTAGTCACTGCCTTTACTTCAGAGTTTTTGAAGGTTTGGGGTGAGCTGGTTTTGAATGACGGTTCCAAAGAACTGGAAACAGTGATCTATTCACTTATCCCCTAAATTTTAACCTTGACCTGATTATTAATTTAGAGCCTATTCAAGCTTTTCTTGTACTTGCATTCCTAAATCCATATGCAATTCATTCCTCTCCACCTGTCTTCTCTCCTGCCTGGCATATTTCTTTCCTGCTATTTCTGTCACAGCTTTGCAGATATGACATGATGTTTTATGAAACCCGCCTCATGCCTTTATCACTAGTTTTGTTTAGTAATTTAAATCTTATTCTTCTTGTTCTTAATGAAAAATATTGATGATTTCAATATTTTCCATTTCTCTCGCCAAGAAGTAAATTGTGAAGAAATGATTTACTATTCCCATTCATTCTATTTTTCAAGCACCCAGGAACATAAGGAGACGCTCATGCTAGGGTAAGGGCAACGAGCTCACCGGAAGTAGCTGTGTCTACTTTCCAGGGATGGCTTTGGTGATTTCTAGGTGTCTACTTTGCAAACCATAAGACTGGAATGCTACCCTTGTCAGGCTGTGAACACTGGGGAACCAAGGCAAACAGAGGGAAGGTCAAAGAGAGTCCTTGACACCCAAACATGCAAAGGTCTTAAAAAGAGAATAGCAGTTATCATATTATTAGGTAAGCAAGTGCACCCAAATAAAACATATCCCTCTCAACTGTTGTCAAGTGAGAGACAACGAGAGGCAAGAAAGGGGCATTATCTGCTTGGAGAACTCTTATCCATCCTTCAAACGGGGCCTGGGAACCACCCACTCTCTCTGCAGTCTATCTATTATTCTGCCTTCATATAGTTTCATCTATACCTTAATGAGTGATGACTGAACAATGATTTTTGTTTTTGTTTTTTTTTTCTTTTTTAGTTCTGTGAGCCTTTCAGATGCAGAGACAAGATCTTGCCCATTTCCAATTTTTTGTTGCATGGCATAGAATCTGGAACAGGCATTTGGGTTGTACCAAACATGCCCAGGAGGTCCCAAGCAGTGATTTAATGACGGTGGTGGCAGCATTGTCTGACCACCAAGAGAGAAAATGCTTGTAGCCAAGAGTACCAATGCCGGGTCATTTGTTCCTGATGGATATTGCTAGGGTTCTGGAGGACAATGCTAGAGTTCGCCAAGCAAACCCCTCCTTTCACTTCCACAACACCGTGTGGGGAGGGTGCCCTATGCAGCAGAGTCACTGAGCACGAGCACTGCCTCTAAAGCAGGAGTCATGGTGCTACAATCCTTTCAGATTGTTCTAGGGGTCAAGGTGGAACCACAGAATGAAAGCGGCAACTTGCGCTAAATGGATAGAATTAGAGGGTTTCACTTGGGATCTTTCATTCAAATCAAACCTCAAAACGTCCTGATTGTCTACACTCCATGTGAATCCCTCGCATTCTGCTTTCAGAAGATGAAAAATAGAGAAGCAAGCTTTCACAGTAGAAATGACTTTTAATCAACAGTTCAAGGTCAGACAGCCTCCAAACGGTAAAGTTCACTGAAAAGATACAAGAAATCGAGTGATTGGATGGGAAACTTAAAAAAGAAAAAGGTGCTGGGTGGGGGGTGGTAGATGAATTTTCCCAGACAACTTACACCCAAGGAGGCAGAGGAAGAGCTTCCTCACTGGAAATGAACCCCCGTCACCTTGTCGCCTTGTCAGTCTCAACAGGGGCCGCCTCAGCAGCTCAGGCTCACGAAATACTCAGTATGTTTTAGACACTGTGTTACAGTACACGGCTCTCTCTTCGATCTCTCTGATACTCTCCAGGATGGACAGGTCCCTCATCACCCACAGTACCCAAGGAGAAACTGAGGCTCACTGTAGCCACCTTCAGTAATCTTTCCTGTGGCTGAACTCCAGTGACCCAAATCCAAACAGAAGGAGCGTAGGCAATGTAGAAAGAGGCAGAAAAGAGCTTGGGTTCCAGCATCAGCCCTGTGTCTGCTAGTCAGGTGACCCTGAGACAATTCCTGTGTCTTTCTGGCCCTCTGCTGCCTCATTCATGAACAGGGGCATTGCTGTGGCCAGCAGGATTATCTGCAGCTCTTGGCTGGCTGCAGATAATTCAAGGTTATTCAAGATAATTCAAGATGCATGTTGTTGCCAGGCATCTTGAAGTGCCTGGAGGAAAGCTGGAAGAGTAGACAGGATAGCCTGACTCCGGTGACTTTGGACTTGGCCATGGCATTTGCTTTGGGTCAATGGAATTCAGGCAGATGTGACATGTGGGTGGCTTCAGATGTGTTCACATGGGTTGGCTCATGTCACATCTGCTTGACTTTCATTGCTCATCCACTACTGTCCACTATGGCAGGGTTTCTCTACCCCAGCACTCTTGACATTCAGGACTGGAAAAATTCTTCATTGCGGGAACCGTCGTGAGCACCATGGGATAGCTAGCAGCATCCTTGGCTTCTACCCACTAAATGCCAGTAGCAACCCCCTCCTCCTGGGTGACAACCCCAAAAGGTCTCCACGTATTGTTCAATGATCCTTGGGGCACAAAACCACCCCTGCCTGAGAGCCACTCTGCTATTTTCTCCTTGCTGGGCAGCCACTTATTTGAGGAGAAGGAGGAAGCCCAGGAACCCAAGCCAGCCTGGAGCCCAGCCCAGCACAGATGGACCTCAGCTGACCAGCAGACATGGGAACAAGAAACCTGCACACTTATAATTGTACGCCACGGTGATTTTGTAGTTCCTTTGTAGCAAAAAGCCTAACATCCTGGCCATGAGGACAATATCAAGCCCATGGTAGGATTCCATGCACGGTGCCTGAGGACACTGGGCCACGTGCCGCTGGTGGTATTAATACTCCTAGACTCAGATTGCCTTACAAAGTGATTCAGCTTGTGAGGCATCTTACCTCTTGCCCCACAGAAGCATCCCCTGAAGCCTTCTCATCAACTCTCCCCACTCTGCTCCATGGTCCCCATTCCCTGCTATCTACGACTGCATCCCACACACCCCCTGTGCCCACTCCCACTTTTGGAGCAACCTCTATGGCCAGGCTGCTCTCCTCCACCTCTTGGGCAGCCTTGACCATCTTTTGCTTTGCTCCCCTTCTCCCAGGTTATGGTGAACTGAAAAATTTGGAGCCAGGACACATAAGAAATAGTTTAAAATAGATGCTCATTGAACTTGGTCAGCGTAGCAATTATAGGGATAATTACTCAATATCTGTATATATGTTTGAATGTCTGACTTCCAAATATTCACCTCATATAAGGGCAAGGATGATTTTGTGTCTGTTTTGCTCTTTATGTAAAGCCAGCACCAGTACCATTCTGGGTCTGGAATCCTGGCGGAGTAAATGGATGGATGAGTAAATGAGCCGGAAGAACATTCACTCCTCGTAGCAAGCACGCTCATAATTTAGATATAAACTGATGGCCACCTAAGAACCTTATTTAAATCACACAAGATTCCAATGAGTTGCCCATAGTAAATGTCACTAGATACCATGGAAAGAAACATTCAGAACTCTAGGATAGGAGAATACATTTAGTAAAGAATTAGGTTTTCTTAGAGCTTAGTTGCTTTTTAAAAAAAAATTTTGTTTTAAAGATTTTATTTATTTATTTGACAGAGATCACAAGTAGGAAGAGAGAGAGAGAGAGAGAGAGAGAGGAGGAAGCAGTCTCCCCACCAAGCAGAGAGCCCAATGTGGGACTCGATCCCAGGACCTGAGATCATGACCTGAGCCAAAGGCAGAGGCTTAACCCACTGAGCCACCCAGGCGCCCTTAAAAAATTTTTAATCCAGAGTTGCAATATCCCCCCCCAAAAATGGACTCTTTCACAGAGTATACACTGATGATAAAGTCCATGCCTGTAGGTCCTATCTGGTCTTACCCAGCCATCCGATATCTATCAGTGGTGAATCATTCAGGGGAAGGAAGCAGTGATCTCACAGAAATAATTATTATACACACAGGATGGTCAGAGGTGAGGTTTAAACATCCATACTTTTAGCTCTAAAGTTCTACACTATCATTTGGGATTTGCTTTTTGCCCCCTGCACAACCTAGTATGACATCTGAGTTTAGTGTCATCAATTCATGGTCAGATCGGTAAATTCCATGCCTATGGAGTTCTCAGCACTCTGAACCTCTCACCTTGCCATAGGACCTAAGGGTCTGCCTTGGATTCAGTAGACGTGTTGGTAAGGGGCCATCTGATCTTTCTTGGGCTTCTATGCATGAGCTTAGGATAAGCGACGACCGCAGTTACAAATACCAACCACAGAAAGGCTCCCATGGTGGTGGACATGCTTCCGCGTTCCTTAACCTGTGATTCCTCACTGTCACTTTGTAACCTCGGCAGGAGTACCCTGGGTAAAACCAGCACCAATGGGTACAACCCGTTCTGCGGTTGAGGGTAAGTGCCTTGCACAAGCACACACAGTGGAGAAATTCAAATTCCTTTAGTCCTTTGTAGGATAATACCACATTGTCCAGAGGCTGCCCAGAGGCAAATGCCCGAGAACCCACAGGAACCATCAACTAATAGAGTATCTTGTAAAAGAGCTTCGCACAAATCCCGTTCCCCACACAGGGTCCCAGAGTCCTTAGAGTGAGGTGTTATTTAGGCAAAGCTGGGAATGTAAAACCAACATGGGACTTGAAGACTGCAGCCCAGCTTGCTTTTAAAGTCAGCAGAATCACCCAGAAAGTCCAGCACAGAACCCTCTCCAGTGAGTCCAACACGGCCAGGTTTTCCTCTGTTGTTGGAACAGATGGCTGACCTTCAGCTGAGCCCCAGATGCAGTTGTGGGCTTATCTTTATGGGATGTAGATGAAAAAAAAAAAAAAAAAAAGCCCACACAGTACCTCTGAGATGCTAGAATCACGCTCAGCTCGGGCAGACACTCTCACTCTGAAACCAGAGCCGTGGGGCAAGTTGCTTCTCGGCTCACCAAGGGCACGTGTTAACTGAGCGTCTGGGAGCAGAACCACCCACACTGTGTAAATGGTTCTCTCTCTCTCTCTTTCTCCAAGCAAAATATTTGCCTTTGCATAAACTCAGCATACATATGCTTTAACTGGTGGTTTGGGGGCTTGGGCTTCCTGCCTGTAATGAAGGGTAGATGGTGTCCACGCAAAGTGGAAGGGTGTCCATGTTATCATCTACCTACTTACGGGAAGCCATGCAATTTGAGCAACGTAGATGGTGTCCACGCAAAGTGGAAGGGTGTCCATGTTATCATCTACCTACTTACGGGAAGCCATGCAATTTGAGCAACGTAAATGGTGTCTACAAACTACACAACTGAACACACGGACATCCAGTCTCGGGGAATATTTTGCCCATGATGGGGCAGCCTCCTCACGTTGAACAATCCAGACTGGCTCCCCAAGCCTGAGCGAGGGCTCTGTCCTGGTAGCCAGCAGATCTAGCTTTACATATCACCCCAGCCACCTCAGTTTAGAAAATCAATCGTCTTATCATCAGCTTCATTTTTAATACCAGCTCATTTTGATAGTTCTATATGTTTCTCTAAGCAGTGAGTACCGGGGAGACATTTGAAAGAACAAAAGTATTCACGATTTTGTGAATCATGATACCAGTTGGGAAAGTAATTGGTTAAAGATGAAGAACACAGAAAATATTATAGATTGTCAGTTTCCCAAGGTATGGTGGGGGTGAACAAAAGTTTATTAAAAATAACTAATACTAGACACAACATGCATAGCTCATTACACTCAGGCATGTTTTTGATTAGGGCAATGCTAGACAACAGCTCTTCAGATGAGATCTGACAGCAGGTAAATTACACAGTATAAGGGTTTAAGGTGATCTACAGGACAACAATGTCTTAATCATAAATAGGATTTGTGTGCTGGAAAATACATTCTATCATTAATGAAACAGACAAATGAACTGAGAAACATCATATCGCGCCATAGTTTTAAGTAGCTTACCTTAGCAGTGTAATATGAGTAGTAAGTCATGCATAAAACCCTGTAAAAGCTCATTAAGTCAGGATCAGTTTATTCAAAACAGCACATATTTCAAATAACTGTTCTTCCTTAGCCAATTCCAGACTCTACTGTTTAACAACATCAACAAAAATAATGGGAAATGAGACAATTGTAATTCATTGTAAGTTATGGCTCTCTAGACCTCCTGCATTTTACTTTACTTCACTTTATTTTATTTTACTTTACTTTATTTTATTTTATTCTTACTTTATGTAGGCTCCATGCCTAGCGTGGAGCCCAACCCAGGGCTTGAACTCACGACCCTGAGATCAAGACCTGAGCTGAGATCAAGAGTTGGATGCTTAACCAACTGAGCCACCCAGGTGCTCCAAATCACTCTTGCATTTTAAATTGGTGATCCTAGGGACCTCAAATGTTGGTAAAAATCCTTGGGGGTCATTTCCTGGCACTGCCCATCCTATACCCAATGCCAACATTTCCTCAAAATCTTCCATGGCCTGGAGCCCTTCAGCTTTGGGCTGAGAACCTCAACAAATGTCACTCTCACATTTTTCTTTTCTTTGAGGAGTCTTGCCGCTGTATCAGGTTATTAGTATGGAGCAACCTTACTGAAAAGGCAGTTGTTAGGTTTCTGGCCAGCTGAAAGTTTAGTGGCAGCACGCTTCTGACGGATGCCACGAGACATCGAGTGGTCACAGAGAAGGTTGCAAATATCGAGTTGGACATCAATATCTACATTTGCAGCATCCACAATTTCAAAGATAATTGCTCTCAAAGATCTCAAGTCACCAATGCATCTGTCAAAATATCAATGGCTGTGAAATCTGCCAGTCCTTCAGAAGTCAAAGACTCCCCTTTCAAAAAAAGACTTCATTTATTCAATGTTCCCAACTATACAAAAATAAACGGCCCAGGAGAGATATTTATGAGAGTTTAAAACAGTCTGTAAACCCACGAGCATGTGCGTGGGCTTCGCTTGCTGGTCGTGACCCTAATCCTCTCTGCATTAGACCCAGATGGGGGAAGAGCACTGACTTCCCAAGAACTTGTAGGAGCTGCGTCGTCTGATGGCAGTACTGGGACAACCTGCCCTTTATAGCCGGCTCTGGCATGGTGTGCCCAAAGACCACGGTGACACAGTTAGAGGTGCCAAGATGGGATCCAAGTACAGATTGTCTGAGTTGAACTCCTGGCTCTTGTCACACCCACAAGCTGCTACCTTTATTACTGCCAAAGTCTGTGTGCAGATTCCGTCTGAATTTGGAAGCAACAGAGAAGGAATTCAGCTTTTCTGGTTTTGTTTCATGACATGTCATAGGAGATGTAACTCTTGACTTCCTTGCATTCCTGGCCCTTTTTTGGGTAAGTAACAGCCCCCCCCACCTGCCCTTGGGCCATTACCTCTCCCCTGTTCGATGTGGGTCCAGTAGGCCTGTCAATCACTGGCGCCATCCCCTCCAATCCTGCACAAGAGAGGTGGGCTCATGACCCAGTGGAAGCCAGCTGGAAACTCTCTCTTGGGAACGGGAACCACGCGAAGGGTGCGGCGGATGGAAGGTGGGTGCTGAGAATTTATTCCGGTAGTTCTGCCTAAAAAAGAGTCTTCAGGAGTTCCTGGCTGGGATCCCCAGAACTGAACCTCTTTCTGTCCTTTCTGAGAACCAGCTGTCAGATTTTTAAATCTGTAGAGTATGGCCAGCATTCACCCAGTGATTCTCTTACTGCCTTGGTTAGCCAGCGTCTGCCTGTCCTTCCGTCACAGAACCCTGAGCAGTTCACATGAGAATGTTCTTCTGAGCTGGCCCACATCTGCGGGCCCACGAACGGCCAGCTTGTCTGCATCTGTCTGCATCGGGCTGACCAGGAGAGAAGTGGACTGTGCAACTGAGGGCAGAAAACACTAAAACGAACATGGAATAAAAATATATAGTCCATCAGCCAGTGGGGGGAAAAAATCAGGGGCATATTAATTCCTGAGTTTCTTCCTCCTCTAGGAAGAGGTTATATTTGTCCCCGCCGAAGAAGGTGGCTTAGAAAAAAGAGAGCCTATTAGGTGTCCTAGACAGTAGCAGGTCTTGGAGTGACAGAGATTTGGTTCAACCCTGACTGCTGTTCCTTACTGCGTGGGCTTGTGCACCTGCCTTCTTCCCACTGAGACTCAGTTTCTGACTCTGTAAAATGGGGACCGCATGGCCAAAAAGACAATGTCTGTGCACGCATGTGTGAATATGTACGAACACACACTGTTCGCACGGAAGTTCCCTGACAACAGGAAGGGTTAAGGAGATCGTCTAGGGGAAGGAATGGGATTTGACAGAAAGCATTTACTCTACATATATATGTGCGTCTATGTATATGCACTTGTGTCTACGATACATATATAACAAGATAAATATATTTTTTAAGCAACTCTCCTGGCTGCGAATCAGCCTCATTACACACACGGGGAGTGCACGTCCTGATACGACAAGGTCTCACACACGGTCATGGAGGGATCGGGACGGGCGACCGAGACTCCAGAAGAATTTTAAGCTCTAGTGATTCATTTGACAAATAGGAACTTGAGACCTAGTCAAGGATCCAAGTGGCACAAGCAGGACATAACAGACATGATGGCGTTCTGAAGAATGGAACGAAGACGTATGAGGAGGTGAGGGAGGAGAGAGGCTCTGGGAAGAAGGAGCGGGCATGGCCCTGTGGCGTCTGCCCTGGCAGAGGACAGCCCAGCCATCATGGCACTTCGTCTGGGTTGGCTGGTTCTAGAACCACCTGGATGGGGGGCTGGGCTGAAAACAGCCACACACTCAGAGTGCTGGTGTCCCTTGGACTGAACACAGGCTCCCACCGGGTATGTTTCTCGGTCCTCCTATAGCCGTGAAGCAAATGGCTTGCAAGAAAGGAACCCAAGCCTCAGGGATGGCCCACAGCATTCTCCTGCCTTGGGAATGATAGCTCCATGAGCGTGCATCCCGTCCAGGGCCCATGGTGCCACCCAAGCCACAGCTCATGCACAAGTGTTGATTTTGAAGGACCGGAGGAAAGAGGTGGGAATGGCGGGGAGGACAGCGGGGGAGCACCGATGGCAGTGGCATCTGCCGGGTTCAAGTCTCCTAAGGGAGCATGGCCTTGGCCAAGGAGTGTGCACCTGTCGTGCCTCCTGTGTGAACCTTTGTGTGACCCTCCTCTCTGCCTCCGTGACACAGGCTTACACACGTGCACACATACATACACACTCACGCAGCTTTAACGTTCTCGGCGCTTTCACTATTCATTTCCTGTTTCTCAACCAACAATCACAGAAACTAATTTACCTTATCAAAAATGCAATTACTCAGTATCCTAGACTTCTATTTATTTGACAGCCTTCTAATTTTCTCACTTTTACCTAATTTGACAGGGAATATTATAGACATAACTAGTCTTTCAAAATGACTTTCACAAGGTTAGTTCACTTGTTAATTGACCCTCCGTGATGGCAATTTATGAAGCATATTAATTTCATCTGTCACTTCCAACACAAAGTAAATGTGGAAAATAGTCTATCTTTCATAAGGGACCTTGTAAAAGAAGTATGTCGGAATTCTTAATTAATATATGCGTATCCTTTCAACCATTGATAGTGTGCAGAACTTTTATACCCTCATCTGAAGCTCTCTCTACCTTTTATAAATGTTTTGCTTTTCCTTTATGATGAAGGAGAGACACCTTCACTGAGGACGATTCTGCCAGGGATATAAATCACCACCTCAAAAATGAAGATGCCATTTGTCTAGAAGGATTTCTGGAGCCCACAAAGGCAACGTTGAAAAAAAAAAAAAATCCTACGAGAGCCGCAGCATGAGGAAAGACCTCCTTTGCAGAAGGCAGAAGCTAATGCCCTTTCATACCCACCGTATGGGTCCCTTAAGGAATGAAGTCAGACACCACTTGCCCACTTTAAGAAAAGAAGGGGCTGTCTCCAGAGGCTATGCTGGACCTTCAAAGGACACCTGCTGATGAGAGAGCCCTCATCACGTGGATTTGATTGATACAGACTTTTCTTTCTGAACTACCTGGTACCCCTCAATTCAGTTTCAAACTTAGTCATTCCCAAATCACCTTGGAGCCTACCAGTGGGCAAGCGCTTGGTATAAATCTGTACACAGGGCAGACACAAGCTCCATGCTCACGGGACTCACACGCACGCAGAAAAATAGCCAAGTCCATGGAATAGGAAACAGAATTAGGATATGGGGTGATAAGCTCCAGGGCAGAGTGAGGAGGGGTTCTGGAGCCTGAGGCATACTGGGGTGGCAGGAGGAAATGGGTCTGAGGCACGGAGGAAGAGAGTTCTCTCAGCAACCAACGCAGAGCGATCCGGGCTCTCCCCCTTCCTCCCTGTCTGGACATTCTTGCTCCCAAGTTCCTGACTCCTCTGTGCTCCCAGCTTATGGAGTTCCGACATCTCGGGGAGCATCTGTTCCTGCTTCAGCTGCAGCAAGGAGGCCTGGGCTCCTTCATGAGCAGATGTGTTGAGTCTTGGCTCTTCTGCTTGTTTTGTTTTTGTTTTTTTGTTTTTGTTGTTTTTTGTTTTGTTTTGTTTTGTTTTGTTTTGAGAGAGAGTGTGCCCATGAGTGGGGGGAAGGGGCAGAGGGAGAGGGAGAAAGAGAATCCCACGCAGGCTCCATGCTCAGCACAGAGCCCAATTTGGGGCTCAATCTCACGACCCTGAGATTATAATCTAAGCCAAAATCAAGAGTCAGACACGCAAGTGACTGAGCCACCAGGCACCCATTACCCCTGGTTTTTATCTGCATCTGAACTGTCCACACCCTAGCACGGAGCCTCTATGAACAAGGGCTCCATTTCTTCACCCAGCCAATCCCCTAGCTAAAACATTGGCTCAGGAAGGGGCCTTTACAGGGATGTGCACCATAAATTATCCAGGTTCAGCATTAACATACTCTTAAAACCTTTTAAAAGTAATAGTGTCTTTCCCTTTGTGATCTCAAGTGTCTTCTTCCTGCAATTTGCTCCACACTGAAAATCTCCTATTCCCTTTATGAGATTAAGTGCAATTTTCAAATTGGAAGGTCTTCAGGTAGGAGATCTCCAGAAGAGATCAGAATCCCCTGTTGAGGTCTGAAACCTTACACACACACACACACACACACACGCACATGCACAGACTTATTAAAGCTGAGGTTAAGCTTAATCATTTATGTTTTCTCTGATCAAATAGACAATTTTATTTTCTCTCAAGCATCTTGCTAATAAAGACCCTAAAAGGTCATTCCTGGCTTTGAGCTAAGCACAAAATATATATGTTTGGGAAGAAAAAGCCTAATCTTTTATTTGACAATAATGGTATTATAAGAGCTGAGGGTTTTCTTTGTTCAAGTAGCAAATATACATATACAGAGAGAATAGCAATAAAATATAAAAAGCGTGTTAAAGCATACGTATCCTGATTTTTTCCTACAGTATATTTAATAAGAGCATATTTTAGACTGTTTACAACGAGAACTATTTGACTTTTGATTGAGATAGTCCATGCCAGTGATTTACCCTCAGAACCATTTTATAAAAATGCAAATTATAAAGGTGGCGTGCTGTAAGGTCCTCATCAATCATAAAAAGTACATATTTTGAATAAGTGTTCAGATATATAATCTATACTTCGTAGATCTCAGCATGAACGTGCTGCTCTGACCAGCTCAAGTGCACCGCATGTATTATCGGAAAATAATTACTCCCCTGCTCTCATGTTATCACACGATAATAGTGCTAAAATGCTGTTCCGAGCGATAACATTTCTGAGGGGAAGGAAATTTCTTCATTTAATCTCAGAGCCAAAAAACGCTGGGGGAGGGGGAGCCTTGTGTGCCCGCATGCGCATTTGTGTGAGGTGAGAACCTTTTCTTTCTCTTCAAGGTTAACAAAAATACCTTTTACAATACTTCTCCGTTTTTATGAACAAAGTGGCTGAATCGCACCCAGATACCTTCCAGACACTGAGGAAGTACTGTGTTTTGTTTTGTTTTGTTTTGTTGTTGTTTTTTACCAAACATAATGAACCCTCAAGGGAGGAAATTCATGGTTAAATAAAGTTTTCATGGCTCGAAGGATTGGATGTTCCTATTAGTAAAATTGCCTTAAGATGCAGGGTCAGAGGTACCTCGAAATGACCCATGCATCTGTGGACACACGCAGTTAGCCCTCAGCATAGGGCAGAGGAATTCTGGAACATTCCTGTTGCTTTAAGATTCCATCAGTGGAGAGAAAGAGATGTAGGTCTGAACTGATCTTTTTCCTCCCAAGGGGAAGAGCAAATGAAATGAAATGAAATAAATAAAACAAAACAAAACAATGGGAAAAATAATCATACTGGGATAAAACTGTCTGTACTGAATCTCAGATGTGTGCTTATCACGGACCTCACTCCACCCGATGGACACAGTCCTGCGAGGTGGGTGGGAGCGCTGTGGGGCAGGGTCACCATGTAGTCCAGGATCTCTGGAACTGGGGCACAAGTGACTGCAAACCCCCTAACACACAACTTTGCTCTGAAGGTGGGTTGTGTGTGGTTTGTGTCTGGCGTGGAACTGGACAGTGTTTATCCATCCCGAAGGCTTTGATTTCTTGCACTGCCCTCACTTTGGGTTACCATCTAGGGGCTCAGAAACCACAATCTTCTCCCCTTCCTATGTCTTTTCACAGCTTTCTACCTAAGTGGGACACAGCAGATACCCTGGCTTATGGAACACTTCCTAAGGGCTCGGTACTTTCTTCTATATTGTAGAACAGTCATTCTTAACGAGGGCTATCTCCCCCTCCAAAGACATTTGGTGGATTTGGAGATGTTTTAGGTCGTTACAACTCGGGAGCTGGTGGGTGCTGCTGGCATCTGGCGGGAGGAAACCAGAGATGAGACTAAACACCCCGAAAGCCCAAGGCAGCCCCCAAAGGAAGAGCCATCCAGCTCCAAGTGTCAGTAGTGGAAAGGATGTGGTTGAGAAGCCCCATCTTAGAAGGATTACTGTAGTGCTCATGTCATGAATATGAGTTACGTTATTTTTATTCTCCCAGTGCCTGTACACTGGGACACAGGGTCTAAGAGGTGAATGACTGTAGTAGCTGTAATTTATTGTCTATTTTGTGCTTGGCTCTCTACTAACTGCTTCCCTATATATTGTCTGCTCATGGACACTATGAATTCGGTTGTATTAACCTCATTTTATGGATAAAAGAAAATGGAACCTCAGTTGCTCCAGGTCACATAGACATGAATTGGCAGACCTTAAGATACACACTCCCTTCTTCCTGGCACCAGATCCTATATCCCTAGGTCCCCTATATCCCTGAGTCAAGGTCATTGCTACTCAGGGGCAGGCTCGGGGATTCAAACTCAGAAGGTGAAATTCCGACTTCAAGACCTTTTTCCATGATACCTGGATGCCACACAAGAAAAAAACAAAACCCTCTGAAAACACACGATGTGTAAATGTTCTGGGATTAGACGGATGATTTGAAGGCATCCAAGCTGCCTGGCACTTGGGTGGATTAGAGGGTCCTTCCAGAGAAGAGACCCGGGACAGGAGTGCCCAAGCAGGAGGCTCTCTCTGTGGTCAGCGGTCCCCTCCTTCCTTTCTTGAAGGCCAAGAAACAGATGATGGTAAATATGTCAAGGGATCAGTTCACTCTGATGCTCCCATTGTGGGAAGTCATTGAAAGTAGGGGGCAGTCCTTTTGATATTGGGACAGAGAGGCCTTCCAATGAGTCACCTCTGGTTTTACAAACAGACCTCATATTGGGTGCATTCTACTTTAGATGGCAAAATCTTGCTCATCTGGAGGAATGCGTAGTTTATTTCAATTACAATACTTGAAGCTTGAAGAGAAAGCTCTTTTGTAAACTATGTGGAGAGGGAGGTTGCGACTGAGGCCTCTCACCCTTATTAGCAGCTTCAAGGTGATTAAGTCACGAGAACTTAATGATTAACCTATTAACCCACAGAATATCTGCTCGCTGCCTTGCTCATAAAGATCACATCCCCTCCCTCCCTTATACAACATAAGTGTCATCATTATTCCTAATTTCAGTCAATAACTTGTACCAATGGACATTTATAGAAGGTATTCACTTATCTGCCCAGCTGCCTGATATCCCATACCTACTGAGAACAAGTATCTATTATTTGATGGTTGTTCTATATTGGCCACATCAGATCAGAACGGCTAGTGCCAAGATTATCACTTTCCTAGAGGTGGTACCACTTTCGTCTAGATCTCCAGGGAACCTTGAAAACCCCAGTAAAAGTTGGAATCACCACCTCAAGCTCCTTCCCTCCTCAACTCAGCCAATTAACCAGACACCTGATCGCCCCCTGGTCCCATCCTGACTCCATCTAGAATTCCCGACACAAATTTCTTCCCCAAGACTCTGGTCCGGTTCCACTTTCCATCTGATTGAGTGAGCTGCTCCAGATCAGACCCACAAGTCCAATCTCACGTACTCTCCTGCTACAAACCCAGTTCAAGATAAAACCCACGTTCCTTACCTTATAAAATCCTCCCTGATCCAACCCCTCTCCTCCCCTCCTGCCTAATCTCCTCTCACTCATCTGGTCTCTGTGATGTCCACTGACGTAAGAGTACTTGGAGTTCCCCGAACAATTGTGACCCTCCATGCTTATTGTTTCTGCACATCCTGGGATGGTTTTCTTCCTGCCCCTAACAGAGACTAGAAAAGGTCCTCTTCATCCTACAAGACAGGCAAGATCTAAAGTCCTGGAGGAAAACTTCCTGCCACCAACCCCATGCCCCTCCCACCCAAGATGCCCATCGAAGCTTATCATGACAGTCCTGAGACCTTACCAGGATCTAGGCTCAGGGGTCTAAATTCTTCCCTAATGCTCTAAAGTATGTGGGGGTCTCCATTCCCATACTCCTCTTCCCCCAAAAGACAAACAAAAGAGATATTCTCTTTTTCCCCCCTGAGGTCATCATGTTGGCAATTTGTAGAGGCATCTTTGTGCCAACCAAGAGCTAGTGTTAGACTGGAAATGACAGTGGTCAGGATAGATCAGAGAGAGTGAAAGAACCTGAGACCTTGATGAAATTTTTGAGCCATTGTACTTACTGCACCTGGGAGTTTGCTCTTCCTCTGACCTCCCAGTTTGATGGAATTTATTTTCTCACTTAAGTTTCGATCAGTTTGAGTTAGAGGTTTCTGCTATTTGAAGCTAAAAGCATCCCCACTTCACTGCCTTCTCTGACATCCCTGCTCTTAGCTCTGGGCTCAGTATTCCTCCTTGGTCTCTACCTACCGTGCCTCTCATTACATTTATTTGTAATTCTCCTTTGACCTGTCTGACTTCACTTATTAGACTGTGAATCCCCTAACATCAGGGATCATGATCTTATTAGTCTTTTATCTCCTAATTCTTGGTAAATAGCCAATGTTTGTAACATTTTGCAAAATCGACTTTGCCAAATATCTACAGGTAAAGGGATGGGGAGTTGGGAGAAAATTTAGGTTGTGTCTTCTCTTGTACCTAATTATTTTCTGGTATATAAGGAGCCCTGTTTGTGCCATGTGAAAATTGTTTTTTAAAGATTTTAAAAATTTATTTGTTTGACAGAGAGAGAGAGATCACAAGTAGGCAAAGAAAGAAGGGGAAGCAGCTCCCCGCTGAGCAGAGAGCCCAATGCGGGGCTCGATCCCAGGACACTGAGATCATGACCTGAGCCAAAGGCAGAGGCTTAACCCACTGAACCACCCAGGTGCCCCAGAAAAATGCCTTTTTGACTTAAATCCTGCCAATGTTACGAATCAGATTCAACTAATATTTACTGAACATCCACTCTATGCCAAGAACTTGTACACATTTTGCCTGACTTGGTTCTCATAGTGTTGCCTATAATGTCAGTGTTACGTCTCCCTCTTACAGATGTAGAAAAATGAGCTGCGAGGCTAAAGTCATGGATAAAGCATGCCTATTGAGTACATAGAAGCTGGGCATAAAATTAGGGCTTTGGTCTTAGGCCAAGAGCATTTTCTATGATGTCATGTAGTCAAGAGCGGTACTCTGTGCTATGCCCCATAGTCCTTTCAACAACAACATGAGGTAAGTACTCTGATTACCTTCACCTTTCAGAGAAGGAATGTTTAAGTAATGGATTTAGCATGAGCCTGAGACCTTAACCCCACAGAGGGCAGAGGGCAGCACGAGGCCACGCATGGCCTTGATAGAAAGGAATGTCCGGGCTGGAGGTGTCAACAGTGGCTCCTACAGCCTCCTGGAGCCATGCAGATGGCTTTCCTAAAGGGACTCCTTCCAAGCAGGCGGAGAGGCCCCGGTTGTGGTCTGGCTTTGTCTGGCCCATCAATTCTGGCAAATGAGGAGCCCTGTAATTCCACAAGGTGCTAGGCCAAGCCAGCACGGTGCAGCCGAAACAGGAAAACAACTGAGAAGGAGGCAGAGGCAATACATCTGTCGAGGGAGTGAATGGTTTTGAAAGAAAACCCTAAGTTAGGGGCGTCCGCTCACTACCTGCAGGGAGATGTCAGCCCCTGAACAGCTGCAGGAAGTCTCCCCACCGCGGGGGACCTCACTCCCCACCCCCGTGCTCCCAGCCACATCTTCCCTTACTTAGTGTTGTAGGTACTTTTTCTGAATTATCTTTGAAAATATTATGAAATTATAGCTTTGTGGAATGTTATGAAAATGTCCACAATTTCATAATTGAGATTTCTATGGTGAAATCCCAGGAAAAAAAATTCATTATATGTTAAAAATGAACCATGAGCCATTGTGAAGTAGAAAAACATTGTACATATTTTTTTTTTTGGTCATTCATATCTATCAATAAGCCAGAGTAAAAAGGGTGCATAATCTCAATTATAGACACTGTATTGCCCTGTACTGAACTACAAACTGGCTTTTGATATTAGAGTTTAAAATTAATTTGAGGTTTGAAATTATAACTTAATATATAATATATATTAATATATAATATTTAAAACATAATATCTAATATCTAGTATATATTAATATATAATATTTAATACATGATATCTAATATATAATTTAATCCATGGACATGTGACTTAGTTATTTTAATCCTTTTTTGGAATGACTTTATTGAGCTATGACTGACATACAAAAAGTTGTGTATATTTAATGTCTATAATGTGATGACTTTAGAGGTAAGCACGTACCTGTGAAACCATCACCGTGATCTCTGCCTTCTGCCCATCTATCACCTCCAAGATCAGAGTCAGAGCAGTAACAGTCCCGATACTAAAGAGGGCAGCAGCTCGCCCTCCTCCACAAGCCATCTTAGTACTATGTGCCCTTCCTTCCTCGGACGCTTTAAAACCAGCTAGACCTAGGTAAGCTTACAAATCTTCAAGGTGCTGTTGGGTAATTTAAAAATATGTAAGCACGCATATGTAAACACTGAATGCACCACGATCTATATAGCCTTTCTGCCCATTATGGAATTTTAAAAGTTTGCAATTATATTTTTGGTGGGATTATTTGATTAACATCTCCCGCTGACCAGCTACGTGGTTCGTTCAAGACAAGAGCCACGTTTGTGGTGCTCAGCCGTGCGTCTCGCCTGCTAGCCAGCACGGTGCTGAGCGCATGACACTCGCGCGTGTGCTTGTTGAGCCAACGAATCAGTGGGGAGCAAGGTGTAGGCAACTCAGCTGAACTTGCCAGGGCGCGGATCGTCTGACTTTAACTTTGCAGTTAATCTTCCTGCTTTCCAGGTTTGAAAAAATCCAGTGAAAATATTGACAAAGCAGTCTGTGTAGGAAGCAGCAAACCCCCATCTAAATAACATTAAGCGTACCTGTAGCCAATGTAAATATGTTGACTATTTCTCTCCGTCTTTATATGTAAAAGCAAGTCTGAGTGTGAGGCTCCATAAATTTCCAGGGCTTCAGACTACAGAGTGACATATTCTAAGTTAACTTTTCATATTAAACAACTTCTTTTGATCATGATCTGTAAGAGCTTGGAGAGGAGCACTGATTCCCAAGATGGTCTTTAATGATCTCAGCTTCCTGGTATTTCCACCATTGGGTAATCCCCTGTCCTTGAGTGTGGGCTGAACCTAGAGGCTTGCTTCTAATGAACAGGAATATGGCAAAAGTGATGGGCTGTCACTCCTGTGATCTGCTTACAAAAGACTGTGACTGCCATTTCTCTGGTGCTCTCTTTGCTGCCTTCTTGGCTTGTACACCGGGAGGAAGAAACCTACGGTATGGAAGGGACCCACATGGCCACGAGCAGTGGGCAAACCTCCAGCCAAGCACCAGCAAGGAACTGAGGCCCTCAATCTGAAAATCCACAGGGAACCAAATTCTGCCAACAATAACGTGAGCTTGGGCATGGGGTCTTCTTCAGTTGGGCCTGGAGGACACGGAAGCCCTGGCTGATACTTGGATGGGCACATAGTACTAGGATGGCTGATACTCTGGCCTGTCAGAGACTCTGAAGCAGAGACGAGTCACACCCAGACTCCTGGCCTAAAGAAGCTGTAAATCAATAATTGTGTGTGGTTTTAATCCACTAAGTGTTGGGATCACTTGTTTTGCAGCGAGAGCTGACTAATACAAGTTCCGTGAAGTTCCAGAGCTTCAGATAGTGTTATCTGGGGTAGGACTCTGGCTCTATCATTAGTCCATGATGTTTATGAGAGCGGGATAGTGGATGTTTTAGTCTATACTAAATAAAGTGAGGGTTTTGCAAAGTGCTGACATAGAGGAGGTGCTAAGTATTTGTGCAACGAATGATGACTAGTTCAGGGAAACAAGATAATCTCTAATGAACCGAAATGATGAGCCAGGGAAAGGCAGGTGAGCAATGGGGATCGGGGTGGGGGATGGTCTCCTCTCCTACAGACAGTGCAAATAGCAAGCCTGTAAATACTGCAACCCTGGGAAGTCTACATCTTCTGAACTATGACAAGAGCCAGGAAGAGTATGCTAGGGCATGGCCATCTTTATGCACCTTCCTCTGTGAGCCTTCTGCAAATGCATCTTACCTTTCATGACCTTAAGTAGAAAGTTGAGCATCCCAAACATCAAAACTAAGGTAATAATAAAATAAAGAGGAACATCTATGTTGTGTATGTTCTGCAGTCATTAAAAATGACAATATATGTGCCTTAGAAAGATATTACCTTCATTCAGGTTGGATAAAACAGGTAGCAAAATTTTGCTTGATTCCATTTGGGTAAAATTATGTGCATATATATATATATATATATATATATATATATATATACACACACACACATATGTATATATATTAAAAAGTCTGGAAGGAGATATATGGACAATGCTTATCTTCTGGTGGTGGGAGTATGGGTGATGTTTACTCTTGTTATGCTTTTTAGTATTTCCTAATTTTTTAAGCAACAAACATGCATTACTTTTATACTCAGAAACAGTAAAGGCTATATAAATTTATTGCCAAATAATAAAACAAGGGAGATGCCCTAAAGATAACATTTTCCTATTAATGCTATTATTGGAAAAGACATCACGTTGTCTAGAGTGAAAACACCCTCAGCTCTTGTTACTTAAGTTTCCTAGAGCTGGAACATTCTCATGCAATCCTTTGTGAGGCTGGTGGGCTAAGGTGTTTCCTGCTGGGGCCATCTCAGCCCCTGAATCTTTGGTCCTCCCAAGTTCAAAGGTGAATCGAGAGAGACTGGTGTCCCAGATGTTTTAAAAGGTTTAGTCCGTAATAGATGTTTCCATAACAGACCCTTACATCTTGGGGTTTCTGAGTCCTTGAGAAGCATGGTTTTAACTCTAAACCAAGGGCTCTCACATTTTTTTTTTTTTTTCTTCAGTGCAGTAGAATGAGCCAAGGAGCTTGTCTGAGTTCTCTTCCCCTCTCTGAGGTTTGGGGGAGGGCCCAAGAATCTACACTTTTTTACATGCATTTTGAAAAATTTCTTTGCCTGCCGTCTAAAGGCTATTTATGGGAAACTACTATTTGCAAAAGTGATCATTCCTACTGGCTTGGCGCCATTCTAAGATATTAAATATTTGTGTGTGTGTGTTGATATCTTTCATCTTTTAAAAAAAAATTTCACCAACTGTGCAGGTCAGAATACAAACAGATGCTCCCTTAAGAAGAGTGTGGATCTCCTTTTGAAATAGTTGCAGGCATTAAAAAAATCTAACTTGAATGTCCTTCAATTGGCATATTTCTCCGTCTCTTTGGTCACCTGTCCATCTATCCACCCATGGGCTATTTTTACGTGTTTATGTGCTAGGCATTGTTCAGGATGCCAGGCTTACAAGGATTTGTACCGAGGTCCTATATGACATTGAAATCCCCTTGACTGGTTGAAGTCTTTCGGGTTCTATTTGGCTAAAACCTGGCATGTACCAAGAGCTCTCTCCGACATGTTGGCAAAGGCATCTGACTTCAAAATCCACCGCGAACGGTGCCTGGCACACAGCAGGCACTCACGAGGTGTTCTGCGAAAGCCAAGGTGCTGGTGCTGGGGGAGGAGTTTCGACTCTCTGGAACAGTACTCTGGCTTCCATTCCTGCCCTTGAGAGTACCCTACCTCGACTCGCACCTTCTTTACCCGCCAGTGTTGCTGTACTGAGAAGACACCCACAGTCCTCTAGGTATCACTCTCTCCTTCACTCTGTCCTCCATTCAGCTATTTCCAAACCACATCTGACTTCACTGCTGCTTTATTTAGAAAGGCTCTCCCTGCTCCCCACCTTCTCCCGTAATTGTTCGCAACCCGCGGAATAGTCTGACACATCACAAAACTAGGTTCCATCATAAGGCACCCTTCTCCCCACCCGCTGCCAGAGGACATCCATCTCCGTGTTATGGGATCTACGGGCCGTCTGCTCCTGCATGTAACGGCTGGGATGTGTTGCAGAATGTTCAAATTAAGTAAGAGGTAAGAGTGGTTAGGGTGTATTTCATTCCGAAGACGTTACCTCTCTCATGAAAACCATACACCCGACCCACACGGCTGGGGTCCCACTGGGGATCGGCGTGTGTACTGCCAAGTGCAGCCTGGAGGCCGAACACTGAATGCTCCTGCTCCGGCTTCTCCCACTGGCCTCGGGCGCATGTCACTAGCAGATCGTGGACCTCCTCCATTTTCCCATGGTCATGTCCTAAGCCCTGGCCCTTTCTAAACACGTCTGTTTTAGAAAGGGCATTCGGTCATTCTCCTCGCTCTTCACGCTCACTCCTCCCCACATGGAACCTGAACTTCTATGACAGATGTCATGTCCGGACAGTTACCTTCCAGGAAATGACCACAGAGCATAGCTCCTGACTGTGGCACTGACCCAGGGCAGGTTACTGCCTCTCAGTACAAAGGGGTTTCCTCATTTGTAAAATGGGGGCATAATGTAAGTCACCGGGAAATCATAAAGATTAAAAGAGAAAACACAAGTGAAATGCTGGGCGAGGTTAGCCGATGAAAGGGAGGGAGGCAGGAGAGGGAGAGAAGAAAAAAGAGCAGGAGGAGAAGCTTTCTTACAAGGATGGACACTTGCGGGGCGCCTGGGTGGCTCAGTGGGTTAAAGGCTCTGCCTTCAGCTTGGGTCATGATTCCAGGGTCCTGGGATCGAGCCCCAAATCGGGCTCTCTTCTCAGGAGGGAGCCTGCTTCCTCTTCTCTCTCTCTGCCTGCCTCTCTGCCTACTCGTGATCTCTCTCTGTCAAATAAATAAATAAAATCTTTAAAAAAAAAAAAAAAAAGGATGGACACTTGCCAGGACGGAAAGCGTCAGCACTGAGAAGGGAGTGCGGTGACTGTGGGAAGCTGCCGGTCAGAGAAATTCACCCTAGGAGGTCATCTGCACCTGGAAGGTTATAGAAACTTCTACAACAGAGAGATTTCCCTCAGTGACCAGACTTGCGTTTTCTGAAAGATTAATAGACTTGTCCAGACACAACTTCAAGTCTGTCAGTTGACAAGAACCTATCAACAGACGTCAGGACATCCTTGGTTTCTCACTAGCAATTAGTACATCTGCGTGCTGGTTTACATATTCTTGTGAATTTGATTCGGAAAAGTCTGTCTCTGAGATACAAGTCAACTCTGGACACAGAATCCGCTCTAGGTCCCATAATAGAGCAAGCGCCCCTGGAGGCATGGGTCAGATCAGATGTCTTTCTCTCTTCAGTCCCGGACTCAGTAAATGTTTGCTGTTAAAAACAACTCAGTGAAGGCCCTTTTCCATAACAAGGCAGGTCTCTGACCTCTTATCAAAGGATTTGATATCCGTCCTTAATAAGGATCCTTATCAGATCTGTGTAGCGCAAAAATCTGTCAGAGACGTTCAGGGCATATTCCACTGCCGATAACCCATCCTTTAAAAAAGAGCCCTTTAAAATCGAATATCATGTTGCACGATAATTATTGTTGAGAGAACATCGAATGCAGTGTTCGCGGCTGTTGTGTAATTGACCTAAGTACCCTCGTAGTCACTTCAGTCCAAGGGACATGTTTAATTAGAGATTCAATCACTTTTCCGATACCAAAAACTATGGCATCGAGGATTAGGAGCTAACCCCCTGACAGGAATTGCAGAGCCATTTCCCCAAAGTGAGCTCATTTGTTTCATTAAAAAAATTAATTCTGATTCATATGTTTTTCCATGTAAGTATAAACAAAGAAGAAGAAATCAGCGTCCAATCGAGCTAAACCAACCTGACTGCTCAAGCTTTTACAATACCGATTTTCTGAATGTGCTCTGAGGAAATTCACAGAAATGGAGTGCTGATTGAGGGACTTAAAAAAAATGGGCATCCCCATGATTTCAGTTTAAATATTTATAATCATTTTTATCATCCAAAAGAAATGGTGGGCTTCGTGAGTGCAACTATTTGAGACATCGGTCTTATCCGGGAGAGGTATAGAGCTCTTGCTTTTTGATATGGGCAGACTTGTTCAAAACACGAAGACAGATTGGTTGCAAGACACAGAGCTAAACTTTGGGTCAGTGTGGCTGAAAGCTGCTTGCTTTCAGGACACCCACCGCGCCACAGAGAGGAGAGCCCAGGGTTCTCCCAACAACAGAAGTAGTAGTAGTAGTGGAACAGAAGCAGAAGTAGTGGAAAGACATCAGCCCCCCCACCCCCCCGGAAAGCTCCACATGAAAGAGGGACCCTGGGACAGGGGACAGAAAGGGGCAGAAGTGGGTAAAATGAAAAGAAAATCAGAAACAGAACCAGAAACATAATGTTCATGAAGCCACTTTGAGGAGCTTCTCTGTGTGGAGGAGAAAATACCACCAGGTCCCATCCTGATTACAACTGTATATATCTTTTTTTAAAGATTTTATTTATTTATTTGACAGATGGAGATCTCAAGTAGGCAGAGAGGCAGGCAGAGAGAGGGGAGGAAGCAGGCTCCCCATTGAGCAGAGAGCCTGATGCGGAGCTCGATCCCAGGACCCTAAGATCATGACCTGAGCCGAAGGCAGAGGCTTTAACCCAGGCGCCCCACAACTGTATCTTAATTGAGATTTACCGCTGTCTGTATTCATGCCTCAGTTCAAGTTGTTAAAGCTTAAACAGAAACTAAACGCATCGATCTTACGTTGAGTTACAACCTGCCACTTCTTAAATTTGTACTTGCTGAGCACAGGTAAACAAAGGTGGTCAGAAGCCAGCTGGGAAAACGCCCAGAGGGCTTTAGAAGTTAACTCTGTGATGAGTTCCACCACTCGGATGCGCCGGGAGCCTACGATTAAAGTGATGTAATAAATTCGTATCTCGTTTGGGAAATCTGATCTAGTTAAGGTGACATGAGCTACGTGGAAAATAATCACAGGAAACGCCTTTGGAATATACACGGGACCAGCTGTGCAAGAGGTATGAAGGGGCAACTCAGGGCATTTTTCTGAAAAATTCAGGTGAAAGTCCCGCTTGGCATAAATTCAGGTCAGAGAAAGTTGGAGTTGAATTATCTAACTTTCCCTTGCTGTAGCCTCCACTGGTTTTGAGTTATGGGTCGTCGGGGCTAGTTTTATTTTTAGCGTGAGGGACAGAGGGAAAACTTTCTTTGCCCCTCTGGAAATAAATCTGTCAAAAGTCTACCTTGGATGGTCTTTCCATTGGGTCGACAAAGCAAACTCTGAAATGCACCCATAGTTGCTGGCCATTGCTCTGAAGAGAAAGCCAAGGAGAAGTTGTGAGCAGACGCCAAAAACCATGAAGAGTCACAAAACTGGGTCTGGATAATCGATGCTGTGATTTCTAGCAGTAGAGGCTGAGACGGTCAAGGCTGGGTTACGCACGGTTCATTTCCTGGCAAGCAAATGAATGTCCATCATGTCCGGATAGTATGTTCTTTCCGGTCTTGGTCTTTAGCAGGAATGTGTCTTAGTGGTTCTCGCGGGGGACTGGGGGTCGGGAGGATGGGAGGGTCGTTATTGGCTCATGAAGGGCCTCACTCCTGTTCCACTAAAGACTCTCTTGATAACTGTAGGAGTTTCCCGTTGTTTTCTTCCAAAAGGGCAAGGCATGGTGGTGTTCCAAGGGAGCTGCCGTGAGCCGGCACAGTTAACGTGAGCCCAGGCAGGTTGATTTTCTCCTGCATTACAATTGACATCTCCCTTATGCAATTCTCAGTGTACGCTCAAAAGGATGCTGATACCATTGTCTTTCAGTCCAGCATCCTTAACACTTTCGACCGCTGATTTCATCCATCACCAGCATGAATTTCCAACCAGACCCTGGATTTCAAATGACTGCACCATCACTGCTCTTTTTGCTGAGAAATGGAGAGGCCTCTGCCGGAGTTTTACAAATGGAAAAAGGATTCAATTTTTGGGGGGGGTGGGTATGCAGGATTCGTTGAAGACTCTTTGGGAAAAGGTTAAGCATCAGCTTCTAAACACAAATCCTGGATGTGTGCTGTCTTTTCGGTAACTCTCTGTCACGGGAAATGTCACCCCTGAGCGGCCCTGGGTGCAGAGCCGGCTCTGACGGCTCCTTCAGCTGTGGGTACGGCTTCTACGAGGCTCAGAGAGCTGCCTTATGCTTGCTCCCATGCCTTTGCCCCTGCTCTCGCCTTGCCATGCCCTCCTTTTCCTGGTTACTGAGCCTGGCTAAAGGCACGGGCTTTAGACCTCCTTTGAGTCCCTCCCCCTCCACCCAGTACAGACCTTGAGAAAATTATGCAACCTGCCTGCTCTTCTGTTAATAAGAGACCGAGCTGCAAAGGTTGTTCGGAATTTAAAGGAGCTGGTGCGGTGTTAAATCCTAGCACGGTGCCTCCTACGGTCCTCGGTGATGGGGACTAACCAGTGATCAGGCAGCACTGGGCTAACCACTGTGAGGAGAGCGAGGCACTTGCTTTCTGCATGACGTAAAGGAGGTAGCAAAAGACTCAGTCGTCATCAAGGTAAAGGATATTTTAATGTAATATTTTACAAGTTCAAAATAATCGCAGAAAATCCGTGATGAAAAGACCCTCAAATTTTGAAATAAAGACAGAAGCGGTCATGGTGCCTCAGGAAGACCTACCGGAGCCAGAGGCAAAAGGAAAAGGCCTCAAATACTGGTGTTGTCTTTATTTAAAATCCGGGTATTTTGTTCATTACAGATTTTATGCATTAATTTTAATCTTGTCTTTATATAAACTTTTGATATTTTGCTCATTGTGGATTTTTTTATATTAATTTTGAGTTTTTAAAATGTTGCATTAAAATATTATTTCTCGGGGCGCCTGGGTGGATCAGTGCATTAAGCGTCTGCCTTTGGCTCTGGTCTTGATCCCAGGGTCCTGGGATCGAGTCCCACATTGGGCTCCCTGCTCAACAGGGAGTCTGCTTCCCCTTCTCTCTCTAGCCTGCCCCCTACACTCATGTGCTCTCTCAAATAAATAAATAAAGTCTTCAGGAAAAAATGTTATTTCTCTTGATGAGGTTTTTGGCTCCCGAGCCAAGTCTCTCAATAATCTCATTCACTTCACTTTAGTCTGGGTTCTGCTGGCAATGACCACGTGCCATGGAAATCTCTGATCGCAGCCCAGCCATGTTGGGGCACTTGTCTTGCTGGACTTCTGGGCATTCCACTGATTTTTGCTCAGTGAGCGTGGCCTATCAAGTAATTTGTGGCTTCATAAGCATCTGTGGCTTTTTCACACATGGACATGACTCTCAGGATAACCTGTGAGCTCTGTCTCAAGCAGGTGACTATACAATGGAGGGTAAGCATGTCCCGGGGGGAAGGGAAGAGGAGGTACCATGAGGAGCACCACCTATGGTTTTAAAAGTCATAGTGTGCATGAGAGGATGGACATGCTAAGGGGACTGAAAATGCAGTCCATGGGCCTGATCCACCTACAAAAAGAGAATATATTTTTAAAACTGGCAGTGGAACCTTCTGGATCCCTTTTGTACACCTGCGATGCTGCATATGACCAGAGGGGGCGCTTTTTTTTACATGTGCACAAAGATGCCATATGGGCTAGCAGAAGCTCTGGGGCTTGAAATGTGGAAAAAGTATTTGTGAAGGTAAAACCAACTCTAACACGGCATGTGACTGATGGGGTGCAGGGAGAGGGTCTCTGGGGCCGATGTGGGGTGAAGAACGAAGGCTCACCTGGGTCCTGCACCGAGGGGGAACTGCCAGAAGTGTTTGGGTGAATTTTCCCCTGGAATTGGGCTCATGCTTCTGACACTGGCAGTAAGAAGCAGGAAAGGAGGCCAGACAGACTTGCTAGGCAGGAGGACTTGGGCATGGGTCACGGTGAAGATGGCCCCGAGATTTCTTGGGCAACAGCTCTTTGTTCCTTTGCAGCCTGGGCCAGAAAGGGGGCATGACATGGGCAGGGACCGTCCAGCCCTCCCACCCTTCGTGGTCTGCTTTCTTTGCCTCCCCCTTCCCAAGGCCCTCAGATACCTGGCAACAATGAGTGGTGAGGGTTTTTCTTAGCAGTTTGTTGGGTACTTTAATGCAAATCTGCCAATTATATTTGCCAACAAGCCCAGAACATGATCTAGAAACCAATGATGTCAGTTACTTGATGAGGCCCTGAGGTAGGCACCATCCCCGGACGAACAACGGACAGGTCACGGTGTGATGGTGCTGCTTGAGTCTCCAACACAACCACATAAAAACTTTCTCAAGATTTTACCTCCAACAGACAAAAATAGTTAAGAGCGTCAATAAGAAATTAACGGGGATCAGGTCACTTCAGGGAAGAATGAGCATAAATAAAATCATGTCGTGAGTTTTTTCCATGAGACCTTGTCTTTGTGTAGGACTTGACACATTAAGACGGACATGTTTTCCTGCCGACGGCTACAGGCGGGATCACATGGACAAAACATGTTTCCTCTAAAGGTTACGGAACCACTCCAAAATAACACAAAAACCAAAGTGGGGGGCAAAAAGTCAGGGATGGGAAAAGCGGGGTGCTGAACCAGGACTCACGTGTGTGCAGGGGGTGTGTGGGAAAGCCTGCCAGGTCTTCTGTACCTAAAATATAGTCCCTAAAGAGCTGAGACCAGCTCCACAGAACCTGGTTTCCTCGGTGTCTTACCAGAAAAATTTCACTGTCAACTTTGGGGCTGTTCCCTTCAACTTACTCTGAGAAGGGTTAGAAAGAGGCATATGCATACTATATCATGTTACATTATACTATACTATTTCATGTTATGTCAGTCATATATTAGTTATATCCATTACATATCAAGTGTGCTATTCATTATGTTAATCATACTAATTATATTTATTATGTTAATCATACTAATGATATGTTAATCATACTAATTATATTTATTATACTCATGTTTATTATATTGTGTTATGTTATATTATGCTATGCTATATTATGATTTATTATGTATTTAAATAATTTGCTATTTTCCCTGCACTGAATTAACCTGAGATGTTCTTAGCCTGAAACCTGTCTGGCAGTTAGGAATGTGAGTCTCCTTCCTCCTTCCCCTGAAAAGTACTCCACTTTTCTTTAGAGCCGTCCTTATCTGAATTCCATTTTTACTTCCTGGAGGGTGTCACTTTCTGAGTGCTCATTATGGGCCTGGTGTCCTGATAGTAATATTCAAACGAGTGACTTCATTTTAGTCTGACCTGTGAGGTAGGCAGGAGTTGTAGCTTCCGTGGTGCGAGCGAGAAGACTGACTTGCCCAAGGTCAAGCAACCTGCCCCTCCTCCACCATCTAGTACCCACACCCTGCTTTTGACACTTTGGGGTCCTCTTCCAGGGGTCACTTTGCTCAGGACTAAAAATCCAAACCGAGAAGCCACAAGTGAGGGTTTTACAAAGGTTCCAGGACTATGGTCCATCTGACTCGTTTTCACTATGGACAGCCCCATGGTTGACATTAGAGCCACACTCTGCAAAGTGTCAGCTGAGTTGGCAGATAAAGTCGTCTCCATGAATAGGAGTATTTGATAACCCAGGGACCACAGGGGCTTGCTTGCAGATTCCAGGAAGAATGGTGATTGGGTCTGAGTCTGCGTGCAGATAATGATCTGTTCTGACTCATTTATATTCATTTCTTCATAACTTCTGAGCCTTTGCCATGTGTCAAGTGCTGGGACAGATAGTAAGAGAGATATGATGAATGAAATAAGATCCTTGGCCTCCAGGAGCTTCTAATTTGAGAAAGGAAAGTAACTCACAAGTATATTTTATTACAGTAAGAAGCTATAAAAGGCCAGGGGATGGGACAAATGGAAGGCTGAGGGCTTCAGAGTTAGGGAGAAGAGCATTTCCAGCTGAAGCTGAGACTTACTAGGCAAACAACGGCAAGGGGTGTTGGCGAAGCAACCTTAAAGATAAAGGCGCGTGGGGCGCCTGGGTGGCTCAGTGGGTTAAAGCCTCTGCCTTTGGCTCAGGTCATGGTCTCAGGGTCCTGGGATCGAGCCCCGCATCGGGCTCTCTGCTCAGCGGGGAGCCTGCTTCCCCCTCTCTCTCTTTGCCTGCCTCTCTGTCTACTTGTGATCTCTCTCTGTCAAATAAATAAATAAAATCTTAAAAAAAAAAAAAAAGATAAAGGCACCACGGTGAGAATTGCAAAGCACGTTTAAGGTAAGCATCTCTCTGGCTACACATTACCATCTCCAGTGAAGCTTCTTCAAACACACTGGGCCCCACAGGCTGAAGTTCACGCTCAGCTGGTCTGAGCATCCCTGTTGTCCAGTGGCTCTGTGGGGGATTTGAACATGCAGCCATATGGAGGACCCCCGGCAAGGTCTGGATGAGGAAGGGCCTCGGAGGGGGGGCATGCTATCTTGTCAACCATGGACACACACAGAGGCCATCCGGGCAAAAGAATGACAGGACAAAATGATAGGATGAGAACCCATCTGTGATCAGCCCTGTCTGAAGGGCAGAGAAGTGTTTCTGAAGATCCTGTAATGGTCCAGATCAGCTGGCAGGAAAGACGTACTCTCTCAGGAGTGGGGAAATTTATTTCTCTACTAACTTTTCTTCCACATTATTTGTGTATTTCTTATTGATTTACAGAGGCTCTTTTTATATTAAGGAAATGAGTTGTCTGTTATGTATGTTACAACATTGTTCTGTTGTCTTGTCATTTATTTTGTAGCCTTATGGTCTCCCCAATGTACAGGAGTTTTAGTTGCCTACATATTTTCATTTAGAGTCTCCGGGGTTGGAGCCTTGGTTAGGGAGGGCTTCTCTAAGCCAAAATTATATTTTAGCATCTCCCCATATCATCTTTTTGGTATATTATATGGTTTGTTTTTTATTTTTAGGTCTCCTATCCATCTAAAAGTGCACATTGCTTTACGAGGGAGGAAGCTAACGACGTTTTTCCCAAATATATGCAATCGTGCTAACCCCGTGTATATGAAGAGCCTGCTCCTTCCAGAGTAATTTAGATCCATTAATAAGGATGGGTAAAGTGCCCCTGACCTTTAAGGTGAGATTTATTGCCTGTTTGTAGCAATGATCTCCAGAATGTGGCAGATATGGGTGGCATTTGAGTGATGTTAGCGTTTTCCCCAACCTCTGGCATTTGCGGCTCAACTATTGTGCTGTGGTTTTCCCTAATAGAATTTTAAAACAATTATTTTGTATGTGCATCCAGGAGCCCCTTGGCATTGGGAATATTTTAAATTCAAACTCAGGAGTGGAAAGGCAGCATGTAAATCTCCGCTAACAAATCCTCGGGGATGGCGTATTTACTTTCTCTTCTACCTCAGATCTATAAAAATATGTGGCTTACAATGACTTAATTAGAATAAATCTAGCCCTGACATTAGCCACGCTTGTATCTATTATATAGAATTCCTACCTTCGGACTCCCAAAGAACCTAGAGCAATTTCCTGTGGCTGAATATTCAATTCAATCTAATGAGGTGAAGAAAAAAATGCTAAAACGAGACGAAGCTGCACCAAAGTAGTCAGAACCTGAATTCAGAATTAGCTGATTCATTCTTCCAAGAAGAGCATCCATTACAGTAAAAAAGAAAAAGGAAAAAGGATGAGCCTCCTCTGAGCCCAGCCCAGGGCCCGGCTGTGCTTCTGAGGCTCTGCCTCCGGTCCGGGCACCTTGATAGGTAGGATCACAGGTCCCCCACTCAGCGGGCTCGCCCTCCCCCCTCGGCCCCATCCCCTCCTCCCCTGTGGGGGATTTGAACATGCGGCCGCATGAAGGACTCCCGATGAGGTCTGGATGAGGAAGGGTCTTGGGGTGGGGGGCATGCTAACCTGTCAACCATGGACACACACTCGAGATTGCTGGAGCATGAAATTGACATCCCAGGGAGCTTACTTTGGCCTCTGCTGTGCTTTGCCACACTGTCCTCTCCTCCCTTCTCCTCGGGTGCCACCCATGGAGGACTGTCTGGAACGGTGCCAGTCTTAAATGCAAGGGGCCAAGGCATGACAGCAGCCTTCCTGCTTTCTATCCCATCTGGAGCATTGGTGCTCAATGATGCCAGGCCAGGAGCTTAAAACTAGGCACGGCAAGAATATTTACACCACGGAAATGGGCAGATGCTACAAATCAGGTCTTTGCCCTCTACCTCCTCCAAGTCAGGTAGGAAACCCTTATCATTGCACCACTGCCTGCCTGCTTTGGAAGCCCTGTATCAGGTGGCTAAGCCTTGGAGTGGCCTTTTGCAAGATGCCTTTGTTGAATGGGGAAGGACGAGAAGAAGATCTCCAGCTGGCTGCAAGCTGGCTCTGGTTTAGGCTTGGGAGCGAGTGGTAAGGGGAGCCACAAGGATCTGTCGTCGCATAAAGTCACTGCTCTGCATGCTTTCATCGAGCCAGGTTTCAGGGCCCATACATACAACATAAAATGGATAACTTCAGATTTACTGAGGTTTTGGGAAGTCTAGAGGATATTATGAAAATTTTTTTTTTTTTTTAAGCAAGGAAAACAAATTTTTGGTGGTTGGTCCCTCCCTATGCTACAGTGCTGTGAAAACATCTCACCCTCCTTGGAGAAGAGAGGCTATCAGAACTCCTAACAATAGAATCATAATTATATACAAATTTAATAGATATGGATACACTATTTGATATAGCAGTCAACTGAATAAAGATAGAGAAATTATATTTTAAACAAATTTAGGCTGTTGCTCGATAGTCAAACTTCCTGGTCTCAGGATTCCTGTTGCTCTTAAAAACACTGGAGGATCCCAAAGACCTTTTATTTGTGGTGGTTCTTGCTTACCAACATGTACATATTAGAAACAAAAACTGTGAACCTAAAAAAACACTTATTTGTTATTTCATTAAAAAATAAAAAATAACAAATCTGTAACTTGATGTAAATAACACATTTTAAATTAGCAAATAAATGTATTCTTAGAAACAAAAGACAATTTATAAGAAGAGTGGCACTCTGTTTGGTTTGAATGTCTGGACTGACAGAAGACAGCTGGATTCTATTATTTGCTTCTGCGTTCAGTCTGTTGTGACAGCACTCACCAGGTGGCCCCTGGAGAACTCCGTGGTGCGTTTGTGAGAGAGGAGAGGGGAAAAGGGCACAAAGCACTTTAATGTTGTTATGAAGATAGTTTTGACTTCATGAACCCCTTGGAAAGGTCTCAGGGATTTGCAGGGATCATATTTTAAGAAACCCTTGCCTTTTTTTTTTTTTTTAATTTTTATTTATTTATTTGACAGACAGAGATCACAAGTAGGTAGAGAGGCAGGCAGAGAAAGAGGGGGAAGCAGGCTTCCCGCTGAGCAGAGAGCCCGATGTAGGGCTCGATCCCATGACCCTGGGATTATGACCGGAGCCAAAGGCAGAGGCTTAACCCACCGAGCCACTCAGGCGCCCCAACCCTTGCCTCTTTTAAGCCTTTAAAAATATTTCCAAACTGCTTCCTATATAGGGATAAAATATAGATTCACTGGGCCCACGGACAGAGCTCTTTACTCAGTAGGGTGCCCTAGGTATCTGCATTTTTAACAAACTCCCCATACCTTCATCTTACAGCCTTTAGTAGCCGTTGTTTGGTGTCCCATGCGAAAGCTAACACGTATCTGCAAGTTAGCTGAGTTCCCATCCACCTTCAAGGTCAAAACCATGAACAAGAACACCTCCAGCTGAAAACCACACACTTCCTCTGTATGACGAGAGGAATTTCTAGGAGGAGGAAGGGACCAAAGGCGTCCATCTATACAATGTTTATTGAGCATCTACTTTGCAGCAGGTCCCATGCTAGCTTTGGAAACTCAAAGACCCTTGCTGGCCCGAGATGCTGGCAAGTCATGAGGAAAGAGTGAAGGCACTGGTGGGGAGAACACATTGGGGTATGGAGGTCCCTTCAAAGAGCTCATTGATGGACCATCTTGCAGAAGGTTGGGTTGTTTCCTGGCTGGCTCCCAAGAGGGAGGGCTAGGACCACTGGGTAGAGAATAGATCTTAGCTTCTTCAAAGAAATATTTCAAACAGAGCTACTGAGAGTGGGCATGACTGGGATGAAAAGGGCTACCCCTCCCCCACGGGGTTCAAGCAACAGACTGAGAGGGTGGGAAAGACTTTGAACTAAGTGCTCATTATCAGCCTGTTCAACCCTGATAGTTTATGATCCTGTAAACTGTCTTGCCCTGGGTGTTCAGGGTCTATTAGCTCCTTTTCTTACTACACACGTTTTCTTCTATTATGATGATTTAAATGGTCATAATGAACTTGTGGTTTTCATTATGAGCCACCCCAACTTTTTTCCCAGGATGGGACCTAAAGCATAAAATTGAAAGTGCTTTATCCATCTGTAAGTTCTTGAGGGCAGTGCTACGTCTTATTTGTGACTGTCCTTCCCACCTCTCTGCACCCTGAGCCCCAAGCTTGGCTTCCAAGTAAGTCCATGTGCAGGACTTACTTGCTCTGAATGCAGGACCTGATTCACAGGAAGGAGGCGGTACGCACTACAGAGCTCACATATAATCGAAGCTTTTCATAATTACAGTCAACAGAGTGGGAGCCCCTAACCTCCAAGCTAGAGCTACAAGGCTCACCCCTGAATCTATACCAATGCCAGTGAGGGAAATGGCACCCCATTCTCTTGAACCCCTCACGCATACTTTGTTAGTCCCCCCATTTCTCCAGCCATCCGGCAATCCAGTGTATCAGGACAATAAACTTAGCTCTTCTTCAGAGAAGAGGTGAGAAGCCTGGATGGGTCTCAGCGTTGCTTGTTGATTCTGAAGGGGGCACTTTGCACTCAGCATCTGAATTCAATTAATCTGATCAGACAGGAAATGAGCAGTCGAAATTGCATTTGTGTTAGGTGGACACGACCCTAAGACACTTGGAGAGAAAGAGGGATGGCTGCCCTAATTTCTCAAGTGTCCTCGAATCAAAAGGAAAAAAAAGAGAAAAAGAACGTCAAGATGATCTCAGGCAAAAGGGGCCCAGCGTCTCCCCCTTCCCAGCTGTGTAGGGCCTTGAGCACTTGGAATGTTCTATGGGGGCAAGTTGTTTATTCATTCAGACGTTGGTGGGGTGCCTACCACATGCTGGGCAGGGACTGTGTAGCGAACAGGGATGTGGCAGGAGCAACTGGGACTAAACTCTGATCTCTTGAGTTTCTGTATTTGTGGGTGGTGACGGACAAGCTCTCTGGATAGAAATGTGGGGTGGGCAGTGGGCCAGAGACTGGAATATTAAGCGGGGGGTCCGAGAAGGACTCACTCAAATGACACCATGTGAGTGCACCTGACTGGAGGGAAGGTGTGCAGAGACCAGATTTCATCTGCTAAGAAGGGAGTCCCCAGGCTCAACCAAATCCGATTCAGCCTGGGAGCTTGCTTACAAACACCTCGGAGTTTACCCTTCAGGAGTTTCTAATTAGCAGATCCTGGGTGGGGCCTGAGACTATATGCATATTTAACAAGCATTCCCTGCCTAAATTTACATAATCATTAACTAATCCTCTCCCTCCCCCCCACCCCCCCCCCCCCCCCCCCCCCCCCCCCCCGCCACTGCCCCCATGCATTTCACAAGTTATACAGATTAGGTTCTATACCGGAAGGGAGGATTTCTCTGGGAAAAAAGACAATCCCTTTCCTGTGGAAATATGCTGTTTAGTGGGATTTACAGAAATTAATCAAATAGCCACACAAACATAAATTCAAACAGCACCAAGGCTTTAAGGAGGGCTAGAGGAAGGACTGTAGACTACAGCAGAATGTCCTGAGCCAGGGTGTCAGGAATGGCCTCCTGCAGGGTAGGAGTCAAAGAATGAGCGGGAGGAAGAATATTCTAGAAAGAGGGAAAAGGATACACCAAAGGGTCTGAGGTAGATAAGAGGTTCCAGGTCAACAAGCCCTTCCATCGGTATAGGCTTTCTAGAACATTCTCTCCACTTCCAGCCCTGGTTGAAACCAGCTTTTCCCCTGAGGCCACCTTTCTGCCCACTGCCCTGCCCAGCAGAACTGGTGTTACTGAGGAAGGACTACGATGTTGGCCATGCAGAGGGGAAGGCTGGAGGGTATGAAGCTGGCTTTAAGAGACTAAAAGTCTCAGTGAGGAAAGGAGGGCCTAAGCCCAGGTAAGGGATGCAGAGGAAGAGAAGAAAATGGGGGCAAAGTGATCAGAGGTGAAATTGGCAGTTCAACGTGCAGAGGCCAACATGGGTCAGGGGTTAAGAGCTGGGGTTACCCTCCGGGTTCTCTACTGTTGGATTGAGGGCAGTTCTTCACCTCTCAGTGCTCTCATCTGTTGAACGTAGAGACAATTAAACCTGCCTCTTTGGGTGGTTTGAACATGGAAATGCATGACTGCTCTGTACCACTGAAGTACTCCCCCCACAAGAGAAGGGACCCACCAGAGATCCACAAATGGTGGCTTAATTTGCAACCACATCTTTAAAGCATGTCTTTGCTTTTACAGAGCCCTGTGTGGCTGCTTTCAAATGGGCCCCCCCCCCTCGGCTTCTTAAGAACTGAGAATGTTTTAGAGGCATTTTGCTTGATTAAAGAAGTGCAGTGCACCATCACCAGGGGGAAAGAACGCTCAGGAAATACCATCTTTTGGTTCCCTGATAAAACAAGCACCGAAGTTATAAGACAGGAGCCTATTGTTTAAGGACAGTCATGAGCACACAATGCAAAAATGACATTGGCGGTTGGGTGGCCCAGCTTACTGTCCTACATTAACAACTGGACATGGAAGTGGGAGGGTTGTTCCCAGCAAATGCATCAGTTAGCTCCAAGAGCAAAATCTACTTCTGCAAGCCCCACAGGGTTGATGGGCCCCCACTGGATGGTGGTGCTGGGAACTCTGGGCCCAGTCAACAGACCGGATTTCCCACACTGACTCCTCCAAGCTCCCCCTTCTGTCTCAGTCCTTGAGAAAAGCTACTTAAGTGTGTCAGCTCAACCGATCTCCAGGAACTGGTATATTTCTCCAGCTTAGCATGTCCTTCAGGACCACACAGGCCAAGAACCCAACTGATTGTGATTTGCTGCTTATTTCTATGCAGCCTGCTGGATCTGAGGCTCAGGACGGCGTGGAGAAATTCGGGGAGCTCTGGACCACCACCACTTTTGGATAACTACAAAACCTAGAAGGACGCCATAAAACAATATCTTTCAGCCTTGAGAAACTCAAAGTTTAACAATATGGAAAAAGACTCACGCGTGGCATAACGTAGTAAGTAGGGCACGCCATTACATGTGAGGCCTGAACCAAACATTCCCTCTGCCTGAAACACCGTCCTCCCGGTTCATGCCTTCCCGCCACTCGGGGCTGCTCACCCTGCAGAAGGAGTAAGTGTGGCTTTGTCCATCTTTGTCTCTGGACCTCTCAATCCTTCATAGGCCTTATCGCTCCCCAGCACCGGGTCATACGCTCGTGTAAAATTTTAAATGTATCCTCCGTCTCCTTCCCTAGAGTATAGTTTTTGTAATCGGGAATGCGGTCTATTGACTGGGCCTGGGCGTTTCAGGCACAAGCATTCCTTGCAAATCGCTCAACCATGTGGGGATTTCAGGAGTGGATTTTGCGGTCAGGGCTAACTGATGAGGCTGGGGACCCTGTCTTAATAGGCTCTACATCCCCAGTAGGTAGCATCATGCCCGACACACAAAGGTACTCCATAAATTTTTGTTGAATGAATAACCTAGAAGTACTCAAATATGGGTCAAATGAATTAACTATCTAAAAATCATTACAAAAATTAAGAGAGATAATGGATGGGAAAGCTCTGTGTAAACTCTGAGGCCTAACACAAATGCTTATTTACTATCACTATGGTATGTGGGATGAATCAAATCAAAAGTAATTTGCAGTGACAAGCTCTTCCTATGGATCACTTAGGTTTGAAGAGATTAATCCAGCTAAAGAGACTGAGTATAAATTATTACTTCCCAATTGCAGTGGCAGAGGTGATTGGACAGTAGTGTCTTGATTGGAATTGATTTGTGGTCAATATCCACATAGAACTTATTATGAAATTTTTCTCTAATTATTTGAAGTGAACCATTATAGTCAAAGACTTTGCAGGGAAAGATAAAAGAAGGGCTTCTATAAATAAGGGTGGCTCCTAGGACCCACATTCCAGGTTCATGGAGAAACCAGCAATATGATGACATCAAGCATTTTATGGTGTTGGGTGGGCATTATGTCTTCCTTTTCTTCACTAGTACTCTTCGGTACCACCTTTTTAAACTAGAAGCCCAGTATCCTGCACTGGAGTCCGTAAAGTAGCTGTAAGTTTGGTCAACTTTGCCTCACTGTGGGCTGAGTTTCTGTGTTGCTCCGATTCAAGGACACGGCTAGTGGTCTTAAGCCAAGGTTAGGAGAAGCCAGCTTGGGAGCTGACTTGAGCCCAAATATGTAAGATTTACTAAAATACAATGAGATGAACAAAGTTTTAGCTTACAGACTTTATCCAGGGAAAAATATATATATGATTCAGTTGTATAATGTTTTCTTTGAAAGACTATTGGGGATGGGACCTAAACTCTCGTAAAAATGCGTGTCATTGGTAATAGGCAACGAACTGCCAAGGCAGTTCAATCCACTTTGGATTGTATTTGCTAAGTGGGGCACTCTATGGTCCCCAAGGGCAGGGACATAGTGTTGTTTGCGGCTACAGTCCTAGCACCTAGGGCAGGGCCTGGTCATTGTAGGCAGGGGAGGAATGGGGAGAAAGCCACAAGATGTTCTCCTTCTTTTCTCACATTCAGGGCTCCCTGTTTCCTTCTTTTTTTCCCTTAAATTTATTTATTTATTTGAGAAAGAGGGAGAGAAAGCAGGGGGAGGGCCAGAGGGAGAGGGAGAGAAACTCAAGCGGACTCCCTGCTGAGCATGGGAGCGTGATGCTGGGCTCGATCCCATGACCCTGAGATCACGACCTGAGCCGAAACCAAGAGTTGGACCCTTAACTGACTAAGGTGCCTCCCACTCTTTCCTTCTTAATAAACGTTCAACGTTAGTGAAGAAGATCAGTGTGAAATGACACTGAATTACTAGCCTGGCCAAAGTACCCATAGCCCCATTAATCCATTTGCCCAACTCAAGCTCATTCAGTACCTACAAGTCTCCGTCCCTCTAAGCACCAACTCCTGGTTGGATCTGATAGAACAAGAGTGAATACTTCTGTGTGAGTAAAAAATGAATCATTTGATAATGCAAGCATCTCCTATTTCAAGGCCCGTCTTCAGATATGTGGTCCACTGGTTCACGGCCATGACTTTGTGCTGAATTTGCCTGCTAGCAAACAGGCATCACTACCTCTTCCCTCTCGTCTTGGAGCCCTCTGGAGGCTCACCGTGTTGCATGTTAGCCTGACTTTCAGACAGAAACGAGCAGAGAGAGGATGGGTCTACGCTTGATGCTATTCCTTGGCAGAATTCTAAAACCAACCAGCAAACGCTCAGCTGTAAAGGAAACTAGGAGATGTGTGTGGATTACAATAAAATGCTTTTTCTCAGTGGTATGCGAGATTACCATATGGTATAAAGACAAAAATCTGCTTTTCTTGTTTTTGTTGACATGGGATCAGCCAACAATACGTATCACATAAAAATCTATGTTTATATCGGTATTGCAGAATTAGGATCAAATAATGCTGGCACCGAAATGCAGGAAAAACCATGAAGTTGAGAAGTGAATGACTGACCTTGGGGAAATGCGGCATTAATGCTTACAGCAAGCCTGCTTACCCTGCCTCTAGCCGAGCTGGAGCCCGCAGCCCTAAGGGATGTGGGTTAGAACCTCTAAGGGCTTGAATCGGTTCAGTGGGAATGAGCCCTGTGTACTTCTGCTGAGGGCCCTCCTCGAGCCCCCAGAAGTGCAGGCTGCTCTGTGCTGTCATGGTGCCAATTTTAGGAATTCTATTTTGCATATTTAAAAAAAAAATTGATGGCGCTGAATCTGGAGCTGCCTCTGAATTAAACGGCTTTGTTTGCAGAAAGTTTACAGACAGTGTGACTCACAAGGTAGTGGAAATGGGGAGGAGGAAACACAGGTAAAGGGAAAATGGAATCCTAAGTTACGTTCTTCTAAGTGGAAGCAGGGGAAGGGAAGAGGAGGTTGGGGAAGGATAGGGAAACACAATCTCTAAAAATGTCTTTGGCACTAGGAAAAGCAGCAAATCTATAAATGTAAATGATGTGTAAATAATTCTTATCATGAGAAAACACGCCTGGGAGGGTAGAGATGATAGATAGGAACGTGTCTTAAAAAAATACGAAGCGTCCTCGGGACAGGAGGGAGAATGATTAAGTGGGAGATCTGCATAGATGAGGGCCTCAGTGCATTGGACGGGATCCGCATTCATACATGGATTCACGCCCACACATATGTGCTGCGGACGTGCCTGAGGGTATATACACATCCTTCCCATGGACATCAACATCGATAATTCATGCTTTCTCCTTGGCGATTTAAATATTTTAAATTTCACAATGGGGGTGACTCAGTAATGAAAGCTTCCCATTATACAACGGCTGTAATTCTCGGATGCCCCAAACAAACCGTATTTCCTTTAGGGCGTATCATTGCTGTGAAACACAGCCCCCTCCTGAACTGGAAACCATGAGCCTGTCGACTTTCCTGTATAGAGCTGCTTCCTGAATATACATTTTATTATACCCAAACCCAGCATGACAGGGCCATCTGAGCACTGAAAGAGTCATTAAATACTCGTGTTATACTGTTTTAATTACAAGTTGCCCCCTTTTCGGGCTTATTTCAATACATTATTGCCCTGCTGTGTAATCGTGTATAAAGAAACAGCAGTATCTCTTGCTGGTATATCGTGGAAATTAAAATTCTCAATACTACTTCAGTAATTAATTTCCAAAGAGAAACCAGTTTAGTTTAATAAAGAGATTAATGAAAATGTTGCAGAAGATATATTTCTCAGGAGGCGTCGTGCATTATTTTCTTGCATTCGAAATAATAGAACCATTTCAAAGGACTTAGTAAATCTAGCCTCAATCAATTGTTTAACTTAGCATAGAAAGGCTTTTTACGGGGTTTAAAGAAGCAGGGCAGACAAACCAGGATCAGACCGTCCTCAAAGTGGAGAGGGATCCAGGGGTTCTCCGGCAGGTGTGCTGTCTGGACGGCAAGCTGTCTGTCTTATACTGAGGGCTACTCTGGGAAGAGTATGTGGGGGAGGGGGAGGTTGGTTGCGGGTCCAAGGTGAGGTTGGGTCTTGGGTGCCGGTGGGCAGTGTAGGAGGAGATGTGACCCAATGCACTGTGACTACCAGCACCCACTAAGGGTGACTGTAACCCTTTTCCTTTTACTGCCTGCTTTTTACATGTATGATCTCATGTATTTGTTACAACATCTCTGTGAGATGCACGCAGTCATCAAGCTCATTTCATACCCGGGGAAGTGAAGGTAAAGGGAAATCAGGTGACTTTCCAGCGTCGCAGCGCGTGAATTAGACAGCTGGAACTGACAGTCAAAACCTACTGTGGATCCCATGTTGTTAGAACATACCCCATTCCTTGTGTCGGATGTCCATCTGGGGCTTTCTGGGGTGGTCTCAGACTCCATCAACCCTGGAACAGGGCCCTGGAGGAAGGATTTACCATGGCTGGGGTGCGCTCGAGGATTTGGTGGGCTGAGAAAATGCTCTTTGGCACAAGATCAAAAGGCAAGAGGAGAAAGATGGCATTGCTAAAGACAGAACAGTCCTGCTCTCTTGTCCACCCTTTCCATGGAGCCGTACAAGGCGTAGAGACACAGAAGCATGGTGTGTTGTGAAGCAGACACACCATTTAAACTATGCACATTGTGGTAGATTAAGGGAAGGCAGCGACCTTGACTGGGAACAACCCAAAGTTCCAAGCCTCCCTCGTTTCACGGAATTGGCCCATTTTACAGCTGGGACCAGCGAGCACATTCAGTGCAGGTCTGCGGACGGGAGCACTGTGAAGCTTTCAGGGGCGAGGTGGCCTCAGAACGCTGCCCGGGCTGGGGATCGCCCCTCTGATCTCCCACAGCCCTCCAAACCCTGCTGTAACCCATCCTACACCTGTCTAACGACTGTTCGTGAGTTAACTGTCTCGCCGGACTGCATCTTTATATGATCCTGCTCCGGCTCCAGCTGGCTGACCTGGCACAGTTGACATCATCGAGATGTGGGACGTAGAGGACAGTGAGTGTATCTATTATGCTTACAGCAATCACCAGGTATATCATATTTTGATGAAATGTCATAATCCAAATCTATGGTGACAGGCTTTGTCCTGCACTTTAGACACTCTCTGGGGTCCCCAGGAAGGAGGACTGTGACATGGGGGCACGCCATCCAGCGGGTTCTCGGCCATGATGTAAATTACATTATGCGGCAACACAACAGCTGAATTTTTAAGAAGCCTACTGTTTTCAAGAAAGCAGGAGAGAAGAGCCGTGGCTTCTCTAATAGAAAAGATGCTTGAGAGTTTTGAACTCACCAAGTTATTGTTTTTCTGTTTAAAACATCAACAATAACGGCGTCTTTACAGATAAAAGTGGGCTTGATTACTGACAGCTGAAGCGGAGGAAGGTTCCTGGTCAGAATGGAATAGAACCAAAGTTGGTGCTCCTCTGATGACCCACCAGTCTTTGTGTTTTGGCCTTGTTCTTGCACTCAGCCATGGCCAAGGTCACCTCCCAACAATGAGAATCAAAGAATGCCAGGAAGAACCCAAGAATGGGACAGGCAAGCAAATCAGCTCAGGGCCTTTCTGCTGTGTCCTCAGCCACTAATTTCCAAGGAGCCCGTGCCTAGCAATCGTTTGTGGATGACAGGATATAAAACCTCTGCCTCAATCCGTCAATCACACTGTGCTTTATTCACATTTTGACGCCTTTTTGGTGTAGGAGGAACGCCGATACCCAGGAAAATTACGGAGAACAGGATGCTATACACAGTGAAATGTGTGTTTCATTTCACGCCATTAATACTCTCCAGAAAATGTTCTATAGAGTTTATATGTAATGAAATGCACCATGAAATGCTTTCATAGTTTGTCTCACATACGTGAATCCACAACTCAGAAAAAGTATGTCAGGTTGTGTGTCCTGACTGCTGGTTTGGCTGGAGGGACGGCTCTCCTGGTGACCCCAGCACACAGGAGCCAACTTCGGGTGGACCAACTTTGCGGGAGCACTTCCATGAACAGAACAAGATGTGCCCGACATGTCAGCAGCAGATGGCCCACGCCTAGAGTGTTACTGTCCAGCCGATCCCCTGCTTGTGCTCCCAGGAGTCTCCTTACATTTCTTTCTGTTTTTTTTTTTTTTTCCCTTAAAGAAGTTATTTATTTATTTAGAAAGAGAGAGAGAGAGCAAGCAGTGTGCATGTGTGAATGGGAGGAGGGACAGGGAGAGAGAGAGAGAGAGAGAGAATCTCATGCAGACTTCCCACTGAGTGTGGAGCCAGACTTGGGGCTCAGTCGAGCAGCCCTGAGCTCTCAACCTGAGCTGAAATCAAGAGTCAGACACTAATGTGACTGAGCCACCCAGGCGCCCTGGCTCAGTATCTTTCTCACATATTGTGGAGGGGATATAGGACCTGGATATGGACACACGTCTGTGCACGAACACGTATACACCTGTATCTACATCACCGTACTCAAGTTGAGCTGCACAACAGCCGTTTTAATGTTTATAATTATTACTATATCCGCTGCTATTTAATCAAGGGTTTACCATTCCTGTCACTGTGTGGATGTGCACGGGTGCACATGTGTGTATGTACGTATGTTCTGTACAGGTATGTGCTTACCCATCTCTATCTATCTATAAGCCTTAATCCTTACCAGAGCCCATGAAAGGGGATGCTACGGCCATCACTGCAAAGATGAGGCAGCCATGGCTCAGAGAGGGGAAGTGATAGGCTCAAGGTCACATAGCAGTGGTTCACAAGGTGGGATTAACGACGAGAGGCGCTCCTTTCCAAAGCCTGGTCTATTGGCTGTCATTGTACCCTGCTTCCTTCTCACGGACAGGGGCCATGTCTTATGATTGCTTTGATACCCAGCGCAACTGCTAGAAGAGAAGCCAGACTGATGGCCTGCTGCGTGTCTGGGCAAATGCAGGAAGGAAGGAAGGAAGGAAGGAAGGAAGGGAGGGAGGAAGGAAGGGAGGGAGGGAGGGAGGGAGGGAGGGAGGGAGGGAGGGGCTGAGGTGATTCACGCATTTACTCCTATTTGAAGTCGTTCCTTGTTGGCACAATAATCAGTTACATTTGGGTGTCTACCATTTCCCACAAGGCCAGGTGGTCATGGAAGGTGTTCCCATCCGATTTCAGGGATAAATTCCAATAATCTACCACTCATGGGCACTGCATTTCCCTTTCTAGTGATCAGTTTAGAGTAGTGGTTCCCCCCCGGTCTGGCCAGCTGCTGGCCGTGGGGTTGGGGGAGAAGCCCCCAGGTCAGAGTGGCCTCACCAGCCACCACGCATGAGGGGAAAGGCAGCCGCTTCCTGCTGTTTGTGGAGCAGGGACCTTGAACTTCCACACGGGAAATGCTGGCTCAGTGCTTGCTACCAAGTCTCTTTTTTAAAAGCTTCTTCGCCTTGACTTAAGAGGCTTGGTAAGAGCAAAGTCTGCCTTTGTCTACTTTTAGGTGTTTCCCAGAGTGCTGGGAGGGAAGACCACACCTCAGAAGCCAACTTCGGGAAGAGACTGTCTGAGGCCACACAGATGAACGCACCAATATGATCGTTACAGACGATGCGGCTGCCACCGAGTGAGGTGTTCAATTTTAATAACATCCTAGGTTATGGCCCACTTATACCCCGAGGGTCGTAGATAGAAGGATGATTTTCCCATATCACACCATGCAGCGGAGGGTGGCTAGGAAGGAGGGAAGACTCTTCGTATGAAAAGTGGTCAAAGAATCTGTCCTCACGTATCTGAGATCTGGTATATGGAATGGCCAGTGGGTCTCTGTGCTTCTCAAGAAGGAAGAAACAGGAGAACAGGAACATTTTCTGCAAGGCAGATTTGAGCTCGGTGCAATACGATTCCCTCATACCTAATCTGAACACGAAAGGTTACTGTTCTATACTCTGCGATCACTGGAAATGCTCCAAATGTTTAAGAAAAAAACAAAACAAAACAAAACAAAACGGGATGACCACGTTGAGCAAGAGGATGTTGTGTGTAAGAAGGTGGAGGAGTGTTGCTGTCTGTAATTACTCCCGGTCTGAGGCTCTACGAAAACCCTGCATCACTGGAGTCATAGAGTGGAGTGCTCTGTGACTTTAGGAGACATGGCTCTTGTGTTTCTGGTATCACCACCCCAGCCCATCTGTCTTCTCCCTTCTTAGTTATTTGTATGTATTTCTTATTGTGTGCTCATTCGTTAAACAAAATACGGGGCATCTGGCGGGGTCCATTGGTGGAACGTGCAACTCTTGATCGTGGGGCTGTCACTCTGAGCCCCACGTTGGGCACAGAGATTACTTAAAAGCAACAAAATCCTAAAAAAGAAAAAATGTTATTGCACACCAAACGATATGCCAAGATCAACTTTAAAGGAATAGAGCCTTGTTTCTTATTAGTCCCTCAGTCATCCGTAGGATAAACAACATAGTATCAGTTCAGTTGGTTGTTTTGAAATATAATTACACTAAAGCCTAATGAATTTAGACTCTTCATTAGCAAAAAGCTTTCTCCGTCGGTAGTCCACGCAAGCAAGATAAAAACACGATGGGAGAAGGCTTTTAAAATAGAAAACACAGATCATCAAAAACTGTCCCAACTATTTTAGAAACAGCTGCAAAAGAAAAGCTGTTGATATTTTGTTTCCAGCCATTCCGGTCTGCTTATTACAGCCCATCTCATGAATTTTTTAGGAAATCCTTTCACTGGAAAGTCACGGAATTTTTGTTTTGTTTTTATTTATACTTTCTTCCCGCGTCGGATTTCTTTTTTAATTTGGATACTTCTCCCTGAGGTAAAGATGGGGCGCTCCAGGGAACCAGAGGCACCAAGGAAATCCCGTTCTCTTCCTGGGCAAAACGTGTTCCTATTTCCCAGAGGGTCATGGTCTAATTAGAAAACCTCCAGGTTCTTCATTCGGACCCTTCAGTATTTGAAAAAGGAAGCGGAATTTCCTCTTTTCGAACAAAATGCCTTCTCCAGGTCTACTTTTATCGACAAGCACTTCAGGAGAGAGCACATGGGGGAAAGTCTCCTCTCGCTCTTGGAGTCTCCCCGCGTACCTGATGAAAGCGGAGCGGGGCAGACTTCATGCCCACCACCCACCATGTGGGCTGGGGGAAATTACAGTCAGAGGGGATCCCATGAGGCTGACCCTCACATCTGGATCTCCAGGGGTGCCTGCTGTTAGCCTGTTATGTTCCATTTATATGACTGAATATTAAAAGCGAGGAAGCCAGTGGTGTGTCTCCCACCTGGATGTGTCAGGAAACTCCACGGCTATTAATCACTTGGTAACTTCTCACTGTGCCAGCGTGAAGACAGCTGTATCAGGTAACCTCAGACACGAAGCCTTTCCACATGTTACCGTTAAATTAAAACCTGGTAGGTTGGAATGACTCCAGAGTAGAACAGAATAAATCTGATTAGCAGAGGGGGAGTTCGCCCATTTGTTATGCGGTTTCTAAGATTCCTGCTGGAGTCCTCTCCCCGCCCCCACCTTTCCTTGCCAGGCACCTGCAAGAGGCTGTTTCTCAGAGGGGCAGCAAAGGAGGCAGCAAGTCCCGGCACCATGCAGACCCAGGTCCGAGTTCTGGCTCTGGGGCTTATCAGTTTTCTGACCTTAGGACCACGACCTTGTGAATTTCTGTCATGTGTAAATGAGGCAAGAGAGCAAACCACCATCTTTCGGGTTCGTTGCCGAGTTTCTCCACGTTAGCCCTGGTGACATTTGAGACCGCGTAACTTCCTCATGTGGGGGCCGTCGTGTGCCCTGTAGGATACTGAGCAGCATCTCGGGGCTCTCCCCACCACGTGCCAGTAGCACCCCTAAGCCAGCCGCGACCACTACATGTGTCCCTTGGTGTAAGCGCTTTCGTAGAAATGTGTTCTTACCTAACACCCTGGGTCAGTGTTTTTAAAAACTGAGTGTCACGATCATGAAATCAATTTCTAGGTCATGGCCATCATTTTAAATAACAGGAGAGAGTAGAACAGAAACCAGAAAGGGAACAGCACCTATTGTAAGGATATGAAGTATTATTGGTGAAACTTTGGTGTCTGTGTGCGTGTGTGTGTGTGTTGTGGATGCTGGGTTGTGATTTAACACCTTTTTTTTTTTTTTACCATGTGGCTCTAAAGTTTGAAGGTCATTAACTTCGACCTTCCTCAAGAGTTGTTCCAAGAAAGAGCCAATGAGGGATCATTTCACTTCTTCATCTTCTAATTATTAGAATTACTCAGGAACTACATTCACTGAATTCCATGATGACCCATCATGGGTTCTCCTTAGCATTTAAGCCCCAGAGAAATATGCCTCCTTCCTTGTCAGGGGTGCGCAGGCTCATGGTTCAGGAGGCTAAATCAACTGCTGTGTTTCTTCCTCACCTTAATGCTGGAGGCCGCAGGTTAAGTGTTCAACCCAACCACAGTGAGTGTCCTTAGTCAGGATTCCAAACTGACACCCTTTCGCAACGGTCTTTGCCTTGCCTTATGGGAGTGATTTTCAGATGGTTCTCAGCCTGTCCTGTGAGTGTAATGATGTGTCCCATAGCCCTTTTGGGGGGGGCATCTGGAACCTAAATTGATCAAACAACCCAGGATCTAACAACAAAATCACAGAACTCTGCTGGCCGCCCACACAAGGGCAGAAGGCACAGTTACTGTGCTTGGAGATTTTGTTTTCCCGTGCGCAGAACACACGCTCTCCCCTCGGCATCCCTGACCTCTACTCAAGGATCACTGTGCGCCCATCATGGTGCCACTGGCTGTGAGCGATTCTCCTGTCCCATGGGGAAGAGCATTGGTGACAGGGGTGCTTGGGCCCCTCCTTATCTCCATTTTCCAGGGGAGAAGACATGCGCAGAGAGGCTAAGTGGCTTGCCCACCACCCTGACTCAAACCTCGTCCTCTTTGCCGCTGTCCCATCCATCCCGTCACCCTCACGCCACCTCCGGCAGGCATCTGCCCTTCGGGATCCCCGCACAGCTGCCCTTAGAGGACACACTTTCCCCCTTTCCCACCAAGACGCTATGTACGCGGCTAGCAATTAGGGGTGATGTTTATGACATCGCACACAAGCCGCCTTTTATCTTTCCCAGCTCCCTTTGTTTATATATTAAACGGAACCACGCTCACCCTCTTCGAAGGAAGGAGAGGCAGCGATGTGGGATGAATCTCTCAGAAGTGGAGTTTGACGGTGAGTGAAAGGTTTATTCCAATGAGAGGGTACGGGGACCGGTCACATGCCTGTCACTTATAGCGTCGTGATGTGCTCTATGCCATTAACTTTTAATTAACTCAATTAGAGCAGAGTGTCTGACACCACAATGAGCACATCTGAACACCCCTGTTGGTGTCATGTTGAATTAATGTCTCTGAATGGCAGTGTCTCTTCTTGCATTACTGGTTTGCTACCCTGGTTCTGTTCATTGTCCCCGGCACCGAACGTGTTGGTCCCTTCTGAGCTGTGCCCATGGTCCCCTGTGCACACTCATCCCCCGAAAGCCACCTCTCAGACAGGACACTGCACACCAAGCCCTTCACAGATGTCCTTCCTCGTATGTGGACAAGCAGCAACGCCATTATCCATGCAGGTCTCCGCTGGTATTTTTCTCCCCCTCATGCATCCACTAAACTGCTTAGAAAGGGGTAGACTAATCTTTTAAGTGGTTTCACCTTAATAATCAGAAAGCAGGACTGTTAACGTAGGCCACTTTCGAGGGTTGCAATTTCAAACCTGATACAGCTTTCTTGGCTCTTTAGCTGAAAATATTAGTTGTCAGAATGGTATTTTGCAGCCAGACTTGAGCTAGGCTGCTGTAAAGCTATGGTTTTCCAGTAAATCAATGCCTTCACTCATCTTTTTTTTTTTTTTAAAGATTTTTTATTTATTTGTCAGAGAGAGAGAATACACACCAGCAGGTAGAGAGGCAGGCAGAGAGAGAGGAGGAAGCAGGCTCCCCGCCGAGCAAGGAGCCCGATGCGGGACTCGATCCCAGGACCCCAGGATCATGACCTGAGCCGAAGGCAGCGGCTTAACCAACTGAGCCACCCAGGCGTCCTGCCTTCACTCATCTTAATGAGCATTATTACTACAATTCACTCCCTCAATTAAAAAAAAAATAGCTCAAAACAACCCCCCATTTGTGCTTGGTTATGAAGGCCTGGTTTCATCTATCACCATGCACATTTAATCAAGAGTATGCAAAAATAAATCTTTAAAGTGATCACCACTGCTGGTGTGTGGTCTCACTGGTTTGTCTTCCTAACGGAGTCACGGAAGCACCTTCCCCTGACAGGTTTCCTTCGAGAACTTCTCAGGTTGGAGACCCTGCTTCGGAGAACTCGGGCAGATGGGGACAAAGAATGGAGCTTAAACGCGGGAGCGGGTGGAGAGAGGATGACATCCCTGAGCCTTGGCCTTTGGGATTGGTGTGAATGCGCCTTACATTACTATCTTATCCTTCCACTTTTAGTAAAACAAAAAATACAGGTGGATTCCACTTAAGCTGAAGTATACAGTCCTTCTTTGAATTTGCCAAACAAACCATGATTTTCCCTCCTCTTAACCTTTGCACAGTCTGTTCCTCCGTCCACGAACCACCACTTTCTCTGTTTGACGAACTCCTGCTCGCCCTTGCGAAAGAAGGATCAGGCACTTAACATGAGAGCATTTGTGAGCCCGAATAACCTCAAAGAATCAATTCCTCATGAATACATACTTCAGATCTTTGAAAAAAATCACGGATGCTGAGCTGATTTATAGATACCCGCGCAATCTCTAACAGCCACGGGAGGTTGGGTGCCTGTGAAGTCCTTCTAGGTTTGATCACAATCAGGCCACCGGCTTCCCCTCTCTGATGTCTACTGTGTGCCGAGTACATTGCCATATATCTGACCTACACTGTCCCGTGTAATCTTCAGAAGAGCCATATGTGTTAGGAGCCAATCCCACTTTACAGACAAGGAGACAGAAAGAGCCAGGGAGCTTGTCCCCACCAGGAAATGGCAGAGCTGGCCACTGCACCCAGCCCTCCTCATACCACAGTGCCAACTTCATCACGAGTACCGAAAATGTCACAACCGAAGTCCCATTTTCTTACTCATCCTGCTATCGAACGGGAAAGCAATGAATCTAGATGCCAAGATGGTGATTTTCAAGGCTTACGGAAGTTGCTGACATCTGGCCTAGCACAGGCTTGCAGAAGGAGCCAAGCTAGAGGAGGGCAGTAATCAAGGCTGTAGGACGGGTGAGCCATTCTTTGCTGAACGTGATGCCAGCGACTTTGTCCTGTGGAGTAAATGCCAAATCCCTGAATGTGTTCATGAAGACATCTTCCAACGTTTAAAAGCCTTAATTGTCTTTATCTGTGGGAAAGCCATTTTTTGCACGCATTCCTAATTTTCTAATGCAAATGCAAACACCCACCTTGCAGCCAACCCTAGTTTCAAGCTGGGGAAGGGGATGGGGGTCTGACTGTTTGGGGCATCTCTCCACTTCTCTTTTTAATTGCAGAGCCCACTGCCATGGCCCCACAGCCCACGCTGAGAAAAGTCCTAATGTGCCCAGACTCGGTACAATTAGTTTCAAGGACTGAATCCTCAATCTTTTCATTAGTCAATTTCCTCTATAGTCAGTATTTTTTATTAAAAATAATAGCGAGAGGTTTTGTGCCTTCCTGCTGCTTTGTGAGCCATCTGCCACAGACACCTTGGGCAAAGAAGCTACGAAAAGCATGAGGAGAACTTTGATCAGAAGAAAAAAAAGAAAAACAACAAAAAACAAGAGAGAGCTGGCCTCTTGCTTTTGGGCAGATGAATTTCAGCATCTCCCCCAGCATTTTTCCCTGGTAGGGACATTTTTACAAGGACTTTAATTGATCCTATTAGGCTTGGTATAGGAATCAGTTATCTTTAGAGTTACCGTCGGCCAGTAAGAGGCTGGGTGAGTCACTTTTATTGTTGGTCTCAAATTGGAAGAAACACAAAGAAACTAAGCAAAATCCTGGAGAAATATTGAACAGATTCGAGGTTTGAGTTTTTTTACAAGTGTATTTATACCCCATCTCCAGGCACGTTGGATCTGAAGCAGCTTGTGCAGCAAAGCGTGGTAGTGGGGAATTACAAGTAGCTGGAAAGAAGGATCAGAGAGAAGAGAAAAGGAGAGAATATCGACATTGCGGGCCGTCCTCAGATGTCACTATGGCGGAAGGACCACTCTGACCCTGTGCGTCTAGTCGGCCAAAGCCAAAGGGAGGAGTATGGTGGGTAAATGCCGCAAATTGCTCTCGGGGATGGTGGGTGGGGAAGAACGCAGGCACGTTATCAGATCACGAGTCTTGCCAGAGGACCCTAGCGCCATAAACCCCCGCAGCCACCAAGCGCGGCCTCCTGCATCACAGGGCAGCTCAGGGACCTAGCCGCAGACCATCCGCCAGCCAGGGGGACGGCCAAGGCTCGGTGACTAATAAAACGGAGCTGCTCACCTCATTCCCACACCGAGGTACCCTCCTTGTGTCAGAGACTCGGGCCAGACCCAAGACCACTCCTTCTCTTGGCCTCAGTGGGCCGGCTCCCTACAATTTGATCCTGAGCAGGTCAGTATTACCGGAAATGTTTGGGAGCATCAGATCGCATCATCGGTAGGTACTACGTAGGTGTGAGCATGAGCACAGACGGCAGAGGGCCCTGAGTTTTCCAGAGATGCGCACGTCTCACACACAGGACCCGCACATGTGCACAGACAGCTGTGTGCGCGTCATGGCGCGGCGCCGTGGAAATCACCGTCATAGCAGTAGCCAACGCTCAGAGACCATCCTGTGTACCAGACCCTGTTCTAGCATGTCCTGGGGTCTTAGTTAAGGGCGTCGGGAGCATGGCAGCAGCCTCTCTGGTCGAACCACCGCAAACTGACACCTGAAAAAGCCACGTGGCTGGTGAAGCAGCACCCCCATCCCCCCAGGCTAGGCAACCCACAGGTGCACGGCTCCCTAATGCCATCAACTCCGCCCTGCTTCACTCTCCCACGTGCTTAACAACCAGCTGCACAGGCATCCTATGGCTAGTGTGCCGGGTCTCTGGGCAGGACCACGCATGCTGCCTCCTGCTTCCATCAGAACTGGTGAGAAGTGCAGGGGCAGAAAGAGGCTTTCTAGGGTCAGAGTCACGTGAACACTGAGCATTCAGGTGCAGAATCCAGAAGAATAGGCCCAGGGTAACTGCCCCGAGATGCCACACCCAGCCGGGACAAAGTCCCCCTGCAAACTGTGAGCCCATGGGAAGCCTTTTAAGGATTGATGAGACAGGAAAAAAATGCAGCTTGGAAAATCTTGATACAAAAAAAAAAAAAAAAAAAAAAGCCTGCATTCTTGCTTTCTTTTAAAGATTTTATTTTTAAGTAATCTCTACATCCAACTTGGGATTTGAACTCACAACCCCAAGATCAAGAGTCACCTGTTCCACCCACTGAGCCAGCCAGATTCCCCCCGCCACCCACCCCCCTCCCCCGGAAAAGCAACTTTTTTAAAAACTGAATTTAACCTTGTTTTAAAGTTTTCCCCAACTACTGTATTTTGAGGAGGACGGCAATAATAACAATAGTAATAAGAGTTATGGTTTTCTCCTGTTTACTGAGTGCCTTCTCGGGGCCAGGAGCTATGTTATGGGCTTGACCCACGCTGCCTCCAGCCACCCAGGGCCCTGTGAGCGAGCTCTGGAGAGCAGACCTGCTTTGAAAATCAGAACTCAGAAGTCCGAATAGTTGAGGTCACCCGCCCAAAGACAGATGGGGTTGGAAAATAAGGCCATATGCCTCCTGAGCCCTTTGTTGTAACTGGAGACTTGTTATCCTCAGCACTATTGACATAGGGACAAGGTCATTCTTTCGGGGGTGGAACAGGGTGCTGTCCCATGCACCACGGGATGCCGAGTGGCACCCTTATGCTCTACATGCTACTAGCACTCCCCCCGCCGTTCATGACAATCAAAAATCCAGACTTTGCCAAATGTTCTCTGGGGGGTAATCAATCATCCCGTGCACCCCCAATCAGGCTGAGCCTTAATCAATGTGCTCCACCCCCCCCCCTTGGCTGGGATGCCAACATCTACCAATGGGTCACATCACACAATGGCTTGTGACACCTGATGTGGCCCAGCTTGATCTTTAAAGGCCTCAGTGGTCTTTAGCACAAGAGAGGATGATGAGATTTGCTTTAAAAAACAGGTGCAGTCCTAAAATGTTTTCCATAAACACAAGTTCATAATGGTTTTAAGATGATCATCCTTGCTTAATAAAATCTTATTTCCCCATTTGCATTCATTAGAAAGTTATGGCCATGATTATATTAACCATAATATCCTAATAAATACTTGCCTAAAGATGCAGCAAACACATCAAGAGAGATTAAAACTTTCTCTTCAAATTTTAAAAATGCCATGCATATCCTAAAATAAAAATATACCTGGGGTAGGGAGGCTAGCTCATATGCATGCTTGGTACAGAGGCGTAAGGACAGAAAGGGGGACATTGTAAAAGCTGGTTTTCTTGCAGAGCTTAACCCAGTTGTAGATGCCTACACAGGGTGAACTAGCCTCTGAGGGTCTTCCAGGGGATCAGAGAGAGGTACAACCTCTGGGTCTACATGTTAAGTGCTTGAACAGCTCAGCTGGGTGAGGGAAGTCACTTTTCCCCATATGTACCTTCCTCCAGGCAACCCCAGCTCTGTGCCCCACCCATGTAACCTGGAGCAGCGCCCGATTCTACCACCAGAGTTCTCCTAGCCCCTCTCCTGGAACTAAGCCTCCAGCTGCCATCCAATGGTGGTCACCAAGGTGGGGAGATAGTGTCTCTGTTCCCCAGCCCAGCCACCTCCCGCTCAGAGGCCTAGGCTCTCAGATAGGACCCCCCGAGACAGGTAACTCTACTCCTGATAGTTCTTCAGCTCTATGGGGAAGCTAACTGGGACTGACAGCATCTTATCTTAAACACAGTGATAATTCACAATTACTGTCACCCTAACACCCCATGGCTACAATCATTAGGCTCCAGACCTTGGTACCAACAGTCTTAGGTCATTAGGGTTATTGACCCCTTTGTCTCTCTCTCTCACGTCCCTATTGCAAAGAAACAACTATTTGGTTGGTCAGTGACACTGCCGTTTTAGGGGCTGTTAGCCAAGTGTTTATAGAAAGAACCTATAGTTACAAGGTTAACAGATGCGGCTCTTACTGGGAAGATCTCATCCAAACAGGAGACTTAAACTGTTTTGGATCCAATTTTTGTTTTTGTTTTGTGTATTATGTGTGTGTGTGTGTGTGTGTGTGTGTGTGTATAATCTCTAACACCAATGTCAAAGTTTGCAAACACTACTTGTTCCAAGAATGCAAAATTTGTAAAGTCTAGCTTATTGTAATTTCCAGCACCATTGTCTTAGAATAGACATCGTTCAGAGACAGAGATGTTCATTCTCAGTCATGTGGTGCTGAGCCTTGGTTCCTCCTTGGGTGTGTTTGATTTGCTCTTCTGAGTGTCCATTTGCTTCACCTGCAAATTGGCTATATGGATGGGAGCTCTCTTGTAAGCTTGTAGATAAATCAGTGAAACTTTAACAGAGTACTTCGAGCAGAGAAAGCCACGGTCATTAGTGACTGTACAGAGCACTTGAAGTTTACTGGGGCAGTGCTGTGCTAGTGAATGGTTAATAAGACCAGCTCTCTGAGAATGTGAAAAAGCCTTGGGTTATACTGTCCTTCCCCCACCACCCCCCGATGGTGCAAACATTCCTATCACAGCTGATACTGGGCTACAAATGCCAAACATGGGATTGGAAAGAGATTCTAACAATCACTGTGAGAACTGGTAGGGCACAATATCCTCTTCTTTGCCTGGCTGATGGATCTCAAAAACAGGTTCTGCGTGACACGTAACTTATAACTTGCTAAAGAGAATCAAGTACTGGGAAGCACTCGAGGAAAGCTAAGGTTGAGGTCCAGGCGCCGAACACTTGGTGTGAGATTCTGGGGGAGAACCCTGAGCTGCCAGGATAGGAAATGGCATTGCATTTTTCCTCGACTCAAAACTGTTCTTTAAACATTATTATTTTTATTTTATTTTATTAAAGATTTTATTTATTTGACAGAGGGAGAGAGATCACAAGTAGGCAGAGAGGCAGGCAGAGAGAAAGGAAGGGAAGCAGGCTCCCTGCTGAGCAGGGAGCCCGATGCGGGGCTCGATCCCAGGACCCTGGGATCATGACCTGAGCCGAAGGCAGAGGCTTTAACCCACTGAGCCACCCAGGCGCCCCTCACTCAAAACTATTCTTAAGGATCATGGAGAGACCACAACTTCCAGTTCAGTCCTTGAGGACAAAGAAATGGGATGAGGGATTATGGACTCAAAGAATGAAAGACATTAGCAGATTTTTTGCCAGAAATAAAGGCACACGGTTAACGCTGGGTTTAGTTTTTGGGGATACACCAAGGAGACGGTGCAAAGGTTCATCTGCCAATGATCCACGCGGGCAGTGGACAACACTGGTTTTTAGGAGAGAGCTCCTGGCAGGACAGGGGAGCTCCCCACTTACATAAGTGCTGGGTGGTGAGGCTGTGGGTTTGGTTAAGATTGGAAAAGACAGAAATAGAAAAAAGGAAAGGGGAGAAACTTGGGGAAGTCTCTGAGATGAGAGGAACAGAAGTTCATGAGTGTTTCGGGGTAAAGTTTCTGAGACACAAGGGGAACCTGGAACGTTAGAAGCACAGGGTCTAAGAGGAAAGAGGTTTGCTACATTGTCTGAATTCTCTTCATCTGTCAACCTATGGATGAGGCTTTCTTTAGTCTTACTTTGTTTTGCGGTTATTAACTTCGTGAAATAATTTTTAGCCTGCTGCCCTTCCACCTGCATATCACAGTACTTCCTGTTGGGGCTTTGGTGCTAGGGACTGAGGGCAAGTCTCTGATCAGCTCCCAGGAACACAGGCAAGGCTGCTCACAGCCGCAAAGATACATCCACTCCCGAAGAACACCGCCCCGGAGTTTAAGATTTTGATTTCTCCTCTGTTCTCTCTCCTTCTCCCTGCAGGCAAACATACGCGCGCTGTTCTGTCTCTTCCTGATCTCCTACAAAAAGGAGATCCTTGCCGCTCTCCTTGCCCTAGTTCCCACTGATGGGAGCAATGGGGCTGTGAGCGGAAAGGCCAGTGGGTTCCCACACCCTACTGATCGGGCGGAGGTGGATGGGGTCCCTCAGAAACCAGATTCATCTCGTCTTCCCCACACTGTCCTTTCTCTTCTTCTGCCCAGCAGCCGTATCCCCTGGACTTCCGAGACAGAGCTGTGTAGACAGCGGGACAAAGGACCCTATTATACCGGTGACATTTTAAGAGCAGCAGCTCTCTTTAGGAATCATCTGTCCTTCAGAGGCACGTTGTTATTCGCCACAACTAACTAGCTGACGTTCAGGGAGGTGCATTCAGGCTCTAGGTTTCTGGACGTGTCACTGAAACATTGTTTTTTGGGCCGATTGAAAGGACTTAGAACTATGGGTGGGGTGGACACCATTAATGAGGGAAGCCAATTCACATATCCAAGATCCAATTCAAAATAAACCACATCGTTAAAAATGATACAGATGATGACTTCTCTCTTTTTTTTCCCTAGGCTTCATGGAAAACCCGAAGTAACCCCAGATGGGAAAAATAATAAGTCAAATATTTATTTATTTATTTATTTATTTATTTATTTATTTTTAAAGATTTTATTTATTTATTTGACAGAGATCACAAGTAGTCAGAGAGGCAGGCAGAGAGAGAGGGGGAAGCAGGCTCCCCGCTGTGCAGAGAGCCTGATGTGGGGCTTGATCCCAGGACCCTGAGATCATGACCTGAGCTGAAGGCAGAGGATTTAACCCACTGAGCCACCCAGGCACCCCAATAAGCCAAATATTTAAAGGTGATTTACTGCAGGGTGGCGGCTGGGGGTGTGATATGTGAATCTGGGTAACATACATGTCTAAAAGATGTTTTACAGCTGATGTGCCAAACTCTGTGTCCATGTTTTTTTCCCATAAAAATGACGATGGGCCCCACACTCAAGATGTCCAGGATATAACAGGGAGGAGAGTTACAGAATCATGACACAGGTGGGGGGGTACGTGCCATCAAAGCACATGCAAAGTCAGGCCCTCACCAAATCTGCTTTTAATGCTTCCGGCTCCTCATAACTGGGCCACTGAGATCCCCATTTAGAGCTCGTTCTCCCCACGTGTCCAAGTTAATTATATCTGGTGCAGAATAGGTACTTATAGGCCCTTCCCATCAGTGGGCTTCGATGAAATGACCTGCCAAAAGCCCAAATCTCCTTTCTCTCTAATCAGATCTGCAAATGGGTTCTCCCCTTCTTTCTGGGATGGCATAGATCAAAGAATCTTTCATTCTAAAAATTCATAGGATCCCTCTGTTTGGAGCTTAAAACCTGACTCAAACTTCTGACATCCATTTTCAGCCCTCCTCCAAATCAAATCAGACATCTCTCCTGGTTCATGTAAATCATTACCAGAATGTGGAAGCCACTCCAACTCCCCATTAGCAATGGGTGTGCAAAGGCACTGGGGCAGCAGGTGACACTGAAGAAACAACAAGCAGTTCACCGTGGCAAAAGCAGAAGCAGTATCTGGTAGGACTGGAGTGGAAGGGGAAGGAGAATTGAAGAAGGAAGAAGACGGTGCAGAGTCTATGTCCCATATGGACTTATGCCGAAGTCAACAAAGAAGCCCTGGTGGTTTAAGCAAGAAATCATCAGATCCAGTGTGAAGCTACTGGCAGCAACATTGGAGAAGACTAGACATAGGTGTCTCAAAGCCAAAAGGGAGTGTCTCACCTGTTTGCCTGAGTCACAGTAAGCATTACACTCGACAAAGTGATGCTGGATGGAACCAGAGAAGACGGATTTCATAGGTCAAACCAATAGGAATTGGTGATTGCTTCTAAAAGTATACGTTCTGGAAGCCAACCAACCCCAAAGCAAATGGAGGTGAATGAACCACAGAGAAGCACAGAGATGAAGAGTGTCAGGCCAAGGGTATGACTCAGACATTACGGAATCTCAGGGAAGGCAGAAGTGGGCAGAGCAGAAAATCCAGGTGAGGCCGCGATGAGGATACGATCAGGGATGTGGTTGCAAACGCAGATCGAAGCAGGCCAGGAAGGAAATAACCATATACCACTGGAATGGGGAAAATAGTAAATTTTACTAACAAAAATACTGTGTCCTTTTCAAGATTTCACATAAAAATGTCCCACAGGTGAGTTTTTAAAGCTTCCTCTTAGAAAACCTTAGTGCAAATTGGGATCTTGTTTTATCCATGATTCTAAAGCGAATGCATCCAGAGGATGAATAAATTCCAGTCTTAATACTTAACGAAATAAAAGCCTTTTGCAGGGGCACCTGGGGGGCTCAGTCAATTAAGTGTCTGCCTTCTGCTTAGGCCGTGATCTCAGGGTCCCAGGATCAAGCTCTACACATTGGGTTTCTCTGCCCAGTGGGCAATCTGCTTCTTCTACTGCCTCTGCCTGCCCCGCCCCCCAGCTCATGCTCTCTCTCTCTCTCAAATAAATAAATAAAATCTTTAAAAAAGTTAAAGCCTATTCTAAAATCTTGATTGTAACAATAAATAAGAACTAATTCAGATTTAGGCAAAAAACGTCCTGGCTACAAGGAACACGAATTCGATTAGGCTTTTTAATATGCTGAAAACACATTTAAAGTGTATTTCAAAGCTCCAGATCTAACCCTGGTTAATGTCCCCTGCGTGGAGAAACAATTTGAATTTCCATTTCAAATGAGAAGGCCAATTATTTAGTTAACAGAGGATGCCTTGACTATAGGTTTGTACAGACCACAGCTAACCGTTCTAAGTCTGATGGGTTTGTTCCAAGGAGCCCACATCAGCTTCAGCATTTTCTCTCTAAGTACCTCTGAGCAACGTCTAAGACATTAACTGAAATTAACCATTATCTGTCCGTGCTGAAGTGTAAAGTAAAAGATAAATCATAAATTTTAAAATGGTCTTTTCCTGCAATGGATTTTCTCCAGTGTTGGACGTCAAGTTTAATGAGACTGGTATCATCTTCCCACCAAAACTTCCTGTGCTCATTTCCTACAAAGCGAACGTCTTCTAAGATGCTTGGTAAAGGGATGGGGGGAGGGGTTGCCCCTGGCCAGGTGAGGCTGCACCCTTAGAACCGACAGGTAAAGAAGCCAGTTTAACTGACAGGTGCAGAAAGGAGCTAACACACAGGGCCAGAGTCACCTGTCCCTCCAAACACTTGCTTCCAAGGATGTGTCTTGCCTGGCATCTGGAACTTGGATTTGGGGAAGGTTGTCACTATTCCCTGATGGGAGGGATTCACTGTGCCTGACCTGTCTGGGCAGAAAGACATGGTTTATGCCGGATTCCTTCCAGAAGTCTGCAATCTTGCCCCTGCCAGGCAGAGGATGTCTATTTTGCCAGTCCTCGATAACACCCCGGGCTCTCAGTCTCCAGTGAGGCTCTGTAGCAGGTGCTCCCGAGCGGACACAGTCTGTGCTGGGAGAACCAAGTCCGTCCTGCATGGTGACTGGCTTAGGAAAGGGCCCCTGCACTTTACACCTATTTCCTTAGAGCTTCGCTTGACGCATCTCTTCCGGGTGCGGATTCTGCTCGGTCTCCTTCCACTGCACTGATGTGTATCTGTGGAAAGGACCACAGGCCGAGTGCACGAGTTCTAGAGAACTACCACAAGTGGGGGTGGGCTCGGGGACCCGGACACACAGCATCCACCCACACTTTTCCAGAAACGGTGTTCTATGGAACATAGGGAAACACGGCTCTGTGGGCCAGATGGATGGAGAGAAGGCGTGTCCAACAGAGCGCCGTTCCTGGCGGAGAAGACAGCGGACGGCTCGGTGAGACGGTCCCTCCGACACTGGTATCAATAATAACATAATTCTGGGCAAACAGGAATTCCTGACGCCACGCCTCAGAGCATCAGCCACATGCTGTGCGCAGCGCCCCGCTCCCGCGGCCGCGCACCGACGGATCGCTGGAGGAATGCCTCACAAAGTGCTGTGCCGACACGGTCAAGTCCATCGAAGGCCGCCTGCGGGCTGCTCAGAAGCTGAAACAAACACCACGAGGAGAGCCGGAGCTGGAGACGGACGTGTGGAGCCCGTCGGCGATGAAACCCAAACGGAGGCAGGAAGAAAGCGGTCCGCGCACCGAGGCCGGGCAGAAAGCTGGCCCTCGCATCCCGTTTCTCATTTCCGAGGCAGGGGTGCGGCGGGGCGTCAGGATTCTTCTCTGCAGATAGGCCTGGGCGTGAAGCCCTTCTCCGCCAAGTCGGGGGAGCCCCCCGCAAAGCCTTCTGGGCTCACGCGATGCGGCAGCTGTGAAAGAGTCTCGTCCCAGGCCAGCTGGACAGTGTTGGGTCCGCGGATTTCTTACCCCAGCGACACCAGACGCTGCGATCCCACATCTGATCTCCACCTAAGTACAATGGCCTTCCGTTCCAGCTTGCCAGGACCAGGCTCCCCCGAGGACTAAGCACGTCCTGCGTGAGCCACTTAACCTGTCTGTGCCTCGGGTCCTGCAATGGCCCATGAGGGCAGGAACGGTACCTGCTTCACTGGGTTCTATTAAGGGCGAGGGACGCTGCCTGCCGGGTCTCTGCACACAGTACGTGCTGGAAAACGTGAGCTGCTTGGGACGGGGCTCCCATTTGAGCCAGGGAAGACGAGAAACCAGCCGAAGGGGCAACTGTGCCAGTGGTGTGGACGTCTGTTTCCCAAGAAAGACGTCGGTTGGTTGCGCTCTTCTCTCCTGCCAATCTGGAAGCAGCTCCTGGATCGTCCCAGCACAGACCTCTGTTACGGGCTGAGCTCTGCGCCCCTGAATTTCCCATGTTGAAGCTTTCAACCCCAATACAAATATACTTGGGGACTTCAAAGGGGTCATTAAGGTTAAGCGAGGCCACTAGGTGTGGGGCCCTCATCCCGTATGACCCGTGTCCCTATCATGGGAGGAAGACACACCACGGCGCACACACAGAAGAGAGGTCGTGTGAGGTCACAGCAAAGAGACAGAGGCCTGGGAAAAAAACAACCCTCTGATACGTGGGCTTGGACTTCCGGCCTCCAGGACGGTGAGAATAAATTTCTGTGGTTTCGGTGCCAGTCCGTGGCCTTGTGTTACGGCGGCCGAAGCTGACTAACACAGTCTCCAAGATGACAATCTCCCAAAACAGCTTCTGGGGATTCTCCCAGAGGCTGCTGCTGTCCCTGGCGCCAAGACTTCTGCCTGTCCCCTGGGGACCCTCCCTCACTGATGGGATGGCCCGAAGGCACCCTGGATCTTGTGGCTGCCGCTGTCATTGGTGGGCTCGCTCTCTGAGGCTCTCACCCCCCTCCCTGTAAGCCCAGCCCATTCTGACTGGACCACTCACCTCCTCTAAACACGTCTGCTTTAGAAAAATTTGGTTTCAGTTTACACTGGCTACAATTCAGAAAATGTTGGAGGAAACCCTTTAGCACCATTAGACGACCAATGTGTTTATCTAAGAGCATTGTGACATGGCACAGGCTTCCTCTGGGCGCCTGCTCCTCTCAGTCACCCCACCTCCTTCCTCCTCCTCCTCCCCTTCTCAAACATATTGAACTCACTTCTTCCCCAGGGCCTTTGCATGTGCTGTCAGGGCTGCTGAAAGGGGTCCAGGCCCCCGGGAAAGAATTGGGGCCACTCAAGCAAAAGCAAAGGTAGATCTGCTAAAAATATTTCCCTAGGATTCTCCCTGAGCTCCTTCCCAGACGTGTAGGACCCTGTCTTCTGTAATATTCTCTGCCCAGTCTGGCTGGCTGCTCTGCTGTGTGGCTCCCTTGCCATGCAGATTTCTTCAGAGCTCACATCCTCCTTCATCAGGCCTCTCCTTAAATGTCTCCTGTTCACAAAGGCCAACCCGAACCATCACATATAAAACAGGCTGTCGTTCACTTGTTGCTTTTTCTGTCCTCCTCACCCGGTTTAACTTTACTTGGGGGCATTAATCACTACCTGCGTGCTCTCTGGCTGTACGTTCCTGAAAGCAGGAACTCTGGGTCATTGCTTAGTGCCCTGAACAGGATTTCACAGTTTGTAGGAGTGGAACAGCCACCTGCTGAATTCATGAGTGTGTGAGTGAGTGAGTTGGGGGTGGGTGGGACAAATAAGCACCCTTCAGAACAGAGTCACAGGAACTAGACCGGCTCTAAAGATGCCCTCCTTTCTGTCTTCTTGACATGCCAGGGACCCCAGAACACCTGAGAAAGGTCTGTAGTTACACAGAGCTACACAGAGCAAGCCAGTACGATGTCCCCGGCTCTCCGGGGAACCAAAGAAGACCATCCTGGGTCATGGAGTTGTGACTCTTACCATGGTAAATGGATGTTTTTTTCAGATTAAAAGATATTAATTGCTTTTGGTAGACAATCGGTGTTGAAAAAGGGCTTTCTCCTCTTCCCTCACATGCTGGTGGCCAAGCCTCTGGGCAGTGGAGAGCTGACTGCATTCCCTCCTGCCATTCGTCTTTTTTATTTCCGACTTGAGGAGCGAACCCTGCTGCTCTCCCTCTGCAGTGATAACTTACACCCGAGCCACTGCAGATCTCTCACATTAATGAAACCTTGCTCTGTTTCTCTTAAGAATGACATGGGCAGGGCTGTTAAACAGCCAGTGTGACAAGACGGACAGGACAGTGTCTTCGGAGTGGGAAGTGAAGCATGAGCCCCCCCCACCCCACCCCACCCGGCTCTGATTCTTGGCTTCTGAAGCTTTCCTTGAGGGTATGACCAGGAAGCCTTCAACAGCGCACACAGGACAGTCCACAGTGGCTGACTGATCTCTCCGATCTGAAAAAGAAATTCATTCAAGGCCCCGACTCTGCTCTTAGCCCAGAGGTGAGGACGACAGGATGCCTGTGTTCTTTACAACTAAAGTCAGAACCGAAGAAGGCTGTCTGGCCTCTGTCTCGGTCAGAGCTGGTTCTCTAGGATTTGGAGACAGCTTAATGCAGAAAAGAAGAAAGTATTCAAAAAGGGATATTCATTATCTTAAAACACAAGTCAAGATTCGTTGAATAAATAGAGAGTCTGAAAGATTCAACTCAATCAGAATTTTCTGGGGGTTGAGATGAGAGAGACTAGGGTCTTCTCTGCTTATCCAGCCCAGAACCTACCTGGAACCAACCTGTGTAAGAAACAAAGACCACTGTGGAGACACTCCCGCTCACACACTCATGAGTTGTCCCTAGGATTTCAGCTGCTGCTGGAGATCCTGTCTCAACAAACAAGAGCGGCTCACCTAATAGGCCAGCATTAAGAGGAAAAGCGAGACCCTTTCCTCAGTCCCCATCTCATTCTCTTGACAGAACAGAGCTTGACAACCAAGCATTCCAGGAACACAGTGCAACAGGAAGCCAGCGGACCTTGACATTGGAACACATGGGAATAAATGCCCACTCTTCTGCCTTCTAGTTGGTGATATGACCCCAAGCAGAGTTACATCACATCTCTGAGCCTCATTTCTTCAAAGCGCAGCCGTGTAAAGCCCGGATGAATTACCAGAATCAAAAGCACACACAGGGGCGCCTGGGGGGCTCAGTGGGTTAAAGCCTCTGCCTTTGGCTCAGGTCATGATGTCAGGGTCCTGGGATCGAGCCCCACATCGGGCTCTCTGCTCAGCGGGGAGCCTGCTTCCCCCACCCCCTGCCTGCCTCTCTGCCTACTTGTGATCTCTCTCTGTCAAATAAATAAATAAAATCTTTAAAAAAAAAAGACACCCAGGATGTTTAGCAAAGCATCCATTAGATGCTCAGTTCCATGCCCTCAACATATAGTATCTCCTTTCATCCTGACAAAAGCTCTAGGAAGTAGGTCCTATCATTTCTCCCTTCCACAGATGAGGAAACCAAAGCCCACAGATTAAGCCACTTTCCCTGAAGGACACAGCTAGTAAGAGGTAAAGCTAATGGAACACAGACTTGCGTGATGCTACGGGTGGCGTTTTCGCCCATGGTTTCCTGGATCTGCAGTTACCTATAGGGTAGCCAGTAGCCATGAGACCATTTAAATTAAAATGAACTAAAATTAAATAAAGAGAAAAGTTCAGTTTCATAATTATATTAGCCATGGTTCCCGAGCTCGCTACCTACCATACTGGACTCCCCTACAATGGACAGCAAGACACAGACATTTCCGTAACTGCACAAAGTTCCCGTGGACCACACTTGTCCAGGGCCTCCCCGATATGCCAGGCAGTGGGTTTAGGAAGGCACTAATGCACGTGAAGTCTGACAATGCTAAAATACACACTGGCTTCACCAGACTCGATCGCAGGAGCTCATCTGGGTTGCGGGGAAGCTGAAGGTGACTCAGTCTGGGGGTCCACGTCAAGGAGAAAAATGCGAAGTCACAACACCACACTGGGAACAGGGTTTCAGAAGGAGTCCCTACAAATGAAGGGCCCTAAAAGTTCAGCTTTCTTAGTGTCATGGTCCCTTGCTTCCCTCTCGGGAGTAAAGACATAAGCGTGGCCCACCGAGCTGTGGTCATTGACACACCGCCATGGTGTGGGTTCCCCATCAGCTCTCTGCTGAGGTGGGCAAACCCTGCCCTTCTATCCTCTCTCAGTGGCCAGTCTTGTGTACTCATCCTCTCTTTGGGCTGTATTTTCCTCAAATTATCTGATACGGAGGAGCCGTCCATGCTGCTTTGGAGAACGCGGCCGGACAGCCTCCTGAACTTCCTCGTCCGCCTCGGCCTTGCCCACCTTTCCCTCTACCCCTGTTCCCACTCCCACCTCTTCCTCACACCTGGGTTTCCTGCCCTGTCATTCTCTCCTCCCTCACCATGTTTATTTCATGATTTAAAGAACACGGAGCTGAAGTCACAAAATACACAATTTTAAATGCATAAGTGAAGGGCATTTAGGGAATTCACAGTGTTGTCCCACCATCACCACTGTCTAGTCCTGAAGCATTTTCATCCACTCCAAGGAAACCCCATGCCCGGTACTCCCCAGGAGTCTGATTTCTGTTTCTGTGGATTTCCCTACCAGAGACATTTCTATCAGTGGAAGCATGCAACATGTGACCTTTTGTGTCTGACTTCTCTCCCTTGGCATCATGTTTTCAAGGACTTTTCCACATTTTATCTCGTGCTTTTGTGTGGCTGAGTAATATCCCGCTGTGTAGTAATATCCCGCTGTGTGCCCAGACCACGTGTATCAGCTCATGGACTCGCTTCTTGGTTGACTGAAACAACAGGAAGTAAGAAGAGCTTGGTTTCTGCCACATTCATGGAGAAAGGCGGCCCCAATGTCTCCACAATCATTTTTCTAGAATGCCAGACCATGCAGCATCCCAGGGAAATGTCTCTAAGCCTTTCTGATCTCATTAATTAAATATTTGTTCTCACCAACATTATCCACAGTGTGTTTTCTTAATAATGGCTAATAGTTCTTATGGGAGAACGCTGTTGAAAGTTTCGGTTCTTAAATATGCAGAATATGCTGGTTTAAATAGGCTTCTCGAGCACAGGTCTCTAAAATGTCTTCGCTGTGTTAAATGAGCGCTGTGAATTTTAAAGAAGCAATTATAATTTTCAATGTTTCCCAAACTTTCAATGTTTCCCAAATGTTCCCAAGGGAGTGTGTGAGTGTGTGTGTGCATGTACGTGTGTGTGCGTGTGCTCTGATGGACATCTCTCAGTTCTTATATTTCTCAGAAACACTTTGAAAAAACTATGTGATGTTAATACCTGAATCCGTCTCAGGTCCACGTAACTGGGGTGGGGGGTCCCCACACAATAGTGATTGAGTGCTTCTGCCAGGCTTAAAATAGGTACATTTGGAATCACAAGTTAAATATCTTCAATGCATTTAAATGCAAATCATTTCTGAATTAATCATATAAGCGATAGAGAGTGTCAGGAGTTTGAATTGCAGTCAAATGGTAACAACCCATAACTTATAACATAATATCCATTTGGAAAAGATTTTAATCCTTCAGCACTTCATAGCACACAAGTCTGAGGATCTCAAAGGCAGAGAATCATAAAAAAGGGAAAAAGTGTCTTTGAGAAATGCACATTCCAGCATATATCCCCAATGTATGTATTAACACTTAAAATATAATCTGCTTAAGTGTTCCGTATAGTTGGAAATTGTGTTTCTGAATAATATCTACATAATTTTCAATAAAAATAAACTTGCAGTAAATTATCGAGATCTTAAGGTACCAGAGACAAATGGCCTTTGCTGGAATTAGTTTTCCCTCAGGAGTAAGGAAATGGAATTTGTCTTCCGCAATAAGAAAAAAAAAATTAAAAACACCATGAAGAATAAAAACTGCACACTGGCGAGCTCGCTTGAAAATTCCTGGGTGCTTCTCAGATTTAAGCATGGAGGAGTTCAGGCCAGGTGCAGCCGCGACGAGCCAGGGCCAGCTCACCTGCATGCAGTCTGGGTGCCGAGGGCCAGCCTGGTTAGATGGCGGGCTCACGGAGAGCACATGCTCTCACTTGCAAAGCTCACAGCGACCCTACCAGGAGGGTTTTACTGTTCTCATTACTGCCCCTCGACCCCCGCCGGGGTTTCTCAGCAGAGGTCTGGTTGGCTTTGGGGACTGGATCATTCTTTGGGGTGGGTGCTGTCCCGGGGATCGCAGGAGGTCTAGTGGCCTTCCTGGTCTGTACCCTCCACACGCTAGTAGTGTCCCTCTCCCGTATGTGACAACCAGAGACATCTCCTGACCTTGCCCCCCGTCCCCTGAGGGCCTGCATCATTCCAAGTCGAGACCCACTGGCTCCCAGGGAGCAAACCAAGCACATGGTACTTGCCTAAGTGTGGCAGGGTTGGCGTGCGCCCGCAGAACTCTGGCGGGAAGAAGCGGGCTTGTCCTTTGTCTCCTTCAACTACCAGCCACGTGAATGGCTTCCTGATGTCTCCCAAAGCCCCCGTGTCTCCAAATGAAAAAAGGTAAAAAAAAAAAAAAAAAAAAGAGTCTCTAGTTTCAAGCTGTTAGGAGTTCCTGCTTATGAGGGGGCAACAGATGTGGTCCAGTCACTCTCCAGAGCCTTGGGCTGAGAAGAGTGTCTGGCGCGCTGGGTGGCTCCTGGAAGCGATTGCTGGGGAAAAGCATGGCGTTCCCAGCTGGGAACTGCCTCCAACTTTTAAGAGACAGAATCCCAGGACTGCCACAGGGGGTCACTGAGCGTCTCCTCCCTCTAGTTCTCTCTCTGTCTGCAGCCACACCACTGGCTGTGCCATCGACCCCCGTGTTTGGGAGGTGACAACGGCTGGGGCCAAGCTGAAGACCATCCATCACTTCCCCACTGTGTGACCACGCATCAGTTCCTAACCCGCTCTGTGACTTGACTTGCTCATCTGTAAAGGGGGGTATGGTGATAGGCAGCATAATGGCCCCCATGGATGTCCACATCCTAGTGCCTGGAAACTGGCCATATTAGTTTCTAGCCAAAGGGGAGCGAAGGTTGCAAATGGAATTAATGGGCTGATGGGCTGCATTTAAAATAAGGAGGTCATTCTGGGTTATCCAGGTGGACCCCAAGTAATAGCAGGGTCCTTAAATAAGAGACAGAGGATGGGAAGAGAACGAGAAGGATGTCACTGTGAGCAGGGCTCAACCCACCACTGCCAGCTCTGAAGACGGAAGAGGCCACAAGCCAAGGCAAGCGGGCAGCCTCTAGAAGTGGGAGGAAGCAAGCAAATGGATTCTCCCAAAGCCTCCAGAAGGAACCAGCCCTACCTGTTGCAACCTTGACTTTAGCCCGCTGACGCCAGATTTGACTTTCAGCCTCCAGAATGGTAAGAGAACAGATTTGTTTTGTTTTAAGCTATCAAGTTTGTGACAGTTTGTGGAAGTTTCTTATGATAGAAATGGGAACAGAGGGACGGAGGTTCCTAACACACGGAGCCAATGCAAGGATGAGAGCCCCTCCGCTCAGGCCTGCTCAGCGCTCCACAGAGGGACCATGCTGGGTGAGAGGAGCGACAGGGAGCCTTGCATTGTAGGCTACCCCTGCTGGCATTCTCCCCTTGCGAAGCCTTTTCCAACCACTGTTTTCCTGACTCGGGAAGCAGTGTGCAGATGAAGCTGGGCAGCCCCTGCTTGTGACTGGGAAATGGGGCTTTGCTTCAGGCCTCGTTCACCTCTGGGTCCAATAGCATCCCCGTCATTTAAAGGGCACGCACATTTAGATTTCCCTGGGAAATCTCCAGAAAAGGGGAACTTAAATACTCCTTTTCGGGACTGACTATGGTCTCAAAAATTTCTAAAATCAGACTGTCAACAGACTGCGGGAGCTGCCGTTTCCTAAGGGATGTGAAGGTGAGTCTAGTCCAGGGCTTGGCAAACGTTTGCCAGAAAGGGGCAGAGAGTAAATCCTCCCGGGTGTCCAGGCCATATTTTGTTGCTGTCATGGCTGGAGTTATTAGGCTCTGCACTGAATCTCAAACAGAAAATGCATTTGCAATGAATTGTGAGATGTCAGGGACCTGGTTTTCTGAGCCTTGCTGACTGGCCGGCCAAGACCTCCGCCTCCTCGGGTCTTTGCCCATGCTGTACCCCGGCTGTCAGCCCTCCACCGAATGTGCACCCCAAGCCAGGTGGGTGCGATCAACTTGGAAAAGCACAAGGCTCTCCTCCTGACTTCTTCCTGTCAAGCGTGGTCAATGCGGTCTCGGATCCGTACGTGTGGTTTGGCTTGCTAAGTCACCAGGGGGTGAGGATGCCTTCTCACTAAATTCTCAGGCTCCTCTCACTTTATTCCACCTCTGGGGTGCCTGTTCTGGGGCCAGGCTCAGTTGGGCCCCAGCTGGAGGCACCCCTGAGTGACAGAGCATAGTCGAGTCCTAACCAGCGATCAGTCATCTTTCCGACAGGGCACTTGAACGGATTGCCTTTGCTTATGCAAACTTCTGCACCTTCAGAAGAGAGAAAAATAATATGGAAATGATCTTTGTGCACCTAGTGTCTCACTGTGAAGGAGAGATAAGCCTTCTTCATAATAAAGATATAAAACAAATGCCAATCAAACGCATCAATAGCTAATAGCCCAAGCCAACTGTGTTTAATAAATAATCTTGAGATAGCACACCGATAACCCCCCATAGAAGACAGAACTGAATGCTTGGAATCTCAACAAAGAGTGTTCCCTTTGCCTGGAGACTGAGCCAAACTAATAGGAAGGACCAGCCAACACACACAGCCCCCCAACGCCTCCACACGTGCATTCAGGATAAAGCAAAGATCTCCGGCTTACTCTCGTCTACAAGAGAACTGAAGGCTGAGCTCAGGGAAGGCGGGGCTTTATATTTTATCTCTCTCCCCCAGTGCCTGCTAGGTGCCGGGTTCTCAACAAATGAATGCATTTTTGAATTAATTTCTATTTCATGGCAATTAGTATGTTATTATTGATTTACTCAAATAAATCTTCCTGAAATGCAAATTGGATGTCACTCTCCTTGCGGAAAACCCTCCTAGGCTTCCTGAGAATAATATCCAAGCTCCTTCCCTACCCTGCAAGGCCTGGCGGGACCTGGCTCCCTGATCCCTGCTACGGTCCATCTCAACGTACAGTTAATATCCGCCCAATGGGGCTGGTCGCCTCTCCTGGGTCTCCCTGAGTGAGGATGCTGTTTATGTGCTCCGTGTCCCTCTGGCTTCAGAGACCCGCAGACAGGACTTGCTGCCTCCCGCTCATGGTTGGCAGGCAACCAAAGCCGTCCTCGCCAAATCCAAATCTGATCATGTCACTCTTCAGCCTAAAATCCTCTAACATCTGCCTGTCACTTAGGGGGATTATGTCTAAGTTCGTTTCTCAGCGCGCGAGTCCCGCCTTCTCCCCTCTGTCGTGTTCATTTCGTGTCTCCCACGGGAGCCCTGCTGGACAGCTCCCCTGGAGGTGTCTGAAGCCCTTTCTGACCTGTCCCCCTCCCTGTCACTCAGCTAACTCCTTATCCTCAAGCACTTTCATGTGCTCTAGAAGGCTGTTCCTGACCCCTGCCCTTGCTCTAGGGCGACGTCCTCAGCTAGACTGTGAGCTTTACAAGGACAGGAGCAGTACGCCCTACTGTGGTACCCCAGTGACAAACACAGACCTCTTTCCTATTCAAGCTTGATGAGTATTTGAGTGAATAAACCACGATCCAGCTTCAGACCCTCTAAGAGGCCAGCCCTGTGCCGGAGCCTACAGACTGTGGCATGCACGATGTCTTGTGCATTCTAGGATATTGAGCAACATCTCTGATCTCGACCCTTTAGATGCCAGTGGTACCACTCCCCCGGCTGTGACAACCAAAGATGTGCCCAGATATTGCCAGATGTCCTCTGTGTGTGTGTGCGGAGTCGGTGGGGGCAGGGGGGACATAATCACCCTGCTGATTATGGCTGTGTGGTTGAAAAGCCCTGCTATCAAGGGTACCGGGAGGTTAGGACAGCATTCCTGCCCTCAGACCTCCCATCAGACCTGCCCACGAATGGCATCTCCCACCCTGGCCCCACCGGAGCCACACGGTGTCTCCTATCCTTCTCTGTATGTTTCATCTGCTCCGTTTCAGTTCCCTGCGCTTACAACCACCTGACATGTTCCGTACTCAGTAATTTCCGTTTATCGCCAGAGTTTCGTAGAGCAGGACCTTGGCGGTTTATTTACAGTTCTGTCCCCGGCACCTCGAAAGGGCGGCTGGCCCGGCTGATCAGGCATCCTGCAAACGTGGGCTGAGTCAGTCTTTTGGGCCATCTAGGTCCTGCCTGATGGGGCTGCCAGGTATGTGCCCACCTTGAGACGGACACATCATTTTGGGGGTCCCAAGTTGTCTTTCCAGAGGCACCGCCCCACTTCCCTCCACCTCTCTTGGCCAGAACAGAAGGTCCAGGGGCAAAAGCGTGTGCTCCTCCTTGCCCCCGTTTACCCCTGGATTCTGTGCCCAGATCCTCTCCATTTCGGGTGGCCCCAGTTAAATGGTCAGCAGCGGGCCGGCCCGAACTGAGGCGGGTCATGGGTAACCTGGAGGTTGCCCGCTCCCTGGCGCCTGACGAGGACATGACTCATATTTGTAGAAATCTCCCCTCATGGGAACACCCAGCTTTCAGCCCGCTCAAGGGGAACTCAGTCCCTATGATGATCTTAATCCCCAAGTATTTCCTGGGGTGTCCAAAGCTGGTTTCACAAGGGCTCCTGATTAATGTCGTATTCTCCTTCCCCTTCATTCTTCCCGGGGAGTGGGACCCTTGGGGGCCCTTCAGCATGGTCGTCCACGCACTAACGGCCAACACCTCCCCCACCAATGCGTGGGCCCCGGTCCCGGGGGTGGTTGTGGGGAAGGCAGTCTTCTAAATGATATTTGTCACTTGGCTTCATAGCCATAGTGCTTGAACCTAGAATTTTACCCTGTCTTTTGTAACTGGTTTAATTAGCTTCTGGGTCCTCACCTCCAATTTTGCCCAGTATCTCATTAAAAAAAAAAAAAAAATTCCCATCATTTCCTTCCCTCTAACCCAAGAGTGTCAAGCTTAACTTTAAGGGGCTGGAGAAAAAGCTCGGCTTGTTCTGATATTCCCGTTTGGGCTTCTTTCTTCCCTGTCCATGCCGCTGAACAAACTCCTTCCCTCCCTGGCTCATTTGTACCAAATGGGGAAAAAAAAGAAAAAAAAACCCCAAAAAACAAAACAAACTTCATGCCTGTCAATGACTGCAGAGAGTGGGGGACTGAGTGGGGGCAGCTAGCAAGGATGTCTCATCTGCGTCCGCAGGATCCGGTCCCAGAGCAGCTCCCCTCCCTGCCCACTACTGAGCCATCACGAAACGCAATGGATTTTTGAGCACTCAGAGTCCGAGCTGTCGGACAGTTATTTAACTCTCTTATTTGTAAACCGAGCGGTTCGGAGTAATCCGGTCTGAAGGCTCTTGCTGTCGTGATGTACCGTGATTCCTCGTTTGTGACGAACACAAGGAAAGGGGGCCACGCTGAGCAGACTCGGCCGTCGTTAGACGCTCGGACAGAGGGGGGACGCGGTGTGGTCACATGTGTAGCGTCCCCTGAGCGTGTGCGGGTGCAGCCTGTGGGCCAGGCGAGCGGAGGACCGGGCCGAGGGGCGTCAAGTTCACCCCACCCTCCAAGACGCAAGTTGCACTTCTTCTAGGAGTTTGTGCAAACGAGGTCTAGGAAAGCGCATCCCCACAGCCCTGAGTGAGGAAGCATTTTTTCTTAGTGGACCAGAGAAACAGTCAGCCAGGAGCACCCCGACTCAGGCACGCTGCGGGCTCGGCGAGGTCTCTGTCTCAGCTTCGCCAGCTGCGCCCGGCAGATAAGGCCGGCTTGGACCGACGTGCTCGGAAACGTGAAAGAGCCAGACGGAGGTGCTTGGGGGCACTGGGGTGCGGAGAGGCCGCGACCAAATCCTGAATTATTATTTTTTTTTCCGAAACGTAGTCACAAGACAACCTGCTCATTTGTTTATCCGATTCTGTTTCTCTGCATTTCAGTTTTTTTTTTTTTAAGATTTTATTTATTTGACAGAGAGAGATCACAAGTAGGCAGAGAGGCAGGCAGAGAGAGAGAGAGAGAGAGAGAGAGAGAGGAGGAAGCAGGCTCCCTGCCAAGCAGAGAGCCCGATGCGGGACTCGATCCCAGGACCCTGAGATCATGACCTGAGCTGAAGGCAGAGGCTTAACCCACTGAGCCACCCAGGCGCCCCTGCATTTCAGTTTTTTAAATGCCTGTGTCCAAAGAGATGCCGGGAAGTAGTTAGCTTCTCTGTTTGCTCAGAGCCAAGCTGCTGACTGAGGGAAGGGAGGGAGGCCCTTGGTTTCCTGCTTTTTCGTGTTAGAAACTCCTCCGTGCGCTATCGCACTTGAGTCACGACAAGGCCATCTGGTTGGGGTGATTATCCTCAACGGTGTGAGTAAACCAGGGTACAGATGGGATAGAAGAATCCAGTGGTTCCCCAATGTGGCTTCTCAATGGAAACACCTGGAAGTTTTATAAAAGTACGGACGCTTGGTCCCGCTCCAAGACACGCCGGCGTAATCGGTTTGGAGAGCAGCTTGGCCATCAGGAGCTTTAAAATCTCCCCAGATGCTTTTAACGTGCAGCAAAGTTTGAGAACCACAAATAAGTCACTCGAGGCTTACGGATGTCATAAGACAGAGAAGCCCGTTCCGCTGACCCCAGGGCCGGCTGCCTCCTATCGGGAGTCATCGTCTCCTGGACCTGCTCAAATATTCTGAAGACACTTTCATCTCTGGCCTAAAAGGCCGGTTTCTGAGAAATAAGCAAACCCTCCGACACGTGCCATTGAAATCATCTCTCGTCTAAATGGGGTGGAGAAAAGAAGCCCGGGACCGATCTGCCCGGCTCCCAGGAGCCATCACCGAAACAAAAACAAGGCAGTCTTTAAGAGCATGAACTGGATTTGGAGGGCTTTCACGGGCTTGTGGACACCCAGACTGCGGGGCCGGAGACCTGGAGGCGGGCCTGAGAATGTGCATTTTTGACCAGGTCCCAGATGATGGGGCTGGCTGGGGGCCACAGCTGGAACACCGCCCATCAAAACAACTCCCTTCTACAGAGACACACACAGCGGCATGGACGCTGCTTTCAGCTCTGTTTCACCTACACGTCTGGTACGGGAGGCGATGGCTCCTGGCTTGGGGACACCCGTCAGGGGCCGTACTGAGCGCTTGTCCTGCATGTCCCACTTACAACCATGGCGCAGCCGGGGCGCGACCCTGCCATTTCTACATCCAACGTAAAGACAAGAAAGAGTTAAATAACTTGCCAAAGGTGACACCGTGAAGCGGCCGGTATTCACCCTTTGTTCATCTGTAAAGATGGCAGTTTCATATAGTTCCTCGGACAGCGGAATCAGAACTCTAACCTTATTAGGTCCGTCTGTAGAGCCTGAGCTTTTAACCCACGTTCTCGGTCCCCTCCCAGTCAAGGTTCTTTCCAAGGGCACGTGCGTCACTGACTGACAGGTCCGGCACAGTGAGAGAAGTTCGGATCAGAGGTGTGAAGCCACACAGTCTCCTAGGCACGGGCTGGTGACCTGCCTTTGGACCGCCATGCCTATCATGACCGTCTCCTCCCTGGAATAAGACGGTACCCGTGATGTGACCGACACTGTAGATGTCAGCATCACCCGGAGCCCCTTCCTAGCTTGGCAACAGTCCTTTGCATGACCCAGGTTCTCCCCTGCAGACATCCTGGCCTTAGACTTGGCAAAGGAAGAGGGACATAAGGCAGCAGTCCATGCTCAGAGAGCATGCTGTGGGAATCACTCCATTTCTGGGCAGCCCAGCAGACTTGCTACCGCCCGGTTCTGAGCACCGCGGGAGCAGGGTAGCTGAAGAGCGGGTGGCAGTCCCAGCTCCTCTCCAACACTGGCTCTCAGCCAGGTGGCATTTTCCCCCTATGGGATGATTAACACTATCAGGAGACCTTTTAGACTGTCCAGACCAGGATTGGGGGTGCTAGTAGGATCTAGTAGTTCGAGACCAGCCGTGTTTCTAAACACCCCACACTGCACAGGCCAGCCCCCATAACAAAGCATCGTCCAGCCCCAATTGTCAGCAGTGCCAAGGCTGAGGACCCTTGCTCTCCAACAGTATCATCCATGGTTGGGCATTTCCTGCAGCTCCACCGCCGGGCGTGTCCCATGTAAACCAGGTTACTGGGTCCCTTTGGCAATTACATAATCTCCCAGCACCCTTTAGTAAATCCCTTCTGTTATACACGAGTTGGGGGGATTTTGTGGACCACCTCCAGGACTCCTAAGAAAGATGGCTATGGGGGCGATTGGACCAGAGGATGAAGAAGGATCTAACTTGTCCCTACAATTGCGGGCCGGGGGAGCATTCCAAGCACAAATCCCATGAAGGGCAGTGCCGTCCTATCAGGTAATGCATGCGTGGTCCCCGTGTAACATGGACATTATAATAAACAGATTCATCAACTAAATAACTCTCCGATCTGGGCAAATCTACATGTCTCGGTTCTCTTAAAATCACTAATGTTATGATACACATATTTCCACTCGACAGCAGCATTTTTCACTTTAACATATTTTCTGCCAAATTGTCTTGGAGCTCCCTATGGGTTAGAAACAGGGCAGAGCCACAGGAGTGAAAGGGAACAAGGAGCAACCTTCTTTCTGCCAGGTGGATTCCAATTTTGTGGCGACAATCTTAACTACAAAGTCAAAATGTATCCAAGAAATTGGCTTGAAGGAGAGCAAGTTCTATCCCAGAAAATGGGAAGAAATATTCAGAAGGAGACAATGAAATCCTGCTCCGATGCTGAGGCCAAGACCACAGGTGGTTCCAGGTCCTGGTCCTGTAATCGCTCATCTTTGTGAAAACTAAATGAGGACATCATTTAGGTATTTAGCACGGAGCCTCGGCGCGTTGTAAATGTTCAATAAACATTAACAGCAACATTAATAACAATAATGCATCTTGGGAACTACCTTGGCCCTCAGCTAACACATCCATAAAGGCAAGATAATAAACCTGTTTCGTAGGTTTGCGTATCTAGTACTCTAGAGAGCTCTTGGGCACCTCACGTGTGCCCCATAAATGTTAATTCTCTCTCTTCTTGTCTCCCACCCAGCCCTGACATCCCCAGTCCCTGGTATGTCTCCCAGTGGTGGACAACAGAACCGGGTGGAGAGGTCCCGCTCAGGACACCTGCCCACCACGAAGGCCTTACTTCCAGTTTTGCCCCCTACCTCCTGTGGAACCCAGCCCAGAACGTCTACCGGCCCCCCGACCTGCCTGACAGACTCTGTCCCCCAGTCTACTCCTGTCCTGCCATATTGACAAATTCGCAGCAAGCAGATTATACTCACAGTGTGAGGGAATCATTACCACCTGCTAATATTTTTATAGAATTTCATAAACTTGGTCATTCATGAATCATTTACAGTACTTTATTCCAATGAAGAGTTCACAAATCACTCAAATGCTGGCAAAATGCATAATAATGAGTAATATTTCAGGAGGCTTTGCATTAATAGGTCAGCTTCCAATACTGCAAGAGCTAAATTATTTTATCAGGTGCCACTTTGGGTCAGAAGCTTGGGAAGCCCTTTGGGGGCTGGGGTAGGGAGAGTGGGCGGGTGGCAGTGGGTCATGGACAAAGACGGTATTTAGGAAGACATCCATCATCCAGCCAATCACACCCCCTTTCCAGTCCCAGGAAGGGGAATTCCTGGCAAGGAAGGCTGGGGACCTGCGGGACAGGTATCTGATTGTAACTGAAGGTAAAACTGGAAGGGGTGTTTCTTAGCGGTTGGAAGCTCGGGGCTTTGGAGGTGGAGCGAAGTGGTTATGGACCCCAGATTCTACACACGCCAGCTGCGAGACCTTACAAAAGTTATTTCACAGTTATTTGCTTATCTGTAAAATGGTGTTAACATCTACCTCTTAAGTCTCCTGGGTGAAAGGAGTTAAATAAGAGAGCGTGTGAGAAGTGTTTAGCGCAGTATCAGCCCCGTAGTGTTCAATAAACAGTAGCTTTAATGATGATAAAAATTCGGGGGCCCAAGGACCAATTATCCTAGGTTATTTCTTATTGTGCAAATCCCCAAGGCTTAGTTTTGAATGCTTTCCTGTTGGGCTTGGGAAGTAGCAAGTAGCAGTTGACTTGCACGTGAGGAGGGCTTAACTTTGAAGTAAACAACACCAACAATGGAGCGATTATGATGGAAATCATTCGCCCACAGGCTCTCTGCTTCTCCGAGCTTGCCGCTTGCCAGAGGGGAGCTGGTTTGCCACCAACCACCATGAACACAATGGGTCTGACTGCTGCTAGGACAGTAGGTTCTTTCTAAATAGGTGCTTGGAATGGACAGGAGTTCCGACATCCCTGCGCCCAAAGAATATTAACTAGAGTGATCCAGTAAATCCAGAAACAGGAGAACCAGACAGAGGGTGATGGGGACATTCCCCAGCAAGGACAGGAAAGAAACGGGACAAAGACTAATGGAGGAGCAAGCCAGAGGAGAAACCAGACCCCTGAGGCTAGTGGAGAGTGGCTCTGGGCCAGGCTGCTGCTGGGCTGCGGTACCCCTGTGCTGTTGTAAGCTCTTGCGTTCCCACCAGGACCAGCATCTCTCTACTGGGCACGTGCAGCCCTGTGCATGGGGCGGGGAGGTATCCCAAGCCTTATGGTGAACAAGGCTCAGGGCCCCTGCAGATCACCCATGCAGCTTAAAGGAGTTTGTTGTGAAACAAAGCCTTGGCATTGAAACAAAAGCTACATGAAGGCTGGGAACCTGGTGTGTCTGGGTTTCCCACCCAATTCCCCTAACATCTTGGAGGGAGAGCTGCCTTCTGTAGGTTCTCAGCCAAATATATGTGGGAAAAAAAAATGAATAGATTAAGTAATCAAAACGCTATGAAACTATAACATAAACTCAAGATCACCCATGGAAAGCTTGTGCTTGATCTGGGCAGGCTGGGCTGCACCCTTCCTCGCCCGTGATTAATCTCTTGTTGCTGCGGTAAGATCGCAGAACGCTCACGATGTCTCTGGCATCATTCTAAAGGCTTGACATGTGTTAACTCCTTTCATCCATCAAAATCCTGTAAGATCAGTATTATTATCCTTTCCATTTTACAGATGAGAAGTTGAGACCGACCCCTTGCCCAAGTTTCCAAAGCTGATCTGTGACATTGTAAGGGCCTATTTTGCCAGAGCAGCCCCACCCCATTGAAAGGCCATTTTGTTGTAAAACTTAAATTGACCCCGCCCCCCCCCCCCCCAGGGGAACGTGCTTAAAAGCAAGTCCTGGAAACCAGCCCTAGGTAAAAAAAGCCCAAATACAAGGGTGGGTCAGGCCAGGGGGAGGTGTTCAATCAGTGGGGGCGTGTACTGTCTCCTAGCTACCAAGGAGTATGGGCCCCGCCCTTTGCGCACCTTTTGGGCACCAATTCTGACCAAGGTGATAGATAGGCTGGTTCAAATGTCTACTAGGGTAAATTGTAATTCAGTTGGCCATGTAGCATGACTGTGCAGCTTTCTCTGTGTGTTACAATTTCATTGGCCGCCTGTGTGTGGCCTGACCCAACCACTTGGCCTTTGCTCTATAAAAGCTAGTCTGTGAACCAGTGAAGGGTCATCCTCTCTGTAAGGGGCATCCCTGACCGGTCTGTTTGATGGTCGGTTTGATTCTTGATGCTTGGCGTGAAATAAAGCTTTGCTTGACTTTCGCTTTGCATCAGTCTCCGCTCCTTTAATCACGGACCCATTATTGGGGGACCCAATATTGGGGACCCAACAACATCATCCGAAAGTAGCAAATATGGCCATGTGCAAAATTATGTTTTTAACTGCTGTGACCCTATATGGCTTCATTTTAAGGAAAAAATATGAGAAGCTCCAAGTTGCAGACCAGGCTCTATTTTACTCACTGATGAACAACTCCAAGTTGGTCAAAGCTAGCAGTTTTAGCTTTGACAGTCTTTGGAGGCGCTAATGCTATTATTCTGTTTCCTGGGTGAAAATCGTAAGATCAGAGACGGTAAGTGCATTGCCCTAGATCACACAGCTCAGTATCTTGAACTTCTCCCATGTAACTAGACCTTCGAAAGTACTTGAAATGGTTGTACAGAACTTCCTTGAAAAATTGTGCCATAATTGAACCACTAGCCCATTGCTGAATATTTAGCAAAATTGGTTCCATTTTAAGGATCCTGTCTAGCTATAACAGCATCGCACAAAAATCTAAATTCCTCCCTATCTCCTTAAGATCGATATCTAAAAGTACAATCATCCCATCCACCTGGTATTCATAATTGCATGAGTTATTGGAAAGCCAAAGCTTGCCCTCACCGTTCTGACCTCCTCTGGGATCCCCCAAGTGTCCCCCTTTCTTGGGCTCCAGTCCCCAAGTCTCACAGAGGCCTGCAGTCTCTGTTGATGAGAAAGGGGCTCCCCTGTTACCCTGTTGGGGTTCAATGCCATTTGGCTCCCAGAGAGACATGCTCAAGCTGCACAGCGCCGGGTCTACTGAAGCACGGAAATAACGAGCTCAGTGGGAAGACAAAAGTCTTGGAAGAGCTCCACGTCCGCAGCGAGGGTGGGCACTTGAGGAACACTTACTTGGTAAGTAGCGATCGCTTCTCTGTCCAAGGTCCGTGTCACGGAGACGCTACCCGTGTTCTCATTGATTCTGAAAATTCCTTTAGGCTCTTGATCCACTCCCTTTCCAGTGAGCCGGAACCTGGACCCTTCCGGCCTGTCACTATCGACTACCTGGTCAGAGAAACAGAACAACAGTTAAGACTCTGGCTGGAAAACACAGAGAAAGCACGTTTTCACCACAATTCTGTGACCAGTCCCCTAACCACAGGTGCCAACACAGAGTGGCCGGATGAAATTAACTAAAACAGCATCACCGAAAATAGCATCATTGCTTAACCCCTTTCATCCTGACATGCAAATCTTTGCAGCTTACAGCTGGGGAAGCTTACCAGCATGGGGGAAGGGGGACAGACAGGTAGGAATAGATCTAGGAGGAAAATCACTCCAGGACATTCAAGACTGGACATTTTTATTGTTACTCTTAGAAAGATTTTTTTGTTGTTGTTGTTTTTTTCCTGCAAGCAAGACCAAATAGACAATGGGAAAAAAAACGAGTGGGCAATCTTGTAATGGAAGGGCAATGAGCCAAGTTCTAACTATTTACAAGACTCAGTCATCAACAATGCCAGCTGGACCACTGCTTCTGGGTAGAAGGCATGATGTTCAGGAAGCATCTTACACAAATTTACACAGTAAAAAAAAAAAAAAAAAGAAAAAGACAAATCCTCACAACCACGCTGGTGGTATAGGGACACTATCATTCGTACTTAATGGATGAGGCCACTGAAACATGGTGCGAGGAGGCCAGGGTCACAGTGACTGAAGACATGAAGACCCGAGTCAGAACCCACCCTCTATTTCTATAGGGACATTGCTATGCAACGTTGACACTTCTCCATTTAAGATGATACCCTACAGGTTGTCAGGCTTGATCTGACAATCTGAAGAGAATTCAGATGATAAGACGGAGGAAGATAGTTCCAGGCAGGGGGCACAGCACACACACAGGCAGCAGGCAGGCAAGAGAGCACCCACACAACTCCAGAAACTGGGAGTCATATAGCATGGTTTGAGTGAGGGGCAGGGGTAATGAGAAGCCAAACTATGGTGGTTTATTTTTTCCCCCCAAACTATGCTTTTTTTTTTTTTTTTTAAATATTGTTTGACGATTCCCAGCTAAAGAGAAAACCAGTATTTGCACGCATTGGTTCTAGAGTTTGCCCAAGGATTCGTGTATATGTAATGTCCCTTTATCCTCAATATCTGTGAACGTGAATTAGATGGTCACGATTTTTTCCCCCAATGGTAACAATTTAAAGGTCACGACCACAGTAGACATTCAGGAAGAGACCTAAGTGAAAGCTGATACTGATCCAGCTGTAACCAATTTGCAAATGACCAGGGATCTATTGGAAAGAGCACTGTCACCCGTGCCTGGAGGGTGTCCAGGCGACAGCACAGGAAATGGGCTGCCTTCTGGTGCAATCAGCCTTCTTCAGAGACCATTGCTGGGGTCGCCATGCCTGCAATTCCAGCGTCTGCCACGCGGTGGCAGTGGTGCATAAGGCAGCGTGACCCCCGCCCTGGTTCCTCTGCTGTGACCAGTTGCGTCAGAGCCCCACACAGCTCCATAGAGCAATGGTGTTTCTCTTTTTTTTTTCTCTCTCCTGATTTAAAATTTTACTTAAATACATTGAGAGTTTTGATTAAACACCAATTATCTCTGTTTGCATTTTTAAGATTAACATAAAATATCATCTAAAGCAAGACTAAAAATAAAGCATGTGGTATCCTCTGATGAAAAGAGTTTTTAATCACTGCTTGACTTGATTTAATCCAACTGGCATTCTCCCCATGAACCACTCCCTCCTGCTTGGGAGCTCCACGAGGTCATCAGCCTCAGCATATTGGGATCACCCCGGGATCCCAGCGCCTGGCTTAGGGCCTGGCATATAGCAGGAACCAGTCCCAATATCTGTTTACTATATAACACCACTGTTCAGACAAACAGAGGCCCTAGTGCTAGCTGGGCTGGTGGTCAGCTCTGGGACCTGCAGTATGGTTCTTTTCCTTCGTGGCTCTCCAATCCCTCATCTGTAAAATGAGGACATCACTACTCATGTCCCAGGGTTGTTGAGGTTTTAATGAGATAGTGTGTGCAAAGCGCACTTCTTGGCACACAGAAGGGGCTCAATGAATTGTAGCTAAGGATTGCCATCCTGAGAGTAATAATCACGAGAAAAATCACACCAGCATACCTTCATGGTCATTGGGTAATACTGAGACTTGGAGGCATAAAAAAGCATCTTAACCATAATATTAAAAACGAATCCTTTCTAAGAGAACAAATTTCCCTTTAAAACACAAGACCCACAGAAATCTCTGGTTTGAGAAGAGAAATGCTCTGGAAACAGGTTTACTGTGGGAAGGGGTCACTGACCCAAATCTGCCTTCTTTGTCGCCTGTTTACCGTCCCTTCCTCCCCGCTTTTACCACTTCAGTCCAACTGTGGTTAAAACCTCTTCTTGCTCCCCAGAGCACACATAAGGTAGGCAGTTTCTCTCCAAAGGCCATATTAAGTCAGGAGACAGTGTGATGGGAAACGAACGTGGGAAATCTACATGAGCTGTGGTGTTCCCACGAGTGGACTTCAGACCCATCTGTGGACAGACACAGCTCACCGGTGAAGACCTGTCCCCGGGGGGAAAGTCTTCCGTGCTTGGATCTCGGGTCAGGACCCTTCCCGGCTCAAAAAGGGCTGGGAGTAGAGCACCCCAGACTTTCTGGAAGGCACGCAGTGGGAGACGGTCCCGCAGGCTCTGCTGGGACAAACACAGCCACCCTCCCATTTCTCTGTTTGCCCCTGTAGCACTGAATTCTGGACCCAGAAATCCCCCCGGCACCACCTTTCCTCCTCCCACCAAAGTCAAGTCTGGGTCATTTCCTTGCTCTCAGAGAGCCTGAGCCATCCCACCCCACAGAAGCTTCATGCTGCGTGACTCCTCTCTCTCAGTATTTCCATTTGTAAAGGCTTGCCTTTGGACAGATCTACTGACTCTGCCTGCTGGTCCTCAGAACCGTGTCCACTTTGAAGGAGCGCCCACAGCCACACCAAGCATGGCACCCCCAGGCTAATGAGCATGAAGGGGCCACCAGCCCAGGGACGCGTCTCAAGATGTGGTCCCCTGGACCAGCATGGGCATCGCCCTGTTAGAAATGCAAATTCTCAGCCCCCCCACCCCCAGGGCTCCTGAATCAGGAACCCTGGGGATGGGGCCTGGCGATATGGGCTTTAACAAGCCCCCTACTAATTCTGATGCACACCCCCATCTGAGGACCGCTGATTTAGGCAGCTTTCGGCGCCTTCCACACTCCTTATAACTGGCACTGGCTTCCAGGGCTACTGTTGGGAGCTTTCTGTGGACAAGAGGCAGGGTCTGTTGGCTATTCCTCTGGAGATCTATTTTAAACTATGACACTACGGGGAGCTCTTTTAAAGACGTTTTCTGGAGTATCAGTAAAGCAGAGCTGCCACTTCCCCAAGACTGACATCCCCAACGCGTTCAAACACTCCAAGGTTTGGAGAAACCTCCGAGGGGAAACACGGGGTGCGGGCTGCGTTCCCTGGAAAAGCCAGGAGTCCTGGCTGGCTTTAGATGGGGCAATCGCCCTCCATGTCTCCGGCTTCTGGCTCCCTAGGTGGGCTTCAGAGGGACCCCAGCCCACCCCAGCCTCACTGATCTGGGGAGACGGCAGGTGTGCAATGGCCACAAACCCGAGGAGGCCCTCAGCCACGCATCAGAGCTCCCCTGTGCGGGTTTTATTTCCGGACAGCTTTATCCACAGTGGTCGACTCTGAAAATTACCCTGTGCTACTCCATGCTTCTGGCCCTGGGGGTGGGGTGGGTCCTTGTGTTGTCGTTGTTTAAGGTGATGGGACTTAAGAAATCCAGGGCAGCCTTCTAGTCAGAGCAAATCCTGCCGTGAGTCTCCACTCTCCACGCAGCTGTTAACGCCCATTATCCCAAGTGCGGCTATCACAATTAGCGGCTCTTTCCTATTGGTCTTTGTTAATTCGGCACTTATTTTCACAGTGGGAATTTTTTTCCCTCCTTACTTACTTATCCTCTGAGTTTGAATGGAAAAAAACAAAACATAACATAACAAACGATGAGAATGCACTCGGCCTGGATGCCAGCAGCCTGGCCGGGCATGTGAGGAAGCCCACAGGCATCTTGCTGCGTACCTGGGTCAAGGGACTTCCCGGGTGGCCATGGGGCGGCCAGCATGCCTGCTAACCGGGTGGCCTGGCACAGCTCGGACCCGGGTCCCCTGCACCCATGGAGGGGCAAGAAACACTGAGGCAGTGATTCCTTGATCTGAATTGCAAAGGACAGTCCTGCTGCATATTTCTTATAGACTAGCAGGCCCCCCTCCTCTGAATCCCCTAAGTCCCGTTCCTGCCTCTGTCCTCTGGTTGGGTGTAGTTTTAAGGTATTTTGCCATGAATTCATACGCATTCATAGAATATACAGCAGTTTTGAATGTTTTTACATGAGTAGGATCCTTCTGTTTAAGTTATCCTACAATTTTTTTTTTCTATTCAATGTGGCTGGGATACAATTTAAAAAAAAAGTTTACATGTAAACTTTTGGGGGGAATAATTTTACATTTACCTAAAAGTTGCACAGATGGAACAGAGTTCCCATTTACCTTTTATCCAATTCCCCCAAATGTTAATGTCTTCCCCAGCGTGGTCACAGCTGCGTGACACAGGTCTGGGAACTCACCAAGCTCTAGATGTGACGCATTCTGGTTTCTCCAGTTTTCCCACTACCATCCCTCTTCTGATCCAGAATCTAGTCCAGAACCCCACGTGACCTTCAGTCAGTTTGGTTTTTAATTGTTCACTCTGGTGTCTCTGTGTGGATCAGAGTTTTCCTTCATTGTACTGATAGCAGTGTTCTCCCCCATGGAAAATGTATTCCCTATACAAATAAGACATGGAAAATGTATTCCCTATACAAATAAGACAAGTCACCAAGACGTGCACACCACGTCTAACGAAGAGCTTCTGCCCCGACCTCCTGCGTCTATGCTTGAACTCAGATCTCTACTAGAGACTCCTGCCTGTTCCTAAGGGCCTAGAACTGTACGCAGGGGAGTGACACTTGCAAACGGAGTAGGTAAATCAATGTGACAGTCACCTCCTCACCGGCCTGCAAGTGTCTGATTTCTTTTCTTCTCATCTCCTGTTCTAACTGCAACCAGAACACCCATTCTAAAATGGAAACACGAATCTCGCCCTGACAGTTCCCAGACTAGAGCTCACCATGGCTCCCTGCCATTCCCAGGGTCAAGTCTCAGGGGCCTTCCGGATGGGTCTGCACCTGATTCTACAATGCTAACTTTGGCTACAACCAACGACAGGCCTTTTGAATTTTGCTGACTTTCTTTGCACCTAGGGCAGCTGGACTCCCAGCCCCCAGCCTGTCTGCTGGAGCCCTGCTCCCCATCTTCCTGGACTCAGCACCATGGGTCGCCCACTTACTGAAGCTCCTCTTTACCTTCCCTGCCCTGCTCCATGAGGACCCGGCCTCATCCTGGGAGCCTAGCCCTGCTCACCAGCGAGGTCTCTTACAGCAAAGATAGCAGATGGCCTCTTTGTTGGTGGTGGTGACTGTCACCTGGGCTATCTATTTCTTTTTTTCTTTAAAATTTCCTGGGTCTGGAATATAGACAATACTTGATTAAAGCTTTGAGTAAAGAAGGGCAACTTTATCTGCATGTTTTTATATGATCCCAAAATGCTCATAAGCCCAAACCCACATATTAAAAATAAGGTCTGTTGTCCTAATGTTTTTAAAGAAAATGTGGTCACTTTACCTGGGCAACATCAAACCTTTTCATTTCTCTTTTTACAAATCCCAAAAGTTAACTTCCTAGGCAATGGTAATGCCTAGGAGTCATGAGGGGACTTAGAGCCCTCCCTGTCCTAATAATCTGCAAATGTCCCCTTGTATGGAAACCTTGTCTGAGTAGACATTGTGCTTGCTGGCAAAGCATTTCCAAGACCAATACACTGGGGCTCCTTCCCTGTCACAGCCAACTAAAGTGATGCTTCTAATTCTTCTCTATTTAGAAAATCGGGAGACATTTATTTTCAAAAGATAGAAGACTATATGTACACACACACACACACAATATGATCAAAAGGCTGAACAATTAAAAAATAATTCACTCCCTCCCTGCCCCTCCCCCAAAATCACCGAAGGGAAAAAGTCATGTGTGAACAGTACAGATCTTTGGAGGATGGAGGTTGGGGTATTTTTTCCTTCACCCTTAGAATATTTTTGGTAATCCCTTTTTTAAACACATGAGAGGAATTGCTGTAGCTTCATGTACACGCTGATTTTGAAGATGTTGCCTGTTCCATGCTAAATAGGAAAAAAAAAACCCACTTACTGCCTTCTACAGTTATTAGAAGGCCCTTGTTTTATCATTAGCTTGGTTCCCTAAGGTGATCTGTAAGTACTAATTAATTCCCAGCTGTGGTTTAGTCCTTGACATGCCTTTGAACTTGGCTGAGCAACGGTCTGAGCAGCTGTTAGATCCATGCCCTTCCCTCCCCCTGGTGCTGCTCAACTACCTTCAGCCACTAGGTTATAAATCAATGAGAACTAGGGAAAACCCAAGGCCAAGAGCCCCAATCCCCTGGTGCAGAAACACTGACCCAATGCCAGGGCAACCTATGGAAGGTAGATGATAGCCACAGAACCACCATATACTCTCGTGGTTCTCATTCTAGCTAGGGCGCTGCGCCCACCACCTTTGAAGGGTGCCCGTTGTGTCATGGGGGTCACTAAGGTCAAGGGCAGGGTGGTGCCCTTGAGAAGGAACACAAGATGAGTGGATGTCTGAATCCACTGTCCTTACTCATCACCTATTAGCCCCATCATCACACCAGCTTTGTCCATCTTCTTTTATAACAAAGACATTTAAGATCATGTCTAGGTTCAGCTTGTGCTGAGTTCCAGAGCATTCAGGGTCAACTGGTGGGCAACGTTTTGGCATTACTTTCTGACAGCTTATACTTTTGAGGGTATTTTTTCTAGGCTGTAGAATTTTTTTATGAGACTATTTCTTAATTTATGAGCATTTACAATAGTTTATTTATTTCCAACTTACGCAATCATGTGGGTTATGAAATTTCTACTTTTGAGGTTTTAAAAAAATTATCAGTGGCTACATATGCTATCATCTTTGCTAAATGACCACAGACACACGGAAAGAGTTAGTTTTCTATAGCACTATTCATGGTAGCCAAGATGTGTTAGCAATACAAGCGTCCAATGGTGGATGAGTGGATAAAGCAATGTGGCATAGCCATAAAATGGAGTATTACTCAGTCTTAAAAAGGAAGGGAATTCTGACACATGCTACAATACGGAAGAAACTCGAGGACATTATGCTGAGTGAAATAAACCAGTCGCAAAAAGACAAATGTTGTGTGCCTCCGCATGTCTAAATCTGTAATTGGCACAACGCGGTTCTTGCTGCAAGAACTCAGTGTATGTTTGTTAGTAATATACACCAAACTCATACCTCCATTCCCTTAGCCTCAGGGTTACCTTCTCTCCCATGACTTTTGGAAAGATGTTTCCTTCCTCTAACACCCAGTCTCCCTCCACCTCCTCTTCTTCCATTCAAAACATTTATTGACCATGTATGAGTCCTAGAGTCCTTGCCATCCTCAGGACTCACGCTTGTAGGCAGTCCCTGAAGTCTAGATTATGCAACATCACACATAGGCTGGAAGATGCTAGAGGAGATCAGTGAAAGAGGGTCATTTTTGGAACATTCAGTCATTGTGCCTTTCTTGTCTGGACCCAAAGTCCGTTCACTGCCCATTAGTATCACACTTTTGCACCCTCTATTGTCCAAGGGAATAAGCAAAACATTTTCTTTGACCTTAATTCTTGTTATGCTACTGAAAATTAAGATGGCCCCTGAAATCCCCGGTAAAAACTCTAGATCTTCTATACCTGCAGTCTATCCTATTTATGGGTGACTTACAAGCCTCAGTCACTGAGGCTGTGTTCTTCTGGCTCCCCTCCTTCCGGGCACATAGTAGGACTGTATTTCCCCAGACATTTGATGTTGATTGTGGCATTACGACTTGCTTTGGCCAATGAAGTACGAGTGAAAGTGACATGTATCACTTCAGCTAATTCTGAGCAAAAGCTTTCGGAGCTATGGTGTGCTTCTCTGTGTTCTTTTTTGCCTTCTGCATGTGACCAGCAATTGTCCAAATACTGGTGACTTCATCCACCTAGATCCCAGGGAAAGAATGGTGGTGACGAGGGGCACAGCTTCCACTTGACCCTCAAAGGACCCAGAGCTTAACTAAACCTCTGGTACTTTGATCAACTGAAACTGGGGATTGTTTATCACTACAGCAAAGCCTAACTTATCCCGACTAAAGCACAGTGTTCAGGAGAACGGGGTTGGAAGATAGGTAAGGATGTGTCTGCGTCCCAGCTCAGAGCTCAGGAGCCATGTGGACTTTTGTAAGCAAAATGGCCTCCCTGAACCTCATCCCCATCCTCTGCAAAATGGGGGCAATAATGCCCATCCTAAAAGGAATATGGTGAGTAAATGATCCGAGAGACACGCAATACTTAAATACACAGACTGTTCAATAATGCAGCTGTTCTTTTTATAGCTATTAAATGATGATGATGATGGTGAGGAGGAGGAGGAGGAAGAGGACAATGACAGAACTACTTTTTATGGAACACAAACTCTTTGCCATACTCTATTCTAAACATTCATTCTATTTAATCCTTACAACAGCTCTATGGAATAGGTACTGACATTCTTCACTTTCTAGAGGAGTAAACTGAGTCCCACGCACCTTGGCAAAGTCAAGCTAGGAAACAACTTTGGATATGAATCCATGTGTCCAGAGCCCATGGTTTTAAGCCTGAGTCCATATGGCTGACTAAGCAATGTGTGCTGGGTTGAGTGGAAGCAGCCCAGAAGCAGAATCAACAAAGGTTCAGAGCCTGGCACTGCTGACAACGCTCCAGTCTGGCCTCCTGGTGACATGCCCACCCCCTGAGGGCTGAGAGCACAGATTTTCATCTCAGGCCTTATGCCAGTGGCAGAGCCAAGATTAGGGACTTTCAAGTCTCCATTCCCAGATTTATATGTATCCAGTGGGTCAACCATGCTCCCCATACATCAAGTTCCTGGCAGGAATATCTTTACCTTCTAACATCCTCTTAGCTTTGTCATAGTAATGGCGTAATTTGGAGGTTTCTGCATGCATTCTGCCATCTAAGAGGATAATAAATTAATCATGCCCTTGGGCACTGTTGAAATATACACACTTAATCTCTTACCAACTTTCCTTCCTCACCATTGCTCTGTTCCTCTCCCTTCATCACTTCAGATTTTTACAGTTCCCAAAGAAATATTAAACCAAATATTTATGCACTCATCTGAACCACAGTTCAGAGAAAGCAATGTAAAAAAATCAGCATTATGAACCTGGAGCTATTCCTGTTTGGAAGTAATAAACACGAACAATTGAACAATTTCTCCCTGGAAATGCATGTTGGCTGCCTTTTTGCTGAGAGTTTCAACACTTATTCTTATTATTCTTATAATTCAGGACAAATTTTAATATTAACTCTGATGCTTAGAAACACAAGCAGTGTCAAACATAAATAAAATTTCAATCATTCTCAATAAAAAACCTGATATTCTATTCTGCCTTGTGTGTACCTTGTTTAGAAGGACTTCAAAGTTCCTCGTTCCCTGAAGCAGCTAGTCTCTCTCTAAATCGGGTCATGCGAGATTAAAATCTTTCAAGGGCCCTCATGCCATCACTTTCAGAGAAAACTCAGGCTCCTTTGGTCATGCATTCAAGGCTCTTTACAAGCCCTCCCTGCCCCTGTGTTCAACCTCATCTGTTGCTGGGTTCACTCATCCTCCCATCCTGTTTGACTGCCGTATCCCCCAGACTGCCTTGCTTGGGTCTACCCTGTTTCAGCCCTGGGGTTACCCTCTCCTGACCCAGAGGCTCCTATCCAAAACTGGAGCCTGGCCAATCAGATCATCTCTTTGGGAAGCCTGGTATTGGGACAGAGAGAGACTGAGTCATCTAGCTAAGTAAGTAAGCTAAGTAAGGGCTACAGACTCTGAAAGTCTTATCAGTGTAAAAGCCAAATGTACCATTTTTGGAGACCCTTTTGGGCCGTAAGTGTGGACCTTGATGAAGAAAATAGTCTACCTGGAAAACAGAAAGAGAGAGCGATGAATGCTTGTGTGTATACGAAGCCGGTTAGGTTCAAGCCCTGGATGATGAATTATCCTCTCCAGTATTACTTAATCTTATGCCTCATACTTGGTCTCTTAAATTATACTTTCTACCAAAATATCACAGTCCCCTTTCCCAATGGTGTCTAGTAAATGGCTTTAATTCACCAGAATATTACCAAGTATCTCTCTGTATAGCTCATTCCTTCACTGTCCCTGAGTTCTCTAATTACATTCATCTATTCAGTGAGGACTTCTAGGACTATCTTATTAAAAAAAAAATAGTGGCTTCCCTTCCAACATCATTCTCTATGTTCATTACCCTGTCTTGTTTATCTTCCCAGAGCCCATGATCACCTGACAGACTTGTCTGTTTATAATCTCTATTTACCATTAAAATATAGGCTCCATGTTATCAGGGACTTTTCTTTTGTTCATGGCTGTGAACAGTGCAGGGTGCATAGGAGACACTTAACTATTTTGTAATAAATAAAGAGGCTATATAAATAGAAACTGAAATGAGAGACCACGTTATCAGAAAGGAAAGGAAATAAATGCACAAATCAATGAGCTTCCATAGCTATCTTGATTTCAAAATGGCTTATCAATTTCTGATAAGGACCATCTTTGCATCTTGGGCTTGAGTTATGAGGGGTACTCTGGTATGCTCCCAAGAGAGTCATTTTGAGTGGCCTGCCCTAATTTAAATGATCCCAGTGAAAGACACATTTTTTCAGAGTAGAGCGGTGTGTTCCCTGAAGATTAATAGGGATCTGGATGCATTGGGATCAACTTGGGTAAACATCTTTCTAAAAATATGGTTCTTCTCAGGGAAGCCCAGCAAGAGAGGATCATACAAATTATGAGTAAATAAAGACTTTGGTGATGGGTTTCAAAAGATGCACAATAAACGGAAGGCTCTTGGTGGGGGGTGTGTGTGGGTTTCGTTCCTCTCAAGATATGCCAACCAACCCTTTAAAACAGCCATGGGTAAACACAATTGCCCAATAACGGCCTTGTAGTAGGTGATTACTCCATAACAGGTCATGTTGTATGGTGAGTTATGTGAGGTAGGGACCCTGGAGGAAAGCATGTATTTGAGGGAGAAGCAAGGTGGTCTGTTCTTTCTTTCTTTTCTTTAAAGATATATTCAGTCATTTGAGAGAGAGAGAGTGTGTGTGTGCAAGTGGGGGCAGGGGCAGAGGGAGAGAGAGGGGGAGACTCCTAAGTGGGTTCCATGCTCAGTGTGTAGCCTAATGTTGGGCCCCGTCCCAGGACCCTGAGACCATGACCTGAGTCAAAATCAGGAGTCAGACGCTTAACAAACTGAGCCCCCCAGGCCCCAATGTGGTCTGTTCTATGTAAGATTAACACAGTGAGATCCCGAAAGTGATTAGAAACATAGAAAGGGGGGGCAGGAGGCATAGTTCTGGGCATCACCTAAAGACCCGCTGAAGAGGAAATCGGCTTAGTCTTGCTGTTTCAGGAAGGTCAATGAAGACAAGTTGCTGAATGGACAGATTTCAACTTAAGAGGAACATTCTGAGGTTGGAGAGCAGTAGCTGATGGCATCGGCTGTCTTGTGCTGGAGGAGCCTGTCACTGTGGTGTCCAGGCTTGCACCCCCCTCTGGTACAGGTGCTGTGCAGGTGACCAGTATCAGATCGACTCTGAGCCTGTTTCTCACTCTTTGCTGTGAGGGTCCCTTGAGTCTGAAGCTTGGGGCAGCCCTGAACGGGTGTGGATCAGCGCTGCATGAGGCCAGTGAGGACGGAGGCACCATCCAGGGATCTCTGTTCAGACCCAGCTCAGCCACTCTTGACCCACCGGAGGGCAAGGGTTCTCCCCTGTCCCCCAGACTCCATATCTCTGGGAGCCAAGCAATATCCACCACTCTTGCCTCAGCAATGTAGTGGTTTAGAAAACGTTTTCGGGTCAGCTTATACTCTGGCTCTCATTTGTCCTTGGGTTTGACCTTGAGGGAACCTTTCACCCCTGTGAACATCAGTTTCTTCTTCAGTTCAGTGGGGATGAGAGCTCCGAGCTCCTGAGGCCCTAGTGAGCTCCGGGTACTGTGGCTGGCACACAGGTGGCACTCCACAAATACTAGCAATTACATCTGAGCGTATCCAAACACAGCAACATGTCAATATCAGGAAGAGTAATTTTATAATTAGGAGGATTTTTTAAAGCCCTCAAGCTGCATCCTAGATAATAATGGCTTTCACTGAGGTCTTATAAATGTCAGGCACCAAGCTAAAGCTTTACGTATCTTTTGCCAGGTAGTTAGTGTTATTTCTATTGCTCTATTGCAGAGGTAGGGAAAGTGAGAGTCAGGAGAGTGAAGTCATTTGTCCAACTGGGTTACTCAGCTAGTTCTGGGGGCAGAGCCAGACATGGAGACCTCAGAGACCAGCTGAGTCGATCCAAAGCTGCACATGCTGGTGTGATGCCAACTCCTGGCTGCAAAATTCCTCACCGGGAGACCAGATGCCTCCTCAAGGAGCAGGGCTGGGGGTTTCAAGGCTTTTGCTGAATTAGGAAGGGGATAGCTGGGTCTTCTTCACAGGGCTTCTGTTGAGCACACAAGTGTGCTCAGACCCCAAGCTCACATGACACAGTGGGTGCTCACTGTTACAGGGCCCAGGGCCTCAGCCCATATGTGCGGATACACATGCTATGCAGTGGAAAATGAATGCATGCACAGTCCTGGAGCTTTCTGACTCGAAGCCAAACAAATTTACACAGGCTCATTTGTCAGCTGCCTAACCCCCCTCCCTCCCAGTCTAGCTCATTCCGCCTCCCAAGTTCCTTAGTTGTTATAAGCTTATCACAGAAGTAAATCAAAATGTTCTCAAGAGGAGAAGAAAAGATAAAAGCAAAAAATGCAACATCCCCAAGAGAGGAATATTTTTTATAGTTCCACAACTCTAGCAATTCTGTCTTTAAAAAAAATCCATTATTTAATTTTAGTACCATGGAGGTGCTAGGGATGAATAATGGCTCCTCTTCTACCTTCTAGTATTTCTAAAATATTAATACTGGTTGGATACCTTTCTCCTAAGGGGAAGTAGGACTTGAATCTTTTATAGGCTCCTGAGCCCTGTTCCCATCCTATGAATTTATTCGATTATTACCAATCATATGCTCTAGGTTCTTCAAATTACGTGTGCACCAAAGGATGGGGGGCTACCCAGTGAGGTGGAGAGGGTGAAATAGGTGGCTAAATAATCGCTTTCTCATTATTTTCTTTGTCTATATCTCTGCTCTTTTATTATCCATCAGGCTGCACCTTCTGTCTCTACACTGGACTTGGGCTGTGAATCACAAATGGAAGCCACAACAAGGCATCCTACTTACCAGCCTCGGGGGCAGACGTCCCTCACGGCTAACAATGGTTCGTGCATCATTAGCGGCAAACTGTTATTGTTAAGTTTTGAGCACTGAGTCCCAACCGATCTATTCTCACAGGTCATAATGCCGAGTGTCTTGTGTGTGTAGTGTGTGTACGTGTGCACGCTCTCCCTTTACACTTGGGTGGCAGGAGAAGAAGGAAGGAGGAGGTGGTTTCAGAATAAGCTAGAAATAGGACTGTAAGTTGTTGCAGTTGGCGATGAAGGTTTTTTTTGTTTTTGTTTTTTTCCAAATAAAAAATCAGGGGTACTTTTATCCCCTCTACAAAACTGACGCATGTACACTAGGTGAAATCCGGAAAACAAACTGAAGTAGATGCTAGAGGAACGATGTGCTCTATGTCTCAGCAGGTTGCTGGATGTTGTAACTATTTTAAGATATTGATGACTTCCCTCCAGTCTTTAAAAAAAAAAAAACTATTTATTTATTTTAGAGTGATAGAGAGAGAGATAGAGCAAGTAGGGGAAGGGGCAGAGAGTGAGAGAAAGAATCTCCAGCAGACTCCCCGATGGGCATGGAACCTGATGCAGGATCATGACCTGAGCTGAAATCAAGAGTTGGACACTTAAGCAACCAGGCCACCCATGTTCCCCTTTCCTCGTCTTTTAAATGCATACCACCGCCTAAATATGTTTGTAATTTTTTTTTTATCTTGAGATAATCGTAGAGTCACATGCAGTTACAAGAAATTCCTTTTACCCAGTTTCCCCCAGTGCCGCCATTTTGTAAAACTGTAGTACAATATGATAGCTGGGATATTGACATTGGTGCAATCCACGGATTCTGTTCAGATTTCCCCAGTTTTACTTGTACGCATTTGTGTGTGTGCGCGTCTCGTTCTATGTAATGTTGTCACACGTATAGGCTGAATTTACCACCACCATCGAGCTATTCAACAGTTCCGTCATGACAATGACCCCTGTTATCATTTTATAACCATTCCCTCCTCTCTCCAATATACCACCCTTCCCCCACATCGCTAGACCCTGGCAACCACTCTCGTGTTCTCCATTCCCATAATTCTGTCATTGAGAAAACGCCACATAAATGAAATCATACAGTATGTAGCCTTTGGGATTGGCTTCTTTTCCACTCAGCATAATTTCCTGGACATTCTTCCAAGTTGTGTCTCAAGAATTCATTCATTTTGTTGCTGAGCAGAATTCCATGGTATGGATGTTCTGTTGAAGGCCATCTGGATTGTTTCTCGTTTTTGGCAATTACAGATAAAGCTGCTATGAATATGTAAGTACAGGTTTTTGGGTGGACATGGCTTTCATTTCTCTGGGATACATGTCCGGAAGTGCAATTATTGTGTCTTGGGGCAACTGCACCGTTAGTTTTACAAGAAATTGCCAGACTGGTTTCCAGAATGGTTGTAGCATTCAGCATCCCCACCAAGTAGTCTCTGAGCGATGCGGTTTCCCATGTCCTCATCAGCATTGACTGTAGTGACTCTGCTTATTATTATTTTTTTTAACCATCTTAACAGATGTGCACTGATAGCTTTGTGGTTTTAATTTGCATTTCCCTCATGGGTGTTGAGGTTAAACATCTTTTCATGTGCTCACTTGCCATCCATAGGTCCTCTTTGGTGGAATGTCTGTTCATGTCTTTTGCCCATCTTCTAGTAAGGTTGACTGAGGATTTCTGCTGCTGAATTTTGAGAGTTTTTCCCATTCTGCACATATGAATCCTTTGTCAGATACACAGTTTATCAGTGTCTCTTCCCAATTTGTAGCTGTCTTTTCATCTTTTTTTTTAAGATTTTATTTATTTATTTGACAGAGAGAAAGATCACGAGTAGGCAGAGAGGCAGGTAGAGAGGGGGGGGGAAGGCTCCCTGCTGAGCAGAGATTCCCGATACAGGGCTCTATCCCAGGACCCTGAGACCATGACCTGAGCTGAAGGCAGAGGCTTAACCCACTGAGCCACCCAGGCACCCCTTTTTCATCCTTTTAATAATATTTTTCCTCGATTAAAAGTTTAAGTTTTGATAAGGCTCACCTAATCAAATTTTCCTTTTAGGAATCTCACCTTTTCTGTTGAGTCTGAGAACTCTTTGCCTGGCCTTGAATCCCTCAGAGCTTTCTCCCATTTGTTCCTAAATGCTTCATGGTTCCACAGTTTACATTTACATCGACAATACATTTTGAGCTAACCTTTGTATAAGGTATAAGGTTCAAGTTCAGGTTCACTTTTGATTACAGACGTGCAAATGCTCCTGCACTATCCATGGGAGGACCTAACCCTCCTCCATGGAATTGCTTTTGTCTCTCTCTTGAGAATCAGTTGAGCGTATTAGTGTGGAGCTATTTCCAGGTTTTTTTATTCTCTCCCACTGATCTACCCGTCTTCCTCTGCTGCACCACACTGTCTTGACTACTGCAGCTATCTGGTCTTCACATCAGGCAGAGTGATTCCCCCCACCCTGCCTTAATAATCCTTCTTCTTCAAGACTGTTAAGCTATCCTGGGGCCTGTGTCTTTCCACATAAATTTTACAATAAGCTTGTCTATGCCTACAGAAAACCTTGCAGGGATTTTGATAAGAGTTGCCTTAAAACATCAATCCATCAATCCATCTATCTGTCTACACATATTCACATATATCATGAGCCTTTTCCTTATTATCACTAGCTCCCTATTAATGGCCACCCAATATTTTATAGTAGATATGCCATCATTGACCCACCTCAGTAATAATGGATGCTTGACTCTTCTAAGTAAGGAATACTCTGAACAAAGCTAGCAGCTACATCTTTCTCTAAAAACAGACTATGCATTTGGATTAATTCCTTGGATAGACTCCCAAAGGTGGGATTGCTCCAACAAGGAGAAAGAATGCTCATACAGTTATTTCTACTTGCATATTCCTTCACACGTTTTCACCCATATGTGGAAAGTATTACCATTAGCTTTAAAATTCCATTTTGTTAGGGATTTGAACGTCAAAGAGGGAGAGAGAGATGGTCATCAATGAAGAAAAAACAGATTGTGGGACAGCGAGTAACACAGCAACCACGCCTCCTGAAATCACGATGACTGCAATCCCCAATTGGCGGACTGTGGCCTGACTCCCCCCAGAGTGTTGCCCCCCACCTGCTCTGGGCTACTCCTTCCGACTCTCCGGTGAAGGCAGGTAAGTAAGATCAATTCCTATTTCATCTACTCTAGGATAGCTATTGGCTGCTAAAACTTTCTTTTTGTTTTAATTCTCTTTTCATCCTAAAGAAAAAGGATTTAGTTAAATCATCTTATTTTCACCCAAGAAAGGGAGACGGACAAACTGGCCAGCTCAATCCATCTCTTTGTTGTTTGGCCATGAAAACGTCTGTTATAAGAGGCGGTCCTGAATGGGAGGTGAGCAATGCGTGCCCGTCGGAGTGATCAGTGACAGTTTGGGAGGGCTGACACGGTTCCTTTTATGTTTCCATCCTTCGTAATTGGCTGTTCTCCTTTTTCTCTAGTGGAAGTAGAGGACCCATGGAACGATAGGAAAACAATGTGGTTTTCCTTTCTATGCAGTCATTTTGCTCTTAAAACTATTCTGAATCTTCACTGCTAAGAGCAAGTGTGGTCATCCTTGAATTTTGAGTCCTAAAAGCCAAGACTCTTCTGAGAACTCAGGATAGAGGTGACCTCTGTGGCCATGTTGGGGTGCACTTGAATCTGGCAGGGGCTACAGCCAGAAAAAAGGAGAGCCCAGGGCCTCCTGGGCCTTGCCAACATTATGTTATTTAGAAAAAAACAAAAAAACAAAAAACAAACTGATCTAACTCATCTTCACACTGTCAGATGTCGGGATCTGGTATCCTGGAGGACTGTAAGGTGGAGAATCATAAAAACTATAAATGCTGAGATGCAGAAAAAATAGTCCTTGTATGAATGACCGTGTTTTCTTTCTTTCTTTTTCTTCTTTTCCTTTTTTTTTTTTTTTTTTTTTTTTTAAGATCAGGGAGAGAAAGAGGGGGAGGGAGAGAGAGAATCTTAAGCAGGCTATGTACCTAAAGCAGAGCCCAAATCAAGACTCAATCGCATGGTCCCAAGATCATGACCTGAGCCAAAGTCAAGAGTCTGATGCTTAATCAACTGAGCCACCCAGGCACCCCTGAATGACAGCATTTCTAATGGAAATACATGATTCTTTTAGATTCTCCCTCCCCATCTTATGGGAGCAAAGGTTAAATCAGAGAGAGATTGATATTAGTTAAGTGTCTGCTTTGGGACAGACAACTTGCTAGGCCCTTCTCTTGTATTATTGTGGTATTTTCTTCCTCTAAAGAGGCATTGTTAGCCCCATCTCATAGAGGAGGAAGTTGAACACTACACAGCTGGACTGAATTTTCCAAGAAGTGTCAAGCAAAGCAAGGCTGGTCTGATACCAGGTCGACTTCTGTTTCTACCACCCTTTATTTAGGATGGGGAGCAAGAAAGAAAAGGAGCCAGGATTTAAGTTAGAAGCAGACACAGCAATGAAGCAATCGAGTGCCAAAGATAGGCACCCTGAAGCTCTCTGTTTGCTTGTTTTGTTTTTCATTTTTTGTTACTGTCAGGGGAAGCGCTCTGTTTTTGAATGACACTCTTCCACAAATGAATGGAGTGTGGAGATTGTGGGAAAAGGTCTCTGGGAGACCCTGTGTGCTTCCACTGGGAACGCAGTCTCATACCCTCCATCCCTAGAACCTGGGGTTGGCTCCAAAAAGGTAGAGCTCTCCTACCCCACAATGCGGAGGAAGAGAATACCGACAATCCTTGTCCTGTGCCCATGTGCGGGGTTCAGAGAGCACAGCTAGCAAGATAGAGCTGGGGGCGGGGGTTCAAGTTCTCGCTCAGCCTTGTAATGACATGTGTGTCAGAGACTACGAGTGTCTCTAACCCTCGGCTCCTTCCACTGTAAAATGGGGATCATACCCACTGGGATGGCTGTTTAAATATTAAAACAGAGATAAGGTAGGCAAAGAGATGGCATGTGGGATGCGTCAGAATCATCTGTTAGCAAGGTAGCTACTACCAAGAACACCCTGACAGCTTTCCTTCGAGCATAACTTCCACATTTCCCTGGACGCTGGCAATAGTCCCGGTCACAGCAGCTTCTGTCCAGGCAGGAACACTCAGCTCACCAAGAGGCAGCTAGGTATGTGCCTCCTGACACCAATACTCTGCTTATATCCCCCACGGAAGCCTCCATCTTGGCCAACTATCCCACTAAAAAATACACAGTTTCAATGTTCTTTTAAACGATAATTTCTGTGCTTTGGGGGGTAAAGGCACGTGCACCACTTAAACCCTGCAGGGAGAACCAGACCTCCCCTTGGATGCACCGTTTCGTCGGTGTCTCCCACAGTTCTCGGCCTAACCACACTTACTGGGCGCTTGTCGGGGCAACACCGCACTGGCGTTCGCATTTTGGGTCAACTAGAGACCAAAGTCCTCTCGACTTTCCAAGACTCCGCCACGGGGCCGGCTCAGGTGACACACCACACACATACCCACGCAGCCCCCCACATTTCCAGCTCCCTGGGAAAGACCGCGACACGAACAGCCAAACCTGAGTCCGGGCAATTAGCCGCGGGAACGCGGCTCCTTCGACCGCCCTCGTTCACATTCCTTCTTCCGACACGGCTCTGGGGAAATTACTTTTCTCAGAGCGTGATGTTCTTTTTTTATGGGGAGAGAGTTAGAATCCCGCAAAGCACCATAAGGAAGCTCTCATCTTGTGATAACAGCCAGCAATGTCAAAAAAGCACCGGGATCATTTCGAGCAATTCTTCCAATGGCCACAGCCCCCAACAGCTCCAGGAAGAAGACCCTGTGTTCCCCTTCTCCCCCACATTCTGCACAGACACGAACCCCCAGCACCAGCCCGACATGTACTGCACACCGGGCAGTTACCTGCTGAGTACTGCGAGCACACACGGGCGAAGGACGAACGCCGCGGGAACCCAGGACGCCACGCTCCTACCTGCAGTTTCGGTTCCAAGGGTTTGGAGCCCGGGGAAGCCTTCCCACCTGAGCGCGGCGCCAGGTGCGGTCAGTAACTCAACAACAACCGACAAGCCAGGGAGGATCGGGGTGGGGCTTGGAGCTTCTGGTGCCTTCCCCAGCTCTTTTGACCTTCATCTTAATCCATATGCTTTCTCTCTCTCTCTCTCTCTTTAAAGATTTCAGAGGGAGGGGCACCTGGGTGGCTCGGTGGGTTAATCCTCTGCCTTCAGCTCTGGTCATGATCCTGGGGTCCTGGGATCCAGCTCCGCATCAGCCTCTGGGCTTAGCAGGGAGCCTGCTTCCCCACCCCCCACCTCTGCCTGCCTCTCTGCCTATTTGTGATCTCTCTCTGTCAAATAAATAAATAAAATTAAATTTTAAAAAAAAGATTTCAGAGAGAGAGAGAGAGAGAGTAAGCACGAGTACACGTGTGAGTGGGGGAGGGAGGAGAGAGAGAGAGAGAAGCAGACCCCCTGCTGAGCACAGAGCCCACCATAGGGCTCAATCTCATGACCCTAAGATCACGACCTGAGCTGAAATCAAGAGCAGAGGTTTAGCTGACGGCGCCACCCAGGAGCCCCGCCTTTCCATGTCTTTTTATCATCAGATAAACTCTGTGAAGCAGGTGGCTTTATCATCCCCATTTTACAGAATGGGGACCTGAGTCACAGAGCATTTAAGAATTTTGACCAAGTTCCCCTAAGACTGCACCAGCATCAGCCTAGAGGAAACGGGAGCTCCTCTGATTTATTACAAGATGATGCCCCAGGGGTGCTGAACACTGAGAATGTCTAATCTCATGCAACCCTCCCCAAACCCTTGTGGGTAGATTCTTACTCTCTCCATATTACAGGTATTACAGGCAAAATACTGAGGCTTGGGCAGGGTAGCAAACCTTCCCCAAGGATCACTTAAGCTTTTCTGCCCTTTGAACCTTTGCTCTGAATCACTACATTAAGCAATCAGATCGATAATTTGCAAAGAGATTAACCAAATAAGAACATTCCCACCCCAAACCCGCCCTTTAGGTGACCAAAATGAGCAGACTGAGAAATGGTCAGGGCCACTGTTTGGGCCAACTTAGTAATTATGTAGTAACAAAGGGGCTTCAACCAATTGCTTAGCAATTAGCCATTATGAGAAGATGGGGGAAAAAATCCAATTGACTGGTAGAGCAGGAAGCATTTTAAATGTCACCACAGTAAGAGAAATATTTGCAGATTTGTCTTCATAATGGTTAACTAATTGCTATCTTCAAATTTTATTGCCTCGGAAAAATAATTCATGAGACAGAGTAGTAACACTTGGGGCTCTTTCTCCTTTGTCTTAGTTAGCAGCAAAGGGAGGCATGCAAATCGATCAATCCCTATAATCTAAGAAGACCCCCTCCTAAGGAACAGCCTCCTTGAGGCACGGTCAGTGTTTTAGTCATTGCTTTATCATCTATGTACCCGGTACAATGTGGGGACCTATGGTAGGTGCTCAAGACCTGGTGGATGAATTGAATTAAAGTTGAACAGAAGTGCTGGGGTCTGTACCCCCAATACTGAGTTTCCCTCAAGTGCAGTTCTAGAGCTGTAACACAGTTCTAACTGTAGGGAAGGTTGGTGGTTGTAGATTACCCCAAGGGGCTCCCCAGCCCCTTCCCATATCAGCTCTCCCACTTGCCCCACGACAGTTGGCTAATACCACAACACTGTGCCATGACATCGTCCACCCCCACCCACAAAGAGAAGTGCTTCTGGCCCAACTGAACCTGTTTCTCTGGTCTTAGAGGGCCTCATTAATGGGCATTTGCCCAATGTTGAATCAAATGTTATTCTCTGCAGGCTTTCCTTCGAGAACTCTTGGGGTTTGGGGAGGCTTTTTGCCTTTGGTGATGATACTAGGAGACTATTTGTGCTGTTGGGAGAAAGACTCTCTCTACAGAAGGAGAGGATGAGGCTACCAGACAAAGGGAGAGCAGAAAGAACAATCCTTTGATTATGGGTCCCAGTTGGTCTAAAGCCATATGCACCCTTGAATTTCCTGGGTATGGGGGTCAGCAAATACCCTTTTGCCCCTTTAGCTTCACCTCTCTGGGTGAGTTTCTGTCACACACGACCTCCCAGTCCTGAAGAACAGAATCCCTTCCCAGCTACTGCTATACTTCTGCTCCAGGCTTTTAGTTTTGGAGCAACCAAAAAAAGGAAGAGCCAGAGGTTGAAAACAGAATTTGGAGAAGTGTCTGTTCATGGCTTCTGCCCATTTTTTGAAGTGATTATCTGTTTTTTGTGTGTGTGTTGAGTTTGAGGATCTCTTTATAAATCTCGGATATCCAGCCCTTTGTCTGTACTGTCATTTACGAATATCTTCTCCCATTCCTTGGGTTGCCTCTTTGTTTTTTTGACTGTTTCCTTTGCTGTGCAGAAGCTTTTGATCTTGATGAAGTCCCAAAAATTCATATTTGCTTTTGTTTCCTTTGCCTTTGGAGATGTGTCTTGAAAGAACTTGCTGTGGCCGATGTGGAAGAGGTTACTGCCTACGTTCTCCTCTAGGATTTTGATAGATTCCTGCCTCACATTGAGGTCTTTAATCCATTTCGAGTTTATCTTTGTGTATGGTGGGAATGCATGTTGGTGCAGCCACTTTGGAAAACAGTGTGGAGATTCCTTAAGAAATTAAAAATAGCGCTACCCTATGACCCTGCAATTTGCACTACTGGGTATTTACCACAAAGATACAGATGTAGTGACAAGAAGGGCCATCCATACCCCAATGTTCATAGGAGCAATGGCCACAGTTGCCAAACTGTGGAAAGAGCCAAGATGCCCTTCAACAGATGAATGGATAAAGAAGATATGGTCCATATACACTATGGAGTATTATGCCTCCATCAGAAAGGATGAATACCCAACTTTTGTAGCAACATGGACAGGACTGGAAGAGATTATGCTGAGTGAAATAAGTCAAGCAGAGAAAGTCATTTATCATATGGTTTCACTTACTTGTGGAGCAAAAGGAATAACACAGAGGACACTGGAGGTTGGAAAGGAGAGGTGAGTTGGGAGAAATTGGAGGGGGAGATGAACCATGAGAGACTGTGGACTCTGAGAAACAAACTGAGGGTTTTGGAGGGAAGGAGGGTGGGGAGTTGGGTGAGCCTGGTGGTGAGTACTAAGGAGGGCGCGTATTGTATGGAGCACTTGGTGTGCTGCATAAACAATGAATCTTGAAACACTAAAAAAATAAAATAAATTAAATAAAAAAAGAAAATAGAATTTGAAAACAGACTATAGAGGAGAGTTCAAACTTTGAGAATAAGTCTTGGGTAACTCCCAGGGAAGCTGGATGCAAAGCAGTCCTGCTCAGGTCTCTCCTTCTGAGGAGGGGAGCAGGAGGGGCTGGAGGTACAGGCTTGCAGCTTGGCATCTGGGGACCAGAAGGACACAGGAGGCCAGAAACTACAGAGTCCAAAAGTCAGAAAGGGCCCCCAGATTTGGTTGGGACACGTACACACACACACATTCACACACAACACAAGTTTTCATGTTATCTGTCATGAAACAACAAAAAAAAGGACTTAATTTTGTTGAAACAGAGAATTATGTTCCTTCCTAAAGATTCTATCAAACAAAGCTAATGAGAATGGAAAATGCATCCTCCTATATTACTGATGCAAGATGGGTAAATGTCAGTGAGCTTCGATGAGATTCCATCCCTAGAGCAGAAGTTAAAAATACAGCTTCACCAATGGCCTTGTCCGAACTTCCTGGCACTCAAGGTCTTGGTCAGCGGTGTGCAAACCCATTCTGACAAACAAGGGAAAGAAAAGACGGTAGCACGTCAGGCAGTCGAAGAAGGCCCTGTAAACTATAATAATTGCTTATAAAATTTTATGGTTGGTCATTAATCTTAACCACCTCAATTTCTTAAAAAGAAAGATTCACACTCTTTTTAAATAGACAGAATTGGAGTTTATGGGAAATTTAATAATATTCATGCTGATGCAGTAAGAAATTCCCCAAGTCTTAAATTTGTTGCAGACTTTGGAGAGGAGGCAGCCTGCTGTAGCCGCCAGAGGACAGGACTGAGAGTCCGACCTGACAACGGGCTTGCCAGCATGTCCCAGAATCTCTCTGCGCTACAGTTTCCTTATCGAGGAGATGGCAGTGGTTTCCTCTTCTTTGAAAAACCACAAGGATAGAAAAGAAGGCAGTAAAGTTCACAGAGGTGTGTGGCCTGGCATACGGGCAGTGGCACTCCATGAAAGAGCTATAAGCATCCCTCCAGAACATTTTCCAAGCATCAAGATTCTGACCATGATCACTCCTCTCCCCTTCCACCAGTGCAGCTCTGGGCTGAGCCCCTATCACTTGCAGAAGCAGAATGACTGCTATGCCTCCTGACCTATGCCTTCCCTCTCCCCCCATGGTGGTCTAGTCTCTGTCCACCAGCCAGAAATTCTGGAAAGACACAATGAATATGAAAACCCTCTCAGGTGTGGCTTTCTCTCTCAGATAGAATAAAAGTCCAAGTCCTTCTGGTGACCTACAAGGCCTTCCATGATGAGGTCATACCTCTTCTCCTGTCCCACATCCCCTTGCCTCTCTCTGTTCCAGTCCCCATATCAGCTAACCTGCTGTTGGCAGAACATTCCACGTTCCCACCCCAGGCTTTTGCTCCCCTTTTTCCCTCTATCTAGGATGCTTGCCCTTGAGGTAGATGTGGGTTTGCACTTCTGCCATCAGGTGTTACCCCTGAAAAGGCTTTTAAGCTGCAACCTGTACCCCATCTCTAGCCTTTGCTTCCCTACACCCCCTGTCAAGGCCTAGCTTAGCCACTGGCACACCATATATATTAGTAACTTTTATTGTTGACCTCCCTTTGTAGAAAGTAGACTCTAAGAGGGCAGGATCAGTCTGTTCCACTCACTGCCTTATCATAAAACCTACAGCAATTCATCACATAGCCAGAGCTCAGGGCATGTTTGCTAACAAGAGACGTCTGCTACCGAACTCCCCCAGCCACGGGAGCTCCTGGCTGCAAACCACTTTTCCTGGGCTGCAGAAACCATTCCACTGGCCCCATCAGTGATTTGCTCTGCCAACACATACTATAGGCCCTGAGGCCTCAGGCCAAGCTGTCAGTGATCAGGACGGGAGGAGGAGAAGGTGCTGGAATCAGAGCATTGGGGTTTGCCCCGAACCACAGCATGCTCTCTGAGAAAGGGGTAGAGGGACCTACCGAAGCCGGCACTGGGAAAAAATTCAACAAGGAGCATAGAAATGTCGGGTTCATGAAGGGGCTATGGTAATGTGAATGTCCTTCTTTCTTCAAATGATTCTTGTAAGGATCCAATAGATACCTGCTTATGAAATTGTAGGGTACAATTTTGCTTAAAATCTCCATCTCTCCTTTTATCTTTCTTGTCCTTCATTGGGGCTGGCATCCCTTATGCTCTGGCCCCATGCTCTCCACCAAACCTCATGCCCCTGGGGGTCCCATCCTTTCAAGTCAAGTTTCAATTTTCCTAGGTTACGATGAGCCCGTCTGATACAACTTGAGCACTGAGAAATTTCATTTCTGGTAACTCTTAATCCAGTGGTTCTCAACCCGGACTGTACACTGTGATCTTCAGAAGAGGTGTACAAGACAACGAATGTACAAGCCACAGCTCAGAGAATCTGGCATACTTTCACTGGAGTGGGGCTTGAGCTCCAGGATTTTTCTAGAATCTGAGTGATTCTAAGTTGCTGTCAGGTTCAGAAGCACTGTTGTTGTCCCTTCCAGAAAAGGCAATTAGATGTAAGTGGGGCCTGTTGGAGACAAGTCACCTTAATATAGAACTTTTTCCAAAGGTGAAGACTTGACAGCATTATGGGGACAGCTTATTAGCCTTCCTGCTTCGTTCAAAACATCCTTAAGATGTGCTTGTCCAGCTACCAATATGTGAGGCAGCTGTGAAGGCAAATGTTGGGTCACCTGTGGATACACTGCTGTTGGTGGAGCCCATCTTGGTGCCCAGAGAGCCATGTGAGCCTCGGAAAAGTCTGAGCCCACAGTGGCCACCCAGAGGAACAGCGAGCAGAGTCAGGCTCTTGCCGGTGCTCAGGAAACACCTGGAGGCATTTTCCACCCATGGGCCCCCTGAATGTCCCGGGACCACACGCTTACATGCATGTGACAGACATGCATGAGATCCCAAGACACATGCCTATTATTAATTTCTTCTCCAGGTGACATGTCTCTTCTGGATGTGCTCTGTCTTTTTTTTTTTTTTTTTAAATCAACTATGACCTGAATCAAGAAAATTGATCTTCTTAAAAGAAAGATTCCTCAATATTATTTAACTGAAGACAGAAACTCGACAATGGCGACCACAACAAAACACAGAACAGGAGAAGCTAAAACTCAGGAGGGAGATCCTAAGTCTGTCCTAAGACGTCCAACAACTACGAGGCCTTTCAAAGGAAGACAATCCATCTTAAAAGCACTAATTTTGCAACTTAATGCCCATATATATATATATATATATATAGAACGGTTCTAAGGTATAATTTCCTTTCTTCCACAAGACAGTGCAGGAAGGGGGATGATAATTGGTTTCCAGACACATTCCATGGAGAAGCTGGGGAGACTCTCAGGGCGCACGTGGTGGAAGATGGCAGGGGATCAGGGAGAATGTGTCAGATGCACGAATCAGGCCACGGGCGCTGGGGAGAAAGGAGGACCTGGACATTCTGAGCTGTTGCCATTTACGATCCTGTTCCTGGTGATTAAACCAAACAACTGTGACTGCTTATTTTATTGATTATTCCTGTTCTTGTTATGATAACCTGAAAGACATTTCCAGAAATAGGCCAGGTCAACGCACAAGTGGAAGACACAGAGTTAACGTGACAGCTTAAAGGACGCAGGGGGGTATATATCGTCTTCAGGATGATTCCTTAGCTGAAGGGATGTTGTTCAAAAACCCTTCAGAGACGTAAAACCACCTGCAGAATTTAAAATTCTCCAGAAAATACAGGGGGCAGCATCAAATGTGAGAAACTGATCCTGAGGTCTTTCCCCTTTATTTGCTTTCAAATCTTTGAAAAGGAGTGTTTGGGCACGTGGTTGCCTATTTTGACAGCAACCCAGAAGCTAACTGAGAGGTTACTATGTACCAGGCGACGGGTAAAGTGTTTCACGTTCATTCCTTCTCTCCTCAGACCAAGCCCCTGAGTCACTACTCTTTTTGTTTTGTTTCCCATTAAGAATTGACTAGAGGCTTCTCAATGTGCTCAAGGAAGGTCACATAGTTCGTAGTCCAAGAAAAAAGGGTGAATGTAGTGTCGTAAAGAGTGCACGCTTGGGAGCTAGGAGCCGGGCTGCCGGAGTCCAGATCTCAGCCCCTCTGCCGCCAGCCGCGGAATCTCTAGGATTCTGGGTCTCGGTACTATTACCTGTAAAATGCGGGAAATGACAGTATCCATCTCACGAGGTCATTGGGAGGAGATGGAAAGATGGATACGTGCCAGCTACACATATATGTGCAGACATAGATACATAAAATACACATGTAGAGTGCTCAGACATCACACATACCAAAAGAGTTAATCATCTGTAGGGTACGGGGTGAATGCGTAAGTGTCAAGTGTGATTACCATGACCATCAATAACCACTGTCTTCTCATTTACACTCAACACTTGACGTCTGCGACTACCTCCCCTCTTGATGTCCGCCCTTCACGTTAATAGGGTGCTTCTTTTGGCTTCAGGATCACAGAGGGAGTGCAGTCCCACGGAAAGAAAAGGAGTCAACAGTTATTATTATTATTTTTTTTAAGAGTTAAAGGAAAGGCCAGTTACTAGACTCAACAGACGGAGAAATGAAACCGCTGTGGTGACAGTTTGGCTCTCATGAGCCAAGCGATTATTTAATGTAAAAAGATACTCGAGCCCAGGTTTGGAAAGAGCTGTTCATTTTTCTGACCTTTTTAAAATTTTCCCGATGGGCTTAACCCTGGAGGCTATGGGATGCTGACCCATGCTTGGCAAATACCTTGCCTCTTGGATTTCTGTCCCATCTCCCCAATCCGTGACTTGGCTTGAGTGCCGATATTCAAACTGAGAAAGTTTCACCCCTGACGTTTTGGGTTGGGGAGGTTCCTGACTGAGAGGTCTAACAAGATTGGACTCTGCCTCCATCCTTCTTCCTTCCTTCCTTCCTACCAGTCCAAACCAATTCGCCTGTATCTGCCTTACTTATGGGATCTTTGGATAGGATTTTTTTTTGAAGAGTAGATGTCGACACTCAGAAAACTTTGACAACTACTGGTTTAGATCCCTTCCAGTTCTGACACCGTGATGCTCTAAGATCAGACAACTGGCTTCCGACATGTCCAAGCCTTCTACACAAGGTGCCTCCTTGGACAGCAGAGCCAGGCGCTGTCCTATTGCGGGAGGGACACTGAGACTAGGGAGGCCGGCCTGAATACAGACTGATTTTTGAAAGAAACAGAGAATTTTTACATTCATATTCTAAATCACGTGGCTAAAAACACCCCAAGAAAAGTTGAGTTTAATTCCACCAGTTGAAGCTATACTACTGGATTTTTCTAAAGGACTTGGTGTGTACCCAATTCCCATGTGTAGCGTATAACTCACAGATTTAATTATAGATCTTCCTCAGTCACTAGTTCCCTAGGAAATAAATCCATGGCTCATGTCTTGTGCATGGAAGGTCATAGCAAGAAGATAAATATTTTCTGCATTTTGAAACTTTATCTAGAGGTCACAGGTCTGCAACTCAGCAGATGAGAGCTCTTCAGACAATAGCCAAAAGCTGCTATGTTTGACTAATATCAACGATACTTAAAACCTTTTGTGTTTATCTCAAATAAGGCACTTCCCACTTAAACGATTGAAAATTTTTGCTATATCTCTTTTCCTTTTTTTAAGGCTGAAATACAAATAAGATGAGAAGTTTCCCTAAATGTTTCCTCCTGCTCGGTTAAGATAAAAGTTATGTTCATAATAAAAAGAAAGGGAGCATTATCTGAAACATCCAAGCTAATTTTAATCACATGAACTTCGCAGGGCAAAGATCTCTCTTCACTTCGAGTCAGGCAGAAAACTGCCACAACTGGCCGGTTATTTCGAAGAACTAAAACAAGAGGCCAAGCGCAAAGCAGAAAATTCAGAAAAGCCAAAGTACAGATGCCTTTAAACATAGGAAACAAGATCACAAAGAGACAGATTTTTCCTTCTGACTCAGGGAAGTCAGGCTCATTGTACTTTATAATTTTGTGTATTTAACATTTGCTGAAATTGGTTTCTGCTGGTCCCCATTAGTGCCACTAACGTTTTTAGTCCTTTGCGAGGATTAAATGGGAAAACCTAAGTAAAGTACTCTGTAAACCCCAAAGAGTTATACAAATGTTAGCTATCTCAATTAGGGTCTGTCCCATAAATTCTTAAATGCAGTCCTTTTGATCACAGCGTGGCGGGACTAACTGAGGGTTTTGAGCGCTGCGTCCTTGAAATGACAGAATGAGGGGCGCCTGGGTGGTTCAGTGGGTTAAGCCTCTGCCTTTGGCTCAGGTCATGATCCCAGGGTCCTGGGATCGAGTTCCACATTGGGCTCTCTGCTTGGCAGGGAGCCTGCTTCTCCCTCTCTCTCTGCCTGCCTCTCTGCCTGCTTGTGATCTCTCTCTGTCAAACAAATAAATAAAATCTAAAAAAAAAGAAATGAGAGAACAAGATTAGCGGTGGTTGAATCTTCTTCTCTTTTTACGTGGAGACCGTAAAGTAAACTAATGGGTCCATTCAATGGAAGTCACAGAAACATCCCAGGGGGGTTTGAAAGAGGAGCTATTTTGCCAGCAGGGCACAGCCAACCCATGGCCAAGAGAAGACCGAGGGGTCTCCACCTGGCATCAAAACATTGTCAGTTTCTCCTGCGACTGCAGCAAAGGAGTTTACAGCTTTAGTGGGAGACCAGATCCACCAGGACAAAGCACTTTGCTTTATTCGTCATTCTTTAGCAGGAGAGCCAAGTCAGGAGGAAGAGACTATAAGTGACCTAAGACATGAGGAGTGGAAGGCAGGCCATTGCTTCCTTTTCTCCATGCATGACACATAAGTCGCTTTTTCTCAGCTGAAGGGCCTCTATAAAATATTAATTTGGATAGAGCTAATATTTATTGAGCAATAGCTAAGTACTTGGCCACATATCATATGTTCTCATGCAGTGCTGTAAACAGCCCTGTGAAACGGGTAGACCACACCTGGAGGGGCATTGGCTCGAGTTTCCAGCTCATAAATACAATGGATGGGCCCTAAGTCAGGGTCTCGGTCTGCTGCTTGCTTCCCAGGAGGTGAGACAGGCGACTCCCATCGCTCACCAAGCAGCATCTCTCTGGGCAGGCGACACAGATGGTGATCCTCCTCTCTCCAGAGAAACTCTCTCTGCCACACACGCACACACACACACACACACACACACGCTGCCAGTCATCTCAGATGGTCAGAGGCTCCATAACGTCCTTCTGTGGACCAAACCTCAAACACACCGGATGAAGAACTTCTGTTCCAGAAACCTCCCCAGCTCCCAGGTGCCCTTAGTGTTCCTCCCTTCTTTCAGCACAACCAGCTCAACTCAGCCTTCCTTAGTTTCTCCTATTTCAGGCTCACAGGACCGGCCAGACAGAAGATCCCAGCTCAAGATCATTTTATTTTATTTTATTATTTTTTAAAGATTTTATTTATTTATTTGACAGACAGAGATCACAAGCAGGCAGAGAGGCAGGCAGAGGCAGAGAGAGAGGGGGAAGCAGGCTCCCTGCTGAGCAGACAGCCCGATGCGGGGCTCCATCCCAGGGCCCTTCGATCATGACCTGAGCTGAAGGAAGAGGCTCTAACCCATGAGCCGCCCCAGGCGCCCCTGAAGATCATTTTAAAGGTAATTTAATTGAGGTGTGCTTTTGTTTGCCTGAAGGGAAGCAAATGTCGAATACTATAGCCCACTTTCATGGCGGTGAAAAACCCCCTTTGACTGAGAAGAAACTAAGCACCCAAATACCAAATGACTTGCCTGAGGTCTCATTTCTTGTGGGCAGCAGAGCCGGACCCAGGTGCAATGATTCCTGACTCCCGTCCGCACATTTCTATCTCAAATGCCCAGTAGTGTGATCAAAATTCAGTCAATAGAACAATCCATTTAAACACATCATTGTGTTGAGCAAATGAATTTGAAATACTCAGTGCTAGTGCGAAGTGAAATATTTGTGATTTATTTCTTTAAACCAATAATGTCCCCAAATAGGATGCTCATTAAATCACTGTAATAATGATGCACGGGTTTAAATCCGCTGTAATGGCTTCATTTTAGAGAAGAAGTCCACTTTTAATAGGACTGTGCTTTCTCTAATGAGAAAAAAAGAACATCTTGTTGCAAACTGTGGATTAAAATAGATAAACCACCAAATGACTATGGCAGCATGCATTAGGTGGCCTTTGTTTGTTTTAAAGAACCATTATCTAGGATGGCCATTTGGGGGGAATTAAAATTCGCATGCACAGTCTTACAATCATGTGTTTGAAAAAGGAATACGGTTTTGGGGATCCGGACAGCTCCAGAATAATTTGGGATGACGGGGCCCAGCATGTTTGGTGTAGGAGGCGCAGAGCACACAATTCCAACATGTGACTCCCTGTAGACTGTAACTTAAAGGCTGGGGCTCCTCTCTGCAGACCTAATGATGACGTGGTGTCCCTGTGGCTGCTGGCCCACCGTGGGGCCTGGAGGAAAGGGCCTGACGCTCGCTCGAGGGCATTTATTTACTTCCATTCCTTGACACACTTCTTTTATTTTCCTTCCCTTTCCCCCTCCCTCCCTTCCTTCCTCTTTCCCTCCCTTCCCTCCTCCCACCCTCCTCCCTCCCTCCCTTCCTCTCTTTTCTAAAGAAAACGGGCTGTGACATTTCTTACTAAGAAAGTTTCTAGTTAGTTTCTGTTGCTGTTGCCATTACTGGCATTATTGCCATGAAGATCTCATCTTCATGAGGGTAAAGGCATGGAAGAAAATTTATCAATGATCTGGTTTTAATGGATTTCTCCACTTGGGTTTATTTCTTTCAAAGACCACAATGTCACAAACAAACGTAGCTGGAGACCATTTCAATGATCTTAAAAAATACTGGATGGTGCATGATGAAGAGAATGATTTCGTATATAAAAACTTGATTCTAAGCCGCCAGAAACCAAAGGAAATTTGAAAATACGTTATCACCGCGCTCTGAAGTCACTGTGTTTTGACCAAGTCGTGTTTTCTAACTAAAACGAAACTTCCTTCTTGAGGGAGGGAAATCACAGTCTCAAAGCTAAAAACTGTGAACTACTTTGAATCTGTGTATTAAACTCTTGTGCCCACAGACATCATGGGCAGGAAGTTATTACCCAGTAGTTTCCCCTTTCAGCACTTTGGAACTTAAAAAACTTAACCTGCTTTGGTTTGGATATATGCCGAACCAACTCGTAGCTTGGTGCTCAGGACTGCTCCTTTGAAGTCGAAAAAGTACGTGATTCCTATTTTATCCTCAATCTAGGGAAAATATCGGTAAGGGAGAATTTTGCAGATTCCAGAGCTGTGGAGAGCTGAATTCACACCCTGGGTCGGTGACATACCAGCTCAGTGACCCCAGGTAAGTCATTCAACACTCTTGTTAGTAAAATAATGGAGAGGACGGTACTCATCTGAGGAGGTTTGGGAGAAATAATGAGGTAACAGCACGTCCTGCTTGGGATGCTAAGTATTCTAATATCACGGGGAATATGGAGTTCACATCAATGGGACCTAGAAATCCTAAAGGTCGCCCTGCATTTCTTGGAATACCGACTTTTCCAGTGAAGAGGCCAGCTTCACTCTAGGCCAGGCCATCACCACACTAGCTCTGATGTCAGATTCCAGTTCTGTGACCGCTAAAATAGTGGTACATTTATGAAGTCTTCATGCACACAGGTTCTATGCAACAAATATTTCTGCAAAAATATAGCCCTCTGTTTGGCCAAGGTGTATTTTTCCTGTACGATGAAATCTACGGGCACAGTGTTGTAGAAAACAGATGCATGTTTCCGTGTGGCTTCCAGAAGCAACAAATTAGAGGGGAGTGAAATAAACATGCAGAAGATGGGGGTGGGGGAAAGACCAGGCTTTTGTGTGCCTTAATGAGACCTAATTCAAGGTCTTTCTTGAGGAAAAGCAGTGGAAGATGGAAAAAATAAAGCCTATCTGTCATTGGCTGTATGAAGGGATTCTATGGACATAAGCTGTGATTGTTAGGTTGTTAGCAGGCATTCTGACATTCAAGTATAAAGATTATTCATGAACAGAGTGGGCAAAATTATACAATCCATTTAAATAGAATCAACCGTATAACAGTTATAATTCACAAAGTGATCATTTTTAAAAATAGAAAATTGAATTTCAAATCAGCATTTTAATGGCCCAGTGATCCAAATATTAAACTGATAATCAGGCCACAGTGATTTCCATGAGCAGCTAAAAATATTCTTATAATTCTACAATGCTCTATGAGATGCCAGAAAATACCAATGTTCAGAAACATCCTGTCCCAAGTAGGATCTCTACTATCAGTGCTGGACAGGACCTTGGGTCAGATGTAAATCGAGGGTTCTCAGATGTGGGTGATTTTGTCCCCCAGGCCACATTTGACCATGTCTGGGGATAGTTGGTTATGGCAGAAGGAGGGAGGGAGCTACTGGTGTCGAGGAGTCTGAGGCCAGGGGTGCTCAGGACAATACATAGGGCAGCTTCCACCACAAGGAATTATCTGGCCCCAGATGTCAACAGTGCTGAGGTTGGAAAACTCATCCACACCCACCTTTCCCACCATACTGGATGGAGTAGCCACAACCATGGCTTTCATTGGACCGACAGTAAGTTGTTGACTACATTTCAGGGCTCCTGGTACTGTTTTCATTTCTCTGCTTACATGGCTCATTCATTCCTGCCCATCTGCCCACCTATCCTCAAATCTAGTACTTGAGACTTATTAAATGCCTATCACATATTTGGCCATGGGAATAGAGTCTTTCTCCTCTGCATTTATAGCACGGCAGGGGAGGAAGATGTAAGACAAACAACGATGCCAAGAATTGTCACTGTGATAAATGCCGTATGAAAGCACACAACCAGGGGCATCTGGGTGGCTTAGTCAGTTAAGCATCCATCTTTGGCTCAGGTCATGATCTCGGGGTCCTGGGGTTGAGCCCTGCATTGGGCTCCTTGTTAATGGGAAGCCTGCTTCTCCATCTCCCTCTGCCTGCTGTTCCCCCTGCCCGTGCCCTCTATCCCTGACAAATAAATAAATAAAATCTTTTTAAAAAATTAAAAAAAAGAAAGCACACAACCAGGGGAACCCAATTCACTCTGACAGCAACTTGTTTCCAATCCAATTCTCTAATACTAATACTCTAATGTGCATTGAAACACCATTGAAAGAGATTTTGGGTGTCCAGCAGAGGTCCTGGCCAGTAATCTGATATAATGGAGGTGACCTTGCAACAGAGTTGGAGATACCAGTAATGGCTGCCACTTGCTGGAGACTCACCCTATATGAGGCCTTGTACTAAAAACTCTCCTTATGTTCCATCCTCACAACAACAACAGGGAGGAACTGTTGCCCTATAACCTCCAAGTTATAAACCTCCACATTCGGGGGGCTACTAGCATGGCTTGGAGACATGCCATGTTCTATCATAGCTCAGTTAAATGTTAAGGAAGGTGATTGAGTCTGACTAGTTCATTCAGTGAGGACCTCCATTGTGATGGAGTGGACTTGGGGTTAGTGTGTAATTGGTGTGTAGTCTCTGCTCTTGAAGTAATTAACAGGGGAAGTAAAGATAGTTTAAAGCAACCATCTGCATATGATGTGGATTAATATGGCTATAGACTACTATACTGGGTACGTAGATATAGAATATTTCATCAGCACAGGAAGATCCTGCAAGCAGTTCTGCCTAAGAACATGGGGTAGCATCTAGGGGTAAGGAGGCTCTTACTAGTTGTAGGATGACAGTTTTCTGCCCATAGTTTGGGACTTGAGGCCATCTCTGACTCAGACTGGTTGGGGAGGAAGAGCACTGAGGGTTTGTTCAGACTCAGATCAGTAGATCTACAGTCCAGGAGTTGGACAACTTTGGAAAGGGAAGGATCATAAGAGATTGAAGTCAATGCCTTCATTTCACAAAGAAACTAAAAACCTATATTCCAAACCTTAAGAATATATCCTCCTCCAGCCCCTCTTTATGCCAGTAATTCCCCTTCCAAAAATTGATTCCTTGGAAATAATCAGGGATATGCACAAAATTGAGGGTGGTCAGTGGAATATTTATAATTGGGGGAAAACTGGAAGCCCACTAGGTGTCTAACAATAGTTAAAAACACCTATTGGACACACTAATGCCCACCTCCAAATCCAATGCTGATTGGATCCAGTGACAATCCAAGAGTCGTCTTGACTTGGAAAGGTATTGAAGTATATTAATTTAAACCACAGGTTGCAAAAACAGTAGGTAAATTATGACCTCACTGTTGTGAACATATATCCACATGCAAAAAAGGAAGGTGTTGGACGCCTGGGTAGTTCAGTGGGTTAAGCCTCTGCCTTCGGCTCGGGTTGTAATCCCAGGGTCCTGGGATCGAGCCCTGCATCGGGTTCTCTGCTCAGCAGGGAGCCTGCTTCCTCCTCTCTCTCTGCCTCCCTCTCTGCCTACTTGTGATCTCTGTCAAATAAATAAATAAAATCTTAAAAAAAAAAGGAAGGTGTAGGGATCTATTAAATACTTGATATGTTGGTGATCCATTTGGCCAACAGGGTAAGAATGATACATTTTTCATTCTCCTTATTTGTATTTTCTTTTGCTTTCTCGGTGAACAAGTCTACTTGATCAAAGCTATCCTCAAAACTAAGACCAACAAGATAGAGATTTTTTTCAGTCACTTAATGGTGACCCAACTTGAATTAGGGTCTCTGATTTGGCCATTGTTGCCCCTCCACCCTACACAGTCTTTCCTGGCTCCTCTGATCTATCAATCTTTCCCTTGGTTTCATTAGAAAAAGTAATAGAGCCAAATTAATAGTGTGTGTGAAGTTCTGCCTTCACCAGTGGGCTACAGCAGGGGTTGAGAACTTAAGGTGTCATCTGTAATCAGATCAGTGTACTAATAAATCTACTGTGATTAGCTCCATGTAAACATAAAATAATCCAAATTTTCTCCCTGTTTCAGAAATATTTATCTCAATTTATTCTATCCCAAACCAAATAGAACTGATACTCATGGCCAAAAATCACATGCACCATTCTTTGGTATGTTTGACAGTAAGATGAGACTTGGAAATAGGGCTACTTAAGAGAACTAGCTATGACGATGGAAATATTCTTCATCAGTGCTGTCCAATGTGGTAGCCACTAGCCATTTATGGCTACTGAATGCTTGAAATATGGCTGAGTGTGGCTGAGGAACTGAAGTTTAAATTTTATGTAACTTTAATTAAGTATAAATTTAAGTAGCCACAGATAGCTAGTGGCTACCTTACTGAATCAAATGTCTGCGTAATATCATGAAGACCCCTGTCATGGCCAGGAAGGGTAAAGTGTATTCTGGCTTGGAGAAGTTCTGAACAACATGAGAGGTCATTTGCTTTTGCTTTGCTTCAACCCATAAAGCTATAAGAAATTCTGAAGTGCTGGTCAAGATAACTGAAACATATTGGAAAGACAACTGAATTATTATTTTTTTTTTAAGAAAAGGAATGCCAAGTAAGAAGATGTGACTTTCGAGTGTCTCTGAGAGGTATCTTGTGAGGTAGTATTAATAAAAAGGGATGGAATCTGGAGAGAGACGGATGATAGGATTCAGGATTCAAGATTTGCTCCTGTGATTTATAGACACTGAGCTGAGCTGATCTTTTTAAGAAACCCATTTCCCCCTGAACTTGATACCCCTTCAACCCACTTGGAATGGAAATGCAGCAGAGAGATACTATAGGAGAGGTTCATACCAACCAATCAACATCAAGGTGTTGAATTTGGGGTCTATGTGCATCTGTCCTCTTAAGTCCTTCTCTTTTTGGAGTGAAAACTGGAGGACTATCGAGACTGACTACATCTCTACTTGCTGCTGTGAAGGGCACTCTGGAACATCCAAGGATGTGCCTGCCCTTAATCATAGCCCTAGGTCACAAGAAACAAGAAGCAGCATCCAGTAGGAACTCCACTGGTGGAAGGATGTGGGTCAACAAGATGATTATTGGAAAGACAACAGGATGGAACCTCAATTTGGGGCCAACCTTCTTTGTTTGTTTCCTAAAGACAGATGTCACCAGAAGATAGGGGGAGTCGTGGAATTTTACTCTGTACTCCATATTTTTCATAGAATCTTTCATGTAGGTTGTTAGATTTAGTAAGTAAAAACACAGGATGTGTCAATGCAATATTTGGGACATACTTATACTAAAATATTAGTCATTATTTCTCTGAAATTCCAATTTGACTGGGTCTTGTATTTTATCCAGCCACTCTATCCATGAAACACCAGTCCCAAGAGATCTCCCGTGGTGAAAAGGGCCCTAATTCACTGTGCATTCGGAGGGCTGCTTACTTTGCCATCCTCTCGAGGATTTCTAAGACACTAGCGTATGAAAAGCTCCGACGAGAGTCCTACAGGAAATACTTAGACTCACTTTAACACAACACTGTCCAGACTTTTGAGAACACAGAGCCCAGCCATAAAGGGTCAGACTGCCTGAGTTCAAATACTGGATTCACAACATGGTGGTGCCTCTATGACCAGGGATGAGCAATAACAAGAGCCTGGGGTGGGCATCCATCCATGAGGACAGCCAGAGCCTTGCCTCACATGCTCGGGGTGAGAGTGACGTGAATCAGCAGAAAGCATTCAGCCTGAGCAGGGAAACTGCTTCGTGACCTTCAGCTTTTATAGTCACATCGGTAGCAGGAGCCTTTCCCAACAATGGCTGTCAATCCAGGGGAACCAGTAGGCATATCCAGGATATGCTGAAGATAGATCAGAATGGGGTCGGGGGAGGGTTAACTTGGTCCAGCATGGAAAGAACACCCCTCACTGCCAGACTGGTTGGCCTTGAAGTTGCTCATTGTAGTAGATAAAATGAAGGTCGCTGGTGCAGCAGGAGTTTCTCTGGCTCGAAGGGTCTAATAAACCTGCTCCACCATGGGGGAGCTCCTTAGCCTTCTCTGTTTTCCATTGGGACTGTGTTAGTTTCACAAGGCTACCATCACAAAGCCCCACCAACTAAGTGGCACAGACAACAGAAATTTATTGTCTCATAGTTCTGGGGCGCCAAAAGCTGAACTCAAGGTACTGGTAGCATCGGTTCCTTCCGAGGGCTGTGATGAAGGATGCTCTGCTTCTGGATTCCACGCCTCTGCTCTGGTTTCTGGTGGTTTGCTGGCGATCTCTGGTGCTCCTCGGAATAGGCACATTGCCTAGAACTCTGCTTTGATGTTCACATGGCATTCTTCCTGTGTGTGCATCTGTCACTGTGTCTGGATTTTCCCCTTTTATAGGACATAGGACACCAGTCAACCTGGATAGGTTAGATAGGGCCCTCTCTAAAGACCTCATTCTACCTGATTAGCTCTGGAAAGACCATGCCTCCAAATAAGGTCACATGCCGAGGTATGAGAGATTAGGACTTTAACTTCTGAATTTTTGGAGAGCACAATTCAACCCCTAACAGCTACCTTCTAAAATGGGGCTAATGCTGGCTGCCTTTCTTACCACACAGGACTGTAATGGGGCTTAAATAAGAGAATGCAGAGGAACTGATTTCGAGAAATTTGATAGCACTATAAAACTGCAAGGCAAACGCTTAATTTCACATGTTGATCTGCGCTGGAAGTGATATTCAAACCTTTGCAAGAAAGATGTCAGGAAACTGTTAATCCTCCCGCAATACTGCCTGGAAACACACAGCTAGGGACTTCATCTTTCAGAAAGACACACGGATTCGAAAGAGATGGGAGATGCATGCCTGGAAATGAGTATGCCTTTGCAATGCCACTAAATCCCCTGATGGCATGTAGGAAATTGGAGACACAAACAAGGAAATGAAGACAGAGAACACAGATATTTCAAAATTTACCACACACTTATCTTGTGTCAACCAACGCACAGGGCAAGTCAAATCTTCACCCAGGAACCTGGGATTATTTATGGGTCACCTATTGAAATGGAATGGCTAACATTATTAGAAAACCTTCCTGCACACAAAAGAGAAGGTAATTCTGGAGGGGAGAGGTCGCGGGGGTGGGGGTAACAGAACAGAAATGAGGGAAGAAGGCTACGGCATAGGGTGATCAATTTCACAGTGTTAGCTGACACTTGCCTTGGTTCTCCTTCTATTTTCAAGAAACCAGCTCCCATTGATCTGGAAAAATGTAATCTAATCAGGAAATGCACACGTGCCTGTATCTCCTGTACTTTTTATATACATTTGTGCCTGGTGATGTTATGAATTCTCCAACTTTTCATTTTACTGCATCATCCATAGGCCTGTAGAACTGAGATAATTTAAAGCGAGGGATGTTTAGGAAGACTCTTTTTCTCCCCTGATTTTAAGGAGTCTGCGCAGTATGCCCCAAGGCAGAATCTCTTGCTCCTTACTAAAGTATCTTTGAAGAAACAAAATATGTCCGGAATTCCAACCATTTTAAGCACTAAGATGGACAGCACAGGAGAATCTCAGACTGATGGAATGGGACTGGGCAAAATTGAATTAGGATTTTTCCAGGCTTTGCCTCCTGAAACAGAGTGGTATCTCCTCGTGGGAAATAGGGAGATACCATTGGCCTTTCCTTATCTGTGATTTTCCACTTCGGGACTGTGCTTTTCGAGGAGAGTCCAGCAAGCACTTCTCTGCTCTCTGATTTCTAAACTATCTAGGTGCACTGTGAGACTCAGTATCAGCGTTGAGAAAGTAAGTAACAGTCGCGGAGAGCAGGAAACTGCAAAATAATATAGGTGTTTCTTTTTAGAGGAAAGATGAATGCGAAAATAACCAAAGCCATTATGAAAACAGCACATTTTCCAGAAGGGCTTGCTCTATTCTAGAATAAGTCACCTTATAAAGCCACAAGTGTTTGGATAATATGACATTATTGCAAAATCAAATAGACAGTGTGGTCTCAAAGCAAACATCATATACTTAAATTTAATCTTGCACAAAAACTATCTCCCAAAACTGGAGAAGTGGCTATCTTATTTCTTGTTTTATTTATTTTATTTTAAGTTTAATTTATTTCTTTGACACACACACTTACAGAGCACAAGCAAGGGGAGCAGCAGAGGGAGAGGGAGAAGCAGACCTCTTGCCGAGCAGGTAGCCCATCATGGGGCTCCATCCCAGGACTCTGGAATCATGACCCAAGCCAAAGGCAGACACCCAACTGACTGAGCCACCCAGACACCCTTGTTTTATTTATTTTAAAGATTTATTTATTTATTTGAGAGACGGAAAGAGCATCTCAAGCAGACCCCCTGCTGAGCTCAATCCCATGATCCTGAGATCATGACCAGAGCCAAAATCAAGAGTTGAACGCTTACCCTGACTGAACCACCCAGACCCCCTAGGAGGGACTATTATAAAAAGCAGTTGTAAAAAAATGAATTTGGAGGGTAACAACTCAAAATGGAGTTTATATTAAACCATATATCGAAATAGATGGATTAAAGAACTAATGTGAACATGCGGCCATAAAATTTTAGAACAATAAATATGTATTAGCAGGACTTTAATCTCAGAACAGGCCAAGAACATTTATTATAAAAATTCAAGAACACGTCACAAGGAAAAATGATATTGTGTCTGATTAAAGATTTAAAAAATCAGTATCTCAAAACATTAAACAAAATTAATTCAAATAAGCTGGCAAAAAAGTTGCAATAAATGTATGAAAGGCAGAGGTTAATATCCACAATAAGTCATAATCCCTCCTAAATCAATAGAGAAACCATTAACACCCAAATAAAAAAGGGAATAGGGCTTACAAAGGCAGCTACCTTACAAGGCATGGAGAAAGGAAAGAAAAAAGTCACCAGTAATTTTTAAATGGCAAAACCAGGGAAATAGTACTTTATCATTTTCTTTTATCAGAGTGACAGATTTAAGCAAACCTTAGCACATAATGCTGGCAAGAAAGAAGTAAACAGGGACTTTCATATACTTCAGGTGGGAATCAAATGTAGTATTGTTTCTTTGCAATGCATTTTGATAATTACGAATTAATTGTCAAATAATTTTTTTTCCAATATAAATTTAACATCTAAGGATAAATGCTAAAAAGTTAGGCCACTCTGGGAGTTATACGGAAACAATGAATCATGGAACACTACATAAAAAACTAATGTCTAACAGAGCACAATAAAAAATAAAGTTAGGTAACCTTAGACACATATTTGTGTACCTAAATTATCCTCACAGAATTATTTAACATAATGAATTTTTGGTGGAAAACTAGTTAACCAACAATAAGGGGGAGCTTAAATTAATCGACAGCCCACAAAATGTTTTCTTAGATGGACATTAAATATCATGATTTTGAAAAACTCAATGAAAGGAACATTCCCACAAGAATGTGAAAATTTTAAAGTGAAAATTTAAAAGCAGAATACAATCAGAGTATATAATTTGATGCTACACACACGTATATGTGTATGTATACATACACTCATGCATATTTTAAAATGTTTAGTTCTACTCCTATGGGCAGAAAAAATTAGACACAAAAACACAAAAATGTTATCCGAGTGGAGAAGTTGCAAGCTAATTTTCTTTCCACTTATTCTTTTATTTAACCATAAGTATGGATTGCTTTTACAATCAGAATAAGTTCATTACAAAATAAAAATACTGAGGTCAGCATCTATGGTACGATAGGTACAGTTTATTCTGTTTTATAAGCATTTATAAAATGGCTACCATTATCTTAGCACTGGGCTGAGAGAAGGCAGAGCCATTTGAAGAACTTTCTGCTGGAAAGAATGATGCAGTTATTCACAATTTTTTTTTTCTTTTTTGGATTGGGCCATCCATTAGATGGTGCTTAATATCCAGCTGAGCTATATGACTATGAAAACCAGAGGGCAGAAGGGAGGGAGGCAAGTTTGGAGAATACTCTGATTAAAAAACAACAATTAGAAATGACGTTTGATCCGAATGAACTTGGTGAGAACGCTTTGGGAGAGGCGAGGAGAGGGTGTGATAAGCGGTACTCACTCTGAAAGATGCAGCAAAATGCTGGCAAGCACGCAGCCTTGATAAAACTGACCGTAGAGGCTGGGTTCCTCCAACTCTTGACACCCTTCCTTTCTTTTAAAGCCACCACATTGTACCTACTGACAGGAGTCCAGTATAGGATCAAAACCAAGGCACAGAGCAGGAGAGTATCATGGTAGATACGTTTCCCCATTAACCAAGTTAAAATCTTCCTAAAGCTTAGTGGGGTTATGAAAACGCGAGGAGAGATCTGCCATGCCTCTGTACATACTGCATGCATTTCCATGTTGATTCCCATTTCTCAAAATAAAAATGCACCAAAGAGAGGCGTTCTTAAATAGAAGGGTCCAATTGCTTCATTCATAAAATCTTAAGGAGCTAATTATAGGGAGCAAGAGGCAACTTTTTTTTTTTTTTCCCAATCAAGAGGATCTCTCTCTCTTTTTTTTTCCCCCCAAACATTTGGAAGATTTGCAACCCCGTGAACATGTTTCATGAATGGCAGTAATATGTGTTTGGTCTTGCTTCCTAGTAAGGCTAACAACATCTCATTCTGCAAAAGATACTTGATGCCCGATGAGCATTTTTTGTTTTTTAAATCTAAATTGGAAAATGGTATTTTATCAATGCAAAGTTAAATGTGAACTTTCAAAAGGCATGAAGTTGGGTATACACAGAAGACGCTCTGTCATCACTGCGCCTGAATACATTAAGTATGGAAATGACGTCGGGTGAGAGCACGGCCTGGATCTCTCTGCACCGCTGGCCCGACCACATAAATTAATCAAATGGCAGGGCAGCGGAAGCTGGCTGGAAAGCCTGTGTTCCTCACCGTTTCTTGAGGCTTAAATGTTTCTGAGATAATAAATATCTGATCTTGGAAGGAGGGGTGGGAGGGATCAGTAGGTTAATTATCGGCTGACTTGGATGACTCTGGGAGATGTGCTTGTTCTACTCCTCTCTCATCTTCGCGGCTACTCATGCAGTCAAGGCTGACAAGTCCTCAAAACCCATTCCTGCCTGAGACCCTTCTTCCTCCTGCTCCCTCCTGCTCAAACACTGCCTTAGCCTCCGCGATTTACATGAAATAGTCAGGGCTGCTCTTTTGCTCCTCATTCTCCCCAGGCAGCATCTGCTTATTCCTTAACAAAATCAAGAATTCACTCTCTTAATGCCAGGGATCAGCCTTTGCTGGACTGGTTTGCTGGACAGCCTTTCTTGCCGGAAATACAGCCGAGATCTGGTCCCGACCACCAGCTGTCGGCCCTGCTGCCCACCGCTAGCGGCCAGATGCTCCCTGACTGGGGAAGACTTGGTCTTTCCTCACATTGCACATTCTTCATTTCCCCCCCAGTTTCCCTTTTTTTTTTTTTTTTCCACCTTAAAAAAAATGATCCTTTGAGCTAACTGCTCTCAAAGCTTGGAGTCAAATTCAGACCTCCCAACTCTCCGATCACTGTTTCTTACAGGCTCCCCTCCTGCCTCGGGACTGCTGCAGAGAGACCCTGCTGAAGGTTCTTTCCAAAGTCCTCTGTGCTGTTAGCTCGGTCCACAATCCCTCCAGGAGAAGGAGCGGGTAGTGACCTAAAGTCCCCATTTCTACATCTTACTTCTCTCCTGAATGCTGGCTCTGTAATGTCTATTTTTTTTAACGCCTTAATTTTATTTATTTTTTTCAGTGTCCCAAGATCCATTGTTTATGCACCTTATACCAGTTAGAATGGCCAAAATTAGCAAGATGGGAAAAAACATGTGTTGGAGAGGATGTGGAGAAAGGGGAACCCTCTTACACTATTGGTGGGAATGCAAGTTGCTGCAGCCGCTTTGGAAAACAGTGTGGAGATTCCTCAAAAAATTAAAAATAGAGCTACCCTATGACCCTGCAATTGCACTACTGGTATTTACCCCAAAGATACAGATGTAGTGTGATGTCTATTTCGAGGTCACACAGGTGCCTAATGTCTATTTCTAAGACATCTTGCAAACTAGCTCTGCCTCCGCCTTTCCCTCCATTTATGCCCATGTCACGGACGCTCACTTCCTCACCCTTCTCTGCTGTAATCACCGATTTGGGGGTTCGCCATTCCTAACCTGTGCCTCCATTAACCTTCTGAATGCTCTCCCTCCTGTGCGCCCTGGACCCTTCAGGATGTGCTTCCTTTCCCCAGACCTCGGCTCTCCTGTTCTGCGGCTTTCGAATACTCCTCCCTCAAATGGCTTCACTGGTGGCTGTCCAAAGTTCCTCTAGCAGAGGCTGATAGGTTTTGCAAAACAAGAAGGGCACTGTGATCAAAATAAAATTAGAAAAGAATAGTTAAACACACACTAGTCCCCACACTACAATGAGTCTTAGAATATCCATCATTTACTGTGAATTTTGATCTTTAAAACTGGCGGGGGGGTTGGGTGGCATTTCCTCACTGTTTGCCAACAGAGTCTTGGGGGATCCGTTTTAGGGGTATGTTCTGGATCTCCAGGGGAAACTAAGAAGACCCCACCAATTATTCATGGTGAATTGCTAGACTTGGCCATTTTTCCTTAAGCCTCCCATCCTTTTCCTTCCCCTAGTGGTTCCCAAACTCCTTCAATCTCTGTTCTTAAGCCATTCTCTCCCATCTTCTCCAGCTCTTAGTCAACACCCGTGGTCACTCTCCACCAGCAATGAGTCTAGGATCCGCTAACAGCTCAGTGCCGGGGCCACAGGGTGTGCCAGCCAAGTGCAAGGTTTTGGAGTCACTGCTTGGGTTCAGTTGCCAGCTCCATCACACTTTGACCTGACCAGCTTGTGGCAAGCAACTTAAGCTTTCTGAGCCTTAGTCTTCTCATCTGTAAGATAGAAATAATAACACTCACTGCATAAGAAAATGGAACGTAGTGTATAGTGCGTTCATGGCCATTTGCGTTGTGCTCAGTATACTGAAGGCATTTAATGAATAGCATGGGCTACTGGTAGTCTCTGTTACTGGTAGCAGGTGTTATGTTAAACCTCCACCAGCAAGCCAACTTGCTCACCTCAGCTAGACTTGGACCCCAGATACTACTCTGCCTACATGTAGGAGCCACAAGAAGAGGGACCTAGTTCATCCTGCAAACATAAAAGCCAAAGAAAAACCTCTGCTTCTTGTGCTCAATGTAACAGGAATGAGACCCCCAAAAACAGCCCTATTGGGTTTTGCCACCTGTACTGAGCTACACGTTATGACTGCCAAGAACTGTAGGACTAGAGCCCCTGATGCTCCTAATCTGTTCTTTCCCAGATCCTTGAATCCCAACAGCCAGTTTACCTGGACCTTTGGGAGTCATCCTGGACATGGTCCATAGGAGACCTGTGAAAGGGAAGTCATCTCAGTGGGGCTCCAGGGGCTGGGAACTGTCTGTGAATCTCCACATCACAATACTCCTTTGTTTCTAGTTGGTGCTAAACTCACCCAGAATTATCTCATTCAATCTGCTTTGCAGAGAGAGTCTACATAATGGACCCAAAGTCACACAATAGTGCATGGTAGGGACATAGTTTTAACTTGAAAACTCTGATTCAGATTCCTGAAATCTTGGACCGTGTTAAATACCCTAGTATATATGGCCTGGGACTCCTAGATATTTCTCATACAATGTTAGAGAAATCAAAATCCACACCCTGGTTTTGAAGTGACACTTCGTTCAAGAGTAAGGAGGACTGTGGTTTGTGACCTGGTTCCACCATATGTGTGGTCTTGGGAGAAATATTTCATCGCTCCAATCTTCAGTATTTGCACTGGAAAATTAAGACTGTAATGCCCACTTTTTGGGTTGGCAGAGGACTAGATGTGACAAACGTCTAGAGCATCAACCCTAGAAGGCAAATAGTACAGTACATATTATTGTGTTTTGGTTAAACATGGGGGCTCTGTAATCACACTGTTTGTGTTTCGATTTCTGTCTCATCAGTTACTGGTTGTCTGACTTTATAAAATGTACTTAATAGCTGTCTTACTTATAGTGTTGGGGTAATTATTAAATTAGATAATGCTTCCCAAGTGTTTGGTGTAGTAAATATTTATCATTATAGTTAATTAAGGTGACTATTGACATGATGATGTTTTTATTGGTTAGGATAGGCTAGGTTTTGCTGCAGAAATAAAAACAGAATAAAATAAAATGATATCTCAGAGGCTTAAAACACAAAGGTTTGTTTATCTCCTGCTTATGTTTTGAATTTAGTGGGATTGGTGGGAGTTTTATGCTGTGCAACAGCTCAAGGACCCAGATTGAAGAAGATTCCTCCAGCTGGTAGCTGGCACCATCTAAAACACGTTGATGGCCCCCATAGTAGGGAAAGAGAGAATGGGAACAGCATGCTTAGGCCAGCACTTGCCCAATGGCTCCAACAGCCTGCAAAGGGACTGGAAAATAGAGTGTTTCCATGTATGGGGGAAGAAGACAAGGTTTGGCTATGGGTAAGCACCAGTGCCTCTACGACAGCGATGAAGACAAGGACAACATAACAAGGTGATGAGCATCTAGCTTGGAGTCTAGCACTCAACAGGTGATTAATAATTAGCAATCTTTGTTATTTTTGTTGTATGTTAACTGAGTGAGGTGTAAGTCTTGATCACATGATGGGTAATAGGATGGGTATCCCAGAAAGAAGAGCTGGACTCCGCACCAAATCTGGGAATAGGATATTAAGGAAAGCAGAGTTTTCCCTATACAGGTGAGTGTGGTGGACCCTGGAGCCATCCCATCTAGCTCTATAAGTTAGGAAATCAGATCTCTCAAAGGTCCCCAATTCCTCTATACAATCATTTCTCCAAATGTGGTCCATAGACCACCTTCCTAGCACTCATCTGAGGAATTTGTCAAAAATGTAGATTTCTGACTCATCTCAGACCTACTGAATCAGGATCTGTGTGTGGGGGGGGGCATGGAGGTGTTAGATTCTACAGTATTTATTTTTACAAGCTCACCTACTGACTTTTAGGCCATGTGAAGTTTGAGAATCATGCAAATGAACACTTCCTGCCCTTATTTCCCCATGGGCACCAGCTCTGACTCTCATACTCAGGGTATCCCTTCAATATCATGCCTTGTCCAAATTCTGATGCTGAGGTTTAGCACTACGAAAAACCAGATTCAGTTGCTAGCTCTATCATTCACTTGTTGTGTATCCTTGAGCAAACCACTTAATGGCCCTGAACGTCAGTTCATTCATCTGTAAAATGTATACAATAAAATGGCCCAGCATTTGTTGGAAGGATTCACTGATACCATGTAAAAAAAAAAAAAAAAAAGGCAAGGTGATGGTGATGATACAGATAATGCAGATGATGGGGATCATGATGCTAATGATGGGGATGATACAGATGATGGGGATGATTTTGATGGTGGGGATGATGCTGATGGTGGAATGATGCTGTTGATGGGGATGATGATGATGATGATGATGGGGATGATGCTGATGGTGGGGATGATGGTGATGATGAGGATGATTCAGATTATGGGGATGATTTTGATGGTGGGGATGATGCTGATGGTGGGGATGATTCAGATGGTGGGGATAATGCTGTTGATGGGGATGATAATGATGGTGGGGATCATGATGCTAACGATGGGGATGATGCAGATGTGGGGATGATGCAGATGGTGGAAATGATACAGACGATGGGGACAATGAAGATGGCAATGACAATAACACCTGGAACTCATGTATGTGACAGATGGAAACCTGTGTGTTTTTTATTGTCTGTAACATGGAGTGGAGGCTTTGGCTTACATGACGGGCAAGGAAGTACCAGGGTTATGTGTAATGTCATATCTGAGATGTAGTTCATATTTAAACAGTGTTGGTTCTATTTTCCTTTAATTCCTGGTAAAACAGACCTTATCCCTGAGCAAAAGGGCTAGCTGGCTTTACTTACTTTTAAATTAGAGCCAGGAAATTTGAGAGAGAAAGTTGTATGGATAGAAGGCAAAGTATATAGAAACAATGTTTGTAGAAAAACATGAATTCCTAAGTATAGAAGAAAGTCATATTAATAGTGATCTATTTGTTCTCTGGTTCATTTGCTACCTGACTTTGAGTTGTGATGCCCTCGAACAACCATGATGAATTATTTGACAGAGTGTCTCAGACTTGTGAAACTCCCATGTTGATAAGATTTTTAGAGTTGGTGTTTGTTGTTGATTAATGTAATTAGTTGGGGAGAGCTATATTGTGAGAGTGACAGAGATGGATGGGTAAGAAATAAAGAGTGTGGATAAGAAACAGAACCATGGTGGGCAACCCTTTTAACTCTATAAATATGCAAACCCATGTGGAGTCAAGGTGGGGAGAGAAAAGTTGGTGGTTTGCCAAGACACGAGGTGTGAGCAAGCAACAGACAGAATAAAAAACCCATAATGTCTATTTAGTGTCTGTGTTTGTTTGAACTAAATCTGACTCTAGCTCCAAACAGTTGATAGGAATCTTTGATTATAATCTGCCTCCTTAAAATGCTCCCACTCTATACCCTGCTCAAATAGAATCATAATTGTTTAAAAACTATAATAAAATCTGACTATTGAGAAAATGTTATTATTCATTTGATGATTTTTTCAGTATCAAAATTCAATGTTCGAATACTGAACACTGCACAATTGTTGTTCTCTATCTTCTACTCAAATCCAGTACTTTATGGAGGTATGAACACAGTGTTCTGTAAATCTGAGGTCGTTCCTAATTTGTTCTAAAATACATGGTAATCCAGTCTAGCTTTTAAAAATCACACGAAACAAATAGCATAAAAAATTAAAAAGCTTTCAGAAAGAGTTGCCAGTCTTCTTCATGCATAATGTATAGGGAGGCTAGGCATGCCCACACCGAGTCTTAGTGCACAGGCAAGTCTCACTCATGTAGCAATGCAGTGATCTCAAGATTTGTGACTGCCCTGGGTGGTTTTCCTCCAACAGGAAAGCTTCTAGCATTGCATCAAGTCCCAGTAAAGGAAAAACAAGTGTACTGGGGGAATTAGACACGAAGTCCCAGGCAAACATTTGTGTAGAAACTGTTTTTCTCACCTCATGTTTAAAAACATCTTCAACAGCCTTTAAAATGCCGGTTGCCATGGTTACAGTTGTTGTGCAGGCTGGGAGGTTTCCAAGCACCTCTGAGCTCATCAGTTAATGCCAACAGATCGGAGATTTTTTTTGAAAATTGATATTTATAAAATATCACTCCTCTTTTTTTCCCCCTTCCCGATCATAAGTCACATCCTTGAAGGCAGCTGGGTAGGTTTACAGGATTATTGTGGTGGTTATCGCTGGGGACCTGGCCTTTTGAAAGGCCACAGAAGTGCCACATGGACCATATGCTAAATGTGGCCTTCGATCTAAGTCCACATGTGGTGAGTCAAATTCATTTGCTGACATTCACAAAAACGAAGAATCACCATTCTGATAAAGCAAAGCTACCATGCGTCACTTCCATTGTCGTGGACCTGTCCCTATGACAACCGTAATCCTAACTGCTACCTGCTTGAAAACCACACTAATCAAACATTTTTTTTTAATATGGCCTCCTTACAGAATTCATAATTTAAATCATGACATATCTAAGATCATGGGCTAACGTGCTTTTTGTAAGAACCTTAAAACCTGTCCAGTTTAACTTGATACAATTCCACATGCCTGAAGGACGATGTTGTTACTGAGTTGGCTAAATCAATGTCCTGGATATTCAAGTGAGAAGTTAAAGTTATATCCCTTTTAGGGACCACCATGTTCCAACATTTGAAAAGTCCAGGTTTCTTATTTTCCAAAGGTTCTTTTTTATATGTCTTATTTTTAACACCTGCTCAAAAATTCATGGGAGAGGTTCAGACTTCGATATCAGTGTCTACTTTTGACCAGTTTGATTCTCTGATCAACCTGATTATCTCTGTCCCACGGAACTTAGCTCTTCATTACAAAATCATAAACCCCGCAGTCCTGACCCCATGACATTCATTAATTGTCCAGAAAGTATTTTTGAAATATGTAAATGTGATTTGACTATAATAAAGCTGTTGATTTAGCAACTTCACCAGAAAGCGGCCTTTGTAATAGTCTCCTAAGTCTTTCAGTGGCTTTATTTTAAAAAAGCTAGGAATAAATTTAACTCAACTAGAGTCACAGAAATTCACAGTGTTGTTTAGAGATATAGAATCAGCAAACTGATGAATGGTCTATTTTTTTCCAGGGTATTTTTAAAAGCCAGATTATTTTCAGTCCTCTACTTTAGGCAAATTGGAGATTTTACCAAGGCAGAGAAAACAGATGAACTACAAGACACAGAAGGGAAGAGGAAGGCTCAAACTGAAACAAGTTAAGTTCAAGGTCTCTGGCTATCTGGGGATTGAGAGTTAAACAGAATCGGAGCTCAAGTGAGAGGTGAGCGATGGACTTCAGACTCAGGAAGTATGGTTGTGTGTGTAGCAACAAAGGCTCTGTGAATAAATGGTGTGATCCAGGAGGCGTGAGCAAAGTAAAGACAGAAGGCAGCAGAGAAGAAACCCTGAGCAAGTCCAGCATTTGGAGAAAAGGACATCCAGCAAAGCAGGATGAGAAGAAACTCTCTGACTAGTAGTGGGAGAAGCATCAAAATATCCCGGTAAAGAAGCTGAAAGCAAAGTCTAACGGGAATGAGAAATATTTATTCCAAGTAGGATGAAATGAATGGAGGCCTGGGATTGCCTCTTCCTGTTGGTTTCCCCAAGAGACCAGGACCTCCCAGGATAAGAAAAGGACCTCTGTTTTCTCCATCATATTCCCAGAACTCATCTAGTTCCATATCTGGAACAGAGAAACCCACTCTAGGACTCTTTGATTCAATGGAGGAATGAAAATGTCAAAGGTGCATGACGGGTGGAAGGAGTCCCCTGCGTGCGTTGGGTGGGGCTTCTGGGGACTTCTGCAGGAAGAATCTGAGGGTCACAGAGACCAGGTTTCTCTTTCACTGCTTAGGTAACGTGGTGTTATCCTGAGGGGTCCTTTTACATTTCCATAAAAAGAAAAAGTCTCATTCCCTTAAAAATGATCTGACATAGTTTTCACAATCAACTGCATTTAGACTTTAAAATGCAATTAAAATGTAACTATAATGTAAATCGGGTTAGCCTGAAGATGTTTCCAAAATCTCTCTGACTCATCCAGAATGGGAAGGGAGACCAAAGTGCAGCGTCCTTCATATCACAGCCGCTCACATCCCACCCAGTGAGTCCACCAACGGTGCGTTACGTGACTGGAGATCATCCCCAGAGACCACCCAGCTGAGAGCACTGGTCTGTTAACTGGAATCATCTCAATGGCGGATCTGAATCACAATACTGTTAATGAGATGGACTGTGTCCCTATAAACTATTAAAAAGCAATAAAAAAAAACCTCTTAAATTAATCTAAAGAGTCAATTCCATGACTATCTCTGGAATCCAGATGGGATAATGAGAAAGCCGATGGAGGGGAGCGTTCTGAAGGAGGCCCAGCAGCCTGACGTCACGGGAGTGCTGGCATCCACTGCCCTTGAGCTGGGCAGATGAGAAGAAAAAGGCAAGGAAAACACCATCTTATTAACTGAGACACCCTTGTTTGAATTTTAGAAAATTGCTCCTTTTGAAGAGCACCATGGGGAAAAAACGCGGGCCTTATTTTCATCTGCAGCATCTGAATGAGAGGTTCTGCTGCCTTCCGGATCAGAGACGTGCCTATCTATTTGATGGCAAGCCTCTGAATTAGTATAAATATATGATGGCCATAAAAACATCTGTGGGGAATGAAAAAGGAATAAAGTAGCAAAGGATTTATGGAAGGAGGTAACACAAATGAGCACTGTCAAATCCTGGTTTCCTGTCACTGAGACGCCACAGCCAAGTCCTGGAAGCAGGTGAGTCAAAACTTGATCTAGTCCTGTTAGGATCTTCTTAGCTGCCTGTGGTGCCTTTTATCTGAAGTCTTTGAAAACATCAACCTTTGTGCAACAACCACAACAAAATCAATTTTCTTCAACTTGGAAGTGCAGCCTTCCTCGGCTTGGACACGCGGGCAACCATCCCCCTAAAGGAAATGCTTCGTACCCTTCCCGGGCAAGTCCCTTCTTTAGATCAGTGTGGATTTTTAGATCACCATGGATGCGGCCCAATACTAGCATTAGGTCCTTGAAACGAAGATGCTTTCGTTATATTGGTTAGGGATGTGTGTTAGAATTCTGGAATGAATCATCTGATAGAATCCGTTAATACTCGTGCTTTTAAAGAATCAGTGGCCCTTAACAAAGATGGATGAAAAGGTGTTGACATGTCCAAGCGAGCCGATATATTATGACCGTGTATTGATTCAACTCAAGGAGCTCGGCTATTGTTTAATTTATACCAACATGATGTTCAAAGCACAGACAAAACCACCTCCTTCGTACGGAAGAATCTTTGCTACAAGAGTTCTCTTTGTCTGGAATGTTTTTTCTCCCCTGGGTAATTCCCACCCTGCCTTCGCACTCACATCAGAGCTCTTCACAGCAGCAGCCTCTGATCTCCACGTCGGCTGCGCACTGACTCCCCTGGGGAGCTGAAGTCACTTGGATGCCCTAGTCCTCCCCAGAGATGCGCGTGTCATGGGTATTGGGGTGTATCAGGGACATTCGGTCTTGGACACAGAGATTTTTTAAAGCTCAGATGATCCTAAAATGTAGTCAAGGTTTGAGAACTTTGGTTGATAGTATCTTGCGATCACCTCTAGCAAGGATAGGCTTAATGTTCCCTTTCCGCTTCACAAAAAACGTTTTAGACAGGTTTCTTCCTAACCATAGACCCCTTATCCCCTTTCCTTAAAGAATTGATCTAGGAAAATTTGCAATTTTAATTCGCCCTTTAAAATGTAAATCTTCTCCCAGTTTCTGCCAGTTTTACCACCTTGGAATGTCCTCCTCAAGGACCTGTCAACCGTTCCTCTGACGTGATCACTGAAGGGGATGGTGCCCCTGTCTCCCAGGCCCTAGCCTGGGAGACATGAACCCCCATGAACCACACCGCCCCTCAATGTCCTCCAGTACTTTTCCTTGAGCTCATCCTGCTGTTTCTGAACCCTCATGCCCTTTGTTTAAGTGGGGTTAAGGTCCCTCTCTCTCTTCTGGTGCAGTAGTCTGAAATAAAGTCTTCCCTGCCGGTTTAACTTTGGTGCAATTTCATTCTCGCCTAGCCTGGGCCACACCGCTTTCATATTCTCTGTTTGGATTTCAGTCTTCCCTGCTCTTCTGAGGTCTCCTTTTTGTCTTGTCTTGTTTTGTTTTTTTCCTTTCTCTCCTCAGCATCTAGCCCAGGATAAGATATATATGATGGATCTCCCCCCAGTGCATTTCCTTTTACATATTTATTTATTTAAGATTTTATTTATTTATTTGAGATAGAGAGACAGCATGAGCTAAGGGACAGAGGGCGAGGGAGAAGCAGGCTCCCCACTGAGCAGGGAGCCCAATGCAGGGCTTGCGATCCCAGGACCCCGGGATCATGACCTGAGCAGAAGGCAGACGCTTAACCTACTGAGCCACCCAGGGGGCCTCATCCTTTTACATTGTTAAACCGCACTAAACATGTGTTGCGTAATGTGCCCATGTAAATTCATTTGACCTTACCTGTGTGCAACTATTGAGGGCGATGAGCAAGAGAGAGGGGCTTGAGTGAGAGTCACTTAGGGAAAGAACAGAAGACCAAGAAACGAACCAAGAAAGAAGAAGACCCTTTGTTTTCCCCATTGTCTTTTACCCCTTTCAAATTAGACTTTGGCTTTCACTGCCCGGGAGAAACAGAAGACATTAATTCTTGGCTTCTGAACTTCTAAAGGCTCAGGTCTGGGGAATTTAAGTACCATGTAAGAGACTTTCAAGGATAATTTTGACACCATGCAATTTTTGCTTTAGAATGCTGACCTTAGAACGTGACCCTTCTGTCTTCACCCAGACCAGCACTTTTGATTTGTCTCCTACTTATATAATCTGTTGCCTTCAAACATTCCTCAGGGAGGGATTATTTGCCTTTGACAACTTATTTGGTTGCTTTCAAAGCTCGCTATTTGAAATTAATATTCTTTAAGAGTAAAGGAAATAAATTTGACTGTTTCCACAGAAGTGGTTTTTACCCCTTAATATAACTTTTAATAGTGTCTGAATATCTCATTTTCCAAACGAGAATTAAATAACTGAATAATTAACTTAGGTTTATTTTTCACAGGCGTTTCTTTCCCTAAACCATAAAATTTTAATTGGCAAACTTTATATCTGTACATGTAGTTCAAGATTCCAAGAACCACTTCGAATATGAGAGCACTTAAAGATTTTTTTCCTCTAGAAAAACCAATTGAAATAACATAGTTTAACATTTACTTGCAGGTGTTACAAAAAAAAAGTAGGACACACCTGGGGCCAAAAATTTTCATATTTTAAAGGCAAAGGATACACACTTTAATGTTAGCTCCTGGATCTAGGATCTCTGTAGAATTCATTACTCCATCCCCAGCACATAACCTGATAGCTGCTCAGCAACTGTTTTATCAGTCAGCTGGGGCTAAATTTTGTGGGGGTAACAAATGATCTCATCATCTTAGAATCTCATGAGCTCAGACCTATTTCTATCTCGTATTACAGGTATATCACAGGTCAGTTTCAGCTTTGCTCCAGGTCTTCTTCATTTTAGGGTCCAGGCTAAAAAAGACCCTCTTCTCTCGGGTATGCTGGTCTCACCGGGCAAGGGGCAAAGATGGCAGAGTCAGGGCTCCTATGTTTAAGTGGCACATGTGACTTCCGCTCACATTTCATTGGATGAAGCAATTCACCTGTTCAAGCCTGATACCACCAGGGCAAGCTTCCCAGGGAGGGGGCAGACACGGAGAAGCAGCAAATATTTTTGAGTGATAATATAATTTTGCATCGTACTAGCTGAGTGCACGAACTCCTTTTATTCAGTAAAACGGCACTTTCTCTGCCTGTTCCGGAATTGTTCTCATTTTTCAAGCATAAAGTAACTACAGTGACATTCGTATTAGTTTTCTCAGGCTACCGTTACAAAGTACTACAAAGTGCCACGAAGTAAGTGGCAAAAACAGAAATTTAGTGCCTCATCGTTTGGCAGATAAGAAGTCCTAGATCAAAGTGATGGCAACCTCGGTTCCTTCTGAGGCTCTGACGGAGTTTCCTTTCAATGTCTCCCCACTAAATTCTTGTGGTTTCCTGGCAATCACTGGCATTCCTTGGCTTGTAGACGCATCACCCCGATCTCTGCATCCATGTTCACACACCCTTCTTCTTGTGTGTATGTGTCCAAATTTCTCCTTTTCATAAAAAATCAGTTATACTGGTCAGGGTCCCCCCCTATTTTGGTATGGCCTCATTTTAATTAATTATATCTGCAGTGACATTCACATTTTGAGGTACTAGAGATTAGGACTTCAGTATATGAATTTTGAGGAATAGTTTAGCCCGTAACCCATATTATATTTGTCCAAAACAGTCCAGTTTTGACTTTGATCTTGGTAACGTTGTTTTTAGGGATTCCTCATTCATTCTCAAAAGCGTCCCAGATTGGAACATCAATTAAATGACCATCTTAAAAATAATATGTGATCATTACAGAGAATTGGAAAAAATACAAGAAGTTATGTAGAAAATTTAAAAGGAGGGGCGCCTGGGTGGCTCAGTGGGTTAAAGCCTCTGCCTTCGGCTCAGGTCATGATCCCAGGGTCCTGGGATGGAACCCTGCATCAGGCTTTCTGCTCAGTGGGGAGCCTGCTTCCTCTACTTTCTCTCTCTCTGCCTACTTGTCATCTCTGTCTGTCAAATAAATAAATAAAATCTTTAAAAAAAATAAAAAAAAGAAAAAGAAAGTTTAAAAGGAATCTCCTTTTAATACCAGCCTATTTGAAACCCTACTATTAACATTTTGGTATATAAACATAAATTTTTAAATAAAACTGGGACAATAGTAAAATAACATTTTGTAACCCACATTTCCCTAAAATATTTTTGTGCATTTTCCTTATAAAGGAAAAGTTCTTTAAGAACAGGACTCTTAATGACTGCATAATTGTCCATCATATCCACCCCATTTAATGACTTATTTAATGACTTCCTTATGTGGGCCATTTAGGTGGTTTCCAAGAGAACACTATTTCATGAAGTCATTTTTGGCATATAAAACATCAAAGAGCAATTTTAGGAAGATGTGGCAAGAATTTCCTGCAGTTATGAGTATGTTTCTCATAACAGTTTAATCACAAATGATATTCCTCAGGCACATTTACAAAGAGACTTAACCTCTTTTTTTTTTTTTTTTTTTGGTCTAGTTTTACTTAGGTTCCCAAATGTCCAAGGCTATAGACTGAACCACAAATCTTTCTTTTTGGTTTGCTTTGCAAAAAGCTTCTTACTGATTTTATTTTTGGTAGACTAAGTAGTTTGGGCTTTTATTTCTCCAAGGTTATTCTAGAAAAAAAAAGTGGCTGCTTCCTTGCAACCCGTCAACTCCTCTTAGAAAATATTCTTTGAAATTTCTTGTCCAAATTCGACTTCATTTCACATGAGCAGCATTAGAGAAAATCAGTTCGCAGGTTTAGGCAATGATGGCCATCACCCCATAGCTGCACTTTACAGGGGTGTGTGCTCTGCTGGAGGGAGCAGTGACTGAGGGCCTCAGAAGGGAATGATGGGAAGGAAGGTATTCCTTCGGGACAAGGAGTATTCTAACAAATTTAATTCATTATTTGGAGGAAGGTACCCTCAGTACATCTTTGTTGAAGCATCCCAGGTAGTTCTAAGGCAGTTGGCTCATGGATCATACCTTTATCACAGAACATGTTGTACTACCATTGTTCAATTATGTGTCCATCTCCTGATGGGACTATTAATCTCCTATAGGGTTTTATAAGCCATACTAAGCTTTGGGGCTTTCTTCTGTGGGAAACAGGGATCCACTTGAATGATTTGAAGAGGAGAGTGGAAAGGACTAGACCTGTGGTGTGGAGAGCTCCATCTGGCTTCTGGGTGGAGAATGAATTAGAGGAGAAGAGGTCTGGATGATAAGGGGCTCCAGTGGGCACCAAGGATTTTCATAGCTTTACACTTGCATCTTCAATGAAAGCCAGTAGAGAAGGGAGATCAGACAGTCCAGGTAGAGAGAACATGTTGGATGTGTGACAGCATCCCAGATAGACAGTATGCATGGAAATGTGGCATCATACCTAGAAAGGATGAGGTGGGAATGCCAGAAACTAAGATGGCAGGAAGGTAGGGTGCCTAGTGAGACTGAGAGCCTGCTGGGTCACTGAAGAGTCTAAACTTTATCCATACATAGTGTCAGTCCATTGAAGGTGGTAAGACTGGTATCCAATTTGAGTTTTAGTAAAATTATTCTCGAGGGAACTTTGACATTAGTTGGATCAGAACAGAGAAGCACAGTACACAAAAGTTTTCTCCTACAGTGTCCTGGAGAGGAGATAGTGGAATACAGTGAAGATAGGGAATGTGAATTGGTACCAAAGAATTTTAGATGTAGTTAGCAAGCCTTGGTTATAGTTTATAGTTGAATGGGGGTAAGGGAGAGAAAAGGTTCCAAGGTGATTCTGAGGTTTATTTGTTTTTTCTATTTGCTTGATTCAGGATTTTTATGTATATTCAATATGTTGCAAAGGAAGCCATATTAGAAACCAGGGGAAATAAATAATGAACTCATGTGGAGATATGGTGAGTTTAAGAGATCTGGAGAAAATCATGGAGGCATGAAACATGGAATAGGAAATTCAAGTCTGGTGATCAGTAGAGCACAAGTGAGTAGAGCAATAGGTGTGAGAGTTGTCAGAGTCCTAGGCTAAGTTGAAGTCATAAAAATGGATGAGGGTGGCCACAGAGAGGGTAGAATGTGAGGAAAAAGGAAGCCACACCTGGAACCTTAGAGAACATCAACATCTGGAGAATGGTTGTTAAGTAAGACTGCCTACATAATTGGTAGGGGCCCAGTGTAAAATGAAAATGCACGGCCCCTTGTTAAAAAATTATTAAGAAGTCCAAGATGGCAACAGTAGAACATTAAAAGCATGGTTCATGCTAGTCTCCAAAACTATTCCTTTACCACGTGGATCAGTCTAACTTCCTCCTCTTTTTTGTCTGTAAACTCTCACCCCAACAATGAGAAACCAGACTCCCACTATCCTCTACTGGTGTATTCAATTGTTCAATTCCAGTATACATACATTATGGTTTCAGAATTGTTAACCAGTACCCTCACAGGGAAGAACTTTACCAACAATAGTTCAGTGCTATATACAGTTTCATTTCTTTTTAGTCCAAGGGATTCTACTCATTTCTGAATTATTTAGGTCATCAGTTTTTCCTTTACTCCTTTTTGTAAGATGGATCCACATATTTGTAAAACTATTAGATTCTTTTGCCACATACTGTATTCTACCCTGGGATCCTGTGTCAAGTTTTATGGGTACTGTACTGTCTTGATTACTCACAGTACCTAATTTCAACCACTGTACTGTCTTGAAATTGGGTAATGTGAATCCTCCAACTTTGTTCTTCTCCTTCAACACCGTGTTGGCTATTCTAAACCTTTTACTTTTCCATATAAATTTTAAAATCAATATGTTGATATCTATAAGTTATCTTGTTAGGATTTTGGTAGGGCTTGTGTTGACTCTATAAATCAAATGGGGAGAACCGACCTCTGAGCAATGTTGAGTCTTCCAATTCATGAACCTGGTGCCTCTCTTTGTTTAGTTAGATATTCTTTGATTTTTTTTCATCATAGCTTTGCAGCTTTCAGCACACATATTCTGTTAAATTTATAGTGCTATACCTAACTGTATAAACAAGTGATTGACTTTTGTACATTGATCTTGTGCTGTGTGATCTTGCTATACTCACATAGCTATTTTGCAGACTCTTTGGGAATTTTTACATAGATACTCATGTCATTGGCAAATAGACGGTTTTCTTTCTTCTTTTCCAATACACGTAACTTTTCTTTTTTCTTTTATTTTCATTGTATTATCTAGAATTTCAATGTTTGATAGGAGTGATGAGAAGAACATCCTTGCTTTGTGCCTGATATTAGTGGGAAAGCATCCAGTCTCTCATCTGTACATTTGATGTTACATGTAGGGTTTTTGTAGACGTTCTTTATCACGTTGAGAGAGCTATTCTCTATTCCTAGTTTGCTGATTATGAATTGGCATTGAATTTTGTCATATGCTTGATCTAGATTATTGACATAATCATAGAATGTTTTTCTTCATCCTGTTGACATAATGCATTGATTTTCAGATGTTGAACCAGCTTTGTATACTTGAAATAAATTCCACTGGGGCGTGAATATAATTCTTTATATGTATTGTTGGATTTGATTTGCTATTTGGGGAAATTTTGCATCTATGTTCACACAGATATTGGTCTGTATTTTCCTTTCTTGTAATGGCCCTTATCAGGTTTGACTATTAGAGTGGTGGGTGTTGGTGTCACAGAACTAGTTAGGAAGTGGTTTCTCTGTTTCTGTTTTTGGGAAGAGATTGTGAGTAATTAGTATTACTTCTCCCTTACATGTTTGGCAGGATGCACCAGTGAAGCCATTTGAATCTGATGGTTGATAGAATTTATCAGTAAACCACTTGGAACTGATGCTTTCTTTTTTGGTAGGTTATCAATTATTGATTTAATTTCCTTAATAAGTATAGGGCTATTCAGGTAATCTATTTCTCCTTATAGAAGTTTTAATAATTTATGTCTTTCATGGAATTAATTTCTCATCTAAGGTAGAAAGTTTGTGGGCCTACAGTTGTTTGTAGTATTCCTTTGTTACCCTTTAATGTCCATGTGATCAGTAGTGATAATTTGCCTTTCATTTCTGATATTGGTAATTTGTATCTTTTTCTTCTTTTCTTGATTAGCCGGGCTACAGATTTACTAGTTTCATTCATTTTTTCAAGAAGCAGCTTTTGGTTTCATTGATTTTCTATTGTTTTCCTGTTTTTAATTAAATGTATTTTTGCCTTGATTTCATTTTTATTTCTCTTCTTCTGCTTGCTTAAGTGATTTATTATTTAAGAAGATCACTCCAGCTGTCATATGGAGACTGGACTGGAAGGGAGCAAGATGGACACCAGGGGACCAGTTAGAAGTCTATAGACAAAGTCTAGGCAAGAGATAATGGCGGCTTGAATCAGGGTGACAGAACTGGGGAGCAACTCAAAAACTGATGCTATCCAACCTTCACCTACAGAGGCAAAATCAGCCTCATGGGTGTGTGTGGAGGGGCTGTGGGAGAGAGAAATGGATACAGAAAGAGGAGAGAGAAATCCATGAGGTATGAGGATATGATCTCATGTTATTACACGCAATGCTTGTCTATTTCTATGGTGTAAATATTTCCTTCATGGCTGACTTCAAGCCACTAAAGTGAATGAACACAGAGCTGGGAAGAGATGCTTACCAGCTAGTGTAAGCTGGCATGAGCTGGCTCCAACACACCTTTGCTTCACATCCTTTGTTGTTTCTAGGATCTCATGAGAGGAACTTTGGAGAAACTAATACTGGTGATATGGATTTTAGACCTCAGTTACATTTGTTTTTGCTATTAGTCCTACTGTCCTGAATGTTTGTCAGTACACAGAACAACATCCATAAACACCTGAATAGACAAAAAATGGACTACGAGGCAGCTCCTACCTCATTTGTGCCCAGGACACAATAAGTCTTCATTAACAATTTATGAAATTGAATTGAGTTCTACCGTGTTCCTCCTGTCTTCACCCACATGAAACTATACTTTTCTCATGGTGGTGATCTTATCCTGGACCTAATGAGTAAGTAACACTAACCACTTGAGTTAAATTTAGCAGTTCCCTATTAAGTGTCATTGCCATCTCCTTCTCATTAAGAACTCCCTTGTAGTTCCCAGTCAAACGCGTATAAACATGTTTTTTTCTGCTTTGTTTAATAGAATAACCCCAGAACATGAAGACAATCTCACCACCTTGGTTTCCACCTCTGAGGTCGTTAACATGATATATTATGAAGCTACAGGAAATTAGTTGCTGAATATTTCAATATGGAGAGGAAATAGTGTAATTCAATTGTTATCATAGAACCATGAATTCTTGGAGTAACCTGTCGCCATAGTAACAAGATAAGGACATATTCCTTAAATGTTTAACTATGATTCTATACTTCACACACATTCAAGTACAGTTGATTCTTGTTATTTGTAATTGAAATTGAATTAATTTTCTGATACATTTGGGGTCCACTTTTCAATGGTAGTTTTCAATTATCTTAATTTAAGATTATGAGTGTAATAAGATTTTCTTTATGCCATTCTTATTGGAATAAGAATAGAACTACTTTTTGAATAAAAAGGAGCTTAAAGGGGTCTTTAAAAATGAGTAAATATTTTTAAATGAGCCAAATAGTGTCTTTAAGGATAATGTTAGGGGTAAATCTATCTCTGGGTCCTCAAAAGTGACATTCACACCTGCCTATCCTAAGTCCTAAGTACAAAGATATTAACTATATTAGCTATTTATAATAATAATAATAACAGTAATAATAATAATAATATACAAGAGTAGTTAATATGGTTTGAGAGTTTTCTATGTGGCAGAATTCTCACAAGGATTGTCTTTAACCCTCGGGAAAATCCAATGAAGCAGGTACTATTAGTACCTTCATCGTGTATCTACGGGAACTGAGGCATAGAGACGTCCTATACTCCGACCAAAGTCATCTGGCTGGTGTGTGGCAGGGTGGCAATTGAAGCCACACAGTCCAGCTCACTAGCCCATGATCTCACCCCCTGCTCCAACTGCTTGGATAGCTCTCCCTGCCAATCATAAAGGGTTTGGCATCCATGGGGCGCTGTCCATGCTCCCTCAGCCCTGGAGCCTGTCACCCTCTCTCCGGTCCCTGAAAAAAAAATTATGCCTCAACAAGTAACCAGATTCCTGATCTTTCTATTAATTCCACAGAATCCACAGTAACAGCTTATGTCCTGGGCAGGTGTGTTGTGCTTGGAGCAAGAGAACCCAGATGAGTCGGGCAAGGTCTTCGCTCTCTACAACCTCAAAGACCAGTGGAAGGAAGATACCCTGTGAACGAATGGAGACCTCTAGTGTAACAATTTCTTCAGGAAAAAAATAAAGAGAAGAAGGGCAAAGCAGCAAGGCAAAAAGGGGCCTGGATGGTGGGTTTATTTTCATTGGCTGGACTGTGTTAACATGGCCCTCAGTGTCTGCTGAACTCAACCAGCACGAGAATGATGACCTCATTGTTTCTGCTAACAGCGACGACATCACCTGTGACCCGCCAGGAGTGCTCTCAGCCTCCGGACTTTGTCCAGAGCCTCCCATCTTCAAAACTGCAATATCCTCCCTGAGTGATTTTCTCCTTTTCTTTAAGCTTGGCAAAGTCACAGCTCTTGGTGTTCGAACAACACATCTCCAACCAAATACTGTTGCTGCTCAAGATGGGCAACCGGCGGCTGCCGGGGCCGTCAGTGTCGCCCCTGCTCTGACTTTGTCAAGGAACAAGGCGGCATTGTGGCTCATGGCACCCCGACAAAGAGCTCATCACTGTAATTCAAGCAGAGTCGCGTGTCCTGCTGTTTTGTGCATCATCTCCCTTCATGTGGACAAATAAGCTGGAGGAGCAGCATATGGATGGAGACCAAAAATTGAATATAATATCCCCACGCTTACATCAGCAAGGGCAAGGAGGAGCACTTCCACAGTGCCTCCATTTGCAACTGGACCATCTGCACGACAAACCCGTGGTGCCAAAGCGGGAGGCATCACGTTCCTGCTGCCGCTCTCCGGCAGTCTGCACGTGCCTCCATCTCCACTGACCCTCAGGTGGGCATGGGTCGAGCCGGCCCGTAGCTGCTCCTTGTCAGACAGCAGGTCATTTCTACCAAAGTTGTGCATACGAGGATGCTGTTCTTGAAACAGACACCTGGCTGGGTGGAAGCTTCGGCTCTCGAAGCTGGAATCCCTAGCCCAGCTAATGAACTCATTCGGACAGCTGGGATCTTACATGATTTTTCCAGGGAAATTTCACCCTGAGCAGGGAAATTTTAAAAATAAATAAATAAACAATAGACCAATAGCTGGGTGAGTGTGTCTCTTTTCACCTTCATTTTTCCTTTGATGGGACCGGGACACAGTATAAATGATATGACATCTGTAGGAAATAGATTACTTATTTAGTCCAAAAGTTATGGTGCATCAATGACGTTCCAGGCTCTGAATGTACAATTGTGAACAGAGCAGATTTCCCGGTGCTTATACTTGAATTTCCTGCTGGATATGCGTTCTCAGATCTTCAGCTAGAAGAGAGACACTGGCAGATGGGGAGACTGGGTCACTGATTTTCAAACAAAGAAATTATCTTAGCATTCTATCTGGACAATGCTAAATCGAGCTAGTATCCCTTATTAGTACAGCGGGATATTGATCAAGCGGTACACTTACTTGGTAACTTTCAATTTTGGAAGGGTGCACGCACATACGTACAAGCCTATTCCTCCTGGAGAAAGCTTTGCAATTACTTCACACCTTTGTAGGCAGATTTTAGCCAGAAAGGGAGAGAAGAAGGGAAGGGCACGCTGACAGAGCATTTGCTACGGGGCCAGCACGATCGACCTAGGGGGTTTCATTTTGTCTTTCCCCAAATGTGGATAGTAGGTGTTACTAGCCTCACCTCACGTAGGAAGCAGAACTCCCGTGGTTCAAGTGACCTGTCCAAAGGTGAAACAGCTGATCACCAGCAGGACAGAAACTGAATCCAAGTCTGTCTTATCCCATTTTTCTGAGTTTATAGCACAGGAATGGCACATGCATGGAGACTGGTTTCCCAACCCATCGCAATCTGAAAGCAGCAAATTCCAAGAACTAGTTAGTCTTATCAGGAGCAAGCAGAGGGACAGCAAGGATGAGGGGCCACCGAGAGCACATGGATGTGGAGAAAGAGATGAGGAAAGTAGAAAAAGTCCCGTGGAAACACACGACAGAATGAAGCCACTTGACATAGGCAGCATATGACACCACCGTGTGCCCCCAGTTTTGAATGGTGTAACATTTTCCCATCTGATAGTCAGAATAATAAAAACCATATTTCCCTTAATATATGCATATTTTAACTTTAGTTTACTTTAAGACACAGAACTACTGTAGGAAACATTACAGAGATATTGGCATCCAAGTGGGTCACCTTATCAAAAACATTTTTGCTTTGGTTACCTGCAATATTGACCTACACGGGACCATTCTGTCCACAAAACAAAATACAGGAAGTGTCAGCTCACAAAGTGCCAAGAGTTACATATACTCACTTATATATAAGTATACTTATATATATATATTATATGATATTATATTATATATATGTGAGTATATATATATGTGTGTGTGTGTGAGTATATACTTATATACTCACATAGTATATTTAAATTTCTGAACCTTTCGCCAAATATTTCTCTTCTACCAAATTCATCATTTTATCCTCTTAATAGTAAATGATATAAAAACTGATATAAAACTGATCTAAGAAAGGGAAAATTGTTTTTCTTAATCCCAAACTTAAAGGCATTTGTTCTGCATATAAAAGAACATATAGGTGCCTATAAGCAGAGATAAAGATGGGTCCTTTCCTATTACCCCAGTGTGGGGAGACCACTGGAATTGACCTTTTGACTACTCCTTCACTTACTCATTTATTCACTCAACACGTACTTATTGAGAGCTTAGTCTGTGTCAGACATAAGCTAGATGTTGAGGACAAAAGAGGAAAACACAGGCAAACAACCAATGCAGAGATTACGCTCTCCAAAATAGCCCATCTGGGTAATGTAAGGCATGCTCCTCAAACAAAATAGGGGTTACACAGCTGGATCTTGCAGTGATACATTCCCATTTCCTGGAGTTCACACATGGCTCTTTCTTCTTCAAAGGCTGGGTTGGTCCTGTAATGTGCTCTGAGGTTAGGAGGGCACGGAGATAATGATCCCAGAGTCCTGCGATCAAGTCCTTCAGTGAGCTCCCTGCTCAGTGGGGAGTCTGCTTTTCCCCCTGGCCTCTCCCCATCTCCCGCTCTCTCTCTCAAATAAATAAGTAAAATCTTAAAAAAAAAAAAAAGAATGTCAAATGAAGATCGATGTGCAAACTGTCTATTCAACAATGGTGCATCCATGGGTCAGAACTCTTGGTCATTTACCATGTCGCAAACCTTCCTATATCTGGGGAAAACATATCGTTAAGGGTCTTTGGTACCATAAGCCTTGGGTCATTCCATTCCCAGAGGGCAGAAACAGGGGGAAAAATAAAAATCATGAAGTATTCTTAAGTCATTATTTATTTTGGTCCATGTCTTAGGAATTTTTGTACGATGGCTACTTAGTAATATTTCTAGGCGACAACAGAAAAAGGTGGGCTTTCGGTGTCCCAATGAAGAAAAGGTTGTGACTGGATAGCACATTGTCAGTCATCAGGAAGAGGTGGGAAATCTTAGTACAAAGAAGTAGCAACCAAGTTCCTCCACGTGTCCATGGAGTTTGACCACAGACAAATCCATTATTATGATTACATTATTATCACTATTATTATTATTATTCCAGTCCTACCCAAGGAAGGACAGTTCAGATGTATGAAGGAATTCATCCTCACAGAGGGTTGAGAAACCACTGTGGCTAATGTCTATATTTTTAAATAACATCTTGATCAGCAAATTAAAAAAGAGATTTGTTAGAAAATCCTTTGACTTGGTGTCTGTCTCTTGGGGTCCTAAAGTTTTCATTCTTTGGCTTATAAAGTAACCTATTAGATTAATTAAAACCTATTGAAAATAATGAAGTCTCCCTGACTTTGGCCAAGAATTCCCATAAAACTGGCTTAAACTGTCTCATCCTCATGATCTTGGGAGTGGAAGGAAGAAAGCTCTGTCACAGAGCCCACTCCCTTTGAATGGATACCAGAAGCCTGGACATACCATATCATGGCATATTCATTTTATATCCTCATATCATGAAGATCAAGACAGATGGAGAACCAGTGATGTCCTCCAATCCTTGAGGGTGAAGGCAACAGGCTCTGGTGTGATCCAAAGACAGGGTATCGGCCACTGTTATGGCTAATATTGACAGCTGTCACTACTGAGTCAGAGAGAAACTGGATATATTTTTCATTAGAAAAAAAATAAACAAATATGCCACCCACCATGTTCCCACAATTCATTGTAGAGTCGGAATAATGGGTTTAAAGCTCAGCTTCTCTAGAACCCATTTGGGCAACTGTTTGGCAGAATCCACTAAAATGGACCCAATAATCCCACGGTTAGGTATATACCCAACAGAAATATGTGTATATGTTCACATAAAGTACTATTCGTAATGGCCCCAAACTGGAAATGATCCAAATTCGCCTCAAAAGTAGAAAGGAGAGAGGGTGGTATATTTAGGAAATGTGATACTATACATCTGTGATTCTATAAATGTACCTGACAAAGAGCGATCTTACCAGTGTAATGCTGAGCAAGAAAATTTAAAAAGCACAAAATATGTGCTGGGTGATTCCGTTATATTATGTACCAAATGGTGAAACTAACTCATGGTGATAGAGGGGAGGGCTGGTTATCCTGGGGGGAATGTAGTGTTCGTGCCTGGAAGGTGATGCGAAGGGGCCTCTGGGGGCTGGTCATTTTGTGATCTGAGTGCTGAGTTCATGGGTATATCCTGTCTACTAAAAAAAATCATGGCGTTGGACACTTACGATTTTGCACTTTTGGGTCTATATATTATACTTCAATAAAGAGTTTTAAAAATCCTAGTTCCACTGCTCTGAGACATCAGAGAAGTCCTCTAATCACTCCGTGTCCTCCTCTGTAGAGGCCGTGGGAACTAATTCCTCTGCGTGGAATTAGTGACGGGACCCACAAAGCACAGAGCACAGTGTACTTCTGGTCGAGTGTCACTTCTGTCAGTCGGAGAGGGGGGCAGCCCCAATGAGGCTGTCTCTAAGGATGGGAAGGAGAATGTCAGAGAGCCGGTGGGGAATCGCAGGCAGAACCGGGAGCTGCGGGTGTTTTCCTCACCTTCCCAAGCACGCGTGGAACGTATATTTCCAATGAGCTGTGTTGTTAATCCTCAGCAAGGCTGAGGAGGTATTGCCCCAGATGAAAGCTGCACAGCATAACGAGAACAAAGATGTTCTAGACCTGGGGAGTATGGGGATGGGTGGGGAGGAGACGCGGGGGGTGCCAGATGGGCGGAGAATACATCACAGCAGGGGCAGAGCGGTTTCAAGCATGTCTCGGGGAGGGAAGAGTCTGTCAGTGGGCTGTTTCCCAAGAGACGCTGTTAAACCAGCCCTTGGCTGTTGGATTCGAGTTTCATATCAGGTAACTATAGAGAATATATCTATATGCTACGTGTATGTATAATACATATACATACATGTACACACGTGCCTGTGTGCATACACATCTATGCAAAGATTTATGAATGGTGGCGGCCACAGCAATACGATTTACCACCAGGAGATGCTAGGAGGAACCTCTAGATGCCATTCACGGAGGATGCTATGAGGGTTTTAACCATTTCGTCTAATGTGCTCCTTTGGTCGTTGGTCAATCATGCAGCATCCTCCTCAAGATAATATTTTAAGTGCAAAACAAATAAACATTGGAAAACCAAGAGAACAGATCTACCCATGAACAACCTCAGGATCTGTAGACACCACATGAAGAACCCCATGCAGCCCTTCAAAATGCCACCAAAGAAGGACGCTTGAGGACACAAAAGATGTTTCTGAGATGTCGGTGAGTGGGACATCGGGGAATACAAGATGGCCCTGGGTGGATACTGGGTGTTTAGGATAAAGTCTATCAAAGTGTGGGCCACAGAACCAGGAGCATCAGCAGCCCGAGGGATGCGTGTGAGGACGGTGATTTCTGAGGCCTCACTCCGGCCCTGGGGAACCCACACGTTTGATGGGATGAGGGCGGGGAACCTGTGCTTTCACTAATTCGTATGCACTTTAGAGACTGAGAAGTACTGCTCTGAGGCCAACAGGGGTTACCTCAGGTTTGGAGGGGCGGATGTTGGGGAGATTTTTTTTATAGTGTTTATTGTTAAGTATATATTTTTCTTTAAAGTTTTTATAATGAACATTTATTATTTTTAAAATAAGAAAAAAATTATGAAGAAAGAAAGAAAAGCCAGATTTATTCCGTGGTACGTTAGGAATGATTTCCAGATGCAAATAACAAAATAAAAGCACCACTTGTGAGGAATTTCAAGTTGTCAAATAAATGAACTAAAAATTGAGCAACACAGAGCCTGTGAATTGTGTATACTAATGCCTAGCGAAACATCAGCATTCAAAGGAGAAATTACTAAGAAGAAATGTATTTAGAGTGAATTCAAGGCTAGAAGGCCAACAGTGAATGCAGCTGTTATGCATTTCTGAGCTGGAGAAGAAAAAAAAAAAATAAGAAAGATTTCAAAGCCACAGCCAGGAATGCCTGAACTAAAATCAGTAGGCATGGATCCGGCAGGATTTGTGCTCACACCTGGGGACGCACGGCGAAGGGGCATCTGAAAGTCTGGTGTCCCACACGCCTTGCTGGTGCAAAGGGAATCCAGTCCCCAGAAGACCGGTGGGGGGTCCAGCCTGTCTGTGCAACTCTGCACAACACAGAAAGATCTGTCTCCCCTGGGAGCACTCCCGTCTTGCCCCATGAAGGGCCACTCAGCAGCCTCAGTGAAGAGTGAACTTGAGAGAGAAGGATACAGCAGGCCCTCTGGTGTCATGAAAGGTCTACTGACCCACAGCTCAACCCTCCATCCAGGTGACATAGTCAGCATCCCACTGAGGCACAATGTTCCCAGCTAAGGGGGGTCTTTCTCTACGCCCCTTCCTCCCCATCCAACACTCACTCACCAAGACTGCCCAGCTCTTGACTCAATGTCTTCTCTCCTGTCCCCCGCCGCTTCTGGACCCAGGTTCCCTGCCTGTCCACCTGGCTGCAGTCACTGCCTCCATTCAGGCCTCTCTGCTTCTGGTTTTCTCAGCCTACAGGTGTGACCCCCCATCCTGCCACCAGACTGGTCTTCCACAAATTACAGTTCTGGTCCTGTCAGCCGCATTCAGTTATTCTTGGCTGTCCAGATGCACGATGCTTTCTCTTGGCGCTAGACGTTGGATCACGCTCTTCCACTGCCTGGAGAATTCTCTCCATCCCAACTTCACCTTGCCTACTGGTATGCAGCCACTTGGGACTTCTCTGGGGAATTATGTTCTCTGTCTTCTCCAGTTCTCCACACTCCCACGGCTCCCAATCATGGTCTCATCTGCCAGTTTACAGGTCTGTGTCTTCCGTAGTTCCGTGTCATTTGAGGGAGAACGCATGGGCAATAGCCAGTGTACTGCCTGGCCTATAGTAGTCGCTCAATAAATATTTCTGAGTTAATTCACTAATTCAGGCCCAGTTTTTCCACCTAGGAAGAGTATTTGCCTTCCCAAAAGGCCTAAGCTGGGGCCCTTCCTCATCTCCAGATCCAAACACCCGGTGTGAGCCACCCACAGTCGGACCATTTAAACTTGCAAAAAGGGTGTTTGTGTCCAAGATTTTCCCCATTCCTGCACATAGAGGCAGGCCCAGCCCCACAGTGAAGTGTCTCCCCTATAATCCCACTCAGAAGCCAGGGCTAGTTCTAAGCTAGAAAAGGAAATAAAGGTGAGTTCTTCCTTCTTCCCTCCCCGTCTTCAGATAACTGTATGGGCCTGTTTCTGACTCCATCCGGCTCTGCCTCTATCCTCCTCAAAGCTGGGATGGGAGGTCTGACCACAAAAAGGCCAGTCCATTCCCCACAGCACCTCGGGCCCTGCTCCGTCACAGCCTTTATCAGCTGAGTCAGCTGTGGCCTCCTCGCAGAGAAAAACGAGTGGTGATATCTCTTAATTACACCAAAGATAGCCCTTTCTGCTTCCACTTTTTTCCTCGTGGCTCCTTTGAACGGGGTTGTCAGCAGACATCCCAACAACAAAACAACAAATTTGGCCTCTGAAACCAGTCCACGGCTCTCCCTGCCTGGTGAAGAAAGCAGTTTTCTGCTTGTCAGCATGTGGTCTATTTGTTCAACTAAGACATGACCCCAGCCTTGACTCAGTGCCCAAACATGCACATCAAGTAGCTGTTTGTGAGGTTAACCTCATGGCTCCACACTTCGCAGAGAATTTTCTCTCTCCCTTCCTCATTTGCCACGTAGAATTGGGACAACTGTGATGGAACTTGTCAGCCTCCAGAGATGGACTTGGGATTTTTGTGCAGAGGAGCAGAGGTGTGGCAGAACTAAAAGAGCCCAGGTTCACGGTCTGCTTCTCCTGGCTGTGTGGTCTGAGACAAGGCACCTAACGTGATGCAAGGAGTAGAATTATCCCAAACGACCCCTGGTGCTCACCTTGGACGAGAAACCGCAGGTAGATGGGTAAACCACTTCCGCAAGCTGGAAGTTCTACTCCAGCACGGCTCCCCATGGGGCCAGTGCATTCTCCGACCCACCCGGCATCCCATTCTGTAGGTCTGTGGCAAGCCGATGCTAGCTCGGACTTCTTTGTGAAAGTCAGGTGAAAATATTCAAGAGGTTTGCAAGTCGGTAGCTTGAAATTGGTCACCATAGGAATATTTTCACCGAAGGAAGGGCAAACATTACTAATTGGGGCTTCCCTCCCCCTGCAAGAGCCTCTGGAATCGTAGACAACGTCTATAAATCTGGGTACCTGTGCTCAGGCTGCCGGACACCCCCAAGATTTGATTATCTGTCTACTGAGAGATTGTAGTCAAGCTGGACTAAGAAGGGGGAACCATGGCAGCTGAGGGCCTCTCTGGCAAACCTAGACAGTGTTCAGCTCTCTGCCCAGACCCTGGCATAGATCTCCTTAAGATGATGGGATTTTCATTTTTGGCTGACCCCTGGCTTCTACATGTTCTCTTTCTCCAATAAAGCCTATTCCTTACCCCACGCCATGTGCTGTTTTGAAATCCATCCAGACCCCTGAGTCATGGCAGGTGGTAATGCAGAAGGAGCTCAGCTTACATGACAACTCTGTTTACACCTGTCCTGCATGATTCCTAGCCTCGGTTCCTCAGTGGCACAATGGGGATCTAGTACTGGCTTCCTGAGGGTGTGTGTGGGAGTCCGGTGACAATTGATGTGAGCATGCTGTGCAAGCAGCAGAGGTCCAGGGGGACTCCACATTCATGCATGGCACGGTGCTGAGCTCGGTGACTGGCCCTCAAGACTCCTAGGTTTGGGTCTTTGCATCGCCACTCTTGCAACTGAGTAACCTCGGGCACGTTGCTTCATGTCTCTGATTTCAGTTTCCCCATCTGAGAAGTGGGTATAATACTTTGTGGGGTTGTCCTAAGAACTCACCAGGAATTCAGTGGGGGGTGGCCATGTTTGGCTTAGATCCTGACACTTACTAGATGTTGGAGTTTCTAGCTGAATTCAAAGACTCCTCAACTCTCCTGTCTCCAGGGTGCTAATTCAAGCTGAAATGCCAGATCCTTTAATGTTCACGAATAATTAAATATAAATTCAGTCCGAGGCCAAATGTACATAACGATAAAGCCCTGGGAATCTTTCAAATTGAGAATTGAAAGGGTGATAAACTCAAGGCTAAAAATATTGCTTCCTCCATAGGCTCAGATGCCTTTATTTGCTGGAGGTATATCATGGAGGGCATTTTTGCATATGTATGTATTTGGCAAACAACCAAAACAACTCAATTATGTTTTATCATTAATTAAATTTTACAGAAAGAGGGCAACATTTGCTAATGGTGAATATATGCTTTTATTAGACTTTGTCAAAATAACTTAAAATTAAGTCTGTTCTGTTGTGAGTAAAGTTTTGAGGTTTTTTTTTATTTCAGTGGCTTTTAAATATTGTATGTATGAGCAAATATGGAAATACAGGCTCGCTCTCCCTCTCTCTCTCCCTCTCTCTCCCCTACCCCCACACACCCCACACAAAACCCATCAACATCATCTCCCACAATCTGCTAGGGATACTTATATGACTGGACATAATGGTTGATTGCCAACCCATTTATCTGCTAGCCTCACAGCCATTGTGGAAAATTAAAATTTGCTAGAAATATCCGGACCGATCATATAATGGTCTATTAATTCCATTCTAACAACAAACGAGGCTGTGATCACTTCAATCCGTAACCAGCGAATGCCTTATCCAACCAGTCATGGGTCTAACCAGGATTCAAGTCAAAGAATATTTGGGTCCCTCCTGGGTGTTAGTCTGCGTGCTGTATCACTACACTTGAGGAGTTACAGTTAATACAAGGATAAGAAAAATACAAAAGAAACTGTCTTGCTGTTCCAATTGTGTTACATGAGCACAAAGAGGTCCAAACAATGTGTAAAAGAGATCAAACAAAAATTCCCAGGGGGGAGACACAATCAAAAATGGGCTCTGGCTCACACTGCCCAAGAGAAATACAGTTTGAGCTAAATAAATACTTAAAAAATTTTCTGGTAGCCACATAATAAATGAAGCAAAATAAAAAAAAAAAGATTAATTTGAATCACACCAATATATCCAAAATGTTTTTATTTCAACAGGGCTCGAGTATAAGGATTATCAGTGATGTATTTTCCGCTCTTTGTGAGTTTGTACTACATTTTTGAAATCCCGTGTTTACATCACACTTATGTATCAATTTAGATATTATATTTTCATGAAAAGCATCTGACCTGCACTAAGATGAAAATTTAAGTTAAAAAGGTAGATTTCACATGGGAAGTTGTTCCAATAACCGAATCAAACAGTTTTTAAGTTTAAACTAACATTAGCTAAAATTAGATAAAATTTAAAAATGCAGCTCCTCGGTTGCACTGGCTACACGTCAGGTGCTCCAAGGCCACGTGTGGTTAGTGGCTACGATGCTGGGCAGTGTGCACAGAAATTTCTGCGAGGGTGTACACATTCCACTAGGCAGTGAGGACGTGTATGTAAATACACACACGCCCCGTGGAGAGAGGATGAAGGGGGTGTGTCCCAGGAAGAGGAAAGGGTTCAAAGTCATAGAAATAGGACTGGTATATATACCCGTGGGCTTGCTGAATGTAGAAATAACCTGGGCTAGTCAGCTCAACAAGAATTTTTGACTATTGAGCTCTGGACATCTTGGTCTCTCACATTCAGATTTCTATTCTACAGACCAGCCAGGACTAAGTTGTGCTATTGAGCAACTTGGCTAGTTGTTTTTAAAAGGAGAAATGAAACAGCTGTAAATTTCCGGAAAGAGGCATGTAGTCAGACTTGAATAAAAAAAGTGAAACAGCGGATTTTAAAAGGGGTGGAGGGCTGATGGGGGCTACCCAGAATGAGTCAGGCAGTATGATGGGGCTGAGTCAACATTTCAGTGGGAGGGTAAGATGGGGCAGTACTAGGGGTCCAGTTCCAGAATTCTGGCCTGGCTTCTGAGGACTGAGCTTGGCACCCATGTGTTCTCAAAGTGATATGAATGACTCTTAAATGGAATAAAGCAGATTCAATTTTGAGACACCAGATTCCCTGGCACCTGTTCGCATAGGTGGGCATAAGCAGGGAGGTATAGATCACCTGGATGTGGGGAGGACCCTAATAAATCATTTGCTCAGAATTCTGAGGAATATTTAGGAACTGTCATAAATTATCCTCATGTATGACTTGCATTCGTGACACAGTCAAAGCAGAGTCCTGGTTGAGTGGTTTTCATGATTTGGTCTAATGATCTATGTTGATTCCCCTTATGGAAAGCGCATGGTCCAATTACATATTTCTTCCATTCTGGGTTAAAGATGTCCTTCTAAAGGCCCATTCTACCAATTTATAGGGGATATAAAAAAAGGATTTTCAGTAAAATGTACTTTCATTGGTTTTGATGAAAGGGTTTGTGATGAAAGTAGAATCTCTAATAAGCATTTCATAAATGACTTGTCTTTCAAACTTAATATAAAACAGAATAAAATACGTCTCCCAAAGACCTCCTTGCTGCCTCACAGATTTAAAGTCCCCTGCTCTCAATCAATCAGACCCAAGAACTCAAAAATCTCTAAAGACACAATCAAATATTTATCAGAGAAAGTTGGTAAAACTAAGAAATTATTTATGGTCCAAATTTTGAAATAGTGACACTTTGAAGGGGGAGGGGAAAAGCACATGTTGGGAACTACACATTTCTCTTTAGGGCATTTGCCCCCAGATCCTTGCTGCCATCTGGAATTCAGAAACAGGAAGGAAATCACAAGTGTGAGGCAGTGTGTTCACAATTGGGTCTTTAACCTGTTTTCCAGAAGCACTGAGAGAGATGATGGAAAAGCAGTCTCCGAATTCTAGTAATTTAGCCACTTACCAACGAATTAATTATTCGGAAGATAAATAAATTATGCATCAGCCAAAACTCTGTCTGACCCTTAGAGCTCCCCGTGAGGCCTTTCTGTCAATATACAGTTCTACATGGCACAGCCTCAGCTAAGAACTCCTCCCAAACCCTGACCCCTTGAGAATGGATTTGCTCCCACATCCTGCTTTTGATGCCTTCACTCTGTAGTATGAGTCCCGTTTCTTTTAAGGAACTCAGGTGGTGACAAAATATGACAAAAAGAAAGACAAGACATAGACACTGAAGTCTCCATCCATCCTCCTGAAGCTCAAGACAAACAAAATAATAATTTTGTGGCGGCATGCCAATTCCTGTGTGTTTTGGGATCATTTTGTACTCAGTTAAGATTAATTGTTTCCTAACATTGTATCACAAAATTTACAAACAGAGGATAAGTTGAAAAAGGCTTTCAGCGATCAACCTTATAGCCACCACCTAGACTCTACCATGAACATATTACTGTACTTGTTCTATCATCTGTCTATCCATTTACCCAGCCCTCTATCCATCCTATTGTGTGTGTGTGTGTGTGTGTGTGTGTGTGCGTGCGCGCATGCATGCATGTCTGTGCCCTTCAAACAATCAAATTTAATTTTAATGATGTTTTAAAGAAAGTCATTGTTAGCAGAGGCATTTCATTCCGTGAAAGAGAATTCTCAAATTGTACTTAGTAGTGCTGGGCAGACTAGTTAAGAGCAGAGCCTACGAAATCGCAAACAGTGGGCATGGAGCTCATCTCTGCTACTAACTGACTGTGTGACTCCGGACAGATGACTATCCATCTGAGACTTGTTGCTCTCAGGGGGCACTTTGGAAGATGATCCTCATGGGGTTGTTATTATGAGAACTCAACATAATAGATGAAAGGTGCTTACACTTTAAAGTATTGGACAAATAATGCGTTTGTGATGATTTTTTCTATTCTTCTGCAATCCTGTGGGATTGATGCCTTTTGTCATTAACCCTCCAGCCCCTCATGCAGTGCCTTATACATAGCTGATGCTGAATATGTGCTTATTGATGTAAACTGATGTGAATTTTGGAGATTTTCCCACCTAGGATGCTGCGAGTACTTATTAATAGAGAGAAGCAAGTACAGTCAGCTTCAAAGGCACAAGACAAGAAAGTTAGTTCAGGAAATGAGATGGGAGCAGAAGATGAGACAAGGAAAACCTGGCCTGTAAAGCAGAAGTGTTTATATTAGGTTCAGTAATGGAACGGAATCCATCAGTGCCCTGTCCCCTCCCTTGGATCTCACCATTTCAGGGCACACCAGCAGACTTCCAGCTGTCTCCTCAAGGCCTTAGAAGGCCCTTGTGCTCGTGCCCAGGGCACAGGGAAGGCTGGATGTGCTGGTGAGCTTACACCTACGGGAAAGACCTTCAACCAAAGACGGATGGGGTTGGTGTATAAATACCCCAGCTCCCTCCCCTGTGGTGTGTGCTTACCACCGTTTCCTAGCATTTCCCCTTGGGATTACCATGCAGTCACCAATAGACAGTTGGACAGCCGCAGTTGCCCCGATAAACAGGCCTCTCAACTGGTTCCTTTCCTTCCCTCTCTCAACTCCTCACTTCCTTACCTGTATTCTTTTCCTCTCCTAAATAAACTACTTGCATTTGAGTTCTTGTCTCAGGGTCAGCTTCAGGGGGAAACCAAAGTGACACAAGTGTCTTTATGCTTTCATAACCACAGAGTCTCTTCTTTAAATGGCATCCTGAAATCTGATATGTGATATTTCTAAAATTAGAGCTGCCTGACTCAGAGAGTTTGGGTGGGTGGGTGGGATTTGTTTCCTTTCTCCCCACCTCCCTGGAACTCTCTGAAGACATGCAACATTGTTTTCTGGATCTGGTTAAGTTGATTTAGTTCTTTTGGCCTGGTTTAGTTTTTAGAGGGTTGACCTAGTGGTGCTCTTGGACTTACATCTTTGAAAACTAAGATCTAGGGAATCCTGGGGGGCGCAGTCACTTGGGCATCTAACTCTTGATTTTGCCTCAGATCATGATCGTGGGGTCGTGAGATGGAGCCCCACATTGGGCTCTGAGCCCCACGTGCAGTCTACTTAACACTCTTTCTCCCTTTGCACCTCCCCCTGACTCACTCTCTCCCTCTCTCTTGAATAAATAAATAAATCTTTAAAACTAAAATAAGGAAAAGAAAACTAGGATCTAAATTAAAAAGGCCATGGATGATCACACTGCTGTACTAGTAGAGTAGAGAGTATTGGGCTGGTGGCCTAGACATGGTCTTAAAAGCGACGAGGCTATTTCTTAACCAATGACATCTCCCAGACACAACTTGAGCACTGTTATCTGCCACGTAGCTCTCCAAAGCATGATATTCAAAGATGTTAAAAGATGTTATTGTTTTTTTTTTTTTTTTGTAAATACTTTGTTGTTGTTGTTTGATGGCTTTTTGTCATTCTCTTATTGGCAAAACCATCTGGCTAGTTATCATAGAGGAATAAAGACCGTTTTCAGGGGGCCATCAAGACAATCACAGTTAGTTTGCCTCGTGTATGCTCTCCTCTTCATAAAAACATGCCTTTGTTATATCATTTGTCTTTTGTCTGACTTACCTTGCCAACATCTCGTGGGAAAGGTTGTCTCTGATTCTCTGGAATTAAAATGGGAGATACCACAATGGACCTCTTTTGTCTTGGGACAGGAGAAGTTCTTGCAAATTTAAATATATCCTAAAAGAGAAAACAACAAAATCAGTTGACTAAAATCCCCCACGGAAAGAATGTATGAGTCTGCTCTGAGCTATAGTTCCTTTGTTGTGAAAGCATACAGCTGTTTGGACATTGTTAATTTTATTCTATCAAACCTCATTAGCGTTAGCAAGTACATCGTTAGAATCAGAGTAAAGCTGACATTGTGATTCACAATGACTATCATTAAGCTCTTTAATCCCATCTTCTGAATCATTCTATTCCTCAGTCTGTCTTGATTTATATGCCCTTCAGTGTTTGTAGATTCCAGCTCTCAGTCTGCCCAGCGAGGAGACTACTCACCTGGTCACTAACCCACAAAACCCGCTGGATATAAAAGTGACTCTCCTCATGGCCAACTGCAAGGTCCTTACACTCACAAATGAACAGAGATGAAGGGGCAGTCACAGAGGTCCGGACGAGGTCAGGCATTATGGGGACTCCTGGTTGATGTTTTCTTGAGGACTCTTCGTTGTAACTGTTGGGATGCACTACCGATAGAGCACACATGCTCCAAACTTCGACGACTGGAGCAGCCCTGTTCAATTTCTGCCCTATCTGTAATTTACCTATTCAATGACACAAATATGTGCCAAAGAGGAAACTTTGTATCATAATTTAAATGAAGTGCCAGTATTGCTTTCCATAAAAAGCAGGAAACCATGAAAATAAACATACTAGAGACCGAATGACGGTATTCAATTCAAGGTGGAAACTCGAGGGCAAAAATAAGCTCCTCTTTGTCTTTTTAAATTTTTAAAAAAGATTTATTTATTGATTTGAGAGAGGTCAGGGAGGGGCAGAGAGTCTCAAGCAGAATCCTTGCTGAGTGCAGAGCCCGATGTGGGGCTCAATCTCACCACCCGGAGATCAGGACCTGAGTTGAAACCCAGCATCTGATGCTCAGCCAACTGCAGCACCCCGGTGCCCCAAAGATCTTTTTAACAGGGAGAAAAGAAAGGCGTAGTGGGGCATGAAATGGTTGTTGCACTAAGCTGAGGCTTTCCCCTTGATCTGATCAGAGAACTGGAAGAGAATTGAAAGGGGAATATAATTTTCAGTATATAAACCAATCTTGGTCCATGCTACCTACTCACCGAAATTATGTTATATACCATCAAATGTAAGCGTCTCAAACTTTGGACAACACGTCCCTACCAAAATCATGTGGCAAATGATATTTAAATACCATCATTGATCCATGCCCCGCAAAAGTATGCGTGTATATGAATGTGTGTGTGTGTGTGTGTGTGTGTGTTTTAAAGGAAAATCTGTATAAGAAAAGTTAACAGGAAACCAGATCAACTAAGGCTAAGAAGGCTTCTATAATTTTTCTCTAGATTTTGGTGGGACTGTAATTTGATGGTCCTCTTGTGGAAAGCAATCAGGCAATATTTATTGGAAATCTTACAAATGTACATAGCCCTTCACCTGGTAATATCAGCCCTAGGAGTACATTCAAATGCTAAATTTGAGAGAAGAATAAAATAGCATGCAGAAATGTATTCAGCAAGATATTATTTATAAAGGGTAAAAATGGCAAACTACCTAAATGTTCAATGCAAGGCGAAGTTGAATTTGGGCCCATCAGCAGGAGACACTCTTAGATAGTTAGCAGTAATGCCGTCTAGAGGAGCAGGTTCTAACCACGACTACCACATTCGGCTGCTTCCACAATCACCAGCACAGACTACTCTAATAATAACAATTTCTCACGTGTGCACTGGACAATCTGCTGGGCACATTACATGTGTCCACTCTCATATTTGCAATTAAGTTCTCAAGTAAACCTTGTTCCTCCTCGACTAATGAGGAGTACCAAGTTCAGAGAGACTATGTGAATTGCTCGATGCAGAAGCTAGCAGGGAGAATATGTAGGATAAAATATGTAGGGAAGCACAGAACGGCATATTGGGCACCTCCTATCTTACATAAACTATAGTAAGCAAAGAAGAATAACATTTAAAATCTCGATGCATGAGTGCAAATAAAGACTATTTGGTTTCTGGGAGGACGGAATAATTACTATTCAGGTAAAGACAGAAAACTGGAGGGTTGTGTATGTAATGGAGGGAAAATAACAAGGGTTGAAACTGTAACAACAAACCCACGCGTCCAACCAACCACCACCAGCAAAATAAGGCAGCCCCACCAGGCAAAATGCAGCATAGAGAAGGAGAAAATGGAACAGACAATGATAAGACAATGAAAAACACAGTGGATTATATTTGGGGAACACTGATGTGCAGAACATCTGTGAAGATTCTGTTGGTTTGCGAGGGAATGGCAAAGGAATAGAAAATATGTAAAATACGTACAACATATGAATCTCATTTACAATAAAAGAAATCTTGAGGTTTAAATGAGAGAATGCCTCAGCAAGCACTATGAAAAGACTTAAAAAGTTTGATGCAAATAGGAAGGGTGGGTGATTTGGCTCCGTGACCCGGCAAAGGCAGGCTTCAGTTCATGATGACAATATGTGTAGATGTATCGAAAGTCAAAAAAAAGCATACGGTGTCATCAGCACAAACTCTCCATTGTTTATAGTAAAGGGCTTCTGGGTGTTTGCAGGTCTGTGGATGGGTGAGAGTTTTGTCTTCATGGGGACCTAGGGGGTCAGGCTCCTGAGTCCCCGTCCCTATAGCTGGTGGCCTCCCCGCTCACCAGTGAGCCAAGCCTGTGATGGCCAGTCCCTGTCCCCAGCTCTCATGGCATCCCAGAAGCTTAGTAACTGCTGTGTCAGCCCTTGGGTCTTAAGTGCCTAAGAAAAGAAGCAGGCAGCCCTGAGCCTCAGAATGGCAACAGCATATGTGGAAGGGAGTGGGGTAGAAGGTGGGAACGGCTCATTTGAGAGACACTTCCATGTGCATCAGAGAGCTCTGCACGGTGGGCACCGTAAGGAGTTCCGGGGACCGGGCCGCCTGTGTCTCCCAGCCATTTGCCTTACAATGACAGGGACCTCAATAACTATTTGTCCTTGGCTGTGTTTTCATGTCAGCGGCTCCGTTTTTGTCTTTGTCTGTGACTTAGTGTTTGCAACTACGTGTTTGTTGACAAATGCCAACCTCGATCCTTGCTTCCGCGTCTAACTTTGATCAGGTCTGTGCTAAACGGCTTGCTTGCAGGCTCTGAAGCCACGTGTTTCCGTGTGACGGGGACAGTGTAGGAGCCAGAGCATCGGATGTGACTGACAATCATACACCTTGTGCAGATCTAGACAGGTGTGCTGTGCAATCGTGTTTACGCCTGACGGTGTGCGCTTGTATGTGTCAGTCCGGGGTGGGGAGCCTCTGAGTGCACCAGGCTGGGGGGAACCTCAAGAAAGAGAACAGAAGCCGAGGGGCTAAAACGAATGTGACCAACCTAGTAGCTGCTTCTAGAAGCAGAAGAAGCTTCTAGAAGGAGAAGAGACAGGATGTGGGAAAGAGTGGAACATCAGGGTAAAGGAGCAGCCGTGTAAGGATTTCCTGACTTCTGATGCTGCCGTTAGCCAGACAGTGGGCAGAGGAAAAAACAAAACAAAACAGGGGTTCTGGGCACAGGTGCTGCGTGCTGTCGACTGGTAGACTTGTGGGGCCGTTGGGCATCCAACAGAGATTTCTGGAGGGCATGTAAAGTGTTGTCTTTGGGAGGGAGTGATGAATGAGGGAGAGAGATGTCCCCGTCACCCACGGACGAGGGTAGCTGGATGGAAGGGAGAAGCTGATAACGCCCAGGTTATGTCGAGAGAGAAAAGGGAGGGGCTCCACCATTCGACGGGTTTCTAAAAGGCCAGTAAAAGCCACGGAAAGGTTAGGTGGCACAAAGGAGGAAACCAGAAGGATGAAGAGATGAGAATGTCAAGCAGGAAGGGGCGCGCGGCCGCATCACACAACGCAGACATCCCCTCCGAAAAGCCAAATACCGTAAGGAGCCTGTTGGGCTCGACAATGAATGGGTATTGATTTTAGAAAGAGCAGCTTAACAGCGTGTTAGGGTCGCGAGTCAGAGGAATCAATGAGAAGCGAGAGCTCTGGTGCCGAAGGAAAGGGGAGACGCGGGAAGAAGTCTGTCCTGTCAGTTAAAGGGGAGGCAGGAGGTGTGCTGGGCACGCGGAGGAAAGGGCTCGTGGAAGGAAGCTGCAGCGTGGGGTGAGCGCAGGGGACAACTGATCAGGGCGCGTGCCCGGGCCGGCGGGATGGGAGTGGCTCAGCAGCGGTCAGCCCAGGTGGGGAGGATGGAAACTGCCTTCCTTGAGGACAGAGAGGGGTTGAAGGGGAATTTCTTGTCTGTAAAGGAGGGCACAGAAGTGAAGGATGGGCTTTATCAAGACAGGGACAGGGATGCGAGGACATGAGGACAAGCTGCTCAGTCCCTTTTACGCATGAGTAATTCAGCGGCTGGTGGCCTAAGGCCAGATCTTAACACAGACACACATGACACACAGCCACCTCTAGATTCCCAGATTCTCCAGACACCTGTACACTACCATCAAAATTCTCACCAGACGCAAACGCGCATGCACACCTGCACGTGTACACACACACATACACACACAGACACACACAGAGACACAGACACACAGACACACACATGCATGCACACTCATGGATAGTTACACATACAAGAGCCACACATGACAAGCCTAAACCCAAGGACACATAGGACACACACACCACACCTTCCTGCTTCAAACCGAAGCAGTTTTCTCAGCCACGGGGACACACACGCAGGCGTGAGCCTCCCGTGGGACCCTCCCCATGGCCCCGAAGTTGCTGGACGATGATCTGCATCCGAGAGCCTGGGACAGGAGGTGGAGGTCTGCAGCAGCCTAACCCAATCTCGCTCAAGGCAAAGGGGCAGAACCGTGTCCTGGGGGAGACTCGCTCAAGCAGGACTTTGCCACAGGAGAACTGCCCCCCTTCCAGAACGTCTCTCATCTCCTGCGGGCTCACTGGAGCCTTTGTCTTTCTGCTGTAGCGTGTTTGGGTTTACAGCCCCATTTGCTTTCTTCTCTGTTTCTCAATCTCAGGAGTGACTGCCGGTGTGTCAGAAGGAAGTTTCACACTCCCCGAGGGTGTCACATCACACAGTGGAGAGGGCATGCTAGAAATGGGGGGGGGGCAATCACCGTGGCCAGGGGAGGGGCTGGGGGCTGGGGAAGAAGGAAGGAGGAAGGAGGAAAGAAGCGAAAAATGTGAAAAGGGGAGGAAGAATGGATTCATATTCATTCATTCATTCATTCATTCATTCATTCACTCATTTCTTCAAATACTTCCCGTGGAGCCTACCTCTCTGCTGAGAGTCATTCTAAGCATCTGGGAAAGTCGGGGGAACAAGAGAAACCTATGCCCCCTGCAGCTCCCGTTCTGGAGTGGGAAGCGAGACAAGCAGAACAGTGGCCTGGAGCACCAACAAGCAGGGGGCCTGAGGGTGTGCAGGGGGACGGCTGCTGCGGTTTTCATCAGGAAGGCCGCGGGCAGCAGGAGGGAGGCGGCCTGCTTGGCCAGAGCACTGGGAGGAGCACAGGGAGAAGCACAAGGAGGAGACCTGCTCGGGTCCTGGGAAAGGGAACTGAGATGCTGGCTGGCTGCCCTGTAGCCCACAGCGGGGGCTCTGGCTTTTATTTTGCATGAGATGTGAGTCTTGGGGGTAGAGGTTTAAGCTGAGAAGTGACAGGAGCCCACTTACAATTCAAAAGACACATATGCAGGCTGCTGTGTGGGCAACAGACTTACGGTGGAATGAGAGGTTGCTCATTTGTCACATTTCTTCCTTTTCCCAACCCGGCCTTCACAGGGCAAGAGGTTCCCGGGAAAATGCACGTATGAGTATTTGATCTGGAGAAAGGCAGAGCTGGGTCGGTCTGCTCTCTTACTTCCCATGGCATGTTGAAAGTCTTTTCGAGGTAGAATTTAAGTACCATCGAATTCACCCGTTTTCATGTGTGCAAGGCTGTGACGATCAGGACGTTTCCAGAGTTGAGCCATCATCACTGCCAGCTAATTGTAGAACATTTCCATCATTCTGAAGGGGAGCTGGTGCCCACAGGCAGCTGCTCCCTCTTCCAAGCCTGGCCCACAGGCTACCACAGCTCTACGTTCTCTCTGTACACATCTGCCTTCTCCCTACATTTCAGAAAAGGGAATCACAATACACTTCCACAGTGTGGGCTTGCCTCGATGGTGTGAGGACCGTGACGGAGAAAGGGAGGGAGCCGACACCTGGTGTCCCCTCCCACCACACCCGTGGACGCCACCCCAAGAAAGCAGTGAGATTTGAGAGGAACAACCTTATTCCCTTCATCCCGAACCTAAGGCCAGAAAGTAGCGCGGACTTGTCTTGCCACCTGTCAGAGGATCTCCCTGAGCCAATACTCACACGGGCCAGGAGTGACCAGATAACTCGGGCCTGGCTTCCCCTCCCTCCCAGTCCTTGTTCTTGTATCGGGTAATAAACGAGAGGGGGAAACAGTACCAGCTCAGGGACAAAGCCACAAACATCTGCCTTTGTTCTCTCCTACCGTTGCGAGTTCTGGGCAAAGTCATGAGCTGGGGGGAGAGATTTCATTAAGGCGACGCACTACAGGAGCTGGGAGCAAGGGAAGGCAGTGCCACGTGAGACCTGGTGGTCCACCAGGCCCTGGGCGTGGACAGTGTTGGAGATCACGGTGGGAAGGTCAGATGTACTGCTGGGCCGAGAGGGGCCTTTACAGGGTTCATGCGAATGTGTGATGTTTTGGAGGTTTGAATGGCACGTCCGGTTAAAGGATCCTAAAGATTATTCCTTCAGAGGGTTTGAAGTCTGCATTCCAAACAGTAGTCATAAGGTCACCTGGCCTGTTCCTTTCCCATCTTTTAAGCCAAAGATTTACTTGGCATCCTTGTCCTGGCCTCACCAAGCCCGTGTAGCCAAGACTGCCATTTATGGAGTAGGGACGAGCCGGGTACCGTGCTGGGCACTCGTAGCAGTGTCCCATTTAACCCATCCCACAACTCTTAGGTAGAACCACTACGCCTATTGGCGTGAGGCTCAAAGATGCAACCGACTTCCCCAAAGTCACTTAGGTCTTGATTGAAGCTCGGGAACCCCGGCATCTGCGGCTCGGGGCCCCCTGCTCTACGCGCGATGCTGCTGTCTCCACAGGCCCAGCCGGTACCCCACCTTGACCAGGAGGCCTGCGTCCGCACAGAGCTCCTTGGCCCTGTTTACCTGCAGAATCACAACTCTGCGTGTGCTGAGGATAGACCACAAATCTCTGGCGGCCTCTGGCTAAAAGGATCAGCTACTGATACTGCAGGGGGACAACTTAATTGTCTGCAAATTTCTGCAAATGAATGGAGCTGCAGAAATCAATCTCCAGTTTATTCCATTTTTGCAGCTGATCTCATCGTGCTGGAAGCTGCCAGGAGGAGGGTTCTCTGCCCCTCTGTTCACATTCTGTATGCAATCAAATGCACTGTTCAGCCAGCTTTGCTGTACCTGGGGCGAGACTTAAAATTTGCTTTATTAACTCCTGGGGCTGAAGTTTGCCTACTTAAGGAAGAAACAATCAACAAACATCAAACTTTCCACAGCGAATGCAGGAGGCTTGAGAGCCAGGACTCTGAGGAGAGCTTGCTTTGTTGACTATTTCCCTGACGTTCTGAAGGCTGAATGTCCGCGCAGCTGTCATCTGCTGTGGGCTCCCTGCACAGAGTCACGATGACAGTGACATGAGGTGGTGTGGAAATTGCCCATTAGTCCCGCACGCTCACCTCATGGTATGGCAATGGGCGTGATGGAGCTCATTTGGAAAGGAGGGCCGAAGGGGAAGATGATGGGAGGAGACGTCACAGGGTAGAGTAAAGCCCATCGGCTCTTCTAAGTTCTGCCATGCGTGCTTCTCCGGCTGCGGGTCTGCAAACAGGAGAAACGGGCACAAGCCACGGTTTTCTAGATGCCCGCCTGCTTTCCAAGAAGGGACTGCCTGTGCTATCAGAAACAATTTCTCCAATGACGAAGGTCATCTGTCAGAGACTTTGGGGATGGCCGGTCTTACAGGAAACCTTGCAGCGGAAGGACCAGTATCAGGACGTCTGAGTGATGAGCACCAAGGAATCAACACATTTCCAAAGGTAACGGATATGACGACTGTTTCTGTCGTCATGGGTGTTTAGGGTGGAAGAGAAACGGCTTTGCCCAAAGGCGTCAACGGAGGAAAGCATTCATCAAGAAAAGGATTCATCGGAGGAATTTGCCGTTTGAATGGTGACTCCAGAATTCTCTGTCTAGCAGCCAGGAAGATCTTTTAAAACATCCCCCTTCCCCTTACCAACTGCAGACTTGCTTCCCCCTGTCAGAGGATGGAGCCTCCAGTGCTGCCCACACCCAGGAGGGCGAGCAGGTTGGGCTCCGGAAGACACTTCTGACCTCAGGTTCTGCTTCGGCTACACAAGCCGTACCAGGATCTGCAGGTTGTAACACTTACCTGAGGGCTTCTCACCTAGCAGTGCTCCTTCCCAGCCCTCCCCTCTGGTGCCTGATTAACACTCTCCCTTCCTCCAACCCCACCATCCTTCCACTCTCAGCTTAAACACCAAGTCAGGTCACCAGACTCTTTGCTATGGGGATCGCCTGCAGCTTGCCCTTTCTATCCAGAGTCTGGCTCTCAGCTTCTGACTACACATCCCCCCAGGGCCATCAGCCTATGGATGTCTGTCTGCTCCAGGAGGCTACGGGCCCCAGGAGGGCAGGCACCATATCTCCCTGGTTTGTGAGTGTGTCCCCTGGTGCCCAGCACAAGGCCAGGCACATAGCAGGTATCCAAAAGGTATTTTTAAAAATAGTATTAAATTCAAAAATTATTAAATAGATATAGGGTTACTGTAAGAATTAAGGTAATCTAGGTAATGGGTGTAGCACAGCGTCTGGTTTAGAGCACTTGCTCCACAGTTGTGTCTAATAAGTAAATAAGTAGGAGGTCTAGGACTCCTTTTTAAATTTCCTCTTCCCTATGGAAATCTGCTCTCGACAACAGTTATTACTACAACCCTCAGTTTGGACTGTTTCATCCTAGAGTGCTCCGTGCTTGGTGAAGTGATGGAATCTATAGAAATTTTTCAGAAGGTCCACCCCTTGGAGCACTCAGCAGAAGACCATTGCGTTCTGGAAGAAATGACAAGGAGGCTGAGATGGGAAAGCCATGAGGACTTCAGGCAGGTGGACGGACAAGGAGGAGGAAGGGCTCCAGGCCTGGAGAACGGCAAGTGAGAAGACACAGAAGCAGGAGGAGGCCAAAGACCAGAAGGGCTGGGGCAGCGGGGGGTAGGGCTCAAAGGAGCCCTAGAAGAGGCAGGAAAGGGAGAATGACCAGACTTGGTCCTCAGTATTGTTGTGAATCCCGAGGGCCATGAGAAGCCACTGAACGGTTCTCAGCAAAAGTCTGGGGTCTGACCTTGCCTTTGACTCTGCCTTGTCAGAGCTGAGGAGCCATCCCTGGAGAACACATTTTCTTAAATGGGTTTTCTTTTCTGCTACCCTAAGCCATCGCTATATTTGAAAAGTTGAACTTAAAAATCAGACACGAGTAAAACAGCCCTACCCGCTCCCCACCACGCACACACGCATTCTACCACTTGCTCTAAAATGTCAACTTCCCCACATTTGGGCGGCTAGTTAAAAAATAAAATAAAAGCATATGCTTTGGATGAAAATTTGCCAAACCACACTTCCAAAATGCAACCGCCTCCAAAATATTTCATGAATCTCGCAGGGCCAATAACAACACAAATCAGGACTTGCTAGTTTCATTGGAGGTGAAAAATGTTTTAAACATATTTAGATTCCTCAGTCAGAGGTCCGTTCAACCGCGTGTGATGGTGATGGGGGTATAATGGATACAATTTCCCTCTGTCTGCTCTGGCATTGATAAAATATTCATGTTAAATAGCTATTCTGAACACCTGAAGGCGTCTTGCTGCGTTTTACAGATGGACTTGTTTTTCTAATACACATATGTACTCCTGTCTCAACAGCTGTATTAACTTGAGTATGTATTCTAGATGTGTGAGCACGTACCCCAGATCCCACGCTTTCTGGTCTGCGTGAGCTCATAAATTGGTGAGTGGCCTTTAAAGAAAGCCCCCATTAGGAAACCCACATGTGGAAAAAGAATTCTTTTCAATTCAGTGGGTGTTTATTGGGTATTGGCTACATGCTTCCCCCCCCACCCAGGAAGGTTCATCGTAAACGGTACAGAATTATCCTGCAGGCGCCTCAGACACAGCGTGTCCTAAACCAAACTGAGAATCCCGCCCCACCCAGGGGTGCCTGCCTCCCTGTCTCAGAACTGAAGAACTACACCCTTATGTCCCATGGACAGTTGACTTCACTCCCGCCATATTGCTCTCCCGAGTGGTTACCGCCTCTGGAGGGGTTTGCCGAATCCATGCGTCCTTCCCTAGTACCATGCCCTGAGCATCAATTTCCCCTGCTCGTGCCTGTGGACTCCTTGCGTCTGATCATTTCCTCTTACACAGGAGCCCACTGGATGCTAGAATCATAACCACCAGGACCTCAGCACTCTTAGTCTGGACTCCCCAGAAGCAGACACTGAGACAAAGATTTGAGACCAAGGAGTAGTTTAATATACTTTCTAAATTTTCTATAATGAACCTATTCTACTTGGAATCAGGACAAAAAATGAATTCATTTCCTCGCAACCCTGTCTCGTACCAACAGAATAGCCTGTCAGCGTCCTTCCTTCCAGGTTTAAATATACTTTCTGCTTAAGCTGAAATGGAAGGGTCTGAGCAATTCTGTACCTTGCTTTTTGAACCTAATGATAAAAGCCAAGCTTCTTTCCCTCCCATGTCACAGACTCTGTAAACACAATGTTAGCAGCTGCATGGCACATCACGGGGACGCATCAGGATGCATTTAACCGTTCCCTTGTCCTCATGCTCATCAAGTGGAGGTATTTCCAATGCTTTATCATAAACAAAATGCAAATAAAATAGCAGTGTATGTGCAGTTCGATTTGTTTACTTGTTTGCTTGTCTCTAACAAGGAGGTCTTGGAATGGACTAGGGCAGTGAGTTACTAGGTCAAAGGCAATGAACACCTTTTTAAAAATGTAATTTAATTTAATTTGTGTGTGTATGTGTTCTAAAGGACCTGGGACATATTCTGAAACCATTATCAGCACTGAAAATGGATTGCACGTGGCCATAGCCGGGCATTCCCCAGTGGTTCCCACACCTCCCTCCGGAGCCAGTTTCTATAGTTCCAACCATGCTGCTTTTGCCTAAGCATGCCGTGCTCGCTCAGAACTTAATGCCTTCATTTGTACTACTCCTGTGACTAGGATGTTTGTCCTCCCTTGTTTACTTCCAGTCCCCTCTACCTGCCGGATAACTCTCACACACACACACACACACACACACACACACACACACACGATGTCTACTATACACTGCATGTGTCATCCTCCTACTCAAGTTAGATGGAGCCTTCTGGATAGTTCCTATTAATTTCAGGTTTCTTTGCCCAGTTCCCATTAGTATGCAAGGGCAGACCTCATTCTCCAGACCTTAATAAAGATGATCTGTTTAATAAATATTTATTTCTTTAATAAATGCTACCTGATATAAAATGGTAAGCTGATAAAAATCTCTTTCCTTCTTTTTCCAAAGGACTTTTTGACTTGTCCATGCCTTAAGGTGACCTCTGAGAAGAGAAGAACCTTCCGTCTCACTTAACCCCTGATGCATTTAATCATCAGGTTGGAAGGGACCTGTTCTCTCCGCTGCAGCTGAATCATCTCATTAACTGGCAGAAGACAGGCCTGGCTGTCCCTACAGGCACAGCCACCCTGCAACGAAGCCTGACCTCACAGGGGCCTGGAGAGACTGCATGCTGACAGATGTCACCGAGTGACTGCGGGCTGGAGTCGGAGAAAGACAGGGTAGGACATCAGCTGTAAAAGCAGGTGCTTCTTTGCTGTTTCACCCCAAGTAAAACCCAGCTTCTGAAGCTGAATCTTATGGTGATTCAGGGAAAGGAGGGCCCCAAATCCAGCTTCCCTAAAATGGGGGGGGCGGAGAGGGGTGAAACCAATTCTCCCCTTCGGCAGGGCGCCTTCCTGTCTCAGGATCCCTACCAGAGGGACCACATTTAAAGCGGTGTCCTGCTGCTTAAGGAAGGAAGTGCTCATTCCCGGGACTCAGTCTCCGCATTTGGTCTGTTTCTGAGCTCCTCGCACCTCCTGTTTTTATCCACTTGCCTTGTTTTTGATTGTTAACGTCTCGATGTTATGGCCGCGAGCTCTAAAATTAGAAAGCCATTTCCCACGCCGCTGCCAAAGCCAATTGCCTCCTTTGTCCAACCCATTTTTAAATATCCTTCACGATTGCGAGTCAAGATTATTCTGCTTTGGGAGTCATTCTCAATATTTAACGTAAATTATCCTCCTTTCTCTCCCCTCTGTAAATTTCTTCTCTGACACGGACGCCTCCCCGCAAACTTCCAGTACTATTCCTCTTCCTCTTTTGTTAAAGACATTTTAATTAAGACACCAGGGTAACATTAACCTACTTAAGCAGTAATCTCCCTTTTATGTAGCTCTCTTCAGTGCAGTCCCCAGTCAGCAAAGTGTCTTTCATCGGCCTGCCCCGTGTCTCCCTCCTCCCTTTGTTCTGTGGTTTTCCGCTGGATTACAGACCCTCACATTTTAATTCAGCCCCCACTGCTGTTCCACAAGACGCACTTTCCATTAATAAATGCATCTTCACGATGATGCCTGCGGTGTCACGTGTCTCCCCCACTTCATTGATTATGGTGGCCTTTGAAGGTTCAAAGCTGTGTCAGATCTACCAGGAAAAAGGGGAGAAGAAGACCACGTTTGATATTCTCCAACATCTGAGGTTTCCCTGGGCCCCGAAGTTTTGATGTCAGGATGGCGAAACAACAGTGGCTTGAAGAGAGGAGAGCCTGGTGTAAATATGCAGTTACCATGTGATCCTCATTCTTCCTTGAAAGACCGCGGGATCAGGCTCCTTCTTCAAAGTCAGCATTGACAACTACAGAAACTATTTGATAATGGAGCTCCGAAAATCTATTATGGGACCAAGAGAAATATGTTGGCATCCCAGCTACTCTGTGAACCTGCCCCACAGGAAGGGAGTGCTTCTGTTTGTTTTCAAATGCTTCACATTAAATTCTTCGAGCGTTTTTACAAAGAGGAAAGTATCTTTGAAAATCAGTGAATTCTAAATGATGAGAGGGAACATTGAGCGTTGACTGTGGGTTTGGCATTAAGACTTACAAACGTGGGGTTTAAGGAGGGCACGTACTGCGTGGAGCACTGGGTGTGGTGCATAAACAAGGAATCTTGGAACACTGAAAAAATAAAATAAAATTTAAAAAGAGTCTGGAAACGCCTTAAAATAAATGATTGAGATCTTTAAAAAAAAAAAGACTTACAAATGCTTTTCTCTATTAAAACGCAGATAATCTCTGTGATGTCAGCACCACCGCACTCCCATGCTACAGATGAGAAAACCGAGGCTCCAGATAAGTTAAGCCGCTTACTCAAGGACATATCGCTGGTGAGTGGGAAGAGCCGGGACTGTCATCCACTGCACCTCTTGCCTCCTGTGTGTGCTATTTTGATGTGTCATGATTTTAATTACTAAAGTAATTTTGTTCAGGATCTTTTCCAGTTAAACTTATATGTGACACATCTATCCTTTCTCGGGTCTATGAGCTCCATTTTCAAAATGCGTTCAGACCTTGACTGCTTCTCATTCCCTGAGCCTCCCCCAACTGCCACCACCCTGGTCCTGGCCAACATCCTATTTTGCAAAACCCTTTTAACTGGTGCCCTAGCTTCTGCCGTTGCCTCAACGGGCCCCATTCCTCCCTCCTAACAGCCAGAGTGGTCCTGTCAAAACAGGAACTGGATGATGTCACTCTTACGTTTCATAGTTTCTGGTGGGGCCCCCTAGCACTTGGAATAAAACCAATGTCTTTGTACTGGCCTCGAGTATTTGATGTAATTTGCCCCCTGCCTCCTGTTACCTCAAGTCCCCCTGACCTACTCTGGCTCAGTCCAGTTGCATTGGCATCCTAGAACATCCAGGTATGTTCTACTTCAGGGCATTTGCATCTCATGCTCTCCCTGCCTGAAGTACTCTTCCCTGCAGATACTTAAGGAACTGCTGTATTAGTTCCCTATTGCCGCTATAACAAAGTATAATCGACAGTAGCTTAAAACAACACCAAGTTATCTCACCCCTTTGGGGCCAGATGTCCCAAACTGGTCTCCCTAGACTGAAATCAAGGTGTTGTCAGGGCTTTGTTTCTTCTTGAGGCTCTAGAGAAGAATCTGTTTCCTCGACTTTCCCACTTGCTAGAGGCTGCTGCCTGCATTTCTTGGCTCCTGACCCTTTCCCCCTCAGCAGCATAGCATCTTCAAATCTCTCTCTGGCTCTCTTATGATTATATTAGGCCCACTGGATCATCCAGGAGCATCTTCCAATCTCAACGTCCTCAATTTAATCATATCTGCAAAATCTCTATTGACCTGGAAGGTAAGCTGCACAGGTCCCAGGCATGGGGATGTGGCTGTCTTGGGGCCACTCTTCTGCCTGCCGCAAATCTGCTTTCATGTCTTTTCTCAAGTGTCAACTTCTTCACAATGACACTGCTGGCTCCTCTCACCTGTATTTCTCTCTCACTAACACACGATGCCCCCCTTCCATGCTTTATTTCTGTCTTCTTCACAAGATGACAATCTAATGTACTCACACTGATTATTTCATTTATTATCTGTCTCCTCTCCTAGAATGTAAGCCCCATCAATGCAGAATTTTCAGGGTCATTTTTCCATAGTTGTATCCCCTGCACCTAGACTAGTGTCTGGTATAGAATAGGTACTCAATAAACATTTGCAGAATCATTCATATCCCTTCCAATAAGCTGACATATAAAGGATCTTAATCATATTGAAGGTGAAAAATGAGAAAAAAAAATCAATCAGCCTGATTCACTGAGTACCTATTATGTGACTTCCATTATGTTACATGATGTATGTAACACAAAAATTCATGAAGAGGTGTCAGGCTGCCATTCACAGTGGTAAAGGATGCGCACTGCACAAAGGCCTTTGGAGGAGGTGGGCGAGGGCTGAAATTTCACCTTGTGTTATGCAGCCATAAGCCCACTGGGCCTGAGACCCTTGAGGGGATGGCTGTTTCTAAGTCACTTGAAGGCCCTGTTACTTCTATCCTGCACTGGCACTACTTGCCTGGCATGAGCAGGCCCTCAGTTCTTACTCCAATGGGGCATTAAAACTTTTTGAACATAGCAGGGGAAGAGCCCAGAGGAAGCAGGCCTGGGAAATGGTGACGAAATCTGTAGGACCATGGGTTTCAACCTGAGAACCTGAGAGAGGCTGCACCTTCCTGCTGTAGCAGGGCTCCTTGGACCGGAAGCTGGGGGACCTTGGTTTCTATTTCGCCTCTGTCACTAAGACTGCAGGCCAGAAGGGAATTTATTACCCTTCTTCAGAGCACCAGTTTCCACACTTCTGCAATGGGTGGAGTGATCCCTCCCACAACAGAACTCTTGTGAAGGGTGTAAGAATGTTTTGCCAACTCCAAATTCTGTTCCAACATGGGCTCATCATTTATTCATAAGCCACAGAGCCCGTCTCAGTCATTCCTTTGCTCAGGACATCCAGTGGCTCCCCATCTTATCAGAATGAGAGGCAAGATCCTTACAGTGGCCCGTGAGGCCCTGTTCAGTAATAACACAGGGTGATTAAAAGTGTGTGCGTGTGTACACACGTGCACGTATGTGTGTCTGTTTGTGTGTGTGTTCAGTCTGCTCCACCCCCTTCACCCTCCAGCCATATCTCCTACAATTCTACCCTTTGCTGACTCCACTCCAGAGGTACTAACCTCCTCAATGTTCTTGGATCATAAACATTCCTACCTTAGGGCCTTTGCACTTGCTGTACCCCATCCAAGAATGCCCTACACTTTGGGTCTCGATGGTTTATACTCTTACTTTAGTGAAGTCTTTCCCACCCCCAGTGTCCAAGATTGCATGATTTCCCCCAGCATTTACTATTTCCCCTCCATGATTTATTTATGTCCATGTCACTGTTACCATCTAATATATCACATATATAACTCATTTATATGTTTTTTGCCTATACTCCCACTCCACACCAATATATAAGATCCACGAGGCAGAGACCTGATTTTTACTTCTTATTTACTATTATAACCCTAGTAAACCAGAACAATTCTTAGTACCTTACCTGTGCTCAAATGACATGTGAATGGAGTGAACCAAGAATTAATCTCATCAGGAAGGCAGAATGAGCCTATGTGGAGTAATAGAATCTGCTGAGATGTAAAGTTGTGTTTACTGATTTTTAACAGAAAAAGAGATTGTGCCTGAGCAAAGCAACGAGGGTAGTGGGTTGAATGCTGACTTGTTTTTGCAGGGTGGTTAAGGTTTGGGTGGACAAAGCAGGAATCGAAGTTGGTAGAAGAAAACAACAGAAACAGCAAGATCGCCATCTTGCACTCACTGACCGCTTGCCGAACATCAAGGACTATCCTAAGTACTTCACAGATGGATCAACTCATTTAATCCTCAAAATAGCATTTTGGTAGTTACTATTGTTAACCTCATGCTGTAGATGAGAAAACTAAGGCACAGGGTTAAGTAATTTGCAAAGAACAGTTCAACATTAAAAGGAGCATAAAGTTGGGAGTAGTGGCAGTGTGGGTTGTTATTCTAAGGATCAGAAATAATCGAAGTAAAGTACTTTGCTTTTAGAAGATTCCCTCCAAGTGATGGCTATCCTTATTAGTGCAACAGGTAGGCCAGAGAGATTAGTTAGAATTTTGGCTTTGCGTCCTTTCTTTCTTATGCTGTCCATGCTGATACATGAGTCCAAACATGTTTGTGAACTCCTTCCATGTCACCTGCAGAAGTTTCTGTTTTTAATTGGCTACACTGGAGAAATGTCAGTGAGTAGGAACTTCGTAGCCCACTATACCATCTGGTTAGGCATCTAGTCTCTAAGATTATGGACATGTTCTATCAGATGTAACTTGACCATCTAAGCCAGAGACTGGCAGCTCAGACAGTAGCTCATTGCCCTGTAATGAGCATCTTTTATGTCTTTAATATAGGATATTTGTAACACAGGTGCCCTCTGGATCTATCAGTATCTTGCTGTTGGCACTCTTGGCCATCATTTACTGTAAGAAGGAGTTTGGGATAGTAGTTGCAGGCATGACTGTTAAACTGATGGTCTGTATTCAGATCCTAGCTCTGCCACTTATTCGCGTTGTGCTCAATTTCTTCAGCTGTTCCATGCCACAATTGTAACATGTATAACACGGAGATTCTAGTGTCTACATCACAGGGTTGTCGTAGGCATAAAAAGTGTGTGTGTGTACACATGCTCATGGGCATGTATATATGTGTGTGTGTACATAATGTATATGTATACATTGTGTCTCACATGTATTGTATATTACTTTTCATTTAGGGTACGTTCTGTAATGCTCTCTCTCCTCCACATGAAAAGACCATTGGTATTGGTCTCAAAGAAGCAACTATCAGTTTCAGTTAATCTGTGCAAGCCCATATTTATTTTACCTCTTTTCCCAGTGCTCACATCTTATCAGTTTCAATGCTCTCTTGATTCATCCCTCAAAATGTTTCTTATCACAGTCAAAATGCTTCAAACCAGTAAAAAAATAAAATAAAATCTTAAGAGTAGCCGGCGTAGGTGGGGGAGAAGCTACATTATGGAGAAAAAAAATGATAAGGATAACAGCAGGTGTCTTGTGAGAAACAATGCAAGTCAGAAGACCATGGAGCAAATCTTTAAAATGCTCAAAGAACAAAAGACCAATTCAGAATTCTAAACCCAGGGAAAATATCTCCCGAAGTTCAAGGTAAAATAAAGACTTTTGCAGCTATTCCAAAGGTGAAAGAATTCACCACCAGCAGAACAGCACCATAAGAAGCATGAAATAGTCCTTCAGTTGGAAGGAAGGTGATACCAATTGGCAATATGGGTCTACACAAAGGCATGAAGAGCACAAGAAATGGTGGGTATGCAGGACAGATGACTTTTTTTTTCAAATTTTTAAAAATATGTCTTGAAGACGTACAAATGGCTATCAGACACATGAAAAAATGTTCATCATCACTAGCCATCAGGGAGATTCGAATTAAAACCACATTGAGATACCACCTTACACCAGTTAGAATGGCCAAAATTAGCAAGACAGGAAACAACGTGTGTTGGGGAGGATGTGGAGAAAGGGGAACCCTCTTACACTGTTGGTGGGAATGCAAGTTGGTGCAGCCACTTTGGAGAACAGTGTGGAGATTCCTCAAGAAATTAAAAATAGAGCTTCCCTATGACCCTGCAATTGCACTACTGGGATTTACCCAAAAGATACAGATGTAGTGAAAAGAAGGGCCATCTGTACCTCAATGTTTATAGCAGCAATGGCCACGGTCGCCAAGCTGTGGAAAGAACCAAGATGCCCTTCAACGGACGAATGGATAAGGAAGATGTGGTCCATATACACTATGGAGTATGATGCCTCCATCAGAAAGGATGAATACCCAACTTTTGTGGCAACATGGAGGGGACTGGAAGAGATTATGCTGAGTGAAATAAGTCAAGCAGAGAGAGTCAATTATCATATGGTTTCACTTATTTGTGGAGCATAACAAATAGCATGGAGGACAAGGGGAGTTAGAGAGGAGAAGGGAGTTGGGGGAAATTGGAAGGGGAGGTGAACCATGAGAGACTATGGACTCTGAAAAACAGTCTGAGGGTTTTGAAGGGGCGGGGGGTGGGAGGTTGGGGGAACCAGGTGGTGGGTATTGGAGAGGGCACGGATTGCATGGAGCACTGGGTGTGGTGCAAAAACAATGAATACTGTTACACTGAAAATAAATTAAAAAAAAAAGTAAAAAAAAATATGCCTTGAAAAGGTAACTGATTGTTTAAAGCATAAATAACAATGTATTGTGGGGTTTATTTACAACATATGATAAAATAAAATGGGTAACAGCAATACTGCTGAGGTTCTCCAGGAAGGGAAAAATGGAAGTACGCTGTCGTAAGATTCTTATGCCATATGTGAAGTGCTGCTGTGATATTATTGGAAGACAAACTATAATAAGTTGTAAGTACATACTATACATCACCATGCAACCACTGAAATGCCAAAGAATGTTTCTCAATGCCGTGCTCTTCAGTTTGGTCCCAAATACTCCTTGCTATGTGCCATACCAGTACCAGTGCCATTTCTCACCCAGACCATCCTTATGGCTTTCCAACATGCTTCCCCTCTTGCCCTACTCTCTCATCCTTCTTCAATTTAAGATATGCTTCCAGACTAGGCAGTCTGAAATACTATTTATCAAAGGTTACCTTGACGGTAGCAAAGAATTACACGTGGATATTTGTTGTAAGAGGAGATGAACAAGTGAAGTCCTGACTTCTTCTCCCATAGTATAGAGTCCACTCCGTCTTCTTAACTTTCACGGACCTCTGAAGTTGGAGCCCAGACAATTTTTCTAATTTCTTTTTTATATCAGAATCATGTACTTTAGATCAAACGCTACTACACATTGTTCACTGAACAGTCTTATGTTTTCCTGCTTTTGTATCTCACCCCATAGCATCTATCTTACATGGAATGTCCTTCTTACCTAAATTACAAAGATGCCACCTTCCCTCAGAAGGTCAAGCAAGTTGGGGAAGTTAGGGAGGAAGAAAAGTGTCACTAAGATGGCCAGACTGTCCCTAGTACTTAGTGGGGTATTATCTGTATCAGTGAGATCACTGTTCAAGTCCTGCTCTAGTAACTCTGATGTAATTTTAAATGTTTAATTACTTTATGGACTTCAATCATACATGTCTACACTCTTTGGCCTTTCAGTTCGCCAAGTTTCATTTTTTAAGGAGGAGCAATGCTTGCTCTTGTACAAAGGACCAAGCTCAGAAGAAAAGGCTGATTTTACAATAGACTAAAGGCAAAAATCTAAATTATTGAATTGTTAAGGATTGTGCTTTGTCATTACACGAACTTTAATAGGTCTTGGACTGTGGGTACGTATGTGCAGAAATGTTTCATATCTCTTAGACCAAATGCTTTTTAATGATAAAGACAAAGGCAACTGATCACCCATCCAAATGGTAATATCAACTTTGGTTGAGCAAAACTGAGGCTTAACAAAGTTAAGTAATCTGTCCAAAGTATGAAGAGAATCAGTGACAAGTGGGGACATATTGATTTAAGTCTATATCAATATTTCTCCAGAGGTATACTCAACCTTTACATTATTCAAAGGACAAGATTAAGATTTTTTTTATTGTCAAAGACGTTCAGAGGATTTTTTTTATGAGACTGCAAAATACTTTACCATGGTCCTGACTTTCAAAGGCATAGGCACTTTTCCCCTTAAACTAAAACTCAGACATTAAGAATGCTGGCATAAAAATCATCATTTTCAAGTGCAAGTTGAACAGTAGCCTTGAATCTATTTTGTGGTAGATCAAAAGGAAAAGAGAAAACACCACAGTTGAATAACACAGCATCGTTTGGGTGTTGAAGCTTGCCAGTCCCCTCCCAGTACAAAACTGTGGTCAGTCCAAGGGGATTAAACCCAAATTGACTGACTGCATCAACACATGTCTATAAAGCCCAGGCTTTCATATTAAGGATTTAAATTGGGATTCAACAGAGACTCTCAGTCCTGAAAATTGAAATCATGAGTCGTGATGAAAATAAACGCTCATGGAATGTGGTCATAGCCTAGGGATAATTTTTCTGTGATTGCACCTTCATTTCTGTGATCAGTCCTTTAGCTATGGTACTGAGAGGATGTTTTCCATCTCGAATTACAGGAGCGGTTGGATAACTTCTCCAGGAGCAGGGAAATTGTCAAAGTGGGCCTGTACCAGCTGCAGACCCCTGACAGAGCCTTCCCTTCGGGGTGATGTTTAGTCTCTGGCTTCTCTCAGAGAGAGCTGTGGGCCTGTCTTTCAGCTCCTGGTGGATGGACTGACTGGTCCTCATGCTGTCCGTACAAGATCAGCACATCACAGTAACCATGGTGTTTCCTAAGATCAAATCCCTATGTGTCCACTTAGAGAAGTCCATGTCACAGAGTCAATCATTCCAATAATGTTGTAAGTGTTGGAGAAGACAGGAACTTGAGAATGGGGCAGACATAGGGCAAGAAGTTAATCTCACCAGGAATAGGCAAGGTGTGATGGTTTCTTCTGTAGATGGAGTTTGAGTCCAAAGCTTCCCAAGGGAACAAGTGAGCACCATTAAGGAGGAAGAGAACAATAAAGCACTTTTCCAACCCTCCTCACTCTCACATTCCCATCAGGAGATGCTAACCACAATGTTTTCCCCTGTCAACTGAGAGAATTATTTAGCTTCTTTCTGTATGAATCTTGGGCAAAAACAGTATTACCATTAATTCTTTAAGTAAACAGTCCTGCAAAACTTTTAGATTGTCACCCACATAATTACTGACCCATGTTACACTTCAGGAAATTAATTTACTAGATTTGCAATCTCAACAGGAACATCTAGATTTGCCAGGGGAGTCTAGATAAGGTTAGTTTTGTACTGTTTGGGGGTAATAGGAGGAGTGTTTGGGAAAAGCTAGATGTGCCTGGATTTCCAGTAACTCAAAATGTACACTGAAAACAGAATTGCACAGCCAACGAGAGACACAATTTTACTTTCAAAGTGGCAGAGAAAGAAAGAAATAAAAGAAAGAAAAAAAAATACTAACAAAGGAAGACAAATGAAGCCATTTTAAGGTTTCTATCGATTTGCACTATTTTATTATATCAGTATGGTGCTCGGAAGGAACCAGGGCTGACAAGTTAATAGACTCTAGTTAGAAATTTCCAGATGAAACTGAGAATGACATTAGCACCTGCCTTGTCCTAATCATCTGAGACCTTGACTTGCGAAAACGTCTTGATCATTACAAGGGAGCTCAAATTATCTGCACTAACAATAACCATCAATCAAATGGTCAGAAGACAAAGGTTGTGCAAATCAACAGAGGAGTCATGGGAGGCAGTTAACTCAAAGCAGGCTGGATTTGAACTACACCAAGGTTCTAGTCCTGGCTCCACACTGAATATGTGTGTCACCTCGAATAGGTCTTTGGAATCTTCCTGAGACCAAATTTGCTTCTATAAAATGAGAATAATAGTGCCTATCTTGAGTGCCTATCTTGACAGACTATAATAAAGATCGAATGTGTCATAAGGTATGGACTACTTACTATTTTAAAGTTCTTCTCCTTGGTAGGATGATGTCAAATGAGTTAGAACATATATTGATTTAGAAGTTATATTCAAAGTTGGGGCACCTGGGTGGCTCAGTGGGTTAAGCCTCTGCTTTCGGCTCAGGTCATGATCTCAGGGTCCTGGGATCGAGTCCTGCATCAGGCTCTCTGCTCAGCAGGGAGCCTGCTTCCTCACCCCCCCACCCCGTCTGCCTCTCTGCCTACTTGTGATCTCTGTCTGTCAAATAAATAAATAAAATCTTTAAAAAAAAGAAGTTATATTCAAAGGAACATAGTCAGATGAATTAGAAGTTATATTTGTTAACACGGATGCAAGGGGTGTACGTATTCTCAGAAGACTTAAGAACCGCTGCTTTTCTGATCTTACAGATTTTTTTTTTACCATGATTCATGAAACAAATATTTATTAAACACCTACCATGTGCCATACACCGTTCTAAATGCTGGGGATACAGTAGTGAATCAAACAGACTAAAAAAAAATCCTTCCCTCAATAAGGGCATATTCTCATGGATTAATTCTTCAGGATAATTTTATGTGCTGTGATATTACCATCTAAAGTGCCTATTTAGAGAAGAATAGGACTGGAAGGAGATTGTGCAAGACCAGTCCTTGACTTCAGGCTGAGCCGAGCATCAGGACCAGGTCTGAGGCAAGCTTCCAGTCCGCACTTGTTGGAACAGCCCCAGAAATGGATGTGGTGATAAGGGGCTGGAATTAATAGCAGAGCTACTCAGTTAGCCTGGTGGACTTAACAGGTGCTCAGGGTGTCATCATTTGAGATTTTTATAGAAAATGTCGATACATGACTGATTTGGTCATTGGACTTCCCAAACTATGTAGAAAGAGAAGAAATGTTTCTCCTCCTACTAGCTGAGAATGTGCCCTAAAAAAAATAATTCAAATGTTTATGGAGCATTGTTTTTCTGAGAATAGAAGAAGATAAGGAAGGATGAAGTAGGGAGAAGACAGACAAGGCCAGTGGGGAGAAAGAGAAAGGAGAGAAAGAAGGAAAGAGGGAGGGATGGAGGGAGGAAAACACTGGAATGTTTCAAAAAGCACTGTTAAATGTTTCCAGACATTTTGGTTCGTTGACAACAGGTATACTCTGCAGCCTTTAAAAACAGTAAGATCATATGACGACAGAGAAAATGTTGATTGTATAACAAGTGGCAAAATTACAGTACACACTCATGTGTGTACTATGTGTACATATGTACACTATATCTGGATGAGAAACAGAAGGGAACATTCACAGAGTATTCTGCTGGGGATCATGAACGACTTTTTTTTTAAATTGTTTTAATGCTGTGATAGATTTTATAACACAAAAGCATAAAAAGCATATGCACCCAGATTTGTTTTTATTAGTCTGTATTGTAATGAATGTGGAAGTCTGGTCTGGAAACCAAATTTGCTTTGAAAATAAAGGTCTAATTATTGTTCTAAGTTTTAATCACTAGCTTGTGTAACCTGAGCAGACAGGCTGGGAAGACTTGCGAGTCAGTCTGACAGAATTACTGGGAGTGAAGAGTCTGTGCTAGAAATGCTGCTGGCTTTCCTCACTTGAACTTGAACAGAGAGGAAAAAAAAAAAAAAAAGCCTCAACATGTCTACCAGCGTTCTGGCTAGGGAGGTCTGAACCACAGAGTAGGCTGGGCTTGGGGCAAGGAGGAGCCTGAAATTGGGGAAAGGTGTGGGCTAGAAGGGAGAGAGGAAACTGGTGAATGGGGTAGGTAGAAGTTGTAGCCTTTTCTGGGGTAAGGATGACTCCCAAGGTCTCCCATCCACATGGGGTGATCACAGCTTTGGTCCACACTGGGCTTGGCTGCTCAAAGCCTTGCCTTTAAATTTGAGAATCAACCCACGTTTCTTGCTTCCAGCATCAAATCTGAGGGATCTTCAAGGAACCTGACAGTTCAGTGGTGTCTTGATTCTCGGAGCACTAACTACAAGCTTATTAAAAATGCTGAGCCCTAGGCCCCACACGTGGAATCAGAACGTGCATTTTCACAAGATCCCAGGTGATTTATTCACCTGCACATTAAAATCTGAGATGCATTTGTCTCCATAGTCCCTGACACCTTTTGACTCTGTTAGTGGTTACTCAGATCCATCTCCTACTTCCAGCCCTCAGAGCGAAGTCATGAGACAGAAGTGAGTGGCAGATAAGCCACCACACTGTATTTCATGACATTTGTAATTCCATGTGCATTCTGGAAATCAAGAGTGTGCTCTAAAGGCAATTTCCCACTGGGCTATGAACTCCTTCTCCCGCCTCCAGTGCAAAGACCAATCCATGGGGTTCATGTTGTAGGGGTAAGACTTGGCACCATATATGCTAGTACTTGGTGAGCCAAAGTGATGGGTAGGGGGCGTGATTAAGACCCCTGGAGCTCGTAAGGTACATGCACAACAGCCAGGAACATAAACTCCATGATGACAGGAGGTCTTTCATTCACTCGGTGCTACACGGCAGGTGTTTCCTGAGTGGCTATTCAATAATAAAGCCATGACATTAATTATACAATGGAAACTCTACAATGGAAATTATACAATGGAAAACACCTTTATAAAGTAAAGCTAAGGACTGAAAGGCAATGAGCTAGTGACCAGATGTGGGATGTAGTGTTAATGGGCTAGGATTACACTTGGTTCTGCCATTATAAGCAGTGTTCCTTAGTTTACGTGTCTGTAGGATGGGTTTGATGCCCACCACTCTGACTGCTGTGGTATGCGACCCAATGCATATTTATGGGATCTGAATTGATAGAGATAGAAACTAATGTGCAGCTGGGCATGGTGGCACATGCCTGCAGTCCCAGCTACTTGGGAGGCGGATACAGGAAGATGTCTTGAGCCCCGGAGTTCTATGCTGATTGGGTGTCTACACTTCTGGCATCAATATGGTGACATCCCAGGAGCAGGGAAACACTAGGGGGCCTAAGAAGGGGTGAACCTGCCCAGGCTGGAAACTGAGCAGGTCAAAACTGAGCGAGACCCCATCTCAAGATAGAAAGAAGGAAAGAAAGAAGGAAGGAAAGAAAGCGAGAAAGAAAGAGAAAGAAAGAAGGAAGGGAGGAAGGGAGGGAGGGAGGGAGAAGAAATTAATTAATTAATTAGGCAAACTGTAAGCCAACAGCAAATATTTTAGTCTTTGTAGGCCACGCTGTCTGTTGCAACCACTCAACTCTGCCATTGCAGCGAAGTGACCATAAACAGTGTATCATGAACAGGCGTGGTGTGTGGCAGCGAAACTCCGTTGATGACATCAGACAGTGGCCTGTATTTGGCCCATGGACCATGGTTGGTTAACCCCCATTCTCATCTGCTACAATCATGACCTACCAGCTTCTAAATGTTGGCAAGAAACTTGCAATAGAGCTCATTTATTTATCTGAAGTATTATCTTTTTCCTTCTTATTTCTTTTTTCTTTCATTTTAAGAGAGAGGTAGAGAGTGGGAGTGGGGTGGGGGGGTTGGGGAAGAAGGAGGGGCAAAGGGAAGGGGAGAGAGAGAATATCTTAAACAGGTTCCACACCCAGCACAGAGCTTGACCTGAGCAAAAATCGAGAGTTGGATGCTTAACCGACTGAGCCACCCAGGTGCCCCTCTCTGAAGTATTTTCTAATCTATCAAGTTTTAAAATATCGCATGAGCACATAGAGAGAGCTTTAAACATGCTGAGTCATGAAAAGATCACATTTCTTGGAAGAAGCTCTCGTTATACAGGGTGTTTAAATAGCTTATTTTCACAATAATCCTACAGTGTAGATAATGACGTTTTCAGTGTATAAGACAGGGGACGAGACCCACAGAGGGAAACCGGTTCACATGAGGTTGAATCAGAAATGGCCTTTGGACCTAGGGGCTGCTGATGGAGGTCAGACACATTTCACTAAACCCTACACTTTTGTGATGTGGTTCTGGGGGCAAACATCACCTGGAACCATGAAAATGTTCAAGGAAATGAAAAGGGTATCACAAATTGTGTCCAGAGAATGTCAACAGCCTACTATTAGCTCCATTGTCATAGTGACAATGCTGACATTTAAAGTCACAGCGCTGTGAGTTATAAGCCTAATAAGCAGCAGGTAAGCACAAAGCCCATGAAACTCGATAAGACACCCTCAGCATAAGAAAATAACATGTCAGAGTCAAACGGGCCGTGTGTCAACACGAGTTAAAGACATAGGAATTGAGGAGGGTCTTGGTGTCGTGAGACCAGAAGGGAGTGCACATCCAGATTAAGGCAATGTCTGAACAGCAGTATTTAAATTATTTTAAAATAATTCTGTGATTTCCAAGTGTGTGTGAGATAACCATTAATGAAGCCTTTCCCAGTCATGCAGCCAGTTCCCAAGTAAGTGTTCAATAATGGTGGTGACTAGACTTCTTCTCCCTCCTGCTTCTCTTATTAGTAACATTATTAAATCCATCCCACTAAGCATCCCTCGATGTATAGGAAAGGCCATTTGTAGTTAGTACTTATTGCATATTCAGTGAAAATTAGACTTAAAGTGTTGGGGAAAAAAATCATCTTGGGTTTAAAAATTCAATAAATGCGTAAGAAGTTAACAAATAATAGTATGGATTATTTTTTTATGCTGCAAGTGCCATGTTAAACATTATATTTACAATGAGTACAGGAGGTTTTAACCTCATTATTTTGAGCTCACTAGCTTTTTATTCATATTTCAAAGCAGTTAAAATGAATTAGAATTATATCAACAATTTTCACCAAGTAGTATATCTCAAGCAAACTCTATTCAGCCAAATTAAGTCATTGTTCATTTTTCTACACAGAATAAACAACTTCAGAAAAAAATTCTGTTTTACTTTGTTGAAATTATTTTCATCAGGATTAATTGTGGGATATATACGTTTTAGGGAAATTATTTGATTCATGGATGGTTTTTTCCAAATTAGATTTTGCCAATGGGAACTTCTGATTTGTGGGTTCTGTTCTGTGGCTTTATTCTACCAAGACCAATTTTGCAGTTCTAGAGTTTTGAAAGAAGTTTTGATTCTGGCATTGATTTCTAGTCGATAATAACATTTCCTCTGTGTAGTTTTGGCCATGGTCATCTTATTTTGTTCTCATTCTTTCCACCACCTTTAATTTTTCATTGGATATTGTTTTGTGTGGTCTTCCGTGATGCCAGCAAAATTTGATATTTCAGCAATTTTACCTCTACAACACACTTTACTGTTTGCAGTTTTAGCCACTGCCTGTTTTAGTTATTGTGTATGATTTCTAGAAGCAATATATTATGAAATGGATTCAAGACTGGGGGTCTGTATTTATTTCTTAAGCAAAGACTACCACTAAAATAGACGCTAACACCTGAGTTCAAAGCACGGTCCACATGCCAAAGTCAAAGCAGCAGTGTCAAAATATCTTGCTTTGAAAAAATCAAAACCGTACAAGACTCTAAAACATGAAGAATACAATTTCGACTTAATAAAGGGATTCAGTTTAGCTCAGCCCTTAACAAAGGATCTGGGTTGAAGATGGCCCCCTATCTTGCAATGAACACTTTACAGCCCATGGAGTCTCCCTTACAGCTCCAGCAAGCAGAACAATCCCCATTTTATAGATAAGGAAGCCAAGGCTCAGAGTATCTTGTCCAGGATCACATGGCTTATAAATGACAGAGTTTGGATTTGAACCTGCATCTCTTAGGCACTACCACTGCATGTTGTCTAGGCTTAGGGTCTCACTGAGTTTACTGGGCAGGGCGGGGGTGGGGGGTAATGTATGACTGTCCTGCATCCTCAAGGCTATATCTGAGAAAACCTCTCCTACTTTTGCCTTAGACCTGATATCAGGGGCCTGTTACCTGAGTTTGGCATTCCATTAATAATTTTTCATTGGAGCCACCATTTACTTATCATGGGACCCACTCAAAGGTCCTGGTGCCTTGATCTGTTCTCAGTTTAAGCAAGGCTGTGCTGATCGGAGACCACTCTTTTTCAATTTCCCAATAAAGAGTGTGAGCTGGACATAAGATAGCATTCCACAGTGCCAGTCAGAACACTACGAATTAATAGAGATTCTAAGGAAAACAATAGTAGGAGGTCTATGTTTACTTTGGCAAAATACTGACCATCACAACTATGCCTCAAGGAGGGCCTCAATGGGTTTTAACATATTGAAAGCTCTGAGAAGACTTCTAAGTAAGAAAATAAAACCAGTGCTCCCCACATACATGTATTTGAGCATAAACCCTAGGGGTATTTGGTTGTTTTTCTCCCTAACATTTATTTCTCCACTTCTCCTTGCTGTAGAACTTGGGAGTTTATTCAAGGCAATGGAAAAATGCTTGCTGTTCCAGCTGTTTTCTGTGTGATGAGCTGTGTGATAAGGTTCTGGCTTGTGGGAAATAAGTACTAGACTCCTGGTGGCTTCTGGGAAGACTGTCTTTATTGCAAAGAGGACAAATGCATCTGGCTTACCCTCTCTCCCTTCTCTCTGCCTTGCTGGTATGATAGTTGGCTACGCAGGGGCCATCTTGCAACCATGAAGGGACAAGTGTGTGGGGTAAAGTCAGCCAATGGAGGATGGTGGGAAGCAGTAGAGGGATCGCCTGGCTTTCTCAGAGCATTGTTAAGAAGAAGCTAAACAAATCCCAACAGTTATCTGTCCTGGGGCAACTTGTTCAACAAGAAAAATGGCTTCTGCTTATTTAAGCTATTCTTAGTCAGGCATGTCTCTTACTTGCAGCCTAGTGTATGCTCAGCTGCTACTTTCTTAATGTTTGTTGTATAAATGAATACACTTTCCCATTATCTTGAAAGCTGAAAGGACACTGCTTTCTACTGGTGTTAACATGGGTTCTTCTCCACAAATGTGCTCTGAGATCACGGTCACCTAAGTCATTCTGCTACACAGAGTAACTAAACCTGAAAGGGAAGGTGAATGCTTCTGGATAAATGTGAAAGCAAAAAAAGACAAGAGGCAAGCAAAAGCTCCTGACATTCCACATCAAAATGAACTTTTTCAAGGTTATAGGTCCTCTCTCTGACTACCCCTTGCTAAATTTGCCCCAAACACATAAATTTCCCCCAGCTGTTAATGCGATCAGTTATCTCCAATCTTCTGTTTATGGGATCACTAGTTCAAAACCAGAGGCAAGCAATTTGTCAGGTGTAAAAGGTGCCACCTATGGCACCCAAATCTACATCTGAAAATTGATTTCTGTCACATTAGGATTTTCGGAGGGCCTCTCCTCAAAGTCAGTGCAGCCACAAAGCATAATAAAAATTATGATGGGTCCAGAGCAGCATGATAAACTCCTAGTAAATTTCTGGTCTCCGAAGAGCCACAGTTGGCAAAATATTATTGATGAGATGGTGAGACTCACCTGGAGCCATCTTTCTTGATGATTAATATTGACAACTCCATAAAACATAACTTGGGATAGGCAGACGGGTGTTCTAAAAGCCTGAAGCCCCTCGTTATATTTAGCTTCCCAGTCAGATGATTAATATCAGGCATGTTAAACAACTAGTGAGCTGCTAAGATTAAGAAAGTTCTAAGCACGGAGGGAGCGAAGTCTCATCGCATCGCAGCTGGAGGTGCGTATTGAAAAGGAACTTCCAACTATGGTTCTCTTGAATTTCCCTTTGAGTTGGCATCTTCTCCAATACCATTTCCATCTTTCATATTATTAGAAAGCAGCACAGAGGAGTATAGAGGAACGAAGCATTTTAGTGGGGCTGAAGTGGTTTGGGGTCTGTTATACACTCGTTCTGTGATATTGGGTGTGTTGGTAATTTTTCCAAATCTCAACATCTCGATTTCCACATCCGCAACGTGGCGGCAATGATCTTATCTCTCCTCTAGTGAGCAGGAGGACTGCACACATCTTGCCTTCTTTCTAGCTTTCCTATCCTGATTATCCTTTCCAAGTTCACCATATCCTTATTAATCCTGTTCAGCATGGACTGTGGAAACTGTCCTGATGTTACTGAAACAGGTGGGACATACCAAATGGGAGTTCCCCTCAAAGATATTTTTAGAATCTAGTAAGATGCCATATTTAAAATTGTACATCCCACACCAGCACATTATTATTTCCCCTTCAGTTATGGGAGAATCTGAACTTTTATAAATATCCAATTACTGTATATTTAGTGGAGCTATTTAGAGAGCATGAAAGCACATCAGCTTCTATTGTGGTTCTGAATCATTCTTATTAAGGATCAAGTTAATTGCTCCCAAAATTATTTATTTCCCCATAAAAAAACAAACTGTCTTACCAGAAAAGTTGAAAGGGAAGACACCATTCAAAACATATCATCTGGGAATAGATATAAAACATTTTTCTTTTCCTTTGCATGTCTTGTAAAACAAATGTGTGAATGCGCTGTTGCCGTTGAAATGGCAGCATCAAATGCTTTACTAAGTAGTATTGACCTTGTAGTGGAGGTTCCTATTTAAGTTGTTCTCATGCCAAATCTCCCGATTCTGTGCTTATTGGTACCTTGTAACTCTAGAACTAAAATTTCAGCTCCGTTGTCTTAGTCCATTGTTGTAACTTGGTGAGATCTTTCTGAATCTGGAAAATCAATCTTGTACTGGCTGGTACCCTCTCTTTGTTGAAACACATGCTTATACCCTGTTCTCTGAACTCTAGAAATGTCCTTGGTCTAGGTGACTGGCCCCGACAACGCATGTCCCAAGCACTGTGTAACACCCTTTTAGCACAGGTGTAACCCCTTGGTCAGTCCCTGTCTTCCTCTCTATGCTATCAGATCATGTGATAGAGACCACTTCTGTCTCATTTACCAGCATATCAATATGTGGCTGACACATACTGATGCTCAATAGTTAAAGTGATCTGATTGTTCTGAAGTTAAAGGACTAACTGGCCCTGCAGATCTTCCTTTACTAATAGGGACTGAAAAATACCCCACTAACTTTCTGCCAAGTTTCCCCTGCTGTCCATTGATGATCTTCCTTGTGGGTTAGAATAAAGCTCTTCTCATCCCCTCTTCTATATTCTGAAGGATACACTTTCTACTTCTGTGAAAGATACAAGCGGACTTCTTTGATTTTAATAGCATAAGACACTCAGAAAATATGGTTCACTGAGACACTGTGGACATGGGCTGGAAACTATCTCAATCTTAACTTTATTGCCTTTAAAATATGGCTGACAATAGGCTATGTCTCACAGGTTTGTCATGAGAATTGAGTTAGATAGTCAGTGTGCACTCAGAGGGTTTAGTGAAGTGCCCGGGTACAGGAGGAGGAGGAGGCGATGTAGTAGAAATCGTTGCCCCGGTCATGTATTCATCCTGTAAATGTCCGGAAAGACAGTGAGTGGGAGTGAAACCGAATTTTCCCTCCTTGTTTTCACACACAGGCGCTCAAATTTTCCTGGGCGTGGATTTCCAGCCTCAGAGAATTAGGACCACGCAGCTGGCTGTCATCCTCAATCTGACCCAAGGCATCTCTAGAGCAGAGACACCTGAGGAATGAGATCAAGGACCCTTCCTATCATGGATGCTCCTGGAGAGAACACTTCATCATCATGACGTCAGATATTCCATCTCCACAAGGCAGAGCCTCCTTGACCTTCACCCATGCCACAGCGTCGCTGTGAGGATCTTAATGGAACAAAGTTGATGGAGCACTTGAATTTCCTTAAAGAGGGATGAGGCAGAGATGTCATTTCTATTAGCCTGAATATGAAAGTTCTTTTAAGGAGCCTCAGAGTTTCGGAAATTTGCTACTTAACTTTATCTGGTTGACGTTATCTAGTAAGTACTAGGTTGCAATTAGAAATAAAGTTGTTGGGGCACCTGGGTGGCTCAGTGGGTTAAAGCCTCTGCCTTTGGCTCAGGTCATGATCCCAGAGTCCTGGGATCGAGCCCCGCATCAGGCTCTCTGCTCCGCGGGGAGCTTGCTTTCCCCTTCTCTCTCTGCCTGCCTCTCTGCCTACTTGTGATCTCTGTCTGTCAAATAAATAAAATCTTTAAAAAAAAATAAAGTTGTTTTGTAGGACTTCCCTCCTCTCCCCAAGCAATTTGCATAATATACATAAATGTAACTTCCACTTTTTTCAGAAATCATGGACCACCCAAATAAACAACTTCTCTTTCTAGTAGAGTATTATGCAGCCATTAACATCGTGTTCTCAAAACAACTTGACCAACATAAGAAAACCCTTGTAATATGTTTACATGTAAAAATGGAAGAAATATGCTACTTGTTCTCCAATTCTCTATTTGTATAATTACGGGAATTCTGAGTGAGAGCAGAAAGTAAATGACAAGGATAATGATAACAAGGACAACAGAAACAGGAACGTAGCATCTAATTTGAATTTATTACATGCCAGAGTTGTACTAGGCATTTTAAATATATAGTTTCATTAAATTACTGTTTGCGTATGGTGGAAATATTATCCTCATTAAAGCCTCGTAAAGCACATTTATGGTTGCTATTCTTATCACCCCATTTTACAGATGGGGTAATTTAACTTTAGCTCTGAGAAATGGTCGCTTGCTTCACTTTCAAATGAAGCGTGTGTCAGACTCAGGTTAACTTTATATCAGAGCCAAAGTTATCACAACAGCAGTTAACAAAAACAATATAAATAACTAGCAGCACAAGATATGGTAAAATAACTGATGGTCCATGCTTACAATGGATGATTCTGAAGTCAATGAACAGGATGTGCAGGAGATTCCACTTCCAGTATAGCTGAGTAGTTCCTATGTGGCCAACCATCCTGTAGGTAATGGCCAAAACCTCTTGACAACATGCACTAATTACCTACCTGGGAGCCCTGGAGAGTGAAACAAAGAAGAAAGAAGTGAGAGGGTGTGGACTTCGAAGGAGAAGATGGTATTGGGTGAGTTTCCCATGTTTACAGTTCTTTGCTTGGGAGGAAGACCAGTTAATGTCAGGGAGGCAACTAAAAAAAAGTCTGTTGGAAAACCCATAGAGCTGGGGCCTTACAGGATACTGGGTGGGCTTCAGGACAACAACAAACACAAGACAGTAAATGGGGGAAACCCAGACAGAGGAGACTCAGAGACAGAGTCTTGACTTCCGTGTATCCACTTGCCCCAAACTCTGCTGATGGCGACCTAGAGGCAAGCAAGCAAGGACAGCAGTCTCCAAGCTTTCATATTGGAGCTGCCCCTCACTGCAGGGGAGATACAGCATGGAGGCTTGAGTGTTACCAAGCTAAACCCAAAGCAGAACAAACAAACGAAATGCTCTTTTAGAGGAATAGAACAGAATCCAGAGTTTCTCCATCATATCTTTTACAACGTTCAGGATTCAGTCTGATATTTGATGGGTACAAAGAAGAAAACAGCAGGAAAATACGACCCATTCTCACAAGAAAAGGCAATCGATGGAGACCAACCCCAAGGTTCACCCCAGATTTGGGGAATTAGCAATGAAAGATTTGAAAGCAGCTCTATAACTATGATCAAGGACCTAAAAGGAAATATGCTTACAATAATGAGATGATAGAAAATCTCAGCAGAGAAATGGAGATAACAAAAACAAACCCAATGGGATTCTAGCCCTGAAAAATAAAATATATAAAAGACAATATTCACCAGTTGGCCTTAACAACAAAATAAAGATGAAAGAGGAAAGTCAGTCAACCTGAATATAAATCAATAGAAATTATTCAATATGAAGAAAATTGGAAGGAAGAAAAAACATGACCAAATCTTTTCAGGTACCTGTGGGACAATATCAAAAGGTCTAATGTGGGTAATTTTTGTCCCAGAGTTTGGGGCAGAAAAAATGTTTGGAGAAAGAGTAGCTGAAGATTTCTCAGAGATGGTAACACACATGGAATTATAGAATCAAAAGCTCATCAAATCCAAAGAAGGACAAATATAAACAGAACTACCTATGGGTCCATTATGGTCAAACTGCTGAAAACCCAAGATAAAGAGAAAATCTATAGAATGGCCAGAAACGCACATATATTACTTCTATTTTATTCATAAGAATTAAATCTAAGTGGGTCCTAGACTTAAATGTGCAAGTTAAAGCTGTATAGTTTTTGGAGGAAAACATAGTAAAATGTCTTCTCACTATGGGGGTAAAAGGCATTTCTACCATTGATTTCTTAGACCACACTGAAAGCTATAACCATAAAAGAAAAACATTAAACTTAGACTATTACTATTAAGAACTTCTGCCCACCAAAATTGGACAGCCACATGCAGAAAAATGAAATTGGACCATTTCCTCACACCACACACGAAAATAGACTCAAAATGGATGAAGGACCTCAATGCGAGAAAGGAATCCATCAAAATCCTTGAGGAGAACACAGGCAGCAACCTCTTCGACCTCAGCCGTAGCAACTTCTTCCTAGAAACATCGCCAAAGGCAAGGGAAGCAAGGGCAAAAATGAACTATTGGGACTTCATCAAGATCAAAAGCTTTTGCACAGCAAAGGAAACAGTTAACAAAACCAAAAGACAACTGACAGAATGGGAGAAGATATTTGCAAATGACATATCAGATAAAGGGCTAGTATCCAAAATCTATAAAGAGCTTAGCAAACTCAACACCCAAAGAACACATAATCCAATCAAGAAATGGACAGAGGACATGAACAGACATTTCTGCAAAGAAGACATCCAGATGGCCAACAGACACATGAAAAAGTCTTCCACGTCGCTCGGCATCAGGGAAATACAAATCAAAACCACAATGAGATACCACCTCACACCAGTCAGAATGGCTAAAATTAACAGATCAGGAAATGACAGATGCTGGTGAGGATGCAGAGAAAGGGGAACCCTCCTACACGGTTGGTGGGAATGCAAGCTGGTGAAAGCACTCTGGAAAACAGCATGGAGTTTCCTCAAAAAGTTGAAAATAGAGCTACCCTACGACCCAGCAATTGCACTGCTGGGTATTTACCATAAAGATACAAACGTAGTGATCCGAAGGGGCACATGCACCTGAATGTTTATAGTAGCAATGTCCACAATAGCCAAACTATGGAAAGAACCTAGATGTCCATCAACAGATGAATGGATAAAGAAGATGTGATATATATATATATATATATATATATATACACACACACACACACACACACACACACACACACACACACACACAATGGAATACTATGCAGCCATCAAAAGAAAAGAAATCTTGCTATTTGCGACGATGTAGATGGAATTAGAGGGTATTATGCTTAGTGACAACTATCATATGACCTCCCTGATATGAGGAAGTGGAGAGGCAACGTGGGGAGTTTGGGGAGTAGGAAAAGAATAAATGAAACAAGATGGGATCAGGAGGGAGACAAATTTTAAGAGACTCTTAATCTCACAAAACAAACTGAGGGTTGCTGGGGGGAGGAAGCTAGGGAGAGGGCGGTGGGGTTATGGACATTGGGGAGGGTGTGTGCTATGGTGAGTGCTGTGAAGTGTGTAAACCTGGCGATTCACAGACCTGTACCCCTGGGGCTAATAATACATTATATGTTTATAAGAAAAATTTAAAAAATTATTAAAAAAAAAGAACTTCTGCCCATCAAAAACATGATTTAAAGATGAATAGTCGGGCCACAGTCTGTAATAAAATATTTGCAAAATATATACTGACAATGGTCTAGCATCCAGGATTTGTAAAGAACTTCTACAGGTCAATGATGGAAAGAAAAAAATAAAAATAAAAATTGGGTAAAAAACTTGAAAAGGCACCTTACTAAGGAAAATGTATGAATGGCCAGTGAGCACGTGATCTTCAGAGTAATGCCAATCAAATCCACAATGACCCATCACTACATACCCACTATGTAGTTTAGATTAGCTTAGAATAGCCAAGGTCAAAAAGGGCAGAAACATCAGGGATAAATTACTGATACTTGAAGTAACAAATCTCAAAACCTTATGCTGTGTGGGAAAAGTCGATAAAAAGTATATACATAATGTATGATTTCACTTACATAGATTTCTAGAACAGATCAAAGCCATCACTGGTGGAAGGAAATCAGAATGGTGGTGGCCAGTAGGGGCTGAGACAGTTACTGGGAAGGTCAGGAGGGAACCTTCTGGGGGATGGGATGGTTTCTGTCCCAATGGGGGTTTGGGCTGCCCATTTCTATGTATTTGCCAGAATGCAAATGTTACATGTAAGATTTGGGGGCTCAGAGTATATAAATTTTACCTCTAAAGGAAAAGCAGAATCACAGAAAGATATCAAACTCCAATTAATTATATGCATGCAGAAATATTTGGAGGTGGTGTGGTCGATACTTGCCACGTACTTTGAAATACACAGACCACAAGATGGATTGATGGGAGCATAGAGAGATGGACTGGTGCATGCAGATGTGTGTTATATACATAGATATGATAAAAAGAAGTAAAATATTCATTGCAGGATTTAGGTTATGAGTACCTGGTTGGCCAGTATGAACCTCTGACTTTATGTTTGAAGTGTCCACAATGTGACGCTGGCTCAGGAACTATCGCATGAAACAGAAGGGTGGGCTCCCCTGATGGTGTGAACATATCTGCCTTGGCCAAGGGAGGCTTGAAGCTCTAAGCCTCCCCAACCCAGGCAAAAAGCTGTAGAAGAACAAGGTATGGCATTGGGTTTTGATCCAGACACTCGGAACACATAGGAGATGAGAGAAATACTTTAGTCCTGCACTGGGTTTATACGAAACATTTGGGAAACTTGGCTCTACGGTTTTCTTTTTGGAATATTATGTAACCATGCTCAAAAGCTATTTGTGCCAGAGGAAGACTGCCCGGTCCTGCTGTCATGTCGAGTCTGATGCCCTTGGTCTCCTCCTAGCTCTTTCTTGCTCCCTTCCAGTGTTTCTCTTTATCTGGCAGCACATCTGCAATCAGCAGACCTGAGCCCTGGCTCTGTCACTTGTCGTTTTTCAGCCATTCTGCAGACTTCCCTTAACAAATTTAGACCATGTTTTTCCTCTTTAGTGGTTTGGTCACAAAGCTGCTTCTGCCACTTAAAGGTAAAATCTAGCTCTACATCTGCACTGCGGGGTGGGGGTGGGGTTTACAGCCGTTGTGACCATAAATGTGCTCAGTCTCAGAGCTTACCTGGTCTGGCTTCAAAATGTACTTTCTGTCTGCCGCGCTCATTCGAGAAACTGCCACCTTTGCCGGAAGTCTGATCACAAAGAAGAGCAAGCCCTCTCAAACTGACTTGTTTCTGTTGGAAAACTCAGAACAAGCCCACACGTAGCATTTCCTTGCAATCCTTTGCGGGGACCCCTTGTGTAATTCAGTAGACATACTACCGAAGTCCACCTCACAGGGAGCATCAGAGATAAGGTGAACTCAGCACTCTAAATGTGTTGCAGTCACAAAGGTATGCATCTGGGGCGATGCTCAGAAACCCCAGCCCGCCTCCCTTCGCATCTACAACAATCTTACTGGATTCTGCCTGGGCCATTCTAGCTTGAGAATGTTGTCATTCACCCAAGGTGGGGGCAGGTAAAACTGGCCAGGAATGACATGCCCAGCTCAAGTGCTTCTTATGAAATGTTTAATGCTAAGAGGGAGATGTCAGGGGTAAACCTTGGTCAGGGCATGGTCATAAAGTTGGTTGGCATATAGGGCCACTTAATCTCTCTCCTTGAGGTCCCCCAGAGCAGACCCTGAGGCAAGGACAGATATATAAATATGATACATACAGTATATGATACACATACTGTTACAGTATAGTACATGTAACACTTCATAATATACTTCTAATATGTTACATGAACTATATTATAGCATTATCATAATCCTATTATAACATCATATGTATTATTTTAAAATTTCCATGGAGATCTACAGTATCAGGGTAACTGCTACAGGGTCCTTTTGTAACCGGGCAGGCCACATTTTTCTTTCTCTGCTTCCCGAAGATCAATATATTCTCTTTACATAAATAAAATCTTCAGGAGGGAGACTTTGGAAACTGTTCCTTTAAATCTAGCTGGTGTACGGGAGATGGGTGAAACAGGTAAAAGGATTAAGAGAAACAAACATCCAGTTATACAATAAATAAGTCATGGCGATGGAAAGTGCCGCATAGGGAATACAGTCAATAATATTGTCATAACGTCGTATGTTGACAGATGGTGACTACAATTATCGTGGTGCGTGTTGAGTAATGTATAGAATTGTCAAGTCAATACGCCACGCACCTGAAACTAATATTAACACTGTCTACTATCCTTCAATAACTTAAAAAATATATAGCTGGTGTGTTCCCAGGAGGATTTAGGGGAGCCAAGAGGGAGGGAGATGTGGGGAATTCTTGCCACCCTGTGGGTGACTGCCTGCCTATCTTTTATGACAGGGTTATTAAAACAGTGTCAGCTTATTAAATTTACAGAGAAAGTTACAGTTCCAACCGTCTGTTTAACACAAAAGGAAGAGAATAGGGTAGCGTAGTTGAGAAGGCTCGTGCACACCAACGCATGTGTACACGCAGGCACGCACACACGGACACACCCGACAACTCTGTCGCTGGAACTGAGCATCCTTGCTTCCACGAGAGCCTGTTTCTGAGCAGCACAGGGATTTCCTGCCAGCTCTGGACCCAGACCGCTCCTGCTGGAATCTCAGCTTCACAATTACTAGCTTGCAAGCCGGGTCGTGATTTAACTTCTTGACTTGGGTTTTCTTATCCACCAAACAGCCCCATTTTACTGGCTGGGTAGGGAGGAGGACATGATGAGCCATTGGAGGTAAAGCATGTGACACACCCACACACCCAGTGCCTCTTAGTACTGTTGCCACTTGAAACATTCTTTCAGATCCTAGCATGAAGCTACTCTCTGAAAGCCCATAGGCTCTCAAAGTACCTGCCTTCCATTGTAACATCTATAAAAGCAGAATGTCAGAGCCCTTGAGTCATTTAGAAATCCTCTGGGGCAATCTTTCTCCAGCTTTGGATTCACTAGGTCCAAGGTGAGGCCTGAAATTCTGCATTTCTGGTAGTGACGGTGATGCTACCAGTCCACTGATGACGCTCTGAGAAGACTAACCCTCTCATTTTCCACGTGGGCTCTAGAACACCGTTGTTGAGTTGCCCAAGACCACACAGCTAGTGAAAGAAGACTCCTAATTAGAGTTCAGGTGCTCTGACTCCGAGGTTGGGGTCCCACTGACACCTGATCACAAATGTTGCCTTGCTCCTGACAGGAAATTCTTCCTAGGTGGTTCCAAAAAGGAAAGGCATTTCTACTGAGTTTCCATGGGAAGGGGACCCAATGGTGAGTTTGAGTCTTGCAGGGAAATCTGTCTGCTCACAGTCTGCAAGATAGGATTGTATTTATTTTTTTTTAAAGATTTATTTATTGGGGCACCTGATGGCTCAGTGTTTAAGCCTCTGCCTTTGGCTTGGGTCATGATCCAGGCTCGGTGGGGAGCCTGCCCCCCCACCCCACCGCCTGCCTCTCTGCCTACTTGTGATCTCTGTCAAATAAATAAAAAAATCTTTAAAAAAAAAGATTTATTTATTTGAGAGAGAGAGAGAGCACAAACACATACATGAGTGGGGGGAGGGGCAGAGGGAGAGAATTCTCAAGCAGACTCCCCGGTGAGCACAGAGCCCAACGTAAGGCTCAATCCCAGGATCCTGAGATCATGATCTGAACTGAAACCAGGAGTTGGATGTTTAACCGACTGAGCTACCCAGGTGCCCCAATAGAATTGCATTTAATTTTTTAAAAGATTTTATTTATTTATTTGACAGACAGAGATCACAAGTAGGCAGAGATGCAGGCAGAGAGAGAGGGGGAACCAGGCTCCCTGCTGAGCAGAGAGCCTGATGCGGGGCTCAATGCCAGGACCCTGAGATCATGACCTGAGCAGAAGGCAGAGGCTTAACGCACTGAGCCACCCAGGCGCCCCTAGAATTGCATTTAGATGCATGTTAGATGTGTAGCATTTCTAGTATTCTAAAAAGGATATCAGCAGATCTACTCATTGTCAATGGCTTGATTCAATTTTTGGAAAACTTATCTTTGAAAATCTTGAACCATGAACCTTGTGTTCTAATGGTACATTTTATGAACCATGAATACGGATTAAGTATTTCTAGTGAACATTTAGTATCCTACTGAGATGTGTTCAACATAAAACGTACACACAGCATTTAAAAGACTGAGTACAAAAAAGGGATGAAAATTAATAATTTTTATGTTGGTTACATATTGAAATGATCATATTAGCGTGTATTGGATTAAATAAAATATATTATTCAATTAATTTTACATGTTTCTTTCCCCATTTAAAATGTTGTTAAAAATTAGAATTGCATATGTGGCTTAAATTATATTTCTATCGGACAGTGGTTTAGATAGATGGAGGGCTAATTGGGCATACCGATGAGAGGTAGAATTATCTCTATGCGATTAATTTACAATCTACACATAACATAAATTAGAGATACATAATCAAATTAGCTTAGCATTTTTCATGCATACCTAGTCTCTCATATTGGTGATATACACGCAGATATACAATATGGATTTTAAAATGTTTGCTCAAACACTTGACGTGGTTAGATTTCTCCCACATAGTCTCACATTAAAATTGCCTTTCTATGTTTATGACTTGAAAAAATGACTACTCCCTACAACATGCTCATGCTGGAAAGCTGACTTCATGAATTATTAGTTTTCCAATAGCTTGGGGAGAGGGCCTGCAGCTCCCCAAAGTGAACATGCCGCCCTTCTTCACAGACACATGTCTTTACCGTGCAGCACCGCAGTCAATGCCCTCCTCCCCCTTGGAGAGCAAATGGCCTGGTGCTTTAGCAGGGGCCTGAAGGAGCTCTCTGAGGAGGGTGGTGTGGGGAATGGTAGCATAGGTTTGCAACTTGGCTCTATCACCAAAGAAGCATGAGAGAGCTTGTTGGCAAATTATTTAAGCTCCTTGATCCCAGTCTCCTAATCTGAGGAAACAGGGACCATGAAGGCACACGCCTTACAGCTCTGTATGAGGTCTAGATCACGTGTTACTTGTATATGATGTACCTGTGGCCTGGCACAGACCAAGCCCTCAGTCCACTCTGGTTTTTGTGGTAGAGCCTTCTGATCCTTGTACCTAACCAGTTCTCCTTTCTTCTGAGGATGTAGAAAATTCTACTTTCCCATCCCCTTTGCAACTGGATGAGTCTATGTCACTACTATGAGTGGTGGATTACAGTGGCAAGAGTCATCTGTCACTTGATGAGCAGAGTAGTTGTGAACGCAGACATTAGAAAGCCCTCTTGTTTGCCATGGGGAACTCACGTGTACCATGTTAGGATGGGGGTGTCATGACGTTTACATGGAGCAGAATGCCCCTCCAACAAATACCCATGATGTAGCATAAGCAATAAGTAAACTTTGGTTGTTTCTGTCGTTGATTTTTGGAGGGTTGCTTATTATCGCAGCATAACTTAACCTAATCTGATATACACACTATTGTCTAAGGCAAATGCCCTGCTGATGTAGGTCTTTGGATTTCACAGGGTTTCCCGTAGCTTCTGGTCTACAACCTCTCACAGAGAAACAGAAACCACTTAGTCATTCCCTCCAGAGTAACAGAAGGTTGGTCATCTTGGGTGTCTCCTTCCTCTTCATGCACTCCCACCAACTTTCTCCCTTTTGTACCCAGTTATTACAAGGCTTTCTTCTGAGAAAGTGGATTATATAAGTCATGTTTACTTTCCTAAAACAACTTCTGCTTCTAAAACAGCTTTTATGACCAAGATACTTTTTTTTTTTTTAAAGATTTTATTTATTTTTTTGTCAGAGAGAGAGAGAGAGAGCGCGAGCGTGAGAGTGAGCACAGGCAGATAGAGTGGCAGGCAGAGGCAGAGCGAGAAGCAGACTCCCTGCTGAGCAAGGAGCCCGATGTGGGACTCGATCCCAGGACTCTGGGATCATGACCTGAGCCGAAGGCAGCCGCTTAACCAACTGAGCCACCCAGGCGTCCCCAAGATACTTTTTTTAATACTGCACCAAAGCTATTAAAAAGAATGGAAACTACGGATCATAAAAATGTCAACAGTGAAACACTCATTTCCATGCAAGTTGTGAAATAAAATCAATGTATGTTAACCTATTCTTTAAGAACAAAGGAAGATAAAGGGATATTTCAAATATTTTTGTTATTATTTCATCCAAACTTATGGATCCATTGTTGATTATGTCTAGGAGGAACCCCAAAGGTCATTATGTCTCACAGCCTCAAATTGTCAGTATCAAATCTACAGTGGTTCATGTCAAAATATTTAGTTATAGGGACAGAGGTAACAAGTACTTCCAATAATAGATTTTTGAAGAATTGTTAATGATTTTTCAGTTGTCCAGAAGTGAAGAAAGCTGAGATTTGCTTAATAAGAATAAGAACCAGAATTCCTTACTAAGCATGCCAAGAAGCAAGAGGATTCCAGAACCGCTAGTGTGATATTTTAGGTGAAAACAGTTTTTCTGTCTAGAGAAGGATCAAGTTCCTTAGACACAGAGTCAAATTTTCCTCAAAGATCTTGAGAATTTTTCTAGTGCCATTGGCCCAGTTTTTTTTTCCTTTCCTTATCTTGTCCCTAGCAACCAGTGACTGCCCACTTCACCTGTATTTAAAAAGAGAAGACAGGAATCAACATTTATTTCCAAAGCTCTGCTTTCCCCTAAAAGACAATTGCTTGTCCCTATGAGGGACAGAATCAGTGTGTTCAACCTGGTTTGGAAGACAGGCCCTGCCCATGCTGGATCAGTGGTTGGAGTGAACACTGGGGAGATGAGGATGAGGATGGCTCCAGGTCAGTGAGGCTGGAGGAAGCAGTCATTGTGTTTTTGAGAGGCAGCACAGGCTAGGGCTAAGGTTCTGGTGCCAGCCTTCCTGAGTTTGGATCCTGGCTCTGAATTTTCCAGATGAGTGATCTTGGATGATGACTTAACCTATTCATGCCTCAATTTCTCATCTTCAAAGGATGGGTGATGTTGAATGGTCTCTACCTTACAGGGTTGTTATATAGATTCAATGTGCTCGCACTTAGAAAGCACATAAAACAATGTGAAACAACCTGCAGTAGAGTAGGTGCCGGCTCTATGGGTGTTTCTTAAGAGAAGATAATGGTGTTGTCAAAGTGATATCATCATATTTACAAATACTATTTATTAGTTAGGAATCTGGAAAACACCCCAGCTTCACAGTTCCATTAGAGAAGCACTTGTGTGGACTGTGGCCAGCTTTGGAACTCTGATAAATACAAGTGGCCTTGTCTGAATGAATTTGACGCTCTTGGTTCTATCTCTAATGAAAGATGTACACTGACATAATTCAAGTGTGATTATAAGATACTTTTATTTGATGTTTTATGGGAAAAATCAAGAACATGCATTTGGGATTCTGAGAAACATCCTTAAATTGAAGCGGTTACTGCCCCTTATTCTTGGTAGCTGGACACTCAACTGGGGAGCATGGGACAAGGACAGTTTTTGCCCCCAAACCCAACCTTCTTTTTGTAGTCATATGCAAAAGGCCATACTTTCTTTAGAAAATTTAGACCCTGGGCAGAAGTGGAAGAACAACAGAGTGGCGGGTAGATAAGGCTGAAAAAGTGGCAAACAAGATGGACACGGAGTGTACCCTCAATGTGCTTAGAGTCCTCAAATAATTAGTGAAGCTACAGGGATATGAGACTTTAAAACCCCTCCTTTCTCAACGGCTTATTTAATTCTTGCAGAGTTAGGGCCTATTAGAAAGTACTAGTATTAAAGACAAAGACCATGGGGTCAGTCTCTGTGCAGGGATGGTCTGGGCCCATTGGCCCATCATGAGCACTGCCAGGGAGCTGGTTCAGAAGACCAGCCCTCAGTATTTAGACAGGTTGTCTGGAACAAAAAGGAGCAATGAATGTGAGAACTCTATTGCCTCCTCTCTTGGCTTACTTAACTGACGTTTGCCAGATTCTGAAAGTTACTGCATGAGTGAGAGTGTAGCCTATTCCTGTAAGACTCATCTCTGAAGTGGCAGGGTCCTGAGATGTCCTACTTAATAGCTGTGTGACATTATGTCAGTTTTCATCCATAGGTCTCAGTTCCTTTGTCTGTAAAATCGGAATAAAAATCATTATGACAATCTTTTAGGGCTTTTTAGAGGCTGAGATAATGTCTATAAAGTGATTAGGACAATGTCTGACACTTAGAAGATGTGTAAAAATAGTATTATTATCCCACTGGAAATTGGAATCTGCCATGACTCAACCCATAAGATCTGACCATGGGCACCTATCTCTCATTGATGTTCTGAGTTGTCCATTTTGGCTGAAGCTGCCATTTTGCTAAGCCTAGTTGTAACTTCTATAGAATGGCGGTGAGACCCCATCTAATAGAATAGCTGGGGAAATTTTTTGGAAAGTTTTTTTTTTTTAATTTGGGGGGTGCAAGGAGGGATAGAGGGAGAGGGAGAGAGAGAATCTCAAGCAGACTCCCTGCTGAACATGGAGCCCAGTGGGGGCTCAATCTCGTGACCTTGAGATCATGACCTGAGCCAAAATCAAGAGTTGGACGTTTAACCAATGGAGCCACCCAGGTGCTCTAGGATAGCTGGGAAGATGTAATGAGATGATGGGCTGGTCATACCCCACATTTTAAACAAGGGTGAGGGCTTCCCAGCCCAGCTGCAAACATTCCCGTTAGGTCCTCCTTCAAGATTTTGGCTCGAGCAAGCGGTAGAACGGAGGGAGGAGGATGCATGAGGCCTGACACACTCCAACCTGTAGAGACCAAGGAGATGAAGAAGAACAAGCCAAGCAGGTGAGGAACATTGGCCAAGGAGGAAGGAGAAGAACCAAGACAGATTACTACACTGCTTTTTCTTTTTTGACTAAAACACCTTTCTTTGTCTAGTCCTGTTTCAACATTCAGTCCAACCGCTCTTCATGCTTACTCAGCAGTCTTCTGATGATGATTTGGCTATCCACAAAGGATGGGGTAGACGTGGAAAATGTGCTGATCGTGTGGACTTAGAGTATCCGGTCTCTTTGACAGTAATTTCTCTTTGTAAATTAACAGATTGACTTCATGCAGGGAGAGAATATGCTGATCATTTGGACTCTGCGTATCTCAGTGAATGTGGTAGTCATTCCCCTTTTAAAATTAATAGGTTGGCTTCGGAGGGGAAGAGAAAATGCTGATCATATGGACTTTAGGCATTCCGGTCCTTGTCACACTCATACCTCTTCGCAAATTAACACATCGGGATGCAGGCTTTATAATCCCCTTGGCAAACATCAGCCTTAAAAGGTGGTTTTTGTCTTGAGTTGACAATACCTCAAGGTCTTTATATCGGGTCCAATATCAGGTTGTTGGGTGACCAACTTGTCCCAGTTTGTCCAGAACGTCCCTGGCTTTAGCTCTGAAAGTTCCACAGTCTGGGAAGTCCTCTGTTTCAGGAAAATCAGGACAGCTTATTTAGGTTTTAAAACACGTTTGGAGAAGAGCCTCAGTCCTCAGACCCCACAACTTAGCTACTTGGTGAGGAAAACCCAGCATCACCATGTAGCTGAGAAAAAGCCAAAGGGCTTCAGAAATTACCTCCATGTGCCAAATTCACATTCCACATCTAGTTTTAGAAGGACCTTTAAGCTGTTACCGACTTTACGTCTTCCAGATATTACGGTACAATATAAGCCATGAGTATTTTACAGCTCTTATTCTTAAGACATTTCACAGAAGGCAGGCTTTACACTAACACACAAGAGTTAGGATGATTGTTTTCTACCTGGACTGCGTCCAAACTGCAGCTCTTTCTGGCTGAAGACAACCTACATTCTTATTTTTAGATCCCGAAGCCATTTGCTGGGTTGCTCCATGATGGTGCGGTGTGGCCTAGCGGAGGTTTGGCCAACCAGACATTCCCCAGCTGCATGTGCCACTGACCCTTTCCTCTACCACCTGAAGGGAGTTGGAAGAGAGTGTGGGAGACAGTAACACACCCAAAGAATGAGCATTCACCGTTAGTCTTCAGGCTCTTCTGTCTCTCTCACTCCCAACCTGCAGCAACATGGGTGTTAACCGTCTCTTCTCATCCTTGCTCTAGCTCCCACCCTGCCTGGCCATACCCCCTTCCCTAGCCTTTTCTTACCTCTGCAATCCCACCCTTTCCTGCTTGTTCTAGCCTCGAGCCTCTTCTTCTTTTTAAAAAGATTGTATTATTTGAAAGAGAGAGAGAGAGCATGAGTAAGGAGGGAGGGGCAGAGGGAGAGGGAAAAGCAAGCTACCCCACTGAGCAAGGAGCCTGACTCCGGACTGGATCCCAGGACCTTGAGATCAGGATCTGAGCTAAAACCAGAAGCTTAACTGACTGAGCCTACCAGGTGCCCCCATCTAATTTTTTTTTTTTTGCATCTCCACTTGGACATCTCACAAATTTCTCAATTTAGCTTGTTCACACCTTGATTCTTTCCCCCAGTAAGCAACTCCCCAATTATCTCACTGTTCCCAAGCCTCTTCCTTAGAGATGCTACAGAACTGGCTTTGGATATGGAGGAAGGGCCCGTGAAGAGCCTCTAGAAGCCAGAAGGGGCAGGGAACAGATTTTCCCCTGGAGCCTCCAGAATGGACCAGCCTTATAGGGACCTTTATTTCAGCCTTGTAAGACCCGTTTTGGACTTCTGCCTCCAAAACTGTAAGAGAATAAATTTCCGTTAAGCCATTATATATGTGATAATGTTTTATGGCAGCAATGGGAAACCGAAAGAGGTAAGTGGCATCACCCTATTGCGTCTACCTCCGATCATCTCATAAGCCAATCCACTTCTCCCCATCACCACCTTTATAACCGTATGCTGCGTGTACCATCACAACTTTCTAACCAGCCTTTTCCTGGGGCAAATTAAAAATGGTGGCAAAGTTTTTGGTCCACCTTCCCATCAAGAGGTGGAGTCTATTTCTTCCCTTAAATTTAAGATAACCCTGGGCTGTTTTTTCCAAGAGAACATGGTGGAAGTGACAGTGTGTGACTTCCAGGGCTTGGCCTTAAGAGAGATATAACTTCTTCTTTCACATGCTTGGACTGTTCCCATTGGAAGCCAACCAGTGCATAAGACCTTTGATTAGCTCTGGGGAAGCCCAAGGGGGCACACAGAAAGCGAGCACCAAGGTACCAGATTTGCAAATGAAGATTTCTTGAATCTTCCAGCCTTGCCAAGTCAGCAGCTGACAAAAGCTGAGTGAAAGATGCTGCTGATATCCAGCGGAACCCTACTTGAATTCTTGGCCCACGGAAACATGAGGTCTCTAACTTGGGGTAGTTTGTTACACAGTGATAGATAACTAAGGCACATCTCTCCCACTCGTGCGATCTCCCTAGCCCACCTGTGACATAGCAGCCAGCACGGTCATCTGACAGTTATTTTGAGGGTCACTCCCTTCCTTGCCACTGCACTTAGAGGGAATATGAACCTCCATCCTCTGTCATTCTTCCTATTGATCCCTGGAACCCAGCCATCGGACATCACAAGCATCACTGGATATTTATGGTCTAACGGCTATTCAATTAGAAATGCACTTATTAATCCAATACCTCTTTACGCAGCACTGACAATGTGCCAGGCCCCAACCTAAGTGTTAAGGACAGAGTGGAGAACCAACTGGCACGGGAGGGCCACACCAAGCAAAGGAAGGAATGATGCTTTCAAACATGATGAAGCATGACAAATTCTGTGAACAGAAAACACACACGCGCACACAGCATGGTGATAGAAAATTAAGAGGGCGTACCTGATTTAAATAAGGTGATAAGGAATGGCTTCTCTGAACAGATGATGTTTAATCAGACATTTAGAAGTGAAGACCTCGGGATCATTATTCTCAGACCAGGCTCTATCTTTCCAGATACAAAGCCCAGAACCAATGTCCAGGAGAGACCACACGACTCCTCCTCCCCCGGGTCTGAATGTCTCTGTCATTCTGTCACCATATATTTCACTAACATTCCTACTTCTTCATTTTCCCCTGCTCCATATACTGTCTCTCTGCCCCGACTCACTTTCTCCGCTTCCAGCCTCCAACCCCATACCCCAGTCGTCCCTAGAGGGCCCTTTCCACAGATAATCCTGTCCAGGCCTATTGTGACCCAGGAGTGCCGACATTAGCTTGAACATCAACACAGACAATTGGTAAACCCAAAGTCGAGTTAATTCTCAATTCTGCTGGGCATAGGTTATTCACAATTGTTGTATTTGGGGGGTCAGGTTGGGCTTCCTTATTTTTGCTCTATTGCTTTTATATATTTATAAATATTATTATAGCATATTTATCTTTGTAAACAGAAGTTTGGTTTCATTGAACTATGGTGGAGAAAGCAACATGAGCTCTTTAGTGCCACAGTCACTTGGTAACAACTTTGTTACCAAAGGATGCCAGGATCCTCTGATGTTCGTCCCCCAGCCCATGGGAGATCACCTCCCCTAGCAGACCAGTGATGGGTGTGCAAGAGGAATTTTCAGTTGGGAAAGACATTGCTCACTCATCATCTACATCTGTTCCTGCCAGCTACGCATTCCACTGTATTTCAAGGTTGGCACAGGGAGAAAGTCACTGGGAAACCATTTTGGAAAAAGGAGTCATGTAAACCATGCTTCTGGGAATTCACAGGGCATGGCTTAAGAGACAGGAGGAAAGTCTATCCACCCCAATATGGCTCCTCTCCCACTTTGGTGTAGAGCTTCAGTTGTATACCATTAGAAGCACTTCTTAGATTATCTCCAGGAGATACTAAAGTGTCCACGTCCATGGAAAGGGAACAAACTATCAGAGATGGAAAATACACAAGATTGGGAGCCTGGAAGCCTGGGTTCCAGTTTCAAGAATCCTCTACTTCACGGTGAGACTTTGGGCAAGACTAGGACTGTCAGAAACACAAGACTATGATTCTCATTTGTAAAACGGAGAGCCCAGTACATGAGTTTATCCCCTGACTCCTGGATTCATTCTGCTACAGGGGGATTGATCAGGTCCCCCTCTGTACCAGGCCCTCTGCCGGGGAGTTTATGAATGAGGGTCATTAGCTATGGAGGACAAGTGTTGGGGGTGGCGACATGCAACTTACAGGTGAGAAATTTGGATGGTTATCAGGCAAGTATCCAGGCTGAAATAGGGTGTTTAGGGAGACATGAAAGGAAGCCAAGCAGAGATAACCCAGATCTGTAGGTGGCATGATGGCAGACAACAGTGTCCCCATCGTAGCCTCATATAGGCTGTGAAAATGGAAGGTGGCTAAGAAGTTAGGCATTTTTCACCAGCTTCACTATTTTGCCTAAACCAGTGAGTCTTAACCCGAAGGTCCAAGTTGAGGATAACACTGGGTGGGGCACGAGAGCAAAGGCTCTGTGCTCAGACCTGAGCCCAGCTCTTCTCGCCACTCCCATTACCTCCAAGTTATGAGACCACGGGCACATGACTTACCCTCTCTGCACCTTAGTTTCTTCTCTGGGCCTCTTCTGTGATTGGATAATATCCTAGAGCACCCAGAACTGTTCTGGCTCAGAGCCAGGGCTCAGAAAGGTCAGGAAGCACCCACTCCCCCTTTCTGCTTTTCATCTTGTCATAGGAGTCCTGCAATTTATAACCCAAGTCATGTGTTGGCCCTCCATAGGGATATTGGAATTTTAGGAATGGAGGTTTATATATTTGGTAACAGATCATAATTTTTCAGATGGAGGGAATGTCTGGGTCAAATTTCCAGTTTTCTGGAATTAATTCAGTCCATTAAGGTTGTGGCAAGAAAAGGTATCAGCTCCGCATCTCGCTGATACTAAAAGGATTATTTTGTCAATTTAAAGAACGCTGATAAACCAGAGAAAATTAGCTTCCTGAGGAAGAAATTCCTTGGGAATTTCTGAAGCCACAGCTCTTTTGGTTTCTTAAGGGCCAAAGTCTTAGATTCACAAAGACGGCGATGCAAGGAGGTTCTAGTTATACCTGCTGATTTCACGGGGATGCATGTCTCTGTCTCTCAGCCCCACTAAAGACGCGGCGTGTGTTAAGGGCCCAGAAAATCAGTCCTATAAGCTTGGGTTGCCCTCTGACATGTTATGGAACAGTCTGGCTCAAACCGTACAGGCAGCCATACCGTCCTGTGCCCACTCTGAATGACGACATCCTCCTAGGCACCTCGGACTTGAGCGGCCACCGTGTGCATGGCCTGGCCGTCCCAGGGCCCTCCCTTAGCACATGTGACTACAGGTCATTCTGCCCAAGATACTCTCTGACATATGGAGGAATTTGTTCCTTGAGGCAGTGGACACCACTCTCCATCCATGGCAAATGGGGAGCCTGCGTATAAGGACACCAGTCTCGTCATCTTTCAGGAAGATGGTTCTGGAAGGAATCTCACAGGGTTCTCAGGGGTTCTGGTAATGATGAGTAAATTAACTCTGTTGACAACAGAAGCGACCTCAGTGTCACACTTTTTGACTGGCTTTTCCTCCTTCTCTCTCTCTAGCCTTTCGCTCACTTTATCCTGGGACCTCCTCCCAGATAAATGTCCTTCATCCAAGTCCTCGCTTCAGGCTTTTCTTTCTGGGGAACCTGAACTAAACAGTCCTACCGGTACACTCCAGTTGAGAATAGATTACCGAGAGTTAGTGTCAGGTGTGGGGAAGGGTGGGGAAGCAGAGCAAGGGAAGAACGTATCCTCTGAAGTCTGTTACTGCTCTGGAAAGAGAGATCATCTCATTACCTGACAGTTTCTCTGAGGTCAGTGGGTACCAGCAGGGAGTCTTTTTTTCTGACTGCACATTTGTTTTCAGGACCATCCCAGATGCTGACTTCAAAAGCTTCCTGGTTTGTAATGTGCTGTATAAGACTTCTTTTGTTCTTTTCTGAGTGTCTCATTCCATTTAGGCAGGAGACACACAGAAGAACATCATTATCCTGGAAACGTCCTTACTGTCTCCTCCCTGCCCTGGTCAGGGGAGCTTGGGGGAAAGAGCCTGGCTCCCAAGGCCCAGCCTGTCTTGGTAGTCAGAGCCCTCACCCATGCCATCCTTCAGCACCATCACAGAATTCAGGCAAGAGCATTTGTCAGAACAAAAGATATCCCTGTAATGTGTGAGGTCGCAGGAACACATACACTGGGAAAAAGAGAAATGAATTATTTGACATCTACACACTGAAACAGAAAAACAACAAACTGTCAGGGAGGGACAAATATTTTTCTGGAAGAATTCGGCCAGTAGCACACATGAGAAACCCCACTCAGATCAAACACAGAGGCTCAGCTATCCAGGCTTTTTTTTTTTTTTAAATGTGAAATGAAACCTAGTTTTCAACAAAAAAATAGTAAAGATGGAAAAAAAAATTAAGATTGAGTTCTTGAAAAGGGGAGGGGCAAAGGCAAACGACATTTAATTGACAAAGCACACAAACAAAATTTGCATTTAGGGTGAGAATATGTTACTTCATGATTTGCATTTTCCAGATGATAAAGATTTCATGGAATTCTGACTTTTAAATGTTAAAGTTGCTTATGAGCCATGGTAATCTAAGACACACTTTTTTTTTTTTTTAAAGATTTTATTTATTTATTTGACCGAGAGAGATCACAAGTAGGCAGAGAGGCAGGCAGAGAGAGAGAGAGAGAGGGAAGCAGGCTCCCAGCTGAGCAGAGAGCCCAATGCGGGACTCGATCCCAGGACCCTGAGATCATGACCTGAGCCGAAGGCAGCGGCTTAACCCACTGAGCCACCCAGGTGCCCCAAAGACACACTTTTTTTTAAAGTTATTTTTAAGACATCTCCCCTACCTCATTTCAATGTCTCTAAAAGTTAGGGATGTCTCTTACAATTGATGTTAAGGAAGAACAGTGTCCACGTTTAAGTGTGAACATATTTCTTTCTTAATGGTATCCAAAAAATACAGGTATGTTCGACTCACACTCTGGTCTCAACTCCTGTCCTTTATGACTTCTGGAGCGGGAGGCAATTTTCTCCCCCGAGGTTTAAAGTGAGCATTACCAGTTCTCAGGAAGATGGAAGATGAAGCAGCCCAGACGGAATGGTCTAGAACAGATGCTAACACCTGGTTTTAAAGGGGTTTGTGTGTCAGACTGAGGAGTCAGGCTCCAGCGTCAGCCATGACTACTCATTCTTCTTCCACTGAAGAGAGACAAGAAATATTTGCTAGCTCCCCAAAAGAGGCCTCCAGATGCCACCTATCTTGTACTTGTTTCAACTTTTAAAGTATAGCATAATATGCATCATCCGTTCATGAAACTGCAAAAATATAAGTGTACGGTTTGAGGAACTCTTTTTGTAGCAGATATACCTATATAATCACCTATATAATAAATACCTATGTACCTATAATACCTATATACCTATATAATCACAGATGAACATATATAACACTATCACTGCCCCAGAAAAGTCCCGATGACCCTTTCAGTCCTCACCCCTACAAGGTGACCACTGTTCTGATTTTAACCATCAGAGGATAGTTCTGCCCATCCTGAACTTGTCTCCATCACCTCTGGCTCCTGGTCATGCACCCTTATGTCTATGAGGTTCTTGAGTATAATAGTAAGGTTTTTGTTTTTTTTTTTTCACTGCCACATAATACCCACATATATACCAAAATTTATCCATTTGTCTCTTGATGGGCTTTTGGGGTGTTCCTAGTTTGGGCTATTAGGAATAGTGTTTTGAACACCTGCTAAGTGTCTTTTGGAATACATACGTACAGAGGGCTTCCAGGCAGCTACAGGAGTGGAATTTCAAGGTCACAGGACACTCAGTGTGCAGAGCGTGAGGGTTTCAGTTGCTGCATGTGCTGGCCAACACTGGGTATTGTTAGTTGTTTTGTTTCTAAGCTATTTTGGCGTATGTCTGTGATAGCATTTTTGTATAACCCCTCTAACTTTAACTTTGCATTTCCCTGATGACTAATGACTTTAAAACCCCTTTTTTTATGTTTCGTGGTCGTTTGGACATCTTATTTTGTATGAGCCCATTAAAATTCATCACCCACTTTTAATTGGGTTATCTGCCCTTTTGTTACCGCTTTGTAGGCATTGTGAATGCTTTCTGGATAAATGCCCTCCCTAACAGACACACATATCATGGACAATCTCTCCACTCCGCAGCCTTTCTGCTTCCTCAGTGGTGTATTTCGAGCACAATTTTCTACTTTTAGTGAATCCAGTGTATTCCTCATCTCATTTACACACATAAGATATATGACTTATAATTTTTCTTTCCTTTTAAAGCCCATATCAGCTATTGTGGAGAAGGTTAGACTGCCCGTAAAAGAGAAGTGGAAAAAGGTTTCACCTTTTCTGGTTTCCGGATGATTTTTGAGACTAGTTCAGTTTCTTCCTTAAGTGTCTGGCTGAATCCACAGTGAAGTCCCCTGGCCTGGGGCTCTTGTAGGCCCCAGAGATGTCATTTAATAGATACTAAATAACTGAGATTTTTTTTCTTCTTTTGTGTTTGGTAAGCTTAGCTTTTATTTTTCGAGAGAATTTGTTGGTTCTGTTTAATTTTCAAATTGATTTTCACAAATGTATTCAGAGGGATGCTTTTCTTCTCTTTTTTATATTTGAAGGATCCCTAGTGATATATCTCCTTGTACATGCCTTTGATTGGTAAAATTGTGCCTGTTTCATCTTTCTTGGTTATCCTTCCTGGGGGTTTCTCAATGCATGGCCATTTTAAAGAACCCATCTGGAACTTTGTTGTATGCTTTCCTGTTTATATCTATTTACTTTTTAAGAATTGACTTATTTATTTATCTGAGAGAGAGTGAGCGCATGAGCACACAAGCAAGGAAGAAGGGGCAGAGGGAGAGAATCCCAAGCAGACTCCCCACCAAGCATGGAGCCCGATGTGAGGCTTGATCCCACAGCCCTGAGATCACGACCTGAGCCAAAATTATGAGTCAGACACTTAGCCAACTAAGCCACCCAGGCACCCTTATCTTTTTTCCGTGTTGTTATATGTTTATTATTTCCTTCCCTCTATTTTCTTAGAGGCAAATTTACCATTCTTCTTTGATTTAGGTCATTCCTTTTCAGCTTTCTGAATTACGCATTCATATGTTTCTCCTCTACTTCATCTGTGTCCCACAAGTTTCATGTTTTATTTTCATTCTATTGTATTCCAAGTATTTTCCATTATATCTTGGTTTTCCCATGGACTATTTCAAAGTATATTGGTTTCCAGACATGTGGGGATCCTCTGGTTTGCTTTTTGTTATTGATCGATTTCTGGTTTAAATCTGCAAAGGTCAGTACACATATTCTGTATGATTTCCATTTTTTGGTGTTTGTTGAGAGGTACTTTATGACCAGCGTATGATATATTTATACCTAGTTCCTGTGTGCTTGAAAACAAAAGTATATTCCGAGGTCTTTAGGTTTAGTGTTCTACTCATGCTATTAAGATTTTCACGATCCTTATGGACATTTCGACTGCTCCATTGCCCACTAAGGGATGTGTTAAAACTTCTAGCTATGATCCTGAGTTTTTCTATATCTACCATTAGTTCTGCTTTATATATTAGTTTTGTTTTATATTTGCGATTGGATGCCTCCAGATTTAGAATTGTTGTATCTTCCAGTCTTATGGTTTTATAATTGTGAAATATTCCTTTTTATCTGTAGTAATCTTCCTTTAACACATATATCCCCTGATAATAGCATAGCCACACCGTCTTTCTCTTGGTTAACATTTCAGTGGTAAATATATTTAAATTCTTTCACTTTTTCTCTTTCTGCATCCTTACATCAAGCTCTTTCTGACTGAAGCAATATAGAGCTGTTGTTTTAAGACACAGTCTAACAATATTTGCTTTACCCCAGAGTGTTTATCAATTTGTGTTCCAGGGTCCTCCTCTGGACAGATCCCGTGTGCATTACCCTAATGCAAGTCTGTCTTCTGACATGTAAGAGAGAGGCCAGAAATGAGGACACAGAGAGAAGCAAAAAGGTGCAGAAAGGAACACGGAGGCCTTGTGACATCTGTTGAGTCGCATAGTAAGCTGATGACCCCCACTCAGGAAGTTACAGGGAAAGCCAGAACTCCCCACCCTGGGCATTGTCCCTCCATGCGCCATGCCCATCATCTGTGGTCACCCTCTCTTTCCTACCTATATGGTCCGGGCACTGCTCTAAGAACTTCACATGTATGATCTCATTCAATTCTCATATGAACCCCAGGAGGTGAGTTCTATTTTTATTCTCTTTTCACAGACAGAAAAAGTTAAGTCTTACAAAGGTAAAAAAAGGATTTGGCACAAACCACAAGGCGGATGAATTCCAGAGCTGGGAGTTAAACCCAGAAAATTTGACTCCAGTGTCTTAGGTATAAAATGTCTTAAGTACAAAAGTTTTTTGGCATTTTCCACTAGGTTTCTTATATGGAAAGAAAAATTAGGATATTTTTAGACCTTGGCCCAACATGTACAACCCATTTACTTCCCCAAATACTCTTTTATAAAATGTGTATTTTATTAATAATTGCTGATGATCTGTCTTTTCCATTGTTCTTATTTAAAGTTTTATTTCTGAAAGTTCCATCCTCGCTTTTCTTAATGTTCTTAAATGTTTTATGGGTCTTCATTGCATATTTTCTATAAAAAATATGGATTGTGGTTTTCTGCCATGTGTGGCAGGATTCAGGAAGAGATGAAAATATATGAGCCTGAATTGTTAATCTTACATCTTATTTCTATAGGGTGCTGTGCTTTTTCTTGCCAAAGAAATGTTGACAGTTTGAATTTATAACAATGCATTCAGAAACCTGGAGGTTTTATAACAGAAAATAATGTATCATTAGGCACTCTGAAAGGATAATGAGGCATTTACTACTTCTTGCTCATTTTGGTAAAGGTTTCGAGAAATAAACATTAACTCGTATGGACTTGGCATATGGGTCATTCATGAATTAAGCAGAGAATGCATGATATAGTTAGCTGCTTGAATGATTTCTCCATAAATTATTCATGTTTCTAATTTATCTGACCATTTTCCTTCTCTTACAATATCTGAATTATTCTCATTTCCACAAGACAGGATTGCATTAGCATCACAAAGACAGAGTTAACCAATAAATAAATAAATAAATAAATAATAAACAAGAACACACACACACACACACACACACACACACACACACCAAAAAACCCCTAACTGGTTGACCAAAGAAGCCATAGTCTAAACAAATCAAAGAAACACAGAAGTGTTAGAGTTGTATCCCTCCAGGAGAAACAACCCAATTTGGGGTTTTAGTCTCCCTCAGAAACTTGAATACGTCATTCTTAATGAGATGATAAATAACCGTGGCAGGGTCTAGAAGGTCAATCTACAGCTATGTTGATGGAGGTAGAATGAGGCTCACATCTGGTGGTTGTGGTCAATAAGGAGAGATATCCCAAGAGATCTCACTTCAAAGTGGCAACCCTAGCATGCTGATAGAGGGCCCAGAGCATTTTAATGAGACCCAGATTACAGAGTGTCCCCCCGCCCCATTTTTTTTTATTTCTTTTCAGCGTAAGAGTATTCATTGTTTTTGCACCACAACCAGTGCTCCATGCAATCCATGCCCTCTCTAATACCACCACCTCATTTTTAGTTATGTGACCTATAAGACTCGTCAGCATATCATGTTTCTGTAGTGTCATTTTCGCCGTGATTAATTACAAATATCAAAAAAAGAAATCCGTAGCAACTAGTTCACCTGTTGGCATTTAGCATGTGTTTGGCTAAAATAGACATTATTAAATATATTTATTATTAAATAATAAGTCAATTGTTCCCCTACTATCACAAATCCTAATCTGGTTCTCATTACAGTTAAGTCTATAGTAACTGTTTATACCTACTGAAAGATAGGTGTGGAAGAGACCATATTCTATTTTTTAAAAGATTTTACTTATTTTAGAGAGAGAGAAAGAGTGCACATTGGAGGAAGGGAAGAGGGAGAGAGAATCCCTAGCAGACTCACTGCTGAGCACAGGGCCCAACACAGGGCTTGATCCCAAAACCCTGAGATCATGACCTAAGTTGAAACCAAGAGTTGGATGCTTAACGGACTGAGCCACCCAGGTGGCTCCCAAGACCATATCATTTAAGTGAACATGGAGGGATAAGCAGCTTACTTTGTGGGAGGCTCACAGTACTGATGGGGAACAGTCACGGGTGAAAATGACAAAGCCAGTTGGGGGCCAATTTGAATGCTGCTCAGTAGGCATGAGAAGTCCCTGGTAGTCTTTGAAGGGAGAATGATACATTCCAGCTGTTCTTGGGGAAGACAGACCAGCAGTAATAGGCATGTGGGCTGGGTCACAAGGCAAGAGAAGAAGTCAGCCTTAATAGAGATTCCTTTCATAATGCCCTGTCATAGGACAGATAAAAGGATATGATGCCTAAACCAATTGTTGCTGTTGCAATGCAGAACAGTAGAGGGGTAAAAACCACCTGGAAGGGGTGCTTGGGTGGCTCAGTCACTTAAGCGTCTGCCTTCAGCTCAGGTCATGATCCCAGGCTTCTGGGATCGAGCCCCATGTCAGGCTCCCTGCTCTGTGGAGTCTGCTTCTCCCTCTGCCCCTTCCCCTGCATGTGTGCCTCCCGCCCCGGCGCTGCCCACCAAATAAATAAAATCTTTAAAAAAAAAAAAAAAAAAAAACCTGGAAAAGAGAAAGAATGAGAAATGCCACTGCCCCCTCAGGTTATGGTACATCAAAGAGAAATCTAAGTTGTGAGCTTGAGGGCCTGGGAAGACAGAGATGACATCACAAGAAGCAGAGACTGCAGGAATGTGAGTTTTAGAGGTTTATGAGAGTAAGTTCACACAAACACACACAAACACAAACACATCTTGAGAGGCAAGGAAAATATACAGGTGGAGATGCCTTAGAGCAGATGGGGATGAAGAACTCAAGGTCAGAAATGGAGCCAGGAAACTGCAGACATCGTAAAGAGGGGATATTCAAAGCCACCAAGTTGCATGAGATCGTCAGGAGTGATAGAAAACAGCAGAGGAGAATTGAAATAGAAAACTGATGGGTACCTCCCAGGGCAGGAAGAGAAAGAAGAGGAGATAGAGGGGGAAAATATAAGGGGTTGCCGTATACAGAAGGAGTGGGAGAACAAGGATAGTACAGTGTCTTTGAAGGCAAAGGAGAGAGAATTTCAAAATTACCAAACGCTGCGATGGGAATGCAGAATGGTCCTGCTGCTGTGGGAAACAGTTCGGTGGCTCCGCAAGAAGTTAAACATAGGATTACCATATGGCCCAGTAACCACTCCTAGGTATAAATATGAAAAGACTGAAAACCAGTACTTAAACAAACACTGCACACGAATGCTCGGAGCAGCGCTGTCCACAGCAACTGAAAGGCGGATCAGCCCAAACAGCCGTCAGCGGACGGACGGACGGATCAACAGCTCAGGAACAAAGTACTGCTGCTCAGCTGCAGAGAAAAATAATGAAACCCTGACACCGCTACAATGTGGACAAAGCTTGAAGACCTCACGCTAAGTAGAAGAAGGAAGTCACCATATTGCATGAGTCCATTTAGGTGAAATATCCAGAACAGGTAAATTATCAGAAATGAAATGTAGATTAGTGGTTGTGAGGACTGGGGATGGGGGTCGGTGTGAGGATCAAGTCCTCGACGAGAAAGACGGCTTTTGGAGGAATGATAAAGTATTTTGGAATTAGAAGTGGCTGGTGGTTGCACAACATCATGGATTATTAAAGGTCATGACTATGTTCACTTCAAATGGTTAATTCCATGTTAAATGAATTTCCCTTCAATAAAATAAAACTTAAAGAAAATAAAAAATAAGTTGCCAAATGCTTCAGAGAATTCGAGAGGGCTTAGGGCTAAGAAAAAGTTTAAGGAAACCCACTAGCTCAGTTTCAATGACTTTCCAAAGAGAACAATTTCCCCCAAGTGTTGAGGGTGGGGGCCCCATCTTGGAACGCTGGGGTGTGAACTTGTGATGAAGTAGAGAGGTTGAGTGAAGACTATGCTTTCAAGAAGTTGGGTGAAGGGAAGGGCAGTGATAAGAGACGCAGCGGCTTGGGAGAAATTTGTTCAATCTGGGGAGATTTGAGCGTGTTTGAAGAGGGGGAGGATTCAGAGAGCAGGAAACAACGGAAGGTATACCAGAGAAAAGGCAGTGCATGATGACAACAGAAGTACAAAGAAGGGGCTTCCAGAGCACAAGTGAAGGGATGTATCAAAGACGCATCCTTCCTCTGCGAGAGAAGGAAAAGACTAGAGGTGGGTAGAGATGCAAGAAGGACTGGGAAAGCTCAAGCTAGAGGAGAAACTTTATACAGCGAGAAATGCAAGGCCAGCTACAGGAAATTGTAGGCAGTGGGGTAGGGCTTGCTGCTTAGGACACATGGGAAAGTCTTGGAGTTGTGCTCAAGGAGATGAACCATAAATTAAAGGTGAACAATAGAGAAGTGGTCAAGACAAGAGTGTGCAGAGAGGGAGTTGCTCTGGCTCCGTAAGAGTGAATGCCTCATCAACCACGTCCTTTCCACCTCCCCTCCCCTGCCTTCCGGAAATCTGTTTGCCTACAAATGGGGCGTCACATCCATACAGACTGGTATTGCCTTGCTAATTGCAGCCCATCCTCACAGATACTTGAGTTGGTTTTGAATCTTGAGTCTATCACCCAGTTAGGATCCCAGAGCTCCGAAGAGTAATACCCTAAAAACCATGTCTTCATATTTTTATTTCCATCGCTGGGGATGAACTCAATCAGCCAGCACCATTGGCCACATGCATAGAAACCATTCTCTTGGCCGACTGGATTACCTCTCAGGACTCTGGGTTGTAGCTCTTAACCCATCTCAATTTACCTCACTAGTATTTGGTAATAATACTCAGTTCATATTTCTCTATCTTGACCCCAAAAGGCATCAGATGTTTTCTTCAATGCTTTTTTGAAGATTCTGAGCACAAAGCATGGCTCCAAAATATTCTAGGTGTAGGACTATGGACAAGTCAAGGTCTTTGCCTAGTCTTACTCTGTTCATCTGTAAAATGCAGGTAAAAGTAGCTATTTCATAGAGTTTCTGTAAAGATTAAATGACTTACTATAAGAAATGCACTGAGAGGGGTGGCTGGCACCCAGTTGGAGCTACATAAATGCTGGCTGTGATCAGCATTATTAACATCAAGAGCCATTCCATTTCTGCCGTTTGTTTACTCATTCAAAGCGAGTGTTTTCAGTGCCAGGTATTATGGTAAGTGCTAGATTCAGAGCAGTGAGCAACTCAGTTACAGCTTCTATCCTTATGGAGCATATGATTTTATTTTACCTTATAAACCAACACCAAAATAGTAAGACTTACACAGAATCTGGAAAAAAAAAACATGGGGGGGATTACTATTATTTTTATTTTCATTGATATTTTCTTTGATTCAGTTTCTGGATCTTTTTCGTAACTTTCTTTTTTGCTTCTTAACAGAAAATATTATCCAAAGATCTGAGTGAAAGAGGAAGTCATGAGAAAACAAGGCAAAAAGACTGATGGTCACGCTCTTACGGCTTAGGCTCTGCTAATAAGCTCCAAATTGAATAAGAAACTTGGAGTAAAAAAGGAGTTGACCTTCAATTATGTGTGTTAACTGGGGTTTGTAGAATGGACAGTGAAAGGAAGAAAACAATGCATCCTGATTCTCTGTCTTAAATCTCCTAGCCCCGACTTGAGAAAAAACAGGGGCACGCGCAGACTTCTGGTGAGAGTGCTGGGCGGGGGGCAGCCTTCGGAAATATCATGGTTAGGTTATTCAGATCATTCCGTGAGTCTCTTGGAGAACCAGCACTGTTTATAGCTCCGTGACTTCAAAGGAAAAGGTTGTAAAAAGTTGCTATCAACAGAAGCCCAATTTTCCTGACCTATGGAGGGGCCGGTTGACAGTGCACACCTTTTGTCAAAAGGATTTGCTGCAAAAAGATGGAAAATTAGAGACTACCTCATCTCCATAGAGAGCTGGGAGGCAGGAGAAACTGTGTAGACATCGGCGGAAGGGAGAGCCCCCTGTTGGATCTTAGGGCCCATTTTCTCTTACTGGAGGAGACATTGAACCTAAGGGAAGATCCCATGTTGCTCCTTCTGAATTATAAGAAGACAGGAGGGAAGTCCCTGGGGCCAGCGGGGTCAGAGCAGTGAGCTCAGTCGAACCTAAGGCTGACTCTCATTCATGGAAGATATTTTTCCATTCATGGAAGATCTCAAATTTTTTAAGCCCTTTTGGTCTTGGGCAGCCCTGGAATGTTTGTCTTACTCCATCCCATGGGGGACTCTGTTTAAAGGCCTCCCCAACTGGCCGTGTTCACCAGTCTAGAGCCTGAGACTTGGCCAAGAGCCTTAAGATGCCATCTTTGTCAGCATGTGAATTTTCTCTGCTATGTGTGAGTCCACAGATATGTCAAATTCTGAGACTGTATATGGGGTATTACTTAAAGCTCTTTTTTTTTTTTTTTTAGAATTGATCTTTTTTTTTCATGTAGAAAAAGAAGAGCAAGTGTTAACAAAAATCTATTTTTTTTGTAAAAAATTCATTATGATGATATAAAAAACATATTTGGATGGCTACACACACATGATATTTGTTTTGTGACTGTTGCTATCTCTTGTCTTATTAAGACAGAAGAAAACGTCCAGCCCTCCCGGACCCCGGGAGGATGTCGGTGCTCTTGGCATTGTTGTTGTAGCACCCCCAGGGGGGACAGGCCTGGGCAGTTCTATTTCTGTTAACAGGATCCAGGTTTGTTAACAAACCCTGATGAGATTAGACTGTGGGCACAGGTGGAAAATGCTTCCTGTTTGTCTGTGTGAAACCCTGACACCACACTTGGCTTTGCCCGAAACAATCGAGTCAAAGGTCAAACAGCATCGATAGTGTGTCCCAAAGGGAGTTGCAGCCCTCCCATTTATCTGGAACTCAGCCCCGCCACAGAGATCAGCAGCCCACAGGCATCTACCCATCTCGGGTGGATGAGAGGAGAGGGGTGACCGGAGCCATAAGGCTCTTCTTTGATATTTTTTTCCAAATGTTCAGGCTTCTGCCTTAACAGTTTGGGTGAAGACCCTATCATCTGACAGACCCAAGTGCTGGGGATGGAATGAACAGGACGTCGTCTCCCTGTTCCTTTGCTCCCTAATTTTCGAGTATTGAGACCAAAGAACTAAATGGAGACAAGCTATGGTCTGTATCAAGGGCTGTGCGGAGTTTTTTGTCTGTTTCAATCAGAAATGAGAACCAGGCTCTCACAGAGTAGCCTAGAGGCATTTACATTTGGAAATATTGCTCTGTTTCTATTAGGTTCTGTTTCCAAAGGTTCTATTCATGAGGAAAGTTTCAAAAACGTGTCATGACAACACGTGTCTTGTCCACCTACCTAAGATGTCCTCAAAATTCTCATTTGTTTTTGCATTTTTATTTTTATTTTTTATTTTTTAACGGTTTTATTTATTTGTTTGAGAGAGAGAGGGCATGAGTGCGGGGAGGGGCAGAGAGAGAGGGAGAAGCAGACCCCTGACAAGCGAGGGTCCCGACATGGGGCTCGATCCCAGGACCCTGAGATCATGACCTGAGCCGAAGGCAGCCGCTTAACGGACTGAGCCACCCAGGCATTGCTCGCTTCTGCATTTGTAAAAAACGTTTCTAATCACTTTGAACTTCCCTGTGCCATTTCATCTCTGAGGAGCGTGGCCACGGCGACAGAGCCGCGGTGACCAGGTATCCCCACGTGCCAGCTAAGAGGGGCTTTGAAAAGAGGTGGTCACCCCAACGTTTACACTTAGAACACACTCGTACTTGATTCAGGGAAGTAAGATGAGACGGGGAGCCCAGGGCAATGTGATTCTGTCATAGTGTCTTATTCCTTCCAGGAGGCCAGGTGAAAATTTATCTCTGAGGATTCTCCGTTGCTTTTACTTGAAAAGGCCCAAGCAGCGGTCGGAAGGCAAGCTGCGGCTTGAACCCGGGACCCAGGGAGTCACTGCAGATCGGAGACCTGAGGGCACCGCTTGACCAGCTCTTGGACCCGAGACCCACGCTCCTACTGGTTAGAGTCTCAGTTTCCTGATTCATCAAACACCAGTAACACCATCTGCTTTGAGCCCCTGTCATGAGGAACAAGTCTATAGGATGTGTGTGGAAACAACCTTTTAAATCATAATTAAAAAAATAAATAAATGTATGGCATTTTCCCCAGACTCTAGGACCAAGAAGGTGAATGAGCTAGAGTCTGAGATAAAAGGAACCTGTGGCTGAGAAGACATGTACACTTGGGAAACCTCGTGCTGTTTCCCAAAGCTTCTTTCTCCAGAGATTCTGTTCATGAGGGAAGTTTCTGAAAAGTGTCATGACAACACAGGTCTTGTCCACCTACCTAAAATTTCTTCAGGAGTTTTGCTCAGCTCTGCATTCAGTTTTTTTTTTTTTCTTACCATTTTTAATTTTTTCTATGTCATTTCATCGTCTTTATAGGAGAATAGAAAAGCGCCAGTTTTGTTGTAAATGTCAGTATTACCAAAACAGCAGTGACTGCAGAGAATCAGAAGGCCCAGGCCCAGGTCCCCGCTCTGCTGCCTGCTGTGAATGCTGACATGAGCTCAAGTGCTCCCCCGACCTGGGCTCCTTCCACATCTGCAGGGTCGGAACCGGACCACCAGCGGCACACGTCGGCTATGAGGGTCAGAGAAACAGACGCGTGCTTGGGGCGTCTAAGACCGTGCCCTAAAGGTGGTAGGCACTCAGCAAGTGATTCTTTCCATCCCTCTTTCAAAATACATAAATGTCTGTGGGGAAGAAACCCTGTCTCACTGGAAGACATTTTCCACCTGTGGCGAGTAAGCACTTAAAAATCTACGTTAATCTACATTAAGATGTGCTGTAAGTGGAAAACATACACGGAATTCCAAAGGTTTAGTATAAATAGGAAAATATAAAAATTGCATAAATAATGTTCACATTGCTTACTTGTTGACATGGTAACATCTTAAAGAAATGATATATTATATATTTTGGGTTTTATATATATGTTGGGTTAAACTCTCTGTCTCTCTGGCACACACACACAGACACACAGAATCTATGTTTATGAAGTTTAACTCCCCATGTGTATATTGGGTGTGTGTATGTATGTGTTACTATAAGGAAACTTAAAATTACATATGTGGCTCACATGGTTTTCCTGTTGGGCCGTACTGCGGCACTACCATGAAATCTTGAGTTTTCACAAGCCAAAAGGAAACTGTTTAGTAAGGTAGACTTTCCATGGGATCAGTTACTTTTCCCCAAGCATTTTAATTAAAATTAATCTTCAGGGACGCCTGAGTGGCTCAGTTGGTTAAGCGGCTGCCTTCGGCTCAGGTCATGATCCCAGTGTCCTGGGATCGAGTCCCACATCGGGCTCCTTGCTCGGCAGGGAACCTGCTTCTCCCTCTGCCTCTGCCTGCCTCTCTGTCTGCCTGTGCTCGCTCACTCTCTCTCCCTCTGTCCCTGACAAATAAATAAATAAAATCTTTAAAAAAAAAATTAATCTTCAGTATACAGTTTTCTTAGTTCTGACCCACAAAGCAATCTGTTATATACTTAAATTAATGAATCAAAGGATGTCTTTTTATCTGTATTTGAATAGTATCCTGGAGCTAAGAATCATAAACAGAACAATTTAGGCATGTGTCAAAATGTACCAGCCTAATACCTTATTCTTGGATCTGTACCATAATTTTCACGCTACATATTTTCCCTAATTTGGGCAACAGTCTAATGGACACATTCTCCTAATAGTAATGGGGAGGCTTTTGCCATGCGGAGTGATCCTACGCGGGGTTCTGAAGTTACCACACGTGTTAAATCAGAGCCTACCCACAGCTTTACCAGGGGCCATAATGGCCACTGCAAATGGCGAGATTGGTTCTCCACTGTAATGGTCGTAAAACACATTTCATGGGAGCGAGATCGATACCGTGGACCTGCTTGACAGACTCCAAGCCACTCCCAGTCAATGTGATAAGATCTTGCAACAAGGCAATTTCCATAAGCTGGTGGCTCGATTTCTCAGGGATGGTTTAAACAAACCAAGTCAAGTTCCCTCTGCGGGGCATGATAGGGGCCCGGGAGGTTGGATGGTGTAAGGCCCCAAGCAAACGGGGACTGAAATGGGTGGCTCCGAGTTGATAAAACTGGAGTTTATCTCAGTAACACATGTGCAAAAATATTTTAGTCTAGAGCATGTGAGATCAGGAAAGATGGGCGAGAAATGTACAGGGGTTACAGCAACTGCCTGAATAGTTCCGTTAAGAGTCAACAGCCTGTGACTGAGACCCTCTGGTAGCACCAGGCTAGGCATGATATTCAAAAAATCTCTTGTGGGGGCTCCTGGGTGGCTTAGTGGGTTAAAGCCTCTGCCATTGGCTCAGGTCATGATCCCAAGGTCCTGGGATCGAGCCCCACACCGGGCTCTCTGCTCAGCAGGGAGCCTGCTTCCCCCCCGCCTCTGCCTGCCTCTCTGCCTACTTGTGATCTCTGTCTGTCAAATAAATAAATCTTTAAAAAAAATCTTTCGTGCACCCCATGCTGGCATCTAAACAAGGCTGGGTATCCATATAGCGCCTGCTTCACAGATGAGAAAACCACCTCAAAGGGTTTAGGTGACTTTTCAGAGTCACATGATGGGCAAGTATTAAATGTGTGATTAGATCCCAATTTGGGATATAATCTAATCTGTCATTCTGGGTCTGCTTTCATATCAAGCACAGCTCAGCTGAATGTCACAGAGCACGCACATGTGCGGGGACAGTAGGATCCCAGCCGCTGCTTTGGAGCCCCCAGACCCTCAGACCTGCGAGGTGCGCAGCGCGTGGACCCGAGACGGCGCGCAGTGGAGCCACAGCCCTGATCCCCAGCGGGGCTGAGGTACAGAATGAGCACTGTACAGCCTCGGCACCTGGGCCGTCAGTGGCATGTTTTATATTTTTATCTTAAACATTCAAAACAAAACAACTATTTCCTCCCAAGTTGTTCCTTCTTCTGATGGCTCCTTTTATCTTTTGGGAACGAATTCCATCCTAATTCTTGACACTGGATTAGGAGTTAAAATTATGTCTTTTAAATGAAGAGTTCCTAGTGACGGTGAGCCACCAAGATAAACAAGTCCTATACCTTCACCTTCTTCATGTCTCTCATGACTTTCTCTATCCGTTTCACTTTGGGGGGAATGTTTTATATGGCAAAAAAGGGGGGGGATAATTTTTTTTTTTTTTTTTACATTTAATGAAGCAACTTCATTCAGAGACCAGTTTCCCTTTACTGAGAACACCACGTACGGACTTCTAGTGAACAGGCGTGAGTTGTGCATAATTAACTTCTAAACGCTGCCCAGTCTCTTGGTGTTTATTAAGTGGACCTGTAGAAATGAAGAGTCCTGGAAGTCAAGTCAGCATTTCACACCCAGTGGACACCTGAGAGTGAAATGGTAATGATGTAAATTCACGTGGGAGTCTACATGCCCTCCAGTGTGTAGACCAAATAGAATTTGGTCCTGATGGGCAGGTGAGGGAGGGCTGGGTGGTCTCGATTTGCCAGGCTCATTTGCCGAGCATTTATTATCATCTGGCTTGACGATACAGCGATGAAGAATGACCGGCATGGTCATGGCACGTACTTTGTGCTGGGCACTGTTCTAAATGTGTTGTGCATATTTACTCATTTAATCCTCATGACATCTCTAGGAAGTTGATAATGTCATGAACCCATTTTGCAGCTGAGGGAACTGGAACAGAGGGGATAAGTATAGGCCTGGGAACCAAGGCATCATGGTCCCTGAGTTCAGGAGTTCTGAACAGAGACGGGCACCAGCACAAATCAACTGGGCAGTTAAAATTTAGTGGTATGATCGGAGAGCCAGGAGGGGTTCTATGAGGAACATGAAGGAAAAAAAAAAAAAACACTTAATGATCTGGGGGGAACAGACAGAGAGGTGTCCCTAAGGGAGGGAAATCTTGGTGGGTCCAGAAATATCAAAGGAAGTAGCCATGTCCGTTGGTGCTGGCCACACAGCAAGGGAACCTAATCCAGACAGAGGGGCAGCCAGCATGAATGGGAGGGCGAGCTTGGCCAGTTCAAGAAACCATGGTGGTTTGGTATTGGAGTGAGGGGCCCAGAGTTCAATGCAGAGAGTAGTGTGAAAGGTGTCATACATTCTATTCGGACATTTGTTCAAAAGACATTCAATAAACACCAGCTATATGTCAGGCGCTGTCCTGGGTACCAGGGATAGAGCCTTGGACACATCAGAAAAGAACCAAGTAAGGAAGGAAGAAAGGAAAGGAGGGAAGAAGGAAATAGGAAGGAAACAGACTACATTCCAGCTTCCGGGGAGCTTATACAGTCTTATTGGGGATCAGGGAATCCGAAATAAATGCATAATTTTCAAACTGAGAAGGCCACGAGGGAGCAGAACCATTGGTACCAAGGGAGACCCTCCTTTGGCACAGGGAGCAGGGAAAGCTCTTGGAGGGCAAGCATTTCAGCAGGTCAAGCCCCTTACAGGTGAAAGGAAGCAGACTTGAGGGAAGGCTGCAGAGACCAGCCACGCTAGATAGTGACGGGCCTTTCCAGACATTTGTGAAGGCTGCATAATATTATCCCAGGGCCCAGGAGGGCTGATGAGCAAGGTCCCAGTTAAGCAAGGAGTAAAGTGATCAGATCTGCACTTAAAACGCAGCCCCAGTGTGAGAGCTGGCTCCAAGCCTGCAGCCCGCAGGGGACCACACCTCTCCCTGCTTTAGCATCTTACATCTCCTGCTCTGTTCTTGAGGACTCAGCCGTCCTGGGTACCGAAATTCTACAGCTGCTTAGAGAGTGGACGCCCACATTTCAAGACGAGCCTGGCGAGCACAGTCTCTTTCAGTTCTCAGATTGGAATTCAAAGTCAATTTCTCCATTCTCCCTGATGTTCTTACTTCCCAGCTTGGCCTCATCCAGTTCTGTAACCGATGTCAGTATTCCTTGCTATAATCTACAGTCACCGAAGCTACAATTTCCTCAGTCAGAAAGAAAAACTAAATGCAAAGATGGCTTTAAAAAAACATCTTTATGCTAGACGTGAAGTTGGGATGGATGAGTCCCATCTGTACAGCAGGGGAGACACCTCTGTAGGAATGAAGCAGAGTGTGCCCATATCAACCCTTGGAGGCCTCTGTCCAAAGTAGAAATAGACAAATAAAGGCGAGTACTCTGCTGTCTTCCTGTTCACCGCTGTCTGGCAGGGAGGGACAGCAGACTCAGGGTGGACAAACTACCATCTGTCCGGACATAGCATCGTGAGTGGAACTCATCATGACCTTCCCCAGGCTAGAAACCCATCCAGGAAGCATGGTAAGCCTTGGCCTTTCCATACCCATCCCACCTCCCCTCTCAGATCACGAGGGACTAAGGCGGTCCTCTGCCCTCTCCCGTCTACAGCGGCCTTACACTGCCCATAGAGACAGGTCCTAACTCCTCGGAAGCCCATTCAAAATGCAGAGGCAGCTTGGGAGTCTATAATAAAGCTAGTAACAACAAGATTTCACAGGTCGAGACTTTCCAGGTGGAAGGGGGTCCAGGCAGCAGGTACAAATAAGAGAGACACATTGTGTTATTAAAGATCTGAGCTCTAGTGACTACCACAGAGCTGGGCCTTACTGGGGTTCCGTTCATCTTCGAGAGTCCTTCCTTCCAAAACACAGTGGTGTGAAATTAGCCACTGCGATACGGCTCTGTGGTTACCCCAGTGCCCTTGCTGAACACACCTTCTCTTTCTTCCTTCACTTTCACTTTCTCCTCCTGCCCTTATTCTCTGCCTTCTGTCTCCCGGGCTCAGTGAGGTCACTGAACCCCCAGTACCTATTCTTTCTTGAGAGGTTCCAATATGGCACCATTGTCGGGATAAGTCACCTGGTGTTCTGGGCAGTGCCCAACAGAATGATTCTGTGATGCAGACTGTGCTTACCCCCATCTCACAGAGAAGGGTGTTGAGGTTTAGGGAGTTGGCTGGCTCGTCCCACATCACAGTCATAGGTGGTGGAGTGGAAATTTGAAACCACTTGAGTTCAACACCATAGCCAAAGCCCTACCACTATACTGTTCTCCCCCTAAGTGTTTACCCTAAGATCTAGTCCCATATTTTCTATCATCTCTATCAGGACATCCCTAGAAGGCACCAACTCAACACATCCAAACCTGGCAAATCGAGCACCTTTCCTGACCACCCGTTTTCTGACTGGTTTCTTCCATTGCTACCATATGGCTCTGACTTGTGCCAGCTGGTCACTTGGCTGCACATAGTAGGGCCTCCAAAATACCAAACAAATATCTCTTAAGAACTGTGTTCTCCTTGGAGGGATTCTCTGGCTAGCTATTTATTTTTTCCCTATCTTTTTTTTTTCTTTTTAATTTTTTGGGACTTTTTATTACAGACACATCTGGGCAGCTTCACAAGGCCTATTTTCAAACCTCATGAAATTACCAGAGGCAGCAGGTGAGGGCCCTTCTCTGCTGGGGTCTGACAAAGTGAGTGGTCCAGCAGCCTCCACCAGGCTTTGCAAGAAGCTGTCAATGGCAGCCAGGCTTTGCGGACAATGGGCTCTAACAGAGGGGGCCTGGCCGCCAGGAGGGGTCTCTCAGGGACTCAAGAGGCCAGTTCTTCAAGACCGAGTCTCTGTATTGAACCTCATGTCTCAGAGCCTCTCAAGGTGGAGTCTGTCCTGGGAAGGGTCCAGAATTCCCTCCGTTCTGCTTTAAGCAGGACAGACAGTATGACACTGTCTGTCCTGGATTTAAAGATGAGCCATGAATCATGATGAACGATGTCCGTCTGAACACATCCCATCCCCCACGCAAACCCCCGTACGTGAATCTCTGTGCTATTTACTTGTTTCTAAGAAGCACTTTGTGCTACACATCCCAGCAATTTTGTTACTCTAGATATTTATCAAGTCATTTATATCACAAGTTAGAGAGATGCTGTGAAAATGACCATGGCTGAAGAGAAAAGAGAAAAGCTTGCTTTTGTGGTGCTAGTGGGTTTCCACACTGGATGTATTCATCAATACCCTGTTTTCTTTGAAAATATTAGTGGCACTCTGTAGATTCACTTTTTAGCTTGCTATCTACCCTTAACTCTTAGACTCCCAGATATGAAGGGAAATTGTGGGGTCTGTCTGGTCCAGGCATGGCGAATACATTCCATCCCTGAAAATATCTGTGAATGATCAATGGATAGTAGCTTCCAGAAGCACTGTGTTGGGAGCGATACTCAGGTCAAGCCAGGGATAATTAGCCATATCTGCCATGAATATGGTGACAGAATGGGGCAATGCACCTGCCACTTATTAGCTGTCCCAGACTGCTTCGCCCCACCAGTCTGCAGATGAAGGAGTTTGATGATTCTTTCAAGATCACACAGACCATCTCTATCTCTGCTCCTGGGCTGTAGAATCAGTGTTCGCGCCACTCCCACCATCCACCGCTGAACAAAATTAGCAGATAAATCAAGGTTATGGGGAGCGTGGCAGATGGAGAAGGCGGCAAGAATCAACGCTTTGAAAAATTGGCTAAGAGCAGACCATGGAGCAGGAGCAAAGGCTCCCAGCCACACCCAGTTGGGGACACACCATTATTATTGCCATTGTTTTGTCTGGGTTTTGTAGTGTGACTTTCCTTTCATCAAGAAACCACAGAGTCCTTAAACTCTTGATGAAGGATGGGTAGGTGAGTCCACGGTAGCAAAAGTCTCTGGATGACACAATCGGGAAGTCTAAAGGGCATTCTTAAAGTGTGTCAACCTGTGCACAGGTACAAGGATCAGCATACGTGTGCATCTAGAAAGGAACAAGCACCAGGGCATGGCAAAGGAGCGGTGCCATATGCAACGGCGGCCTTGCGACACAAGTCAGTGGGCCGCCGTGCTCCTGGCCTCTCCAAGCACCATTCCCCATCCTCAGACAACAGCACGCTAATTTACTTCGAGTAACTACCTATCTTCCGCTGTCCGACTGTATGTCTTAGGTGGGGCTGACTCTACCCTGGCTTCAGGATAAGACCAGGGACTCAGACTTAGCCAACTAGAGCATCGCTACCCAGTGGACACAGTGACTGGTTCGAGGGTGGACGCATGGAGCCAGTGAGATTTGATTTCAAGCGTTTGTTGGCATTGTCAGGAAGAGGAGCTCTCCCAGGGGACCTGAGGCTGGGAAAATGAAGTAGAGCTTCTGAGATCTGCACATTGGAAGGCAGAGAGGGATGTGACTGTCTAAGAGTGAAGCCAACAGAAAGAAAGCAGAACCACAGCAGGGGCAGGGATCAAGGCAGACGGCATATCTGGGCACTGTTACACAGCCACGCCAGAAGGCAGAATTATCCTGAGATATTTGCCGCATTAGCCAATATGTTTTCACGTACTACTCCTGCCCTGATAGTTATTTGAGTTAGGTTTTTGTCATTTGCAGCAACAAAAATGTCTTGGCCAATAAGAAACCAAAGAACCATTTTCCGCATAAGACGTCCAGACCCCGGCATTCCCCTGTGGACCCAGTTTATCCCAAACACCGGTGTTACCTGCAAGGAGCCCTGGATGTCCTTTCCCCCGACAATGACGAGTTCTGCCATGTCCTCTGCGTGGGGGCTCCGGGCGTGGATGAACAGAGTCTTGCCCACCGCAGTTACGTTTTTCAGGGCAACTAAGCTGCCATCATGGTTCACCTTGAAGTATGGGCTTGAGACCTCATAGTGTACCTTGCTGTTTCCCTCGCAGTCACTGAAGGTCACTGGGGAGACAAAACAAAACAGGACAGGTGAACAAAAACGGAAGAGTGTGAGTAGGTCGGGCCGCTTGGTGCTGGAGAAATCTCTATCAGATGTGGGTGACCGACCCCCCACGCAGCTCTAACAACACTTCCCCTTATCCCACGGCACCCCCTTGCAGCCGTCTGGCTTTGCCTGTGCTGGGGAGCCTCCTCCATTCTGGATATGTCCTTGATCACCTCCTGTGTTCCAGGCGGGCACGGAGGGTGCATGGATAAACGGGATCTTTTCGGACAGCCGCTCGGGGTTCCAGAGGGCAGTCTGGGTGAGCAGAGAGGCCAAGGACACCAGTTAGTCTGGTCTTGTACCAAGGATGCCCAGCCCGGATGAACGCAGCGGCGGGAGAGACGTGGACAGAATTCCTACAGTCAAACGGCTAGGTCAGGTCGTGTTTGGGAAGGAAAGGGAAAAGCAGGTGTTCCTGTGGGCAAGCACAGAACTGTACTGCTTGCTTTCCTCACCCCGCTTCTGCTTCCGTAGCTCTCTGCTGAACAGGCTTGCTTGTCTAGTCAAGCCTTTGACTGAAGCGTGACCCAGACGCGGGAAAAGCACATACATCAGAACGAACAACTTGATGTATTCTCATAAGGCGGGCATGCCCGTATACCCAGGGCCTAGCCCGGACGCAAAATACTACCCGCCCTCCCCACTCCCTCCTGCACCAGCCCCAGCCTCCTCCTTGACGGCTGCGCGACACCGACTTCTAACACCACGGGTCTGTCCACCCGGATCTCTGCTTCCTGCAAGTGGGATCACGCAGCGCGTGCTCGTTCGTGTCTGGATTCTCCCGCTTACTGTTGTGCTCGTGAGTGTCACCCGTGTGTCTGGGACTCACAGCAGTTAACCCTCACCACTGGGTAGGATTCGGGGATGTGGCTCTAATGAATTTATCTATTCCACTCTTGATGGCATTCAGGGCTATTTCCAGGTCGGGGCTCTCAAAATATCGCCACGAGGAACTTTCTTGCGTGTCTTTGGTGACAATGTCTACCCCGGGCTGAGCACGCTGTTAAAGCCATATAAATATCTGATGAACTAAGCTGATCTTTCTGTTCTGGGAGATCATTCTTATGGTGACAATGACCATATTAGCTGATAATGGTAATAGCTAATGTGAATTGAATCTTTTCCACATGCGAGGATAAGTGTTGGGCATTTTAAGTGCATTATCTTATTTAATCTGTGCAACGAATGAGGTGTACTTTTTGGACCCCAGGTTATAGGTAAGGTAACTGAGGCTCGGAGAGGGCAAGGCAGGTGGCCCACATGATGAAACCAAGATTTGAGCCCAGGTCCCTTTGTCTTTTGCAACAACATGTTTCTGTAAAGACTAAGCCTCATATAAAACACAGCCTTCCTGAAGCCTCATCAGAACCTGAACACCAGGGCACGAGCACCCAGTCTGTCCTGCTGCTGGGCTCCTTCCCAGCCCTGATGCACACCACAGGGTGCCCTTTTGAGCCTCCTCTGCATCAGGGTCTCGCCACCTTCACGGGCTGCCCACTCAGCTTCAGGGGCATCTGCGGATGCACAAGGGGACCGTTGGGTGTCTCAGACATTGACTCACTTCCTCTGACCATCGTGGTAGCCAGGATGAATTGGGCATGCCCGGTTTCAGTTTTTGAAGGTGAACTATGAAGGAGAGACACATACGTTGTTTCATTACTATCGATTAGCATTCACCCACTGGGACACATTGTTCACATGTCAGGGCCTGCCGGATTGCCAGGATGCTGGCGGGTTCTGGCCCTAGCTTCTGGGAGGGATGCAAGACAGACTGAGCTGGGGAGGGCTGGGGGTGAGGGAAGGCATACAAATTTGTGGGGTTCTACTTCAGCCTTTCTCTTCCTTTCCCTTTCTTTTCTTCCTTTCTTCCTTCCTGCCTCCACAAATTCCTTCCATAATTATTTACTAGAAACCCTAGATGCTGGGTTTATAATGTTGAGTAAAGGGACACAGTCCCTGGGTTGAAGTATAGTCAGAGAGATAGAAATTAATGCAATAGTCTTGTAAGTAACAGGGGACCTACTCCAGGCAGAAAGAGCCACAGCATGTGCAAAGGTCCAGTGGCACTCACGGGATTGCAAATAAGCCAGTGAGATGGGCACGAGAGCAAGGGAGAAAGTGAGGAACAGAGAATGGAGAGAAGCTGGAAAGGTGGGATCTGGAAGGCCACATCAAGACTTACTCCTTGAAGAAAGCTTTGGACCTTCCCATCACAACTATAGAACCAACATGCCACTTCCTGAGTTTCATACAAATACAGACCCTCATTGCAAATGATGCCGGTGGTCAAGGTCCTCCATGGCTAAGCTGTCCATCGGCCTCCCTTCTGGCCTCTACCCTCACTCCGTGCCTCACACATGACTCTTCCCTGCGCCAGCCTCTGCCTTCTGCATTTTCCCACCCTCTGCTCCTACTGCACCCTCCGCACAGAAGTTACTGCCTGCCTTCCTCACCCTGTTAACTCTCAGCCTTTCTAGAAGAGTCAGCTCCGCAGCTCGCCCTCCTCATGGTCCCTGAGTTTCCTGCATACAGGATCTTCCATATCATGTCATATCAATATCCCCATTTTATGTATCTGTTTTCCTCATCAGAACCAAGCCCGGGTGGCTCAGCCGGTGAAGCGTCTGCCTTCGGCTCAGCTCATGATCCTAATTAGGGTCCTGGGATCCACGCCCTACAATGGGCTCCCTGCTCAGTGGGGAGCCTGTTTCTCTCTCTACTTCTGCCCCTCCCCCTGCTTGTGTGTGCTTGCACTCTCTCTCTCTCTCTCTCTCTCAAATAAATGAACAAATAAATCTTCTTTTGAAAAAAGAACCAAGACCAGAAATTTCATCTTATTTTTCTATCCATCCCTCTATCTCCAGCAATGAACAGAGCGCTTTTGCATACAGGAGGCCGTTGGTGATGACGACACTTAACTGCTCTCCAGGGGCAAAATGATACCCTAGTGGTGGCAGACTGGGGGACATGTACCTCTTTAATGCTGGGAGCAGAAGCTGCTGCGAGCAAGGGCAGGGACTGAGAAAGAAGGTCCCTCATTCACTCTTGTCTTGGATGAGCCCGGCACTGGAGATGGGTAGGAAATGAATGTCCCTGCTGTCCCCTGAGTTCCCCAGACCCTGCATGCATCCATTTATAAGAGCACTTGGCTTCCCATGCCTAGATTTGACTTAGCTCATTGGTGAAGTCAAAGGTGATACCTTAACTTTCTTCCTAATCTTAGTAATGCCGTGTAGAGTCCCAAAGCTGGGATCAGTGCGCATGTTGAATGAATGAATGTTTTGACAAATAACAGGAACAACATCTACCATTTACTGAATGGCAGCTGTGTGCTAGGCCATGGGCCAAGGACTCTACATTAGCCTCTCCATTCTGTCTCAATTCTAACCAACAGCAGCATTTTCAACTTTTTTTTTCCCACGATGTACCCCGCAGGATTTTAAAATTGTTTGCCTAATTGCCACTGCTGTCATGAATTGCTTTGTTGGTTTTTAAAGAAATTGCAATTTTTTTTTTCCTTCCAAGAGAGAAAGAGAGAGATTGAGCATAAGCAGGGGTAGAAGCAGAAGGAGAGGGAGAGAATCCCAAGCAGGCACCAGTGCAGAGCCCTGCTTGGGGCTGGGTCTCACGACCCTGAGATCAAGACCTGAACTGAAATCAGAAGTCAGATGCTTAACCAGCTGAGCCACCCGGGCACCACTACCACCATGAAATGTCAGTGGTACAGATACACTCTGTGTCTGTGTACTTATGTGCCTCTGTGCTTTATACACACACATAAAGTGCAAACTTCTGCCCCTCCTTCATAACGCCCGCTTGAGGGTAATACAGCCCCGAGGAAAATGCATACACTATGAGCACCATTTTCCATTTTACAGGAAAACAGACTGAGTCCCTGAGATTGACCAACTTGCTCATATATCCTCAGAGAAAGCAGGAACCTGTCCCCAGTCCACCTGTCTACTGCTACAGTTTAAGCCCTCAGCACATCCATTTCCTGGGAATTGAGGCGTAAGAGGGAATAGGGCAATTGCCCCACCCTGGCCCCTGAAGGCCACTCGCTAATCCCTCTGGGCTCCTCAGAGATCCCAGATAAGGGTGTATTGAGAGACCACATCTACGTTCAGGATCTGGCACATCGTAGGCACCCAGTATAGCCTAGCTTTCTTCCCAGAGGCTCTATCAAATAACTAAGGATTGCAAAATTAGGTCTCTGTTTTAGGCACCTTTATCAATTCAGGAGTAGATCCTTAAGACTATGGTTTTTTCAAGGCTCTAAGAATCACCGGGAGAGCATTTTAAAACACAGCAATACCTGTTGAACTACCAACCAAGATTCTAATATAACCGGGTTGGGCTGGCTTCTGGGCACTAGTATCTCTTTAAAGTTCCCCAGATGGATCTGATGCAGCTAAGGGCCAAGAACGAGGATCTCAGACAACGGATGCCAGGTTTCCACATTTCCTGGCCGTCCTTGGCACAGAGAGGAGGCTGAGGACCCAGCCTGCCAGGAACTCCTCTTCCCATGCCCGAAGAAAGGGCAGTTTTAATGGTAGGTTTCTAAGCCTTTTTTCTAAACCTGGCTCATGTGTAGCAGCCCTGTGACCTTGGGTGGGCCACCCACCCTCTTTGAACCTCAATGTCTTCATCTGTAAAGTGGGACAAGTAATAGTACCCCCTTCATAGGTATTTTAACTCTTATGGTGAGCATTCAACATGATCATATAAACCTACATGCATAAAGCACGTGGGATAGTCCTCCACGAATAAGAATTATTACCTTCATGACTTCTGTAATTGTGGGCATTAAGGAAGCTACATTATTTTCCTTTTCCCACATAGCTTCCTGCTTCCAGCTAGTTTCCCACCTGCCTCCTGGGTCCTTCCATCCTTGCTGGTCAGGTACCCATGCTCTGACCTGCTGGGCCAGCTGTGGTTACCATGGAGATGGTTACTCAAGGCACCAAGGGAGTGCGGGCCAAGGGAGTGAGGCAGATGATTCTGATCTGACCTTGCCCAGCTTCAAATTTTCCTCCTCTTCTTGCCAAAGCCCTACCTGTCCCACATGAGACGTAGTGAAGGAAAAAATGACATCAAAGAAGCAAAATGACAGTGCCCCACCCATAGTAGACTCAACAGCGTTTCATGAAATGTTCTTTAAATGGATTGTTTGTACAGATAACTTCCTACCAATCTAATGTAATGTTTTTCCTCAAAGCACGGCACTGCACAGAGAGCTTTACACTCATAATTGCACTGAATCCTCACATGACCAATTGGAGGTAGATAATTTGTTTCCTCTCTAGAAACTGAGACTTAGCGAGGTTGAAGATGGGGAAGGCCACGCAGTTCACACTAGTCTGTCTGGGCAGATACACTCCCTCCTTCAAACACTTCGTATCCAGCCTCATATTTTCACCGTATTTTCCTCGCTGATCTATTATCCGCTTAATATTTTTCTTTTATTTGTCTCACATTATTTATTCTCACAAAATTATTTGAAGATAACATTTATAATGTATATCAGCCGGGCCAGATGTCCCTTCTTTTTTTCCCCGAATAAAGTTGAATTAAATCTAAGGAGTCAAATAAAGACACGTGTATCCTTGCAGGCACTGAAGCCCTCAGAGTGATGTGAGTTCCACCTTCCCGAAACGCTGGCCTGGGCTACATTCCACTCTGCATATCCCTCATTTAGGTAAAGTCATGCCTGGCAAGTTTGAGAAAGAGGCACACCTTAGAAAAAGGATAACCTTGACCTCGCCTGTGACAGCAGCTTTGGCCATTATCTGAATGGCAGATCTAAAGTGTATGAGGAATTCATAATCAAAAGAGAAACAATTTACCACACTCTTACTTTACCACACTCTTACTTGACTTCTTCCTCCTAGAAAAACAGATTCTACTTCCCCACCGACAAGAACCTCCCCTGAAAGTCCTCATTAAAGATCAGAATGGGTAGCGTTATCCCTGCCTCATTGTCTCATTTGATAACTTTGTTGACACAACCAAAATATCAGTGATTCTCAAACTTTTTAATAGAGATCAAGTCAGGGCAAGTTTGGGGACACAGAGTTCAAAGAACACATTAAGGATGAAAGTGAACAGTTTATGTCTACCTATTTTTTTTTTTAATGTCTGTTTCTATATAGCTTGGAATGACACTATCAGGATAACCAGAAGGAAAAATTCTAATAAACAATTAAGTTTGTGGATAAGTATTCAAAATCTCCATGTGAGGGAGAAAAGAAAGGATCTGTACTATTATGAACCTACCAAGGACTTCTATACATAGTTTACCACTGCGGCATTTAAAATAGCTTCTAGAGGGTGCCTGGGTGGCTCAGTGGGTTAAGCTGCTGCCTTTGGCTCAGGTCATGATCTCGGGGTCCTGGGATCGAGTCCCGCGTCGGGCTCTCTGCTCGTCAGGGAGCCTGCTTCCCTCTCTCTCTCTGCCTGCCTCTCCGTCTACTTGTGATCTCTCTGTCAAATAAATAAATATAATCTTTAAAAAAAAATAGCTTCTAGAAAGAAAAAAATGTGTATACACATAATATACTGTACATGGGGATTTATTGGAATCAATTGCACAACATCATTCTTTGAGATAATCTTTGAACACCCCAGGAGAAATGGGGAGTGAAAACTCCCCACCTGGGGGAAAAATGCAAATTAGACAAATGGCACCACTCAGAGTTTCAATTATGCTTTCAGCATGTTTCCACTCAAAATGTCCTCTGGGCTTAATGCAAATATCACAAAAAGACAAACTTTAGCTGGGAGACAAAACCACAATTGAAATGGGAAATTTGGCACATGAATTAAGGGGCTTAATCTTCCTGACCTTGATTTTAGGCTTTTTTCTCTCTTTCTATTGAATGTGGTTCTTAAGGATGAAAATCCAAAGGCATAGATTTCTTACCATCTTGAAATGTGTGAGTGAGCAAATTAAGCTGCATTATGATCCCAGGAAATATGAGAATGCAACTGGATTTAAATTTATCCGCAAAATATAGATCAGCCCTGCTCGTGTAGATAGGTAGGCACTAAAATAGGGAATTTGGGCTACTCTGATAGGTGTTTGGGGGTCAGTCTAGGATCCATACACTCTTATCGGAGATGGGCAAATGGTCCTAAAAACATACATACATACATTCATGCATACATTTGTAGAGATTCAAAAATTTGTACGTAAGTGACAAGGTCTCTTAGAGTTGGTGTTCAGACCACTTGTATATTTGGCTGGGCATGCACATGAATCAGGGGGCCTATGGACTCTGAATTAGTCTTCCCAGGAGCTGCATCTCCCCCACAGGTAGATATGGTTGGATCTACAGATAAACTACTTCTAGCAATCTCTACTTGCACACAGAAGAAAGTAGCATTGTTTCAGCAGTATGATAGCAAAGGAAAAAGTCTTAATTCATATCATTTGCCAATGTCTATGGTGTAAATATTCTAAACATAGCTGGTTTCAGCTACCAATGTGCCTTTAATAGCCTTACAGATTTTCTAGAAACTTAGCAACCAGCTCTCGGGAATCCAGTACTAGCTGACTCCAGCACACCACCGAGACTAGGCAAGGACTCTGCAGCAGAATGTAAATTGCTCACTCTCCCTTAGGCTACACCAGATATCACAGTACTCCTGGCCTACTTAGTAAAACAGAATCTAATTGTTTCATTAGCAAGAAGGGCCTGCATATTGGTTGATTTGCCAGGCCCTGCTGGGACGCGGAAAGCCATGCCTTTCTGACAACAGAAGTAGCACTGAATTCAGAGGCATCAGATGGACCCTCTCCAGGATACAGAGCAAGACTAATTCCTATTCATATCCCTCAGTATCCCACTGGCATCCAGAGGTACCAACTTCCTTTAAAAGAACACACAAGGCTTTGTCCAGGGGCACTATGGACTTGCCCAACTGAGAGAAACAGAAAGCATTCCCAGTGGTTTCCCCAAACCTTCATTTCCCAAGTACCCGAGCCAACCAAACTTTCATTAACATATGTTTAGTCCTACCCACATTGGGCCAGATCCCTGGATGATACAATAGGCACCTCCTCCTGGCATCATTCATTCTACCCTGTTATTCCTGAGTGCACCGGACTGTATCCTGTACTCCATGTTTTGCCTGGAATCAGTACTGACATCTGCAGAGCTTCTGTAAGGTTATGGGTGTGGTCTCAACCATGACTGATGAGCTCAGAAGTAGAGTTCACCTCCCAAGGATTTGTAGATTTGAGAGGTGCAGAACGCACAGTCTTCATACCATCTTATGTTTCAATTCCAACTTTGACAAAATAGAGTTTCAATTCTATCATGTCAGGCAAAGATATCATAATGAATGATCTTGTCAAGTGATCTTCTGCAGGAACCTATTTTTGCCATGTAAATCCTTAAGGGCTTCCTCTTGGAACAAGACAGAGCCCACATCTGCTTTCAGGGGATTTTCTCTGCCTACCATTAAAAACCGACTTGCTAGTTCTGAAGCTAGTCTTGTCTGTCAGGGTGTTACATTTTCTGCTTGTTACAGATTCTTTAAAAATGGCAGACTGTTTTCTGAAAGAAGACTGTGCATCTTGAATCCCATGGCACTTATAATCGCTATGAATTTGTGTTTCAAACTGGAATTACTTTCCATGGCATAGCGCCTGACACAATATACACCCAACACTGTTCATTGAATGAATAAATAGCAGAACTGCAACTTGACAGCTAAGCAAATTTGAAACTCTCCAAACAAAAGTGAGAATAATGGCCCAAACTCACATGAAGATTCAAGTAAGCCAATTGAAATTCACCCGATCAGCAAAGTATTAATCACAGATTCAGTAGCTTTGAGAATCACAAAGTCTCAGATTTATAGGGATCCCCTCTCTGTGATTTCATAGTACTAGCACATGGCTCTTACATAGACTTTAGTTTTTGAGTTATCTAGTAATTATGTACAAACATGCCTCCCTCCTTACTTCTGTGTATAGGGTAAGTTAATGAGAAGAGAGATTTGCTCCACTACAATGTTCAAAATTTTTGGTCTTACAGTTGGAGTTCTCTGGGGGACATGTGGCAATGTGTCCTGGCTGGGCCTAAGTTGTGACTCAGATCCTGATTGTGTCTGATGCAATCAGACCTGTGATTTCCCAAGTACCTCTCAACTGCAGGGGCAGATCTACATAGGAAGGAAGGGGTCTATTGGGAGGACAACTTCTACGTGAGTGCTTAGAGAAATGCAGAAACAGAAGGAAGACAAACTCAATATTGGTTTCTTAGTCCAGTCCCATTGGGTTGTAGTTCAGGGAAAGAATAAGCTGTATATACAAGCTTTAAGATACACAAACCACAGGCAATTTAGGTTAATCTCAAACACTGTTAGCCTAGTTCCTCACAAACTGCTATGGGGAACGGTGGCTTGACCCTGTTTCCAAATGGAATGCACTTGACTTTGCTCTGGTACAATGAAGACTAAAGAAGCTTTGGGTCTTCCAGCATCTTGGGGATCCATGGCTTTGGGGATCCTAGAGATGGACTTGGGAAACAGCCTTCTCACAAAAGTAGTGAGAAGACACTTCCTTTAAGAGACTTTCAGGTACCAACAAAGAGGCTAGAAGGAGGGGTCATGGGAGAATAATTTGTGAGTTTGTGGGAGGTCTTTCAGAAATAATCCTAATGATGACCCGGGGAGGTGGGTCTGTTGAGGTTTTACAATTATACAGGTGGGGGCTACAAGAATGTGTAGTGCAGATATGAGCATTTATATGAACTCATTATTGTTCAGATACAAGAAAAGCCTGGAGAAATTCAGGTTACCATTTGGAAGCTTCAGTTCTTTCTGGATGAAAAAAATTTGCTTGTCACTAGATATTCTGAAGTGTAACCCAAATGACTATGTAGCAAGAATGGTGTGGAAGGGATTCTGGTATGGGATGACATCGTTTACAATTGGGAAATTCTACTATTCTAAATCTCATCTAGCAACCCTTTAAAAATTTAAAAATATTGCTTTAATAACCCTTTAAAAATAAAATTATTTAAAAAATAAAAATTAAAATTTTTTTTTCACTTACAATGTGTGGGATGGTAGGCAGTAAGGGATAGATGCCAACATAAAGATGAATAAGGTAGGTTATCTGCCGTCATGATATTCAGTGTCTAGAATAGTAGACCACATAATCATCTGGAGATGCCCTGTTGAAGGATGCATGTTCCATTTCTTTGGTGTATTAAAAGGCCAAACAAGCATCATGGGGTAGAAATTACAAGCAAACAAAACATAGTTCAATATAACAACTTCTTTCTAACAGTGAAAGTCAACCAATGAGCATGCACATCGTTATCAGAAAGTATCCAAGAAGAGGGATTAGCAGCATATATTTCTCACTTTACTGAAGAGATGTGTTCTCTAAAAATCGCTAGGAGAGATTTCTGTACAACTTTCCTGTATTTTATTATAAAATTAGATGTGTTCTTTTAATCAATGTTTTGGCCTTCAGTCATAATAAAATCATATTTAAGAATTCAACAACACATTAGAAACATTTGAAGTGATGAATTATAGCTTTTCAGGCAAATATAAATATAATACATAACCCAAAAAGTGAAAGTATGCAAATTACACAGGCATATTTTTTAATTGGCAATGAGAGTTTGAAGATCTAATTATAACCTTGACCACCATCAGTTTAGCAAGATAGCATCATGGATCTAAAGGGCCCTTAGTTTTAACCCAATCTCTTCCCTACCACCCTTCGCAGGATGACTGACCAGTCTCTTTCTATGCTCCCATGAAATGTTCCAGAAGGGATAAGGAGGGCTTGGAGGTGAAGGCAGGTAAGAGTGCAGCAATGGTAACCCAACACTTGGAAGTAAATTCAAATGTCCAAGATGAGGAAACAAACCAACAAACACAAAAATTATGCAAAATGAGTCTTCAGAGAATGTACTGAATCAGCTGCTGTTTAGAACAGAATGTTTAAAAACATTGAAATAAATGTATACCATGCTATAATTAATAGAGAAGACATACTCTCGCCTCCTAAAGACCTTATAATCTATAATCTGAAGCAGTACTCAGGAAACAATGGTCTCTAATTGTTCAAGCCCAGAAGAGGAAGGTGGGTTCTGGGAGAAGTAACCGTTAAGAATTTATTTTTTAAATTTTTATTTAATTTCCAGTTAGTTAACATACCGTGTAGTATTAGTTTCAGGTGTGCAATATAGTGATTCAACAGTTCCATACCATGCCCAGTGCTCTTCATGCAAACGTAGTCCTTAATCCCCAACACCTATTTACCCCAACCCCCCACCCACTTCTCCCCTGTAACCCTCAGTTTGTTCTCCATAGTTAATACCAAGAGTCTGTTTCTTGGTTTGTCTGTCTGTCTCTCCCTTTTTTCCCCCTTTGCCCATTTGTTTTGTTTCTTAAGTTCCACATATGAATGAGATTGATACTTGTCTTTTTCTGACTGACTTATTTCGTTTGCATAACACTCTAGTTCTATCCATATCGTTGCAATGGCAAGATTTCATTCTTTCTTATGGCTGGGAAATACTCCATTCCCTTCCATTCCATACACACACCCCCCCCACATCTTCTTTATTCATTCGTCAGTCAATGGGCAATCAGGCTATCACCATGACCTGACTATTGTAGATAATATTGCTATAAACATTGGGGCGCATGTATTTCTTTGAATTAGCATTTTCATATTCTTTGGATGAAGTGCAATTGCTAGGTCAGAGGACAGTTCTATTTTTAACTTTCTGAGAGGTCTCCATACTGTTTTCCAGAGTGGCTTCTGGTTAACCTTCCCACCAACAGTGCGAGATGTTTCCTTTTTCTCCACATCCTCTCCAAAACCTCTTGTTTCTTGTGTTTTTTATTTCAACCACTCTGACTGGTGTGAGGTGATCGCTAATTGTAGTTTTGATTTGTATTTCCCTGATGATCAGTGATGTTGAGCATCTTTTCATGTGTCTGTTGGCCATCTATATGTCTTCTTTAGAAAAATATATGTTTGTGTCTTCTGATCCTTTTTTTAAAGATTTGAGGGAGAGAGAGAGAGCACAAGTGGGAAGGGTAGGGAGAGGGAGAAAGAATCTCAAGCAGACCCCACACTGAGTGTGGTGCTTAATTTGGTGTTCAATCTCATGACCCTAAGATCATAATCTGAGCAAAAACCAGGCGTCAGATGCTTAGCTGACTGCACCATCAAGGGGTCCCTCTTTTGCCCATTTTTTGATTGAATTATTCAGTTTGGGGGTATTGAGTTTTATAAGTTCTTTATATATTTTGGATGCTAACCATTTATCAGACATGTCATTTGCAAATATCTTCCCCATTCCATAGATTGCCTTCAGTTTTGTTGATTGTTTCCTTTGCTATGCCTAAGTTTTCATTTTTATTAAATCCCAACTGTTTTTTTTTTCCTTTGCCTCAGGAGACATGTCTAGAAAGAAGTTGCCATGGCCCATGTTAAAGAAGTTACTATCTGTGTTCTCTTCTAGGATTTTTATGGTCTTTTTGAATTTAATTCTATTTTGAATTTATTTTTGTGCAGGGTGTAAGAAAGTGATCCAGTTTCATTCTTTTGCCTATTGTTGTCCAGTTTTCCCAGCACCATTTGTTGAAGAGCAGGCTCCCCACCGAGCAGAGAGACCGATGTGGGGCTTGATCCCAGGACCCTGGGATCATGACCTGAGCCGAAGGCAGAAGCTTTAACCCACTGAGCCAGCCACCCAGGTGCCCCTTATCTAAAACTTTTATCAAAGAACTCTTGAGATCTCAACATTCTGAAGACCAACACCCTGCTATTCTACTACAAAGTTGTCACAAACTCCCAGATCACATCAAACAAAACATCATGGGGGAAGAAAAAAACAGCACAGTAGTTTGATCCATAATCTTCAGAATGGTTTGATTTTCATAAAACTCATAAGAAATCTGTGGACAGCATGTGGATGAGTATCTTCTGTATGAAACATCCCGAGGCATTTTGAACATCCTGTCCTTTATTCCCTATGGACACCAAGAATGCTTCTATGCAGAGATGGCCTTATGCCTCCTGAATTCCAGACAGGGGCTAGAAACATTTCCAGAAGACAAGAGTAGTACTTAGGGACTCAAGTACATTGCCCAAGGCAACCATGAGTGTCCTTCCTAAAGGGTATGTTCAAAGTATTGATAAGGTTGGGGGCCTGGTAACAACCAGCAGCTATGCCAATCAAAGTGCAGCAGAGTGTGGGACACCAGCTTTACACCTTCACAATTTTCTCCTGACCTATCCTTTGGTAACCTGGCAGTTCTTCCAGGACAAAGCCTCTGACAGCTTTATCTTCACCTCTCTGGCTCTGCTCAGTGCTAGTCCTGGCAAGAGCTAGCAATCAAAAATATTAGTGGACTCTGGTTGCAACCAATTAATTCCTGTAGCTCTTCCCTAATTATAGTGGGTGAGATGCTCGCCAGCTGTGATAACAAATTGGTTCTGTCTAGTTGACAAAACCTTATCAGGAAATTAAAATAAAATGATCTCGCTTACAATACATGAAGCACAATTAATTCTTGTATGCATATATGGTTTTCTGATGTAAGCAAGAAAATGATCATCCCTGTGGGTCATGTCTACTCATCCTTCAGTTGCCAAGAGATTTTTTACATCCCTTATGCCATATGGCATCATATCTAGCTGCAGCCTCGTGGGAATGGAGGAGGATGCCTGCCAAGAGTGTCTCATCCCTTGTTAAAGGTGTCCCATTTTCTCGTGATTTCTTCACTTAACAATAGCCCATGCTCGTTTCCTTAAGAAGTAAAAGCCACCGCATCTGAAGGCTTTTGTGCTGCTTTCCGCCCTACCTGAATTATCAAGGGATGAGCATGAGCCAAATGTAAATCAGAGTTTTCCATCAAAACTGGCAACTTTTACAATTGAAGGATTCTTATATGGGATCTCAAGTATATTACTGTGATTATAGAAGGTCCCACGTGTCTGAAAATGTTCTTTTTGCACATACCCGCGGCAAGTCTAAAGTTCCTGAAATTTATTGCTAGTGATATATATATATATATATATGTATATATATGCTGAAGCTGAAGCATATGGTCTCACACAACTGTGATATTTACGATAATGAATCACAGATGTTTAAATGGATGTAATCTGAAAACACTTAAATGCTAAGATGCTGAAATCTTACTGCAAACATTGCAAAGTGAGGACCTTTGCATTATGTTGATTTTCAGATATGATCACTAGGAATAGGACTTTACATAGCCTGGGAAAATAGCAGGCAGGAAGAAATGACTACCCTTCCCCCGTAGAGAAACATAGTGTTCAGAGTAACCAAGGAACTCCAAGGGTGCCGTGTTGATAACTAAATTGCAGTCCCCACGAGAATTAAGGGTGAGTATGCACAGGGGATATTTTTTCACTGCGTAACCATCTTAAAACTCATCTTGTATTAATCAATTAATTGATTAATTAATTAATTAAAAACTTAAAAATTTCACTGGAGTGAAATGGAAAATGCACCTACTTACCGTTCCATCTACCCCTCACTTGTCCTGTTAACCACCACTCGACCGGATACATAGTCTATCAGGTTTAGAACTATATCCACACACATCCAATAAATAGTCTTGCTCTTATGTCTATCACATGCATTTTTGTAAATTCACATAGATCTACTTAATTCTTCTCCGTGACCGCGTGGTCCCACTTAGTCCGGATGTGTTAGCATCGACGTAGTCCTTTACTGCTGGACGCTCAGATTTTTGGTTTCAGAATTACTAACTGTGTAGTAGTCAACACTTTACACCTGACTTTTTGTGAATATGTGCAAGTAGTTTTCTGCAGTTGAAAGTCCTCTTGGAAACTGCTGATTCAAAAGAAACGCCCGTTTAAAATTTAGTTAGACACTGACAAATTGTCGACCAGAAAGGTTTTATTGATTTGGACTCTAATCCAAAGTGTATTAGAGTTCTCCTTCCTCACACTAAGAGTGGAAAATACAGTTTTTGTATTTTTTTGCCAGTTGGAGAGCTGGAAGAAAGGTACGTGGTTAATTCGTGTATTAATGATGAAAAGTGAGGTTAGTAGGTGTGGTCTCAGAGCATTGGCCTTTTTGTTCCTTTTCTGTGAATTTCAGCATCTGTCAGAGTATCCAGGAATTCAAATTGGCAAGTTGTCATTCAAATTACTCCTTGCTTTTTTCCTCCCCCGACTCTGAGCTTCTGGAAGGAGGGAACTGTGTCTTGTGTCACGTTCCCTCTGTTGCTTGGCCGACACCAGGCATCTGTGTCTTGTTGAGTGAGGACCTGCTTGCGTGGAAGGAGCTGTTGTTCCTCCAGCACTACGCAACTGCTTGCCAGAGTCCTGCTGTCAAAGGGGAAACTCAGCTCAATACCTCCCGCCCCCCCGCCAGGCCCAGACTCCCTTCTGCCTTCCCTCCCATGCTGCCCCTCTCCCTTACCAGAATCAAGCCTCACTTTTGCAGGGACTTGGTCAGCGCAGTAACGTATGGACCTCTAGCACTCACACAGAGCCTGACAAATGGTGGGCACATAGTAAATATTTTACAACTGGACCAGTCTTTGTCTTAAGATGTCAACCTGTTTCTATACCACAGACCACACTGTCACCCTACTTTGAAAGGTGAACTGGAGTTCTTGATGTCCTTTCTGCTTTTCTCTTCATGCCCTGGGCTGATGGGCAGTGAGTAGTAAGTCACAGGGGTCTTACCGAGATTTTAATCCCACCTTTGTGCACCAGGGACTGGGATGTATAAAGAGCTTGTGAATGCTGAGAAACAAAAAGCTTGTGGGTCCGCTTAAGACCAAATACCCCTATAAGCCAGCAGTCAGGAGTGTACAGCCTGCAGATCAAACCTGGCCCACAACCTGCTTTTGCAAACAAAGTTGTACTGGAAGACAGACCCACACCTCGTTTACATGTTGGCTGTGGCTGGTTTTCTTCTAAGACTGCAGGACTGAACATTGCAGAAGAGACTGTCCAGCTCACAGAGCCTCGAATATTTATTATGTAGACCTTTGCAGGAAAAGTTAGCTGGTCTATGCTGTCGGCCAAAGTCACATCCCACCCCTGCCCCACAGTTTTCAAGATATCTGCGCTCAACCACCTGAGTGCTCAGGCAGGTAAACTCATTCACAATGTATTTCGCATTCTGTTTCATGATTAGCCGCAAAGACAATCAGCAGAATGGGGAAAATGACTCACATACACTTACCTAAATGTTATCTCAGTGCCTGAGTACTGGCTTTAATTTTCCCAGATAAAATCTGCTGGGAGATATTTTCCATTCAAAATAGATCCTTAAGAGGTTTAACTTTTTAAATACACTTCTAAAATCCATTATTACAGTCATTAAATATATGGACAAGCACTCATAGAGAAGATGAGTATATCCAGAAGGGCAAAAGGAGTTGTGTATATCTATATTTTTTTATGTCTCTAAAGCAATAATTTAATTTACAGCCAAGAAATTAGCCGAGAATCATGCTTTTGATCAAATCTACACATAAAACTGTTTGTCTTCAAGGTCTGTTTCCCACACTGAAAATAATCTGTCATCTTTAAAGGTGATTTGTCATTAATTTTTGTTTCTTTTCTTGTAGAGAGTCTGTCATTATTTTTCCCCCAAATGACTAAGATGTCTGATTTTCTGTACTATGTAAGTGAAGCGATTTGAAAACTTAGCTTCCTGGAAAATAAAAAAGAAATTATCTAGCCCAAAGAAGGTATGGAAACAGTTCCTTTATTTTATCTTATTTTTCTGACAAAGACCCAGCTCATTAGCAAGAAGCTAAGGACCATTTCTTTGAGTAAAAGGGCAAATAGGAAGAAAGACAGAAACCCAACCCTCAAACTGGTTTAACATCTCCATAAGGTCAGATGCTATGTTGGAACAGGACAAGGATGGTCCCCGTGTGTCATATGTACCTAAAAATCCACTGAACTTGGTAAAGTGCCGCATTTAAGTTAGAGCCCAAATTTCTTCAGTAAGTTTATAAGTTCGCTTTGGAAGGTTTCCTGCGTTCTTATTTAGGGCCTTTTAAGCCTGGGGGTCATGGATCTGAATTCCTTCAGCATCAGAGTCCTGAGGAAGAAGGACTGAGTTCTGGACTTGGATGCGTATGAAAATGAAACCTGGTGATACCACCGCGGTTAGCCTGGGTGGGAAAGAAAGAAAGAAAAATCTCTCTCCAACTCTCAGACTAACAACTTTGAAACCAGTACTAATGCCTGGAATGATAAAGTGGTTGCTGTGCCCAACCCAGCCCTCTCTGAGGAAGGTGGGTCCAGCCAGGTGCAGGACTCCTTGAGCCTCTTGTCGAGTCTGGGTGTGGGAATTCCGGAGGATAAACCACAGTGGTTCCCAAGAGCTCTGCATAATGAAAGGCGAACTGGAAGAATAATTTAGGCAAGAAGGCATCAGGAGCAGAGCTTGGGTGAAGGAGAGAGAAGAAAGGGGAAAGCCAGAGGGATGGCAGAAGATCATGGACGTATCATATCCTTGGAGCCTTAAATCCTCAGTAAACACTGCCTTGCTCATAAGTGTGTGAGTGTATATGTGCGTGTTTGTTAGCATGTGGGTTTTGTGTATGTGTGTGTGTGCAATCTGGTGTGGGGGGTCTCACTGTCTATGTAAAAAAAAAAAAAAAAAAGCTTTAAGGCACGAGACCCAGAGGCAAGACAGATCATGAGGACACGAAGCCCTAGGAATTGATATAAATTAGGGAAAGGGCTCTGGATCACAACAACTTACGGGCTATGAAGTCGGTAGCTCAAGTTCAGTTGAACTAACCCTCTAAGCTTAGAGGGTGCCTGTAAAGATCTGATTTACATTTAATATTTATTCAGCTCTTTCCATGAGGCAAGCAGTGTGTTGAAACATTCCAAAACTTATCTCAATTTCTTATTAATTTTTCACAACTCTAGGAGATACTGGTATTATTTCCCCATTTTATAGATGAAGAAACTGAGCTTATAGAGAAGCTTTATCCTGTGAAGCTATACCTGTGTCACGAGTATGGAAGAATTTGGTCTTCAGGTAAGTCTGCCTGACTTCCAAGCTCATGCCCTTCACTGTTTTGCTCTGCTGTCTCTTACCCGCTCAGCAAACTGAGTGTCAAGATTCGTGCTGGGTTCCATATGCATAAAACAGATGAAAGGTCAGCCCCTGTTCTTACTGATAGTCAGTCTGGCCAGCGAGTCAGCCATTTGCAGTAAGGTGGCATGTTGCGTAATGGGGAACACAGTAGAAGTGTGGACTGAGTTCTCTGGGAAGAAAAGAATAACGAGCAGTCTGGCTTGAGCCTGAGCCAGGGAAGGCTTCACAGAAGAAATGGCATTTGAGCTTTGCTTCAAAGGACATAGAGAACCAAACATCTGTTTCCCACAACTGACTGCAAGTAAGTTTACTACTGGTGCCAGACGTCAAAAATGGATGCTGATGGATTCTGCCAAAGGATGTTTCTAGTCTCAGCTTCAGAAATAATCTCTAATCCCATAAAAAGAAAAAGTAACTCTGATTCAGTAGGAGTCTGGGTAGCTATCACGAGAGCCTTCAGCCACCCTGTTGGTAGCAGATCTGTCCATGAGATGATGTTTTTGAAAATATCCTAAGCAACTACAAAGCACAAGACAAATTTCCAAAGTAGGATGGAGGAAAGAAAAGAGGCAGGGAAATGAAATGTATGTGAGATGGGGCAGGGCTCCTCTGGATTAAATTTTCGAGAGAAGATAATAAATTAGGAGAAAATGTGAAAACAAAGATGGCTCTATGGTTTATACTTTTGAATAAAAACAAGCAAAGAAGCCAATAAACCCCAGATTTTCATTGATGAGAGTTAGTTATGTATCTCTGTAGTTCAGGTTTTCTCTCACAGTTCATTCAAGTGGGAAGGGTTTTTATTGATGTTGAAATAGCATTAATCTCTCTGATCTTCAGTGTGTTTGTTGGGAAAATAATAGGATTGGCATAGATGGGGGATTCTCAGGGATTCTGTGGCCCCAGGACCAGCATCATGTGCATCAGCTAGGAGCTTGTTGGATATGCAGACTCCTGGGACCCACCTGAGACCAACTAAATGAGGGACTCTGGGGGTGGAGCCCCACAATCAGTGTTTGAACCGGCAGATCTGGTTCACGTTCAAGAGTGACAGCTTCCAGCATAAAGAATCTTCTAAACGATTGGACAGCTACATGAATCAATAATTCGATCAAAAAAACCATTATCCAGTATTAAATAAGCACTGTTGATACTAGTTTTTTAAAAGTTTATCTATTAAATACAGAGAGCAATGGAGCCAGAGTGTAGAGATAAACCCTCCCAGCTATATGAGATTTTGCACAAAATCTCCAATAGTCAACTTCCTGGTCTGTAAAATGGGAATAGTGATGCCTATTGCTAGAAATGACTTGAGGGAAAAAGAGAGAGAGAGAACGTGAAGCATCTGTAGTATAGGAAGACACCTAAAATAGTTGAATGTGTAATTCCATCTAAATAATGGACTCAACCACTGTTCTCTTTTAATAAACATCATAACGTAAGCAAATGAAATAGAACTCTTATTGATCTACCCCACTTAATTGAGAGGGTTGTTTTTCTGGAACACTGTTTCCCAAAGGAGATATGTCTCTCTCAGAAATGCAACATGATGGATGCTAACATCAAAAGGGCCAGTTAAATGTCATTTAGTCACTCATCCTCTTGAATGAGGTAGGCCTTAAGCATCAATCTATGAAACTGAAAGGAAGGAGAGAGGAAGACCTCATCCTAGTCTGGACCACCATGGTCTTCTGCCTGGGCTACTCCAATATATTGCACACTGGTAACTCCAGTTTCCTCCACCATCCATATTCACCCCAAATGGTCTCAATACAGCAAAGAAACATCCAGTTTTCTGTGTTTGTAACCCCTCTACTCAAAACCATCTCATCTTGAGTCAAAGCCAAGTTCTTACGCTAACCTACAACACCTTATGGAACTAGTTCGTATTAGACATCGTGTCTTACTCTTGCTTTATTCTTGTCTGCTCTAGCTTCACTGACCTCCTGGCTCTTTCTTAAACTCCCAGGCATGCTCTTGACTCAAGACATTTGCATTTGCTGTACCCTTTTCCACAAGGGTCTTCTCCTATATACCCAAAGCTATCTCCCTCATTTCATAACTTTCTCCTGGTATCTACTCAAGTGTCATCTTTGTTAGATGGCCTTCCCACCTAACATTTCAGCATTTCCCCACCCTGATATTTCTCCAATTGTTTTGACTTTGGCACATGTCATCATCAAAAGGTATCCCAGTATAATATCATTACTTATTGTTTTTTTCTTTTTCAAGAATGCAAGTGCAGAGTAGCCCGGGAGCCTGGAAAAGTGTCTGGCACACGATAAATCAATACATGTTGTGAACTGACCAATGAATAAATCAATGAATTAGTTTTCTTCATTTCTATTCCTCTACTCACTTACTGTCATCTACCAACCAATTAATATGAAGGAAATTAGCAAGGTCAGTAGATACTCAACTGGTTAATTGAAGGACAACTACCACATTTTGTAGTTGTTATTTGGCCAGGTATAAATACAGAAAAGAAAAGAAAGGAAGAAAATGTTGAATGCATAATAATTCAAGGCCATCTCCTCAGAAGTTGTTTTTTTTTTTTTTTTTTTTTTTTTTTTTTTTAACACTGAAGGAAAGGCTCTCAAGGAAATAATGGAATTTAGAGTGAGAACTTGGGAACCAGAGCTCAGAACTTCACAGATTATAAAATCCCGGGAAAGCTAATCTGCATTCTGAACTGTGGTTTCCTCTCCCGTGAAATAGATTACATATTGATGCACACATCTCATGGGACTAGAGGGAAGACTAAGTGAGAGGGTCGCAGATCTCTTTCCACGGTGTCCAGCAGAGAATAAGAGGTCAGGAACCATGGCTACAGGTATCACTGGAATTTGAGTCACTTGGACCTGTGTTTTCCAGAGAACATGGAATAGGTGCAGTATTTTAATGGCAAGTCAATTCAAGTGAATTTCAGGGACCAGAGTTATTCTACTCTATTTCAGCCAAACAGCGCATTGTGATGAAACCAGCTACTGAAGATAAACTTGCCACCATTTTGAAAAGATTCCATCCCAACTCCCCTCAAACTCTGTTTGAGTTATGGTTCACTTCACTTATTTTCTTGTTTACATAGGCTCAGCAGAAAACCAGTGATTACAAAAATGAATAATCCTCATTCAGATCTGGGCTGTCAACAGAGACTGAGCAAATGACACCACAGAGAATGATATTATTAAAGGGGCACTGGGGCCAGCCTTTCCCAGTTCACCCCATCTCTGTCAGGCTTAGCCTTTGATGGGACCCAGAGAGGCAGGTTTCAGCATTTTCCACAAAGGAACTGCCATGAGGAAAGTAAGTTGTGTCAGTCAAAACCATTTATGAGATGGGGTCTAAATTTTCTTTCATAATGCACTTGGGAGAAAGTCTCAGATCATGTTATTTCTCTCTCCATGTTAATGAAAGATTATATTATATCTTGGGTCTAGAAACATACACCCAACTTGGCAATAAACTCCTTCATGGTAATTAAGTATTGTGTGAGGACTCTGTGTGTGTGTGTGTGTGTGTGTGTGTGTGTGTGCATGTGTGCATGCTAAAGATGTGATTTTGATTTGAAAGTACTCTCCTTGAGTAACCGAAGATGAAAATTATCATAAGATTTTGAATTAAAGGATATCTCAGGTCAGCACTGTGCACCTAAAACACCAGCCATCTTAAGCTACTGACATCAAGGCAGTGCTGGCCCTGGACAGACCACATTTCAAAATGATTTTAAATTATACCATAAATTGAAAATTAAGGACTTCTGACTCATTAAAAATGAACAAAAAACAAAACACCAATGCTAGGACCAGGATATTCTGAATAATAGAAGAGAGGTGGTATTTCCATCCAAATCTTTCAATGTCTACAATTCATTTAGAATCACTATTTCTTTAATTTATTTATTAATTTTCAGCATAACACTATTCATTGTTTTTGCACCATACCCAGTGCTCCATGCAATCCGTGCCCTCTCTAATAACCACCACCTGGTTTCCCCAACCTCCCACCCCCCCGCCCGTTCAAAACCCTCAGATTGTTTTTCAGAGTCCATAGTCTCTCATGGTTCACCTCCCCTTCCAATTTCCCTCAACTCTCTCCTCCTCTCCATCTCCCCTTGTCCTCCATGTTATTTCTTATGCTCCACAAATAAGCGAAACCATATGATAATTGACTCTCTCTGCTTGACTTATTTCACTCAGCATAATCTCTTCCAGTCCCGTCCATGTTGCTACAAAAGTTGGGTATTCATCCTTTCTGAGGGAGGCATAATACTCCATAGTGTATATGGACCACATCTTCCTTATCCATTCGTCCGCTGAAGGGCATCTTGGTTCTTTCCACAGTTTGGTGACCGTGGCCATTGCTGCTATGAACATTGGGGTACAGATGGCCCTTCTTTTCACTACATCTGTATCTTTGGAGTAAATACCCAGTAGTGCAATGGCAGGGTCATAGGGAAGCTCTATTTTTAATTTCTTGAGGAATCTCCACACTGTTCTCCAAAGTGGCTGCACCAACTTGCATTCCCACCAACAGTGGAAGAGGGGTCCCCTTTCTCCACATCCCCTCCAACACATGTTGTTTCCTGTCTTGCTAATTTTGGCCAGTCCAGCTGGTGTAAGGTGATATCTCAATGTGGTTTTAATTTGAATCTCCCTGATGGCTAGTGATGATGAACATTTTTTCATGTGTCTGATAGCCATTTGTATGTCTTCATTGGAGAAGTGTCTGTTCATATCTTCTGCCCATTTTTTGATATGATTATCTGTTTTGTGTGTGTTGAGTTTGAGGAATCCTTCATAGATCCTGGATATCAACCTTTTGTCTGTACTGTCATTTGCAAATATCTTCTCCCATTCTGTGGGTTGCCTCTTTGTTTTCTTGACTGTTTCCTTTGCCATGCAGAAGCTTTTGATTTTGATGAAGTCCCAAAAGTTTATTTTCGCTTTTGTTTCCTTTGCTTTTGGAGACATATCTTGAAAGAAGTTGCTGTGGCTGATAGTGAAGAGATTACTGCCTATGTTCCCCTCTAGGATTCTGATGGCATTTAGAATCACTATTAATGAGACTGACCTTAAAACATTCTATAATTTTTGCCAGGCCTCTTAAATGCCCTTGTAGAATTATTTTAAAGAGATTGAACCTACCACAAACATATTTTAAGAATGAAAAACAAAACAAAACAAGAAAATCAAAGTACACAGAAGCCTAGCCCTCTTGTCTGAGACAGGGGACCAATGAGGGTACTCCTGGTGGGGATCTGAGAGTGAGCTGTGATGAATGTACATTGCTTCTGAAACCCTTTGCACCATGAGATAAATCCTGAGCATCCGGAAGGAAAAGAAGGTGGACACATCCACAACTGGAAATTCTCCTTAGTCCTTATCCCTTTGGAAGACAGTGTTCAGTGTTCTCCCTGGAAACTGGACATCTGAAGGCCTAAGGCTATTGGTGGGAATGGCCTAGTCCAGTGTGGGAGGGACAGTGAGCCCTGAGGGGTCTCCTGCCTCCTGTGGCTAATGGACTTCACAATGGCACTTTAGGATGTGTGTGTACAGTAGAAGATAGGAACTGGAAAGAAATGAGATTTCAAAGAAGTCGAAAGAATGAAAAGGGGCCATGGTTTTTGGCTCTCCTGATTTAATCTTTAAGTGGAGACAGCACGGCATTCATCCAAAATCCAACAGGAAAGTGGGTCTTCCTGAAGTAATGGAAGCTTTCCTCCACCCTCTGGGTTTTCCCAGGGCACATAGATAATTGGCTAGAAACCATCCCCCTGCCTCCCTTGGAGCCAAGCGTGGTTATGTGACTCAGCTCTGGTCAATGGAGAATGGAGAGAAGTGAGAGGAAGACTTGCAGTAAATGTCTTCCAAAAAACCAACCAAATAAACAAAAAGCTTCCTCTCCTTTTCCTCCTTGTCCTCTTCTAGGAGGCTGGCTATAGTGTAGGACATGGTGTAGGATATGGTGTAGCACCCTAGAGGAAGTCATAACAGGTGTGCCTAGTGACCTATCCGTCCTACTTGGGGTTGCAGAGCTACTGTATCCTGCTGAAGGTAGCATGAGAGAAGGCCATCTAGGCCCTGATCTTTTCCAAACATGGGTCCTGAATTACATTGTTGAGTCATCTGCCTGTCTTGACTGGTTTATGAGGAAGAAGTACATTTCTATTTTGTCTAAGCCTCTGCTTCTGAAGCATCTTTACTGTAGCTCCTAGCCAATTCCCTACTAATCTGGATGCCCAGGTCTGAGGTGACACTACGTGTTGTTATTTCTGAATTCTTCCCAACACACATCCTTTTGAGCCTAAAGAGCCTTTCCTAGCCTCCCCTCTGCCTCTCTTTCTCCTTCCCCATTTATGGCCCTGCCATCTACAAGAGTGGCTGCAAGAGGACACCAGATCCACCAGGACAGGAATGGGGGCCAGCTCATCTGTGAGCATGCTGTCTTGCTGGACTCAGTAGTCTATGGTAACATTCCTTAACCCATGCACATTTCCTCACCAAGCCTGCATTTCCCTCTCATTCATACAGACTGTGTTTCCAGACATTTTTGTCTACTTGAATGGGGCTCATTCAGTTGTCTTGAGTCTCCTACCCCTTCCCTTATTAGTAAGATAGAGAAATATAGTAGTTACATGAAGCAAATCTACTCGGAATTTCCCCCAAAACAAATCAAATGAGAATATAAAAGAAGTAGCAGAGAGATATCATCAATATGTAAGTTCCTGTTTATACAGAATTATTGAGGAGATGGAGTATGCCAGTTAAGCACTGTTCACAGATCTTTAACTACCTCCATCAAACATTCAGAGGCTCCTTTGAATGGAATAGTAGAGATTGCCCAGGGGGCCTAGTAATCCCCTCTGTGCTCTAATGCGATGTCGGAGCAGGAGGTGGAGCTTGGTTCTGGTTCTTCCACAGTGTCTTTCTCTGGTTTCTTCTTGTAATATCCTAGGACATGACATGCGGTGATCAATACGAGAGGCCAATTTGATAAAGTCTGAGAGGCTTGCAACTGGGTTACACTCACTTGCATAATAAAGAAGGTACTTTCTCTGTGTTCTCTTTTCCATGTTCAGTGTCTGCCATCAATGACAAGGTGCGACTATCCTGATTTTTTTTTTAAGATTATTTATTTATTTATTTGACAGATAGAGACACAGCGAGAGAGGGAACACAAGCAAGGGGAGTGGGAGAGGAAGAAGCAGGCTTCCTGCCCAGCAGGGAGCCCGATGTGGGGCTCGATCCCAGGACCCCAGGATCATGACCTCAGCCAAAGGCAGATGCTTAACGAACTGAACCACTCAGGCACCTGACTATCCTGACTTTTACATGTACTATTTTCCCTACATAGCATTGCCCATTTTGTCCCTGTTTGTGAATATAGCTTTTTGGGATGTTTTGAAAAACACACACTCGATGTAAAGACTGTGGACTCTGAGAAACAAGCAGAGTTTTAGACGGGAGGGGGTGGGGGGATGGGTGAGCCTGGTGGTGGGTATTAAGGAGGGCATGGGTTGCCTGGAGCACTGGGTGTGGTGCGTGAACAATGAATCTTGGAAGACTGCATCAAAAACTAATGATGTATTTTATGGTGACTAACATAACACAATAAAAAATTTAAAAAAATAAACGAATCAATAAATAATGAAAAAAAAAGCACACTTAAGAGTTTAAAGAGTTAAATTCTCAGTCTGGTGCTACCTGGAGTCACAAGAGTACTGCAGGATTCTGAGGACATCGTTGGAGGTCACGATCCAAAGCCCTTGACCTTTGCCTAACTAACAGCCCCTCTCAACTCCCAAGGGCACTTCTCAGGTCCAGGCACATTTGTGTGGACCTCGGAGGCAAGCTGGGTTTATCAAGATTGTCCTATGGGACTAAACACTTGCAGATGCATTTTAAATAAGATAACAAATATTTATATTAGACATTCCTGGATTGAGGAAAGGCTTTGAATGTGGAATCCTGTTCCAGTGCCATATATGAGCCAAGTACTCCTGAGAAGAGCATCAGTGTTTTTATCTATCAGATGGGGATTTTATACCCAGCTCTCTAGGCTGTTGTAAGAACGTCATGAAGCTATACACACAGTATATGCTCAACTAGGATATGCTGAATAAATGGATAAACCCAAGTAGAAGTTCTACATGTTCTGGTCTTCTCACCCTTGCTTCTTTATAGTGACTTCAAATGCCAGGCACCCCCAGTCCCAAGGCTGTGGACATCTCATATCTCTCTGTCGACAGGGCTTTTCCTCCAGAGCCCTACATGACATGTTTCCTTTCTTCCTCAAGTCCTGTTTGAATGCCCCCTTCTCAGTAAGGTCTTATCCAGTGATCACTTAATTTACGACCACATCCCCTCCTCTAATCCCAGTTCCTGGGTCTCTTTCAGTCTTCATCACACCCATCAAATCAGATATCCAATACATTTTACTTATTTCGGGTTTCCCCCAACTGTAATGAAAACATCACAAAGGCACGTATTTTCATCTGTTTAGGTCACCGGATTCATTTCCTAGGGCTGCCACAACAAACTATCACAAACTTTGTGGTTAAACCACAGAAATATATTCTTTCACATTCTGGAGGCTTCAGAATCACAGAACACGGGCAGAGTCAAAGGCTCGAGGAGAGATTCCATTCCTTGCCTGTTCCAGCATCTAGTGGCTCCAGATTTGTCTTGGCTTGGGGCCACATTGTTCTGATCTCTGCCTCGGTCTTCACATGGGCTTCTCCTCCTTCTATTAGTGTTGCTTCTTTGTGTGTCTCTTACTGGGACACATGACACACATACACAATCCAGGACCCTCTCATCTCGAGATCCTGAATTCAATTACAAGTGAAAAGGCCTCTTGTCCAAGTGAGGTCAGAGTCACAGGGCCTGAGGGTTAGGACGTGGACATATGTTTGGGGGTTCACCATGCAACCAATGATAGACACCGTTGTATCTTCTTTTCAGTGCCTATGAAAGAGGCACATTGAGGTGCACAGTTTATTTGTTGAATACTTGTTGGGACGTGGTTGGAACTTAAGCTAAGTTTCCTTTCTTCACCTGAAGAAGTACAGCTTCGGGTGTGCCTGGAGTGCACGGCACTCCTGAGCGGAATTCACTGAGATGGCAAAGCCGTCATATTTTGCCACTGAGGAGGCCCTCCTGTCATTGCCCTTTCCCTAGTCAAAAGCGATCTCCACTGTGGCTCGCTCCCCCAACCCCGACTAGATGGGATTTAGATTCATTACGATGCACGAAGTACCTCAAGTGTTCTCTGGTCAGATCCAATCATCCGTAGGCATAAATGAGTATGCAGAACCCCTTCTGACAGGAGAAGCAAACTGTGAGATTCATTTCTAAGAACAGCACATGCATTAACATGGTTGCCCGATAATTCCTCAGACCCGTTCTGATTTGCATAAATACCTCCCAGTCCATTTCTATTTTTCTGACATTAAAATGAAAGTGGCAGTTCCATGTCTGAGGCCCTGGCCATGGTCTGGCAGCTGCCCATTCATGTGAGCAATGACAGCTTCAATGCTGGACCGCTGGAGTCGGGAGAGACAGAAAAGTATCCATTGTCAGTGTTGGTCACTCTTTTCTTGAACATAATGCATAGCCCTCACTTGCATGGATAATAAACTCATTGAAATGGCTTATAGGAATTCAAAACAAGGCAAGGCTACTTGTGCTAAGAGATCCAAATAGAGAGCTATAAATGCATTCTCAAGAATTTATTACTTTTTTTTTTAATCATTGAAAGACTGGTATAAAAATATAATTTCCTGAGTAGTTCACAGGGACAAACATGAGTTCTTTGCCTCCTCTGTGGCAGTTCTATACTGAGGAGGCACTACAGGGGGATTTAAGAATGAATATAAAGTCATCTTATCCCTCAAGGGACTTAGAGTCTATCTAGAGGATTATGACAACGTAACCAGATTAAAAGTAGAAAGTTAGAGCAGCAAGAATTCACCAAGGAGGTTATCTGGATTTTGAAGAAAGAGGTGGTACATCTGGTTGGTAGTAAAATCCATGGGGCTTTGGAATGGGAAGCTGGAAATGAAAAGAACTGAGGAAACAGGATTTAAAAAAATGGGTGCAGAATGAGAAAGACATAGCTCAAGTCATGTTTTGTTCTTAGACATAAATGGGGGGGGGGTGCTGGGTGGCTCAGTTGGTTGAGTGACTGCCTTTGACTCAGGTCATGATCCTGGAGTCTTGGGATTGAGTCCCGCACTGAGCTCCCAGCTCCATGGGGAGTCTGCTTCTCTCCTTGACTTTCTCCCCTCTCATGCTCTCTCTCACAAAAATATAAATAAAAGTCTTTAAAAAAAAAGACATAAATGGTGGGGCATGAATTTTCCTAGGGACAAGAGACACATACAGAAGTGAGGGATAAGAAAAGATATAATTATGACAAACATTCACTGAGCTCTTACTGTGTCATACATGCTTGGCAACATCCTCTATGGACCAGAGATTTCCAACAACACTATTGGCATTTGGGGCTGGACAATTCTTTGTTGTGGGCAGATGCCTTGTGCACAGTAGGATGTTTAACAGCACCTCTGACCTTAACCCACCAGATGTCAGTAGCAATCCCCAGTTTTGAAAACCACAACTGTCCTTGGACATCGTCAAATGCCTGATCACTTCCAGGTTAGAACCACTGATAAGTAGTTTCATCCCATCTGCTTTTTATGAGAGCCCTACGAGGCAGCATCACAAGTCTCAACTCACTGATGAGGAAGGAAATACACATAAAGATTGAAGTATGTGATGGAGGACACACTGGGGGAAAGAGAGTCTTGTCCTTTGGGATGTTTGATACAAATATCTACATTTTTCAATACATTATTGGCCTTCATACTTGTAGAGATTTTCTTCATAGCACAGAAGCATTAAAATTTTATGTAGCCAACTATATCAATTTTTCAGCTTATAGTTTTGATTTTTGGTATTATGCTTAAAGTCTGCCTAACCACTAGATTATAAAAAATTCACCTCTGATTGATTTCTTCTAGTTTTTGATGGTTTCCTTGAATCTTGGTACCATCAGGGATTTATATTTGATGGAAATATATATATATGTTCTATATCTGTATATAATATTTGTTCCTTCTTAAAAAAAAAACAAAGAGAAGAGGGTAAGAAAATTTGGTATTATCTTAAACCCTATTATCGGATATAGCAATACAACATTTTTGGTAAACATCCTTCAAGTCGCCCTTGTGTAGTACATGCACTAAGAGTTGAGCCATAGGAGTTTGGGGACTGATGAGGGAGAAGAGAATAAAAGCCAAATCCCAACAACACTGGGGGGATATTTGCAATGAGTAAGTAGAAAGAGAAAAGGGATACCAAAAAAGTAGTTAGAAAGTATACAGTTTAAAAAAAGAAGAAAGTATACGGTTAAATAAGGAGGCAAATAAAAAGAATAGAATGGGAACCAAGAAAAGAGGTACTGAGATGTTTTCATGGTAGTTATAGTCTTTAAGCGCCAAATGCAGTAGTGAACTTACTACGGCTGGAAAAAATCTCCCCAAGAGATGTCTTTGGGAGAATGAAGAGAAGAGTTCCAGTGTGCAAACAGATTAAGATAAATAGACATGGGAATAAGGAAAAATCCAGAGGCATGGAGTAGAGTCTTCTCATCTAAGGTAAGCACAGCATGTTTAACAAGTGCACATACTTTGGGTGGTGCAGGTATCCTCAGCTGGCATCACCCTGACGAGAGCCACAGTCAATAGTCTCTTTCTACTCTCCACCTTTCAAACAAGCCTAAAAATTACAATGAACATTGCATTGATATGAAAGAAATTTATTTTAAAACCCTCATAGACTAATGAGCAAGAACTGGATGTTTTTGGTAGGTGAGTTGGACCTAAAATCCCAGTTCTTATACATATTACCTATGTTATTTGTGGATAAGCCTTTTGAGGCTCAGTATTTTCATCTGGAAAATGGGGATAAGAACAGGGCTCAGTCCTGTTTTGAGGGTTCAGGCCTGATTTGAGGATAAAATGAGATTATATAAGAGAAGAAACTGGGATGGGATTAAGGGGAAGTGAACAGGGCAAGTTGTGCAAGTGGAAAGCCTGCACTTGTCTTTATTTAAAATGTTGATATTTTGTTTACCCTGGATTTTTGAATTAATTTTTATCTTTATAAGATATTGTATTAAAATATTATTTATTCTTATACCGAGTGCTTTGCTACTCCTTCTTGAATTTTGTGCCCAAAGAGAGTACCTCATCTGCTTCACCTTAGTCGAGACCCCTAAAATCAAAAATTACTGAATGATTATAATGGGTCAAGCACTGCATTAAGTCCTTTAATTGTATACATTTAACATTTAATCAGCAAATGTTTAGCATGTACCTACTTTAGAATAAGGTGTCATCATCACCACTATCATCATCATCATCACTACCAGCCACTATCACCATCATCACCACCACTGTCACCATCATCAACACCATCACCAACATCACCATCTTCACCACCATCACTATCACCACTATCACCCATCATCACCATAATCACCATCACCACCATCAACACCATCATCACTATCATCACCGTCAGTGTCATCAACATCACCATCATCATCACCATCATCACCACCATCTTCACCACCATCACTATCACCACTATCACCCATCATCACCATCACTACCATCACCACCATCATCATCATCACCATCAGTGTCATCAACATCACCAACATCACCACCATCTTCACCACCATCTTCACCACCATCACTATCACCACTATCACCCATCATCACCATCACCATCATCACTATCATCACCACCACCATCATCACCACCATCACGATTATAATCACTTATTTTACATACCTACAATTAACACTGGGTGTTACAAACAAGTAATGAATTGCTGAACACTATATACAAAATGAATGATATGTTGGCTAACCGAACATAATAAAAAAAATCATGTTTAACTCAAAAAACAAACAAACAAAAAAAAGAAACTTACACGATCTCTGAATAAGCTATAAAAATTAAACAGGATTTTTCCTGTTGCTATAATCAATGTTATTTCTGATTCCACTGTATGACTTGGCTCTCCACAGAAAAGCCAGTGAATCCTCCCTAAAAAATCAAACAACTGTTATGGACATGGGGACCAGTCAGGCAGAGCAATGGGGCAGGGCTGCTTTGAGTCTAGGGTTGGCTTTTGTAAGCTTGCCTACGATTTTCACACGAAGCAGCACACACTGTTCTCAGCACTGACACTTCCGTACTCACAAAGCTCAGTGTTGTTCCAGTTCAGGAAGCAGATGAGTCACCGGGTAGAGGCAGTGGGAAGAGAAAGGACTTCACTTTGGTGTGTGTATATGGGTGGGGGGCAGGCATGCTTACAGCTTTATTTCTCAAGTAATTTTCGATATACAACAGGAAAGGAATATCATAACTCGCCAGCCGCTCCCCCACCCAGAAGACCTCAAGTCACTAACTGCCTTTTTTCTTAAAATGGAAGAGTTATCCCATCTGCCCAAAGGTTTCATTTTCCTTTATGGTGCTTTGCTCTGCAAGCCTTTTAATCTCGTAAGGTCTAGCCATATAAACAAACAGGGGAGAAAACGGGAAGATGAAAACTCTTCAGGTTCATCCAATTTTGAATCCCACTTAACAAACACAGCGGTACACGGTTTTGATAAAGGCTGTAAGGATTGTGATTTGACCTTCCTCTTGCCTCCGTGTGAAATGTAAACACCGTGTGCTTTCTCATAATTAAAAGATATTGATTTCCCAGCGGTCCACCAGGGGGCTGGGTAATCTTTCTTCTGAATGGATGCAGCATGAACCCCGCTGTCATCTAGTTGTACACAACCAGAAGTAAGCCACGACAGGCTGATGTGGCGTTGCACTTCAGGACGTTGTACAACTGGGGAAGAACATCACTTCTACTTTAAAAATAATCATTTGGCATGATTTTAGGACACACTATGGGACTGTCATAAGAGGCCACAAGATTCAGTGATTCAGTGGCTTTAAGCAACAAAGTGACTTCTTTCCCCCTCGCGGAGCAGTTTGTGTTGGTGGTTAGAATGGAGAAGGGGTGGCTTGATGGTGCTAGGAATCCGTCCCCTGACCATGTCATCTCCAGCTGCTGCCTTCTGAACTGGAGACGACTCACTACAATGTCTGCATTCCAGCTGCTGGGGAAAGGAAACTATGAAAGGAGAAACATATTTCTTTCCCTTAAAGGACAAGACTTGGGGTGCATACATCATGTTCACACACACCTCCTTGGCCGTCGCCTAGTGATATGGCCACATCTGGCAGAGGTGGCTGGAAAAAGTAATCTCTGGGTGGGTGACCACATGTGCAGTTAAAATTGCTATTGCTACTGAAGAGAAGGTTAGTGGCAATCACTAGGAGCCCTGGTCACAGGTGACTGGGAATGAATATATGCCCGAGTAGAAAGGGGTTCCTGATGTGGGGTCCCCATTCCCAAGGCTCTTGGGTTGTGATGATTGATGGTGATGATGAAGGGATGCCCTGAAGACAGCAGAGGCGAACATTTGCTGATTCCTTGCTTTGTGTCTCTCTATGCTAAGTGCTTTGTAAATATATTTTTTAAAGGTTTTATTTTTATTTATTTGACAGAGATCACAAGTAGGCAGAGAGGCAGGCAGAGAGAGAGGAAGGGAAGCAGGCTCCCTGCTGAGCAGAGAACCTGATGCGGGGCTTGATCCCAGGACCCTGGGATCATGACCTGAGCCAAAGGCAGAGGCTTTAACCCACTGAGCCACCCAGGTGCCCCAGTGCTTTGTAAATATTAAGCCATTTTATCTTCATGACTATCCTACAGCATCACTAATATAATTACCCTGAATTTACCCACAAAGAAACTGGGGTATGTTAAGTTCAGAAACTTGCCCAAGGTCAGGCAGCTAGTGTACAGCCAAATGGACTCAAAACCCGTGTGCTTCTTGGTCTACAGTGATTCTCTTAGCCACTTTGCTTAGCTGCTAATGGTGCTCTGAAATGCCTCAATATTTCAAAAAGCTGAATTAAACTGCAAACTTCTCCATAACTGAACACCTGAGCTAGCTAAAAGGTGTTTGTTGGGGCCTGACTATAATCAATTAAGACTGGTCCTTCCATTTATCAAAGACTAATAAGAGCTGAGGCCCATACATAGACCTCGATTAATCTTGAAAAAGCAGGAAAATTAATGAATGACTGTTTATTAAATGCAATTTGTTTGGCATATAAGCTCTTTTTAGGCATGGCTTCTAGAGTGAGGAGTAAATAACCAGACGGTCATCGGTTGAGTAAAGACTGTAGACAAGGATCCAAAGACTACTCACTTCAAGGTCTCTTTGCTCGTGCTCACAGAGGATATAAGCCACAACACAGCAGAAAGATCCCTGGCCATCCCTAAGGGAGGGACCTCGGGCACCCCGGTAGGTGAGCAACATGTAACCTGGGTCAGCCCAGTTCAAGGGCTGTGCACAGAGATAAGGGGAGAGAGAGTTAGAGATGCTGGTATATGTAGCGTCAGGCTGCCATAACCAGGAACCAAATGGAATAGCAACGCCAGTTTGTGCAGTGTGCAAAAGATGGGCCCTGGGATGCAGCTGCTGTTGCCTTCATGCATCAGCACATGCAAATGTTAGGAAGGGACGGGGAATAGAGCCCTCCTTCCCTCCCCACAAACAGATGGGTAATTAGACGGAGGGTGGGAACCAGATGCTGTACTTCCCCCAAGACCAGCACCGGAGGGAATGGGCTGGCTCTGCAGGAGGCGTTTCTGTTCCTGAAAAGGGCTAGCACACCGGAGAAAGAACTGGGGCTTCAGGGTTTCTTGGAGGGAGGGGTGCCAGTGGTGGGGCAGTGCCTCTTCTCTCCATGTTCATCCTCTGCCAGTCCCTTCCGCAGGCACAAACCAGCCTGGTGCTAGGTGAGGGCTGCTCTTAGGGGAACTCAGCTCTCCACCACCCTGTCATTTCAGGCAAACGGCCTTGTGAGTTCCCGCCTATGGTGTTTGTTTCGGGAACCTGTTTTCTGTGTCTTAGAGTGCCATGATACAGATGTTGCCACTGGTATGAGAAGAAGCACTCAACCACGTCCCAGCTGAGCTGCGGCACCTCCGAAGCCACAGTCTAACAGGACGTGTGTTTGACAGCAATCCAGTGGAAACTGCTGTTCATGCAAAGTTCTTGTGGGAAAGTCCTCCAACACCACCCCAAAGACGGCTTGGCAATCTTGGATATCGGCTTGGCCACGATGATGGCAAGGAGGTCAAAGGTCAACTTCTAGAGTCTGCACAGGTTTGGTTTCCACACCTCGCTCTCCCTGGCCCTTCATTAGTTTGTTTTCTAGCTGAGTCAAACCCCAGCGTTGCCTTAAAACCCGCAACAATTTTAATCAGCAGTGACATAGAGTCGTAAATGTGAGCATCTGTAAGGTGTAAAGCGCTCTGCAGACCCAAGGAACCGCAGGGTGGGCGGTGCCAGTACACGCCAGTGAGAGCCTCTGAGGGTTCCAGAACACTGCAAAACTCTGGTCTCCTAGAGTGGGAAAACATTGCTAAGGCTCTGCGTCCTGCTCCACACTGTCCCACCAGTAGCCCTAGGACAGTCCTTCTCCAAGCACAGAATAAAATCCCACTTATCTGGAAAGCTAACCTCAAATTTCGCTTTACACACTCATATGCTTAGCCCTGATGTCACACATCAGACTCTCTAATGGACAGAGACAAAAGAGTTAGTATTCCCCCAAGCATCCCAGGTGATCCTGATGCATGGTAAAGTTTGAGAACTACTGATCCCAAGCCAAGCTCCTCTTTCCACAGAAAAGGACACTGCAATTGGGCCAGGGGATCTATCCCCACTTGCTAGTTTGTGACCGTATGGGCAAGAATGCAGCTCTACACTCTGAAAACTCCAGCCTGATAGAATTCTGAATTTTGCCACTTCCTATGGCAGCGCCAAGGAGTGATGTCCTTAAAGAGGCTAATCAGTGGGGTTCGACTTCCACGAAACGCTCTTACAAACCCTGTGTCCCTCTCCTACCACCCTTCTCGGTGAGAATGGAGTTTAACTATAGAATCTGCCAGAATGGTTTCCTCATCGCTCTCTGCTGTTGCATAACTCATTCACTACACTCTTTTCGATCGGTATAAAATTCTCCAGTCAGTGTGTCCAGATCGCCACTTGCATCCTAGGTAATGATAAAAGAGGGTCTGTTCCATTGGTGGGATGAAAATGTTAAGGTTTTCCTCCCTTCTTCCTCCACTGCATTCAAGGCTGAGATCAGCTGCATTCGAACTGCTGTAATTCTCCCACGCGTAGACATGATCATGTTTATTGTGCACGTCGGCAGTCCCTTCGATCACATTGTGCCTCGTGCTATATCCTCGACAGACAGCAGGTGACTGAGATCACCTTGCCCCCAGGTTACGCTTTGTCCCTCGATAAATTTCATATCACTTCAGCCGCCCACACACCACAGGAACGGTTTCATAAATTATAACTTGGAGCTGGATGTGGAATGAGATATCGGAGCGCACTGGTGGTTTTATAAGTGCTAACTGGGACTTGAGAGGGACCAGAAAGAGAGGAAGCTGGACTGTGGGATCGTCTTACGGTAGGCGGTATTGGAAGTGAAGACGTTGAAATCCGAGTTGAAGGTGAATCAACGTAGCGTTGCCCAATCTAGACCAAAACTATGCCTTCCCCTTACAAGGGCTGCATAAAGACAAAAGTCTGTTAAAACCTAGATTTTAAAAATGTTTGATATTTGCAAAATTTTGCCTTAACTTTGTCTCTCAGTAGTAAAAAATGAAATTACTGTAAACATGATCTATGCAATACCTAGCAAGAGTGTGATCCGTTTTCCAGATGAATGTGCTGTTACAATGAATTATTGACGAGTGTGCTATTCATTAAAAAAGATTTTCAAGGCCATCAAAGTTGTCATTCTTGCTTAGAGAATGGTGAAGTAGGAGAGAAGGAATAATGATATCATGGAGATATCTAGAACAATTAAAATTCTCAAAAAAATACATGACCTATGTTGAAAACATATGAAGATATAAATAGCGGTATGTTTTGAAATGGAATCCCAGTCATGACTTGGAGAGCTCCAAAAGGTCCAGATGCAAGACGGGGCAATCCCCCAGAGGAAGAATCAGGAGATACTTTTGGATTTTATCAAACCAAGGCAGGCGTGTACGTGGTAGAAATGCTGCCAGTGCTTCCTCCTGCTCTACATATAGTACGTACCACCACCTGCCCATTTCTCAACGAGATCATCATGCTTCAGAATTATTTTCAAGGCAGGGCCATTGATTCCTGCTGACACATGAAATAAAAGCTTCCTTTCATTCTTGAGCCAACAGATGTATAGGCCTTGGGGTTGAAACCTGATGGGAAAGTTATATGTTAAAAAAAGGTATGGGAAGTTCTTGGTTTCCTTTGTTAGATGGTCGTACAAGTGACTTGAAATTCTGAAAAAGTGCAGTAGGGACCCAGGTGAATCCTCATGTAACAGGGCTGTGCGAAGACAGAGGGAGACTGATGGGCAAAGGAAAGTGGGAACGACAGACGTGAACTCCTGCTTCCTCACTGCTGGCTCATTCTAGAAGCATGAGGAATATGCCATCCTCCTCGAAATGAAGTTTGCATATTTCTCTAGAATCCTAGAACAAAATGCTATTCATTGCAAAGGCGAACTTGGGAAATGCTAAATTCACCAGGGATTGGCAGTGGTTTCCTTGACTTCTAGCCCCAAGGGATTAGGGAAGGCGAGAAAGAGAAATTGCTTAAGGGGAGGAGGAAGTAGATGCAGAAAACAGAAGAAAAATCATGACGTGACACAGTGTACATTCACTGAGAAAGAGGGCAGTGATGACATTTCACTTGGTAAGCTGAAATTAGGGCATTGCCTGACTGGGCTTCAGAACCCTGGGGTCAGGAATTGGCCACTGAGGGGAGCCGGTCAAGAAAGATGAGGGGTGTAGAAGACAACTTTGCTAAATAGCTCTTGGATGGAGAGCAGGAGCTGGAGAGCATTTCCATAATGGGATCCCAGGCTGTTTGACAAGCGAGGTTTCATTCTGACCCTGAGGGATGAAATGAAAGTCTTAACAGGGGGATGGAACCAAATCTGTTCTAGACAGATGGGTTAAGCTAGGACAACTAGGCTAAGCACAGAAGCGGGCATGACCCTGTATCCTGAATGTAACGTGAAAGCTGAGATTTTTTCAGACGCTGCATTAATAGAGGAAAAGTCTCTGTAATGTGACAGGATGACAGAGCCTTGTCTTTCTTGGGACCTTTCTCCTTTCTGACTGCTCGGGCTGCCGTGTTCCAAGTAGAGACGCAATATTCATTCATTCACTCTTTCATTCATTCACTTTTTCATTCATTCTTCATTTTCTTTCACCCTCTCTTTGATCTTTATAGATTTTCAAAAGTCAATCTTTTCTGTGTGAGTGCAAAGCTCTCCCTAGATTTCAATTCCAAATTAATTAATTAATTAATTAGTCGATTTGTTGTCTGATGCCCTCGGGGCTTGCTTGGGGGCTGCTCCGTGTCTTCAGCGTGGAGATATAAAGAGGAACAAGACAGTTGACACCTCAGGGAACTTACAGTTTAACCTTTAATGCCCTCATCTGAAGTCATTTCTGTCTTCACGTCTCACCCACAGAGCACCTCCTGTCTTGTGAGTCACCGTGGTGTACTGATTGACTATCCATTTGTCATCCTGAATTTGCCCTTGATTATTTGCTCCCCTTCTACACCTTTCCAGCTTCGCTAAAAGCTCCCATGTTCTTCCAGCTCTGGCCCCCTAGTGTCAGCTTCCAATTTCTCTACCTGAGATCAGAGGTCAACACTCCAGTCCTCCCATTCTCCATGGACCAGTCAAGGAAAACCCAATTCCTTCTACTCTCCTTACCGTGGAGACCTCTAATGTTTCTTTTTCTAAAAATGGTTCCTTACATTAAAAAGAAAATACACACACACACACACAGCACTTTTATTGCTTCAGTTTTGGCTCAGCTGCCTTGGGTCCCCATCAATCTTCAATGATTTAAAGAAGAGGATTGTTGCTGTAAGAGATCAAAAACATAAACAAAAACAAGAAAAATGGCTCTCTTTCAGCAGACAAGGCAGGGCGATGTCCTGGCAGGGAGTGCTTTTCTGGGAGGAATGGGTTTCCAACCAGCCAGTGATAGAAAACGGTGAGATGCGGGGCTACTGGTTCATCCGATTGTGATGGATACTTCAGAGGGAGAAAGACCTCCCTGTGCTGGAGAGAAGGTCTCTTTTCAAACCGCAGGACAGAGGTAAGAGGTATCCTCACAAAGAGAGGGATCCGACAAGTCAACACAAAGTCCTCGAGTCTGTGTGTGACAGTGGACAGTGGAAGACCCCCGCCGGGAGATGCAGCCACGGGGAATTTCTTGCATGACTGAGTCAGTGAAGGTCAACTTTAAAAGAAGCCATTATCTAGTGGCTTATTTGTGCCAATAAGGGGAAGCAAGATCTTTGCCCAGGAGGTTGAAAGATGGCTAATTAATTCAACAGAATCCTTCTTCTTGGGGAATTGAAGGGGGAAAGGCAAAGCAAAAAAGAAACCAAGGAAGAACCAAGAAAGAGAAGCGGAGCTGTGTATGTGGTGATGATCAGAGAGGAAAGATCAATGGAGGCAGCTCCTGGGAAAATGGCAAGGGAACCAGTCAGCAGAGATGCATCTGGGTTACTCGGCTGTTCTTTCAATAAACATTTACTGAGCAGCCATTTTGTACTGGGCATTTTGCTGGATGTTGTTGATTCCTGAAAATCAAATCACTCTTAATTTTATCAAGATGAGGTGGTGTCTAGTATTTCTTTACACAGTCTAGGTGATCTTCTGATAGACTCTAGTCACTTCAACTACCTGGGTCCGCCTCATATGACTTGCAAGTACAAATTACTAAAAATGTAAAAGAACTAGGGGCCCTGGAGTCCCAGGTAGGGTAGAGTGACACAGGGTCCTAATTCTTCACTGTCTTGTAGTATCTGTACATATCCATCCCCTGGCCATGGTCTTATCAGTGGGCTTAGCCTTGTGACTTGCTTTGACCAATGGTGCTATTGGAGGTGATCTAAGCAGAGGCTTGAGATGTGTTCGCAAGGTGGGGCTCGCCTATTGCACTTGTGCCATCGCCAGAAGAATGAGGGACCCAAGTTCCACCCACGACCTGGAGATAAACTTGGCAGTTTCGATCAACTAAACTCCAGACGCCCCTCAGGTGTATGAGCAAGAAAAAAGCACTTGCTGTGATAAAGCACTAAACGACTGAGGTATTTCTGCCTCAGAGGGCAGTGGAAGTCTGAACTGGCTGGCAAGCTGACGTCTGATAAGGGCTTTTGTGACCATGGACTGCGTTCATGGTGGGGATGGTAGATATTTGAAAATGAAAAGGAAAGCAAGAATAGGTGTTTTCAATAAAGCATTCCCATTCTCATTGCATCAGATGTCACATGTTTGCCATCAAGTGGCCTGGACGTCAATGAGGGGAGTCACCCTCGCTCCCCAGCATTGAGGAGGCTCAGATGTCCCGATGCCCCACGACAACTCTCAAATGTGTGTAAGGACGCCACCAACACCGCAGAAGAGGACACTGAGGTTCAAGAAGGGGGAGGGTGTCACCCATGATCCCACCCACGAAGTGGCAAAGCAGTCTTCAGCCCCCTTCTAACCACCTCTAAAACCCGCACACTCATCTCCACAGGGCCTGGGTGAGATCTTCTCTGAAAGGGAAATGAGGGGGCGAAGCTGAGAACAAAATGTCTAATAAATAGAACAGTCATCAAACCACCATTTATAATTCTCAATGGAGCCATCAGATCCTAAATTTGATGGTACTTTTTTTTCCCCTCCAAAACTACCAAGTCTTACTTATTTCAAGATCTCTGAGTTCTGCTTTTCCTACAGAATAGGATGAATCATCCCCTAATTTCTCTTTGCTATAATAGAGATGCCTTTCAACTCTCCTTCTTTTATACTCCAAAAAAGTTCCCCGAAAGTCTCAGAGATACTGACACTAGCATTCCCTAGACGCCTGCATGTCCTACAGCAAAGAATACTGGGATTAAAGGACTCACATTTTCCTTCTGTAAAGACTCTTGAGCACTTAGGAGAAGTAGAGCAAACAATACCGCTTATTCACTGTACTCAACAGGAACAGGTTTTGAATTTGATGTTCCCAGTCTCAGTAAGTCAATGCCTCAGTGTGGGCTGCGTTTTCTATCACCCAGACAGGGCTGAGCACACAAAGGAGAGGACAGGAAGACACGGGTGCCCTGGCTTCGCAAGAAAATACTGGGAATATTGTCGGAGAGTTGTGGCACCTGCACTCTAAGCCCTGGGGTAAAAGCGGTGATTAGCATATTAGCTAATAGTTACTAAGCACATAGTATGTTCTACCCCAGGTAAAGATTTTTATATACACAGAATAGAGCAGAGCCCTTAAAAAAATATGCCAGGTACATACCTACATGTAAATCTCATCCCTGTTCCTTATTAATTGTGCAACCTTTTGTGAGTGATTTAACTTCTTCGTTACTCAGTTTTTTTTCATCTGTAAAATGGAATTCATAGCTGAACCTAGAACACAGAGCGTTTTTAGGAATGAATGGGCTAATACATGTGTACTTGAAACAGAGACTGGCACGCAGAAAGTTGAATCTGAGTGTTAGCTATTATCCAATTCAATCATTTCAGAAAACCTAGGGTGGAGATACGTTATCGTCCTTATTTATAGCTTAAAAAAGAAGCAAACAAAAAACGGAGGCTCCGAGAAGCTGAATATCTTACTCAAGATCACTCAGGAGATAAGTGGTGGAGCCCTAATTTAAATTCATCCTGCAAGACTCTAATGTTCTTGAGCACGTTAAAACAAACGGATGAACTTCTGGTAGCAGAAAATGTTTCCAATGTGAAGAGACTGTATGTCTAAAATCCAGGGCCGTTTCATAGTGTGGTTTCCAAATTGAGGGGCCAACGGAATTGCAAGGGAAAGAACTGGTTACAGCTTAACCCAGTTTCTGAGCCTCCTTCTGATTTAGAATAATGGGGGTTTTTTAAACGGTTGCCCAGGTGATTCCGATAATCTACCCTGATTGGAAATCTGCTGGAAGAGGGCACTCTGATGATTGTTGAATCCACGAAATCTCTGATATGGACGGTCTTACAGGCTGCTCAGTCCCGCTTCCCACCCACAGCTGAAAGCCCTTGTGTCTTTGGCAGATGTGCCTCTGGCTTCAAGGTATGTAAGGGGAAAAGCCTCTTCGCATGAACCTGGGTCTGCTTCCTGGCAGCTTCCACCCCTTGTTCATCCTGTTGGAAAACTCAGCGAACAATCCGTTCTCCCTCAGTCAGTGCCTGGGGCTGGAGGCGGGGGGTGATGATTCACAAAGTGGACGAGGGCGGAGGAATTTCGGGAGACGCGCTCTGAAGTGAGCACCTGTCTTTGTCTCCACTGTTCAGGGTACACACATTCCCTCTCTCATCCACACACCCCTGCTGAACTGTTCCGAAATCTCTAGTCAATTAACTGTCAATTTATGTCAAGCATGACATCAGCTCACAGCAGTCCCATGGATTCCTCCGTTGTTTCTAAAACATCTCATTTTCCTTCCACTTTCTCTCCCTGGCACCGGGGAGTTTGGATTGTCTGAGCGCTCCCTTACTGGCAATCACAAATTCTCAGTGTCTGCCTGGAACCCAAGGAGTCAGGCCCTTCGACTCTTTAGCGTATTGGTCCAGATCCATGAGAAGCAAACCCAAGATGGGATTAAAAACCAATGATTTTAGGGGAGCCTGGGTGGCTCAGTGGGTTAAAGCCTCTGCCTTCGGCTCAGGTCATGATCCCAGGGTCCTGGGATTGAGCCCCGCATCGGGCTCTCTGCTCAGCGGGGAGCCTGCTTCCTCTCTCTCTCTCTCTCTCTGGCTGCCTCTCTGCTTACTTGTGATCTCTGCCTGTCAAATAAATAAATAAATCTTTAAAAAGCAAAACAATGATTTTAGGGGGGCTTGGCCAGCTCAGTTGGAAGGGTAAGTAACTATTGATCTCGGGGTTGCAAATTTGAGCCCCACATGGGGTGTAGAGATTATTTATATAAATAAACTTCAAAAATTAAAAAAAAAATTACAGATAAAAACCTGTGATTTTTATTAAGGAGACCCTAGTGAGAAAAAAATGGGGAGGAAACTTGGAGGACCCAGGGGGAACCATCAGACTGAGATACAGTGTAACCTGGCGTGAAGGAGAGAGGGAAGGAGAGCTAGAGAGAGGTGTCGTACCAATCTAAGGAAGGTACGGCAAGGCTGTAGGGTGTCCTAGAGCCCTGGTGAGATGTGACACGAGTTCCAAGACACCTCTGGGAACATGTCTGCCTTAGCATCCCTGCCTTGCTGAGTTATTGGTGAGAACAACTAGTAAGAAGTAGGGCCTCAGCCCAAATGCTGCACTGAACCTCAGAGCTGAAGCCATTGGTCAGTGACGCTCCCTGTGGTCAGAGCTCTGGGAGGCATATTCTTATTTGCCACATTTAGCAGATGTCGTAGTTACTATTTAAAGGAGCATCCCTTCCACTCAGGTGGATGCAGATCTCCACCAAACCATTTTTACTTATTTCTGCTCACCCAAAATGGACAGAAAGATTCCTCATTCTTCAATAACTATTGAGAAATCTGGGCCATTTGTAGAAGGAAGGTCATCAGGAGAAGGAAGAGAATTGGTTATGATGAGTTCATTTGTGTTTGTGTGGAATGTGGCCAGGAGATATCTTGCATCTAGCTGGGGTATAAGACCAGTGTAAAGACGAGGATAGAATCAGAAAGAGAAATCTCTGTGGAGAACTCATAGTTGAAACCATAAAAATTCAGATGATTGTCCAAAGAAACAATGGAAACATAAAATACATCTTATAGTAGCAAGCTAGTAGTAACAGAATAATGTTCTCTCCAAACAAGGTCCATCATAATTTCTATCCTAATCCCGGAAACCTGTGCCACTGTTGGGTTATATGGCAAAGAAATTAAAGTTACAGATAGAAATAAGGGTGATAATCAGTTGACCTTGAAAGGGAAGATTACTATAGATTCTTTGGGTTGGTCCAATGTAATCACAAGGGCTCTTCTGAAAGACAGAGGCAGGGGAGTAAAAGTCAGCGAAAGATTTAAAGATCCTATGTTGCTGGTTTTGAAGATGGAGAAAGGAGACATGAGCCAAAGAATGAGAGTATCTTCTAGAAGCTAGAAAAGGCAAGAAAACAGCTTTTCCCCTAGATCCTCCAGAAGGACATGGATGACACCTTGCTGCTAGCCCAGTGAAAGCTATCCAGGATATCTAACCTCTTGAACTGTAAGATAAAAAGGCACGAGCATTATGGCAATTTGTTATACCAGCAACAGGAAACTAATACAGCTCTGATGTCAGAATCCTAAAAGATATCAACTTGATATTAATGGCATAAATTCTTATTTTCCAGGGATTGTTTTATTTTTTTTAAATAGATTTCATTTATTATTTGTCAGACAGAGAGAGAGAGAGAGAGAGAGAACAAGCAGGGGGAAAAGTAGGCAGAGGAAGAAGGAGGCTCCCCGCTGAGCAAGGAGCCCAACTCAGCAATTGATCCCAGGACCCTGAGATGATGACCTGAGTCAAAGGCAGACATTTAACTGACCGAGCCGACTTTCCTAAATGTTTTAAATGAATTTTAAATTCCTACTTCTATGGAGTGGGCAGTATTACCCCCATTTTACAGATGTATAGCCAAGATCAAACATTTCAAATAACTTGCCTAAGATCACACAGCTACTAAGTAAGCACCAAGGCTGGAAGGTGGAAAGATCAAGGAAACAGGGCTTCATTTTCCATGTCCTTAACCAGAATGCTCTCCGTCCTTTCCAGAATGGAAGGATGGCAAGGAGCAGCCTCAGACAGCAAGGCAGGAGAAGTGACTGGACATTGAGCTACAGAAGCCTTGGGAGGAGCAGGTCCAAGGCTGGGGCAAGGAGGGAGAACCACAGTGTTGAAGCTGCAGACACTGAGGGCTGTGGGCTGTGGAATGACTGCTAGGAAGCCACCAGTCACCTTGGAGAGGCTTAGAGTAGTGGAAGAAGTGGGCAGAACATTTAGAAATGCAGGTGCAATTCCGCAGTCGGGGCTGACTGCGTGCATGCAATGTGGAGAGACATACAAGAAATGAGAGAGCCCTTGCCAGCACGGCGGAAAGTGGGATCAAGCAGAAGTTTCACTTTCTGGGTGGGCATTACAGGGGGTAGGTGTGCTCTTTGTTTGTTTTTGACAAAAAGAAGGAAAACACCTGAGGTGATAGAGAAAAAGGAACCAAAGGCCAGAACAGGCTTCCCATGGACCAGGATGGAAAGACTAGCTAAGGGGTCAAGCCTTAAAAAGAAAAGACATTCTCTCCTCCGAGGGGAGAAGAGAAAGGGACACAAGCAGGGGAGAAGAGCAGGCCAGGGCCCCCAGCAAAGCCGATCTGGTGTATCATGCCATTGTCCAGGCGCGGGAGCAGAGAGAGGGCCTCAAGCCTAGAGATTCAGAATGTGGATTGTGGCACGTGAGCAGGGGCAGTGAGGAAGGAGGCGTAAAGCACTCTTGAGGGAATGCATTCATGAGGACACAAACTTTATTCGCCGATGTTGAGAATTAATTTAGTTTCGAGATATGCTGGTGAAAGGCAAAATGGAAGTGTATTATTTCCTTCCCTTTGAATCATTTTTAAATGACTAAGTGAGAGTCAGCAACCAGCTCAATGGAAAATATCCCCACAGAAATGGAGTCCCTTTTGAAAATTGCCGTCGGCTGCTACTTGCCTGTTTGTAAGCCAATCACCAGAGGCTGCCCCCCCCCTTCCATGATGCGGCTTCTGAGACTCTCCCGCCTCCTTTGTGCTGAAATGACAGCATTTGGGGAGGAAACAGAACCGCAGTCGTGTTCTGTCCTGAATCACTAACGGCAAAGCACCAGAAGGGTCTCCGTGTGCTCGATGAACAAGGGGAGCGGCCACGAGGAACTTCCTGACACGGAGACTCTGGCAAACTGTTGTTTCCTCTCTATGTTCTTGAATGCCTCGCCATGAAACAGACAGACAGACACACACACATTTTCTCCACCATTATGAAGTCATGAGCACTGAAAGGGTGAGGACCAGAGGAAATAAGTAGGTTCTTGGAGAAAAAGGTCACCCCTAAGGATATATTTTTGTCAAGTTCAGAGGGCTGTGGTTGTGCAAATGGGCTTTGTCTTGACCGAGTGCCTGCTGCTCCCTTCACAGCACATGGAAACCGTCACCTACTTGCCTAGATTCTTGGGAGGATGAAGGGATGTTTTATTTGAGTTCAGCCCAGTGCGACTGTGGAACGGGCCATCGAACATCACATTTATAGTAGATTTCAAGTACACGGCTTAGTCTTCTTAAATTTACAGTTCTGTGTCTTACTAGTCATGTTCAATGGGCCATCCTGTGTCCAGCACATTCTCTCTTCTCCATCCTGGAGAATGGCCTTTAGGGGCTCATCTGATGGCCCCCTGACTGCCAGACTTTGACCCCATGGGAAGAAAAGACCAGGAGGCATATGTAAGTAATACCTTCTGCTCCCTCCTGCTGTGTCACTGAAGAAGGCTGTGACTCTCAGGTCTCCGCACCTGTCGGGTGGCCCTCTCCACATCGGCCTCGCTCTCTCCTCCTGTCCGAGGCTGGTAACTGCTCCTGCCTTCACTAGCCCCAGGGTGCTCTACTGCCCTTCACTATCCTCCACCCACATTTCTAAGTGGTGCTGTTGCCAGGCCACACTTCTGATAACGTCAGCCACCATGTTTTCTGATCTCATTGTTTTCCTCTTTCAGAAAAGTAGAGCAGGAAAGGGCTGACCACATTATCCTTGTTGGTCTGGGTGTCACTAACTATTGACAGGAAACGACTAGTCAGCCGCTCTCAATAGCCTGGCTCTCTCAACCTCCCAGGGACGTGGGTCGGCTCCTTGACGCACCCAGTTTCCAGCCAACCCTGCAGCCCACAGAGGACACTGGGCCCATGGCTAGAACTCTCAGTTTGGCAAGTGAGAGAGGGCAGGGCCAGGGAAAATTCAAAATGGAACTCTGTCTTGGGAACTTACTAACCTGATTAGTGCAGAAGCCTTTAAGAAATTCAAAGGATAGGTTTTTAAAATGTTTTCCAGCAGTAGTTTTATTTGTTCTAAAAATTCTGTTAAGAGGAGACATAAAACTTCTGCTCTTCACTTCTTATCATTGTCCCTTGGGAGTGCCAGACCTGCCCAGAAGAGACTTGACTGAGGCAGGTTGATGAAGGGGTTTCAGGCCCTCTTTCTAGAATAAGCCACTGGCCTGGCCTTGGCCACTGAAAGGCTTGCCCCCATCCATGTGTGGCAGGCCTGAGGGTGGAAGTCCTGATTCCTGGTGCCATGCCAGAAGCCAGCTGAGTTTCAGGCACTGTAATTTGCTCACAAATCAAACATTTGCTGAGTGGACTCTGTGCCCTGCCTCCTCCTTGGGTTTGGTGCTAACAGAGCCCCAGCAGCCCTGCTCAGGGGCCACAACGCCTGAGTGCAGCTCCCACTTTCACCATCTACTGCGAGTATGTTTGTAAAAAAGTCCCAGTCTCCACCTGCTTCAGTTTCAACAGCTGTCAAACAGGCCTCTCAGGTCATCGTGGGGCATGTTTCATTTTATTTTAGTTTTTTTAAAGATTTTATTTATTTATTTGACAGAGATCACAAGTAGGCAGAGAGGCAGGCAGAGAGAGAGGAGGAAACAGGCTCCCCGTTGAGCAGAGAGCCCGATGCGGGGCTCGATCCCAGGACCCTGAGATCATGACCTGAGACAATGGCAGAGGCTTTAACCCACTGAGCCACCCAGGTGCCCCAAGGAGTATTTTATATACCGCGTGCAAAGCGTTTACTCATGCCAGGTCCGAGCAAATGGCCAATAATTAGGACTGCAATTACCAGGAGAACAACTAGAAAAATGTCTAGTCCTGGAACTCCAGCAGAGTGAAGAGAGATAGACAAATCCATGATCGTAGCCGAGAGTCCTCCGGTCTCACAGAGGCAAGAAGGGAGTCTCGCGACCTGAGGAACGAGCAGCTGCCTCCAAACAGGCCAGTCAGAGAAGGCTCTGGAGGCCCAGGACGTGGGGCCCCTGTTTGTTAGCTGATCAGAGCCCCGCCCTTCAAGAGCCAGGTCCCCATGGGCGTGCTTCCTCCAAGGTCCCCCCAAGAAAGACGCTGCCTGTCTCGCGAGTCACCTCCTTTTCAGCTCTTGGCAAATCTTATCTCTCAAAACGCCTTTCTTTCCTGCCTTGTCAGTGCCTTGGCATTTCTCATTCACTCTGGGATTGGCCTTCTGACCAGGTGCTTTCATCTCTCCGCAGCACAGAATCCTTCCAGCGCTGCTTTCTGCCGTGTGTACAATTCCTGTTATTCTCTCCTCTCGTGCATTATCTAGGCTTGAAAGCAGCTGGTGGGGGGAGAGCTTGCGGGATGGATGTCAGGAAATGAGTTGTGTCTAGTTGCGTTATGCTGTCAACCACCCAAAAAGGAGACCACTAGATTTCGAGGGATGGGGGTTGGCATGGGGGGAGCAGTGGAGGAGGGGGAGATAGGTTTGCTTGAAAATGAGATATAAAATTATTTGCATTCAAATATGTGAAAATCTATTGCAATACATTACTCTCGAGAAAGGAGAGTGAGATCTGCAGCGGATACTGCAAATTAGGAAGGACTGATGTGAGAAACGTAATTATTAGTATAATTACTGTAACGATGAAAATATTATTTTTATTAACCGGTGGCTAAATACATGCCGTTCGTTATATCAGGGCTTTACATCTACGATCTCACTGAACCCTCACAGCAGTCCTACGCGGCAGGCAGCAGTATTAACCCCGTCCAGGACACCAAGGATCAGAGAGGCTAGGAATTTACCCAAAGTCACACAGCAGCTGTAGAACTAGGAAAGACACCAAGCCCTGCCTCTGGCTGCTAAACCACACTCCTCCTCGCTCTCTCTCCTCCATGGAGTCTCTCACTCTCTGTCATCATGAGTACTGCTTTTGTCTGTATCGATTCTCCATGCAGGCCCCTTGGGAGCCCCACCCTGGGCACACAGACCCCCAGACCATAATCCAACGACAATGCAGCTACAACAGCCAAAGACTCAAGTACAGCTGTATCCTCTGCCCCCATTCTCAGCTTCGGTTTGAGAATCCTGATTCTCTCAGCAGTGCTCATTTATGCTTGGTACCCATATAACTAACAGAAACCAGAAAGTCAGATTGGGCCACAGGAGACCAAGGGTGTGGCCCAGGGGCACCTCGTACACAGTTATGGGGGGTGTGGACCAGGGCAGCCATTCTGGAGAAAAATCTGACACCACTTCGGTCAAAATGGGGCCGAGGCATAAATTCTGTGTTAATTTTCCTCTTGCTGCTCTAACAAATGACATTAACTTAGGGGCTTTGAACACCACCTGGCTATAATCAAGGTGTTGGCAGAATTGCATCCCTTTTGGAGGCCCTAGGGGACAACAATTTCCTCACCTCCTCTGGCTTCTAGAGGACATGGGATTCCTTGGCTCATGGCCCCTTCCTCCACCTTCAAAGCCAGCAGTGTAGAACCTGCAAATCGCTCTCTGACTCAGATCCCTCTGTCTCTAACAAGGATTCTTTTGATTACATTATGCCCATTTGGATAATCCAGGATCATCTTCTCATCTCAAGATCCTTTTTCTTTTTAAAGATTTATTTATTCATTTGAGAGAGAGAGAAAGAGAAAGAAAGAGAGTATGAGTGGGGAGAAGGGCAGAGGGAGATAAAGTTCAAGCAGACCTCCTGCTGAGTATAGAGCCCAGGCTGGCCTCCATCACACCACGCAAGAGAACATGGCCTGAGCCAAAACCAGGAGTCAGATTCTTAACCGACTGAGCCATCCAGGCACCCCCATCTCAAGGTTGTTAAGTTAACCACATATACAAATTTCCTTTAGCCACTGGAGGTCACCCATTTACAAGGTCTGGGAATTAGAAAACAGGCATCTGTGGGGACCACTATTCTGCCGGCCATACCTACGATCCAGCAACAGCACTCTTGGGCATATATGATCCACTAGTGTGTCACTGCACCGTTATTTGGAATGTAGGGAACCACAGAGGGTGTTCCAGATTGAGACAAGAGAAAAGTGGAGCATGGAGGTCACATGGGCCAGAAGGAGGTGCCACAATTAGAACCAAGAGCCTAGACGTTCACACCCTAGCATAAATGATCTTAAAAACAGTGCTAAGTGAAGGAAGGAAAAAAAACAGAATAAGGTAGGCCAAGATCATTTTTATCCATTTAAACACTATGTGTACATAAAATGGGGATATGCATTTTGCTTGAACACTACCTAAGCAAAAAAAATATTTGTACCCACTTCTGGTGGCTGCCTGTGGGGCTGGGGCGGGGGAGGGGGTAGAGTGGATGAATAAAGCAAACAAAGGAGAATAAAAATGAAAGACTTTGCTCAAAACCCAGCCCATTAGGGAAGCCACCCTGACCCTCTCATTCCCCAGGCGGAGGTGCTCAGCTGGGCAGTAGAGGTCTTCAACCGACTTCTCGGGCGCTGTCTTGTACGTGTCTGTTTGCACATCTCACTCAACTAAGCACCTCTTGAGAGCCCGGGCTACATTTTGTTTCCTTTGTATCTTTGGAGCATAGCACAATGCCTGCCTCGCAGTGGGTACCTAATAGGTGTTTTGTTCAACTGAAGAGTGAACGGTGGGAAAACAAGACATCTGGAGTGGGTGTCTCCTACGTGCTGACACACAGCAAAATTTCTAAGGACGCCCAATTGGGCTTTAAAGCTATCTTTGGAACAGAATGTTGAATCATAAAGCCTATTTCTTTCAGGTGAGCAAAGGAGAGGGGCGGCAAAGAGAATGGAGACCTTCTAAGCATCTGTTTTGCCTCTAACTCCTCAAGACAAAATGCCAGGAAAAATGAGCATCTGAATGAAAACACAACATGAGCACGGGTGGAGGGAAAAGATCCCCCAAACTGGGCCGCCGGAGAGCACAGGAGCCTCTAAGGCCCTACGCACAAGAATGGCCACGTGCTCAGACAGCGGGCGGAAAGGTTATCGCCAAGTATTTCAAAAGGTGGGAGTAGATTCCGAGATTCTTTAATGAGACTGACATTGTGCTGGGTCAAGACTCCAGAACAGATCATTAAAGGATGGTTTTGAACACTTACAAAGAAAATAAAGGGGTGATTTTTAGAAGCCTGCAGGGGGTCATTAAAATCAAGTGGTTCCTGAGTGACCTAGTTTCCTTCATGGACATGAAATGCAAAACAACACAGTCTTGGGGCAGATCTTTTATAGGAATTTCAGCAAAGAATTTGATAAGCTCTATTGTGGTGGTTTTAAGGTCAAGGTGGATGCTTGTCTTGGTGACTCCTTCAATGAGCAAACCCAAATGGCGCTGAGTCATATAATGGCTCCCATCTGGATGGATGTTTCTGGAATAATGCTACTATCCCCAATATTAAAATGGCTAACACGTGTCGAACGCTTTCCACATGATAGCCACTACTGCTGGCAGTTTGCATGGAATTAGTGTTTTCTGCTCCCAGAAACTCCATGGGGGAGGCGCCGTATTATCCCACTTTGGCTGTGGAGGGGAGGGAGGTGCAGACAGGTCTCCACGGCGAGCAGTCACTAGAGACACAGGATCCAGCAATCCAGCTAGCCAACCATGCTATTCCCCTAAAGAATTTTTACATCAGAACCTGGGCAGTTGCCACCTTAGAAAACGGAAGTCAGCAATGTAGCGGCCCCTGCAGAAACGGAATGAGCATTTCCCCTGTCGTACTCTTCAACTGCTCCCCGTTTCTCACCCCAACGCAGCTCCCACACTCAGACTGGGGCCTCTGGATCCACCTCTCCACAGCGGCTCTCTGCGAAGAAGTCTGCTCAGCAACTGTTTTCCGCTCTCGTACTGGTCTATTTCCTATAGGACTTCATACCTTGGTCTTGCCCTGTCCCTCATCAGTGCCCCCGAATGTCACCTTCGGGATCTGACCTCACTCCCTGCTGCCCTTCATCTAGACGGACCTTCTGCTTCGAATCCATCTGTGCAAGTCGCTGTGGAATATGGATAAGTTTACAGCTGGATCCGGCGATAGGGGAGCTCCTGGGCTAGAGAGTTAATGCCTTAAAACCCAGAGAGGCTCCCCTCCCAGGCTAACCTCCTCAGAACAGAGCAATCACTGCAAACATCTAATGGCCTCGCGGATATGCAGGCATGAGCCGGGGAAAATTAGGGATCTCCAGAGAAAGGTGATTCAAACATGGAGAGTAACGAGAAGTGAGAGAGATCATGAGTCAACACACTATGGCCCTAGGGCAAAATCCAACCAACTGCCCATTTATGTAAAAGGTGTTACTGAAACACAGGTACCTGCACTCTTTTAGGTGTTGTTAGGAGTTTCCACCCTACAGTGGCGGAAGTGAGAGGCTGCGAGAGAGACTCTATCACCCGCAACGCTTACCTGGTTCTTAGCAAACATGTTTGCTGGCCTCGGGTTCATATAATGACTTGGAAGTAGAGTCTACTTAATGAGTTTTAAGCCATTAAAATATTTATTACTACTCGATGCAAGTATGTGTAAGAATTTTCTTGGGAAAAGCTCGCAGCCTATTAGAGGAACAAAATGGCAAAAATAAGTCACAAAACTATAATGCCGTAGGACGGGTTCTGTGATAAAAGGCTATACCAAGAGTTTATTGAGCTACCAAGAAGGGAGTAATTAGTCCTGCCTACGAGTGGAGATGGCTTCACAGAGCCAGAGATACGTCGTGGAGTTTGAGTCCATCTCTGGATTAACGTAGGAAGTTAGAATTAGTCTGGGCAGAGGAGAGAAGATGCTTGGAAGCACAAAGAAAGGAGAAAACAAAAAGCGTCCGGGCAAGGCTTCTTCGTGCCACCAAGCAGCTGGTGGGGCCGTGAGTGCGGCCTCCTGGGAGAAGTGCCACTTAACTCCTTTCGCTTCTACCGTGAGCTTTTTAAAAAAGTTTATTTCAGGAGTTAGCCAGCAAGAACAGACAGTAACTGGATCACTGGGTCTGAGGACTTCTCAGAAAAATAACAAATTCTCCAGATAAAGGATCTGAGACAAGAAAGTCGAAGGTGGCAGATAAGCAAAAAACGATAGGTTCACGTGTTAGGATACTTGGGTATAAAAACAGCATTTTAAATTTCCCACAGACCCAACTGTGGACGGTTGGACCATGAGAATAAATAATGATAGTAACACACGATAACTCCACGCGATCCAGTAAGAATCCGTGAGACCATACTACAGCTCTTGAAAGTGAAAATAAGTTAACAAATGGGAGAGGAGGGAAAGCCCTTCCTTAAAACTGAATGCCACTAATCAATGTAGAAGGAATCATGTAATTAGAAAACCAGCATTTGGCAATTATGACAGTAATAACTGCTTTGGGCAAAAACTATCAGGGAAGGCCAGAACTCATGGGTGAAAACATAAAAAGAAACAGGATATTTGTGTAGTCTGAAAAGACATCCTTAGAAGATAATTATTAATTTAAAAAAAATATTAAGTTTCCATAGGAGAAACTTAGCAGAAGACACCATCACTGAGAGATCAAAGTTAAGGTCACCAGGAGAGATACAAGCAGACACCGTGCGCTTACTGAAGAGATGAACTCGGACACTATGGCGCTTCTGTGGTATTCTTGCCCTAAGTGCGTAACGTGGAGATAATTATAGGAAACATCACACAACCCAAATGATGGGAAGGTCTACAAAATAAGTGCCCTGTAATCTTAAAACATGTCAAGATCATGAAGGACGAACAAGGCTGAGGAAATTTTCTAGATGAAGGAAAGGTAAAAAGACGTGAGGTCTAAACACAGACGCCAGTGTAAGGTCCTGGTTCGGATGCTAGATCTGAGTTTTTTTTTCTCTTGTGCTCTAAAGAATGTCAGTACCATAAAACTGGCTACATTTGGATGAATTTGTAGACTAGATAACATGCTTTCAACAGCGTTAATGTTCTGATCTGATCATTGTTGTGTGGTTCTAGAAGATTAAAAAAATATATATATTTTGTTTTAGGAAATACCCCTCTGCAGATGAGAGGTAAAAGGGCATAAAGGCCACAGTTTACTGCCACATGGTTGGGGGAAGGGGAAGACAAATTAAGCAAATGTGGTAAAATGTGAACATTAGGGAAATCTGGGTGACAAGCATAAAGGAATTATCGTGTTCTTTTTGAAACTTTCCTGTAGGTCTCAATCCTTTTCAAAATAAAAAATAAAGACAAAAGCTTTTATGTTTTGAAAGACAGACTTCTATAACAAAGGCTCTAGAGTCAGACCAATCCATCCCCATGTGTAAAGTGCTCAGGACCGCTCCGGAGTCTGCCCCCCCAGGCACCCCAGGGGTTGGCCCAGACGCTTAGCCAGCTTGATGGACGGGCCAATCCCCAGGACTTCGTTCACGCCCTGCCCACTTCTGGCTTCCCCTGTGCACTTGGCTCTGTTGGATTGTTGTGCTACTAGGTTCCACCTTGCTCTTTAAAATAACCCTCCATAGGGGCACCTGGGTGGCCCAATGGGTTAAAGCCTCTGCCTTCAGCTCAGGTCATGATCCCAGGGTCCTGGGATTGAGCCCTGCATCGGACTCTCTGCTCATCAGGAGCCCGCTTCCTCCTCTCTCTCTGCCTGCCTCTCTGCCTACTTGTGATCTCTGTCTGTCAAATAAATAAATAAAATCTTTAAAAAAAATAAAATAAAATAACCCTCCATAGAAAAAGTCATAAGTAATCATAGAGTCAACCCAAAAGTTTAACCCCTTTAACTTTCCCAACGTGGCTCCTTCTCTTCCTGCAGCTAAGAAGAACATTCTCGTTGCCAACCCGATCTGCAGACCTTCGGTTCTTCGGAAGAGAACGCGGGAAGGGAATGAGGATGAGGGTGAAGAGGGCAGAGGCAGTGAGGTGGGGAGGATGAGAGGGTAGGGGTGTGGGGGAAGAGCAGGTGATGGCAGGAGAAACTGCAGAGGGGAGGGAGATCTGCTGTGTGTGAGACAGAGAGGGTCATCCTAGCTCTCTAAAGGACAAGGGAGTTACTTTTTATTGACTTTAGTGGTTAGACCGTTACATCGCTTGGCGCTTCCACTTCCCTTTTTTGGCTCCTGGTGAGGGGTTACCCTTGGGATACAACCAAGAAGGACGCTTCCTCCCTGCCAGCCCCGCCCCTTCCCCTTCTTTAATGCCCTCGGAGTTCATGTACCTGAATCCTACCCGAACTGGGATGGCAACAGAGAAGAAACGTCCGTTATCTGGCACTTGGGCAGGAGCGGATTAGGTACAAACGGGGTGGGAAGTGATATTTTAACGGTTGGATCAACTGTAGGTTGTTATGTTTTACTTTTTAAAATGCATGGATTTAAAATTATGCTACCCCTCACCTCCATTAACCCCTCGACGCTTCACATACACTTTTTTTTTCCTCTCTCTGTGAAGTGTTCGTTGATAATCACCTATTTCAAATGGGGAGGGTGATGTTGATAGAAGTCACTTAATTCCCATGGCAGATGGAAAAAAGCCACGGCCCTTATTAATACAGGGAGCCCACGTGACTCCTCCCCAACGTGGGCAATTATCTTCTCTCCCTCTCTTCCCCAAAGGTTTAGCAGGATAAGCCACTATCTGCTTTTTGAGATGTCTACCTGCTGTCACAGAGTCCCCCATCCTTATCGGCAAAGTACATTGGTGTGTTTCTGAGATCGCCGTAGCCTTGATATTTTCCTTTTCAGCTTAGTAAGCCCTTTGGGATCTTTCAAGATAAAGCCATTTCATAAATGTAGCTGTATTATGGAATAAAATACTTTATAGGGGACTTCAAGAAAATTACATTAGTCTAGGCTTCTTTTCTTCATGGGGCACTACCACTTAGATTGTTTTGTAAGTACTGAGCAGGCCCACTGTGGTTTCATTAGATCCTGGCCATCTCTGGTCCTTTTTCTCTTCGGTGTACGTTTCCTCTCTCGCGTTTGCAGCATCACACTGCACAAATTGAGAGCAGAGCTCCGTGCTGCACACAAAGCCGCTCGGGCAGCCTCAAAAGCCCGCAGCTCCCCCGGGCGCTGGCTGTTCCCGGGGTGAACTGTGGAGTGCGGGACTCGCACAAAGGAGCCGTGCACATCGCGTTGCTGTGTCCAGCTGTGAAAACAAGCTGTGTCTCTCTGTCCTTCCATGTGGCTTTCCCACGGGCTCGCTATACTCCCATAAAAGCAGGCCAACAAGGCAAGGCAGGAAAAGGCTGCCCGGGAGGGCTTCTCACCTCAAGGGGAAACAGGTATTCTGTGCATTTTGCCGACAGGTGCGGAGCTCTTGGTGACTCTATGGGCTGCTTACCGTGCCCCGTGGACTGTCCTAGGCGTCGAGGACTGGGTGGGCAAATACAATCAGATACAGGCTTTGTCCCCGGGGAGCTCACTTTCTAATGGGGGACGTCGGGCTTTAAATCAAGCATCACAGATTGTCATCTGCTCATCATGGTGATCAGAAATACAGGAGAAGGCGGGCTACGGGAGAACGTAAGAGGGAGCACACTCGCCTGAGATGGGAGTTAGAGGCGAGTTTGCGGGGCTGTGCATGGGTGAAACCACACAAAGGAACAGGGCTGGAGAGAAAGCCTCGACACAGACGTGCCCTGCCAGAGGGACAGAGCGGACAGAGATGCGAAGATGAGACACGCTGAGCCCTAAGAGTGCAGGACCGAGGCCCATGGGGTAGGGACTTGGCCAGACACCCTGTGCTGCGAAGAATGGAGGGCTCTGAGAGCAGTGCTCAGGGCTGCGTTAGCGCCCTCCCCGCAGGCTGGCTCTGCTGGGGGCAAGGAATGGGGCAGATGTAGATATTATGAGAGACCACTCCGATAACTAAACGTAAGGGGAGGGTCACCTTGATTTACCTGGTGCCAGAGAAGAAGACAAGCTGGCTGGGTCTAAGAGGTTTGTGGGGCACAGTGCTGTGGCTCCGGGACGCCGCGTGACGGGTGGCCACAGGGAGAGAGGCCACAAACACCGCACTGTCCCCAGAGGGGTATGAGGGAGGCAGGCAGAATGGGCAAGGATATTGGAGGGCCCAGCCTTTAGCTGGACCTGAAGTCAGGCTTCCCCCAGGTTTTAATACTTGAGCTGCCACAGGAATTCTGACATTTCATATTTACATTTTTATATTTCACATAAAACTGCCAGCGTGCTTGCTTGCTCCCTTCTGTTCTTCCTTTTGCCCATTGCATACTTTCTTTCCAGTTATTTCTCTAACATTGCTGCCTCCTCATATAGGTTATCCTACAAGATATAGACCAAGGAAGTTTTATGTTTTACCAGAAAAAAAAAAAATCATTTTTTTTTTTTTTTTCCCATGAATCAGTATTTGCTTATATACAGTTTCGCTGCTCGAACTGTTTGGAAGTATTTTTTCCTGGATTCCAAGTCACTAGTAACCATCAGTAATTAGAATTATTAAAACATTAAAAATGATTTAAAAATTATTACATGTTGTTTTGTATTTTATAGGAAACCAAGCTCAGCACTGTTATAAATATGAACACGTTGATACTCTTTTCAGGTAGACTTTAATGAAACAAACCCATCTTCAGAAATGAAGCACAGATGGAAGGGTGATTCTCAGATGTTGTTTGGCTGGATGTCCGGAGTTTTACATGCATAGTGTCTGTTTGAATTCTAAACCTTCCGCATCATTACTCTTCTCCTTCCCCTCTCTTGGGAATTTCGTGCATCCCTCCTCTGCTTTCTTTGATTTTACAAAGTAACACAAGCCTGTGTGTGTGTTTTCTACTGTTTCCGTAACAAATTACCACAATCGGGCGGCTTAAGACGACAGAAACTCATTCCCTCAGGTTTCCAGAGGTCAGAAGTGTAAAATCAAGGCATGGACAGGACCCCACTCCTCTGGAGGCTCGAGGGGACCCTCCTTCTGGGGGGCCCCCGGGGTCCTGGCCTTGTGGCTGTGTCCCTCCAGTCTCTGGCTCTGTGATCACGTTGCCTGCCTCCCCGGTGCCTCTATGCTCCTCTGTGTCTCTTACAAAGGCATTTGTAACTGGATTTAGGGTCCACTTGGATAATCCAGGCTTATCTCAAAATCTTTAAGTTAATCACACCCGTAAAGACGCTTCCCCCAAATAAACTGACATTCACCGGCCCCTGCGATTAGTGGACGTCTTTTGGTGGGTCATTTTTTGGCCTACCACTGCTTGGATACAATGTTACCCTAGGTTTATGTCCAAGACAGGGGCGTTTCCCTGAGGGTCTGATTTAGTTCCTCTGGGATAAGGCTCAGGCACTAGGTTCTTGTTTTGTTGTGAAAGTCCCCCTTCGGGACAAAACAAACAAACCAAAAACAAACCCTTGAGTCACAGATGTAGACAGTGAATCCATAAGTTTGCTGAACTGCAGGGAGCTCATTTCAACTTTTTCTCATTAGGGCCTGAACCTAATATTATGTATCCAGAAGAGTTAGCCTAGAGGAAGAAACCTAAAGAAACAAGAGAATATAACTTCCATTGTCTGTTTGTTTTCCAAGGGTGGGTGGACAGGAGAATGGTGGGTTAGGGGAGGTAGCTAATCAGGAGACCTTCTAGGCATTGCTGAGCTGTGCCTTTGCACTGCTGTGGAAAGTCACGTCTTATCTCTGGGCCTTAGTCTCCTTGCAGGAAGGTGAGCTGGGACTAAGCTGGTTTTGCCCGAGAGGCAGAGACACAATGAAACACTAACATCCCTATGGAACCATAGAATGGGAACAACACAACAGTCCTTGCCAAGTCTGCCCCAGAGCCCGAGAATCCAAATGGGAAGCTTCTGGCAACAAAACAACCATCTGTATGTTGTATTATCCTTTTTAACCCTCCAAAGCACAACATAAAACAGAAACACCTATACTAAAAGTGATTTGTACTGAGTTCTTCCCATAATTACAAATCACGATGGACTTGTTTGCATTAACAATTGTCATTTTAAAAAGAGAAAACACACTGCAACCTTGTTATAGACACATGAAAAAGCACACTTTCTCGAGGGTTATAGGAACTGCTTATCGGAACCAGATCCCAAAGAGCTATGAGAAACCGACCAGATGGAAACCTGGGTGTCCATCCCTGTGTCTGGGATATGTACGTTTTTGCCGTGGAGCGTGCTGGCTGTGTTGCAGCTGGAACCCGAGGTGCGATTTCCTTTGTGACGACCAGGAGATGACAACACTTCTTTTTTGAGATCCAAACTGAGTGGGCAGCTCTTGCCTGAGACTACGCTGTGTTTCATGTTAACCATGTTCACATACACATTGTTCTTTTTTTCTGTATCTCCAGCCTCCCAATTGTCCCTCAGGCTCCAGACTCCTATTTCTAAGCACCCACTCCATGTTTCTACTCGAAATCTGATGGGCACGTTAAATTAAAGATGGGCCTCACCTCCTCCCTGTGCTCACTCCTGTCCAAGTCCTCCCATCCTCAAGACAAACAGAACCACTAGTCACCCACTGGCTCAGGCCCAAAGCACAGTGGTCCTCCCTGGATCCTTTCTCTCAATTCCCATGAGCAACCCCGCAGCAACTGTCAACTGTCCATCGTATCTTCAATGTATCCCTCAAAGTGGACTGCCTCTCGCCTCCTCAGCCTCATGCGTCCTGCGCCAACACCCTTGAGTCTCGCCTGGACCACTGCAGGGGTCCCCTCCTGGTTCCTCTGTCTCTACCTTTGCCATCCCGGACCCAGTAGCCAGAGAATATTTTTTAAAACACACATGAGACCACATTACCCCGCTGCTCAAATCTGTTCAATAGAATGTAATGTTGGGTCCATGGTCAAAGGAGCGAGACTGATACAAAGCGAAGGTCAAGCAAAGCTTTATTTCGCTCCAAGCATCGGGAATCAAACTGACCGGCCAGGGCCGTCTCTTGCAAAGAGGCAACAACCCTCTGCCTTACAGACGAGCTTTTAAGGGCAAAGGCCATGTGGTTGGGCCTGGCCACGCACAGATGGCCAATGAGATTGTAACACACAGAGAAAGCTGCACAGTCCTGCTAGGTCACACATAAGTGACCAACTGAATTATAATTTATCCTAGAGTAGACATTTGAACCAGCCTATCACCTTGGTCAGAATGGACGCCCAAAAGGCACCCAAAGGGCGGGGCCCATACATACTCTTGGTAGCTAGGAGACAGTACGCGCCCCCACTGATTGGATACCTCCCCCTGGCCTGACCCACCCTTGTATTTGGGCTTTGTTACCTGGGACTGGTTTCCGGGACTTGTTTTAAGTGAGTCCCCTGGGGGAAGGGGGGCACGGACAGTTTCAGTTTTACCGCATAAACAACAAAGTCGTTGTTGAACCGGATGGCATCGCTGTGGCTACATAGGCCGTCACAGTAAAATGCTACGGCCGCTCTAGAAAATAGTTTGGCAGTTGTTTGTTTGTTTATGTGAGACAGAGAGAGCGCAGGTGGGGGAGGGGCAGAGGGGGAGGGAGAGAGAGCATCTCAGCAGACTCCACACTGTGCTCGGACCCCACCTGGGATCATGACTGAGCTGAAATCAAGAGTCAGATGCCTAACTGACAGAGCCACCCAGCGCCCCAGCAGTTTGTTTTTTTTTTTTTTAAATAAAAACAAAACATGTAAAACCATATAACCCAGCCACTGCACTTGGAGGTGTTTGTCTCGGAGAATGGAAACTTCCAAGCAAACAAAAACCTGCCCACAGATGTTCATAGCTACCTTATTTATAATTGCTGAAGGAACTGTGGTACGTCCAAACCATGAAACACTATCCAGCAACATGACACAGTATGTCAACTTACACAGGAAAAGAGACTTTGCTGGGGGGAGTAAGTTTGCTAATCAGTTGATTCTGAAGGAGAGATATTGTCCTGGATTATTCAGGTGGGCTCAGTGGAATCACAGAGTCCTTAGAAGGAGAGAGAGAGACAGAAGAGAATGTCAGAGCAATAGGACTGTACAAAATAATTGTCAGAGAGATGAAAACCTGCTGGCTTTGAAGATGGATGAAGGGGCCATGGGCATCTAGAAGCAAGAAAGGGGAAAATAGGTTTTGTGCTAAAATCTCTAGGAAGGAAGGCAGCCCTCCAGACCTTGCGTTTAGCCCATCAAGACCATGTTGGACTTGAGACCTCCAGAACAGTAAGAGAGTAAGTCCAGGCTATTTTAAGCAACTAAGTTTGTGAAATTTGTTGAAGTGGCAACAAGAAATTATGAGAGAGGGCCAAACATCACTGTCCCCGACCATATGTCATTCTGACTTGAGTGAAATGAGTATCCTTTAATTATTCTGCTTCACCAATGTTTTCTTGTCTGTGTCTTCTTTTTAAACAAAACATGAATTTGAAATGTAGGAAAGATAAGGGAGATAAACATGAATTGTGAAAGAGAAGCTCTCCAAATAACAGGGAATTTTCTTGTTTTATAGATGCCATTGCTGTGAAAGATAATTATTTATATCTGAAAGAGAAATGTCAGGTATTGGTTACAGCTGTCAGACCATGAACACTGCTAGGAGAGCCTTGCTCCTTCCCCAAATACCATACAGTGTAGATTTCAGCGATGCCATGGAAGTCTAAGCACAGTTCAGTTTGATCTTTAATCTTCTCTTTTCACACAAGGCAATTCCTGGGGTGGTTTTCATTCTTTTCAAGAACTTCCATTTCAGCCTGGAAAGAAGGTCATACTCAGCCCTCGGGCTGAATACTACTAAAATTTGCTTGCTTTCCCAGATAAAAATATCTGAAGGCCTTGGGGCAGGGCATTTCTTTCCTTGTTGGTCCCACGGGACCCACCACTTCCTCCTACATCACCCCTGACTGCTCCTGGTCCCTGAAGACAACTGAGCATGCGACCTGGGCCTGGTGATCCCTGAGCTGAATGACCCCTCTGTGCATGTCTTAGGCTGAGACTTCCACACAGACTTGGAACCCAACTATCCGATGCCTGTTTGACGTCTCTGCATGAATCCTTGGACCACTTAAAACCCAACATGTCTACAGCTGCTCTCATTGTCTTCCCGTCATACTTGCTTTCTCCCCTGTGTTTCCCATCTTGGTGAGCTACTCAATTAATCAATTTTCTTATGATAAATTTTCAAGATTTCTTTGTCTCTGCCATACCCTTAGCAGGAGACCATCACTGGATTCTTCCAATTCTACCTTCTAAGTTTCTCGGCATCCTCTCCTTTCCGTCCTACTGCCTCTGCTGTACTCATGCTCAATGAGGGGACCTTGTGTCACACGGATCAAGCAGAAGAAACATGCTAGACACTTTTGTGTGAATGACCTCAGCGAGTCCCCCCAGCATTGTTATGAGGTAGATAATTCCTATTCTCATTTTTAGAAACAGAGATTGATGTTAAGAGAAGTCCGGTGTCTTTTCCAAGGCCAGACAACAAGGAAACTGGGATTCTAATTTAGGCATGTCTCACTCCAGAGTTTGAGTACTTAGTTACTAATCTGTGAATTTCCTAAGAGAGGAACAGTGTAGAGGTCGCTCAATCCATCTTTGTCATCCCTTGGACAAATGTGGGTACCCTGAGCCAGGCAGATTAGGAGAAAGGAAAGCCTTTGTTATCATGCAGAAATGGGAGCATGCAAAGGAGTGAGTTCTCATTCTCCGGCAGCTACGTCTCCCACAGTACTGGTAACTGATAGCAATAATGGCAAAAGCTTGAGAGATGTTTACTGTCGTAACTAATACAGGGAACCTTTTATTAAGTGCTCATCATTAGCCAGGCATTTTCCTAAACATGCGCCATACATTACCCCACTTAACACGTATCCTTGTGAAGAAATGAAGCCCAGAAAAGTTAAGAAACTTTGTCAGTATCATAATGTCAATAATGACGCATGTAGACATCTCTGAGTCCAGAGCCGATGTTCGTAACCCTTATGACATGCTGGACCACACAGTCATTCAGCACAGGATATGGATTCAGAAGAGAGCAGGTGGCATGTACAAACGGTGTGTACTTGGGCAAGTACTTAACATCTCTGAGCTTGGTCTTATGGTTTCTAAAATGGGGTGCTACCGCCAACCTTCTGGTGGCCTTCATCTCAAAGTTCCAATATCTGACACAAGTGGCTTGGAAACCCGTTCAGTTGGCAAGAAAAGAGTGGTAGAACTCCAGTGCTCACAACTCCACCAAGATTGTACATTATTGGAAGAGAAATTTACTTCTATCTCCAGATTAGTTTTACACAAAAGAATGTACCCCCCCGCAAATGCTACCTGCCTCCTAAAGAAAGACCAATATTCCCTGATCTTCCCTATAGCAAATTATGGTTATGTGAACAATTGCCAATGAGATATGAGCAAGAGGAGTGCCACTTCTCAACTGCGTATTTTAAGAGAAGAGATATGTACTTCCTGTCCCTCCTTCCCACAGACTGGAATGAGAGGTGGTGCTAAGCCTTTTGGAATCATGAGGACAGAGAAGACATTCCACAGATGCCAGAAAACAAGAGAGGAGCCAGGTCTTAAAGATTCAGTCTTGCACTTCTCACTCCAACAGATTTTTTTCTCTCCATCTGCCTCCACAAGAGCCACAAGTGACAGAGAGGAGCCCCCACATCAGTCCAGGACTGCTTATGCCTAGACTATCACTAGAGAGAGAAATGCACATCTATCTTATTGACATCACTGCCATTTGGGACTTTGCAGTGGCATCTGAATCCATATTGTAACTAATGTGAAGAAAGGATGAAAACCCACTGAGCTGTATGCTATTGAAAAAGTACTTTTTAAGTTTCAGCTTATGCAAAGACTCCAGTGCAAAAGAAGCTGGCACACTGTAGGGGTGGTAAAAGGTTTGGTTCAGTTCTGATCAATTTGGAACATCTGGCAAGGGAGTTGGTGAAAATAAAACTGGTGCTGAGTCACGAAGAGTGTGTTTACCCATGTTAAAAAATATGAACTTGTATATACAATGGAATATTATGCAACCATCAAAGAAAATGAAATCCTGCTATTTGCAACAATGTAGATGGAAATAGAGTGTATTACACTAAGTAAAATAGGTCAATCAGAGAAAGACAATTATATGATCTCATTTACATGTGGAATTTAAGAAACAAGACAGAGGATCATAGGGGAAGAGACGAAAAAATAAAACAAGACTAAATCAGAGAGGAAGAAACCCCATAAGAGACTCTTAATCATGGGAAACAAACTGAAGGTTGCTGGAGGGTAGGAGGGTGGGGGAATGGGGTAAGTGGGTGATGGACATTAAAGAGGGCATATGATGTAATGAGCACTGGGTATTATATAAGACTGGTGAATCACTGACCTCTACCTCAGAAATCAATAATGCATTATATGAATTAATTGAATTTAAAATAATTGATTTAATTAATTGAATTTAAATTTAAAAAATGAAAAAGTAAAAATAAAGGAAACAAAGTTAATTATAGGAAAGGCAAATGCAATCTATAGCCACTAGTTATCAGTGGTTGACTAAGCTGAAGGTAGGCCTTTGATTAAAAAAGTACTGAGACATGTTATAATGAGCACTGGGTGTTATATGTAAGTGATGAATCACTAAATTCTCCTGAAAGCAGTATTATACTACATATTAACTAACTAAAATTTAAATAAAAATTAAAATAAATAAAGAATATGGACTTGAACCTGAAGCAATGGCTATCAAGAGGAGTTCCAAAAGGGAGTGACATGATATTTCTGAGCTTTGGAATGGTCCACCAGCTTGGAGCAAAGGCTGTAGAGTAGACTCCAGAGTTAGGGAGAAGAGTTACCAAGCAAGAGATGATGGTGGCCTTGACATAGGGTGGAGACAGGATGGAGAGAAGTGAATCTGTGTGGGAAATATGTGGGAGGCTCTATTGTTAAGACTTGGTGACTGACTGGTAGGTGGATGGGGGAAGGTACAGGCAGGAGCAGGAGTCCTGACCAAGTTTGTGGTCTGGGGTATAGCATGGTAAGCAGCGCCCTTAAGATGCTAAGGTAGGAACCATCCACAGGAGAAAAAAATAGGTTTGGGACTGGATTGAAGGTGGAATTTTGAGTAGATTGTGAGTTTAACTCTGTATTTAGAGAGTATGACATACTAGTGGGACATCTAAGAGTAATGTCCAATAGACAGAGTTTAAAAATAATAAACCCATGACAATGACAGTGATGGCATCAACTGCTTATGTAAAAGCCTTGCTTTAGCATTCTCAAAACTTGGTGCTAAGAACCACCAAGATTTTCTTGTTGTTGTTCCAAGTTAAATCAATACCGTGAGAGCAAACAGAACCCCTCTCAGCCATCACTGTCCTCACAGGTACTAACAGAATTAGCTTATTTTGATTTTTCTAGGTGGAAACCACTCCACAAAGCGTTCTCTCTCTTTATTTAAATCGCAAGCCCCTGTTGGGGAAGAGGTTTTCCATTTCTTTCTTGTGTGGCTTGTAATTAACCATACAAGAGCATGAACAGATGAGGTGGCATTTTTGAGCGGAGCTTGCCTCAGATTGAGGAGGAATTATCAGGATGTTGGAGTGGCTTGCTATTTAAGAGGAGGAGAGGACCCCAACAATGACTCAGCAGTGCATCTGTGGGTACAGTTCCTCTTAGATTTATTTTTTCTCTAACTAAATTGCATTCACTTCTGTCCTTCCACTCTATTCCCAGCCCCTAACATGGTGCCTGACTCACAGCAGGTGCCAAATGAAAACAACAAATGCATGTTTAATGAAAGGCCATCCATATATGCTTTAAATTCTAGCTATTTGGAAACTGCAGACCAAAAATACTCTTCATGGAAACACACATCGCTACACCCAGTGGGGTTAACCAGACAACCCGTAATCATAAACTGAATGGATAGTGATGCAGTTAAAGTATTAATCTTCTACAAGTAAAAAGCAAGAAGAGCAGGCGTGGAGATCCAGGACCAGCTTAAGTCAACTCTGATAATACACACAACATTTTTCTTGAATACGCCAGGGATTCTCAAAATCTATGTTTGCAAAAGCATGGTAGTGATTTTCCTCCTTTGCCAAACCGTGCAAGGCAGGCAGCCTGCTCATTTGAACAGCAGATTAAAGTCATCAATAAACTCCAGGACCACTTTGGAGAAGAGTCTGGTAGTTCTACAAAAGGTTAAAAATAGAGTTGCCATATAACCTAACAATTCCACTCCTAGGTCGATACCCAAAGGAAATGAAAACATATGTCTATATAAAGTTTATAAACAAATCTCCATAGCAACATTATTCATAAAAGCCACAAGTGGGAACAACTTGAATGTCCATCATGTGATGAATGGGCAAACAAAATATCTCTGTTACTGAATATTATTTAGCCATAAAAAGAAATGAAGTACTTATACACATTGCAATAGGGATGAACCTTTAAAACATACTAAATGAAGGAAGCTATAAAAGATCACATAATGTATGATTCCACTTATATGAAATGTGCAGAAAAAGGCAAATCCATAGAGACAGAAAATAATCTGTTGGTTCCCAGGGGCTGGGGGTAGGATGGAGGAGAGGAGGCATGACTACTAATGCACATAGAATTCTTTTTGGGGTAACGGAAATGTTCTAAAACTGATTCTGATGGTAGTTGTACAACTCCGTGAATATACTAAAAACCATGGAACTGTACACTCTAAATGAGTGAATTACATGGTATGTGACTTCTTTCTTAATCAAGCCGTTGTAAAAACAAAACAAAATGAAATCTCTAAGAATCAGAACTCATTTAATAGGCTATCGTGTATTGGTAGGCTTAGTCATAGGTACAGATAAACTTCTATGGGGAAGGCACATCATCACAAGTGCTCTGTGACTTTAGCTCACTAAGTCCTGGCTTCCTCCTCTGCTGGACAGGAACATGGCCAACACTATGCCCACAGCAGCAACCTGCTGGTTCACGTATCCTGTGCTGCCTTCCCCTCCCTTCTCCATTCCCACCAGTACTTCCTGGCATCACCTCCCAAATAAACAAGTGGCACCAAACCCTTGTCTTTGAGTCTGCCTCTAAGAAAACTCAACTTAAGACCAGAGATAATTAAACTGCCTTCTTCCTGCAGTTATTATACATGAAGCGTTTTCAGCACGGTGCCTGGCCACTTAATAACCATTAGATATCACTGTTATTATTACCGTGTGCTATTATTGTTGAAAACTTGAGTTTCCCATCAGATCTTCTAGATGAAGGGTGCGTCTGGAAGACTGCCTTGGTCTTCCTACATATACGAGAAATGCTAAGCCAGTATTGGGCTTGTTATTCTACTACCAAGCATCAGTTTATTTTCCCCTCGATTTCAAAGACTTTATCTAGGAAACTGCACAGATTAAGTAATAATTCATTTGCTCTCCCATGTTTTATTAATCAAAGGCATATATAACTGCCAATCAGAGCTTCTGATCAGCATGAAATTACGAGGGTCACCACACAAAGCAAATATCATTTCAGTCAAAAGCAAAAAATCTTGATGTTTTTGTTAGTCTGTGAAGCTCTGTCACTTGTAAAAGTATAATTATATTAGATTTTCTGAAGTATTTAAAAGAACTTGCAGACCTCTGTTGCTACCATCATGGTCTCCTAAGACCCAGGAACCCCATGTTGGCAATTGCTGATTTAATAAGCCAAAATTCATTAAGAAGTACTCTTGTTTTTGTTACAAAAATTGCAGCAATAGAAACCTTTATGGTTCTATTTGGCAGTAACCTTTCCTTAAATGATGAGAAAATAAAGGATAAATGGATTTTTAGTAATGAATATTTTTATCTTGACCTTTTCACCATGAAATAGTCCTGAATCTGAGAGTGGCTGGGTTACTGTAAGAGGCTACGCCATTTCAAGTTCCCCACTACAATATTTAGACATCACAGTCTACGAAGAAGACTGGTGGGAAAGATGAGGAGGGAGGAGAGAATGAGCAGTTTAGAAGAGTAGAGAAAAGTCGTATCTCATTCTCTGTGGCTTAAGGCAAAAATCACTTACTAGGGTTGTGTTCACAGGCAGATGAGCTGTATACATTTGCGTGGCCATCTGAGCTCACCCTCCCTCCTCTACCCTGCTGTGTCCTGTGGTGGTGCATCTGGAAGATGAGTCCTCAGACTTCCAGCTGGGTTTAGCAAGTCAAGAACACCAGCAAGAAGTTGGAGATGGAGGAGAGCAAGGCAGGGGTCAGTTCTTCTGTTTTGAAGGTCATGAAGGTCACGAAGGTCACGAAGGTCATGAAGGTCATGAAGGCTGGCTGCGTCCTTCACCTGAAGACTGCAGTCTTGTCCCTCACAACCCTTTCCACATGTCATTCTCTGATTCAGGCTCTGGAAACTACTTTTTCCCTTTACCCCATAAGCTTTGCCGTGAGGATGGTGCCCCTCCCCCATTTCTAGGTCCAGGAGGCTGAACAACGCCTTCTGATTCCCCTACATGTTGTCCATCATCTTGGTCCATATTAACTTTAGACATTCACTTCGATTTAACTACTTTAACTGTATCATCTGTCCTCTGCCAGGACTCTCACTGGTTTGCCCAGAGAACCTAACCGAAAACTAGAGGGAAAGAGATCCAGGTTGATGTGTTCGAAGCAGGCCAGTGTCTTGTGTCACAGGGAGAATAAAAATGATGGCTGTGGGGGCACCTGGGTGGCTCATTGGGTAAAGCCTCTGCCTTCGGCCCAGGTCATGATCTCAAGGTCCTGGGATCGAGCCCTGTATTGGGCTCTCTGCTCAGCGGGGAGCCTGCTTCCTCCTCTCTCTCTCTCTCTCTCTCTGCCTGCCTTTCTGTCTACTTGTGATCTGTCAAATAAATAAATAAAAATCTTAAAAAAAAATGATGGCTGTGTTTCTGGAGGTGCCGATAGTCTATACCTAGACTTCTAGGATCCCCAGTATGTAACATAAGTGTATAATATAAAATAAATTGTATGGGTATGATAACAATATGATTCACAGAAAACACTTATTATACCATATAACACATAGTAAATAATAGGCATTAGCTATTATTATATTCAAACATCTGTAGAAAAATCCTGTTTCTTCCTGCTTCGAGAAAAATGAAAAATGCTTTTTTCCATATGCTTGGGGTTTGAACTCGAGTTAGAGTCATCATTGCAGTAAGAGGACAAATTACCGCTAGCCAGCACTCATTGAGAGGTTACTCTTTGCCTGGGATGGTGCTAATTACTTTCCAAGTGCTGTCTCATTTAACACAACAGTACTATTAGGGAAGTAATTTAAAATCATCCTTTTACAGATGAAAAAACTAAGTAGGCTAGTAAGATTAAGAAAGCTTCCCAAGCTCGCATGGTACAAAATCATAGAAGGGGCATTTGAACCCAGACCCACGGAGCCAAGGTCAGTATCCAAGATTCCCTATTTACAAGCGACAGATCCTTCAGAGCAAATCCTGAGCAACTTGAGGGGCGTGGAATCAGGCTGACTGAGTGTAGAAAAATGTCTACGCATTTATCATTGTCAAAACTCCTTTCAAGAAAATATGCTGTAATTGTACATTTAATTCAGCCCAACACAACACAGTGTTCCAACGAAGCGAACAGCAAAACGACATGTGTTGAGATTGTGACCCTGTTGGGAGGGAGTCTTGTTAAAACTTGCACTGAAGAAAAATGACAAACAAACAGATGCAGTGGTTTACTGGCCTCATCTCTTTGTGGCAACTCTGTGGCTCCTGGGAAGGAAATGGGACACTTAGGAAAACATGCTGAGCCCCTCACGTCTGGTGGGCATATGATAGCTGTTCTAATGAGAGAATTTATGTCCTTTATGTTTTTGAATATTCACCAAACTCCCCCATGGGGAGACCATCATGAACACTGGAGAGAACATGGGTCAGTGATGAATGGATCTCCTCTCTGAAGTTCTCTGGGCCTCCCTCTACTTGAGCCAAGCCGGCGACCGTCTAGGGAAGTACTTGAGTCCTGGAGATGAGGGAACTGGGCATCTTGACACGATGAGGTTAGACTGCCATGGACTGGGGCTTGTGCAGTGGTCTAGTCTGAGAATTTGAATGTGGTCACTGGTGGTGCTGCTTGTCAGGGGACCCCAACGCCTTCATGGTGAGCTATGCCAAGGGCTTGGGAAGAGACAAAAAGATCGGTCCTACCTCCGTCTTACCACTACAAATGACTGGATATCAGCACCCACTGCTTATGTCTATACCTTCAGCACCAGGGGGGATGCATCTTAGGAGGTCAATTTATAACTGGTGGATCAATGAAAAGTCATCCCTTCTTCAGAAGCATGGATGGCCTTTCCTCTTAAGAGATTAGGAAGGGGTAGGGGAAGTACAGTATGGAGATTCCCTTTTGCCGGTACATAGTCTCACAATGATTCCACCCACTTTGGGACAAGACTCCTACACACACTCACCCCACCCCTCCCCCATCAAACATGGCTGTTGTGTCCTGTATCCTCACCTCCTGGCCACAAATGATTGATCCAAGGAAAGTACCTGAATCAAACTGGATCACTTAAATTCTCTTCGGGGATTTGAAATTTAGGACATAGAAACATGGAAATGGGTGACATTCAGGCATGTTGGTGGGAGAGCTCTAGAAGGTTCACAGATTCTAGCACTCAGACATGTATTTATTTCTGTCCCTGTATGAGTCAGTCCTTCCTTTGCTTCCATACATATACCACTATCCCACTCCTACAGGTTGAGTTGTGCCCTCCTCCAAAGTATGTTGGGGGTCCTAACGCTTAGTACCTCAGAGTATGACCTTTTTCAGAGACAGGGTCTTTATCAAGTTAAATGATGTTATTAGGGTAGACCTTAATTCCATATGTCCATATAAAACAAGAAAATTTGGACACAGATGCAGATGCACACACAGGGAGAATGCCACATGAAGTCCGAGATAGGGGTCATATTTCTATAAGTCAAGGAATGCTGAAAATTTCCAACAAACCCCCAATAGCTGAAACAAAGGCATGGATCAATTTCTCCTTCACAGCGTTCCAAAGGAAGCAACCCTATCCACACTCTGCTCTTAGACTCCTAGTTCCCAGAACTGTTGAATGATAAATGTCTGTTGTTTACGCCACTAGTCTGTGGTGCTGTGTTATAGCAGCAAACTAACACACACACCAGTGACATTCTTCTTTCTTCTTTTTCTTCTGCCTAATATTAGAGTGGATTCCTGTTGCTTGCTCCTAAGAGAAACTTAACTAATATTCCAAATAAACCATACTGAAGATTGAATCTGCCCTCAAATGAAATCTTCATATAAGGGGTGTGGTTCCTACCAAGCAATGAAAGCAAAGTTGAGTTAAGAAAGCAAAGTGACTCATAATTAACAAAAGATGCTGTATCACAGAAAACAAGGAGATCCACTTAGACCAAAGAGGAAATGGCGACTCAACAGTCTTTCTCACGTGAAAGAGGAGAAAAACAATTTGCTGTAGAGAAAGCTTTATTTCTCCAACTAGTGCTGGCACAAATAGAAGGAAAAAAAAAACTCTTTAGGGCAAATAAATGGCTTTTTTGTCTCAGATCTCACCTATCACAGAAAAGGCAATTATAAAAATAAATGCATGCATTAAAATATTAACCCTATTAAAAACTGTCAGGACATCTCCTATTATGGGTTGAGTTGCATCCCCCAAAAGATATGTTGAAGACCTAATTCTCAGCACTTTTGTATATGACCTTATTTGGAAATAGAGTCTTTGGAAACGTAACCAAGTTGAGATGAGGTCATTTGGGTTGGCCTTAATCCAGTGTGACTGGTGTCCTTATAAGAAGAGGACAATGCATTGTGAAGACACAGACACATAGGGAGACCATGTGATGGAAGAAGCAGAGATTGGACGGATTCAGCTACAAGCCAAGGAACATCTGGGACTAGGAGAACCTAGAAGAGGCAAAGAAGGATCCGCCCCCTAGAAGATCTGATGGGAGCACGACCTTGCCCATACCTTAATTTCAAACTCTGGACTCCAGAACTTTGAAAGTGTACATTTCCATCATTTTAAGTCACCCAATTTGTGGTACTTTGTTATGGCGGCCCTAGGGAATATATATACCCTCTCGCCCCAAATTTTGCCCTGGGCCACAGAGGAGGGTGACTTGTGGTAATTTGATTGTGATTTTCTCACAATACAGAGTTGGAAGATATTCACATTAACTGAATCCTTCATAGTAATATTGAAAGTGATACTAATTACTTAAAAATTCTAGGTAGGATATATGTAATGATAAGTAACTTCTTTTCTCCCTCTTTCTAGTGCTCATCAAAATATTTTCGGTAAATTAATTTTTAAAAAATTTATTTATTTTAGAAAGGAAGAGAAAGAACAAGCAGGGGGGTAGCAGGAGAAGCAAGCTCCCTGCTGAGCAGGGAGCCCGACTCGGGGCTCAATCCCAGGCCCCTGGGATCATGACCCATGCCGAAGGCAGACACCCAACTGACTGAGCCACCCAGGTAAATTAATGTTAACACCCCAGTAAACTGATGTTAAAATAAGCAATACTTTACAATCATAGTGGAGCACTGGTTTCATTCAACACAGAAGGGTTAGCTATTTGGTGACTTTTGGTAAATTTTCAATAAAATTTTTTTTGAAATTGAAATAAATTTTCAATAAAATTCAAATTTTTGAGTGGAGTAAATGAGACCAGTGAGAAAATTCAAGGGAGGGAAAGGCAGCCCTAAGCCACATACTTGAAAGTGACCAAGAGCGAACTTTGTCTTATGCTGTGTCCTTAAACTCCGTTCTTAGAAGAAAAAGGAAAGGATGCCATCATGGCCGGTGAGGAACTCTTTCTTCACTTTTCAGCAAAGTTCCTCATAACTTTGAACTTTCGATTGTTCCCAAATAATGATCTGTTTGGTCTAAAAATTGTTTTTTTTTCCTGCAAGGATAAAACAGAAATTCATCTTCCAGGACCATGTTACACTGAACTCTAACGGGGGAGAAAAGATATGTTTATGGAAGGCTTGCCATGTGTTAAATTTATTGCTGATGTTCCAAGAAAATCTTTCTTAATATTTTTAGACCAAGATGGATGTATTTGCAGACAATTTCGGAATATAAAGGAGTCTGAACTGAACATCTGCTTTATTGTCTTGGTCCTAGAGTCAACCTCTGGCTTAAAAATTTAGGAAGCATATTTGGGGGAGCAAATATGTAATTTTGGCTTATCCGAATAATTTACTTGGGGAATCAAAATGGTTTTCCATTTCTTTATTTTGACAGAAGATTAACTTTAGAGGTACTGACTTTATTAAGCATTGTATGACAATGTCTTTCAATGTCCATTAAATAATGCTTAGTAGAGTAAATGTTAAATTACCATGTTATATCTCCATAAATACATGTGAGGTCCATATGAATGCCAAATGAATTCAATACGGTCATTTCTATTACAATAAATGCCAAATGAAGTCAGAGTGATGAGGCACTTAAAATGTCATACACTTCCAACTAGTCCCATCAGGAATTCATTACGGCTGTGACACCCATTCTTGTCAGGTTTTCATTTTACATAGTATTTTCAGCAGTTTGTAATAAAACTCCATTTGAGGAATTGATTTCCCCTGAAAATCTAAGAAGATAAACTCTAAGTCTGGGAAAGTTGTGCTAAAATAACTTGTGTACATTGCAAAAGTCCCCACACCCCTCACCTGCACATTTAGTGCTTGAGAATCAAATACATATAGACCATCTGATTATGGTTTTTGAAATTTAAAATGCAAGGAAATATTTCATTTGGTAAATTTCCTCTCTGAACAAAGAGTTCTTTCAAGACTCATCTTTGTAATAATTTAGTTTTGTCCTGTTCTTATGAGTTGAGGCAGATATGTCAGAATTGCACATAAGACACAAATGGGGAAACCGAGACACCATAAAGTAACACTTTTAGTCAAGACTCAAGCATGCATGACATCTGATTTCATGATCCAATATTTCCAGTTTTTCCAGGATTATCCAAAAATACCAGCTCTGCAACTACTCTCGATCACCCTTCTATGAGCAAGAGGCAGAAGTAGATAGAGTGAATATAGATGAGAGGAGGAAAACAGAACCAGAGGCATACAAAATGCAGACTGACAGGCGACATCAGAATGGGTGGTCCGGGTGGTTGCCAGTTCTACGCGAGGAGTCAGAGATCCCACAAGTTCCTACAAAATATAAAGCTACAGTGACAGCGCGCTGGCATTGTCGATGTCAGCTGGGCACCCTTCAGAGTAATGGGAGTTAGGAATAATGAAGAGAAACAGCCTTAAACTTTCTTCTACACTTTGATATATTTTAACATATGTATATACTCATGATGGCTTTGGCCTAGTGTTACTAGCAAGGCTGTGGTTGTATTTATCTAATCTGCTACAGCATCCTTCGTAAGAAATGCATCCGCAGCCTAAATGTAAATTCTGCTTGAAACCCTTTGAATGTCACTCTACTGATTGTATAAATAAATCATTTTGACTTTCAGTGACTTTCTAGGCATATGTAGTGTATGTTTTTGAAATACAAATCAAGTATGTTGAGTTGAGATTTTGTTTTGTTACTGAACCAAGATTACAATTAATTCTGTATGAGGAGATAGGTCAATTTCAGTCAGAGTGCTAACCAGTAAGATATCTTACAACACTGTTCCTTACATTGGAACTCAGATTTTGGAGAAGCTGCTGAGGCTTCCCCTTGCATTTCTCTATCTACCTAAACTCTTCCTCCCTCTATCCACTCATCCACCTCTCCGTGCACCCCTCCACCCATGTACCTAACTGCTTACTCATTTGTTTGCTCAACACGTAACGATGGGTACCTACTTTGCACTAGACTTTGCAAGAGACACAGAGGGGAGAGTATAAAATCAGGAAGATACATATTCTTCCTTAAAGGAGTTCAGTTGTTTATGGGAAGAAGAAGGTGCAAGATACCAAGAAAAGTGCTATATAAGTCAGAAGCAAAAATCCCTAGGGGATGCCAAAAGAGAAGACTATTTATTTCCTTCAAGAGGCAATGGAAACCTTCACAGAGGAGGTGACAGCCAAGCAGAGGCCTTCAAACAAACAGAGCCAGTCCCTGGGAAAGGACTCCGAGGCCGAAGCTGAAGATACCTATTTTAGCATGACCACTTAGCACCATGCCCTCCACCCACCCGAATCTTCTCGAATACTTGTGAGGATAACAATACATTTGCTTTATCATAATGCCTCCCATCCATAACTTTTAAACACTCAGGAAGATGGAAAGAGCAAAGTGACGTGTTCTTTCCTTGCAAGAGAGACTGAGTATCAGAGGGGTGCGATTTTATTACACTGGGGAATTTCCACACCAGACAAAGACTAAACTAAGTGAAAACAAATGAAACACAAAACCCTTGGTATATATTAGAGTAAAAAGTCTGGAGTGGCTTTCTGTTGCTGTTGCCAACGGTGCAGAAAGTCCTGCTTTACATCCCACAGGGTTATGCTCCCAGTTTACACCCCACCGTCTAGAGAACATCATCTTAAAATGATTTCTCACTTCACTCAGGGGCTTTGCTGAGATCTACACTAAGGATCTGCAACCTACGGCCTGAGGGCCAAATCTGGCCCATAGCCTGTTCTTGTAAATAAAGCTTTATTAGAACACAGTCGTATCATTGGTTTGCTTATCATCTGTGACCACTGCGGGGCTGCAGTGGCACCACTGAGTGGTCAGAGCAGAAGTCGTATGGTCCCAAAGGCTGACAACAGTTGCTAGGTGGCTCTTCACATAAAGACAACCACTGCTCGTGATCTACGTTAGGTCCCAAGTGAGAAAAACCTTTGAACTCCTAAAAGCATTGCTGAGTCTGTTTTCTTCTCCTGGATAATATGTAATATAGTAAATATGATGAATAGATTTATTAAATAAATAAATAAAATTGATTTGTTTTTGGCTAGCAGGAAGCGCAAAGAAAACTCAAGCAAATCTATAGGTCACACTTGTCAGACGACCAGTGTCCTGTATCCTGCACCGTTGAACCTACCCACGTTAACTGATATTTCCCCTGTGTATTTTTAAATTTTCTCCTGTTGAGATGTATTTTTTTAAACTCCCTTATTGAATATAGTTTGTGGAAACTGCTTTACGTAATGCTTTATGAAATGAAGTAGGGTACGGATAAATAGGCAAGTAGGCAGATCGGATAGAAACAGATGATATGTAGGGCCTCAGGCCCATCCATCTCTATGTCGGTAATCAGTTAAAAACAAATAAATCCACAGGGGCGTATAACATAATATAGATAGTTCTAAAAGTGTGCTGCAATGGGCAGGTACTCAGGGTTTCTTAAAAAATGTTGACATTCTGGGCCAGGTAATTCTGTTGGGGGTTGCCCTGTCCAACGCAGGTCGTTGGCTGCCTTGGTCCCTGACTACGAGGTGCCGACTGCATACTCCTTCTCCACGGTGACAGCGGTTATCATCTCCAGACACTGCCAGCTGTCCCCAGGGAAGGATTTTCCCATGCCCACCCCAATCCACAGAAGCTCCCTCATGCACTGGCCTCTCGATATGCACTTTTCTGTCCACTTGCTCTGCTCTGTTAGAAGATCAGCAATCTCAGGGAGTCTGCTGAAGACACCAAGTATTGGCGAACGCTTTGGGCAGCAAGCGTCTTTGTCTCAGCTCATCTGGCCGAAGCTTGGCACTGGTGAAGGTAATAAAATCAAATCTCATACATGGAATTTCAAATCAGGACCCGTCCACAGCCTGTTCATTGCACCGGACGAAGAGAGGTGAGGTGTGTCAGGTACTCCCAGCCCCGGGAAGATGCTTTTCCTGATCTCTAATGACGGTAATGAATTAAATAATGGCTAAGTAATGAATCGGTTTATTTCCTAAGGCTGGGGATGAAGAGAAATTAAATACTCAATCTCCAGGGGTCTGAGTTGATAAAGGGCTATTTAAAGTGCCTTCACAGGAAGCAGGACCTGAATAAGATGCGGAGACTGACAGTATTGCCTGAACCCTATTTGTCAATGGATTGCGGAATCATTTGATGCTGATAATTGCAGAGGATGCAGGAAAACAAGAGATTACTTCAATGATGAGGAAGTCAAATCATACGACAAAGGAGACTAGGTTCATTATCAGCACATTCTGTGTCCTTCTCACCAAGCACTGAGAGACGGAATTTAGAGACAATCTGTGTAATTGACCGCAGCAGTTCAAACTGTATCTCAATTGATATATCCATAAGGGCAAGGGCAGGCTTATATTTCCTGGTTCCCCAAAGTGTCTTGGATATAATAAGTGCTCAATAAATACTTGATCGACTTGATAGAAGCTGGTGGTTTTATCCACAGATAATTGTGTCAAGCAAGCACTGTCTGATAACAGCCAAGCCATCAGTCAGAGCCTTAAATAGAAGGAAGGAGCTGCCAATCTTACCCAGAAAGGATTTTCAAAGCCTTATGCTAATGACACTTTTTTTTTTTTTCATGAATTCTTCTTCCATTTAAGTCATGCAAACTTTCACTTCTGGGTAGTTTGTTTTATACACTAAAAGACAAAATCGTTCACAGACATTTCAATCGTTACAACAAAATTATCCTTCAGGAGATCCATCCTGCAAAGAGTACATTATAAGGACCGATCTATTCTATACCATCATATCTGACTCATGCCACTACAGCGATATAAGAGAAAGAAGAAATCATGCCTACATTTCTTTCTTAAGCATAAGGAAGGAGTCTGTACCACAGACAATTAGAATGTAAGAACTGAAGATCAGTAAGCGGGAATGGCAATAATTCTAGATGCTAAACTATCAAATCAAATATGTAATTAAATGTATACAATTCAAAAGTGTAATTAGTCATGCGCCATAAGATTTTTTTGACACATATTGATAGTGTTAGAGCAGAGTTACTATATTAAAATGAGAATCAATTAGCTTATTCTTTTTGAGGCATGCAAATAATTCAGCTCTCCTAGGGAGGCAATCAAGGATGTTGGATAAAGCATAGTCTCAGAGAGAAACAGAAGTGAGTGTAAACCTAGAGATAGCCACATTCCAGCCCAGGGACCTTGGACATCCGTAACCAGAGGCAATGCAATGCCATGATCTATTGGAACCTCCTTGGAAACCCAAGTCCCAAACCGGATATTGGAACTTACCAGCTTTGTGACTTGGACAAAGTACCTATTCTTTTCAACCCTCTGTGTCACGTCTTTACCGTGAAGCTACTCCTCCTCTACTGAGTGTCTTCTGTGTTTTACTGCTGTCATGACGCCAGGCCAGTGTCTGTGCAACGTGGTTTACAGCAAGCAAATCGGCGCACCCATCAGAAAGTGAGGCAGCAGCCCAGGGCGCCTGTCCTGGAGTGCACACCTGTAAAGTGTTCCTCAGCCTAAATGACATCTACAGAGAAGGGCACTTCTGACCACTCTAGGTTAGGTCGTCTGGCAGGTGGTATAGCCTGTGTCTCCACTCAGACTGATTATCACAGGATATTTTAAATGCCTATGTGAAAAGGAAAATGATTAAAAATTACTTGTATTAAAAAAAATTACTTGTATTACAAGGATGTACCACATCCAAGTATTACATCCTTGTATTACAAGGATGAACAGAAAAGCCAAGGAAACAAAACAGAGTACAGAAAGAGAACGCGCATGTGTGGTCATTCAATTTACGACAGAGAGGTCATCACGACTCAGTGGTGAAAGGATCATCTTCACAATTAACGGTTCTGGAGGAATTGGAAAAAAAGAATAATTCTTGATCCCTCGCACCATGCACAAAATCAATTTGAGATGAAAATTAATGATGGAAACTCAAGAAATCAAGTTTTTAGAAGACATAGTAGAGAATGTTTGTGACCTTGGGGCATGCAAATATTTCTTAACAAGACAGAAAAGCAGTAAGTATTACAGAAAAAATGATTAAGTGCTCTTCATTAAAATATAGAATATCTGTTTAACAAAAGACACCAATAAGAAAGTAAAAGATCAGCAGAGATTTAATACATATATTTATCAAAGACTTAAATTCAGAACATATAAAGAACTCCTTAAATTACCCCTAAGGGAAGTTCTTTCCAAATGAAACAAGGTGTTTGATTCTGGAGAGCGTCTTGGGTCTGGATGTCAGTATTTGGGACTGAAGCTGAGCAAAGGAGCAGGAACAGAGAGTAGACTCAGAGCATGGAGAGGCCTAGCACAGAGGGTAGTAAATTAAAGGAAAGCGATGGGAAGGGAGGTGGGAGAAGAAAACTGTGAGATGTGAGAAATCAGGACCGGGTGTAGACAGCCAAAGGAAATGTGCCGGGAACCGGAAGAACATTTAAGAAGAGTCTTGCTTAATATTCCACTGGGAATTGATACAGCCTCCAAATACAACTTCCTAGAATTTCAATGAAGTGTGCTACCCAAACAAGGCTTTATGCACATTTTTTTGTGAGGGAAAAGGGAGGCGCCGTCTTCTACATGTGGATTGTGGAGTATGAAGGGGCCAATACAGCAAAAACAAATAAGAAGATGGCATGGTTTTGGAGCCAGAGTGACGATTGCTGTGTGAGCTCCATGGAATCCCAGAGAATTCGTAGATATGGCTGAACATTCGCAAGACCCAGACTGGAGGTCTGGACAGCATTATTTAGGGTTCATCAGATGGGCGATCCCAGGTGACATCAGTTACGTATTTTCATTGTCTTTCTCCCATTAAGCTTTTTTTTTTTTAAGATTTTATTTATTTATTTGACAGACAGAGATCACAAGTAGGCAGAGAGGCAGGCAGAGAGAGAGGAAGAGAAGCAGGCTCCCTGCTGAGCAGAGAGCCCGATGCGGGACTCGATCCCAGGACCCTGAGATCATGACCTGAGCCGAAGGCAGAGGCTTTAACCCACTGAGCCACCCAGGCGCCCCTCCCATTAAGCTTTTTGAGAGCAAAGTCTAAAAATAGTTGATGGAGAATGAATGAATGAATGAATGAATGAATGAATAAATGAACAAACATGATCATGAATAAAATTTGGGCATTTGGTTCATGCTGCTCAGTTTTCAGAGGGTTGATCGCTTTTTTTTAACCTCTTGTTGTGCTGGTGTCTTTTCATTTGTCCATTTTTCTATCCTTTGCCAGAAGCTCCCCGTCACATGCTCGCCATATTGTCCATCTACAAAGCAACATTCCAGCCCAAATGTGCACCTCCTCTATTTGGGAGATGAGTTGCACTATGGCATACAGTGATTCAAATGCATTTGCAAAATAATTACTCCTCTTTCAAACCCGAGGCTTGTTATCTGAATAAATGTTTCCCTAATAAAGCTTGCAGCTGGGTTGAGTTTGAGAACTACAACAATTAGGAGTCATGGGAGAAGAGCTCAAAAAAGGGTTCCCTTTAAACACCAGCGTTTGCTTCCTACATCCCTGATTAGGAGGAACGGGGCCTGTACGTGGCTGCCAACACAACGCTGATTGCTCATCAAGTGTCCATGGTGTGTGCGAGCAAAAGAAAATTGGAAAACAAGCGTCGATGCTGATTAGTTTTCTACAAACATCTAGAAAGATGCGAGAAGCAAGAGCCAGCTGAGGTGAAGTGATCCGGAAGGACCTGGCGGTCACTGCTCTGCCCACCTCACCTGAGTTGAATCTGGAATTTTAAAACAGAAACTACAGAACAGGGTACTAAACCGATGGCAAAGCCCACATGAATCAGTGGGGTAGAGGAGTGACAGTAACAGCCACGGACAGAGCTGTTAAGGTTTGTCCCCTGCTTTACCAACAAGCATGGACACCGACGCTCAGCAGATCGTTCTAGTTTCATAATTAGTCCACAAGTTGGTTGTGAAGATGACCTCCGTCAGTTTACGGGGCAGAACTGGTTCAAGGCAACCTATAGGACTGAACTAGGATTTTTGCTGAGATCTTCATTTCCAAATTTTAGGCTCAGCGGACTAGCCACTTTATCGGTGCCACCAGCAGCAAATGACTGGAGCAGGGGGTAAACCAAGCTCAGATTTCAGGGACATGCGGCTAACCACTGTAGCTCACAGGAACCAGTGGGAAGGAGGCGCTTCTTAAAAACAGCTATTCTAGGGGCGCCTGGGTGGCTCAGTGGATTAAGCCTCTGCCTTCAGCGAAGTTCATGGTCTCAGGGTCCTGGGATCAAGCTCCGCACCGGGCTCTCTGCTCAGCAGGGAGCCTGCTTCCCTCTCTCTCTCTGCCTGCCTGTCTGCTTACTTGTGATCTCTGTCTGTCAAATAAATACATAAAAATCTTAAACAAAAACAAAAACCAGCCATTCTGGGGGAAACCAGAAGCAACAACCAGAATGGAGAAGACTGCTAAAGTTTCATGTTTCCTTTAGGGTGAACTCATCAATTCTGTCCTCAGAAGTTTGTAGCCAGGATCCCACCTGAATGTTGGCTTTTTTTTTTTCTTCAAAGATTTTATTTATTTATTTGAGAGAGAGAGAGAGAGAGAGTATGAGAGGGGAGAAGGCCAGATGGAGAAGCAGACTCCCCATGAAGTTGGGAGCCCGATATGGGACTCGATCCTGGGACTCCAGGATCACGACCTGAGCAGTCGCTTAACCAACTGAGCCACCCAGGCGCCCCCCCTGAATGTGGGTTTAAGTTCATGAATAATTATTTGTGTTCTGTCAGCCGGCTTTCCTATAAGTCACCTACAAACCAAATTTTTGAAATACTCGGAGGAGAATACAAGTTCTGCCCTTCCTTTTCCCCTGATGTGACTCGTGAATGGCACATGAGCCTTGCGAGACAGATCAGATTTAGGTGGCCCCGGAAATGTGCTGGAACTGACCAATCCCGGCTGGCGAGAACCGACGGCATGTCTTCAGTGGTGTCATATCAGGAGTTGTTTCTGACTTGAGTCGAAGTGGAAGTATTTTCCCCCCAACATGGGCAAACACGACAAACTACAGTTTTTTCTTTTCCCCCAGAGAGCCAGTTTTCAAACATATCCCAGTAGGCCACAAGATATATTTTGAATGTCATTAATTTTTTTCTGCACATTGACTTTTCTTTTTTTTTTTTTTTTTTTTACTTACGTACGTTCACTTCAAGAGGAAATCATATCACTACAGTAGACGGAAAAGCAATATGGTCTCACGTAAATAGAAGGTACCCTTAAGGAGAAATCCCAGTGGAAACAAAGCAGTGTTAGGCATTCCTAACGAGATAATTGTGCTTGCAAAAGAATAATGATCTGGAGTGTACTTTCTCTTCCGTAAAAAAAGTAATTAGCAAGCGCAGAGAGGGGTTAAAAATACAGAGACTATGGTGAGGCTTTCTACTTGAGGTGAAGGGGACTGATAGAGGCAAATGGCTGATTCATCTAACCAGAACTGAACGATGCTGGGGAGTTACTCAATACTGGGGCTACTGCTTTCTGAAGGCATCAGAGAAGCTGCCCGTGTCCTGCCCAGATCTCTCAGACCCCGCTCCATTTCACTGTGCACCAGACAACTTCTGACTGTGCACCAGACAACTTCCTTGTGCAACTCAGAGCTCTTTTCCGGAAAGGCTCTGAAGATACATTCCCACCAGAAATACATGCACCACTGGGCATGCTGCTTCTCTCTCTCTCTTTTTCAAACAATGAGAACTATTTAAGTCAACACATTTCCATTCTTTTTTCCCCATGGTATGTATAAACTCAAAGTAAATTTGGTTCTAAATTTTAAAAATTATATCCCTCTATTGTTTCGCTGTATTTTATGTTATGTGTCTCGGAAACACTTACCTTTGCACAATTGTGCTTTAGGAAACTATTGAAAAACTTTTAAAACTAAATGTGGTGGATATGAGCCATGAATATACAACATTAAGCCTATAAACGCTCAAAACGCTGTCTCCGCCACAAAATAGTTTTAGAAGGGAACAGGCAGATGTTAGCAAGGCTTAACACGGGATCTGCATTCGGTTCACGGTGAAAGAAAGGTTGTGTGTTCAGAGGTAATGCCTGAAACATCGGCAAGTGACCCCCAGGACCACTGGCTTGCAAGGAAGTCTACGTTTATCCATTCAGTTAGTCAGAGATTTTGTGTAGCTACGACGTGCAAGGTGCTGCATCAGGGCTAGGGCTAGCTCTCTGGGACAGAGGTGTTGGCTCTGTTCTCATGGAATTTATAATTCAATTATGGTCTGAGTGTGTGTGAAGAGCCTCCATTAAAGACTGCTTCCCCTGACCTCCAACAAAAAGGAAAACAGCAACAAAGGGAAATAAGGAAACAGCTTTAGAAATATGATTGTGAATATTTATGCAAATGGATCTTGATATCTCTGGGGCTGGCCCGTTGCGTGAATCATGGCTTGTGGTAGAGCTGCTCTAGGAAAATAAAAACACACACCAAACAATGTAACAATGAGGGTGGTCACCCTATCAGCAAGGAACAGGCATTTACGGATTTAGTTGAATGCGTTATTATTTTCATTTTCTTAACAGAACAGGACTGAGAACCTTATGGTTGTCATCTGTTTAATGGTGCATGAGGCCTTGACAAGAAGCTGAACACCACGGTGCGGCAGCATTTTGGTTGTGGTGACGCCATCCTGAGGTCATGGCACAGAGGCCCTGATGAGGAAGCTTCTGTTTTCTTTGTCACATGGACTTCAAGGGTGACTGTCAGAGGAACCAGTAAAGATCCACGTAACTCGAGAGCCAGGGCGGCCAACGGAAGGACCACGCCTTCCCGCCCCTTCTATCCTTGCCCTAAACTCTCCCCGGTCTGACTCCTGGGGGGTAACACACACAAGTTGAGCCAATCGCATCTGCTCTTAGAGCATAGGTCCCAATATGTGTCTGGTCACAGACTTTGAGAGTAAGGGCAGGAACTTTTTAACGTGAACGTTACAGCTTACAGCAGTGGTTCTCCAAGTGAGCTCTGGGACCAGCGGCATCACCAATGTCGAAAGTCTTTAGATGGAAGTTCTTGGGCCCCGTTCCTGACCTTCTGAGTCAAAAACTCTGAGACTGGGAGTCACTGTGTAAACAGAGCGTGTACGTGATTCTGATACGACCTCACGCTTGGGAGCCCCGGCTCAGGACCCAGTGTTTTCTGAATTGTTTTGCGTGTAGAGCCTTTTAACTTTCTTAACCAGCCGGTGCTAGGAAAGCATGTTGGGAAGTGGTTGTGATTCATTTATCCAAACAGCACACAAGCCTCGACACCAAGAGGACTTTACGTAAATGGCTGTGAGCTCTTTCACTGCATGTGAAAACGCGCCTCCAGAACGATCTGGTTCGGCCACGCTAGCAGTTCACAAAACATCCTCACTCAGAGGTCTACCACGTAAAAAAAGAGAGAGAAAAAAAGAAAACCAGTAAGACAACACGGGGGTCTGACAAGCAAATTTAAAGGATAACTCCCGCCTTCCTTTAGGATTCTACTAAGTTATCCATGACTTACATCCATCTTCACATGAGGATACATGACATCCATCCGCACATACGCAACTGGAGCAGCTCATCGTTTGGACATGAGCACACACTCTTACCTTTGTTCCTATTATTTTAATTGTTAATAATTCAGCCCCCCCCCATTTCAGCCTATCAAATTATTTTTGATTCCTGGATCTGTTATCCAAAGTATCAACCAGGGACGCCTGGTTAAGCCTCTGCCTTCGGCTCAGGTCCTGATTCCAGGGTCCTGGGATCCAGCCCCAAAGAGGGCTCCCTGCTCAGGGAAGCCTGCTTCTCCTTCTGCCCTTCCCACACCACAGCCCCCCACACACACCCTGCAGCCACCCCTTGTGCTTGCTGGCTCTCTCTCTGTCAAATAAATAAATAAATAAAACCTTTTAAAAAAAGTGTCAACCCGAATGACATGCCATCAATACATCAAATACTTCTGCTCATCATATCTTCGCTGATGCCAGTTATAAAATGTAAAGGTCTATGCTAAGGGACAAATGCTGGGCCTCCCAGCAGAAACACCTTCCTCAAGGTGCCATTTTTCCATGTAAAACTACATTTCAGTAAAGGCTATGCACACAATCTTGGTTGCTTTCACTCTGGCCGTAGGTACTGTCTTGAGAAGCCCACCAATTCTTAGCAACCGGACCATCTCTATTTTAATGGAGAAGATTATGGAAAAAGTTAAGATTTTCCCTTATAGATCAGCCAGAAACAGCTAAACTCACATGACTCTTGAAAAATAATCCCTTTACATCTTTAGGAATTATTGTCTGAAAACTAAACATTATAAAAATGGGGTGAGCAGGACTGAGGACTGATTAGGGTGTTTTTTTTAAGGTGCTCGGTTAAATCTGAATTTCAGATAAATGAGAAATAATTTTTTAGTATGTCCCAAATACTGCATGAGACATTCTCATGACAAAAAAATATACTAAAAAGAACTTTAACATGGTTTGCCTTCTTTATATGACCTAAGTTCCTGGCCACTGATCTAGAGTGCCTCCCTCCCTTCAACGGGGGGTTGAACATGGGGTGAACCCACGTGTCTGTCCTCATGCAAAGCACCTGCATCCTTTTCATGAACTGAAATGATTTTTTTCCCCCACAAGTTAGCATTGAATGCAGCAGCAGGCTGAACCATGGCCCATCCTTTGGTAGACATTTTCTGAACATCCACCCATAGCCAGACTCCACACATGACATAAAGCAGGTGGAGGAGAGCTTCTGTCCCACAGAACTCATACAACCTCCTTAACTCCCACAGCCAAAGACACTCTCGAATACAGTCCTTGCTTCCACATTGCTTCCAAGACTGCCTGACTTCTGCTCACGCCCCGCGCATCAAGGCTTGAATGGCTGAAGCAATTTGCAAGCAGTTGTGTGGCTTTAGCCCTGGAAAGTAGAATTCACCACACCGACCTGTGGCTATCACCATGTTTTTTTCTTGCTTGTTTGTTACCAGACACCATTTCAGAATAGAAATTAGTATTATTTTCTAGTTCCCTTCAACTACTTGATGAGAAGATGCTAGATGGGGGAGTCAGATGAACGAGGGCAGGTACAGCCTCTAGTGCAGGAGGCGAGGGCACTTCTACTTAGAAGTATAAGTGAGCTTGAAACAGGTTTCCCGGGCAGAGTCCCATGTGCAATTACCTAATCACAAGAATCTCTAGAAGATTGCTCCCCAGGGGACCTTTGCTGGGAGGAGATGGAGCCTTCTTTGTTTGGAATTTGCTTCACAGAGCATTCAGCCCCTTGAATAATAGAAGCGGAACAGAATTGTTTTGTGGGACCCAGCAAAACTCGTGCCTGTGGGGAAATGATAAAGCCAGAGGCTGAATGGTACCGTCCTCGGGTAAAGGCAAGCTTTAAACCTCGGAATTCTAATCTAATTTGGGAACAGGAGTGATTCATGTCCTTCCTGATAGGTCATCATTTCCCGAAAAGGAAATGGACAGAGGGGGTGTTCAGGTCTCACTGCCCTTCTCACCTAGGGTGAACTTGGACACTGATTTATTTCGGCCTCTCCAAAGCTCCATGGCATTAATTTTAAGTGCTCAATTTAAAATGATATGTTTAATGACATCACAGCTCAGAAGCCTACGGATATCATAACATGTTTATTAAAGGCTAATTACAAACCTCGACTGCAAGGACAGCGGTTGGGGAACTCTGTGAAATTAGGGCTCTGAAGAGGTTCCCAATTCTAATAAATTATTTATGAAGAAGTATAAACGTTGGACGCGTGACAAGGAAATCTGTATCTTTGACTTCTTTACATCAGCTATAATGTTACTTGAAATGCAAAACACCCAACTGTGATTCATGTATTAAACACGTGTGTTTAATATAATGTATCTAACGTGCTGGGAAAAGGGCCTGGTGTGCCATGAGCGTGTGTTAAATGTGAGCTATCCATCTATTAGAGTGCTTACAAAGATACGGTGCCAGTCAGATACAAAGGAGAGCACACAGCATGATTGCACTGACATCAAGTACACAACAGGCCCACTGATGCACCACCGCAAGTCAGAACACTGTGACCCTTGTGAAACAGGGGCTGGGAGGGTGCAGAGGGCCTCGCGGGGCTGGCCGCGCTACTTCTCTGGGCGCTGGTCCCATGCATGTGCTCCGTCTGTGAAAATGCGTGAAACTGTGGATCTGTGACTTCTGTACTTTACGTACACGTCAGTGAAATGGTGAAAAACTCAGCGTCAACCTGATTCAAATGATCACATAAACATTTCTTGAAGGGGATGCAATAATTATAAAAATACACATTAGTGGTTCCAAAATGGATAATAAAAAGCATCTGTACCACCAAAACTCAGAAATGTCTCAGACAGCAAGCGCCTCGCAAGCACTGGACAAGTATGATGCCGTCTATATTAGTAATATTCAACCGAGACAGGCATCGAGGGAGAACTCTTCCCATTCCAACGTCAGAGAAACAGAGGCTTGATCAATAAACAGAAGAGCAGACGCATGAGAAGAAGGGGACAAGGGGTTTCAGTTAAGCTGAGTAACACTGTGTTCATCCCAATCTCCAACCTTTCCAGTGATTTCTCATTAAATGTCAGATATAATAAAAAGTGTAAGCTCTTTATAAATCTTCCATTACTTGAGGATTTAAAAAACAATAAAGAAGTTCAACCATTCAAATCTGTGAATTACTAAAACCTGAGAGGTTTCTAAAGGACTTACAAAACTCTCCTCTTGGACAATTTTTATTTATGTAGGAAGACTCTAATTCTCAAGAAAAGGTCTTAAGATGAATACGGATGAAAATAACAATATTCTGTGTTGGCGTATCCAGAGCTGGTGAGGTTGTGGGGATAAGAACACTTTCAAATGCTCTTGGTGGCACGATGAATTGGTTAGACCTTTGGGAAGGCAATTTGGTGGTATCTGTCAAAATCTTAAATGGGCCTATCTCCGATGCAGCGATGCCTTTTCTGGAATTCCATCCTACAATCAGTAGGTCTGTGTGAAGACAGGTCATTTTTGCAAAGCTTGTAAGAGTGAAAAACCAGAGATAACCTGGATGCCCATCAGTTAGGGAAGTGGTCACTCAGCAAAACATCCAAAACCTTAGGTTGAGCTCTCTCTCTCTCTCACACACACACACCACCATATATATATATATATATATATATATATGTAATTGAATGGGAAAATGGCAGAAGCGTACTAATAGTAGGATCACATTCTAAAAAATATTTTTTAAAGATTTATTTATTTATTTCACAGAGAGAGAGAGAGAGAGCACAAGCAGGGGGAGGGGTCAGAAGCAGGCCCCCCGCTGAGCAAGGAGCCTGACAAGTGGTTCCCTCCCAGGACCCCAGGGTGACGACCTGAGCCGAAGGCAAATGCTTAACCGACTGAGCCACCCAGGTGCCCCTAAAAAAATATTTTTGTATATAACTCAATAAACGTCCAGAAGGAAATACACTGAATTATTAACAGTCATTACCCTTTTTATGGTACATTCGAAGTTGGAGAGTGGAAATTTTCACTTTTTTATTTGTAAACTTCCTTGCTGTTATATTTTTTCAACGAGCATATACCGTGATTGTAATTACAGAAACTAGAACAGCTAGAAAGAGAAAATGAAAGAATAATTGTTGTTTGGAAAAAAAGAAAGAAAAATCTATGTCCTTCTGGCATATACCTTTGTTGGAAAAGCACTGGACTGCCCTATCCTTATGAAGGCGAACTAAGTAGAAAAGCAACAAAACGTTAACACGAAGGGTGTAGTTTCAGAGGCATCTCCCTTGTCTCTGTGGGGACTACCGACAGCCCCTTGCTTCCTTCACTTTCTGCTCATGTCATCCCTTCCTTGTCCTTTGGCTTTTTTTGGAAGCGACTGCCACACCCGTAGTCATGGTCTGAGCCAACTGTGATTTCTGGGAGCACTTAAGAAGAGTTACCCCCTTCACAGCTTAACAACATGTCTGCATTTCCCCAGGTCTCTACTCTCTTGGACTCTATCATCTTCTGGGTCCATGCTCCCAGGCTTCTGGTGTCCCTTTGAGTTCCAAGGATAGACTAATCCAGAAGCCTGCACCTTGACATTCTTCCCCATAAACCTTCTTTGGTGCATCGATGAGCTGCCTGGTGTTGTTTAAGGTTTCCCATATTCCTGTCTTCTTTTCCAGAAAATTCCATGATGGCCAATCTAGCAGAGCTGGCCATTCCCTAGCCTTTTGCTCCAGAGACTCTCTTAACCCCACCCCTAAATAAAACTACTCATTCTCTCCTCTGTACTTCCGCTCTCCTCCACACTACCTCTGTCATTTTACCTCAAACGCTGCATTTCACTTCATCATCTCTGCTGTGGGAGAAATCCATTGTTGACACGTGGGTTGAATCCTGATTGCAGCATTCACTAACTGTGGTCTCATTTCCTCATCTATAAAACGGGGTCAATTTTAGGACTAACCTCAAAGGACTGCTGCAAGGATTAAATTAATGATACAATAAAATCACTTAGTGCCCCTGCATGGAGTAAGGACTAATAAACATAAATGATTATTAGAACCACATGTCTCCCTAACTAGACTACAAGCTTATCAGCAATTGTATCTTACGGTCCCGGTACCTAATACAATGACCACTATTTTGAAAAGGCTCAAACATTGTTTATGAAGAATCAACTAGTTCTCTTGATGTCCGTGACTCATTGTTGCATCAGAGACATAAAGACCTCCATTAACACAGATCACTCGTTCATTGATCATCTGCTGGGTGCTAGAGAGTGTATTGTGCTGAGCACAGAATGGTGAGCAACCCAGGCACGGTCTCTTACCTACCATCGCTCACAGTCCAGACAGGACCCAGAGAAAGAACCAGACCGTGGCAGTCCAGTATGGTAAGGGATATGATGGGGAAAATATCAGGCGTAGGAGGAAAGACACCACAGAATAACTTATAAACTGAAATTTAAAATTTAAATGGGGGGGTGGGTGCCTGAGTGACTTAGTTGGTTAAGCATCTGACTCTTGGTGTAGGCTCAGGTCATGATCTTGGGGTCTTGGGATTGAGCCGTGTATTGGGCTCTGCACCCAAGGGGAAGTCAGCTTGAGATTCTCTCTCTCCCTTGGCCTCTCCCCACCACTTGCATGCTCTCTCGTTCTCTCTAAAATAAATAAGTCTTAAAAAAATAATAAAATATATCGGGGCGCCTGGGTGACTCAATGGGTTATGTCTCTGCCTTCGGCTCAGGTCATGATCTCAGGTTTGGGATCGAGCCCCGCATCGGGCACTCTGCTCAGCGGGGAGCCTGCTTCCTCCTCTCTCTCTGCCTGTCTCTCTACCTACTTGTGATCTCTGTCAAGTAAATGAAATCTTTAAAAAATAAAATAAAATAAAAATGGGAATTTCCAAGGGAAAGAAGAAGGAAACGTTTTTGGAAGTGGGAACAGCCCACCTGAAGACTCCTCACCTGTTTGGGGTCATGTGAATACCAGAATCTTGACTCGTAGTCAGACAGTCTCTACCTACATGAGGTGTCCTGATATAATTTCAACTCAGGGGTTTTCTGAACATGGTAGAACGTCGTTTGAAAATAACTCAAGTTATACTCTCTGTGGAAGACTGAATTTCCCCAAAACTGCTGTCACCACATATCACCACCTATCTCTAATGCTCTTCACGCAACGTGATAGTTACAGTGACATGCCTCTCATCTAGTGGGGAAGTCTATGTTCCAGCTCCTCGAACCTCAGTGGAACTTCCCACTGCCTCAGCCACTAGAAAATGTGGAGCCAACATCAACCCCCAGACACATTAGGGGACAAATTTTAAATGATTCTAGCTTCTAGTTATTGAGGCTGCCACAGCTGAGACGGTGAGAAACAGAGGTAAGCAGTCCCCATCACCCCTCCCACATTGCAGATTCATGAGTAAAATAAATGATTGGTGTTGCTTTAAGCTACTAACTTTATAATGGTTTGCTATACAGGTGTACCTAGACACTGGAATAAAGGCACAGCAGAGTTCCACATCTTAGTCACTAATGCACTGGTGACAACCCTTCACCAACAAAGCTGAGATGAGAACTCTGGTCTGCTTGGAGTTCTACTGTCCACGACTCAGATTTCAAGAAGTTGAGTAAATTGACTCTAGCTACAAATATGAAACAAGAGTTAGGATTCCTACCCAGCTTAGTCTCAAAGCTTGTGTTCCCAAAGCGCTGAGAGATTTTGCCTCCATTTAGTGATCTAGTGATCAGTGCTTCACTAGTGACATAGTAAAGACTTCTGGAGAAAGAGTCAAGCCCAAAGCAAGGATAAGGTTTACAGCACAGGTAAGGGAGTGGGGACATGGTTTCTAAGAATATTGTTGAAAGGCAAAGTGCAAGTCAGGACAGGCTGACAGTGGTTGGGGGCAAGTTTTATTACCCAGTTTGGTGTCCCCAGGTAGGACCTCTAAAATTTCAGGAAGTAGGAAGTGGAGCGTAAAAATGCTTTAATACCTTTAAATGCATCCTGAAAGGGTCAGCAAACAATGACCCACTAGCCAAATCTGACCCACAGCCTTTCTTTAAAAACTAAAGTTTTATTGGCCCACGGCATCACCCATTCATTTCCATATTGTCCATGGCTCTTTTTATAGTGCAATGGCATGGAGTTCGATAGTTGCCTCACAGGCCATATGGCCCTCAAAGCCTCTATTATTTACTATCTGACCCTTTAAAGAAAAAGTTAGCAATTCTATCCTAGTGGAATGTATCCATTTTCACAAGATAAACTTGTATAGTCTAATTAAAATGTCTTTTTATTTTATTTACTTATTCATTTTTTTTCACGGTTGTCTGGAATTATACCAACTCTCCCGCTGGTTATCCTGTGTTGATCAGAGGCTCTGGTTGGCAGTTCTGCAAGTCTTTGTTGAATTTTTTAAAATGAGAAAACTCATTATTACCTAACAAAAGGAGTTTAAAGACAGAATGTTCCAACAGATGGATTCCAGGGAGAAAACGGGGTGGGGGGAAAGCAAGACACGTCCTTGGTGGTAAAAAGCTTAGAGCCACTGAATCAGGAAATTATAGGATTGAAGTGACAAGCAGAGAGATACCAAGGACAGACAACCGGTTTGTCTCATGTAAAGGTTATAAACTCAAGGTCTGTGCGCCATATCTGGCTCGTTGACATGTTTCATTTCCTTTCATATAGAGCCAATATTTAAATACAATGGGTACATGTTGGCAGGCAGTCTAGGCTAGCTGGCCCAATACCCATTCCTGACTCCCTTCTCCCTGGCCTGGCTGCCACTGGATGGGCTGAGTAGGTAAATACCTTCCCGGCCTCCTGTGCAGGTGGGGTGATCACATAACCCGTCCTAGCCAATGAGATTCAGGTGGAAGTCTGTCTCACATTCCCCGGGCAAGTGGCCTTCTTGATTAAAAAGGCTGGCACTGCCTGTTTCCCTTCTCCCTTCCTTGACTACAGGGACTGTGTACTGCTTATCTCCAACTTTTCCAGAGAAATGGGCGGACTGGGAAACACTGAGTCTCCACTCCCATCTGGGGGTCATTTGCAGGAACCATGAGCAGCTGCTCCCCTTGAAACACTGGTTGTGGGTGCTCTGGGCGGCCCCAGCTGCTCTGAGCCATTTCTTTAATTTTATGTTCACTCTTTTCTCTTGGCTCAGGAGCTCAGGAGCTCTGGGGTGTTCCCAAGAGCAAACAGAAGCAGTGGCCCAGAGGATCAGGGTCTCTGGTGAGCTCTGCCCTCTCTCTCCCTCACAACAAGGGGAATCATACAACACCCAGTCTGCTTCATGGAGAGGAAAGTTAGGATCTCTTAAGATGATTAAAGGATAAAAAATAGAGACTGCAAAACCCACCCACTTGAGCAATCAGAGTGTTATTCTTACACGGTTCTAAAGTCTCATGGGACCTTTTTTTGAGAAGAAAAGGAATATCTATTTTTTCAGACACGTATCAATGAGTGTCTCTGACGAGCTTTAAAAACAAAAATTACCAGCTCTAACAAGGGGGTACTAACAGCACTAAGAACATCTCAGACAGTTTGTCCCTAATAAAATTCCACATGTTAGCTGGTTCCATTACTCAAAGCTTTCACTCGACCCACATTATTTATGACATCATTTGGCATTCTGAGCCGCTCTGGCCCTGGTGCCTTAGAAGAGGCCTGGCTGCGGAATGGGAAACCTCACCTTCCCTACTGAGAAAGGTAACTCACCCTCGCTCCTAGTGCTCTCCGGGTTTATCGTTAAAGCTCTGAAAGGAAGCAGATGGCGGCTTTCCTCAAGGTGCTGGAATCACCTCAGGGCACAGCTGACCATACAAGCTAGGGTGTAAAGGCTGCAGCTACTGAAGTGGTATTGCAGAAAGGAAAATCCCAAATGCACAGCAGCTGAGAAAAAGCCCCCGCACCACCCCAACAATCTGAGCAAATATTCTGCTTTGATTTTTTTCCCCCTGAAGCCACTCGATTTCTAGATGGGTTCTGTCCTAATTCTAAGCTAGTTGTGAGGTGTGTGTGTGTGTGTGTGTGTGTGTGTGTGTGTGCCTGTGTGCGTGTGCACGTGTGTGTCTTTAAAGACTTTTTTTTCTTTTCAGCGTAACAGTATTCATTGTTTTTGCACCACACCCAGTGCTCCATGCAATCCATGCCCTCTCTAATACCCACCACCTGGTTCCCCCAACCTCCCACCCCCCACCCCTTCAAAACCCTCAGATTGTTTTTCAGAGTCCATAGTCTCTCATGGTTCACCTCCCCTTCCAATTTCCCTCAACTCTCTTCTCCTCTCCATCTCCCCTTGTTCTCCATGTTATTTCTTATGCTCCACAAATAAGTGAAACCATATGATAATTGACTCTCTCTGCTTGACTTATTTCACTCAGCATAATCTCTTCCAGTCCCGTCCATGTTGCTACAAAAGTTGGGTATTCATCCTTTCTGAGGGAGGCATCATACTCCATAGTGTATATGGACCACATCTTCCTTATCCATTCGTCCGCTGAAGGGCATCTTGGTTCTTTCCACAGTTTGGTGACTGTGGCCATTGCTGCTATGAACATTGGGGTACAGATGGCCCTTCTTTTCACTACATCTGTATCTTTGGGGTAAATACCCAGTAGTGCAATGGCAGGGTCATAGGGAAGCTCTATTTTTAATTTCTTGAGGAATCTCCACACTGTTCTCCAAAGTGGCTGCACCAACTTGCATTCCCACCAACAGTGTAAGAGGGTTCCCCTTTCTCCACATCCCCTCCAACACATGTTGTTTCCTGTCTTGCTAATTTTGGCCCTTCTAACTGGTGTAAGGTGGTATCTCAGTGTGGTTTTAATTTGAATCTCCCTGATGGCTAGTGATGATGAACATTTTTTCATGTGTCTGATAGCCATTTGTATGTCTTCATTGGAGAAGTGTCTGTTCATATCTTCTGCCCATTTTTTGATATGATTGTCTGTTTTGTGTGTGTTGAGTTTGAGGAGTTCTTTATAGATCCTGGATATCAACCTTTTGTCTGTACTGTCATTTGCAAATATCTTCTCCCATTCCGTGGGTTGCCTCTTTGTTTTGTTGACTGTTTCCTTTGCTGTGCAGAAGTTTGATCTTGATGAAGACCCAAAAGTTCATCTTCGCTTTTGTTTCCCAAATTAATAAAATTATGAATGAAAAGGGAGAGATCACAACTAACACCAAGGAAGTAGAAACAATCATCAGAAGTTATTATCAACAGTTATATGCCAATAAGCTAAGCAACCTAGATGAAATGGATGCATTCCTGGAAAACTATAAACTCCCAAAATTGTACCAGGAAGAAACTGACAACCTGAATAGACCAATATCTAGTAACGAGATTGAAGCAGTGATCAAAAACCTCCCAAAAAACAAGAGCCCAGGACCTGATGGATTCCCTGGGGAATTCTACCAAACTTTCAAAGAAGAAATAACACCTATTTTCCTGAAGCTGTTTCAAAAAATTGAAGCAGAAGGAAAACTTCCAGACTCTTTGTCTTTAAAGATTTTATTTTATTGGAGAGAGAGCGTTTGAGCGAGTGCACGAGGGAGCACGAGTGGGAGGGGCAGAGGGAGCAAGAGCCTGGAGCGGACTCTGGGCTGAGCGGAGCCCCTGGGGTGGGGGTGAGGGGAGGGCCTGATCTCATGATCCTGAGATCATGACCTGAGCTGAAACCAAGAGTCTGACACTTAACTGACCGCACCATCACCCAAGACCCCTAAACTTCCTTTTGTTTTTAAATAATGTTGACTCTCATTACCTGGGTGGAGGGCATGGTGCAGGGTTTTACATTGTTTCTGCATAAAGGCGGCAGCTACTCTGCATTTTGTTACAAAGCAATCACAGCAGGCAAGTCTTTAACCATTATCTTCTGTTTCACGAGAGTTTCTAAATTCTAAAATCTTACAGAAAAATGGTATATACCTAGTTTCCTTAGGAAATGGCATATTTAATCCTCTGCCAACTTTGGTTGAATGTAAGAATCTCTGATTCATGACTTGTTTGCCTATTAACAGTTTTTAGATGTTCTGAGAAGTCAGTTGCTAGATACCTGCATGCCTTGAGTCCAAGGAACAGGAAACACTGCCTTTGGGGTGCAGATTAAGGAACGCTGTGATCGTTTGCAGAGAGGGATGGTTGGAACTGCCCAACAACAATCCCAACCTCCAACCCAGGAATTTTCTCTTTCTCTTTAATTGTACCAAATCATTTCAAATGCAATTTATGAAGACTGTAGTCTCTATCACAGAAGCAAGAAGAAGCAACAAAGAAGCAAAAAAAAAAAAACCCCAAACCCACACATATTTATTGAGCACTTAACCCTGTCCACGCTCCAGACTTTCCCCCACAGTTTCATACATTTATCCCAATGAACTGTCATAGCTGGTGTGGCTAAGTAGGTCTTTAAAACTTTTAAAAAAGTCTCAAGAATTATAAAGGAGCAAGTGACACTGTGCTTTGTGTGACGTCCCTCTAGATCACAGAGCCTCAAGGAACACGCAAGGGCAGGACTCCACACCCTGACATGGCTGAGAGTTGGCCTTTGCCTGAAACTTTCCAGAAAGAGACTTCACTCTTCAAACTGTAGCTTGCAGTGTTCTTGTCCAAGTTCGTTCCTTTATAAAGCCTTAATAAAAACAGCAGCACCAACTACTGTCAGGCAAGGAATCCTCGCTATAAACAAAATGGGATTCTAAGTGTGTCACCTAGACCAGTCCTTATACCTGCTTCTAAATCCGCTGACCCATTCATTCACATAACAAATGTTTAGGAAACTCCCACCTGGTGCGGGACACTGAGGAACCCAGGAGATGCTCATGGGACAGGCATTATTATCCTCTTTTTACATATAAGGAAACAAAAGCTCAAAAAGACAAACTCCAAATTATAGAGTGTGGCACAGACTGACCAGTAATTCAGCAAGAAGATTTTCTTAATCTCTTGGCACGTGGCTGGACAAATTTTCCAGTCTCTGCTAGGTCTGGTCCCTCTGCAGAAAAGTGGTGTTCACAGATACCAGGCCTGAATCCAAAAACCCTCCATGGGCAGTTAGTTCTCTTGCGAGCAAGAAATAAACTTCCAGTTGGTAAAACGCTGAATTTTGGAGGCTTATCTGTGTACCAGCATTACCTAATCCATAAAGCTAGCAGAGAGTGAGGCCAGGAATGTGATCCAAACCTGTATGATTCTGGGGCTTGTGTTCTGGGATGGGCGGTGACATTGCTCCCTTCGCTTCTTTGTAATTTGTGTACGTGGTCTAAGTTCTATGTCTGGAGGGTGACATACTTTCCCCATTTCCTCCTCTGGAATATAATCCTTCAAGACCTGAATTCCATTTCCATAAGCCTTCCTTGCCTGTCCCAGTTCCTTATATGACAGAGTTGTGTAGCCAGATAAAGTTTAGTTTACCTGTGGCCTCTTTCAAGTAAGGGTGGGGGGAACAATAGGGAAAACCAATGATACTAAGAATCAGTACTTTGAAAAGATCGAGATTGACAAATTTTTAGCTAGACCAGCCAAAATAAATAAATAAAATTAAAAAAATAAAAAGAGGTGTGTGTGTGGGCAGAAGACACAGATCACCAGAGTAACACACAGATGCAGAAAAAGCATTTGATAAAATCCAAACATTAATTCATGATAAAAAACTCAATGAACTTGGAACAGAGAAGGAACTTCCTCAACACAATAAGGTACATACACAAAAAATCCCTGCTTCTAATGTCATATATAATGGTATGCATGCTTTCCCTCTCAGAACAGGGCAGTGACACCCACTTTTGCCATTTTTACTCACTCCTGTGTTGGAGGTTTGAAGCCAGTTGTGGGTGGAGGGAGAGAAAGAAAGAAGAGAAAAAGGGAAAACAAGAAAGTATAAAATAGAAAACAGAGCCTAATGCTCTGAGGACTTCTGACCCGGCCCAGTGGACAGGGACCCTGCAGCAGAGACAAGGCTGTGCCTGCCCAGCATCCTTTCCTTCTCCTCCCCTAGAGACTCACAGTCCAGCTGGGTGACAAACTGACTCTCTCCCTGGTGTGGGAGGGGTCGTTTGACCTTGCCCCAGGCCAGGACCATCCGTTTAGTTGGTCTTTTTTAGCCATGTAGCTGATTCATGGCGGTACACATAACCCATGCTGATAAAAGTGATCTTTACTCCAGCAGGTGTTAGACCCTCTCTCCAATGCAGTTGCTGTGAAGATAGAACTTAAGCCTGGAGCTACAGGAAGCTATCCTGACCTTCAGTACAAAACAAAAATAAAACAAAGCAAAAAACAAACAAACAAACAAACAAACAAAACCCAAAAGGTAGAGAGAATGGAACTGACAAAGAAGAAAGCCCAGCAGAAAGACAGAGATAAAGTCCTAGTGATGGGTAGTATCTGAACTTGTATGTCCACCCAGTCCCAAAGCCAGGATTATTCATGGACTTCTTACATACAAGGACCATGAAATACCCTTTTGCTTTGACCAGTTTTAATTGCGTTTCTGGCATTTGCAATGGAAAAAGTCCTAACACAGGGATTGTGACCCAACCCGGCCCCTATCCCACCTTGATTTTGACAATAGGCTTTGCAGGATCTCACCGTTAGCCTCTTAGAATTCACAAATAGTCACCATCACCACCATCTGAATTTAAGTCCTAGTAGAACCAGGATTATGTGTATTTTGTTTTTGAGCATCTCCCCAGTGCCTAGCGCACAGTAGGTAGTCAGTCAATATTTGCTGAATGAATACTAATCTATGGCTGGAGGATGGACAGAGGGAGGAATGGTGACCCTGGGTAGATCTGTTCAGAATTTTACTCAACGTTTAAGATCAGCTTCATGGTCTTTAATTTCCAGAACTTATGTTCTTTATTTTTTAAAAATGTTGACCATGCCACCTCCTACCCACTCACATCTCTCTTCTCCATGACGTCTCAAAACTTACGAAACTGTGGCTGAGATTGTAATCACAACGTTCTCCGTGTCCTCTGTGAGAGATAATTCATCTGGTCCTGTAGATGTGAACTTGCTTAAATCAATAGGATGCGCTTTTATCATCTTTTCAACTATCTTGAACTCCAGTTTTCTCCTATTTATATTTTTCAGCCCTTTAGCGAAGTGATGATAACTTTCTTTGATCATGAAAATGGAGGTGACCTGAGCCTGCATGGTTCTGCTTGTGCTCTGCCATCACGAGATGACCTGCCGTCTCCCCGTCTGCCAGATGGCAGCTCTGGGCCCAACTGCCTCAGCAAACACCTTTCCATGGTCTTTGGCTTGAGACTTGAGGCTCTCAAAAAGCTTTAGGCACCTGTACAGTTCTGATGGGTCATGCCCCTCATACATACCTCAGTTTATTTTATATGCTATCTTTTAAACCGACTTTATTAAAGAAGTCCATATTTTGCCACACCATATTTCTTTGGATATATGTTCTGTCTCTCTTTTCTCAAATGTCCTGCAGGGTTTTGCCGTCATATGACCAGGATTTTCCTTTTAAGAATCTTTATTTCCTTGGTGAAGGTATTCTATGTGAGTGTATCTGGTTTTTAAAAATGTCTACATTTTTCTCTGAACTTGAGCTGAACTAGTCTTTCCTCCAAGCCAGGGCACCTGTCTGGCTTCATCCGGTATGCGCTTCTGTCGGACTCACCAACGGGAGCCCGCACGGTCCTGTTCTTGCACAGCCCCGATGACCACAGGGTCTCGGCTGGCCCCTCCATGTAGCTGATGTGGCCTGTTCCGCCCTCTCAACTGTGAGTGTCTTCCTTCCCTGTACCTTCTCTGATGACGGCAGTGACATCAGACCTAACGCATAGCTCCTGCACCCACCTGAACAGGCCCTCCTAACCCTGCTCCCTATAAGTTATGATCCAGTGGTTTAGTTTGGAGACAAAGACCCCTGCACCCTGCCTTATATTTCTTGCTTTTACAGTGAGAGGCTCTGTGGTGGTGGATATACGCGTTCTCCAGTTTTTAGGTCTTCCAATATTTCCACATATTTCAGTGTGCTACATATCAAACAGAACTATGGTAAACTCAATTTTCTCTAAGAAAAACCCAAACAGTCACCTAAGAATGCAGACATAAAAACTCTATTTTGCAGCCGTCTTCCAGTGGGGGAAGATCCCCTCAGTCTCCTGCTTTCTTAATTCATAATTAAAATGAAGAAATAGGACAATCGAATATTGCAATAAATGTAAAAGTGCGGACAGCATCCGTCAGCACGCTCACAGCTTTCGTGCGTGCGCATCTATCACAACATTTTCAGAGTATTCCTTTCACTCGAGTCATTTATACATGAATCTCTTACCTACCACTCTGAGCCCCTTGGAGCCCATGGATGAACTCATCTCTGCATTCCCCGATGCAGCCTGAAATGGGGTAACATGTACATGGATAGCAATGAGTAAATACTTCTCCCACAGAATAGAACTTTGGACTCTATATAGAATCAGTGCGGTAAGAAGAACGCGCCGTCTGGAGGCATTTAAACATTGTCATCGACACAGAAACATCTGATATATTAAATTTGAATTACTCTAAACTACTAATTAAAACAGTCAAAAAGGCTTCTGTTCAGAAATGCTATGAGCATGTCCTTTAAAGCCCAGACCGCTTCTCCTTCATGTTCTCATTCAGACGGGTCTTCCCGGTAGTTAATTGGCATTCAAGACGCCGTGATATATCCATTCCCCTCTGATGATCTCCTATGCTCAAAACTGAAGAGCGGTGAAACGTGCCCAATTTTTAGAGCATGTATATCAGAAGGTTCCTTAAAGGGGCTCATAAGAACTGAATGATCCAAGGGAAGAGTCATCTTGACGGGGAGCTGTATCACCATGCCATCTGGGACAGACAAGCCTCAAAACTCACATGACCTCTTTCTGCAGAAGTGTCACCTTGAAGCAGGTGGCATCCCAGCACATAGCTGCTGCACCCACCTGAACAGGCCCTCCCGCCATCCAGGAAGGTATTTCAGATGCTGTCCACCCTCCGTCCCTATCCTTAACCCAGCAGCTCTCAGATTTTTCACTGCGGACAGCGGCGCCCCCCCCCCCCCCCCCCCCGCCGGGTCCCTGTATTTCAGCGGAGAATGAAACGATCCCCGTATATCACTTTGATAAGTTTGTAAAGCACTCTGCCATCCTTGGGCAGGGAGCTGCTAAAGAAAGATACCTTCGTTACAGTTTACAAAACCATTCCCAAAATGTGCTGCTTCAGCCCTCGGAGTCAAGCTCAGAAATAGAAGCCTGTAAACCTTACCCAGAGAACCACCGTCCAAAAACGCCTTCTCCCTGTAATTGGAGGGCGTGCTTTAGTCTGTTACATTAAATGATTCCGGTATTAAATCTAGATCCTAAGACTATCTTAATTGGCTATAAAAAGGACAACTGAAAACACAGGATTTGATCCCTGCGCATACAATGCTCGTGCTATAACCACCAAATTAGGCCATTTTGCGGGGAGCATCCAGGCCTGAGTCCCATTTAAGTTCCCTCAGCGTTACATTTCATCATCCAGTGTCAAGGAGGCAACAGGGTATTAAGTCAATTAGGATTCAGTGAAAGCTTAGACCGTTACACATTGTGCAAATTTAATGTTTGCTTCCATCCACTGTTCCTGATAAGGGAGGGAAAGAAAGACATTTTACACATTTTCTGAGGATTAAAGTCACACTTGCCCACTGCTCACGGTGACACCTTTTGGTGTCACTGGATTTAATGAAGTTATAAATAATGAGTTAAACAAATTTGGAGAGTCTGATTAATGAACTAGGGGACCATTTTGTACTAGAGAACACTGATGCCTAAATAGAGCGTGTAACTTCCACATTCTCTGCTCTCATGAGTCCCGGGGTTCCTGGACCGCCGCGCACCATCCTCCTCCACACACAGAGAAGAGGAATGCACTTCTGCCCACCCCAGTCCTGACCACGCTGCAGGAGAGGAGGCTTGCCTTTAAAAACCATGACAACTTCTGTTTCTTTGCTGGGTCACTTTTGGAAGTAAGTACTGGTTGAGGAAGTCAGACTTGTTAACTACTTGTAGGTGCCTGGGTCCTTTTAGAGAAAATAGTACTGGCAGCAATCGTGCTTAAGACATTTGCAAGTGACTGAGTTGAAAAAAAATGGGCCAGTTGTGGAACAAGGGACCATTTGTTTAAAATCACTGAACTCTGGACTCCTACCCCCGCCATGGTAAAATAGTCATAATAGTAGTATTTCCCAAAGACATTGTTGTGAGGGCTGCATGGGTTAAGATGTTACATGGGGCACACAGTTAGTTCTCAATACAGCTTATGCATTGTTATTATTATTAATAAGTGGGCTGTGGTGGGGGAACCGCACAGGGTAGTAGTATCACCTGTACCAGGCAGAAGCCTGCTCTGGCATCTAACCTGGATTCCAGCAAGAACATGTGAAGTCCCAGGTACAAAGGAGGCAGTGGCCAAATTCTGGCTTTGGTTCTTGTAGCTCCCTTTCCTAGCATTCCACTCCTATCCTTGTCCTGACCACATCCCTACTCTTTTCTCTTGTTTTCTTTTCAAAGACTTAATACTTTTAGAGCAATTTTAGGTTCACAGCAAAATTAGGAAGAAGGCACAAGATTTCCCATATGGCCTCTGTCCCAACACAAGCATAGTTACCCCGAGTGCCAGCTTCCCCAACCCCGAGAGACCTATGTTTGTTACAACTGACAAGCCTACTTTGATACGTAAAATCACCCAGAGTCCACAGTTTACCGAAAGTTCAGTCTTGGTGTTGTACGCTGTGTGGGTTTGGACAAATATATAGTGACATATGTCCACCACTCTATCATACAGAGTATTATCATTGTTCTCAAAATCCCCTGTTCTCTACTCTCTCATCTTTCTCTCCCCACCAACCCCTGGAAACCACTGATACTTTTCACTGTCTCCCTAGTTTTGCTGTTTCTGGAATGTCCTACAGTTGGGATCATACAGAATATAGCCTTTTCAGATTGGCTTTTGTCAAGTAGTAATGGGCATGTAGGGCACCTGGGTGGCTTCATAGGTTGAATGTCCAACTCTTGATTTCCACTCAGGTCATGATCTTGGGGAGTGGAATTGAGCCCCACAGGGGACCTGTGCTGGGTATGCAGCCTGGTTAAGATTCCCTCTCTCCCTCTCCCTCTATCACTCCCACCCTGCTTCTGCCCTTCCTCTCTCATTCTCTCTCTCTCTCAAATTAAAAACAAAAACAGAAAACAGTAATATGCACGTGAGTTTTCTCCATGTCTCTTCATGGCTTGGTAGCTAATGTATTTTTAGTGTTAAATAACGTTCCTGGGGCGCTTGGATGGCTCAGTGGGTTAAAGCCCCTGCCTTCAGCTCAGGTGATGATCCCAGGGTCCTGGGATCGAGACCCACATCAGGCTCTCTGCTCAGCAGGGAGCCTGCTCCCTCCTCTCTCTCTGCCTGCCTCTCTGCCTACTTGTGATCCCTCTCTGTCAAATAAATAGTGTGGTGTCCTTTGAAGGTGGTGTGGGCCTAACTTTCCATCTCTTCCGGGTAAACAAAAAGGAGTGTCATTGCTGGATGGCAGAGGAAGAGAATGTTTAGATGAGTCACTGCCCTTCCAACGTAGCACTGCCCTTCACTGCCAGAGAGCTTCCTCTAACGTGTGCTTTGCCAGCCTTTAAACGAAGACTGATGGTAAGGTGGGGTATGAATTCCCCAGGGCTCCCTTGCCCCTTGGGTAGAATAACTCACATGTTCATGTAGTTTCTAGCATTCCTCTTAAGGACCAGGTTCCGCCAGACCTCGTTGGTCACTATTGTACCGACTCGAGCCTCACCAGCTAATTGCTTTCCCTTCCCTGTCTCAACCCCCTAATCCTACACTTGTGGCTCCTTCATCTCCCAAAGAAATAACTGCCCTTGAACCCACATCTCAGAGTCTGCTCATGGGGTGGGTGTGCCAAGTGAGACAATCCTCGACGGCCCTCCCTCCCCATCCACACCCCCATTCATCACACAAGGATTTTGTTGACTCTTGTATGTCGTGCCTTGGTTTACCTGCTCTGCTAGTCTGGGCAGGACTGTCACCTTTAGGCCTGTTTCACCCTGGCTACCTCCAGGACTTTGTTCACAGATGGTTCTAATCGTTAAGACCTATATTTCTACCCTGTTCCCTGGGATGCGGGTAAGGGAGTCGGATGGTAGACCTACAAGCGGGGAAGGAAAACTCTTAAGTATTGTGGGTCAAGGCACGACATGTGGCCGGAAGAACATGGGCCCCTGAGTGTCTGTGGGTGTGCTGGGATAGCCAGCAGCACACCCCTCCCCAAATACGGCATTTTACCCATGTCCCCCTCTCCTTTATAGGCCTACTGCCTGCCCTTTGGGAAAAAAGATTAAACTCTAATTCACTTTGTATCCGAGAACACTTTTAGACCATTTTAAAGTCTGTTTTTTTTGTTTATTTGCATTGTTATTTGTTTTTAATTAAACCAACATAGACTCAGAATGTTCCATTCACCAATGCTGAGGATGAGGTTCCCACCTCCAATTTCATTTTGAATTAGGACGAAATATAGATTTACAGTGTTGAGACAGCAAACATTGAAGAGACATGAATTTTAGGTACCACTCTCCCTATATGCAATAATAGAAAATGCTAATTACAGTTGATTTCTTCCTCCCCAGGGTCGATGCAGGATATCCAGCTAAGAGTATTTTAATTAAACTGTTTTATATACTTCCCTGTCTTTCATATTAATCACTCATCTACTTTAAGGAATGTTTTGACCCAGCAGCTGATTTTACACTAGATTTAAAGACCCCAGGTATCTGAGAAAATGTCGGCCTGTTTGCATTTGTTCAAGCATTAAATTCAGACTTGCCTGACCCCACCTGTGTGTTGCAGGCATCCACAAAGGTGTTAGGCTTGAGTACGATATTTTAGCTGGTGCGAATTCAGCTTCTTTGCTGTATGACAGAGGGTTCCTGTAATGTCAGTCCCCCACCCTCGATGAGTTTACTAAAAAGTTAAGGAAACAAGACGAATGTGAAAAGCCACATATTAAAACAGAGACAGGAATGGGCAGAGGGAGTGGGCTGGGGATCTGGGGAGAAGAGGTGAGAGGAAAAGCTGCTCTCCCACAGATAACCATGGCAACTGCACAAGGGGACCAGGAGGAGAGGGCAGTACCGTCTGTGGAATGGGAGTGACAAGAGTGGGGGCCTCTGAGGGCCTTGCAGTGGGGGCTGGACTGGTCGAGTTATGAATCTCAAGTCCCTTAGGTTCAGGAGAAGTGTCTCCAAGCCCACAATGGCTGCATGAGGCCAGAGCCCTGGACGGAGCTCAGGCTCCAGGACACTGGCTGGTGAGGGCAACTCGAAGGTCTTGGGGAATGGGGTGGCAAAAATCAGGATTCCAGGACAGGCACCTGGAGCATGGGTGTGAGTGGATCCAGGCCCGGCAGGCCCTGTATGGCAGTGAGGGAGGGGCCTTGGGGGAGGGCGACACCACCTGAATGCCCATGGTTACCGGGTACCATCTGCATCAAGGTGCCCGAGCACAGCTCCCAGAAGAAGCCTCAGGACAACTGTCTGGGGTCAGCTCATCTAACCCCGATGGCCATCCTGTGGGGTAAGCCCTGGTACTATCCTGTGTCGCAGATGGAGCGGAGGAGGGATTTATGCAGGACGGTACAGCAAGCAAGAGGCAACGTCCAGGTGTGCTGGCCATCTCTGCAGTGCCCCTCCAGGTCCTAACAGAGGTGAAGCATGATGCTTTGGACATCAGGGATCCGTTGCAAATTCCTGGGGGCCGGGGGGAAGCATGATGGAAAGAAGATGGTGGGCACAGGGGTCACATCTGGCTGACTTGACAAATCTTCCTGATGCTATCATTGTCTCAGCTCTCCTCTTGTTGCAGAATTGTGTTTTTCTGTGCAAACCACATTCTATCTCGTGCCTCAATGAGGTGTATGAGTGAGTGAGAGTTACAAAGAATCTCACTGCTCAGGGAAGCTATAGGATTCAGTTACAGAGCTCTCAAAGTTCTGCATTGGTTCTGACCTCTTTGCTTCCCATCAATGAGGGTTTCAAGTCCCCACACTCTAGGGGCCACAGCTGAGAAGGCAGTGGGCTGGCTTCCTCCTAGTAGCCAGGCTGAGCTCTGAGTCTGCATCAACCTCAGCATCTTTGCCCCACTGCTGACTTCTGGTGGAGCGCAGGCCAGTCGCAAAGAAACCCCCATCCCATGTGCTGCCCCACTGGCGGCACAGGTCGGAGCCGACTAAACCCATCGACGGAGAAGCCTGCGAGCCTGCAGCATCGTTGGCCCCTGGGGTCAGGACAAACACCCTCGCTGTGCTCTGAAGAAAAATACAGGGCTTTGGAAATCCTATTCTCTAATTTAGTACCTCCCAAACTGAAAGGTAATCCTTTTATGTGGCGTGAATCATACTGGAAATGTGCAGAAAGAAATAACAGGGTCACGTGACCACCAATAAGCACCACTAAACACCTGCATGGCCCGTTTAGTGGTTTGAGACCTGGAGCCTGGGAGCCTTCTTCGAGGACAGAACACAATTTCCAGCAGGGATTAGCTTTGAGATTAGAGTTTAATGAAACAATCGCTAACACTGGAGGCTTGGGCAGAGGAACCGGCAGACTCCAGGGAACTCCTGGTTTGTCTGGGGAAGACATTTATCTAATAAACCATGAATAAATAATAGAAAAGAGTCTAAAGTCAAGAGATGCAGAGGAGCCAAGGGACAAAAGGTAGGGGCTTGATGTATAAGAAGATGCTTTAAAAGCAATTTACTGTTTTGACTTTGCAATAGACATTCATTCCTGGAGAAATGCTGTCACTTGTGCGGAAAGAAACATGCCCACGGCTGCTCATTGCTGTATCAGCCAGATTAGGCTTGGCTATGCAGTGGTAACAAAGAACTCCAAAGTCTCTGTGTTCAAAATCCCTTTGAACAACAGGGATTGATTTATTGCCTATGCCCCATGCCCTTGGAGGTCAGCAGTAGGATCTTGATAATCGTACACACCCACGAACACTGGTGACCAAGGCGGCAGCATCTTACAGGATGGAGAGAGGATTATAGGACTCAGCACCAACACTTCTATGCTTTGGCCTGGAAGTGACACAAGCCACTTCCACACACACCTCGATGGCTGGATCCAGGGATGCAGGGATGGCCAACGTCAAGAAGGTAGGGCAATATAGTCCCCAGTGCCGGAAAGTAGAAAAGGGCCAGGTATTGATGGATATTATTACATCCACCACATGTGCAATGGCAAAAGTTGGGAAGAAATACCTAATTATCTCCACATGTGCACCTGATGTGACAATACATCCACAGAAAAGACTATAATGGGGCAGTTTAAGAGGACTTGAAAATTAAAATGCAAGTTGCAGAAAACTGCACATGGTAGTGTCTCTCTTATGCATAACTCACCCATGTCACAAACCTCTGTGCATCCATGGACATATATATGTGTATCTAGATGTCCAGAGAAAGCTCTGGAAGGATGTCCATCAAACTAATAACGGTGGTTACCTCCAAGAGAAGAATATAGTTGCAGAGAGGAAAAGGGGACTTCTGTTTGTCAGAATTATGTAAACTGAAAAGGAACTTATATACAGCTTCTGAATTCTTAAAGAACGTTTTTTTCCCTACAGCATTTATCAGTTTCCCACGGCTGTTGGTTGAGTGTCCCCTGTGCTAACCTATGGTACAAAGCTCACTGCAGAAAGGTGACTGAGAGTGCATTTGACCTCCCATGAGCTGTACCAGCCATATGGTTAGCAACCTTGTCCATATGGGAGCAATTTTCATTACTGGCTGGTCCTATTTGGTCTCACATCTGGCACTTTCTAGAGCATTCTGGAATTTTAATTCCACAGGAAAGCACCTCTTTTTTTTTTTTTTTTTTTAAACATTCTAACTTTTCATCATCTTTGGTACCCACGGGACAAGATCCTGGGAAATGTCAAGGTTCCAGATGTTTTCTTTTTCCTTTCTCATTTCAAAACTGATTTATCTTCTTCCAGACCCTAATACCTCTTTCTTCAGGATTCTTCTCTACACGAATGTGGTCCATAGAATCATGAGCACAATGAATCCAACAGACATCTCATTTCCCCCAAATCATGTGTTACTTTATATTAAGCAAAATACACAACTTTCTAGAAGGGTTTTAGGCAAAAGTACTCGTGTATCTCAGACACAGGGCAAGCTAGAGGGGCAATGGCGTGGTCTGGATTGGTGGCCTAGTGCAGGAGAGACTGTATCCATGAAGGACCCTCTAATCTGACTGTAGTTCCGGATTTCAGGCACAGAGATAGTAATTTTTTAGGATGAAATCACGAAAAATTAACTTGGAACATCCATACACTAGAATGTTATTCAATGATTAAAAAGAAATGAGTAATCAGGCTAAGACAAGACGCGGAGGAAACTTAAATGCGTATGTCTTCGTGAAAGAGTCCAGTCCGAAAAGGCTACATACTGTCCGACTCCAACTAAATCCCCTCTGGAAAAGAGAAAACTACAGAGGCAGTAAGAAGATTGGCGGTTGCTGGGGGTTTGAGGGAAAGAGGATGAATGGGGGGTGTGTAAGGGACGTTCAGGGCAGTGAAACTACCGTGTGTGATACTTTAGTGATACATGTTATGACACATTTGTCCAAACCCACAGGAAGCTATGAATGGGGCAGCAAAAGCATATGGAAACTATACTATCTGCTAAATTTTCTGTGAACCTAAAACTGCTCTAAAAAGTAAAGGTTATTGGGGCACCTGGCTGTCTCAGAGGGTTAAACCTCTGCCTTTGGCTCAGGTCATGATCTCAGGGTCCAGGGATGGAGCCCCACATCAGGCTCCCTGCTCGGTGGGGAGCCTGTTTCCCTCTCTATCTCTGCCTGTTTCCCTGCCTGCTTGTGATCTCTGTCAAATAAATAAATAAATAAATATTTTTAAAAATAAAAAAACAAAGGTTATTGATTAAAATTTTTTCAAAGGAGCTACAGTTTTTAAGAGAAGCATTTGGAAGGCTTAGACCATGGTTTGGATTAAAAGACACATTTTGTCTACTTTGAGGGGAAAAAATACTCAAAACACTTGCAAAAAATGGGAACAGCACAGGGCACACTTTGGTCCACTCTGGCAGGAAACACTGAGAGCAGAGTCCTTGAGAGAAGGGACTGGCTCCTTTCATGCTGACCCGAAGGTGGCTGCTGCAATCTCTTCTCCTACTTGGAAAAAGAAATCCCACAGAGGCACAGATGTTGCCATGGCTTTGACCTCACCATGAACCTTCTCTTATAATTTTGAAAGATAGAAGAAAATTTGCCCAGGACGTAATGTTTTGTTTTTCCTTTTCCGAAGAAAAACATACCACTGGTTCCTGCCACACAGCCCTGTTCGTCACAGGGAGGTGATGGAGGGGTTGAGTGTCTGGACACTTTGTGGCTGAAGCAATGCTCAGATTTAAGTTGTCATTATGATTCTGGACAAAAAACCTTTGTATCTCTAAGCATCAGTCTTGATTTATACAGTAAAGGGATTATGATTATGATTAAACAAAGACTTATAGGGCTCTGGGGATGTTCGGGAATCCTTTTGGAGAGCCTAATGAAGGGCAAAGAGCAACGGGTCGCAGGTGACTCTGGGCTTCCCCTTCTCTGCAAACAAACACTGGTGGTTGGGTCTGTTCTCTTTTCTGGCCTCCACCGTGATGAAAATCCCTTTCATAAAGAACGCCAGCCGTTGAATTAGGTGATCATCACATCCCATCTCTGGGTCTGAAGTCAACATTCCAAATTAAATGGTAGATGTGGGTGGTGGATGTGACCCACTGAACCAGAGAGACAGATCTTGGGAGGAAACTTCAGTGCGAGCTGTACTAGGGTCGAACAGTATCCCCTCCCAAAGCCATGCCCATCCAGTAACTCAGAATGGGACTCTATCTGGAAGTAAGATCTTTGCAGATGAATTAAGTTAAGGTCATACTAGATTAGGGATCGGCCCTAAACGCAGTGACTGGTATCCTTATAGAAAGGAGAGGACACAGGGCACAGAGAGACGCAGAAGCCCACGTGAATGAAAACAGACGCAGAGGCTGACGTGCTGTCATCTGCATGACAATGCCAAGGACTGCGGGGAACCCAGAAGCTGCAGGTTTGTGGTCATTGGCTGCCGCAGCTCTGGGACACCACTGTCAGCACCCGCACATACTAAGCATTTGCAGGTGTGTCCCTCATCCTAAATGTTTGCAGCGAGCGCCAGGTTTTATCGCATTTCTCATTCCCCAGGTCTTTAGCAGGGGAATATCCTCTTAAGCCTCTCTCATTTTTTTTCCCAAGACATAGCAAATACTAGCTCTTACAAAGCCAATAGGCTTGTGACTGCTTTTGAGGGATTTCCTGCAAATATGGCCAACGCTTTGATGTAGTCACAAAAACGAACTTATCAGAGCTGATAACACACATCAGAAAAACGGGGACTAAGAACCGGTTCTGTGCCAAATGTATCCTCATCACTTCTACCTGGGGGGTCTGCTAAGCCACAAGCCCTATAATATGGGGCTTCTGAAAATGTGTAAACTTGAAATGGAAAAATGGAATCTGTGGGAACATCTCTAGCTTGTTTAAGAAAATACAATGTAGGGGATTCTTTTTCTAGAAATACTGCTATGGAAAAGTGCTTGTTCTCTCCCTCTCTCTCCCTGTGTGTGTGTGTGTGTGTGTGTGTGTGTATGTATCTGTGTATGTCTATGTGTTACATACATATATACTCACATACATATATATATGTATACATGCATTTAAAAAAATCATAGTATATTCTATCTAAATATTTTCTGAAAGAAAAATTTTGATAGAACCTGGGAAAAGAGGAAGAAGGAAGAGAAAGTGCTCCATCCTGAGCAATGAGGCTACAAGCCACAAGTGCTTGGTAAGCACTGGAAAAGTGGCTTGTGCAAATTGAGCTATGAAGTGTAGAACTAATGAACACTAGATTTCAGAGGCTTAGCACAGAAAAGTAAAATATCTCAGTAATTTATCAGATGGAAATGGATATATCTATAGGTGTATAGAGAGATATGTCTATTTTTCTAAGTAGACCCCATGCCCAGCATGGAACCCAACATGGGGTTTGAACTCACAACCCTGAGATCAAGACCTGAGCTGAGATCAAGAGTCAGATGCTTAACCGACTGAGCCACGCAGGTGCCCCCTGAAAGATCATATTTTAGATATGGCGGGTTAAAGCACATCAACCAAATTAATTTCACCGGCTCTTTACATTTTGTTTAAAGATGGCTACGAGAAAATGTCAACTTACTTCTATGACTTACTGTGTTGGACAGCACGGGCCTAAGAGATATATGATCTGTGATATCTTTTATTTAGTCACATTTTGAGCACTTTTGAACATTTTTTTTTGTCGTTCAGGAAGTTCTAATTTTCCTATATAAGTGATTTTTTAAAAATCTGCTCTAAGAATTCACACACTACACACACACACACGCACACACAAATACAGACACAGGATTTATTTTGTGACATTCTACATTATCTTTTTAATGGTAACTCTTCCTTAAAAATAACTGTCAGATCTAAGGTAAGGTTAATTAATATTCATTTTGCTCTTCTGTGTTTATGCATGGCTGTGTGACCTCGGGCAAGTTACTGAACTTTTCTAGGCCCTACATTGTCACCTGTCAGTGAAGCTGGTCTAGCAATGACCCAGACGACAGTGATTCTCAACTCCTTCCTCTGTCTCAACAGATCCGATGGTTCTGGAAAAGTGCCATCAGCAAGAAGAGTTCCCTGTGCTGATGGAGCTGCCTCGGCTTCCTCCCACCTACCCTGGAGAATCATTGCCATTCCTTTCACGGACTCAGTAAGAAATTTCTAGGGAAGAGTCAAAGGGTAGTAATTACAGTCACAGCCTATAGAATGCTGGCGCCCTGGAGGAAACCTTAGTTCACCCCGTTCAAATGCTGCGCTCTCCTCAGGGGATGAGATGGCCCAAAAGGAGTAATGACCTCCTAGTCCAGTCACCCTGCTGGTTAGAGGCAGAGGCCGGCTCTGGTGAGCACTGACTCGCTTCATGGCGTATCCCGGTCTGACAGGAAGGGACACTTGAGGGACAAAGCAAAGACCACCATACACAATTGGCCACACATATATCACTCCCTTCCTCCTTGACACCACCATGTCCTATTAGAAGGTCATTTTTCTCTGCCTCAGTTTACCACAAAGCATAGAAGGACAAAGGATTCGGAGGCATGTGAATTAATGATGGTGCCTAAGAGAACACTCAGCATCTTCTCCCAGTTTAAGTCAAGAAAATCATTATTTCAGTCTCTCTTCAGAGAGACTCGTAGAAAGCTACTTGCAATGGCTTTGGATGTCAAAATGTTCTAAAGCACCAGAATTTCCAAAAACCATTTACATGCTTCCAAGCCTGGTAAAAATGGTAGATGAATCAGAATGTTCTGTTCTATTTAGACCTAAGGCATATCAGGGTTAGCTAAAGTCACAATTGACAAAGAGTTGTATTTATTATGAAAGATGCCAAGTTATATTTAGGTGTTTTTTTTTTACCTTCAAATCTCACTCTAAATTGCTTGTCACCTTTTGAAATATCATAATTAACACCAGTTAATTTGTGTGCTTAAATATTTTAATGACAGGTTATAATTTTAATAGAAAAACCAATTTAGAAGAAAATCGTAGGATCCTATAGTTTTCAGGAGAGATGAGAGAAAGGAGGCTTTGGAGAACCCAGAACTGGGACCCCGCTGTGACTCACCATATCTCCTACCTACAGGGTCTTAAGTGATCTACATGACCTCTCCAAACCTCGCTGTTCTCGATCATGAATCAAAGATAATAAACCTACCTCATTAAGGTGCTCTAAGGGTTATTCCAGGCTTGTCACCAGAAGCCCCTAACACATGTGATACACTATAAATGTCCATTGTCTTTTTCTTATATGCACCACCACTAAGGAGAGAGAAGACATGTTAGAGTCTGGGTTCTAAGTTGAAAGCTCCCAGGGCAACTGAACAGTGAGAAGCATTTTCTGAAGATTACCAGGACAAAGAAGCCAAAATCAGCACAGGGATGAGGAAGGGGCTCAAGCCCCAAGGGCAAGAGGAAGGAAACCGAAGAGTGAGTAACTGGGTGACTCAGAATCAGAAGGGAATGGAGTGGGTGGAAGAGCTGAGGGCAAAAGTTCAGAGACCATGAAGTAGGCTTCCTGCTTCACGTATGGGAATCCACTGGGGATGGACAAAGCATCTGAAGACCCTTTATAGGGTCAACCACCCACCAAGCCATGTCTGTCCCCAAATGGAACAGGCTGAGAGGGATGGCGTGGTGTAGATCTCAGCTCTGGGAAACTCATGATTCAATCGGGCGGCCATGAAAAGTCAACCTACCCAAGGTGCTGGGTCAAATAGCACAGCACAGCAGCTGTTGTCCGCAACACACAAGGGTTAGCGTCTAGCATGGGTTGCCCTATTAATAATTCAGCTGACACAGTCTCGAGGGATGCCTTTACCACTTACTGCTCATGTGATTTAAATTCTCTGAACCTCACTTTGTGTATAAAGTGAGGCCACCATTACCTTCTTTGTAGAATTGTTGCAAGGATTAGAAGAAATAATGAAAGATAGAGCACCTGGACTAGAGAAAGGATTCAGTAGTTGCTAGCCATGAAGATGAAGATGTTGGTTCCATCTCTTGTAGCTCCAAAACCCTTCAATTTTGTCTAGACTTCAGACTTCTCACTAGTATATATTTCAAAACCTAATATGGATAACTCACATCAGATGAACCCTCTTCCTACTCAGCAGCTCGAGACACAGATGGGCTTCAGAAGACTATCTAGATGGAAATGAAGAAAGCTACCTAAGGTGGGCTTAGGTAGAATAGAAAATGAATGAATGAATGAATGAATGAATGAAGACCCAATCAATAAATGTCAAGAAGGGATGGTACTTTTCCAGCAGGATTGGATATGGCACTGATTAATGGGTAGGTGAAGTTGGAGGGACCCAAGCAAAGAAGCACATGGGGGAAGGTGGGGGGGGATGGGGAGGTTAAGAACCCAAACACATTCCAGGTGAAATGAGTAAATAAATCCCAAGGAAAGAATGAAAATGAGAATTAATCAGGAGTGTGCTGAGCCGTGGCACTGCCAGCCACAATCAGAGGGCTTCTTAATTGCTTGTCAAAGACCAATGCATCCTGGCAAAATGATCCTCAAGTAATGCTGGGACTTCTTTTTCCTAACCTGGCTTCATTTATCATGATTAGAAAACAAGTCAAAATTGATTTCTGTTTATTTTATAAAAGCAAATCCTCAGGGAACCCTTCCTCCCAGTAGGTTTGATAATTTTAAACTTAGAAGGGGAATGCCCTCAGAACATAAAAAGCTGTTTGTCAGTTTGGTTTAGGAGGGTAGGATGTGTGGATGTGTAAAGTTTATAGGTGTCATGAAAAAGTGACAGTCTCTTAAACTTTTACGAATCACCTCAAATCCATCAACATGAGCTTTTTAGTTCTTTCCTACTTTAAAATGGGCAAATTAGAGACGATTTAATAAAGGAAAATGGCCCAAGCTTGAAAATCAGACATTAGTGTTTGAATTCTTAGCTCTGGCACCCAAGAGCTGTGTGACCTTGGGCAAGTCACCAGAGGAAAGCTCAGAGATCTAGCTCCAATCCCTGAGATTTGAAATGCAGTTGCTAATCTCTCTCAGATTTTCCAGGAGGATTAGTGGTCATGTACATGAAAGGTAGGGATATGGAAAATCAGCTGTACGTTTGGAAGTGATGGAAGTGACATTCCACAGGGGCAGGGAAGCCGCCCACTGGATTCTAGATTCCATGGGGGCAGGACCGATGTCTGTCTGTTTTACCTCGATTCTATCCTGGCAACTGGCACAAGTCTTGGTATATAGTTGATGTCCACTTTTTCTATTCATGCTCACACCTTATCTACCCAAAATTCTGTGTTGTTCATAAGATATCATTTCACGTAACCCAGTAAGTACTTGTCGGCTGCAGGACTGTTATCCATTTATTCATTACGTAAAGGTATTTAAGCGCTATATTCCAATGTGCCCCTTGGGGGAGGAAATCCTTCCAGAGCCTACAGTACAGGGAGTAGAGCCACTCATTCTTTGATCCGTTCTTTCTTGCGTTAGCCCATGCATTTCGCTTGTTTATATCTATTTTTATTTGCATTTAGTTTTTCGCTGCAATGTCAGCCCACGACCATCCTCTTAGATAACACACAAGGTCAGTTTGCCCTCACCCCTGCTCCCTGGCTACCCAAGAAACTCATTCCATACACACACACACATACACACACACACACTCAGGCAAATCCTCTATATTCCACCAATATTTCATTGATCGGGTAAATCCTATTTGAAGGACTGCAGGAGCTTTCTGGATTTCTGGTTTGGGGGCCTTGCATCGCTTGCAAATATGCTGTGATAAGAACAACAAGACAATGTCAGAAGAAGGTCAAAAAACATCCTTTTTTCCTCTACAGGCATTTTGCTCCCCAAACAGATTCCAACGATCATGTTCTCTCCCTGGAAGTGTAATCACAGGAAAAAAAAAAAAAATCAATGTACATTTCGGCCCATGTGGAACAATCTTACGAGGGGGCATTCAAGTGATGTGCCAGCACCTAGAGATTTCTCTCAGCATTCCGGGCTGCCAGACCGTTCTCAGGTGCATTTTCTTGATCTGAAAAAGCCCTATTCCTGGGATTTAGTGTGTGGGGTTCCCCTGCTCCTTTTGGTTTATGCTTAATCCTTACAATTAATTCCACATCCCCTGCCTGGGGAAGTTTCTGCCGTAGACTTTCTTGGCATTTACCCAGCTCAAAAGGAAGTGATTGATGCTCTCCTCTCTCTTCCGCACAAAAGCTGGACGGCTGGGCAGAAATATCACCTGCCTCCGTGCTGGCCTCTCCCAGCCTCACCTCCTGACCCACACTGCTGATTTCATCCCTCATGTCTCCTGGGGCACATTGACCCATCAATTACCTTCTCTTTTTCTCCTGTCTTCAATCATGTCCTCTCTACTGGCCACTTCCTGGCAGAGTACAAACATGTTTAAGGTTTGTTTATTCTGGGAAACTGAAAAAAATAAAAATACTCTCTTCAATTCTACCTGCCTCGGAAGTCATTTCCCTATCTCTTAGCTTCCCGAGGTTTTCTAGCCAAATTCACTCCCTGTCTTCTCTGTATCATCATCCATGTGCTCCTCAAGCCTGGGAAGGCTGCCCAGTGCTCTCCTCAATTCTCTGAAACTCTCGCAGTAAAGATCATCCACATCTGAGTTTATTCTGTCTGGCCGTCCGCGGTACTTCATTTATTCTTATTGTCATTCACTTGTTCATATTTTCTATGCAGTGACCACTCAGCTACGCTTTGGACAAGTGTGGCTCTGCCCTCCTGGCTTTGACCGCCTGTTGGGACCTGACATTGGTGAGCTCGGGGAATGCTATGAAGAGAGGCCGTGCTGTGGGAATGGCAACCTTCAGACCTGACCTGTGAGTCAGAGAAGGCTTTTCCTGGTGGCATTTAAACAGAGCCATGGGTAGATATTTGCGACCTGAGAGGGACCCAGGAAAAGCACTCCTGGCAAAGGGAGTAGCAGGTGCAAAGGCCCCGCACCAGGAAGGAACATGGCCTGTTCGGGGAAGTGAAAGTAGAAATGTGCTTCTGGACCACAGACAGTGAAAGAGAGCAGCGTAGGACAGGGCAGGGGAGGCAGGGGGGCTGGCCACACTGACCGTATATACAGGTTTCGACCTCCCTTTTTAGGCACCGGGGAACACTGGTGACCTTTCTGTCCTTGGAATTCCTTGTACGCACCCATCACCCAGAATGCCAGGTGGTAGGAAATAGTGGGACCAAGAAGAACAAATAAAAGGAAAGAGAAATCTGGCTATTTCCCAATTTGGGTTTTGCCAAAAACATAACAATTCCCTTTGTTTTTGTCAGAGGAAGAGATTGTGGATCCACACGCTTGTTGTCAAAGAAATGCTGTGACAGAATAAGAAATATATATTTGGTCTCTGCCCTGTTCCTGATACAGACCTCCTAAAACCCTTGTAATTTCCTAAGTGAGGGAGGTGCCAGGAGTATCTTTTGTTCTAATATCTGGTCTTTGGCCCCTATTGCCGACACAGAGCTTCGGCTCTGGGAGACAGGAACATCTTTTGTTCTAATGAGGTGACTCTAGGTGGGCTAGCAAATGGCTTCGGGATGAGGGCTGGTAACCAGAAAGACCATGATTAGAAGCTTAGAAAGTACAGACAAGAGAGGGACTGGACATTGAGCTAATAATAACTGATCATACCTATGGGACAGAGCCTCCGCGGAAGTCTCCAAAGCACAGGGTTTAGGAAGCTTCTGGGCTGGTGAACATGTCCGCATTTCAGGAGTGGCACCCCCAACTCCACAGGGACAGAAGACCCTGGACTGGAGACCCTTCCAGGGCTCACCCTATATTCCTCTTCATCTGTAGCTTTTATAATACCCTTTACAGTCAACCAGTACATGTAAGTCAAGTGTTTCCCTGAGTTCTCTGAGCCATCCTAGCAAATTCCCAAACAGGGGTCATGAAAGCCCTTCCTCAACTGATATCCGCGTTGGACAGAACCGTGTGTAACCAGGGGCCCCCTGCTGGCGAACTGGCATCTGAAATGGGGGCGGTCCAGTGGGACTGAGCCGTACCACGCGGGGTCTGCTCGAACTCTCGGAAGTTAGTGTCGGGATTGAATTAAATTATAGGACACCCAATCGGTGTCCAGAGAGTTGGGAAATTGCTTGGTGTGGAGAACCTCAGAAATGTTAAGAATGGAGAAACAGTATTTTTAAATGTGTTCACACCAAATGGGTCAGTTCATTTGATGTGAAAACGCTATCAGTGAACGTACAAGGTCAAACCTGCCTACTTACTCTATGACACACACACACACACACACACACACACACACACACGTGCCGCCCACCTGCAGCCATCCCCTCGTTTGTTCCTGAGCTCCTAAACTGGAGCTTGTACTGCATCATAAAATAGACAGGATATTAGTTATCATCAAATAAATATGAAACTGAGCTTTAGATAACACAAGGATTCCGAAAGTTAAGTGCTACTTTATGGTACCTTTCAATTTAGAAGTGCACTGCAGATAAAACACGGCTTTGGTGTAGACCATTGATGTATTGTGTTGTTAAGATCAATGAATTATTAAAAGGATAATCTTTTAAACACCAGAAATTGTCTTCTAGTGTACTCTAGGGGCCGTGGGTAAATGCATTACACATACAAATTCACCACGGCCTTGACCGTCATTTACGTAAACCCAGAGTGCCCACCTGCCATCGCAGAGACCTGGTCATCCTCCCACCCACTCAGCTGAATGCGAGTGGCCTCACAGCTAATGTGAGGCCCTGTGCACTGGGCATGGGGTGAGGATGGCGTCACTTCATGGAGCGCTCTGTCCTCTACCCTCCTAGACAAGTGGGGGGAACACTGTGATGTGCCACCTAGCCTGCCCCGCAGGGACAGTCTTGCTACCCCTGTGGACAGTCTGCATGTCGGTTGCATCAGAAGTTTCCTGCCGATCAGTGCACAGAGACGCCTTTTGCCCCTTCCCCAGGCAGCCCATATCCAAATCCTGGTTGCAGCCGAGGGCATGCTGTCATAAACAAGAATGATAATAAATAAACATGCTAAGCTTCAGCTCTGAATCTGCTTCCCAGAGAATGTGGCTCTTTGCTCTTGCTTTCAGAGTCCTTGGTACCACTACAAGGCTGGGGCTTACTGTTCAACAGACGAGCACTGTGACAGATAATTATGACATGAGCCACGTGTGCATTTTTAATTGCCTAATAGCTACATTTAAAAAAGTAAAAAGAAACAGGTGGGATCCATTTTAAGAATACATTTTAACTTCATATAATCCCAGATGATCATTTCAATAGGAAATCAATATAAGAAGTGTTCATGAGATTCTTTTTTACCGCTGTTTCCCCCACTAACCCTCTGAAACTCAGTGTGTATGTTATACTCCCAGCACACGGCGGTTTGGCCGGCAACATTTCAAGTCCTGAACAGCCCCATGTCGCCCCCCGTAGTGGATAGGGCAGACAGTGAGTTCCTCAAAGACATAATGATGACAACTTAGTCCCTGCGAAGTCATTTGGTAAATGTTTGCTGAGTGTATGAACAAATGCATAAATGGCCAGTGATGAGTGGAAGAATGAAGGAGGGACCCTCACAGATGCAGGGATGGGTCCCTCAGTTCCCTGGCCTCGGCCTGGGAATCACTCCTATGCTCCCGTTCCTTGCTTTTTTCAGGACCTTCCTCTACCTGGCAGAACATTTCTTTGTACCTGTATCCATTGTACATTAATAACACACAGCATTAACAGTAAACGTATAGACTTTAAGTATGGGAACTTTAAAAAAAACAGAGCTTGGCCACTTCTAACTCCTGAGCTTGGGAAAAATTACGTAACCTATTTGGAGACTCATTTTCCTCCTCTACGAAATGGAGATGGATAATAATGGTACCTAGAGTTTCTATGAGCAAATGAGGCATTCCAGGTAAATTACTTTGTACAAAATAGATGCTCAATAAAGATGTAGCTAACAAAGACAAAAGGAAGGGTGAAAACCTTGGGAAGGAAGGAGGCGGGTATACACATATAACATGAGGTCGGAAATCCTCCCTCCCTCTACCTCTCCCCCTCCCTCCCTCTCTACCTCCCTCTCTCTCTCCTTCCTTCCTTCCACTAATATTTTTGTATACACCTCTGCAGTAGCGACAAAGATGCATTTCTCAGATTTCTAACTAAAGGGAGTGTTTTAATCAACAACATCTGCTGTTATACACTGACATCCATTGCCACATCTCTTACCAAGGCCACGCTTTCACACCCTCCCCCCAGCCAGTTTCTAAGCACAATAAGAACACCAAGGCAGCACCATTCCTGGGGGACTCCTCGGGTAGCCAGTTTTGGCTCAAGAACTCCCAGACTTGCTGAACATCCTCAGAACTACAGGACGGTGTCAGGTGCTTCCAGTCACTTTGGTCCCCCTTCCCACCCTCCTGGGCGCTGGTCTGACCGCAGTCCTTCCTTATTCCCTCTGTGTCCTTTCTTCTAAGGGCACTAATCCCATCCTGGAGGCTCCACCCTCAAGACCTAAGGATCTCCCAAAGGCCCCATCTCCAAATACAATCCTACTGGGAATAAGAGTTTCTGTATACAAATTTTGGGGAGACACAAATATTCAATCCGTAGCAATTACCCACAGAGAAAAGCTGCACTTTCTTGTAAATTAGCCACATTTGTACATTACCAGTTATTAGAAGCCCGTTACCTGACTCGGTCCACACTCCAACTTTGTTGACAAGCCGCCTCCCACTTTGGAGCGAGGGTTTGGCCTGTGGTTAATATTTATTGCTATGGCTTAGGCCCCATTAAAACTGCCTGGATCTATTTTTGCATTTCTCCTATTTTTAAGCAACATCTGTCAAAACTGCTGATGCCAACACATATGTATTTAGGTGATTTTGTAACATATTAAAAAGTGGGAATTTTCCTTTGAATATCTAATTGATTGTAGTGATTATGAGGTTTATCTCTTCAGGTTTGCTGTTAGTTTTCAATCTATAATGACTACTTTACACAGAACTCAGGGGTAATCGTTGTCCACAATTAGAATTGCGAGACTTTGACGTCTGAACACATGTTTCCCCCGCTCTGGTTCAGGAAGGACACATTTCTTAGACAACTGTCAAGCCAAGTATACAGTAAAGTTACTGTTCACAGCTCACAGATTTTACCAACTTTGTCTTGGAGGGCCAAGTGTGGAAATGTGTTTAGCACATTCTATTAAGTTCAATATCTGTGAAAAATAATTATCGTATTTGACATTGGTGAAAAATGCCAGCATTCTAAGTAAAAAGAGCTGAAGAGTTACTAGATCCAAATTCCCAGAACTGCCTGAGTGCTTTCAGTAATTTGGAAAACTCAGTCAACATACTGTTGCATGAAAAAAAAAAGTAGTTGTGGTGAGCATTTCAATTAGTTGTTTTCCTGGTTATTTTAAGTTAAATGCTACAGGGCAGAACAACTTGTAGTGGTTTTGCTCAACTTTCTAGACATCTCCCCTCAAATTCCCTTCTGGTGTGTAATAAAGTAAAGAGATAATAATTTGTAAATCACAATGACTGTTTTCCTCTTCGAAGTCGATGTCTAGTGTTGTGACTCACTTACTCTAACCAGCTTTATTTGCCAACATTGTTTTGGTTTCCTCCTGTGAGGACTGTGTTCAGAGGAGACAACACCAGCCCACTGGATAAGCTTTTGGAGAGAAAATCTCTGCTCATGGAAAGCGGAGGTGATTTCTAGAACCAGTCTTGCTTTGAATAAGCTGAGTGAGGCCAGAGCGGGGGTGTGCGCACCCACCTGTGCTGCGTACACAGGAGAAAATTCTGTATATCATCCAAACAGCTCATTCTTATCGAGGGCTTTCTACTCTGCCACTGCTCTGAGCACTACATGTGTGTTAACTCCTTATTCTTCCTGACTACCTTAGCAGAAAACGATATCATCGTCCCCATTTCACAGGTATAGAAACTGAAGCACAAAAAGGTTAGTCAACTTGTATAAGATCACAGAGCTCTGAGTGGTGGTGACAATGAGCAGTCAAACCTTACTGAGTGACAGCAGCGCTCTCTGAGGCTTGCTCTCCTCGTCGGCAGGATAGAGAGGATGAGGGGTGAGCACTGTCTGAGGTCAGAGTAAAGCTTGGAGAAGCATTCATACACGCAGGGGCTCATACTCCGGCTGGCCCATGAGACGGACCTGCTATTTCTACATCACCTCATTCCTGAGTGGGTTGTGATTTTGCTGGATCATATGGAAACTGAAAATGTGGCCTGTTCTGCAATCAAAGCCACCGGAGTAAGTGTAAGCCGTGGTCTGCTCAACGCCTTGATCACTGGTATTCACAACCACAGCGCACAGTTCTCGGGAACAGGGATCACTCTTGTTTCTACTAGGATGGTATTTTCTGATCCAAAATGATAGTAAGCGTCGGATAAGTACATAGACAGTTAGAGCTGCGAGGGGGGCGTCTACTTGACCTGTGGACTCATACGACCAAGGAAATGTAATATTTTCAACAATGTGCTGAGGTCCTACTAGACTAAATACAGGGGAATCTAGGACGAAATCAGAACAGTCCTTGAGTCTTAGCCTTAGCGAGGGGCCCAGAGCTCTAGGACAGAATTTTCCAAAGTATGCTCTTGATTCTCCTACTATAAAGGCCCTGTGAGATTAAAAAATAAAAGGTTTGGGGAAATGCTGAGTGCCACAAAACCTGCTTCTTTTTTGCAGGACCTGTTTGATATCCAGGAAATTGAGAGTCTCCAAGAGAGAGGTAGAGGACCCAAGTTTTCCAAATAAGCAGGAAACTTGCTTCCCTCACAGCCTCCAGTAGAGACAGAGTTCAGTGAAAGCCACGCTAGACGCTGTTGCTCTGGGGGCTGAGGCAGTATGAAGCAAGTTCCAAGATACTATAAGAATCAAGTAATAACAACAGAAACATATAAAAAGCCTTCCTTCTGTGATTTAACATCACAGTCGCTTAAACGTTCTGGGCCCCAGTTCCTAGCTCCAAATGGAGATAAGAACCTTGGGCCTGTCGGATTTATGGTTTCTGTGCAGACAAAGTAGGGCAATGAACGCGAGCTTACCTTACCAACCCCACTTTAAAATGCCATTTATTTGACTCTATGAAGAGCATTTCTCCTATTGATGACTCCATGGCTGGGACCTCAGATTCTACTGAGGAATCTGACCTCAGAGGGCCCACCTCAGTTAGATCTTCAAGTCTAGCAAAGGAGCAATAAAGAAAAGGCCATTAAGTCCTGGGCCTCTTTCCAAGCAGCTGAGGCTGGAAGTGTCCTCGCTGGACCTTCTTTCTGGGTCTTCCACTCCTGCACAAATGACTGTCCCAGACAGCTGCAGCTCCGGATGGCCCTTGGTCAAGATCTCCTGCCCTGAGCATCCTTTTTGGACCAAGCTGTCAGGTCATTAATTACCCATGTTAGTCATGATCCTTCTTTGTCGATCAACCTTAATGAAGATTCTGTGAAAGGATCCTTGGGCCTAAAACCAGCAACCAGTGATCAGTGTCTCAGAATCATGAAGCCTGGGGTGACTTATGGGATATGCACTGAGATGCGAATGCTCTGTGTTTGGGAGTCAGCTTAATGAGATACAGCACTGGGCCCATGGAGTGTTAAGAAATTAAAAAACAAAAACAAAACAAAACAAACAGCGTACTGGGAGGCTGTATCCAAAACTGCGCCGATTTTTTAAATACATTCCCTATGGAAATCTGTGGCCCGCACCACTTCCCAAAGAAGAGTCTTCACTTTCTTGGATGGCCCTCTGTGAATTCCGTGAATAGTCTTCCTACTAGAAAAACCCTTAAATCCATCAGGCCCTTCAGATACAGACCTTCTAGCTGCTCTCTTCTAATCTGGAATAAAAAAGGCTTTTAGATTGAACTATTAAAAAAAAAGACACACCAGATTTTCTGTTTGTTTTGTCTATAGCAATATTTAAAGGTAATGCAGACAGAGGCAACTCTATCAGATGGGCCTCTATGTCCGAACCCACAGTAGAAAAGTCTGTCAGGTCTTAATACCAAAGGAATAGCAGCATGATTTGAGCAATGCTTTTAACCCATGGATACTGTGAACCAAAGACCTGGAGAAATTTTCCTCTTTGCTTTGGTTGTTAATAAGCAAATTTACAGACCACGCCTAATGTCTGTACATGACAGACAGAATGGGTGCCAGACTGCCCCCGACTTTACCCTAATTTTCTGCTTGCATTTTTGTCTGCTCCGCTGAAAGTGAGTTAGCTTAATTCGTTGATGAAGCCCAGAACACTGAAAGAGAGAGAGGCAGAGAGAGAGAGATGGATAGACAGATCAAGCACAGGTTTCCCTCATCAAGGGTACTGTGGTTAATTTCATGTATGAATCAATTCAAAATTATTCGGGATTGAAAGGATGATGGCATCTCAATAATTGAGGGGTATTTTTTTTTTTTTTGACTCAAAGAGAAGAAGATTTTCTGTGGGAATTATTTTCTGTGATTGAAAACAGGTTAAGGAGAATCACCACCTAAAGAGTGACTTTTGTTCATAGGAAGATGTTTCGCAGAAGCAGCTTATCAAAACAGTCAGCCACGGTAATGAGTACAGCCCAGGGCAGTAAATAAGGCAAACTACTAGCTCAGGAAATCTGTTAAAGGCACGGGATCTTACCGCATCCCTGGCGATGAAACATTAACAGACCTGGGTGGTTGGAAAGTAGCCCCCATCTCCCCAGCTTAGTCAAGGCAGACATTTCATAACAGACCACGAGAGAGAAAATGAACACCTATTGCACCTAGAACACAGAGGGGAATCGCAAAAGTCTATCCATTCGGCAGAGTTTGCATTTCAAGGGGCTTAATCACGCTGAAGGACAGCTAACTGGACAAGGTGTCAGCACCACGGCTGTCCAAAGCAACAAATAATCCCGCAGAACGGGGATGAGTTCCACACGGGCTGAGAGTCACAGACGTCCATGGCACAGGGGGTTTTGGGACCGTCCCTGCAGGGTGGGCATGGCCAGCTAGAGCAGGCCCACGTGAGGAAGGCTTTCTCTTCTGGTAAAGGCTTTCTCTTCTGGGAAGAACGCAGAGGTGGTGCCCCAGTGCCTGGGGGAAGCGCGGAGGCCAGAGCAACAGACACCTGCCCCACGCGCTCCATTCCGTTTCTCGTCCAAGACCCTCATCTGAGAGCGGAGGAAACAGACGTACTGAAAAGGAGGGATTTGATCAGTCACATGAATCCCCCGACCCCCAGTCCGCTCTCTTCCTAATAGTCCCTGCCACAGCCAGATTAAGCTTTGTGACTTTATTCTCCGAGACTGCACAAAGCTTCCGAGGAAGACAGGCTGTAATGAGGCACCGACTTGATTTCCCTTTCCATGACAAGGCCGTGAGGATACCGACAGGCAGGGTCGGCAAGCACATGCTGTTTTACAAAAGGTTGTTATGGAGCTCCAGTCTCGGAAAAATAATGCCTTAGGTGGCTAACCAAAGAGCCGAAAACAAAAACAAACAAAACCCATCAAGATTATCCAGTGAAATACCGGACATAGAGCTCTTTCAGCTAAAGTCATATTTTTTCTGGATCAATGTTGAGTCGAAACTGTTGAGATTTAGAAATGCATTTCAGGGGCCAGAACCCCACTGCTCCATGTATTTTGTCCCCTGGGAGTGGGGACTCGCCATGCTTTCAAGCCACCCTTGGCCTCAGGATGTGGCAGGTGGCTGGGGTCCCCTCGTCGACACGCTCCTCCCTTTCTTTTCTTCCTCTGCCCAGGTGTTTTCTACCTGGGTCCTTCCCTTCAAGCTAGATTCTCTCAGGACCCGGGGTGAGGAAAGGGAGTCCTCCAGGGAATTCTCGACCTCCTCAGGCTCACAGCCATGGTGGGGCTGAAGGCACTTCCTCGCTAAGAGCTACGAGCTGCAACATACGCCCCACCCACGTCATTCCCTGTGCCATTCTACTCTCTTATTTAGACCACTAGAGGCGATCGATCACCAGAGACCAGACTGGACCTCTGCCTGCTTTCGTACGAAAAATTTCACTGGAAGTCAGCCAAACATGTTCATGCCCTGTAGTCCACTGCCTTTGTGCTCGGTGGCAACACAACCCACGTGCCCTGCAAAGCTGAAAATATGTGTTCTCTGACCCTTTACGGAAGAGTCTGCCGACTTCTGCACTAGACCATTAGTGAAGATGAATCTTTGGGCACAAGATCTAAAGGGTTATTCTTTGCATATTAAAGGGAAGTCTTTTGGGAGCTTCTTCACCGTATTTAAAGGGAGGCTTCTGGGGTGAGGAGCCTGCACAGATGTCATTGCATAATGACCAGTGTAACAAGCAGCAGCTGAAAAAGAAGTCCAAAGAAAGAGGAGAATGCAGCCAAGAAGAGACATGTAGCGAGCAGAATAAAAGGAGTGGGCGCCTGGGTGTTTTAGTGGGTTAAAGCCTCTGCCTTCAGCTCTGGTCATGGTCTCAGGGTCCTGGGATCGAGACCCGCATCGGGCTCTCCGCTCAGCGGAGAGCCTGCTTCCCCTTCTCGCTCTGCCTGCTTCTCTGCCTGCATGTGATCTGTCAAATAAATAAATTAAAAAAAAAAAAAAAGGAGTGGGGAGCTACTGTTGTTACCCAGTATTTTTCTTCAATGAGCAGAATGAACTTGAAATTTAGAAGGACCAGGAAAACATCACAGGAGTGAAATGAGACCCACGAAAAGGTGGGGCGGTAAAAAGTCCCCGGGGCACTTAGAAATGTGTTCAAGTCCGACAGCACTTGGCTGACTACAGCACTGGCTGAAGGAACACTGTAAACAGTAGGCGCTCGCAGCAAACACAGGGAAGATTCAGAACACCATGGATAGCTGTGCTCAGTTTTCATAAATTGGAGAAGAGTACATTTCAAAGCCTTCCCATTAGAAAGTCAAATTTTAAACTCTGGCACAGTTGTTAAGAACAAAGAAACTGAATGGGAACATGCAGAAATATTATTAAGTTGACAGTTTTAAGAAATAGAAATAAATATGGTCAAAAGACGTATGGCAAAGTTCAACTTTGCTGGTAATTAAATAAAAATGAGTAATAAAATAGCGATGAGAGCCTATGTTTTGTCTACTGGAAGGGCAAATGTTTGCAAAGATAACACAGAAGGCTGGCAAGAGCGCAGAAAATCAGGCCGTCACATCCATATGGAAACGCAGAGTGGCGCAGACTTTTTGGTGGGCACGGTGGCAATATCGTTAAGTTTTAAAATGGGTACAACATATAACCAGCGATTTCACTTCTAGGAATTTAGTGTAAGGAAATAACTGAACAGGGATGTTCATCACAGCGTTACTTATAATCACAAAAATTTGATACGTTCTAAATGAATAGCTGTAACAGTTTGGTTATGAATACTCATATCACGGGATACTTGCAGTCATCAAAATAGCATTTAGAATGAGTTTATGGAACAGATGGATATCAATGACACAAGCAAAACACACATCTGTGTATTTATTAGTGCATTTGTAATTATAAAACCTAGACCCTGAATTAAGTATTCTTTATATGTTTTCTCATCAGAGCACAGTAACTCTATTAAACAAGTCAGAGTAATACTAATGATAAGGACAGCTAATAGTTATTGACAACCTCCTTGCCAGGTACTTTGTCAATCATCTTCTATGGGTTATATCATTAAATCCTGACACAATGTATGAGGAGGTCCTATTATTAATGTCATTTTAAAAGGGAGGAAAAGGAGCTGTACAAACTTGTCCAAGGTTACTTAGAAAGTGCTTGGGACAGCCAGGGTTTGAATGCACAAAGCAAGTCCCTGCAGAGCCTGTATTTATGACCACTATACCATACTCCTAAGGTATATTATTGATTCCTTGGATGAGTGAAAGTGTGTGAAGTTGAGTCGATGGAAAGATGAATATATAGATAAATGGAAAGGTGGGTGGATGGACAGAAGGGTTGATAGATGAATAAATGGAAACATAGATAAATAGAAAAAAAACATAAAACTAGTTATTTCTTAGTGGCTCTTTTATGGTTTTATTTCCTTCTTTGTGCTTTTTCAGGAATAGCCAAATTTTCTACAATGTATTGACTCTGTAACCAAACTATGGAAATACATTTTATATTAAAATGAATTCCAGGGGCACCTGGGTGGCTCAGTCTTTAAGCGTCTGCCTTCGACTCAGGTCAGGATCCCAGGGTCCTGGGATCAAGCCCCTCACTGGGCTCCTTGCTCAACGGGAAGCCTGCTTCTCCCTCTCCCACTCCCCCTGCTTGTGTTCCCTCTCTCGCTGTGTCTCTGTCAAATAAATAAAATCTTTAATAAAATAAAATAAAATGAATTATAATGCAAAGCAAAAAATTCTTCTCAAAATGGTCTTTGTGTCTTGCAAAAGGGTGAGTGAGCTCTAGGTTGAGAAGGAGCTGAATGACATCCCCCTTCTACGGCTATATATAGTCCCAGAAGAAAAATTCCAACACACAGCCAAAACACAAGGCAGCTTCCTGAATATCACCCAAGAATCTGTGGGTAAGTCCAGCCAACCAAGAGAAAATGTACAAATGGGATTTTCTCCCTAAAAGAGAGAGCTTTAGACTAAAGCCCTAGTTGGCTAGAAAATAAAGGCGTGGAGGAACATTGGTTTGGTTTTGTTCTGTTTTTCCCATAGCTTCTGTTTTATGTTTTAAGTCAATGACTGGGGGGAAAATGGCATGGCCGCTGAAGTATCCAAAGGTAGGACTTTTGTCCAAAAATTGGACAAGCCTGAACAATCTGAGAAAACAAAGTGGCCTAAGTCTAACTGTTGGCTGAGAAAAACTTGGAGATGCCTTGTAAGTGTGAGCTGTTTCCAGTTCAGTTGCCTAACAGGTAAACTGAGGCAGTCAGAGTTTAAATCTAATGCATTTATTTCAGTGACGACATTTCTTTCTTTTTTTTTTTTTTTAAGATTTTATTTATTCATTTGACAGAGAGATCACAAGTAGGCAGAGAGGCAGGCGGAGGTGGGGGGGAAGCAGGCTCCCCACAGAGCAGAGAGCCCGATGCGGGGCTCGATCCCATGACCCTGGGATCATGACCTGAGCCAAAGGCAGATGCCTAACCCACTGAGCCACCCAGGCGCCACAGTGATGACGATTTCTGAGCAAATATTCAATTCGTGTTAACTTTTGGGGAGTCAGATCCTACAAAGAGGAACATGGGAAACAGATACCCCATGACTTCCCTTGCCTCCCTCCTCCATCCCTCTGCTTCCGCCGGGCAACATAACACACCTTGGCGGACCTGAGAATGATAGGCAGCAGTTTGCCGCCAGTAACTAAGTATCTTGCTCTGTCTGCTGCGTCAGACAACCGAGGGAGCCTCATTGTGTTACTGTCAGCTCTCCCACTCGGAAGGGCTGAATCCAGCTCCCTCTTCTAACGCCGCTGCTCAGGAAGCCTCCCTTCCTCCGCTGCACGCTTCTACTGCCTGCCAAACCCATGGAATACCTACAGATTTCCTTCCCCCAGGCACAGAGGCTCTGAGAAGTGGTCTCTACGTTAGAAGTCTGTCAGCTACTAGAACACATCTGCGTTATGTTGGAAATAAAGAGGGAAGAGGAAAGCAACCAGCATGTATACATGCATGACTTTGATCAGCAATGCTAGTATGTATCTATTTAACACGTGTTTGACACTCTACGATTGGCCTGACACTGTTCTAAGTCTTTTTTTTTTTTTTTAAGACTTTATTTATTTATTTGACAGACAGAGATCACAAGTAGGCAGAGAGGCAGGCAGGAGAGGAGGAAGCAGGCTCCCCACTGAGCAGAGAGCCCAACGTGGGGCTCGATCCCAGGACCCTGAGATCATGACCTGAGCTGAAGGCAGAGGCCCCAACCCAATGATCCACCCAGGGGCTCCTGTTCTAAGAGTCTTATAGTAATTTTTAAATACCCCAAAGACCCTAAGATGTGGGGATTATCATTATGCATATTCTACAGAAGAGTAGCTGAGGCACCAGGAGGTTAAATAATTTGCCCCAAGGTTAAACTGAAGAGTTGAGATTTAGACCCAAGCAGCTGGGCTGCAGGCAGCGAACCCTTGGAGCGGTGTGCTGTGTGCACGGAGCGGCAACTCCACCCCAGGCACAGAGCACGGGCTGGAGGCCTACGTGACCTAGAGGATCTGCACGGCAGCCACACCTCCCTGTGCCGTCTACGGACAACACGAAGAATGTTAGAGGCTGTCCTGCCCCGCGCGTGCCCTTACGTCATCCTTACAAGAGCTCTGTGGGCAGAGTGTGGACTTACCATCCCCTCATACCGATGAGGAAAGACCACATATGGTGCCCCAGAGGTGATGGAAAGATGCACGGTGTCTAGATGAAAGGGTGGCAAAGCACACATAGGCTTAGCATCCATGTTTCTCAGGATACCCCTCGCTCCCCCGGCCTCAGAATCAACGGAGAGGGTTGGCAAGGATGCAGATTTCCGGGCTCCACCCCAGTCCCCAGTCCATACTCAGTCTGAGCTGAGCATGAGGCCAGGCATGAGCAGGAGGCCAGGCAAACTCGATTTTGCATACACACTCCCCCGGTCTGTGATTCTGACACACACTCAAGTCCGAGAACCTTACAGACACCATCCTGCCAGCACTTTTTCCTGCTACAGAACATAACCGCAAGGATACAATGATGATGGTAATAATAATTAAGAGGAAATTAATTATTCATAGAAACAGTTCACGTGCAGTGGCATGGATCATGAGGGGGCATTCCATGGTTTTATTCCTCGTAGCTGCTCTGTGGGTCATATGTGTGTATCGATGAAACTAGCATGTCTTTTAAGCCCTCTCATTTCTTATCTTTCCTCTTCTGCTTTCTGGATTTAATGGTGTGAAACTCCATTGTCATAGCCTCAGGTGACAGTATTCTATAAAATCCTGTCTCTCCGACCCACAGAAGGTGATAATAAAACTCAGATAATTGAAATTAGTGAACTCTCTCATAGGACAGATCTCCTAGACTTCTAGACATTAGAGGAAAAGTCTAGGATTTATTGAATCCTTCCATTAAAAACGGCAGGCTTACACATCCATCCTTCACTTACATGGTTTCATTTAAACAAATCAAAACATTGCATTTCCTTTTAATATCCTAAGGAAGAGAGCAGGCACTATTCATATCAGAAAGAGTAAACAGAAAACACAATGGCTTGGTAAAAATCCTACTAAGAGTATGAACAGATTTTTAAAAATTAAATACCAGATCTGGTATGCCCTTTTGGTTTGTGTCTTCCAAAATGGAAGAAGGAAAGGAGTGAGGAGGGAAGTAAGGGAGAGAGAGCAGGAGAGGAGGAGGAGGAAGAAAGAGAAAGGCAGCTAGAAGGTAGGAAAGAAGCCAGGGAAAATAGAAATCACGCTTAGCCCCCGTGCACATTTTCTCCTGCATGATCAGGAAGTGAGAGGACTAGGGGATCCTCCAGCCACATCCTGCAGGGGTGACCGCTGGGGACAGCTCACTGGCTAAGCAGCAGCTGGACGGGTTTGCCTGACACATGTGCGCTGGTCAGAGACAGTGTGTGACCTTAGGAAGTCAGTGACCCTGTGCCTGGTCTCCACAGCTGTCAGATGGGGACGATATTAGTACCCGCCCCACAGGGGGCTTAGACCACTCAAGGGATGGCACCTGGACCTTGTGTGCCCCTGGTAATGTCCTACCAGTAAAGATGAGCACTTATCATACGCTGTTAATACGGTTGTAACGCTAGGGTACCTTACCTCACACCATGGCAATAACTTGTGAAAACAGAAGTGTGAAATGAATCATAATTTACATGCTCTGGAAATCCCTGCTAATTATTTTTTTAAAGTATCTGTATGAATCTTGTGCAAGGAAAAAAAAAGTCTGTGTGTGTGTGTGTGTGTGTGTGTGTGTATTTTTAGGCTTTTCTGAATCAAGGGTGCTGAACTTAAGGTATTTCTCTATAGCTTATTGTTAGGGGATTTTTTTTTAAGTCACATCATTTTTTATAAAATAAAAATAATATAGCTTCACTGTAAAAAACGGTAGGGGGAGAAAAATCAAAGGAAAAAGTGAATATTGCCAGTAATCCAACCACCCAGAAATAACCTCTGCTCATATTTTGACACACTGATTTCCAGCCTTCTATATATTTTTAACGTATATGGTGTTATTTTTGTGAAGAAAATGCTAAAACATCAATCCAGAATGCCTGTCTAGGAAATTCCATAGGCTAGGACAACATTCTGGAATCTGATTTTCAATCACAAAGGTCAGTCGCCTCTAGAATAAAACGCAAGTTACATAATAGTCAAATTTAATATTGAAATCCGAATAACAAAACGTTAACCTGTTTATATTCTACAGCTCTTTACTTTTGTCAAATGTTCCTCCCAAAACAAAGCACAGCTACCTGCCACTCCTCCCAAGTCTGCTTTTAAGGAGAGCATGGGCTAGACTAGACACCATGCAGAAACACAACAGGGGGTGGGGAAAAAGGCAGGAGAAAGGGAGACTTGCTCTGTGACTTTGTGTTTGTAGCTAAATGATGCCCCACGTCCTGTGAGCCTCAGCTCCTCCTGGGTCTGATGCCAGCGTGGAGCAGGGAAGAGGCTAGAAATGCTTTTGGTCATTTTTTTCTTGCCTCTAGTTAATCCCTTCTTGTCTTCAAAACACGTCGAGGGATGGCTAACAACAACAGCGCTTATGGTGATCCCAGCATACACTGGTTCTGTGCTTACTCTGGGACCCTTACTGTGCTCTGCGCCTTATACCTGACTTCACTTAATCTACAGAAGACGAGTAGAAATGGGTATGATTACTGTGCCCATCTGACAGATGAGAAGACTGAGGTTCAGAGAAGTTACAGGTAATTTGCCTGTGGTCACACCGTCAGCAGTAGAAGAGTATGGATTGGCCAAGAACTGTCAGCCCTGCAGCACTGCCTCTCTGAGGGGGTCCACCCTACAGGGGCTGCCAACAGTGAAGAGGACAGAAAGGAGGGGATGGAAAGGAGGATGAGTAAACACCCAGGCTGTGGAAGTTGGTGACAGAAATACATTTTTGTTTGCTTTTACTTTCAAAAATAAACATTTTGTGAAGAAAATTGGTACACGATACACCTTCATGTACTCATGAGGCTACAAAAAAGTAAAACATTTTACTAAATAACATTTAATAAATAGACCTAATATTAATGTTGAAGAATTTACACAGGAGTCTATTCTAGCAGGCTTTTTAAAAAGAAATACAGCATTTCCGATCTAATTGGTTTTACGTTTATATTGTGTTACATTCTGCTTTTCTCGCTTAGCATTCGATCATGACATTTCCTCTCGCCTTCAAATATTTCTCAGAAATGTATTTTCAGGGCTACATAATACTCAATCATTTGGGAGTTATCAGAATTTATGTAACTTCCCTGAGTTGTTTCTGAATTTTCCCTATAATGAATTATGCTCTGAATAACATAGTTGTAAGTAAAAAAATTGTATCTATTTTTTAAATTCTGGACGTTTTAAATGCAGAGTGCATCTGTAGAACACACAATCAAACGTGGTAAAAGAAAGCAAAGCAAACCTACAGGAGAGCATGCATTGTCCTTAAGTGACTTCATAAATCAATCACCAGTGACACAGACATTGATTAAATGATGGGTCTTTCTTGAGAAGTCTTTCTCAACGCGAGCATTTACTCATTCTAGAGAGTGCAGAGTGGATACGTAACACCAGAGCAAAGGGAAGAGCACGTGAGCAGGGGTAAAGTTTGTTAGCATGGCCTAAAGCATCCCGCCCCTCCTCTTAGGAGAGCTGAGGATGGTCTGCCCAACACACCTTCAAACGTCACTGTTCCAGCAATACCCACAGTTAATTTCCACTTCCAAATTCCTGAGATGGATTCTGCCTTCGCTCTCAAGAGTTTGGAGGGATGGGTCAAGAGAACGGTTTTCATGACCCTGGCATTTTCTTTTTCATACTCCTTTAGAGAACTGTAGTCTATCTTCATTCCATTTCTAAAAATCACTAAAAATGGTATGTCTGTCTTCTGCTTAGAAAAATATTAATATTTTTACACATTAAAATGCATCTGCTTTATAATACGGTAAAGAGGGACGCCTGGGTGGATCCGTTGGTTAAGCAGCTGCCTTCGGCTCAGGTCATGATCCCAGCGTCCTGGGATCGACTCCCACATCGGGCTCCTTGCTCACCAGGGAGCCTGCTTCTCCCTCTGCCTGCCATTCTGTCTGCCTGTGCTCTCTCTCTCTCTCTCTCTTTCTCTGTCTCTGACAAATAAATAAATAAAATATTATAATATGATAAATTATATTTTATATATAATATATACACCTAGTCAACACAAACGTGGGTGCCTAAGAAGACACACGCGCCTAAATAATCACACATAAAGGTTAATAATAGGATACCTGAAAGGTAAAATCCTGAAGGATAGAAAGTAGATGGAATTACAGATTAAAGAAAGAAAAGCAAGAAATCGCAGTGAGTGCAGCTTCAGAAGTTGGGGTGGGTAACGGGCAGCGCCACACGCAGGAGGGATGGACGCTAGGAAGATGGGGGTAAGGGGGCCACAAACCAGTGAGCTGCACACGACACAGGGGAAGCAGTCAGTCCTCAGCCTCTTCCCTACCACTTGCCAGGTCGAAACACTAAGAGGTGGGTGTCTGTCTCGAAGGGCAGTGGTAACTATTGGGAGCTAGACCAGCGGGTACCAGATGGCAAAAACAAATTCTACCAAACTGGAGTGGACGCTGCAATGCACCTGTCAGACTTCTCTCCAGGACTGAAGGATTTATTTTCCCAGCCTTTGGGGACAATCTTCAGCTGTCAGTTCCTCTACAGAATCTCCTTGGCTCAGGACCGTCTTCTCCCCTAAGGTCACATTTCTTTCCTGGGGGCCACACGGTGCCAGATCACCACTGAGCCATAAAGGCCTGGCTCTCTCACCAAATTCAAGACACTCTGAAGGGCCATCGTGGCTGCGGAGTTTCCCAGAAACTAGATGAGTGTTTGGTGGGACTGCGTCAGAGCCCTGTTTCTCCTCTACCCGGTCCTGCTCGCTTTCCCTCCCTTCTGCACAGGACGACCCCCAAAGCACTCCCTAATAACCTTCCTGCACACCACTCTCCATCTCTAAGTCAGCTTGCAAGAGACCCCAACCAATAACACCACCCAAAGTTCAGGCTTAGACCCCTGCAAGACACAGAGACACGGACGGAAAGCTTAAGAAACCCAAACACTTCCATACTTCAGAGAGAAGGCCAGCCACTGAGTCACCGCTGGCCATGGGCCTTCTCCAGACACACGACACAAGAATAAAAACAACAAAAAAACACTGGACACCGATGTTGGATATAGTAAGGCAACCCGTGCTCCATGTGCGAGAGTTGACATAAACAGAGGGAAAGCCTTCCTAAAGATGGTAATGCTTCAAGCCTTAGAAATGCCCTCAAAGACTTCATCTCATTGGATTTTCATGGTCCCAGGAGCTGGGAATTATTCAGCCTTTTCATAGACATAGAGACTGAAGTGGGGAGTGTGGCCTTCTACACTTGAGCCCGGGAGTCGTGTCTAACCCTCCTCAAGGACATAATGAGAGTAGAGCTGACCTTGGTGTCAATGTTAGTACTGAAGGGCCGATCAGCTTGTGAAATACAGCATCATATTGATATAGAACAGAAAAGTTATTAACTTGTAGTTAGAAGATGCTTTTCGCTGCGGTGAGCATGACACGCTTGCTAATGGGCACCGATGGCCATTGATTTAGGCTATTAGAACAGCAGCTGGCCTTCTCCAATCAACCAAGCAAGTGTTATCCATAACCAGGATGGACCTGGCAAAGGTCCAAAAACAAAGCAATTTGCTACTTTCCATTTCCCTAAATCCATCACCAAAATAACAGAGCAAGCGCTCCCATTCAAATCACTTTTATATACGCTCAGGCTGAACTAGATGAAGGCCCTTGGCAGGCAAAACGTTCAGTATCCACTTTAGTCCTGTCGATACACGAAGCAATCAAGCCAGGCCGGTACCATGTAAATGTAACGGCAAACATTTTAATAATAAACTAAAAACATTTGGACCCCTCGACCAGACACCTGTGCCCGAGCCACGTTTGGGAGCCCATCACTGAGAAACATTAACTGATATCAATAACTACCCTTTACCGACCAGTAGTGGATGTCAGCCTTCGATCAACCTTCAGCTCCTCATTGGATGCTTGCCTTTTAGAAGAAACAGAAGCCCAGAGAACTTAAGTTACTTCCCCCAGGTCACAGAGCTACCAAGGGGGAGAGCTGGCATTGAAATCCAAGTGCTCAGATGCCAGAGCCTGGGTGTTTGCCGGTCACAGATGCTCTGAGGACCAGAGCTGGGGTGGTGAAAACCACGTGCCCAGCCTGTTCCTCTTCCGACAATGCTGGCTCCTCTCCCTGGAATGGCACAAAGCTGGCGGGAGCTGAGGTGGTAGAACATATATTTCGCTGCCTTTTTAAAATCCTCGGTGAAACAGACATGACCTTCTTTTAAATGTCTCCATCCCCGATACTCCGGTGACATATAGAAGGGCACAAATGCTGAAGAGGGAGTCTTGGCGCTTTGGACTGATAAAGACAAAAACATGAGACATCTTGTGCTCTGATCACCAATAACTTCCCAGAAGTTTGAAAATTCCCATGTCTCTGGGCTCCCTGCCAATGGCCAGCCTCAATGCCTCTACCTCCACTCCAAGCTACCCGATCCTTTCAAAAATTCTGACCAAGACAGGTAAGATGTCTGAAGCCACCAAACCACAGGAGGGGTTCCAGAATCAATCTCTGTTCCTAACTCCTGGGTGGTTACACAGTGGCTTTCTGCCGTCTTGTAAGCCCGGATATGTGCCCCAAGCAAGAGGGACCAGCCGATTGAAATTTACCAGTGGTGTGCCTTTCTTTGCAGATTTTCCTAGTTGACCTGCCTTGCTCTTTTGCCAGAGGCATCTTTTGCCTGAGGGAGGATGAAGATGTTGAATCAGGAATGCAAAGGGAGTAAAAGATTTAATATTCAGTGTAAGGACTTAAGCAAAACAAGAGTCTTGAAAGCCAGACTTGACTGAGAGAGAGAAAGGCTTTCTACTTTGCAAACATGGTCCTGGAAACCTTAGGTAGAGCTAAATCAGGGTTTTATGGAGGAGAGGTTTCCTCCCACCCTGAGACCTTTTAACCTGCATGAAGGAGACAGGGAAACTGCTGGAGAGGGAGACAGATGGGAAGGTTCCCTGGGTCTCCAAGAGTCTGGCTTCTGAGCTTGACTCCACAGCCGTTACACAACAGAACTTATTTTAAATGTATGCTGATTTCCAAGCATTTTACTCTACTTTGTTTCCTGTGAGCTCAGCAGAATGAGAAAGACCAAAAGAGAAAAAAATATTTCCACTGTTCCCCCTCCTCTAGAAGAAAGGCAAGATTTGGGTCTCAGAGGGGCAGGTCTTCCGTAACCGCCTGTTGAGACTGGAGAGGCAGCCTGTTTCCGGGGTGCAGGGAGTCTCTGTACCTCAGGGAGGACGGGATGAGCTCTTTTTGGACCGGGAAGGGGTTAGGTTCTGAGTCTTGTCTGAGGCATGTCCACATTCACTTTGCACTTTTCATACTTTAAAGTCCCGAACCTTTAGTCACCAAATAAACAAACAAAACCCCAGCATTCCCCACTTAGCTAACTCAAAATATTTTCCCCATTGCGTATTCCTATTACAGTTCTGTAGAACTGCCTGGCAGAGACACAAGTTTAGGAAATGCCAACTTAAGAGCACACACAAACGACCAGGGACTGAGAACAGAAACCACCCACATGAACACGGCACAGCCACGCAGAACCAAGAACTAAGACCACTCTGTCTGGACGTAATTGTTTGTTCCCAGAAAATTTTTCTGAAGAAGAAGGGTAAGACTGAACTAGTGAAAACCTTCACTGGTCGTTTCAAGGCCTAACAGTCTGCCCTCTAGGGCATTTATCAAAAACAACTTAGAGGACTTAATTCACGACTTACCTAAATACTTTGTCACGCCTACCGGTACATCAGCATGTCCTGAACTTGACCAGATGTCAGTTTCCTACCTTAAATCCTGAGAGCCTGGACCCTCCTCGCAAATGCTGTAATATTTTCATTCTGACTTCCGCCTTCTGAAACGTTGCTAAGAGTTATCGATATGGTGTTCCCTATGAAAATAAGCTTTATTAAATGTACCTGTGCCTTATTAACAGAGTCACCTGGGTGATATTTTAGGAGGTTGTACCTTGAGCTGTAGGACACCTGTCTGAAAAGCTAAATGTGGGAGCCCAAATGATGTTCCAGCTCCGTGGCTCGTAGACACCTTTTCCTTGGCCAAAAACCAGCACTGTCCCGATCCCTTGCTTGCTTGGGCGACAGCTCTCCGAACTCGGGAACTATGTGACCGCCCCTGACCTTTGTTTGCGTAGAGCCCTTTCTTTAGGGAATGGGCCTCTAATTAGTAGACCTGTCTCCCAGATCACAGAGGGGGCTCTCGACCCAATGCTGAGTCTATCTTGGGGCTTCTCTTCCCAAAATTTGAATAAAAACACGCCAAACTGGAAGGTAAATGGAGCTGTGCTAGTCCTATAGAGTACGCAAAAGTGAAAGCATGGTCCACATACCCCAAACTCTTGTAAAGGGCCTGTGACAAGATAAGCTCAGCAAACTAAAAGCAATTTCACAGAGTACTATTACGCTTATTTCATCTAGTTAAAAGAAGGGCCATCTGTACCCCAATGTTTATAGCAGCAATGGCCACGGTCGCCAAACTGTGGAAAGAACCAAGATGCCCTTCAATGGACAAATGGATAAGGAAGATGTGGTCCATATACACTATGGAGTATGATGCCTCCATCAGAAAGAATGAATGCCCAACTTTTGTAGCAACATGGACGGGACTGGAAGAGATTATACTGAGTGAAATAAGTCAAGCAGAGAGAGTCAATTATCATATGGTTTCACTTATTTGTGGAGCATAACAAATAGCATGGAGGACAAGGGGAGTTAGGAGAAGTGAGTTGGGGGAAATTGGAAGGGGAGGTGAACCATGAGAGACTATGGACTCTGAAAAACAATCTGAGGGTTTTGAAGGGGCAGGGGTGGGAGGTTGGGGGAACCAGGTGGTGGGTATTGGAGAGGGCACGGATTGCATGGAGCACTGGGTGTAGTGCAAAAACAATGAATACTGTTATGCTGAAAAAAAAAAGTTTGCATTTTGTATGTCTTTGCTTTATTTTCATTTTTTAAAAAATTTTGTTTATTTACTTGAGAGTGAGTGAGCAAATGAAAGATAGAGCCCCGAAGGATTGGGAGAAGCAGACTACCTGCTGAGCAGAGAGCCCAAAGCAGGACCTGATCCCAGAGGACCCTGAGGTCATGACCTGAGTGGAAGGAGGACACTTAGCCGACTAAGCCACCAGGGAACCCACTTTATTTCCAATTTCAGAGAAAAAATTTTTATTATATCATTAGGAAAAGTTGTTTAGAACTTGAAAGTAAAGCAAAATGTAGGGTTGCGGGGGGAGATGTTCTTTCAATGTCACATACAGGCCTTACCTAACATGTCCCTCATGGATTATCTGATTACCTAGGAAAATGGAATTCATTTTCCTAATGGAATTAAGAGAGAAACCATGCTAACAGAGTCAGGGGGTTCAATAGGGGAAGCTCTCAGACCCTACCCTTTGTGGCTAATCGCAGACCCAACAGGAAGAGAGCTGAATCAAGGATACCCTACTATGTCCTCGGGGGAAGAGAGACTCCCCACTCCCCAACAGCCCAGACAATGAGAGATGGTCAGACTCAGCTAATGAAAAGCCACCATGATTCCAACTCCCAGTGTATACCAGTGTTTTTTGGTTTACAACAACCTTCCCAACTCATCCCTGCCCCGTGCCCCACCCCCATGAAAGAGTGGCCCTCTCCTTTGTGCTGTGGACTTGCCTGGGGTTTTCTCACAGGTCACTTGTCCTGGATTCCAGTTCTCTGCTATTACTGGTCCCCCCCTCCTTTTTTTTCCTGGTAAAATAACTAGTAGTTTAATTTTTAAGGTTAACATTCTTATTGTTCACTATGTATTGAAGGTTGCAGACGTAGTGAAATTACATGTTGATTTGTAGATCTCTTTATAGTAGAGCTGCCAGGAAAGCTCTGCAGAAAGGATAACTCTGAAGGTTACAGTTACCGGACCCCATGCCCTTCCCTGAAGGCCGTTGCTCTGCCATCCCTCCTGAGTATGGCAACGGCCTCATTCTAGCCCTCCTCTCTTGACACGGGGAATGACCACTGGGCCACATTCCCATAGGGATCCACCTGTTAATCCCAGTTGTCCCCTACTTCAGCCCCCCTATTCGTTGTCTTGTCCCCTTCCTCCATGCCTAGAACGTGATGCTGACTCCCTCTCCCAGCCTGGTTTATCCCCACTCACCCTCGCTTTCTGTTTTTAATCCGGCAAACTTCCTTCCACTGAAAAATGCAGAGCTAACCATATTCCTTGGAGGTTTTGACTCATATTTTGAACTGTTTTCAAGCACTAATTATTTCTTTCATGTTATTCAGAATCAATGTTCCTTATTTGGAAATTCTCCCACACCTGTGGATTTAATGTATACATATGAAAATTAAAACCACTTTTAGCTAAAAATAGATCCTCGGGGAGGGCTCAAGAATCAGCTGACACGCACAGTTAGGAGGAAACTGGATGGCTGACAACTGTTTTGGCTTCGAATGGGAATGAAATAGGCTGGTGCAGCGGTTGGCCACTTTTCAGGGGTGGCCTGCCAAGACATCATTTACTAAGTTGCTCACAAGTAGGAGCGGCTTGTGGGGGGTGGCTAGAACCCGGACTCGGACGCACTACCACACTCTGCTGCCCCCAGAAGCAGCTGGCATGTGAAGAGGCCAGCTGAATGTTTTAGCACAACTGAGGTCTGCAACTTTTCAAGGGTCTCTTCTCCTACGGAGTGCAGTCTGCCATTCTCAAATCCAAGAGGTTCGGCATACCCGAAGTGGAACTCATTTGGCACAACACCCAACCGGAACTGATGTGGTGATCCTTATTTATCCTACTTAGGGTAAATATCCATCTGTTTTCCCACAAAAATATCTGTTTTATTACACAGGGTTGCCCCATACACCCCTGGTGGAGTCGTGTAATACAGAGCATATGCACGTTAATAGCTCCCTAACTTGCAAAACATGCCCGATCTTGGCTAGGGAGACTCCCTTCTCAAATGCTTTTCAAGGAGCATCCTTTTAACATGTAGCCCAAAGAGACCCAATCATGAGTGGTGTGTGTGTGTGTGTGTGTGTGTGTGTGTGTGTTGGGGGGTTGGTGGGATCGCTGGTTCCCCTAGAACACGAGAGTACCTATAAGGGAGACCTGGAGGAAGTAGGAAGAACTTGTGTTCTTCATCAGAGGAGACAAGCTTTGCCTCTGTGCCTCCTTTGGTAGACGCCGGCACTGCCTATTCCAATAGTATCGCTCTGCAGACATCCCCCTCCCTGGCCTTATGCTTTCAAATCATGAAATATGCTGACCTTTATCTAGAGCTTGCATGTGGCTGGCAGTGTCCTAACACATTTGCTTGTGTTATCTTGATTAACCCATGAAACATCACCACCATGTTACAGATAAGGAAACTGAGGAACTACGGGTTGGCTGGAAATGCCACCATTGTAAGTGATGAAAGCAAGCAGTCCAACTCGGGCACCCACACCATCAGTCCTGTGAGGCCCTCAGGGACACCCCAATCCATTCTCAGTAAGAACAGGAGAGCTTCTGTGGGAGGAAATTGGATATGGCTTTTCATATGGAGAGCACTCACAGGGGCGGGAGGTCACAGTGTTTTTCACAGTGTTTTTCACCATTGGCCCTTCTTCTGAGATGTTGGATCCTTTAATCAACCTTCATGCTCTCAGCTGTAAAATGGGATTTACAATCCCATCTTACAGAACAGCTGATTTGATTAAATGGATAATATGGTAGCCCCTTTCCTGGATCAGAGAATCTCAAAATGAAAGACCCATTCTCATCTTAGGGGTCCTGTGTTGTGTGGTCCCTCGGCCTTAACGTTCACCAACCCAATCTTCACGGGGGGACCCCAGCTCATAATACAGTCCTCAGGATCTCAGAGAAAACTTCTTGGTGGCCCATTCTGTAGCAGCGCTCCAGAAATCTCCATCATATGACTGTCTTATTTCCTTCCTAGTATTTTCATCAGATTTTCATGTCTTGTTTTCCTGTACTCTTAGGTGTTTTTTTCTTTTTTATTATTATGTTATGTTAGTCACCATACAGTCCATCATTAGTGTTTGGTGTAGTGTTCCATGATTCATTGTTTGTGTATGACACCCAGTGCTCCATGCGGTACGTGCCCTCCTTGATACCCATCAGCAGGCTCACCTCCTCCCCTCTGAAAACCTCAGTTTGTTTCTCAGAGTCCACAGTCTCTTATAGTTCGTCTCCCTCTCTGATTCCCCCCTCCTTCAGTTTTCCCTTCCTTCTCCTAATGTCCTCCATGCTATTCCTTATGTTCTACAAATAAGTGAAACCATATGATAATTGTCTTTCTCTGCTTGACTTATTTCACTCAGCATAATCTCCAGTCCCGTCCATGTCGATGCAAATGGCAGTATTCATCCTTTCTGATGGCTGAGTAATACACCATTGTATATATGGACCATATCTTCTTTATCCATTTGTCTGTTGAAGGGCATCTCAGCTCCTTCCACAGTTTGGCTATTGTGAACATTGCTACATGAACATCGGGGTGTATATACCCCTTCTTTTCACTACATCTGTATCTTTGGGGTAAATACCTAGTAGTGCAATTGCAGGGTCTTAGGGAAGCTCTATTTTTAACTTTAAGTTTTAACACTGTTTTCCAAAGTGGCCACACCAACTTGCATTCCCACCAACAGTGCAAGAGGGTTCCCCCTTTCTCCGCATCTTCTCCAACATTTGTTGTTTCCTGCCTTGTCAATTTTTGCCCTTCTAACTGGTAAGAGGTGGTATCTCAGTGTGGTTTTGATTTGAATTTCCCTGATGGCTAACGATGTTGGACATGTTTTCATGTGTCTGTTAACCATTCCCATCATGTCTGTCTCTCTCTCCACAAGAATGAAAAGTTACAACACAGAAGGCAATTTACAGGTCGTAAGCTGTGCACTTAGCGCAGGGCATGACATAAGGCAGGTGACCATTCTGTATTTCTTAATTGACTAACTAAACAGATATTTGAGAATCCATGTCATTTCCTTTTCTATATCCTATTTTTGTCTCCAGAAGGAGAATGTGAGTTTGGTTAAATAAAACCATTGGGGATATTTTGATGGCCAGTATTTGCACCTCTCGCCCTTTTGCTTGCAAGCCAACAAATATTTCATGAAAATTAAGATGAAAGGGACAGACAGAAGGCACCACAATTATAAGAATGGGTATAGATTTGGTCTGTTACAGGATAATAAGATCTTCTGCCTTCTCAAACTATTTAAAGCCATACTTCATCTTTCCTACTTTCTGTTTTGATGTCTTACTCATTAAGAAGCTCAATTCCTGTGGTTCTAATACCTTAAATTAGGAGATGCTCCTGTAACATCCGTATGTTCCTCTATTCTTACTCTTGAGAAAAACAGAAATAAAAGAGATTTATACCAGTTACAGAACTGTGTGAGCAAAGATATACTCAACAGGTTGAAGAGTGGGGCCATATGGAATTACTTTGAGTTTCATAGTCTTAATGAGGCAACCTGCTCACTGGCATCACCAGTGAGAAACCCGGTATGATGGCTGTCCTCATCCCCTGTCACCTAAGACCCATTTCCATTTGTGTGAGTGCTGGGTTCTAAAAATCCTTATGCATGGAGCACAGGCTGCAGTCAGGGGATGCTGGAACGGAAAGGGGCCTTAGCAGCAGGGTACAACACCTGCACAGAGCACTCCTGTTTCTGCCAGCCCGGCATCATTCCCTTCCTTCAGAGAACAGCATCTCCACATCCCCAGGCCCAGCCAACAGAAATACCACATCTTCTTGGACACTGAGATTGGTTCAGGAATAGGCACGTGAGCCAAACCTGACCAAAAGCGTTAGCCATGAGAAGCTTGCCAGAACGCTTGGAAAAGAGATGCTCTGGGTAGTGAAGTTGGAAGAATAAAAGTCTGGGGCTGCTGGTGACCATTTTGGAGGGAAGCCCTCTGAGAGCGGGGGGTACCAACACTCCAGAAAGCAGAACTGAGGAATGAGAGGTGATCCTGAGGACAGCAACAGAGGGTCTAGATCCTGGTGTTCCTGAAGCCAGTTCAAGCCTCAAAAACTTCAGTCACGTGAGCTGATAATTTTATATGTTTTTGCTAATGCCAGGTGGAGTTGGGTTATTTTGGATTGGATCACAACGCAAACAGCTCTGGTATAAGGAGACTAATATACCCTTATTATACAAACGGGGAAACGGAAGTCCAGAGAGTAAATGGGGTCATATGAGTCAGTGAACTGGGAGAGACTCCTGTGATTATGCACATCTTTTAGAAAACTTCTAGATGTCTTTCATAATCTAGACCCTTGGATTTCCCTGGGGCTCTGCTCACACCTTTATTTCATATACAGGTGCCCCTCAATCGTACTGCCAGCTTTCCTGCCACCTGTCCTCTGATCTTCCTCCCACCCATCCCCATCTCCAAACCTCTCCCATGACTCCATGCCCACCCCAGCCCTTCCCATGCTTCCCTCTCATTCGTCTCCTGTTCTGAACTTCTGGAAGGCTGGCACACCAGCTAATTCCGTGGCCCCTCTTTCACACATTACATGCATTAACTATTCAAAACGCTGAAAACCGATTTCAAAGTCTTCATTGACGGCAACCAGCCCATAGCCCTCCAGCTCTCAGCACTGTTCTCTACTTCCTTGACGGCCGAGGATAGCTACTGTCAGTAACAGCAGTGGTTTGATAGCAACAGTACATGCGATTGGTCTCTTGTGGCATATCGTTCGATCCACACACCAGTGTCGGGAGTAACAGTGACTTCATGGTGTGATGTTAGATGCTTGCGAGGGGCAGGCGGCCGGAATGAGGAAGCCAACTGCATGGAGGAAGACAGTGGAGACTGAGGGGCCACAGGGAAGCCCCAGCTACTATTACTGATACACTAACTTCTGGCAGCTCACATTCTAGAGTTTTCCATAGACCAGCCACTCTTCAGAGCCCTTTCTATGGATTCACATTTAATTCTCAGAGCAACCTAATGAGGTTACTGCCATTACAATATTCCTTTTACACATGAGGGAACTGAGCGTTGAGGCACAGTGAGGTTTTTGTGTTCCTCTAACTTTCCGAAAGTACTTAGTTGATAATGGGCAAACCTCGGATTTGAACCAAGGCAGCCTGCCTCTGGGGTCTATGTTTCGGAGGTCTAATCTTCCCAGAAGTTATGAATTTTGGAAAGTGAAATTCTCAATGTTGACAACAAATTTCTCTTCGTTAAAAATTTTTCATTAAATTCTTCCATATGGAGCAGCCACACAGGACATATCTGTGGGGCAAATTTAGCCCAAGGTCTGACAGTATGATTTCTCTGGTCTGTTTATTTCTCCCATTCTGCGGATAAGAAAACGTAGGCCACGGGAGCCCCATCTACATTTCTCACCTTCTCAGGCCCTCTTCCTCCACGACTTTATCTGCTTCCCCTCTTGGAAGCATGACAGAGCACCCAAGTCCAATGGAGGGTCTCTAAGAAATTTGTCACATCCCTCTCCAATATGCATCTGTGTTCTTTTTATTCCGTAGTTATTTACTATATCACCTTACATTTAGGAAATAAGGTGGTTAATATCATGGATTTTTGAAGATTCTAATAATGTGAATTGACTGGATTATTAGATTGTTACAAATACGATGGTGGGCTGGAAGGGCAAACTTGTCAAAATACTACATTTCTGCAGGGCTCTATTTAAAGATAGGAAAACGTCTCATTAATGTAAATAGGGGTGTACGTACTGAGCCAAAGTATAATAATCACCCTCATAATGTGGAGTGAATTAAGTGACATCAGAGTAATGTTCCTTGGCGTATCGCAACAGTTTAAGTAAACATACCACTCGAGACTCTACCCGTACTCAGATCTAGGCAGATTGCAGTACAGGTGATGTTAAATCATTTCATTAATCATTTAATCAATTTCCCAACTTGAGGGCAAATACAAGTTAGTAGTGCAAAGTACAATCAGAAAATAGAAAATAATTTTTTTTTAATCACTACAATGAAAAACAAAAATAAAAGGACTTGGCAAGTGTTCAAGGATAGAGAACATAGACAAAAGCCCAAGTGAGCTTAAACTCAGAAACAGGCATTTTTCCACCTGCCAGTTGGAAAGTTCATCCATTTATTACCATCCAAATGAAATCTTTTCAGTGGGGTCAAAAGGGCCTTTGTTTTGACATTTAATTCACTGGCGATGTATTTCCTACGTTAGGATGCAAAACACCTCTCACACTGCTTTCTCATTAATTGCCTTCATTTTTCAAGTTCCCTGTTTGATTTATAGTCAATTAAAAACACCCTCGAAAGCCATGGCTCATGTATGTTAAGTACAAATATGATTAATGCAAAACCATGCACTCCATGGATGGCCTGACCACTGGCCAAAGTCATGGTCAAGGTAGAGTGACCCACCAGTGTCCTGGTGAGAGAAACCCAGGAGGAAGGTGAGAAGCCAAGAGTGCAGGTCATGAGCAATCTTGCACTAACTGGATCTGTTTGAAACAAGGAAAAGGAGGTACTTTTTCTGAATTTTTTTTTTCAACATTACAGAGGAAGAATGAAACTTGGTTGTGAAGAGAAAAAAAAATAAAATGCATTCGAAATCCTCTATCACATCCAGGTTGATGAAAACAGATAGGAAAATGGAGTGGCACATCTCCTTGCTCTGTCACCACTGCCATGAACAAAAACAAGACACTAAAGAACTCTAGATAAGAGCCAGGGGACTAGAATCCTGGGTTCAAATCTTGATGTTGCCAAATATGAGTGACACGACCTTGGGTAAATTGCTTTGCCTTGACCAACCTTAGTATCCTCACCTGTAAAATGGGCGTATGAGAGAATTGTATCCCCTGAGGTCTGTTATGAGGTTTAAGGGGGGCCCCTCACACTTAGAGAATACCCAGTAAATGCCAGCTGTGAAGATTATGGATGTCACACTGCTCAACAGTTGTGGTGCATTTTATAAATCCCAACATCTATTCCCAAAGTATCATGCTTCTCCCATTTTCCAGAAATGCTCCCTCTCTTCTTGCTGTCAGCGTGGGCGTATCGCCCGTCACAATCTTATCTCTTAAGACTTGTCCCTGCCTGCCTCTCTAGAAAATGAACATACTGAAACTTGAGAAGAGTATCAGGAAAGGCAACAGCAGAAAAAGTAATTTCAGCCTAATGCACTTGATATGTGATTTCCCGATTTCCCGCTAAAATGAGGTAAATAAGAACACTTGGCACATTATTTTACAAAACAAAATCGACTCAAATGAAAGAAGTGCCTTCTCTGCTGTAATTAGTCCATTTTCTTGTTTCATTTGTTTTTTGGTGCCAAATGATCTTTTACATATTTTTTTTAATTTGTATTTTTTGCCAAAAGACCTCTTAAAATAAAATTCTAACCAAGTAAATGGTAGTATTCTCCCTCCATCTCATCTATTTGCTTGGGTTTTTCTGTTTTGTTTTTCATATCCAGGCTTAGAAAAACGTTTAAAAAATACAATCTCATCAATCCAAGATTTAAAAAAAGAAATCTATTGGTCCATGAAGTTCAAATCCTAAAATCACTCATTTCTTCAGATTTTTAATACCCATGATTTATCTTCTATAAAGCCTGGCTTAGATGGCCATTGTAGGGACATTGAGCCCATCTCAGGTCTATGGGTAGCATGACTAACAAGAACAGGAGCAGCGGCAATACTGACAGTCATAGGAGTGGCTTTCATTCATTCATCACTAGGCTGAGCATTTTTCCATCAATCAGCATCAACTCTAAAAGTAAGGACCGCCGTTATCATTTTTCGATGAGATAATCCAAACTCAGAGGATGTGAAGAACTTGCTCACTCATGGCCACAAGCCAATGTGACTGGTGAATAGAATATGTGCAGAAACTACATAGGTCGTTTTTGAGCTAACGTGGTTAAACCTCTAGGATGTCCTACCTACACCTCTTCTTGTCCCCAGCTCAGTGACATAAGAATGACTAGAAGGCCCAAGATGGCAAGACCAAGTTGGAAGTAGCCTGATTCCTTAAGTTCCTGCAATGGAGAGCCCCCACTTGGAGTCTATCTACCCAAGAGAGTAGCCTGGCCAGCATCCTCGTGACTGGAATGAGAAGTAAACTTTTACTCTGTTAGGTCACTGGGACTGTTTGATACCAAGCCTATTCTAAGTAGTCCAAGTGTGTTATTGAAAGTGTAATTCTATGGGTTGTACGAGTCAGAAAATGACAGGTGTCGGCGAAGATGTGGAGAAGGGGGAACCCTCTTATGCTGTTGGTGGGAATGTAAGCTGGTGCAGCCACTCTGGAAAACTGCATGGAGGTTCCACAAAAAGTTGAAAATAGAGCTCCCCTATGACCAGCAATCACACTACTGGGTATTTACCCTAAAGATACAAGTGTAATGATCAAAAGGGAAATGCATCCGAATGTTTATAGCAGCAATGTCCACAATAGCCAAACTATGGAAAGAACCTCTATGTCCATCAACAGATGAATGGATAAAGAAGATGTGGTATATAGAGACAATGGAATACTATGCAGCCATCAAAAAATTAAATGTTGCCATTTGCAACAATGTGGCTAGAACTAGAGGGTATTATGCTAAGCGAAATAAGTTAATCAGAAAAAGACAATTATCATACGATCTCATTCATATGTGGAATTTAAGAAACAAAACAGAGGATCACAGGGGAAGAGAGGAAAAAATAAAACAAGACAAAAGCAGAGAGGGAGACAAACCATAAGAGACTCTTAATCATAGGAAACAAACTGAGGGTTGCTGGAGGGGAGGGGGTAGAGGATGGGGTAACTGGGTGATGGGCATTAAGGAGGGCACGTGATGGAATGAGCACTGGGTATTACATAAGACTGATGAATCACTGACCTCTACCTCTGAAACTAATAATACACCATATGTTAATTAATTGAATTTAAATTTAAAAAAAGTTTAATTACACAAGCTGTATTTTAGGTGAACTCAGGTGCAGCAGTGTGTGTGTGTGTGTGTTTCACAAAGAGTAATTCAGGAAGGATAAACAGTAAGAGACAGAAAAGTGTCTGTCTTTGGTTGCATAGTATTCCATTGTCTATATATACCACATCTTCTTTATCCACTCATCTGTTGATGGACATATAGGTTCTTTCCATAGTTTGGCTATTGTGGACATTGCTGCTATAAACATTCGGCTGATCTAATAATGCCTAGATAGCCAATGGGGTGTCCTTTCTGGACTCTTGAAGTTGGAGCTAGTTCCCATTAATAGAAGCTGGAGGGTCATGAGTATCGTTCCCCTTAGCTAACTCAATCATAGATCTTGCCACAAGGCTAGGAAGATGTGTTTGAGCTGATGTGGCCAGGGCAGGAGAGTTTGTTCTATAATTTTGCCAAACATAGATAGTCAGCGCCTTATCACCCGGTCCTTTTCCACCTCAGCTGGGTGGCTGGTCAGTTTTCCAGGTCACTTATTCTTCTGAAGCCTGGGTGTCAGCTGGGAGAGTGTAACCAGAATCAGTGTTCAAATCTCATGGGGCCAAGATGATGGGTACTAGAATCCCATGATTTTCACATTACAGAAGAAGCAACAGTACTAACTCATTAAGAGAATTCTAAGTGTGGGAGGCATCTAGGGACTCCCTACCTTGAGGAAACCCCTCAAGGATCCCTCCCTGAGTCCAAAGGCCTTGAACAGATGTCTCCTGAGTTTCTGTCTTCCACGCTATCTTTCCCTTTCTTCTTGTACTTCTCATACAAAAAAAAAAAAAAAAAAAAGGGAATAAGCACATCTACCCAGTTCATTTTTCAAGACTGAGATGAAGGCAGGAAACTTTTGTCCAAGTTATCATGAGTTGGGGGCTTTGCATCACACTGTGAAAGGTACAATGAAAGAGCTCCCCTGGTTACATTAGAAGAATAGTGGGATACCATGTTTTGATCCTAGAAGCTTGTTGAAAAATGGCCTTTTAAAGACGAAAGCAAGTCTAGTTAGTGGAAAGGAGAGTAGAATAAAGAGTTATTTGGATGTGAAGAAAATAAAAGGCTTTAGAACAACTGAAGGAAAGATGTATTGGAGTGAACAGTGAATAAAATATTAGGGAAATAAAAGGAGTGGAGGTGACCATTAGTAACAGTCAAAGTAGAAAAAGATAAGTCATTGAGAATTGAGGAGAAAGATGAAAAAGGATAAAAGGAAATATTACTGTCTGAACAAAGAGAACAGGAAGCCATGGACAGAATAAACATTTTCTATGGCCTGCTAAAAGCTGAACCCAAAATTGGTTGACTATAAGTCTGGGGGTATGGGCAGATATATTGTGTCTGTCAGGCAAAGAGACACCACTTTCGGACAACCTCAGAGAATGGTAAAAAGTGTAGACATCAACTGATTGATTATGCTGTGTTTACACCTTCTACAAGACAAAACTTTACAATCATTGGAAACCAGGGCTCTTAAATATTGTAAAGATAAAGCAAAACTGGAAAGTACAAACACCGTAAATGGGTCCGAGAGATGTTACTAGCCTAGTGTCTTGTAACCTCTTTTAGTACCTACAACTTCAGCTTCTACATATATGTTGCTAAAATAATCCTAACCATTTCCCACATCTTGGCATGCAACCTCAAGTATCTAAGTATTTTAAAACTTTCTGGTTCTGTTTGACTCTTTTCCATTTTCATGCAGACATTAGCTTTGTGTCCATATGGCTTTCATCCTATGAGCACCCACCACGCAATTGTTTCTTGTTAATCTCGTTTTTAGAGATAGAAGGGTCTTGCGTTGAACCCTAGGGGAATGCATGGGAGAAACAGAGAAAGAGAGGGGAAGAAGGAAGGGGGGAGAGAGCAGGGGGAATGTTCATGGCCTGGTGGAAAGATTCGTCAATACTCAATTCTCCAGGCTTTTCCTTTCCTCTGGAATAGAGCAATACATTGCTATCTCTTCTGGAAATCCAGATTTTCCAAAACAATATTCAATAGGCATTCTCAAGTCTATGGAAACTTACTTCTTCATTTAGGCACAATTAACTTCATTTGCAGGGTCTAACTCATAACAACCTATGTTCGTTGTTTTGACAGGAACTCAAAAGCACCAGACTAGATGTACTCTTGGTATTTTTTTTTTAACCCTAGTAATACATATGAACCTACAGTTTCACTGAGAGGGGGCTAGTCCGATTTTGCTGATCCAACAATTTACATACAAATTCATATCTAAAACTTTAAAAATCTTCAATTCCCCTATCACTGACTTTTCCTGAACGTGCTATCGTTGATAATCAAGCCAGTCCCATTTAGCATTTACTAGCTTACACAGAACCAACAACCATAACCCGCTTAATTACTTAGGGGATTAAAAAAAAAATACAGACACACACAAAACTGTGATATTGGAATGTACAGTATGGTCTAGTTTAAATTAAAAAGATCCCCCAAAGTATGATTGTTTCCAGCTTCTCAGCGGTGAATTAAAAGCTGTTTGGTGTCGTGAAAATTACAGAAGCAATCACATTTATGGGCCTGCTTTGCATACCAACTCTATTAATTTCCATACTCAGGGAGGCTTCGCATTTCCACCCATGTTAATATAGATGCCATTTGGGATAATTGCTTGCAAAAAAAAAAAAAAAAAAAAGGAAGAAAGAAAAGGGAGACAGAGAGAGAGAGAAGGAGAAGAAGCAAGGAGATGAAACAAACAGATGAATGGGGAGAAGAGCCAGGAAAAAAAAAAAAAAAAAAGGTTCTCTTAAGCAAAGTTCCCTTTGAAATACCTTGATTCTGATAAATAGAAGAATCAAAAGACAAGGGTTCCCGATGACCTGACCCAGGAGTCACACTCAGGGATCAAATTAACATGAAATCACACATTGTAATTCACTTATTGTGCCAGGCCTGAACCTTGTCATCGCCGACTCTAATTGCTGAAATGATTTCATTGGTATAATTACATTGAGATGTTCGTGGACTTCACCTTGGGTACCTCCCTCGATGCTCGGCATTTTATCTTCATTACTGTGCTCCTTTCAACTCTCCAAATGCGTTCCAGCCTCACAGAACCATCCAATCAAGCAGGCTGGTTTTATTTTGTTTTGGTTTGTCTTGCTTTGTTTTCCTTTTCTTTAAACACACCAGCCACAGAGCACTGGAACGCAGGAGCACGGTTAGCGTGGAAGGCGAGCCTGAGACCGTAAGGGCAAATGCGCAATGATCTTCCCTAAGGGACCTTGGAGCATCTGACCAAATTAGACCACTGTTTTCACATTCTACAATCCCAAATGTTAAAGAATGGTGCTCCAGAGCTTACAATTTTATCGTTATTTGTCTACCATCAATTTTAGATTCTATTGTGCTAAAACAAGGCTTGCTCTGCACTTAACAATGCACTCCATGCCCTCATAAAGATAAAACAATATGATACTGGTATTAAAAATAGAAAGAGATTATAACCACAGACCTGAAGAGAGCATATTTTAATTGGAATTTGGGGGGATTTGAGTTTAGTCCACAAAAGAGCCAGTAGAGGTTTTGCATGTCTCTGAAGACCCTCTTACTAGCTTTCAGAATAGGAGTTTTGAATTCCTCTGACCAAAAATTCCCAGAAGCCAACATCCTGCTCTCACCATTGTTTTGATCTAACATGAGGCATAAGAAATCCCAGTAAAACAGCACATCCTTGGGAAGGCGTTGGTTTTGCTCTCAGGGACCTACCCAGGGGAAATGGATTTAATGTCCTTTGCGTGGAGTAGCACTCCTGCTGGCGGCTGGCGGTCTCCTTTTCTGGGAGCAGTGGGGAAGTGCTCACCAGTGACAAAATACTCGAGAGATGCACAGCCATTTTCTTCACCTCTCAGCCGACAAGGCTCTAATTCAAGCGCTTCCACACTGGATCAGGCAGTGACACATAAGGAAAATGATCAGAAAACACTTCGCTTAGGGAATACCGCATCCTGAGACACATTCTTAGACTTTGGTGAATTCAAATATGAGAACAGACCCAAAGAATCACCGAGTGACATTGCTTACAGTTTAGAATCGCCTGGTCCTCGATGAACTGAGAGGGCTGGTTGATATGGAACACTTTCTGCTGAAATCCAGGCGTGCAGTCCAAGTCTTCTGCAGATGTTAGCAGCAGCACCTGAGAAAAACCAAAGCCATCAATATTTTAACAGCGGCTTACGTGTTTGCCCCACTAACTTCTACCAAATCTGTGACTTTTAGAAATGAGCTGAGGTTTTAATTTCATTTCCCAAATAAAGAGGTAAGTTGATACTTCTCCGGTGGCTGCCAACAATTCGCTTTGGCAATGAGATTTGGAAAACACGCAAATGGGAACAGCTGCTGTAGTTTCCATCAAGTTGCTGTTAAAGAAATAACTTTGTCAGATTTTTACACCTGCTAAGAATCTCACCATGGTTTCTATGTGTGAAATTTCATTACAAAAACAGTCAGTTTCATAGGATGCCCAGGCTAAAAGCAACTTCACTGTTATAGATGCAAAGGAGCAGTACCATCTTTAAGGAGGAGGAAAGCAGAATATTCCACTGGAAATTATTTCCCAAAGGAATTCAGGGCCCACTAGACCTTCATGATCCAATACGGTGGCCATGAGCCACACTCGGCTACAGAGCACGTGAAGTTGTAGCTGGGCTGAAGTCATCAGTATAAAAGATATGTTGGATTTTGAAGACTGAGTACCAAAAAGAAAAATGGTGTAAAATACCTAATTTAATCATCTGTATATGGATTACATGTTGAAACAATAATATTTTACAGACTGGATTTCATAGATATGTTATTAAAGTCAATGTCACCACTTTCTTTTTACTCTTATAAGTTTGGCTACTAGAAAAATCTAAAACTTACAATTGCTTCTAAAAGCTCAGTTTTTTTCTTTACAAATTCTTGGGGTGCTTCATCTCAGGGTCAAAAATTTAGGCTGCATGTTTTGGAATATACAAGTATGTGACACACTCTTGGACAAGGGGTGATTTAGTAAGGTAAGAAATAGTTTCGCGTTTAGTAGGTAAAGATAACAAGCTCTGTGAAGATGGGAGGGACCTCTTTCTCCCCAACTTTGATACCAAGAACCTACTGCATTTACTGGCCCAGAGAAGACGCTCCGTATTACTTAACACATAAGTGCTAACGTTTTCCACGGTTACTATATGGCGAGCACTATGCTGTTTGCTATATGCATCATCTCCTTGGATCTCTAACGCAGCTTATGATGTATTTAATATTTCATAGGACAAGGGGCCTCACATTCTAGAGATGCTGACACTTTGCCCAGGATGGTGCAGTTAGGAGGATGGGGGCCAGGATCTAAAGCCAGGCTTACGTGTCCTCTCATCTGGATGATGGTCAGAGCTCCTCCCAAGCCACCGTAGGCTTTCCATGTCTCGGGGTGGGATTTTACTTCTTTTTTCTCCCCCCTGAGTTGTTTCTCTGAAACCTGGGGAAGGCCGTTTTAACAGAGCATGGTGCCAGCAGAGAGTGTTTGGAAATTCACATTCTGAGCAGAAGCCCTTGACCATAACTGATGAGAATCTGTGCACAAATACCCCAGCCATCTCACCCCCCAGAAGAGAGCTCTCAAAGGCAGTGTTCTGTCTCCCTGTCTCCACGTGTGGCTCCAGCTGCCCACGACGGCATCCGGTGAGAAAACTCACCTTCCATTCGCTGCCTTTCCTTCCCTGACTCGTTTCCTCATGAAATGGGAATTTGACAATTCCCGGGGTTGTCTGACACCACCCCCTCCAAAAAAAAAACCAAAAAAAAAAAAAAAAAAAAAACCACTTGCACTCAAATCTTTGATTTACTGCCTGCTTCTTGGGAAACCAAATTTTGATCTTGCATTGCAAACTCTTAACCACTGGACACAGGCTGTTGAAGAAAACTATTATTCCCACCAGCAAATTCCAAAGAGTGCACAAAAGGTTGGAATGCCGTGGAACCAGGGCTTGTCTCTAAATATCAGCCCACTGAGAGGCACTGAACCCCAAGGAATGAGAGCGAGAATTAATCTCCGGAGGTTCACGGTGTGGCTGGACCGAGGAACATCAGAGAAATTGAAATGGGTCAGTTATCACCCTGACCGACATCATCTTTCAAAAAATCAAAGGGGTTAGGATATTCTAGTTCCATATTGGAGCAGTTCTGCTTGTGAAACTTTCCCTTGCCTTCAGAGCAGACTCTGGGAAGCATAAGATTGCTTCCAAGGCAATCATAATGCTGACTTCCCAAGTGGCACACACACAGAATGCAGATTCAGGACTCAGAATAATTTGCGGGCAATTCTGCAAGCAGAAAATCTATAACTGGCCAACGCTAATCCAGTTAAACAGCAAACGGTCAAAGGTGGCCTCCAGGCACCCTGTGCCTACAATTATACCTTAACCTTCTAATCAGCGAATTCTGCCCTCAGCCCCAGACCAGTAAATCAGTCATCCCCTAGAACAATGGAGATGCCATTTCTCTAGCAATCCTGAGCATAAGGATCTGGAACAGGTTGAGGGATTGGTACAGTGGACCACCTGGATCTTGTCTCTCTGGGGCTCCATCTCTGTCCTGATACCTGGGCGGGCTCTATTCAGGATTCCTCCAGAGTCATAAAGGAAAAATAAACCTTTTCCAACAGCTGACCATCTGGAAAGGTGGGAGTAGTGAGAGGACTCCCAGAGGCTTAGCTTTTATTTGCAAATTCTTGGGTCCCGCCACCCACCAAACTCATAAGAGAAAAGCGTGCAGCACTCTCCTGGGCAACGTGTGACTTTGTGCAGCAAGAACTAGTCCCTCCTCCCTGCATTCATTCATTTACTTATTGCCCCAAACTTGTTCATCTCCTGGGATTCAGCAAGCACTTGGCTAGGTGCTGTTCTGGAGCTTATATAGAAGCATAATAAAGCAGGAATTAGAAGCACAAACTCCAGAGGTTCAAATCCTGGCCGTGTCCTTTACTGACTGACAGTAATGGAAACAGGGAGACTAAGATGTGCATTCAGAGGAGCTGTATGGATCCAGCGGATGGTGCATGTGAACTACAATAGGGGCGCTCATTCAGTTAGGCGTCCGACCCTCCCACGAGATCACTCATGGGTTCTCTCTCGCTTTCCTCCCAAAATTTAAAAAATTTGAAAAAAATATAACAACTAGAATAGTGTCCCACAGGGTAAGTGGCCAGCAAGGGTTAAATGTTCATGTGGACTAGAAAAGGTGACAAATCATAATTTAAATAACTAACTAGAATTTAACTTGAGAGGAAATTGTAGGTGTCTTTGAGAGCACATAAAAGACAGGGACAGCAAGTTTAACTTCCTCTAGGGGGACCAGGGAAAGCAAACCCATGGAAGGGACATTTCTGCTTTGATCTCAAAGATGGGTCAGAATTAGCTAGATAAACAGAAAGGAACATAGACTTGTCTTTTTTGCCAGCACACTCTTTGCTTTCACGTATAAGTTCCTTTGTGTCTGTCTGGGTTTCATGTAACACATCTCTGAAATTAGAAAATTGAATTTAAAAAAGAACCCAGACTAATTTAGGGGCTTCCCAAAAGCTGAATGTCTGACTGGGTAGTAGTGGTAGAAAATACTACGGATTGCTAGTGCCCTTGACTTTCTAGCAGAATTTAAGCATGAACTGGTCATGGATACCCACTTGCCAATTTCAACCATACTGAGTTTGGTGGAAGATTATGAAGAAGCCTCCCTCAGTGATTTAAAGGTAAGTGTTTGTACATTACCCCCCAACTAGGTGAAGCCCCTTCTCTAACACCATCAGGTGTCACTCTTATATATACACTACCTGGACATACTTTTCTCCAAACCCTCTTTGACATTTCCAGAATATATGCTATGAACATTCTGAATTTATCTTTAATGCCTTAGAAATAATGGTCTTCCTACATGGTTTTGCGTTCATTTATGCATTAGCTTGCATCTCATAAACAAGCAGCAGCCAATACACCTTTGAAATCTCAGCAGTGGTCAAATTTTATTATCACCGAAGGATTTCTATTATTTGAAAATTACAATCAGCCTGCTTATGAAAGCAGATTCATGTTCAGACCAACTATAAATAAGGGACATAGCCACATCGGTTCTGTGGGAATCCCGGTTTATTAGCTGCCATTTACCAGCTGTGACCTTGGGCAAGTAACCTTCTGTGTCTCAGTTTCCTCAAATGGAAATTGGAACAATCATAGTACCTTAAAATTATTATGAGGACTAAATGAGTTAATTGTCTTAAAAAGCCTTATGTCATTTGGGGCATAGTAGTTGCTCAATAAATGTTTGCCATTATTATTACCATTGTTTCTCTATATTATGTTAAAAACAATAGACACGATTCACTGATACCACATTCCCTAGGGTAGACATTGACAGATATCTTCCAAATATTACTTTTTTTGCTACTCTAAAACTGGCCAGTGTATAGGCTGTGCTCAGATATATTCAAAGGGAAACAGCAGGGGCCTGAGTCAGGTAGAAGGTGGAGGAGGGTTTGCATCTTGGGGTCAAGCGCACAATGGTAAACATCAGTGCCCATTGTGAGCGGAGTTGTGCTGGTTTTGTGGGACACCAAGCGTCCTTTAAAACAGTAGCTCAGAGCTCTGTCCTCTGTGTAAGCACCACTGCCCTAACCATACACACCGAGAGCAAAGTCTTACATCACACTCTTTGTAACTGCCTCTTATTTTAGCTTCCATTTCTTTGCTGCTGTTCTGAGCTTTCTTTTTTAAAAAGAAAGGGTTTATGTTTATCCTGACAGGTAGTGATTCACAAACATAGCCAATTTTGGAATTTGCTTCCAGAAAAACATGGTTTTTTTCTGTCCCAGACTGCAGGTTGCCAACTGGCAGCAGATGGGATGGACGTGGCCAGCAGATTTGGTTAGTTTAGCCATAGCTGTCTATCATAAAAGTTAAATTATCACGTTTTAAAGGGTGCACCTCTCTTGGCCGTCCTTGTCTGCACTGTTCCCTGTATTATCCCTCCTGCTCGCTTGACTCATTAACACACTTGTCTGGCCCCCGAGACATTTGAGTTTGCAATCCCTCCTCTAGACTTGGGAAATAGGCTTTTCAAGCAAAGAACTCTCCTTGGTACGAGTCTCTACTTACTTGTCGTAATTGTATCCACAACTGCGTGCTCCTAGCTCTGTTGCTGTGGGTTTTGCCACGTGACTGAGCTCTGGCCAACACAAGGAGAGTAAAAGGGTTTTCGCCACTTCTCAACCTGGCCCCTGAACCGTCCTCTCTTCCCCATCTATGAAAACAGAAAGGAAGGACTTCCAAGATGGTGGAGACATCCAGTAGAAAGAGCCCAGTGCACAGACCCTTACGATCTGGGGCTGCATGTGTGAGCCCCCAGCTCTCCTGGCTGATGACAATATGCTAAATGTGGAAGGGACGGGGACACAGAGGGGCTTCTATACCATGGCGTCACAAATACGTCCCAGAGGTCCGAGAAAAATATCAGGACTGAAGAAAAGCTTAACACAAGTGTATACGAAGTAGCCATATCTCAAAAGAGAGAAACTTCCTGCCGCAAATGATACTCCCAGCGGGCAGTGAGCTACCTCGGATCTCATCCTCACTTAAGCCAACTCCAAAATGGTATTTTCTAAGTGAACTCACTAGTGTCTCCTGGCCCCTCATTGTTTTCCTCTCACTGACTCACTGCTTTTTGCTGTTAGCATGGACGGACAAGTTTCTTTATCCTTGCCATAAAACACCTCTGGTTTACTCGTGTCAAAGTCGGCCTACTGGAGTCTGTTTGGAGGAGCTTAGATTGGCAGGGAAGAAAGGCTGCCGCTCCGGCTTGCAGGATATAAAAATGTTACAGCAGTGAATTTTGATTGATTCTTTATCCTGCCAGAGTCCTCGAAGGGTTTATAAAGGCACCCTGCCTACAGGGAAAGCACAGAGAGAAGAGGCGCTTTAAAAACACACACACAGGCACATCCGTGTACACACAAGCGCACATGCACACAGGCACGGACACTTGTGCATACCCTCATGAGAGCGTCAGCTTGTATCATCCACACTACCCTCGCATCTGACCTCCTGACCATCTTCCTGGGGATTTATAGTCCCAGAGACATGGAATCCCTGCCATTTTCTTGGCCTTTAATGTAGCCGACGCTTAGAGATGATTTTGCGATTCTTGGGAAGAAAAAGAGAGAAAATACTTCTGGTTTGGTGAGTCCTTCATACCCAATTTGAACTGCTACCTTCACCCGTAGTTTGGAACCAACATCTTCATCGCCATCTGAACACTACTCCATATCTTTTCTTCAAATTGTTGAAAGCAAAGCCACAGAATTACTGTTGCCCATGGATGTCCTCAGCCCAATCCCCAGAACCTGTGGATATGTTAGATTAAATGGTCATGGGGAATTAAAGTTGAAAACCAACTGACTTTAAAAGAGAGTAATTATCCTGGATTATCCAGGTATAATCACACGGATCCATGAAAATGGAAGAGAGAAGGGTGAAAAGCTCGAGAAAAGGGATGTGACCCTGAGAGCCAGGCTGCAGAGATGAGGTGTAAGAAAGCCTCAACCTGCCATTGCCAGCTTTGGAAGTGGACGAAGGGATGGCCAGCCAAGGAGGGCAAGAGGCCTCCAGAAGCTGGAGAAGGAAAAACACAGATTTCTCCTAAACATCTGGAAGGAATACAGCCCTGCTGATACCTTGGTTTTAGCCCAGTGAGGCCCATTTTGGACTGCTGATCTTCTAAACTACACGATAATCCATGTCTGTTGTTTTAGTTCATGTTAGTTAACTTAATTTTTTAAGTTTAGCTAATTTCAGTTAATGCTAAGCACATGGCAATTTGTTACAGCAGCTGGAGGAAACTCATACAGTCTCCCATGGTATTGCCCCATAGTGACCCTCAGAAAGTATTGCTTCCCTTTACTTTGTTTTTTTTTTTTTAAGATATAAATATAATCTGGACAAACCAACAGAGAAGGAGGAACAGAGGAAAGAGGAAAGACTGAAAAGTGGAGGGAAATGGAGGGAGAGAAGAAGAGAAGGAAGATGAAAAGAGACTCATGACTTTGGAACCAGTCAGATGGTCATGATGTAGAAATTGCTGTCTGAGGGCTTCATTCCTGAACACAAACAGGCATAGCTTCTTCTCTTTTGTCTTAGCAACTGTCCTTGCAAGTGGTAGGGCATTTTGATCTGCTATCATAACAGAGTAGTGAGGTTCATTTTTTTCATTAATTTCCTTAGACAAAGTTTAAAATTTCTATTATCTGCCAGGCATTTGGTTAGATGCCAGAGATGGAGAAATGAATGTAGTCCTTGATAAAATTATTATCTAGAAGAAAAGGCAGACACAGGACAAATAATAATATAACATCATGTTATATTATATTTTCTATATATTAGGAACTAGAAAGTGGCTCAAAACAAAGAATCCTGAACTAGATTACCTGGATTCAAATCCTAATTTTACCCCTTAGTTGCTGAGTGACCCTGGGCAAGGTACTTAACTTCTCTGTGCCTTAGTTTTCTCATTTGTACACTATAGCCAGTAAGGGTTTCTACCCTCATCAGTTTGCGAAGCCAATGAGTTAAAATAAATCAAAAGGTTTAGGACAGGAACTGGCTCATAATAGGTGCTACATGCTAATCAGAATAGGGACCAGGTCACGGATAAAGCCATATTGGAAAACTGATTGACATTTCTCAAGTAGTAAAGAATAATAAAGAACGTTCCATGCAGAGGTTTGGTAAGTGCAAACACTAGGCATGCCAGCTGAAGAAACAGGAAGCAATTTGGCGGGGATAACAAGCTCTGGGTTGTTTTCAAGATTATTTGAAAGTGTTTTGTCTTAAAGTAGGATTGAGCTGACCAGGCACGTCCTCCTTTAGTCTGGCTAAAACAGAGCCAAAAATAATTCACTCAATGAAATCACAATTTCTGTCTAAATAGAATTAACTGTTTATTATTAAGATTTGAGTATGAATCAACTAGACTCAACCAGTAAATTTTTAAAGAAAAACAGTTTTGTAAGAATTTTAGTTAACACGATTAGGAAGATTTGGTTCACTGGCCCTTAGTAGAAGCTAGAGGCTGTACCTGCTCTAGAGTTGGTGAGATTTATGTCTATTTATGAAATCTTAATAATTAAATTAGGAGTTTCAAATGCCAGATAAGACCTGCTTCCCTTAAATCAAATAAAGAAGGGAGTCCTTGTATGAAATGCTCCTGGATGAGACCAACTGTGTGCCAGGCATTGGAAGAGTTGTCTGGTCCACACGTAAAACCCCAACCCCATGGAGACAACGGATAGAATACAACTAGATGAATAGCTCTGGGGTGAAGATTCAATCCAACAGAAGACAATGCCCCAGTCCAGCACCTCGGCCAGCCTCCCATCTCAGCCACTGCTGCTGTGAACAGTTTCCTAAGAGCTCAGCCTTGTCCCATAGAATGTCCTCAGTCTCTTCATATTCTGCTGTAGGGCTTACTCCTATGCTGCAGGAACCCGGTTAATGTGAGGTTGAGCAGAGCTGGGAAAGATGGAGGAGCTGATGCTCCAGGGGAAGCCCTCAGGGGCGCCCTCAACACTGGGAAATGGCAGCGGGTTGCATGTCCTAACTGCCTTCCTCCATATGCACTCTTCTGAGGAACATCCCATGTGCCTTTCAGAGGTCTTGATGGTTTAGCCCTCACGGCCCACAGCGGTGACTTCAGTGACATGTCATTATATTGGCTCTCTTTCTCCTCCCCTGCCTCACCCTCTTGCCCCTCATTCCTGCTTCCTGGGTCATCTCCTAAAGAAAACAGCCTTTATCTAGCCCATTGTCTCCAGCTCTGATTCAGGGGAACCCAAAATAAGACATGGCCCATACACTAGTTCCATATTGCTGCTGTATCAAATTCCCTCCATCTTAGTGGCTTGAGAAGTATTTTATTATCTTACAGTCTGAGTATCAGGAGTCTAAAATGGGCTGACAGGGCTGTGTTCCTTCAGCAAGCTTCAAGGGAAAATCTTTTTCCTTTGGCTCTCCAGCTCTCATAGACCAACTCTATCCCTCAGCATGGCATCATTCCTTTAGCTATCTTCAAAGCCAGCAGCATAGCAACTCCTTGTCTCTCTCTGTCTCTCTTCTTCCGTCATCATGTGGCCTTCTGTTTCTGACTCCTCCTGCATCCTTTTTAGAAGGACGATTCTGATTATACCAGACCCACCTGAGTAATCCAGGTGATACCTATGTGTTCTGGAAGTTAGGGTATGGATATGTTCAGGGAACCATTTCTAAGCCTACTACAACCCATGAATAACTTCTATAAGGGAAGGTGAAGGTTCTATAAATACAGGTTCAGTCCAAAATGCCCAGGAGTATAGAAACAACATAAGTGTCCATCAATGGAAGAGTGGATGGAGAATATGTAAGATACATATTATATATATTCCATATATAATATGTTCCATATGTCATATCATTTATTTCAGTTATGGGATATTCATATATATAATCTATGTAGAAAGAGAATATTATTTAGCCATGAGAAAGGAGGACATCCTGCCATTGGTGACAACATGGACAGGCTTCGAGGGCATTATAGTAGGTGAAATAAGCCAAACAGAGAAAGACAAACCCTACATAATATCACTTATATGTGGAATCTAAAAAAAAAATCAAATTCATAGAAACAGAGAATAGGATAGAGGTTGCCATGGGCTTGGAAGTAGAGGAGACAGGGACAGGTTGGTAAGAGGATACAAATCTTCAGCTTTAAGAAGAATCAAATTTGAAGATGTTCTGTAAAACATAATGACTACGGTTGGTAGAGTGTGGTATGGTTGATGTCTGCTGGAAAATGTTCTCACCAAAAAATTAAAAATTAAAAAAGGAAGGGATAGATATGTGGGGTGGTAGGGGCACTAACTGACTAGATACCTAGATGGGGGGATAATCCTCTCACAAGGTACATACATTATATTAAAATTTTGTCAATTATACCTTAACAAATCTGAAATTAAAAAGCAAATAAATAAACAAGCAAACAAACACAACCTCCCAAAATGTCCAGGAGGGAATCATCCCATAATTACCCACATTCCTGACAATATTTACCCGTGAAACCAGGCAGATCTAAAGGGAAGACCCCACTGACAGCCAACAGGCGCCTATCCAGACCTGATGCTGTGTCAACGGAACAACTAGACTATGACCTTTTCTTGACTAGAAATAATTATCAGATCCTGCCCGGCCTTGCCGTGAAGTGGAACATTTTTATTCTAACTGCACAACCCTCAACGCTTTCTTCTCTGCCAGACATTAGACAAGATGTCAGATTTGTCATCACACCGGAAGGTTTTTATTAATTATCTTTCAGAGGCAAAGTCCTTTTTGTAATTTATTTTTTCACACCAGGAAAATTCTTCTATTGAACTAAACGTCTATCTTGTTAAATTGTTTTTTTCTGCTAACGGTTCTTGCTTTGAGAACTTCCAGAAGAAAAGAAATCAACCCAGCAGAAGTTGGTGTTGAAGTTGAGGAACCGATTATGTTAAGCAGAATGCCAGAAAACCTCTCTTGGGATAGAGAGTGATATGCATCTTTTCTTTAAAATCTAACTGCCTAGGGGTCGGGCTCCTGGGTGACGCAGCTGGTTAAGACTCTCAGTTTCCGCTCAGGTCATGATCACCGGTTGTGAGATCGATCCCCATGTTGGTCTCCATGCTCAGTGGGGAGTCCCTTGAGAACCTCTCCCTCTCCCACTCCCTACTGAGCTCGCACACACACTCTCTCTAAAATATATAAATAGGGGCGCCTGGGTGGCACAGTGGGTTAAGCCTCTGCCTTCAGCTCAGGTCATGATCTCAGGGTCCCGGGATCGAGCCCTGCATCGGGCTCTCTGCTTGGCTGGGAGCCTGCTTCCTCCTCTCTCTCTGTCTGCCACTCTGCCTACTTGTGATCTTTGTCTGTCAAATAAATAAAATCTTAAAAAAAAAAAAATCTACATAAATAGATCTTTGAAATCTAACTGCCTAATGTGTAGTTAAGATAAAAATTTGTCCAAATGCTTTCTTGCCCGAATCAGAAAGGGATTGCAATGACGGCTCTACTTGCCAATTAATCATATTCTTAAGGATTCGTTCATCGATGTGAGTATCATTTATTGAGTGGCTACTACCTGTTACTGCCAAGATCCACAAAAACGAGTAAGACAAGGCCCCTACCCTTTAGGAACACAAATCACAACAGGAAAGAGAGGTATGTAAATACAAACTTAAAAAACACAATTAAAAGTATAGGAACGGAGTATGTAACCTTGTAGAAAAAATAAAAAGAAGAACACCGTTCACCCAATGTTAGAGCAGTGGGAGGGAGGTCTTGGGCACATAAGTTCAGTTGATTTTGCTTGTATGCCCTTACATTTTAAGCAAAAGACGATGTACAGTGAGAAGAACCATGAATGATTGTGATCCCTGAACTGCCTCTTCACGCTGCTACGAGTTACTACTCAGAAGGACTCAGGTGTCTCAAGACGGAGCTACCATGCTGTTGAAAAAAAATTCCTGAAGTATTTGATAACTTTGTTTTTAAAAGTCAAGAATTCTTGAGAAGATGGAAACTAGAAAATAATTTAACTTTTCTGCTTCTTATTTCTGGAGGAGGAAGCAAGATAGTAATATAATGTCTAAGTGGAACACGAGGTGGCCCCGGGTTTCAAGGAAGAAATACAGGGAGATCTTCCAGCTGTGAAGAACACCCAAGGGAGTCCTCATAAGTGTTTAACAATTGACTCTCCAATAATGAAATGCCTTTATTTGTAACTTGGGCTAATTTCCATAGTGCGGATACTCCCATCATGGCCAATTTTGAGTTGCCAACATGGTCACTGTGTACAGAATTGGGAAGAGATACACACACTTGGCTCCCTTGAGCTAAGCAACCCCAACGCAGAACTGAGCATGCCAGTTCCTAATTCGGGGTTGTGGGTAAGACCTTGCTAGCATTTTTGCAGGCTCTTTATAAATATGAACCACCAGGACACCAAGGAGAGCTTCCTTCTTTCCCATGATGACACTTTATAATCAAGGACGGGGTTATACGACATATGAGTTAAAACAGCCTGGAAAATCCTTCCTAATGGAGCAAAACGGCCCACCATAATTCAGTTTTTTTAGTAAGAGAAAATGCAGTGAATCCCTGATTCATGACCATGCGTTATTTAAATATTGCTTTTGATGTTTTATCCAGAATCCTAGCTCGAATGATCAGAGATAATCCTGCCTTCTGACATAATTAGGGAGCTGCTGCTTTGCTAAGCTGGAGGATAATCAATTTGACCTTGAAAGTCCATCTGTAGTACTACTAATGTTCAGAACAGAGATGGGGCAGCCACACGAGAGCCCCCATCGATAGTCAAACATCAGCTACAGACTTTGTTCAGAGGATAAACAGGCTCTATCAGAGAAGGTACAGTGTTTTGATGGCCAGCAGATCCCCTTAAGGCCACTGTATCTCTGAGATGGCCTTTCGTTTGTGGATTAATTGCTAATGTTTAAATATCCTGGATTTTCACCAAGTTCTTGGGTTTGAGGCAGTGCTGGGATTTTAGTCTAGCATTCTCCGGATGGGCAGAATCTCATCTCCAGATGACAAGAATCCATGCCCCTCCCCCCTTGACCCCTAGCAGCAAGTGCCATTTGCCTTTTATTATCTCAATTGTGCTGTCGCTTTCCTAAATTAAACTTAGAAGAGCTGTTTGGTTTGCCTTCACGTTTTCATATGGATTTCTCTGATACCAAGACCTCTTTGTTCATCTACATCACCTTCCTGGCCTTCCGCAGCACTCGAGCTTCCATTCTCCATGTACTAGTCCTCCTAGGAAAGGATTTTCCCTTGACCGGGCTGCAGAGAAGTTGTCTTTTACGGTGAAACCACCAACACCGTAGAAAAGTCTACAGTATTCTCTTGAAACCGCTTTCATATTTACTGTCTCTGGATGCTGGGGAGCTGAGTCAGCCTGCTCCATTACTCAAGTTCATTTTCTGAAAGCATCAGGCCCTTCCTCTCAGCTCATTTGCTCAAAGGCACAAACTTTTTATGGTGATAAAAATGGCTTATTGCTGGTCTCCAAAAACGGAGGATATCCCCTCCCTCAGCTTTACCGCAGTGTCTGATGGACACCCGCCTCTCTAATCTCTACGGCAGGTGGGAAACCTCTTCAACTCGCTCCTCACTAAAAACAAACAAGAAAGGCATATGTAGATACACATATATGAACTCATGAACCCCTCCCCTTATCATCACTACATTATATTTAGGTGTGGATAAACCAGTCTGTTTTCTCCATCGAGCAAATATTGGCCAGGTTTTGAGCCGAGAAGAAAGAAAGCATCTGAGCCAAGACAGTTTGAGGAGGAGATTATGTATTTTGTTCCCTCATGTCTGTTCGAGTCCACAAGTTCAATTACCTGAAATTTCATGAGTCAGACCTTGGGATATTTTCATCTCAAGCTGGCTTAATGTAGTAGTAAAAGTTTCTACTAATCCTACTGCTCTTTCAAAGAAAGTTTGATTCTTCTTAGAAAAAAAAAATATAGTGTTATCTCCCCCATAGTAAAATTTACAGAAGAGATTTTCTCCAAAAATTATATAGTGTGAAGTACGGTCACATGAAGGGCCTCTATGCTAGGCTGGGAGGCTACACCAGAGTCTCTCTGGACAGATGTCAGCTGGAGACTTTGTTCTGGGGGCAAGTAAAGCAGAGAAGGGCACATTATGAGGGCTATGAGGCCCATTGGGCCCCTGTATCTGTTATGTGGCCAGGAAGGTAAGCTTCCAAGTGGGAAGTGCTGGGGGTAGGACTAAGGTCACAGAAAACAGACTGGGAAGGAGGGAGAATCAGGTCCCAGCTCAAGCTACCAATCATCCCAGGGTTTCTGACAATATCTGGGTTTAGCACTGAAAATCCCATATCCCAGGAAACTCAGTCCCAGGTACCCTAGCCCCAGAAGGAAATTGGACCACTGGAGCAGAAAGGGATATAGGAACTAGCAGTGTATGGGCAAGGTTGGGGATAAGGGGCACAGGCATAAGACCACACCCGAGTAACAGTGGGGCACCCTTATCTCACCTAAGCCTTAAGGTCCAGGAGGGAAGATGGTTTCCAGACCCAGCATTTGCTGAGAGGAGCTGTGATCCCCAGCAGACAGAGCAGGCTGCGGAAACTTTCACTCCTTCCGTCTGAGCTCTGTCCTAGTCCACCACTGGCTCAAGCCTTCAGGCCCAGTCCCACTTACTGCCTGCATTCGTAAATAAGATTTTATTAGAACACAGCCATGCTCACTGATTTACATATTGTCTTTGTTTTCACACTACAGTGACAGAGTTGAGTGTTTTGTAACAAAGACCTTATGGTTTGCAAAGCCTAAAATATGTATTATCCGGCCCTTTAGGAAAAAATTTGCAGACCCCTGTGCTAGAGGACAAGAGAGAAAAGGATAGGGAGCAGGCCAGGAAGGGCCAAAGAAGCTTCTCAGCCACTCCTTGCCTATGGTGCCAGTCAAAAAGATCGAGAACTGCTGGGAGAATCTAGGCCAACGTGTTGAAAATAGACGTGCCCCACAATTGCCGTGAGTATAAACAAAACCATGAGCTTCTTAAGCAGCCTCCCGTGAACCAGCCCTTTTTGAATTAGACTCCTGCAGAGAAGGTGCAATTGTGGAAAGATGGGATTTAAGAAGCCCAGAGGCACTCAGCCTCCTCATGATATTTTTTTGGGTCAATTTTCTGTAAGTTCAATATTGACAAAAAAAATTTTTTTTTACCTTCCAGAGAAAATAATAAACAGGAAGGATGTGGATGTTTAGTTTTTTGGGATAAAGAAGAACTAAATGTTTCATAGTAATTAACAATACCCGTGTGACAAATATTAAATGAGCACCTACTAACTGCCAGTTCTGCGTTAGACCCAGGAGATGACATAATAAGCAAAACATACATTTTTATGCCCTTAGGGAACTTAATTCCAGTAGAGGGGGTACCAATGAACAAATAAGAAATAAATACGGAGGCTCTTTTCGGAGTGATAGACGTAGAGAAATGAAAACCAAATGATGGGGTAGGAGGAAGGGCATTCAACGGGGAAGGGGAAAGTGTCTTTAGTGAGGAGAATGCTGAGTAGTTGGTCACTCCAGGGTCATGCAAGAGCTTTTGAGTGTGGGAGGCACAGGGAGCAGGAAGCACAAAGGCAAGGCTTCACTGCGCGGATATGCCCAGCACTGGGAGGAGGGTGGCGGGACAGCAGCATGGTGGATGAGACCAGAGGTAGGAGAGGCCTTCAGGCCTATGATGCTGCACACAAAACAGTTAACCTAGCAGATAGACAACTGGGAACGTGGATTTTGGGAGGGCCTCCGCTAATCTGATAAGTCTGTCTCACTGTGCCTAAAGTTTTTGCACAAATATTGTGGTTTATGCTGAGCACCTTCTTCCTTCTGGGAGCCTGGATCTTTGCCCCATACCAGACGGAAGCTATGTGTGTCTGTGACCAGCCCCTAGTGGAACCCTGACCCCTGAGTCTCTAATGAGCCTTCCTGGCTGACAACAGGTCACACATGTAGCCACAGCTCGTTACTGGAGTGATAAAGTATGTCCTCTACTAGGAGAAGAGACTTCTGCCTCAATTTCCCCAGACTTCACCCCCTGCACCTTTTCCCTTTGCTGATTTTTCTCTGCATCTTCTCCCATAATAAATCTTAGCCATGATTACATCCTGAGTCTTACAGGTTCTTTTAGCAAATCACTGAGCCTGGAGGTGGTCTTGGGGACCTGACGCAAATAGCAGATCTGTATTTCATTTATTTTCTCGCTGCCAAAACCCAGGGGAAGCACTTTCCATGGACTTTCCCATGTAAGCCTCGCCGCACTTTGAGACTGGGAACTCTCCTTCCCATCATCATCGCCACCATTTTGCCGGTGAATTCAACAAGATCCCATTTCCGTACCTCACTCGAGGTTACCTAGCTGAGCCTGATGGAAAGTCCAAGTAGATGAACTCCCAAACCTCTGATTTGCCCTCTGGGCTCACCTACAGCAAATGTCCAGCTGCAGGAAACTCAGGGATATTTCTGCATATTTGTTCGACTGCCACAACAATGGGTTGCCCATTTTAAGGCTTTAATCTCTTTTCTCATGAGATGTTCCAGCAAAGCTCATTCAAGTTCTACCTCCTAATCTTGATAGTGAATTTGAGCCTTTGTTGTAAGAAAGACTATTAAGATTTGGCAATAAGATTTTTCAAGGGTGATAAATATCCCTTTAAAGGCATTGCACATCCATTGACTGAATAACTCTGTCCTAAATATGAAAGTCACACTTGGAGAATGGAAGGGTGGGTTATGAAAATGCAAATTAAAATGGCTTTATTGACTGAGTTGAATTCAGCTCGTCTTGTCACAAAGAAATATGAGTTGGGGGAGCCCCCCCCCCCCCCAGTCAGCCAAGTCTGAGGTGTTATGGAACGCACGGATTTGACATCAGTGCTCTCATAAAAGAGTGTGATGTCTGCTTTTCAAAGTCAGCAGCAGAAAATGCCGAAATGCTATCATTTCCATTATCCTGGAACTTATTTGTGTTATTTTGAAAAAAAAAAAAATATCTTTAGGCATGAATTCATTTGTCATCAATATTCCTCAAAGTGGGTTACATATACCACGGTGGTATGAGATAATTTTAGGTGGTATCCTCAGAGGAGAGATGAACATTTTTTTGTATTTTAATAATTATATCTTTCTTTTAAAGCTTACCTCCTATTGATAGTAAGCAATATTGATTTTCTCCTTAGGGTAATGATAGAAAATTTCTTTTCTAAATACATCAGTGACAAATAGTAAGTAAACTGATCTAAATCAAAGTAAACTCTAAAGACAATGTGGTTCCATTAAAAAAAGAATTCTGTAAAAGATTGAAGTTGGAGAAAACTCTGAACTGGGTAATTTGTCTGGGAAGTTATACAGACAGGAATTTCAGCCAGAGGTAGAGGGAATGGTATGAGGATAGACATAGGTCAGAAACATAAGAAAACAAAGCCATACTGTCTTTTAGATGTGTGGTTCTCAGTACCTTTTGTGTGACCCAGCACCTTTTGTGTGACCAGGGAACTTGTTAGAAATGCAGATGCTTGGGTCCCACCTCAGACCCTCTGAGTCGGAAGCTCTGGAGGTGGGCCCTGGCCATCTGTGTTCTACGAGCCCTCTGGGTGATGCCAGTGTCAAGTTTGAGAACCATGGCGGGAAATGATTTGCCATTCAATCGCTCATTTATTCAATAAACGCAAATGAAGCATCTTCCCAGCCAACGCTCGTATCTGTACCCAAAGCCCCAGAAAGGCGCAAAGGAAGAAAACGTTTCCAACATTTTATTAAAGACGCCTGACATATGCCATGAGTAAATCATGGCAAGCACAGAAGAGCGGGGCCCTGAGTGAATGAGGCTCCGCTCAGGCCTCCGAGCGTGATGTCCCAGAGTGTTTGCAGGGGACACTTCCTGCTGTGACCAAGACATATATTTATTTTATCGTCATAGACTGATAGAGCCAATGAAACTCTGGCCAAGAATTAAATGTCCCCCATCTACTGGAGGCAAGCGTGCATACAGATTGGTCTTCACAGCAAGGCAGCTCCGGCCTCCTCCTGTGTGTGAGCTGAGACCTTCCGAGCCAGGGGGAAAGTTCTATCTGGAGACCCGGGGTGAGGAGGCCAGCGGTCTGCTCTGCCATGGCACAGCGTTCACCCGCAATCTGGGATGCGAGGGTTATACACAGCCACCGCCCCTTGTGGGTCAGCTAAGCAGCAGAGGGAGCAGTAATGATAGAGCAAGAGAAAGGGCAGAAAGGGGATCGTTTTGTCTGACTGAGGGGTACGGGGCTGGATTCACCATCCCCGGAAAATCGGCGGTGGCTTTAGAGGCAGCCCCTGCATCTCAAGGTGGGGCAGCTCTGGATTTTAAATCTAGGTGCCATGGGACCTTGTAAAGAGGGAAGAGACTGAAATTTACACGGTGCCGCGCTTGCTCTGCGACTGTCTGGAGGAGCACGGATTGGTTCAGACTCGCGAGAGTTTGCCGCTGTCCAGCACGGAAGCCCGTGGGCCCCTGGATGTGCCGCAGGTACACAGGACACCCTGGATCTCAGAGACTCAGTACGAAAAACTGAAATGTGAAACATTTTATTTGTAACTTTGATATTGTTCACGTGTTAAAACGATACTACCGTGGATACATCAGGTGAAAGAAAACGTGTTACAACTAATGCTACTTATTGCTTTTCACTTCTATTCATGCAGCTACCAGAAAATGTTCAAGGATGCATGTGACTCAGATGACGTGCCCCTTGCGGGTGTGTCTCCAGACCTGGAGTCTGTTCACTTTTTCTTAAAAGGCCAGGTAACAAATATTTTAGGTTTTGTGGACCAACAGCCAGAATTGAGGACATTATATAGATACTTACAAAAGCATTTAAAACGGGCCCATTTAAAAAATGTAAAAACTACTCTCAGCCTGTGGCGGTATACAGACACGTGGCAGGCTCGGTGGGATCCCCGCCCCCCCAGGTCACTGTTTGCCAAGCTCTGCTCCAGAGGATGATGGACCTCAAAACATCTAACGTTCAGCCCCGCGGCCCCAGCAGTCCACTTCTGTGGGGTTGACTGAGTGAGCGACAGCCATGAAATCCCAGGCTGGTCAGCTGCAGAGAGGCGAGATGGGACTGGAAACCAGGGGACTCCGAAGTTCACGTTCTTAATCGCCATGCTTCACTGATGAAAGGTGCCTTTTGATTTTCTTTTCTCTGTTTTGGGGAAGCTTTCTCATGTCTGTACGAGAGTGTCAGACAGCCCTGACACCATGCGTGGCCCCAAACAGGGGCTCTTTGGATGGAGAAACAAAAGGAATGACCGAGTGGCTCTGGCTTCACGGTGGTTTTGAAATCTCTCTCTTGCCTCTCTCCTTCGGCACTGCAGACCTAGGACAAACCAACCGTCCATCAGGCCTCTGGGGCCAGCCTCTGCTTTTCATGCACCAGGTTCTGCCTTTAAATTCATTTGAAAGCTATGTGCAGCCTTCCGGGTTGGGGGGTGGGGGCACAAAAAAGGCCCCCAGGGGTCTAGTGGTAAGAACTACATCCAGTGCATCAAGAGTTAAGCCTCTGATACCAAGGGTTATTAGTATCGGAAATACAAGGCAGTCATATCCTGCCTTCTGAAAGCAGACCAGCTAGCTAGCACTGAATTGAGAAAATTATTATTTATTAAAAATGAGATAGTCACAGGCCAGTGACTAATCCCGACTGGGTTCAGAGACAATCCCCCACCCATGAGGTGAGGAGTATATTTCCTGAGAAAGGTGCTTCGTTAAATACAAAATGGCAATAGCATTGTTATTCATCTGCTCTAGGCTCCAGTGTTGGATCTTTCCACATTATAATGGCACCAAGTGTGAAAAGACCCTCACCGCGGTCACACCCCATTTTATCTGCTAAGTAGCCCCTGTGTTGTGCGGTTTGCTTGCGTGGAGCTGGGCCTTTCTGGAAGCCTTGCTTCTGGCTCAGGTGTCCCCTGACTATGGGCCTGGGGTGAATGGAAGATAGTTTTTTTTTTTTTGAAGATTTTTATTTATTTGACACAGAGAGAGATCACAAGTAGGCAGAGAGAGAGGGGGAAGCAGGCTCCCCGCCGAGCAGAGAGCCCGATGTGGGGCTCGATCCCAGGACCCTTAGATCATGACCTGAGCTGAAGGCAGAGGCTTAACCCACTGAGCCACCCAGGCACCCCTGGAAGACAGGTTCTATGAAGGAAATGCCATGGTGTTACACTCTTCCCAGCACATGGGGAAGAAGCAGATGGAGTCACTTCCCATCTCCCTCAATTGCAACAGCAACAAAGTCCCTCGAGCGGTTAATAGAAGGCCACTATGTAACTGTTTCCTTGTTTTTACTTTTATGCTATGGTAGTGGTTGAAAGAGTATTAGATTCATATGTTTCACTGTGAATCTTGCACATAACTTACAAATCTAATTATAACCTTGAGTAGTGACAGCAGACTTCACACAGCCCATAGATATATTTAGTAGACCGCGTTTTGTGGCTCTCATCTGGATTTTTGTAACCACGTTGAGAGAGCCATGACAAGGAGGAGGGGGAGGAAGAGGAGGTGAAAATTTACACCTAAGTATCTGTTTTCTCTAAAGCACTTGAAACTATAAGAACAACAATGCATTAATCAGGGTCGAAAATCACACTTTAGATATTGCAAAACCTGTTTTCTAACTGGTTTCATGTTCATAATTAATGGCTAAAATTCTGCCATTTAGGAGGAATTAAAATAAACAGTTTAATGAGATTTCTCTAGACCACTTGCAAGCACTCAATCAAATCTTATTTTCAATATGTGAAAAATGTCTCCTTGACTCTTAATGCATTTAGGGTCAACATTAACATCTTCATACATAAAAGATTCCATTTTGCTTTTAAAGAAGAGGTAATTATAAGATAAGGGTCACACAAAAGGTCTAGGTTTTGTGTAACTTCTATTCTAATTAATTTATCATATGTGGGGTTTTGCTTTGGCTTCTGAGTGTTGATCTTTTATAGGTACCACGTTCCATGTGATAATGGGTTTTATTTCTTCAAAAGGTCATCCTTGATATAATTTCACTGTTAACAGACAGAACCTAGGAGAACCTAGGAGCATGGGTGTTCCTATATGTCATTGCATCGTGAAAAGTCATTCAGCAGAGTTCTGGGTCTTTTTTGCCCTTAGATGTTATTTAAAAATCAAGGGTCCAAGGCATTTGAACAAAAGGTGAGAAATTCAATTAATCGTTGGAAGGTTGTCTTCGCCAGGCCAGCCCCATGGAAGCACACGGACCAACAGAAATATGTGTATGTGAGGATATGTTTCCTCTTTTCTCCTTTTGTTTCAAAAGTGAGATGACCTGGATCTGATTGTTATTTTATCTTGTATTTATTTTGTGGCTCATTTTTCTTAGGGCAGTGTGACCCACAGCAGGAGTCCTCAGCCTTTTGATCATCGGGAAACCTTTGTGTTGTTGTCTGGGCTGTTTTCTTTTTGATGCCTCTTGGTCTTTGAAAACTTTCCTCCTTCCAAGCAAACTGCACTTCTTCCGTAATAATCACTTCATCTCCTAGGGCCTCCCCACTTTGCCGCTTTAAAAAAACAAATCAAAGACATCCTTCATTGTCAAATAGAAGCATCTTGGATAACCAAGCAGAGGTGCTAGAATTCTGACTCGAAGCAGAGAAATTTGAAGTTGACCTAGCCCAGGATAAATACGGGATTTCAGTCGACTTCTGGAACACTGACGATTTGCAAATCCCAACCACTGTCCCTCACAGAGCTGCTCCAAACCCCTGTACACGCAGATCACCAGAGACCTTGTTAAAATGCAGATGCTGATTTGGTGGGTCTGAGGAGGACCTGAGACTCTGCTTTTCTGATGAGCTCCCAGGTGACGCTGATGCTCCTGGTGCACAGACTTTGAGAAGAAAATAAAGTGCTAAGAGCAGGGACGTAGTGCTGAGGGACGCCGACATGGTCCCTGTTCGAGGGACTGTTGAGCTAGGAAGACGCTGAATGGGTAAGAGCACAAAGAAATGTGGCATTGTGCGGTGATGAGTGTTAGGAAAAGAGAGAGAGCACACGCTCTCCTCTTCTCTGGCCCCCGCCCCTCACTCATGTGCAAGAAACTCTGCTGCTTGGATTTGTTCGAGAACATTCACTGTGCCAGGTGCCATGCCCGAGGCAAGCCACCCTGCTCGCTGCTCCTGGGGACGGCAGAGGACAGCAGGAGAGAAAAGAGGCTAACTTCCATAATTACCACTCAGGATTCTGGGGGACGTGCGTCCTCGCAGAGCTCAGCACAGGGCCCCGTGGAGCTGGCCTCCCAGGAAACACTTCGGAATGAACAAATGGCCGGAGAAGTCAACAAGCAGGAAGGCCAAGAGCATCCTCCCTAGTGAGTCAGAGAAGGTACAGCACAGTGGCTCTGCCTAGCACCATGTGCAGACCGAGTGGGGCACAGACTCGGCCCTGCCACCATCCGGCCCTCAGAAACTTCCTTCTCTTCTTCTGGGTTAAAAAATGTTAATAATAACAATTTCCTTATAGGATTGTTGTGGGGATGAAATGGGCTTACTCCGGGGCTTGGTGAATGGTAAATATTCAGTAAGTGACAATGCTGGTTTCTCCTGACATCATCTTCATTGTTCTCTTTCTAACGATTACTACATTACTACGGAAGTGGCGTGTGAATGGGCCCTCGATGGAGGAGAAACATTGTGACACATGGAGATGGTAAGAAAAGTTCTGCAGAGAAAACAAGTCTTTAAGAACCAGATTATTGCTTTACACATTTAATAAGTACGCCACTGGTTATTTGTGCTTGCCAGGGAATTAGGTGAAGATTAATTAATATTTATAAAGTATTTTGATATCCATGTAATATCTAGTAAGCAATTAGTTCTGTAACACAAGGCCAAATCCTTTTACATACCAAACAATGTAAAACAAACCGAATACAGCTGTGTAAGGAGGGACAGAATCTCATTAAGTCCTGTTGTAGGAAAGAAGCAGCCAGTTGGATTTTTTTTCCCTTTTAGTAATTTTCTTGCTGATTTTCTCTGGCTTCCTACTGAATTTTTCTGCCTTACCCCCTGCAGCCCCAAATCAAATTATTTCCTCTCAGGTAGCGGTGGAAACAGAAGTGGGAGGCAGGCAAATGCAGCACCAGCCCCTCCTCCCCGGGAGGTGTTCTGAGCCCAAGAGTGTAAATGGTTTAACAGGGAGGCAGACAGGGTTCCCAAAGTGCTTATTTCCATATCCATCATCCCAGTCAGGTGGTATTAAAGGCCCTGTGTTTCCTTACACTAGATCTGCACTGAGAAGAACTTTGGGAGGGGGGTAGCGGGGTGGCGGGCGGATTAAGAGGAAAGTTAAGTGGTAACAAAAGGCTGGCTCCCTGGTGAGGGGCTGGAGGCACTATCTCAGGCTGGGCCCAGGCCACAGGGGCACCTACCTTGCCAAGCCCCTGGCAGACTAGCCTGGATTCTTCTAACCATTTTCCACGGACAGGTCTTACCCTGCGTTCACTATGGAAGTTTCCGATCCATGAAATTTTGTGTAAAGCCTCGTCTGCGAAATGCATGAGAAAGTGGTTACCGTGGAGGAAGCAAACGCCAGGGGTCCGGCTTCCTAACTCCCACCCTCTTCCTAGGTGCAGCTCCAGCGATGGCTGGGAGATGACCCTGAAAGTGTATTCCGAGTGCAAACCTTTCCAGACAGTTACAAACGAGCCAACCTACCAGCCTACACCCATCCAGAAAACACATCCTCTCCAGCTTCTCAAGCTAGGATGACCTCCGTCTCTGGGACCGGGAAGTTCCAGGGACTCGGCACCCTCTATGCTAGAAATGGGACAAACTGGGATGCTGGCCCTCTCCTCCCGTCCTGTCTCCTGAGGCACAGGATTCCATCTCCACCAGGGGACGACTCTGATCATGAACAAATGGGAAGTCCTGGCTACATGTCCTGTCCACGCTGCACGTGACCCTCCCTGCCCCATAAATTCTCATTTTCCCTTTCCCCATTATTGTGCTGTTCAAATAACTCCACCGAGATCTGGCCTAGTCTCTCGAAGCTGAGGATCTTGGAAAAGCAGATTTTTTACTCAATCCTCCCCGGAAGTTCCAGTCCTACCTCAGTTTCCCTACAGCGGGCGCTGTTTTGTGAAGCCGAAGACAAGAGCTCACAAATGGCCCCGAAAGGAAGCTGGTCCCGCTCTGCCTACTGACAACCCAACTCTGCAGTGCCCTGCTAGGAAGAGCGGGGTCTACTCCTCGTCCCACCCGCACTACTAGCTCGGGACTTACGTCACCACCTCATCACGAAAATCATCGCATGGCCCCTTCCCAACCATCTGCTAAGGCTCATCACGTGGAAACCCTGGCGCCGTCTCCCTCCCTCTGGCTTGCAGACCCTTGATGACCCATTTGTATCCTTGGAGACTACAGCTGTCTCTGGAGCCAGTAACCACAGCCCTCTTGTGGCTGAACAACAAATTCTTACCCAAAACAGTAAAGATGAAGACATCTGATCAGAAAGGATTAAGGCACTATCTGCTTGGAAAATGACAACCTTTCCCTGCCCCATCCTAAAAGCCCAAAAAGCATATTTTACTAAATTAATATTTTTTTCTTTTTTAAAGAAATTAGCACCAGCAGAACAAGGCTGAGGCTATGCTGCCTGGATGAGATATGAGCCAAATGTGTCCACAGACAGAAATAACCCCTACTTTATCATCAGGCAGAGGGTAAGCAGAACATGCCAGGGGCTTGATGAATCATTCCAAAACCAGCCATGTGGCATTTTTCTGTAATTAACTCAATCTCGCATTCTTAGTACCTTTCCCAAGTCCCCTGAGAATCAACTGTCATCGCTCTCAGCATCTCCAGCTGTTGAAATTGAAACCCGCCTCACTTTCCTATGGTCAGTGTTTGCTAATGCCCCATTTTAACCCCATTTAGATGTGTATGCTCAATCCGAAATGATCTAGGGTACTTGCCAAAGTGTTTCACCAGCAAATCCACCTAGTTACTTAAAAATCAAAAAAGCTTATGGAACAAATTGCCACATTCAGTAATTTACAGGCACTTTTCATTGTATGAGGCAATTTAAAATTACTGGAGCACTTCACCTTTTTTTTTTTCCCCCATAAGTGTTTCAATCTGGAAGTTATTGGGATTCTATTCCTGAGATGAGAGAGGTAATTTAACTTTTCTGGAGGACTTTTTTATACATATTACATATAATAGAAGCACCTGTTTGCAAAGAGATTGGGGTTCTGATCATGTGAGGCATGGAACAATTTAAAATTACTAAAATGTTTAAAATTTTATCAATGCTTTATGTTTGGGATTGAATTTGAGATTGTATGTAGAAAATAAAAACCACATGACCATTTTATATCTTTGTCCCCATTCATTATTAAAATCAGAATTTCAGCATGAATGGTTTTAGCCTCCTGCCACACAGTAGACACTGCTGTTCTAAAGTAAGTCTGACTTTACGCAAAAGCAACCCTCTGATTTCGGGTTTTCATTTGGCTCTAGTGTGCCTATTTATAGCAAAGTAATTCAGAATCAGAATCACCTCTCCCTTAGCAGACAATGCATCTTGAAAATATTTGCTAAAATTGCTTAGATCCAGGAGAAATAGGACAAGGAGATTTTAGCTCTCACTACTCACTAAATTCAAAATTGGATCAAAAACACTTCTCGGTTAATGAGAAGTTTTTCTATCATTTTGTTTTTTGAAGCGAGAAAAAAAAAATGAGTTGCTTTGTTCCTAGAAAGTGAGACATTATTTAAGGAAGGCACAACACAAAGTATGCTCCCAACATTTTCCTGTTAAATTCTGGCGGTGAAAACAGAATCACAGAGGGCAGGCTAGAGAGCTGGGAGCCCTTTTGCTGCTCCACAGGCTTCGTTGAGACGCATCTGGGCTGTCTGACCATTTTCTGATATTTACACTAAAACTGTAGATGACAACCCCTTTGGAAAGAAGAAAGTCCTTAATCCCTGACAATTTTTTTTTTTTTTTGCTGTATTTTTATAGTGATAATTTCCAAGAAACACCAAAGTGGAGACCCTCATGTGATGAACCTCTCTGTATCCATCACCAGCTCTTAATACAACACTCACGGCTATGCTGGCTTCAACGGAACACCCATCCACTTCCCGGGTTGTCTTACAGAAAATTCCAAATATTAGACCATTCATCTGTAAATATTTATAATGCACATGTAAAAGATGGAAAGTTGTTTTTTTTTTTTTCCCTAACACAAGCACGATACATTACTGCACCTGAATAAAAGTAGCAAGAATCTCTAAAGGTCACCAAATATCCAGTCTGTGTTTATAGTTCCTTAACTACCTTATAATTTTCAAGACTCATTTTTTCATCAGGATCCAAATTAGAACAAAACATTATGTGAATTGCTCTATCTCTTACATTTTTTTTAAAAGATTTTATTTATTTGACAGAGAGAGATCACAAGTAGGCAGAGAGAGAGAGGGAAGCAAGCTCCCTGCCGAGCAGAGAGCCCAATGTGGGGCTCGATCCCAGGACCCTGAGACCATGACCTGGGCTGAAGGCAGAGGCTCAACCCACTGAGCTGCCCAGGAGGCCCTCTTATATGTTTTTTAATTCATAGAGTTCCTATTTATACAAATATATACATAAAACATATAAGCATATATAGGAAATATATGTATATATATGTATATTATATGTGTGTATGTACATATATGTATATATATACACATACACACACGTATGTATGTATTTGTCTTTGTAGCTTTTCACTGAAGCATCTGGACTGTTTTCACAGCATCAGTTTGGCTGATTGCAACACAGTGGCGTCACTACACGTTCACCTAGGTACTGTATTTCCTCTAAGTAGGTAGTTACGTCCTAGAGACATGATCAGACACAGGTTGGATATTTTTGGCTCAAAACAACTTGACGGGAGCTCGTGTGGCTTTCCTTCTGTTTTTCTCCCTTTTTATGACAGTAGCAACCATTGATGGCAATTGCCTAGATCCGCTCATTAAGTAAGGGTTGCAAATCCATGATATTCTAATTCTATCATTCCTTTGTCATTTCTAACTGTAAAGAGAAACTCCTTTCATCACCTATGCAATTTTCTTGACCTGGAATTCTAAAAGGAAAGGCAAGATTATGTGTTTGGTTCCTTCCCTTCATTTGCCAGTTTCTAAAATAATATGTTGGTTTCTAATATCTGTGAAAAGTGACCAGTCCGTAGCATTGCTTTCCCTATCACTGTGAACTTGGGGGTTTAAACTTAACTCGTATGTTTCAACCCAGTGAAATTACTGATTTTGATTTAGGGCTCAGATTATTTCATCTTTGGTCTATAAAGGCTCGTGTCTCTAAATGACGACCCAAATAGCATCCAATAACTTCCTTGTGTTTTGATATGACAAGATTTTACAGATTTATCTGGTACACTTCCTGCCCCAGACATGAAATCAGTTGTTTTCCCAAGGAGGTTTGGTTGCTTTTCCAGGGAAATGGTAATTAAACACTATACCCTGTTTGCTAAGGAAGCTTGTATTATTGGGTTGGTCACTGTTTCTAGGCCTTCTTAATGGCCCAAGATGGAATATATGAATGTTTAAGATAAAATACATAATAAATTCATATTGATAATGCTACTTCCCATTCTGAACTATAATGTATTTAATTAGCCTCACTGATCTACATCTGCATCTTCTTTCTCCCACACCTTAACATTCTGATTCTCCTCAAAACCAACATAATTACTCATTTGCTTTACCTCTCAATATACACAACCATATCAATGCTCCTTCCAACAATGGTCTTACTGAAAACAGGATTTTCCCTTTCCTTTCCTTTCTTTCTTTCTTTTTTTTTTTTTTTAATCACAGTTACAGTGTATCCCACTAATGGATGCCATCAAATTACTGTGTTTTAAATTCATTGGGGATCGTTCCTCTCTGGGGGTTATGCCATTTTCCAAGTACACATTTAAGTTCAATTACTTCTCTGACTTTTGAATTTTATAATCGCCTTTTTATTTAGTTTCATTTTCTAATTTACAAAATAAGGTTTATTCAAAAAAGTCTACTTTTTTCCCTGTATTTTTTGTTCCCTTGTACTTTTTCCGTACTTCTCAGTTTGGGTAACATTTGGGCACATTATTTTTTCCAAGCATAGGCCATTGCAGTGTTTTCATTCTTCCCGGCCGTAGCCCGTCCTTACTGGGTGGTGAGGTCTGTTCCTCTCTCACCTCACTTGAACCTGGGTGGGCCTTATAACTGTCTCAAAAAGCGGGACAGGGCAAAGTGGCACTCTGGGACGTCTGAGACTAATCATAAAAGGTAATACAGTTTGACCTGCCTCGCTCTTTGGAAAGCCACCTTAAGACTCTGAGTTAGGATGTAAAAAAGCCAGCTCCCTGAAGTCTGTAGGCTGGAGAGACCGCAGAGAGAAAGGGAGATGCCCGGGGAGCCCTGGCTCTTCCTTTCCCACCCCCAGTGGCTTGAGTCTTCCCACTCCAGACCAGGACACGAGTGAGCAAGCTTTTGGGGGATCCAGATGATTCAACCGCAAACATGGGCAAGACCCACCTGGCTGAGCCTGGTCAGCCCCAGATTGTGCGAGATAATCATAAAATAGCGTTGCCCCTAAAGCCACTAATTTTGTTAAACAGAAATAGATGACTGGAATAGGAACCTTTTTAAATATTATGGTCCCACCTATCTTAAGCAAATAAAAGTAAATTTGTATATAAACATGTAGCCACCTCCTTCTGTAGATAGGTGTTCACACACTATACACTTTTCTCTACCCTATTTTTTTCCCCCTGAATGTTATATCTGGAGATTATTCCAAAATAGCCTCTAGCCATACTCCTGATTCATTTTCAGAGACACATAACACTCTTTGGTCATTCCATTGCTCATTCAACCAGTGCCCTTTTGACAGACATTGGGGGTGGGGGGGGGCTTCAAGTTTTGTTTTGTTTGTAAATATGGCTGTAATGAATAACCCAGGTTCTCTTTTGATCCTTGGCCATGTCACTTTCTAACCGGGTGAGGCTAATATATCTAGAAAGTCAAATGAGTTCATTCATACAAAGCTCTTGGATCAGTGCATGCTGCAGAGTAGACACTCAATACACATTAGCTATAGAATCACCAAGGAAAACCCCTTTCCTTCTGGGGGTGGGAGCCAAGTCAGTGGGCAGCACGGTTCTCACATCAGTGGGGCTGAGAACTCCAGGATCATGCGGCACAGACGGTCTGGGGAACACACACTCACCAGAAACCTTGTTCCTCCCTGTTCCTGAAATAATTTCCTCCCACCTGGCTCCTTGCCTCTCCAGACCCTATTGTTCGTCCAGCATTCAGGGCAACCATTTCTTCTGTCCATGACCACCCCTAAGCCCCAGGCAGGGTCAGAGCCCTCTGTTATTCAAGGCTACAGAATATTGTTCTCCTTCCTTCGGGCCACTTACTTATGTTTGTAGTTCAGGTATCTAGGAATGGAATTACTTGGTGAGGGTCTTCCTCCCCTCCTAGACAGCAAGCTCTATGACCGTCTTTGCTCACTGTCATGAGCTCAGGATCCAACCCCGTTCCTGGCATATCAAGTCACTTGAGAATCAGGTACAGAAAGAAGGAATGCAGGGAAGACACGCTTTCCCCTGCACCCGGAACCAGCCTTGCAAGGCCATACAGACTTTACCCCAGGTCAGAGTCACAGAGGCTGCATAGGCCAACTCCAAGCCTGGGAAATTTAGGCATCTACCTTGTGTTGCCTCCTCATTATATAAATTTTTAGAGTAGCCTTATGCCAACACCATAAAGGTAATTTCCTCTTGGAAAGGACACTTACTCATTTGCTTTAAACAGTCATTAATGTTCCAAATTTCCCTTCAGAATTTCATGTCAACGATCCTATGGGGAATTTGAAAGTAAAACCAGATAAATAATGATGTGGGGGAAAATGTCAGATGAGAATGTGAATGCATTACAGACTTTCAACTAATATTGTTTCTGTCAAAGTTCAAGGATTAAATAGTCATCAGTTTGCAACCTTCCAAAGGAGCCCATTCCTCCCTGAGTGCAGCTGATCTCCGGCTTGCCAATGATGATTGTTTCTGCCGTAATTGATGGCTTTATCTAATGAGGAGATCATAGTCGAAAAGTCACAAGGCTTACCCCTCATCCAGAGAGGTAGGTCCCACCGACTCACTGGGATGAACTGTGCAGGAGAAGGGCAGGCTTCTTTGTAGGAATTTAGATAATCTCTCCAGCCTGCAGCCAAACATTAGTGCTTATGGTCCGATAAGTGTTGGAGTATTTCTGCTCAGAGTCACACCCAGAGAATCTGGGCCAGATGTAGGTCTACCTTATTAAAGATTGTCTTTTTAGATGAATCTCTCAGATAAAGTATGAGTCTCACATTTACTCACACATTTTTGGGAGGGGACCCTTTCTTTATTAAGACTTATTTTTTTACTTAATTATTTTAGAGAGAAAGAGAGCACAAGGGGCATAGGGAGAGGATCTCAAGCGGACTCTGAGCTTACCATGGAACGGACTAGGAACCTGATCCCAGAATCAGGAGATCATGACCTGAACCAGAATCAAGAGTTGGGTGCTTAACCAACTGAGCCACCCAGGCGCCCCAGGAGGGGACCCATTCTAAATTGTTCACCTCCATACTCTCAATGCCTATCACAGACCTGTCATCTAGTAGATGATCAAGAAATATTTGTTGAATGAGTGAATGCATGGTTTATTTCCATATCCTGGGACCCCAGGAGTAATCGCAGTACAGTGCCACAAGTAGGATGCCTGGGTTTACATCCTGCCTCCATCATTAACTAGTTACAAGACCCTGGAGAAATTACTTCTCTGTGCCTCAGTTTCATTATCTATAAAATGGGCATAAAATAGCTCCTACCTCATAGGGTTGTACGGATTAATTGTACTAATAGCCAGGAAGCATTTAGAATACTGCCTTATGCATTATGACAGTGCAACAATAGAGCTCCTGTTGCTGGGTTTTTGTTATTACTATTATTATTTTTTTTATGATTACAGGTCTGTACATGTACTAAATACCCAACATGGACCAGGTCCTGTGCTTGGGGCTTTATAGACATTCTTAACTGTTTCAAATCTGTGGTGTTATTGTTGTTATTGTCATTTTAATGAGAAGTCATATAAACAAACCAGGTTTGAAGTGCCACCTCTGCCTTTAGTTGTAAAATGCCCCCATGTCTGTGGTTGTTAATCCAAAGGAATTAAACAATATCTTATGTAATCCTCCCCATGTTCCTTCATGGTAGATACAAACAACTCTCTTTTCAAAATTAAGAAATAGAAGTCAGTGCTGTATTCCCGTGAATGATACATGTAGGGCAGAGCCAGGATGGTCCTCTGGCCCATCCGACCGCCTTGTGCTCCCTGAGCTCTTCCACAGACCACTTTTAACCCTAGCCAGTCTCTCTGCCTGTCCGCCCCACATTCTGCTCTACTCTTGCTACTCCCATGGCACTTGTCAGCTTCTGAAATACTACGTGATTGACTTATCATTTGTATTATTTGCCCCTCCTGTGAGAATGTCAGCTACAAGCATAGGATCTCTGCCCTTTTTGTACCATGATGTGTTCCAAGCGCCTAAAATGTGCTTAGTACATCAAGGGTGCTCCGTCCGTAACTAGGGAGGGAGGAAGAACAGAGTAAGAGGAGAGAGGAGGAGGGAGGGTACCAGACTCCTCTCCTGCCCCCTTGGGTGCTTTCTGGTCCTCGCTCAGTGGCTTCTCCTTCTGGTAACTCTGCCACCATTAATGTCTTATTTTCCTCTGTCTCCCGGGGCCACCATCCATCCAATACAGTGTAGCTGGAGATAGGGAGATTGAAGAGGCAGCCAAAGAGGCAATAGTCTCATCCCCAGACAGGAACAACTCTGACACAGGAGAAGTGGGGGCAGGAGAATGCAGACAGTTTGAAGGTTTCAGCAGAATGAAAGAGGTAAGACTTCATAAGACCTTAGTACCTTGCTTCTCATGTATTAACTCCAAAATATGCTGATTGAGAAGTCTCAAGAGTGTGAGACTTGAGTCTGTATCTCTCTCCCTGGCTGGTGGCTATAAAGGTTCAACGCTTCTTTTCTGGAAAGTTACCTGAAATCTACCTTCATTCTTAGCAGGATAAAATATGTTATCCGATTAATTTAGATCAATTAATTGATTGTTTCTGTAATTATGGGATTACTCATCTAGCAATCAGATTACTTTGAGGCAATAAAAACATCATACATAATGAAACCCAGCCAGTCTCTGTGCAGAAAGTACTTTCCTTCCCCTCCCCATCCCCGCCATGAGAGTCAATCTTGTATTTCTTAGTATCAAATAAATAGCAGCAATCACACATGGCCAATGGTTTTGCTGAAAGAATGTCCACACAGTCTTCAAAAGCACCTCCTAGCAAAGCAGCTGTTTGTAACTCCCTACCCCCAGCATGTGCTCCGAGGGGAGTTCTGCTCTGCTGTTGAAGATGTTTTATAAAGGTATAACTCGTGTTACCCGCAACCATGTTTTCTCCGTTATTCCAAGCAATGACACCACTAACAGCGGACGTGTTATATGAAGATGCAAATGTCACAGCAGAGGGAGAATGCCATTTTCGGAGACTTGCCCTCACTCGCATGCAGCTTAATGGTGGCTGAGGCCAGGTTTGAAGTGCCACCTCTGCCTTTAGTTGTAAAATGCCCCCATGTCTGTGGTTGTTAATCCAAAGGAATTAAACACCCATTCAGCACATCTGAACAGCCATTGTTGGTTATCTTGTTGTGATGATACCTACAACTTCAAATGACCGACCTTTCTGGCAAACTCCTACACATCCTTCTAGAGCCCACTTGAATACTGTCATTTCTTCTAGGCTCTCCTACAGCTGCCTGCTCCTCTGTCATGGAAAGTATCACATTATGTACTAGTCAGTTCTCTATGCGTATTTTCTATGAGCAGATCAAGAATGAGACCAACAGTTTATTCCATTTCTCTGGTTTGTTCCTGCTCTTTCTGTTAACACCATGGAAGCCGTGGGATGGAAGGCCTTTCTTATCTTCTAACCCGTGGTTTGAAGGTCAGCTTCAGAACTTACTAGCTGTGTGAACTTGGGCAAGTATCTTTAACCTCTAGAGCCTCAAATTCCTCATCTACGTAACGGCAATAGTGACAGCATGTGCATAGCACAGTTGTGGTGTACATAAAAAAGGAGACCAGGTGTAAAGATGCTGGCACAATTAGGCATTCCAGAAAATACACACACAGAAGGCATACATTCACACCATCCATCCATGTGCATATACGTGCATTCATACATAAACATGTGTATGCACCTATGTCTTCATGTATGTTTATGTACATACATTTATGCATATGTGTGCACACATGCATTTATATGTAAGCATAGGTGTGCCGTGGGTATATTCACATATGGGTGTAAGCATACATTTATATCCAACTACGTGTGCGTATATTCATATATATACGTGCTCACATACTTCAGCATACGTGTGTATGAATATTTTGTCACTGCCATATTCATCATCCCTTCTCCCTGGAGGTCACTGGAGCTCAGGGGGCAGATTTCACTGGGCTACAGGCACAGAGTCATGGGTCTAGGAGAAAGACATGCCAAAATAGAGTGACTGCCCATGGCTGAGCTGGGAAGAGCTGCTGACCAACGTGCTGAACTGGGAGGGGTGGGCCTGCGTGCCATGGAAAGAAGGTGAGGATCCTAACTGATGAAAGGAAACCTCCTCTAGGTCTGGAGGGTGGTCAGCGAAAGGAACGGGTACTCACGATAGAGTTGGTGGAGAGTGGGTAGAGCCAGTTGAAAGAGGCAGGACAGGCGACGGAATGGGATTTCAGGACTCTCTTAGCAACGAAGCCCAGCCTCATGCTGACTGCTTCCCTCAGCTGATGTCTGTTGGCCTCCCAAGGGCCTAGGTAGCTCATCTTCCAAGAACTCTTCCTTCTCCTCTCTCATTTAGGCTATTTTCTGTCCACCTTAGAAATCCCTTAAAATCTGGGCTCGTTCCATTGGTAGCAAAGATCATGTTGTCCTTTGGTTGTCTCCCTTGCAGAGCCTGGGTTTCTGGAGTGCGGGGTAACTATGACCTGTTTCCTGCTACGTCTCAGCAGGTATGTGGTAGGGGGAGGGGTGCGGGGAACAGTGGGATGGTACTGTTGATGATAAAAATACAAAATACACTCTTTCTCTCCTATAATTTTGGAAACTTATCTTCTGTTATCTCCCTCTCATTCCACAATGGTCTCCCTGTGCCCCCACAGACAGCCCAGGTGCTGCCCCTCCCAGGACTTGTACCTGTACCTGCAGCACCCCCATTCCCCCAGCTCTCCCAGGTCGTAGCTCACATATCAGCTTCTCGCTGAGGCCTTCCCTGACCATTTTACGTAAAACTGCAACCATCCCTCCCCAACAGTGTCTCACCTTTACTTTTCTCCATAGGCTTCACTAACTTTATGTGCAAACACAAGGCCACATTTTACTGGTTTTCTCTTTCTTCTCCTCTGTAATATAAACCCCTTGAAAGTAGAGACTTTTGTTTATTGTGCCACATCTGTATGACTAGGGCCCAGAACAGTGTCGGGCACATAGTAGGTGCTCAGTAAATATTCACTGAATGAATGAAATCAGATGGCAATGAGTAATTACTACTATAAATAGCAGAAAGAACAGGGATGTGCCTGATTAGACAGCTGATGTGAATCTCTGCAGGGGAATGTGGGAAATGGCCTCTGGACCCCTAACTTGCAAACCAGGCTGATCCCATGCACACCCTCCCCTTCACCAGAATCAAGCCTGTTCTTGGCAACAATGCCCCAGACCAAGCATCCCAATGTCAACTAACTTCCTTATTTTGTAATACATTTCTTTTTATTGTGAAACAAAACACAATAATGTATTTTATCAGTCCTAAACATGTGTCTCGTGTTCAGAAAGAATAGCATTTTCCTTTTTCCCAACAGTCATCTGTGGTGTTAAACTGCATATAATTAAATTAAAAACATCCTTGAACTCTCCGGAATAGAATGCTTTGAACAAACCTCAAATTATTGTAATTAAAGCTGTTGAGACCCCACAGCATAATGGATGGTCAACAAATAGCACCATGAAGTGATATTCTACTATTAGGGACAATACTCATCACAGTAGGAGATCTGCATATGAGAGTCAGGAGTGGAAAAGGAAAGAGAGGACTAATGGAACCACATCTGAAAGGGCTGTGGTTTGGGGCAGGATTTCAACCAGTCACCATTCCCACCTGTTTCCATTTGAGATTCATGGGCAGTCATGAAAGCAGCTTGATGCTGAAAATGGAAATAATGCCTACCATTTATCCAGCACACTTTTCCAAGTTCCAGGCATTGTTCTAAGCACTTGGCATATACATCCTTGTTTAATCCCTCCAGCAACCCTCGGATGTGCACACAGTTATTGTCTCTGCTGTGTAAGAGAGGAATGGAGGCCCAGGGAAAGAGGCATGTGCGTCACCTCTCTGGGCCTGTGGCTAGTCACAGTTGTGACCCTGTGGTATGATGCCCACATTGTGTCCTCATGGGGATTTGACCTTCACCCCATTCTGCTTCCATGTTCTCTTTGTATCCCCTGCTTTTACTGCCTACAGAGCCGTCTACTAACCACACAATGCCTCACAGTATCCCACTGTGCACTACATGGGGCAACAAGTAGCATTTTCAGCTGAACATGGTGCATGAAGGAGAAAGAAAGAAAGAAAGAAAGAAAGAAAGAAAGAAAGAAAGAAAGAAAGAGAGAGAAAGAAATGAATGAGATGTTGCTCAAATGTGTTCCCCGGGCCTGGCACTTTGGCATATCCACTCCAGCAAGGGAGGCTGCCTGATGGAGGGGACCATGCTTGTTTTGTGCAGTTTGTCCCCAGGGCCCAGCCCTGTGACCAGTATTTGAATGGAAACTCGAGGATGTGGTAAGTAGGTGGTATCTACAGTGGTCCTACAAGGCAGGCAAGAGTCGTCCTATTGCATAGATGATAAAATTTCAGAGAGAGTGAGAGGCTTGTTGAGGATCCCACAGTCAATTAGGGAAGAGCGGACATTTAATTCCAAATCTGATGGAACTTCAAGGTCTGTGTTTTCCAAAAAGGCACAGGTGGCAGAGGCCATAGGCAGCAGCAGGCAGTCTCAAAAGTCTTGTTCCAGGTCGTTTTTGCGGTGAAGGCTTAGAAATCCGGGGCTCATAGCATCCAAGGTGACAGAGAGACACACACACAGGTTGGCTCCGGCCGTGTGGGATCAGCGTGGCCAAAGCAGCAACGTGAGTGGCCGTCCGCAGCCTCTAGGAAGCTCCTGCCTTTTTGAAGCCTTTTATCTTAACCCTTAGGTAGTCTGGCATACTATCTACAAAGAAGCACTTTCTGCACTTTAAAAGAGCCTGCCAGCTAACACCATTACTGAGCCCTTTGATGCATAGAAGCATCCACGTTAGTCAATAAGGTGTTAGTATCTGTGTCTCAAGAGGCTTGCGACTCTCAGCTGGATTCAGGTGTCAAAAGCAGGGCTTGGAAGCCTCAGAGATGGCGCAACTCTGGCGCATGAAAGGGGATGGCCCAGCTCTGAAGCCCCATCTGCATCACAGATCTCTTCCCCAAAGATGGCACCCTGAGTCCAGCTACCAAGAGCCCTGAAGTCCAATCTTTCCTGCCCAGATAATGCCTCTCTCGATCCCAGTTTCAAAACCTACACAGAAAACATCACCAAAGCACTCAGTTTCTGATTCACTTTAGCACACGTTGAACTACATGATTCGCAGGTGTATGAAGCCCTTTGGAACCGAGCGTCCCAAACCACTGGCATGCACTTTTGAGACAAAGACACATGCAAGTCTCTGGAGACTTGCTGGAGTCTGCATCCCACCTCTCCAAGACCTAGAGCAAATGTTTTGCCTTCCGGAGCCACTGAAGTTCTCCTCTATCAGAAAAGGGACAGGACACATCTACTGTTAAAGGCAGCTGCATCATTCATTTATTTGTTCCTTCACTCAACTCTCTGAGAGAAGAAGTGACCACATCCCCTAGGCCTTGTGGTCTGTCCCCTTTGACCTTCTCAGGAGCTTTATACCATTATTGATCCCTTTCCTCCCATGTATTTTCACCTCTGTCTCAGATGGGCCTTTCTTATAGGCAAGTCTTTCCTAATGCAGTGGGGGGAGGGAAAAGAGTAAGGGAGGAAGTAAGAAGAGATGGAGGGATGGAAAGAAGGGAGGCATGCCTTATAGGTTCCATATCTACCCCCAACTAAATCATTATCTGTCTCCTTCTTAGCAGCCAAACTTCTTAAAAGACCACCTTACACCTGTTCGAATGGCAAAAAATAAGTAAGGCAGGAAACAACAAATGTTGGAGAGGTTGTGGATAAAGGGGAACCCTCTTGCACTGTTGGTGGGAATGCAAGTTGGTGCAGCCACTTTGGAAAACAAGCATGGAGGTTCTTCGAAAAGTTAAAAATAGAGCTACCCTATGACCCAGCAAATGCACTACTGGGTATTTGTCACAAAGATACAGATGTAGTGAAAAAGAAGGGGCATTTGCACCCCAATGTTCATAATGGCAATGGCCACAATAGCCAAACTGTGGAAGGAGCCAAAATGCCCTTCAACAGATGAATGAATAAAGAAGATGTGGCCCATATATACAAAGGAATATTACGCAGCCATCAGAAAGGATGAATACCACCATTTGCATCAACATGGACGGAACTGGAGGAGATTATGCTGAGTGAAATAAGTCAAGCAGAAAAAGACAATTATCATGTGGTTTCACTCACATGTGGAACATAAGGAATAGCAGGGAGGACATTAGGGGAACAAAGGGAAAACTGAAGTGGTGGAATCAGAGAGGGAGACAAACCGTGAGAGACTATGGACACAGAACAAACTGAGGGTTTTAGAGGGGAGCATATATTTATTAATGCCTTAATTAAAGGTTTGATCATAGGGTTAATACATACTTATATGTGTTACATAATATTTATGTGCAAATATATACACTATTTTTATACACACACACACACAGTGCATTGGGGTGGTAAAGATTTTAACAAGTGGCTCTTTGAGGGGGTCCTGATTTCTAATGTTTGCCAATCTCCATGGGACAAATACTCCCAACATGGTCACGTCCAAGCTACCCCACCTGTCACCACTGAACACAGAGTTGGAAAGAGAGGCACACAATCAGCTATAATGAGCTTCTACACTGCTACATAGATGTTACTCTACCACAAATATGTTCTTTCACATTTTGAAAGACATATCAAACTATTATATAATATACACATATGCTCTATCATAATTCTAAATATTTTTATCTAAATACAATATTCTGAGTAGGGTACATAGGCTTCGCCACAGTGACAGGCCATGGCACAAAAAAGGCTAAGAACCCTGCGATTCTCTGAATTACAGTTGCAAAGGAGAGTCTAATTAAGGCTGTCACCCCCATGTCCCAATGGCTACACACTGTAGGGGCTGGGAATCAGATCTCAGGGTCTCAGAGTTGTGGGCTGATGCCACGCCTGGATGGCCATGCTATTTACACAGCCTAGAAAGGCACCCTTGTCACACTGGTCATTTCTCTTACCAGACCACTCTAGAAATTTTTAATGGGCTCCCCAAACATTTTGGGATCCTCTGAATACAAGCGTTATCGAGGACGTAATTAAATTTCCCATGGGCTAGAGGACAATTTCCAGTGCGTTCCCCAGAGCCGCATGCCTTCCTCACCGACAGCCTCCTCTCGTTACAAATCCTTCGATCTGGCAGACATTTCTTTCCTACCTGAATCTAGCAAAGACAAAGGACAGGTTTTGCCTAATGAGCTGCTGCCCTAGGCCCTCCACCATTCTATATGTCCGCTTACCACAAGTTACTCTTTCGTTGAACCACGTGGGTTGTTGTGTACACATTCAAAGGGTTGTCTTTGGATAACATTTCATTAAGAGGAAAAAAAACATATTTTCAGTTTGAGGGGGAAAGGTTTTCTCTTTCAATCAACGGTGAAGGGCTGTCAGCAACTAAATAATTCCTAATCACTGTTGGCAAACACAAGACCACGTCAAGACATAAGGCCACGGCAAGCTTCCTCTTTGAGGCATGCTGTCCTTAATAGATGGGCTTATGGAGAATGAACTGGGGTGTCTTAAAAGCAAGTCTATGCATCAGTTAATCAAAAGGCTGTCCCTTTTTTCTTAACAGGCACCTTATATGTATCTTGAGAAAGCCGTAAATTGTGCTAATCCACTTCTTTTACTGCTGTCCAGAAAGAATTATTTTTGTTAATGGCATGGTAAATCAGGAGACTTGTTAGTGAAACTGCTCAGAAAATGGGTCTTGAAAATGAAAGCTATAATATTTGTCAGATTTCCAAATTCCCTCTTGGGAACAAAGATGGTAACCATAACATATTTGCTCAAATCCATTACTTTAATACATTTATGTTGCTTGAGATATGGGATGCTAAGGAAGGCATGCACATAAATCAGTGGTAAAAACATAAAACCAAATCCAAAGATAGATATTATGGCTGTAAATTCAACCTGATTTCAGGGTTAGTATTCTGATAGATTTGAGTGTCATCACTTACACGCTTAAAGGACCTGCTCAGCCTCCTTTATGACCCCCAGGTGAATTCCTAATGAGTGTGTAATCTCACCAACCCCTCCTCTCCAGGATCTCCAAGTCAAATGGCCCTACAGCACACTCTTCACCAAGAAATGCACTGGCTCTGCACAGCACATGGTAGAGCTCAGTCATTCTCCCTTCATTTTTTCGGAACCTTTCTGGAGGAAAATAACTCAAGAGGTGCTCAAACTCACTCATGATCAGAGAAATGCCCTTGAAAAATGTAATGTAATAATAGCTTGGCAAACGTTTAAAGTTCGATGATACCAAGTATTGGTTTTAGTGTGAAAAAGCAGACATTTTCACACAATGTTAGTGGGGTCATGGGTTGGTGATTTCACGTAAACCCTTTGGAAGGGGAATTTGGCAGAATCTTTAAAGATATATATACACATAAATATGAAGATATACACATGTACACGTACGTATATGTGCACCCATGTGTATATACACACATATATGTGTATATTTACTTCTTTGCATCTACCTAGAAAAATACTTTTATATGTGCACATGGAAACAGGTACAAGGATGCTCACTCTAGGATCATTTTTAATAGTGAAAGCCAATCAGGAAAAGGTTAAATAACTTACGGCAGACCCACACCATGAATAAGATACAGCACTTGAAATGAATAAGGTATTTTCACCTTATGTGTGCACATGGGAAGATGTTTGAAGTCCACTGCAGGACAAAATGATAATGCTCTCAGCATCTACGAATGAGAGGAGAAGACAATTTTGGGGGGAAGCAGAAGGCTTATCTGTGATTATTCAATTTTTTATTTGTCTTCTGGCACAAATTCCTGGCTTAAAATCTCAGTTATAGCACTCATTTACTGGTGGGTTCCGTGCCTCAATATTCTCATCTACAAAGTGGAAAACAAATGTCTGTGCCTAACCTGTGCCAGGTATACAGTAGGTGCTCACCAAGTGTTAGAAGCATTTCCGTTGTCACATTTCCAACATCATCTTACCAAAACTATACACACACACACACACACACACACACACACAAACACAAATCGAAAAGGCATAAATAAGAATATATGTGTGTGTGTTTGTGTATATATATATATATATATATACATATATATATATATATGTATATATATATATATACCTTCAAAATATATACTATACCCTCAAGAATGGAGAAAGATACTTCTTTTTGGTGGCTTTTCTCATGTTCTTATTTATGCCTTTTCAATCTGTGTGCACAAGCTCTCCCTACCTCCCTTTCTTGTCAATCCTTCTTATTTTATCTCTGGCTTGTCTGCTGAAAGGATTCAGCTCTGATAGCACTGTAGGAAAGCATAAGGCATTCAGTGACAATTTTTGACTAAGTGTCTCCACAAAATCAAATGGCATTATTATATCTGTAATTCCCTAGAAAGTAGAGACAGAGATATCAAGGGCGTTAGATCTTGCTTAACAGATACACAGGGAGATGGAGATCCTAGAAAATGAGCTCCATTATTTCAAAGAAGAAAGTAAATCATTTAATACCTGCAATAATTTAGCAGTTCTAAGAAATTAGGAAAAACAGAGAGAAAAAAGGAGTTTTGGCAATTACTCCATCTAGCTTCATTTTGCAAATGAAGAAACATGCTAAAAGGTCACAAAGTTGTCCAAGGTTACTGAGCTAGTCAGCTGGAGACCAGAGTAAGATGCTGGGGTTTTTTGGGGTTTTTTTTTTGTTTTTTGTTTTTTGTTTTTTTTTTGACTACACTTTTTCCTTTCCTCCTCAATTTGCTCCTTGCCTAGAGCTCAGTGAGATGTGCATTCATAGAGATACTGTAATTGGGGAATATTCTGTTTCCAGTTAATAAGTTGACCCTGGATAATAAGCAATTCCCTTTGATCATTTTAAGGGAAAGAGAACACACAGTTTGAAAAATGACCTGAGACACAGCTGAGAACACCATTTTAAGTTTAGAGGAGCCTAAATAGAGTTTTATTAAAATCCCCAAGAATCAGTGCTATGAATCTACTTGCATATATTGAGCCTTCGACAGTCTCTCCACATACCAAATACTTCAATATGGTTTTGGGGGGGCGGGTAAAATCTTGACATGAATTGTTTCTTTCACCCTTTATAAGAAATCAAGAGTATCCTTTCTTTTCTTGGAAAACAGAAAGCCTTAGGCTTGAGGGCTATCCTTGAACCCACAAGGAGGGGTCTCTAAGATAAAAGGTCAGGGGTTCCATCTGGCAAGAATCCTTAGCACCAAAATGAAAACATGGCACCATTTTTACCTGGATAGGTTTACTCTTCTGTTTCTTTCTTATAGTAAAATGGTATCTCCCACTCATCTGCTCCACTGGGAATCCTGGGCTCCCAACACTGCCCTTGACCTCAAAATCCGCCACTTGACTCACTCTATCCTTCCCAGCCACCAGACCTCCCCCTATCAGTCAAGCTAACCGAACCGTTAAAGAGAATAATCGTCCAAACTCAGCCAACAAACACTCAATTTACTTTTCCCTGAAAAGCAACCATAAAATTTTAACTCTTCTTTGTCTTCCAGGCAAAAAATTAAAAAGGCTGTTTGTTCCAAGAATTAAACAAATAAAAGCAATTATAGCAGATTACTTAACAATCTGGCCAATTGCTGCATTTTTACATAGCATTTGGAACGCTGGTCCTGTGGATAAATCCGGTAATGTCTGTTGTGAGTAAAAGCAATTTAAGTCTTTTGTTTCCCTCCTCCCCGCCCCACCAAAAAAAAAAAAGCACGGTCTCAAGTGCAAAGGCAAATACTTAGAAACTAGAAGTTGCTTGTTATTTGGATTGAAAACGTCATCCGTCTTGCTCTAAGACAGCTACTTCCTCTCCCACCTCTAGTTATCTTGGATTTTGCCCTCATGATGATTACTACCCCCACATCTCATCAGTCCTCCCTGGAATAAGCAAAGGCATAGCATTCTTCGCAAATTTCACATTACTACCTATATGCTGTGTTCCTCGGTTATGCTTTGTCCTTCTTTACTATGCCAGTTTGAAAGCCTTCGTCTCTGTGGACCTCAAAGTTCCCTACCGGAGAAACACAGCCATGTGTCACTCATCCTTGCTCCATGTGAGTTCTAACACAAATATGCAAACTCTCTAGCTTTCTCTGCCCCAGAGTACTTGGGACTCATCTCTGCCCAAGAAAAAAAAACACCATTTTTCAAACCGAGGCTCCAGTCAGGCAGGCTGGAAATTTGGACAGGAATTAAATGAGATCTTCCCCGAAGTCTCTCTCTACTCTCAACTCATGACCCCACTTCCCATCATTAATTGCCTCAGGAAAGGGATATTGTTTCTGAAAAGCAGAGAGAAGTCTAGAATAAACAAACTGAAAGTTTTAAACATCCAACTTTTTTTTTGCTATGGTTTTAAGAGCCCATTTTGTATTTCAAACGCTAAATCTGAAAGGAGGCCAGCTATACATTTGGACTTTGCATGGTAGATAAGGAAAAATGCATTATGATCCAGGGTACTGGCACCTTTGTTTCCAGACAAAAATTCCCTTATACTGAACATTATATCAAAAGCCAGTGATGTACTTACACCTTGGCTAATTGAATTTAAATATTAAAAAAAGCTCCCTGGGTTAGGAAGAGAAGGAGAAATGCCCAGACATGGTAAAAGGGAGGATGCTATATCTTCTCTCTGAGCTGCAATTCCAAACCCATGTCAGCAAGGGCACAGCCCAAGTGTCCCGGCATGCTTTGGAAAGCGATGGAAACGGGAGAGAGAGCTGAAGACTGGAATCATCCATGAGCTTGGAAGGAGAAGAACAAAGACCAGATGGATATAATAATATCTCAGGGGATGCCAGACTGCTTCCCACCCGTCATGTGCCATGGCAGCAAGTAAACGCAATTGAGAGTAGACAGAAACCTTGGGGATCATGGAGGGAACAAATGGACTTAGCTTAAGCTTCCACTCACTGGTAGAAAGTAGAAGTGTACGCATAGTTTTAGAAGACAAACACAGTTCTTATTGGCACTTCAGAGTTTGTGAACAGCAGATTAGTACCATCGACATGCATCCTCATTTCTATCTGACATAGAACGTCTATGTCACGCTGGCAGAGCAATGCCTTTAGGACAGAACTCAGCCTCCCAGGACTTCCTGCCACAGAAGCATCAGCTCAACTTGCCAGGCTATGAGAAAAGTCCCAAATTGGATTCTCACTCTCAGTCCCCAAATCAGGTTTTTATGAAGTCCTTTTGACTTTGATTTACAGAGAGACTTTCTCTCTTGTCACACTATTTGGACATCCCTTATTACCGTTTTCAACCGTCTACCATTGGCCCTGGTCCCAGTTCCATGCAGACCCCCTGAATACATTTTGGTATGCTGCCCACACACACTCTTCTGGCATTTTGCTATATTTTGGCCTCATACATCTGTTGCTCCACAGACAGCTTGAACCAGCAGTGCCACTCTGCATAGCTAAGATAAGCCAAGGACTGGAAGGACTGGATTTGGACAGCTGTAGGATTTAATCATCAAATGAATAGAACGACCAGAAAATACACAAACTCACAGGTACTTTGGTCTTGAGGGTCACCAAGCAACTTCACAATCTGATCACTTCTCCCTTTTGCCCAGAGTTCCCCTTCCTCCTGGGTGACATAACCTACCTCCCCATCAAGGGCTCTCACCTTATAGCCCTACTCGAGGGAAGAATACATGGAAATGGCAGCTGAGAGTGAAGACAGAGGTCCTCCCGAAAAGACAGACACAGTGCAAGTGAAAAAAGAGACCACATTCTTCTGGGATAGCAAACTCTTAGGAATCTTAATAATGTTTCATGCTGGGGCGCCTGGGTGGCTCAGTGGGTTAAGCCACTGCCTTCGGCTCAGGTCATGATCTCAGGGTCCTAGGATCGAGCCCCACATCGGGCTCTCTGCTCAGCGGGGAGCCTGCTTCCCCCCTCTCTCTGCCTGCCTCTCTGCCTACTTGTGATCTCTCTCTCTGTCAAATAAATAAATAAAAATCTTTAAAAAAAAATGTTTCATGCTTTATGTTGATGATTTTTCCACTAAGCCTCTGGATAAGCAAAGACGGGTAATATGACAGTACCAATTTTGGATATATTCTAAGTAGATAACTATAAGTAATTCTGTTAAAAATAAAAATGAGGGGTGGGTGCCTGGGTGGCTCAGTCAGCTGAGCATCCAACTCTTGGTTTTGGCTCATGTTAGGATCTCAGGGTCCTGAGATCAAGGACCGCATAGGGTTTGCACTCAGTGGGGGGTCTGCTTTCCTTCTCCTTCTCCCCGCGCCCCTCCCCTGCTGGCACTCCCTCTCACACTCTTCTCTTCTCTCTCTCTCTTGACCACCCTAAAATATGTAAATAAATCTTTAAAAAAATAGAATAAAAATATGAATTTAGTAAGGTGGGAAAAACAAATTTGAAAAACTAACATACATTCAGTGATAAACTTAGATTATTTTTTTCCAAGTTTCTTAGTATATCTTTTATTTTAGGTACATCTTTTTCTAATCCTAAACTGTGCTGATTCACGTGCCAATTCATGGCCTTTTCTTCTCCACTGCATATCTAATTTGGGGAATTGTGTTAATTCAGACAGCTTTAGCACCTGCTATGTATCTTGGAGAGAAGGAGCTGACAGGGTCCAATCAAATATTGAGTGTCTACCATGGGCTATGTCCTGGACCATGTGTTTCATAAATATGGGGTCCCCAGTCCACACAGTGGCTCTATAAGGCATATATCAAGTTTACCATTTTTGGTATAATGGTATAAAATTACCATTTGCCACATATGGGGATAGAGGAAAAGGAGCACATAGTAGAACAGGAATCCAAACCCATGATGGTTTTGTTGATATGAATCCCAAGTATTTTTTCTTTCTTTCCTTTTTATCCTACACCACACCTAAAAGACTTACGTTGACTTCTGGAGCATTTGAGAAGTTCTCTAAACATTAAGAAAAAATGTTGAGCAAATTACACTCTGTCTACACACTGGGATGATGATGATGATTATTATTATTATTATTATTATTTTTGAAGTCTGAGCTGCTCAGAGATCCCAAATGAACACTGTGCTTTGGGTCATGGGTGCTACAGAAGTCAGTGACTTGAGAAGATAATACCCTGCCTCTTCCTGACTTCTCAGATGAAAAAGGTCTTAGTAAGCATTGGTAGATGGGTATGCATTTTCAAGAAAACAAATAGTAGTCACCCTTCAAGGATAAAGAAGAATTATTCAAAATTGAGGTCAATTTAAATCTTTTAACTCTAAGTCTTCCTGGTACTTCTCCAGCAGCAGGACGGCATCCTGATAAGGACAGAGTAGATGAGCTGAGGGTGGTCAAGACCTACTCAAGGTGAATGAGAGAAACTGGCCAACAAACAGAAAAACAAACACTTCAGTACAATCTCTGCCTTTTTAGGAGCCGTGTGTGCTTGTGCTTCTGAACTCCATGGCTGGCAGTGTGTCTGCCTTAGAGCAGCACAGTGGAGGGAAAAAACAAACGGGGGTCGATAACTCTATCCCAGGGATCCAAATGGCTGTTTGAGAGTCCCTGAGACTACATAGGACCCTCAGTGGGGTTTAATCTCAAAGTGAGGAGGATGGCAAAGATGAGGTACACGTATGAGAAAGATGGAGGCACCGCCATACATGATCGTTGGGAAACACAATGGAAGCTTGTTCCTTGGCAACTTCTAAGTGCAATTTTTGGGTAGCTGAAGGAGGGAGATGGGAATGTTGCCTGAACATTTTGGTAGGGGTTGCTGCTCACTTCTCCCAGTACACTGAATTTTTAAATGATATCCGTCAAGTCATGGCCCCTCTGCTCTCACTTTTTTCCCTCCAGCTTATTGAGCTATAATTGGTAAGTAAAAGTTGTATATAGTTAGACTGTATAGCATGATGATTGAATAGATGAATATACATGAAATGATTACCAATCTCAAGTTAATTAATATATATTCCATATCACATAGATACCTTTTTTAAATATGTGGTGCAAACACATAAGATCTACTCTCTTAGCAACCCTCAAGTGTACAATATGATATTATTAACTATACACAGCCTACAGTAAAATAGATCCCCAGAATTTACTTATCTTAGAACATCTTGTACCCTTTGAACAACATCTCCCCATTTCCCCCATCCTACCCCCTTTAGTCTATTTCTCTGATTTCTACTTCTTTAGATCCTACATAGAAGTAGAATCATGCAGTGTTTTTCTTTCTGCATCTGGCCTGTCACTTGGCATAACATCATCCAGATTCATCCATGTTTTCATAATTGAAGGATTTCATTATTTTTATAGCTGAATAATGCTCTATTGTCTATCTGTGTGTATATATATGTGTGTGTGTGTATATCTATACACACACACATACATACATACATACACAGGGCATATGACAGGGAGAAGAAAGGTACAGTCAGAGAGAGGACAGGGAAAGGAGATGAAGCCACAGAGCAAAATCCTGGAATGTGGGCACACCTGCCCACCCTGCGGACTTGCTGCTATCATGTATGCGTGTTCCCATCTTTTTGTTACACTTTAAGGAGTTATCACTCTCTGCTACGGTACCACAAGAGAAAAAGGTCCACTGGATTTTTCAACAGATCTCTGGGTCCCCTTTCTTAGGAAACTTTAAGATCAATGCCCTGCCCAGTTTAACCCCTGCTACCAGGTACAGAAAGGAGCATTATGAAAAGCTGGAGAGTCCACTACCTTCATTAGGGTCAAATGTCAGTCATCTGTAATGTGGGTGTAGCAGACATTATTACCATCCACTTACATCCCCTTAGTGGTCACTGTTCTCTCAGTATCTACATCTTCCTTCTGTGGCCCCTGACCATGCTTGACCTGCTCCCTTGGTGGGTCAGGAGCACCAGGAAGTGATGCTCCTGGGAGAAGCCCTCAACCAATGAAAGAGAGCTGGCAGATAGAGTCCCAAGCTTCCTTGGACTGTGGGTGGCACAGTTCCGAAGTATCTCAAACAGAACCCCACAAGTCACCCATGAGGATAACATATCCACCTTTATTGCCTTCCTTTTACTCCCTGTATCACCCCCTACTCCTTTACTGGAGTGTCCTGTCACTTCACAAAGAAGTGATTTTCACTGAATCCGTTCCCTAGGGTCTGCTTTAGAGAGTAGAACTGAAAACACTGGGGGTTGGCATGAATGTAGATAGCAGACTTCTAATGCTGCCCTCTTCCTTGCCCCAGACTTCTATAGAGTCAACAGTTTAAGAACTACTAAAAGATTTTGAGTAATAATAATAAAATCACCTGGAATCATTTTATAGCCTGTGTATATAAGCTGAATGAAGAGACTGAATGAGTGTTTCTAAGTTCCTACCCAACTTCCTCGAGTTAACTTTTACACTTTCCTTGATTACTGATTCCAGAACATCATACTGGTTCCTCTTCTTGCCTTGAGTGAACCCCCTTTCTCAACAGTCAAGTATAATTGACTCAAAAGTCAACAGTAGTCACCCTGCTATTCTCAACCCTGGCTGTACATCATGACTTCTCATCTGTGACCAAGGGCTGAATTTAGTAGTTGCTGGCTTGATAGGAGTACAGGGGATAGAGAGGTTCCTGAATGATTGCACCAAGGTAGAAGGTCTTAGAGATAGGGTGGACTAGACAAAGTGCTTCCTCAAAACTTTGGAATCCATAGGAGTTAGAGGTCTCTTGAGGAGCTTCAAGACAGGAGGTTAGATGGACTCACAAAGGAGACAACCTCATGAATTCAGCAGCCAGGTTAATTGAAAACAGGCTAGAAGTATGTTGGGAGATGGGATAAAGATTCAGAGAAAAATCTGTGCATAACTCTTGGGAGATAGTGGCCATTTTTTCAGTTCTTTGTAGGGTGAGTGTGAGTTTGAGCTCAGGAAACCAATCATGATCGGCCACTTGCTTTTTCTCACAAAAAGGCCCAAACACAACCATGTTTTCTAAGCATCAAGAACTCCTGAGAGGTCGAATGCAAAAATTTTAAACACTGATCTTAATCTTTGCTCATTAAGGGTCATAAACATGTAACTTTAGGCTGCTTTGGAGCTTCCAGACCTTCTTTTCCATTTCCCCCCTTCTTGAGTACAAAATATACTCAATGGAGTCACAAGATGGAAAAGAGAATGAGATATTTGAGAATCCACACACTCAATTTCAATAAACGAATACCGATTGCAAATGAATAAGATAACCAAACTCAGCATGACTCTGGGTTTCTCATCTGAGACACCAAAATCCCAGAACAAACTTTAATTAGCATAGGATCAGTATTCCTTTGAGCTTTAGGTAAATCCTGTTATTTTTCTTTTATATAATGAGGTGTGCAGTAGTTGAGTGGTACGACCAAGGACAAGCTATAAGCAAACATAATGGTAAATATGGCCCCATATCAGGTATCACTGAGTAGACCCCATTATTTAGAAGAATTACATAAGGTTGGTGGTTCTCCTGAGCCCTTTTGTTAATGTGATGACATTCTGTGAAACAGTCCATACCCAGAGCATCTCACATACACTGGATTGAAGAGCACCCTAGAGTCCATCTTGTGGACTCTGTCATGTGTGTCTCAAGTTAATAAGTCTGATTTACATTTTGGGGATCACTTGGGGATCTCTCCACTGAAGGGAAGAACTTTTACAAGTGAAGACCCACCATTTTTTCCTCAATTTGGCTTAGAAATTCACTGAACTAGGTCATGATACAGGAGAATCGCAGAGTTTTAAAAGGAGAGCAGGGCTGCTGATGAGACCCAACTTCCTCATTTAGTAGTGAAGAACTTTGGGCATAATCTCAAATTTAGTTAACCCAAAATAAACCAGTAAGTAAAAGAGCAGGATCTAGATAAACTTTATCTTATTAACAAGATAGACCAATATGCCTTAATCTCTTAATCACAATGGCATCAGCCATACCCAGTAAGACAAAGCATAATTTCATCTGTGTACAGTAGGCAGGTCCTTGGTAAACATCTGTTTAGAAAATAAATGTTCTTTGCTTACAACAGCATATCATGATAATGCAGCGGTTTCACTCTTCCTATTTAGGAGCCAATAAATTGTCCAGTTCTGACAGCTAAAAGCCTGGTAGTGGGCTGCCCTAAAGCCCAAATCCATAACATCAGGAGATAGAGATGTATGTTGAGAATGAAAAATCTATACTCCATTTGGAAAATCATATTCAGTAGCCACTATGTTTGTGGGTTTTTTTTCCCCAAAAGCACAAAAATAATATTTTTCTGTTTGAAAAATGTCTCTGTTAATTATGAAAACATAAAATCCCACACTGAGCAGGAACATGAGAAAACGAACTGAACAAACTTTCTCTTAGAAGCTACTGATGGAAATAAATGGGTCCAAGCGAATTAATACTGAACAAGAGTTTTCCATTTATTTTCCCTTTATTACAAGGTGGAATTAATAATGCTAGAAAAAAGACTAAAGTGATATGTTTACCCTGATAGCATCCCCTTAACAGGAGTTGCTTCTAGAAGCTAATGAGCTTTCATAGCAAACTGTTGATATGTCTACATATTAGGGTTAAAAACCCATCTTATGGTAAATTACTCTCGACTCTGATTTGGCAAGAGTAAATAATTTGTGGGCCAAGTGGGGATTTGGTGCCAAGCTCCTGATTTGGGTTGTATACAATATTTCAAGACCAACTTTCATTAGTATCAATTTACAAATGAATTATGTGTAAGCAACTGAATCATACAACAGAAAAGAACATGTATCAGACTTTTCTTTGATCACTGCCTAGCTTCATTCACCCACTGCTTTTTAAGATGTTGAAAGTAAGTGGGATGAGGGCAGAAATCATTGACATGTCTTTCATCTCCAAGTTCTCTCTCATTCTCTGAGTGCAGTTGCTGGGTTTGAGCAATCATAAGAGGTGTGAAATTCAGTGGTTAAGTGAGGACTCTGGTGGCAGACTGCCTGGGTTGGAATCCCACCTCTGCCAAGTTCTAAACAACTTGGCTTCCTTGGGCAAATGACTTCACCTCTCTGGGCCTCAGTTTCTTCATCTGCAAAATGAGAATCCAAACCATGCCCACCTCCTAGGGTTCCTGTCGGAATAAATAGGATGGTCCATGTAAGCACTTAGCACAGTGCCTGGCACAAGGACAATATTCATTAAGCACTAGCCATGCTTCTGCTGCTGCTTCTAATAATGAAGAGGAAGAGAAGGAGGAAGAGGGAGAAAAGGATAAATGAGGAGGGAAAAATGAAATTTCCCGAGTATGTCTCTGTTGGAAACTGTACTTGATGCTTTCAAACACATAGATCTAAGGAATAGTACAACAACAACAAAAAAAATAAAGAACAACAACAAAAACCACGGAGGGAGATGCATGTCAATGGCAGGAGCACAACCCATCGGAGCCACCAGAATGTTTCAAGATGCTGAGATGGAAGCTACCACCATCAGACACACAGAAGGGAAAGGACTGGCCTTTATAAGTGACCTGAGTAAACAGAGCTGTTTTGGGCACTCTGTCGACCAGTGACCTTGTTCATTTGCTTTCATCACCTTTATAAAGATGAGACTGAAAGTCAGTCACCAGGAACTCTGATAACCCACGACCCAAGAGAAAGCAGATCCAGTCAGCCTGGTTCCTTGCCTCACGGCCAACTTTTCCCCTCCAACAGTAAACCATGGTTAAAAAGAAAAGAAAACCAAACATAGACACATTTTTAAATACTGAGCAATGTGTAAGTTGCTATATATGCAGTTGTTAGAATTTGACCAATCTTGGTGCTTTTTCTGATTTCCCTAGGCTGCACTTTCTACTGTTCCCCTAGATCTAAAACAGGGACCCCAGTAGTGAACAGAAGAGAGGACAGTGACTTTGGAGGATTCATTTCTCTGCTTGTGCTTCATAAAACAGTCCTTCATTAAGTTCCTCTCCAAAGACATAATTGGAGCTGGCCCTGTTCTCCCTACAGGGACCTAGTAATCATCCCAATGGAGTAAAGACCCCCACTCTAGTTTATGTGTTTTCTAGTACAGCCCAGCCCCTCAAGCCCACCACTGACCTCCTGCCACAGGCCGTCTATGGTACCTATTTACAGTAACTACTGGGCCCTTGTGAACCTCTATGCCCATAACCTCTGTCCTGGAGTGAGGAAGCCGCTTCTAAAAGCAGTGCTGGGTAATTCAGACACTGCCCAGCCCACATTAGAAAGGTTGACCTGCATTTATGGCTCACCCCACCATTATCCCTTCAGCCTCATGTCAAGTCCCTTTGAAATGACGGTAGGGGAGTAATAACCAGAAGTATAATCACATCATCACATTTCAAGAAACCCTGTATTGAAAGCAGAGCTACAAATTGGAGAAAAAGTCCAAGGGAAAATAAGAAAAGCTTTCATCTGGTGCATGAATATTTTAGGTAGTGTGGAAAGAGCTTTGAAATCAGGCAGACCTGAGCTCTAATATTAGCTTTCTGGTTGTGCAACTCCTACCCAAATGCTTAATCACTTTGATGCTCTTGTTTTCCAGATTTGTAAAATGGGGAGGGAAATATCCACTCCACAGGGTTGTTATTCACATCAAATGAAGTGGTGATACAAGAGTCACCTGGCACCCAGCAGATAGTTATTAAGTCACCCTCTTTTCTTTCATGGTTCTAGTTCAAGACACAGAGTCTGCATTTGATATCACTGCTATGTAAGCCATCAGACAATGTTGTCCCAACTCAGAGCTACCTGGGGGAGAAAGGGTTTATTTTGCAAATCTTCAATCACATCTTAAATCTGTACCCATGAGGTGACAGAAGTGACCACTGCATGAACATGAGATTTGCTCTTGATACAGCAAGCACAAACCAGCAGTAATGACATATTGCAATGTCTTCTGAGAAGACCATGGTCTCTTTCTGTTTTGTTAGGCATCAGATCTAAAAATATCTTACCACAGGGAAGAACACACACACACACACACACACACACACAGAGCCCTAAGGGAGCCCCTGTAAATCTTACTATTAGTCACTGGATTCTCCTCAAATGACAGATAATATCTTGAGCGTTAGGTTAAATTACTATGTGAACCTGAATCTAAATAATATTTTCTTTTTCCTAAACAGGTAAATAATTATCAGCCTCTCTTTGGGTGGGGTAGAGGAGGTCTCCACACCCCCCCCTTTCTTTTTCTAATTTAAGAACAGCATGGATATGGGATGGCATTAGGTTTAATTTCATGAACTAATTCAGATCCTTTGGTAGTAGCTACATGAAGGGATATGCTGAGAAGTTTTCTGAAACCCTGAGGAGTGCAGTCATGAATCTGACATGTTCACCCTTGAAAAGAATAAGGGATGGAGGCATCAGGAGTGTCACCCCTTTGGTGCCTTTGGTCCATGGCTCTGGGCTAACACAGCATGGTGGTGATGCCCTTTCTGTGGACACTGCTGCCCTTGATCTAAACTTATTTTTGAACTACCCCATGAGTGCTCAAATGAATCCCAGTTGTGGACTACATAAGGCTCCAAAAGCTGGGTTCTGTCGCACGCTGGTACCACACAGTATATGACAGACATTGCTTACCTGCAATGAAGACGTCACCATTCTTTTTAACAGTAAAAGTGGGATTATAGAGAAGATCATATGCTCTCATATCCTATGAGATCATACGAAGAAGTACTAGGAGATATTGTAGTATTAAAACGAGAGCCTCATCCCATCTACACTGCTCAGCCTGGAGGTCAAATTGTGAAACAATGAGGAGTAACTTACACCAAGCAGACAGTCATGGATGAATCAGATCAAACATGCCCTGTGCCAGGCTCCTGTGGAGGAAGGACCTTGCCCCCCAGTGGGTATTCCATCTAGTTGGAAAGGGCAGACTCCCATGTGGGATGTGAGCAGGGTTGAGATTTTGCTAGCACACACTAAGACAGCCATTGTAGAAACAATGAAACACTCCTGTGCCCCGAGGTACCATGTTGCCCCTCCAAGACCCACATTCCCCCATCTTAATGCTCCAGCTTCCTCCAGGATCCTCCAGAACCTTACTATAACTCAGCAGCTAAAGGGTTAATGCTTGTGCCCATGGGGAAGCTCCAGGGACTCACAGCTCCTAGAACTAGTGTCCTTCAATCAACCTGGGAAACTGCGCCCTTGGAATGCAAATGTGTAAATTCCAGGAGGTCAGGACTTCCCTGTGGACCTCACAGCTCCTACAGAGGGGGCTGGTCCAGAACAGCAGCCCAGTGTCTGCTTATCCAATAAATTAGTGAATGCTGGGGTTATCTGGGGACTCGCCCTGGGGAGGTGTTGAAAGTGGCTCTAAAATGAAGAGATGAGTTGAGCAGGAATTGGGAGGATTCTAGGTAAGACGGTACCTCCAGGTACCCATGAAGTCCCGCTACAGATCTATAGGGGGCAGCAGAGACTAGTGGCAAAAAAAAAAAAAAAAAAAGTTAAAAAAAAGTTCTAGCAAGAGTCAGAATTGAATTCACCTGGTTTGGCTACTTATTAAGTGTATTATCTTGGGCCAAGTGCCCCACCTTCCAAGATTTGTGTTTCCTCTTTGTAAAATGCCTCTCACAGAAGTTGTGAGATTTAATCGGACGGTGTATGTGGGAACGTAACACCGAGGAAGCGGTCGGGAGGCTTTCAGTTCTAAGAGGGCAATAGGTTTGTCTGTTCTGCTCACCGAGTTGTGGCCCAAGGCCTGGGAGCATCCAAAAACCATAATAGACACCATAAATGTTTGCTCAATGAAAAAATAAATAAATAAACAGTGGCAAACTGTTCCCGCTGTGTTAAGTGAACAGGGACCCAATCTGTCTGGATGCCTGCAAAGTCTATGTGAGATAGAGAGGCAGGAAGTAGGATGCTTTCCCAGAACAGGCTAAGGGACTCATTTGGAGCCAATACAGAACCTGGGAAAGAGGGGCCAGTGCATGACCACAGCTCTTTCCCCCGGTAGGTGTCTAGTGGGAATCAGCGGCCCAGAGGTGGACCGTGGTGAGAAATGGGTCGGGAGGGTGGTGGTTAAGGCTAAAGGGTTTACAGATAACTTGCTGGGGTACAGGGTTCTGTTCCACTACCCACTCGCTACATGACCTTGGGTGAGGTCCTGCTTAAAACCTCCAGGTTCTCATCTGTAAAGTGGGGATGATATACCACAAGAGTCCCAGGGTGGGTTCAAGCATTCAGAACACTGTAGGGCAAGTGGCTGGTACATGGGTGTATGCTTCAGAGGGATAGCTGTCAGTATTAGATAGGGATGTCACTTGGAGTTTTCCCGGTCGCTCCAAGCCCAGGCTGATTCCATCTTGTCACTTGACTGGCCTTTACAGTCTCCGTCCCCACCATCCTTCCCCTTAGTTTAGGGTGCACAGATGGGGAAGGTAGCCTACCTGTTCATCACCTGAGGGGGTCTGCGGAGACTGAATCTGGCATGGACCCTCCCAGTGCCCTAGGACAACAGTTCATGAACTAGGGCTCGCAGATTGGAATCTAAAACTGCCAAACAGAGACCTGTATTAGCTAACCGTGGCTGTGCCGTCTGGTGCAGGGGTGTGTGAACCCGTAGGACAAGAGCATGCACAGCAACACCCTGGGGGCTCTGGGAAGGAAGGCCCAGGGAGGGCCTTACCTCTAGGGAGCCTAGTGTTTGTTTATCTTCATAACAGAGCAGAGAGCTAAGCAGGGGAAAGAATCAGCATAACAGCGTCTCTAGATCATCCCACAGCCATATTTTTTTTTTAGTCCTGAATCTTGGAAACAAATTGCTTTTCCGCCAGTGCAGGAGGTTGGAGGGAGTTTACGTGTTCTGCGAGGGAGGAATTAGACAGAAGAATCAACCTCGAACTAACTGAAGTAGGAAAAATTGGTTTAAAGTATTCTACAACTTCAGAGATAAAATATCACAACAGCTTGAAATAAAAACTATAGTTTTTGAAATATTAAGGCTGAAGGTATTATATTTATAGGCTGTTTGGCTAAGGTATGACAACATAACTATTCATTTCAGTCAAAGAGAAATTAAGCCTTTATGTGAGAAAGTGGGATTGGATTCAAAGTCATCAAATATTTTCTAAATTACAAAGTGTGCAAGGTGCTAAGTAGGTCAGATGTGAGACTTTTAAACAATTATTTGATTTTGTTTACCAGCCAACCCTATTAGCTTGTCTCTGAAGAGCAAGATTTGAAATGATTCCTCACCTGACCCCCTAGATTTCCCTCTCAAGTTGGGGTGGGGGGGAATGGGGACCACTTCCTAGATGTTCCAGGGATTTCGACCTGATTTACGACGTTCTCAAGAACAACAAAGAGGAGTATTTCATAGAACTGATAGGTTTGCTGGGAGGGTCTCTCTCCTAGCTCCCTTCTGGGATTCTCCCCTTAGAGGCTGCCCTCCCTGGAAAAGCTCCTACAGACAAGTGTGCGTGGGCCATTTCAACCCAGCAAAAGCCTGGTGTCTCCTGACAGACTTACTTCCTTAAAGCCCCTCACCACCGCCCCAGGCCATCCCCGAGATTTTTCTAACTTCAAGAAGCACTCTGAGAGGCCCCAGCCTTTGCTTCAACAGCTACCCTGTGAGGCCACCCCTCTCAGCCCGCTAATCTCTTTCCCTCTGAGGCCTTTCACAGGATTAAGGAAGTGTTTGGGGAGCAGCCCGGTTGATTCAAGCATCCTCAGGAGCACAGAAATCTGCATAACAGACAAGAGGAAGGAGGTTGTGGAGAATAAAGTCAGTGATACCAGAATTTGCTCTGTTACTATATTGGGCATAAAAATACTTTCAGGGTTTTGACTTTTAAATGATGCAGCCCAGTAGGGGATCACTGAGCACAGGGCAGACTGGCGGGGCGAGTAGAATAATCGTTCAGGAGAATGGTTTTTGAAACTTGAGGTACCCAACTCAATTGGATAATGAAACACTGGCAACTCCACAGGGGATTTTTTTCACCTCTATAAAGAACATTCAATTAAATGCTTTTTCATTTGGACAGGAGGGGTGGAGCTATTTTTTCCCCTCTCTTTTCCACAGAAAGTATCTCCTTGGATCCTGGCCTCATTTTTTTTTTTTTTTCTGCTTTTTATTGCCTGTTTTTACTCCCTCTCGTGATCCACAATGCCTGCACATCCTGCCTTCTCACAGGTTGATGGAAATCCCCCACGTTGCCCTTGGAAATGCTCATTACCGAGGAGAGACACAATGGCTTCACTGGGTGATGCATTGGTGAGGCTTCCCCAGGCTTCCGGTGTCTCCATTTCATGGGCCACTTGCTTAGCTACTTCTGAAATGCCTTTGTGCTATGAAGGCTGCATTTAACTTAGCCATCTGTGAATAACTCCATCAGGGGCAGATTCAAATCCAAAGTCAAGACTGCTTCCTGGCCGGAATGTCATCCTGTCCCACAAGGGCCGGCAAGAGTGATTTCCTGACATGAGTCCGATGCTGTCGTCCCTCCCTTGGGAGCCCTTGGGGCTGTGCCATGCATTACACGTCGACTTTCTTACAAATCAATTAGTGCTTGGCACTTAATAGGCTGAAATGATGTCACACAGCCCGTGTGTAGTCAGGCATTGGGCCATGATTCCAAAATTAATGGTCATTGGGCTAGCAGAGGTATACATTTCATTCTTGGAGCGTGACAAGATAGGAGGAGTATAAGAAATGGACAAAGGGATCCTGAGGAAGGGGTCATGAAGCTCATTCAGTTCTACTCTCCCAGAATAAAGATCTGCGGGTCCCGGGCTTGGTGCTTGGTGCTTGGTACAGTGGCATATAAGACATAGTTTTGTCTCATGGGTCTTACAATCTAGTAGAGGGAGCAGGGGATCGTAACCTGGAGTCAAGGATAGGGAGAGAACTTGTGAATGAATGGTCCTTAGGGAGTGCCAAAACTTCCAGAATTTTCCATAAACTGAATTTGTACTATGAGAGTGTGTCTACATGCTTCACATTTTTCCAGATAATGGATCCATGGCTTTTAGGAGATTCTAAGAGATGTAACACACACACACACACACAGCTACCAAGGGTATGCAGGCCAGCCCTGCTGACGGGGTGTGCCATGGTCCAGGGTAGAGAGGTGGTAGAATCACCTCTTATCTGAGGTTATGAGTAGAAGCAGCCAAGTAGCCGGGGGGAGTTCAGAGTTGTTGGCTCATGTAACAAAACGTGAAACTGAGAAGGAAGAAACATGAGTCCTCACAGCAAGCAGCGGCCACAGAACAGGTACCAGGTGGTCGGAGAGCATGGAGATAAAGGATCAGGAGCCACAGGTCAAACCGTGTAGGTAGTGGGGCAGGATGGGAGGATGGTGGGTAATAAAGACCCAGGGAGGGCCTGAAGGAGACTCGAAACATGTGGAAGAAGGCAGGCTGGAGTTCAAATCCTGCCCCGAGTCTTTGTTAACTTATCTTCGCTTAGCTTCTCCAGCTACAAAGTGCACCTGCCGGTCTACCTCCTCCAAGGGTTATTGAGAGGAACGAATGACAAACTCATACAAGGCACAAAGCTAGTGCTCAGAATAGGACTTTGATTGAATTCTAGGGATGCCCTGAAAGGACTACAATTAGAGTGGACACTTGTGACCATGGTTTGATGCCACTTAAGGGTTCTAAAAATCTGTTCACATTCATCCCTTTTTCCTCTCCATTCTCCCTCCTCCCATGTGGCTCTCGCAGGGTACTGTCTATTATGGAACTAAATTGACTCTTTCCTTGTATTAATCAAAACCTCCACATATGAAATTTCCCCATTTCCCTTTGAGAAGATGATTACTTTTCTGATGGAGGGTTGTTAGGAAGTCTGATGAGACACAAGAATGCTCTGCACTTGGTAGCACCAAGTCCCGTTCACTCTACCCTGTGGGTTCCCGCACCTTGGCGACTCCATCTACATGCAGCTGGCCTCGCCGTGTGTCACTGGATGATTGCAGGTGTCACATGAAGGGGCCATTCCTGAAGGGGCTACACCTTTGCCCCGCGCCAGCCCGGAACACCTTCCACCGTTGGCTACCTGCCTAAGTAAATTAGCTAGTCTTTCTGTCTGTCTGTCTTCCTCCCTCCTCTCCCCCTTAGCTAACTAGCACTCACTTACTGCATTTGGATTTTTTTTTTCATCAAAGAATAGGTTTATTGCTCCAGCAAGATGAGATTTCCCCTATATGATATCCAAAATCTCTATATATTTTGGTCTATTTGCATTTGGATTTTTATTAATATATAGATGATTGCTTATTTTTCTCTTCTCTCCCTGGATATTATGTCACTGAGGCAGGCACTGCATCTTATTTATTTCCATTTCTTCTCAGCACCTGGTTCAGTGTCTCCTATGAAAGGTAATCCATACATAATTGATGAATCAGTTAAGATGAGTCTGGGTCCCCTAATTGATTAATGGCGTGAGTATTCCCTAAACCAGTGGTTGTCAAAGTCCTGTCTGAGAACTCCCATGAGACACCTTCAGCAGGTACATAAAGTCAAGACTATTTTCATGGTCATTCTAAGGTATTATTTGCCTCTTCACTCTCTCTCTCTCACCAGCTTTCTGAGAAGTTCATTGATAGAGTTTCAGATTCCACAACGCAACCAGCATTTAAGAAACTAGTACTTCCAAAGTATCAGAGAAGAGTATCCACCGTTCCCTAACAAGACAATGAAAAATGCTCTTCCCCTTTTCCAACTACGTTTCTCTGTGAGCCAGGATTTTCCTCACTTTCTTCAACCAAAGCAGTATCACAACAAACTGAACGCTTAAAAAGATTTAAGAACCCATTGAGTCCCATTCAGCCATTCAGGAAAGAGAAGAGAACCAGTAAAACAACACTACTCTCCTCACCACCTTTGTTTTATTTTGGAATATGGAGTGCATTTGTACAAAAAAAAAAAAAAAAGTTATTTGTACTAATATTTAATGGGCTTGTCATTATTTTAAAATAGATTAGTTGGTATACATGTTTTTTTTTCAGTTTTAGTTTCAAATATGGTCAGTATCAATAGATAAAATCCACATAAACAAAAGGTTTGAGTCCTCCATTATTTTTAATAGTGTAAAACGGTCTTGAGCCCAAAACAGTTCAGAATCACTCTCCTACATTTTTTTTCATAGAACAGCACAACCCTGTTAAGAAGTTCCTAAGTGTTTTTGTTTATAAAGGGGTGGGGTGGGGCATGTTCTTATTGGTATGGGAAATGCCATGTTAAATACAGTTGAACAGTGAAGTGTTTTTCTTTCTTTCATGCCCTCTCAAATCTTTTATTTTGAAAATGTTCTTTGTAAATATCTAAGGACATGGTATTCGGCTTCTATTATTGTGTTAGCAGATTATTACAAATTAAGCTGCCTTAGGCAACATACATGTATTACCTTGTGGTTCAGGGGCCTTTCAGGGTCTCAGCACGCTGTGAGCCCAGTGTCGGCTGGGGGTGTGGGGGGTGTTTTGATGCTCACCTAGAGAAGGAGCCACTTTCAAACTCCCTCTGTTGGCAGAATTCCTCTTCTCTGGGTTGTAGAGTGAGGCCTCAGTTTCCTTGCTGGCCATTGGTCAGGAGCTGTCCTTTGTGCCCAGGGGTCTTCCCCTCTTTGCACACTCTCTCGCGACACGACAGTACACTTCTTTAAAGCCAGCGTGGGAGAGTCTCCCCAGCCCAGTCTGGAAGACCGCACCTTACATGGCAAAACAGTACTGCAGAAGGGACATCTATCTCCTTTCCCACATTCTCCTGGCCTTCAGAAGCAAGTCACAGATCCTTCCCACACGGCAAAGGGAGGGCTCACGCTGGGTGTGAACGCGGGGGCAGAAATCAGGGGCGCCATGCTGCCTCCTGGAGGTTTGGTCCACGCTGTGCTCTCATGTACTTGACCAAAGGGTTGTTTGTTTTTGTCTGTGAATAAGTAACCCTGTTTGAGAAATGTTGATCTAAAGTATTCGGTGTAACTAGACGTACAACATTTTCCCAGTGTATTGTATCAGGGGTATATGTGTGTGTGTGTGTATATGTGTGTGAAACACCGTTTTAAACTCCCCTGTCTGTAAGTCAGCACCCACCTGGAGCTTCAGGAGCGTCTAGCTGAGGAAGCAAACTTTCATGTCTCAGTGAGCAGTAGTTAAAGAAGGAATATTCTCCTTCGGCGGAGACGAGGCCTGTTCTGAGACAGAGGGTGTCATCCCTTTAAGGCCTCATCATCCCGGTTCTCCCTGGGAGCATGTCCACAATGCCTGTCCACAGGAAGGAGACAACTCTCTGTGCAGACTGGTCAGAACTGGATCTGACATTGGGACCTCATGACTCTCAGAATCAGAAGACTGGCCTAGAGACGGTCTACAACTTTCGGACTGGAAAGACATTGTTTAGACCCGTGGGGTTTGCACTGCAAAACTCTATTTTTCAAATAAAATACTGCACGACGCTCTCTTGATTAGAACAGACAACCAAACAGTGGACTCCTCCGGTAGAAACAGTGTCCTGCCCTCTGGAGCTGCCAGTGGCTCCCCATCGTTCTGAAACCCCAAATGCCCTTTGGAATTATTTCTCTTGCCTGGCGCCCTCATTATAAATTGAGACAAACTGAACTACCTGGGAGGCGAAGTGTCCTGTCAAAGTCTGGACCAAGTCTGGACCATCCGCTGTCAGGAAACCTTCAGGGCAATCCTCAAAGGTGACCCTCCGTCCCCTCACTGGGCACAATGGCCTTTCTGCACACTGTGTATCCTCGGGTGCCACCGAGGAGGCCCCCTTCTCGGGTGCTCACAGTCCCTGTCATTAACTGCCAGCTTCGGGGATCAGATCCAACTCGCTCTTTGCGTAATTAACCAGAGCAGCACTGACACTTGGTGATATCTCTAATTTCTATGAACAACCCAGCAGCAGGAAACCAGAGTGATCAGTGATTGTCTCCGACCCCACAAGACGCCCTGAGGGTGGGGGTGGGATGGGAAATCCTCAAGACACATGGGAAAAGGTGAACGTCGGTGGGAGAGGGGCTTGTCAGGTCGAACCGTACCAACTTGAATCTAGCCTGAGCTGCTTGGCTCTGTGGATGTGACAAGAAACAGTGAAAACAGCAAAGGAAACCTCCTTTGGCAAGTCCAGAAAGGAAACACACGGCTGCCAGCCTGGTAGGTGATTCAGCCTGGAGGCGCACCTCTACCTGTGCCCAAACCCTGCCCGTGTTCTCGCCAACATCCTCCTACAAAAGTTGATCCAGAGGCTTAATGGAGCAAAAGGCATTAAGAGGCCTGCGTGAGAATAACGCCACCAAGCCTTGCTTCTTTAATTGCTGCAAACAGCATCACCTAGGCTCCACATCCCACAATGCACCCTGCTCTCCGTCACGCAGCACTCTAATGCACCCTGTTCTGAAGAGCCTGGCAGGAGAGGAAGACATTAACTGCGCGATCTGCTGGCTTCTGCCAAATTCACAAACGCTGGCAGCTAAGCCTATAGATAGAATGAGGGGTAATTTCATGCAAATGCTCTGTGCTATTCCCTGAGCTCCAAGATTAGAGATGTCAGAAAATGTAAGTGCTCCTCTGGTTAATAACACAAAGAACTAATTCAGCATGATTCCCTAAGCTGGGAGTTAAAAAGCAGCGATTGTGAACTTACGGAGGGATGGTCCCCCTAGGGTGACGCTGGAGAGGGCCAGGACGGTGCAGAGCCAGGGTACCTAATGGGGTAACAGAGCCATCTCATGAGGGTTGCTCTGAACCACCTTAAGGTGGTGTCCAGAGGTTCACATGGCTCTCGGGGCTTGGCCACCTTCTCAGTACCTGCTACAAGACTGGGCAGATATCCTAGGTAGTAATGAGTCTATGCTGCTGCTTGGAGAAGGCCATTCCAGACCAAGCCAAGGCTGCAGGCTTTGGGAACAAGATCTGGGAGACATGTGCAAAGGTCATCTTCACTTTATTTCTTCCCTTTCCGAAAGACACACTTGGTTCGTGGATGCATCCCTCCTCATTTCTTAGGTACACATTTCTCCATTTTTATATGCCAAATGTTATTTGGTCATAGTCTCCATAGGACATGGCTTATTATTTAAACAGGGCATTTCTTGGAGATGATTTTTACATCTTGCAAATGGTATGTAACAGCGGAAAATTTCAGGGGAAAACAGATGACACCATTCTCCTGTTGCCTGCACCGTAGGTGTAGCACAGGGACTACATGTCAGGCTTTGGATTTTCAGCTTTTAATTTTCACATCGGCCTGAAATATCTATGATGGTTTTTGAGAAGAAGGATGCACACCTCCTTCCTCTATCTCCCTCCACACAGTCACACAGTTAGGAATACATCTGATTCCTAACTTTTCTAAAAGAAAGAAAAGAAAACCAATTCATTGGATATCAGATTTCTAGAATAGAATGCAAGATTGTAGACAAACACATCTCAAGCCAGACCGTGTATGTTAATAAATCAGGAGCGTGCTTAATTGATCATTTCTCAGAGGCTGACTTAGGATTGGGTCCTGCTTTCCCTCACTGGCTGTGAGACCCTGTGGAAGGCCCTTTATTTCTCTGGGTCACATATTTCTCTAATCAATCTAGGATAAAAATATTTCTTACTTCTTAGGCTAATGTTAATGAGGATTAAGTAAGGCTACGCACATGGCTAGCCTATAATAAATGATCAGTAAGTAGCACCTTTCATTGACTTATGTAATTAAAGCCCAAAGCAGTTTTTTGGCTCATAGCAAGTACTTGGAGTTTCTCTATCATCATCAGGTATCTGCCCACACACAGCACCCCTCTGCAATGGCAATTTCTTCCAAATTATATAACAAGTCAAATGGAACCTGTTTTCTGTTTACCCCCTAGGACATATGTTCTGCTTTTTATTTTTTGTTTTTGTTTTTGACAGTGTACCATACACTAGTAAATTGGCCATACCCAGCTATATAAATGGGCAAGGCAAAGAAGTCAAATCAATTATTTAAAAAGTTTAGAGACTCAGTTTCCAGAAGAAGTCCACGGCAGTTACCTTATCCGGCCCAAGACCAGCCCCATTGGAGAACGGTCTTTCGTAACAAGACCATGGGTTTGTTTTGTCATATGAGATAAAGGAGCTCTTTACAAGTGAGTTGTACTTTATTTTATGGAGTTATCTACTCCTAGTAAGTAGAGCCATGACTCACTGGAAATTATGAATCCTCGTATGTTCATACCTCCGTTGATTTACAAGTCTTTGAGGCCACACACAAGTGAGCGATGTTTTACTGCTAAGTATTCATGACTCTTGTCCAACTACCCTTGAAAATAACAGTTTTCTGATTTGGAGGAGCACAGATACATTGCAAGCAAGCCCTCTTGTATAGATGTTTCCAGAAATGAGTTTACACATCTTCAAGAAGATAGTGTCAATTCTGTCCCACACATTATCCTGAAATACTGATGATGGTTTTTTAAATACATAAAGAACACACACTCCTCCCAGCATCCCCCTTCATACAACCCCGAGAATATGACTGATTCTTAACTTTTCTGAAAGAAAAGAAAGAAATCATCATAAATTAGGAATCCATGGGTGGCTTTACTGATTATCAAATTTCTAGAATAGAATGCAAGATTATAGACAGATGAATCTTGAGCCAGATGGTATATGTTATTAAAATCAAGAGCATGATTAATTAGTCATTTACTTGGAGTGATTTATCTTGTGCCTCTCTCCACTGGCATTGGAATTACCTGCTGTGGACGTCAGGTGTACCACTCTGTTACGAATACTAATCAAAGTCCATACAAGTGCAAATTGAGGATGAATTTGAGCTCCACCAAACATCCATTTTAAAGAGCTTTTATTAAGTAGGCCTAAAGTCAGGAAGCCCATAAAGGTACAGAGGAAAGGGAAAGACCAGTAACGGTGAGTTGCCTCCCTCTCAGATGAGCCAAGTGCCAGCCCGGCCCTGCATACCTGGGACCGCGAGGCTGCCTTCCCGGTGCATGTCTAAATGGGACAGTCCCATCTTTTCTCCTTCCCCACATACTTCTCCAGCCCATCCCGTTCTCTCCATTTCAACTGCCAGTCCCAAAGTCAAGCACTGCTCTCTCTCTCCTGAAAGATCGCAACAGCTTCCTCAGTCGGGTGCCGTTAAGTAGAAGAGACTTGTGAGAAGTGTAGCTGACTGTTCAACACTCTTCTCGAAACCCTTCAGTGGCTCCCAGTGCTGTGAGAAAGAAGCCCTTACTCTTGGCTTAGCCGGTAGAGACTGTTCAATCCCACCCCCACCTACCGCTCCTGCTTCATTTCAAGCTTCTCACTGGCTTCTTCAATGGGGTGATGGCACTCAAACTTTCTTTCTGTCCCAGGACTTCTTACCTGTTGGCCACTCTTTCGAACGTGCCCTTCTGCAGTGCCCCTGCCTGGCTAATTCTGTCTCCCTGTCTCTCGCTTCAGTGGCACTTCTTCCCAGACACCTCCCTTGCTGCCCCTTACCTCCCTCTGGAGATGGTGACCAGCCCTGCAGTTTTCCCTTAGAGCCCTAATGACAATCAGAATTGTCATTAATTATTTTTATAATTAGCCGTCAGCACTATCTTCTTCCTTCCCTAGACTCTAACCACATGTGGGCTGTATAAGGATACAGCTCTGAGCACAATGCAGGGCACAGAGCAGGCCCTCAGTAAGTGAGGGGGTCGAACAACAATGATGAAAACTGTGGGCCGGGGGTGGTGAGGGACTACGAACTTCCAAATCAGTGCCCCTTTCCTCCTGGGCTCACAGCTGGACTACATTTCCCAATCTCCCTTGCAGGTAGGTGGTCATGTGACTGGGTGGGTGTCCTACCTGCCACTCCTAGGTGCAGCCCTTCAAAGCCTCCCTGAGAACTTCCTGATATTTCTGTGTTCTGGCTGATTGGGATGTCGATGTCTAGGGTCACCTTGAAGGCCATGTGTTGAAACTGGCAGAGCCACCCATTGGCCTGGGTTACTAAAAGACTTCATGGAACAAATGTCTTCAATTGCTGGTCCAGAACTCTTGTAGGAGCAGGACATAAATTCTGCGCTGTTAAACCAATGACATTTCAGGGGCAATGTGCAACTTAGCCCACCTAAATTAGTACATTAGGATGCTAATACATAGGATTCTAGGCCTTGGAAAGGAGTTTAAAAAAAAAGAGTGTTCCTGACACAAACATACACACTCACACCTCTAATGAACACGTAATTAGATCTTTGGAGGTAGAAGAAAAAAACTGAATCCGACAAAGTATCATATTATGGAAAAATTAGTGTTTAAATTTTTTTCAATTTATCTCCATGTATTTCTTTCCTCCGACTGACTCTATCTCTAATAACTACGAGAACAGTCTGATTCCTGGTGTTTCTTTATGAAAGAGCCACCACAGCCTCCTACACATCTCCCCATTCTGACATGCTGTCCTAGTCCTTCCAGTTAAGGCCCTGGGTGTGGATGAGCCCTCACAGTTAGGAGGGGAGGCCTTCCCAACGCCAGAGAAAGTCGCGATGTCTTCTTGCTGAAATTAGAAGCTCATCTTGCAAGCCATTCCACTCAGTTCAATGTAGGACTTACTTTCGCCCCAGAACGGTTCAGGGAGAGGAAGAATCACTGGGCAGATTGTTTCAAACAAATAGAAAGTTCTTCTCCATGTCCCTAGGGTTCTGTCAAGTAATCTAAGGGCTGAGGCCCCGTCTCCTACAGGTTACCTCTCTCTGCCCTCACGGCCCAGTGGCTAACTCCAGCTGAGCGGAAGACAGGCTCACGCAGCTTGGCAAGCCTCTGCAGAGCGAGTTAATCTAGCTGAGTTAATGGCGATGCGGTCACTTACCACCAACACAGAGAGCCTCATCAGTCAGCCGGTTGGAACTCTGGGGCCCAGGAGCCTGGCCCTCCCTGCCTAGCCTTCCTCTGGCTTCGGAAACCTCTGTACTTATCAGGAGCACCTGCTCACAGAGTTGTGAAGCCTTTGGCCCTAAAAGGGAGGAACCGAGCACTTTCTGGCTCTGAGTATGGATCTCCCGTGGTCCTGGAAGCCTGTTTCTTCCACAGGAAATGTCCCTGAGTGCCAACCCTGCAATAATGGAAAGGAACATTTTCTCACATTGAGCCACACCTGTTGTCAACAAGCATTTGCTTCCAATCTATTTAAGCTCCTTGGGGGAAGGAGACTGTGTGGGTCTCAGGCGTTTTTTTGGCAATGCTGGGCCCACAGCACCTGGGAAAGCTTCACAAAGTCTGTGCTATTGTTGAAGAAGTGGGGTTGCTCCTGGTAACAGCCGCTGTGTCTCAGTAGAGACCCGAGACTTCTGGGAAAGTCACAAAAGCCTCACCTGGGCCCCTGTGTGGAGCTGAGCGCTAGCCCCTTGGAGCTGAAAAGCAGCGCATGCCTGTTACCGTCCCTGCAACTCACCAGGTGTGGGAGCAAAGCAGAGTGAAGACCAGCTTCTGGCTTGTGATCGGGGCTGGAGCTGCTTCTGTTGTTGGTACTGGTTTGGTTTTGGTCAAAGATGTCACTAGGAAGAGTTACGTGAAGGCCTGTATTGATGGACCGCAAGTAACCTAAGACATCCTTAACCACCTACAGTTCATGTGCTCCTCTGTTCTGACTTGTTTTTATCTATAAACCCATTTGTTTATTCTTTTCTCCTTTCCTTCCTTCAGAACCAGAGGCCCAGCCCATATCCTAGTTCTTTTGATCTGCTCCCTGAGACCCAACTTCGGTTCTTGTCATCTACCTGACGCCTTAATAACCCCATTCCTTCTGCCCCTCGGTGGGGCTCTGCCCCGGAATATAGATATTCTACTCAGCAAAGCGACACTCTTGGAGAGAACCGAGAGCTAAGCCTTCATCCGCTGCTTAATTCCCTGTTGTCATATGGCCCGCTCCCAGAGGTTATACCCATATTTTCCATGCGTAGCTTCAGGCTCCACGTGTGCCCAACATTCTCTGAATCATTCAGACACAGTAAGCCAGTCCTTCTTGAGAATTCCCTCGGCAACATGGCACAGTTCTCAACATGGCACAGGAATCAGCCCTCTGCTGTGTGATTATGGGTTTATTTATGACCCCTATACAAGATCGTAAGTTCCTTAAGGCTAGAGATGTGTCTTATGCCTTTATTACCAATGCCCAGAGGCTTGATCAATGCCAGCCAAAGGGTTTTTAAAGGATGGACAGTTGTATAGATGATGAGTATATTGATGGATGAGAGGGTCGATGAGCCGGTGAATGCGTGAGAGGAGGAATGTATTAATGGATGTATAGGTGAATAAAGAGGAGGGTAGATGGTTGGACAGATGGATAGGGACAGAAAGATGAGCAGATATGCAGATGAATGGATGGGTGGTTGGGTGAGTAAGTGGGTGGTTGGGTGAGTCTGTGGTTAAGTGGATGGGTAGATGATGGGTTAATCAGCGGGTGTACAGATGCATGAACAGAGGATAAATGACGATTCATCCTCATCAATACAGACACATCAATATAGACAATATAGACACTTCTATATTGATGAATAAATGCTTGATGAGTGAGGGTAAGGGAATGGTGGCTGGGTGAGTGGACAGCTACATGAATGAGTAAAGAATGACCTCAACCATCCACATGTCAATGTTCACTTCAACAGTAGAGCTTACTTCCAGTAAGACGATCTCCAACTGTTAAACTTTTGAATAAACTCAGAAAACCAGAACTGCCAGCAGTTGAAAAAGTCGGCAGGACCCTCATGGCTTGCAGGCCCTGGAGCTGAAGGAACACGCGGCACGCTAGAATTTCAGGCTATTGGCCAAGAGATGAAATGTTTCCCTGTGGCAACCAACAGCATTGCTCTGACAATAGTCAACTCTGCTTCATTATCTTTTTTATTTTTTTCAGTATTTCAAGATTCATTGTTCACATGCCACACCCAGTGCTCCACGTGATACGTGCCCTCCTTAATACCCACCACCGGGCTTCATTATTTTTAAGAAATCATCTGCATATTAAAATCACCCCTTTTATTCTTCAGAAATGATACCTCACGTGAACCTAGACGCAAGCTATAGAAGATGCACCTGAAAGAGAAATGGACACCGGGGGAAATTAGGGAACAAGCCCAGAACTGCCCACCTTCCCAGGCAATCCCTGAGAAAGAGTCCCTTCCGATAAGCAAGAAAAGAGAACGACTCCCCCAAACGTGACCTTGTTTCAAAGCCACAAGGCCTTCCTCACGCCAGTCTGCGGTGAGTCGGGGACTCTGTGTAGAGAATGTGTAGTGTTCGGCTACCGCCACATGCAGAACAAAGCGTCCCCCCGTTCCTGCACGCCGGGTTATCGTGCTTTTCTTTACTGCTACTGTGCCAGGGAGGGCCTTTGCTTCCTCCAAGATAACAATAGAACAATGAACCAGTCTGAGAGAGAAAAAGCTGTCACTTTGGATAAAATGAGTCTGTTTTATTTTTTTTTTATTTAAAAAAATAGGAAGCTAATCATGCCGATTGTAATTTTAGTAAGTTATTTATAATGTGAGTTCATTAAGGCATGAGTTTTCCCTTGGGCTGAACTAATGACCACTATTAGGTATGCTCCCCCATTTTAAACAATCAAAATATTCAATGAAATAAGATGAAAATTATAGATAGTGATAATTACAAAATGTCAGCCTCACCTGGAATCGATTTACTAATATGTCAGCTTGGGTACGGAGGAGAAGAGTCATTTTAGAATGTGCAGAAGGCACGTTGCATGGGCTGCTGTCATTTATCCTTTGGGGATTGTCACGACTGAATATTTATATGCCTTGCTCCCCTGCCGTTGTTTCTAGCCTGCTGGCTACACCCTTTAGCAGAGAGCAAGGGAAGGACTGGCAAGGAGAGAAAGCTCCCCCACCTCCTTCAATCCCCAGGTCCTTTACTAAATTTTTGCACAGAAGTAGACAGAGCTGTTATAAGCACTAGGGGTCTATATCTGTGGTTTTCCTCTTAAATATATAGTATTGACCCCCCGCCCAGCCCCACTTCCTGCACACGAACAGGAGCGGGGTTCTTCGTAATTAGATGTATTACAAACGCCGGGGCTTGGTTTTAAGTCAAGGCTTCAGCTGTGCTTGTTTTGTTTCGGTAAATCACATGTGTACCTGAAATCATGAGCAAAATGAATTTGCTCTTGGCACAGAAGGGCAGAGACCCCATCCCCTGAAGTGCACCTGTCAGGGAAAGGTGCCGTTAACGCGCCGCTCGGGCACAGATGTGTGCGGCTCCTCGGGGGATGAGCAGTTCGCTGAGGCTGTCAAAGTTACCCGTGCGTTGAGACAGGATAAGAACCGCGAGCTTCCTCTTTCCCTTTCCTACGGTTGCCTCCCCCACCGATATCCTCCTGCCGCCATCTGCCATGCGAAAGATAGCCGAGGGTATAAACATGGCTCACACTGACACACACTCGGACGCTGCCCTCCCCGGGTTCAACGACTACGGGCCATTTGGCTGTGGCGGGAGAGAGGGCCTGGGCGAACTTCCCAAGTGGAGCCGGTCGGGTGCAGGTCAGTTTTGAGGTTGGTTTAGATCTGTGTTTCCACTTCTTTCCTGCTCTGTCTTCCGCCCCCCTGCCCTGCCCCTTGGGGCCACTGATGGCGCTTCCAGGCCCACTCCCGATTTCTCTCTTCTGCGAGGTCCATGCCAGATGCCTCTGTCCCAAAGGAGTAAGAAACCCTCCTACCGGACACCAGGGAATGGCCCCTGCCGTGCCAGCAGCCCCGTGTGCCCGGGGCCGTTGGGCTCTGTACGGGAATCCTGGAGCAGCCTCGGCTCTGTTCTGGGTGCACAGCTCCGGGAAGCAGCGCGCACAGTGCTGGAGAACATGGGATCTGACGCCAACATGCTGCCTACCTACTGGGCGACTGTGAGCAAGTTCCCCGTGTCTCTGTGACTTGGTTTCCTCAGCGACAGAATTGGGGAAATTATATCGGCTTCCTATAGATTAAATACGCCCAGTGCATATTTAAATATTTAAATATGCCCAGAATGGAAGTGAGCACACAGTAAGTGCTTTTCTACATATTTATTAGAGTAAAAAATAATTTCTAATAAATCGGTTACTCAAGCCTCCGTGTTTGATGACTCAGGCTCCACACTTCAGGGTTCCTTTTCATCTCTGTCCCGGAGACCAGCAGCTTTCTTTGGACTAGGATCTCAGTCTTTCTGTCCGAGGTCGACTAATGTACCCAGCGATCATCAGAGCTAATTCCTGATCACGGTCTTTCCTCAGGCCTGTACCCGTATTTAAAAGTACCACAGCACTGAAGACCAAGGAGGCTTCAGTTCCTGCAGCTCAGACCACCTGGCCAATCTAAACCCACTCTTGAAATAATTAAAGGAGGTGGTAGTCTTTGCCACGTCCTTGGTTTGGAAATGATTGAATATAGGTTTCTATTACCTTGTATGCCTAAAGCACAAAGCTGTTATAAATAATGAGGGCTCTGGAGAGGTCTGAGTTAAAACTTATTAGTTCTTAAAAGGAGATGCATGAAATAATAAATAATAAATAATAAGTAAGGAAGGGGATCCTTCTCTGCCAACCATATCTAATAAAAACTTGCTGGTGCGGGGACCTGGGTGGCTAATGGGTTAAAGCCTCTGCCTTCAGCTCAGGTCATGATCCCAGGGTTCTGGGATCAAGCTCCACATCAGGCTCTCTGCTCAGTGGGGATCCTGCTTCCCCCTCCCTCTCTCTGCCTGCCTCTCTGCCTACTTGTGATCTCTGTCTGTCAAATAAATAAATGAAACCTTAAAAAAAAAAATACTTCCTGGTGATAATCTCTTGGAAAGAAGGCAGAATGTGTGTGTGTGCATGTGTGTGTGCGTGGGTGTGCGTGAGAGAGAGAGAGAGAGAGATAGAGAGAGGGAGAGAGACCAAAGGCCATTTCCAAAGAGGAGCTACAACAAGGTCTTGGGCAAAGTCTGCGTCATGAATGAACATAAAGCCTTCTATTCCAGCAAGACTGCTTCAAAGGCCAATACTTACTTGTGCAGAAAAGACATGGCAGCAACATGGAAACACACCCAACCCCCAAAACTTAGCAGTAAGGTTGGCTTCAGCATCATGGATCGAACAGGTGGACGCAAAGTTATTTACAGAGACAACATTTCTCGACCAGCTAAACCTGATGGCTGTGCTAGGTTTTCGAGACTGAGGTGCCTTTATCTTATCAAGGGTACGTAGACAGTTACAGGGATACATCGTTCCTCAAGACATGCAAGATATGCTAGAGAGACAGTGTAAGTAATTTGAAGCACTATTTTGCACCAAAGTAATCATGGATATTGTGGTGGCGCCGCCTGGCTCTCGGGGGTCTCTGCCTCCCTTGTAGGTACGCCCTTGGGTAACTTCCCCTCTTGAGTGTGCAGAGAACCTAGTCACTTGTTTCTAATGAATAGAATGTGGCAAAAGTGGCAGGTTACCTCCTCCGCGATTAAGTTACCAAAGACTGTGACTTCCCTCTTGTTGGCATTTTGGCTCCCTCATCCTTTTCACTTGTTTGCTCTGAAGAAACACACTGCCATGTTGGGAGCTGCCACATGGAGAAGCCCATATGGGAAGGAACTGGGCTTCCTCCGGCCGACAGCCAGCACAGGCGTAAGGTCCGCAGTGCAATAGCTTTCGGGGATGGAATCCTACCAATAACCCCAGGAGTGAGCTTGGAAGTGAACTCAGCCCCGCTAGAGGCTTCAGATGACTGTAGCCCCAGCCCACACCGTAACAGCAGCCTGCATGACAGCCAGGACACCCGCTAAGGCTAGCCCACATTCCTGACCCACAGAAACCGTGCAGTAATAAATGCGATTGTGTGATGCAGCCACTGGTAACTAGTGCAGGCTTATTTGGACTGGGGCTTCAGCTCACGCACACACAAGGCCCCCGAATTGCACGCTTTAGGAGGGGCTCCGCACAGAGAATGCTGTGGAGATACATGGCATTAGAGCCCTGCCACCAGATGGTGGCATCTCCTCTTTGAATCTTTTTCATCTTCTTGAGCTAGCTCTCTGACCTGACCTCCTGGATCATCAGTTTCCTATTCTGTAAAGTGGGTATAAAAATCTTGGTACCGTCGTTGTCCTAGGAGAGGTGAACCACGGGTGTCTGAAAGCACAATATCTGGCATACAAGAGCTTTGGTTCTGGGCAAAGTGTTAGGACTCCTAGGTCTCTGTCTTTACTCCAGCTAGAAGTAGAACCTTCCGTCTCTTTTCTGTTAGAGGAAGGGAGGAACAAAGTCACCTCAAACCAGCTTGCTTTCCCAAGGCCATGTCCCTCTGGTGTTTGATTATATCATTAAGTACCAAGTGTTTAGTTTGGAAAGAAAACCAACCACATAGTCAACACCTCTAGGTATAATGAAAACAGGACACACACACAGAGCATGGATTTAACCTTCTCATTCAGCTAAAGCCTGTGTTCCCCAAACCAAATAGATTCTTATTTGAAAAGAAGGTTCCTATTTGCAGGTTGTTTGCATATTATTAAATTTGTCACTATGCCCATCTGGTCCCTCTGTGTGTCCCCATCGGCTACAGTAATGTCTACAGATTCAGAGACTTCCACTAAGCATGGCTGCTTATTAAAAATAATAAAGGGCTCCTGCCAATCGAGCACCAACTCTCTGCTGGGCATTCTGCATGCCGATTTTGGTATTTTTGCAAACACACGTGACTTAAATAGTGCCCTTTGCTACTGCTCCCTTCACATCTCCATCCATTCATGAAGAAATCCATCAGCATGTGCCCCAAACAGAGGCTAGCCTAGGAACAGGACTAAGGATTTTTCTCCCAACATGGCACCCACGCAAAGAATAAAGGTTCTAGTGTTGCAAGGGTCAACTCTGTGTCTGGCCCTGTCCTGAGAGTTTTCTGCAGGGGGTCTCAGGGAGGCTGTGAAGCGTGTGAGTTAAAGCACTGGGTGAGGGCCAAGCTGTCTGGGTTTTAATGCTTCTTCCACTATTTACTTCGTAGAGAACCTCAGACATTTTACTTGACCTCTCTGTGGCTCAGTTTCTTCAGCTGTGAGCTGGGGTGAATAGAGTACCATCTCAGGACATTGATTTAAAAATCGAATAAATCAGGGACGCCTGGGTGGCTCAGTTGGTTGGCTGGCTGTCTTTGGATCAGGTCATGATCCCAGTATCCTGGAATTGAGTCCCACATCGGGCTCCTTGCTCAATAGGGAGCCTGCTTCTCCCTCTGCCTCTGCCTGCCGCTCTGTCTGCCTGTTCTCACTCTCTCTGAAAAATAAATAAATAAATAAATAAATAAAAACTTAAAAAAAAAAAAAGATCAATAAGTCAATAGATTTCAAATACTTATCTTACCAAGGAATCAACAAATGTTATCAGTTTAACCTTTGATATACAGCCTATGGGGTAGATGGGATTCCACAACCATTTTACTGATGAGAAAAGGGAGGGAAAGCCAAGTCCTTGCCCAAGCTCACAGAGCTGGTAGGTGACAGAGTGGAGCGCCCACCCCCACAGGACTGAGTCCATGTTGGACTGGTAGCTGTGACTACCGGAACTACTGCCTTAGGAGGCCCTGCTGATTCTCTTGTAGATACTGGTGATGACAACAGTGACCACGAAGTGGCCATTTCCTGTGTGCCAGGTACCATCCTAAGAGCTTCCCATGCATCTGTCCCGTTCACTCTCCATGACACGTATATGCAGTAGGTGTAAATGTCACCATGTTACGCAGAAACTTCAAGCAATGCACTCAAAGCCACATGTGGTAGAGACTCCTAACGCTCATCATGCCCTGTCCTGCTCTTCTTGCAGGCACATGGGAGGAGGAGGAAGAGTCCTCGGGCCATGAGGCAAGGCCGTTGGCTCATTCTTGCGCAAGCGCTACAGGCAGAAGTGACCTGATTCTTTTCTGAGTCAAAGCCTTCCCCTGCGGAGACTCTCCAATGCTCTCTCCCCAGCTGTCCCAATCTTAGCAGCATATTCGGTAAAGGAAGGGCCGGCAGCCCAGGCAGCCTCACTTGCTCCAGTTTTCACCAGGGAGAGCGAAACCTGTGGGTCCGGGAGGGGAGCTGTGCTTGTGTGGGATTTGGCTAACTTCCCCTACCCTGGCTGCCGTAGCTGCTGCATGGCATTTCCAGGGTTCAAACCCTGGAAAAGGAGAAGAGTGGTAACTTTAAAACAGGGTGTGGGTGAGCATTAAGTTATATCAGATAAAATCTACATGGAAAGGCATAACACAGAGCTGAGCACATGGTAAACGCTAAGTAAAAGTTTACTGAACAAAAGAAGAGGATTCTTTTTCTGAAGGTCAAGATTAAAACCTTCTCAAGAAGACACAGCAAGAGCTGACAGCATGTTGTGCTCACGCTGCGCCAAGCCTATTTCCAAGGGCCCTGCGCATACGGACCTACTCGTTTCTTACAACAACCTGTGAGAAAAGTACCGTGAGTGTCCACAGTTTGTAGATGGGAAAACCAAGGCATAGCACAATTAAGGAACAGAACTGAAGTCATAAAGCTGTAAAGGGAAAATCTGGGTCTCAAACCAAAGCGTGTGGCCACAGAACCTACATTCTCGACCTTGGGTCAGGGAAGCGGATTTTTTTTTTTTTTTTTTTTAAAGAAAACTCCATCAAGTAACTAGTTAGGTGTAAAGAAAATAATAATAATAATAACAATAATAACAAAGATAATATTGGCACCATAAGAAAGATCTTTCAATTTGTTTCAGTGAAGTTACTTCATCATGGTAAGTGAATATACATGTAAATATCCATGCACAGAAGAAAACAAAACATGCATTGGAGATTGGTGACCCTTGAAGGCAACCCCAGACTTTTATGGGATAAAACATAAATAACGGGCACATGGGTGGCTCAGCTGGTTCAGTGTCTGACTCTTGATCTCACCTCAGGGCTCAATCTCCGCATTGTGAGTTCAAGCCCTGCACTGGGCCCCATGCTGGTCATGTCATGGAGCCTCCTTATACATACACACACACACACAAACACACACACACGCTCTAAAAGTACCCAAACACAAAGTTGGGATGTACTAACGTTCAAAGGAAACTTCCAGATATATCTCCACTATGTCACAGGGACAAATCCATCACTTCCCCCCCCCTGCAGACTATTTATGTCAAGGGATCCCTGGGATCCTAGAAAGGCAGAGCATGGCAGGAATAAAGTCAGAGTGGCAGGCAGCCTTCCAGACCCTTCCACACATCCTTGCCGTTAACCACGACATCAATCTAGGAATGGGCAAACCAGAGAAAGGAAAGGAGGAACTTTCACAAAGTAGCAGCTCTCAAGGCAAAGGAAACCACAGAGAGTAAGAGGGACATTTCTCTCGGCCACCGCAGGAGAATTCAGACCGCCTGACCGTAAATGTTTCTCCTGGCTCAGCCCACCTCCGGGCTTTCTCTGCCTTTCCAGCCTCCGTATCTTCTGCCTCAGGTCCCAGCCCTGAGCTGATCTGAGACAGGAAAGGAGCACATACCGAGTTCCATCACGCGCTGGCACTGGATGTCATCCTTCCCACACTAAAAGGCCCCACCACTAATTCTGGGCTTGCGTGCACCCTCTACATTTCCTTTTCCGACAATCAGACCACATAAGAGTGGGGCATTCCTGCATCCCGTGGACCACATTTTCATCTTCTGCCCCTGTGATGCAGGCTCGGTCCCTGGGAAGTAAACCAGAGAGGTGTTCTGGCTTCATTATGAAAAGCTTTGGCTTCAGGGACGCTGGCGTGGCTCAGTTGGTCAGGCATCTGACTCTTGAGTTCGGCTCAGGTCACGATCTCCATGTCGTGAGATTGAGACCAGCCTTGAGCCTACTGAAAATTCTCTCTCTGGGGGCACCTGGGTGACTCAGTTGGTGAAGCATCTGCCTTTGGCTCAGGTGATGATCCCCTGATCATCAGGGAGCCTGCTTCTCCCTCTCCCTCTGTCTGCCACTCCCCCTGCTTGTGTCCGCTCTCTCTCTGGGTCAAATAAATAAATAAAATCCTTAAAAAAAATTCCCTCTCACCCTCCCTCTCCCACAGCCCCATTTCCCCTAAGGGGAAAAAAAAAAAAAAAAGCTTTGCCTTTGGGATCTGTCTTAAAGTGTTCAAAGCTCAGCTCTTCCCCTATGATGTTGGACAAGTTACTGCTCTAAACGACTTTCATCGCCTGTAAAAAAGGGTTGACGAGGGGCTCCTGGGTGGCTCAGTGGATTAAGCCACTGCCTTCAGCTCAGGTCATGATCTCAGGGTCCTGGGATCGAGCCCCACATCTGCCTCATCCCTGCTGAGCAGAGAGCCTGCTTCCCCTTCTCTCTCTGCCTCTCTGCCTACTTGTGATCTCTCTGTCAAATAAATAAATAAAATCTTAAAAAAAAAAGGTTGACAAAGATGATGATGGCAACTCCAGAGATGACGGTGATGACATCACCTACCTCCGCGGGTGGCAGGGGAGGAGAGTGGCCGCGGTAAAGCGTCTGGCTCAGTGACCGGCCCTGTAGATGCTGCAGTTTGTTTAGGTGTCACCTCCGCTCTAGCTAGTTTTCTGTCCCGCACTTCTACCCGGGCTACCTCCAGCTCCAGAAACGCTGTCCTGAGACCCTGCAGGTTGGGCTCTTTGTCATCAGAAGCCCCTGTCCAGCCTGCACGGGGCCAGCTGGAGCGGGCACGTGTCATTTGTAGAGATGAACGCTGCAGCAGACACAGTCGCCGCCCCGTCCACATCCCACAGATCGCCCTGCCATTCTACTGCACACCCACTCCCAGTGAGTTGCCGCCCTGACAGCCAGCGCTCGCAGTGGCATCCTGGCAAATGTTCAACCACCACTATGGAGACGGGAGAGCCTCACTCTGTACCGCGAGCCGATTTCCGTAGTGTAACTACTCCCACCGTGGCTGATTTCAGACTATCGGTGTGAGGTTAACTAGCTCACAAAATTCCTAACAACTTAACACCCAAACCCCACGAGCCATCACAAGCAGTGCCTGTATGCTGTAGGCATTTTTGTCTGTCTCTTAGAAAGGCTGCATCTTCACTGCCTGGATCTGCCTTGCCTGGACCCAAGGAGGACAGGAAGTGTCTGGGCATTGAGGCCGCTGTTCACGCCCATCCTAGGAGCCCTTAACCAAGGACGGATGGGTGTAGAGGTATAAATCCTCAAAATCCCTCACCAACGAGTGTGACGCATGATATCTCCAGTGTCCCTGGGAATTCGTTCGAATTATCTGTGTGGCACTCCGCTTGACACCGTGACTTCGCTCACCTTCCTCCCTCCCCAGTCGTATTTCCCCACTTCCTGGTAGTGTTTCCTGAGGACCTTTCGAATATGTCACTTTCACATAACTCCTCATCCCAGAGTCTGCTTCTAGGAACCAAACTACGGACAGTACTTAAGAGCTTACACTCTAAAGCTCTGAGTTCAGATCATGACTCTGATACAAGCTGTGTGACTTTGGGACAGTTACTTAAACTTCCTGAGTCTATATTTCTTCATCTATCAATGGGCCCAAGAAGTCCCTCCTGACAGAATTGTTTGTTGGGAGAATGAAAACATAAATCGCCTAAGGGGCTTAGTGCAGTCAGCTCATGACGTATCTTCCATATATGCTGCTGTTATTAAAGAGAACGTCTGAACCGGCCTCCAGGTCAGAGAGTCACTTGGAATCGTGGACGGCTGAGCCCTCCCACCAAGTAGGGCTGTGTGATGTCCTGAGCCGTACCTAAGCTTGCACTGATGTTGGCAATCAATGTTTAGGCTCCTCGGCTCTCCTTTCCTGAATCAGGCCACCCTCCATCTTTCTCCGCTGCAGAGGGAATGGGGCTCCTGGAGGGGCTCCGGTCCCCTTGACCAGCTCTGGGATCTAGAAACCCCAGCAGGCCTTGCTTCTGACTCCCCCCAAACCTGAACAGCCAGACAAGGCTCAATGGAAGGCAGCAAGCAATTAGGACACCCAGAAGGGATGCAGCCAGCCCCTTTGTTCATGATCCAATCAACGTCTTTGTCCCACTGTCTCCAATTTCTTGTGCCTGAAAATAGCAGATGTCTGCCCAGGAAAGGTGAAGTGAGCACTCATAAAGTCGAGAGGCAGAATGGACTAGTAACATCCCTTCCCAAAAGCTACCAGGTAACTTCTATGCAAACTCTTGGACATACATATCACATCAGGGTCAATGGCACCAATTTTAGACATCTTTTTAAAGTAAAGAATCCTAAACGTGGAAAAGCTCTATATGTAAGGATAGTTTACCCTGTTTAGCCTGTTGCTTTGTATATAATTGATACATAATACATTTTAATTAATTAATGAGTTAAGGTATTATTTTATCATTGTAAAAAAGTGGAAAGCACCCTGCTCTCAATAGTTAAACACAAAACAATAAATGTTATGAAACTGACTTCTGATTAAAAAATGGCTATTAAGGGGTCCATGGGAGGCTCAGTTGGTTAAGTGTCTGACTCTTGGCTTCAGCTCAGGTCATGATCTGAGGGTCGTGAAGATGGACCCCCATGTCGGGCTAGTGCTCAGCGTGGAGTCTGCTTGAGATTCTCTCTCTCCCTCTCCATCTGCCCTCCCCCCTTCATGTGCACATGTGTGTGCACATGCTCTCTCTCTCAAATAAAGAAATAAATCTTTTTAAAAAAATGGCCATTAAAAATTATGTTTGTAAAAAATTATAAAAAATGTGAAAAGGTTTATGAGGCAAAATGAAGGATTTTAATCTCACAACTTAATTTTTTAAGTAAAAATAATATAAGGAAATAATAATATAAAAATTATATAAATAATAATATAAATATAAAATATATATACTTTATATATATAAAATATATAATAATATAAAAAATAATATAAAAGTAATATAAAAAAATAAAGAAAAAACACTGACAGTGTACGAGAGTTCCTTTTCTGTCACATCTTCACCAACACTCATTGTTTCCTGTGGTTCTTATTTTAGCCATCCTGACAGGTGTGAGGTGACATGTACAGAATTGTTGAGTCACTATACTGTATGCTAGAGCTGATGTAATGCTGTGTGTTAATGATACTGGAAATAAAATTTTTAAAAGTTTAAAAAAAGAAAACAACACCATAAACACTGGAAAAAAAAATGTGCCACAACAGGGAAAATACTTAACTAAAATATGGTCTATCTAAACAGAGGAATATTATACAGCCACTGAAAACTGACTGTATAAAAAGTATGAAATGGTATCTATGACATGACAATATAGCTCAAAGTGTCCTTATTGCTCATATAATATAAATTATACCTACAATTTCTTAGCAGAATATCAAATGCATGATTTGCAAAGAGCCCAACTATGTAAAACTAAACCAACTTAAAAATGTATGCATAAAAGAAAAAAACTCTAACTAAATTGTTAAAAATAATCCTATTTGAGCTGCAATCCTCAAGTGGCTTACTTTCTTTTCTTCATTTAGGTTCTACATTTTCTCTAATTATGGAGAATTACTCTTATAATAAGCAGTGTATTTGATTGATTGGTTGAGTTAACAACAGCAAAATATATACACAAACACACATGCACACAGATGAAGTAAGGCATGGAAAGCAATGGAGAATGTTACTATTCAAACACTTTTCTCTTCTAATGGCTTCCAAATTCGTTTCCTAATAAGGCTAAATCACAGCCATGATCTATGGCAGGTAGCAGCCCAGCATAACCAGAGAATTGACTCCAGTGATAACTTCCCAAGCCACGGTTACACTTTGGCTGTCACTTCAGCTCTGGCAGCCTGAGCTGGGGACAGCAGCTGGGCAATAAGGCATGCAATTCAAGAGCAAGAGAATTCAGAACTCTACACTCACTGAAAATCCTGACAATTCAGTATTTCTTGCCTGTGCAGTCACTCCATGCATTTGTGGATTTGCCAAAGCTGACCTTGGAAATCAGATTTCCTCTCTGTTATGTGTTATAGCATTCTGTAAGTCCAAGTCCATTGTTTCCAATTGAATTTTGCTTTTTAGTAGCAATATGTTCAAGTAAGTATGTTCTTGCTGAGGCATTAGAAAAACCAGCTCAATGGAGGTCCATTGATTCACCACCGGCACATGTCTTTCCATGAACAATTCGCCATTTGAAAGCATGAAGGAAAAGCTAGGGCATCATCGAAAAAGTCAGCACCCACACGCTCTAGCAATTCCTATCACAAGAAAAAGGTAGCATCCATTTTGAGTAATAGCCATTCATCTATATTCTGGGTGGCATCATGAGACATAAATGTCAACAACCTCTAGTGTTCTTTTGAATGTTACCACTTTCCAGACAGCTTCCTCAATTGGAGGGTTCAGCCTGGCATCTGCAAAGACACAGGTATCTCCCTTTAGTCTTCCTTCTTCCCTGATACAGAGGGCATGATGCCTTTTTAATACCTCACTTCCTAAAACACGAGGATACAGTATATAAAATCTGCCATCTGGCTCTTTCTTTTTCTGATGAAGCCATTTACATTTTCTTAGTATAATTAATATCACATAGTAACTTGTCAATATTCTTCTGCCACGGCACCTGATAGCAGTTTAAGTGTACCTGCAACTTTGATGATTTATTTGGTGCAGCATGCTTTCAAGCGCTGGTGAGGGATAATTACCAGGGAGATTATTACATGGTGTTGGGTTAATTAAATATGATAAAGCCATTTGCCTGTGACATGATGGGTCTGTTTCAATCTAAATGATATAAAATGGTCAGACTCGTCAAACGCAACATGGTGACCCCACAGAAGATTAGACCTAACCAAAATAGAATCCTGCTAATGATGTTTCTGAATCTGATGTTCCATCTCGATTTCACTAGCTGTCTTTTTAATCAGAGAGATGTCATTACAATGATCACTCTTGAACATTTGTGCCCAGCCCTCATGAGAAAGCAGGGACCGTCAAGCTACCTTGAAATGTTGGCAAAATACAAAATATTAAAAGTGTAAAAGGGAGTCTGCTGACACTGAATTGCTTCTGACCTTCTTTGTTAGACTAAATCAGAGTCAGTCTTAATTGAGGACAGCCTGCTGGGCAAGGGAGGTAAGAAACAAGAGGAGGTAAGAGACTGATGTCCGGTGGCTGCTGGACCATCTCCTTCCTCTAGTAGAGATATCACTGGGCTGTAAAAAAGAGCTAAGCACTAGGCTGAAAGTGTGATAGACACAACTTTGCAGACAGTGTTTTCTATTTTAATTTTAGAGCAGCAAGAACAGAGATTAGTACGCTACCATATTTTTGAAGACAAAAAGTACTGTGTACTCTGAACATGAATGGCCGGATGCTGCCATGCTATGATAATAACGTGGCAATAAAATGGAAATTATCTCCATTGCTGAACTTCCATTTCCTTGGCACAGTGGACAGATACTACTGCTGCCAAGTCTACAGTGGCCGAAATGATCAATTCAGTCGAATACGCATTAAGTCCATTCCCCCAAATATCAATAAAACTAATTGCTAGAATGACTGACCAGGTGAGAGGCATCATGTGCAGTCAGTAGGTATCTAGTGAGGCCTCCCATGTGCCGGTCACTGTGGGAAACAAAATAAGCAAACCCCTTATGAAACTGTTCCAGTCAATAGTAAGAGACTACCTTGCAGCTTGATTGAGAAAATAAGACATATGTTGCCTGATTGTGTAGCAAAGAGAAGCACTTGCAACAGCCACAAGGAAAATCAATCTAGTTATTTGGTATTTAGACAACGTCCATGAGGAAAGCCCTTCCTCCTGATGGCTTCCCTCATCTCCCTCCTGCTCCAGCAGCCACAACCCATCTCCCATCCACTACTGTGATTGAGCTGATCTCCTTGACTTCTCCCTCTCTCCTCGCTCCCTTCCTCTTCAGACTCTTGGAATCGTCACTGTGGTTTCACTTCGTTTGGTTCTTCTAAGTGAGGAGTGCCCCACCCTGGGAACCTTCGCTAAAACACGAACCCTGTGGGACAGCCTCTCCATCTCCCCTTCTCCCCCAGTCCCTGATCACCAACAGAAACACCAGCAATTAGTGGCTGGAAATTCAGTGTCCAGAGGAGGAAGGGCTCAGGCAGAGACTCTTGACGGTCCACGTGGGTTTCAGGGCAGTGCCGGACTGGAGCTGAGCCCTGAAGGAGAAGCAATGAATGAACAGGCAGAACCCACGGCCTGGTGGGGAGGAAGAGGGTGAGCGACAGCACTGAGCTGGGAAAGCCAAGGCCCAGGCATGAGGAGATGCAAGTGTGGTTGGCACAAGAATTTTAGTTTGACAACAAAGCAAGGTGAGAGTAGAAAGACATGGGCTTGCAAGAATTCAAGAAAAACTTTTGTTTTTAACGTATTCAATGGGTACATTGCTGCAACAATCTGTGTGAATCTCAAAAACACACTGAGAGAAGAAAGCCTTAAATAAAAGTCCATGCTTCGTGATTCCACTCATACCAAGTTCTAGAACAGACAAAATGATTCCATGGGAGAAGACAGAGCAGTGGTTGCTTTTGGGGTGACAAGGGGCTATATTTGGCTGGGAGAGACTTCAGGGACCTTTCTAGGGTCATGGGAATATGCTACATCTTGACAAGGCTTTGGATTTCATACAGGTATGTGTTTGTTAAAACTTGGAGGACACATATTTCAGATTTATGCATTTCACTGTGTAAATTTTACATCAAAAGAGAAAAAAACTATACACAAATGTTGCACTCTAGTTAATACTATGCATACTGAAGTGTGTAGGGCTAAATTATGCCCGTTATCTGCAATTCATTTTGGAATGCATTGAGTAGAACACATAGAATGGATAGAGGGAGTAAGAGGAAGAAAGGCAAGTGGTAAAATGCCAGTGGCAGAACCTAGGTCATGACTATTCATGGGCAGAACTTAACTCATCTCTAGGCTTGAAGATTTCATTAATAAAATGTTGCTTTTTAAAAAAGATTTTATTTATTTGAGAGAGAGAGCACAAGCGGGGGTGAGGGGCAGAAGGAGAGAGACAAGCAGACTTCCTGCTAAGCAGGGAGCCTGATGTGAGGCTAGATCCCAGGACCCCGAGATTATGACCTAAGCCAAAGGCAGACACTTAACTGAGTTACCCAGGTGCCCCTAAAATGTTGCTTTAAAAAAAAAAATTGTATGTTGGGCACAGATGAGTCTTGAGGTTAATGTAAATACTACATCTTACTATCAAAAAACATCTTGCATTTTGCATTGAGCAATGCTGAGAAAAAGCAATTTTTCAGAGATTTAGTCAGACTTCTTTTTAAAGATTTTAGTTATTTATTTTACAGAGAGACACAGTGAGAGAGGGAACACAGCAGAGGGAGTGCGAGAGGAGAAGCAGGAGGAGCAGGGAGCCCGATGTGGGGCTCAATCCCAGGACCCTGGGATCATGACCTGAGCCAAAGGCAGATGCTTAACAACTGAGCTACCCAGGTACCCAGAGTTAGTCAGGCTTATTGGAATGTATTGGACAATGATATCTAGTAAAGACAACAATGATGGCTACTGCTATTATTGGCACATGTCAGCCAGTCTCTTGTGTCAAGCATCAGGAAACTGCTTTTAAGAATCATCCCATTTAATCCTACACCAACCTCAACAAGAGGTATTAATATCCCCACTTTTCCGATGGTGAAACCAAGCCTCAGTAGATTAAGTGACTTGCCCAGAGCTAATCAGGAAGAAGGCTATAGAGCCGAGGTTCAAACCTAAGCTTAGGCAGACATATACTGGGGACACAGATGGCAACTGGCAGGACCCGGATTGGAACTCTGGTCTCTATGATCCAGAATCCATGGAACGTCTTCGATCTTCGTTGCAACACTCTGCAGTCATCTCTGGCAGGACACTGTATCCTTGGTCTCAGATGGGATCTCAATTCCTTCCAGAGTTGAGGAGACAATCACTCCTTCCAAAATGATCTGAACTTGGTGTTATACACATCAGCTTTGGGTTTATGGGCTTTGCAAATTATTCTCAGCACGTTTTGACCTGAATTCTACAAATTTCCCTTGACTTAAAAAGAGGTTACACTAGACATCCTATACAGCATAGACATTTTAGCAGAAGCCTAAGGAAACCTCCTGCCTGTGTTTTAAGAGTGATTTTAATGATAGTCTTTCAGACAGTGAAGTAGGGAGGTAAGGAAAATATTTGAGAGCAAGCAGCCCTTGGGGACACCTCATTTCTTAAATTTAGTAAAAGAAACAGCACTGTAGGATACAGAGCCACCATGCGTTCTGTAGGAAGCTTGCTCCTGCATTCTGGTTTTCCATAACTGTAGGAAGCTGGTTTTATGACAATTATATGTGAGAATCTGTCCTCTTTTATAAGGAGGGTAATTCCACTTAATTATCGAGTCATTATAAAGAGCATCCCATGTCTGGGAACTCACAGGGCCCGACTGCGAGTAGACATTCAGTGAAAGTGGATTTCCTTCCATGTCTCTCGTCTGGTCCACAGGAAGAAATGACACTCAGAGAGTCAGACCACGAAATACTCCTCAGAGGTGTGTTTAAGACCAGAATCGTCAATTATGCCTCCCTTAGAATGCCTTTCCAAAGAGAATCTCATAGCATAAAAAATTACATGCTTATCAAGGTAATTTTTTCCTTTTCATGCCACATGGTTTTCTCCTAATAAATACTATTCACAATATAGATTCCCCGGTGATGCTGGTATCAGGCAGTGCCAGCACTGGGAAGGAGCAATGGGGTGATCGGCAGGGAATTGTGGTGGAGCCTATGATTTTGAGAGTTAAAATAGAAGGAGTAAGGACTCCATCCCCACGCTCACTTTCACTGCTGGGCACTCAATAGAAACCCTGTTGAACTGAGCTAAAGATGACGAGGGCTTCACAAGATGCATAATGGTAGTATCTTTACAAGGAAAGCTTGATAGTTCTGGAGGGGTTTATGGTGTCAGTAATTAGGATCTCAACTTGAGGTATTTAGCTGACAGAATTCTGAAATTCACTGCAGATCAAAGGACCCAAATACTAGTCTCTTCAGAAAGTGAGAAGAAAAACGACATTCAATTTGGCTTGACACATCCACGAACTACATGGAGGAGAGGGCAATCCATGAAGAAATGACTTAGTTGAGAATTAACGAAGGGACTAGTTCAATCTCACAGGATAAAGGGATACAAATGTGTAACCAAAATTAACTCCAAAATGATCTGTGTCTTTCATTCATTATCCAACCCACATTTATTGAGCACCTGCTACATTCCAGGTCCCATGCTATGACCTCAAAGACATCCATGAAATAAGTGGATACAGACCATAACTTATAGTATTTAACCCTGTGAAGGGGGGCAAATTGGATTTCAAAATTCACCTCTCTACTCTCACATCTGCTTCCCCTGCACCCACAGATTTGCAGGCCCATTTCCAGATTTGATTAGAGCTTCACCTTCCACTGTTCTTCCAAGTCTCATCTTGGAGGGTGGGGAAGGGAAGGAACCTATATGGACAGAATCCAAACGTCTTCTAGCAGGTCAGAGAGAGAGGAGGGCCTCATGCCAAACATTTGTTTGTTTTAAAATATGCATAATACTAACAAATTTTAACTACGACCCAGACTCCAGCGTCTCACTGCTTTTTATGAGTGATCTCACCTCATCCTCACCAGAAGCTGGAAAGTAGGTGTTCATCGTATCGTTACCATTATTGTTGCTATTACTGTTACAATAGTTATCCCTCATTTGTAAAGGAGGAAATAGGCAGCACAGGATTGTAGCTTTTGCATTTCATGGGCCTCAGAATTAGGGCATCTAGAAATGGAACTTGGCTGTCAACGACTTGGTTTCCAGTTCCATGGTCTTGCCACTCTACCCCTTTCATTTTAAAACCTCAGAGCATGTTTATTTATCTATTAAATGGATGGCCAACCATTCAAGTGTTCTTAGTTTTTCAGTAAATATTTATTAAATTCCAAACACACACAGACCCTGGGTATTTCCAAGATAGACGTTGTCTTTTGACTTAAATTGTTGGTCCAGTAGCTTGGACAGCTGGGTATATCTTTCCATTCTTTCATTCACCCTGCAAATAGCTGCTGAAGGCTCACTATGCCTTCCTAGGTCTCAGGCTGAAACAGGGACCAAAATGGGTAGAGACTGAGGGCACGAGGCAGGGATTCTAGAGGAGACGGCAGATAAAAAACAACTTTCAAACACTCCCTATGTCAGAATGTGGAACTGTGAAGAAGTAAAGCATGGGAGGGGGTCATGTCATAGAGTGACTGGGAGACAGAAGGGATGCTGGCTTAGACAAGATGACCTCTATACAAAGGGGACATTTCTGCAAATACTACTTAAAAGAAGGACCGAGCCATGAGGATATGGAGGGGGTACATTCCAAGTGGTGAGAAGAGCACATGCAAAGGCCCTGAGGTGGACTGGAGCCTGGTGAGCCCCTGTGTGGGGCAGCTGGAATCCCATATTCATGTGTTTAAATGAAATCTACAAATGCGGAGGTGCTGGTTGTTCTCACACAATTGCACCGTGAAAGTCTTGCTTTATGCGTGCTATCATAGAGCAGCAGTTCATGTCCCATGACAGAGCACGGGAGGCAATTACTTTTCCTTAACAAGTCAGTAAAACTGCTTTCATCGCTCTACAATGGTGGCTAGATAAGAAAGGGAGCCCCCACCCAAACCACCCAGGGCATCCCCAAGAGTGAGAGCCTACTGATTGGAAAGACATTTATAAACAGATGCAGAGAGAGAGAATGGAGCCCCTCCCTCTTCTTCCAACGTGTAACAGGTCTTTGCTTTTAGCCCCCAGGGGTTTCCAGGGAATCGTTCCCGCAAGTCCAGCCAGCCCACTGTTCGGGCAGAGGACTTTAATCCAGCCTTGCAAGGGACATGGACAAATGACCCAGCCGGGAGCAAGGCCCTTGCTGAAAGCCCAAGACAGCGGGAGCCACGGATAGAAGAAGCTGAGAGTTTGGCTTCTAATTAGTGAAAAGCTAAAGTTGGTTTGAATCATTAGAATTATTGACTTAGGGGTTTATTAAGTAACATCCTCTCACATATATATTCTATTAATACTCTGGGGTAGTTTCAGTTAGCTTCAGTGCTTGAGAACTGTGTGCATTAAGAGATAATATTTTAGAAAAGTCGTGGGTAAATTTTGTGCCAAAAAGTACAAGCTTGAGTAATTCCCTTTTTATGAAATGTAGATAACAATTTAGAGGTAATCAATTCTAATGGCACAGAACTCAGAAATCCCAAGAACGTGAGTATCTTTAGAGCAGAAAGAGAAGTTTGGTGATCGTCCCTTTCAATCCCCTCATTTGGTCCTGAGAGAAAACAGAGGGACGTGGTTGAAGGCCAAGGTGCGGGTCATTGGGGGACAGAAGGGAACATGTCACTTCTTGCGTGTTCTTTTGTCCCGTTGCTTCCCTTCCCAGTGCTGACTTATGGTTTCACTTTGCCACTTCCCATGACGTACTCTGTAAAAAATTCACCGAGCCTGTCAAGGGCTTAAATTGCCATTTGTCTTTGTCTTTTAGCTTTTATGCCCTTAATTCATAGCTCACCTCACCTGTGAGAACTCAGTGTCAACAGAGGCATTTTTCCTGTAATCTAAAATTATTATATTTTGATATTTGCCTACCAGGATTTATTTTATCTATCTATCTATCTATCTATCTATCTATCTATCTTTTAGATAAACCGGGGGTGGGGGAACTTCAGGCATCACTACAAATTTCACGGCTTGAAGGATTCTCATTTTTCCCCCTCAAAAATATGTCACATTTTGCTCCTGACAATGCAGCATGAAGACATGCTAACTTGAACAAATGGAAGTTCTTGAAACATGAAATGAGTGAAGAATAAAATATTTTTTGAAAGTTTGTGTGGCTTTTAATCATGCCTAAATCACAATCACTAACTCCTAGTTTGCTGTTACCTTCTCATAAGCTTACCCAGCATATGTAATTGCATTACAATGCAATGCCATGGGGTGAAAGCTATGAACCCAGATAATTTATCAATGAGAAGTCTCCTGGGTGGAAAGAAGATGACACCATGATAAAAATACATTTTTTCCACTTAGTCTATATCGTATAAAAGCATTAAAAAATGGTGAATCTTACACTGGATTACTTGACAGTATACCAAATGATTGTGATGTAACCATTTTCTAAACCCAATGTCCCTTCCCACCTCGCAGAAGATAAGAATTCAACTCTCCCCTTTTTGAGAACTGGCTGGGCAGAGGACCAGAGCTAATTGCCAACTGCCAATCCCATTATATCTAAATTTGTATTACTGCCAGAGCTGTCCTGCCGTCCTTCCCTTTACCCACTTACAATGATAAGCTGTGCACTTATATCTAACACAAATGCTCCTATGCTTAGAACAGCCCTGAAATAGGTGCCCTGGCCAGGATTTTTGTTCCAGAAAAACCCCATGCTTGGGAGGATTGTGTAATAAAAGGGTTTTTCATAATATAGGATTAGAGCAGACTACTCTTTGCAAATTTGTAACCACATAATCAATGCAAATGATAATAATTGTAATTGGTTTTTTTAGGATTTTATTTATTTATTTGACAGACAGAGATCACAAGTAGGCAGAGAGGCAGGAGGAGATATAGAGGAGGAGGCAGGCTCCCCACTGAGCAGAGAGCCTAATGTGGGGCTCGATCCCAGGACTCCGGGATCATGACCTGAGCCGAAGGCAGAGGCTTTAACCCACTGAGCCATCCAGGCGCCCCTGTAATTGATTTTTTTTAACTGGCATGTTTAAGAAGACAAGACAGATTTCTTTTTTCCCATGAAAAATTCTTAATTAAAAGAAAAGTACAATAAATATAGGGCTGCATCTTTAAAAAAGTGAGTGAGCTTGATGGAAGGCTTATAAGGAATGGCTGAGACTTCAGAATTATGGAAACAGAGGCACAATGCAGCAAGGTGAAGGAAATCACCCAATAAGCACTTCTAAGGGGGTGGGTTTGGCCAAGGAACATTGCACATAGACCGTTCTGGACTCCTCTGAGTCTCAGTGCCTTCAGTCGTGTTAGTATGCCTTCATTCAGCTGCTGCGTCTTGGTGGTGCAGGCAATCATTCTAGGGAATACTACATGTAGACTAAAATAATTTTTATGCTACTGATATTCCCATATTTAATCAATTGCCTATGAGCTCATCTGCATTATAAAAACATTCATTGCAGTGGATCAGATTTTATTTAGATAAAGACCCTAATACATGATCCCTGCAGTGATAACTCACGATCGTCCTTGAAATGGGTATAATATTTCATTGTCTTAGTTTGGATTCTCCCAAAAGCAGAACCTGAGACAAGGACTTTGGCACAGGTAATATATTTGGGAATTTGTCTCAAGAAGCACAAGTGAGGAAATAGGAAAATGAGGCAGAAAAAGGAGATACATAAAGCTTCTACAGGGGTGCCTGGGTGTCTCAGTTGGTTAAGCATCTGTCTTTGGCTTAGTTCATGATCCCAAGGTCCTGGGATAGAGCCTCACATTGGGCTCTCTGCTCCCCGAGGAGCCTGTTTCTCCCTCTCTCCCTCTCTCTCATTCTGTCAAATAAATAAAATCTTTTTAAAAATAAATAAATAAAATAAAGCTTCTACAATGATCAGGTTCATGCGGTGGGCACCTGGGGCCCAAGCCCAAAGGGGACCCTTTGCAAAACTATGTAGCATATGACTCAGAATTCTCTCATAGGAGGATGGGGAAGCAGGGACATTTGTCACAGACTCCCATCTGTTGAGAGTGATGACAGAGAGTTAACTTTCCGTTTCCAGGACTCACCTTCTTGCTGCTTAGCAAGCTCCCAGTGCTGAGAAGGCCCTTAGACAGAGAAGAGAGACAGGGACATCTGAGGCGCTACAAACTGTCTACCTCGTGTAGGTGAACTTAAGTGGAGTGTTGGGATACAAGGAAGAGAAGCACAGGGATTGCTGCAAACATTAAGGACAGACTAGCAGGGTTTTCACAGGCTTATTCGAGGGTATGAAGAACTGAAAAGAATTGAGCTGTCCCAGCTTGAGTTACTGTCACACCCTAGGCTACCAGGCCTAAACTTCAATGATCAGTTATGCTTATTGGATGAATCATGACTACCTTTGGATAAAACAGAATTATCCCAATGCCTGCCACACTCATGGTCCATTTATAAGAAAGTGTACAAGTCTACAGTCGCTGTTGCTGAAAGAGCCCTATGCAGTCCTTTAAGCACAGGTGGCCATATTCTAGACCACATGATCCCTCCTCTGAACACTGCTGAGTGGTTCACCGTGGCCACATAACCTAAGAGCAGCCCTTTTGTAGGCTGCCCCAATAGTATAAAAGCTCTACCCAATCAGACTCTCCCCAGGAACTTAGGCAAAAGTGAAAAGATTGCTCTGCTGAAAGGAAACACAGAGCAAAGCAAATAGAACATTATCAACCACCCTCTCAGTGAAGGTGGTAACATTAAAACCCAGTCACAGCTCTAGCTGGGAACATAACTCTCCCTCCACTTCCTCAACTAACTTCCTCCCTTTGGGATGCCTGGATGTCCAATTGTTTCCAATTTCCCTGAGATTCTCATCTCCCCTATATCTCAGATCCCCAGTACTTCAATATAATCTGAGGATATCCCTTTTCTTCTTGCAGTTCAAAGGTCTAGGTTCACATGTGCCAGGACAATATTTTACCAACTCCCTGGTTCTGTCCCGTTCTTTTCTCATTTGGTCAAGGAAAACGTCCCTTAGGTCTGTGTACTCAGTCCTGGGGTCTCTGCACCCATCAGACCATTGTTTTGGTTATTTTTAACCAAAAATTTGTTAAAATATTATTTGGTTAGTCTTTCTTGCCTTTGTCAGGCTGGAGGGTCATCAACAAAGAAGTGCATCATCTCCAATCAGCCCAAAAGGCAAAGCCCTTACCTAGGCATTCGCACACCTGCCTGAGACATTTCCAGTCCCAGAATGGATTGATAGTGTCATTTTAAGAAGCTAAGGCATTACCAAAGCTTGAATTTCCAGGCTACAATAGTCAAAGTGCTTCCACCTGATCAATTACCTAGAAATTGAGTTTTAAACCAAAAGCTAAGTTTTTCTGGAAGCCCCCCGGGCAATGCAACGGTCTCTTGCAATTTAATGTTAACATAATTCTAGGGGCGCCTGGGTGGCTCAGTGGGTTAAAGCCTCTGCCTTCAGCTCAGGTCACGATCCCAGGGTCCTGGGATCAAGCCCCGCATCGGGCTCTCTGCTCAGCGGGGAGCCTGCTTCCTCCTCTCTCTCTGCCTGCCTCTCTGCCTACTTGTGATCTCTGTCAAATAAATAAAAAAATCTTAAAAAAAATGTTAACATAATTCTTTCAGATCTACAGACTTGCTTTTGCTTCAAGGCTTCCTTCCAGGCATGTGAAAGCTGCCCAGTCCTCAGGTAAACATTCTTTGAAAACCTCTGAGCAAATGGCAAAGGTCTTTGGGTTTGGGGGTTTTGGGGAGAACTTCAAATATCAAGAAAACTGTTCAGATACAAATGAAGGTAGTTGTGCTTATTTATTCAAGTGTCAGTAAATTGTCTGCCACAAGCCAACCTTGAGCAAAAATACAGGGGCATTGAGAGGAGTAAAAAGTGGTCCCAGTCTTAGAGGACACTGAGTAGGTAGGGCAATAGACTGGAAAGTAGATGAACTACAATAGAACATGAAAATCCTCTGACCTTGGTATGAACTAAGAACTGTGTGGGAATCAAGGACAGAATGACTGAGTCCCAGAGAGTTGTCAAAGCTCAGGAGAAAGGGGGAGGGCCAATGTTCCACGGATGCTGATGGATGAGTGGGACAAGTTAGGGAAAGAAGGAAGAATTAAGGGTTGGTCCTTCAGAGAAGATCATGTGACAAGAAATGTCATAGGTGGGGCTACAGTAGTTAGAGAAGACCGAAATCTCTTCCCTCATAAAGCTTATGGCAACCAAATCTGATCGAGTGTGTTGAAAGCACATTAACAGTGGCCAGGAGATGGTCACACATTGGTGAGAGTTTTGACTATCATTCTAAACAACAGATAATTTTCAGTTCTAATAGGAGCTTGTAAGAGCAGGACCTTTTGTCATTGCTGCCCTCGGTACTGTTCATACCAGGATGGTCCTCTTGAGGGGAGAAGAATGGTAACACTAGCTACTACTCTAATATTCCCTGCCTGACACTGTGCCGAGCACATAATAAACACTGTCTCATTTACTGTTCCCCACATTCCTAAAATCCCCATTTGTAGAAGGGGAAACTGAAGCTAAAAGGGGGTAAGCACTTGGGGCAAGGAATCGCTGTACTATCCACACCACCCAGCCATCTTGGTTGCCAGGCAAGTTAAAGGAGATAGCACATGGGAAGGACCTAACCCAGTGCCTGGTTTGCGGTGAGGGATCAACAAGTGGTGGCTATCATTAGTATTATTACTAGAGCAGTCCAAATCCATGTTACTGGTCCCCATCAGAAGGATATCAGTTTTCACTTGCCCTTCTTGGCAGCATGGGCTCTCTTTCCTCTTTCCACCATTTTTTGGGGGAAAAAGGGGGCTTTATCTAATTGGGAACCAGTACTTCTACACCTAAGCAATAAGTTCTTGGGCAAACTACCCTAGCAAAAAGGAAAGTACACAATCTTCATAAGCTGCCACATCAAAAATCTTTCCTCAAAAGAACTTAAATATAGAACATTTTAAACTAAATTTTTGGACATTATTAAACTTGAAAACACCACTAGCTTCACTGCCTCCAAGCCTTTAGTCAAGCAGCTTCCCCCTCAAAGAACACTTTGAGACTTTTCGTCTGCCTAAGGCAGAAGCAACCCAACTTGTAAAGTCTTCCCAGCCTCTCTCTGAGCCTCATCTGTAAAGTCTTCCCAGCCCCTCTCTGAGCTATGACTGCAATTTTAATGACTCCCCATATTTTCTTCATTGTACTCATGTCACCACCATGACTCCTACAACGATTTTGGCATGCAGTATGCTCAACACGGCATTTCATCAGAACTAGTGCCTAAACACCCAATAAGGCCCTAGAACGCCCACACCACCTAAAGGTCAACCTTGCCACAATGGATTCCCAGTGAGTTTTGGTTTGGGTTTGGTTTGCTTCTGCCCCTACACCTTGAAGTCAAAGATTTTTTTTCATATTAATCACCAGTAAATGTCAGGTGAATGAATGAATGAACAATGGACTGAATAAACAAATGGAAGGTGTACAGAATGAGAAAACAGTAATAAGAAAAAAGAAGGAAAGAAGGTAGAATCGAAGTTTTTAAAAGATTTCAGAAAATTGGAGACCCCATCAGAAATCACCAACCTGAGAAAATACAGTTACAAGAAAGACTATTATTTGAACAAGATTACTTCCTTAGAGACTTCAAATTAATCCTTCCAGCACACTCCCTTCTCTAATCTTCCCAAACACAGCTTGCTTAAGCGGTTTTCTTTGTTAGTCCCTGGTTTTCTCTCAGTACAATCGCTGCCATCTAACTAACTAGAGGGTCAGAAAGAAGGCTTGTAAATGCTCTTCCCCTGAGCCATCATTTGGGACTGAATGCACAGACCACATCCCATGTAGGTCTTGTGGGTAAGCCTCAAGCTTCAGAAAAAGGGAGAAAGACACAGGAGGGCTGCAGCCAATGATGGATCTTTTTTCTCTAGTTCAAATAGGGCCAACTGGATGTGAAACAAAGAGAACGCTACACCCATGTCATCAGGTCTGTCCATGCCAGTATACGTGCAGGCCTGTGTATGTATGTGTGCACACATCGCCCCATACATCCACACACACAGGCCACTTCGAACAAATTTGTTTTTCGTGATTATAGTAATAAGGACTTGGGAAACTGCTGCATTGGTTTGAGTTTCCCCTTAAAATACATGATTGCCCTCACAAAACATAATTTCAGTTACAGAAACCCGATAATGAACCAAAAATACCCTCCCATGCACTCTTGGCTCATGAAGTACCCACTGACTGTGACGAGCGCTAGTTGAGGTTTGGGGCTTTTTGTATTATTAATAAAAGGATGCAGATAAAATGAGTTGGCTTTTAGAGATCATTATCGAGAGTCTAGATAGCAAAGGTCTGGGGAAGCTGTTTTGCATTTTGCCGTATCACCGTCGCAAGAAAGCGCAGAGCTACTTAGAAACCTAAATAAATTAATAAATAAAGCAAGTGATAACAAGATCGATCCAGCAACCCTGAATAGAGGACAGCCTCCTACCTCCCTTTGTGGAAAAGCCTTGTCTCTGCCTGACAATGCCTAGCATCAGTGAGAGTAAAATGTATGTCTCCTGGCAATTCTCAAGAGCCCTCAACAATACCATAAGAAACTCACCTCTTTTCCAGAAAGCAGGAAGGTTAGAAAGGCCAGTTCGAGAACTGGCTTCTTTAATATGGCAACGGAGATTAATTAAAAAAAATACTTTTCCTTGGTGATCTTCATCTGATCATTCATTCAACAATCATTTGTTCATTATTCAGCCATGATTATCAATAAGAGACCAAGTATATTTGGGAACAAAAAGCAAGAAGAAGCACAGAATGTTACAATTTATGTTTAGGACCTTGGGGCAGAAATAGACACAGAGCATTTTTGCAGAATGCTAACTGAGAATCAAAGAAGGCATTAAAATGACTGTAACCTACATTCAGTGTTGAGGAGTGTCACAATTCCTGTTCTTGTGCAAGGCACTACAGAGGACAACAGGCAGACCTACCGTCTTGAGCTGCCTTCTCATTAGCTTTGAAGCCACCGGAGGCTTAACCACTAGGATTCGGTGAACAGTCGTAGAACACTTAGACTTAAGGGGATCTAAGAGGTCATCTCATTCAGTAATTCACATTTCCTCATTAACAGTATCATAAAAGAAATATTTCACGTAATTTCGACATATGAAAAGGACGAAAGAGGAGTGTTCCTGGTTGAAGGTCTGGTCTCCATCAGAGGCCCTGTTCTCTTGATACTTGGACAGCTTCTGAGGTGGACCCACAAAAACGAGGTCTCTATGGAATATGGCTTAATGACCACTAATCAAAGGCAAGCCCCTCTATCAGATGGTAAAACTGAGATCACAGAGAACTGGTCTTGCCCAAGGTAACAGCACTAAGTTAGGGATATATTTGGCATTCGACTCAAAGTCTATTTCAACCATAATATAGTGTACCATCATTTGGTGAGGAAGAACATTTTTGGAGGGAGATAAGGACTATTTTAGATGCCTTGAGTTCAAGGTGATTGTGAAACACCCATGCACTGGTGTCTAAGAAGAAGTTAATTGCACAGGTCTGTACCTTAGCATGGGAATAGCACAAATTCTTAAACTCAGGTGTTGTCATCACAGAGTGGAGAGATGATGTCCAAAGAGAGGGCAGAAAGCCCCTATTTAGGGGGTAGAAAGAAGAGCCAGATAAGAGATGTTCGGAGAGGTTAAAGAAAGACAAGGACAACAAAAGATCTGAATATTTTTTTTATATGGAGTGATAAGAACTATGTCAAAATAAAATATCTCTGAGGAGACTGAACTTGAGCTGCCAACTATCTGTTTCTTCTGCCAGTCTCCTCCGTCAACACTCAGCCCCTTCTGATTTTTGCCTTCTCACAAAACCTGCTCCCCCGGCCCCATAAGGAGGAAACAGTGATCTACAGAAGCCAAAATAAACTGTTCCCAAGAATTCATTGTCAAACAATCAGGAATTTTGTGAATCAATTGTTATGAACATAGATGTTATTAAAAATAAGACATATGCATTATGGTTGAATAAGTTCTCTTAAAAGCAAAGACAACGAATAATCAAAATTTATAATGTCCTAATTATTTTACTATATTTTACTATAATCTATGCTCTTAAGGTTACTTACATCTGTTCTATCTATATGGAAAAAATACTATATAATGGGGTGCCACTACGCATCTCTTCTCAACTCTGGATTCAGCGATGCCAGGTTGGTCCTTTGGAATCAGCTATGGTAGGAGTACGTAGCATGGGAACAGGCACATGCTAACAGATTGGGACTGAGACACCTCTGGAAAGAGATGACCAGTCTCCCTGGGACCCAGTACTCTGCCTCCCAGTTCTGGCCCTTTGGAAGGCCTAGCTGAACTTCCTGCGTGTGTCCTCCTGGGAATTCTGTTTTTCTTAAACTTACTTGAGTAGACATTTGCTACTTTCGAATGCATAGTCAATGACTGAGAATTGGACATCTTCAAAAGACATTTTCACATTGGATCTTTTAGGGTCAGGGCTTGCCTCCGTGTAGAGTTGCATCAACCAATCAAGAAATGTGCGAGCGTCCACAGAAGACTCTGGGCTAAGTCATTTAGAAAGTGAAGGATTGCAGAGGGAATTGTTCTAGACTCAAGGGTTATGGTGGGTAAGGGAGGGCTGGAGGGAAGAGGGTCCTGCAGAAGGCAGCACACCAAAGCAGGAACAGAGAAAGATTTCTTTTTTTTCACGCCGCTTTCTATCTAGGATCTTTGAGCAGAAGCTGACAGTCCTGAGAAACCCACTATTAACCCCATTACATTTCTACTTAATATTCTAGTCATTGTTCGCTCACCTCAGGCCATCCTATTTACATAATGAGAAAAGATTTGGTGGAGAGGAGGGGCATGTATCAATTGTCATGTGCCTGCCTTGCTAGTTTATACCGTAAATAACACACTTGTTTCCCATGCTGCTGCTTTGGGGGACATTCTGTTAATTTCAGTCCTCATCTTGTTTTCCCCGAAGTTGGCAGCAGAATGTTTAGAGGAATATTCAGATGGTTAGGCATGGTCGTTATTTGGTGGTGCTTTAGCTGGTAGGTTTCTAGAAGACAGATACAACCACTAAGTATGCCCGCTGAGATCAGTGCTAGCCCACCCAGGCCAGCTTTCTGTGCCTTTAGACTGAAGAATGGTTTCCCACACCCACTCATGGGCAGACTCACCTTTCTCATCCACTCGTGCACCCTCGTGCTGATAAACATAAAGGCTATAACCAGGGACAGCCGTATGATGTGCAAGGCTGGGCACAAAATGAAAATGGGGGGTCTCTTGTACAAAACACAAGCAAAACATTTCCCCCTCTTTTCTACAGTCTCTCTGAACCTGCCATGCTCCCTTAGGCACCAGACAGCCATGCGGTGAGTATTAACCCTCCCAGGTGCCTGGAGCTCTGCCCTTTGATTCTGCAAGTGAGGCACATACACCTGACTTGATCATCTGCCCCAGAGCTCACTGTGGCAGTGAGCATGGTACCAGGGCTATAGATCGGCACTTAGACACCTCAGGGAGCAGGGAGCCAGGGACACATCTGAGGGAGATGAGGAGGCAGTGGGAGGTGGGGCTGCAGGCGAGACAGGGCTCCAAGCTCCAGGTCCTGCTCCATTGTCCCACTGGATTTCATTTATAAAACACAAAGACAAAGAAAACAACCTATTAAGAATTTTGAGATGGTGACCACAAAGCATTAGCCCCAAACGTGAGGCCCCCTTCAGAGCATGGGGCGTTCTGCAATTGTACATGCCGTATACCTATAAAGCCATTCTTCACAGTGAACGTCTTGTATCTGTCATGGTGACACTGGTTGGTATACACCTGGGTTCGTGGTAAACAGCACATGCTGAAGGTCACATATGACTGAGCAGTGAACAGAAAAGATGGTCGGGAAGAGGGAAAGCGAGGAAAAGCCCAGTTGAGTTGGCTGATTGCAAGTCACCCATAGCTATGTCTCATTCCATCATTGTTACGGTTTGAACCTTATGCATCTAAATGAGGAATATTTGAAGACACTTGCTTTAAAGGACCAATTCTGGGATTAGAAGTACTCAACAAGCATCTGCCAAAAGAATGCACTCAACCATAACAGAAAAGTGGAAATCGGAGTCTTTGCCTGTGCTTTTGGGAAAAGGAAGCAACTTAAGCCAGTCTCACGCAGTTTTCAATGTTAAAAAGCTTCAGGAGGACTTCGAGAATTTCTTCTTACTATTCTGTCCAACCCTGATCTGCTGGAAACATTCTTTCAGATATTTTTCTCCTTTTATTATTTAAAAAAAAAAACAAAAAAACAAAAACCAAAAACCCAGAAGTGCCCTTGTGTAAGGTCTTCCTTTCCCATAAGAGGACCTTCTTAAGACAACCGCAACCAGAACCAAAGTCAACTTCCAGACAGTCCTTGGAACCTTCTTTAGTCCCGTGTCAGGTCAGCGGGCTAGGAAGCACTCAGCCTAAAGAGGAGGAGCTTGGGGAGAAGAATCTCTTCCATGGCTCTGCAAGGGAATAACTCACAGGCTCCCCAGAGAGAAGTGGGCAGTAAACCACAAGATCGAGACAGAGCCTGGGTGAGACAAACACTCGGGTCCAGCTCTTTATGGTTAACAGATTAAAGACCAAACATCCTTCCTGAATGTTCAGGAAACTTCTGTTCATTTAGATCAGCACCTGGCTTGTTTCCTTATTCAGCAACAAAGATATTCCTATTTCTGACCACACACACTCCCTCCTACCCCACCCCTACCCCACAACCATCTGCTTCCTGGTTTCTGTTTATCACTGGCCCCTAGAGCAGCGCTGCCTCAGGAGGTAGACTCTGTTGGCTCGGCTCCGTCCACTGTCCTCCAGGAATCACACAAGGGTGTTTAGAAAGAAAGTTTCCTTTTGGTGGAACTCCACCATGGACTGTTAACAGTAAAAGGGGTTTGAGGATCCCTAATCTGATCTTTGAGCCAAACTAAGGCAATCTCCTTGGAATGCCCAAAGAGTTACCTGCTAGCCTTCATTCTGTATTTCTAGGGATAGAGAGCCTGACTTCAGCACACATTCCTTCTTTCAATCAGTCATTAGAAAATATACCACTGAGTACCTTTGATGGGTATAGCTGTATGTTAAGTGATGGGGAAAAGGAAGAAAGGAAGGAAGGAAGGAAGGGAGGAGGGGAGGAGGGAGGGAGAAGGGAGGGAGGAGGGAAGGAGGAATGAAAGGAAGAGATAGAAAGAGGGAAGAAGGGAGGGAAGAAAAAAATGACCGTGTAAAGTGGACCATGCAAATAGCTAGATACATTAAGTTTAAGGAGGCTTAGTCATAGAGGTATCTATTTCAACAATCGCATCACCCTGGGCTCTAGCCCTAGCTCTTCCACTTGGTACATGACTTTAAGCAAGCTACAGACTCGTGCCGAGTTTCCTCATCTGTAACAGAGGCCCCATACCAGCTCCCACCTCAGAGCCTTGTTAGGAGGAATGAATGAGGTAGAACATAACGTTGTCAGCAGAGATGCAGCTGTCATCATCAGCATCATCACCATGGTACTGCAGATGTACTGGCAGAGTATTAATGCTTCTCAATGTAATCTTATAAATCTTTCCTGAATCATGCTCATTCCCACATGCACTTTGCCCCCCACCAACCTGTCCTCTACCAGTCACCAGAGTAATACAACCATGCCCACCTCTATTTAATCCCTCCTTCGGTTTCCCATTTTCTCTTAACTGGAAACAGAGGTCCTGATGTGGCCTCCAAAGACTTGCATGATCTGTTCCCCACCCACCTCTCCAACCCCATTTATACCAGGCTCCCCTGAGAACTCCAACCCAGACACTCTGGCCTCCTCCTACTCCTTCGCATTACAGCAACTTGGCACAGGCTGTTGCCTTTGTCAGGGCATTTCCCTGGCCCTTAAACTCCTTCTGACCCTTCAGGGCTTCGCTCAAGTGTCACCTCTCTCTCCAGGTCCCCTGACTGGCCAGCTGTCCCTCCCACAGGCTGTCACAGCCCCTATCTTTCTCCTTTACCCTCATCATGGTGCCAGTTCTGCATTCACTTTCATGATTATAGCATTCTTTAATAATCCAGCTCACTGCCAATACCTACAGACTCAAAGCACCACAAGAGCTTAGATTTTGTCTTCCTTGTTCTTCCCTGGGTTCCTAATACCTTTTACAGTGCTTGGCATAGGCTAGGTACTCCATAAATATTTATCATATCATTTTTACTTGACACAGAGAGACAAAGAAGACAGGGAATATCATAACCATTTCATAAATGAGGAAATTGAGTCTTTGAAAACTCAACTGACTTGAGCAACGTTGGATGATGGCAGAATTAGAGCAGACACCTGGGTTTCATGAGACTGAGATCTGTGTGTCTGCCCCACCCTTGCTTCCACTCTTGCTCTGCCCCTGCCGTGACTGCTCTTGGTCCTGCTTCCCGAAGGAGTGAGAACAAGGGGACGCCTTCCTCCACATTCTAAACCTGGACACATCTGAAGTGAGTTTTTCTGCTCCATCTGTCACTCTCCAGCCTCATTTCTACAAATGAAGTTGGACTCTGCCTCTAAACAATTCCTCATAGAGGGGATTTCCAGGCTTCCTAATTTAAGCCTCTTGGAATGTAATGTAAACTTGAACTCATTTAAGCAAACAGAGAACGTATTGGCACATGTAACCAGGAAGTCCTCAGGGTCAACTTTAGGTACAACTGTATCCAAGAGCCTGAATATTCCTCTTTTTCTTTCTCTCTCCATTTCGTGGCTCTTTATCCAACTCATCATATCCATGTGAAGGAAAGTTGGACCCTACACTTCCAGGCTCACCTAAGCTTTGGAACTAATTATTTCTGGAATGAAAACAGCCAGCTCTCTGCAACATTCAAATTACATCCCCAAAGAACTCTCAGGTGCCATATGTGCGTCATAAATGTGTCTCTAGCCCAATCACCTAGTCCAGACAATTAGAGACCTAATTGGCCAGCTCGGTGAAGGTATCTGTTGGGATGACAGAAGCACATATGTGAAAGTTCAAGGAGGATTACTTGAAAGAGTCAATGGCAGGAAGGAGAAGAGGCTAGGCAAACAGAAGTAGTAGCTGAACTCTAGTACACACATCTCCCGCAATCTTGGCCCTGTAGAGAGGATCATCTACTACAACTAGACTTGTAGAAATGCCCTAATTCTCTAGAAAGATTCTGATCTGCAGCAAGCATGGTGGGACTAACATGTATGCCTCATTTTCATACAACATACGGTTACAAACAGAGTTGAGAGAGAGTAGTAGAGAGGGTAGCCTCTCTCTCTGCAGATGAATCACCTGACTCACTCATTTTGAGGTCACAGCCCAAGAAGAAGAAAAAGGAGGAGGAGGAGGAAGAGGAGGAGGAGCAGGGAAAAAACAAAACAAAACAAAACAAAAAAACAAAAACAAAACAAAACCAAAAAACAGATCTCTGTCACATGGAATCAAAGTTCAACTCGGAGATGAATTTCCTCTCTGCTAGTGGCACTGCCAAAAGATTACTCAAAGCCCATTTTGACCGTCAAATTGCGCACATAGTTAGGGACACAGGTGATCATCTTGTCCTGGAAGTCAGAATAAAAGCCAATACCAAGCAAAACACACTCTGCTTAGTGAATTAACCTCCATGTGCAATTGATGGGAACATGAATTCGGTAGCAGTAATGAGACCAGTTTCCTGTGGGGTTTATGGATCCAAACTCTTTTCTTAGTAGTTGTACGTCACGCCAGGGAAAAGCATCAAGGGCCTTAGCAGAACCCGCAGCTATGACACTGAAAGCCAGTGAATCACATATTATCGATGAGCCGCTCTGTCAGATGGGGGCCACGGGAACACAGAGAACAGAGAAAAAAGTCCTGGACCCACAAAGGACATACAGATGGATTTTTCTGCATTTGCCAAAAAAAAAACGTGGGGGGGAACGTCAGGTGGAACTATTTCTTCACCTTGAGCCCAAACTTGTTCAGGTTTAATCAACTCTCTAAAGCCATGCCTTAGTTTTTAAAAAATAAAGGTTGCCTGGTATAAACGCAGGACTTGCCATTGCTAATCATAGCTTTTTGTTGCTTGTGGAGGAAAAAAAAAGTGGAAAAGACAGTTACAATTTTGTCTTTGGAATACTAATACCACACTATTCCTAAATCGTGAGAGTTGGCATAAGTCACATTTGCATCACTGAGACTTTTTGAAAAACATCTTTGGGGACACTAATTTGTAAATGATTTCAAAGCCTCTGAGGTTTCGATTTAAACTAATTTGGGTCTAGCTAGGTCTGGGGTCTAGCATTTGGGTCTCAAATGCTAAGCCTCAGAATTACCTGAAGGACTTGTTAAATAGTAGCGTGGAACTCCAGAGTTCCCAGTTCAGGGGGTTTGGGATAGGGCCCAATAATCTGCATTTCTAACAAGTTCCCAGGGAATGCTGATGCTGCTGGTCTGAGACCCAGTTTGTGCCCCATAATAAAAGAACTCTCTGGTCAGGGCAGTTGTCCATGGCACAACAAATTTCATTCTGATTAAACAGTTCCACTGGAAATAAACTCCTGGCATGGTGGGAGCCTATTTTCTACTGTTTTGGGTCAATCATGTTCTCTTGGAAAATGCCTGGCATAGGGAAGAACTAAGCCAATTCAACAACATATACCGAGGATCTACTATGTACAAACCAATTTTCACTATCAGGGATATATAAATGCAGGAGAAAGGGCTGTTCTAATTACATAACTCATCCTTAATAATTATTTTAATAATGCAGGGAGTTAAACTGTTTTAAGCAGTCACCAAAAATAAAGGCTATATCATACAAGACCAAAACCAAAACAATTCAGAGTAGCTCTGATCCTTGTGCTACTCTTGCAACTTCTATGCAAGTTGGACAATTCTCCAAAGTAAAAATTTTACAAAAGCAGGTTTGGAATTTTTTCTGGATCTTAGGAAAATGACATTCTACACACACACACACAACTTATTTAAGATGGAGATTTTTAAGTGGAAAAAATTTCTTCTAACATGTCTCTTGGCATTTTTAAGTTTTTTTTTAAGATTTTATTTATTTATTTGACAGAGAGAGAGAGAGAGAGAGCAAGAGAGATAATACAAGCAGGGAGAGTGGGAGAGGGAGAAGCAGGCTTCCCGTTGAGCAGGGAGCCCGATGCTGGGCTCAATCCCGGGACCCTAGGATCATGACCTGAGCCAAAGGCAGATGCTTGGAATGAGCCACTCAGGTGCCCCTCTCTTGGCATTTTATTTTAAAGATTTTATTTATTTATTTGACAGACAGAGATCACAAGTAGGCAGAGAGGCAGGCAGAGAGAAAAGAGGGGAAGGAGGCTTCCTGCTGAGCAGAGAGCCCGACGCAGGGCTCGATCCCAGGACCCCGAGATCATGACCTGAGCTGAAGGCAGAGGCTTAATCCACTGAGCCACCCAGGCGTCCCTCTTGGCATTTTAAATAAAGTATTTTTTTGATGGGGTAACTTCATGCATAAATGAAATTAACAATTAGTTATAAAAGAAAAAAAAAACCTATTTCTTCTAAAGCAATAATACTATTCTTTTAAATGGAAAAAATATCTTAGATTAACTTCTTGGTTTTTATTGTCAATGGCTGGCCTGAAAAGAATCCTGAATTCTTTTCTCTACCAATAACAGGGACACTCTCTACTTTGGTGATACAAGTAACTCCATATCTGCCAAGGCTTTGTAAAAAAATACCAAAATACTATCCTATTTGAGAATAATTTAGAGAGTCTTTAAAATAAAAATATATTTTTGTCAGGTTAGGTTAGCAATTATGTTTAAAAACAGTAGTGGCTAATGCTACTTTAATTAAACTTGTAAATGGATACATTTTCATAGTGTTATCAAATATTCCAATAGTTTTTGGAAAACAGTTGGCAATTTGTATGCATTAAGCCACAAAAGTATTTGAACTTAGGGACTTAGCAGTCTTATTTCTAGAATATTATTTCTGGAAGTAAAATAACTGAGGACCAAATTTAGTCCTTGTAGCCTCAGACTGGAGGGGAATAAAAGAGAAAGCTAAATATTTAGAAATATGGAAATGGGCCCATAAATTATGCTTATTAATTCAATGATATATTACTATGAAAAGTCAGGTCAATGAAGAGGTATGAAAACATGGAAAAATATTCATACCTGAGAAAAAGAAGATTAAAAATTGTATGCATCCTATGACGATGGCCATGCAAAGAAATTCTAAGACTGAAGAAGAGAAATGTACAAAAAGATGATTATTTCAAGGTGGCAGGAACTGGAGAGTCTTGGCTCCTTTTTTCTTTTCTAGACTTTCTGTAATGTCTTTATTACTGACTTTATGGCACTTTATTAAGAGAGAAAAATCATGTTAAAAAAAATCCAGATCAGCCCTGAGTCATCCATTATATTTTTATTTAATAATGCGTTAAAGGAGGAAATGCTATGAAGCTTGAAACTCTTCCCAAAACCCCATGAACCAAAGCTGTTACATTTAGAAGGGCATCCTCCCCACATGTGATTGCTGCATCTGATCAAACCACACCTTTCTGTGTCACAGACCTCTGAAAAGTGCGGTAGGTTAATTGGATGACTATAAAGTTAGAGGACCCAAGTTCGAGTCTGAGCTCTGGCTTTTTGCTGTTTTGCCATTAGCCTGCCTTTCTGCCACAAATAGAGTCTCTCAAGATTCACTGGTCTTGGCCCAGGGAAACAATGACTGTGGACACCGTCCAGGAGCCATACTGGTGTTTTTAGTTCTTGGGAGAGGCAGCCCCGCATGGCAGTCACAAGCTTTGGGATTAGACTGACACAGGTGGGTGCCTCTGCCAAGCTGCCATTTTATAGGCTCTGCACGATGTACAAATGATCACAATTATCTGGGCCTCCATTTCCTATCTTAATGCAAGGATATACTAATTATATTCTTAGTATACTAAGGATATACTATGTCCATGAAATAGGTGGTGGGGCTTCCATGAGAAAATGTGTACAGAGCAGTCACCGTAGGGCCTGGCACATGGTAAGTGCTCACAAAAATCACAGGTATGACCGTTTATCCAGGAATCATGAGCAGGGGGAGTCTGTTTCGACTACGTTATGGTGAAGTTAAAGCTTGAAGGGTAGGGGACAAGGAGGTTGAGGGAAGACAAGGAGGTTGAGGGTTGATATCCTGAAGCAGCTGGGGACCTATGTCCTAAAAGAGACAGGTGCAAGGTGTACATAGAGCAACTGGACTGATTATGTTCACAAAATACCCTCCTGTGTCCCAAGGCTCACTAGGAAACAGAGGAAGCTAGCCGCAATTCAAGCAACTGCTACACGCAGATAATGCACATTTTAGTTTGTTCAACCCCCCAAAAAATGACCACGAGAGGGAGAAAATCAGAGCCCCAGATAGGCACCATTTTTTAGGGTTTAACTATAATTGCTCACGAAACCATCATCCTCCTGCTTTACCTTCCGGGATTGTTCCAATGGCTTCTGAGGATGCAGCTGGAGATCCTTGAAAGAGACTGGGAGAGGGCACCCTCCTGACTCTGCCAGCGGAGCCAGAGGGCAGATGGGCTGGAGCTGTTAATGGGGGTGAGCTAAACTCAACATTTCTTCAGCCGAAGACTTCTCCTTTCTCCCCAGGAAGAAATAGCTGGAAAAAGCTTTGTGCTTCAAACATGGGATCCCTTATCTATCATGTTCTCTGTCTTCTCCAAAGTCTAGGACAGGATCTGGCACATAACAGGTACCTGACACATGCTGGATGAAACAAGCCACCAATCACTACAACCATTTGGAATTTTTCTATAAAAAATTTTATGCCGTCTAAACAGTTTGGTATTTTTCTAAGTATGTCATGTTTACAGAACCAGCAAATATTTTTATTTTGAAAAAAATATATATGGTATGATTCTTTTATGTACAAGATGCAGAGAAGAAATCTGGAAAGCAATATGAAGATAACATTAAAGGTGCAGATAGAAGCAGTGCTGGCATCCTGTCCACAGTCACACCTGTTACGTTTACCAAAGAAAAGCACGCTGAGTCTGTAGCTTGCATTTTAAGTTGTGAAAGCAAATAAAAGATTTAAAGATGTGTCCATTCTTTGGATGAAAAACCTTCATTTTTTTTTAAGGATCATATTTATTTATTTTAGAGAAAAAGACAGAAATAGTAGGAGCAGGAGGGGCAGGGGGACAGACAGATAATCTCAAGCAGACTTCACGCTGAGCATGAAGCCCAAGGTGGGGCTCGGTCCCAGGACCCTGAGATCATGATCTGAGCCAAAACCAGGATTTGGATACTTAAATGACTGGGCCACCCAGGCGCCCCTAGATCAGACACCTTTTAGTGTCCTTGCTAGAGCATTCCAAATAATGCCTTCAAAATATGTATTAGCGCTAGTCTACAACTATTAAAATGTTCACTTGTTCACAACTAGTTTGCCCGAAAGAAGAAGCCAACAAGTAAGAATTCAGTATTAAGTTTCAGATTTTTTAAAATCATCCCTAAAGAGAGACGATGCCAAAAAAGAAAAAGAAAAACAGTATAGGTAATGGGTACATGGAGCTGAACACAGTATGTGGTTTACAATGCTCAGGTTTCAATATTTCCACAATAAAAAAAAAAAAAATTGTAATGGTTGCTGATTATCTTACATATTTTTTTTCTCAATGTGCAATTAGTAATTTTATGCACTTAAAAATTATATTATGTTCCTTGTATTTTATTTCAATATGTGCTGGAATTAAACCAATCTATTTATTTTTAATGGACTCATGGAGGAATTTTCACTGTATTCTCAAGACTCATGGGTTGCTAGCAGTTTTACTCTGTGCATGATGGATAGTTTCTATTTTAAAATATGGCATTTGTTGTGATATAATTTAAATTACTTTTCTGCTGGAAGTACGTATTCTTCTAAGTTACAGTTATGCAAAGGGAAAATATACATCATATTCCCACTTTATCTTCTTTTATAGTCCTTGTTGCTGTTACTTTCACTCAGGTACAATTACACTAGTGAAAATAGGATTTTGCATTTATTTTGGATAATTCATTTCAGTTCTTAGTTAATTATGGAAGAAAAATGGAAGCCATCCTATAAATAAACAAGTGTAAAGGCTAAAAACTACCAGAACTCACATATAAAGGTAAGTGCTATATATTATCAATAATTCAGAATTCTCCCAAGCCCACTTAACAATACAAGTTGCTGTATCATAATTATGTTAAGGAAAATATTTTAGATCTTTTCATTTACTATATAGATTATGTATGCTCATCATGGAAAATTTGGGAACTTAGACAAAAGTAAAAAAATAAAGTAAGATCACCCTGTGATCACTACACCTGGTTGTAACCACCATTATTATTTTCCTTTTTTTCCTTCAAATTCACTTTTTTGCTCAGATAGGATGCAAATATCAATAGCCCGTTATTATATTTTATAAAATTGGCATAATCTATGCTCTGTATGCTGTTTTATAACCTCATTTATTTATTGGAAAATATGTAGTAAATGATTCCCCCATTTTTAACCACCCCTCTTAATGGCTGCAGACTTTCTCACCCGGTGCTATATCTACGTCTTATTTAATCTATCCCATATTGTTAGAAATTTACAGTGTTTCTATTTTTCCTATTAGAAATGATGCTTCAATCAATGACCCTGTATAAAATTTTTCACGTATCTATTTCCCTTTGATGAACAATTATATTTATTTTTTATTAAGATTTTATTTATTTATTTGTGTGTGAGAGAGAGAGAGAGCACAAGCAGGCAGAGTGGGAGGCAGAGACAGACAGAAAAAGCAGGCTCCCCGATGAACAAGGATGCCAGTGCGGACGGGGCTCCATCCCAAGACCCTGGGATCATGATCTGAGCTGAAGGCAGCGGCTTAACCAACTGAGCCACCCAGGCATCCCTGGTAAATCATTTTAAAGCAAATTTCCGGATCAACACCTATGAATATATTCAGGTATTTTGAAATATAATGATAAAAATTACTCAAAATTATTGTCGGGACTCCCTTAAACAATTCTAGATATCCATATTCTTACAAACTATGTTTTAGCTTCTTAAAAACAGCTGACAATTTGAAAAGTAAAAATGGCATCCCTTTTTTTTTCATTTATTTCATATAGTTTATTGAATTATTAGGGAGATCGAACATGTCTACTTATGCCACAGCCATCTTTCATTCTTTTTAAAAGTCATTTAAAAAATCTCCATCAGCCACCTTATCTGAAGTGTACCATGTCACAGGCATAGAGATAAGTAGCGAGGATAGGAAATTAGTAAGACATGGACCCCATCTTTAAGGATTTTACAGTCTAGTAGGAAATGAGACGTGTGAATGACTAATTCCAATCTATTATTGAAAGTGCTGTATGGAAGTGGGTATAACATGCTAGGAAACTACAGATAAGGAAGCAGAAAATGCTCCAGGGGAGAATATGTAGTGAAGGAGATGCAGAACTTAAACTTTCAGCTGGGCTCTGACCGATGAGCAAGAATTCACCAGGCAGGTGGGAGAGAAAAAGAAAGTGTCCCAGCAGAGACCGGTGGAGGAGAAAATCAACATATTATGAAGAATATTATGAAGCCAGCCAAGGGTCTGAGCTATATCATTGGGAAATAGGGATTCACTGATGTGATTTTTGAGGAGCGAATGGACATGATAACTTTGGGTTTTAGAAAGTGAAAGAAAAGGAAGATTCAGAGTCACCTTGGGAATGAGAGAATCAGGTCAAGGACAACCAAGCGCAAGATACTTTCAGATTGAGCTATTCAATACAGAGTGATACATTTACTTTAAAATATGTAGGCATGAAGAAGAGGTGACCCTTGTGAATAATCATTCTTTTTTAAAAAATTCTAAAACACAGTGGATGTGATAGAAAGCATTATTTTTCCCAAATCACTTGCTTTGGCCCGTGGGTAGTAATGATCACGCGCCAGCTGCTGTCTGTGCTCTAAGAAGTATTCTGTGTTTCTACATACCAGTCCGGGAACTTTCAATATCCACCAGCAAAAGATGTGCCCCAGGGATCCCGCTTTTCCAGAAGAATAGAGACACCTGGAACACACCTGAATAAAACCTACAGTTTGGAGCCCATGCCAACTGAGCCCAGCCTAGATTAGCAACCTGTCAGCTGACCTCCAGTTTGTAAGGCACTGAATTTTAGCATGGTTTGTTATGTAGCATTATGATGGCAACAGCTAACTGATACACTGGCATATTCTGCTCCTTTAATTTCTAGATACAGCCCATCTCTGTTTAAAGACAGTCTAAAGCTGTGTCTGGGTGACTCAGTCAATTAAGCAACTGACTCTTGGTCGAGCCCTGAGTTGGACTCCATGCTCAATGGGGAGCCTGCTTGAGATTCTCTCTCTCCCCCTCTCTGCTCCTACCCCCACTTGCATTCTCTCTCTCTCAAATAAATAAATAAATCTTTAAAAAAATAAAAATAAATAAAGACATGTTTAAAGAATGTGCATTGAGCCAATGGCCTGTGCTTTATCTGGAAAATGGGATAATACAATTGGCAGTCTGTAATAATTAAATGCAGCCCAGTCCTTCCAATTCAGAGTGTTATCGCATCAACTGGAAGTCTCTGATAAATTTCCATCCAGAATGAAACTTAAACATAAGAAATCAATTAACTATTGATCCTGCTGGGCTGACATGCATTACAATAAAATACTAAATGGACGGACATGAGCTCAGTTCCCTGATGTAAATAAGAATTTTGGCATCTCCGTTGTCTCCTCCTGATAATGTTATATGTAAGCAGCAATCTGTTGGGTAGCATGGAGGCTTTTAAATCAGGTAATAGGCCTCCTCATTCTGTTCATTAAGATAAAGAAAGGTTTGCAAGGGAAATGGTCTATTAGGTTGTAATTTGCTTTCACATGCAAATTAAGGGATAATTAGTTTTGAATATCTGAAGATACAGAATCTGTGTGTTTGACATATTTTTCATATGTAGCAAATACCAAAAAGTTCAAGTATTTTTCTAGAGAAATGAAAGGTTCTTTGAAAGTTAAAACAGATTAAACAATATTCCATTCTGAAGGCAAACTCTTCAGGTAAATATTACATGTGGTATATATTTAGTTCACAATTCAGAATCAACGGGGTTTTTTTTTTTAACTTGTTAATATTTTGAAAAGGCTGACAAAAGTCTGAATGTCACCATGTTTTCCTCTTCTGTTACAAAGGCAAGGTGTCTTCTGAAATATGGTTAAAACGAGATTTAAATTATTTTAAATAACTAAACGCACCTCCTCTTCTAACATTTATTTAAATAAATAAACCAAATCTCCTTTTTTTAAAAAGAAAGATTTTAGTTATTTATTTGACAGACAGAGATCACAAGTAGGCTGAGAGACAGGCAGAGAGGGAGAGGGAAGCGGGTTCCCTGCTGAGCAGAGAGCTCAACGCAGGGCTCAGTCTCAGGACCCTGGGATCATGACCTGAGCCAAAGGCAGAGGCTTTAACCCACTGAGCTACCCAGGTGCCCCCCAAATCTCCTTTATTACTCAAACAGACAGGATAAGTAAGCTTAACTGACTTCTTACCTTTGCAAACTGTTACTTCATTTTCTCTTACTCTTTATATTTGGGGAAACAAAGCATGTTTCATGATGAACTTTGAAAAGTCTGAGGCCGTGCATATCCATTGATTGAAAAGGCCCCGAAATTTGAACTAAAATAAAAGTTCTTAGGAGGGAAGTCTTCTCCTTTAGAGGTGGGACCTGGCTTTTTGAGGCTAGGACATCTAGCACAGTCTTGGTAGAGAACAATTTCTTCATTTGGAAGTAGGTGGGGCAGCTCGCCTAAACCCATCATGAAGGCAATTTTCTGAAAAGGACTTTTTTCCCCGATTTATGAAATTACCAGAAGTATAATGGTTAGAGCACATCTGGTTAGGAATAGTTAATAGTTAAATCACATCTATTGGAAAGAATACAATGGTGTGCAGTTAGGGTGACAATGCAGAGTGATTGTGGGGTATGATCCCAGTGCACAGTTTCTAGGAATGGGGGCTCGTGAAGCTTTGTTTCCGAAAACTGGGATAATAAACCTATTTTTCCAACTGCTTCTTCGAATGCTTAATTCGTTTCTGCAACAAACGGGTCCACCAAAAAGCTCTGGAAGGTCTATGATATATGAAGCACAGGGTATACAAAAACTAGTACAGTGGCCACAGGCCTCCAGGGGCCGTAGGTGGATTACAGCAAATACGAGGATGCATGCTCACGAATAAAAATAATCTAAGAAATAGGTGATAAAGGAGATAAGAAGGCACTGCCAAAATCATGGCAAATTTCAGGGCATGGAGATCTGATTCTCATAGGAAGATACAACATTTCCTCCAAATGCAGGAAATAGGAAACATTTAAACAGGGGGAGAGAGGAGAGCATTTTAGGAGAATGAAATAGTGGATACTGGCATGGGGTCAGGATGCAAGAGCTGTCTTCCTATTCTAGCAGGCAGTGTTGTTGGGCTACAACAGTGGGAAAGTAGGGAACTAATCTGGAACTATACACTAAGGAAAGATGGGGTAGAGGTGGGGCTTAACACCTAGCTACCGAATTTGGAAACAGCTTGTGGGCCACTGAAAGTTTTAGAGCACAAGGATGATGTGTTAAATGCATGCATTGGACAAAGGAATGAATGAGAAGGAGAAAGGTATAAGGTGAGGACCCAGGATTATTTCTGTTTGTGGGTTTCCCACACCTTCACTTTCCTAGAGTCAGATGTCACCAAAAACCGAGGGGCTCTGTGTGATGAAACTCAAGTTAGGCGAGACGTCAGATGGTGTTTTAACATAAGGCATTGGAGATGTGGGTTTGTTTTCCCAGCATTAAAGACTGATTCTCTTGTAGGTACCAGGAAACAGCCAGCAGATTCTAGGCTCTGAGCAGTCTGTCCTGAAGGACAGACTCACGTAGACTCTAGTCAGGGTGCGTTAAGTCAACAGTCATACTAGGCAAACCTGTTCTCGTATACTATACACCTAAAAAAGTGTCAAGAAGGTAGATCTCATGTTCAGTGCTCTTACTCAAAAAAGCGAGGGAGAGGCAAAAGGAAATTTTGGAGACGATGGAGTTTCATTACCTTGATTGTGGTGATGGATTCGTGGGTGTATGCCTATACCCAGCACATCCAGTTTTATCCACTAAACATGTGCGGTGTTTTGTACATCCATTATACTTCAGTAAATTTGCTTTCTTTTTTAAAGAAAAGGAAACAGAAGAATCTGAAAGTCGTGGAAGAAGAGAGGGAGAAGAATGTTGGGAAGGCATTCTCTGTGGAACCCAGAGCAGGCCCTGTAAGGTTAAATTTCTGCCTCTGGGGGCAGTGCTCAGCAATCAGATAGACTAGAATTGGGAAACCACCCTTAAATTCCTCCCCTCTGTAGACCCTCTCTGCATTGGAATGTACTGCTTAAGAATGAAACACAAGACTTACAAGGCATTCTCTGAGACTCTCTTTATACCCTTGGCTGATTAACAGTAACATATTTTGAAAAAGACATCATATCCCTAGCCCCCTTCCACAATAAGGAAACATATTTCCATGGCCATATTTCTTTTGTCCAGTGGAAGGCAACACAAAACCTACGGTATCACACACAATGGGGTAGGGGTAGGGATGTAGCAGAAATGGCATGGAAAGGCAATCAAGAGAAATAAAGAAATGGGTGAATTGACAAGATATGGCCACTGAGTCATTATGGAGGGCAGCACAGGGGGAAGGGTGGGAAGAAACTATCTTCACTCTTAGTCTTCACCCTGAATGACTCAGTAAGTGGCAACAACACTCAACAAAATTAGTAAATCAGAATGAGTTTGGTTCTTGACAGAGTGAGTTTGTTTGCCTTTGGGATATCCAAATGCTCAGCACACAAGAAAAACTGTTCTAGTATTCAGGGAGGAATATAGAGATTGAAGAATTATCTCCTAAATGAAACTATGACAGGAAACTTGAAACCAGTGCTAACAGAAGGGACAGAAAATTAGAGAAGAATTAAAAAAAAAAAAATCACTGAGCCTCGGTGGCTCAGTGGGTTAAGCCTCTGCCTTCAGCTCAGGTCATGATCCCAGGGTCCTGGGATTGAACCCCGCATCGGGCTCTCTGCTCAGCGGGGAGCCTGCTTCCCTCTCTCTCTCTCTCTTTCTGCCTGCCTCTCTGCCTACTTGTGATCTCTGTCTGTCAAATAAATAAAATCTTAAAAAAAAAAAAAATCACTGAAGTATTAGAAAGAGGGAAAGGAACCAAGAGAAGGGATATTTTTAGAGGAGGAAGAAGAACCAATACTATGCTGCACTGCGAAGCAAGGGAAAAGGAACCAACGGATGACAAAAGATGAAAGAATGGAGGAGAAAGAGCCTGAAAGAGGCCACTGGGGGCATCTGGGTGGCTCAGTAGGTTAAGTGTCTGACTCTTTGGGCTCAGGTCATGATCTCAGGGTCTGGAGATGAAGCCCCTCATTGGGCTCTGCCCTCTCCCTCTGCCCCTCCTCCACTAAACTCTTTTTCTCTCTCTTACTCTCATCAATCAATCAATCTCGAAAGAGACCACTGGACCAAGCATCATGGAGGTCTGGATGAATGTCAGGAGAGCCCTTCTCCTAAAGTGGTATGGGTAAATATCACATCAAATTGATTGAAGAGGCAAGTGTGACAGAAAGAGATGGAGATAGTGACCATGTACTGTAATTTCTCCAAAAATTTACTGGTGAAAGATAGGAGAAAAATAATAATACTAGTAAACGATTAAGTAAAGAAGACTTGAACAGAAGGCAATGAGCTAGTTGAGAGAGAGAAAAATATTATGACACATGAACTTTAGGGTTTTTTTAAAAAGATTTATTTATTAGAGAGTGTGAGCAGGGGAAGTGGCAGAGAGAGAGAGAGACAGAATCTTAAGCAGACTCCTGGCTGAGCATGGAGCTTGATTGCACAACTCTGAGATCATGACCTGAGCTGAAATCAAGAGTTGGACACCTAACCAACTGAGGCACGCAGGTGCCTGACATGATGAACATTAATTCAACAAATATTTAATGGGTTCCTACCACTCCCAGGCATTGAAATATGATGCAGGGCAAGACGTGAACTTCCACACATTGCACTGTCTACTGCAATGTTCTGTTTATTGAGACCATTATCTCCCTGGAGCAAGAATTATTCTCTCTCTTGCAAGAATTTGTTCTTCACCAGTGTGGAGCCTAGCACAGAATCTGATGCATGACAGACCAAACATTTATGGAATTAGTGAATGACAAAGTCTCAACCTTTAAGACACTCTTCCCCAACTTTGGTTAAAATCCTTTGCCTTCTGGATCTAAACTTAGACATATGCTTCTTTTAGGAGGCTTTCTTCAACCTCTAGGATTGAGTTAGTCACCCCCAATTTCACCCTGAGTGTTCCTCCGACTATCTTTCAGTCTAGAGAGAAAAAAAAAAAAAAAACCAACAACCCTCAACAAATAGATTTTTACTAGCTACTAAGCAAGGAAGAAACACAGAGAGCAAAAGGCACAGTGGGGCTTACTGACTGGTTTGGAAACTCAAGGGAATTAATTTCCTGTGCACTTGTATGTTTCTCATAAATAACTCCTACTGGTTCTCCTTTTACTTCTGCAAGCTTTCCAGGGCTGGCCGGACCAGCTCACTTGCATTCAGATGAACAGAGTTGCCTCTCACTCAGCCTAGGGAGTGTAGAATCTGGTTTTTCTCATATTGTCAATCTCGTGTAAATAGCCAAGCCATGCACAATGTAAGCAAAGCCTGCAAGTCTCCATCAGCTGGCTGGGCATCTGCGTTAAAAATGCGTCTTGCTAAACAGTCCGCCCAGCAGATAGCTTTCTTTGGCAGAACGGAGGGAATTTGATAAAGTGCTTTATTGGGTGGTAACATTTTAGTCCCGGCTTCCCTCAGATCACAGTGGGATAATGAAATTGGAATCCATTTAAACCTTCCATTTCACCCCACATGGTTCATAGACACCGTGTCAAACCATATCACGGGGCAATCTATGTGCTAAAATCTACCAGCTCACTCCTCCTATTACCCACAAGACTCTGTCAGATTGGAGATATATTATGGAATACAATTTGTTGATTTGCCCACTCGTGTAGCTCTAGCAGAATCTCAAATCCAAGGCAATACTCTATGCCATGAAGATGCCAAGTTTAGCAACACAATATTCTTGTTGGCCGGTCTATGAATAGTACAGTCCCTGCTGGGACAGACCTGGCCATATGACAAGGACTTGCTGCTTGCCCTGTCTCCTGTAACAAGTTCCATCCCATGGAGATCATTGGAGCACTGGCGATTGTATCACATTTTGACTACACACCCCAGAAAAAAGATGATCCCAGGTTAAACTGAACCAAAGACTATCCACAGACAATAATTACTGAATTCGGAGACTTTGTGAGCTGGACTCTATTCTTGGAGCCTTTCCCTTTTGCTTACTCCCCTTAACTTCGCTCCTCTGAGATGATCTTAAGGCATAGAGACCACACGAAGGCACTAACTTCAGAAAACATTCAGAACTGATCTACTGTTCACCTGGCTCAAGCTACTTTCATCTCTCAGATTAGTGTACAGCGTACTCATGAGTGTTGTTTTATCTCTTGCTCCCTATATCCTCTATGCCATGGACACTACAACGTGTCACCAAGATCTGACTTTAAATGGAGGTCCCATTGCCCCGGCTTCTAGTAGTACAGTCAGCAAACTGGCCTCATCTGTCAGCCCTTCAGGGATTGCCTAGATCAGGCCCCTTCATTGTCACTGTCATCTCCATTGAGCAGTTTATGTTCAACAATTGATCGACACTGAAGTACAAAGGCTGGTCAGCTCAGGCTGAAAAAGGACAATTTTGAAGCTCTTGTACCAGCAACTGAGGATGCCGTTAGGTTGCATCATAACTGGACTTCTCCTCTGGCCCACTCCTGCTTCTCACCCTTCCGCATCCTGCATGCTAACTCCATATCTGAGTTGCTTCCCCAGCCTGTGACAGCCCATGTATCACCCACCAATAGCCTGAGTCATCCTGGTAACTCTAAGTATGATTGGGACTACCCCCCGCCTTCACCGTCTTCAGAGGCCTTACAGTGACCCACGAGGCCCCACAGGATCTGCCTCCCACTCTCTAGCTTCATTTCCTCCAACTCACCCCCTTGCTCACTCTGATCTTAGCCACACCCGCCTTCTCAAACACATGCGGGCACACTCCCATCGTGAGTCTTTTGCATTTGCTATTTGTTCCCTCTCCCTAGAAAACTCTTCCTCTAGATCAGAGGCAGACAACTTCTCTAAAGGGCCAAATAATAAATACTTCAGGCTTTGCAGGCCACAGAATCTGTTTTAACTACTCAACTCTACCATTTTAGCATAAAAACAGCCACTGACCATACATAAATTAATGGGCCTGTCTTTGTTCCAATAAGCCTTATTTATAAAAATAAGCCTGTAGACTGTGATTTACTGACCCTAGATGGTCACATGGGTGGCTGGCTCCCTTACCTCTGTCGGGTCTTGACTCAAACGTTTCCTTCCCTGACCACTCTTGAAATTCCACCCCCCAGCAGTATTTGTCTCTTTCCTGTCTTATTTTCTCCATAGCACTCATGCGTTGTACCTGATACAATGCCTTTTATTTATTGCTCTGTTTGTCCTCCATCTTCCCCATGAAGAGGTAAGTTCAGTCAAAGCGGGGATTTCGTCTGCTTTGAGGTCCTTAACACTAACTAGCACAAGATAACCGCTAAGTAAACATTTGATGAATGAACAAAAGAAGTGAGTGAACATTCAGATAATTCAATATTTCCTCCAGTTTTTGTTCCATGTGTGTGCGTATGTGTCTGTGTCTGTGTGTCTGTTCTCAAATTCTAAGAGATTTCTTTTACTTTTTATATCCCAGTAGAGTGAGGTGATTAAAAGTACAAGACTTTTAGGGATGCCTGGCTGGCTTGGTCAGAAGAACATCCAACTCTTGATCTCAGAGTCATGAGTTCAAGCCCCACATGGGTGCAGAGAGTATTTTAAAAATAAATAAATAACTTTTTTTTTTTTTTAAGTTCAAGACTTTTAGAGAGATGCCCTGAGTTTTAAACCCCAGGTCAGTTACCTACTAACTCTGTGAACTTGTACATATATATAACCTCACTAAGCCTCTCTTTCCTTACCTGTAAGCCTCAGTTCCAAGTTGCAACACTGAACATATTGTATGATCATGATGATACAAAGCACTCATATCTGTCATCCAGAAATCTCTCAGTACATGGAGGCTATAATCAGCCAGATCATGAGCTCTTGCCCTTGGATATTATCCTGCCAGGATAATACAAGGATCATGTTTACAGATTGGGTCTTCATGCGCCTTTAATCAAGGCACATGTATCACACACATGACATTTTTACATATAGCTAAAAGAGATTCTAATAAGAAAAACAGAAGAATTATAATGACCATTTGTTAGTGCTCACTCCATGCCCGCTGATAGTCTGATAAATTTGCATGTTTGGCCTTCATATAAACACTGATACATTGGGGAAGACCAGTGGAATGATTCTTCACATGTCCTCCCATTGGCCGAGAGGTAAACTTCACTGCCCCATTCTTAAGACTTTGTTACAATTGATAGAAATAATTGTACAACTGATAGATACAATTGATAGAATTGTATCTATTGTATCAATTATACAATTGATAGGCACAATTGATAGAAAAAATTGCACCGCAGAATATACCTATGGGATACACCTGGTTAGATGCTGACATTTGCTTTGCCTCGGGAAAGCAGAAAGAAAAATGGAGATAATGCTGCTTAGGAGAGTTTCATCATCTTTCCTCCTTCTGGGTCCCTGAACTTAAATTCCTTATGGGTGCTCCCTCCAGGTTTCCAACAAGACTTCCTCCCTAATAGGATCCCAGACCCCTAGCTCATCCTTAGACACCTGACACCATGAAACCAGAACTCTAAAACAAGAAAACAGACTCCCAGGGGATCTGAAAATATGTGCTGTCAGACAGAATATAATAAGTCTTTGGAAATCAGTACTTAGATGATTGTAGTCAGTAGAAAATGAGTTGAGAAATGCTTTCACTTGGGCTTTTTTGGTAGCCCAAGACCACTCATTTCTTGACCAAGGTGAAGGAGGAGAAATTTCTATCAAACAACCCTCATTCCATTCCATTCCATTCATCTTCCTGCTTCAAATCATTTACGACAGCTTGAGAAATAGATTTGTCCTGGCTGGTATTTAAAGAGATAGTCAATAACAATATGAGAAATAATTACTATACCTTCAGAAAGTGGCCATCGATTTTAACAATGACTAGGGCCTCAAAACTGGGTTTCAAATACGTTAGAGTAGAGTGATTGCCATTTATTACTTAACTTGCTAAATTTGTACTTAACTTGGGTGGGATGGAGTTGCTGCTGAAACTCTTAAACACGGAGTCCTTTTATTCTTCCTCAGTTCAGCTACAGATATATCGGGTGCCTACTGCTTTCAAGAAACTGTTAGGCTCCGAAGACACCATGATGAAGAAATGGGCCATCCTTGTCTGGGGACACTAGCATTCTTTTGGTGAAAGAAGATAATAAGCCACCACAAAGTTCAGCATTTAACTATCACTTAGGCAAATATTGCAAGGAAAAATGTGCATAAGGGGGTGAACTCACTTGGTCTTGGGGGAATCAGGAAGTCTTTTTTGAAGAAGTCACATTTAAGCCCCAAACCAAAGGTTGCGTGGGAGTTAAGATAGGCCAGGTAAAGAATGAGAGCTGTTTCCAATGGAAGGAACTAGCAAAGCCCTAGAGGCTGGAAAGAGCCTGACCTCTTCAAGCCATGGCTGGGAAAAGTTCACAGGCCCCCCACAAAAACCAATCATGTGTGTATCTATATCAAGTTTATTATACATGTTATTGACATCCGAGACAGGTAACACATGATTTACAAACAATAACAAAATATACAATATTCTCTATTGTAAATTCCACACATAGCCAACTGATCCTCATGGAATGCTTTTGTGGATTTTTGCCAAACTCGTATCTGTAGGTATCTCATGATCAGAATAGATGAGTGAGTGTGGTTCCCATCTCAGTATTGGCCAATGTTTTCATTTAAGTTAACAAGGAAGACAAAAGTGAAGGGATAAAAAGGACTTGAGTCAGAACTGCACCTGTCAATGATGCGGACAGCTTCTGTGCTGAATCCTAGAATGGTTCTCAAATGCTGGAAGAACAGGTCTTCAGGTTTCAGGGGGCTATGCATAATGCGGCAGCTATCAGACACAATATATTGTAACATTTAATTGGCATTGTTGACACTGTTCTCCAACACTTTTGTAAGTCCAGACTAGAGTTAGCAATAGATGAGCCTGCTGTCCGTCTTGGTGAATAAAGGTATGTTGAACCACAGCCATGTTCATTCATTGATGTTTCTTCTAGGGCTCTCTTTACTCTATGGCTGTAGAGCTAAGTGCAACAGAGGTTTTATTGCCCACAAAGCCTAAGATCCTTACTAGCTAGCCCTTTACAGACCTTTGCTGACAGCTCTTCTGGATCCTCAACAAAACAATAAATCAAGCCAATTTGTAGTGTTTGCTAATTCCTGCCGTGTAAATATTCCCACCGATTTCCAACCACCATGGTGACATCACGGGATGAGGAGCTCGGAAGAGTTGTGGAGTGGCAGCACACCATCACACAGCACACACCCCTGTGCCCTCACACAACAGACCTGAACAACCCCAACACATAAAGAACACTAAAATGTAGTAAAATAATTATCAGGTGACAAGTTTCCCCGTTTTTTACTATAACACGCTTCATTACAAGCTTTTGTAATTTAATTTTAATGATAGCTGTATTTAACAGGTGACTTGCCAAATTCCTGAAAATCTAATGATCAGCTCTCAGGGCTGGTCTGAGCCAGCCCCAGCACAGCCGTGCTCTGCACCAGCGGAAGGGAGTTCTGTGTGGCTGGGGAGCAGAGGTGGGTAAGTGGAATAAGGCCAAGTGGGTGAACTAAGCAGGGCTTTGTAAGCCAGATTCAAGAGATTAGGGTTTATCCTACAAGAAATGGGATGCCACTGAAGGTTTATAGCTGGGAAGGATTTTGATCTCTCCCAGCTCCTATTAGTAGGGCTTTTAATTCCAGTGAAAACTTCTGAAGTGATTTCTATGTGCCAAGCTCTATTCTATGCATTTTACAAATGTTCATTCTTGCAACAACCCCGTGAGGTAAAGTATTAATATCACTTCCCAATTTTAAAGAGGAAAGAGACAGTAAACCATAAACAACTTGCTCCAAGGATGGGATTGATGATGGTTGAAGCTGGGACATGTGGGGAGGATTCTAACTGTTCTCTCAGCCGGGGCATTTGAACCTGCAGAGAGAAGGCTGCCTCCAAACTATGTGTGAGGAGTTCCAGGACACAGAATGATGGGTCTGTTCAGTTGCTGGAGACATGATGGCAAAGATGGGTGTGGTGGGTCTGGGGTCCCTCAGAATACCCTCCCATGGTGACTGGATTCCTGAAGGCTGGAGCCATCTGTCTCCTGAGAAGAACTCTGGAAGCTGACTGCATAGGAACATGCAGAATTTGCCAGCCACCAGTCATGCATGATTTTTGTCCCAGTAATTTAAGCCCTTTCAGAATCTACTTGGACACTTTCTCAGATCACTTATCCTTTCATGAACTGTATGAGCAAATAGGGAGAGGAATGAACACACCACACTCTAACTGGGATGAATTCTTACCATGTAAATTTTGGGTAACTTCCCCAGAAGTCAAGGTTGATCCTTAACAGTAAGTGGAGCGAATGCATCTCTAAATCACAATGGACCTGATTATTCTCAGGTACAGAGGGAATGAGGAGGAGCGGCCGCCGGTTAGAACCTGTTGTAGCTGTTAAGTGCGTCAGAGACATTTGTGACATTTACTTTTTAAGGAAAATGAAAATCGGCCAATCTTCTAATTTGGTACATTAGGGAAGGAAGAAAGAATCATGGTATGGGAGAGGATAAATGCACATCTTACGAGTGTAACCTCCAACAATTTGCAAACCTGACAGGTTACCTCTGCTGCCTTCATGCTCCATCAGCGGAACTGAGAAGTGGAAAGAGAAACCTTATGGCCCACAAAGGTGAAAAGATTTGCAAAAAATATTTTACAGAAAAAGGCTGTCGATCCCTGGTCCAAACCACTACAGGATATGGGCAACCAGTATACTGACCCTGAGCTGCTGGGAGACCCAAGGGTAAATTAGGTCAGTCCTGCTTTGCATTTGCATGTAACTTACTATGTACCTCCGTGCGTGCTCAGTGCATTTCCCCCACACGTCGGTGGACTTCTTTCCCGTAAGCAAAACTGACATCTTCAGGCACCCAGGAAGGGTCCCATGATGAATGAAATCTTGCATTGGTTCCCAAAGGAGCTGAGCCCCTCACGTCAGAGGCCACTTGGCTGGCGCAGCCACTCCCTGCTTAGCTAACATTTCACACTTTCACCTGAGAGCTTCAATAATTCTCTTATCTCAGCCAAGAAAAGCCCTGCCACATATCCTCAGAGCTTATTAAGTCTGTGCACAAAAAGGCAGCTAGAGAACTGCAATAATTATCTGGGTAACGAGTTAAAAATCACTCTTGCCTAAAATAACCTGGTAATGAGTGAGCCCCGCTATCATATTCATTAAAGAGGAACATTTCTCAGAGAGCCAAGTGGAAGGGAGATCGTGTCAGAACTGGTTTACAGATTGGGAATATGCTGCCTGGGGCACTGAGTACCATGATCTAATGTAAAAACACAGGTAACACACAGGAGAAAAACCCTCCAAGTAGAGTTGAAGGGACCTCTTCATTTGATAGTGAGAAGAGCTGGCTTTCATGGAGTGCTTACCATGTGCCGGGAACTAGGCCAGTAGCCTGTGTGGGCCATTTATTTTTTCATTCCTTAAAATGCCCCAATGAGACGGTTAGTATTTTCATTTCCATTTTGCAGAAGAAAAAACTGAGGCTCTGAGGAGTTGAATTACTTGCCCAAGGGCACCCTGCTGACAAGGGAAGGAGGAGATTGGGACTGCAGCTCCAGAGCACACCTTTCCACACTCCCTACAGATTTAAAAAAAAAAAAAAGGTTGAGACAGGTGATTTGTTATGCCTGGGGTCACAAAGCTGGCTGGTGGTAGAGCTGGGACAATTCAGAGCTTGGAAATCAATACTGAAAATGAGGATAGGGACACAGGCGCACTGTCTGTGAAGAAGAAAAGGAGAAGAGCCCTTACTCTGGTGATTCTAATCCCACATCATCACCATCATCGTCATCAAAGAAGCTATTATTTGTGGAGAAGTTACTATGTGTCAGGTCCTATTCCAAGTGCATTATCTCAATGAGTCCTTACAATGCCATCTTATTTAATCCTTAAAACCATGCTTTAGGTATGACCTATATGATCCCAGGTGTATAGATGGGGAAACTGAGTCACGGAGATGCAGTGACCTATCCTTAGCCCCCCCACCCCATCCCCGGCTAGGAGGCTGAGGGTGTACGATCAGTCTGACTCCGGAATGCACACTTTTAATCCCTGCTTCTCCTTGACTGCCTCCCTTTGTGGACGAGAGCCCCAGGGTTTCTGCTCACCTTGGATCACCAGGCTGCCTTCCCAGCTCTTGTAGGACTCCTCGATTCTCTTTGCCGGGTTTCATAGTACTTTTCTGACTATATTACCAACTTACAGGCAGTCTCCTCCAGCCGCCCCATATTCACACAATAACATGTGCGCATGTACACACACATGCGCGCGCGCACACGCACACACACACGCACACCCCGCATCAGCTCCAGCAGGTCAACCACCAGACACCACACTGGAGAGCACCGTGATCATAAGGACAGCACAGGGATCAAGAATCTAGGCTCTGCCAAAGACATAGGTTCATACCTTCCCTCCTGACTTACCAACACCATAGCTTTACCCAAGTTAATGTCTCAGGGGCTCAGTTCCACCCTTTGTTAAGTGGTAACTATGGCACCTACTGTAATGCAGGATTGCCGCGTCAGTATCTCAACCCAGCGCCCAGCAAATGAGCATTCGACAACAGACAACTATTATTACTAAAACTTGGTAGAAAGATGAATTGGTAGATGGATGGATGTATGAATTAACAGAGGATTGGATGGATGCAATTCTAGCTGACTGGAAGGACTGATTTGGAGGGGTACCTGGGTGCCACAGTCAGTTAAGCATCTGACTCTTGATTTCAACTTGAGTCATGATCTCGGGCTCCTACAATGGAACCCAAGGAACCCTTCAGGCTTTGCGTTTGGAGGGGAGTCTGCTTCTCTCCTTTTCCCTCTGTTCCTCCTCCTGCACTCACATGCTCTCTCTAAAATAAATAAATAAATCTTAAAAAAAAAAAAAAAAAAAAGGACTGGATCAGAAACAGAAAATGAGAGAGAAGAACGAGTAAAGTTTTTTGTGTTTTTTGTTTGAGTTCACTATTATAAAGAAGATCTTTAATCTGCACGGTTGTAGGACTAGAGGATCACATTGTGACCCACACATAGGCAAGAAGTTCATTTCCAAAACTCAACCCGGCCGTTGGTTCTGCCGCACACTTATCAGTTCTCTCGGAGTCCCTATTCCTAGCATTATTTCCAAATGTGGACAAGAAGGCACCGAGTAGGTGAGAAGAGATAAAATAACAGTTAAGACCAAACCCCCAATCAAGGTTAGAGCTGTACCTACTTTGCTTAACACTGACTCCCCAGCACAGAGCACGGTTTCCTGTAACTCTTTGGTCAGTCCAGGTAGGCTAGATTCTAAAAGCAAAAATACAGCAATGATAACGATAACAACAACAACAACAACAACAAAACCTCACAATTTCACCATGTGAACACTATGAAGATTGAGCTGTCACCTGGGATACAGTCTGTGTAGATAATTTCATCTGGGGATGGGAAGAAGGGATCTGATGGCTTCCTGCGGTCACGTAAGCTTGCTCCCATTTTGTGGCTCTGCTGCCCCCCACCAGATCCTCTGCCTCTGGCTAGCAGACAGAACAACAGAGCAAATGTGCTTGGAGGACTAACGGGAGGTTTTACAGAAGGAAGGCTTACCCTTACATCCACCTGCTCTCCACTGGCCAAAACCCAGCCGAAGGGACTCTAAAATGGCACTAGTTGTGTGCCCTTGAGAAAGAAAGAAATTACTTGGTGAGTAACTAGCCAGTTTCCACCACACGGTTCACTAGGTACGTGTTGAGTGGAAAAGTAAGTGCCTGCAGGAAACACAGTGGGGGATACACCGTGGTAGGGGGAATCGGAACGTCTGCCTCCATATACATGTCTAAGGAGATTTATTGCAGTCAGTATCTGGCTGGAACTCAGGTCTCTGACTGCTCCCTGCAGGTAATAGCTCATGTGGAGCCCCATACTGTCTCCCAGGCCCACCTGTTCTATCATTATACCCACACTTGCAGCTGCAGCCACAATTCCCAGATGTTGGGTAAGTCTGACCCAGTTCTACTGCTGCGAGTCAACTCGGTGCTACTGCTGGACATCAACCCCATAATCAGGGGAAGAAGAACACCCAGATTTAATTTCCAGTTAAGATACCAGAAACGATTTATTGACTTTTAAAAGAGAAATGTGAGGAAACATGTACCGAGCCCCAGGTGCCAATTGAATAAGCAGTCGGAGCTTTATGGTGCCGGATACACCATCAAATCAGGGCACTTATCACAGGCAGGCTCATATTAAAGAGGCTTATGTATGCGTCTGCATCCCTGGTACCCTGCAAGCACCTGGAGGGCAGGGACTGAATTATTCATCTTTGACTCCCTAGCAAGATTGTCCAGCAGAGCCTTGCACGTGATGGCAAGTGCTGGCAGGAGACATCTGTCCTTCTGGTCTACCCACCATCCCTTGGCTTTGTGCAGCAGTGCCTAGCTTGTCTTTGGGAAACCACCTCGCTCTCCACAGTTAGTCTATGAAATTAAGGGTGACTCTGTATCCAGCTCCAGAGCTGGAAACGGGCCCTGGCTTGGTCAGTCTCAGCAGTCCATCTGGCATTGTGCCTAGATTGGGGATGTTCCCAGGACACAAGATTGGGGAATCATGGGCAGCTCTCTGCAAAGATAGGGAACAACAGAACTTTCTGCTGGGTTGTGAAACTATGAGGCTACAGATCTGGGCCCATCAGCAGCCATTTGGTACATGGCAGGGAGATCCTGCCTAAGAGTGAAGTCAGCAAGGAGAACAGAGCCAAGAGAATGGAGAGAAAACAATTCTGTTTCACGGTGTTCAAACCCCAGTGCTCAGCTATTCCCAGAGCTCAACTCCCTGGACTTTTTCAGTTAAGTAGACTGACTATGCGTTCTCCATTTGAGTTGGGCATCAATCCCTTAAAACTGGTCCTGACAAAAATGGGTTTTAAAATGCTTGTTGAATCAAACTGAAATAACATTTAGAATATTTCTATTCTATATATGTTCTGTTTGGTTTCAATTTAAACCAAGATGTCTTCCTTGAATCCATGTCCCTGCCTCATGATGGGTCCTCATGATGTGGTGTGTCTGAAGACAGAGAAGTGGAGGAGGATGGGAGTAAAGAACCCAGGCACTTGTCACACTCTCACTGCACTACTATTCTATGAAAGCACATCATGCATAATGGATTTCTTTCCATCTCCAGGACCATCAGCTTAATCTAGCCCAACTACCATTTCCCACCTGGGCGACATTCACAGCTTCCTGATGTCCTTCCCCTGCACACCTGTCCTCTCTGCTCCATCATAGTAACAAGAGTGACCCTCAGATTTAATTCATAGAATGTCTCCTGCTTAAAATCACCAATGGCTTCCTTAGAGTAAAATCTGAACTATTTATCTTGACCTACAAAGATGATCCATTTTATCCATCAGGCTGCATTTTTTCCACACTCTCCTAAATGCACATGGTTTAGTTTTTGATTCTTCAAACTTATTAATCTATTTGTTGACTCCGGACCTTTGATCCTGCTACTTCCACCCGGAGTGCCCTTCTCCCAACCTCTAAGAACAATCCCAGAAGCTGTGGCCCTCTGCTCTAGCCTCACAGGAGAATTTACCAGTTCCATGACCTTCTATGTGCCTATGCTTATCCTAGGCCTTCTATCCCTCCCTCTTAGCTGCCTAAGAATCCCCTAAAGCCCCATTCCCCAGTCACACTAAATATAATTTTCCCAGGTGGTCTACATTGGCCCCATGGAAGAATCAAGTTCCTTTATCTATATTCCTTCAGCACATCATGTGGGTAAATATCATACCATGGCACATAGTAATGCATTCATGTGTTTATATATGTGACTCCTCAACCATACCATGAGTTTATCAAGGGCTTGGGAAATCCCTTAATAATTTTGGAAGAACCTTAAGTACCATCAGTGCCATTGTAAGTACCCAGTGAATGTTTGTTAAATAAAAGGAAGGAATGACTGTTTGTTGAGTAAATTAACCAAGCGCTCTTGCAGTGAATCACTTAGCATCCCTGGCTACAGCTTCATCATCTATAAAGTGAATATTTTGTGCCAATAGGTCTCAGTCATGGCTGTATCCCACAATCATATGGAAAGAGCTCAAAAATGCAGGTTCTTAATCACACCTCCAGGAAACTTCATCCATTCATTCATCCATTCATTCATTTAATGAATACTTATTGAGCACATACTACTTGCCATACCTTCTTTCAGGCATAGGAGACCCAGTTGTGAATAAGTTAGGCCAAGGCCTTGCCCTCATGGAGCTTCTATTCCAGGAATCATATTAGCTCTTATTTGTTGAGGTGCTATGACACTCTAGCATTGAAATAACGGTTTTGCCTACATTAACCTCCTAAGTTCCCACCCCGGCCCTGAGAGGTGGGCTTTTATTTATCACTGAAGGGAAGAGAGCTTTACTTGGCCAACATCCCACCTGCTGTAAGAGCGGACTCAGAAGCCTGATTACAAACTGGTTCTCCTACGTTAGGTTGCTGTATTGCACACACATCTGGGAGAGCCAAGTGGGACCCAGGCATGTGCTTTAAGAACCACTGTTTAGGGCAAATCAATGATTTGTAGTGTTTGCTACTCCCTGCAACTGACTCAACAGTTCATGAAAAGCTGGCCAGTGTGAACAAAAGCCGTCACAATAAATACAATAAGGCTTGTATTTAATCAAATGCTTAAAAACAGAGGAACCATTGGACCCTACTCATTGTCCATTATGGGATTCACTCTTCTGGAGACCTGTGAGCTACAGATGGGGAAACTGAGGCTTAGAGAGGCTCAGGGGGCCTACCCAAGAGCACTCACAAGTCAGTGGTGAAGCTTCATCCTGAACCCAGGACTGCCTGACTCTAAAAATGTGGACTTTTAACTCCCAAGCTCAAAGAGTTCAGGAACAGGGTCTCTGCACACCATCTGTCCCAGAAAGCCTCAGGCCAAAATTATATTACCAGCTAATGGCAGCTACTTCAGAATGTCCTGCTCATGGGGACCCCGAGACCAGGAGCCAGGGCCGAAATCTTTCCATCATTACCAGATTTCAACATGAAACCTCCAGCAGCAAAACTTCACATAGGACTTCTCAAATTGCAGACAGCTTCCCCTCGTAATATGACTTACTCTTCTTGGCCACCCAGTGAGAGAGACATTGACGTCAGCATGGAGGATATTCAAACCATGTAAAAACCATTACAACATGGGCACCAAGCGATCCAAATCGAAACTGGCCACATCCACCCAATGTGGCCATGCCAGGGCACACCCGCGGACTCTCAGGTCTGGGTGAAACACTGTCCCACCTGAGTGCCTTTCACACCAGTGACTGGACCATGTCCTGCCCACCTCGGGGCTTTGGCACTTTCTGCCTCCTCCCTTAACACTTCCTCCTCCCTCCCCTCCCCGCCGCTAGTTCCATCCTACTGATACTTGAGGTGCACTTCCGAGGTCACATGCTCAGGGAAGACTTCCAGAACAGAGCTGCCGGCGATGAATCCCTTCAGCACTCACCTCTGCCCTACCGAGGCTGCTTACTGGTGACCCCTGCAGGAGCTGCCCTCCACCAACGGCCAGTGGGGACTTGGTGACATATATCCTAGACACCTCACTCACTGGCGGGGATAAGCATGACAGAGGCTCTCGCTGTCTCCAAGAGTCTCCAGTGAAAGCAGCTGCAGTTGCCTACCCAGGTTACCGGCTGATAACAGTCCGTTTGTTGTCTGCCTTCTCTCCCCATCGCATGGCCCCGTGCCTCCACCAGTGTTTCCGGGATCACCTCCCAAGCAAGCAGCTGGCACACAGATCCTTGTTGCAGAGTCCTGCTTCTGCAGGAACCCGACTGAAACAGCTTCCCTGGACACAAGGGCTGAGTTGGGTCTCATTGGGTGACGCCCACATGGTCCAGCTTTTCTCCTTCCAGGGAACTCCTGTTGACCTGTGGTTACATATGCATTGGGGAGGATTATCGGACGCCTGGCTGTCTCCTGCCCTTACTGGTAAGTCCCTATTGCACAGGACTGAATAACAGCTCCCAAAGAGATCATCCTTGGAACCTGGAAATGTTAACTTATGTGGCAACAACTCAGCAGGTGTGATTAAAGTAATGCTTTTGAGATGGGGAGATTATCGTGAATTATCTGAGTGGGCACTAAATGCAATTACCAATATCCTTATAAGAAGGAGGCCGTGGGAGATTTGACACAGAAGGAGAGAGGCCATGTGACCAGAGACAGAGACTGCATGATGTGGCTACAAATCAAGGAACCTGACAGCCACCGGAAGCTGGAAGAGGCAAGAAATGTATTCTCCCCTAGAACCTGCCAACACCTTGACTGGAGCCTGCTGAAGTCGGTTTTGGCCTCCGGAACTGTAAGAGAATGAACATATGCTATTTTAAGCCACTAAGTTTATGGTAATTTGTTATAGCAGCCGGAGGAAACTAATACATCCATGAAAGCGGCTCCTCTCAAGTCTTCGTACTTGGGGCTGAACCAACAACATCTGCATCCACATCTGTTAAGGGTTGAATTATGTCCCCCAAAAAGATGTGTTGAAGTCTGAACCCCCCAGCACCTACAAATATGACCTTATTTGGACACAGGTCTTTGCAGATGTAATCAAGTTAAGATGAGGTCATGTGGTGGGGGAGAGAGGCTAACCATGTAGGACTAGTGTCCTCATAGGAAGAGAAGAGACACAGAGAGGAAAGTGCCATGTAATAATGGAGGCATGAGTCACTGTGGTGTCGATAATCAAGGAAGGTCAAGGATGTGCCGCAAAGCCAGAGGCCAGGAGAGAGGTGTAGGACAGATTCTTCCCAAGAAGCTTCAGAGGGAATAAGGCCTGGCTGATTCCCTGATTTTAGACTTTGTGATCGCCAGAGCAGCAAGAGGATACATTTTTGTTATTTTAAGACACCTAGCTCGTGATCCTTTAATCTAGCAGCCCTAAGATACTAATACAAAGTTTCAAACCCTGTCTGCGGTCTAAAATCCAAAGTCACCGAAAGGTCTGGCTCAGGCAGCTCCGGAACCTTAGAGCCCTTGCCATGTGTGTTTCTGAAGAACGACAGCCCTGCTCTCTCCGTTAGGACTTGTCATTAACCCACTCCGTTAACGCCCTGCTGGCGAGCATTATGAAGCACTTGGATCCAGGATATGGCTTTTCTGAAGGCGTCACAGGTACCACGAGAAGCTCTTCATTTTACAAAAGACACTGTAATTCTGGGACCCGCCGGCTCAGAGTCACTTGTGGCTGCGAATGGGTTGCACTGACAACATCAGCTCCCACCTGCACTGCCTACAACAAAGTCAGCCTTGCTTCCTACTCTGGCTTCTGCTTGCACATTATTAACGTGTAATGAGTAGTAGGTTCTGCTTTATTGATCTTCAGACCAGAGCTACAGTGGGATGCTGCCTAAGAAAAGCCCCAAAGGATTTTATTTGATTTTTGCACAGAACAACAATCTCCCTCACCAAATTAGCTGCTGGACTGCAAGATGGGTGGGGATTTCACCTTGAAATTGCTGACAGGGTAGCAAAACTGGAATGTCTATATTTGCTAATCCTTGTTCAAATATATATCCCGCTGCGGGCACCCCGTCAAATGAGTCTCTGGAAAGTACCAGGCCATGTTGTGGAAGGGGGAAACGCACCCCAGGAGAGATTAGAGCCACGAGAGGACATGGCTGTGCAGGGCAAAGTGGTGATGACGGGTTCCTGTCTTTGCAAATTGACAAGCTACAATCGCAGTCAGCCCGTCTCCCTTTTCCTTTTGCTCTCAAAATATTCGTGGCTAGAAATCCCCAATCCAAGAACCCCAGAAATGCCCTCTCTTCCTTAGCCCCATCGGAATTTTACTGGATGCCTTTTGTGGGCTGTTTGGAGTAGCTAAACCATGTGTTGGCTGCTAGTCGGTGTTGAAAACACAAGAGTTAGCCTCTCCCCACTCTGCCATCAACTCGGTTCTTTGGCTCAGCCTCAAGTCAGTGAAGGCAATGGCCTTCCAAGGAGGGTAGGATTCAAGATCACAGGGCGCAGAGCATCAGGCCTGCCTGGGGGGCTGCAAGAGCTCTCAGAGGGTGCCTGATCTCTTGCAGTAACCCAGGAGCCTGGGGCTCACATCTCATGATCACCTCTCTCTCCAGCCAGCAGCAGACCCCTGCCATCTCCAGGCACTGAAATCACATGCAGAAAACCTACTTGGGAAAGAGATCCTTCTCAAGCTCAGGCATGTTCTTTCGTTCCTACCTTTATGGGAACTGGCTTTTCCAGACCTTGGAAGAACATCTTGTAAGAAATCGAAAGTGACAGCCCATCCCGAGCCCATTTGTCAGGGGAAAGGGGATGAGACTCGTTCATGTGACCCTCACACAGAAAGGGAGAGAGTCAGAGCCAAAAGGGGGGCTAAGACAGTTCCAGGTTCTAATGGATTCATCTCTCCTAATTGCCTGTGTAGCATGTCTGTTAAATTTAGATAAGGCTTAAACAGGGCCCAAAGAAGATCCAGGAGGGAGTCACAAAAATGATTAAAAGGTTGTAAAATTGGGGCTTATAGATGGAGGAATTGGGGGTTATTTATCCTGGAAAAGAGAGGGCTGAGGAGGGACGTATAAAGACTTCATACTAGATTAATTATGTAAATAAGCAGTCACCCAGCTGGCCTAGAATCTCAACCATTTGGTGGGGAGAGTGGGTACTGGGGGGCGGGGGCGGTGGTTACTAGTAGTTTTAAAATCACGAGTTGCCTGCTCTGATTTCTGAGGGGTTCACTGTTGCTGGGAGATGCCAAGTCTGTTTGAACGAACCCAGACACCAGCCATTGGAAATCATTTCCAGCTAAGCACGTGATGAAGGCAGTTTTTCTTTGTCCCTTGCCACAAGCAGAGGGCCTGCAAAGGGTCCTTGTATGATGGCAGAGTCCAGGACTCCTCCTTGTCCAATTCCCCAGCTTGGGTCAGGTGTTGGGGGGACGGTCAGGAGTTCTGTCATCCAGACAGGAAGATGCTGGACAGAATGTCCCCTCAAGCATGATGAGCTGAGGCTGGCCAGAGGCTAGAGAAGTGTTTCCTCACTCAGGAATTACCACTTGCATGCTACAGAAGTGTGCCCACCAGTTCTACCTCCTGACCGCTCTGTGGTTCTTTCCATTCAAGGAGACATTCACTAATCATCGAGAACTACTGAGTCTTTCTGAGCCCTGGGCTCTGAGCCTGGACACAGAGATGAGGAATTGGTTCTTAAAATGTAAAAAAATAAAAATATGACTTGAATACTAACAACACTAATCATAATCATCACAGGAACATTTGATGAACTTATTCTGACCCCTGACCCTCTATAGCACTTCAAATATAAAGTCTCACTTTGTTCTCGAAAGAACCCTATGAAGGAGAAACAATTGCCCCCCCCCTTTTGCAGATATAGAAGTTGTAAAGAAGTTAACTAATTTGTCCCAAGTCACCCATCAGTAAGTGTCTTGGTGAGATTTGAACCTATGCTTTCTAATACTTAACCTGTTTTTAAAATTATGTTTTTCTTTCTCTTGGCTTTTTGATGGAAACCAAGAGAAGATCACAGAATTTCACATTTAGGAGATACAGCAATCACCAGTCCATAGCATTCACTAGTATCATTTTTGATCTTTCTGTTACTCTGCCTTCCAGAAATATTCCACCAAGTGTTGGTAGAGAGGAGGGGCAACCCAATCCTTCGTGGAGAAGGCAAGGGAAATGTCTCAAGAGGACACACGCCCCAGGATCTCAAGGACTCTCAAGCTCTCTTGTTCTCCTTGTGTCACGGGGACTCACTCAGACTCTTCAGATCAGCCTTGATGTGAATCCTAGCTCAGAGGGCAATGACTCTTGGACATTAGGTGTAGGTCATCTGGAGGGCATGGTAAAAATGCAGACCTTTGGCCCTCACACCCAAAAGCTCTGCTTTGATAGGCCTTGGCCAGGTTGGAGAATCTGTGTTTATTCAGCTCCCCAAGGAATTCAATGTGGGTGGTACAGGAACCCCAAATTGAGGGAAAGTCCCTTAGAACTGCTCTTCTCTCCCCTGACTCCCTTTTCTTGCCAAGCATCCTTTGTCTACACACACTCGCGTACACACACATACACACACAAACACACACACGGAGCCCTCCCCACAATCTATTCACATAGTAAGCATTAACCGAGACCCCAGGTGGCAGGACTGTAAAGACCCGCTGACCTCATGAAGCTCAGAGAAGAGCAGAGGAGGTATGTGAACACTTGATCTGCGTGAAGCTGAAATGGGAGGGTAGCCCCCAAGGAGGACCAATGCCCTGGGGAGTTCACAAAATGTACTGATGACAGTTGAGAGCTGGATCCCAGGAAGACCTCTTGGAGGGTAAGTAGGAATAGGGAGGGCTTGTTGGGGATAACCCCAGGCAAGCCTGCAGAAACCGAATCTGAGAATCTGAGATGAGGGGGTCCATCATTCATGGGGCGTATAGAGGCAGGATGGGAAAAGCTGCAGAGGAATTAAACGTGAATGCAGTTTTAGGGCACATCATGGTCCATGGTGTGTGTTGATGTATCGACAGCCATTAAGAAAGTTACATAGGAAGGCCATAATGGGTGGGGATCAGGGCAATGAGCCTGGAGGCCATCGCAGTGGGCCTGGCAAGAGATAATAAGGCTGTTTTCATAGGCTACTGGGCAGGATTAGTCAGAATGGGGAAGAATAAGCAAGGTGCTCATAGTGAGCTTTCCACTCATTTACATATAAGTAGGATCAGCGCTAATAACAATCAATGAAGTGAGTCCCAGAAGGAAGCGTTCTTATATAATTTTTTGTTAAGGTATACACTTAAAAGCAATAAAATAAAATAAAATGTATTCCATAATTTAGACTTTCTCTAAATTATACCAGCCTTCAACTAATGAGTAAAAATTAATGAAGACTGACCATTTTGCTACAGAAAGCATTATCATCTCCACCAAGGTCGTGCTACATAACAGCATACATTACAGAAGTGGCATGTTCCATTGAGGAAAGGTTGCTGGACAGTGGTAAACTGATAAAAAATACAGAAAGTTTAGATGAAATAATCTGATAATGTCTGTCCTCCATGAGAAGGAATGTAGGAGCCAAGAGAGCCCAGTGGTTAATGCTGAGGTCTCTGGGTTCAAATTCAACATCTACTGCCTAGAAGCAGGGGGTGTCCAGCAAATGATTAAGTTCTTTGAACTTCATTTCACCAACCACGAAACAGGATTAATAAAAACTCCTAACTCAGAGCACTGCTGTGAGGATTAAATAAGATCATATCTCTGAGGCCCTGGCCACACAATAGGAACCTGTGAGCATTATCAATCATCATGGTCACCATGGGGATTTTCTGAGAGCTCAAACTTGAGAGTAGGAAGTTCCTGTGTTTCACCAACACCAAATGGTGGGAGGAGCCATGCCCAGAGACTATAGTGCTGGATCCAAATCCAGCTTTCCCATGGACAAGGTAGCTGACCTGGGGAGAGCCCCTTTAATGTCTCTGAGCCTCAGTTTCCTTGTCTGTACAATGGGAAGGTAGGTTTATTTATATTGGAATTTTATACCCTTCTTTTCGAGCCGTCCACTTTTTTATCAAATGGAATCTCCTCTTGAACCCTAATGTCTAAAATACGTAAAAGCAGAACTACACTGGTTGAAAGTTTGCTCTTAGGGCTGGAGTCCCAGCTGTTTTCTTCACCCTGTTCCTCTTGTGCCTTCTCCATTTTAGGGCCCAAGTACCCCCTCTCCATACTAGACCTCTATAAAATGTGGTTTAAAAGCTATAGGATGAGGGACATCCAAGATCATCCGGGGTCCTAGGATTCTATCATTATGGGAAAGAGAGGGCGGGGGATGTCCAAACAGCAAGACAAATGAAGTCTGTGATAAAGAATAAAAGATCTTGTAAACTACGTGTCCTTGATGATCATAATTAGAACCTCCACATTGCAATCACTGGCACGCTGCTCTTTCACATCCATTCCTGTTAAAAGCCGCAGAGCGGGAAGTGGAAAATGCCGAGTGTTTAGACACAATGCAGTGCAGGTGGCTCACCCAGACCTTTAGGAGCGGCATGCTCTAACACTGAAACTGGACGGGAAGAGGTGAGATGACTAGCTTCTTCCTCACCCTTGCTTATGCATCCCCACTTTGTTTTCTTTTGTTTTTTAATGCTGGACTAAGAAAAAAAGCAGATGATAATTTATAAAATACACCAAATTGTTCTTTCATGTGCACTTAGAATGGGATTGCTTAACTTCGAAAGGTATTTATTTATATATGTACTGGCATTCATTTATATTTTTTATTAATATATAAACATGTATATAAATGTAAAATATATAAATAAATATTTTAATATATTTTTATTTATATATGATTTTTTTTTTTAAGGGCAGTCTTTCTCAGTCTATCCTAACATATATGTCACCCAATTCAGAAGGCAGTGTTGACTTTGGGACAACCCTTTTAGGTTATCCAACCTCACAGCCTCATCTGGAGCCCTTTTGGTGAACAAGAACTTCTATTTCCCTTAAGCCCATTCCTTTCTTGGGCAGATCCATTTGTTATGCCTTTCTTTGTCGACCTGCAATCTGTCTCCCTGTGATTTTTCTCCCATTAGTTCTCCCTCTTATCTCTCAAAAACACATAGCAAGATAACCACCCCTTGCCTTCTAGACATACTGGGGTGCCCCCCCCCCAGAGCCTTGCAGACAAGACCCTGACCCAGTGTGTCTGGAAGGTGGGACCTCTACCCCAGAGGTCCTAAAGGGCAGAGCATCTAATCAAAGAGGATTTTCTTAAGCCATAATTTGTAAAGGAATTTGCCTTGTTGGGTTTTGGTCTTGCTTGAGGCTGGTCATTCCTTCCTTCTTTTCTAGTTCTCCCTTATGAAATGGAAATATCTATCCTATATGTGTCCCATCATTGTATTTCAGATCATAGAATTTGATTTCACAGGTTCACAGCTGGAGAGATTGGCCTCACCCATAACTGATTTGGATGATATTCAGATGAGATTTTGGGACTTTAGATTTTGAATCATGCTGGAAAAGAGTCAAAACTTTCAGGGCTATTGGGAGGGAACAAATGTGCTCCTGTCATTCCTCTGTGTTTGAAGAACACATCTTATTCCTTGCCCTCCAAGTAGCCTGGTGACACCCATATACCATTGTCCACTGTGACTGGCCAGTGTCTATACTGTAAGTAATTAAATATATCAAAATCATACCCATGACTCTCTGCTTCTTACAACAAAGTAAGTCAGCTGGCCCTATATGCATACTTCATTAGAGATCACTTTTATTTAGTTAATGGGGAAAAAAAAAACAAGCACGGAATTGGTGTTAATTAGGTAAGCTGCATACAACTAAATCAACTCCTTGACTAAATTATTGCAACTCTGAGTTCATGCTTAGGAAGCAAAGTAACTGCCTGTGACCAAAGATGTTTTCCTGCCCAACAGCAGATAGGGCACACTGTCGCTCCCCAGTCTAAGGTTACTACAACTCTCCGAGTTAAGTATCTTTTCCTTTCAATAAAAGAAACCTCACTAAACAGTGAACCAAATGCAAATTTTAGAACTTTGGAATGGAGGTTGAAATTAAACAGCAAAAAAAAAACAAAAACAAAAACAAAAACAAAACAAAACAAAACCAGGAAAATTTGATTTGGAAAATGTGGTCAGCTCGCGTACCTAACTCACTGAAGATCAAAGATTCCTTCCAGCTATAAATCTGGACCACCACACTGCATGATCTGACCCTGGCATCATGCTCTAGCTCCTCTCGCCCCTCCTCCTTGCTAACTGCTGGGCACCCACAAGTTCCTTTCTGCTCCAGGACTTACTGGCTGGTCTATGACCACATTGTTGCTTCCAAGTTACTCCCTGTCACGTCTCTCTGTTTATTCACAACACTTAGTGGGAGTTGATCTTATCTTGTTAACTAGTTGTTCATCACCTGTCTCTCCCATCATGGTACCAGGAATTACATCTGCCTTGTTTACCAGTGCCTCAGATGGTGTCTGGTACATAATAGGGTTGCATAAATGTTTGCAGATGGAAGGAGGGAAAGAGAAAAAGAAGAAAAGAGGGGAAGAGAGAGAGAAGAAAGGAGAGAGGAAGGATAATGTGAGTCTGAACTCCATACTGATGTGTATTTAAAGCTGCAGCCAAGAAAGGAAAACACCTTTGAATCCATTAAATAATACACCAGATGACCAAAATATGTTGAAAAGCATCCACACTTTCCTAATGCAGTCAGAATTCACGTGGCAGAGAAAGGAGGATACCACACAGAATCATAAACAAAACGAGAAGCATAATCAGGTATCTCCTCTCTCCAGAATTATGTGAGGCTGACATCAACAGTGCCTCTTAATCCTCTTAGATGATGATTGATTTTTCTAAGTCTTTAAAATCTGAAAACTTGAAGACTAAGTTGAGATGAAATGTTTGCAAGGAAGAAGCAGACGTGTGTCATGAAATACGTCTCCACCAAACAAAAAAAAAAAAAAAAAAAAATTAAAGGAGAGGAAAATGTATTAATTTTTTGAATGAGTTTTGGGATCACCAGACCAGGGAAATTCCCACTGCTGAAATGAGCCTGACTCTTCACGATTACAAAGTAGCTGAGGAAAGATTCAGATGGGGACAGCGGGAAGCCAAGCTAATTTCCGGGAACCCACGTTGCTTCCCACATGTACTACTAGAGGCGCTTCTATGGCTCTGCTAATGAGACATTGTATTAGCATATTGAATTCTAATTGTTACATCTCTGAACATCCCCTTGCTGGAGAGAAGGAGGGAGAGAATCAAATCTAAAATAAAAACACACTGGGTACCTCACTTGCTCAAGGAGACCCCGGGAAGTACAGTTGCCCTCCTTGATGCCGATCTGTACCTGACAGCCCATCATGAAATAATGGCCTGGAAGAAACCTAATTGCCTGGATCCCACTGCCCTTGTGGCCAGCAAGATTGTTACTATCCCCGGCTTTATTTTTTGATAAATTGCAGGTTTTGACACAAGAATAGGATGGGTCTCACGGGTGCCCATGAGAATAGAAAGAAGAAACCATTTATTTATGTCTGGCCAGCAAGGCCCTGTCATTCAACTTCCTCATGATCTGGCAAAGCATCACCTCGTCCAGCAAATCTGCCTTCCCAGTCCATACAGGGCATCTCCCACTATCCTATGCTTGATTTCATTGTTAAAATCAATAAGCATTTGTTAAGTGGCTATTATAGGCTACAAACACTGCTAAGCACAGTTCAGGCAAAATCCCATTTATCTTGCACAGTCCATGAGGTAGATATTATTCTAACCGTTTAGCAGATGAGAAAACAGAGGCTCAGTGAGGTCAAGGACATTCAGTCAACTCAGTACAGACCAGAGGCTACAGAACTGGGGCACCTGACCCACAGCCTTAGGTCTTGAAAGCTGAGCCTGCCTCCTCTAGCATACCTCTAGCTCCTTCCTGGAGCTCCTGGGCAGGATGAGGATCCTAGATATCTAACTCTGCATTGCTTGCTCCTAAGCAATTCCACTCACTCCCTACCGTGGGACAGCACCAGCTGTAAGGCACTTTGGTTACTGATTTGCTTGAACTCAGGGAACGGAGTTCAGTTTTGAGATCTTTGGGAATAAAGAACGGGCCTTAGCCATTGTCGTAGTTGCTATCAGTGTGGAATGAATGAATGAATGGGGCATCTACCCCAAATGTTGAAGAATGCTTAGATAAAATTGAACAATGCTGTATGAAAATTAAAAGACAAGAGAGCCGGAGCAGTCCTGATGGACACGGCCCTAATGTTTATTCAGTTACATCTATAATTCAAACTTGAGCAAGACAGACGCCCCAATCTACATGTTCAAACCATGCTAGAGGCACTGTGGCCCCACAGCCTGCTGTGCCCTGAAGGCTGCTTCCAGGGGGCTAAGGGTTCCTACGCCACCCCCTCGCTACCCCTTTATTTGCTGTGACTTGCAGTTCGAGAGTTTAGAACATTTAGGCCATGGTGCCCGCCTTTTCCAAAGGCTTTTTCTTACAGCTGTGGTAGTGTGATGGGTTATTTATTCGGTGCTGTTGTGAGGGAGGGGCTGGGATGAAGGAGAAAGGAGAAAAATGAAACGTCTTGAAAATAGAAATTGGAAACACATAAAAGTGAAGTGGAAAGCAGACGCATCTGTAACACGGACACCTCCGGAATTTCGGAAGCCACCAGTGCCGGACGATGGGATTACGTTCTGACTCCGGGTTCTGAGTCCCTAACAAGGCTCTCTCCACCTGGCTTCCCAGGGAATAAAGTACACCCTGCTATAAATGGGTGCTCACCCTCTCTGTACAGAGGCAGAGAAAAAGAGGAGGCAGAAGGCAAAATCTAACAGCTGGGATCAGGGAGGAGCAAAGATGATTTTTCTTATTGTTTTACCAACAGTCTTTACAGTTTTTCCTTGTCTCAGGCAGCAAACCTTCTGATGTCGTTGTCTAGGCGAAGGAGCTGGGGTTGTTATCCTCTAATCCCTATTGGCCCCTGGTCTAGGGCACTCCCGGGGAGTGAGCTCTCAGTAGTCCTGGTTTGTGCTGCCTGCAGGCTAAGCATGCTCCTGCCGCAGGGTAAGGGCTCAGGCAGAGGGTCTCCGAGGTGTGCAGGGAGAAGCTGCTCTGAGGTATGTTGCGTGAGGAGTCACGTGAATGGGACACGGAGCTGGTGTGAGATGCCTGAATTACGTTATATATAACTTACGATCTACTGTGCACACACACATAAATATAAAATACCTGTACGCACATATCTGCGTGTATAAGTGTTGATGTAAATAGAAGGAAACAAAAAAGTATAAGTAATGGTTGCCTCTGTATGCATAAGAGCATTCATTAATTGACGCCCTAGGTATTTATGGAGCACCTCATGCGTGCTAACCAGCCACTGTTGGAGGAGCAGGGATACACTGTGATAAAGCAAAATGAGGCCCGTAACAACAGAGAGCTTATATTACAGCCCAGAGAGACAGCAATACATTACTCAACACAGAGGTTACATTTTTATCAGGAGGAGTGCTCTAAAGAAAACTGGGAGGCAAGGGAAGTTCTCAGGGTGAAAGGGAAGTTCTCACAGAGATGGGACTGATCAGGACCCAGGGGTGTGAAGGTATAAGGGCTGGAGTCTTCCAGGCAGAAGTAGCAGCACATGCAAGGGCCCTAAATTAGAAAGAAGCTTGTCACCATCTTTATACTTTTATGCTGGCCAATTTTCTACAACGCTTACATACGGTTAAAATTGGAGGGGAAATACAATAAAATTATTCTTTTCAAAATTCTTTGAGTGAGAGATAGAGAAATCCAAAGGAAGACTTCATTGGTTCTTCTAAATTTGACTGATGCGATACCCTAAAATTGGTCACATGCTGGGAATCAGAGAACCTCCATTAACTTCTCTTAAGGGACGGCAAGTCCAGAATCGGTAAGTATTCGTGGTGTTTGCACTAGGGAAAAAGCACCATGTTTGCATCCTGGAGAGCACAAAGATGAACAAGACAGAGCCCCCCTGTCCTCACGCAGTCCCTGCCTAGCAGGGGAGGAGGCGATCACAGGAAGCCGGTCCTAGGAGTAGACACTTCATGGTAAGGATCGTGATGGAGTACCAGTAATTTGTCCTGAGGCTAGCTCAGGCAGGGCCGGGTTTCAGAGGGCTTTCTGAAGTGGAAGGCATTTGAGCTGGGTTTGGAATAAGTAAGCTTGCTGCAGCCATAGAAGATGGTGCAATCCAGAGAACTGCATGGAGGAAGCAAACAGGAGGGCAGTGCAGCCGACACAAGGGAATGAGTTGTTGACACTGACCAGAGCATCTGGTTCTTGACATTCAGAAACAGAAGACCAGGAGGGAATGGTTGCCAGAATGAGGTGACAGAACACTCAAGTACCCTGAGTGGTGACCATCTGTTGGCTGCCAGCCACTCATCCATTTCCTCGTCTCTAATGTCCACGGAGAACCACCCACCACACCAACGCTGTCAAAGTCAGGGTGACTGGGTCGGGCTGACCACCTGACACCTCTGATTTCAGAAGAAGGCGGGAGACGAAAACCCGGTCAATCAGAGCATCCTATCCCCTTGTTCATAGCAATTGGCTAAGGAATAGGCACATGACCTAATGAGAACCAATGAAATTTAGCTCAAAGATCTGCATGGGATGTGCCGGGAAAAGAAAACAGTCTGTGGGAGCTGCTGAAGCTTGGGCTGTAGGTCCCAGACTGCTGCTGGCAGGCCCCCTGTTGCTATGACAAGAGAGACTGCCTCCAAGTGGGCCTGACCAGGACGGAAGAATTGCTGTGACAGGAGAGAATAAGACATTCTTTTCATGACAACGGTCAGGATCCAGCCATAATAGAAACTAGGTCAACCGTGGGTTTTCCACCTGTGGAAACTAATAAATCTCCTTTCCCTTCCTCCTGAGCTAGTTTGAGGTAAACTGCTGCCACTTGCAACCAAACGCCCAGATTCATATGGCACACTGAGCACATGCCCACACGGACGCCCCTTCGGGAATGGTCAGAGCAGCTCTACCCATGAAAGCCAAAAACTGAAAACAGCCCAGTGTCCATCAGCAGGTGAAGGGACGAACAGAATGTGGTCTGTTCATAAAAACACAACTCAGGAACAAAAGAATAAACTACTGATGCGTTCAACAAGATGAGTCTCAAGAACATTATGCTGAGTAAAGAGACACAAAATACTCTGTGATCCCATTTATATGAAATTTTACAAAAATGAATCTAATCCATAGAGACAGAAAGCTAATGCGTGGTTGTCTGAGGCCACAGGCTTGTGTGTGTATAGTCTGGAAAGGGGCACGAGGGACTTTGAAGGTGATAAAAATATTCTGTATCTTTACTGTGGTGGTGGTCACATGGGTGAATAAATTTGTCAAAATTCACAGAAATGTATCTATCTATCTAGATATATATATATATATATATATATATATATATATATATTTCAGAGAAGGAGAGAGCGTGGAGAGAGGGACAGAGGGGGAGGAAGAGAGACAGAGAATTCCAAGCAGGGTCCACACCCAGCACAGAGCCCAAGGCAGGGCTCGATCTCACAGTCCTGAGATCATGACCTGAGCTGAAATCAAGAGTCTGAGGCTGGACAGATGGAGCCACCCAGGTGCCCCTCATAGAAATACATCCTTAATGTGCATATTTTATTGAATGTAAATCTTAATAATTTAAAAATGGATACAAAGTAAAAACATTTTCAGGACAATATATGCACCACTTTAAAGTCTTAATATTATTTTATAGGACAGGAAGAGTTGTTTTCATGAGGCCCCTATGTTGTCAGAGTTCATAATATATTGAGTAACAGCTTAGGCGTCTGGGCAGAACCCTCCACATTCAAGCTGCAGATATATTCCTGTATTGGGTGTATGACTTTGGATTTATTATATAACAAATCTGTGCTGCAGGTGTTTTGGTTTTTTTTTTTTACTTTTTCATTCTCAAAATGTGGATTACAGTAACACCAACCCCAGAGGGCTACTACAAAAACTGAACGACAATGCATATAAAATACTCAGGCAGGAATAATAAAAAGCATCCAGAAATGTTAAGGGTCTTAGTAACAGTGATGGAAGTATCCATTTGATGGGGGAAAGACAGCAGCAAAGGGACCATATGGTCTGTCTCAGAAAAATAGGACATTGAACTGGGGAAATACCCATGAGAAGGAAAGGAAGGTGTGGACTTGAGAAATATTTCAGAAGCAGAGTCAACAGGATTTGGCAACCAGTAGATGGTAAGGAAGAGGAAGAAATAAAAGGTTAGTCAGAACTTTCTAACTTTAGAGGCTCAGGGGATATTAATGCTATTAACCCAGGGCAAGAAAAAAGAAAAAAACAGGAAGAGGAACTGAGTCACGGTAAAGATAAGTGGCTCTGGGCTGAGCACAGGACAGGACGTTGATGATGTCCAGTACCAGTAGGAAGAAATACCTTCAGTTGTACTCGGAATACTCAGTGAAGGGGAGAAAATCTGCCACCTTAAAGAGAAGCAAACCATTCCGCCTTTTATTTATTTATTTTAGTTATTTATTTATTTATTTGACAGACCACAAGTAGGCAGAGAGGCAGGCAGAGAGAGAGAAGGAAGCAGGCTCCCTGCTCAGCAGAGAGCCCCATGCGGGGCTTGATCCCAGGACCCTGGGACCATGATCTGAGCTGAAGGCAGAGGCGTTAACCTACTGAGCCACCCAGGTGCCCCCCATTCCACCTCTTATTGTAGTTTTAGAGACTAGATTAATGTTCTGAGTAGTAATCACTGTGGATAATCATTACATATGGAGAAAACAAGGCTTGATGTATTGGGAAGTCATACCAGAAAGCAATTATCCTGTCAGCAACACCACCAGTGAAATCTTGCATGAGGGCAAAGAGGAGAGTAAGACTCAGAACAGGACGAGAGGATCTGAGGCTCTGACAGCTGCTTTCTCTAGCTGCCTGCAAAGTTCTAGGACAGGACTTAATGCCTCAGAATCTGAGAAATGATTTAGCTTCACTCACAATCTTCAATTCTTAATGCCTAGGGGTATATACGTATACCTTCCACAATCACTAGTTCTAATTTTTAATGATGACATCTTCCTTAAAGCACTGAAGTTTGAGTTGATCATTTGAAAGGGTAGATGAATGTCCACTTATACACTGTAACTCTTCATTGATGGGATGCCTCGGGGGTTCTTGGCATAGAGGGTTGGAGACATTTCACTTGTGGTAGCGACTCTCAGTTTGTCTCACAGAAGAATATTCTCCCATGAGATGTCCTGTGAACAAGAGGGTTCCATGATTTGGAAACCGCTGCTCATTCTAGTCCCTTCTAGGAAATTCAGGATGTGCATTTACATATTAGAGAAATCCTGAAGGAAAAAAAAATAATTTCATTTTGTTTAACCTAGGTGCCCCCCAATCTGTTCAGCCATATGTATCTTTAAAGATTCCAAAGCAGGTTATCATCCTGGGGGACTAATATCCATAAAGCATACTTTGGGTGAGCCTAGGAAAGACTCCCATAGGCTGTCCTTCTAAAGTAAGCCAACTTCGAGAGTAAGCCAGTCCCAGCCAACTTGGGAAAAGGGAACAAAATGTTCTGTTTGACGACTTGCCTGCAAGTGCACAGCCAACCAGTTGGCTGATTCATCTTCTTTCCCTTTTCCAGAAGACTGTAGAGACGTGGAGCCAGTAGCACCTAGAACGGCCTGCGCAAGCCGTGTCATTCAATGCTCATGAGAACTAGACCAGATATCATTCCCCAAAAGCCAAAGGACACTTGGCATAGACAAGAGAATATTTGAATATTCTGTTATGTTTGTTCTATGAAATTGTTTAGGGCTGTGTGTAGGAGAAAGAAAAACACTAAAAGCTATAGTTGTGGATTAAGTAAAAGATACAAAACGTGCATACTGATCACATTTTGGATTTAAAAAACTGCCCCCATCACGAAGGAGCCTTGTTTTAAACACATCCCCTTCATCACCATTTGTAAGAGATTCTGAGCCTGGGGGAGGCCTCTCCGGAAGGCCGAGTTAGGAAACACATCACAGGCGGCCATGCTGTGGAGGGGAGATTGGAAAATGGGACCTGGGAATCAGTGCCTCACCTTCTGCACCCTTGAAACCAGCCTCATCTCAGCCTGTATTGGCTATAAAGTAACATGTTTGGATGGTTTTTCCCTCTATCTGCACGAGGTCGATTCTCAGGAGGGTGGCAAAGACCACTCCTTCAAAAGCGTAGCCCCCACATGCAGCGGACAGGAGCAGTGGTTCCCAGCAGGGCAACCATAGGTGAACACGAGTAGCTCTTCCAGTCCCCATCAAGCCCCATCCCAGTTTCTTCAAATCAGTTCGCCTCTTTCCCCATATGAAAAGGGAAGATACTACCTACCTTCAACAACCAGAGTGACATGAGGATCAAATAAAATAACACACGTGAATGAGTTTTGTAATAGAACATAATAAATTCTTACTGGTATGACAATTCTTTTCCTCTTAATTCAGTAGTTGGCAAACTGTGGCCCATAGATGAAACCTATCCTGCAGCCTGCTTTTGTACAGCCTAAAGGTAGAGAATCTTTTTATATTTCTAAAGGATTATTAAAAGAAAAAGAGGAAACAGAAAAAGAAGAAGGAGGAGGAGGAGAAGGGTTTAGAATACGTAACAGACCCACATGTAACCTAAAAAACCTAAAATATTTGCTATCTGTCCCTTTATAGAAAAGATTTATGGATCCGTGTCTTAACAAAGAACACCTATTTCTTTCCTTTTGGCAACAGATTGCAAAAATGGACCCAATTCTTCACCACTCCCTGTGCCATGTAACTATTCAGTGCCTCCCACTCTGCTCCTGGCCCCAGGCTTGGCCAATGGAATGCTTAGCAAACAGGGTTGAAAATCACCAGTAGGATTAATATTACTCCCTCTTGTGCTTCAGCCATGGCTCTGAGAACACGCCTGATCTAGCCAGCTACAAGTTAGAAGTGTCATGGGACGATGCCAAGACACCTCAGTCATCACAGCTGAGGCCAGCATAGATCAGCCAACAGGCAGCTGACTCCCAGACATGTGAGCAAGCCCAGCCAAGACCAGCAGAGTCATCTACCTGATGGCTGACCCCTAATGCATGGGCAATAAATACGACTTACTACATGCTACTGAGCTGTGTGTATGCTTTCTTCCTTCTCCCCCGCCATGTATAGAGGATGCCCAAAGAGACAAGAGCTTCTCACTAGAGTTCTTAGTGTTCACTAAGAGCAAGTTATCCCTACAAGTTCCCATCTTTGCTTTGGGACTCAAACAAATGCTTGAAATCCATGAACTCTCCACACCCCGCAGAGAACACTCATGACGACACAGATGGCATACCCTGGGAATTAGAGCTCTCTTCTTACCAGTGCTCCATTCTTCCAGATGCTGGACATGGTATCACCAGTCCTGCATCACTGGTTAGAACCTGCCTGTCCCAGGTGAACTCCAAGGTCTCCATTTGTTCATTCATTCATTCACTCAAAAGCATTTCTCTCTAGATCTTATGTAGCAAGCACTATGCTAACCTTGACAAACCCTGATATCAAGGAGCCTATCACATTTCTGGTCATTTGTTCCTCACCGGCACTGCCATGGTGGAGTGCCAGCAGACAGTGTAGCTTCATAACTTATTATAGTTTATGCTCAGTTGTGCAAGTAGAGATTCTGTATATTCAAAACCATTGAGCTATGTTTAGCATGAAAAATTCAAATATACACACACACTCACACCCCAAATGCCTTGGCCCTTTGAAGGTGATGAGACGGTACTGGAGGGCAATCTGGAGGGAGAGAGCCAAGCCTCATCATGTTCTCTGTAGGGAGATGTCTCCATCTCCAGCACCCGAAACCATGGAGAGCTGTTCTTATAGTTAATGTTGCTGGAACCACCTTAGAATTGAAACATTTCAATTCTGCTATGAAATAGTGTGGTGATATTAAAATATGTCCACAAATTCTTTGGAACTTCTCCCTCCTCAAAAAGTGGAACTTAATTTCTTTCCCCATAAGAGTGGCATTGGACTTAGTGATTCGCTTCTAATGAGTAGAATGCGGTAAAAGTGATGGTGCGTGTGACATGCAGATTAGGATAGGAAAGTCCTGGGTTCCCTCCTTCCTCTGGGATAGATCGTTCTGGAAAACCAATTGCCATGTTGTGTAGATATACCAGCCGTCCTACGGAAAGGCCAGGTGGCAAGGAACTGAGGCCTCCTGCCAGTCATCACGTGAAGGCACCACCTTGGAAGCAGATCCTCTAGCCTCGGTCGAGTCTTGGGTCTAGACGGCAGCCCCAGCTGAATTTTGATGTTAATGTCATGAAAGACTCTGAACCAGAAGCACCTAGCTTCTGAACCAGAAGCTGTTAAAAAGATAGTATTTTCTAAGCCACTGGCTTTTGAGGTAATTATTATGCAGCGACAGACAGTGAGTACACCTAGATAGCACTGCGTGATTAAAACCGACCAGCACCGTGCGGTGTGTGGAGGGCTGAGCTGGTAAAATTTCTAACCCTTGATTTCTGCTCAGGTCATGAAATCAGGGTTGTGAAATCAAGCCCCACATTGGGCTCCATGCTGGGTGTAGAGCCTGCTTGAGATTCACTCCCTCTCCCTATATGCCACCCCCCAATCCCGCTCGTATTCTCTCTTAAAAACAAAAACAAAACAAAACAAAAAAAACAGTCATAGCTGACCACATTGACTTGATAACAAAGAAATCACAGGTCACAAATGGGAAAACCTGCTTTCCTTTACAACAGCCTACATTTCTCTGGCAAAGCTAGCTATGCGAGTTCTGATTTTTGTTGCTACCACCTGCGTGAATGGGTCTGTGTTTCCACATCTGCTGCCATTGAAACTAGAAGTGCAGAAGTTGACAGGATGTTAAAGATGACATCCATGTCGCCATGTCAAAGATCTTGTGCCTACTAAAAGTCCTCGTCCTCATTCATTTTTACTTTGGACAGAATTAAGGTGTACTTTTTATTTAACATGCATAGTATATGTATTTCTAATATTTTTAGAAAGTAGCCCTTAATTTCCACCTGAAAAATCTAAAGTGACACTTGTTCTTTAGTAGATGCTTTTTGGACTCTAGGACGTGAATGTGAATGGAATCTATCTATCTCAAATGCAACACCACAGACTGTATACAAAATATTTTTGTAAATGATTACGTCACTTCTTTTCTGACTAGAGAGCGGGTCAAAAATTTCATCGGAATCTCAAAAGGGTCTGTGATCACCAAAGGATTAACAATCACAAATCCAGCCAGGAGTCTACTCTTGTCAATCCAATCTCTTTCACAGAGAGTAGATGTCACCCGTATTTCAGGCTTGCGGGGGAGAAAAGTAACTCCCAGAGAAGCAGTAGAAAGGCTTAGTGTTGTGGAAAGAATTGACAAATGTGTGTAGATAAAGAATGTATTTGGCAGGCTAGTAGATTTGGGACATTTATCTGCAAGGCTGCTTTAAATGGGTTATGGTTGATTTAACTCTGTGTTTAATGTCACTCAATATCTTGTATGTAATCTGTTAAAAATTAAATGTACTCTCTTATAAATCAAAAAGTTACTCAGCTATCTTTCGTCAGGCTGCAGTGTGTAGCATCATGCCCTCAAGTTCAGATCTCCTGCTGTTCCAACCCTATGGAGAGTCAATCAGTGATCTAATAATCACACTTCTTGTAAGAGTTTAGACAGCGACTTTGACCTTAGGTCAGCAGAACAACTTCCCATCCCTGAAAAGAGTGTTTCGAGGCTTGTGTGGGCCCGGACAAAGGACACCTAACCCAACAGTGTTGTCAGATTTCCGTCTTGTGGACTCTAACTCCAAAGTTACTTGGGAAGCATCAACACACAAATGCCAAGGAAGGGACAAAAGTTGAAGTTCCTCTTCCTTAGCGCTGTAGCCCCCTATGAACCCTGCCATGGGGGTTAGGGATAGAGAGGCAGGTTGCAGGGAGAGGAAACGTGACAAGACAATGTATCAAGCCCCTTTCTGGACATCCAAATGCCTAGTAGAAAATGAAGAATTAGAAACAGACGAATTGATCCTTGATGTCGTATAATTTTTTTAAGAAAATACAGAAGTAGGGACGCCTGGGTGGCTCAGTTGGTTAAGCGGCTGCCTTCGGCTCAGGTCATGATCCCCGAGTCCTGGGATCGAGTCCCACATCGGGCTCCTTGCTCAGCAGGGAGCCTGCTTCTCGCTCTGCCTCTGCCTGCCACTCTATCTGCCTGTGCTCTCTCTCTCTCTCGCTCTCTGACAAATAAATAAATAAAATCTTTAAAAAAAAAAAAAAAAAAAGAAAATACAGAAGTATCCAAAAAACAACATATTGCAGAAAAGTTGAGGATATTATAAATGTCCATGTGTTGATAAATTAAAGAGATGTGCTAGGAACTGAGAAAGACTACAAAAGGAATAGAAATGAATGGCTCATGGGACACTATTCTCCCTCTTAAGCTCATGACAGACATCACCAATTAATTACAGTAGTCTTTCCTATGGAGCCCAGCTATAGTTCCAGAATCTTCTTTCCTACACCCACCAGACAGTTACTACAACTCAGTCTGATCCGGCTGGTGAGTTGAATGAAGGCTGTTTGCGTGAACTCACTGGCTCAGAGGACCCAAAAACACTAAGCTGTCACTTAAAGCGCCGAGGATGTTGGGATATTATATAAGTTATGGGAAAGGGTAGGCTGCTAGCACACATTTAAGGAAAAGGTAGAATTTCCATGGTGAGCAAATAGGAAGAAGATACAGCTTTAGCTTCTTCAGCAGGAATGGAGGAGAAACAGTGTATCAAAGGCCTCTGCAAAACCTATGGGCCTATTATTCTGGCCATCGTAATGACTGCTGAGATTGATGGGAAATTCCTGCTCTTTAACTGGCAGGTCTTTGGGGAAATGCAGCAAAAATAACTCATAAAACGTAGCTCACAGAATGTTGTCCTAACCAGTTCAGCCTTGGTTTCCTAAAGTCTCACCACTCTGGGAGGCTAAAGCCCAGATACACGGGAAATCTACTCTCCCTCCCACAAGTCTGGTTTTCTTCCACTGCTTTCTAACAGCTGAGTAATGGGCTACCGCAGTCATTCAATGAGGCAAGCCTGAAATGGAGACGCTATTCTGGATGCCCATATCTCCTACACCTTCTGTATTCAATCCATCACTGTATCATGTGAGTTTTATTTCCCGAGTGACTCAAAATGTTGTCTACCTCGTTCCATTTCTACGGCAGCCAGCCTAGGTCAAGCCTCCATCACATCTTATCTGGATATTACAACAGCCCCAACTTAGTTGTCTCCAATCCATTCCCTACGCTCCAATCCAAGAGCTCTTGGTGAAAGGCAAATCCTTTTCTGATAATGCCACTTCCCTGACTACCCTTCATGGACTTCCCAGTTCCCTGGGGCATGGAGTCTGGAATGTTCAACATGGTCTAGAGGGCCCCTTGGGTCTGGACTCTGCCTGCCGGTACCCTCTCCAGGCTCTTGCCTGCTGAGCTGCTTCCAATTCCAAGAAAACACAACACCTCCTCTAGCCACAAGGACTTTGCACATGCTGTTCCCTCTGCCTTGGGATACTTAACTACCTTCAGTCTCCACACACCCCTTCCACATACACACATGAGCATTCATGTATTTTCCTCTCAAATCTTAGCTCAAGAGTCACCTCATCAAAGAACTCTTTTCTCCCTGACTACTCAGTTATCAACATCTATTAAGCTCACTAAGAATACCCAAGACCCCTCCCTTATAGGAGCTTCTCTTTTCTAGAATATATCATAGCTGTGTCCCCTATGTGCTCAAGGGTAATGGCATCTTCCTCTCGTATCCCAGAGTGAGCTCACTGTAAACCCTCCACGGATATTTTTTGAATGAGTGAGTGAGTGAGTGATTAAATAATACTACTGGTTCACTCATGCAGCAGGCCCTTATTTAAATATGAAATTCTTCCAGAGAACCGAAGTATTTGTGGAATGTGGGGCACGGCAGTGGGAAAATGCAGAGAAGAGTGAAGTATTGAGAGTTTGGGGGAGAAGGCGGAGAATGGGGCTGGGGGGAGCGGTGGAGGGGAGATTCCATTTAATAGTCTTAATATAATCACAGGATAAATAAAGGTGAGATAAAACAGCCTCCTTTTCATGCCTGCAAGCCACTGATTCAGCTAAAAAGGCAATTACCCAAGAAGAATATGAATATTGTCTATCACAATGACACAGAAAAATGTGCTGAATGTTGCAATGATAGGGAACAGTCCATAAAAGAACTTGGGGCAGCGAAACACCAAAGTCTGCCTGTCACATTTTATTATAAGTAGCTCAAATAACTGTTCAATCTCATCTGCTTGGAGCCAAACACTATTTTTTATTGTAAGGCGGAAGGATGAGACATTTTCTATAAAAGTAGCCATAACTGGTAGTTGTCACATAACTTTTCTACATAAATAGCTCCATGCACTGATGAATAAATTCATTGGGGGGATGCATTAATGAGTACCTACTAAGTGCCAGGCACTGAATTTTTACAATTATACTATATAAACGTAGGGTTAATTTTATTTTTATTTTTACCCAGATGTGGAAACTGAGACTAAGAATTTGTTTGCATTATTTGCTCAGGGCCATGATCTTAGTAAGTAAATGGCAGCATTTTAATCCAGGTCCTCCCTGTACCTTGCTGTGTCCCACAGTGTCACAGATGAGGAGTTTAAGCCAAGAAAGTAGTAAGACGATTTGGGGATGGCACGATCTAAGAGTTCCCTGGAGCATCACTGGGGGCTTTATGACTCTGGCAGCATCTCAGATCAATAGCACAAAACAAGTATCTTTTCCTATTCCTGCCTTTCCATGAAGCATGCCTACAATGGCAGTAACTCAAATAAATTTCGAAATGTAATTATGCCTTTTAACACAAGGCAGTGTCCAAAGCAGCCCTCATTAAGGAATTACTGATAGCAGAGGTCTTTTTGATGCGGGCCCCCATATTGGTATGTTTATATAATTGTCTACTTGGGGGTTTCTCGCAGAGCACTTGGTGCAGGCAGATGCGTCCCCTTTGTGCTTCGTGCGTGAACCCTGAGGTGAGCGCCTACATGTCTAGAGCCCGTCTGCACTCCTTCTGTACCTTATTCGTCTCCCACCTCCACACTTGGCCCCTTGTATTATATTGCCGTCCTGCTGTAATTTAAAACAGCACAAATTTATTCTTTTACCGTTCTGGAGGTCAGAAATCCACAGTGAGTCCGATCCGGCTAAACCAAGGGGGTGTCACAGCTGTTTTTTCTAGAGTCTCCAGGGGAGGATCTGTTCCTATTTCAGCTCCTAGAAACTTCCCACATCTATTGGCTTGTGGCCACATCACCTTCAATCTCTGCTTCCATCATCACATCCCCTTCCTTTACACTTCCTGCCTCCCTCTTACAAGGATCCTTATGATTATGTGGGGCCACCTGGATAACGCAGGGTGATCTCCCCGTTGTACAAAAATCACATCTGCGGGACACCTGGGTGGCTCAGTTGGTTAAGCAGCTGGCTTCGACTCAGGTCATGATCTCAGTGTCTTGGGATTGAGTCCCACATCGGGCTCCTAGCTTGGCAGGAAGCCTGCTTCTCCCTCTGCCTCTGCCTGCTGCTCTATCTGCCTGTGCTCGCCCGTGCTATCTCTCTCTGACAAATAAATAAAATCTTAAAAAAAAAAAATCACATCTGCAAGATCTCTTTTACCATATAAAGTAGTATTTACAGGCACACCTCGATGTCTCAGCTGGTTGGGCATCTGCCTGCAGCTCACGTCATGATCTCAGAGTCCTAGGGCTGAGCCTTGCATCGGGCTCCTTGCTCAGAAGAGAGGCTGCTTCTCCCTCTGCCTGTGCTGTGTGTGTGTGTGTGTGTGTAATAAATAAATATGATCTTTAAAAAAAACCCAAACTTCTAAAAATAATAAATCATAAATAAATAAATAAAGTAGTAATTACAGGTTCTAGGAATTAGGACGCAGACACAGTTGGGAGTCATTAGTTACCTACCGGCACTCCTACAGTCCATTTTCCTCATGGTCAAGGAAACCCTTTCTGAACAATCAAATAGATGCTGTCACATCCCTCGCCTAAACTTGCTCACGGCTTCCCATTGCCCTGGAACAACCCTCAGGAGCTGCTCCTGCTGGCCGGTCCGGCCTATCTACCATGAATGGGTCGCGCTGGTTATCCAGGAGCCCCTGGCCCTTTCCCACGCTGGGGTTTTTCATTTGCTCTTTATTCTGCATGTGCATGGATTCTTTTTTTTTTTTTTTAAGATTGATTTATTTGTTTGTTTATTCATCTGAGAGAGAGAGAGAGAGAGAGGGAGAGAGTGTGCACACACACATCGGCACATGAGTGAGGGGAAGGGCAGAGAGAGAGGGAGAGGGAATCCCAAGCATACCCCACACTGAGTGTGGAGCTCAACCCAGGGCTCAATCTCATGAACTCAGTCTCGTGACCTAAGCCAAAGTCAAGAGTTGGACATTTAACCAACTGAGCCACCCACGGACCCCTGTCACAGGACCCGATCAAGAATTTGGCCTGTGTCACAACCTCAGTGAGCCATTCCAGCCAGCCTTGTCCATCATGAAAACCAGCTGTGAGACAGGAAACTGCCTGCAGAAGGGTTTGGAGAACTGTTCCTGGGAGATAACTAACAAGGAAGTGAGGAAGGCTGGGACGGGCAAAGGGACAAGCAAACCCCCGAGATGTTACCTGAGTCCTCTGTGGATCTAACAGGGAGCTCTGACCCGATGGCCCTCTAGGGTTGTCTCGAACCAAGGCAGGAAGCTGGGTCATGTGCCACGAGCTGTCCCCTTGAGAGGAGCTTAGCCTTAAACAAGGCAGTGACGGAGAGCAACGACCAAGAGAGGTAGCTGTGAACTATCAGCAGACAACACTCCTGTAGTTGAGGAAATGAGTGGTTAGACCCTGAAAAGGGATTTGGGCAGAGTGTGACGAGATCTACCACATCACCTGGAGCAGTGGTTCTCAAAGTGGGGTCCCAAATGACGCTGCACCAACATCGGCAGCACTGTCTGGGAACCTGTTAGAAATTAAAATTCTCAGGCCCCACCCCAGGCTCCTTGAACCAGAAACGCTGTGGTTGCTGTCAGGAAGATACCTGGGTCTTAATAAGCCATGCAGGGATCCTGACATATGCTGAAGTTTGAGAGCCATTGATGGAAACCATGTCCATTTTCCCTTCATTAATACTGTCACAACCTGAGAATAGTTCCACTCCTTGCCAGCTGTGTGGCCTTGAGCAAGTAACTGAATCTTTATATGCTTCAGTTGAATCCTCTGTGAAATGGACTTTTTATTATACTTTGCGTTATTGTATTGGGTTTCATTTGACTTTCCATATATAGCACTGTAAGGTTTTATCTGTAAGTTATTTTGGGGGGCACCTGATGCATAGGAAATTCTATAAGAGTGGCGTATAATAAATGGTTTACACTCCCTTCTCCGGCTCTGTGAGAATCAGGACTTCTCTGTTTGGCTGATGGTTTTATGCCCAGGACCCAATGCAAGGCCTGGTCCAAAATAAGTACATAAATGGATCCAAAATCCCCATCTTTCCCCTACATCTCCCTCACTGACTCTATCCTCTCATTCCCCTTGTGTCTTTATAGAGATTGTCTTCTCAGCCTTCACCTTTCCAAGTAGGTGATTATTTCTCTATCTGCCACATGCAACTAAGACATTGCCTCTCGTCCCTAACGCTGCTCCTGTCACCTGCCACACGATGAGACACAAGGGTACAGGTTTGGTGAGCATAGATGAGGCCAGCCTCAGTCAGCCGGCACTCCTAGATCTCTGGGCGTGTGTGCCATGCCCAGGCACACTGCATGTTGGGCATGAGAACACTGACCCACGGACAGTTCTTTTCCTTATTCCCAAGTGGGTGGTGGGCACTTTGACTTCCACAACACACTGGCTCTGGGTTATCACTGTGGATAAAACAGAGATCCATATGAAAGTCTCTTGGGATCAGACTTCCATTAGGCGACTTCCAGCTAGGAGGCTGTGTTGGGATACTGTGTATGTTCAGTCTAGAGTATTTTAGATGGATCTATAAAGGATCTGGAAGACCAGTCCTAGTATCATTTCACAGGGAACACTATTCTTAGATGTTAAATTTTTAAAATTTGGGGGCTTGTTATTCTTGTGTCTAAGCCAAGTTCTCCATCTATAACTAAATATTAAAATACCAACTAAATATAAAAAAAAAAAAAGAACATTTTAGGGCGGACGCATCTCCCAAACTTGTTGGGGGTCTACATGGTACATGCCCGCTGGTTCCTCCCTATTCCTCTGCATGTTTACTCCCCCAACCCCACCAGGGCATGATTAGGACTTAGTCGGGGGAGATACTGGGACAGAAAACACATCGCCTCTCTTTCAAGAAGTTGTGTGTGCTTTGGCTGTGGCTACTCTGCCCTCTCCAACAGACAGCCCAGTCTGTCCGGAATGTAAATATGAGGCATGGTGCTCCAAGAACAAAAGCTCCATTACAGAGCTTTCTAGAAATGGGAAGAGGCTGTGCACATCGCAATCCTGGTGTATGCTAAAATTAAGGTATCGAACACATTTGTCATAGGGAGTAACAGCCAAGATAACAATGTTCAAGAGCAGAGCAAATGGGACAGTGACAAGAAAGTGACAGAAGTCACTTCTGTGATCCATAAGACTTCACACCAAGTGGTCTCAAGGATATATTCCAATTCCAAGATTCATTTCTGAGGAGATTTGAAGAAAAATAAAGCAACAAATACTATGCAAAAGATTTTACTAAACCAACGATAAGACTGATTGTCATAGAAACGAACAAAACTGATGAAATCAGCTTTCTAGGAGAGAGGCTGGGTGGGGTAGCTAGCCAACAATTTATTCTCGGAATAAATTTTTAATAGCAGTGATTCACACCTGCTGAAAAAGCCATTCTTATTGGAACCTGTGTGGGCCCATCTCTAATTCAGATATTCTCTTGAACCTACCTGGTAATGTCAGCTGAACAGTTTGACCCACTGGTTTTATATTAAAAAGAAAAAAAAGCTTGCATGTCAACAAGTTAGAGGAATAAGCCTAAATAAGTACATTAAACCTACCAAAAAGCACCCGTTACTTTACACACATTATTCTCCCAAGCATTAACCTAGCAGGTAAGGAACATGGCTGACCCAGTTCTTAAATCGAAGCGTACAATCCTGACAAGGTAAAAATTCAGGTGCCCTGGTGTTCAGTGGGGTCTGCCTCTGTGTCTTCTTGGGCACTGACCATGGTCAGGGAGACTTGGCCGGAGCCCTCACTCTCTCCTATCTTGATGCAGACACAGGCGTCCCTTTTCCTAGAAGCAACTGGCCAAGTGGTCATCCTGGCCCCTTTTCCTCCAGTTGTCTTGTCATCAAACCACCAACCATGGCCTATCCAGTCTTCTTCCCCTCTTTTATTATTTTTTTAAAAATTTTGAATATTGCAAACATGTAAAAAATAAATCAAATAACTGGGAAAGGCTCACTTGCATCCTCCTTGAATCTTTACTTTCCTTTTACAGACACTGATGGAAACAGCCCAGAGTGGTTTATAAGACACTTGCCATCCAGTGAATGACGTTTTAGTTATTAGTCTTTCAACTATGTTGTCATAATTGATGTTTTATTCAATAAACACTTGTGAGTCCCCGTCAGGTGTCAAGTTCAGGAAATGCAATCAAGAGAATACAGACTGTTCTTTGATCAACTTCGGAGTCTGGCGTAGTAATAATGACCAGCTGTGATTTAATGTAGTCCGCAAATATCCCTGGGGTCATGGCCCCCCTTTTTACAGATGGAAAGGCTGAAGTTCAGAGAGGGTTAAAAACGTGTCTAAGTGGCAGGGCTGCCTTCCCTGAGGATATTTGTGTGGAGGTGGGTACTGGTTTCAAGTAATAGAAAGCATGTTTCCAGACCGGCAGAGAGCCCAGCAGGGCATCCAGAACACAGCCTGGAGGTAGTGGTTACTGACAGGTTGCACCAGTGCTGGACAAGGGGACCCTTGGCCTATCTACATGAAGCAAGAGCCAAGTAACGGTCTGTGGTTATGCCCTCTAAAGATTCCAGGCAGAAGCCCCAGTTATGCACAGCTCCACGTGATGTCAGAGCCACAAGCACTGCTCTCATTTCTCTGCTGGGACCGTTACTGTAATATAGTAATATATATATATATATATATATATATCTGCAACCTGCGAGGGTCTGAATCCCTCATATCAATGCCGCAGTGCTACAATGACCAGGTAAAATCATCCTATCGACCCAATCCCAGGCAGGGCCGTGTACAGCGGTTGCCAGCCAGGAAGCCCAATGCTTAGTACGTTGACCATTCGCCCTGGCTCTGCTTCTGCCCCAGAGATGGCCAGTTTGAACAGAGGCCCCCATTGGGCCACTAATTTAAAATCCACAGTTTCGATGGAGTAGATCAAAATGGAAAGCAAGCTTATTACAGATGATCTCTTTACCCTGCATAGACCAGTAAACCTGGCCTCCTGTTCATGCCACTTTTAAGTTTAGAATAAAGTACAATAAAATTTCACTGCACAGCGCCCCATAGGCTAAGGATTTAGTTATTTTTTTATGCCAAATTCTGCTTTCTCCTTTACACCCCTTGCTTCATGCTGTGCAGGAACACTAACCCCTCCCTGGCATCAGCTTTCAAGACTAACTTATCCTAAGAGGGGACCTGGCCTGCCTGCTGACCTGCACCCCTGGCACATTACAAAATGTAAAAAGCAGCTCCTTTCCTCTCTCTCCCCAGGTACACAGTCTTTGAAGCAGATCCCTACACCTGTGAAGGGAAAGAAGCAATGGCCTTCCCCATACAAAATGTCTTCATCTAATTAAGCAAGAGCTTACTGAAAATGAGCTCCTATTTCCAAACCTTTGATAAAAAATAGAGTCCCCCAGTAGTTTCTTTCTGTAAGTGGGATCCAGGGAGGAGCTCTCCCGGTGTAGTCTGAGCAAGAAATTGTGTGTTCTGAATCATTCCACATGTGGGGTATGTGTGTTACAGTCATAGATGTGGCCAGCAGCTGAAATAATTACTAAACTAAACTCCCCTTTGTTACCGCTCTTCTCAGTCACTCTGATTTCCCTGGGCATTAGTGACATTCTGGGTCTTCAGTACAAGGAAGAAAAGTGTGCTGGGTGCGGGAATCTTTCTCACAGGCCACTCCATGGAATCATAATAATCACGTGAGGAAACAAACGTTCTCATTTTTAGATCTGAAAAGCCAAAAGCTCAGAGTGGTTCAATGATTGACCTCCGGTTCCTCAGCAAGGAAATGACTCATCTGGTTGATCCCCGGACCATTCTCTGGTCCACATGTCACACTGTTGCCTCTGGGGAAAACGGACCAGGAGGCCGCGTTCCTCAGTCCTCCTCCCATAATCTTTGCCCACCCACTAACCAGTGGCGTAAGTGAAGCTAACAGCCAAATATGTGCAAAGACCCTGTGTTTATAAATATGTCGATCCTGAGGAACCCAGTGATCTGTTCTGCTCCTCTCAGCATCCTCTGCAGGACGGGCAGTGAAAAGCTCAAAGATCTTTCCCAACTAAGGTGACTACATGTCCAGTTGCCCAGGAAGGTCCCAGCCTAGTCTAATTGCCTCAGCATATCAACATCAGCTGTCTTTGCTCTTAAGGGTATCCTGGTGTGAACTAGGTCACTCTCTCTCTAGGCCCTACATATGCAAAACACATGTTCTCTGCACATGGGAACCATCCAGGTTGATGATTAAATTGATTATGCATTACCTGAATTTCTGAGAAGGGTGTGGAATGGGGAGCTAAGGGTCATCACCATCTCCTCTTGCATTTAGGAGGAAAATGCTAACTCTAATTTACTAGGGAGAACACAGAAGAGAGATACACTCTTTTCCCTCTTACTACTCAGCTCTCTAGGCAAAGGCACCAGGCTTCTTTGTTATGACTTAACTCCCAGAGGGCACCGGGGCATATAAGGGAGGACCACTCCCAAGAGTTGTACCTGAAAACCCCTCATCAAAAATGTGTGAAACCGAAATCGTGTTTGAAGACCTCTGAAATGGCACTTTGGCACAGTAAACATTCTAGGATCCTAGAACTGGTCCAACTTCTTCATGGAGCCCAAGGACTGAACACAAGGCTAAGGACTGACAACCAAGGCTAAGGCTTGCCTGAGCCAAGCCTGGTTAAAGGCCCACTTGCCTCCTTACAGGCTCAGCAGTCTGTTTCATGTACGAAAGCTCACATTCCAGGACCCATGCATGCACACACCCATGTCTGCGTGGGGGCACACACACATGTATGCATACACAAACACAGCTTTGTCAGAAACTCATAGTTCTTCAACTAGATGTCAGTTTTTACAGTGTAGACATGATCTCACAAAACAGAAGATTTTATTCCCCCTCACTGAATCATTTCTCCAAAATAGTACTTGCCTGCCCATGGTGGCACTCTGAATGACTTACAAGATTTACTGGGAAAACACACAATACACACATATTGCTCTGTAATAGGTGATGTACCCTTTATCTTAAGTTTTGTCCAGCTCATCTAAATTTGCCAGACTCCAGAATATTGCACGATAAACAGTTGCATTTAATTATTTTCAAGCAACTTTTCCAATGTGATTTTTTTTTTCTCAAAGAACACACAAGTTCTTTGTCTTCCACTCTTAACCTCCCCAACTCTGAGAAAGAGGCTGTGACCTTGAAAAGCAGAACTTAGGTCAGCAGCTGAGGTCTGGCTCTGAGTTCAGGTTCATGGTCCACCTGAAAGTCAATGTTTGTAAAGGATAATTCCCTAAATGCTGCATCTTCTGTACCTTGGCCTTTTATGGTAATGCACTCAATCATTTGGAAAAGGGATCCAGAACAATTGTAAATCGTTCTGTTCTATATAACCAAAATAGACTCCAGGTAGGAGTCTATCCATATTTTTCAAGGAAATATTTTGGGAGGAGTCTTCATATATTGAGGTAACTCCCCAGATCTTGACTTTATTGCATATAGGTTAACCTGAGATGGTGAGTGTGTGGAAGGCATAACACAACGTCTATACCTGTGCCTGTGACAGACATCATTAATCAACTGAGGCACGACTTCCTGGTGAGCTTCAGAATCTTACTAAGTATGGAGATCTAGGTGGCCCCTATGTGACAGCTGACTCATAAAATGAAAACTAGTTGCTATTCCAGATAGAGACACATGATTATAGCAAAGGGACTGATGACCCAGAGACATTCCTATCTGGCCCTAATGCGATACGTGGCAGGAACACTCCCATCAGACTCCATGGCACACTCTCATGGTAACTTTTTTGTTCTGAATCCTGGACCTGTGCTCTTTCAATCTGCTTTCTCATCCTGGACATCAAGAGATGTCTGTAGGTACCAGAACCTGGTTATTTTCCCCTTATTAGACCATTTCCTCTAAATAGGCTTGGCTCCCTCACTCCCCTAAGGAATTTCTCAGTCTTACTGCATGGGTCCCAGCCATTCATTGATTTTTCATTGCTTGTTCCGACATAAATGGGAAAGGGTAGACAGAGGGAAAGACATGCCCCACCCATCTTCCTAAAAGAGAAGGCAGAAAAATCAAGGACAAATGTGCTATGATTCTATTAGTTCTTTGAAAGAATAAAAAAATTTTTCATCAACATAGAAAACAAAGGCCTTCCTGTATCATATCCTAATAACATGTAATGGGATGTAATGTCTGTCACCACCAGAGAGCAGAAATAGAACCAGGTCAAGTCTCTGCCTCTTTGGCTTGGGTGTCAGCTTCTCTCTCGTTCCGTAATTACTGAGTGAGCTAGATGGGATGGATACTGCGGTGAGAAAGACAAGTGGTTTTGCCCATATGTTGGATGCATTCTTCAACCCATGTTGCTCATACACCTTGTCTGACTTGCCCCTTTATTCTCCTGCCCCTTGAGAGCCACTAGTCCTTCTGGTCCAACCATATTTCTGCACTTGACCTCTTATCCTAGCCCATCCTGGTGTGGTACGATTAGGGAAGGAGCTGGAGGATTCGAATGAAACCTCTTACCAGTGGGTTATCATTCCCTGTCACTGGAGTGACAAAATGTAGCGCTAGGCTGGAAGGTTCAGGATGCCACTCAGCGGCACCAGGAGGAGACCCAGTGAGCCAGGCACATCAGGCAAGACGGGGCTAGCATTTGGAACCAGAGAGGGGCAGAAAGGGGGCTGGCAAGCAGACAAGCTAGAAAGATCAGGCCAGAATGTAGACTTGTGCAGATCAAACTTGGACAGAAAGGGTCAAACAGGTAGACCAGATGCAGGAAAATAAGACTTTTCTTCTAAAACAGAGAGAGTTTATCAGGACCACACCTGGGCAGCATCTTCTTACTTTTTTTTTTTTTTTTTTAAGATTGTATTTGTTTATTTGTGGGGAGGGGAAAGGGCAGAGGAAGAGAGGGAGAGAGAGAGAGAGAAAGAATCCCAAGCAGATTCCATGCTGAACACAGAACCTGACTTGGGGCGTGATCTCATGACCCTGAGATGACAACCTAAGCCGAAATTAAGAGTAAGACACTCAACCAACTGGGCCACCCAGGTGCCCCAGCATCTTCTGATTTACACCCTGTTTACATGCAGGATGCTGCCACCCTGAAACCCATTTGTATTATTATTATTATAACTTCTGGTTTTAAGATGAGAACACTAAGCCTTGAGGAAGTTGAATGACTTGGCTGAGTTCAGAGGGCTGATAAGCAGAGGGCTGGGAACTGAACCCCAGGTAGAACCGGGTAGTGTCCTGTAGGTAGAGCCCAGATACCCTTAGAGTTGTGCTGAGCTGTTTAATCTCTGTCCTCTCAATTCTGGAGTGTGGCCAGGCCGTGGCTCAGAGGAGACACCAGGCTCCCCAGGTGTCATTGACTTCTGCAAATAGCAAGAGCAGTGAGCTAGGCCTTCTGGGAGATCCTTCCAATATTTTTCTTAGAATCAAGCACAACCATATCCTCATTAATTATCTCCATTAGCTAAGCTCAATTACTTTGTGTCCACCTCCAAGAGTACAACCTTCCTCCTTAGAGACTTCCTATTTGAATTTCCAAGGGGGCAAATATTGCCAGAAGCATGTTTTTTGTAATTACATAGTGCAGATATTTCACTCTCTTTACTTAATGATCATTAAATACTGAAATTAACTCCCATGCGTGGATGTGGATTCCATCAGTTTAAAAGAAAGTGCATGGGGTGCCTAGGTGGCGCAGTGGGTTAAAGCCTCCGCCTTCGGCTCAGGTCATGATCCCAGGGTCCTAGGATCGAGTCCCGCATCGGGCTCTCTGCTCGGCAGATCTTGTGATCTCTGTCTGTCAAATAAATAAATAAAATCTTTAAAAGAATAAATAAAAGAAACTGCATGGATAGTGGGGCATTTCTCCCTGCAGAATTTGGGGGACTTGAGCAGGTGCTCTTGGATACCTGCATTAAGCAGCGTCCCCTCTCAGTCCTCCTGATATCACTGTCCAGAGTTTCTTGGTGGAGACTGTTCCCCTTCTATTCTGCCTAAGAACAACCTGAAGACCTTGATAAATGAACATTCCAAGACCCCGCATGTGGGCTTATTGAATGAGCATATCTGAGTCCTCAGCCTAGGAATCTGCGTTTTCAGCGCTCTCCCTGGGGGACTCTGATAACGTGAGTGTCTAAGAACAAGCAATAGTCCTGTGCCTGACTATCATAAAGACATGAAGATGTACATAAAGACAGCCTTATCAAGGGAACAGGAGAGGCAAGGTGAACATAAGCCAGTCTCTTCCCATACATATTTAATAAAAAGAATTCAATACATGTTATCTATTATTATTTGATAGTTGTTATAAATGCTCAGACAGGGCTTGAGAGCTATAGCGGATCTGAGAGGAGCAGGCAGCACCAACAGGTGAGTGGGAAAGCGAGACCAGGAGAGGAACGGAATGTAGGGGTGTTGCTGTCGATGAACTACTCGAGCTCCAGCCTGTGGGGGCCTCCAGAAACAAGTGTGGGGCACATACCCCCCGAAACCCCACCTGTAGGGGAGGAAGCTGGGGTCGACTGACTCCAGTCCGTGCTGGGTTGACTTCCTGGGAGCTGCTAACTCCCCAGTTCTCCTGCTTATGAGGACAGTGGCAGGCACTGGAGTGGGAAGTCGGGCTGGCATAAGTGAGGGAACACCCCTGGGCCACTGAGAGCAAGCCTGTCCCACCAACCTTCTGGCAAGAAAATGTCCGGTGTGTTCCGGTGCCTGCTCACAGAGTGAATAAAAGACCCACGTGCGCACAGTGAGAAGGAAGTTCCCTCTCAGTGATTTATGTGTTTATCTGATTGTCCTAAGTTGTGCATAACATAAATTCCACCATTAGAGATGTTTACCACATTCCCAGTGCTGTGCAGCCATCACCACTGTCGAGTTCCAGAACATTTCCAACAGCCCGAAAGGAAACTCTGTGCCCATCAGCAGCCACTCTCCATTCCTTCCTCCCTCAGGCCCTGCTAACCACTGATCTGTCTGCCTGGACTTGTCTGTTGTGGACATTTCACACACACGGAATCACGCAACACGTGCTCGTTCATCTGCCTTCACGTTCTTGAGGTCCATCCACGCTGCAGTGCATTTCGGGGCTCCACTGTTTTTTCTGGTTGAAGGATGTCCCGTTCTGAGGCTAATACTCCCTCTAGTTTTTTGGACCACAGAGAACTCCCAGGGTCTGGATTTGCAGGCTGACAACAGTGCTATGTGGACCCTGTTCACAATATCAGGCCAATCTGTCCCTTGTCTCCATGCTGCTCCAAGACACTGGTCTCTGGGGGCTGCTTTCTCCCCTTGCTCTTCTCTGGCCTCTTCTGAGATTTGGCTAATGGAAGTGACTGGTGGGATATCAGAGAGGAGCCGGTGTGGTTAAGGCATCCTCTCCTCCAGCTCCCTCTCTGGCCGTGTCCCCCCAGGAGGACGGGGCTCCTGTCTCTAAGCTTCTCTCTCCAGATGCTGCTGGGCCCTCTCTCCTGCGCTTTCGAGCCTAGAGGAGATACAGGCTTCCCGCTGCGGGCAGCTCTCCAGCGCTGCCTGGTCAACCCTTCGCTAGCTTTCCCCAAATCTTCGCACATCTTTGTAAATAGTCTGTTCCATTTTCTTCATGCTATTCCAGTGTGTGTGTGAGCCTCCCCTTCCTGCTGGGACCCTGACTACTGTAATAGTGACTGATGGTAGAGTAACTCGTCCATATTTTACCCCATTGCTGAAGCGCATTTCCGGTGCACGTTCATAGCATAATGCATGTATGATCTCCAGTTCGTAGCACAGAGCCCGAGACCCACTCTGTGCCCCCGGGTGTCATCCCCACTTCTCAGACCAGCTGTGAACCAGAGAGCAACTGCTAGCCTGCAGTGCGATAGGGCAATTACGCATGTGGATTCTGGGATCACATTTCCTGGGTTCAAGTCTCAGCTCTCTACCTCTCAGCACTGGGACCTGGGGCAAGTTACCTAATCTCTCTGAGTCTCAGATGTAAATTAGGGTGCCCAGACTATCTATGACTAAACAGATAATATGCAGAAAGTCCTCAGAGCCACACGTTAGAAGTGCACAGTAAATGTCAGCTACTGTGTTAACCCCCATTAGTCCTGGCCTCACAGTCCTCTCTCCCGATCTGTATCAGCTTCTTGCTGCACTATCTCTGAGTCCCATCCGCTGGCCCAGATTCTCCCCAGACTCTGAGCCAAAGATGACTGGTATTGGCAATAGACTAACACCAATTCTCTCCCAGTTGAGGGAGAAGGGAATGGGGGGACCAGCAAGACTCTGGACCCTCCCTCCCAAAGACCCTGGGGGGACTCCTTACCCCTGTGTTCTTATAGTGGCCTTCCTTCTCCTCCTTTTCTTCTTCATTACCAGCAAAAAGACCACATGTATTTAAGGTTTACTCTGGGCTGATAACCTTATAAGCGTATTTCATTTAATGGTCCTATGAACCCTATGAGGTATGGTTCCTTTCTCAAAACCTGTTGCAAATCTATTCCACATCCATTTTTAAAATCTATTCAAACCTAGTATTATTATAACCAGTTATGCAGGTAACATATGAATACACCCTCCTTGTAAAGATCCACAATGAAATAGTATGAGGTTGCCATCAGTATCCCCATTTTCCTGATTACAAACCTATGAACGAGACAGACTAAAGACAGATTGATGTTCCCAAGTTCATGCTGGGAAGCAGCAGAGGCATAATGCAAAACCAGCAATGTTTGATATGTGAGACTGGGTCCATATGTACTACATTGTGCTCACCCGTATCCCCAGGACTATCTTATGCCTCAGTTTCTCTCCTTTGATGTCCTACCAGACCTTAACCTTTCAGGTTTATAAGCCCATCCTGGTAAGATATGGATCCTCCTAAGTGACCTTTAAATCCGTATCTAAACCAATAGGCTGTAGTGAACGCTTCTTGCACCCGTCCACACACTTCCCACGCATCATGGTGACAACCAGCTTCCCACAGCTGTGAGAAGATAGCACTGGACCCAGATGCACCTCCCATTCCTGCATTCTGCCCTGGAGCTTTCTCAGATACCTTGAACTAGAACGCTCAAGGGAGCGAGGTCTTTCATGTTAGCACAGCCTGGGAATCAGAGGGAGGCGACACTCCATGGGCAAGCCTTGACCAGTGGTGGGATGGAATTGTTCCCTAGAGACAAGACATTTTGGAGATACTTTCTGTGGCTCTTCTCAGAGGGTCCTGGGAGGAGTGTGTCTCTGTTGTCCACTCTGCATCTGCTCCCTTGAAGGAGATGTCCCTCCTTCCCTCTAACACTCTCCCCATCCTCCCATCCTATTTCCTGGAATCTTACAATCCTTCATACTTGGCTTTGCTTTCTGGGGTGAGTTCAGGCTAAGTCAGGAATGATTGTTTTGTTTAGTAAATATTTATTGTGAATAACAGGCTGTCCTTGCCTAAGAAGAGGATTCCTCCGAGTGGCCAGGATATTCAAGGAGAAGACTACACACATTGCGATTTCCTTAAGCCGTGCACTCCTCAGCAGCAGACCAGGCTGTCTATTACATAGGGCAGACATGTACCCTTGACCTCACCGAGAGTCAAACAGTTCTCAGTGACACGAAGCAGACACTCGTCCTCCTGCCAAGGCATTCATACTTTCAGTATGCTTCACTGTCACTGTGAGAAGGCCATGCTTCCTTCAAGGAAGGTTCTGAGGACCTAGGACCAGCCAGGATGATGCAAGTCTCTCGGAATAAGATGGTAAACATAACCTAGTCCTTGCTCTTAAGGAGTGAACATTCTAGATTGAAAACAGATGAGTAAATAGGAAATTCTCACACCTTGCAAAAAGTACTATAATTGAGACAATCATATAAGTGAAAATTGAGCTCTCAAAGACAAATCTTTTCTACATACCATGCACTGCATTTTAAGCCTGCACTAATAAGGTAATCCTTAGCTTTATCTTATTTTCTTTCTGGTTCTAGATCTGTGAATTAAATTGAGACAAAAATATATTCCAAACATCCACCCATCTGTTCATCCATCCATCCATGCACTGTCTATGCAATACAAGCATGTTTGGCCACAACATTCAGAGGTTTTTGGTGCAGAATACCTCACAGAGGGACCTGGGAAAGCCAGTGTAAAGGGCAAAGATGACAGAAAATAAGTAATTTTCATGCAAGACTTCCATGCCCTGCTTCTTACTATTCTGATCACGACCTGTAAAAATTATGCTAGATTTGCGACTATAGATTTCCTGGATCATATTTGCAGCCACTTTTCCAACAGGGACCAAGCAGACGTCAATCATTCTGAGATGGCAAATTTATGAAAGCAAGGTCAGCAGCCAAGTTCACTTGGGTTGGTTCGATTGGACACTTGAAGAAAAGCTCAACCAGGACACCCTGAAAACATTGCAACAATGAAAAGAGGAGGCAATGCCTTTTTCCAACTAGAGTGTCTAGTGTCTGCCCTCAAAATATTCCGTGTGCGTGGAAAGAAAAGAAAGGTAGAGTGTCGCACTAAAAACAGTGTTTTACTATAGTGTGATCACAGGATCCTTAAAAAAAAACAAAAAACAAAAAACTATCAGTGCTAGATATTAGATATTACAGAGTCTTAAGTTTTATGACCCCAGGTCAGAATCCTGCCTCTGAAACTTCTAAGCTCTTAGAGTGAGCCTTGATTTCCTAATCTGTCAAAAGGGTCTAATACTATCTACCTAATCCATGCATTTATTAATTCAGTCATTATTTATTAACTACCTACAAGATGCCAATCACTGTACTCAACAGTGGGGATTCAATGATGAGTTTGAAAAAAAGAAAGTCCTTGTGTAGCTTTGAGTCAGGGGAGATGAACACGAATCACATATTCACATGAAAAAATGGACACGGACAATGGGAGAAGGATCAATGGCGTCAGAGGAAGGACGAGGAGGGGTCTCATCCAGACTGACGATAGAGCTGAGAACAGAAGAATGAATGAGTCTGTGTTAGGTAAAAGGCTCAGGGGCAGACTGAAGGTAGATTCTTGGTAGAGAAAGAAGCACGAGCAAAAGCCCTTGTATGGGATGGTTTCAGAGAATGAACAAAGACATGTATGGCTGGATTCAAAGAGCAGAGGTGTGTGAGACGAGATTAGAGCAGTTGGTTTTGGTAGGTGCATCCCATGCAAGGCCCTGGAGTTCATTGCAAGGGGTGGTTTTTATTTATACTCAAAACAATGGAAAACAACTGAAGGATTCTAAACAAAGGAGTGATGTGATCAGATATATCCTATCAATGCAAAGGACCACTCTTGCTGGGGAGAAAAGAACAGACTAGAAGAGAGAAGAGTGGCTGAGGGGAGACCAGAAGGGAGGCTATACTGATATTCAAGAGAGAAGAGTGGCAACTCAGATTATAGGGCTGGCTTTAGGGATAGACAGAGGGGAGTGGATTCTCAATATAGTTAGGAGGCGGGGTTTAAATTTGGAAAGGAGGGAGGCAGAAAACTGGTTGGATGGTGGTGCCGTGGATTAAGATAGGGAACAGTAGAAAGCAGTGAGGTTTGGAAGTGAGAATCATGTGTTGGATTGGGAAATGTTGAGTCCCACGTGCCTTTGAGACACGGAGGGAAAGCATCAACTGGGCTGTTGGGTATACAGCCCTGGGGTTCAGAGATGACCAAATATGTGAGTCATTAGCGGTCAGGTAGATGAAATTAAAACCACGAACACGGATGAGATCATCGCGAAAATAAAATAAATTTCCACATACAAAGCACTGAGAATGCTGCGGGGGCACAGTTTGGGTATTAATAAATCTTACCTCCCTCACTCCTTCCCTGTCCTTAGAACAATACAATGATGAGTGCATTTGGGCAAACCCCCAGGGAAGCTGGTTCATGAGGAGGAAGAGAGAAGAGCTGTTCTGCTTCTTACAGCAGCTCTGATCTCCTGAAGACATGGTGGAGGTTCACAATAGCTCTGCAGGAAGAGCAATCCCCCTTTTTTCTTGGCTTTTGAACCCTGATGCCCTTCCTACCCTCTGCTTTTCAAACAAGGTGCTTGTGCTAAAGACAGAGGCCACGAAGGCTCGGGAGTAAAGGCAGGAAGGGAACACAGAACACTTCTTTGCCATGCTGGCCATGAGCAGGAAAGCAAACCCAATGGGTTTGCTGACCTCTGCACCAGAAATATTTTTGCATAAAATTTCTGATGTACCTAGAAGAGCATCTTAAACTAAAGGAATTGTAATGAGATGAATGCAACTCCATTCGGTTTTGAAATAAAGGCTCTAACACCAAGGGGCTATAGCATTAAATTCTTCTCTTCCTATCAGGAGGAGGGGGTAGTCTTTGTTCACTGGTACCAGCATGCTTACTGGGTTCTGGAAAAACTCTATTCTTCCAGATAAGTGACATCTCCCATTCATTCCTTCCATCAATCTGACATTTCACTGCTAGATTAGAGCATTTTCCTCAGTGATCATTAGTGAGTTTCAAGGATATTCACCCGGTATACAGAAATAATCGGTGGGTCACAGGAATTGACAAAAAAACAAAACCTCAGGTTCTATTCACATTTAAACCAAGAAAGCAATGCCAAGAGAGGCATGTCAGCAAAATCTCAGGACAAAATTATCTCCCTCTAATTCACTGCAGTGTGACTTCTGCACTTTTTCAATACAGCATACTGATCCAATACCGCTTTTAAGTTGCAAAATTGTTAAGATGGCGGGACGCCTGGGTGGCTCAGTGGGTTAAGCCTCTGCCTTAGGCTCAGGTCATGATCTCAGGGTCCTGGGATTGAGCCCCACATCAGGGTCTCTGCTCCGCGGGGAGCCAGCTTCCCCCTCACCTCTGCCTGCCTCTCTGCCTACTTGTGACCTCTGTCAAATAAATAAATAAAATCTTTAATAAAAAAAATTGTTAAGATGGCTAAAATGATACTCATTCCCTACTTCTGCCAATAATGTTTGAATTCTTTCTCCCTATTGCTATCAGAATAAAAATAAAGGTATCCAGCAGTATTCTAAATGTCATGCTTCAAAGCTCTGAGACACTCTTTCTTCTGACACCTGATTGACAGATTATGGCTTTTGGATATCCATCAAATTAATAGATTATGACTTTTTGAAGCCAGAAACTATGCAATTATTGCCATGTTCTATCTATAAAGAGATAACTTATTCTTTGTCATCCATTTGTGTCTCAGAAGGCAGCCCCCGTCCCGCCAACACATACATATCATAATTATAAATAATTCGGTTCCTCCCGTCTTTTTTTCTTTCCAGTATTCCCCAACCTTGAACATCCACAAAATAATTCACTTTGAAAAAATGTTAGCACAGGAGATGGCTGACATGTCTCATATTTCTTGATAATGTTTTGCAAATTTAAATATCCACCATCTATGTAATCCCTGATGAGAACTCCCCTCTGGTTTTATGTATCTTATCCAAGGACTTCTCTGAAGCAGAATTAGGAAAACAAGAATCAAGAAATTTTCAAGCCCAAGTACTTCGCCCTGTTGCATTTAACTGAGGATTTCAACTCTTACATAGTAGAGACAGAGATAGAAGGAAATTTCCCTGACTACCTGGAAAATTGCTAACACTTTTCATGCCCCTTCATTTGCATATATCTCTGTTCATTTCCAATACCTTAAACCAGAGAGGTAACCAAGTGATCTAATTATAGTGTTAGTTATAGTGCAACTGATGAGGGAGGAGGAGGCTGGCTGAGGACAAAGCAAAAGCTGGCACCTTGCACCCCTTCTCCACCCGCTCCCCTCGGTAATGTGTGTGACATTCCTCAGGCACCCCTGACTGCCATAAACGATAAACAAATAGTTAACTTGCAGAGATCACAATCCTACAAGACAGGAGTCTCCCTTGGTTTACAAATGTCCTAGAGATCTACAAACAAAGAAGTTACCTTATCAATAGCACAATTTCCAGAGGCAAATAACTCAGTTCCTCAAGTCCTAAATACAGTTAAATTTCTTCTAAACCCAAATCTCACTAACAAAGACAGCAGAAATGTGAATGCCTTGCCAAAAGACAACATCGATCAAGCCGCAAGGCCTCCGGTATCCCGGCACCTTGTAGTCCCTCTTTAGCATATGAAAGCTCCGTTGAAACCTCCCTTTCCCTCACCTTCCCCCAACCGCAAGGTACATAAGCTGCCGTCTCTCACAACCCAGAGCAGCAGCTCTTCCTCCCCACGGGTCCTGTCCCCGTGCTTTCATAAACCACCATTATGCACCAAAGATGTCTCAAGAATTCTTTCTTGGTCATCTGCTCCGGACCTCAGCCCACCGAGGGGGTTCACCTAGGTTCTAGAACTTCATCACAACCTCTAGTCTGGTTTAAAGAAAGATCTTCCAGGGCACCTAGGGGGCTTAGTCGGTTAAGCAACTGACTTTTGGTCTCAGCTCCGGTCTTGATCTCAGGACTGTGAGTTCAAGCCCCACATTTGGCCCCCATGCTGAGTGAAGAGCCTCCTTAAAAAACAATGATAACAAAAATTTAAAAAGTAAAGAAAGAGATCTTTATAAAGACAACTTAGAGTGAAATTTAATCTGTCAATCCTGCCAGTCAAGGTGGTAACTCTTCTGAACTGGTACAGGATGGCCAGGATGCCACCAGAAGGGGTCAGGGTTTGTTGAACTGGGGCGGAATTTCCTGCTAATTCCTCTCCCATTGCAAGTCAAAGCCTGCTTGCAATTCTAATCCTAAAGACTTTAAGGCTGCACCTTCAAAAGTCTCTTTTTTAAAAAATGATTTTTTAATTTCTTTTCAGTGTTCCAGAATTCTTTGTTTATGCACCACACCCAGTGCTCCATGCAACACGTGCCCTCCAGTGTTCTCAAAGGAGAAGACAAACACCAATAGAAGAACCAACATAATCCACTCGGTTCTCCCTCCTGGAGCCCTGGAGTACACCTTTGGAAAATCTGAAGGAGAGGGAACACTTATTCTGCAGACTCCATTACCACACTAACCAACTCATACACTAAAGATGCATGAAAGAGAGCGTTGCCTGACGTGGAAAGAGCTTAAAGGGTCTCTCAATTTCAGAGGATCTTGGAGTTGTTAATGCTCCCACACTGATAACTGAGCTTCTCTGCATATGTTAACAACCGATGCCAGCACTGTCTTCTCTGCAAAACCCCCTCCCTCCACGCTAATATGCACACTCCTCCTCTTGCCACTAACACACGCCATGCTCGGCTCTGTTATATTCAATTTTTCATCTTTAGGCTAAATACAGTTACCTCAAAGAGATATTTCTCAACCCAGACAGGATAAAAACCTTTTCCCTGTGGTTCTGCATTCTCTCTTTTGTAAACTTCATGGCTTCTGGCATTACTTAACTAATACCATCTTCTCTACTAGAGTGTACATTCCAACAGGGCTGAGTCTATCTTGTTCACCACTGAAAACCCAGAGCCCAGTGAAGTGCCTGGGTTATAGCCAGTGATCAGTGAATGTTTGTTGCACCAGAAATTTTAATTCCCAAGGCTCTTTCCTTAGAGATACTAGATACTATTTTTTCCTGGTGGTGAGATCCTAGAGAGAATTGTTACATTACTAAGGACCTTGAAGCCCAGTGAGTGTTTATTGAATGAGTGAATTGTTAAATGGCTAACAGGACAAAGGGACAAAAGACCATGAGTAGAAACAATGGCTAGAATAAATGAATCAGCTACATATGTCTACAAAATTCCTAACTGGGGACAGGACCTTACTGGGCACAGGATTTTACTGAGGGAGGACACAAGAGGCAAAAGATGTGCTTCCTTTCTTAAGTGAAACATGATCTCCCCACCTACCAAGAAAGGCACAAGGAATTCTATGTAAAACAGCAAATCAGGGAATCAAGATAATTCAATGGAAGGACTATTTCAGGGAGAATGGAACCAAGGCTTTTTAGAGTTATCCCCCAAGGCAGATAAAAGAGGAAATGATGGGAGTCAGTGGCTGATTACCCAGAGGTGTGAGTAGAAAAGAGGGTGGAACAATAGGGGACCAAAGGATATGGGACAAACTGAAGAATGAAATAGTCGAGAATGATACTGGGCATTCTAAGTCGGAGTGATTTCGAGAATATTAATATCATTGGTGGAAGCATGGTGGTAGGGAGGACTAAAGCTGACTTTAGGAGTAGTCATAGCATACTGAGGTACTGGATCTACGGTGAAGGGAACTTAGGAGAAAAATCAGAGAAAACAGAAAAATAGAGAAAGAGCTATATGAGTCAGCCAGATAGTAACATCCACTATCATTCACAAAGGGTTAAAGATGAGCATGGCACTCTGCTAAATGGCTTGCACATAATTTCAGTCACTCTTTACAACAGCCCCAGGGGTAGTTATCGTCCCTGGAAGTTTCTGGAAATGAAGCCATTCTTTCCAGAATGGATGACGCTGACAGTATAAAGCAGGGGCAGGAAATTCCTCCTCCTTGGGTGAGGCACAGTGTAAAGGACACTCATAGGAAAGGGCATTTCCCAGGTGTGTTAACTTTCTCTTTCCCTTACTCTTGGGCATGTCTGCCCCCTGGTGTATCTCATCTTATATAAAGCAAAAGGTCATGAACGGATAAGAAGCCCTAAGAACACCCAGAAGGTAAACAACTAAAATCTTCAGAAACTCAAAGATGGATCTGAGAAACTGAGTTCTGGAGAAGCTTGGTGGTAAGCTAATATTTCACTGAAGTTTGTGAAGATTAGCATTTTTATCAAAGTCTGAGTAGAAGATTATGGGTAGACTATGCTATGTGGGTAAGAGATAAGGGTCAGTGATTAAAAACAAAAGAAAAAAGCCACAACTATGAATACCTTGAAACTATTTTTATGAAGTTTGCTTTAAGATTTATCTGTGTTGATATTGCGTGTATAGGTATAATTATTTTATTTAAAATTTCATTTTACAAATTTTGATTGAAGACTTGTAAAGGCATGTTTATAAATGTGGCTTTGCCCAAGAAGTTACCATCTTAAATAGTAGGAAAAGAGCTGGGCTTGTTGATTGGCTCATGTGACCAAGGTACAATACCGCCACCTGGTGACAATGTACACAATACAATCCAGTGTCAAAAATCGGTCTTAAATGTTCCAAAACAAAACCATTAAAAAAATCCTTCTGGATTCCCTTCTGTTGTCTTTGTCATTTATTACTTATACAGTCATGTTCTACTCATTTACTTCACTTAGGAGCAATTTATTGTAATGGTAAAAGAACGGTAGCTCTGGCGTCAAACAGACTTGGGTTCAACTTTCAGCACAGCCAATTTCGGGCTTAATGACTTTCTTCACTTTCTTCATTTAAATGCTTCCAAAAGGCAGATGTGGAGATGTAATGAGATCACATATGAAACATGCTTAGCAGAGTGTCTGGCACACAGTGAAAGAACATGTGATAATCATCACTGCAATATTGACATTGTTCCCATCACTGTTATCCACAATGGCGGAGACTGGGAAGCAGACTTACCTCAATGATCCTGCGCCTCCAAGAGGATAAACAGTAACAGCCATAGGAAAAACGTTTTGTTTATATCTCAGGTACTAAACAGCTGTTACTACATATTAGGACCAGATGTTCTGAAATGATATGCAACATTATGCTCAATTCCAACTTCTACTGAATTGCTCGTTGATGAAATATGACTACTAGAGGAGATGATTTATTAAAGGGAAATCCATGGATGTGTCTTTTAGTTTCATACCCGACTACCCCAAATTACATGTCAGTCTGTATACTCTGAACACCGCAAGTGTCTGGCCCAGTCTGAGACTCTATGGGAAGCTCATCCCCCAGTTACAGCCCCATCTGTCCTCCTACCATTGGTTCTGTGTACATCTGCCCTGCTGCATCCAGGTACAGCAAACCTGGGCAGTACACAGTTACAAAACATATAAGCTCATGCTTCCTTGTAGATGTGAACTTTTCATTGATTCCAAAGTGATTGTTACTTCCAATTTCTTTCAAGTGATTGTTACTTCCAATTTCTTTCAAGTGATTTTTTTTTTTTTTTTTCTTATTTCACTCTCATAGGTGCTTGAAGGAGAATCCACTGGGGGAAAGTAGAGGGAAGGAAGTAGAAAGAATAGCTCTAAGTTATTCCCTTTTATTAACAGGCCACAGCAGCCATTGTTCTAACCCTCCTATAAAATCTGGTTATTTCCTGATCTCTCTAGATGACGTTCAAATGTTCTGATTAGGGGAGCATTTGCAATTCAGCATGAGGTCAAATGCTTTGGTAGCAACTGCAAAATCCCTGCTTTGCTTTATTAAGCCTCCCCCATAAATTCCCAGGCACAAGGAGGGGGCAGTCCAGCCAGAAATCCTGTATGACTTAGTGACGCAAGAAACCAAGACAGAGCCTCAAATCCCTAGACCAGCAGCAACCACCCAACAGGGTCTGATTTCTGATCTGTGTATTTATTCCTTAAGGTAAGTCAAGAAGGAGGAGCACGTAACGGCCTCCCTTTATTTTTTTTTTTTTTAATGAAAAATGTACAAATTGCAAGCCATTCTCCATACTGAGAAAACAGAATACATCTTTGCCAAAGGGGCCAGGAGAAATATTTAGCACTTAAGCTGCTTATAGAGATCCATTTGTCACCTCCCTAACTAGAGTTTGGGACATTTGTCTTTGCAACCCTACCAACCCAGCTGGGACATATCTCACTAGAGAGAGTGATGATAGGGGAGCAAATGCTTCAGCCCAATTTTATATGCTTAATTGATCTAGATTCTAGAGGGCATACTTGTATGGAAAAGGTTTGCCAACTAATCACAAGAAAAGAAACAGCATCTTAATTGGGTGGCTTTACATTGGGCAATATTAACAATTAGTTACAATGTCTAATAAGTTATCTATAATGCTTTTAATGAGAAACATTTAAGTCCTTCTGGAATTTTTCCAGTCAAATTAATTGTGAGGACTAGAGACAGTATTACAAGTAATGTTATCAGAATTACAATTAGGCTAGTACTAGAATGTGTCACTTAAAATAAAAGACTCAATGGGTAGGTCCTAAAAGACCCACTATTTTCTCTGTAGACTTTATTAATGTAGTCATGGATAAGATATATCTATCCATGTACCTTTCTCGGGTGCCTGATGGGGCAACATGGTCTCCTGGGCTTGAGAGGGAGGGCAGGACCTATTTGCTCTATACCGGGTGTCTGAGAAGGCAGTCCTTATGTCTGAGACTCGGTTTTACCCAATACACTGTCCTGTGTCTGTCTGACCATGCTCCAAAGGCTACCAGAGAGCAATGGCATTGCTGAGAGGTGACAGGTGCAGTGGGTTCCTGACATGCCCTTGGGAGGCACTGTTCAAGCCTAAGCCTCAGGAATTCCTAAAAGCAGATCTTGGGCTTCTCTGATTTGAGGCAGCTCCATGGCCTGTGGGTCTAGCTGGTCCAGCCCCCTTGATGCCAATGGTAATGAGAGCGTAACAAACACAGTCAGAAGGAAGCCACCGAGCTGAGCATGCCACGGGCACCGAAGCATTTATTCCTCCAATCCCTAGGGCTGTAATGGTCATGGCTCTCGTCTCCACTCCACTTTCCATAGGGGGAACTTGTATTCACAGAAATTCTGGAATCTGCTAAAGGTCCAAAGAGCTTTAGCTCTGACACCAAAGCAAGGGCCCGTACCTCCTGTGTCACAGCGTTCTTCGGCTCTCCCTGTTCTCTTCCAGGTGCTGTGCTGGACCATGATACAGCTTAGAGTGTTCCAGGAGCCCCTTTTGCTGATGACACCTAAGGCACTAGTTCCCAAACCTTTGTGTGCCCCAGACTCACTTGAGAAGCTTGTTAAAATACAGATGCCTAGCACCCACCTCCCCCCCCCAAGAAATTCTGAATCTGTCGGTCAGAGTCATGGTCCCAAAGTCCCTTCAGTTTTCACCCTGTTCCAGGTGACACTGACGTGTGTAGTCCAGACTCCTGCTTAAGGCAGAAACACAGCCCAAAGGGCCGTCCCCGCGCTGTAGCTTTAGGCTAAGGACCATCTCCCCTATGCCAGCACAGACCTTGAATGTTTCACTGTCAACTCTTGTGTCCCCTGTGGAATGGAATCAAGTCCCTAGAACCAATAATAGACTTGGCAAAGTTTCCCAGGCACCGTTGAACCATCAGTGGGCGGGACACCTCCCTAGGGTTATCAGTTCTTGTCAATGTTCCTCTCCCAGCTTGGACAGCACCACTCACCATGTGATCAGGGCTCGTGAGCCACAGGGAACCACCAAAATCGCAGGCGCCAGGATTCAGCAGAGCAGCTGAACTGGAAGCCACAGCCCATGGTTTGTACGCTGCCTCTTTGAGCCTTCCTAAACTCACCAGGTAGCCTAGCGCTGTCTCCACGGCAGGGTGTGAGCCATCCTACAATGTCTGTTTGGTATTCATGGCATCGGGTGCACAGATGAGCTCTAAAGACTCAGAGCGCAGCCCTGGTAATGATGTAGCAATAGATGGAGTAAAACATTCAAGTAGAGACGAGAACCTGTGTTAATATTAGGTCAGCCAGACAAATACAGGTGTTTCTGAAAAACTGTATTAGGCTTTAACTTATCTCATTTCGAGACAGCTTTGAAAGTAGAGCATAAAAAGATTGAAAAGTCTCCCTAACCACACAGTCGTGAATGCCTGCCGTGGCAGGGCAGAGGTACAGAGAAGCCCGGGGACACAGGAAGCAGGAATGAGCTGTGGGGACAAGGACAGGGGTGCAAGGGTGACTGTAATTTCATGACTGTCTCAGACACTGGGTATGCCCTGCTGCAGAGCCCCCTGCCCTCACCCTGTCCCAGCTCTGAGTGGCTCTGGTCAGCTTTGGGTAGGAGCAGTATGACCATACCCAGCTCTGGCCTATGAAACTCTCACCTCCTGCCCTCGGGCTTCCTTCTGGACTCTGTAGGGGGGCGTCACCCAAGGACACACAACCCAACGATACAAGAGAGGGAAAGCCCCTTGAGCGAGTACTTGGCCAGTGGCATAGACGAGAGTGGACACGCTTTTCCTCCTCCTCCTCACCCTACAACCCCAAGAGGCAGGCTTCTCAGGGACAGGGTCCTACAAACCTGTGAGATGCCCTGCTCGGTAGCACGCCCGTGACCCCCACCCCCCTTCTCTGCATCACCACCTGCTCCTTCACCCTCGCTCTTTGGACTTATCTCCCGTAATACAACATGAACACAGGAGCCCTCTGCTCTGTGGGATGCCCAGCCAAAGCAGTGAAAAGGCTGACCTCCTAAATTCAATACCTGACACTTTCATTTCTCTGCCAGTAGGCGGGACAACATGAATAAGTTGGTATAAAATCACTTCTAAAGATACAAGTCAAACCATTCCCTTCCCAGAAAACACAGCTGAATCCTTTGTCAGTTTGGAGAGAAAGCCCAGAATGCTTAGAGTTGGCCTCGGGGCAGGAGGGGAATACATGTTTAAAGAGGGGGACCGGGATCTGTTACTGAATTTAACTCAGAGACAGGACCCGCACAATGCATTTACCACGGGTTCTCTGTGGGAATCATCTGCCGTCTTAACAAAGACCCTGATTCTCAAGGATGTGGAATAGCATCACTGGGGTGGTGAGGCGGCTCTGGGGTGAAACAACCTAACTTCAGTGCTGGCTTCACCAGTTTCCATCTGTGTGATCCTGGTCACACAGTTCTCCACTCTAAGCTTCGGTTTTCTCACTGGCAAAAGGGGAGTGTTGACAGGATCATCCTCGTGGTGTCGTGATGTGAACAACAGATGGTTAAAGTTACCCCACATGCCTCACTTATCACAGTGCCTGGGTTCTAGTAAACAGTAAAAAAAATAGTAATAAAAATGAGGTTTTGTAATTATTGTCACTTCTATGTGATGGGAGCCCAGACTCCAGTGCACGCAAGGCAGGCTTCAGTGCCTATGCTGTCCCTCCCAGCCCACTGCCTACCCGGCAGACTGTGGGAGGTCAGCTCGAGGCACCCACCACGTCTTCGAGTTTAGGCCTCTTTGCAGAAACAATAAACACTGTGTGTGGTCATCCATCCATTGGAGAGGAAGGGCTGGGTGTGGCCTTGCTGGGCCATGATCCAGGGACCTGCCTTCAAAGGGGAGACCGGCTGCATTACTGAAGTGGCTGTGTTATTTAATGTACGTTATTCAATGTACACAAAAGGTTTTGCCTGTGGCATAATTGGTACCAAAATGAGAAACCAATGTGGCTGATTGCAGGAGTTTGGGAGGACAGACAAACACCTAAGGACAAACCCACCCCAGCTTCCCTGAGCAGGTTCCCCAGCAGCTACTGGCCTTGTCAAAACCAGGAGCACAGTGGCTGCAGATGGAGAGGGACATGGTCACTGTGGCCCAGAGTCCAAGAACGCTAGCACCATACTCTACTTCCCGTCACATGGCTCTGCAAGGATTTAAGGAGATTTATGCACACAATTGTTCTCACTGATGGTAATTATGTTCTATAAAGTTGCTGTGAACCATGAGTTAGTCAACAGTAAACCGCTGCTCCTGGTAGGTTCCTGCGAGCCTCTGGTCACATTTCTGCCATTTAATCAATACATAACCGTTTTTTATATCTGTGTTTCTTTTTAGAGACAATGTATTTCATATACAGTGTTGACTCCTTGATGTTGAACTCACAGCATCAACACTGTAACTGTTGCCTGGGGGGAGCTCCAGCAATACACGCGTTTTCCAGAGCACAGCCTCTCACACTTGGGGACCCCGGACAGCGCTTCCACATGACACTCATGGGCCATTTAAAACGGCAAAAGGGCCAACACGAAGCACAAAAATGTGGGGGGAAATGGCACCGAATATCACCAAAAGGACACTTGTTTGTACTAGGAGAATGAAAACAGAAAGGCAGGGTGTCGCCTTTTGGGGGCTCAGCTTGGAACGTGCAGGTGAGACAATTCAAATTGTGCATTATTCCGCACAGATGACTGCAAAGGGGTTGCGAGGATTGAAATGCGGGTTACAAACACATTTTTGTGAATAGGTAAATTCATAAATACAGAATTGTCAGACAATGAAGACAAACTTTGAATACATATATATATAATATATATACATACTTGTGCATATATGCATACATAGATGTATATAAAATACTTTAGCCTAGTTTCTATACCATACATTATCCAAAAATGTGAGTAATGTTGTTGTTATGGTTTCTTTTAAAAATCTGTCACTAGGCAAAAATAAATCCTCCTTTTCATGGACCAAACAAGCTGGGTGCAGTTATAAGGACAGTCGATAGTCAAAGATAAACAAAATTTTCTTGTCTTTGAAAAAATTGAAGGGGAAAAAAAAAAACAAACCCTCCTGTAGGGAAAGTGAGGCTGGAAAAATTTGGATCCCTTCTCCCAGCTCTCAAGTTGGAAAGACTACCAGCCTCCTCCCTCAGAAAGTTATAAGTCAAAGTCACGACTGATTCCTTTTCCTCATCTACTGTGTTATCAGGATCCCAGGAGTGCGCTGGGCTCCCTGGCTGACAGCTTCCAGGGGCATCTCTCGGGGCTCACTCTCGGGCACCAAGCACTCAGCCTCAACTTACCAGTTAGCTAGAGTAGCCACTGTCACGGCCAGGGAGATAAAAACAAAAACAAACAAACAAAAAACCATGTAGCAGGAGGCTCATCTGTGGAGGAGAGGTGTATCCACACAAAGAACAGGTGATGGCAGCTCGCTTTGCAGTGTCACTCAGCAAGAAGTCACGCTGATTTCATTAAGACGCTCACCCTCCTACCTCTGACCTTGAGCAACCACCCTATGCGGTCGGGGCTAGTAACATCCTATTTTCCCCCAAATGAGACCGAATTTCAAAGGTCAAGGAACTCTGCCCAGTGACTCACAGCTATAGGAGCACACGTGGATCTAAAACTGTCCTGAGTTCAGGTGACGCATAGCCCAGAGTACTCCTGTGAAGCTGGGGGGCAGAGATGAATTTCTGAAGGGAAACTAAAAAAGGAAGTATTTCTTTTCCACACCCGTGCTTATTCTTCTAGTACATAATCCAGCAGAGAGCTAGGTTCCCCAGGATAAGACGGATAAGGGCATCTCAGTCGCCCACATACCCACAGTTTTAATTCTTTTACATCAGCCTGACAGACATGTACTTTTCCCCTCCTACATGGCAGAGGAGCTCCCCCTTCCTCTGGCTGACACGGCCCTGTGGCTGTAGGTGCCTCCCAGGTGCTATTTGACATTGAAGCCCAGTGTTTTTCTCCTTTATCCCACAGTAGAGGCTTCTAGTGACTCTCTCAAAGATTAATAGTAAGAGCTGCTCTTACCATCCATTTCAAGGTGCTTTTGTCTCCATACCAGAACGCAACACTCAAGACAAGGAGGGCACACCTGTGGATGTGTCTGGAGAGCAGCAGCGACAGATTTGCTCTGAACGGGCCCCCTTCTCCTCCCACAGGGGCCCTTCCCAACAAGCCATCTGGTTGACCAGTCACTCAGGTGGCCTCCCTAGATAGACTTTCACAACCAAGACACCCAAAGGAAGAAAGCGCCCCCAATTGTTTCTCAGCTGTCTTCATCAGTTCCCATCAAATTAACCACTTTTTAAGTACGAAAGTAATACGTTCTCATTGAACTGTGTTCAGACCACACGTAAGTGGAGAAAATCAGAAGTAAAGACCTACTTCCTTCTCGAGACAACCACTGCTAACAATTTGGTGAATATCTCTCCCCTATTTTCCTACACAAAGACAAAGAAGTATGCGTGCATACGTGTGTGTGCCTATTGCATTTGTTTCTAAGTAAAATCAATAAAAAGTTTTGTAACTTGTTCACACGCAACACACAAAGGACACTTTTCTGCGACAGAATAGCGCACCTACCTTATTCTGCAGAGAACACGCAGAGCGGTCCATTATCTGGGTACCCCGTCATTCGTTTGACCCTGTGCTGCCCAACAGATCTCCCGGGGGGCACAGGGACGTGCTATGTCTGCCCTGTATGGTGTGGTAGCCCACTAGCCACAGGAGCCTATTGCACACTTGAAACGGGCCTCAGGGGACCGAGGGGGGCGGAACTGTAAATTTTTAATTCTCTTTAATTTGATTAATTAAAATTTAAACATAACTAGTCACATGTGGCTAGTAGATGTTGTATCAGACCGCGTAGATATAATGAGCCCCCTAATTGAAGGGCACACATTAGCTTTTCCCTAAATTGTTTCCATTAGATATTCTGATGGGATACACATCTGTGTGTGTGAGAATATGTGAGTGCTGGCTGATTATTCCCTAATTGAGGTTTTCCCCAACACTTTGTGTTCTCTATTAATAAGAAGCCAGGTTTCTATAATTTGCATTCATTTCTAATAGAATAAAAGGCAGATGTGCCCATATATTTGCTGTGAAGTAGCCTGAAGGCACAGAGCTTCCAGAATGCACTTAGCATCCCTTTTGGGGTTGCACACTTGCCCTGCAGCAACCAGATAGGCTGGACCCTCTACAAGGTGCTACTGCTGATAGCCAGGCTTTCACCAAGGAGCAACCTGCACCAACCCCCGCTCTGGGGAGGAAAGGTCTGCTGTCTGCCTGGCATGAACGAGCTGGCAACAACCTCTTTACTCAGTGTTTGCAATAATGCATCATTAATAGCATTCATATTAAAGCACGACAAGCAATATTTTAGTCTGGTTTTTTTTTTTAAGTCCCTTCATTTCCCATTCCTATCTGTTCCTGCCCATGCCCAGAAAAGCATAAATAAAGGGTTTGGCTGCATTTCACGTAATTAGGCTGTGATCAGAGCTAATCTGTTGTGATGGTCCTCAGAACTATCTCTCCACATGACATGGGGAGGGGAGAGCTTGATGGTGGCCTCCCTGGGTCAGCGTGAACAATGAGCTGATGCTGGAGTGGGATGAGAGGAGGCAGAGGAAATGGACAGCTGTATCCCTCTGGCATGAAACATCACAGTGGCCCCTGGGCAATCATCCCATATTCAGTGACCCCTTCCTTCACAGAGACCAGGTCTGCTTTGAAGGAGCCACTGCCATGTTCCTGAGAGGGAAGAAGGTGGTGGGTATTTGGTTTGTCTTTATGACTTCTTCAGAGAACTTAATAGGTTTTTCTGAAACCTAATGAATATTAAATTCCAACCAGTTACATCCTTCCAAAGGCTCTTCTCATCTTTGTTAACATCCACATATATTTTCCTTTTACTGCCGGAACAAAATTGTAGCAGCATCAACAGAACTCTAAATAAAGGAAGGGGAAAAAAATCACCCACAATGCTGAAAGCGCCACAAATCAAACTGTTTTCATTTTTCTGTGTTCTCTTTCTGTCTTTGTTCATGGGTATACATAATTTATGTCTGAGGCTGCTCTGGTGTCTTTGGTTCCAGGTATGCAGTGAATGGGATTCAGCATAACTCAACCCTCCAGCCGATTCTCTCCTGGGCCCTAGGTCTTATTTCTTCCATGTCAGCCCTGGCCTATGACTGTTTCTGTTTTACCAAGTCTTGATCTATGATTAACCCCCATGTCCCTGTTGGACCATGGCTGCATTGGCGGACTCTGGTCAACAGATGTTCCCTCACGGGTGGGATTTCCCCCACACCCTGGCAGGTGCAGAATGCCCTTCCCGCGTGGTTTCAGCACATGGCTGTGATGATTGGTGGCTCTTCTGCCATAATTTGTAGTGAAATATTTTACATATCACCCCCGATAGACCCATGTTTGTCTGGCTTGGTTTAACTCACTTCTGACACCCAATTTCCATGCTCTCACACTTAACTGTTTTACTTGTATCTGCCTGGCCTGTGTTTATCTCTGGGTTCTTAATCCTAGGCAAACCAGTACACTCAGTTCACTGAGGTTCCCTGGACCCTATGGTCTCTGGGCCACCACTTTTCTCTCCTTTCCTCAACAGCTTCTTCTGAAGCTAAAACCTCAGCCAAACTGTTTGCGATCTAGAGAGTAAATGAAGTCATGCTTTCTGCTTTTAAAAATTAACATCATTTTTTCCTAATGCTACTGTATAAGCCTCCCCATTACAGTTTTGGTCTTCTACTGAAGTGTTCCATCACTTCTTAACTGTTTTCTTAAAGCAATGGTCTCCATGTGGAACAACGTTGGACTCCCCGCCAGAGTACACTTGGCAATGTCTGAGACACTTCTTGTTGTCAGATTTGGTATGGAGTAGGTTTAGTGGGTCAAGGCCAGGGATGCTTCTAGACGTCCTACTATGCATAGGATAGTGCCTGTCACACAGAATCGTCTGGTCCAAATGACAACAGTGCTACAGTGGAGAAACCTTGCTCTAATGTTCAGATTTTCCCATTTTGTCATGACATTTTCATGAGTCCTCAAGCCAGCCTTACTCATTGTTGTGCTCCCAGTGATTCACGAAGTACCTAGCCTGTGTGGAGAGCCTGTGGACATGGTATATTTTCTCTTTAGGATTATTCCTTTAAGAAAATTCCCATAGGGGAGTTCTGTTCATACATACAGTTTTCGTAGTGTTAGCAACAGCCAGTATATACTCTTTCCTTATCTAAAATGTACATTTTTACATAATTTTTGTACCAATTTTTATATGGGAGTAGATATGCACTACTACTTTTAATAATTTTGTACAAATGCACACAGATAGCATATAAGCTCAGCCAGTACACTGAGCTTCTATAGCCTCGCTTCTGGCATTTCCCCCTCAATGCCGAAATCATCTTTCTATTGTTTTCACCAATCTTACTCATATCCGCTTATGAATTATGTGTTTCTACCTTTGGGGTAGAGTATCCTGAGCATTCTGACTCCAACACTGTAAAAGTGGAGAGGAGTAGTGGGACCAGGGTGAAATAGAGAAGTTACACCCTCTAAATCGGATGCTAAATATTTGAAGTTGCATCAACCCTAGCAACAACTACATACATTTTTTTCTTCTGGTATAATTTGCCTAAAATAGGGATAATAAAACCTATTCGCCTCACTGGTAGGCTGTTTGCAGCTGCTATGAACAACCCAGCATGATGACCAGGAAGAGATGAAAGTCACCATAAGACAATGGAGAATATTTTCAGGGCTGTGATCAGAGAAATCCAAGAAAATTCATCCCCTTAACAACCTTCTTGGGGGCTAATTTATCAAAGTACAATTACAGAATTCTTACCACACACACACACACACACACACACACAGAAACACACAGGAAAAATGTACATTTTTTCCATAGTGCTTTGTTTTCATTGAGTACCTATTTTTCTATTTCGTGATAGGCACTGGGAATGCAAAGAGAAACAAAACGCACTGAGCATACATTTAAAGGGTTAGAAATAAGCATGGCAAACCATCATGGGATCCATCATGTACTGGGTAGAGTCAGATCTTTAGGTGGAATTTAATTTTCACAGCCACCCTTGGGATCAGTACTATTTCACATTATTTAATAGATGTGGAAACTGAGGCACAAAGAAGTTAAAATAAGTTGCCTAAGTTCACTTGCTTAGTAAACAAAAGATGTAAAATTTAAATTCAGGCAGCCTGACTCAAATCTTTAACCCTGGGCTATATTTTTATTGAGACAGATACAGAAAGAAGAAAGTATATTAAAATGCAACCAAGATGGAATTTATCTCAGGTATGTGAGTTTGGCTTAACATTTAAAAATCAATTAATGTGGGGCACCTGGGGATCTCAGTTAAGCATCTGCCTTGGGCTCAGGTCATGATCCCTGGGTCCTGGGATTGAGCCCTGCTTTGGGCTCTCTGCTCAGCAGGAAGCCTCCTTCTCCCTCTCCCACTCCCCCTGCTTGTGTTCCTTATCTTGCTGTGTCTCTATCAAATAAATAAATATTTTTTTTTAATCAATTAATGTAATCCATCACACAAAAAAACAGAAATCACATGATTATATAAATGGGTCCAAAAAAGCACTTGGCAAAATCCAACACTTATTCATAATAGAAACTCTCAGCATAGGAGGAATGAAGGGGAACTTGATTTGATAGATAACATCTACAAAAATCCTACAGCTAACATTATATTTAGTGGTAAAAAATTGAAAACTTTCCTGATAAAATCAGGCACAAGGGAAAAAGGTTCCTTCTCACCACTCCTTTCAACATTGCACTGGAAGTCTGAGCTAGTGTAATAAGACAAGAAAATAAAAGGTATACAGATTAAGAAGGAAAAAAATAAAACTAAGTTTTCTGATGATTGTCTATGTACAAAATCTGAAGGAATCAACAAAACTCCCTAAAATAATAAATGATTATACCAAGTTTCCAGGAGACAATATTAATATGCAAAAATCAATTATCTTCCTATATACCAGCAATGAACAAGAGAAATCTGAAATTAAAAACATAATGCCATTTATTTTAGCACCCTCCCAAAATAAAATACTTAGGTATAAATCTAGAATATGTACAATATCTATATGAGAAAAATTACAAATCTCTGTTGAGTAAAATCAAAGAACTAAATATATGGGAAAATATTTCATGTTTATGAATAGGAAGACTCAACACTGGCAACATGTCAGTTCTTGCCAATATGATCTATGGAGTCAACACAATCCCCATCAAAATCCCAGAAAGTTATCTTTCAGGTATCAACAAACTGATTCTCAAGTTTATACGGAGAGGCAAAACCCCCAGAATAGCCACCACAACACTGAAGAAGAACAAAGTCAGAGAACTGACAAAACTCAACTTTAAAACTTAGTATAAAACTATAATAATAAAGGCAATGTGGTATTGGTAGAAGAATAAACAAAAATATGAGGAGAATGGACTACAGAACCACATAACTATAATCAACTAACCTTTGAAAAAGAAGCAAAAGCAATAAAATGGAACAAAGATAATTTTTTCAGCAAAGACTATCCACCTAGAACAACGGTATATCCACATTCAAAAAAAAAAAAAAAAGGTCTAGACACAGACTTTATATTCTTCACAAAAATTAATTCAAAATGGATCAGAGACTTAAATGTAAAACACAAAACCATAAAACTCCTGGGAGATGACATAGGTGAAAACTTAGATGGCCTTGGGTATAGCAAAGACTTTTTAGATCCAACAACAAAGGCATGATCTAAGAAAGAAAGAACTGATAAACTAAACTTTATTAAAATTTAAAAATTCTGCTCTGCCAAGGACACTCTCAAGAGAATGAGAAAACAATTCATAGACTAGGAGAAAACAATTGCAAAAAACATGTCTGATAAAGGACTTATTTTCAAAATATACAAAAATTTTTTAAAAACTCAACAATAAGAAAACAAACAATGCTACTACAAAATTGGCCAAAGACAATAACAGACACCTCACCAAAGATGATATACAGATGGTAGAGGAGGCTGGGCAAGATGGCAGAGGAGTAGTTGACTGAAACAACATCAGCTCACAGGAGTTCAGTTAGATGGTCATCAAAGCATTCCAAACACCTACAAACTCAAAAGGAGATCAAAGAGAAGAAGAGCAGCAATTCTAGGAAGAGAAAATTGACCACTTTGTGAAAGGTAGGACATGAGGAGAAGTGAATCCAAAGCAATGGGAAGAGAGACCGTAGGGGGAGTGGCTGGCTCCAGGCAAGCAGTGGAGCAACACAGCACAAAATTGGAAATTTTAGAACTCTGCTCCACTGAGGACGTCACTCCAGAGGCTAAGCAGGGGTGGAGCCCTCGCAGGGACAGTGTGGTCTCAGGTCCTGCAAGGTCACAGAAGGATCAGGGGTGTCTGAGTGAGGCAGAGCTGCCAGGTATTGGGAACAGGGGAGCCAGCTACAGAAACAGAGCCAAGGAAGGGGCTCTCAGCTCAGGGTTACCTTAAGCCATGATCCAAGGCACAGTCATGCCACTGCTCTTCAAGCAGGGACCCCACGAGTGTCAGATCCGGGGAGACTCACCTTCCACCTCTGGAGGCAGGAATCTGCTGGGTTTGGAGATGTCAAATGGGACTGTGCGCCAGAGACAGAAATGCTCGGTCACAGGCCCGGTGAGCTCAGAGCATGGCCAGAGACCAGGGAGACGGGAGTGATTGAGCTCTTTTCTCCAAGGCACCCTGAGGAGTGTGGCCCTGAGCTCTCGGCTCCTCCAGCCGGAGACTGGGAGGCCGCCATCTTCATTCCCATCCTCCAGAACTCTACAGAAAGTGTTCAGGGAACAAAAACTCCCCAGAGCGGACTCTAGCAAATTTCTTAGCCCGGCCCTGGGCAAGGGCAGTGCAATTCCGCCTCTGGCAAGGATGGTTGAGAATCATGGCAACAGGCCCCTCCCCCAGAAGATCAGCAAGAATATCCAGCCAAGGCCAAGCTCACAGATCAAGGAGAACAGCAGAATTCCAGAGAAGGGGAAAGCAATGCATGGAACTCATGGCTTTCTCCCCATAATCCTTTAGTCTTGCAAAGTTAAATTAATTTTCTTTAATTTTATTTTTTTCTTATTCTAATTTTTTTAACGTTTCCTCTTTCGTCTTTTAACGTTTTTTAACTAGTTTATCTTAAGACTTTTCTAAAAAAATATTTTTAAGCCTTCATTATTATAGTCAAATTTTATCCTTCTTACAAGGATCAATAAATCCTTGTATTTAACCTTACTTTTTGTATACATATACAGGGTTTTTTTTCCTAAAAAATTTGGGATACAATCTCTTCTAATGCATCAAAATATACCTTAAATATAGCACAGGGCTTTGTTCTAGTCTCCAGCCTGAGCACATTCTCCTCTCTCTTTTTTTTTTTTCCCCTTTTTCCAACCAACTTATCTCATCAATTCCTTTTTTAGAATTTTTAAAAATTTTCATCCTTACAGTCATATTCCATCCCTTCATCGTGTTTACCCTTATTTTTGTGTGTGTGTATACACACACACATACACACACATATATATATATGTATATTTCATTAAAATTTTGAGAGGTAGTTTCTTCTAAGAGACCAAAATACACCCAAAATCAAGTTCTATTCACCAGTTTAATATATATATGTTAGACTGACAGGTGAATACACACACACACACACACACACACACACACACATATATATATATATATATATATATACTTTTTTTTTTTTTAATTTCTTTTTACCCCCTCTCTTCTCCCACCAGTTTGGAGTTTCTTCTGATTTGGTTAGCATACATTTTTCTGGGGTCTTTGCCACCATTTTAGTATTTTATTCTCTCATTCACATATTCTTCTCTGGATAAAATGACAAGGTGGAAAAACTCACCATAAAAAAAAAAAAAAGAACAAGAGGCAGTACTGACAGTGAGGGACCTAATCAATATGGACATTGGTAATATGTCAGATCGAGAGTTCAGAATGATGATTCTAAAGGTGCTAGCTGGGCTCGAAAAAGGCATGGAAGATATTAGAGAAATCCCATTTGAAGAAATAAAATCCCTTTCTGGAAAAATAAAAGAACTAAAATCTAAACAAGCTGAAATCAAAAAAATATATTAATGAGGTACAATCAAGAATGGAGGCTCTTATGGCTAGGATAAATGAGGCAGAAAAGAGAAGCTACCCTACGACCCAGCAATCGCACTACTGGGTATTTACCCTAAAGATACAAATGTAGTGATCTAACGGGGCATGTGCACCCAAATGTTTATAGCAGCAATGTCCACAATAGCCAAACTATGGAAAGAACCTAGATGTCTATCAACAGATGAATGGATAAAGAAGAGGTGAGATATATATATATATAATGGAATACTATACAGCCATAAAAAGAAATGAAATCTTGCCATTTGCAATGACATGGATGGAACTAGAGGGTATTATGTGGAGCGAAATAAATTGATCAGAGAAAGACAATTATCATTTGACCTCTCTGACATGAGGAAATTGAGAGGCAGAATGGGGAGTTTGGGGGCTAGGGGAGGAAAAAATGAAACACGATGGGATTGGGAGGGAGATAAGCCATAAGAGATTCTTAATCTCACAAAACAAACTGAGGGTTGCTGGGGGGAGGGAAGTAAGGAGAGGGTGGTGGGGTTATGGACATTGGGGAGGGTATGTGATATGGTGAGTGCTGTGAAGTGTGATTCACAGACCTGTACCCCTGGGGCAAACAATGCATTTTATGTTAATACAAATAATTAAGAAGAAAATAATAATAATAATAAAATAATTTCTTAATATAAAAAAAGAAGATATACAGATGGTAAATAAGCATCTGAAAAGATGCTCAACGTTCCATGTCATTAGGAAACTGCAAAGTAAAACAATGAGATAGTATATTGAGCCTATTAAGATAGCCAAGATCTAACTCACCAAAAACACCAAATTCTGATGAGGATATGGAGTAACAGGAACTCTCCCTCATTGCTGGTGAGAATGCAAATGGGGCAACCACTTTGGAAGATAGTTTGGCGGTTTCTTACAAAAGTAAACATACTGTATGATCCAGAATTGCTCTTCTTGGTATTTATTTACCCAAAGGAGTCGAAAACTTATGTCTAGACAAAAACCTGCACACAAATATTTATAACAGCTTTATTCATAACTACCAAAACCTGAAAGCCAGCAAGACACCCATCAGTAGGTGGATGGGGAAATAAACTGTGATACATCCAGAGAATGAATATTATTTAGCGATAAAAAAAGAGCTATTAAGCCATGGAAAGACACGGAGAAAACTTAAATGCATATTACTATGTAAAGGAAGCCAATGTAAAAAGATAAAGTTCCAATTACATTTGACAACTTAAAGGTTTGAACTGCGTAGGTCCACTTGTATGTGCAATATTTCTGTAAATACGGTATAGAACTGTAGATGTATTTTATCTTCCTTATGATTTTCTTGATAACAATTTGTTTTCTCTAGCCTACTTTATTACAAGAATACCATATAGGATACCTATAATTTACAACCTACGTGTCAATCGCTTATGTCATCAGTAAGTCTTTTAGTCAACAGTAGTTTATTAATAGTCACATTTTTGAGGAGTCACAAGGTTCAGTGCCCCAACCCCCACACTGATCAGGGGTCAACTCCACGAGACAGTCTGGAAAAGGCAAAACTGTGGCACAGGATTTCGATAGAGGAGGAGGCTGTGCGTATGTGAGGGCAAGAGGTATCCATGAAATCTCTGTACCTTGCACTCAATTTTACCGTGACCTTAAAACTGCTCTTAAAAATAAAGTCTATTTGAAAATTGAAAAAAATAAACGTGGGCGCCTGGGTGGCTCAGTGGGTTAAGCCTCTGCCTTCAGCTCAGGTCATGATCTCAGGGTCCTGGGATCGAGGCCCGCATCGGGCTCTCTGCTCAGCGGGGAGCCTGCTTTCTCCTCTTTCTCTATGCCTGCCTCTCTGCCTACTTGTGATCTCTCTCTGTTTCAAATAAATAAATAAAATCTTAAAAAAATAAAATAAAATAAACGCAACCAGGTGCAACCCTACCTCCCTCTCTAGCCTCCTTTCTCATCACCATCATCAACACACACACGCAGGCGTGTGCGCGTACACACACACACACACACACACACACACACTGTTTAAATGCAAGCAGGTGCATTCCTGTCTCTCTCTCTCCAGCCATGCTGAGCTGGCTCACATTCTCTCTCCACCCTATACTTCTGAACCACTGATTCCTCTACTTAGAATCCCCCTCACACAATTCCCAGCTCTCTTTGACTATCTCCAGCATGGTGCCCACTACCAGCTCAGATACAACCCTTTGGTCGCCCCACCCCAACTGGGCCAGAGGTTCTTTTTCTGTACTCCCAAATCAAAATCAGAGCTCGTCCCACCAGCCCAATGCTTGCAATTGTGCACATTAACTCTCTGATTAACTCTCTGTCCCCGCCCCCACCCCACTGGCCTGGAAATGTGCCAGAGTCTAAAGGGTGAACCTCATGGAGAGCCTGGCACTTAGCTGATGCCCATTAAATGCTGGCTGAAATTTAAAGCCCTTGGGTAGTGAGCTGTTACCTTAAGGCATCCTGTTTCCATTGTTTCCTATGTGGGTGCCCTTGCCCACTCTGGACCCCAATTTCCACACTGGTAAAAAGAGCATCATCATCACACTTTATCTGTCATGGTGCCTTGGTTTTTGTGCTGCACTTATGACTAACGGACCTTCTTTACTGTTTGCTTCTAATAAAACAAAAGGTCTATGAAGCAGGGATTCGGCTGTGTCCATTACTGTTTTCTTGGTGCCTACCATGCCTGGCACTCAATAAATGTGTTAAATAAATGACTGTATGAACAGAGGAATCCTCTGGTACGATGGAGAAAGGAGGGAAATGGTCTTGGATTTCTTTCTAAATTCCCTCTCCAATGCCTGGAACCCAGGCTATACTCCAGAGCCAAGAGAATGAGCGCAAGCTAGAGAACTGTCAGTCCCATGGCTTATTAGTCACATGGCTATGGGCCTCAGTTACCTCATCTGCATAATGGGTACAGTCTTAGCACTCACCTCATTGCTGCTCTGGGGAGTAAAGGAGGTGATCTGAGGAAAACACTCGCTCAAGACAAGACACGCGGCAGTCATTATACATTTCCCATGTTTAATATTATAATATGAGAGTCTGTTCTCACCCCTTCTGTGTCCCCTGCTATTCGGCATGCAGGGGACTTGTTCTGAATGTAAAAAGAACCTATTTAAATCCTGGTTCCTTTTTTTTTTTAAACTGTAGAGCATTCATATCCTTTCCCACAGCTTGCTCCCCTGGGGACGTCTGCCCCCAAATAAAGGTTGTCAAACATTTTAAATGTTATTAAATTGTCCAGTAAATGGGAATGCCCAAAGCAGGGAGTCAGTCAATCAGGATTATTTGAGAGCTTCAAAAAGACAGAAGGAAACCATTATTAGGTTTAAGAATATTACGTTCCCTCTCCCACACAGCCTTTATCTAAATCTTCATTTAATTGGCAGCCTTCAGCACTGTCAGAATTGCATTCTGAGAACCAGGAGAAGTTTTCAAACATTCACGCAATATTATATGCTTGGCTCAAAACTACTCAAGGGGAAAGAAAGATCCTTTCTGCAAGGGATTTGGGGAATGCCATATCATTGACGCTGCAGGGGTTAGGGAGCTGACCTTGAATCGAATAAGACACTGGCACCATCATGTAAACTTAAACACGCTGTCTGAGGTTTGAGGCAGAGAAAATCAGACCTGTTGTCCCCCTACACTCTACAGGTGGCTCCTTGAGGCCAAAAATTGGTGTGTCTCCCATCTCAGTAGTTTCACAGCCTCCCACACTGCCTGGCACATCGTAGGCATGAAATAGATGTTTCTGGAATGACTAATGAGGATTTTTATGGTTTTATGTAATAAGGGAAATTTACTCTCAGGCTCAAGAGTTTCTCACCAGAGGCAGGGCTGGAGAAGAAACCCACTTTCCCCATCTCTTCCCCGACCCCCACCTTACAGCTCATTAACAAGTCTCACTGACTTCATATCTTCTGATCTCTGATCTGCCTCCTCCTCTTCTCCCTCAGTGCCTTGAACGGGGTCCTCAGCCTTCCTCTCTAGAATGATTGCAAAAGGCACCTACATGTCTCCCATTTTTCACCCCCATGGGCACAAGCATACTGATGATTTGAAAACCCAGGCTTGACAGTGTCACTCTGCTGCTTAAAAATCCCTCCTGGCTCCCACCACCTTCGGGCCACCATGTCTGTGAAACTGTCCCGTCCCCTCCCCTACAGCCCCCTCACATTCCCTTAGCCCCAGCTCCCAGCTCCCTCCATGCCATACCTTCCTTCCCTTTAAGGGCTCTGTGCAAGTACCTCCAGTCCCATTTCCTGACCGCCTACTTCTTGTTGATCCTTAGGGGCCCAGTTCAAACAGTATCTCCTTCTGAAAGCCTTCCTCAATCTCTCTCTCTCCTCCCTCTCCCAAGCAGGGCCAGTCTTTCCTCTGTGCTCCCGAAGGGCCTGAAGCTCTTAATATCTCATTTCTTTATTTTTCATTTAAATTAAGCCAAAGCAGAGGCTCTTGGGTGGCTCAGCTGGTTAAAGCCTCTGCCTTCTCCCAGGTCATGATCCCAGGGTCCTGGGATGAAGCCCTGCATGGCTCTCTGCTCAGCAGGTAGCCTGCTTCCCCCTATCTCTCTGCCTGCCTCTGTCTGCTTGTGATCTCTGTCAAATAAATAAATAAAATGTTTAAAAATAAATAAATAAATAAAGCCAAAGCACTACAGAAAGTGTGCAAAAGCCTCATTATACAGTTTTTTCCACAAGGTGCCATGCAACCAGCACTGAGGTCAAAAAATAAAGCACTCTCAGGTTCTCAGAAGTTCTCCTTCCTGCCTTCTTTATAACCACTTTGGAAAACTATCTGGTGATATCCACCAAAGCTAAAATGAAACTGTCTTCCAAAGTGGTTTTACTCCCAGCCCCTTCCATCCTGTTTTGACAAAGTCAAAACCTTGTCTGTTTCACCTCCAGAATTACAAGATTCTGGGATCAGAAACTAAAATTTGGTTACCTCCTTATGCCCAGTTGCCATCTCAGATAGGCACTCTATGAATGTTGAATGGATGTAGGAATGAATGAATGAATGAACAAAGGAGAAGGGTAGACCATGCACCCTCAGTTTGGACATCGGTCTTGAATTTCTTCTGACCAATGCTTTGCTAAAGCACACTTTCCTCATTTGGAACCCGCAGTAGTGCCACGATTCTGGGATTCCCACTGAAACTCACAAAAGACCAGATGTCCTCTCAAGATTGTTGAGGGGGAAAAAGGCTCGAAAGGTCATCTGTTTTAATCAGAAGAATCAGAATTCTAGGTAAAGAAGGCCAGTTCAATTAGTTTGGCAGCCAAGCTCAAGCAGCAAACGCAGCTTCCAGCATCTTCCTAGATTGGTTCATTTTCCAAGATCTGTGATTTTTAAATGAGAAGTAGGATCAAAGGTCAACTTTACCCCCTGGAGCACAAGCTAAGTATATGCTGTAATCACATCACAGAGCAAACTTCAAAAGCTCACAGTGCAGCAGCGGCAACCACCTGTCCATCTTCAAACCAGATGAATGGCTTTCTGATGCTATCATCAGGGAAGAAGATGTATAAAGAGAAGCTGGTCCTTATTTAACCAAGCTTTTCTCATCTTGTCATGAATAAAAAGCACATGCACAATTCTGGTCCAGGTGAGAAATAGAACCTGCTAGAAAATGCCAGAGGGTCTGTTATTTTCCTATAACCTTTCAGAGCCTGGAGGTGTCACACTGGTGACAGCCCAGAATGACAAACCCATAATGCTTTCCCAAAACACAGACTCCAGAAAAATGGAGATCCGGCTAGACAATGTGAGCCTCTCTTCCCAGAACCTGAGCCTTGCTTAAAACAGTGATCTCCTAAGAAAGTGCTGGGACATTAGCTTGCTCTTAGAACTTCGCTTTTATGACTGAATGGCAGAAGGAAGGCAGCAACCGTAGGTTACCCCGGCAAGTTCCTGCTTTCAAAGCGCAAATTGGAACTCGTAGCCTTTAAGACGAAAGGACCCAAATGAGACAGGGCGGGTCCATCCTGAATTCTCAGTCATGTCGGATCTTCCCTCTAGACCAAGATCATTTTCCTAGCAGCCTGTTCAACGGTCAGTACCCATAACCAATCCTGAATCCTACCATCCAAGGCCAGAATTACCCACTCACTGTCCCTGCTGGAAAGTCACACAGCTCTGCTTCTCCTATTGAAGGCATAGCCATGAAAAGGTGCTGAGAGTAAAGAAAATCCACAGGATGTAATGGGAAGCTATGAGCCCCAGCTCTACTCCGTACAATTACCTGTGTGGCTTTATTCCAACGGCGTCCCCTCTCTGAGCCTCAGTCTCCCTATCTGTAAAGTGGAAAAGCAACACCCTCCTGACTGAAGATGGGGACACTGAACAATACACTCTTTTCTCTGCACTTGCCACACCAAAGGAAATTTCATGAATATACAACACCACCTCTCTCCCTCCCAATAAAATCGCAACAGCATAGAATCAGAAGACCAAGATTTGAATCCTGGTTCTGCCAATTATTTACTGAAGACGACAGGTCCCTGATGCTCAGGTGCCTTAACTGCAAAATATCATCTGTGGCCCCGGGAGGGCTGAGAGGCAATCAGTGAAGACGGTGCACGTGAGTGCGCCTCCCAAACCGTGGATCCTCGGCTGTGAAATGAGTGAGTCACAGCAGCTCTGACATTCAGAGTCTTGAAGGAGACACCTTGCACATAAGTGCCTCACAGAGGTCCTGACACATAGATGGTGCTCGGTAAATGTTAGTTATTCTAACTTAATTATTAGAGTGGCGTTCAATTAAACAATGATTATTGGAGCACGGAAGATGATCGTTCTTTGTCTTCCCACCAAAGCAAATTGAAGTTCTATCCTTAGAGAGACTATGTCAAGCCAACAGTGTCACCTGGAGGCCCTCCTGCCTGCAGGGGTGTGTGTCTACTGGGAGGTGTTCTTTGACCTTTTTTCTTCCCCCAAAACCGCGCAACAGGGAGAGGCCAGCTGTGCCAGCTGTTATTTAATTTCTCATTAACACAGAAGGAGAAACACTGTTCTAGCCTGACAAAGCACACCCCTCAGTTTCATCTTTTTTTTTCCTTGTTTGTTTATTTATTTTTAAGTTTCTGACTTAATCTGCTTGCCGCCCTGCCCCACTGGGTCTCCAACCAGCCTGAACCAGTTCTCTCGCCAACGGGAGCCTTTGAACATGGCGCTTCCACTGCCCAATGTGCGGATTGATTTTTACACTATGCAAAATCAATCCTGGGCATGCAATTTCTCCTGTGGCTCGGCCTCAGAGAGAACGTTTCCTTGGCAGGTTACAGGATCGCAAAGGGCAGTTGCGGACCGCTGAGCACTGGGGCAGCCTTCCGGCATCCAGGGCTGGAGAGGTAGGGGGACTGCGGAGGAGAAATGGCCAGAGAAAGGAATTAAACTGAACCTCTTCATCCCAACGGTGGAACATTTGGGGGCTCAGCGAATCCTGAGCCAAAACAGCCAGGGTAGGGGTTGCACTCCTAAAGGCTAAGTGGCTGGGTTAATAAGGCTTTCAGGATTCCTCACGCCGAGTCTGCAGTGTGCAGACTTCTGCAAGCATCAATTATAAAAGCATAAAACTTTCTGGATTGGAGAAAGGGCACGGAGTTCACGGTGCTTGCTGGGGTCTGACGGATCTTCATCCGCCCCCCAAATCTTCCAAGTGCTTCACTACTTTCCTCTCCTAGCTAATCTCCCATGCCTCCAAAACTCCTCTAACTTTGCTTTAATGAGCAGCCTCTGTTTATGAACAGTTTGGTCAAAAAGAACAACAGAAATGTGCACCCCAGTAAGCCTCATTACAAATTGCAGAAGGTTAGTTTCCAACTTAAAAAGAAGTGCATATGGCATAGGATCTTAGAGAAAATCTATTTTCTCCTAGAGGAACGGAGAGCTGACCTCTTGCTGTCATGGGCGGTGCAATGCTGGGGCTCCAGGTTTATTTCCCTGGGGCACATTCTTTAAGTAAATGAATCTCGTTTTCTTGATCTATAGCCTGCAGTCGTTTCCCAGGAAATGGCATTTATTGTGACCATTAAGGCATCGGGATCCCTGCCTGGTTTGGATTTATAGTGTTCTGGACACGGTGGGAAGAATGTTACATGCTTTAGTTCATCCTCCTAAGGAACCCATGAGATGGGCATTACTACTATCCTCCCCATTTTACAAAATGAGGAGACTGAAGCAAATGGAGTTATGGGGTTTGGTTAAGGTCACGGGGCAGTGGAGTTGAGAGTCAAGCCCAGGCAGTCTGGTGTCCTTGTCCTTAACCAGTGATTTCTTTACTTTTACTTTTTCCATTTCTCCTTCTATTCCCCTACATTTCCATTTGTTCTCGTACATCACCCTCTTTCCTATTGTCTTATCTATTCCTTAGGCTTGCACCTGTTTTTTAGCTCCTACCTGGTCTGTCCAGCATTTCGTAGATTCCCCTCACAATGTCCTAGACCCTCAGCTCTCCCATGCAACTTTGATTACTTGACCACAATGACCCCCATAAAAAGAACTAGTGACCACACCTTCTTCTTATAGAATCTAGTGCTTTCTCCAGGTTCCTTCCTTCCTTACCTTCTAAGGTAACTGCCACTTCCTTCTTGAAATGCCCTCTCTTCTATTTTGACATTATAGTACCCTACATTTTCCCCCTTACATGGTTACCAATCCATCCATCCACCCATCCACCCACCCATCCACCCATCCATCCACCCAGCCACCCATCTACCCGTCCATCCATCCATCCATCATTCATCCATCCATATAAGCATACATACATACAGTTCACTTAACAATGATCTGAACTCAGATTCTTTGTGACCTGGGATAAGTGCCTTTCTTCTCTGATCAATACTTATACCACTTGTTAAACAGAAATACTAAGAACATAGCTAATAGGATTGTTGTTAGGTTTAGATGAAACAGTAGACGTAAGTAGATCTCAAAGAGGTGCTCAATATGTTTGTTGTTTCACTGCTAATTTTCTTTTTCAGATGAAATTGCATTATGTTTTGGGGCTTCCTGCTCGGCAGGGAATCTCCTACTCCCTCTCCTTCTTCTCCTCTCCCTGCTCCTTCTCTCTCTCACTCTTTCTTCCAAATATATAAATAACATCTTTAAAAAAAGAAATTGCTTTATGTTTTAATAGTGAGATATACTCAAAATGATTATTTTCACACACCATGCAGTGCAAGTGTAAGCAGGGGAAATAATGTCAGAGTAATCTCTTTATCATTCAGAATTTTTCTTAAAGAACTCTTAAAAATCTTGGGGTCATTTCTGGCATTTTTTCCCTTTCTTCCCCATCATCCCATTAACCACCAAACCTTCAAAACAGGCCTTTTCCTTTCCATACGCCCTATGACCTTTGTTTGCTCACAAGCTGAGCTAATTTCTTACTTTGGGTTTTCCCCAGTCCAATCCCTCTTCCACACCACCCACAGGTTAATTTTTCTGAAATATCGTTTTCCATTCCCTTCTTTGAAGCCTCTGCTGGACCTCTTTTGGATTTTCCATTCCCTTCCTGGAAACCTATTTTTTAGAAGTTTTCCTCCCTTCTTTCAGTTTTTCGTATTTACCGTATTTTTTTTCGTAAACGTAATACAGGCAATGGAGATTTGTTCACTAGAGGGAGAAAATCACTCACAAGCCCATGACACAGACAAAACCACAGTTAGGATTTTGATGAACTTCCTTTCAGGCGTCACCCCCTTTCCCATACATAGAGACTTTTTCTGTTTGTAGGATCCTATTCCACACAGAGTCTCCTGTTCTGCATCACTTCTCAGTAGGCGATTTCTCCATGCCATCGCTGTCTTCATGCCATTGCCCTCCCCATGGCCTGTGCAATATTCCACCCAGCCACTTAGCCAGTTTCCACTCGCTAGAATTTAGCTCATTTGTTGAGCACTTAGGAGAGTCGGGCGCATGGCAAATATTCAACACATGTTGATTATTATTATCGTCCTCAATTCAGGCAGTCACCTATAATGCAGGAAAGTTATTTCTATGTGTCTTTTTGTATGCCTAGCTCTATTTCTTTAACTTCTCAGATGTAGATTCCTGGCCCAGAGGGCATCACTGTTTTTATGCCCTGCCTACAGCGGATGCTAAGAGCTTCCTACCTACCCCCCAAGCCCATATCCCTCTGGCCTTTCCGTTAAAGGGCTGGCCCCATTTCCAGCTGAAAAACTCCACACCTCTTTGCTGATGGCTTTCTCTGGGGCCAGAGTTCATACCCAGAAGTCCAGTAGTGCTTAAAATCAATGCCACAAGGAACAGCCCCAAACAATGCCCACCCAGATTTGTGGCATAGAGTTGGAGCTCCCATGTCCCTCAGGTGGGACAACTCTGATGTGTCCTGCACTGGCTCCCAAGGATCCCAAGGGGAACTAGGTCCCAGCAGCCACAGTAGCAACAGGCTGAATAAAAGACACTTCCCTTCCCTGCTTCATTTCCCCACCCCCCACAGCTTTCCCTGGATCACTCCCAGATGAATTAACTGCACTCAAATCCTTTCAGAATCTGCTCTTGGGGGAACTAAGACAGACTGTGATACTCCAGACAAATGGCTAACAACCATCATCTGCTAAATCCTGTCTAGTCACCTCCTCAGAGAACCAGCTGCCATTTCCTAAGGGTTTATCATTTGCTCAGCCAGGATTTTACAGGGTCGACTGGAATCCCCGTGCCAGCTCTATCAGGTAGACATCATGACCCTCATTTCATAGATCTGAAAGCTGAGGCACAGAGATGTTAAGCCACTTGCCCATGGCCACACAGACCTCCAGGGGCAGAGCTGAAGTCTGAACCAATTCCAGCTTCCCCCAAGGCCTGGGCTCCTAACCACCATGGGTTACTGCCAGGCACTGCCCTGTAGCAGTAGTGAGATCCCTTGGCTAAAATAACACCGATACTAATAATAGCTGCCATCTCTGTAGCCCTGATCCAGTTTCACACTGTGTTCACATTTATTGTCACCCAGAACAGCCTCCTTGTTCCCTCTGAATATGCTATGAGTACTTTTGCCTCAAATTGAACTCGTACTTCCCTCCAGCATGTAACACCCGCCCCCTTCCTTCTCTATTTCTCCCCCCTTTGGTCTTGTTTTTTTTTTTAAGATTTTTTTTTTATTTATTTCTTTGACAGAGACAGATCAGAAGTAGGCAGAGAGGAAGGCAGAGAAAGGAGGAAGCAGGCTCCCTGCTGAGCAGAGAACCCGATGTGGGACTCAATCCCAGGACCCTGAGATCATGACCTGAGCTGAAGGCAGAGGCTTTAACCCACTGAGCCACCCAGGCGCCCCTCCCCCCTTTGGTCTTGATCCCACACCATTTTCATCTTACTCTGCCTGTATCTTCTACTGACATCCTGACTCTCCCTCTGACTCAGTTTCCTCATCAGTACATGTGGGTGATGGTCAGTCCCATCTACTAAGATTGAATGAAAGCATGTAGCACAGCACATGCTTAATCAAGGATAGTTACCAGATGGCATCTACATAATCAACTGGACCTACAGAATTTCTCCTCCCACCACCTCCTGGACCTCAGCTGACTCTTCCATTTCTTTGCCCCACATTTCCCAGACCATGTCAGGTCAGGCAGCACTAGTAAATTAAAAATCATGTGTAAGAAATCAGAAAAACATTACCCAAAGCTTACAAACATGGCCAAAATGACTGATGGAAACCCTCTGAATATCACTCAGGGACAGGTCACCGGCAGATGTCTAGGGGCGTGTTCATAGTTCATCTTGTTGTTTGCTCTTGAAGGAAGTCCCCAGACTTGGTGAACTTCCAATTACTTGCCAATTTTTGTCCAGTAGAAACAAAAATAATTTGTCTAATGGAACAGATAACCCCCAAGGTTTAGGCATGTTGCACATTAACTGTGTTTTTTTTTTTTTCCCCCAACTCAGGAATCTCATCCTAATATTTCTTTGTCAAATTGCTCAGAAATACCCTTAGCTTCTTAAATGACCTTTGAGACCATCATAGCATCTTATGAGTTTCCTCATAAGTTAATGAATTAATGTTTGTATTTACCAGAGAGTCACGGTTTTACCTTCTGAAAAATTATACACGGATAGTAACTTGCTACTCGTTCTCTTTTCACAGAGCCAACTTTGGATTGTGGCTTCTAGAATGGGATGGGGTAGAGACAGTCATTCCTGTCTGTGCTGGGTGAGCTCAAAGCTCTGCAGTGAGACCCGGTGTCCTCACACTTACTCCACTGACATTTGGGTTGGGACAATTCTTCATGGTGGGGGCTGTCCTGTGTACTGTAGGATGTTAACAGCATCCCTGGCCTCTACCTACCAAATGCCAATAGCTCCTTCTCCCCCACTTGTGACACATTTATCCTGTGTGTCTCCATCTCATGATTCACTCCATGCAAGAGTTCCCTTAGCCCTGGGAATTTAGGAAGAGCATTGGGAATGCAGCCTTGGGGAGCCCCTCTCTGAAACTCAAATGCACAATAAAGTCTCAGAGATGTTCAGTTGTGAAAAACAAAACACAACCTGCTTCGTTTCTATGGGTAAGTCCAGGGTTTCCCAAAATATTAGCTAAAGCAACCTATTTTTTCCAGAACCTTTATTAACATCTCATGGAACCAGTACTCCTTCAGAATATACTTTGCCAAACACGTTGGAAAAATCATACACTCATGTCGCTTTGTGTAATCACCTGTTGCTACCTGGGAGGGCTTTACGAATCTAGGTGGCCCAGCACTCTTTGCTACCCCAAGACCAGCCACCTGGGAAACCAGATGTCAGCCAGAACGCTTTCAATCCTAGCTCCTGCCCCAGCTCATGTTGCAGCTGCTCTTCCAGACTGGAGACCCGGGAAGATATTTATAGTCCCTCAGCTTTGTCTTTATGAATCCTCACCCTCCAATACCACAAACAGGCATCCTGGGGCCGGATCCAGGGGCAAGCCCTGCTGCCCCTTCCTGCTGTGCTGTGCTTGGCTAATGGCTTCATCACTCTGCATTTTAAACATGAAAGACAAGAACAAATCATCAACACAAGAGTGAAGGCACAGAGGAATAAATCTCACATTTACAGAGCTTGGGAATCAAAAGATATCTGGTGGGGGGAAGCAGGTGCTGAAGGGGGAGTGTTTCTGGTGGGGGTGAGGACCTTGATTGGAGGTGCCAAGGGCCAAGTGTAAGAGCAAAAAGCTCCCTCCCCTGCCTTAGACCTCAGATTCCTTTTCATTGCCAGGCCATGAAGTCTTCATCTGAACCAACCACGGGGGGCCAAACATTCTTCTTAGTATGAATGAATCCTTTCAGCAATCTGTTATCAACTTGAGTACAATGACAATTAGCATCTCAAAGAGTTCTCTCCCCCTCTTCCACTTCGTTCTCTCCCAGGTCCTGAGCCACTTAAGCTTACTAGTTTTTAGAAGTCAGCCACACTAACACACCTTTTAACATACACTATGACCCTGTGGTCTCTGGGCCTTGGTGCCAATACCCTACACCAGACCCATCTGGGCCAGAGAGGAATAATAACCATTGAGCAAAGAAGGATCTTAATCCACTTTGCAAACCTGCAAAAGAAAAGTGAAGAACCATTGCCTCATTTCTGATGAAATAGATGAAATGATGAAATAGATGAATAGATGATGAAAAAACCTATAGCTCTAGTGCACTAGTGTTGCTTTTAATTAATAAAATGTATGAAATTTTAAAAAAAGAACGGGGGGGTAGGGAAATGAGGTGACCTGGTGATGGGTATTAAGGAGGGCACGTGATGTGATGAGCATTGGGTGTTACATGTAACTAATGAATCGTTGAAAACTACATCAAAAACTAATGAAGGTCAGGAGGGACTAGCTTTATGTATAAATATTCTAATTTTAAAAAGGAAAATGTATTTATATATTATTTCATCATTATAATTAATTTTAAAAACAAAAAATATATAACATACTATATGTTGGCTAAAGGAACATAATAAAAAAAATGGACTCATTTAATAATTTAAAAAAATATATGTGAAAACCATTATGCTTCAGGCCCAGAACTGCCTGGGTCACTTGCAGCCCCAAGTTCCTCCATATACACCTGCCTTGGTTTTCTGATTATACACCTGAAATTAGGTTGGATGATAGGGCCCTTCTGAGGAATAGTAGGGTTAGTATAAGGCAAGAGTAGAAAGCCACTAGCACTGAGTGCCTGTAGGAAGGCTCGGGATGGCCACAAGAGCCCTGAGGTTGGACCACCTAGGTTGGCTTGCTTTTCTGTTGAATAACAGCTCTATTGAGATAACAGCCACATACTATAAGGTTCACCCTGTTAAAGTATGCAATTCTGTGGTTTTTAGAATATTCACACACTGTGCCGCTATCATCACTGTCTCATTCCAGAACATTTCCATCACTCCAAAAAAAAAAAAAATTCCATGCCCATTAGCAGTCACTCTCCATTCCCTACTCCTCCCACCCAGGACCCTAGTCAATCACTACTCTACTTTCTATCAGTATGGATTTGCTTGTTCTGGACAATTCTTTCCATTTCATGAATCATACAACATGTGGCCTTTGAGACTGCTCAAGTTTGAATCTCAGCCCCAGAGCTCAAAATCTGTGTGACCTTTATCCAGTTCTCCTGGAATTTCCCCATCTGTGAAATGGAATTAAAAATCATAGTAGATACACCATAGAGTCTTTAGAAGGATTAAAAATACTAATTAGTACATCTAAAGAACTCACACAGGGCCTAGTTCATAGTAAGCACTACTTAAGTGTTAATCTCTGGTACTGCTACTACTACTTTTATTACCTGTATGCTGTTCCTTTGCCCCAAAGCATGTGGCTGGTGGTGGGAACCCAAAAGATGAACAGAGCACAAAGAACACAGCTCTTGTCCTCCCCAGCACACAGCCTGGTGGGGATCATATGATTAAGAAACCCCAGCTTGAATGAATACAGTAAAGTCCTATCATATGCACATTTAACTAATGGAAATCCGGCTCTTCCAGCAGAAAGAGAAGGAAAAAGAACAATTTAAATACTGCAGTTAAATTCTGTAAAATTATATCTTCCTATAGTCTTTATTATGCACTGTCCGTTACGGCATACATTATACGTTGTCACATATTGATTACAGTACAGGGATGCGTATGCAAAACCACACACACGGCAATTTAACGGGCAACTTAAGATATTTCAAGGTTAATGACAACTCTGCGTTTGTCTTCAACCTTGACTTTATAATCTAACCCCTGAGTAAAATGCAACTCTATTGTGTGTCGACAACAGTAGCCATTCAGAATGATTTCAGACTAACTAAAACAACCAACAAGTTGTTGGCTGAGGTGGGCTTCAGTGGGTTCCAGTTGGTCAACACCCATTCGCCGAGCACAACTTCTGCCCTCCACAAGCTCACGGTCTCGTTGTGAAAATAAACCATAAAAGCATCATCACAAGAGGTAGGTGAGTGGCAGAATGGGGTTTAATAAACAGATGGAAATAATCTCTTGCCATATATTAGTTGATAAGACAGGCAGATAGATACCAGAAGGACTTCTTTCCCCAGAACTCACCACAAGACACACATATCTGCATGTTTGTTTGTACTGTCTCTCCCCCAACCAGTACAGAAGCTCGCCAGGTTAGGGACTTTGCGTACATTGCTTGTATCTGTATTCCCAATGCTGAGAAGAGTGTTGAGAACTCAGTGGGGGGTCAGTAAGATTTGTTGGTGAACGACTGAATGAGGGTAACTATTTAGACAACCTCCAGTTTTTCCCATCTCACATCCCCCAAACACCCTCAGTCTGTTCCTCCAACCTCAACCCGCTCATTCCTTAATTGTTTATAAATAGTGGGAATATATCCCTGTCAAAGATGAGGCCCATGGTAGCATTCCAGGGCTTTGGCATACTGGTACCATCTAGTGGGAATGAGAGTATCTGCACGTAGGTGCTAAACCAAACTCATTTGGTTTAAAAAAAAAAACAAAAAACAAAACAAAAAAAAACAACAACAACAAAAACCACAACCATAACCCTTTCCTTTAAGATAAGATCTACTGAGAAAGTTTCCGGTAACGTATAACAGAGGCAACTGGAACGTCTTCTAAACTCATGCCCTACTCGGCGTGTACTGCCAGCCCAAGCACCTGTCACGGCTCTCCATTTTTCTGCTCAGGACTTTCCCAAATCCATGGTGATTCCTCCAGAGCCGCAAAGGCTCATCAGGGAAGCACAGAGAAATTAATGGTGCCGGGGCCACACTCAACCAATGGAAGATGGGCCCAGCGGACACACACCTCAGTGTCCTATCCAGCAAAGGGACTCTTCAGAAGCAAGTTTTACATCATTCTTCTGAGGGGCCCTAGCGGTAATGAGCCCCAGCTGCCCATGACAGTAACCAGCTCAACGACACGCTCTTTGCTGGCTTTCCTTCTTTCTTTCTTGTTACTCACTTCTGTGTCTTAGAATCGTCTCTCAGATTAGCTCCCTGCCTCCAAACCTATATCCCCAACACTGTTTGGAGGAATACAGCCTAAGGTACAGCGTTTAACACCAATACACCTTTGGGTGGCAAAGAAGCCTTAAAAATTGTAGTCCGGATAATTACTATAAAAGCTAAATTATATATTTTAGTAGTTGTCTCAGAATTATGTTCCTAATCTTTACCTTGATCAAGGTTAACCTGGAATAATCCCATGATACTGTCTTCCCAAAGAAGTACCACATTCTCATGGTAACGGCAGCCCAAAGAAAACGTCTGGTTCCGCTCTCTGGCCTTGACTCTATCCCATTTTGAACAACTGGTGAGGTGGCCGATGGTTTTGATCAGAGGCTGACAAAGTACAGCCTGAGGGCCAAATCCAGCTCTGCCTGTTTTTCTAAATAAAGGTTTATTGGAACAAAACCCAGCCCACTTGTTCACAAATTATGTGTGGCTGTTTTCATGCTACATTGATAGTGTTGAGTAACTGCAAAGAGACATATATTTATCCTACAGATATATATTTATTCTCTTCAGAAAAAGATTACCTACCTGCACTTTAAATCATTGGTTGCCACATTTATGGAGTCCCAAAAGCAAAATTTCAAGAAAAACAAAACATAGAGAATAGACAAAGTTTTGCCAACAACACTTCCCCACTCTATTTACCCTGATAAATAGAAGACAAAAATGAGATAGGCAGTTAGTTCATTAACTTCTTTTTACAAACAATAGGACATTTCATCCCTAAAAAGTAGAAAGGTCATTGCGTCAGAACAATGAATTTTCTATCCCAAGAGAGGGCTGTGGATAAACTCAGAACAACTGCCTATCCCATTTTAATTGTTTTACGGCACCATCACGACCCAAAATTATTGTACTTCCTTATTTTTGCTGTTTACTCTCTTTCTCCCCCATTAAAACATAGACTCCTTGAGGACAGTGATCACGGCTGCTCACCCAGTGTCCATGAGGACAATGATCACGGCTGCCCACCCAGTGTCCATGAGGACAATGATCACGGCTGCCCACCGAGTGTAAAGCACCATGCTTCAGATACATGGTCGATCAGTCACTATTTGTTCAATGAATGACTGAGACACGAAATGTGCAGACTGGGGTGCACAGGTGCAAATGTCCTGAGAGAGGCAGAAATGGGAAGCCACCATGCGGAGCGGTAAGGACTGGGTCAAAGGGGGGAGTGTGCATATCCACTATAGGGGATATCCAGCACTGGGGACTCTGTGAGCGTGCCCCGCTCTGCTCTGTCGCCAGGGGTAAGATAGTGCCAGGCACATGAAAGGCATTCAACAAATGTTCATGGAATCAATGGCCAGCCTGACTAAAGGCACTTAAATTGAATTAAAAAGGGGGGGATAAAAAAGAAAACTCTTTTGGTAAAACAAGCTGTGTATTTCTCATTTTCTCTGGACTAAGGAAAACGCTACTGTAGACATTAGCACTCAGGATACAGTGGAGCTCCTTGGGACCTGGGGAGGAATGCCATCCAGGCTTAGGGCTTAATGGCCGGCAGGAGACTGCCAGCAAATTTCCTCCTAGAGAACTGACCTGCACTGGACCCTGCAGAGGAGCCACACCCCAACGGAGTCGCGCCTGGCTGTCTTCCTGCGCTGGCCGTTCTTGCTGGGGGAAGCATGAGGTATGGGTGGGTCATCTGCCCCTGGTCGAAAACAAGGACTTGGTGATAATGCAAATAACCCTGGGCTACCCCCAGTTTGCAGCCATTAAGCCAGACAGCAGACCCAGGTCCCAGGCCCACTTTTCGACACCAAGAATTCAAAAATGGGATGACTACACGAGCCATTTTGACTCCAGGAGAATCAGAAAACAAAACAATCAAAGGAGAATTGGGGGGAAGCTTTTATACATGAGTGAAATATTCATGTGCCCATGCACAGGAATCAGAAACGATGGGTTCAAGCCCTGGTCCCAGTTCTTAGTGGCTGGTTGGCCTTAGGCAACTGACTCAACCACTCTGAACTTCTTTTCATGGTGTATAAAATGAAGATAAGAATAGTTGTCCCTAAGGGTTGCAATGAAGATTGGACATGATGTATGCAAGTGTCACATAGCAATAAATTGTACAGTAAATTTGCTACATGTATTTTGATACATTTTAAATCAGAATCTTAAGTGCTCATAGTACTGACATGTACACCCACACACACACTGCCCTGATAAAGCCTCTGGGGAAACAGTTGCTGAGAAGATATATCTAGAAGAAGAGATCCCACCTGATCAAGTGATTTTATGAGGCATGAAATCCTTAGGGGAAGGATCTTTCGGGAGCCACCAATATGAGAACTGGCAAATCCTTCCCCAGAGGGCAAACTTTATTGTTTTTAATGTCCATGCATTTTAAATACATAAGCATTTTTTCCCTTCTGAGTTAGAAAGATGATCAACGCCGAGGCCTCCCCGGTACCTGAGAGCTACAAGTTCCCTTGGACCGCAGCGTGTGGAAGTGAATACAACCAACATTCCCTTAGCATCAGACATTTGCCGATCATGGATGAAGTCAGAGCGTATGCTTATTTAAGCAAAACCCTGCTGGGCAGGTATAAGTGTTCTCTCTCCTTGTTCAGACACAGGAGGAAAAAGAAGAGGAAAGGCAGCGTGCAAATGGCCAGGGCTCAAACTGACTTGCTAAAGCCTCAGAAGTCTCCCTAACTGTCCTAAGCCATCTGAGATGCTTGTTGCTCTGAGCCCTTGAGGACCTCAGGCCCTCATTCACCCCCAGCACCTTCCCTATTCAGGACCGGGTATGTATTCGTCTCTGAATTCCAAGACAGCAGCATTCTTGGCACTGGGTAGAGTTCAGTAATCATGGGAAGAAAGGAGAAAAGACGGATGGAAGGGGTGGGAGGAGGAAGGGAAAGGTGAAGGAATGGGAGGGAAGATGAAACCATCAGTCCTGCAGCGCTGTTTTAGTCCCTGTTGTTTCCTATGGTAACAATTACCAAGTTCGTATTATGTCAGCTATTTATTTTCTTGTGGTTTTTTTTTTTTTTTAAGATTTTATTAATTTATTTATTTGAGAGAGAGCGAGCATGGGGGGTGGTGGGCAAAGGGAGAGGGAGAAGCAGCTTCTCTGCTGAGCAGGGAGCCTAATGTGGGCTCATCCCAGGGTCCTGGGTGAGGACTGACTGAGCCACCCAGGCGCCCCACAAAATATATTTTCTTGTTTCTTAATGGCTGCCCTGGGTAGATGGCAAGCCCCATGAGAACAGGTCTCTATGTGCGTGTTGCTTACCTATAAATTCTCTACATGCCTCAGTAAATGCAGACACCTGAGCACCCCTCGCCTTCTGAGGATAAGTTGCCTGTGCCACTTCTTCTTTTTAAAGAGAAGCCGGTTGTTAAACATTTACCAACATTCCACTTCCTGGCACCATGGGGAAGATTCTGCTACTCCACCTGGAAACCTAAGAGTCGCTGAGGCCATATCCGACATGCTGAAATGAGGACTTGTTAACATTTGCAAAGCGATTGCAGAAAGTAGGAGATCATTATTTGCTTCATGTTAAGAAATATTTCTAGGGCTGCTGATTGAATGTTCAAGAAACGATTAAAGGGCTTGCCAATGTTTCTCCCAAATATCTTTTGCATGAAAAGCCTCAGAGATTGGTTAATTATAGAGGCCACGCATCAGTCTCTCTAGACAAGGGCATTTCCAAGCCCCCACGGTGCCCATCCCAGATGCGAACACGCATTGGATCTGTGGGCAGTAGTGTCGCTGGGGCCTGGGACGCCTCTCCTGAGGGGCATTACTGCAGCCTGGCTGACACCCCCAGGGAAACGGCCCTCAGGCCCTGTTTATAACGTCGAACACCTGGGTTCCTCATTCAGGCAACTGGCAGGAAGCTGCCAGTTGACAGAGTCAGAACTCAAGGTTGCTCCTTAACCTCTCCCTGGCCCTTGCTCTGCCATCTCCCAGCCCTGCCAGGTTCTGCCCTAAATGTCTCTGGCATGCTCGGAGTGGTGCATTTCTTTCCCTCATCTGCACTGCCACTCCCATGATCTCAGGCCTGGACTGGCTTCTCCCCTCTGCTCGTACCCAGCATCAGTCCATCTGCTACACTGCAGCCAGGGTGACCTTTCCAAAATGGAAATCTGACCTTGTCACAGGACACCCTCCGCCTGTTACTTTCAATGGCTGCCCATTGCTCTAAGACAAACACCAAAATCCCTGTGGTGGCAGTCAAAGCCGCAGTGGCTCTGGCACCACTCAGCAGCTCCTGGGATCATCCTCCTTCAGCTAAGCAGTATTTCTCCCTGCACAGAGACTTCCCCCAGGCTGTGCCTTCTTCCTGGAATGCTTTTCCCTGCCTACACCTTCTGGTGGTCTATTGTCAGTAAACCTCACTACTCCAGACTGTGGCTCAAGCATCAGGCTATGAAGGAAGGCTCCCAGGACCTGGGAAGCTGATGCCTTTCCATATTCATTTGTTCTTTCGTTCGTTTGTTCGTTCGTTCGTTCGTTCATTCATTCATTCATGTTTGCTGAAGGCCTACTGCACACCAGCACTGTTCTAGGCCCTGGGGATGCAGGAGCAAACCGATCAGACAGTAGTATGTGCTTTAAGCGAGCTTATATTTCAGTGGAGAAGAAAGACAAGGCACAGATGAGCAAAACACACTAGTCAGCACACCTCACACAACTGCATTTTCATAGCAGTCCCTTGTTTTGAATTATTCCTGAACTGACAGTGACCTCCCCTGCTAGGGGCTCTCTCAGGATCGGAGCTCCCAAGAGAGCAGAGACTAGGTCAGCCTCACGAGTAGCTGTAACCCGAGCAGGTGGTCGGTCCTCCGCGGACATCACAGGTATTGACGGACCCCACTTAGTCCCCAGGTGAATCTCCCTGAAGTTAAGTTACTTGAGTGCTTGGGGCTTAGGAGGGACAGCGCCTAATGAATGAATCTCTATCGCCTCCCTGCCCTTAGGGAAGATTTCCTGCAGCCCCTCTGGCTATAATTCTGAGTCAGAGCAGGAGTCAGCAAACTTTTTTCTGTAAAGGGCCAAATAGTAAATATTTTAGGCTTCGTGGGCCATATGGTGTCAACCCTATTGTTATAGCACAAGCTCAGCCATAGATAATTATATAAATGAATGGGCATGGCTATGGTCCAGTAAAACTATTTAGAAAAACAGTCTTCAGGCAAGAATTGGCCCAGAGGCCACAGTTTGCAACCCCAGAGTTAGATGTTCCCAGATGCCCAAAGCTTATGGCATTTGAAGGCAGAGCTGTGTAGCCTGAGACCGCTCTGGGTTCTGCTGCTAGGGTCCAGCTACTTTCTGCAGGTCCTACATTAGTAGACAGGGAGATGACCACAGAAGCTCAAGTTTGGGCATTTGCAGGACCATCTCGTACAGCACATGGAAAAGCAGTTCCCTGTCACCCAGAGAGGAAAGAGACTTTGGCCCGGAGGCCACATAAGGCAGGGATGGAAGCTGCCACATTCCTTGCAGGGTCCCCAGGCTCCTCCAGAGGCTGAGCTCATTTCCTGGCCCTGCCCAGGCATGTGGCAGGGCTGCTCTCGGCTGAGCAGCTGCTGCCCTGCACCCCAGCCCGGCCTACACTCAGCTGGGAGACACAGGGGCTTTGTGCTTCTGGAACAGATTGGGTGACGCTTGCTGGGGCCTTTGAAATGAGACATGACATGTCAAAACGTGCCCATTGCTAATGCTAATTTTCAGGAATTTGACTTCTGTTGGCAAGTGACGAGAAAAAACAATCACTTTTTTTTCCTGGTATGTGTGTGTAATTATGTTTACCCTGATCTTTGGGATCTGAGGCTATGGAAAACAAGTGATCTGAGGCTTACCTATTGGTAGGGGCTGTGTGGGCGGATTAATCTAGTATTTGTGGAGGCAGAGGACATTAATTCTAGCATTAATACTCTGTGAAGACCATGCTGGGTGTTAACTGTTCAGAGCAGTTGTAAGAACATCACACGAATTCCAGTTGGTGGTAGAGGTGACGATGTCCCATGTATATAAAAGTACTCCAGGCAACAAAGCTACGGAGCTAACACTACCCTGAAGTTGTAAACGCTCTGAGAGCTAACTCAGTGCTCCCGGAGTCCCCTGCAAGGCTGAGGACGAGATGTTATTGTGAGGTTCTGATGATACTCACTTTGCTGGTGAGCAACACTGTGGGAATGACAATGCCCAGACAGTCGCTGTACTCCATGGGTACTGATGCTCTCAGTATAACACGTGGCACAGTGCACTGGGGCCTACCTATTATCCAGTACTCCCAGAGCCCCATGACTGCGATGTTTGGGGTGCACCAACCCTCTGGTGTATCCACGTCGGCTTTACTCAAAGCAACAGTGTGTCACTTCTCTGGGTGTAACGACTACTCATGGAACAATGATCTGGGTGTCTCAGTGTTCCGGGCACTCCTGGTCACCCAGTGGCACTCTCGGCAGTAGCAATGTTCTCAGGACGGAGATGTGGATCCCCTCGACCATGTTCTTCCAAAGCAAGTCTCAATCCAGTTCAAGCACAGTGATCAGAAAGAGGCTTGTCCCTTCCTTTTCAAGTAGCCTATCACTAAAAACTTGACTGTATCAATTTAATTAAGCCTCAAAATTTGTGAAAGCAGAAGTTCCCAGCACAAATGGCTATGGGGCAAGTGGGTAAAGATGAGTTTAGCTGGTTGGATGATTAGTGGGGACTGGTAGGGACTGTGGCAATTTACAGAGCCATGTCCTTCCTAAAGGGGGCAGTAAGCCCTCTCTGCTCTACTGAAATGTGGCCAAGTGGGAATGAAGCCCTAGGAGTGCCCAACCTTCTGACATTTCAGGAAATGCAAGAAACCTGTTTTTTTGTTTTTTGTTTAAATTTATAATTTCCCACTTTTCAAAACATTTTACCAAATAAGATACATCCGTGAGCTACATTTGGCCTGTGGCTGCTTCTTTACCACCTCTGCCCAGAAGCCAGAGTTGCAGAATTGGGATGGATGAGTTTTAGCCCCACCAAGCAGATATCTCAAGGTTCAACCTGCTAAGTCAAAGGGTGACCCATTTACTAACGTGAGCCCTGGCTCAGTCTGTGTTTCAAGTCTGAAATGTCATTTCTTCTCCTCCCTTAGCCTGCCCTTCACTGCTTCTCTCAGTAGAGAAGGAAATTGCTTTCGACCCCAACCCAGCATAAAGTCACTACTTAGTGCCTAATGAAGGGGATCCTACGGTCCAGCCCATCATCATTTGCACTGTCTGCTCAAGGAGGCATAGTCAGGCCTGGGATCCCTGGGTAGCTACAGAGGAGACAGGCAGCAGGGGACTGTATTGGCAGCAACCTTCAAGAGGGTCAGACTCTTTTAGGCATGTGGGCACCCTTGCCCACAGCTAAGTAGAAACAATGCCAAAACCACTGGTCACTTGATTTGATTCTGCCCAACTGATTATTGTAATTGGATGACAGACATATTTCCCTCTCCTTTTCAACTGGTGATGGAGGGTGAGCGAATCTGGCTCATGAGTCATTCTTCTGGGTAGTTACCTAATGGGGAAGATTATCTCCTTTCACAGGCGAGCTGTGCCTGCCTTTTGGCTGCCTAAAGAGTAAAACCAGGTCCAAACAAAATCAAATGCCAGGAAATTTCAGAACTTCCCCACATCTCATATGGCATTGTCTACAAAGGTCTTTCAAATGTTCCCTGCTCTATTACTCAGAGAGGATACACAGTTGCAGAATAAGACAGAAAAGAACCAACTACAATAGGGAATAAAGGAGGAAAGAAAAGACGGAAGATAACTCAGAGCAAAATGGCAGGACTTCTCCCCGCGGGAGCTTGGAGCAAATAATTGGAAATGAGGAAACTAACTGGATTTTGATGGAACTACGACTACACTGAAGTTCTTTAAAATATAGAAGCTGTAGATTCAGAATTTTGTAATGCTGTGAATGGAGCCCTCTTCTGGAGAAATTTTTCAGCAGGTATTGAAACAAGATCAAAACACACAGAGATGGACCTACACAGGCACAAAGAAATAGGAAACACTGTGGCTATGTAGACGACGTGACTGTCACGGAACCCAGAGTTTGCCATTTTCCTTCCCTTCCACCTCAAAGAAATTAACTGGACTCTCCAAGCAACTGTCTTTTTGGAAGGAGGGAAGGAGAGAAGGATATTCTCAAGAACCTCGCTGTACTCTCACCTAAACAGTGACACTCAGGCTGAGTGAGTGTTCCCATGCAGATGCTGATACTCTGTATACCGTTACTGGGTACATTGGTTTGCTGGGCAATTCCACTGTCACACATAGGAGATACTTTTAGAAGGAAATGGGTTTTATTTAATGGAAAACCCAAGGGCTAAAGATAGAAAAGGAGAGAAGGGAGGGAGGCAGAGCAGAAGAGATTAGCTAAGATGACTGTTGGGCTTTTAATATAGACTGTGGCATTACATAAACCCCAGATCACATATTCAGCCTTGCAGTTTATTAAATCTCTTTGGGGACTTGCTAAAAAAATGGTTCAGACATGTGAACTCTGCCACTTTGATTCTTTTCACAACTTATGTCTCTGTTTCCCCAGTGCTTTTGAAATCTTACAGGCTGTCACATGTTGAAGCCATCCCAGGGCAGGGGTGCTCTCTGCCACTCCCATAGTCTTTTCTCCTTATCAGAACCGTTCTGCAAATAAACACTGCCCTTAAGATATAATAAATGATGTTTCGGGGGTACTAAAAAAAAGCACTGATTCTCATTTGAAGTCCTGAAAATCAAGATTCTGACCCCAACAAAGAACTCCCCATTTTAAATCAACATCTCAGAATTCTGTGGAACATTTTTGGTCACTCCCAAGTAACTGCTCTCTAAACCTGAACCACTCCCTAAAATCCTAATTCTTGGGGGATTACTCATTCATTGTTAGAACTTTTGGCTAGTTGTAAGCGATACCCAAATGGGGGTGGGGGGTGGGAATCATATTTACAGTGCAATTTCTATGTTGGGACTCCTTAATCTGTTCCGCATTCATTATTTATCATAGCTAAATGCCAGAGGCCACTTCTGGGACAGCCTTTCCCAAAACACCCCAGGGGAGAAGAGAGGTGACTGTTCCTTGACTTTGCCAGCTTCCAACCATTGTTGTTTAGAATTCTTCCTCCCCCTTCCAAAATGCCTCAAACAGCAACCAGCCAATAAACGTCGAGACTGATGGCTTCCAAAGCCGGACCCAGAGTATTACAACTGCAGTGGAAAAACACATACATGCTTGCCTGAACACCACTTAGGACCAAGTGACTAATTTGCTTTATTACATCGTTTTTCCCTTTCCTCTGTTTTCTCTCTGCCTTGAAAAAGTTTTGGTTTTGCCTGTTGACTCAAAAGCTCCAAGACTTTCTCCACTTCTCACTATGACATACAGAGCTGTGTGCACCTGAATCTCTTGCCGATCAAGTGAACTGCACCAAAGCGATTTCTCTGCAAGGTGCTGTTGCAACCAGGATATCAGTTAGTGTCCTAATGTGGACATTTGCTCTGATTATGCATAACAATCTAAGAGAGAAATAAGCCTCCGAGACGAGGCAATTCAGTTCCGGGTAGAACCTCTGCTCCCCCATGCTAAGGAACTGAGCGAGCTGACAGCCTTCAGACCCACCTGTGACATCTGGGCCCGACGAGAGAAGACACACCAGTTGCTTTACAAAAGGTATCAAGTGAGAAGCCCCGCGTGCACCAAGATTGCTGGATGCTGCCCTGTGGTCCGCCTTGCTCAAAGGGATGTGTAACTTTGACAAGCCCTGGAATCCTAACTGAGGTCCAAGCATGCTGAGAGAGAGAAAAGGACTGTAAAGTCCCCAGGAAGGGCTGTGGTAAGTGCTCCCAGATGCTAATGGTTCCCAGTGTGCCACGCCTCATGATAAATGCATTATCTAGGACATCCTATTGAATGCAATTAATCTACCTGGCAATCCTAGGAAGGTGATAAGATTATTTTACGATGGAAAATCAGAAAGCTCAGAGATATTCAACAACTTGCCCAGGGTGGTACGACCAGCATAGGGCAGAGAGGATCTGTCTGAATCAGAGGCATACTCTGAACCACCCTACTAAATGGGGATATATATACATGCATACAGCCTCAGGGACAGTCAGACTCCAGAAGTCTGGAAAACTCATTCATGGCCAGACATGGGATTTGTGGCAGGACTTAAGGTTACAGAGACCCCCAAGACACTCAGCCAGCAAAGCCCCAGTGTTAGAGGAGTAAAACAGCGCAGTCCTGAATGGGGGCTGTGTATCCAGGGAAGACAGAAATCCTAAGCGGGGGAGGGGCTCAGCAGTCAGGCCGGCACCTTACCCTGCCCCCAGGCACTGGCATCTGCGCTAACTTCCACTTTACATCATTTCCATGGTCACTGTGTTCCTGGGACACTGGCCCATTTCCAAAGTCTAACCCCAACATTGATCTAGCAGTGGCCTCCCTTAGAAGGCTGCCCTCCATCTCCACATCCCAGCCAGGCCTTGCCCGGGATCCTAGCTGCCTCACCACCAGCCCCCTCTCCCCACCACACACACACTCACACATGTGCCTGTTCCCTTGGCACTCAGGAGTCCTGGCCAGGAACTCAACACCCATTCCTAGCACCCAGAGACACTTCCTGTCTCCTTCTCTCCTCTGTCTGGCCCTGCCTTGATCTTACCCACCCACTTGTAGCCTACCAGCCCAACCCCAGCCCCATAGGTTTCACGGGAAGCCTTGGGGGACCGGGTCACAGTGCTCTCAGAAACCACAGGCCCCAGAGCAGGGCTGGGCGTGCCCCTCAGCCGCCAGCACCTCGGTCTGGCCTCCTCGGAGTACTGCTTTCCAGCACACAAACTTCCGGAGATCTTCCAGATACAGAGGTGGTTGCCGGAGAACCAAGTCTCCATCGCACCCCACCCCCCACCCTCTCCCGGGTCACCGGCCCTTCCCTCCAGCCTCAGCGCTCCGAGGGTTAACAGGCAGCTGCAGCCCTGGTGGGCAAGGCTTGAACTTTTCTCTGCGCTCCGCGCCCGCCCGGGAAGACAGCAGAGGCGGCAGTCGGGGCTCGGAGCCGGAGCTACAGCTGGCTGGACAAAGGGGGCGCGGGGGGCTGGGGCCTGCGTCCTGGCAGGGGGAGTGTGGCGGGGGGACGCGCTCCGGGCCCGAGGTCGGGGAGGAAAAGAGCCCTGATGCGGGCTCGGCTAGAGCCAGAGCCTTTGAGCGACAGCAGCAGCCGCGGGGCTGCAGCGCTAGGCTGGCGGGAGGCGCCTTCCAGAGCGCCGTGGGGCTGGGCGAGGGGGCCCGGGCGCCCAGGGAAGTCGGCGATGCCAGGCCGGCCTCTCCAGCCCTGCAGCCCGCAATCCGGACCGGAGCCCTGCTTCCCCGCTCGGCGCTGCGCTGGGGGGAACCGCGACTCCTTTGAGTCGCCTCCAACTGAGTCTTTCTCCAATACATGAGCCTCCGGAGGAGGCGAATCAAAGTTACCCCACTTGATGTAGGCGAGAATGTCGCCCCGGATTGAAGAAAAAAAAAAAAAAAAAAAAAAAGACTAGGGAGCTCTCGCCTCCTCCTCCAAACGTACACACACACATTCTCTCTCTCTCACACACACACACACACACAACCCGGAGTAAGAAACCAGGGGCCCCCTAGGATCCCCGGGGCTGTGAATGACCTCCCTTCGAGCCCCAGGCTTCCTTCGCTGCCGCGCCCCAGAGTCCCCCGACCCCCGAAAACCCCCTCGCCCTGCCCGCGCCAGGCGATCCGAATGCAGAAACGGGGCGCGGGGTGCGCCCCGCAGCCCCTCTTCCTTACCTGGGACAGGAGAACGCACAGGAGGAGCGGAGTTCTCGGCTGCATTTTGCCCGACTAGAAGCACCCGGCGGCGTTTTCATTCATGCACTTGGCTGCACTGAGCATATTTTCCGTGGGAGCCAGGCTTTGAGGAGAGGCTCTGCCTCACCAGCCAGCCAACTTCCCAAATAGATCAGCGGCAGCATCACGAAAGCATTGGGTAGAGGCTGATGACCAGGACCAATGGCTTTACAAGACGGATTCCTTCATAAAGCTCCCTCGTTTTGCATGGCAGATACAGGGCGAGCACCTCGCACAGAGCGAGCCCCTTTGAGGAGGCAGCCCGTTTGCTTTTTTGGACTGTTGGGGCCCAGCCTCACAAATCACGCTGGGCAACGCCAGCCGATTCCACTTTTGCAGAGAATGGAATTGCACCGGGGACTGGTGAGCACTTCCAGCCCAGTGCAACAAGATTCTCTTTATTAAAATGTTAATAAGATCCACTTTAATTCCAATAAATCAAATAAAATGACCCCAGCAGTTCCAGCCCTTTCCACGCCTGGAAAGACTTGGCGGTGGATTTTTTTTTCTTTCTTCCTTTTTTTTTTTTTTTCTTCTTCTTTCCTCTCCTAATGTGGCCCAAGTCATGATGGTGTTTGGTGTTTCCTAGCCATCTCACAAATCACAAAGACGACAGATCAATTCTTGCTTGTAGAAAAAAATCCATCAAGGGGCAATAGATTTTATTAACTGCTCAGGTGAGAGTCTGACTGGCTGCCTATTCCACAAATGTGCATCTGGCACCAGATTTGGAGCCATGATTTAAGGAAACTTTTTTTTTTCTATATGGATGTGATTTTTCAGGAGCTCCTACCAATCCCAAGGGACTGAGAATAGTCATGACCTCTGCTCAAGGGGTTTCATAAGTGGGGGAGCTATAGGAATGAGGGTAAGAGGGATATATAGGTCTACCTTTCCCAGTAGGAATCTAAGAATATGCAGTAAAGATCTCACTTTGTCATTTCCACGTAGCCTCCTTCTAAAAAGGATTTAAGGTATTTTAAAATAAAGGCATTTGTGCAACAGAATTGATGAAACCAAAACAAAAAAATCCAGGCTGGGAGGAAAAATTCAGAAAACCAAAATGCTAAACGGAAACTCTATTATATTTGCTCTGATTTGGATCTGAGCTTCCTGGTGGCCAAAGCAATAAGAGAAACATGTAAGGTATATAGTTCTTATTATAGAAAAAGGTACACAAATATCTACTGGTAAAATTTATCCCTGGAGCTGAACAGTAGAATACATGTATTATAGGACATCTCATATAGCAGGACACTGAGCAATGGACCATGTTGAGATCTAGTGGATTGGGCTATATTCCCAGCACCTGGCACAGGGCCTAGAACATGGAGACAGTCATCAATGTGTGTTAAATAGATGTCTAGACCTAATCAAAGTGGCAGGGGGTGGGTGGCAGAGAGTCTGGAGCCATACTGCCTAAGCTTAACCTCCAGTTCTGTCACAGATAAGTAAGTTACTCACACTCTCTGTGCCTATGTTTGTTCACTAGTTAAATGAGAATATAAATCATACTGAACTTACAAGGTCGTCGTGAGGATTAAGTGACAAAATGACCACTCGATAAAGGTAAACTTTTTAAAATTCCTTCATTGCCAGCTATTTAGTCCCAAGGTCACCTCGCGTGTTCCCAAGGTCACAGACGAAGCTGCAGTGCTATCTGCCCTCCTCGCTGCATTAACCAGCGCTGGCCCAACAGATGGCAATGGTCGCCCAATGGCCTCCAGAAAAGCCCAGGAAAGGTGGATGTTGCTGCTTCTTCCAGTTCCTTCAACTTTCCATCCTCTTTACTAAGCAGGAACTGGCCCTGAACCTTTGAGAAGGGCAGTCACAGTGTTTGATATAGAGGACTGTCCCTGCTTGAAACTTGTGTGTGGGGACCTAGAACCATGTTGCCTACCAGTAAGAGTAAAACGGGGTATTTTGGAATCGGGCAGGCTTCAAATCAAGGCATCCTGAAACACCTTGTTTTTTCTCTATTCAACAGCAGGAGCCATCTTGTCCGTCAGGGGCCAGCTGAGCTAAGCCCACGGATTCAGCAGGCACCGAGGCAGACAGGGAGTAGAGGACAGCTTGGGAGACGATAAACCACTAGAAGGGATAAAGATGGCAGAAATCCTCCAGCCACACTTCCACAAGCAGCCACCTGGTGGGGGAAGCAGTCCTTAGGGCAGGGTGTGCAAGGCTGCACTTGACCCAAGTGTGAAACCGTATTTTTGATTCCGTAGTTCGGCGGGCCCTTTCTGCGGGGCTCCATCCCTTGGGCCCGGCTGCTGCTCACCCAGTAGGTCTGATATTCTCCCTGCCTGGCCAGTGCAGGGTTGCACTTGCCAGCCCCCTTGTGGTCAGCGTGGGGCTGTGTGACCACTTAGAGCCAATAAGCTGTGAGCAAAAGTGTCAGGTGTCACTTCACCGCTGGAGCATTTAATCGCCAGTGAGAGACCCGGTTTCCCTAGACCAGGGAACCGGATGGAAATGTGTTCCGGTGGGATCAGTCAGGGTGTTCTCGCTAGCAGCAGCTGCCAGAGGAAGGGAAACGAGATCGGCAGTGGCAGTGGAGGCCTCGGCCAATCCCAGGGGAGCTCTGCAGCAAGAGAGGCCTTCCATTCGGAGATGACCCTAATAGAGTCGGGGGCTGTGCCTTTGTGCCCTAAGAGGCCAGCTGTTGGATGTTCCCCCAAGGAGGCAAGTAATCTATTGTGAGGTTTGGCTTGGCCAAGAGCAACATTCCAATCAGACTTCAGCTTCATCGTCTACATACAAAATGAATGCACTGACCCACAACAGGTAGCAGGATGCTAGGAGTCCCAGACTGCCAATGACCACATGCCCTGATGGTACCAGTGAAGACAGGGGCACATTTGCAAAAATCCACCGACTCTGTCTCTGGACAGTACCTGTGCAGGCATTCACCAAGGTCCTGGGCTTTTCTCCTGAGTAATTGTCCCAGCAGGCAGACTGGCTCCAGCCACCATACCTGAGTCCAAGCAAGCATGCCCAAAGGGCCTCTCCCGTACCCCCCTACTTCCATCCCCAAGGCTTAGATTTTAAGGGCCAGGAGGAGTTAACTTCAAGAGTTTTCTTAGGCTTTAAGGCTCATTTTTAGAAACCCATGAAGTCTAGGAAGGCAGAAAAGATTTGTCTGCAAAAATGAGACTTAGTTTAGGATCTCCAGACTCTACTTACATTGGGCAAGTTGCTTTTACTCCCCAAAGCTCAGTTTATTCATCAAGAACATGGGAATGATAATACAATAGTGCTACAAGAGTTGCTGTAAAAATTGATGCTACTTTTCCCCCTACTCCCATCTTTTTTCCCCCCTACTCCCCTACTTCCCATGCTTTTTTCCCCTACTCCCATCTGTTCTCAGAGAACATGCATTTCACCAAACACAAGATATCATATTTTGTTCAATAAAGACAGAAGAAAAATCATTTCGCTGCAGTGATAAAAGGCCCCTGAAGAAGAAATCCGTTTTGTTTTGTTTTGTTTTGTTTTGTTTTTGCATTTTCCCTTCAACTCCCTAATGGGAATCTTTTGGCTGCTGGACAGATTGATGGTGGCAAGTGAGCGCTGAACCTGGGAACCACCCCCTAATGGCCCCTGCTTTACCACCCTGCACTCCAGCCCCCCACCAAGCCCCTGGCTGCTTTTGCCCAGAACCTAGGTCTGCCTCTGGACACGTGCCATGTTCACACCGCTTTCTCAGGCACATCAGGCTGGCTCTGGGGCTGACAAAATCGGCCAACATTGAGTAGCTGTATCCTGAAGGCCCAGGGAGGGAGACTGCTGCTACTCAATGACACGGGTGAAGACGTCATTTCTGGCTGCATGGAGGTTGCCATGCACATGTGTGCAGTGACTGGGTGTTACATGTACGAGCACATGGCTGTGTGTGCATAGCGAGGTGCATGCCGTACCTTCCAGCAGAGATAAATTACTCAAATTTTGGTGCCCTTTGAATGTGCTTTTGTACAAATGAGGCATTTGTACAGAACAGTGATAAACCAGAGAGATACCCTTATGAGACACAAGAGTTAGGAATTCTGCCAGGAGCCCTTGATAATGGGGAGATGCTAGGACCGCCAGGAGGGAAGCCCACACTGTACAGCCTCATGGACAGAGCACAGTGCTGAAGCTACACCCCTCCCAGTGGGACAGTCTGCTCAAAAACACCTGAGACTATGACGCTACACCATCCCACAATACCCAGCCACCCAAAAGTAGCATCCTTGATTGTTCCTGAGCCACAAACCTGTTTTGTTTCCTCAGAGCCTTTTATGTCACTTAATCTTATAAGTGGTCACTTGCGTTACTGCTCCATTTCTCACCCCATCCTGCATCTCTACCTTTTACTCCTTGACTTCGGGTTTGGCCCCATGAACTTGATGTGGCCAGTGGAATGAGGCAGAAGGGATGAGGAGGCAGTTATAAACCCAGGCCCCAAGAGGCCCTGTGTGTTTCAGCTTGCTCTCGCTAGGCCTCTATAAATGCCTTCATGGGCGAGCTCATTGGTTGCAGGAGGAGAGACAAGCACCCCCATGAGCCTAGAGGTGCTTAGGTAAGCCCAGCAGAGCCCCACCCTGATCATCTGACCTATAGTAAAATTAAACGATTGCTCTAAATTTGGAGGTGGTTTGTTATATACCAAAAGCTAACCAATCCTTGCATTTGTTCACTTGTTATTTGTCTACCTCTCTGAAACGTAAGTCCTATATCTTTCTGCTTCTGTGGGCTCAGCTTCTGGGACACTGGCATATAGTATGTACCCAAATGATTTTTGCTGAGAATATAGGTTAAGTGGGTTCTGTACTGAAAACTGTGTGATGCTGATGTGAAAACTGCCCCCTACCTATACTGCCCTAACAGAGAGGCTTCCTTAATGGTGACAATTCAGTCCTGCCACATGGAAAGGATGCTATGACCTTGATAGTATCCAATCCCATGTGGCCATCTAACTCATCCTACAGCAAGGCAAGGTCTTCTGACAATAGTCTAGGCCAGAATCAGACAAAGTAAGGAACATTCCAGAGGCTACTTTGAGCATGTTGGTGCTCAGAGATATTTGGTGAGGAATACTTGGGGTCTGACAGCCTTCTGAATTTAGACAATGTATAAAGAGCCCAGACATCTAAGACTAAGACAGGAAATACTCCTTTGGCTTTGGAGATACTGCATTAAGACAGTGCCTTCAATGAATGCAATCAATACCATCATGCCTTCCACACTTGCACAGAGATAAAATCGGGAGTGACTTTTAGGCCATCTCAGCTCAATGGCCTCACTGTCTTTAGGATTTCAATCCCTCCTTAGTAGCAAAATTGGGCATTCAGACACCAATTTTATCCTGTGAACTAGTAGCCATTAAAACCCCCCTCTAGGTGTCTCCCTTACCCAAAATTAGTGACTGGGGTTATTTCTACACAGAGAATCCTCTCAGCATTAATTTGGTAGAGCAGTGGTTTTCAAAGTGTGCCCCTGGACCAGTAGCACCAGCACCCCTGGGAATAGGCTAAAAAAATGAAAATTCTCAGGTCTCCCCCCCAGATCTACTGATTCAGAAACTCAGGGGTGAGATTTAACTGTGTATTACATGCTCTGTGTCTGCCCAGTTTGAGGATCATTACTGAAGAGAATTCTCTAATACTCACATATATTCATTCATTCACTCATTCATTCATTCAAGAAACATTTGTCAAGTGCCTACTGCATATTAGCCACTGAGCAAGGCAGCAGAGAAAGAAAGGCAAAGGCACGGTTGTATACTTCAGAAAATGTGACTCCCAGAAAGCCATCACTCTGTAACAGTCGGCTACAGGAGGTGCGGAGAGTCAAGGTAGCCAGAGCTATGAGGGATCAGGGGCTCTTTACAAAGAGGTAAGGGTCCACTGTAGTTGGCTTCCATTGTATGTCAGAAGTGTCACGGATCTTTACTTGATCGATGTTGTACCTTTTGTATCTGTTGATAAGAAATTAAATATAAATAGTAACAAAAACCTCCTGAAATTCAACACCTCCTTGTAACTGAACTTGAAGTTTATTCTTTACAATCCCATCTAGGCATAGTTGCAAATGGCTGTGCTTGTGTGTGTGTGTGCCCGTGTGCATGTGCATGTACACACGCATGCGTGCACGGCAGGGGGTGGGGCATTATTTAGAGTTGACAGATAATTCTTAGCGTGCTTTCATTAAGATCTCTTAACAGTGACAACATGGCCACCAACCCACAGCCCCTGCCTATCTATTGTCCCCTACAAGGGAAACCTGGAGCTATGGCAAAGGGGAAATGAGGAAGAGAAGGCATCCAGAGGGCTAGTGACCAGACAGAAGTCAGAAGATAGTTCTGGGCTGTTTGGGGTCTAGATTAGGATCAGCTTAAATGTCAACATCTATAGGTCGAGCTTTATCCCACGAACAAAGCAGAATCATCCAAACTATTTAAACAGGGAAGGTTCGAGATCTCATTTATGTTTTAGGAAGATCACTCTGTCTGCTTTGGAGCGTGGATTACACTGAAGGCCATCACGAAGGAAGAGAGACTTCTTGGAAGACTATTGTGAAATAGTCTATATAAAAAATACAACCAGAGCAAGAAACTCTTTTTCTTTGATTCTAACCAGTAAGCAATGAGGTATATTGCATGGCGATCTCTCCTGTTGCCTAGCAGTGTCTGGTACATAATAGAACACATAACATGAAGGAAACATGCTTATTAGGTTACAGGAGATTAACTTTGAGCTCTAATGATTTGCCTCTCCCTGCATCTAATCCTGCTTCACTAACGGCGGAGTGAACTTCCTCACCTTTGACCTTGGGCTTCGCCACATGGCTCATTTCGGCTAGCAGAATGAGCTGGAATCAACAGGGTGAAGTCTTGAGCCTGCGTCTTACAGGGTCTCACATGTCTGTGTTCTCTTACACCTCCGCCATCCTCGTGAAAGAACATGGCCTCCCTATCCAGCCGGTGCAAGGAAGATGAGGAACGTGAGGCTGAGCCGCCCCCGGCCATTCACAAATCCGCAGTGAAAAACAAAGTCTAGCCTATCCCCAGCCAACCTGATCTAGAAACAAAGTCTAGATCAGCCAATCCTCAGCCAACCTCCGGCTCGATATGAGTTAATGCTTACTGTTGTGCCACAGATATTGTTGTGATGGTTTGTTATCCAGAAACAGCTGACTGATATGTAAAGGCACCCCCTTCTTAGGATGACATAGAACTCAGGGAATAGGCTGAAACCTAAATACATAAATCAAGCAGAGACGTTGACATGGGCGTGACCAATGTTTAAGGTTTATCACAAATCCAAGCCTTTAATTGCTCAACTCAACAAAGAGTCCTCTCCTTACACCTACCTAATCCAAGTTGGCTGTCTCCTTGCAAATCCCTAGGTTCCCTTGAGAATATTTATTGCAAAGCTGCTGAATCTGTCTCTGGTTGTTTTTCTTATGCTAGCATAATTGTGAAGCCATCACTTAACAATTACTTGGGAAAATTTATTTACAATGCAAGGCAGATCCATGAATGTTTGTAGTGGATAAATTTATTTACAATGTAATCCAAATCTGCCAATGCCTCGAGTAGATAAAATTGTCCTGTTCCTCTAAAAAGCAACCCACCCAGTTAATAGTTTCTATGGTCTTTTATGAATAGTTCAAGGTCAGGCCACCATAATGAGTTTGGGAAACTTAATCTATGGAAGCAAGTTAAGCACAGAAAACTACGTTTTAATGATTCTGAATATGTGACAGCTGCCAGAATTTAACCAAATGAGACCCAGAAAAGGCAAATCCAAGTCTCTTTTGTTTCTTAAGCTCAGCTTTTACAGAATTAAAACAGCAAGTATGCATTTCTATGGCATCAGGAAGGACATCTGTCTTTTCTCTCCCTGGGATACCCTTTCCCACACATTGCCTGGCACAAAGTAGATATTCAATAGATATGGGTGGGATGTATCAGTAAAAGAGCCCAGGTGCATGGAAGAGGTCCTGCTTAGCCCTGCGCAGATGGGTGTCTGCCATACATAGGTTTACTGCAGCAAAACAAACAACATACCTCTAGTATCAGCATCCATCTCTCGGAGGAGTGGTTCTCAAAGTGTTATCCTGCTGAGTGTCCCTGCTCAGTCCCAACACTCTACATCAAATTGTTAATGGTCTACACTGCCCGTGTTTCTATTGTATAAAACTCAAAAGCAAATATGTCTTAAATCATAGAAGTCTCTCCTGGTACATGACGGAAAGGAGAAACTCGCCACAGCCCACGACCTATCTCCTGACTCCCTCCCCAGCTTCATCCCATTTCTACTCTCCCTTGCTCACAGTGCCCTGCTTTTCTCTCAGGCACCAAACATACCAAGCTCTTCCCTGCCCTGGGTCTTTACACATTTAGTCACTCTGTGTGGAATGTTCTTTCCTCCACTTTCTGATCATTCTCAACCCCCGGAATCTGTTCATATGTCACCTCTTCAGAAAAGCCATCCCTCACTAGCTCATCCTTCAGGAGCTCATTTCCTTGTTTCCCTCATGGTATTTTCTATCATTGTCACTATTTTATTTACTGTTTGTACATTTCTATGTTCATTTTTCTCACTAGAATAGGAGTTTCTTGATGGCAACGAAATAGCTGTTTATTGGCCATTGAACTCCAGGACCTAGAACCATGCCCAATCCATGACAGGCACTCAATATTCTTTTTTTTAAAGAAATGAATGAACAGATGGTCTCATGGCCAATGAGAGGAGATGGACGGTGGCTCTCCAGATGTATTAATTTTGTGAGGAATACCGTAGTGATCTGATGGTTAATGATGAAAAGACATCGACAGGAAACCACTGTGCAAAATACGGCTCACTTAACATCTTGTGTTGTATAAAACAAGACCGAGGGTCCATGGGCCATGTGGGTCAACCAGGTGTCCCACAGTCTATCCTTTCTGCCAAGACCAAGCTCATATAGGCTGTGGGCTGTGCTCTGGTTGAACTGAGGACATAGTTTTCTCAAGGTGAATTGGGAGAGGCAGAGGTGAGCCGGGGCACACCTGAGCAAGACGTGGTAGAGTATTTTCAACATACTTTCTCTTACTTGACACGTCAGGAATTCATCTAGAGCCTTTTCAAAGTGCCAGGTTCTTGTCCATGTAATGAATCTATTGATTCACTTTTTGTGCCCAGGAGACTCTGAAGACCACAGAATGTCAAGAGAGAAGACAAAGAATTCTTGTTGCTTGTCATGGAGACTTACGGGTGAAGAGACAGGTCTCTGCATATTCCCAAAAGATATTCATGACCCAGTTCTGAGTTTTGGGGAGCTAAACGGGTATTTATTTCTGGACTTACCTGTTTTATCGCTCTCAGCTAACATGACTTCCATATCCACAAGCTGTTCCTCTTTTAATAAAGAGAGTAGGACAACTATTTCTTCATTCATTCATTCATTCATTCAGCCACTGTTTTGAAAATAAGCAGCAAGATATAGTAAAAACAAAAACTATTTTTCTGGTATTGAGCTAAGTACTTGATCTCTAGATTGCCAGTCTCTTCCAACTCCCCAGTCTGACATCCATATTATTGCCAGAACAATTTTTAAGTATCAAGTATCTATGAGGAAGTAGGCATTGTTACTCAGCAGTTAATAACAGCAACTTTGTGTATTGCCTTCATTCTGTCACACAGGCTTCGATGGCTCCCCATTGCCTCTAAGCTAAAGTCCAAATCCCTAATTTGGCATTCAATGCCACACGCGAAGATTCTACACAAGTGTTCTGCTTTATCTTCGCCAACATAGCTCAGATGCTAACCATACAGAATATTCTACCATTCATTCCACAGGATCTGTGCACATGCTGATTTTCTAGATTTCTCTCATGAAGGCCTAGTTCACTTGGCGAGCCACAGCTCATCATTAAGGACCAACCACCTCAAATGCCACTTCCTCAAGGAAGTTGCCCCAATCCACCCAGGCTGGGTTAATTGCACTTAGAACATTCATTATTCACTTATTGGAGTCCCTCACTGAACAATCATCTACTTGAGGTAAGGAACCGAGTCTTATTCTCATCCATATCCTCAACAATCCCAGTGCCAAGCACCCATGGGACTTCGAGATAACATCTATGCGTGGATATGTACATGCATGAAAAGTAATCATGAGAGCTGCGTTGTGGATTAAGTGTCAGCAACTTTTCCAAGTTCTTCTCATTGAATCACAACCAGCTCCATGTGAAATCTGATCGTTCCCTTTTACTGGTGACCTGCCCTGGGTTGGAAGAGAAGAAAGCTGCCCCACGAGTCCAAGTACCTGAGTCCTAGGCTATCTCCACACCCTATCCATGCCATTATGGAGAACAGATCAGCATTCTCCAAGCCTCTGTTTCCTTTCTTGTTAATGAGCACAACCTTTGGAGGCTTCAGTTCCACTCTATCACTTACTGGAACAGTCTTAGGCAAGCTCCTCAACACATCACCATCGAGCAATTGCCATCTGCCAAGCTCTAAGCAGCATGAAGGGAATAATTACAGAAATGATAACTACCATTAATTGAGAATCGTCTTATTATTTTAAAATTTGCTATTTATTGTCATTTTTATTTGAAATATTACATTATTTAAATATTTGTTATAATTAGAATTAAATAATAGCCAAATTTCATTGATAATAGTAATAACTGACTGCTTTATGTACTTTCACGTGTCCCATTCTTTAATATTTGTGACCATTTTTTTTTAATTTCTTTTCAGTGTAACATAATTCATAGTTTATGCACCACACCCAGTGCTCCATGCAACATGTGCCCTCCATAATACCCACCACCAGGGGGCTGCCTGGGTGGCTCAGTGGGTTAAGCCTCTGCCTTCAGCTCAGGTCATGATCTCAGGGTCCTGGGATCAAGTCCCACATCAGGCTCTCTGCTAGGCAGGGAGCCTGCTTCCTCCTCTCTCTCTCTCTCTCTCTCTACTTGTGATCTCTCTCTCTGTCAAATAAATAAAATCTTAAAAAAAAAAAATACCCACCACCAGGCTCACCCAACTTCCCACCCCCGCCCCACCCCTTCAAAACCCTCAGATTGTTTTTCAGAGTCCATAGTCTCTCATGGTTCATCTACCCCTCCAATTTCTCTCAACTCCCTTCTTCTCTCCATCTCCCCTGTCCTCCGTGTTATTTCTTATGCTCTACAAATAAGTGAAACCATTGTGACAATTTTAACAGGGTTCTATTTCTAGTCCCACTTTAAAATGAGTCATCTAAGGAGTACACATGGAGAAAGGGCTTGAATCCAGACCTCCAAACTATATAACAGAGACTCTTGACCTAGGGCACCTGGATGGCACAGTCTGTTAAGCATCTGTCTTTGGCTCAGGTCATGATCTCGGGGTCCTGGGATCGAGTCTTACATGGGGCTCTCTGCTCAGAAGTAAGTCCACTTCTCCCTCTACCCCTCCCACCCCACTCATGCTCACTCCCTCTCTCACTCTCTCTCAAATAAATAAATAAATAAATATTTGAAAAAAACCTCTTGACCAACTTGCCATACTGTCTCTCCTTGTATGTTAACAGACAGACCCTGTCCCTAACCTTTTAAAAGTGCTCACCCCTGAGTCTAAAGATGCCCCTTTAGTCAAGTGTTGCTGATCGTTTCTGTATCATAGATTGATGTGCAAGTTAGATTATTTGACTCATGTAGAATACACCCTGGCCTCTATTATGAGTGGATAAGACTAATCACCCATGGATCCCTTCTAGTCCTCGTGTTCTGTGGAATCAGCCAAAACTCAAGGGCCCCCACATACCACCCACACAGCAGTTTAAGAAGAAGAGAATGATCATCAGGGGTTTGGAATCAGCCTCTGGGTGACAGAACTGGGCACCTGTGTGGTTTGGGGGGGCTGTTAACTGAACTAAAGTTTCCAAATATTTTGGTCTCCGCCAGTTTTGTCCCATCTAAGATTGAGAGTATACAAATAGTGGTGACCTGTCCCAAGATGGTAAAATTCTCACTGACTCCAGACAGCCAGTACCAGGGAGTTATGGCCCTAGGGCATGGCCACGTGACTTCACAGCCCTGAAGATAGATTCAAAAACTAGATCGTATAGACTAGGTTGGACTCCCCATCTCTCAGTTACATCAGTCATGGGTTCTTCATCATGGGCAGAAATTTGGTGGGCTTGTGTCTTGGAGGAGGGGTTACAGCATAAAAAATAATGATGTCACTGACGGGTAACATAATAGGGTACTTACCCTAGTTATCTTATAGATATTATACTCCTCAATCCTCAGAAAGTGGTTATCATTATTATCGTCACAAAACACCATCACAATGCTCACAGTATCTGAAAGGTTGGGCGGCCAGCCCATTCTCACTCAGAGCTAATCAAGAATACAATTAGAGCCCACAGGATAATAACTCATTCATTCTTCCATTTTTCCATTCATTCACTCAATCATTAAAGAAGTATTGATTGTGTCCCTTTTCTATGCCAAGCATAGTTCCAGAAAATAGAGCTGGGAACGCGGTAGTGAACAAAACAGACAAAAATCCTTGTTTTAGCGGGGCAGGGAGGAGGGGGCAATGAAAAGCAAATAAAAAATGTGAATAAGGTGGTGGCAAGGATTCTGGTGAAACACAGTCAGGAATGGAAGCAGGAATGCACAGGAAGAGACCTAGAATTCCATAATTGCTAACACTTATTTTATGATTATTCTGTGCTGGTCATCACTCTAAGCATTCTGCCTGTATGCCCTCATTAAATCCTCCCAGCCACCCTAGGAGGCAAGTCCTATGCTTAGAATCTTGCCTTAGATGAGACGATGAGGCAGCAAGGGGTCAGTGCCTTGCCTGAGGTTCCGTAGCTAACAAGAGGCAGAGGCTCTTCCATAGCTAACAAGAGGCCAGGACTTGACCCCAAGTGGTCTGGTTTCTGAAATTACTCCCTTACCCAACCAAGTTGCACAGTAGCCCCAGTTTAGGCTAGCTTAGCTGGTCAAAACTCTTTTAGGTGCATGTTTGGAAGACCCCTTGTCTTGCTTCTGCTCCCTTCCTCCTTTGCTTTCCCCCTATTTTTTCCTCCCAAGCTTCCACCTTCTTCCAGTTACTAATGGTCCGTCCTGCTCCCTGCCCCACGTCCACAAGAGCTGCCCTGCCATTAGATCTCCACCTCTAGAGTGGGACACCTGAAAACTAACCCCTGTCCTCTCACAGCTCTTGACCCCTGTCACTCCGTAACTGAATGAGGTGCTGGGCTAAATGTCCCCTCCTCACTAGGGCTGAGTGCAATGATGCATGAAGAGGGTTAAAAGGACTAAAAGCCCCATCCTGCCACCGTCCCTATTTGGCAGATGAAAAAAATTGACTGTAAAAATAACTAGAGGACCTGAGCTGGGATTTGACTTGACTGTTTGACCCTAAGCTCTTAACCACTGGACTTTGCCAGGCAGTTTCAAATAGGTGCTTCATTCCATAATGGCTTGAAGAATGAAGGGACAGGTGGATTAGTGAACAAAAGGCTCAAAGAAACGGGCAGATGTGCACAGGCATGAAAGCCAAAGAAAACAATAAAGGTGGCATGTGCATGACAGGGCAATAAGGACCAGCCCGGGCTGCTTGATAAGCAGCTTTGGAAATACACAAGACCAAACACTCTTCCCAAGTATTGCTATAAATCCAAGCTTGCAATCTTGTAGGCAAGCCGACTTCGCCTTATTTTTCAACTGCTGTTTTGGAAGGGTCTCTTGCAGGTTTTTCTTTTCTTTTATAGACAAAAACAAGTGTGTTTAGGGGACATAATTGGGGGGAGGCACCTGGTCAAACTAAAACCAGTACCTGGGGAGGGAGGCAGCAGCCTTGGGAGAAGCAGAAATGCAGAGGTGCTGGGAAAGGGGCTTGTGCTGCTAATCCCTCACACTGTGACTTTACCAGCTTCTAATCGCCTAATAGCAGGGGCACATAATTGGCAGAAAAGATTGCCCTGCCCTTTACACATATGTCTGCAATTACTTTTCAAACTGGGGCGATAAGTGGCATGATTGGTTTCCCCGTGCAGGCGCGGCCGCTCCTCGGAGACAGGGGGCCTTTCTCCTGGAGCCGGCTGGCGCTGTGGGTCATGAGAGGAACAGCCCCCTGCCAGCAGATGACTTCCATCACTGAGGGGCAAATCCCCAGTTCCTTGCGAGGGTCTGACCTCCTCCTCCCGCTCCCTCCTCCGCACACTGCGTCTCACGCTGGCCTCCCTCCTGAGCTCCAACAGCCCCAGCTTGCTCAAGTCCCAGTGTTCATGCTTACTGCACTTTCTGCCCCTAACCTCTTGGGCGTTCTTTAGGTCTTGGCTCATGTGTCACCTCCTCAGAGAAGTCTTCCATGAACATCCTCTTAAAATCTCTCTTTACTTCCTAGCCCCAAGTCACACCTGTCACTTCTTTTTCTTTTTACCACATACCATGGTATGATGCCTTGTGTTCTTATCTCTGTTTCCTAACTGGGATGGAAACTCTATGAGGGAGGCCCTCTCAATGAACACTTCTTCCTCGGTGCTCAGAAGGAAATCTGTGACCGTGTGAACACACACATATAACGGAAGTGAGTGCTTTGCCACTTCAACTATGCTCAGAGTGAGGGCAGCTCCCACTCTGCAAATGCTCTCTGTGCCACCCGATGGGACGTGTGCTCTATGCATACAATGAAAGGATCGAGTGGAAGCTGAAAGCATGCACACTTGAGACCTACAGACCTGGGTGATATCCCAGTTCTCTCGTTTGAAGACTTGTGTCCCTGGACCACTCTTGGACCAGCCTGAGTCCCGGTTTCATCCTCGGTAAATCGGGAATGAAAATAGCGCTCTCACCTGATTGTTGCTTGAATTAAATGGGACGATGCTTGTACAACACATTATCCCACCATAGCTGGCACATAAACAATGCACAGCTATTTAATACATAACAGACACTGGCATTTCCGCTCACACGATGAGGAGGAAGAGGGAAGGCAGCATACACAACAGCTGGGCACATGCTATGTGGCTGGTAACCTGCTAACTTTACCTTCATGAACTTATTTCCCCATAGCAATCTTCTGAAATAGGCAAGACTATCCAAGGTTTCTAGATGAGGAAACCAAGGCATCTGGGAATCAGGGACCTGTCCAGCACCACCCCATTCCTAAGGGACAGATTTGGACCTCAAAGCCAGATGCTCTGCTTCTTACATCACGCCTAGTTCCCTCTCCTGAAAAAGGAAACAGATCACAGAGAGGAAACAGAACATGGACACAGGCAGCCTTGGGGCATGGAAAATTTAGTTTGAGACTCAATTTAGATCCTCCCAAGTCCTTCTCCATGACAGCTCCAATAGAGAAAGACAACCTTTGAGTAGGGTTGCCAGATAGGACACAGGATACTCAGTTAAATTTGTATTTCAAAGAACAACAAATAATTTTTTTAGTGTATCACAATTACTGAATACTTCTGATAATTTTCTTTTTCTCTCTATCCCTCCCTTTCTTCTTTCTTTCCTTTGTTTTTGTTTTTTTTAAACCTGCCAAATTCATAGCCTTGTATTTCTTATAACCACACAGTATGTACACAGTTATGAGCCAACAAGTGCTCCCCACTTAATAAACACAAACATTTATTCCCCACTAGGAATAAATGTTTGTGTTACACATTTGGGAATGTCGGTTCAGTTCACTGCCCTCCTCTGATAATGACCCTAACCCACCCACAAAGGTGTAGGTCCTACCAAGCTATCCTACCCTACCTGACGGGGAAGGATCCTGAACTACGCTTGCCAACCTGATTCTGAACCAAGAAACATGGAGATTGGAAGATGAGCGCTCAGTCCAGTTAATGTCCCATGGAAACATTTGATCAATCGCTCTTTCTTTTCTTTCTTTTGGTTTTCGTCTTTCTTTTGTTTGGGTTTTCTTGTTTTGTTTCAAGTGGGATTTTGGCTCTTGCAATCGAATCTCTCTTGACGAGGCCATATGTGGTCATATTATTTGTCAATGAGAGATATAAAAATGACCTGTATTTTTGAGTTATTGGATGAAGGCTTTATTTCCTTTAAAAAATTCTCTAATTTCCTCAACTGGTCGCATTTTATTTTAAATTAAAAATATATGTGCTATCAACAAGTCCATCTATGGAAAATAGAACATGACTTAATGTCTTGAAAATAACAGTAATTCTCAGTGCCATCAGCTGTGATGGGTACCCTCCAGCCAGTCCTCCCATGCCATCTGGATGGCAGAGGTACATCCATGCATGCCTTCTCTGAAGGAAAGTGAGAACCCACCCCAGGCTGCCAGTGTGGTGAGGGTCTCTCAGGGCAAAGACCAGCCTCTTCGCTGCCTGACATCTGTGGCCTCATCCTGGCCCAGTCAATGGATTTCTCTATATCCACCAGTGGTAGGGAAACACAAACAGAGCCCAATTATTCCCAGAACTTTGAAAGATAAGTTCTAAGAATTCCAGATGGAGGAGGGAATTGCTCATCCCAGTCACAGAGACTTAGTAGTCCCTCCAAAAATATCTGAGCAGCCGTGTTTGTAACAACTGTCATGTTCTCACTTGGTCCCCAGCCCTGGCCCTGGCCCTGACCACCAGAGCTCTGCCCAGCTCCTGATCCTTATGGTCTGCCTTTTATTTCTGTCCTCACGCTGTTGACAATCCGCAATCAACTGAACGTCACAGCACATATTCCAAAACTGAAAAATCTCAACTCACAAGAAAACCAGAGTGTTTTACTCCTCAACCCACTCCATGACCCCTTTATAGATCTTCAAAACTTTACTCTCTTGGAAAAGTGCTAGCACCCATTTAGCCAACTGCATGTTTCACTGGACAAATATAGTGAATTCTTTAAAAGAAACGTTATCTATATGCTGTTCAAAAAGCCTTTCTGATGTTCGCTAACTTATGGCAAGGACCACGGTTCTCTCTGCTAAGCATCATGAGGCCTCGTCTTCCCCCACAAATGTCACAAGAACCCTTCTCCCCTGACAGCCTCAAGGCAGGGCCCCCAGGGGTCATCGGTGGTATATGTGGATTTTTAAGCTTATAACTTGATGTACTAAGGATCTGGGCTGTGACAGTCCCAGGCCTCTGAGTGGGGAGTACTCTCTCCTCCTCCCTGCAATGCAGTTCTCATAAACTACAAAGTTTTGCTTAAAAAAAAAAAAAATCAGTCTTCATTTTTTGCAAAAAGTTTTACTTCCCAGATTAAAAACAAAAACTGCTTTCTCTAGCTTTGACCCTCTGCTCTCTCTGGCATCAAGCTTTTACCCCCTGTACTATTTACCTGTTGTTGCTGCAAAACTCGGTGGCGTCAAACAACAGCAAACATTTATTATCGGTCATAGCAATTCAGGAGCAGCTTAGCTGGGCAACTCTGACTTTCAGATCTCTACTAGGGATCAGAGAAGGATCAGGACTAGCATCATCTGAAGGCTTGACTGGGATTGGAGGATCTTCTTTCAAAGTGGTTCTTGCATGCAGCTGGGAAATTAGTGCTGTCAGCAGGGGGCCCAGGTCTTACACACCTGGAACTCTCCACAGGGCTGCTTGAGCTTCCTCATGTCATGGTGACTGGCTTCTCCAGAATGAGAGATCCAAGAGGCCAGGGTGGAAACTGCAATGCCTTTTATGACCTGGCCTCTGAAGGTCACAAACTCTAACGACCACCTACTTGAGTGGCCCTCAGAGTTATCATGGGAGGAGATTACACAAGGGTGTAAATATCAGGCACCCAGGTTTCCTGGAGGACATCAAGGAGGCTGGCTCCCACCTTTACCATCTGACCTTTTCCTTCCCCCTCTACCTCTGGTCACCACTCCGCCATTCCCATTTTAAGTCCCTGGACCCCCAAAATGATTGGTCCACCTGGCTGGACCCTTACTCATCATGTCTGTCTAAGCTGCAACATTTTAAATTATTAAAAATGTCATATTTACTAGAGCAAAACTCTTCTCTTAAAACTTTATATTTATAATGGAGAATGAGTGAAAGCCACCTTGGCATCTGCTTAGGAGAGAAAAGATGTGGCTGCTCTGGCTGACCATAAGCTCAGATGGTCTGAAGTTAAACATAACGGACACAAACAGACCAAAGAACATTTGCAGCAATATTAGGCTATATTAGTAAATGTGGAATGTGTTTATCAAGGAAAGTGGTGATCTTACTGATGATTGAAATAGGGCAGACTCTGAGGTTCAGAGATGAGGGAGCAGGGGTGAAATCCAAATGGAAACCCTAAGAAGAATGCCAGGTATTTTATACTCATTGCTATCATTAGAATATTTATGACCTGTCCAAAGGGCACAGGTTGAATCTCCCTGCCTACCGTATTAGGAGGTGGGAGGTGGTCAGGTCATGATCATTGTGGGGTGGAGCCTCACAAGTAGGACTGGTACCCTGGTGAAAGAGACCCTCCAGAGCGCTCTTACCCCGTCTAGCATGTGAGGACACAGCAAGCAGTGTGCAGCTGAAAAACAGCCCTCACCCAACCATGCTGTGACCCTGATCTCAGACTTCTAGAGCTGCAAGGAATACATTTGTGGTGTTCCCAAGCCACTCAGTCTGTGGTGTTTCATTACAGCAGCCCAGACGGACTAAGACAGTCATTATCTCCAACACACTGTCTGCCCTATTTTCTTACCACTTCCCTCAGTCTTGCCCTGCCATATCATCCACTTCCCCCCCCCCAACCTTGGATTCCCTCCTCAATAGCTTCTCACCAGACCCACAGAAAAACCTTCACAGCTTCCTTCACTTTTCCCCCCTTCACACCCCATGATAGCCCTGCTACTACGCCAGCAGACCCAAGGATAATGGCATTGACAAATGGGCACAGTGCTTCACAGTTTACCAAGTGCTCGTATGTTGGCCTATTATCCAATCAAATCAGGGTAGCCCTCTTCCTTGAGGCCCCATGGGAAAGCAATCATGGTGGGCACCATGCAGTCAACAAGGGGAGTGAGACATTTCTTGCTTTATCCAAGGAAGAAGATTTTTTTTTTTTAAGATTTTATCCGTTTATTTGACAGACAGAGATCACAAGTAGGCAGAGAGGCAGGCAGAAAGAGAGAGAGAGAGGAGAAAGCAGGCTCCCTGCCGAGCAGAGAGCCCGATGCGGGGCTCGATCCCAGGACCCTGGGATCATGACCTGAGCCGAAGGCAGAGGCTTTAACCCACTGAGCTACCCAGGCGCCCCCAAGGAAGAAGATCTTAACACGCGTGGTTGTGCACAGTTACAAACTGGGAAGCACAAGTTTATAGGTTCACTCCACACCGAAGGAGATCGTAGCCCAGAAAGCTTAGTCACGTGGCCATGGTTTCATAGCATGTTGGTGGCAGAGCCATAACCAGTGACCCAAGTATGAGGACTCCAAGTGCTTGCTTACTGGAACTCCTCGGGCCCTATAAGAAAAGCAGCCTCCCTCTGGATGGGGTGGAGGACGTGGAAGGGCAGCAAAGAAGTGCTTCTTCTTGTCCCAGCACAGGATCTCAGGGGATGCACCCCTTGCAAGCTCCCAAGAGCTAAATGCAATAATGGTGTGCACTTATCAGTCCCCATTGATCTCCCCATCTCCCCGTGACATTCATTATGGAAAACAGAGGCACGAGGGAAAGCAGGCGCTAGAATCAGAAGAAAGCACAGGAGCCTTTTGCTGCCGTTAGCAGCTTTCTTTTCCATTTCTAATAAACTCTGTTAAAAGCCTGTGCTGGGGAGTGTAAAAAAGTAGAGCACAAGGAACAAAGGCAAACATCTATTTTATTTGTGTGACAAAGACTCATGGGAGAAGCCGGCTCTGGCATAACAACACAGCTCTTCTCCTCGATGTTACATGAGCAAGAGAATTCAAAAGAGCTTATGGGAAAAACACAGGGGATTATTTGGAGCCTGGGAAGGCTGAGGGAGCAGAATGTCTGACAGGCACTACCAGAGAGGGGGCCAAGACAGGTAGCAAAGGGTTTCCAAATCTGAGCAAAGCATAGTCCCCTTCCCCTCAGAGACTCAGGACAGAGGGGAAAAGGGCAAGGGGAGTTTGCCAGAGGAAGCAGCTCACTGAAAAATGACTAAGTTCTTGCCCCCCACCCAGTAAAAAATAAGAAGGTGGCTTTATCCTTCCTCACCCCCAAAATACCACGTGGCATTTTCCCACCTTTTAATACACAATTACAGAGGGCTGGTGATTGGAGGCCAACAGTAAAAAAGTCCTCTTCTACCAACTTGGAGAAAAAAAAAAAAGAGTGGGAAGGTCAGAAAGGTTTGCCTGCTGGACCATTCTCGGGCATCCCCCAGAAGAGGCCTCTTGAAGATAGAGGTATCTACTTCTGGTCACCTCATTCCCTCATCTCGAACCTGCAAAGAAGACCCCAGATTAACAGAGTCACAGAGAGGGCCAAGCCTCAGTTAGGATGAAAAAGTTAGCTTTTATAAAAAATTATTTTAAGATTTATTTATTTATTTGAGGGTGAGCAAGGGGAGGGGCAGAGGGAAAGGGAGAGAGCGTCTCAAGCAGACTCCCCGTGATGTGTGAGGCCCCATGGGGGGCTCGATCTCATGACCCTGAGATCATGATTTGAGCCGAAATCAAGAGTCAGATGCTTAACCAACCAGACCACCCAGATGTCCCAAATCAGCACTTCTCAAAGTTCAATGAGCCACCTGGGAATGGGTCAAAGTGTAGTTTCAGTGGGTCTTGGGACTGGGGGTATGGTGGGAGGAGGGAGGAGCCAGGGAAGCCATGCTGAGAGTCTGCATTACTAACAAGCTCCTAACAGGTGATGTTGTTGCTATTGGTCTACAGAACACACTTAAGTAGCAAGACCACAAGCTTCAGTTTCCTTTGCTGTAAAATGGATTTTGTTGATAATGATTAGTGACTAATAATAGTTGATGGTTTAAAATGGCTAATAGGATTATAATATCATCCTCATCCTCTCATCATAAGAAGTAACTGAAACACAGATTCTAAAACTGAGTTGTAACCTGTAAGGCACCCTACAAAGGTAATTAATATTCCTGGATGTCTTCAGTTCATCACCCAAACACACCTGGAACCCAGAGAAACATTCTCCAGAGGAGCAACGGCAGGGGAGGGAGTAGGCCACCGGAAAGCCCAGATGTTGTTCTCTCCTATAATTAGGATGGCAGAAAGGAAATTCATTTTCACAATCCTATGTCCAAATCCATTTATTTTTGCCTCCTACTCTAATTGTGATTGCACCAAAAGGATTCACTTGTAGGAACTGACCAACTTTCCCCTTTCCCGACCCAAACAGCACGTAGAGGTATACGAGATAACAGAACAGGTATACTTGAGTGAGGAAGTCCTGAGCTAAGAGAGTGAGAAACTGCTGGCTACGTGAGAGTTTCAGACGCTAGGAAAGAAAAACAGAGTTTAATCACAGCTGACTTGGATTACGTACATTGTGACCTCCAAGACCAATCGCTATCCTCAGCCCTCAACCATTGCAAAGCTACTGGAAAATGTTTACTAGAGCGAAAGCAACAGCTACTCTGTCCAGTGGTGTCCTCTGGTAGAGAGCTCGTTCCTGAGCCGACAGGGGTTCCAGAGAGTTGATGTCCCCAAGAGTAGCCACCAAATACCGACTGAAGACTTCATGACCAGATACTCCGGTTTCCGTGCCCTGAGGTAGGGCCACTGAGAGGTGTGGCCTCATAGCTCCAAGACAGCTATGTCTCCCCATGACATTCATTATGGAAAACACAGGCATGAGGGAAAGCAGGCGCTAGAATCAGAAGATTCAATCCCTCATCAGCCGGATGAGGCCCCAGCTGCCTCCAGAGAAAACCAGTTTATTAACACACACCCTGAATAATGTCCTCCCTTCCCCATTGAATGAGTTTCCAGTCTACTGTAACAAATTAGCATAAACTTGGTAGGTTAAAACAACAGAAATTAATTCTCTCACTGTTCTGGAGCCTGGAAGTCCAAGAAGAAGGTGTCAGCTGGGCCACGGTCCTCCCAGAAGCTCTAGGAGAGACTCTTTCCAGCTTCTGCTGCCTGCTAAGATTCCTTGAATTGTGGTGACACTGCCTTCTCTGTTTGCATCAAACCGCCCTCTGCCTCCTTCTTATAAAGATCCATGTGATTGCATTTAAGGCCCACCCAGATGACCCAGGATCATGGGACCACCTCGAGACCTTCAGCAATCATATCCTCAATGACTCTGCCACAGAATTTACCATCTACAGGCTTCAGGGATTAGGGCATGGAAACCTGTTGCCTATTTTTCCCTTTACCACACCTGTATCTCTTCCCTACCCCCCACCACTGGAATCCCTAGGATCATTCCCCCCCCCACCAAAATTCTTGCTCTTAAATCCTAGTCTCAGGGTCTGCTTCTGTGGAAAGACAGACTAAAGCCCTCTTAATTGTTTGAGTGCATTGAAAAAAATGGGAATTTCTCTCTGTACTTTAGAATTTTTTTTAAATACATTATTGTCATAAGATGAGATCACCTGGGCCAGAGCTTTATAAGACAGAAGAGGAGTCCCTCCTCATAACAAAGGTCAGTCCCTCAGGTTCCACTGCAGATTCCAGTCCCCTCCCCCTTCTCAGGATCTACAGCATCACCAGCACGGTGATCTCCCCACTGCCTCCGTCGTCAGCCTCCCCCTCTTCATTGCCTCTCTTTCTTCTACAGCAATGCACTCTCTAGCCTTTCCCATTTCAGAAAGATGCCACCCCAGGAGGGGAAGTACACGGATGCAGGCCACTGTGGTTGAACAGGACAGTTAATCCTTCATGTGGGAAACACACAGCAGCCTCCCACTCCCTCACCCTTCAGCTCCAGCCTCCTAAGCACAGACAAATAAGGGTGACAGTTCCCAGAGTCACTCTTACCTCTCCATCTGAATCCTAGCCCCAAAGTAGGAGGACCACAGGAACACCCATGAACTTCTCCATCGTGTGATTCCAGGGCCCTAATATTTTTTTGAATAGTATCGACCAAACTATGCTTACTAGTTACCTCTGGAGGGTGCTTTACGCCTGGATGGACGTCACAAAAGCTGATACTCTGCCAAGCACTCTCTGCCTATAGGCATTGGTCCTCACCGTCCAGGGTGGAATTATTTCCAAGATCTGAAAGCTGAGTCTTGCAGAGATGAAAACTTTAATTTATGGTCCAGCAAGTAAGAAGTAGGAAGTGATGGAGCAAACACTCTGGGCAAGGCTGATGGACTCCTGACCACTACTCCTTACACCCCCTCAGTTATAAGTATAGTATCAGCTCCATAGGATCAGCTCCAGGCTCAGACCCTGGCCACCCTGGGGAGTGCTGGCAAGTCCAGGCTCAGCTGGCCGAGAGCCCTGCTCTGTGTTCACTGCCACCCCACCCTCTCACCCTCTTGCCTCCCAGGGCCTCACTGCTGCCCTTAGCTACCTTTGACTCTTTCCTGGAAACTGACAACAAAGTTGAGTGACAGTGACAGGAGTTCAGATCCCTGCCCGAGGAAGAAAAAGGAGGCCTGATTCCAGCAGGGGAGTATCTATGTCCCTCTTGGCGGGAGTCTGCAAGCCTGCACCTTGTTATGCTACAAGAGTACACGCAGGCGTCTTCAAGCCCATTCATCCTTGTTCCAGAAAGTCCATGCTTTGATGTGGTAGACTTGATGGCATTCCTCCTGCTGTGCGGGCTCCAGCAATCTGGAAAGCAGTGCAATTGGTAATCAGTCCCTCCATCATTAGGGAGAATAGGAGAGATTCTCCTATGGCCGTGGCCTCCCAGTGTGGGTGAGCAAAAGGGCAGTCTGTGGTTTTTTTTAATGAAAAGGCTGGCTCATGGAGGCCTGTCTTCAAACAGAGGTGATCTGAAGAGGAACAGCACTGCAGCAGGAAGCAGGAGGAGTGTCTTTCTGTTTGACTCTCAAGAAAGTCAAGGATGGGCCCAGGCTGAGCTGTGCATAGAGAGCTTTGTCACTCAGGAGTGAAAATGGCCCCTGGTTTCCAGAGATGGCCCTCAGATAATGGGAGCCTACGACTGCCTGGAAAAAGTTCTGCCAGCAGGGAAAATGATCTGCCCAGCTGGGAACTCCGCACAGCTATAAGGATGGCACAGAAGCTCTGGAGTCTCCTAAGCTGGGCTCTATTTCTGACTTCCCCAGTTCTTCCCTAGGTTTCTGTGTACTCTTGACATATGACTTATCTGCTCTGAGTCCTGATTTCCTCAAAAGTGAAATGAACAGGATAAATGTCACTAGATTGTTGAGGTTAAAATGGGATAAAGTATATAAAATTCCTGGCACATAGTAAGTCCTCAGTAAATGTTAGCTGTCATCAACCTCATCATGGACAAAATGTAAGGCTTGATAATGGGGCCACTCATTCGGCCTTAGAGATGGGAAGGACATGCTCGGGTCCCCAAATGGTCCATCATGTCCAAGTAAGGGCTTGGAGGCATGGGAAAGTTATTCTATTATAACTTATTAGAAGACTTATTAGAAGACTAAAAATATTAATGAGCGTGACACTAATCATCTAATAAGCCCCAAAATAGCAACGGCTTAACAAAATGGAAGTTTGTTTTTTGCTCATGTAGCAGGTCACAGTAGGTGTTCTGGTTGGAGGCAGCTCTGCATCTTTAACCTGCCGCCCAGAGTGAAGACATCCAGCTGGTAAAAAGGAAGTGAGCACAGGAAGTGCACGAGAGGTTTGTATCCAGCAGGCCTGAGGTGATGCAGATCACAGCAGCCCACATTCCACTGCCTAGAACTCAGTCACGTGACCCCATCGAGCTACAGGGAAGCCCGGGAAATATCCGTGTGCTCAGGAGAAAAAGGAAATGAGCTTTGGTGAACACATTCAATGAATAGAAATGAACAATTAAAATGCCTCTTCTCAAGAGGCCAGGCCCATTCTTGGAGGCTTGTCCTCAGGGCTCAGGAGGAATTCTGTGTGGAAAGGCACTGCTGAGACCCTGTGTTCTGGAACTCATCAAAGTCATGTGACTGCTACTCAATTCCTTCTTCCCTTTTGGCCTGTCTTTAGATTCCAAGTCCATGCAGATGGAAGGAAAAATAACGTGGGACATGTCCTTTCCCGAGAAGGAGTAGCACAGCCAACACATGACGTCAAAGAAAAGTGGGCAACACTGACCTTGACTTTTCTTAAGGGTGAAGAAGGAAAGAGGGAGCCAGTGTCAAAGACTGGGCTTTGAGTAACTCTCAAAGGCACAAAGGATCTTCAGTCTTCACTGTGAGGCTGTAAGGTGACATATGCCCTTATTATTCTGGGCAAGTTGGCCCAACCAGACTGTCTTTGACACCATGCTGGACTCTCAGCTCATCAAGACAGCTGGGAAAATATAAATTGATCTTTGAACAATGGATTATGTTTTCTATGTTGGCATAGTTTCATACCATAATGTGGTTATGGTTTGACTTCCCAGGATCAAGGGTTTTAACCCTCTCATTTTGAAAAGACAAAATATTCAAAGTTGTGCTTTGTGATCTAATCATAAGCCATGATCCAAATGATTTGAGGGTCATTCTGATCAACCCCACATAGTCAGTGCCATCCAGGCATTTCGTAGATAGTAGGAGAGTCACTCTGGTCGCTTCTAGAAATAACTAATCTGGTGACCATATGCATGGAGATGCAAAAAATAGCTTAGTGAATGACAATTTTGGTAATCGGTACAAAATGCTTTCTCTAAGATCAGCTGAGAACTATCGCACAGACATTGCACCAGTCTCATTGGGTTTCAGGTTTCCGATCCAAGAAACCAGAAATTCTGGTATCCCTTCTTATGCAGATTAGCTTATCACTTAATAAATACTCATTCCCTGTCCCCAGCCTTCATGGGAGGAATAGATTTCTCTGCCCCACTGACACTGAACTTGGTCTTATGACTCACTTTGGCCAATGAAATGCAGTTGGAAACCATAGTACACCACTTTTGGACCCAGGCCTTAAGAGACATTGTGTCATTCTGCTCATTTCTCTAAGCGCTTCCAACCTCTGTCATGAGAAGACCTCCTCCCAGAGAGATGATACCCCTTTGTCCTGGGCCCAAGAATGAAACTATGTGGAGCAGAATCACCTGAGCCAATGCCAACCCCAGATGCCTCACAGATATATGGCCAAGAAATAAATACTTAATGTCATTCGCCACTGGGTTTGGGGATGGCTTGTTATAAGGCATTACAGTGACAACAGCTAAAGGATACACTCTCCATATGGCAAGAATATAGCAGAATGGAAAGCAATTATCATGAGTTTCCTATAGGACCTAATATTGGACCAGGCCTTTGAAGTAGAGCTCTTGTTGGAGCATGTCTATGGGCCAAGTACCGAGAAACTTGATCTCCTTCCTCCAGAAAGTTTTCCATGTGACTCCATCTTCCTATACCCAGTAACTGGGAACTTTGAGTTCATTCTGTTCTTCATTTGGAAAGTTTATCATTTAATATCTCTGAAGTCAGGTTGGACACACAAATCCTAGTTTTGATAGTGCAAATTTCCTCTTTTCCAAGGAAGGCAGAGATAACGACTCCAGCACAGATGGAGGAGATTTCTTCGGGGAAGGAAAGAAGCATTTAGGTTAGTTAATGCTTTCCCTGGTGAGCCATAGTATTCTTGTTTGGGGTTTCTGGGCCCTCGTTTTGGATACAGCAAGACTCTTCAACTGAGATTTATAGCATAAAAATAGTCAACATGAGCAAATGAATCAATCTGGGAAGCCATCTTGCCCTCCACATAGTACACTTCTTTCTGCTTCCCCCAAGTATTTACCCTTTCCTTACAATCATTATTTATCTGATGAACCCATATTAAAGCACTTTCATGGGTATACTTAGCCAAAGGCTATCACAGTACACATGTTGATATGATTGCTGTCTTTGTTTAAGTATGTGGTTTTACCTATCGATTTAAGAAAGCATCGTATCTTTCCATTATGAATAAATGCTAGGGAATATCCGTTTGGGTCTGGTTGTGTTCCACACTATGGAGGGCAATGGGTAACTAGGAAACCTCCCTAGTTGTTCATTCCCCACCCCAATGCTCTGGCAGCGCTCTCTTTCCTAGCCTGAGTTCCAGACAAAAGGGAATACTGCAAACATTAGGAAGTTCTATGTGGAATGCTGCCACTTTCCCTCCCCAATGATGCTCTCCCAATCTTCACTTTTTCCTAGGCAATCTCATCCATTCCCATGGCTTTAAATATCTTTTCACTGACAACTCTCACATTTAGACCTCTAGCCCAGAAGGCTCCCCTGAGCTTCAAATTCATAAAAACATAACTGCCTATTTGACACCTACACTTCGATGGTTTATAGACATTTCCAACATAATATGTCCAAATGGAATTCTTGATCCATTCTCCCCCACCCCACATATAGACATCAAACCTCCAAAACTCATTTTCCTCCGACCATTGTCAATACATACCACTTTCATTTTTTCAGGGACTTAAGTCAAGAGTCTGTGAGTCATCCATGATTCTCTAGCTCCCTCAGCTCCTTCAACCAATCTCTCACAAACCGAGTCCTGTGCTGTCCATTTTCAAAACACATGGAGATTCTATCACTTCTCTCCACCACTGCCACCATTATCTCTTCTCTGGACTCTTGCGAACTCTTCTACTTGACCCTCCTCATTCCAGTCTCCGTATAACCAGCCAGTGATTTTTTTTTTTTTTAATGTAAGTGAGGCCATATAGTTCTCATCAAAACCCTCTAGTGACTTCCTGCCATAAAACATTACCACAGACTTAGTGGCTTAAAGCAACACAAATGAACTGACTTACAGTTCTGGAGGTCAGAGTTTTGAAGTGTCTTACAGGTTAAACACAAGGTGTAATCAGAGCTGGTTCCTTTCTGAAGGCTCCAAGGAAGTATCTGTTCCTTGCCTTCTCTAGCTTCTAGAGGTCCCCTCATTCTTTGACTCATGGCCCTGCATCACCTTAGCCACTGTTTCTGTTGTCCTTCTCTGACTCTGACCCTCTTACTTTCCTCTTATAAGGACCCTTGTGGTTACACTGTGCCCACCCTAATAATCCAGGATAATCTCCCTATCTCAAAATTCTTAGCTTAATCACATCTACAAAGTCTCTTTTGCCATGTAAAGTAACATACTCACAGGTTCTGGAGACTAGGATATGTTCATCTTTGGGGGCCATTATTCTGTCTACCACACTTATTATCCCACTTAGAAGAAAATCAGAAATTGTTTTCCTAGCCTACAAGGCCTGACAAAATTTGTAGCCCTCCTATCTCTCTGATCTCACACCCCACCACTCTCTCTCTGCTCAATCAAACCCCAGGGGCTTTCTTGGTATTCTTCAAAAAGGCCAACCCTGCTCCATATGCTGGCCCTTCTCCCTAGGAATCCCTCCCCTAAATGTCCATGTAGCCCATTCCTTCATGTAGTTCACTCTCTGTTCAAATGCAGCTTAGAAAAGGGCTTCTCAAAGACACATATATACACACACGCACACCCACCCATCATTGTCTTAGCTAGATATGGCTTACCCATCTTAACCAATCTTGTTTTTATTATTAGCATCTTTTTATTTCATTACTTATTCATTATGGAATGCTCCCTTCCAAATGTAAGCTCCCTGAGAGTGGGGGCCTTGCCTTTGTTTAAAGGTCTTTACTCAGTGCCTACGATATGTCTGGCACCTAGAAGGTATTCAATACATAGTTGGTGAAGAGATGAATGAAAGAAGAATAAAAAGTCTATTCCACAAGTACAATGGTACATACACAAGGGATTTGGCTAATTGAAGATTTAATAGAAAAGAGAATGGTTAGGCAAAATTTTGAGAGATAAATAGACATTGAGCAAGTTGAAAAAATACCTACCAGGGTTTTCCAGATCTAATAGCCCCTGAGAGAATGAATAAATTGAATTTGTGGATCAAGAAGCCAAACACTCTCTCACCTTGATGAAGATAACCAAAGGGCTCCTCGGCTTGAGTCATGTCTATTGCTCAGATGCTTGTTGGTTAACAATCCCGTTTTCTCACAGCTGGTTGTCAAGCAAGGCAGGCCAAAGAACTCAGGTGTGACTGAGGCCAATATCCACACTGAGGGAGGAGCAAGGGTCTTTCTGGTAGGCGACTTGTGGCAATGATGAAATTGAGTTTCACTCAGTTGTACCTTGGGAATGCAGAAGTTGTCTCTTTCCATCACATCATGCACTATTTGAGTCCCCGCCATGTTCCAGGCATGGCAGATGCAGTTTTGGCCTATTCCCCTAAGGTTCCCGTGGTTTCACGACTCTATTCATGTCAATACACAAAGGGTAGGATCTCATTGCTGCAGGAAAGGGAGGGAAGCAGAGCAATGTCAATTACTTTGACTCAGGCCAGTTGGACCTCAGTTAGACAGGGTAACTGAATATGGTGAGTGGACAGTCTGTAGACATGGAGGTCGTGCCTATATTGACTGCACTGAGACCCTAATTTTCCATGCCTCCTAAAGATCTAAGTCTTTATCAGAGCCTCTCATTCTCTTGGGACTTGCTCTGGCCAGTGGAGCCAGAGTCGTGATAAAACACTTGAGCAATTCCCTTCCCTCTTAAACCCATGCCATCACCATGAGAACATGCCCGGGTTTACCTATAGGAGAGATGAGAGAGACGTTTAGGAAAATAAACCGATCCCAACAAAGATAATCCAGAGTCACTGGCCTCAAGCAAAACTGCAATTTAGCACAGACAGAATAGTGAGCCCGAACCAGGTCAGCTACACCTGACCCGAACCAGCAGACTGAACCAGTCACCAGTTATTCATGAGAAGTAGGATACGGTTGTTGTTTAAGCCACTGAATTTTGAGATGCTTTGTTTCATGGCAATAGCTAAGTGATACAGGATCAAGACAGGGGCTTATCCCCTGAAGGGCATCAACACAGAGAGACAAGAAATGCTGTGTGTCAGAGGATCCGTGACCATATTGGCCACTGCTAGGCTCACTGAGTTCACTGGCCACGGATTCACATCTGAAAACTTCGAAATGTAGGATGTACGGCCTGCCTGAGTCTAATCAGCTCAGGTCCTGAGACGGTTCTACCCCCAGTGTGACGTCTGAATTGATCACTACTATTATGTAGCCATCTCGAAAAATAAGTCTGGGCTGGTGCTAAATGGCTCAGGAAAAGAGAAGAGGTTCTCCCTCCACTCAGGAAAGCATCCGAATATGCTTCTTGGTAATCAAGGAGTAGAGGTGAGGCTCCATAGGCCACCTTCCCCCCGTAGCCTCAGCAGCCACCCAGAGACCTTGAAAGAGCAGCATAGACAAAAAACAAGCACAATTTCAAACCACTCCCTCTAAAGTTTTACCAGGGCTTGATGGACACAGATAGATACTCCTCAGACAGCAAAGACTCCTTGGAATAAAATCAGCTGGACAGAATTTTTCTTTCCAACTATAAAACGTTGTTTCCAAACAAAGGAAGTGAGATGTTTTCTATAGCTGCTCCACATCCATTATGCTTTGCAAAAAAGCATTGTTCGAGAGGTTTTTATGATGCAAAAAAAAAATTAAGATGAGAGGGACTTCTTGTCTCTGAATCTTTTTTGTTTAAACATGTTTTGCAAATGGCCAATATCTCCTGTTACTTAGGTTAGCATCCAGAAAATGTTAGCACTTGATTATAAAATCAGCAGCTAATATGCTTAATGACTTTCCATTATACCCAATAATAGCTGCACTGTGCTTTAAAAATGCATTTGCATTCATACTCCTTTGACCTGTCTACCAGAACCTTGAGGCAGCCATGCTCTAACCATTTACTAATAATTGCCCTGGTTAACCTAGGGGTCCTCGATGTGGTGTGGTATACTAAAAGAGGGAAGGAAATGCCTTCTGGAGGAAAGAACAGAGTCTTAGCTCATAAGTTGCTTTGTTTTTTAAGAGTTCAGAGCCCATAGGTTTAATATTCAATTGGGTGCTTCGTTCCCCCAAGAGCTAGTGAACCTCAGTGGGGAGGGCCATAGAGAAAAAGACCCAAAATTGGTGGCTAAGAGAGCCCAGTGGAGATGATTGGGAGACCTTGATGTTGAAAGGTACCTGGGAGCAAGGATCAGTGGACTGTTTGTTTCATGGCAATAGCTAATTGATACAGGTTAAAGACAGGTGCTTATCCCCTGAAGGGCATCAACACAGAGAGACAAGAAATGCTGTGTCTCAGAGGATCCATGATAACATTGGCCACTGCTAAGCCCACTGAGTTAGTGGCCATGGATTCAGATCTGAAAACTTCTTAAGATGTATTGTCTGCCTGAGTATGATCAGCTCAGGTACTGGGGTGGTTCTGCTCCCAGTGTGGTGTTAGGACAGATCAGTAATACTATTTTAGCCCTCTAGAAAAATAAAATTGTGTCCCCTAGCCCAAATTCATATACTGAAGTCCTAACTCCCAATACTTCAGAATATGACTATATTTGGAGACGGGGTCTTTAAAGAGGTAATTAAGTTAAAACGAGGTCCAATGGATGAACCCTAATCCAATATGACTGGTATCCTTATAAGAAAAGAGCATTAGGACACAGACAAATGACGAGGGAAAACCATGTGAAGACTCGGGGAGAAGATTGCCATCTCCAAGCCTAGGAGAGAGGCCTCAGAAGAATCCAACCCCACTGACATCTTGATCTCGAACTTCTAGCCTATCGAAAGATGAGAAGATAAACTTCTATTGTTTATACCCCAGTCTTGGTACTTGTTATGGCAGCCAAGCAAACTAATACAGGCAAACTCAAGTAGCATCCATATCCAGAATCCAGTTTACACAAACTTGACACAGAGTGGTCTCTAATGGTCTCAAATAGATGTGTTCACCATCACAATTCCTTTAGAAGCATCCCTACTCATGTCACACCACCAGCTACATGCAAGGGGGATTCTAGCTCTCCCTAAGCCTTCATGATCTGAGGAAAAACTGGTCCCATCCTACTGCTCACATTATAGTCCCTCCTGCCCCCCAACCCGCCTGAGGAGTCTCCCCTACTTCTTCTCCTGCCGTGCCTTTTAGATGTGCTGTTCTGTACTAGGCTAGTTTTCAGGTTTTCTTCCCTTAGTCATACTTTCCCTATTTGATCCAAACTTGGGAACTTCCACTCCAAAGGGCAGCACTGCAATCAGAATCTTTGTAGACACCCATAAACCAGATAAGGTTTGCTCTGGCCCAGTGCTTCTCAAACTTCAGCGTGGATATGAGTCACTAGGGGATCTTGTCAAAAGTCCAATTATGACTCACATAGGTCTGGATGTAGCCTGAGGTTCTGCATTTCCGAGAAGCTCCTGGATGTCTCTGAGGCTGCTGGTGAAAGGGTTATCTTTAAGTGGCTAGACCTCTAGCCCAGGGGCACTGTTCACGTTTGGGGCCAGATAAATTCTTTATTGCGGGGATTGTTCTGAACATTATAACATGTTTAGCAGCAACTCTGGCCTCAACCCCTCAGTTGTGACAACTGAAAATGTCTCCAAATATTGCCAAATATCTCTGGGCAGGGTAGCAGGATGCAAATTCACCCCAGTTGAGAACCATTTCTTTCTTTTTTTTTTTTTTTTAGGATTTTATTTATTTACTTATTTGAGAGCACAAGAGACAGAGAAAGAGAGAGAGCGCTCGAGGATAGGCAAGTGTGGGGGGGGGATGTGCAGGGAGAAGCAGGCTCCCCACCAAGCACAGAGCCAGATGCAGGGCTTGATCCCAGGACTTGGAGATCATGACCTGAGCTGAAGGTAGCTGCTTAACCCACTGAGCCACCCAGACGCCCCTGAGAACCACTTCTTGATACTCTATGCTAAACTTAGAGTGTTGCTTATTGAAGTCTTTCCGGTCACAGCATAGAGCAAAAAATAAAGCCAACAGTAGACCAGAGATGTGCTGGATAATGGAGGAGGTAGTTCGCCACAGGAGGGACTTCAGCTGTCCCAGCCACCAGGACTACCTACATAATTTACAGCACCCAGTGCAAAATGAAAATGTGCGACCCCCTTATTTAGAGATCAGTAGCAGTTTCAAGACAGCACCAGCAGAGCACTGAACTGAGCACATGTGCCCCCACCAGTGGTACCTCCATGAAGCCGGCACTGCCAGCCACCTGCGAATGCTCACTGAAGGAAGACCCACCTTGAAGGACTCTCTGCCTGCCTGTCATCTCCCGCAGTGGGGTTAGGACTGCTAATGGCCTCTGCAAGTTTGATGAGCTGAACATTGGAAAAACAACTATTCTCAACCGTTCCTGTTTTGTTCAATTTGTCATCCGATATATTTCCCACCAAGAAGGTAAAGGACTTGAATCCTTTTTTTTAAAGCACTGATTGGTAACTAAGGACCAAAGAAGGTAAAGATGCTGAAGACGGTTACTCTCAGTAAAACTATTTGGTACAATGACAGAGGGGCCAACGCGGATGAACTAGGAACTGAATGAGTTGACACACAGTGATAAGAGTTACCGAGTAAATTCTCCCTAACTAGGGGAGTTTGTCTGGGAGGACTCAGGCCATCAGCAAGCAGAGAGAGCCTTTGCTAGCCCCTCACTCTGCTTTAGCCAAAAGGAAGAGCTTGAGCTGGAAGTTAGACTGACAGGCAACCAACACGAGGATGCAGGTAAGCCAGACCCGCCTGGAAAAGCTGGTGAGCAGCGGAGAGCTGAAGTCCTGTTTGCGAGAGCCCAGCTTGCCTCCCGGCAAGGGCTGCACCAAGCCGTCAGCAGGACGGGGCCGTGAATAAACCCCAGTAAAGTGCTCTTAGGTGAAAGAAAATTATAAATGGCTCATGAGAAACAACTACGGCTCTCAAGAGTGATAGGAAACAGCTGAGTGTAGAGCAAAGGCACAAGACTTACCTAGATGCTCTACCTTGGACCAGACTACTACTTCCTTACTGCATTCTTATGGTAAATGTATTACTTTCCTAGGGCTGCTGTCACAAATAACCACAAACCGGATGGCCTAAAACAACAGAAATTAATTCTCTCACAGTTCTGGAGGCCAGAAGCCTGAAATCAAGGTGTCAGCAAGGCCGTGCTCCCTCTAAAGGCTCCAGGAAAGACTCCTGGCTCCCCTCTTCCAGCCTCTGGGGCTCCAGATGTCCCTTAGCTTGTGACAGCATCTCTCCCATCTCTGCCCCCAGCTTCCTATGGCCTTCTCGTTTGTGTCCTCTATCTCCTTATAAAAGCACTTGTCATTGGATTCAAGACGCACCTTGCTAATCCAGGATTTAACTCTATTTGCAAAGACTTTTTTTTTCCAAATAAGATAACATTCACAGGGAATGACTATTAGGATATGGTTCTAACTCTTTGGAAGCCACTATTCAACCCCATAAATTTTTGTTTATGATAGTAAACAAAAATTAATATCAATATTTTTTTGGAAAATCTGTTATTTTAAGGAAGATGCCCAGCAGGGCAGATCATGTCCCCTCCTTGCATGCTTCCAGAGGGTACTTCTATGCCATTCTGCAGGAGAGAGAGTGATTGGAGTTCTTCTTGCCCTCCCTTTACACTACCTCTCTCATTCATTCTTATGGGAGGGTCATAAACCAATTTTTCTGTGGAAACTAGGGAAGGTACAACATCCCCTAAGCCACTTAGTGAAGGTAGAGAAGCAGGCAGCATACCTCCTACCCCAACCAATGGTGGGTCACACCATTGGTCCAACCAATGTTGAACATGGTCCAAGCCATGTTCTCCAGCACAGCTCATCAAAGACCCTCAGTTTGAAGAGTTTGGCACTGGCCTTGCTCATTAACACATCTGAGGTTTCACGTGATAATCACTTGCTTCTTCATGTCTGTTTTCAGTTGGGTATGGGTTCACAGGGAGGGAGTGGGGAGGATTAGAGTTCTCCAATGTCTAATATGCCACTTTCTATTTCCCCCTCTTTATGCATCCCTAACCATCACTTGACTATCCGAGGCAGGGTCATCACTATTGTTTACTGGCTCTTAGCTACGGGAACTAAAGATGTATGGTCCAGAAAAGACAATCAACATTTATAGTTGTGGCCTTGTAAACTAAAACTCGGAAAGTGAGAATACACATTATATAATGCAAGAGGTGAATGGCGTAATAAAAGTTCTGAACTTGACAGCAAAATGTCAACATAAAATCTTAAATATTTACTTAGCCATATGTTGACTGTAAAACTGCAAGCATTCCCTGGAATGAAAGAATAAACAATTGCCTTCATAACTGTGAAAAACAAGAAACCCCTAAATGTCTGTCGGAAGAGGGTGGCTGAATGCATTTTGGTACCTTCCTACCCTGAGGTAGTTCATAGCCACCAAGAAGAACAGAATGCGCAAGTTGCAGAATGATACATAGTAGACATAGTATAGGGCTCCATTCTTAGTACAAGAAAGAAAGAAAAAGCTACAAAAATTTACCCTGAGCTGATGACAGTGGTCACCTCTGGAAAGGGAAAATGGCTTGGAAGCAGCGGGGGACAGTGAATGGAGAGGTCCACAATTGGGGAATTGTCTTAATTTCTGATGATTGGAATATATTCTCTTGTTACTTGAACAGTTTTTTTTTTTTTAAGATTTTTTATTTATTTATTTGTCAGAGAGAGAGAGAGAGAGGGAGAACACAAGCAGGCAGAGGGGCAGGCAGAGGCAGAGAGAGAAGCAGGCTCCCCACTGAGCAAGGAGTCTGATGCCGGACTTGATCCCAGGACCCTGGGATCATGACCTGAGCCGAAGGCAGCAGCTTGACCAACTGAGCCACCCAGGTGTCCCTGAACAGTTTTTTTGAAGGTTTTAAAAAGTTATTTATTAGAGAGAGAGAGAGAGAGCGTACATGAACATGTGCTCCGGGGGAGGGGCAGAGGGAGAGGGAGAGAGAACCTTAAGCAGACTCCGGCTGAGTGCAGAGCCCAACATGGGGCTCGATCCCATGACCTGAAATCAAGAGTCAGAATCTTAGTCGACTGAGTCACCTAGGCACCTCACTACTTGAACAATTTAAATCATCATGTCAATTATTATTTTTTTTAAAGGCAGGGGGCAATTACATGGAGTTTTCAGAGGCTATAAAGGTACAGCTGTATTTTATAAAAAATAACAAACACACTGAAAAGATTTAATAACCCACTTATTTATCCAACTGTGTACACATATATGTAGTGTGTGTATGTGTATATACACATGAAGTCATACATATATACACATATAGCATGAATTCATCGACAACTACTTAATTTCATTTTGTAGAATATAAAGAATCACTTGTGAGTCTTTTTCAGAATCTTTTTTCTTTTTTTTTCTTTCTCTTTCTTTCTTTTTACTTATTATTATTATTACTATCTTCCAAACAAGTACAAGTTGCATTTACCAAAAGAGCAGATCCCTACTCCCCACCTTCTTCTCTGACTTCTCAGGGATGTGGGTTGAACTGAGTCAGTCCTGTGCTCTGAGAGGTCATGGCAGCAAGACCCCTTTCATGTGATTAGCGTAGGTAGAGAAATCTCTGGTCGTGACCACGGGATTGAAAGGAAAGGCCACACGGTGTGGTAGAATCAGCAAGACTCAGAGTCAGATCGACCTGGTTTAGAATTCTGGCTCTGCCAACTTATAATTAAATGGCCTGGCAGAATAATTTACCATCTCACCTATAAAATAAGGGATACAAATAAATACTTTAGAGGTTTAAGAGTGAGGATTTAAGGAGGTACCACGTAGTAAACATCCCGCTAGGACCGGGCCTGGCATGAAATACGATGGAGGGAATGCTCACCCTTGCCACCCGCTTATGGTCTCTGGAGGATGGGAGGGGGCTGTCCTGGTCTTTCGTGAGTTGACAATAAGCAGTGGAGAGTGGCAGGAACGGCTTGCCTACCAGCTCTGTACCCTGTATCCCTTGAACAAGGACAGGGTTGGGTATAAACCCTGTAACTGGAAGTTTCCAAACCCCTGGTAAACGCAGGCTACCTTTACAACTCTCTTATTCCAAGGTTTTTGTGCTAATGCAAGTGCCTGACAGCCCACTTAAGCTTGATCTTTATTTAGTGCAATTAAAGTACACAGTGTTTCCTCTTCTTTTTGGGGCAAGACCAGTTGTGCGAAATAGTTTCTAGAATTTCTTAAGGAAAAATATCATTCTTCTCTTCCTATTGGCATTTGACTGGTTTAGAATTAGGAGCGTTATTAGTGAGTCTCCATCATATTTCAGTCCCCCCGCCCCCGCCACTGATGTCTTCAACAACTGGTCATACCTTCCTTAGTATGCACAGTTTCTGAGTGCTGGGGACAGTGCTCCAAATTTCCACTGGTGAATCAGATGCTAAAAATAGAGCCTCCATTCCTCCTATAAAACCCAAACCCTGTCCACCCTCTCCTCTCTACAGTGTGCTCATTCCCTACCAGACCCTGCCAGTACCTTTCTTTGCCAACTTGAGCTTCCTGTCCACCCAACAGGCCACAGGCAAGGTCCATAAAGTGAAAGTGAGCTCTTGAGTGTCCGGCAGACTTTGCTACACTCATAGCAGCAAAAATTAGAGACTGAAAGGGTGGATGAACATTGGCCAGGCTTGCTGTGAGCGTTAAATTTCATAATGTACTTAAAGTGCCCAAGATAGCACCTGGCACCTGATGGTGGTGGTGATGATGGCTGCATGACCCCCTTCTCTCCCCCCACCACCCCGCCTCCTCCTTTTTCTTACCATTTTAACATTAACAGCAGCTATCGTTTCTGGAGCTCTTAATAAGTGCTGGGCCCTAAACCAAGGGCTTACCCACACCATTACATCTAATCCTTGAAATGACTGCAAGGTAGACGTTATTGAGCATCCCCGGCTGCAGGAAACGCAGTAACTAACAGTAAGACCCTGGGCTACTGAGTCCGAATATCTGGGTTCAAATCACCACCTGGCACTTGTTAACTGTTGGCCTCTGAGCAAATCATTACTTCTCTGGGACCCTCAGCTGAAAAATGGTAAAACAAACACAGTATCTGCTATACTGGGCTGTGGAGAGGTCTAAGGTCAGGGTGTAACATCTGACACATGGTAAGACTCTCCTTGCGGTTACTGTCTCTCCCCACGCCGTGTTCTGTTGCTCCTGATTCTGGGGAATGAAGCTGTCAAACAAAACAACAGACACCTTGAATCTTATATGCAAACCACAGAGGGAAATAAATTTTCTACTGGCCAAATTTTTAAGAAAGGTAGAAAGAAGCAGGTGAAATTAAGTCTAACAATAAATATTATCTGACCCAATGTAACCAAACTATTATCATTTCAACATGTCAGCATGTAATCAACGTAAAAATCCTTAATGAAATGTTTGCATTATCATTATTATTTTTTAATACTGAGTGTTTGTCATGCAGTGGGGACTTCATACCTGTAGCACATCTTGGGTCACACCAGCCAGATTTCAAGGGCTCAATACCTACATGTGGCTGTTGGCTATGGTGCGGAAGAGGACAGCGACAAAGAAGATGGAGATGGATCAGGGAGGCTATGTCAGCTGTCCCAGCCCACATAGCTTGGAAGTGGTACAACCAGGATTCAAACTGTGTCTTGTTCCAAAGCCTGCCACGATTTTTGAAAGTCACACAAACAGATAGTGGCTCAGGGGCCTAGTTTTATTTCTTCTAGGTCTCCATGCAAAAGGATTAGCATACTCTAAGGTCACTGGAGACCCACCCCTTCATAAAGCTTGCAGGTTGCCCCTCCATCTCTTCTAGCCAACTGCTCTCATACTAATATACACACACCTTTTTTGGGGCAAGGAGACCTTTGTCTCTTGTTCTGTTAAAAAATGAATGACAGCTGCCCTCCTCAGCTCCCTTCCCTCCCAAATAAAGGCATGAAGATAAACTCTTTTCAGAGGCTCATGTGTCCTTTCTACCTAAGACCAGACTTTGGCAAGTCTAGGATGTCCTCAGGGAATGAAATGACTAATTGGTGCTAGTCTCTGGGGACAGTACACCACTTGCTTATTCACCACAGCAAAGGACACATAAACCTTAGTAATCTCTCCAAATCACCTTCAATTGCTTGGCTTGAGTCCACACACCTCCATCCCACCCCAACTGCTCCTCCAGCCTTGCGCCATTTTTGAAAGCACGTCTGCCAGAGGTGACCTTCGGAAGAGCAGCTGGTGGCCCCTCTTTTTTTTTTTTTTTTTTTTTTTTTAAGATTTTATGGATTTATTTGACAGACAGAGATTACAAGTAGGCAGAGAGGCCGGCAGAGAGAGGGGGGGAAGCAGGCTCTCCACCGATCAGAGAGCCCGATGCGGGGCTCGATCCCAGGACTCCGGGATCATGACCTGAGCCGAAGGCAGAGGCCCCAACCCACTGAGCCACCCAGGTGCCCCTGGTGGCCCCTCTTTATTCCCCTGTTCCACCCCCTGTATGGAGGTCACGGGGGAGCCCTGAGTTGCGCTGAAAGGTGAGGGCCTGCTGCCCTCTATCCCAACAATTCCCTAAGAGCTGGTTAAAGATCAAATATTCACCCGTTCTCAAAAAATGAATGACGTTTTCAGTTTTGCCATCACGCTAAATTTATTCAATCTAGAAGGTGGCCTTTTTGATGCTCCAGCCACACTCTCCATAAACACTGCGACCAATATCAGCTAGGAGTAAATGCCCCAGTGACTACAGCCCATGTTATTTGGGTGAAAACTGTAACTTCTACCATATCAGAAGAGGGGATCCGGAGTCACAGAACCATGTGTCTCAAACACTGGAGCTAACCGTCCAAATTCAAGAGAAATGAAGACTCTCCAACACTGCATATAATTTTCCTTTCCCCCCATGAAATGGTGGTGAGAGGAGCTGGTAGTGTGCATGTGTCTTTGAATGTCCTTACTTGGCATGAGAAGAAGTTGATAATCCTATCTAAGTTCCCTAGAGTTATACATATGTGCCTGCACATAATAGTGTATTTAGACCTTTAAAACTATTTTACCATGCAGAGGTATTTTAGAGATCTAAAATATCTCCATGTCTGGGAACTGAAGATCTGATGCTTGCCTAATGACATGAGACCTGGAAACCCCTAAAAACCAAAAAAGAAACGTACAGATGAACAAGCTGTTTGAGGGGCAGCAAGTGGGGGCAGTAATTCAGTTCTGTCACTTCCTTGGGCTCATCGAGTGGTTCCTTCTGAAAGGAGTGGGCCAGCTTCTTTCCACCATGACACCATCATTGAAAGATCAGCTAGCATTAATAGTGCAAAGTGTCTGCACACACTACAATTTTTATTCTCACCGTAACTCTGATAGATGGGGATAAATATTCCTGCAATGGGGATAAGAAAATCAAGAGGCAACTTATCCAAAGTTACAGAGCTAGTAAGTGGCGGGTCTGGAATCCAAACCCAGGTCAGTCTGATTCCAAAGGGGTGTTCGTAACGGCTGTGCTCTAGCATATCGTACGGCCATGCGGAAGCAAATGGAACACTGTAGGTGTGAAAATTACACACAGTGTTGCAGATTTGTCTTTCACTTGGGTGGTTAGGTCTGGTGTTTGGGATATATGATTCAGGAGTGCCAATATCTCCAGGTCTGATGTGGTGGAAGTTAATTAGCGATTTCACCCAGAGGACCCACGCTGTGCCATCCCCCTAGCTGAAATGGCTAGGATGGGAGCACACAGTGTGGCTGGTGCAGGGCAAATCCTTCTCAACCTCCTGTCTTGTTACTCAAAGAACACAGCCCACTGCGAAAGGCAATTCACCGTCTCACATTTCCTCAATCTCCCTGTAGCTAGCCTGCACTCTGCATGAATACAAGGGTTTTCCATGTACCGATCATTTCCTCATCAATGTCTTCACAACTCATTCCCGTGAGAGGAGTTATAATTACACTAAAAGGTCCAAATGGGTGGCAGTCTAACGGAGCCCAAGTTTATCAGAAGCCCAGACTCCTGCTTCCTTCTAACCTCTACACATCCCCGCGCCACCACAAAAAGACAAAGTGAGCAGATTTCAAGACCATCCTATGGAAGCTCTGACTGCACTTGGCTGTGAACTCAGTCGATAAACATGGTGAGGCACATTGCACACAGCTCCGATTTAGATAATCACTCAGCCAGCTCTGGGCATAACTTGAGTCCTGCGTTGTAACACAAGAAAATAGACTTGGCTTCTGCCTCCCTGGAACCAGTCTTGGCCTGCTGCGGATCAAAAGCAAGAGAACCGTATATTCTCATCTGCACAACCTTTATGGGTATCTATCTATGGTTTGGTTCAGGTCCAGGCACAAACTTGAATTAAAGGTTAAAATTGATGACTCAGAGCTTAGCTGGAAACGCAGCCCAGAAAATGGAGCTATGAACTAGGAGGAAAACGTGTCTGAGGATGAGAGGGAGACATGGAAGTGCTGGGTGCTCAGACTCATATCCCACCCGTCTGCCCCAGGAGCTCCCATTAAGCTGCCACTCTGTGGGCAGCAGAGGGCACTATTAATACTCGGAAGTGAGCAGCACACTTGAAGAAACAGGAGGTTTAGAGTAAGTGTGAGTATGGCATTTGGACAGGAGAAGGTCATAAGATTATAGTTACCTACCTTTACTCTTTCCTGTCATCAAACTCAGATTACTAAAATTTTAAAGTGGCTACAGAATGAAATGGGCTTCTGCATGGAACTTCAAGTTCTTAGGATCTAATACACACACGCACACACACACATCCATGCTAGATGATTAGTATTGTCCTGCTTCATAGTGCTAAAAGCTGCACATGCGTTATCTTACTTAATCATCAACTCTACCTGGGTAGGTTCTGTTGTTATCTCCATTTACAAATAAGGAAACTGAGGTCAAATAGGTCAAGTGACTTGTTCAAGTGACCGGCTGGTAAGTGACTGACTTGAGATCTGAGCCAGCTTCACATTTGTAACTAGCATGCTATCCCTCATGGCAGACAGCTCTTCCATAATGTGAGAAGAAAATACCCCAACTCCTTATCTACCGATAGGAACTGGAAGTGTTGTGAATTCTGTGTTGCCACATCTATGCCTTAACAGTTGTGAAAAGTAAGGCTACTTAAACCCTGCTGCAGCCTCTCTTCCTCCACCAGCCCATCCCTGACCGTGTTCCAACAAAAATCCAGGGTTAAAACCAATGGCTCTGTTAGAAGTTAAATCCTGAAAATCTGCATATAGCCCAAGGGTTTCAATGCCAACCCTCTGGTAACCCAACTTCTCAGGAAGCCATAAAGTTAAGAATTGCTCATCCTTTGATCCATCTCTATCTAGAAGATCTATGACAGAGAGTGGTACGAAGTCAATGCCCAGTAAATGATCACAAATACATATGTTAATTAGCCAACATACGCTAGTGATTCAACAACAAAGCAATAGAATCAAGAAAACCACTGGCCCTACAAGTGGCTGACTTTCTGGAAATAATACCATTGCAAACTTATAACCTCATCATCTCTAAAATAGTCCACTTTGAAACTCTTATGACATTTAACTCCAGTGTTCTGGATCCTTCCAGAAGCACTGCCCTAATATTGTTCATCGTGTTCCCCTAAAATTAATCTGATAGGGATACGGAAGCTATTCCTCTTGGAATTTTTAGTGTTCAAAGTGCGTTACCGATTTTCTAGCTCCATTTCTTTTCTTGGAATGACATATGCACGGTGTGTGTGCCTCTGTCCTCCCTACTCTCCATGCCTCGGACATACCTTGTTAATGGATCATGACACCCTTCCCATTGAGTCCAGATGGCCAGTAAATATCCATCATATTGGGTCCCCAAGGTAGAATCTACTTATTTTTCTGACTCAGAACATTTGGAATCACCCACTTCAGCATCACAGCCAAGTGATGACCCAGCTCTTGTCTGAAGAGCTCCATAAACCAGAAATACATTCTCATAAAGATAGTATATTTGTTCTTCAGAACTATCAGAAAACTTTTTTAGGGACGATTCTGGGTGAACACAATGATGGAATACTTGTGCCTACTATGCTTACCTCTTTCCAAATTTTTATTAAAATTGCTTGAAGGTATGAACAACAGACTGCAGATGGTCCTTGCAGGAAGCAAACAAACAAACAAAAGCAAAAACAAACAAACAAAAAAACCCCATGACAAAAACCCAAGGGGAATTCTTTCTAACTGCATTAACGATGGGGATTAATGGAAAAGCACATTCTTGGAATACACACCATATGTCCTAACCTTTAATTCATAGTAGCATAAATGCTCCCAAAGAAAGTAGGAAACACATCAACCACTTAGTCCATTAAGTTTCACTTTGTGCCCTTTTTTCTACAGTGCCCTGGAAAGAAACAGAAGGCAATGCCCAGGAGCATCCTTCGGAGATAACCATTACTGGGGTCAACTGAGGTCCTTTCTTCTCTCTACGTCAATGGCTCCTTTTTATGTCCATTCATTGTGAGACAATAACATTGACGTGCTTTGGCAAGAATTAGCTTTGATTCTGAGATGCTTGGTTACCTACAGGGAAAACCCTGTTACTAGCAACGTGGTCTCTCCTGTTCACATTGTATAGTGAAGAAATTGCAAACAGTGTCTGAGAAACCAGGTCAGGTAAGAGAGTCCCCTCCCTCCAATGGGCCTGCACTGAAGAGTTACCTGCCTGCTAAGCATGAAACATGAGCTTGTGTCATGAAACAGCCCTGAGATCTGATCGGAGACAGAAAAGCAACCCCACATGGGCCCTGAAGGCAGTCTGTTGACAAAGCAGCCCTCACTCTCCAAGGAAGAGCTCACGGGATTACAGCAGCACCACAGCCGGACCAAAGAGGCCACTAACAAAACAATATGTGGGGCAGGTGAATAAAAGAATGATGAAATGAATGAGGGATAAAATGAACAAACTTGAAGAGACAAGAGGCATAGGGAAAAAGAAGAACATGGCTCTAGAAATTATGTTCTTTAAGAAATGGGCAAAGCTTGGGTTTTTGCAGAGCCAGGCCAGGAGCCACAGGAAAGACCCGATGGGGAGGATGAGAAACACAGCACGCGGAGAGCTCTCTACTGAGGCTCACTGGGAATCTGGACACTCAGTAACAGAACCTACGTCCTCCTCAGAGACAGCCAAAAGCAGAAGGAATGACATGGAAATTAAGTCAGGGACGTGCCTGCGAGTGCCTAGAATCTCTGGAGGGATGAGGAAGCTCGCGCTGTTTCCACAGGATTCTCTTCTTCTCATCACTCAGGTCATTTTCTTGGCGATGCCTTATCAATACTGAGCCACAACCGAGCCTCCCCTTTGCTATTTACAAATACTTGTGCTTTTCTTCATATTTATGTGCATATAAGTTTATTGTCTCCCAGACTGGAAACCTCATGGGTACGGGGTCCTTTTTTGCCCACTGCTGGGCCCTTACCCTCTAAAGGAGTGCTGGGCATGTAGGAGACAGTTAATGAGTACTTATGACGTGAGTGCTTCCATAAATCAAGGGAAGAAAAATTTGTTACAACCAAACATAGTTTACTCTTTTGAAGCAAGGATAGTTTAACAATAGGAAATCTGTAATATAATACATCATATCAATAGGTACATTTTAAAGATAAATTGAAAAATAAATCCATAAAATGTAACACCTAGTCATAATTGAAAACAAAAAAAAATATTTAGCACGTTAGGAATAAAAGAAAATTGACTTAACAGGACACAAAAACTAAGTTAAATCAATTGTTATTATATTTAGTGGTAAAACATTCCTCTCCAAATCAGAAATTAAGTAAGAGTACATAACATCCAAAATAATTTTAAATATTTTTCTGGGGGTTCTAGTCCATTGAATAAGTTCCAGATGGAATAAAGAGTTAAATGTATACATAGGACACATTTTTAAGTTTTTAAAAAGTGAAGAAGGAAAAAATATATTTTTCCTTTAAAAAGGAAAAACATATTTGTCTCCACAAAAATTAAAGTTCTTTTTAATTTTTAAAAACAACGAAATACAGGGAAAATGTTTTAAAGCCCACACAAAAGTGTATGAATGCATGTATTTGTGTATATATTAATTTTATTTCACTGAGTTTCAAAAGTAAAACAAATTGACAAAGCCTCGATACATTGAGAGCACTTATAAATCTTTAATAAAAACTCCTCAGGCAATTTTTTAAAATTCCAAGTCACAAAAAAGCCAAATTACAAAAGAAATGCAAATGTCCAAATAAACAAAAATGACTTGATTTCTCCAGTAAAAAAATGCAAAATAAAACAAAATAATTATAATTTTATGTCAAAATTTTATGATCATGCTCTGGGCTTTTGAGGTGGAGTGAAGCAGGGTCTTTCATTTACTGGTAGTAGGAGAATAACTATTCAAAGTCAAATGTTTAAATCTACTTTTCTTCCACTTCTGATCTACTCTCAACACTACAGCCAGAGTAATGTTCTCAAAGGCAAATATGGCCAGGCTACTTCCTTATCCAAAACCCTTCAAGGGCTTCCTACTGCTTCTAGAATAAAGATATAAATCCTACACAGTCTACATGACCCTCCATGATCTGGTCCCTGTTTCCCCTTCAACCTTACATCCCAAAATGTATCCTACATCAGCAAGAGGCTTCCTCTCTGTGCTGAGTGTTCCTCATTCCCTCTCATCTCACTCTTTACAAGCATGATCCTCTCCCCTGGGACACTCTTCTCTTTCTCCCAACTCACCTTTATTCTTGCTGGGTATAAGCTCAATCTTCAATCCCAGGGAAACGTACCCTGGTCTCCCTGGATAGAAGGGAGGTTTTCCCAATAAAGTGTTTTGAACACTGTGGACTGCTCCTTCCTGACACCTATCACAGTTTTAATTTTATATTTATTTTGGATGGCTGCTTAGTATCTTCCTCCTTCCCTAGACCATGAGCTCTGAGAGATCAATGGCCAGTCTCTGTGTTTGCCCTTGTAGCATGAGTACCCAGACCCCAGGAGATGCTCAATAAATATTTACTGAAAGAAGCAAATTACTCTAGTTCATCTTGACCTCCCCTAAAACAGCAAGACCTAAAGCTTCACACATACGTAGTCTGCCAGGACAAACAGGGGCAGGACATGCACATTTCTGAATATTGCCCTGTTATAGGGTTGAACAAAAATGAAATTACTATCCTTCGACATGGTGCCATCAGACCATGTAATCTCCAATTTTATTCTTATCTATTCCCATTTGTGGACTCCAAAGTGAGATGTTATGTTTATCCCTTCTAGTTTTCCTTTTGTAAACTAAGCCCATAATTTCAGCCTCTTTAAGATCCTTCTCTAGTTTCATGTCTTCTATGGTTAGTCTTCTTCTAAATTACTGATGAAGTTTACATGGTTACCATGACAAAGACGAGTGTATCTGTCATTTCTTAACCCCTTACTTCAAAGCAGCAGATCCATGGGATCCTACTTGCATGCTGACTCCCGCCACCTTCACAACAACATTATGAGGTGTGTGTTTCTTCTCAGGGGTTGATAAATCTGTGGCTCTGAGGATTGGTTAACTTATCTAAGATCTCGAAGCACATAAATGGAAAGACAAGGATTTGAACTAGGCATCTTTGCCCCGTGCCTCTTTCCATGACTCTGATGGTTTACAAGCTTTCTCAGCCATGAAGTCTATTGTTTCAGCTCACTGTATTGCAGACGCCTGCAATACAGCTAAAATAAGAATAGACCTCTGCCTAACATGGCTTCAAAATCATTGCAGCACATCAGGCTAATTTTCACCAGCAGAGGCCCAAGTCAGAGTCTTGAGTGAGCCCTTAAAAGCCCGTTAGACTCGCAGTAATCAGTCACTTGTTCTAGAATAGAACAGGATGTTCTGGAACATGTTCGAATATCTAGGAAAGCCTACAATGATGGAAATACTCTATTCTGGACTGTCCGATAAGATGGTCACTAGCTGGGACGACTGGGTGGCTCAGTTGGTTAAGCGGCTGCCTTCGGCTCAGGTCATGATCCCAGCGTCCTGGGATCGAGTCCCACATCGGGCTCCTTGCTCGGCGGGGAGCCTGCTTCTCCCTCTGCCTCTGCCTGCCTCTCTGTCTGCCTGTGCTCGCTCACTCTCTCTCCCTCTGTCTCTGAGAAATAAATAAATAAAATAAAAAATCTTAAAAAAAAAAAAAGATGGTCACTAGCCATATGTGCTACTAAACATTAAAAATGTGGCTAGTGTCATGAAAAAAACTGAACTTTTAATTTAATTTACACTTAAATTTAAATAGCCACACACATTATGAGTTGGTCTTATTAGACCAGCCTCTATCTCAGACTTCCTCATTATCTTCAAAACACAATAGACTCTTGAAAAGACATAAAGAACCTTAAATGTATGTTATTAAGTGGAAGAAGCCAATTTGAAAAGGCCTCATATTGTATGATTCCAACTCTCTGGCATTCTGGAAAAGGCAAAACCATGGAGGCAGTAAAGATTAGTGGTTGCCAAGAGTTGATGTGGGAGACCGATGAACAGGCTGAGCATAGAAGAACTTCAAAGTCGTGAAAATACTGGGTATGATGCCATCATGATGTACATGTGTCATTACACGATTGTCCAAACCCACAGAATATGGTTTATGACACCAAGAGAAAAACCGCAATGTAAACTATGGACCTTGGGTAATTATGATATGTCAGTATAGGTCCGTTAATTGTAACAACTGTATCACTCTGGTGGGGGGATATGGATAACGGGGAAAGATATGCATGTCAGGGGGCAGAGGACACATGGGCAAAGGACACATGTACAGTCCTCTCAATTTTACTACAAACCTAAAAATGCTCTAAAAAAATAAAGTCTTCAAAAATCACACAATAGATTACAGATTAGAAATGAAAAGGTGACCAGGAAAGATAAGGTACAGAACGCTCACCAAGGAGCCATGTGCTCCTTTACATTTCCCACCTTCCTTTGCAGGTAGGTTGGAGCCACGTGACTAGACGTGGCCAAAGATTTCTGAGTGGAAGTGCCACATGGCTCTAAGGTTGAGGCAATTAAGGCTCAGCATACCTCAATATCCCTCTCTCCCCTAAGAGGCCGTGTGTTCCAAACAACACAACTGGCACGTTATGAGAAGGCAAGTCACAAGAGAGAACTAAGTCTTCATTCCTCCAAGCCTTTGAGATTGCAGGATTAACTGTTACAGCAACATCACATTGCTGAGGCTGACCAACAAAAATAACAATGAGCGTGCTCAGAATTCTCGGCAGAGTAAGAGCAACAAAGAAGCAGCAGAAGCAGGAGGATCCAGAGAGACGAGAAACTAGACAATACATTCCATTTACACTGATGTCTGTGTCAGTAGCGTTGACAGTATAGCACTAGCTTTTGTGTCTTACCTTGGTGGAGTCAGGAGCCATTTTTTACAATAAGTGTCCTCCAGGTTCATAATAGCAGATAATTAGGATGGTAATCTCCATTCTGTTATCCTACAGTTTGCTTCTAAAGGAAAGTTTTCCCCACACTGAACACCATCTTGCGTCTTTCTTTTAGCAACAGTCTTGAGCCAATTACATTACATAAGTGTAGATTATAAAACCTGCATTAGCGGTGATTCCTCTGGCAGCCCCATGTCCCTGGAGCTGTCACTTGGCAATTGTTTAATGGGACAGATGTGAACCTTTGGTATTGGGGGTAATGTGAGAAATAGACATTTATGGCCACAGCTTATCAAACTGTACTCCCTTTTGCTAAAGGTAATTCCTGACTATGATTATTCCTAAGTCCCACCAGTCCTCCGTTCCTCCCCAGCTTAAAGAGTCAGTGGCCAGTTAGACACCATTAGCTAAGACCCACTACGTCTTTTGCTAAAAAAGGTGCAATTGTTCAATAAATATTTAAGAACACCTGAACCCCCAGATATGTGAGGCATTCAGAGATTTCTGTGCAGAAACAACTCAGGTCTCCAGGACATAGTTCAGATGCCTTACTGCTATCTCTTTTCCCCTCAAGGGTGCAGGAAATCATCAAATGTATTTCTCAATTTCATGACCTGGTGAAAGTGCCAAAGCCTTCAAGACATTGAAGACTTCAACACTACGGAGTAGTGTTGGGGAGCCATCACAGGGCCAGACAGTGCAGGAATGAACCCTGGTCATGCTATCTGCTAGCACTGGGACTAGACAGCTACTTACTCTTGCTGGGCTCCTGCACAGTGGACACTGAAAGAGTACTATTCCCTTAGCTAATTTGGCGTGTCCATCTCCCCACTTTGATCTGCTTTGTTCCTTTCATCCCATGCCCTTCAGAAAACCTCCATGGACTTCTGGAGCCACTTCACCTAAAGGAACCGAGAGAGTCAGAAGTGCCTGGGAGCTCACGATGCCTTGGGCAGCTGCAGTCCATGACTGCTGCAGGAGTCTCAAAGTCCAATGACCTGGACTCTGTGCAGGACAGTGCTGCCTGATTTGCCTCCAGAGCTGCCTCAAGGGATCAGGCTGAGGTTAAAATTTAACTCTTGAGTGGCTGCTTCACTGCTCCATCCTGTTTCTCCCACTCTTCCACCCATTTTCCCAGGGAACACTGTCTTTTTTTCTTATAATAAACTTTTTATCTTAAAATAGCATTTATTGTCTGATTGCTGATGCTGGGACTTCTAGTACGATGCCAAACAAGAGTCGTGAGAGTGGGCATCCTGTCATGTTCCTGACCTAAAGGGGAAAGCTCTCAGCTTTTCTCCCTTGATAATGATATTTGCTGTGGGCTTTTCATAGATGGTTTTTATGATATTGAGGCATGTTGCCTGTATCTGTATACTCTGAAGAGTTTTAATCAGGAAAGGATGCTGTATTTTGTCACATGCTTCTTCTGCGTCAATTGAGAGGATCATATGGTTCTTATCTTGTCTTTTATTAATGTGCTCTATCATGTTAATTGATTTGCAAATGTTGAACCACCCTTGCATCCCAGGAGTAAATCCCACCCTCTTACACTGTTGGTGGGAACGCAAGCTGGTGCAGCCACTCTAGAAAACAGTATGGAGTTTCCTCAAGATGCTAAAAATAGAGCTACCCTATGACCCAGCAGTTGCACTATTGGGTATTTACCCCAACGATACAGATGTAGGGAAAAGAAGGGGCACATGCACCCCGATGTTCATAGAGCAATGTCCACAATAGCCAAACTGTGGAAGGAGCCAAGATGCCCTTCAGCAGATGAATGGATAAAGAAGATGTGGTCCATATATACAATGGAATATTACTCAGTCATCAGAAAGGATGAATATCCACCATTTACATCGACATGGATGGAACTGGAGGGGATTATGCTGAGTGAAATAAGTCAAGCAGAGAAAGACAATTACCATATGGTTTCACTCGTTTGTGGAACATGAGGAATAGCATGGAAGACCATAGAGAAAGAGAGGGAACACTGAAGGGGGAGAAATCAGAGAGGGAGATGAACCATGAGAGATCATGGATTCCAGGGAAGAAAATGAAGGTCTCAGAGGGGAAAGGGGTAGAGGTATGGGGAAGCCAGTTGATATGTATTGAGGAGGGCATGTGTTGTGATGAGCACTGGGTGTTATATGCAACTAATGAATCATTAAACACCACTCAAAAACTAATATGTCCTATATAGTGGCTAATAGAACATGGTAAAAAAAAAACAATAAAGCAACTTATGATTTACAGAAAATCTACAAGATAGTACAATATACCATACTTCCCATATGTAGGGTTCCCATATACCTTACACCAAGTTTAGCCTATTGTTAACACTGTCCACTTGTCATAACCGAACCAATATTGATACATAGTTATTAACTAATGTCTATCCTTTTTTTTAATAAACATATAATATATTTTTATCCCCAGGGGTACAGGTCTATGAATCACCAGGTTTACACACTTCACAGCACTCACCATAGCACATACCCTCCCCAATGTTCATAGCCCAACCCCCCTCCCCCCAGCAACCCTCAGATTGTTTTGTGAAATTAAGAGTTACTTATGGTTTGTCTCCCTCCTACTCCCATCTTGTTTCATTTGTTCTTCTCCTACCCCCTTAACCCCCCATGTTGCATCTCCACTTCCTCATTTTTTTTTATTCACATTTTCTTAGTTTTACCTAATTTCCCTTCTTTTTCAGAATCCTATTCAGGATCCCACATTACATTTAGTCCTCAAGTCTCCTTAGGCTCCACTCACTGTAACAGTTTCTCAGACTTTGTTTTTGATGATCTTTACAGTTTTGAGGAGTACTGTCAAGTGTTTTGTAGAATGACCCTCAATTAAGATTTGTCTGATGGGGACGCCTGGGTGGCTCAGTCAGTTAAGCCACTGCCTTCTGCTAAGGTCATGATCCCGGGGTCCTGGGATCGAGTCCCACATCGGGCTCCTCGTCCAGCAGGGAGCCTGCTTTCTCTCTCTGCCTCTGTCTGTGACTCTGCCTGCTTGCGCTCTCTCTCTGACAATAAATAAAAAATCTTAAAAAAAAAAAAAAAAAGATTTGTCTGATGTTTGCCCCCACAGATCGCGCCAAGCCTAGATTTTACCTAGGACTGAATCCTTGATCAGTCTTTTCCCCCCCACTATCCTGCTGCCTCTTACTCCTTCACAGGCTAGTAAATCACATATACATGAACCCTGGTCAGACTTGACCTCCAGGAAAGCAAACCTAAGGCAACTGGCAAACAGGGGTGGTCCCGGGAAAATGAGAGTTTGATGATGAACCATTTTCTGGCTGGTAGGCAATAAAGATTCCCTTCATTAGAGCTCTATGGAACACCAACTGTCCCTGCTGTAGGAATATAATTCAAATGCAAAGACTTTTCCTGGGATGAACCAGAACAGGCTAGAGGTGGAAGGGTATCTATTACCTCATGCAGAATTTCTGGTGTTTGAAAGGTAAGGGGGTGGGGAGAAGATATTATTATGAGGACCGTAGAATTGAGTGTTGCTACTGGAAACAACACTCATGGATGCTTTGAGGAGAAAAACAGACAGTGAAAATGAATTTTCAAATTCATTTTCAGGCATCATTTCAAATCTCAGGCATCCCTGAGATTCCCATCCTATCCCTTGATGGTGTAGGGACACTACTTTGATATGCCACCTAAAAGGGTATCCCCAAATACCTACTCTGGCCTTTATAAGTGTGATATCAAAATTTCTAGCTACTCAGCTGAACATATTAAAACAAAAAATCAGTCAAACTGGTTATGGACCTATGCAAAGAGGAAGACGGTACTCTTAGGCTTTACAGCATGTGGGTTTTGTCAAAGAGGTAGTTTGTCTGTCACAAGGCTTACAGCTTTTCCCAATTCAATTAATTGGAATCTCACAGAAAAGTAAATGCTGTAAAATAAAAGATTCAAACATCTGGAACCCCAAGCACAATCCAGTGGAAAGTACTAATATGATGCATTCACAGCTTGTGGATGGGAATTTTAAGAGCTTTTATTTCTAAGAACCACTGCTCAGAAAGAGTATGGCTCCCTTTTGCAACTAGTGCACAAGGTAGGTTTAGATGGTGGTTTTTCTAAGAATGCAGTTAAGTGGGGGAATATCCAATGTATTCATTCAATCAAAATATATTATTTGAATGTCTCTCTGGGGCCAGCAATGCCGTTAAGGTATAACCGTGAGCAAAGTAGATGCAGGTCTTGTCTGTCCTTACAGAGTTTAGGGTCGAATTCCATTTCAATAGCTCCAGGTCCAATAAAGGGGGAGTCCTGGAGAAAAGGTGGCCCCTACAAAACATGTGACCTTCAGTCAAGGGAAACAGTCATACTGAGGCACCTTCACTCTTTTTACTCCCTCTTAAGGCTTTCCATCGGCTAATCCAACCAGAAGCCACAAGGCCAAGGAGCCCTACTGATGGACTGCCATTGAGGGCACTGAGCAGGAGAAGAAAAGAGCAGAGTGGACCTGGAGGGACAGTGGAAGATACTCAGCACATGGTCATGACCCAGTGATGACGATGAATAAGTACTATCTCCACAAACTATCCCAGGATACTCTCACTCACTCCATACTATAGAATAAAAGATTCAGGTATCCGGGACCCCGAGCATAATCTGGTGAAAAGCACTATAATATGGTGCATTCACAGCTTGTGGATGGGATACTCTCACAGTGTCCCTGGTCACCTATGCATAATATTTTGTCTCATTTAATTCTGAATCAAATAATCTGTTCTAATCTATATGATGGGTTCTTGCCATCCCACATAGGATGTTTTTATCTTCCTATATATCTTCTTTTTTTCTTTAAGCTGCATATATTTATTTTTTAATTTTTATTTATTTTTAAAATTTCTTTTCAGTGTTCCAGAATTCATTGTTTGTGCGCCACACCCAGTGCTCCATGCAATACATGCCCTCCATAATACCCACCACCAGGCTCACCCAACCTCCCATCCCCTGCTACTCCAAAACCCTCAGTTTGTTTCTCAGAGTCCACAGTCTCTCATGGTTTGTCTCCCCCTCCAATTTCCCCCAACTCCCTTCTCCTCTCCATCCTATATATCTTCTTGATATGCTCACTCCCCCTTTCCTTCCACGTGACCTATTTCTTTGGAGCAAATTATTCCCTTTGAGAATGTTGGAATTCCTCAAACATCATATTTAGCCTTCTGATATGAAAATACTGATGGGGATAAAGTCTGTAAAATCCCAATTTGACTGCCAATTTGTGTTCAGAGCCACTTTCAAATGAGAGCTCATGAGGAAGTTGAAGAAAAGGCAATCTGAAAATAGTAAATAAATGCCTAGGGGATAATGAGGTATGATCAGAATTGTTACTATTAAACACTCACTTGGTACCGCCAAGGAGAAGAGTTTTATAGCAAAGGACGACCTTGAGAGCAATGCAGCCTAACACGGAGGAGGATGTTGATGGCAAGATAATGCCAGTGATATGAACAATGACAGCAACATTGGCACATATCCACTTTCAAATGCCTACTGAGTGCCTGATGCTATACTCGGCCCTTTATCCATATTAATCTCATTAATATGCTATTGATCTGATTAACATTAATTTATACACATCTCATTTAATACTCAAATTGATATTATTATGATCACAGGATTTTTATTTTGTATATTTTATCTTACGCAATACTTAAAAGTGATAGTATTGTTCCAATATTTTATGTTATCCCTGTTTACGTTATACATTTAATCTCATTTAATACTTAGCATGTCAGCATTTTTATACATACAATTTTATACATTCTAATACCTTTTATCTCATTGAATACTGAAACTGATATTACCATTCCAGCTTTACAGCATGGGGTACTGACACCCAGCGAGGGTCAGTACTCAGAATCACGAAGCTGGTGAGTGAGGCTGAAGGGCAGGCCTGTGCGTGGCCCGGCGCTCTTGCTCTCTCCACTACAAACGAAGCGCCTCCCCCGGCAGTAACAGCTGACGTGCCAAATCATCGCTGCACACCAGGCTCTGCGCTATTTTTGTATGCACTCTTTGCATTTGATCTTCACGACAACCTCATGAGGTGGGTTCTATTTTCAATGTCTGTTTTGCAGAGCTCAAAAATGGCAACCAGACAAGTTATAGTAATTAAGGGAGACTTGTACTCTCCAGACATTTGCTGGGAATCTGGCTAAAAATAGAGGGTCTGGCAAGTCACTGCACTGGGCACTGTTTCATCCTTTCAGTGTCAAGGAAGCCATGAGGTGACCTGTGACTGAGGGGTTAGCCTGTGTTAAAGAAGAAAGATGAGTTAGTGATGTGGGAGCAGAAGCCTCAGCAAAGTAACTCTGTTTTCAGAGGTTCTTAATCATGTAAGGAAAGAAGGACCAGCACTGGCAGGTACAAATTCTTAAGGCTTGAAAATAGATTTTTTTTTTTGGAAAATAGATTTTTTTTTTTTTTTTTTTTTTTTTGCATAGAAGAGTTTTGTGGTGGCAAGTGGCAGTGGGTGACTCTGGCTCCTTCAGCAAAAAACAATGACTACTACAATGAAAATAAAAGTATGGCTGTCCACTCTACACAGAGAAACATGGGCACGGAGTTTTAGAGGCCAAATAGTTATAGGACTTAAAACAGATGAAAGATTCTAAAGAAAGGTTGTAAAGATGAAATGTCAAAATGCTCCAGTGAGAAAGAAAAAGGGGGAAGCCAGCAAAGTGGCCCCGTGGCACTCTGGAGACATTGGGTCTTAAAAGGCCCAGTGACAAAGACAGAGCATGTGATCGGAGAGGGACAGAGATGTGACACCCACATCGACCAGGACAAATGCTTTAGGGAAGGGTAAAGCCCTGAATTAATGTAGGCAACAGCCAAAGAAAAGCCAGGCATGCACACAGCACTTATTCCATGAGCCCTGATGAGGGAACCAATATTCCCTGACCCCAGATGGGGCTCTGGAGTCTGATGGAGCTGAGCAGGAATCCTGGTTGTGCTGTAAACTAACCTGGAGACCTTGGGCAAGCCCTTCTTCCAGAAGGGCACAAAGCTAATGTCCTTGTTTCCTGCAAGTCTTGGTTCACACTGTCACCTTCTAAATGAGGCTACCCTGACCACCCTATTAAATCGCACCCCCTTGCGTCCCGTCCACCATGCTAGCACTTTCAAACTCCCTTTCCCTATTCCAACCTTTCTTTTATCACATGACTTACCATCTTTTATCAGCCTGAACGTACTTAGTATGAAGCTCAGTGTGTTGTTTATTGTGCATCTCAACCCCCCGCATACACCAGGGCAAGAGTGTTTGTTGGTTTTGTCCAAAGATGTCTTCAAAGTGCCTAGAATAGTACTGGCACACTGTAGTGCTTAATGAATAACATGAATGAATGAATGAATGAATGAATGAATGGTATTCTTTAATTACTCTGACTTGTCTGTAAAATGGGACAGCATTCACCAGGTTTTACGAGAATTAAGTGAGATAATGTATATAAAACCCTCAGCACCATGCCTGGTAAAAAGTATTCAACAGATGAAGCCAATTGTAGAGTTTTTCATATCCATCAATTTTCTCCTTTGGTCAACTATTAACTCTGAAAAATAATATCTTGCAGATGAGGAAAATGCGATCTATAGAGATAAAGGTTGTTAACTTGATCTAACATCTCAGAGGTTTCATTTGTGGGAATGGTATAAAGAGAACTAGGCTAGAGGATAGGCAAAGAGATTTGCTCCCCACTTTTTTCAAGCCTTTTCTAGCTAAGGATGGTTAGCCCCAAACTCACTACCATAGAGACAGAATTCCCGAAATAGTGACTAGGTGTATGCTCAGTGAACATTTTATTTCCAACTAGAAATTATGTTGGTTCACCAGAGGAATGGGTACTACATAATTGCAGTTCCTTCCTTAAAAATGTTCCTGAGACAACAGAAGAAAACTGTAGGCAATGCAAAATATACCTTGATTTTAACAGGGCACATAACAAGGCCCCCTTTAGACATTACCCATAAGATAGTGAAATGTGGTTTCACTTGTTGTATTTAATCACCAGGACCAAAGATCAGTGAACTTTCACCATAAACGGCCAGGATGTAAATATTTTAAACTTTGTAACCATATAGGTTCTGTCAAACTACTCAATTTCACCATTGCTGTGTGAAAGCAGCCATAGACAATATGAAATGGATAAGTGTGGTTGTGTTCCAGTAAAACTTTATTTATAAAAACAAGGTGCAAGCTGGATTTGGCCCAGGGGCCATAGTTTGCTAACCCCCCACCCTGATAGCTGAATGACTGTAGCCTAAGAGTGCCATGGACTGAACTGCCAGAGAGTCTCTACTACAGCAACATGAGAACAGGTTGACTCCATTCATAAGCGATACAAAGCTAGTAAAAATATCCAACAGGAATGACAAGTTCAAGATTTAAAATTAGGCTGAGAAGCTAAAACTAGCAGCCCAAATAAGGTGATAGAAGTTCATAAAAGTATATTGTTCTTTGATTAACAAAACAGCATAAACAACAAAACTAAGCTACAATCTACCAACATAGTGACGGAAAAACTGGGTCTGGCAGTCGCTCAGAAAAAATCTGTGGTTGGCCATATGCTGCCCTCATTATTTATTCACTCCTTCCTTCATTCACTTACTTAGTTTTTAGCTATAATCCCCAACCGGCTTATGGACAGTGCTAGAGTTTTTTAATGATAAACAAAATAGTCTCAATCCTTAAGGACACATAACAATCTATTGGACAAGAAAGATATCCCTTGGGGAGCCTGGGTGGCTCAGTGGGTTAGAGCCTCTGCCTTCGGCTCAGGTCATGATCCCAGGGTCCTGGGATCTGGTCTCTGCTCAGTGGGGAGCCTGCTTCCTCCCTCTCTCTGCCTGCCTCTCTGCCTACTTGTGATCTCTGTCTGTCAAATAAATAAATAAAATCTTTTAAAAAGAAAGAAAGATATCCCTTTATTTGTTCATTCATTTGTTTTTTCAACACCAAAATACTGTAGTCAGTGATGTGGCTGGGCCAGATCAGGGTGTGGGGATGAAAAAGGCAAATGAGATTTAGTATTTGTCTTTGAGGAACTCTGAATATAATCTTCGAGACACGTATTATGTAAACAAATCAATTACAGTACAGCATGGTATACGCTATTTCAGAAATACGACTCAAATGCTGTGAGAGCACAGAGAACGAAATAGCTAAATCACCCTAGAGGATTCCATGAAACCCTAGCATTTGTGCTGTTTCTAGAAAATGGATTAAGAGTTTTACTATCAGACACTGATCTACTCTTTAATGTCTGAGGGATTTTGCTGTCTGGTTACAAACAACCACAGATACTTGTGTTTTGCTTAATACTACATTTACTAAAATCATCTATTAGAATACAGGTAAATTTTTAAAAACAAACACTTTGGATAATGTAAATGTCACTTACAAATTTGACTAAACTCCTTTAAGGAAATTAAACTGCACTTACAGCTGTAGTTCTATAGTTGGGTTTCCTGCAGAAGCCTTCCCCGATCAAGGTTTGAGTGTGCACAAGATGTTTGAGAACTCCAGGGACACTGGGGAGGAAGTTGGGGATTAATCCACCATAAGCTTTTTTTTTTTCCCCCATTCGGTTAAAATGTACTTGGATGTTTGGGAGGCAGCCTTGCACACACTGACTCAGGAATCAGACTTCTCCCACTTAGTGGTTCTGGGGCTTGCAATCCTTCTCTGGATCTGCTGCTTTGACCAGCAGCCGAGGAAGAGAGAGAATGAAGGGTTACGCCTGGAGAGTTTTACTGGACTAGCCCTAGTGGTAGTGTTATCATGTCGCCCCATTCTGACGTGGCTGGAACCATAGGGTCTTCTTGTGTTTTTGTGACTGGCTTATTTCATTCAGCCATGTCCTCGAGGTCCTTCCATGTTGTAGCATGTGACAGAATTTCCTTCCTTTTGAAGGCTGAATAGTATTCCATTATATGTATATACAGCATTTTATTTACCCGTTATTCACTGTTGGACATTTGGGTTGCTTCCACTTCTTGAAATATACTTAACACTACTGAACTATGCACTTAAAGATAGTTAAGATGGTTTTTACAAAATGATGTAGCTGGGCAGCCTCCAGCATTCGGCCCCATGGTGATAGGAACCTGAGATGGGATGACCTCCTCAACTGACAGTGGACAGAGATCTAACCCACCCAGACTCCTTCTTTCTTACCCCTCTCTTATGGACAATAATCGTTTTAAAAGGCTGCTTCCAAAATGTCCAACATCCTTATGCCTCTGATGGTCCCCTCCCGCAGAGAGGTCTGCAGTACAGGATAACATGCCCTCTAGATCCAGAATGTAAGTGCCCCAAAATGCTAGCATTCCCAGGGTTTCCAAGGCTTCCATTTCCAAAGCCCCATTTTCTTTCTCTGGGACACTTCCCACAACTTGTGAGTGTAAGTTCTGGCATTGGGATCAAACAGATCTAGGTTTGCAGATTGGCTTCTGCACTTGCAATCTGCATGTGTTTCAGGAAGTTAGTTTGCTTGAGCCTCAGTTTCCTTGGCAGTGAAGTTAGACTAAAGTAAGTTCTCTCTTGGATATTTTCTCCAGATCCACTCTCTACACATCTACCTCCTTCTCTCTGCCTGGGAGACCAACCTATACGGACTACGACAGTGGCTCTCAGCCGGCACAATCCTGTCCCCTCCAGGGACATTTGGAAACATAGAGACATTTTTGGTATCACAGCTAAGGAAGCTGCTATTGGCATCCAGAGAGTGGAAACCATAGATGTTGTTAAACTTCCTACAGTGCACAGGAGGATTCCCTAACAAAAAATTATCCAACCCTAAATATCAACATTGCAGAGGCTGAGTAACCCTGGATTATACCAATAGGTTGTCTGTCCCTCCGGTTTCTAGTTGGAGTTGGCCAATAGGGAGCCCTAACAGGAATCAAGAGAGGAAAGATTAAGTCAGGCTGTCCATTCCCTTTAATCTCTCTCAAAGGGGTTACCTGAGGTTGGCTGTGTCCATCCCAGGAGACCCCTGCTCCACTCAAGGTAGGCTTTTCTCTTTCTAGGATCTGGTAGCTACTGCCTCAGCTCATCAGACCACACTTCCTCTTGAGGTTCCTTTGTACTTTTATGAACAGAACCTGTTTCAAATAAGCTCTCTTCCAATAATCCTAACTAGGTGATCCGTTTCCTGTTGGGATTCTGTGTGGTATCATTAACAATCTCATAAGGCTGCTAGAAGGTTTCAGTGAGATCACAGAGACACTCGGCGCAGTGTAAGGCACGTTGTGAATGCTCAGGGAATCATAGCCTTCTCAGGGGGCCTCTTTGGGAATTGCTGTTTTACTGGATCTTCTGAACAGATGACCCTTCCTTCAAATGAGCCACCTGAAAATTTTCTCCCTTTTTAATTTGGAGCATACACGGATCTTAAGACTAGATCAAGCCTTTTTTTTTTTTTTTCTCCCAACAGCTACACTCCCATATCTAGAGATAACTGTTCTGCCACAGAGCTCAAATATGGTGTTAAAATATGTTCTGAGTTTGAAAGAAATTCCAGGTCTGTCTCTGCTCTCGGAATGCAAGACATTATTTGTGTCCCTGTCATATAAATTTGGAAGCAATGCCCATGCTGGCCCTTTTATCTCCAGGTTTCCTGACTCAGTAGGAAGAATGCATGAGCCCGATTTTTATTCCTGGTGGCAGGAGGAGAAAGGTTGGACTACAGCCTCTGCAGACGTGGTTGGAAAAGATTCAGACTCAGCAACGGAAATCACCATACCCCCGCTCAAGAGAGCATGGGAGCCTCTGGCGCCTTTCCCACAGGTGACACGCAAGACCAGAGTCCAGGCATAGAATGTGTTTGAGGATATGTTGGAAACACTGGGGCAAGTCCATTCATTCATTCATTCATTTATCCATTCATTCGTTCAAAAATATATTGATATTTAAGAGTAACTCTCTTTCACTTAAGTCTATTCTATGTCATTACCTCCAGCCCATAGAACAATAATAATTATAGATAATATCATGTTTTCATCCACTGTCTCATCCAGATCTTTCAAAAGCTCTAAGCGGTGGTTGTTCCTATTCGCCCATTTTAAGGATGAGGAAACTGAAACTTGGAGAGAGAAAGTCATTTGCCCAAGCCGCATGGCACTGAACTAGGATTCATAGACAGACTGATGAACTCTAGAGTCAGAGAGACCAGCCTGAGCACAGTACTTTGCTTTGCTGATCCTCTTGTCCTCTATAACAGCAAGACCATGGCCAAGGTTAAGGACTAGCAGCTAACACTATGATTAAGAAGTAAGGAACTTTGAGCCTGGCAACCCTGAGCTCCGGTTTGGTTCTGTCTCTAAACCAGCTATGTCCTTCAGGCAAGTCATTTAACCTGTCTGGGCTCAGTTTCCTCATCTGCAAAGCAGAGGATAATAATGTCTGCCTTGTAGGGTGAGAACTCCCAACAAATGCAGAGGTCTCCAAAGTGGGGTGTGGGAAGAAAACTATCAGAATGTTGATTTCTAACTTATTTAATTCATCTCAAAACAACAAAGGAATTCAGGCTCCACTAATAATATTTAATGTATGCATAGAGATGGGACACCCATATTTGACATGTATGTTAGCTCTTTTCTTTCCTCTACAATGCCGAATGGCTGGTAACACCCCCGCATTCATCCATTTGCTTTTAGCAAATTGCCTTATGTGGGAATTTATACGTGTCTGGCAAATGGATTTAGGCTTTATAATAACCAGTGTTTAAGCGACAGACTCACAAAATGGACAAGCGACTTAAAAACATTCCTGCTAAGGATCTATTTAAAAAAAAAAAAAAACAAACACTAACGAGGTAAGTGTGAGCGAACATACTCATTAGAGCTTTTCATGGACCACTCCACAAGGCAAACAAGATGATGACATAACCCAAGGTGACAAAGTGCTGTCCTCTACCCACCCAAACGAAACCACTGTCAGAAGGTTTGGAATATGGATTTACAACACTATAATTAATGACAATCTTTTCTCTATGTGCAACTTGGAGATACTAGCTAATGATAGTACAAAGCCACAACAATTAGTGAGACATTAAATTTGTTTATTCCAAGGTAATTTCATCCTTCTAAAATTTGTTTTGTGTATGCTTTACAAGGTACTCAAAAAGCACCACTTGGCAGTGTATAAGTAACTAATCAAATGTAATAATGTTAGTGATATGTACTTAAAATCATTTTTATTGGTGGGTATGCCATTTAAAAAGCATGGAGACCCCAAGCTAATATATATAATAAAGCAATTGATTCACAAACTACCATGCAGTAGTTGCTCAATAAAAGGTAACTAACTATTGGGGCTCCTAGGTTTCTCGGTCAGTTAACCACCTGACTCTTGATTTCGGCTCAGGTCATGATCTCAGGGTTGTAAAATCAAGCCCCACACAGGGCTCTGTGCTGGGTATGGAGCCTACTTAAGCTTCTCTCTCTCCCTCTACCTCTACCTCTCAACCACCCTCTAAAAAAAAAAGCAACAACAAACCTTATTGTTAATATCAATTCCTTATTTACTGAGCACTTTCTGACTACACATTTTTGCACAAGTCTTAAAACAATTTTATTATGAAAAATTTCAAACCCCCAAAATATAGAAGAATAGTTTAATGCACCCATATATAACTTTATCCAGCTTCAACAATTATCATTTTGCCAACCTTGTTTAATCTCTTCCCTAACTTATTTTTCTGGACCATATTAAAGCAAATTCATATCATTTCACCTGAAAATAATTTGGTGTGGACCTCTAACTGAAAAGAACAATTTGTTTAACTCCCTTGCCATTATCACACTCAAAACAATTATCAGTAATTCTTTTAACATTATCCATCATGCTACTATTATTACCATCATTACTATCCTTAATGAAATGAAAGTATGATTGGGTCCCTCCAGCATCATTCCATCTTCATGACCATGTCTGAATTCCTCACAAAGCCCTAATCTACCCCCCGCCTCCTTGTCCATTCCTGTCTTCTCTTCCAGTGTTGGCTCTTCCTGTTCTTTCAACCTGCAAGTCTCCCTCTTCCCTCTTGGGCTACCCACCTGTCCTTTCATACCACATCCTACCCATCCTTCAAGTTCAGAGAAGGTGTGGCCTCCCTGGGAAGCTCTGACTGCTTCCATACTCACTGCCTGAGTTGACTTCCATCACCAAGTTCATTGTATCATCTGTGCATCCCGCCCTCAACATTCTGTGCTCCTTGAGAACTAGGATGGTTAAATTGTGTGTCAGCTGGGCTAAAGGATGGTGGTAAAGCATGACTTCTGGATGTGTCTGTAGGAGTGTTTCCAGAAGAGACTGGCATCAGAATCTGTACACAGAGTAAAGATCAGCCCTCACCAAGGCAGGGTAGGCATCATCCAATCTATTGAGGGCCTAAATAGAACAAAAAGAGGAATGGCAAATTTGCTCCTGCTTCTTGAGCCAGAGCATCCTTCTTCTCCTGCTTTAGGACAATGGCTCTTCTGGTTCTCAGGCCTTTGGGTTTCAACTGGAGCTACACTACCTGCATTCAGATGGCAGACCATGGGACTTCTCAGCCTTCACAGTTGTGGGAGTCAATCCTTCATGATAAATCTCTTTGCATATGCTCAAATGTGTCCTATTGATTCCGTTCCTCTGGACAACTCTAACTAATATAAGAATCAAGACCATGTCCTGCTCATTAGTGTAGTGCTGCACAGTGCCTGGGGCTTGGTGCCTAGCACATCCCTGTAAGGGTTGCAGAACTGGAAAAAGGAATCGTTCAGGAGTGGGAAGGTACAGTCAACCCTGAAGGGCCAAGAAAGGGGAGCAAATAACATAAGGGGGTCCATTGGGCCCAAGGATACAATGGAATGTCACACCAGGAAGGTTTGGATCAGTAGATGAGCTCTAAAACCCTAAACAAATGAAACGGTCCTGGCTTTCCATTTAAAAAGGTGCTGCATGGGACCTGCAATTGATGGCAGCCCTTTAAGTAAATCTAGAATAATCAGATAGAAGTTCCACTAGGGAAAAGCTTCTCTAGGGCAGAAATTTTTATTTGCATCATTCACTGCTGTACCTACATTGCCTGTACACAGTAGGTGCTCAGTGAAGATTTCTTGGGTGAATCAATGAGTGGATAAATTAACGTAGGTCTGGTTGAAGAAAGTTGTAAACTGGATACAAGTAGAGACAGAAAAGTAACTGTTTCCTCACTACCCTTCAGAATCACCTACGGGGAAAGACCCTAACCTGCCGACCCTGTGACAATCAATATCATGCCTACCTCATTTAATCTTGTCTTTCCAGTGCCCTGCAGAGCCTGGCATCTAGCAGTACTCAATAAATCACTGTGGAACAAATGATTCCTTCTGTGAAATGGAAGCTAATATTACTTAGCTTGAGATGAATTAGGATTTTCAACACTCTTCATGTCTTCCGTGAAAATTCTATATTAGTTCAATCTCTTAGATTTCTTAGCCTTGTTTTTTGGAATTGAATCAATTCCAACTTATCAATCAAGGTCATATTTGTCATTGGAACATCTGCTTGCTAACATGAGTGTGCTTGCATTTTGTTAAGCTTTCTATTTTTATTAGCTTGGCATAAAAGAACATGCCAGACCATTTCCAGATCATGATACTGTCATAAATGGGGTACCAGGGTCTTGGGAGCTACTGGTAGGGTGACTCTGGGGGAAAAGGAGAGGTTATAAAGACACAGATTTTGCAAATTCTACATTAAACAGAAAGTTCTTCAATGCAGGATTGCTCAGAACATTTGTTATACTAATATGAAACTAAAAAGAAGGTGTTGAAAGATGGTAATCTCCAAATTTTTTATTGCTTAAAACTCTATATGTTTTAGATATTTGATGGAACACCTTTCAACAACCTAGAGATTGCCTGTTCCAAGAACACAGTTTTAAAAATGTCGTTATCAAAAATACCAAATCATGAGGATCCTTGCACTTTCTATATTCAGCTTGCTCAAATTGAAATGACTCGTCTACCATTGTGGAGAAAGTCCCAAGCTTATTCAGACACCCTCTTCTGCTCCTTGTAAGTGCAGACACACCAGAATCAAGAGATTGGGCTTTCCCATGAGCCTGACTTGGTACAAGTCTCAGCTCTGCACCTTTCTATATGTGTAACATTCTGCAGGTCAATTATCTCTCGGCCTCAGTCTTCTCATCCATAAAAATAAGAACAGCGACATTGTAGATGGGCTAGATGGACTACTTAACCATGACAGTAGGGATTGACTTTGAAGTGTCATGACAAGGTCACGTGGGAAGTGATAGGTCATTCATGGAGTGTCGGGCATGGATGGGGAATCTGTAAACACAGCAAACAGAAGTCCTTGCCCTTGAGAGATTCCAGCCCAGCAGAGGAAGATAGAAACTTCAATGGAACCTACTTCCCATGTGGTTCCCAGGGGCAGCCAGGATGGGCACCAGAACTCTAGGGCAAGAACAGGTGCTATTGGTACAAAGTCCGTTGCCATGCTCCTGATGAAAGATGGGGAAGCTGTGAGTTCTCCTGTTATGGCGAGCTACCTGAACACTGCTTCTGCACCGTGGCTGCAGCATGACTACCAGGGGACAATGTCCTGACTCCTCCTCCTTCCCATGATAGAAGTGCATAGCAGCAAAACCACCATGCAGCCTGGAATGCCTCGGGGCTCATGTGCCCAGAAGCCCTGTGGTGAGGGCCCAAGACAAAATGAGACCAGTCAGGTCAAAGCCTCTTCTCACCTGAATTATAAGATGAGCTCTCCATGTTTCATGTTGGAGACTGGAGCCACAGATACCTGTGGGTGACACAGCCACCTGCCAGCCAGAGCCTAGAGCCCTGTTCATGCAAGACTCATACAACTTATTTAAACTGGGACACACACACCTGGGTGGGTAGCTGTTCAGTGTCCTGTTTTGTACTTCTGTTTCCCAGTGATAGGCCAAAACGGTCCATGGAGCAGCCAGCACCTTCTCCATCACCTGCCTCCCTGGGAGATGGAGAAGATAGTCTCTAAATGTGCTTGCTTTCCTCCCTCCGCTTGCATCCCTCCCACTGCTGGCATCCCTCCCACCGCAGCTCTCTCGGAGGTATTAGGCATTTAATCGTGCATGCCACAATTCATTATGCCTGAATCTTAAGAAGGGGCTGCAGGCTCTACGTACTTCCCTCTGCAAACTGGGTGCACACCAACTCCTGTCCTGCCTGCTTCGTGAATCATAGTCCAACACATTCTCATAATTACCTCGGTTTCAGGCTTGAGATCCTAACGAACTCGAGAAGGCAGCAAAATAGTAAGTTCGTACCAAATAGAATACAACTGTGCACACTTCCTTTGTGTAACACTTAGCAACATATGGTGAGAGCCAAGCACACTAATAAAGTTACAAAGAAATCTAAGGGTAGGGAGACTGTCGTTCCTTCATAGGCCCTGGCAGGAGCGCACGTTACTAACATTGCAATTTCCCAAACAGATTGTCTGAACACCTGTGGGCATTCAAGGAGCCTCCTCCTCTCAAGCACTCTCCTTCATGTCTCATTCAACAAGACCATCTTAATTCCGGGAGAGGTACAGTGTTTGGGTTGGAGAGACTAGGTCACAAACAAACTTTATCTCACATGCCAACCCAGATTGTCTGGGGCTGCCTGGAATGCTGTGTTGAGAAGGATTCTGAGGCTGCACTTGGGCTCATTGGGAATGACGACTTCTTGGTGGCAATATTTGCCTGGAGGAGGACATGGGTCTAGGAAGATGTCTGTACACACATTGACGTTTCTTCTGGTGAAAAGAGACTTAACCAAGGAATTGAAGGCCCTGTGTTCTTGGGAAAGTCATTCACTGTCCCCAGCCTCAGCTACCTGGTCTATAAAATCAAGATGATGATAACATCTCCCTTGAAGGGTCCTGGTGAAGATCAAATTCAGTGTGTAAAACTGCTTGGGGAGCCATAATACGTGAGATTATGTAATTTCAAAAATATCTACATTCAAATAACTGCGTGTGGATTTTCTTTTCTTTTTAAAATTTTATTTATTTGAGAGAAAGAGAGAGCACAGGTAGGGGTAAGGGGCAGAAGCGGACTCCACTGAGCAGAGAGTCTCACGTGGGGCTAGAACCCAGGACCCTGGGTTAGGATGCCTAACCGGCTGAGCCACACGGGTGCCCTTAGATTTGCTTTTCTAATGCTCTAGGGAAGGCTTTTTCAACCTCAGCACTGCTGTCATTTTGCTATGGATTGTTCTTCACGGTGGGGCTGTTCTAGGCATTACAGGTCATTTAACAGCATTCCTGGCCTCAACCCACTGGATGCCCATAACAGATGTCCTAACAATCAAAATATCAATCAAAAATGCCTCCAGATGGGGCACATAGGTGGTGCAGTCAGTTAAGTGTCTGACTCTTCATTTCAGTTCAGGTCGTGGTCTCGGGGTTATGGGATCACCCCACATCTGTCTCCACACATCAGTGGGAAGTCTGCTTCTCTCCCTTACTCTTTCCCTCTCCCTTTACCCCTCTCCCTCTCTAAAAGAGTACCTGTGCTCTCTCTCTCTCTAAAATAAAATAAATTAATTTAAAAAAAACTATAGCAATCACAAGCCCCAACAAAGAGATTTTTATTTAATTATTCAAGTGTCGTTGGAGCACCAGAGTCACCCCCAGGTGACTCTTATACACATTCCAAAGTTGAAAGCCTTTCACAAAGCTGTAAGGAATCCTTTCTGAGCGGACACACGTTCCCCTCTCCTGCAAGCTACAGCCCCATGGACTCCCTGGGCCTTGGTCATGTACTCTTTTGGGGAAAGGCCATGGGTCCTCCCAAGGGGAAATGAGGCAGAAGGTTCCTCACACTCCAACCCAATATACAACTTCCTTCCTCTCTCAATCACAAAAATTCCAATTTCTAATGACTATATGAAGCAATTTATCCTTTAACAGATGATTGAAGGAATGGGATGAAGGAGATCATTAAATGTGATGGATATCCACACATGTGCATCTTAAAGCAACTTTCCAAAGACAACAAAAGTCCTAAGATCCCTTCGATAAAATGGAGCCAGACAGAAACAGTGCAAGTAGCATATGACTAGATACCGATGGTAAAATTAAAGGCAAACATTGTTGATGAGCTCACTAGAGCCTGAAGTACTACAGTACAATATTAGCCTTGGTGGAAATAACTCCACTGAAGTATGTCCTTCCTGCTACACAGCTTTCCTAAGGCTCTGAAAGCCTTCTGCCTCTCGCTGCGTCTCACTCTCTGTCACCAGGCCTTTTCAATACAATGAACAGAGAAGAGAGTTTGGGAATGAAAGTGAAGGATAATTGAAGTGTTGCCTTGATCCATTGTTACAAGTGAATAGGCAGAGAGACAAATACTCAGTCCCTGCGCAGACCCTCACAGAAGCCCTTCAGCGACTGGGACTGGCGCAGCAGCCAGTCAATCAGCATATACTTACCGAACACACACCACAAATAAGTCACCGCGCTAAACTCTCTGGGGGATACCAAGATGGATAAGACACAGATCCTGCCCTCTAGGTGTTTGTAGTCTAGTCAAGGACTTATAAAAACATAATCAATAATACTGAATGGTCTGAGTTTAACTTCAAATGAATGGCTCCAAAGAGAGATACTGAGCTGGGGGTTTTAGGCAAAACTAAGTGAAAATTGCGCGTGGAGGCTGGGCATTCCGGTCAGTTCCCAGGCATCAGTTCTTCTGTACTGATTTGCAGGAGGCCTGTTAGCCTCCTGAATGAAGGAGGGATGTACCTGTTGGACAGCCAGGGGAGACTGAGAAAGGCATGGCATTATGCCCACCTCCTCCTGGGACCCAGCAGTCCACTGTGCTGCACAAGACAGAAGTAAAGGAAAGAAGCAGAGGGCCGGAGGGAAGAGCCATCTCCCAACTCTCCATGGGGAACAGCAGCTGGATCAGCAGGAACTTGGGGGCTGAGCAGAGAAGGGGAAGTTCTTGCTCTCTGCCCTGAGACAGAAGCAGCCTCCAGGGCAGAGCTCTATTTTCCAGCAGAAGAAAACAGGCTCTCATTATGGGACAAGGGTGTGACAAGGACACCAAGCTCCCGGCAGAGCAACACAACCCCATGCATGTGGGGTGCCATATGGGACACCCTCAGGGACTCCAGGACACATTTGAGGTATCTTCATTCTGAGCTTGAGGGTTGGAGAGCCCTATGATACCAGTGGCAGAGCAAAAGGAATGGCAACTAAGCAAAAAACATGCAGACTTGAACTTCAGAAGAAAAGCCTGCTTTGACTCCGATTCTACAACTATGTGTGAGGTCAACAGTGCTATGAATAATCAGCACCACACGGGCTGACACCAACATGTCACGGCACCCACGAGCCTGAAATCTCTCTTGGCCAAGAAAGCTGTTCTTGAAGTGACATTTAGCCCTCAGAGCCCTAAAGATTCCAATCCAGCAGCTTGGGTCCCCAGCAAGGCCTTGCCTGGTCACATGAGACAGGACATGTGCAGGACGGGACTTTAGGATTGATGCTGTCAGTATATCCCTTGGTCCACACCCCTCTCTCCACTACTTCCTCACAACTGGTCTCCTTGTCCCTAGAATACATGCTCCATATAGCAGCAGTGTAAGCTTTTTTTTTTTTTTTTTTTTAAAGATTTTTATTTGTTTATTTGACAGAGAGAGATCACAAGTAGGCAGAGAGGCAGGCAGAGAGAGAAGAAGGGAAGCAGGCTCCCTGCTGAGCAGAGAGCCTGATGCAGGGCTGGATTCCAGGACCCTAAGATCATGACCTGAGCCAAAGGCAGAGGCTTTAACCCACTGAGCCACCCAGGTGCCCTGCAGTGTAAGCTTTTTAAAGCTCCAAACGAACCATGACACTGTCCTGCTCAAAAGTCTTCCAATGTCTTCCCCTCTTGATTATGATAAAAGCCAAACTTCCTCCATGCCCACTGGGCTCACAGACCCATCCTGCCCACTCCCCAGACTCATTCCCCAACTTTATTTGTCTTGCTCACTTCACTTCAGTGACAAAGGCTTTGTCATAGACCCAGAATACCCCTAATTCATTCCATGCCTCAGGGCCTTTGCACTTACTGCCAAGATATTACTCTCCATATATTCTCACGGTTGTTTCATCTTTTCATTCAGGTGTCTACTCAAGTGTTATGTTTCCACAGAGCTCTCTCCCCTATTCCATAGTCCCTAAAAGAGCCTCCATCATCTTCTACCTCCTTAACTTATTTAATATTTCTTCATAGTACTTAACTCCCAATATCACATGTAAATTTGCTTGAGTGTTTGTGTATTGTCTCTATCTCACATTAGAATATAGATTCCAGGACGGCAATCTATCCCAGTGCTTAGAAGTATGCCTGCCATTTAGTGTACAATAAATATGCGTTAAATAAAAGAATGAAAGACTCCTTCTCAAGCTATTAGGAAAACTGCTAAGCCCTCTATCCCCTCCTTTGAAGACCCGGCTTTGGAAGCCGCTAACATGAACTGAGCTTCTCGGACAAACGTCCCCATCTCATCACTTGTTCCCATCCTAGCATGCATCAACACCAGCAACTTACTATTTATTCTTTTTTTTTTTTTTTTTTTTTTTTTTTTTGCTCCTAGCTGCCCATATGAATATCGTCCCGAGGCAAGCATAATACCTCACATTTTACCGCACCCCAGGGTCAGATCTTACATTTACTAGATTTAAATATCACTGTGCTGGATTCAACTTCTCTTTCCAGTCCACTGAGATCTTTGGGATCCTGATTCTTTCCTTCGGCATGACACTGCCCCGGCCTGCCTGCAGAAACTTCATAAGGCTTCCACCCTGCAAGGCAGAGGGAGTGGTGGCGGGCAAGCCCTTCCCTCTTCTGGTCCTGCTTGTACGGCCAACCAAGTTGGGAGAATCAAGGTATGGCCGTGGTTCCCTCTTGTATGTGCCCAACCTTGCCTACCCCTCTGTAGCCAAAGGAGGAGATACAGAGAAGGCAACAGACCTGGGTACAGGCCAGCCCACGGTTTGAACCCCAGCTTCTCCACTTACTTGCTTTGTAAGTTTTGGCAGTGGGATTATCTTCTTTCCTGCAGCTGAGTTTGTTTTTCCTGATACATAGAAACATCAGTTCCTATCTCCAGAGTTGTTGTGAGGACTGGACACGGTGACACAGTACCCAGTACAATGCCAGGCATTTGATGAATACATCATCTATGTGCATTTAAAACAATACAAACAGCTCCGACAGGCCACATTTGGAAACGAGAGAGGAGCCTGAAACCCAGCTACTTCACAGAGTCTTTTTTAAGGAATGGGGAAAAAAATCAGGACATCCACAAATGAATTGCCAGTCAGAGGTCACGTAGACAGTTATGCTCATTGGTTCCATGTTCGCCTCATAGTTCCCATGCATCCGTAAGTCTGAAGACGCGGGGCTTGCACAGGAGGAAGCAGGGATCCATGCAGGGGCGCAGGGATGGGTGTAGAAGCCCGCTGGCAGCTGGGCAGGCCCGGGGCCCTCACTACCTTCCTTCCCCATAGCACTGATAAGAACGTGCTCATCCAGCTGGCGTTTTTGCATCTACCTCGCGCTCATTTAAATAATGGCACAAACTGTAAAGATGGGGAGATAATCATAAAAAGCTCAGGGAAAGTATGCAAATAGGAAACTCTCCAAACTCAAAGAAGGCTGGGAGAACAAAGATAATCAAGAACATTATCAACACGCCCCAGGTGTGCAGGCACTGGAAGCCTGAGGGGAGCCCACGCCAGCAGGGGAAGAGGGCAGCCCTCACCGATCCTGGTCTGGTACCTGCTTTCATTTTTGAACTTGATCTCCCTCCTCCTCCCCTCTCCCTCCCTCCCTCTCAAGCTCCAGAGAATCTTACCAGACGGAGCTCAAGCCCATTAGAGGGTGGAGGAAAGTGGAAGTTAGGTGTTTCCCATAATGTCTATTCTCGACCCTGCTCCCTTAAGGTGTTCATCCTGATGGGGCAGCCACAGCAAGCACTCAGAATGATGCCAGGGTCATCCCCCTCTGCTCAAAACCTCAGTGGCTTTCACCATGCTCAGAGTAAGAGGCAAAGCCTCCCCTTTCCTCGGCTTCTAAGGCTGTCCCTACCCCTCTAACTTCAACCCCATCTCCCTCCCTGGCTCCACCCAGCCACACTCTGTTCCTTTGCCCACCATCACCCACCGTCTATGTCTACCGTGGTTCAGGGGCCCCAGTGTCCCAGAGCTCTGTGTGTCCGTGCAAACTGCAAGCCCTCCTCCCTGACTCTCCCTCTCCCGGCTTTGCCTTTGCTGGCACTTATCACCATTTGAAATAGCTTCTCTTCTGATTCTTTCTTTGATTTATAATCTTTCTTCTAACTAGAATGCAAGCCCCATGACAACAGGGCTTCTTGTCTAGTATCTGTCCAGGGCTGTCAACTTACCTGGCACATGGCAGGGGCTCTGTACATATTTGCTCAATTAATCTTTTGTCGTTGACTAAAACTATACACATGTTTATTTTGACTTTCCCATTTTCTTCCCCTTTTTCTATTTCATAGCATTGGTGGGAAGACTGAAAGAACTAATTCCTGATGAAAAGTTTACTGCATTGCACCTGGTACATGATACGTACTTAATGAAGGTTGAATGCCCTTATTATTGAGCAAAATTCAGCTCTGTGTAGAGTGAGCCCTGGTAACAGAGCCTTCCTCATTGTGGCATTCAAGAAGGGATTGTGTAAAGAGAGCCCTACATTTGGCTCTTTTGCATAAGAAGGAAGTAACGGGAAGCGGGGCTCACTTGTGGGCAAAGCCCTCAGGGTCAGGCAGCAAGAACTGGGAGGGCAGAGCTGGAGAACTCACAGGGGGGCTTCCTCACCCCTCTCCAATAGCCCCTCAATGAACAGTGCTCACCCCATCCTCAGGGCTCCCAGTCTCCAGCTCCTTGAAGACTTTCTAGTGGACACATCCTAGGCTGTGTGTGTGTGTGTGCAATAGTTTTAAGTCATTAATGAGAATCTCACTCTCATCAGAATCCCTGTACATCTGAGTCTGACTGAGACACAGCTTCGTGCTCCTTGTCCTTCTGTTTGGTGAGCGTCACTACCTCCAGCTCACCTTCTGAGCACCCCTGCTTGCATCTCCCATTGGCCCCGAGCACGTGAGCACATCACTTCCAGAACAAAACCACCTTCTCTTGGCACCACTGTCCTCATTCACTCATGTGTTCAGGCCCTCGGCCAAGGACAACAGCGGGTGACACCAGTCACACCCAAAACTCTGGGAGTTTGCAGGGCTGATTTCTGGCCCAGCTGAGTATCCAATGGCTCCTTCAGAACTCCATTCAAGAGCATCTCTCCAGAGAGGCCCCTGCTAACTATCCAATCTGTAAATTGTCCCCCCTCACTTGTCACTCTCTATTTGTATCCCCCTAATCTTGCCAATCCTCACAGTCTGGTTCTCCCAGATTAGGAACAACAGCATCACTTGGGAACTTGTTAGAAATGCAGAATCTTGGCTTTACCCCAACCTGCCAAATCAAAATTTCCATTTTAATAGGGTTCCCCAGGCCACCCATCTGGACATGCAAGTTTGAGAAGCACTGCTTTAGAGCTCTTCTCAAAGCCTGTAATTGTCTCATTTGCTTACTTAGTAATTATTTATCTCACTCTCAACTAAAAAGAAAGATTCATGAAGGCAGGGACCTCCATGTCCTACTTATCATTGCATTTCTAGTGCCTAGCTGCTGGCACATGGTAGGTTGTCAAATAAATACGAAATACTAAGTAAATGAATGAAGGAATAAGTTTCCAAAGTTTCTTCAAACTCTAATGTTTTAGGATCAATGGTCTTCTTTCTAGTTCATTTCCTTTTCCCTATTATCCAAGCTGCGTTCACCTGCCTTCATCAAGCATTCACTCACTACCTTCTGTGTAGGATGTTCTATATTAAGCCCTGAAAAGAGTTCAAAGGCAATGTCTGCCCATAAAGACTTCATGGTTGAAAAGATTCACCTGTAAGAAACAACTTCTGTTTTATCTGATTAGATCTGGGGTTTCTAACCTGCCTCCCTGATACTAGCATGAGGTATATTTTTCTGTCTTTTGTAGCCAAAGAACTGGCTTTCTCTACCCATAGGCTTATATTTTTCTGACTTGATACCTGAATGTTTTGTTCAAACCTGTCATTGGAGCATTTCCTGCTTCTCCATTATTAATGATCTTTTATCCAGTTCTGGACTTGTAGCATGTTGCTCGGCCTCCAGCAGAAAACATTCCAGTGACCACAACCCTGGTATATGCAATGGCCACCTTGGGTCCTGGGAACTTCCCCTTTTACAGCTCGAATGTCCTCATGGGCTTACTTTGCTGGGCAGGTGGCCTGCCTCTCAGATTGTGGGGAGCTTTGTTTTATGTCTAGCTTTCACCCTAACTTCCTTGCTTTCCCTTGACTAATAGTTTCTTACCCATACTTTGCTGTTAGTCTCTTCTCCTTCTCACCAAAGGGACTCTTCATCCCTAGACACTCAACTAAAGTACAAAATAACTTGTTCCCACATGCCTTACATCAACAATAAAAGGAGAAAACTCTATGATCATATTAACACCAGCCAAAAAAGAATTTGATAAACTTGTGTAGCCATTCCTAACACATACTCTAAGTAAAACAGAAATAAAAAGGAAACATTTAAATATGGTGATTACTTTTTAACAGAATTAATGATACATTTTAAAAGAAAAAATTTCCATAAAAATGAGAAACTGGGTAGAAATGCCAACCATTACTAATAAATTGGTTCACATGATCTAAATGGGTCTAGCCAGTGCAATAAGGTAAGGGTATTAAATAATAGAGCTAAAACCAGAGAAGAGGTTAAATTCCTTTTCTTGGCTGATGGTTTGATTGCATATCTAGAATTACTACATATGCTAATTTTTAAAATTATATAATTCATAAGAGTATTTAAGAAGTTTCAGAGATATAAGAATTTGAGGGGAAAATACATTCTCTATATGCTAACAATAAGTACTTAAAATTGGAAATAATAAAAAAAATTACAACAGTGAAAAAAAGTTTAACAAGAAAGCCATAGGACCTATATGAATTAAACTGTAAAATCTTATTCAATGACATAAAATAGATTTTGAACAAATGTAAAGAGAAACTAGGTTCTTCATTAGGAGATCTAATATCATAAAAGTGTCAAAATTTTACATATAAATATATAAAATTTAATGATACTCCCATTAAAATATGAATAGCATTTTTCTTTCCTTTTCCTTGAAGATAAAATAATATTCAGTTCATATAAATGAAAAATGCTCAAGAATACTAAAATATATATACACACATATAAAAGCTAACAATGGGAGATTTGCCTTATCTGACACCAAAATAGACTACAAAGCCACGCTAAACAAATCAATACAAAATTAGCATAAGAATAAGAAAGTTAATCAGGAGGAAAGAATAAAAGACCTAGAAATGGATCCCACTGAACATAAGATCTTAAAATACGGCGAAAGAGGTATCTCCAGTCAATAAAAAAAGGATTGTTTATTTAATAAATGGCTCTGCATGAATGGCTATTGAATTAAAAGAATGAGGAGTTGGACTATTACCTGCTACCATATAAAAAATAAATCTACATGGGTTAAAGAAAGGTGTAGATATAAAATGTTATACAAAAAAAAGAAAGAAAGAAAGAGAAAAAACTGCACGGTGCTTGGGTGGCTCAACTGGTTAAGCCTCCAACTCTTGATTTACGCTCAAGTCATGATCTGGGTGGGGTTGGGAGATCGAGCCCCACATGGGGCTCTGCACTGGGTGTGGAGCCTGATTAAGATTCTCTCTCTCCTTCTGCCCCTTTAAAAAAAAAAAAAAAGCAAGAACGTGTATATTTATAGCCTAGGGGTAGGACTTCATATCCAAAAGAAGAACCCTATGTTCCTAAAAATAAAAATAAAAAATGCTAGACTATGTATATTTATAGCCTAGGGGTAGAACTTCACATGCAAAAGAGGAACCTTATGTTTTAAAGGAAACACACAGGGGATGTTTTTATTCTATATGAACATTAGCTACAAAGCATATATTATGTAACTGTAAACCACAGACTATTTAAACAAAACTAAAGGTAACAGTTTACAACAGAGAACCAGAGACCTGAAAAGATATTTTCAATACAGAGGATGTAAAGGTTAATAGCCATGCTATACGGAGAGCTTTTAAAATTTGATAAACAGAAACAATCCCACAGGAAAAATTAACAAAGGATATAAATAGGCAATTCTCTGAAGAGCCGACCCAAATTGCTAATAAACATACAAAAAGATATTCAAGGTCAGTGATAGAGAAATGTATATTACAGTAACCATAAGTTTTTACTTTACAGTCATGTCCCAGGCAAAAATTAGAAAGAGAGTGAAGACTGATTGCTGGTAGGTATGATGGAAAAGTTCTCTCACTTATTGCCAGTAGAAATGTGAAGTGTTTCTGGAAAGCCATCTGGATATATCTATTAAAATTAAAAATACACACACCCTTCAACCCAGAAACCCCATTCCTATGATTCTTCCCTGCAAAAATAAAATCTTCAGTGTCTAAAGATAGATGTTCAAGGACATTTATTATAGCACTCTTCAAAGAAGAAGAAAGTACTGAAAATACTAAATGCCCATCAGTAAGACATTCTTATTACACGATTATCCATTCACATTATGAAATATTATATTATACTATGAAAATAAGTGAAGAATGGTATTTCGTGTACTTGTCAAGATTAGAACTATTGAAGAGTGCAGACTACACGGTAGCATGCATGTTATAATGTCATGCTTTAATAAACAAGACATTTTTAAATAATCCCCATGTGTTAGGTGTGTGCATAGATATCTTGCATATGTTATTCATACGCTTGCATTTGTTTTTGTTGGTGTGAGGAGAAGGGTGTGGAAACCGGCACACACCTTAAGTGGGATAGGATGGGCAGACAAAGGGAAAGAAATATTTGTTGGGGAGAGGGGGATGATTAAACTTTATGGATGGACCTGTTTATGTGTCCCTACTGAATTGTTTTTTTGTTTTGTTTGTTTTTAATTTAGTTTTATTTTTTCAGTGTTCCAAGATCCATTGTTCACGCACCATACCTAGTGCTCCATGCAATATGTGCCCTCCTTAATACCCACCACCAGGCTTACCCATCTCTCACCCCTCTCCCCTCCAAAACCCTCAGTTTGTTTCTCAGAGTCCACAGTCTCCCATGGTTTTTCTCCCCCTCTGACTTCCCCCAATTCCCTTTTATTCAGGAATTTTGCAAAACAGTTGTTAAACCTAGCCATCATTAAAAATTAAATTATATAAACTTATAGTGAAATAAATTGTATTTTAGAAGCTAATAAATAGACAATATTCATCACTCCTTATTTTATTATTTTTACTTTTATCTATGCTCTTGAAGCTTTTTTACACCTATAGTATCTATATGGTAGAAATACTATATAATTGGGTACAATAGCACATCTCTTTCCAATACCATGTTCAGTGATATCACATTGACAGTTTGAAATCAACCATGGTGGGCATATGAGCACTATAGAAATTGGCAAACTTGACTTATGGTTTCACTAATTGTCCAGGTTTAAGAAAATGATGGAGAAAAATGTTATCATGCAGACAAACTGAAAAGTAGACAGACATGTCTGCCGTGGTTTGTGAGTAGCACAAAACAATGAGAAAACATTCTTCAAGTTATCAAAAATGATTACCCCATTTAGCAACATATGCCTAATATCAACGATGAAGGAGTGAAGTTCTAACATGTTTTAATTGTTTCATGTTGGTATTCTATAATGTTGTAACATTACCTTATTTCTTTGTTAACATAAATGAAAATATTGACCAGCACACATGTCAGATGTGTATTTGTTTGTTAATAATTTGTTTGTTAACAATTGTTTGTTAACCACATGTTGGCAAAGGATACAAGAGTTTTTGCCAAAATCAATGAAAACATTCCGTGAAAAATCAGCTGGCCACATTCATGGAATTTACAGTAAAGAACATTATATATTATACTGTTCCTCGTAAATTGTATGCTATATGTCCTTTATATCACAGCACTTACAATAAGTGTGTGTATGTATGTGCGTATTTTTTTCCCAGAGAACTGCTTGTCAAGAATTTACCAGCCCATTGGCTCCATCACTTTTAATAATAGGCACGTGCATTTTGAAAAAATGAGCAAAAGAAAAATATTAAATAATTCAACGGCCTCTCTTCTGGTAAGCCTTCTCTGGTTCTCCCAGTGTGTCTCTCTGCTCAGTGTTGCCACAATGTCCTTCAGGTACCCTTCTGTCAGTGGTAGCTGTCACGCTGTGCTGCAAGGCCTCTGCTTCCTGTTGCTCTGCCTCCCCACCCCCAGCCTGTAAGTTCCCTGCTGCGGGCACCACGTGGAACCCTTCCTCTCATACTGCCCCCTTGCCCAGAGTAGCTGCTCAACACACGAACGAATAAATCAGCTGGAGAATCTGAGCACAAGAAAAAGGCTCAGACCATATTTACATGGGGAAACGTGGGCTGGCCTTCCTCAAAATGCTTGCTTGGAAGCCCTCGAGAGCGGCAACAATCAAACCCTGAAGACTTTAACCATAATTCTGTAGCTGAGCTTTCTTTATGGATTAATTTCATCCACAAATTTCGCAGGTCTTAGATTGGGAGCATGTCCAAAGATGTTTGCATTCTCTTTGTTTCTTCTATCTGCTTTCTTTTTTAAACTCTCATTTTCAGGGTCCAAAAGTTACTCCATAAATGAAGATACAATCTCCTGTTCTTGACAGGAAAAGGTTCTGGCCTCTGGTAGGATTTTCTTATCTCTTGTTGATAGGTAAACTAAAAAACTCAGTAGGAATGCTCATCTCGCCCTCTGAGAGTCTGGGCGCAGCGGCCAATCTGGACAACCATGACAGGGAGTGGAGATAGGCTGAGAAATACATGCTTATAGCCAAAAAATAAATGTCTTTGTTTTTCCAGGTGAAGGCATTTCTCTCAGGGTGGGGTACAGCATTGCATGGAGACTCTGAGCAGGGGTTTGTCAGGCAGATCTGGCCTCAAATGTTAGCCCTGAAGCCAATTAGCCCCTGGCCTTGGGCAAGGTCATTGACCTTGGTGGACCTCAGCTTCTCATCTGCAAAATGGGGACTGTAACAGTACTAGGTCATTTATTTGATGTGAGGATTAAACATGGGGTATGGATTCAAAGCATGTGTGCACACCAAGACTTGTACACAGATGTTCACAATAGCTTTATGTGTAATAGTCAAATACTAGAGACAAGCCAGAAACCCACCAATATATGAAGGAATAAACAAATTGTGTTATATTCATATAATGGACTACTACTCAGCAACAAAAAGGATTAAACTCTTGATATATATCACAGCTTGGATGAATCTTAATATAGTAAGTGGGAGAAGCCAAGCCACAAAACAAAATAAAACTACATACTGTTTGATTTCTTTTGTGTAACATTCTAGAAAATGCGAATTTGGTGACAGAAAGCATGTCTGTGGGTTGCCTGGGGACAGCACTGGAGGCTAGGGAAGGAAGGAATGAAAGAAAGATTAGAAAGGAATGTATAGAAACCTTTTGGGGTTATGGATATGTTCATTATCTTAACTGCAGTGATGATTTCATGGGTGTATTGATGTCAAAACTTATCAAAATTATGCACTTTAAATACACTTAGTTTATAGAATGACAATTATACCTCAGCAAAATCATTAAAAACTAAACAGGATAACAGGTAAAGGGCTTGGGGCAGTGTGGTATAGAGTAAAAAGTCAATATATTCCCGCTGGCTTTACAAGGAGGAGGTAGAAGCTGACAATGACGATAATGACAGCACTCCGGCTGCTGTCGCTCCTGGGAGGGAATACTGCTCCTTGCTTATGTCCCTGGAATGCTCACACTCCTGTCTTATCATCCATTAGCTACTTTGACCACCTAATGGCCCCACAGTTCTCACCTCCTGAGCGCCCCTGGGAGTCGTTCCCTTCTCTGCCTGCCAATATCCTCTACAGCTCAAAACCTTTCTCTTCACTGTATATGGACTGAGTGCTCTGACTCGGGACTCAAGCAGACATGTGATGAAATGTGCTTTCTTACTTCCCAACTTGATCGGGCCTCAGTTTTCTCATCTGTAAACTGGGGGAGGTAATAACAGAGGTGTTGGCACACGGAGAGGAGATCGCGTAACACACTGAGACCTAGACAAGAAACATCTCATGCGTGGGACCTCAATGTCCTGTCGTCCACCTCATACTGCTTGGGCTGACCGGGGGCTAATGAGTAGCGCCGTCCTCTTTTCCTGAGTGCCAAACAAATTGAGACCTAAGACGAAGGAGTGTCATAGGGAAGCCACCAGAGCCCCTTTGTTCCCAAACAAGCCTGAATCGAAGATGTCGCTTAAGGTGAGAGCAAACACGATCCTAAGTACTAAACCTCAAGGTCTGACAGATTTATCTACTCGGTAATGGCAGCCTCCCGACATGAGGGCACGGACTGGGTGTTCTGAGCCCAGAACAGAATGGAGAAATCACACTTCTCATGGGCAGCTCACTCCCCAAAGATATAAGGGGGATCCCCCGAGCTGAGGAAGTCAAATTTATTATTTTTAAATCATCCAACATGCAAGCCTCTCTTCTCTCACCCCTCAAGGGGGCAGAGGGAGCAAAGGAGCAGAAACAGCCGAGGGGTATCACAGAAATGAAGGCAAACATCAGGAGTTGGGGAACAAACACATTCCTCCTTTAAATTGCTATTTTCCTTCATCCTTTCATAAGCAGACTTACCGATTTCCTAACTGTATAGATCGCATCATAATGGCTGAGCACACAGGTGAGTACTTCTGGCCGTGAGCACTGAAACCATCATTGTGGAAGTCAACACAGGGACTGGGAGCCGCTCGGCAGCGGCCGGCTGTGAGGCATTTCTTTCCGCGCTCCCCCAGAGTCGCAGAGATCACCATATGCCCAGGCCGGTCATTTCCCAAATGGCAACGGATAGGAGGACTGCTCCTCGCACCTTCCGGGTCAGTATTCAGTAAGACTGGGCCATCTTCCCTATGGAATCCCCTCAAGTGGCTGAAGAAAGTTATGCCTATCACCCCGAGTCCTCCTGGTCATGGGTTACGCACATTCCCTTTTTAACCTTCTCTCACGTATTGGGGGAATTCTCCCACACTGGACACACTCCAAACTGCCAATGACCTTCTTAAAATGTGCCACAGGAACACAAAAGCTGCAGGTCCAATTAGTCGATCCATCAGTCTAATAATCGCTGCTGAATAACACCAGGTGCCCCAAAGGGCACAGCCCACGGGCAGACGCTCATACACCCCGCAGAGGAAGGGAGACTCACATGTGTGTTCTCGGCCGCACCCTCACTCTGTCAACTCCTACTGAACATGGGGTCAATGGAAGCTCAGAGATAGTCATTCACAGCAACTGCTGGCAAACCTGGGGGTCCCCATCTCCTACTTGCCGTGCTGGAGTTAGGGGCTGGAGTTTTACTTTTTTCTCATCCTATCACAACTTATCTTTTTCCAGAGATAGCAGCGTGAGGGGATCAAGAGTGCAGGTGGTCCCTAGGCAGACCTGGGTGCAAGCTTCAGGCCCAATTCTCTGAGCTTGGTTCTGTTTTTGTCATCTGTACAATGGTGATAACAACACCCATATCACGAGACTGCGGTGAGCATGAAATGCAACCTCACACATAAATGGCTTAGCACAGTACCTGACACAAAAAAGCAAATAAATAAGCATTAGCTTCCATTATTACTATATTGAATACATAAATACTATTATGGGAGCATATAAGTAAGAAGAGTGTGATACTAGGTACAACCATGATTTGAGAGAAATTAATTTTAATTACTTTAGCACTGTGCATGTAACACCATACACATCAATATTATTCTGCACTTTTAGTTATTCTAGCTGCATTTTAGGAAGGCATTGTATGGTCCAGCGTACTTGTCCACTGAGAAATTTGCAGATGTCTTCAGAGGTGTTCCTTTCAAATGTGAAGGGTCAACCATTTGAAACCAAATGCCTTCTTTGGAAGCCTCCATCATGGGATGCCCCCAATCACTGTCAGAAGTCCTGTGGCTTAGTCTTCCAATGGCCTGGGATGGAATCCCCGTGGATAGCAAACTTGGACTCTATAAAGAGCTAGCTGCTTCCCCATCTACTTTGGTCCTGAATTATCTCATTCATATTTGTGTTACCCTTTCCCGTCCAGCATGAAGAAACTCTTCCCAGCTAGAGAAAATAGAACCCAAGTAGGAGTGGTAGCTGAGGTATTCCCAAGCCATAAATCTTCCACTTCCCTCCTCATGTCCCTCTGAACATTTTTTTTAAGATTTTATTTATTTATTTGACAGAGATCACAAGTAGGCAGAGAAGCAGGCAGAGAGAGAGAGAGGAGGAAGCCGGCTCCCTGCCGAACAGAGAGCCCGATGTGGGGCTCGATCCCAGGACCCTGGGATCATGACCCAAGACGAAGGCAGAGGCTTTAACCCACAGAGCCCCCCGGGCGCCCCCCTCTGAACATTTCTACAAAGATCTTTTTATAAGGATCTTCCAATCAGATTTAGCTTGATTGTGAAGCCTAAGTACCTGCTGGAGGTTAGCCTTTAAAATACATTGATGCACTAACCAATTATAATTAGACATGACTCTTGATACCCACACCCTTGACCATGCATGTAACTTTACAGGGTCTTATTACTCTGGGAACAGCATTCTGCCTGACTTCTTAACTCTGGGCTCAGCCACATGATGCCCTTCGTTAACAGGATATTACCAGGCACAATACAGGCACTCGCCACGGCCACAAGCGTATTTTCCGGCGAGCCCCCTGGAGGATGCAAGTCATCTCACTTATGCCACCCAAGACCACTCGATCAATCAACAGCCATCTAACCTCTAGACAGAAGAACAAGCCCAGCTAAGATCAGCAGAGCTCATTAGCCAACCTGCAGCCAACCCCATTTGCACATGATCCCCCAAACCAGCTGAGTCCAGCAAAGATCAGCTAAATACTACAGATTTCTAAGCTAAATAAATGCTATCGCTATATGCCAACAGTGTTTTATGGCTGTTCGTTACGTGGCATTATTGTGGAAACAGATAACTAATCCAGCCTCCCCCACGTGAATCTACAAGGATTGTATCTGTACGATTTGAGAATGAGAGAATCAGGAGAGCCTTTCTCCATTCCTATCAGCTATCCTTCATTTAAGCCTTAGAAAGTAAAGAAAACTTGGTAAACCACACTCATGTCTCCCTCTGAATGGCTGACACCATAGTCAAGAGCCCCGTAGCATAAGCCCCGCAAGTGGAAACTTGATGACTTCCTTGAATGTAAAAAATTATCCAATTCCACCAATAGACATGATCACCAGCCACAGAATCAACACTCAGTTTGACACTAATACACTCAAAATGGATGGCTTGTCTAGTATCTGCCACCCAGAACAATTTCACCATCACAAGCCTGCTTTTGAAGTAGGAAATCTTGGGAGAGTTACAACTTTCTCTGCAGCTTGAATTTTTTTTTTTCTTTTACAGAGAGCTATTTTCAATGCCCCCAAACTTGTGTGGGAGTGCCAATCGGCCACATTTAATTGGGCAGACTGTGAGCCTCAGCGATGCAACACTCTTTGGAAAATTAAACATAGACATGATTGTTACTTTGCTCTGTTATTGTGGCTACAGAATGGCAAACCAATCTGTTGAAACTGAAAAATCCAGCCGCTCAGTTATCTGTCAGGCTTACACAGCTACACCCCCCATAAGTAGATTTTTTTCCCTACTTAGCTGAAGCATATTTTGATTGAATCCATTGCTTGCTTAGCATTGTGTATGGCCAAGACTTAAGGTCCTCCTAACAGCTTGTCAGCAACTTAGGAAAGGTTGGTCTTACAAATATATACTATTCATTCATTCATTCAATCACTCACTTACTTAACCTGCAAACACATATCATGCATCTAATCTGTGCCAGAAACTGTGTTCAATGTGGGGAATGAAAAAAATTTCTATAACAATTAGTTAAAAAAAAAAAAAACAACTAGTAAAAAGGGTAAGCAAGAATAGAAGCTAGGATCTGGCTCTAAAGCAATGCTCCTCAACTGGGAACAGTTTTGCCCTTCTCAGTCAGGGTATATACACCAACATCTAGAGATATTTTTGGTAATCATAATTGGAGGGGCAGGTGCTACTGGAATCTAGTGGGTAGAGGCTAGGCACACTGATAAGCATCTTGTAATGCACACAATAGCCCTTACAATAAAGGATTGTCCAGCCCAAAATGTTAATGCAGAGATGGAGAAGCTCTGCGTTAAGGCCATGCACTGCACTAATTTATTTGAAAGCAAACTTTCCATCTAATCCATCATTGCATCATATGCCTTAGCACAGGGCAAGCATATAGGCAGGTGCCATACAAATGCAGGATGGATGGATGGATGGATGGATTAGATAAATATGACACCTATAGATGGTATCAGTAGATGTATATAAATGCACTAAGTTGTTTGGCCATTATAAACTTAACAAATGGTTTAATTTTCCAACCTGGAATTTAGGTGGCTCCAAGAAGGGAATCAATCTGGTAATTTTGACACGAGTTTCACAGGACATGGTAGGCTGTGCTAAGTGATGAATTTGGTGCTCCAGAAAACCCTGCAGTTCTGATCACAGCCTCTTTCCCAGTTCTTCTGTTAACAGATAAGACATGCTGGCTGTTCCTCTAAACCTTCCTGGCTTGAAATGAAGATAATCTGTCTCATTTCTTAACCACTGGAAATGAGAGTGAATTTGTCATATCCAACATTCTGTAGATTCATTTGGCCAATTATTCTACTTTGGGTCTGAACTCATCCCTAGTAATGTACAATCTGTTTTACATGTTAATTTTTAATGGTGTGATTTTGGCTTGTCCTTCAAACAAGTTGAGTAGAAACACTGATTTATTTTTATCCCTTTCATCAATGCCAGGGAACAAAATAAATTACTCAAGAACACGTTCTCTTGCTTTTGCTTCTTCCCCATAAGAGATTATAAATGTTCAAGGGTTGATCTTCCTTTCAATAGACTGGCTATGCATCCCAGCCATGAATGAGGTAGAGGGTTAGTGGAGTGGAATGAGACATTCCAAGGTCAGCAGAACCCTGTCCTTGCCTTTTGGGAGGCCACAATAAGGAAGGGCTTTGTGGTAAAGATGAGATACTGGCAGTTGCACCTTCTGTCCAGGATGGAAGCCTGGATAAGAACCTGAAAATTGTTGACATGTGTATGTCTCCCACTGGATTACGTGATCCTTGGGACAGAGGCTAAAACTTTGGTGAGTGAGCTTCCTTCCCCACCTTAAATTTGGCTCCTCATTCAAAATCATCCAAGGAGAATCATATACTGTAGCAAGTATTGGGGAAACCCTTCCTCTTAAAGATTCAGATGAAATGTAGGGGCACCTGGGTGGCTCAGTGGGTTAAAGCCTCTGCCTTTGGCTCGGGTTACAGTCCCAGGGTCCTGGGATCGGGCCCTGCATCGGGCTGTCTGCTCGCTGGGGAGCCTACTTCCTCCTCTCTCTCTGCCTGCCTCTCCGCCTACTTGTGATCTCTCTCTGTCAAATAAATAAATAAAATATTAAAAAATAAATAAATAAATAAAGATTCAGATGAAATGTGTAAGTTTTGTTAACAGAAGTCGGACCACTTGGGTTCAGCCATCCAATTGCCTGCCTGGCCCCCTAAGACCATGTGCTGTTCTAAAATAGTACAGTGTCTGGAAACCTACCAATCAACTGTCATCACAACTGCTCTGATGATCCAGACAGACGTGGCCAAAGTTAAAAGGGGTGGAAAGATTCCTTTGTTTCTTCAACAACACCTACTATGCCAGGCACAATGCCAGGGACACATGACACCAAACACCAAGCAGCCACATTCACTGATTTCAAGTTTTTTCTAGTTCACTGCAGGAGATAAGTATAGATTTGTTTTGATTTTGTGCTCTTCCTTCCTTTCTATAATTCTTAAAAATCTGAAGAAAGATACTGAACTCTTTGACCATTTTTTCCTTTCTTCTCATTTTTGGCTCCTTTCACTTTTCCTATCCCTCTCTCTTTCTCCAAATTTCTGGTATCATCCTTGAAAAGACACAAATAAAGTGTAGAGGCAGAAGGTAGCCAGTGTTGGTTCATGGGTCACTATCAATCAAGGACAGGATTTTGGGAGATTCTCTTATTCTTTTTTCTTATGGTCATTGCCTCATGTTATAAAATGGCTGCAGGAACTCTAGGCATCTTCTCTTCAGGACACAGGAAGAAAAGAGAGAGATGAAAGTTGATGGTCCTATCCACCTGAATCTGACTCAGTAAAGAATGGAAAAGCCTTTCTGTCATACAGGTTTCAGTCTCTAATTATCCGGAACACTGGTACATAGCTATTTCTAGCTAGAAGATGGCATAAAGGAAAGGGTTATGGATGGGATCAGTCAGTTAAGCAGTCCGTATGGAGAATACTATTGAAGAAACAGATATTCATGAGGTCATTATGAAATTTAGGTGCTATGGATTTATAAGAAGTGCTTGAAATCAGGAGCTGGGGAAACTCAAATAAGTTATATTGCCTTGAATACTTCCTATATATCATCAGAATTAATCATCTCATCAACCCTATGGGATGAATTTAATTATTAGCACTATTTCACAGACACAGAAACTTGAGTACAAAGAAGTAAAGTGACTAATCCAAGGTCATTAGTCAGGAAGGGCAGAATCAGATCCTTATCCTAGATCTTAAAAAAACATTTATTTACCTACTTCTCTTTTTTGACTCCACTCTTGAGTACAAATATGTGATAAAATTCAATACAGATCCTGGATATCAACCTTTTGTCTGTACTGTCATTTGCAAATATCTTCTCCCATTCCGTGGGTTGCCTCTTTGTTTTGTTGACTGTTTCCTTTGCTGTGCAGAAGCTTTTGATTTTGATGAAGTCCCAAAAGTCCATTTTCGCTTTTGTTTCCTTTGCCTTTGGAGACATATCTTGAAAGAAGTTGCTGTGGATATCGAAGAGGTTACTGCCTATATTCTCCTCTAGGATTCTGATGGATTCCTGTCTCACGTTGAGGTCTTTTATCCATTTTGAATTTATTTTTGTGTACGGTGTAAGAGAATGGTCGAGTTTCATTCTTCTACATATAGCTGTCCAGTTTTCCCAGCACCATTTATTGAAGAGACTGTCTTTTTTCCACTGGATATTTTTTCCTGTTTTGTCAAAGTTTATTTGACCATAGAGTCGAGGGTCCATATCTGGGCTCTCTACTCTGTTCCACTGGTCTGTGTGTCTGTTTTTATGCCAGTACCATGGTGTCTTGGTGATCACAGCTTTGTAGTAAAGCTTGAAATCAGGTAACGTGATGCCCCAATTTTATTTATGTTTTTCAACATTTCCTTAGCGATTCGGGGTCTCTTCTGATTCCATACAAATTTTTGGATTATTTGCTCCAGCTCTTTGAAAAATACTGGTGGAATTTTGATCGGAATGACATTAAAAGTATAGATTGCTCTAGTCAGTATAGACATTTTAACAATGTTTATTCTTCTGATCCAAGAGCATGGAATGGTCTTCCATCTTTTTGTGTCTTCTTCAATTTCGTTCATGAGTGTTCTGTAGTTCCTCGAGTACAGATCCTTTACCTCTTTGATTAGGTTTATTCCCAGGTATCTTATGGTTCTTGGTGCTATAGTAAATGGAACCGATTCTCTAATTTCCCTTTCTGTATTTTCATTGTTAGTGTATAAGAAAGCCACTGATTTCTGTACATTGACTTTGTATCCTGCCACATTGCTGAATTGTTGTTATGAGTTCTAGTAGTTTGGGGGTGGAGTCTTTTGGGTTTTCCATATAAAGAATCATGTCATCTGCGAAGAGAGAGAATTTGACTTCTTCATTGCCAATTTGGATACCTTTTATTTCTCTTTGTTGTCTGATTGCTGTTGCTAGCACTTCTAATACTATGTTGAACAAGAGTGGTGAGAGTGGGCATCCTTATTGTGTTCCTGATCTCAATGGGAAGGCTGCAAGCTTTTTCCCATTGAGGATGATATTTGCTGTGGGTCTTTCATAGATAGATTTTATGAAGTTCAGCAATGTTCCCTCTATCCCTATACTTTGAAGCATTTTAATCAGGAATGGATGCTGGATTTTGTCAAATGCTTTTTCTGCATCAATTGAGAGGATCATGTGGTTCTTCTCTCTTCTCTTATTAATTTGTTCTATCACATTGATTGATTTGTGAATGTTGAACCATCCTTGTAGCCCAGGAATGAATCCCACCTGGTCATGGTGGATAATCTTTTTAATGTGCTGTTGGATCCTGTTTGCTAGGATCTTGTTGAAGGAAACAGTCAACAAAACAAAGAGGCAACCCACAGAATGGGAGAAGATATTTGCAAATGACAGTACAGACAAAAGGTTGATATCCAGGATCTCTAAAGAACTCCTCAAACTCAACACACACAACACAGATAATCATATAAAAAAATGGGCAGAAGATATGAACAGACACTTCTCCAATGAAGACATACAAATGGCTATCAGACACATGAAAAAATGTTCATCATCACTAGCCATCAGGGAGATTCAAATTAAAACCACATTGAGATACCACCTTACACCAGTTAAAATGGCCAGAATTAGCAAGACAGGAAACAACATGTGTTGGAGGTGATGTGGAGAAAGGGGAACCCTCTTACACTGTTGGTGGGAATGCAAGTTGGTGCAGCCTCTTTGGAGAACAGTGTGGAGATTCCTCAAGAAATTAAAAATAGAGCTTCCCTATGACCCTGCAATTTCACTACTCGGTATTTACACCAAAGATACAGATGTAGTGAAAGAAGGGCCATCTGTACCCCAATGTTCATAGCAGCAATGGCCACGGTCGCCAAACTGTGGAAAGAACCAAGATGCCCTTCAACAGACGAATGGATAAGGAAGATGTGGTCCATATACACTATGGAGTACTATGCCTCCATCAGAAAGGATGAATACCCAACTTTTGTAGCAATATGGACGGGACTGGAAGAGATTATGCTGAGTGAAATAAGTCAAGCAGAGAGAGTCAATTATCATATGGTTTCACTTATTTGTGGAGCATAACAAATAGCATAGAGGACAAGGGGAGTTAGAGAGGAGAAGGGAGTTGGGGGAAATTGGAAGGGGAGGTGAACCATGAGAGATTATGGACTCTGAAAAACAATCTGAGGGTTTTGAAGGGGCGGGGGGGTGGGAGGTTGGGGGAACCAGGTGGTGGGTATTGGAGAGGGCACAGATTGCATGGAGCACTGGGTGTGGTGCAAAAACAATGAATACTGTTACACTGCAAATAAATTTTAAAAATTAAAAAAAAAATTCAATACACACACCAAGCATTTGTGGGAAACCATAGTAGGCACATTTCCAGAGAAAGTAAGCTTTAAAACAAGAATTCTGGGAGAGTTGAAAGGACAATTCACCCATTCATTCATTCAAGGATCCATGGACTTACTGGACCCATCTCTGGGCTGAGGATATCGATGAGAAAGACCCAGCTACGTTTTTGCATGTAGTTCCTTGTCCAGACATAGAAATGGACAAGTGGCCATGCAGTGGTTGACATTCTGCAAAAGAGGGATGTGCAAGGCACCATGTGAGTCTGCTGAGGCTTCCTTCACCCTTGTCCTTCTGAAAACAGAGCCTGGAGTAAGGATCAAAGAAAAGATTCTTTGGGATGTGTAAGCTGAGGGATAAGTGTGAGGAAGAAAAGGGAAGTGAAACGAAAAAAACAGTAATATGAAGCATTGCAGGCCTATGCTGGCCACTGCTCCACCATCAGCTGCAAACAGCCATTGCCAACTGTGCTCAGCTGAGTAATGGTCCCCATCCTAATCCCCAGAATCTGTGAATAGGTTATCTGACACAACAAAAGTGATTTTACAAATATGATTAAGTTAAAGATCTTGTGGTGGGGAGAATGTCATGGATTATCTAAGTGAGTCCAGTGGAATCACAAGAGTCCTTATGAGAGAGGGAATGGGGGTCTGAGCCAGAGAAGGAGATGAAGCAATGGAAATGCAGAAATCAGAGTGCGGTGGGGCCGTGAGACAAGAAATGCAGGCAGCCTCAAGAAGCTGAAAAGGGAAAGGAATGGATTCTCCATTCTGGAGGAGAAATCCTCTGGAGGAGGAATCCAGAAGGAATGCAGCCCTGTCAACTCATTTTATACTTTTGACCTTGGGAATATATTTGTGTTGCTTTAAGGAACTACATGGTAATTTGTTACAGCAGCCATAGGAATCAGATACACAGGTCTCTTAGCACATGTGTTCACTTGGGACCCAAGAGTTTTCTAGAAGAATTTTATGGAAAGGAGCTCATGGAGTTCAGGAACATATCTGTCCAGTTGCTTCCAAATGTTTTTGAATCATACTCCTCAAAGTTCACATCCTGGGTTGCTAACTCCCCACCCTTCCAGTTTTCACCTTCCAGCCCCTTGGCAGCTGCTAGGAATACATATCTCACACCCCAAAGCAGATCATGCTCATCAGTGTAGGCAAGGAGTTGACTAAGAAGGCAAAGACCCTAAGAAGTAGCCCAAGGAATCTAGAAAGTACCAAGTTTATGTCCAGTACTGACGGTGACTAACCGCTTGCAGAGAAAATCATCCAAATACTTATCCAGCTCCTTCTATAGACTGGTGTCATTTCTTGGGAGCACGTTTTACTTCTGCCTGCCTAGCATCCAATCTCCAGTTCTCTGAGTAACTGTACCCTATTTCCTCGGCAAATTACCCTTTCTAATCCCAACTATGTCCCGCAGTGGGCTGATTCCCCCATTTATTGGGGGAATGGCCCAGACTTGGCCAACCAGAGCACAGAACTTCCTCACCACAGCAGCTGGCTCTGGAAGAGGCATGGCCCCAAGCCTGGCCAGTCAGTTTACTGCATCTCACTGACCACAGCAATTGGTTCAGGGAAGTACCCATGGCCCACTCAGTTCAGTGGGCCTTAGTTCTGAAACATGTTAGAACCATTGGGAATACATCATCTGATGTATTTACCCCACTGATCCTGGAATTAAGAGCATGTCACCTGGAACTTCTAAGGGCCCACAGTGTGGGCAAGAAGCCAGAATGAAGTGAAGGGAAGGGTCACTCTAAGACACAATTGGCTTTCTTGACCCAACCATACCTGAAGCTGGATGGAGTTCATATGTATGTAATCCAATGCATTTCCCTTTTTAACTTAAGTCAGCTTTGGGGGGTGGGGTGTCTTTTGAAAGTTTCCCAATACAAAACTTCCTTAGGGACACGTTTCACTTGTTGTTAGCAAGAAGCCCTCTTGTGGACTTAGAGGCTTCCAGAGACTGGAGCAGTTAGGAAAGCTGGAGGCATGTCAGAGAAAGGCAGCAGCCCAGAAATTCTTGAGAACTTGTAAGTCCTAAAGGAAAATCCCAGCTGTGCCTTAACACAGTATCTGCTGTGCCTGGACCCTTGGTGCCGAGTGCCCCTCACACCATGGCCCCGGCCATAGTCACCTCAACAAGTACCCTTGGGAAGTTGTTCTTTATTCGGTCAGACCCTTCTTACAGAACAGGAAAGTAGCAGAAAATCCATCTCTTGGGATGTCAACAACTCAGCTGCAGATGGGAGGGATATCTGACCTGCTTACATGATCCAGCCCCCTGCGCAATGATTCTAGTGATTAGATGTGGCCAATTCCAGACTCTGTGAAACAGGAAATTGCTGCAATTGCTAACAATAGGTCTGGTCCAGCCTGGGCCCAACATGCCTACAGTTCCAAGCATGAAGGCATCTTCTAGCTCCATGGGCTCTGTTCCAAAACCAGGACACACCTCTCAGAAATGAAGAAAAGGCTATTTTCAAGGCAGTAATTGCATAATATAAGGAATGTGACCAAAGGGAGACCCTCGAGCTCCATTACTTTGAAGGGTCTGTCAGTGTTTTCATTATAGTCCATTTTCTGCAGTCATTTGTCTTCTGCTGTGAAGTTGGGCTGACAGCTGGGGCTTAGCACCCACAGGCCCAGCCCAGGGGAATGGTGTGGAGTTTAATTTAGTTGGAGTTGTGCGGCCAGCTCCATGCTGAGGACTTGCAAACTATGAATTAAGTCCAAGTTTGGGTCTTTGGGCACTTTTGTGGCAGTTCTTGTTTGGAGAACCCTCACTACCCCACCTGCCAATTGTGCTTTCCTGACGGGCTGAACTCCAAGGCCACAATCAAAAAGCAGGAGAGTCGTTTTTTGTTTTAAGATTTTATTTATTTATTTGACAGACAGAGATCACAAGTAGGCGGAGAGGCAGGCAGAGAGAAAGGAGGAAGCAGGCTCCCCAGCAGAGAGCCCGATACGGAGCTTGATCCCAGGACCCTGGGATCATGACCTGAGCAGAAGGCAGAGGCTTTAACCCACTGAGCCACCCAGGTGCCCCCATGGAGAGTCATTTTTTATACTCTTCTAACAGCTATTTTGGGGAGGGGGTGTGGAGTTGAGAAATCCATGAATATAGTTCATGTTTCTTTTCATGTAAAAAAAAAAAGTGTCACTTAAACTCAGATAACCATTTCAAAGTTTCCTATCTTCTCTCTTTATATGGTCCTCACATGACCTCTGTTTCCAGGGAAGGTAGGCCATGATCTGCAATGCCCCAGCCTCAACACAGTCCCCAGTCTCTCTTAGGACACACAGGCCCAGAACCTGGGCCCTGCAACAGCAAAGCCAAGTCCTAGAAACTAAGGCCAGAATGAACTCCAGGAATAGCTTCCAGACTAACGAATGCCCAGCCTGGAACCTGGTTCTCATTGTGTATTCAGATCCTAGCACAGCATCCAGAATCCAACCCAGAACTCTAGAGTCAGACAAAGTATGGGCAGATATGGAAAATCAGCCTGTAAAGGTCCTTTCGCCTTCCTTTTCTCCCTCACCCTCCCGAGCACTAATAGCAGAACAACCCATGAACTTCCCACACGGATTGTCTTCTATGAGCCACAAACCTGTCCACAAGTGACTGTCTTGACCCTCAACATCATTTCCACCACCGCCAACATCTACCAGTGTCCATTCCACCATCATCAATCTCATCAAGAATAGTGTTAAGAGAACTGACCTCAAGCTAGGTTCTGTACCACATGGTACACATGTGGGGTTTCAGTTAATCCCCACTATAAGTCTCTGTGTAGGAGTTTTTACCCTCATTTTACAGTCAAGGAGACTGAGTCTTGAAGGGGCAAGGCAACATACCCATGGTTACCAAACTGGGAAGCAAGACAGACCCAGCGCTCAGGTTCTGGATCAGTATGGAACACTAGCTATCAGCACAGCATAGGCTCCCCAGGAAACTGACTTGCTGACAGGGTTTAGAGGTCAGCATGTCTACTAGGGAGTGTCCTTGGGATCAACACCTGTGAAAGGGAGGAGCAGAAAGCAGGACTGAGCAGAAGGGAAGCCAGCCATAGCCCTGGCTGTCCCTACAAGGCACATTGGCGATATAACAGTCTGCCTGCGACAGTGCCCTGTCTTGGGCCAGGAAGGCTGCTTCCTTATACCCTGAATGAGTTTCCTGTAGGTCTTATGGGGCTAAAATGAAAGTGCTGGCACGGTTGCCTTCCTTCTGGAGGCACTGGGGGAAAATCTGTGTCCTTACCTCTTCCAGCTGCTAGAGATACCTGCATTCCTTAGCTTGTAGCCCTTCCTCCATCTTCGAAAGGCGTCCCTCCAGCCTCTGCTCCCAGTAGCACACCTCTTCTCTCTCTCTGCCCCCATCACCATACCTCTTTCTCTGACTCTGACACCCCTGCCTCCCTCTTACAAGACCCTGATGGATACATTTAGGATCCATCCAGATCGTCCAGGGTAATCTCTCCATCTAAATTCCTTAATCAATTAATTATCTGCAAAGTCACTTTTGTCATGTCAGGCAACAGATTTGCAGACTCTGAACATGGATGTCTTTGGGGGTCATTACTCAGCCTGCCCTAGATCCCCTCAATTACCCACTGTTTGTGGGTATTCCAGCTGAAGCGACCCCTGAAGGGGGATGACAGCTGAAGGCCATCTGCTGACCATACAGCCCAGGCAACAAGTCCTTCCTGAAAGGGGATTTGGGGGGAATCTTCATGTCCCATCACACATCCCAGAGATTTCAAGTTCAACCCAGCCCAGCCCAGCCCAGCCCCCCCTTTTTTCCTTTAAAGATTACATTTCCCCAGCTTTGAATCCCAGCTATAAACACTATCTCAGACTCTGTTACCAGGATCTGCTTTCATCTTCCTCTCCTGTGAATCATAATACTTTGCTTTTATATTTATGACCAACTGTTTAAAGTACCTCTTGAGTGTCTGACCACAGCTCAATTGTCCATTATTGCAATAATCATCTGTCTCTTTGTATTCAGAGAGCAACACAGATTAGGAAATGCGAGGACTGCTTTTGGCATTGAGCAGTTGTGTTTTGGGGGGGCATTTCTCCCCCTGCTGTAAATGTGTTACACAGAAGCATATTTCTATCCATCTGCAGCCCTGCCATATTGCAGGTAACTGTGAACAAAACAAGCAATAAAACTGCAAAGGGGCTGCTGCTTTTTCCTACACATTGACTCAGTTACCTGTGACATAAGCTCCTCTTTCGAAGTCCATTCCTTACTCCCCTAGAAGCACCTGCGACCTGGAGACCCATGGGAAAGCCAAGAAGGGACTTAAGAAACAGCTGGGAAGTGCTATTTAAAAAGTCATAAACTCAGACCACCTCCTTTGATCCTGTCTTCTGAATGATCTACTTTCTAGGATGTGCTTCTTGCAGAATAGATGCTAATCAATTGCTCATGACAGTGGATGCTGAGGCGCTAACCCATCACTCTATGTGACTCTGGAGGGGCTGTCAGTAGACAGACCGTCACCTCCCTACCTCACTAGGGGATATTGACTGCCAGAGGCCTGAGAGTCTGGGAGCTGTTGATAGAGCTAGCAAAGCATTCTTTCTCTCTCTCTCTCCCTCTCTCTCTCCTCTTCCTCTTCCTTCTCCCACCCTCAATTTGCTAAGCTGCCAGGATAAAAGTCTGGGGCATATGGTGGCCATGATACCTGTCTGCTTAGGAGATGGAAAGGAGTGGAGCCCTGATGGCTTCGTTGAGTCCCTGGATCCATTCATGCCTGAAGGCAGCACCTAATCCTTTCCAGTTACATAAGCCATATATGCTTCATTAAACCTAAGTTATTTTAATGGATTTTGACCTATTTGTTATTAAACGTGACTTATTACCTTTTTTGCATCTTCCTTTAGATGTTCCTTAGTAGCCTCCAACTCATCATACTCTAAAATAAATTCAGCAATGCTTGCTGTTCCTACACCCACATCTCCTAACTTTGCTATTTCTCCCCCAAATACTTTCATTTTCTGCATTCCCTAACCCCCAGGTCCATGCATATCCTTGAAACTTCTCTTTCCTTCGAGGCACTCACCCTTCTCATTGCCTTCCCTTTGTTCTGGTCTACATGATTCTCCCCATAATATGCACTAACCTCCTGCATCTACCCCTATTCCCTGATGCCTCTTCCTAAATGTTGATTTCATTAGGCTCATCTCTTATGCAGAAGCTCTCTATGGCCCCATGAAGTACAAAATAGGCCTCGAATGTCCTTCTTTGGTATCCAAAGTGAGGATGTAGCACATGTAAGCTTAGATTTTAGCACCAAGTCAAAACTCAAGTCAGCTTTGTCATTCCATAGCTGTGTGAATTTGTTCAAGTTACTAAACCTCTCTGACCCAACATCCCCAGCTATAAAATGGAAAGAACTGCACCCACCTCTTGTGGTCATGGTGATATTTAAATTAGTTACTATATGTTAAATGCTAAGTACAGACACTAAGGCAGCCACAAAATCCAACCACTAATTCAGTAAGTATTTACTGAATACCTACTATGTGCCAGTTACTGTAATTGTGACTCAGCACCCATAGACACACACACACACACACACACACACACAGAAACAAAGTTTTAGCTTCAACCCCCATCTAATCAATGCCTTCATCCCTTCACTCAACAAACCTAGTCTGGGGCTTCCTGCACACAGCATAATGCTAGACACTGAGACAGAGTAGTGAACAAAATGTGGTCCCTGACTTCAAGGAACTCTTGTCCAATAGGGGAGACAGATGACAGATACATAAGCAGACAATTTCATATACCATCAGACTTCTGGCACAGCCTATAACTGGAGCTTCTAAGAACCTATTTCTAAAATTATATAATATTCTAAAAACTAAGTTTCTTCTCTAGAAATAGAAACAAGAAACCCTATAAAATAGAGTCAGAAGGGTAACTAAATTCCCCTTCCATTATGCAAGTCCCATTTCAGATAATATCCTTGCAGCATCCTTCCCAATGAGTTTCTCATAAACCCAATGCCCAGGGGTTGATGCGTATGGTCACAATGGCAATGACTCCACTGGGAGAGAAGCAGGACCTGCAAAACAACTTTCAGCTTGTCCTTACAGTCCCCTCACTGTTCCCTTCACCAGAACCTGTTCCTTCAAGCCTCTAGGGCATTAGTGAAACTCATCAGGAAAGTATGGTCAAGACCCTAGCAAGGCATCCCAGCTACTTTCAGCACAGCTTTGCCCTTTAGGCCAACATGGGCTGGGAATTTCTATGGAAAGGTGACTAGAAAGAAGGATCTAGGAAGTGGGGCTCTGGGAGAGGAAGAAAGAAAAAATAAGGCAACTCATAGGAAGCTTCCAGAAGCATGAGGGGCAAGGAGTATAACTCTAAAGCAGAGTTTCTTGACTTTGGCATAAGACATGTGGAAGGGGCATCACTGCATCATTCTTTGCTGTGGGGGCTGCCCTGTGCACTGTAGGATGCAGAGCAGCACCCATGACCTTGACCCACTGGATGCCACTAGTCTCTCCTGCAGTTGTGACCAAGAAAAATGTGCCCAGTCATTGCCTTGGGGCAAATGTACCCTAGGTGTCAAGTTACCCCTGATTGAGAACCACTGGTCTAGAACCAATGTCTCCTGGAGGGGAAGAAGTAGACTGAACTACAGAAAAGTCTCACTACAGAGAGATTTGGGAGCAAAGTGTGTTCTAATACAACCAGCAACGTGAGAAGAATGAAGACAGATGCAAAGGTCAGCTCTACGTCAAAAGATCTCCGAAACATGGACTTCCCTGAATGGATGGTATGTTCTCTTCCATGACTCGGTGGGAATCTACAGACAGAGAAGGAATCTTGTGCATATGGGAAAGAGACCTGAAACACCACCTTTCCTTTCTTTTTTTTTTTTTTTTTTAAGATTTTATTTATTTATTTGACAGAGATCACAGGCAGAGAGGCAGGCAGAGAGAGAGGAAGGGAAGCAGGCTCCCTGCTGAGCAGAGAGCCCCATGTGGGACTGGATCCCAGGACCCTGGGATCATGACCTGAGCCGAAGGCAGAGGCTTTAACCCACTGAGCCACCCAGGCATCCCCACCTTTCCTTTCTGATCCCAGAGACGGTATGTGGCTTTGAGCCACTCCTTTCCTCTCTCTAGGCTGTTGGACACGTTCTTTGCCAAATGAAGGAGTTGTACTCCTTCAGGGATGGAGCACAGTTGTTACATATTACTCCCCTCCCGACGACTATGCCTGTGACAGACATCACTGACCAATTACTACTCTTTCCCCTTGAGGCTAAGCAAAGCCTCTGAATCCTCCCCCCACAGGCCTTCCTAAAGCTGTTGCTCCTCCACTAACTGTTGCTGCCAAGCTGCGTCAGCATTGTTTACTACTCTTCGAAGAGCCAGTGATTTGAAACTATATTCTGGGGGCTTGTAGAGAACCCCTCCAGAGCTACCCTAGGGAAAAGAGAACACAGCAAATAAGTCTCCAGTTTTCCAAACCCCACTTCAGCCAGAGATTTTGTCTGCTTTACATAATGGACTTCTCATCAAATTTTATTTGAACAAAATAATCCTTCAGCTAACACAGCAAAATTTGCTAGAGCTGCCATAACAAAGTACCACAAACTGAGTGGCTTAAACAACATAAATGTGTTGTTTCAGGCTGGAAGTCCAAGATCAAGGTGTTCTCGGGGTGGGTTCCTTCTGAAGCTGTGGGGAGAAACTCGTCCCAGCCCTCCCTCAGCATCTGATGATTGGTTGGAGATCTCTGGCATTTCTTGTCTGGTAGAAGCATCACACCAATCTACCTTTTCTTTACCTGGTGCTCTCCTTGTCTACAGTTTTTCTGCATCCAAATTTCCCCCTTTAAGGAAAAAAAAAAGATTTTATTTACAGAGATTTTATTTAGAGAGAAAGATAGGGAGAGCAGAGAGAGGGAGAATCCCAAACAGGCTCACACCCAGTATGGGGCCCAACACAGGGCTTGAGCTCACAACCCTGAGATCAGGACCTGAGCCAAAATCAAATGTGAGACACTCAACTGACTGAGGCATCTAGATGCCGACCAAATTTCTTCTTTTTAAAGAACACCAGTCATACTAGATTAGGGCCCATAGGGTCATAGGGCCCACACTGTGACCTCACTTTAATTTGATTACGTCCAAAAAGACCTTGTCTCCAAACAAGGTCCTACTATGAGGTATAAGGGTTAGGCTTGCAAGATGTAAATTAAGAGGTAGATACAAACTAACCCATAACACTCTATCCTCTGATTCCCTGAATTCATGGCCTTCTGACATGAAAAACTCATTCACCCCATCCCAGTATCCCCAAAATTCTAGATTCATTCCAAGATGAACTCTTTGTCCAGAATCTCATCTAAATCAGGTATGGGTAAGACTCTGGGTATGATTCATCCTAGAGCAAAATTCCTCTCCATCCGTGAACCTGTGAAATCAGATAACGAGTTATTTTAAGCTTCTAAAACACAATGGTGGGACAGGCATAGGATAGACAGTGTCCTGGGCAGGGTCAAGTTTTCTCCCTGGAGTCTGGATATCCTGGCATCTGCCTTTATCAAGGCCTTCTTGTGAGTGGTTTCCTAGTGGGACCACACCCTCATTTGGTGCTCTTTCAAACACCACTCTTCCAGGAAATTCAGGTTTGTAGTCTGTTTCCCATAAGCCAGATTAAAGGTCAGAAATTCCCAATGCTCTGATAATATAAGAAATTTTGAAAAGCAAGCATATGGCCCATGATGAAGCTCAGAGCATCATTCTTGATATGCTAGTAACTGGCTCCTCACTCCTTCCTTGCTTTGAAATTTCTGTCTAGGAAAAAGTAGCAAAAGAAACAAATTCTAAATGTTGTTTTTTTCTTCCTTACTTGCTCTATGAAGATCAACTATATGACGCATTCCTGTTCCATACGAAGTGACATGGAGATGTCCCCATAAGTTCTTGTGTTCATGCTGGCTTCCCCATGGATCCAATGGTCCCATGATTCATTGCCTTGGAGCACAGTATGAGGACAAAAGTCCTTGAAGATCAATGACTTTCAACGATCAGAGACTCAAGAGCCTTTTGCTCCAGTTGGATAATGCACTTAGGATTTTAATCAACCTTAACGTGTAGATTTTATACATTATTCAAGACCTCCGTGAGCCCCACATAGATCCTCCGGTTGACAAACACCCCATTAGAAGCCGGGGTTGTCTCGGCGCAGTGCCGGGACCCTGTTGGTATGCACAGCAGCGGCTCCCAGAAGGACTGAAGTCAACGCTTATTTGTGTGCCAGCCAGATCTTTGGAAATTGGACATTTTCTGTTCTAAAGAAAATTCCCCTAGCTGCTCCCTGTGCTTCAGCATTAATATCAGTCTCCATGTAAATGTTGACTTTTATGGTGATCAGGAAGGGCACGCAGGAGGAGAAATAGCCATGGGCAGGTGCGAGAAAATGCCCCAGGGGTCCCGCTGTTCCCATGGCTCTGTGGGACGGGAGCCCGGTGAGATGGGGACTGAGTCACAAGTACTGATGTCTGCCTGAGACAGCAGCATCGTAATGAGCCCTAATTGACAGCTGGCTCTCAGCCTCCCGGGGCTCTTTCAGGCCTCCAAGCTTCAGGGTGCGTTTACCGTCAGAGAGGAGAGAGGCCAGCGCTGCCTGTGATGCCCACCAGGGACCAAGTCGGCAAGGCAGAGGGCATAGGATTAGGAGGCCAGGTACTAGCAGACCCAGGGGGTTCTAATTTTAACCATCAGCATGGGTATTTTGAAGGACAAATCATGTCAATTCCCCCAGCCTCATTTTCTTTGTATGTAAAGCGAGAGCAGTACTTGAACATACCTCTTGGCTTTGGTTTGGGGATCAAGTGTGATAGTGCACCCAGGCACCCTGCTCTGTGCTGTGCTGTATAGGAGATGCCCAACCAGAAAGACCTTCCAGGTTTTGGGGAATCACCTCTGTGCATGCTCCCAGTCTGTACCAATAAAAACAGCAACTCAGTAGTTTTATTATAATGACTTTCAGCAAGCACGGAAATGCATCTCTTGGTAACAGTGCTCACCCTCGTGATAACGAAAATTATGAGGCAACAGCTAACATGCCTTGATCCAGGCTCTACACTGAGCATTTACAAGCCCTTCCTCATCTAACACTCACATCTAGGTACTCGCAGATGCAGAACCCAAGGCTCAGAGGGGAAGTAGCATGCGCAAAGTAACAAAGTCCAACCTGGAGTCTAACCCAGATCCGTCTGGCACCGGCATCCATGCACCATATTACACAAGACAGAGGCAGCACATTATCTAGCTTCTCTGCACCTTAGCTTTAACTGAAGGTGATCACTCCTGTTTTAGAGGTGATTGTAGCGATCAAATTGGTATTGCATTTAAGGAAGATGCTTTGGGCACGGAGATATCTGCCTAGAAATTTGGGTGTTTGTTGCCAAACTCACCACCACAAGCCTTCTGTGAATCCCAGGGAGACACTGTGATCCTGCAGCCAAGAAACTCACAGAAGCTATTAGGAGTAGTCCACATTGGAGAGAGGAAGAAAAGAAGCCAGAGGATCTATCTCCTAGACAAGCAAGGAAGTGTCAGCCCCAAGCAATCCGGGTTTTTGTACTAACCCAGAAAGACAATGTGGCAGGCGCCATGGCTACCCAAAGGTATCCATGTCCTCACCTCCTGTGATCATGTTATCTTACATGGCAAAGGTGACTGTAAAGATATGATTAAATTAAGGACCTCAAGATAGGGAGATTACCCTGGATTATTTGGGCAGGTGCAATGTCATCACAAGATCCTTCTAAGAGGGAGGGTCCGAGTCAGAGGAGATGAGACAACAGAAGCTGAAGTCAGACAGAGAAGATGCTGGCTTTGAAGACAGAGAAAGGGGTTGTGAGCCAAAGAATGCAGGTCACTTTTAGAAGCTGGAAAGAGAAGGAAAAAGATTTTACTTTAGAATCTCCAGAAGGAACACAGTCCTGTTGACCCATTTTAGACTTCTGACTTCTGGAAGAATAAGAGGATGAATTTGTGTTTTTCTAAGCCACCAAGTCCATGGTAATTTGTTACAGCAGCCTTAGGAAATTAATGCACTGTGTATCTCCTAGAGAGCTGAACATACTTCAAACAAATCTCCAACCAGCACATGGAGAGAGTAGGACAAGTCCCCTTCTACATTGTGCCATTGTGAGAAATCGTTGTACAGCTGGGCTTTAAAACAGATTCTGTTTTGTTCATATCTTGTCGTTAAATATTCAGAAGGAAAAGAAACATGGCCCCATACAGAAAAGAATGTTAGCATTTTGCATTTGCAGAAAAGCCAGACTGTAAAACAGAATGATATGAAGTCTCTTTGTAAAATTTGAAGTGATAGACACATGTACTGAATTATTATTATCAATATGAATTTTAAAAATGCAGAAGCAAGTTCCCAAAGTGGCACTCCGCAGGCTGTCCCACCACCCACCCATCGTCGGGAGTGGAAAAGCAAGGGAAAGCTGGCAACCAGAGCAGGGAGGAGACCCAGGCTTTCCGAGAACCGGTAATAGTTGGGATTGTCTTGAAACCGGTCACATTGGACGATGAAGTGTGAATCACTGAACAAATGTGCAATAGAGAAAAACCGCAAAATAAGCCTAGAGACAGAATGCTAATAGTCAGGCAAATAAGGGGAGACAAGAATTTGAATATTCATGAGCCTCTAATCAGGAGCTTTGGATGAAGACGGAAGTGGTCCCATTGGTGATAACAGGCTCCACGGGAAGGAGAATCCTGCCTGAGGACGCGCAAAGTCGAAGTGTGGACCAGACCTGTCCCACTGCCTCGGCTCCCAGGCATTGACCTGAGTGTCCACATCCTGGTCCCACAATCAGTTGCCTTTCCTCACCTGTCACTCACACTGCACTGCACTTGGTCTTTTCTTGCTGTAGAAGATTTCTACTTTTCAGGCTGGAAAGCGGAAGCTGGGGAGAATACTGATATGTTGGAACATCTTCCAAGTTCCAGGATGGAACTACAGATCTGCTCTGCGGGTAGCCCATATCCCCCTCACAACCACCCTTTCATGGGAACATAAATGTCTTATTTGACAGATGAGGAAACTGAGGCCCAGGGAAATGTCTTACTGCTGATGTCAGAGAGCTAGCCAAAGCAGGGCTCAGATTTGAAGAACGTATCTGTATCACAGCAGAGCCTAATCTGTTCCTCTCCATCACTCAAGGACCCAGGATTCACACTAGACTTGTATCCTCTTGAAATGTATATAAGTATCTGAATGTGTTTAGGCTACATCGTAGTATCTGGAGAGAGGAGAGGTTGGAGTCTGGGGAACAGGACTCAGCTCAGCTACACAGAGAAGGCTTGGACAGGAACTGACATGAAGAATGCCCCCCGCAGTGTGGATGATGAAGCCAGCTGCCTGGATACAGTCCAAACCCACAGGAAGTCTCTCTAGAACGAACTGGGGTGTCCAGAGCGGTGAGGACAGGGGCCTCAGACAATCCGATGAGGGCTGGAGGTCCGTATGGGCTGGGTATGGCGGTGCTCCTCACAGACACCCCTGTACGCATATGCATTGGACATATGTGTGGACTGAGCCCCTGCTCGTGCTGCACACCATGTTGGCACTAGGATCAGCAGTGAACCAAACTAACATCCATCTGGTCTCACGGACCCAAGAGGCTACCAGAACAAAATGGACAAACAATCAGACAGAACTGAGGAAGTGCTGTGGAGGAAATGAACAGGGACTCCAAGAATAGTGAGGGAGGAGAAAGAGCTCAGCTGAATGGTCAGGAAAGGCTCTTAAGGCGTGGTGGCATTTGAGCTGAGACCTGAAAGATGAGCCAGCTTATAAGAACAGATGGAAAAATACTTCCAGCAAAAATGCAGGGTGGGAGAGACAGACGACGCAGACAGTGGTCCACATTTAGGCTGCCCAAGAGCAGGGGTGGGCATCAAGATCATGGCAAGACATGAGTCAACACCCGAGAGGATAGCGGGAGCTCGGCAGGACCCCAGCTAACAGGCTGCGGTTTGAAGCAAGAATATGTTCCTGATGGGAGAGGAAGGGCTGGACTACACTGGGGAGATGATCGGAAAACCACACGTACTGCCACCAAGTACTTCCTGTGCAGCTACCTTGAAGGCCCCCTACGAATCACGGCATTTATTTCTCATCACCTTTGACACAGTTGTTATCGCTGGGCTCCTTTTCTATTATTTTTATTATTACAAATTTAGAGGCTTAACATGACACATATTTCTTACTTCACAGTGTCTGTGGGTCAGGAGCTGGGCATGTTCTAACTGGGTCCTCTGATCAGGGTCCTACAGAACTGAAATCAAGATGTCAGCTTGGCTGTGTTCTCACCTGATGGCAGGACAAGGGAAAGGTTGCTTCTGAGCTTTCTCAGGTTACGATCAGAAATCATTTCCTCGTGGATGTACAACCGAGTCCCCAGTGTCTCGCTGGCTATTGGCTGTGGACCACTCTTGACAACTGGAGGTAGTTGTCCTATCCTTGCCATGTGGCCCCTTTCATTGACTCTCTCACATGTCTAGCCTCTCTAGTTTCAGGAAGGGTCAATTTCCATTTAAGAACTTGCCCAATTATTTCAGGCCTGCCTAGATAATTTCCTTCTGGATTAACTCAAAATCGTAAGATATCATCATATTTACCTATTCTGCCCTCGCTCAAGAAGAGGTGATTATAGTAGGTATGCACACCGGGGTGTAAGGGGGATGGGCAGTGTGGGCAGTCATCATGGAGCATCATAGAATTCATACTGGTAATATTAACAGCCATCATTCTTCTAGTACCTTCTATGTGCCAGGCACTGTTCAAGTGACTTGATATGCAACTGACTCTCACCTTGGCTAGGGAAAGTCTCTGTTTTAAAGATGATGATACAAAATTCAGGGAGGTTAATAATAACTTGACAAAGGACATGTGATCATGGTGAGGAAAAGTCCAGTTTGAACACAAATCTGTGCTACTTCGAAGGCCAGCCTGCCCCTAGTGGCCCCTGTGGTGTAAGAAGGTGGCCTCTCTGTCACCAGGGTCTTGTTTTCTCCAAATAGGTACATCCCAGAAGTCCCCAGAGGAATCCTCTCTCACTTTCTGTGAGCCTTGAAGGGAGAGCCCAGAACTGCACCAGAAAAGCTGCTTGGGGGCACCAGGAAGTATCTGTTGTCCTGGGCCTCATGGACATTATAGGGATCCTGGCTGTGGCAGCACACCCAGTGGATCACCAGTCAGGGGGAAGCAGGCACTGGTGTCTAGGCCATTTCTACTAGGACCGGAGCACTCCACAGGTCCAGAGTGCACACAGCAGTGTTGGGAATCCTCCTCCAGCCTCTGAGGGATACTAGTGACACGGACACTAACCCACAGCCCCATGGAGCCGACGCTGCACTTCCCAGGCTGGCTGCCGTGTGGCCTGGTCCCCCACCTCCCCCTGCAGCAGAGCCCGAGCAGATGGTTCAGAGTCACTCCAGTGGAAATTAATGGAGTCAGACTGTCCACACACTTCTTTTCAACCGTAGAGAAATATTTTCCATGAGTCAAACACCAGATGTATTTTGTTTATGGGGTAATTTAGCACTTGCAAGGGGTAAGACACTAAAACTAGAGAAGAGTCGTGCTTGCATTCCAGTTAGAGCCCAAGCATACTCCAGCCGCCGGCAGTAAAACTCTGCGGCATCATTTCTGAGACGGAGCCCGGATCTTGAACTCAACCCCTCAGGACTTCCCAGAGAAAGCACCAGCACTTCTTTAAGCAACTCGTGTCTATCTGCTGGGGTTCAGTTTGTGACCCTGCTGTCTGAGTCAGCGAGAGCCCTGGAGGTGGGGAAGGGTGAAGGAGAAGGAGGGGCAGCACCCCTAAGGGACTGAAAACGTTCTTGGGGGGTTCAAGAAGAGCCAGAAATTAACTAAATTGGCCTTCCCTGGGAGCACCTTAAAAAATAAAAAGTCACAAAATTCTCTTAGCCAGCAGTTACCGAAGGAAACCAATATCAGCATTCAAGGGGAACTTGTTAGAAATGCAGATTCTTGGGCCTTTCCCCACACCCACTGAGTCAAAACCTCTAGGAATGAAGCCCAGCAGTCTGTGTTTTAACACACCCTCCAGGGGGTCTGATGTTGGCTGGAGTTTGAGAGCTGCTGCCCTAAACACTAGAGGCACACGTTCACTTTACATCTAGCTGTAGAGTTTCACATAAATTAATCTTTCTGTGACTCGGTGTTCTCATCTGTAAAATGGAATAAAGGCAGTACTCATTGTGCACTCCCTGATGCACCATAAAAATCAAATGAGGGGATTCATGTAAAGTCCTTGGGACGGGAACGTGTAGCGCACACACCATCAGCACACAGCCGTCGCTCTCGTAGTTTCTGTCAGTGCGTCTGAAGCCCACCGTGGTAATAGCTGACAGCATCAACAGCCACCACACCTGGTGCGGTTGTTACGTGAGAGGTGCTATCCACGTGACTTGATATGTAAATGTATAACTGTCCCTGGGAAGGTAAAAAGTCACTTTGCAGTATTCATCAGCTCCATTCATTCATTCATCCAACAAACATTAACCAGGCCCCCTTATGCCCCAGGCACTGATGGAGGCACAGAGGTCCATAGGCCACAAAGCAGATGAATGAATCAAAGCTCTTATTCAAATCCTATGTGCCCGTGACACACGAAACCCAAGTTCCCTCCTAACATCTTCTCAAGTCTAGTTTCTCCTGGCAACCTACCCGGCTCCACTCAGCTCCCGCCCAGGCTGCCACACTCGGCTCAGTTTGCTGCTGCTTCCTGCCTCATCCAGCCCCCCACTTACCCTCCACACCCTCTGCGACCTTCACCCCAGAGCACCGGGGCTGTTGATTTCATGCTTGGCCAACAGCACTTACGTCCCTCGTTCTGCTGTGCGGTGCCTCCCTTAGCCCTGAATTCCCTTCCTGAGCGGTTGTGTTTGATATCCGGGAGAAGTAGGCTGTTCTTCCAATTCCTAAACGATAGTTTGAGCCCTGTGCATGCCATAAGGGTGGCCAGTGCAGGGCAAGTTCAATTAGTTAATGTGTATTCAGAGTAAGGAGACGTTATATTAACAAGAGGGTAAGGTACGAATGCAATGGGGACGACTTTAGATGTCCCAGCTTCAGTCACTCTCTGGGGAGACATGGTCCTAAAGCCTAGCACTTGAATGTCCAAGTGCCTTTAGTCATTTCTTCAGGAATACCGCATATTAACACCCGTAACCGTGTTTCAGGTATATAAGACTTAGGCCATTGGACTCAGCAAATTGAGGTACTGATCTTGTCTCCAGACACCCACTCATGCCCAGTGTAGAACAAGGTTTTGAAAACCACAACCCATGGCCAGATACAGCTCCCCGACTTTGTTTTTTTTTTTACATAAAACTGTATTGGGACACAGCCATACCCATTTATTTAAATGTTTTGGTTGCTTCGGCGGTACAGTGGCAAAGCTGGGAAGTTCTGAGAGAGACAATCCGGCCCGCAACACGTAAAATAATTACTACCTGGCCCTTTAAGAGACACGTTCGCCAACTCTTGCTCTAAGAAGCAAGGCTCAGAAGAAATTCAGTTTAACCTCTCTAACCAACCTGGTGAATTAGGTTATGAGAAAATCATCAATTGGGGCGCCTGGGTGGCTCAGTGGGTTAAAGCCTCTGCCTTCAGCTCAGGTCATGATCCAAGGGTCCTGGGATCCAGCCCTGCATCGGGCTCTCTGCTCAGCAGGGAGCCTGCTTCTCCCTCTCTCTCTGCCTGCCTCTCTGCCTACTTGTAATCTCTGTCTGTCACATAAATAAAAGCTTTAAAAAAAAAAAGAAAACATCAATCATCCCATGTCCTACCCCCGAGGCTATCTGGGCTGTGACTCAGTACAAGTGTTTCAACAAATTATACAGATATAATTATAACCAATTAATCTAACAGTTTAATAATTAGCCAGTAAGTAAGTCACTTAATAAAAGCACAACACGACCTCATTCAATGTTAAAGGAATGCAAATCAAAATCAATGAGATTCCATTTTTCACTCATTTGATTAACAGATATCAACAAGTTTGTTAATACACAGAGAAAATGATGAGGGTCTTTCCACACTATGGGTGGAGAACATACCTGCACTTTGCGAGTATCTGTGAGAGCATGAAATACAAAGGCCTTCCGAGGAGGAGGGAATTTCCACGGCATCATCCTACAGCTGTGTCCTCAAATGTGTTCAATGCCACGTGTCTAACTACATTGACTGTAGTATAGTTTCTAATAGCAAAAAGTGAGGTGAGGGTAGATGTCACTCAATAATAGAGTAAATAAATGGTAAATAATTTGGTGTTTACATAGCGTGTAACATGACAGAACCATGAAAAAATAATTCATGTAATGAAATGAGTAAGGAAGGAGCTAGATCTAACGGAGTTAATATAGAATATTCTCTAAGATAATAATCGAAAGGCACAAAAGGGCATGGTGTGTGTGTGTGTGTGTGTGTGTGTTCTAGTAAGAACCCAGTGGTATTAATGAAGGGTAGGTACACACACACACGTACACATAAATGTACAAATATTTGCAAATGGGTAGAAAAATCTGAAAATTTTAAAAGCAGGAACTTGCCACAACTTCCATGGTTACCCCTGGAAGAGGAACCTGGGAGTCTGAACTAAAAGAGACACTCCCTTTTGACTTTGTACCCTTTTATTCTGCTTGGCTTTTTTTTTTTTTTTATTTAAACGCACTCAGACTTTGTTAGTCTCATCTGAAAACATGATTTTATAAGACAAAATTATCACTCCGTGTCTGACAATAGTGTTCCCCAGGACCAGGGTCCCGGCAGGGAGGGGCCCTGCTGTTAGTGTGAAAGACCGTCCCCAAAACCCAAGAAGGTATTAACAGTGCCCACGAGCGACACAGCCTGCCGCGGCCGACTCCCTAACTTGCAAACTCTCAGGCCACTCTGTACAACAAACCAGTGTTATTAAACGAGAAGAAAAATCAATAATCTATCACGGAGAGGGCTTTGGAGTCAGATGAGAAGGCTCTGGATTCCAGCGCTCCCCAGCAGCTGTGAGGACCCCCCCCACCCCACAGAAGTCCCGTGAATATCAGAGCCCCCTGGGCCTCCGTTTCCTCACTAGCCAGAGTGGGGATCACCCAGCCCCCTCTTTGGATGGGCTGACGCAGGCCTAGCCCGTACACGGCACACACCCTGGGCCTCACTCTGTGCTCAGTGTGTCCCAGGCCCTGCTGAATTGCGTTAACTGCCGAACCACTGTCATTGTCCTTCAGAGGAGGAAACCAGTTTTAGGGAGCCATAAATCAATTCCCCCAAAGTCACAGAGTTACTAAGTGGTCATCAGGGTACAAACCCAGGTTGGCCTGCCCAGGCTTGCGACAACTATTCGATTTTGCCTTTCGATTAAATGACGTAAGCTGATCATCCGCCGGAAACTGCCTCTTAGACAGGAGTCACTTGGCACACGTCCGTTATTCCAACGCCCCACAGCCCTGGTGCCAGAAAAGAAGTGTGCAAGGGTCCGTGCTCAGCCCAGTTTCCACACGCCCCCATGCACTGCCCCCTGCCGGTGCGGCTGGCAACAGCGGCTCAGGCCCTCCCGGCAGAACCTAGCGTCCTCGGCTGAGGAACTCGGGCATTTCCTGAGCGAACAGTTGTTCCTAGCATTTCTTCCAGCAAGTGGAGCCTCTGCTTTAGCAACCACACAAGCTCAGGAAGTACCTCCACTGGGACCTTTCCTCTCTGTGTCCAGCTCTGCACTCTGTCTCCCTCTGTATCTCTCTGTCCATCTCTGTCCCTTTGTGTCTCTTTGTCCCTCTTTCTCTGTCTCTCACTGTCTCTTTGTGTATCTTTCTCTGCCTCTTTTTCTGTGTTTCTCTCTGCCTCCCTCTCTCTCTCTCTCTCCCACAAACACACACACATACACACACCCCAGAATCAGAAAAGAGAGCTCACCGCTTCATTGAACTACACTGTCCCCTTCCCTCTATCGGAGAAGTTCAGCCTTGCTCCAGCCACACGAGAGGCCGCAGCACTGATTCTGTTCACAAGGGTCTTGGAGGCCTCTTGTCACCAGGGTCCCTTCTCTTTTATTCCCTCATATGTCCAAGTGTTCACACTGTCCTGAGTCACAGCTGCCTTTCTGTAAGGCAGGGATAATAACACCGATTTCATAGTACAGCTGGAAGGAAAAAGAGGGCATGACCCGAGGCGGAAACAAGCAAGGGGAAGCTCCTGGTGTTGGCTAAATCATGAGGGTAGGGTCGACATCTGCCTTGTCCCTGCATCAACTGTACCTAATGCAGATCACAGCAGAGAGCACATGTTCAACAGAAATCATGGAGCCCATAAAGGAAGGAACTCGGCTATATATTAAGCACCTGTCATTGGTTAGGTACTGTACTAAGGGGAAAAAAAGTGATTCCTAGACAGTATTGGGCCCAGGTACAGACATCCAATGCAAAGAAAGCAGAGAGAGATTGGAAGAGTGGCAGTGCCTTGATCAAGCCCATCCTGTCTGCCAGGAGCCCCACACAACACTGACATACTTTTTCTCATCTAACAATTTTTAAAAACTTGTCATACATGTCTTCTTACTCCCATTTTACCAACCAAGAGAGAAAATGAGTTGAAGAGACACTGGGGGACATGCCCCCTGCTGCATAGTGAGTGGTTGGGGGCAGGGTTGGGCTTCCATCAGGCTGCTGGCTGTCAAGGTTCGTGCTCAATCCTGCTGTCCTCTGGAAGGGCAGTGGAGCCCATAGTCAGCTTTTGTCTCTCCCACTGCACTCCCCCAAGGAGACTCCATCTTCCCTGGCATAGGAGTCCTTTCTGTCATTCACAAAAAAGCTTCTATGACCTGTCAGGGGCCTCTCTCCATCTCACATCCCCCCGGTAGTCCTCCCCATTGGATCCTTAGCAGAAAGGGCCCTCTCTCCAAGCTCTCAGACCCTTGGGCTTGGTGTCACTCCAAGGGAGGCCCTGTTTTCAGCTATGTGTTGTAGGGACACTTTCTTTCTCTGAAAGTGAAATTCAGAAGGGGAAAATCAGGGCCTCAGTGGAGGGTTAGTACTGCTGGACTCTCCATGCACAGAGCCCAAGTTAAGGGCTACACAACAGAAACCGTCAAATGCACCAAAGGCTTGGAAACACCAAAAAGGAAATGGGACTTGACAAAGAAAAGATGCCAGAGTCCTCTCCTAGGGGAAGACATACAACTTCTGTTTTACCTGCAGGAAGCTGGGAGAGACGTCAGCCATCCGTTCCCCCTTTCCACCTTGACACCCTGGAAGGCTCCATGGTTCTTCTGGGATCTCCCTGCGAGTTCAGCCCCAGACCCACAGACTCCCCACGTCTTCCTGCACCTCCGGCTCAGCCTCAACACAGTCTCATAAACCGATGATGTCAGACCAGAAACGTCTGTCGTTTCTTCTGCCCTTTATGCCCCTACACCTCCCAAAAGAAGATTCTCTCCCATTCCTGCTGAGCATGGAGCTGGCCACATGACGCAGACCTTCAGATCACAGCTGCTGGGCCGGGGCGGACGCCTTAGAGAACACGGGCGTACGTCATGACCAACTCAGCTTCCCGTAAACTCCTCCCTGGAAGGCATTTGCAGTTAGGAAGCTCCAGCTGATGAAGTACTGTATGGCAACTAATGTAAATCAAATAAATAAATACATAAATACATACAAAAAATACCATGTATGCTTATAAATAAAGCTTCTAGAAGACGACATAGGAGAATATTTTCATGACCTTTCAGTAGACAAAGATATCTAAAAGCAGATACAAAAAGCTCCTTAGCCATAAAAATGTAAAAAGGTAGATAATTGAGCTACTTTAAATTAAGAACTGCTCCTCATTCAAAAGAAACCATTGAGAGAGTGAAGGGGCAGAACGCAATCGAAGAAGTAGGCAAAAGCTTTGAATAGGAACTTGATAAAGAGAAAATCTGAAGGGTTATTGAAGCTGAGATAATCATAGCTCCTATCTCAGCAATTCTAATTCTCTAGGTAGACACCCAGAAGATGTATATACATATACACATATTCACCAAAAACGTGCACGATAATTTCTTTTAATTAAAGAGTCTATACATTTCTTTTTAAAAAGGATGCTCTAACTGAAAGTAACATAAACTCAACTCAAATTTATTTTTAAAATTTTTTCTGAGTGGGCACCTGGGTGACTCAGTCAGTTAAGCGCCTGACTTTGGCTGGGGTCATGATCTCGGGGTCCTGGAATTGAGCCCCGTGTTGGGCTCCGCACTCAGCTGGGAGTCTGCTTGCCCCTCTCCTTTTGCACCTCTCCTGGCTCATGCTCTCTTTCTCAAATAAAAAAATAAAATCTTTAAAAAATATATTCTTAGTAACATTATTTGAACAAAATAAAACCTACCCTACCAGTTCTCTCTAGTAGGAACTTGGCAGAAATGTCCCCAGGGCTCTCAGAAACTAGGCTGAGCCCCCGCTCCTCCCAAGGAATCTCTGTTCTCAGCTGCCTTTCTATCAGGAATTCAGGATGAAAAAGTTGGGTATTTAGAACAGGGGCATTAAGTCTGCTGGGCTTACTAAAAAGAAAAAAACTGGGGAAAAGAGGGCTGAATGCTTTGGCTCATGCAATAGGGAAGTGCAGAGGCAACTGCTTCAGGTAAGACCGGACCCATGGGCTCAAAAAATTTCATCAAGATCACCAGGATTTGCTTTCTCTCTGCTTTCTGCATATGCTTTCTTCTGTGTCAACTTCATCCTTGTACAGCAAAACAGATGCCAGGAGTCCTGGAAACACAGACTCATAGCTTAGCGACCCTTTTCCTAACCCTTCCAGCAAAAGTTAGAATTAAATCTCACTGGGTCACTGTGGATCCCAAGCGCAACCCTAGACTGGTTCTTGTGACTAGAGGATGGGGTGTACTGACTAGCTGGGCCTGGAGCCAAAGGAAAATGGGGGATAGGGTGGGGGGTTATTGTTAGAAAAATGTGATAGGAACGCTGGCTGGGTCAAAATGGAAGATGATCACAAGAGTCACGCTGGGGGTGGGTCTGAGGCTGCTGTATGTCTGTTCATTAATCTAACAGATACTAATTGAGCAGCTCCTGTGTACCAGGCGCCATCGGAGGCTCCATGGCTGAGCAAAGCAGACAGAAATACCACCTACTCTTACGAAGTGCAGGTCCAGCAAACACACAGCTAAATGAGGTGAGTATGGAGAGTGGAACTTCTGGGAAGGAAAAAACAGATGACAACAGGGAATAATGGTGTCAGAGGAGGTCAAGCCAAATGACCATTTGGGCACCCATGTGTACCAAGAAAGCAAAAAGATCCAGCTTAAAGTGAAAAACTGGAGCAGTCAGATGGTTGGGGTAGATGTGCAAAACCACGAGACCACATTTTCCCAGAGAGAAGGGGAAAGTAGGAAGAATGGGGGAAAAAAGCAGACAGGGATGGAAAGGACTTACAGCTGGTTTTCTCCGTTCAGTCTCACACTCCCAGTTTCTAATCATGAATCCCCTTTACTCAAGTTTGGTCAAAGGGTCCCTTTGTCTTGAGTAAATCACCCTTTTCCGTGGAACTAACTAAAAAATTTCAAAACTCCTAACCTCATTAGTTGCCCATAAGACATCATTTTGTGGGCTTATCCATTCTTAAATGATGTAAGATACCCCAAAAATGTTTTGGTTGTGGCTAAAAAGTACCCACACTTCAAAAAAATACCATGTATGCGCGCGCGCACACACACACACACACATATTTAAGCATATATAGTATATTTAAATGTATTTAAGGATACATGGAAACTGAGGGAGCAAGTTCAGTTGCTCATTTGAAAACCAAACCACCATTTCTTAAGCTCTCCTCAGTGGATCTGCCACTTACAAGGGTACAAGAATAATTCAGTGCTCCTAAAAGGTGCCTCATTCCTCGAAGGTGCCCAAACCAAAGTACACACATACACACACGCACACACGTATGCACACACACTACTACACAGACAGTGCACACACCGAGCATAGTCACACTCCAATCATATCCATGCATATACACACACGTATAAAGAACACAAACCAAGTGCAAACACAGATACAAAGACACATACACAAAGCATAATATACACACACGCACACAAAGTACACACATATGCACAAAGGTAAACATACACACCGGCTATTAGAAGTGCTCAGATTCGTTTTGGACCGCCCTTCAACCGGGCCCTTCTCAGCGCCAGGCACTGTGGCTGAAGGTGTTTTCACCCACCATGACATCAGTAATGGCACGACTGCTTATCAATCTTCTAGAGCCCCGGGAAGGCACAGTTTTATCAATGTTTCCCCTTTTGAAAGGAAAGGACTTGCCCTGAGCCACACCTCTGGGGTGCAGTGGAGCCAGATGTGATCTGTTTGTCGGAGGGTGCCCCTCTTTGGTCAACTCGGTGCTACCCTATAAATGCACACGTGTGGGCATCCAGGTCCCGCCGCATCCACTGTGTGTCTACATAAATGTGCTCCCTGTGAGGCAGATCTCAGCACATTACACATCTCAGGGTATAAAACGGTGCTCTCTGTGTTGTAGACCACTAACGCCATCCCAGATTTATGACATTTATTTAAAAACAACAAACATTCTCAATTATTTCCACACCATTCGGGGCCATAATTTACTCCGAGGTATGAGCTATCAAGTTTCTCAGGGATTGCTTCAAAATGTCAGATCTAAAAGATGATTCCTGTGTTAGCAACTATGAAACACCCATTTGTATTTTCATTTTTACTTTGATTTAATTTTCAGACAATTCAACTTTCTCCCCATGCCTGAGTGCCTAAATTCATTTCACTTGTCAAAAGAGACAAATTTTCATAATTACAAAATAAAACATGGTGGCCCTTCTTTGGTGACCGCATATTTCACATCTTTTTTTTTTTTTTATTATTCTGTACGAAAATGCGTTTCCTAGTCTAGTTGGCTTACTTCTGACATATTTTCATTCAGTCTCTGCTCAGAACAGACAAGAGGACAGGCTAAACATTCACTAATGTTTTGTTATGTTAATGAACATCTGTAAAAGGAGAGATGAAATTTCCCAGCTGAGCCTGTGATGCTCACATCTTTTTTTCTGTAATCTGTGCTGAAAAAAGTCAGTGCTCTGAAATTACAAGCTTGAGGGTGAAACATCCCCTGTCCTCTACTGGTTCCTTCTGCCTTGACCGAAAAGCCCTGCAGTCCTACCGCCAGGTTCCTGATGTTCACTTCGGAGAGGTCAGAAGCATGTAGGGCTTTCCTACCATTCCCACCAGTGGCATACACAGGATATAAGAAGGGGTTTTTCTTAAAAATATATAGAGAAGTGCCTGGGTGGCTCCGTGAAACGGCTGACTCTTGATTTCTGTTCAGGTCATGATCTCTCAGTCTGGGATCGAGCCCTGTGTCGGGCTCTGCACTCAGGAGGAAATCTACTTGAGAGTCTATCCCTCCTTTTCCCTCTGCTCCTTCCCTTGCTCCCTCTCTCCTTCCCTCTCTCTTTCTCTTTCACTCTATCTCTAAAATAAATAAATAAATCTTTAAATAGATACACTTTTTTTCATTTGTAAAATAATACATGTTTTTTGTTTGAAATTGGGTGGAGGGGGACAGAAACGGTAACGATCAGAAAAAGATGAACTACCACTCCATCATCCAAAGCAAGACACTGCTAACATGCTGGTGTAACTTCAGATTGTTCTTCTAAAAATAAAAGTCACACAAAAAAAAAATTAAAATTCGCTTTGACTTGGTGGGGCGTTTGAATATTTGAAAAGTTTGCCATGAGAAACGTGCTCTATTTAGTTGCAAAGAGGTTAAAGATGGAAATGGGACGAAAACATTTAATTCTTTGAAACTATCTATCTGAATTCCTAAATTCTGACTCGAAGACTGGAAATGCCCAGTGTAGTCACCAGCCCCACTCCCCTGTCTTCACTCCTGCCCCAGGACACACAGACCGCTCCCGAAAGAAGGTGACACAACTTAAAATCCAGTGGCCAGTAAATCCAGACAAGGATAAGAATAACGAGAAGCCGTGGAAGGAAGAAAAGGCGTGGGGCAAGGCAAAGATAGCGGAGGGGATGGTCATTTTCAGGAGCAGACCTAAAAGAGCAAGGTAAACATTCTTTTTTTTTTTTTTTTTAAAGACTTCATTTATTTATTTGACACAGAGAGAGAGATCACAAGTAGGCAGAGAGGCAGGCAGAGAGAGAGGGGGAGGCAGGCTCCCTGCCGAGCGGAGAGCCCGATGCGGGGCTCGATCCCAGGACCCTGAGATCATGACCCGAGCCGAAGGCAGACAGATGCTGAACTGACTGAGCCACCAGGTGCCCAAAGGAAAATATTTTTGACGCACATCTATATACACACTCTTCCGTATAAATATCATGAGTGTCACGGACTGAGGTCTCTGGGAAACAGAATCTGAGGAGGACACACACATATAGGAGGCTTCTTAGGTAGTGTTCATGGAATTGTCACCTGTGCCAGGGACAGGATGGAAGCAGGACTGGGCTTCCCATGAAGGAACTGAGCTGAAATGTTCAACAAAGCCCTCAGTTGGCCCCGTGGGGGGCTGTGAAGCCAGGATGGCTCTTCACAAGTTCCAAGATGGCGTGAGAGGCGAGGCCGGTAGACCTCCCACATTGGCTGGTCACTCGACGTGGGCTGCGCTGGGCGAGGTGATGCTTCAGAGGAGAGAACCCCTGCAGCTGGCTGATGGCAGGGCTGCGTGTGAGCAGAGCCCCAGGAGTCCTCCAGGGGATCTGGGTGGCAGGTACCCCCTACACTAGGGTCTCAGCATTGCAATGCCCCCTTCCCTGAATGAAAAGACATACAGATAACCAGATCCCTCAAGACCTTACTATGGGGATGTATCCCAATCAGAGGCAGAAATCAGAGGCAGTAGTCCACAATGCTGGAGAAACCCCAAAAAGAGAAATTCACAGGCAGTTTTGAACACTGCCTGATGCGCTCATCGTCAGGGCAGTATGGATAAGGGGGACAGCTTCACCTTGAAGTACCATAGGGTTAATCTATCAGAATTTCCCATTTTAGTTGCCACCGGAGCTACATGTCCAGGCTATGGCTGATAAAATCCAGTATTTCTAAAAAAGAATGACTAAAAAAGCAGACCTCTCCACCCCTTCGTTTCAGCAGAGGTGTGACTGCCCTGAGCAGGTTCACAGCTCCACGTGGCGGTCATGGCACTGTCGACCGAGGCTTAGAGGGGCCAGGCCAAGGAAGCACTCTCGGTGGCAGGCCCCACAGGATCCCATGGAATGTCCTACAGAATGCCTCTCTCTGACTCTGCCTCTCAGTGCCTTCCCTCCTGACAAGGTAGGCAATATCGTTCCCATTTTACAAATGAAGTAACAGAGGCCCAACACCTTGTCCAAGATCACCTAGAGAACATGCAGCACCAGAATCTGCACCCCTCTTGGGGGCCCCGGCTTTGGGTTCATTCTATTGTGCATGGTGGCCCATGTCTGTTGGTATGACCATTGCTGAGGCTACGTCTACACCTCCATTGCCACTAGTGATACTTCTCTGCTGTCTGAACTGCAGTCTTATCTCATTATAATCATTGCTGTGGATTGCAGAGGGGCGTGACTCTCCCTGCGAGTGGTGAATTGGAAGTCTGTGGCTCCCTACCAGGGAGGACCGTCAGTCTCTACAGGATGACAATGCACAGCAAGACACAGCGTCTGACTTCAGCTTCGGAAGACAAAGCTGAGCATCTTCTCTTTGAGAAAACGATTCCGCTCATTATTTGTCTAGTGTCCTAATTATGGCGAGAGAAAAGTTGTTTTAAACCCCATCTCTTTTGTCTTTTTCAAGCTGAATGTGTCCCATCAAAGCTAAAGAATTCATCATTTGACAGAATTTTGTGGCAAAGATATTCACAATAATAAATAATAAATCCATAATAAAATCCCAGAAGAATTCCATTGACCTAGATGCCACTCACCTTCCACGGCCAGATAGAGACTATGATGGGGCATGATACAATTCAGATTTGAATAAGGTCAGGAAACATAAATCAAATACTAGTTCTTCGTCAGGTTACTTCACTACTCTAAGCCTCAGGCTTCCCATCTGCAGAAAATAAAGGTAGGGCTAGGTGATCTTTAAGATTCTTTCCAGTTGGGGCACCTGGGTGGCTCAGTGGGTTAAAGCCTCTGCCTTCGGCTCAGGTCATGGTCCCAGGGTCCTGGGATCGAGCCCCACATCAGGCTCTCTGCTCAATGGGGAGCCTGCTTCCTCCTCTCTCTCTGCCTGCCTCTCTGCCTACCTGTGATCTCTATCTGTCAAATAAATAAATAAAATCTTTTAAAAAAAAAAGATTCCTTCCAGTTAGTACTACCATTTCCCAGTTAGGGTCCACAGATACCTATCTTGTTCTGTTTGCCACGGAAAAAAAGTGGAAAAGAAACTACCACTCCCGCCACAAGATCACTCCCTAAAACAACAACAACAAGCTTCCCTGCAGGGCATCCCCCACCACAGGACACAGAAAATGCTTACATTGTAAGTTCTAAAAAAAAAAATATATATATATATTCTTGTTCTGCTATGGGTGCAGTGAGAGGAACAGTAGCAGACAAAGACCCAAAGCAAGCTGCAATGCCCCCCAAAGTTCATTGCGATGTTTAGGCCATACATTGAAATTAGAATTACAAAAATGACACTCTGGAAATTATTTTTAAAACTAAAAACATCCTCAAAAAATTGAAATGGCATTCCAACTCAGTGGTTCCTCAGGCACCCCCCAAGTGAGAACGTCTCAATTATAGCAACATCACTGTTACCCTCTCAACTGAAATTGCATGTGAAAGCTGTATCATTTACATTTGCAGTTTATGAAATATATTAGGCAGAAAAGAATCTCATAATCTCAAACACGTTTACTTTACCAGATCCCAAAAAGGTAAATGGACAAAGCACATATCCTTGGAGCAGCGAACAAAGACACTAATGATTGCATTAATAAATTCATTAGGAGAAACTTGATAAATGTATAGAGAATCTCTCTGAGACAACTCAAGGAAATGGATCGGCAAAACTGCCCAAGACACACTCCCACCCAAACTCTGAGTCCCATCACCAACTCCATGGCCTTTGACAGGAGGGCTAAGGGAGACTGACAGTCACTTTGCTGGGGTTGCTGGACTGCTGTTTCCAAAGCTGTGCATGCTGGCTATATGACAAAGACCATGCAGTATGTTTAGGACCACAGAAAACAGGTCCATGTGGACCACTGCTCCATCTTGACCCAGCGGCCATCATCCCCGGCGTCAGTTACAGTAGTGGCTTCCCGACTGGTCTCCCTGCTGCCACCCCTGTCTGCCTTCATCTTCATCTTCCGCAGAGCAGCCGAAGACATGCCTTAAAACTGTAAGTCACTTCCTGCCACTTCTCAGCTCTATTCCCCTTGGAGAGAGGAGCAAAGCCTTCAAGGTCCTACATGACGGGGACCCATCTTCTCTTTCTGACCGCATCTCCTATATTGTCCTTCCTCACTCATTCAGCTCCAGCTATACAGGCCTCTTTGCGTCTCTTGGAATGTTCCAGGAAAACGCATACTTCAAGGCTTTTGTGGTTGTGATTCTTCCTGCTCTCCCTTCATATATCTGCTGGGGGACCTCCCTCTCCTCTTTGAAGGTTTGGCTCACAGTTACCTGCACTAACCCCTCCCCTAATGTCATTACCTGCCCCTTGCCCCCAGGCGCTATCACACCCCATTACCCTGGTTGGCTTTTCCTTTATCCACTAAAATTAAAAGAAACTAACATACTATTTAATTTACTTATTTTTATGTATTTTATTAAATATCTGTAAGCTCCAGGAGGGCAGAAATCTTTGTTTTGTGATGCTGTATCCCCAGGACCTAAAAGAGTACCTGGGAAGAGTAGACACAAAATAAATATGGGAAGGAAGGAAGGGAGAGAGGGAGATGGGTCAGGGAAAGGGAGAGGGAATGTGGGGGAGGGGGTCAGGGAGGGGGCAAGGGGTGGAAGGTCAGGGAGGTGGAGGGATGATGGGGGGGGATGGAGAGAGGAAGGGAGGGTGGGGAAGGGTTCAAGGAGGGGGATTCCTAACTCTGTTTTGCAGATCCACTGCTTATTAAGTGTTTTGGGGCCTTTTTGAGTATTTCTGGACTCTACAGTCTCATTTCCAGGGCCTCCATCCTAGAGTCGATTCATGTAAACTGATACATATGAATTTGACCATGGGGGAAGAGAGGGCGCAAAGTGTGGTGGGAGAGAGAGAGACCCAAGGGAAACACTGCGTAGGGATGACTTGTGGGAAACATCAGGTGAGCCCCCAGTGTGTTCAAAGAAGGTGACATGTGTAGAACATTATGAGCAGTTCGAAGGACTGTCAGGGGTCAGTTAAACTCCACGTGATGTTTCTTTCATGCTCTGATTTTGGACTCTGAGCCTCGAGTTCGGTTTGGCCCCATTATCCGTTTTGTTTCCCGAAGCCATCCTTACCTTGAATTTGCATTTCAACTTCTACAGGAAACCCACCACCTCACGTCAGTGCCCTACACCCAGTCATTGGTACCAAGGACCCAGTCCACTCCACACACACATACCAGCTCGCTGCCGGTCTAAAATGGGGGAGCTGTCGTGTATGTTACAGGTGGTGAGGAAGGAAGAAGTTTGTGGGGAGGTGCCAGCTGCATGGCAGTTGGTCAAGGAACCCTGAGTGGACTTAAAATAGAAATATGTAAATAGAAATTATTCAGCAAATAATCCTGAAGAAGCATCAACTCAGGGCCAAAGCTGTTGAGTGAGTAGAACTAAAGAGTGACAAATAATAAATGAGCAGTCAGTGAAGACTGAACGAAATGTGCTGAACACGATGAACTCCACGGCTTTCAAACCCGTTCTAGTGCATTCAGATGAGTTCTGGAATCTCCAGGCTACCACAGTGACTTCAGAGACCCAACAGCCTCCATCAGGTTCCTTGGAAAAGCCGCCAAGGAAAGCGGCTGCGGTCTCCTTGACATTCTGAAAAGGTAAGAGCTCGCATATTCCTTTATCTACTTATTCTTGTATGTATTATATTCAGAAAAAAAATTATAATTTAAACTCTGACCCATTCAAATCTATTTTGATAATCTGATTTACTCATCGAATATCAATAGAGCAGAACTTTGATGTCGAGAACTTGTGCCAGAACTTTTCTGTACGCAAATCCAGCAGTTTTTTCTATAGAGATCAACATTCCGGTGGTGGGCACATCAAAAGATGTGAGAATAAACCCAAATTCCACTGTCCATTTTTGCATTTCTGTATTATGTCCTTTTTCCTCCTTAAAAGGGGGGAAACATCTTCTTTAGAACAGAAGCATCAAGGGGATACTACCTAAATACATAAATCCTGTTGTCTCACTATTTATCTTTTTGTCCTCATGTATTTTTGGCTTCCATTTGTAAGAACCCAAATTAAAATTTCAAGGTCAAAATGATATCTGACAGAGACATGGAAATTCTTAGCTAGTTATGTGGAGATGGTTCTTACGAAATACCCAAAGGACATGTTGTGTATTTTTAACTTGCTCTTAAGACCTCTGAATTCAAATGTGAGGGATTGCATACAGAGGATGAAGACAAATTATGTTATATGAAAGAAGAAAGGGTTTTTTTTTTCTTTTGCAATAGATGAAAGATGCTTCCCTCCTCTAATGAGTCATGAATGACTCATCTACTCTTGGGAAAATCTGAAGTGGCCAGTGATTTGATTGCTTTTTCTGCTACAAACACATCTAAGAAGTGGAGCATAAGAAGTAAACAATAAAGGACCCTGTGAAATTCAAATAATTTTGTGTGTTTCTTTCCCAAATGACACCACCCTGAAAACAACTTTTAATGCAAAATATGAGTTCTCTTTCATATTGGTAATATTTAAGTGTGGCCACTGAACCAACTGATTTTGGCTGAGTGCAATTTGGGTGTTGGGGGGGGGAGTTCCTTTTTATCCTTTAATGGGATTCACAATAATATTGACCCAATTCAATCATTTTATAAATGAAAGCCACAGGATGACTTTCATCTTTTCTTATATCTTGTCAATAAGATACCATCTATCTTCATTTCTGTTTCTTTCTCTCTCCAGACCCTTGAACAATTTTGATAACTTACAAAGCTAAGAAATGTTCAATGTTGAGGAAAAACACCAGAGAACTTTTTGAAATTCATTGTACCCCAAAGGCTGACAGCAAGAATATACTTCCTGGTGCATAAGAAAGAAAAATGTATTTGGTATGACTGGCTGTTAATATGTCATCAGGATAAATCATAAGTCTTATTCTTGAGAATCTTAATAAAAGAAGTCACTTGAGACATAGAAAGTACAAAAATAATCACCAATAGGCTCTATCTATGACTAGAACCTGGGGAAATTTTGAAAGTGTTCATTCACAGAGACACTTAAAAAGACATTGCCCAAATTTATCATTGTCATAAATTCTTGCTGACTAAAAGTTTCCTTAAAGTAATTTACAATACCTATCATAAAATACTTCATCAAAAGGAAATACTTTCATTTAATACAAAACCGTAAACTCCCAAGGACTCAGGGACAATGGTCTCATCCTGTCCCCAGAGAGGATGGAGTGATCTATGACTTCTATATGCCTAAAATCTTAGTCTGGCTTCATCTGATGTTCCTACCTTGGGGTTGTCACACAACTCTGATGAGTCCCTTTCCCTCTAGGACTTCAGGAAGAGAGGTGCTTTGAAATAACACTCTGACTCTTCATCATCTTTCCTGGGCAGGAGGACAGAAAGGATGCTGCCATACACTAATTGGGTGATCAGAGGAAGTGGTATCTGATTGGTAAAGTAAACACCTTGAGTCCATGTTCTAGCCTCATGGTGGAGGGAGCTATTCCATACTGGATGCCTCTGGATGCCTCAATCACTATCTAGGCAATTGCTTTCACTTTGTCTTTAGGCCAGGAAAGCTGTTAGTTAGCTAATGGGACCCTTGAAAGATGAAGTCTACACACCAAAGAACAGAACCATCAGCTTTCCAATCAGCTTTCCATCTTTCTCATGTTCTTCCCTACAGACCATTAAAGAAATTAATCCAAACTCTGGCACCAGCTCTGAAGATGCCCCTGTTCTAGCCCAGTTTCCACTGTAGCTGGAACCCTCCATCTGAATGCTCTTGCTGACACTTCTAATTTCTTTCTCTAAAGTAAAACTCAATGTCTTTCTCCAAAACTGGATGCTCTGTCAGTCTTACCACCTCCCTGTTTACTTGCCTTCAAAAGCTCCTTCAATCCCAGCATCTAAGTTGTATGCATCTGGGTTCTTGAACACCCTCATACCCATCTCTCCTACAGAGCTGAATGCCAGCAGTTTGGGCATGCCAGACATCTCACTCTCTACCTGAGAATCTTCAGTCTACTTCTGCCATCTCCCTAAAATATATTTTGCACAACACTGCCAAATAAATCTGCCTGAAGCACGGCTCCACTGATGTCACCCTGACATCAGAACCTTTCAACAGTTGCATGTCTCCTACCACAAGGAGCCTATACTTCTTAGGTAGCTTTCCCCTTCATTGTGATAACAAGCCATCTAGCCTCACTTCCTACTACTTCCTTCAAGCTACACGTGGATGCTTGATTGTCCCCATGTTGTTCTCGTGCTATTGTTCCTGCTCCTTCTTCATGACATCTTTACGGCTATCCGCTGACAACCTATCCTTCCTTCCAGGTCAAGCTAAAGTACCATATTCTCTACCAAATGTCCCTTTCCTCATGACTCCCAACAGAAAAACCTATTTTGTACTAATTGAATTTTGCTTCACTCTACAATTTTTGTACATATCCTTATCTCCTATGTTCAGCTCTGAGTTCATTGAAGGCAGGGAGCCACCTTTGTCTTGACCCGGGTTTGTATCACTCAATTAACATTTTATTGTTGGATGGATGGATAGAATTTATATCCTATAAATATAAAGTTGGTACACGAAACCATGGAGTACAGAGGTCTATCATCCAACCATCAGGCACAGGGAAATAGTACCCTCTTTCCTCTTCAGACCCATGAGTCCTGGATAACCCCTGTCTAACTTGTAGTGTTGGCAGTTAAAAGAGATGCTTTAAAAAGTAGCAGGACCAAGAATAAAGAGACTGAATGCAGCATGATGAGAAAAGTCTATTTTCCATAGGAATCTGAAGACTTGGCAGTCTTGGAGAAGGGTGTTAAGCAAGGGAAGACCTGAACTGTGGGGTGGATGTAGAAATAAGCCAGGAGAAGATAGGGGGATGAAAAGAGGAGATTTACAGACAGTGGAAAACAGCCTGTGCATATGCATAGAGGTTTTGAGCATGGAATATTAGGGAAATGAGATAGTTGAAGCATGGAGTTCAAGGAACTTGGTGATGAGAAATAAGGCTGAAGAGGCAGAGAGGGCCATTCATTAAGTATTGGCAATCTTCTAGGAGCTACTCCTTGATAATTTCACATCTTCGCCTGAGTCTGCATCGTTCGCCTCAAATATCAGTTATTTGCAGGTACAGAGCTGATGGGTGGTAGCATCGGCAAGACGTAAGAACAACCAAACTGAACCAAGGACTCAGAGACCTCATTGAAGCATTTCAGTTGGGGTTGGAATTAAAATGGTTGCAAGGTTGCACGACGATATCGTGACTAGAGGTGGGGAGGAGGGGCAATGCTACCCCAGACCTGATGAAGGACTAGGTGGGCAGAATCTCTTGTCAGCCAATCAGAATGACAGATTGCAATCTGAGCTTCACTTTTCTCAAACGAATGAATAGAACTCGCAATAATGGCAATTACACAACAGACACTGCTCAGATACCGGGCAGGGTGCTAAATGAGCAGTATGAGACCCTGTCTTCACCATAACTCCGTTCAGTAGGCATTGTTGATCCATAGTTTACAGATAAGGAAAGTGAGGTGTATAGGGACTGAGAAATCGGCCCCAGGGGCACGTGGCTGTCTCTGTCAGTTAAGCGGCTGCCTTCGACTCTGGCCATGATCTCAGGTCCTGGGATCAAGCTCCGCTGCACTGGGCTCCCTGCTCAGTGGGGAGTCTGCTTCTCCCTCTCCCTTTGCTCTTCCCCCTGCTTGTCTGCTCTCTTTCTCTCTCTTTCAAACAAATAAATAAAATTAAAAAGAAAAAAGAAAAAGCAGCTTTTCCAAGTTCATACATGCAGTACACATCTGAGCTGGGTTTCAAACCAAAGTAGAGGCATGCCCCAGGGCCCTATACCATGTATTCCCGCCTTTCTCTCTTCATCAGGACTTTACTCCCCAGTTTACACAAGGCTGGTCTGGGCCATCACAAGAACTGAAAAATCAGGCTCACTGGGAAAAGAGAAATTAAAAGGCTATTGCTGCCCGGGCCCTAATGACACACAACCAGGGAAAAGAATCAGCGTGGAAAGCCACCAAGTTATCTGCAGCCCTGTCTGAAGCTAACTGTCTGAAGCTAACAATCAGGAGAGACAGAACTGTAAATAAGCCCTTGCAATGACTATAGTCATTGCCCTGTTCTTTAATTGTAATAAGAAATCAATATATTACAGCAAGGCAGCACAGTTCTCTATAACCCTGCAACTCAGAGAGCCCAGGGAGAAACTTCTGGGGCTGCAGCTCCCATGAGGCAGGGCCAGAAGCCCTGGGTCAGGGAGATGTTGAGAGTTAGACATCAAGGACCCTTGGAAGAAGAGACTTTTGATAAGGTTCTTCAAGGAAGAGGCAAATGGAGTGTGGTATTATGGCATCGGGGCGTTGCACAAAAGGTGTGAAGAACACAGATGAAGTGACAGCAATCTCTCTACGTTAGTGGTGACAACAGAAACGGCAGAGAACTCAGAGTCAGAGCTGCAGCCCACCCCTCACGCATGCAGAGACCCTCCTCAGAGTGATGGACATGAGACCAGATGCCCAGGTCTTCCTGCAAGGAGGATTCATTGTTCCAGCTACAGAGAGAACTGTCACCAGGCAGCCTTCCGCTGTCAGCCCTCTCAGGAAATTCCTCACCCAAAGTCACACATCAATGTCAGATGGAGGCTGAGGGTGGTTAAAGGCGGAGCCAATTTGGTCAAAGCAGGACAAGCCTGATAGGCCCTTTAGGCTCCAGAGCCCCATGTCAGAGAGAGGCTTTCCCTCTATCCATCCTGCTTCCACCAGCTCCCTTCCACAGGTGGTGATCCAAAGTTTGCTCTCTAATAAACACGTCACATGTCAGCTTTGTCTCAGAGAGAAAATCCCAGGGCAGCCAGCCCACCACAAGCGCACGGCCTGTGTTTTTACCGTATCCCTGGATTCCACCTATTTCCCTAACTTAATTTTACATAAGACCTACACATCCCTCTGTATTAGGCAACCAGATTTAGGGATCTTCTGTGATAAAAGGGAGACTACAGGGGAGTTGGGGAAGGCGAAGAAAGAAGCCAAATGTCCTATATTATAAAGGGCTGGGAGGGAAGGACAAATTCTGCACAGGCTGGGAGTTGGGGGAAGTTTCCGAGGGTTGATAGATCGGAGTATCTAGGCAAGGAAGGATTGTATTGGTGATAAAACAGATTTTGAGGAGTCACTAAAATTATGAATGGAATCCCCACTGGTGTTTTTCAGGAGACACAAGTAAATATTAGAATTGCTTTTTAATTACTCTGAGCGCTGGATCGTGGGTTTAATATGTGACTCCACACAGAATTGGAGGCCCAGACTTTTATTTGGTGCATTGGTCAGATTAATTAACAGTAGCTGCTTTAACAAACAACCCCAAATCACAGTGGCTTAACATAATAAAGGTTTCTTCCTCACTCCCATCATAGTTAACTGAGGGTTGGATGGCTCCTTTTGGCAACTATTTTATACACTGTCACCCAAGTCCTGGGTCCCTCTGCCACCCGGAGAGCTTCCCATTTACTCCTACCTCAAAAAAAAAAAAAAAAACCCTTGATCTAATTTTCTTAACCTTGCTTTTAGCCCTGGGAGGTTGTTCCTCTCTCCTCTTGAGAGCCTCTGGCTTCCAGCTGAGTTTGGTCAATGGGTTTCCAGGCAGGAGATTAAGAGAGGGGGAAGCGAAGGAGGTTTATTTTCTCCAGCTTCCTCCCCTGCCTGTCGGGTTACCCTGAGAATGCTGAGTCGCCTGACCAAAGGTCACAGCTATGGCTAGGTAATTCTCTCTGCACCCCTCACCATCCCCAATCTCTTTAACTGTGTTTGCCCTGGGCCCTTCAGGCCTCAGATGAGTAACAGCCCTATTGCCCTTTAAGGCAGAGCACTGCAACATCCCTTGTGGTTTTCCCAAACTCCACCCTCCCCTTACCAATAGCCCCTTAAATTAAATTTCCTTGGATGATGCTAACTTGAATGTATCTTCTGTTTCATACAACCAGGGCTAACTCCTCAGGAAGGAGAGCTGGGAGGCAGAGTGTCATGTGTACCCAGAGAAGAGGGTCAAGACCCAGTATTTGGAGTACTGGCATTTTCTGTCCCCTTCATCCAGTGATGTTTGCTATTGTTTTTGCTTGGTTTGGGAAAGCAAATGCTGTTTACATATTCTGATGGATTTCTCAGTCTTTTCCTTATATTTTACACTGCAATTATACATGAAATTTTTATTGTGCTTTACTTATTTTCGTTCAGTTCAAAATATAATTTTATTTTCCTTGAGACTTCCTCTTTGACCCATGGATTATTTAGAACTGCCTGGTTTCATTTCCACATTTGGAGGCTTTCCCATTACTGTTCTGTTAGAGATTTCAATTTTGATTCCATGTGGTCGGAGGATACCCTCTGTATGATGTTAATCCTTTTAAATTTCCTGAGGTTTCTTTCGTGTTCCTGGATGGTCTGTCTCGGTGACTTGTTCCCTGGCTACTTGAAAAGCATGTGGATTCTGCTGTCATTGGGCAGTGTTCTAAGCTGACTAGACACTGCTGACTGATGGTGCTGCATTCTTCTGTATCCTGGCTGATTTTCTAATTGTTCTATCAGTCATTAAAGAGAGAAATGCTGAACTCTCCAGCTGTAATTGTGGATTTGTCTGTTTCTCCTTTTAGCATTATCAAGTTTTGTTTTATGTGTTTTGCGGCTCTGTTATTAGGTATATACACATTTAGGATCCCGATGTCTTCCTGGTGGACCAACTCTTCCATCATTATACAAGGTCTCTCTCTCTCCCTGGTAATGTTCTTTGCTCTGAAACCTCCTTGATCTGATGTCAATGTAGCCATTCCTACTCTGCTTTCTTTTGATTTACTGATAAATTATTTTTTCATCCTTTACTTTCATCCTTTACTTTTCCTGCCTATAGTGTTACACTCCAAGTAACTTCTTATGGATGGCATGTAGTTGTGTCATGTTTGGTTTTTTCCCCCACTATCAATCTGTATATTTTAATTAATGAATTTAGACCATGAAATCCAATGTATTTATTAATATGTTAGGGCTTAAATCTGCCATTTTATTTTCTGTTTTCTATTTGTTCCTTCTGTTTTTCATTTGTTTCCTTTTTCTTGCCTTCATCTGGGTTATCTGAACATTTTTGTACACAATTCCTTCTTTCATCTTTTCTTCTCTGTTTAGGGAATTCCTTCTAACCATTCCTATAAGGAAGGTCTGCTGGTGACACAAGGTCTCTTGAGTTTTCCTTCTTCTTAGACTGTCTTGATTACACCTTTACCCCTGAGGGATATTTTCACTAGTTATGTATTTCTGGGTTGACAAATCTTTTCTTTTGGCATTTAAAAAATATCATGTTATTTCTTTCTGTCCTCTCTGCTTTCTGATAAGAAATCTTTCTGTCATCCAAACTGCTTTAACCCTCTGGACATAGTCTGGTTTCTTTTCCTGGCTATGATCAAAACTGTTTCTTCATCTTCAGAAGTTTTCAGAAGACGATGATGTGTCTTCACATGGATTTCTTGGGATTATCTTACTTGGGATTTGCTCAGCCTCTTGAATCTAAGGTTTATGTCTTTTGCCAAATTTGGGGAATTTCTGGCCATTATTTTTTTCAAATACATTTTCAGGTCCACTCTTTCTCCTGGCCTTCTGTGACTAAAATGATCTTTTTCATAATCTCTGGGACGCTACATTTTTTTAAGGTCTATTTTCACTTTGTGGTTCAGACTGAGTAATTTCTGTTGTTCTATCTTCGAGTTCACAGAATCTTTACCCTGTTCCTTCCATTCTGCTGTCTGGAGGGTTTTTGTTTTAAATTTAATTATTATATATTTCAGTTCCAATATTTCAAATTGATTCTCCTTTATAAATTCTTTTCTTTCTGAAACATTCTCTTTCTTTTCTGTTGTTTTTTCTTTTTTCATTTGCTCCAAGGATGTTCATAATTCCTCACTGAAGCATTTTCATGTTAACTGCTTTAAAGCCCTTGTCAGATGTTTTCAACATCTAGATGATTCATCATCTAGATGTAGGCATCTGTCAATTGTCTTTTCTCATTCACATTGAGATTTTCCTACTTCTTTGTATGATGGGTGATTTTCACTTGTATCTTGAACAGTCATCTACTATATTATGAGACTCTGGTTCTTCTTTAAGTCTTCTTTTTCAGCAGTCCTCCTCTGATTCTGTGCCACCTCATTACTGCCAGGTGATGATGAATGTCTAGTTCCCCACTCAACCTCCATTTGGCGGGGAGGGGTGTCTCATTACTGCTGAAGGGTAGGACCCCAGGCTCCCCATTAGGCCTCCACTGACACCATCTTGGCTGATCAGGGAGGGGTACCTCATCTCATTACTGTTTCCCCTTTGGTGAATGTGGACATCTAGGCTGTCTGCTTGGACTTTGCTGATGGGCTGGGGGTAGGGATCACAGATTTTTCTCATGGTGTTTGGGTGGTCTGTCTTGCTACACTGCCCTTTTCCTGGCCCTTGGAGAGAAAAGACTTTTGCTAGGGATTTGTTATTTGTCTGAACCTCTGCCCAGCAGGATACCCAAGAAGGGATAGATGAGCTGGCTGTGTTCAGGCTTAATGTACCCCCTAGGAGTCAAGTCAAGTACATTGGTAAACAAGACCCTGAAAGGGACACAAATCAATCAGAGACGACTTTATGTAGTGACTCTTTCTACATGGTTAGGTGTAGTATAAAGCACTCAGGGAGGGAGGAAGGAAGGAAGGAAAGAAAGAAGGTAGGTCAGAAAATCCATTCCCAAGCTTGAATCTTGCTGATTCTCTGTAGCCTCCAGCAGCTCAGCTGGTTCTTCAAGGCTGGTGCTGACGAAAGCTGCAACATTTCACATCCTTAAATGGCCTTAGGCATGGGAGGCTATCACCCATCAGGCAGGATTTCAAGTCAAACTGGAAGACTTCATGGCCTCAGACTGCTGCCCCTAGTTGTCTTCTGAGGCCTGAAAAACTTGTCCTTCCTTCCCTCCAATTCCCTCCACACTCACTGGCATAGAAGTATGTACCTGCATTTAGCAACTGTTTACTGAGCTCCTACTCTATATTAGGTAACAAGCTAAGCATGGCATTGAGAGAGATCACCAAACCCAACCTGATCCAATCTTCCTCTAATGAGAAAGAGATTCTTCTGCTGCAACCTTACTGCTTTAACTTAGAGAGGGTAAATTATAACACACATGCTACCACCTCCTCACCCACAGTGATCATGACTAATTAATCATGTCATGATATATCACCAAGCCTGGATTTAGCTTCAGTTTTCTTCTCAACCAATCAATAACAGCTGGCCCAGAAGATGAGCATATTTGCCACCTTCAGATGAAGTCTTTGTTCTCTACTCCAGTTCTGTTCTCGTTTGGATCTTTTCCACGGTTCGTGGAGAATAAAAGGCATCCATATTTCTGAGATTTGATGCTTATTATCTAGAAATGCTCTGATTGGTGGAAGACTTGGCAAGCAGTTAATAATGCTTGGTGTGAATCCCTCTTATAAACGGATACAGAACATCTGTAATGCAGTGTTACTCCTTCTTCCTTCAAGATATTATCATGAAGTAAACTACAAACTTAAGAACAAAGTTAACATTCAATGAACTTTTTTTTAAAAGTGTAACTGTAGGGTACCTGGGTGGCTCAGATGGTTAAGCATCTGCCTTCAGCTCAGCTCATGATACCTGGGTCCTAAGATCAAGTCCTACATTGGGCTCCCTGCTCTGTGGGGAACCTGTTTCTCCCTCTCTTTCTCTTTGCCACTCCCCCTGCTTTTGCTCTCTCTCTTTCTCTCAAATAAATAAATAAAATATTCTAAAAAATAAAAACGAAAAAACAAAGTCTAACTACAGAGCTGCAGGCTTCCTTAGGAAAGCCTTACTTTTTTCCCATTTCTCAGATCTCATGGACAACTCAGTGAGTGAAAAACAGGCAATCACACATCTCACACATAAGCTCTCCCCGTGTCCTGAGCTGGCTTTCTGTGTCTCACAGTTGGGCTATAGAATGTCACCAAAGAAAGTATGTCTTTGTGGTCTGCTATATGGAATGAAACTGTAGGGGAAACACAAATTTGAAGCAAAAATAAGAAATGCATTTCTCTAACTTTTTTTAGAAGTACAATCGATTCTCATCATCTGTGGTACTTATGTTCAACAGCATCACAACAAACACTGGACTGGCTAATATGGAGCCACGGCTCCTGGGAAAATACAAAGTTAGGTTCCTCTAAGTCCGGCTGTGACATTTTCACCAACCAATTAACTCAGAACCTTATTTTATGTGCATTTCTATTTAAAGGCACCGTATTTAACATATATTATTGATTCATTAACATTGAATGCATGGCCAACAGCAGGAAGCTTATCTAACACACATATTTTCTGCATATGGCACATCACAGCTTCCTTACACTTAAGAACACTAGATAATAATTTAGCACTTGTGGGCCATTTTAAATAACAAGATCACCCAAAAACAACACAAAAATGCACTAAAACATGGTATCAAATAGACTGCAAAAAGGACAGTTGTTTGCAGCATGAGAGCTGAAATAAGAACACACAGTCCCTCTGTTCGACCCAAGCTAGAAACATATGTACCAGACAACTTAAATTTTCTAGTGCCTTGGCCATGTATGCAGATCAGCAAAAACGTCTCACAAGTATTGATTTGGGGATTACAAATAAATTTTAGCAAGTAGGCAGATTCACAAATACAGAATCCACAAATAATGAGGATCGACTGTATTATGTTACCGCCATGACTCATTTTACGCTGTGTACTGTCTGTCATGATAGGAGGTCAAGAGAATCTCGAAGGACTCTAGCGTATGAAACTGTTTTCAAATATTTGCTACAAATCTAGAAGAAACATAGAGTTCTACTAACTTATCCCGTTGTGGATTTTTGTGTCTCCATAAACCACTGTACTCCCTGATCCCAGTGTATTTCTAAGTTTATAATGTATTTGTAGCAAATGCCTACTTAGGACTTTTTTTCCTATTTAGGAATTCTTCATGGATTCCTTAAAGTTTTCCTTCTTTCTTTCTTTCACTGCCGTTTTAAGCCTTCCTTGTGGCACCCATCACCATTTTCATTTGTTTGCTTACTTGGAATAGTTTTGCTAATTCAAAGTAGTTAAGCAGAGGCCAACCTTCACCCATCAGAGCATCTAAGCCTGTGTGATCTAAGTTTTGCAGCCTCTGTGAGAAGCCTTGTTTCATCTTGCTCCTTTCTCTATAGGAAGAACCTGGAGCTCACCAGCCAACACAGATGATGTAGCAGTCCCTAGGAGCAGTAGATAGGGACACCTCTGTCCTTGAGCTTCTCAGGCGCCTGTGCCTGGGGAAGGGACCATATGATATTGCATCTGGGGACCACTTCTTAGGATGGGAGCGGATGAGAGACTGGTAGGAAGAGAATCTGAAACTGGATTGGGTACTGCAGAAGTCCTGGCCAATAACCCATCCCCTTCTTTTGTGGAGTATGTTCAGAGAAGAGAAGTCAGCTCCTAGAAGATGGAGCAATATTATGCCAAGGTATCTTCTAGATTCACTCTTCAAGGAGGCATCTCAACTTAGAGGCTTTGTACTAGCTGCAAATCCTGCAAGTGATAGCCAAGAATGACTTTCCTATTGAGATGTGGGAATGACCGTGCTGTCTCTCACTAGGAATGTGCCAGGTTTGGCTTGCTAGCACTTCAAGATCCACTCCTTGGACGCTAAGGACTGTGGGAATGGAGCAGATTTCATAAAACAGAAACTCAAAAGGGAAAATTAGATTGAAATACTGTGAGTCTGACAGAAAGCTAGGCACATTGTGGGCACTGAATTAATATCTGTTTAATCCATTGAAAATATCCCCTAGGGAGGGAAGGGAGGAATGAACGAACGCACGAAGGAATGAAGGAAGGCGAGGGAGCCCCAGCCGCTGGCTAGAGTCCCACTGTAGGCCAACGGGTGGTGGGGTCGAGACAGTGACCTCAGCACTTCAAACTACACAGGTGTGCATGGGCAGATGTTTGGGAAGAAACCCAAGCATGCAGATTCTCTTCCTTGTTTCTTCATCAGCCTCCCCTGCCATCCTCCTCCTCTCACACATCCTGGACTTCACACACAATATCAATACACAACTCCAACATGAAGTATTCGGGCAGAAGAGGGAGCAGGAGCTTTGTGCCAAGTGCCCACTGGAACTGCACCATGGGGTCGTTTTCTGTTTGAGAAACATTTATACACACTTTCCCCCCATTTCCCATATTGAGCTCATCTGGTTAGCAGCCTCTGCTTCCGGCTTTGCATAATTCCCTCTGCCAGTGGCACAAAGCACTTTTTCCAAAGTCTAATGAACAAATTCGCCGGGCTAGGCTAGTGAGTGTTTTGTTTTTACTTTCTCACAATCTTTCGGCAACGTGACGCCATATTTATGGTTTTGAAAATGAAAGGAATCCTAATACATCACAAAAGTCCCTTCACGCATAAGGGTTCTCCAGTAATGGGGCTTAACGAGTGTCTGTGAATTAGAGGCTTCATTCCACATTCTACTTGTGTTGGTCATTTTCCTTTCATCATATCACCAGGCACACAGAATCGGGTGGTACAGGATCACTTTGAGCCCTGTGAGTAGAGGTTTCCTGTGCCATTGACTTGCTCCCATTACAGCCCACACATGAAATGTCTAAAAGTTACTAGTTGGGAATTACGGCAGAATGAACTTCAGAACATAAACCAAGGAAATGGCAACACATGGGCAGCCCAGCAGCACCAGGCGGGAGTTGACCTGGACAGACCGTACAGGGAGATGGATTTACCGTCCTTGCATGTGGCCTACTCACATTTTCATCGCCTAACAACTGTCTTCAAAAACAGTGATTAATCTGTAAACACCACCAGAATTATTTTCTAGCTGGTTTGTGGTTTTTGAGAGTATATTTTGTTTTCATGTTTTGTTGTGATTCTTGTTTTTGTTTCTGTGTTAAGAGTAGATCTGTACAGGGGCACCCGGGTGGCTCAGTTGGTGAAGTGTCTGCCTTTGGCTCAGGTCATGATCCCAGGGTCCTGGGATTGAGCCCTGCATCTAGCTGATTAGGGAGACTGCTTCTCCTTCTCCTCCCTGCTTATGCCGTCTACCTCTTTTTCTCTCTCTCAAATAAATAAATAAAATCTTTTTCTAAAAAAAGAGGAGATCTGTACATAAAGTTGCAGTAGTTAAAGCTTTGCCTTTTTGGAAAAACAAAGTAAGAACTAAGCGTGTGCATGGTAACTGGTATTTATGAAAGGAGAAACTTGAGGGAAGATGCTTTAAGGGAGAAGTCAGGGGACAGTTGTCAGGCTGTGAGAATTTTTTTTTTTTTTTTCTTATCAGGTACAGGATTTTGAATTAGGAAATACTTCTCCCAAAATTGGGAGAAGACAAAGGAATAAGTTTACCTTTATAGTGTATGATCCTTTAAAAAGGAAAGTACATACTATAATACAAAAGAGAAAAAAAGCTTTCATGAGTTTTATAAATGGGTTTCTTACAGGATGGCTTGTTCTGTAGCTGTTATCTTATCACTTCAAATAGATATAATTTGAATAAATCTTATATGGGAAAGAATCAACAAAAATGATATTTTAAGGAAAAACAAAAGAAGCCTGAAATCAGGCAGTCTGGAGTTGGTACTGGGGCTCCCAGGTTTACCAGGGATCCAGCCTCATTCTATCTTGATGCTCCACCAAGCTACAGCTTCACCTCATGGTCTAACAGTGGCTGCTCAAGTTCCAGCCATCACGTCCTCATCTCAAGCAATGGGAAGGTCCAAGTGTCTTCTCCTATGGGGTCGTATTCCATCTGACAACCTTCCCACATGTTTCATTCAATACTTTAACACTATAACTTTCTCTCACCTGGCCCCATCTCAGTCAAGAGAGGTTGAGAAATGTGTCTTTCGACTGGGCACATTGTTGCTCTGAGAGAATTCAAGGCTCAGTTATTAGGGCAAGACAGATGGATGAATATTGGGAAATAGCTCAAAGTCTAAAATTCTCCTCTAGGAGGGAGGAAAAATAAGACAAAAGCTCCTGGCTCTTACTGCGCTCACAAGAGACACAGATATTAATGTAAGAACCACACTAATACAGGTGAAATCACAGCAGGGGTAAATTAGCTGAAAGCCTATAGCAAAGGGATTCAGGAACTAAGCGGAGAGCCAGCTGCAGAGCAGGAAGAGAGGATGATGGGCTGAAGAAAGGGGAAGAAGGTTCTTCCCAGCAGCAGAGAGAGGTATAAATCAGACCAGACAGAAGCTGAAAGGTGATGACCTCCTTTCTCCTTCTAGGAGCCTTGGGAAGACTTACCAGAGTGGAGACAGGGATTCCACACCTAGATTCCCACTTTGGAAACATCTGGCTGCTAATGGGATATGGGGAGAAGGCTTTTGGGTGGGGATTACTGCAAAAATCCATGCAAGTGGGTGGTTTCCAGAAAGAGTCAGCCTGCCCTAAAACACTCAGGATACAAAGCAAGAGTTTTCTCTGAGAAAAACCACACTGTGGGATGTTTCCTTGGGAGAAGAGAAACAACCGTTTTCTGATCTGTATAGTTCCACCTACCTAATCCCGGGTGGCCAGGCACACTTCTGAGGAAATTGGGCAGCAGTTAAAGACATAGGCTCCCTGTGGTCCAAAGCTTCATCTAATAATGGGTCTGAAGTGGGTCTTGGGAGGGAAATCGGCATGAGTCTACCCGCAGCTTTTGATTTCTTCCTTTGTGCATTTTCCTGGCCCCCAGCTGAGTTTCTGATGTGGAACAGGGGTTCGGCCAGGTGAGCACACAGAGACTGGCAGGGGGAGGCTTGGGGCTCTGTGCCCGTGGCGTCTGCAGCTGGGGAGGGAGAGGGGGTAGTGAGGACTGAAATGAGCGGGTACCCACTGCTTTACCCCAGCAACTGCCTGGCCCAAAGCAGACCCTCCACTGATTTAGTATTTACTGAATGGAAGGATGAACACATTGACTGTTCTGTCATCACACTGGAGAAGTAGTGGGGGAGAAAAGAAGGGAGATCGGGGGGACCATCGGATAGGAGAGACTAAGCCAGGAAGAAAGGTGGAAATTCTCAGGGCAGGTTTTACGTCAACGCCGCTCAGGGCATTCCCGACCTAGGGGTGTAGAGTAGCTCCTGCAGCCTCCTCTTCTGGCTCTTGTGCACCTCCATCCGGGTGGGCACCATCATGGATGCCTGCAATGTCCTCTCTGGCTTCTGCTCTTGCTTGAAGTTCACTCCCAACACCTTCTACGAGAAGTCAGCCCACTTCCATCCCAGCTTCTCACATCCTTCCTCCAGCTCAGTCCCCCAAGTCCAAGAAATACATTTACCTCCACTTGATGCCCTCAGGCCCCAGCTAAAACATCTCACCTTGGGTTCTGAAGCCAAGCAGACTTGTTAGGGTTTAGATTCTGGTTCATATGTCTACAAAATTGGAGACAACCGTAGTGCCTAGCTTATCTGGTTGTGAAAAGTTAATAGGAAGCTCCATGGCAAACACTTAGCACCACCCCTGCTTCCTAGTGGTTACCCAGTAAATTAACCATTACAGTCATTCTCCACAGCCCTGGTGCCTCTGCCTCTCTCCCCTATGTTCCTTCTTAACTTTGGGGCTGGTGGCTCTTTTAGCACAACCCACAACCCATAAGTGAGGCTATGAAACAGTACATTCCTTTCACAGAAACAGCCTTGTGAGAAAAATTCCATTATTAATATCCTCATTTTATCTGTGAAGAAAATCAAGCACAGACAGGTGAGGTAGATTGCCCAAGGGCACAGAACTTGGAGGAGGCAGAGCCAAAATTTAAAGCCAGGCAGTTTGGGTCAAGCCCACACAATTAACCCCTACACCCGGACTAGAAGGAACAGTCATCCTCAGCTCCTGAGGAAAGCATGTGGTTTTGTCAATTCTCGACTGAAGAATTTGGAAAAGCTAAGCCTCAGCCCTGGCCCGCCTCACCTGAGAAATATAAAGCATAAAGCTCCATGGTCCCCCTCAACCCAAGATGAGGCTCCAAATGTCAACGTCCAAGCCTTCAAGTCCACAGAGCAATGGCGGGCGGGCCCCAGGCTGAGAGTCAAGAAGAAAAGCAAGAAGGAAGGAAAATGGAAAGAGGAGCTCAGGCAGCGTCCAAAGCAAATCTGAGCATATCCTGGAAGGCAGCCAGCCAAGGAAAGGAAAGAGTCGTCTTCCCTGTTGGTTCATGTGTCCAGTACCTGCTGCATTACTCACCACAAACCCACGGGCAAGAGAACGCTTGTGTTCTCACCAAGCTTACACTATGGTGCAGAAAGACAGCAAGTGTTTAAATCCGGAAAGTAGAACACGTACATATTAAGAGGGTAAGAGCCTTGCAGAGAATTCAAATAGGGTGGCGTGATAGGTCCGGGATTCTCGACCTTAACGGCACATTACAATCCCCAGGGATGATTCTGAAAATCCAGATGACCCAGCGGATCACCAGATCCTTTAAACCAGAATCCATGGTGGGTGGTATCTGGGCATTAGTATTCTTTTTTAAGATTTTGTTTTAATATTTTATTTATTTATTTATTTGACACAGAGAGATCACAAGTAGGCAGGGAGGCAGGCACAGAGAGAGAGGAGGAAACAGGCTCTCTGCTGAGCAGAGAGCCTGACGCGGGGCTCCATCCCAGGACCCTGAGATCATGACCTGAGCTGAAGGCAGTGGCTTAACACACTGAGCCACCCAGGCACCCTTCTTTTTTAAGATTTTATTTATTTATTTATTTGAGAGACAGAGAGCGAGAGGGGTCAGGGGGAGGAGCAGAGGGAGAGGGACAAGAAGGCTCTGTGCTCTAATACCTAGTGGTCCACACGGTATGATTATGCCGGTATTAGTTCAGTGAAAGCAAATGTATCACCTTCAGTTTCTTTGTCTTATAATATTCTTGCTTCTTACTGATTGCATAATATTTCTCCTCGCAAACTGCACATCCCAATATTTGCTGAATGAATAGGACGGTTTTCATCCGTCAACTTGCAGATACGTTCATAGAAAAAATGAAAAAGAAAGCATAGATCGCTTTGTGATTCCCTTCCTTCCTTTCCCTTCCCCTGTTCACATTCCCGGTTTATCTTTCTCATGGTTTAAGCCAATTACAGCCCTGATACCCCTTCTTGCAGCACCACCCCGTGTCAGCTTTCGCTCACAGGCTGGAGTGAAGGTCACAGGATGGAAAGACTCTCCCTCCCCGTTTTCTTCCCTGTTCCAAGATGCAACTGCGCCACCCAGCAATGCATCCTCCTTGTGCACAAGGCCCGAATAACTTGCCTTTTGTTTGATGTTTGACAGCAGCAGGTTCTGATTATAGGATGAAAAAATTGCATTCTAAAATTTGCAAATTCATAATATTCTCCCCCCCCCCAAAAAAAATGAGCCTTGTAGAGTTAACGTTCCATTTAAAAATATACTCTGAAAGACCTGCAAGTTACAAGGCCAACTTTGACAGACAGCTTCTACTGCCTTTGGCATTTCAGTAATGACCCCAGAACTGCTATTGACCTGCCAGCATGCCTGGTAAAGTGACAGTCTGCTCGATTTCTTCCCCTATTAAAATGTGGTGGGAGCAAGTGGGAGGGACAGGGGAGAGAGAGCAAGAAGGCAGGAAGGGAAAAGGAAGGGGAAGGAAGAAAAATAAGACATGCCAGCTGGGACAGTGGCTCCCCGTGATGTCCACATTGGAACCCTCAGAACCTGCATCCTTGTTGTGTTACATTCCAAAGGAGAAGTAAGGTTGTGGATAGAATTAAGATTGTTAATCAGCTGACCTTAAAATAAGAGATTATCCCGGATTGTCCAGATGGGCCCAATGTAATCAAAAGGAGAGTCAGAGATGTGACAACAGAAGGAGATTCTGAGAAATGGAACGTTTCTGGCTTTGAATACGGAGGTAGGGGCTGAGAATCAAGGCATGGGAGTAACTTCCAGAAGGTGGAAAAAGAAAAAGAAAAAGAAAAAAAAAAGGATTCTCTCCTCTAGTTGCTAGTTTGCTTAGCAACGGAGCTTTGGGGAAGAGAAAGAATGAGAAATTGGGGTATATGTTTGTTTGCTGGTGCGAAATCAGCAAAGGGCAAGGTGCTCACACCTTGATTTTAGCCCATTGAGAATTTTCCTGGACTTCTGAACTATATACTCGAAGGAAAAATTTGTGTTGTTTTGTTTTTGTTTTTTAAAGATTTTATTTATTTATTCATTCATTTTATTTATTTATTTATTTATTTGACAGAGAGAGAGATCACAAGTAGGCAGAGAGGCAGGCAGAGAGAGAGGAGGAAGCAGGCTCCCTGCCAAGCAGAGACCGTGATGCGGAGCTCGATCCCAGGACCCTGAGATCATGACCTGAGCCGAAGGCAGAAGCACCAACCCACTGAGCCAGCCAGGCACCCCAATTTGTGTTGTTTTAAGCCACCAGGTTTGTGGTGATGTTTGACAGCAGCAATAGAGAACTACTACGTAAGGCAAGGAGAAAGGAAGAAGCATGTCTTGGAAGGAAGATCCTCTGTGCCACATACTAGACTAATGTCAGCAAGTTTATGGGCATTTCTGGTGCATTCTGGACACTGGAAGTAGATTCTCTCTTAAACAACTGAGCTTGTGTGGACTTCAAGAAAAAAAATGGCCATCCCTGGGCAGAAATGCAAAGCCAAAGGTGAGGGTGGGTATTCCGATGGTAAAAGGAGATCATGCAAAAGAATGTGGAAGGTCTTGTTTGTGAAGCAGGAGATGAAATGGAGTTTCATTACGAAGAGCAAATACGGAAAACACACATGTTGCCTGAGAACATACCATGAGCTAGACACATGGCAAGACGCAGGGAGATGGTGCCAGAGGAGACATGGACACTGCCCACATGGAAAATCAAACTTCAGCAGATGCTCAGCTCCAAATAGGCACAATGACATACCATTCTCCACCCACCAAGATGACTATAACTGAAAAGACAGACAACACAGAGTGTTGACAAGGATGTGGATGAACTTGAACCCTCCTACATTGCTGATGGGATTGCAAAATGATGCAGCCACTTTGGGAAATGGTTTTTCAGTTCCCCCAGAAATGTAAACGTAAGAGTTACCATACGACCCAGCACTTCCACTCCCAGAGAAAGGAAAACGACATCCACACAAAAATGCAGGCATAAATATTCACAGCGGCATTATCCATAACAACTAAAAGGTAAAAACAACCCAAGTAGCCATCAACCAATAAATGGATTGATTGAATCTGGTATATCCACAAAATGGAATATTATGGAGCCATAAAAAGGAGTGAAGTTCTGATAAATGCTGTAATACGGATGAACCTTAAGGACACGATGCCAAGAGAAAGAAGTCTATAGGAAAGGCCACATACTGCAGGATTCCATGTATAGGAAACATCCAAATGGGCAAGTCTATAGAGACAGGAAGTAGACTAGTTGTTCCCTAGTGCTGGAGGGAGGAAAAAGAGTATTAAGGGAGTGGTAGCTAAGGGCAGGGGATTCCTTTTGAGCAAGATGAAAATGTTCTAAAATTAATTGTGGGGATGGTTGTACCATTTTGAGGGTAGGTTGTGGGAAAAAGATTATTGAATTGTACACTTTAAATTGGAAAATTGTATAGTATATGAGCTATATCTCAGTAAAGCAATTACAAAAAAGAAAAAATGCAAGAAGGATCAGCATAAAACACCCGAGCCAGGAACAAGCCGGAGCAAAGGCAACCAGAGGCTGGTAGCGGATGCCACAAAGGTTTGTCCGGGGCAACTCATGCTACCAGGGCTTGGCAACTTAGAGATCGTCATCAAGGCTATTAGCCAAACCCAGCAGGTCAACTTGCTTCTTCCCTGATCTGAGGCACCTGACAAAATTGAGTGGCTCAAAGATGCTCATCTGTATGGTCTCCTTGGTGCTCTGGGAGTCTGTCAGTTCTGGGACCACAGGAGATCAGTTCCTGTCGTGGCTCCAAACGGAACTGCCCACGTGCATTCTGTGGCACAGTCGCCTCATACCTCCCTCGCCTGCAGGAAGCATCTCAGTCTCTGCTCTTCAGGAGTCAGAGCTGTGGGGCCTCGTTCAGATGTGTTTGGGCTGATGGTGCCAGTAGAAAAAGACATTCTAGGGCCCCTTTCTGAAAATTCCAGTGCTTTTGGACTACAAAAGAAAAGGAAAAAGGAAGAGGGGGAAAGGAGGGGAAGAGGGATGAAGAGTGGTCACTTGTGGTCACAATGCATCTGAGGGGTCATTTTGTCACTGTCGGAGGTCATGTGGGACTGGAAGCCCAGTGCCCACGTGCTCTCTATGCTGTGCCAGCTGTTCCAGCACCGAGGACACAGTATGCACTCAAAATGACTGACTGATTAATGCAAAGGAGTAAAGACGGGGCAGTAATGTAAAATTCCAGTTTTTCTTCTCCTGCTGCTTCTAGTCTTTGTGTAGAAATTTATGTGTCAACCATACGAATTATGACCCTCCTACAAAGGCAGAAGAGGCAATAGACAGGGGAGTTTAAGATGATATGTGTTATTTTTACTTGGGTGTCCTTGTGAGCACTCTGTCCCAGGAAGGGCAGCTGGGAATGAGATGCATTGAGGGTCCCTAGGTTGGTGTATAACCCACTAAGCCCAGAGAGAGAGCAGAAAGCTCACTGCAAGACTTCAGTTTGCTTAACAACTAAGCTTTGGGGAAGAGAAAGAATGAGAAATTGGGGTATATGTTTGCTTGCTGGTGCCAAGATGTCTTAGTTGGAGTTGCTGTAATTACTGGTTGTAAAATATGTCTATAGATCTCCCTTCAAAAAAAAAAAAAAAAGGACCCTAATTCCCCTCCTTTGAGTGTGTGCTGGACCTAGTGCTCCTTTCTAACTAATGTGGAGATGACAGGAGACACCTGAGGGTAAGTTGTGGGTCAGCTGAATGGGGACCACATCCTAATCCCTAGCACCTTTGGGTGACAAAAGGGACTTTACAGATGTGATTAAGGATCTCAAGATGGGGAGATTATCCTGAATTATTCTGGCAGGTCCTAAGTAATCACCAGGTCCTTACAAGAGGAGGGCAGAGAAGACTTAACCACCAAAGAGGAAGAAGCTGATATGATGAGGAATGAGGTTGATCTCAAGAAGCTGGAAAAGTCAGAGCTAAAAAATTTCCCCTGGAGCCTCTAGAGGGAACATGGCCAAACTGACATCTTCCTTATAGCCCAGTGAAACTGATTTTGGACTTCTGACCTAGAGAACTGTAAGAGAATAAGCTTGTGTTGTTTAAGCACCAAGTTTTTGGCCATTTGCTACCGTGGCCGTGGGAAACACATAGGTCGTAGAAGACCTTGCTGCTTCTATCTTGCTCTCTTTAATCATCGGAAAGCTAGCTACCATGTCAGAAAGACACTCGAGAAGCGATAAAGGGAATGTTTTTAAGCCAGCTATCCCTGCAGGCAGCTGAAGCTATTCCCATCAGGGAACTCTGGCATTCGTTACAGAACATGTGCCTCACCCCACTGAGAGCTAAGGAAGCTGAAGTGTGTACACCAACTCCCATCCACCATCGGGGGAGGACTGTCCCTGGCATGGGAGATGGGGAGGACATTAATTTCTCGAGATTGCCAGTCTGGTAGACTAGGTTCTGGTGGCCAGGGAAATCCAAGGGAAAAAAATGCAGTTTTTCAGAGTTGGAAGTCCAAAGGGCAAGATGTGGGCAGAATTCTGGGAGCTTCTGCTACACCAGGCAATCAAGAGTAGAGGGTGTGGCAGAAGAGATCACCCAAATCAGAGTTTCTACAGAAGGATGAGAAGATGTCAAGAAACCCAAACAGGGACATTTTCTACAATCCTGGAACTCCAACTGCGTGCCGGTGATTAATATGCAGAATTCCTAATTCTTCAACAGGGGCAGTGGGGTGTCACATCCCTCCCATCTTGTAGATGGAAATATTGAGGCTCAGAGAGTTTGGGGGGCTCGTCCAAGATTACTCCAGGCCAGTGGGCACAAATGGAAGAGCGATCATCTCAGAGGGCTCTCTCCGGCCACTTTGGCAGCTGCAAGGGAACTGTCTTTAAAGCAGTAACAGCACAAATCTGTCTCCAGACAGCCAGTGCCCTTTGGACTTCATGCCCTGAGCATGGCAGTGTCATGCTACATTACTTCCAAATGTCATACGTCACTCCACTTGCCTCTAACCATGTGTGTGCACGTGTGCGCCCACGCCAATGTGCGAAAACACACACAGTTTGCTGTGTCACTGACATCCCAGAGAGGCCATTCCACACCGTGGGCCACACATGGTGCTCCCCTTCTGACGTTTAACCGGCTTATACAGAAGCAAATATTTGAAGTTTACCAAACATAAACTAAGTAAAACCTAAGTCAATCAAAAGTGACTAAACACTGCTTTCGTCCAAATACATGTTTCTAAAAGGTCACAGCTGGTGTAATTATCCATGCTAGACTTCGCACGCATTCAGCTGTGTGCTTAAGACTGCCAAGAACTGGGATACATTCAGAATCCTTAAATAAGAGTCACCTTGTTTTCAGAAAACGCTTGGTTAAGTCAGGCTCGGGAGGGGGGAGGTACAGAAGGAAGCCTATTAGAGTTTAATGACACTTTGAGAAAATGTATAAGGAAACTTCTCTGGAAAAAGGAATGGAAATACATGTCAGCGCCAATTTCTCATAATACGTGGGTTGAGCCCTTTTTCTTCAAAGTAAGTAAGTCCTGACAAGTACAACAACAACAACAAAAGAACACAATGACAAAACGAGCAGTCCGGGATGTCGGTCAGCAGGAGGAAAAATCAATTAAATGCAGGCTGAGACAGTGGCCTTGGGAAAATGGACCAGGGTCTCGGGGGTGGGGGTGGGGCAGGATGCCTAAAGTGCCAACTTCAATGGGCATGTGGCTTGTGCAGACGTGGTTGTTAAACTGTGTTCTTTGACACCCTGCAATACCATGCCAGAGCCTTGGGAATCGCCACAACAGATGATGTGCCTGGTGAGGGTGGGGAGCTCCCGGCTTACGCCCAAGCAGCTCCTCTCTTATATACCCACCAACTCAGACTTCCATGTGTGACTTTGCTTCAGGACAAGGTTGTCCTAACCAAGTAGATACCAAATTTGAAAACCTCAGGTTTATATAATGTCTGAAGCCCGTGCCTACCCTCACGCTCAGAGAGGAATTTACACCCCGAGCATCTTCCTGGAGCAGTGAAGGCAGGATAAGAGAACTAGGGCTGGATGTGGGAGGACAACAGGCTGGTGTTTAGACTGCAGAGCACAGAGCTTGGAAAAATCTGGTAAACAGCAGGGAAGAGAGAACCAAGGGAGAGTAGGAGTCGAGGCACTCAAGAAAGGCAGGGATTTGCTTGGCCTGTCACTCACTGCTGCATCCCAGGGGCCTCGAAGAAGAGCTGGCCCAGAGCAGGTGCTCACTAGGTGTTTTGTTGGTAAATGAGTGAGGCACCCGGTGCAGGAGACCAGGGAAGAGGCGGAATCCAGGCTTGAACTGACGGGGCCAGCACGCTACAACCAGGACTGTGAAATGGAGCCAGCTCGTGGGGAGGAGAAGATGGGAACAGCTGGGGCTTGGAGAGACCACCCAAGGCACAGCACAGAGAGTTGGGGAGGGAGACCACCACATTCTCTAGGATACCAGAAAGTGTCTCTGTGGCTGAGAAAAGTGCTGTCAAAGGCTTAGAACCCAAGTCTAGCCATTTTCTCTATGGCCAGAGGAAAAAAAAATGACCAAATTGGCAGACAATGGCAAAGCAATTCCACAATTAAAGGACCCAAATAAGACTCTGAAAGCATTCCCCCTAGAATTCAGCCAACTCCAGGAAAGTCAATACCTGCCTAACTAGAAATGAGGTCAGGGACAGGGTACAGACAGGACCTTGACTGAATCTGTAATGTTTCATCTTTAAAAAAAAAAATCAGAAAGAAAGCTCTAAAATTTCGGCGGGCAGCCTATTGTGTGGCAAAGGGCTCAGATTCCCTCAAAACAGGCAATCTGAGCTCAAATCTAGGATCCTGCTCGCTAGCTGTGGGTCCTTGGACAAGAGATTTTAAGTCTCTGTGGGCCTTAATCTCCTCCTCTGTCATAGGGACAATCAGAGTACCTCTCTCATGCAGTTGTGTTATAAGTAAGTTATGCCATGGAAACCCCCTGTATAAGCGGCAGCTACTGTCATGGGTATGGAAACCTGCTAACATTTGTTAAAAGGGGAGTTGGTACACTAGTGTTCATGACAGTTTTCTTAGGTGTTAAATAATTATAGTTAGTAAAAATAAAACTTCCCCCAACCAAAGGCATACCCTTCTGGTAATAACCCCAACTCACAAGGAAATTAACCTTTATGAAGCCACCAAAGAAATAAGTAAGAGGATAACAGAGTCAATTCCAGCAACTCTCAACGTGTGGTCTTGGGGCCAGCAGCACCAGCAAGACCTTGGAATTTGTAAGGAATGCAAACTCTCAAGCCATGGCCCAGACCCAACAAATTAGAAACTGTGGGGCTGAGGCCAGGCAGTCGGTGCTCTGACATGCTCTACAGGGGATTCTGATGCGTGCTGGAGGCCATCACTCAGAACCAAATGAAGGACCATGTGGCTTGAGAGGTCCCAAGTAACCCATGCAGCAGAATGTCTGCGATAATGATCCTGCCACTGGTGGGGACACCTTCGTCAGCCTCACTGGGGAAGCCGCCCTCCGTATTAACCTTATTAACTACTCACCGGGGATACTGGGAGGACTAGTTTAGCAGTTTGCCCAGGAGAAACTATAATCTCACTTTTCCCAACCCTACCTGATGGGGTGAACTGGACTCAACTAAGGCAAAGGGGTATCTCTTGTGAATTTCTCTTTGCAGGACAGTATGTGACCATAACTCCAGAATATATCATTGTTCATTCACAGAGATCGTAATCTCTCTAAGTCTCTCAGTGCCTCTGTATCCCCAAATCCACCACCACCGCTGCCACCAAGATAGGCTACACAGATGCCAGCAATACCCCTTGAGCCCTAAATGTCTCTTAGGGCAGGAATATTTGTCCTACCTGCCCCCATCCTGGCATTCTCAGGCAGGGAATTTACAACAGTGGTTGTTGGAAACATGAGAGATCAGAATGCAATAAAGGCATCTTTGTAAATTGTAAAGTAGGTAAAATAAAAATGATAGGGTTTGTTCTACAATAGTACATACACTGCAAATTTACCATGAAGACGGAAGTTAAAAACAAAGACTGTGAGCTTATTCTCCTGGGAAAGGTTGTACAGGGTTATGAGTAGCCAGAAATGATGATTTGGGATGACTTAGTGCCTTTATCAACAAATACTGAGAAGATATCCAATAAATATTTGTTGAATGAATCAATAAAATGAACTATTCACAGTACACACCTGTGTCTCATCTTTCTCTCTTTCTTCCTCCTCCTCTCCCTCTCCTTCTCCATCTCTTTTCTCTCTCTCTCTCTCTCTCTCTCTCTCTCACAGACACACACATACACACACACACACACTTAAGTCTCTGCCAATCTATCTATACCTGGGCACAAAGTCACACCCTTGCCTATGAAAGTGGACATTCTTTGATGCCAGTCTTAGCCTTTCCAACCGTTACAAAAGTCATAGAAAGAAGAGTTCCCCACCCCCCAAAAAAAATTATGCCAAGAGAGAAGAGTCAACATCCAAAAAAAGTAGAGGGGGAAAAGGAGCATAAGAATAAAGCAGTGGGACGCCTGGGTGGCTCAGTTGGTTAAGCGGCTGCCTTCGGCTCAGGTCATGATCCCAGCGTCCTGGGATCGAGTCCCACATTGGGCTCCTTGCTTGGCAGGGAGCCCGCTTCTCCCTCTGCCTCTGCCTGCCACTCTGTCTGCCTGAGCTCGCTCGCTTTCGCTCTCTCTCTCTCTCTCTAACAAATAAATAAAATCTTTAAAAAAAATAAAGCAGTGCTCATTGACTAATGATGAAATTGACTTCCCTGTGATAAAATTCATGATAATAAACTTCTGATCTGGAAAACCCGGCTGCTTGTGCCCAGTGAAAAGACTCAAGCAGCGGAATCTCAAAGGTCAGCAAAGTTAGCTACAAAGAAGGACCTTAAGTGGATCAATCGTGGTTGAACTACTGGATAGAAGGATTAAGTGGCTAATAAAAGGGATGTTCTCCTGACCTCTAACACAGGAGGGAGGAGATAATGAGATAAGTAAAGCTGGTGAGGATAATAAGACTATAATTATGGCCAAGCTCGCATTACTGAATGTACATTGGAGAACCCTCTAGACAGCGAGGAGAGAGGGAAATCGGGCATCCGGACAGGAATGCCATCTCCAGTGCTTGCCGTGCTCCCAGCTGCATTTCCCCCAGACCCCCATGAAAACGAACCCGTCACAATGCATGTTTCAAATACATTACAGCGGTGTTTGTGGTTCAACATGCTGAAGGGGAAAGGCAGAAAGAAGTGAAGTCTCATCACCAGGAGAAACCAACTGTGCTCAGAAGCTGCGCCATCGCAGTTCTTTTAAACGGTGGCTATTACGGCTGTTGTTCACGAGCACTTAGTGAGCTTCTGCTATGTATATGGTGGTGAGGCCGCCATCGTGCTTTCTGGGATATTTACAAAACACACAGATACACACACACACACACACACACACACACACACACACACACTGAGTTCCCTGGCCAGAAGATAAAATGCAGCAAATTTATAAGTTGATTCTTTTTTTTTTTTTTAAGATTTGTTTGTTTTAGAGAGAGACAGTGGGCATGTGCACATGCAGGCATGAGCAGTGGGGAGGCGCCGAGGGAGAGAGAGAATCTGAAGTAGACTCCCCACTGAGCGTGAACCCCCCCCCGCCCCCCCACATGGCTCAATAATGGGCTTGAACTCAGGACTCTGAGCTCACCGCCCAAGCGGAAACCAAGTGTCAGGCTCTCAACCAACTGAGCCACCCAGGCGCCCCTTGGTTGATTCCTTCTGAGTATGAGAATTCAGGGTCTGATAATAAAGCAGCAAAATAGAAATGTATTAAAGGAAGAGCATCTGGGACAAGCACACAGTCTCCCTCTGCATCTGGGGTGTTTGGTTTTTTCCTGCAGGACGCTTTATATAATTGTTCCCTTAATCTCTTGGGTAAAATAAATGTATGGCAGCTTTACTACACTATTGATTCAAATTATTGCTGTAATGACAGAGCTACCCAGGGAGCTGTCACTGAGTTTCTTGAAATGTCCTGATGGCTGTCATGTGTATTGTTAAGGAGCACTACAAAAGAAAGCCCCTCCCTGCATGTCCTGAGCCAGAAGCACTGATGCCACCACAAGCCTAAGGCTCAGGACCCAGGGCTCGGGCCTGGTTGGCATGAGCCAAAAGAGAAGTCTCTGATGGGTTTGCAACTATGGGATCAGTGTGCCCAGCGGGGTGACCCTAAGGTACTCAGCTTCGATGGTTTAGATCTGCAGTCCTGATATGACTGGACACTCACAAAGACAGAAACGAACACAGTCTATAGGCCAAGGTCCCTCAGGAAACAGAAGACACACTCAGGTCCTGAAAAGAATTTAAGAAAGGACCTGTTCACAGGTGAGGACAGGGTTAAGGGGACTGGCAAGGGACATCAGGTACTTGAGAACACCACCACCAGTAGGAACCCTTTATCAGCTCTAGGACTGAAGGGGCATGGAAAGGAAATCATGATACAAGAGCCCACTGGGTGGGTGCAGGTGAAGAAACACCCTGCTCTCTCTCCTTCCCGCTGATCCCTGCCCCTGCCCTGTGTGGATGAACCCCAGTGGAACCCAGAGAAAGCACACGGAGTCAGACTCCTGGGACTAGGTGTCTGTGAAAGAGGGCAGAGAATGGCTCTAGGGGTGGAGTAAAGATTCATGATCTCTAGCCCCCACTGCTCAGAGAGCTTCGAGTGTGGGAAGAGCAGGTGAGGAAAGGCGTGAAGGGCTGACAGAGGAACATGTGTGTTACAAGGTCAATCATGACATCACGCTGATGTCCCACTGATGTTCTGAAGCCAAGCGGAAAGACAGCGGAGACTCTTCTCATTGTGGGAGAGAGAACCAGTCAGGAGACCGGGATTTACAGCTATACAGACTTGGGAAAGAGTCCCAGTGCAGCCTTGTTCCTGCCGTGTCGCCTTGGCAAGCTACTCAACCTTCCCAGGGGCCAGTGTGCACTGCTGACAAAGAAGCATCATACGGAATTGTTTGAGATCAGAAAACACTTATGAAGAACTTAGTGCATTTCCTAGCTCAGAGTAAATGCTCCAAGATGGTAGTTATTTATAGAAATTAGGAAATCAGAATCCCACGGAAGCTGCTTAGGCCAAAGGGGGCAGTTATGATAAGGATGAGGGATATCTGGGAGAACTCAAGGGCCAGGGAGAACACTATCTTCGGAAAGAAACCACGGCAGGACCCCGGGTGGATCCGTTCTCCATCTCTGAGTTGTGCTTCTCTCTGAACTTCTCCATCTTCCTTTCGTCTCTGAGCCTTGGCTGTCTCTGTTTTACTCTCCGGACAGTCGACCGTGGACCACTCAATACGGTTCCTGAGCACACTACGATCATGGTAACTTACAGTCACCCAACCTCACTCTCTGGCTGATGCTCTGCCCCGGCTTTAAATTCCTGGGAGAGAGACACAATCGGGCTGATTCGGGTGAGAAGTTCACAGCGGCCCAGTCACCTGCAGCATGCTGGCTCTTTTCCTTGGCCCCTGCAGATCCTACTGTAAACCTCTGGCCGCCTGCCCTCTGCCCTGTGAGGATTGCATTCCTGTCCTTCACTGACTTTGCCTTCTGCTTGGGGATGACCGGGGGGGAACCACAGCAGGACACTAGGGGAAAAGAGTGGATGAGGCCAAGACTCTGTCCCGGCATAGTCAGCTCCGGCTGGCTTTATCCCTCCACCCAAAGCCACAACATCATTCTAAGAGCCCCTCTCTGCAGGATGCTCAGGTTTCAGTAACCATTCCCTCTCCTTGTCCCTTCTAGACCAAGGGTTTTAACAGTCTGACTGCTACCAACCCTTGAGTACCGGCACGATCCCTCTGGTCTCCCCATATCCCACCCACATATTTGTAAATTCTCCCCTTGCTAAATACTCCTCAAATTAAGTTGAATATGCTATCTGTATCCTGGTGGGATCCTGACCAACACACATGGCCAGGGAATGGAGACTCTTAATAAATGAGGCTCCTTGTTCCTATACCCTTTGGGGGCCTCTGTGGAGGTAAAGGGACTTCTGAAAGGTGGGAAGCTCAAGGTATTTTCTAGGTTATTATTGCTGCTACTGTTTTTATTAGTACTAGTATTAAGAACATCATTAACTGATTAGAACATCTAGCCATTCTCAAAGGTTGGATATTGGTTTGGGGTCAGCCTCCATTTCCCACACAATTTAAATGCAAAAGACCTCCAAGAATGTGACCACAGCTCTCCTTCGGTCTTTCACATCGTGCTTCCCTGGTTTCCTACAGGAACCTCCATAGGCCTTAACCTAGATTCTTTGTCTTTGAAAGGAAATGATACTTTGAAAAGCCTTGGTGATGCCCAGTTTCTTAGGCCAGGTGGTGCCACTGGCAGAACTCCGGGGGACCCAGAACTGATTCAGCTTCCCAAAAAACACCTATTTGTTTGCGGGCAAGAGAATGCCTCTGATCACTGGCAAGGAAAGGCATGGCTCTCTCCTTGAAAGCATGACTTTCAGAATCATTGTCAAACCATGTAAAAGCCCAGGGCCTCAATCCTCTGCCATTCTAGCTGATCACACAGCCCTCTCTGTTCTCCTTTCCACCTAGATAATATACTCTTTTGTCAGTGATTAAATAAACCCATTAACCTGCTTCCAAGATTAGGAAGAGGTTACTTCTATTTAACTGTTTACAATGCACCAGAAATTGCTGAGGGCACCGGGCACAAAATGCAATCCTGGCTCCCCATTCTCTCTTTCCACTCTGAGATAACAAGCCTGCTGTAAGAAGTAGCATGACCCCTGGTACTGGGGTTAAACATGCACATTCTTGATGACAGAATACATCCTTCCACATAGCAGAGGTCATTTTTGTAAAATTAAAAGCAAACATCAAGTAGAATCATTTTTCCCGACCAGTAGAGGCTTATAGGATGAAAATGAAAAGTAGAGAAAATAAGGATTAATTGACTAAGCCAGTCGTCTGATTTTTTTTCTAGCTTGTTTAAATATTTGTGATTCCAGCATGGGGTCCCACTCTCTAAGATCAGTGTTTCCACCCAGTTGATCTTCAACAGTTATCTGCATGATCCGTTTCCATGGAAACAATGGTGAGGTCACATACCCAATAGAGTGACTTTTTGGTGGCTTTAGGAGACGTAGATCTAGTTGAAAATTTGAAATCTGTCATTTAATAGCTGTGTGACCTTGGGCACATTAGTATACCTCCCTGAGCCTCAGTTTCCTCTTCTGAAAATGGGGAATAATAATAATAGCTCTCTCTAAGGGTTTTCATAAGAATCAAATGAGATTATTTGGGTAAAGTATGCGGTATGTTTTCTGGCACTACATGTGCTCAATAAATGTTAGGTGCTTCTGTTTCTATCATATATTAGAAAGTTAGACCATGCATTCATTTATTCTCTCATTCATTTATTTCTCAATTATTAAGCTTCACTATGTTACAAATACTGTTCTAGAGGCTGAAGATAAAATAGTGAACAAAACTGACCAAGTTCTGTCCTCATGGAGCTCACATCCTAATTCTAGTGATGGAGACAGACAGACAGACGATGTACAATACACCAGACATGTATTTCAATTCTATCTGGAGTGATAAATGCTAGGAAGAAGTTGGGTAAGAGAAGAAAGGGGTCAGTTTGCAGAGGCAAGGGGGAATATTTCAAATAGAACCCTCCCCAGGGAGGAGACATTTGAGGAGAAACCAGAAAGGCACACTACAGGATGTGCCTTGCAGATGTGTGGGGAAGAGTGAGGAGAGGGGGTGAGCGGAACAGCAAGTATGTTAGCGAGACGGGGTGGGGAGAGAAAGGGAGAACATCCATGGGTCTTCCCATGCGTCCCAGACTTGCAAAAGAGATAAAGGAGGTTGTCGGAGCTGTAGCAGGAAACAACAGAGCATGGTGACGGATAGAGCAAGCCCCAGAGTCCTGCTGCCCGCAAGACAATCTCAGCTCCACCGTTTAGCAGCTCTTGGACCAGCAGCCTCAGCTGCTTATTAGAAATGCAGAATCTCAGGCCCAGTCCCAGCCCTACAAGATCAGAATCTGCATTTCAACCAGATTCCCTGGTGATTCAAAAACCTACTATATTCTGAGAAGCACCACTTAGGACTTGTTACTTAACCTCTCACTGGGTCTCAGAAACCCCATCTGCAAAACTGGTATCATAAAAGTGACTCCTTCATAAGGTTATTATGAATTTTAAATAAGCTTGTGGTGAGAAAATGCTCAGCCCAGTGCTTGAGACATTGTAATTGTTTGATAAACCTTATTTATTTATTTTTTTGCATTTAATCCCTGGTGGGTTAACATGCCAGATGGATAGGTCCTGAAGATTTGAGTTAAAGAGGATGAAATCCCTGCATCTTTGATGAAGTCCCATAAGAAACCAATATGCTAAGGGAATATTCCCCTGGGACTCCCAGGAACTGTCACTGTTGCTTTTTGATTGCTTTGAGCCCCACTTGGAACCTACACAGGAGGAAAGGTACCCAATTCTGCTATTCCTGTTCTTGAGACTGCTGACTCCAGAAAGACCATTCTCTTGGTTATACAATGAAGGTCACCTTCCCATGTGAGACAGTGCTGGAGGCATCTCTGGGTGGCTCAGTCAGTTGAATGTCTGATTCTTGGTTTCAGCTCAAGTCATGACCTCATGGGTCATGGGATCAAGCCATGTGTTGGGCTCTGTGTTCAGTGAGGAGTCTGCTTGAGATTCTCTCCCTCTGTGCCTACCCTCTCTCTCTCACATATATAAATAAATCTTTAGAAAAAAGAGAGAGAGCACTGGGGCCCTATTATCAACAGTGCCTACAGTAGGACTCCGGTCTCTGATAGTGGAGAGAGTTTTCAGGGACCAACCCACACTCTTTGACCTGGTTCCCCTCTCATCAATGGTTTTCCTCCACTGGAAACTACTGCACCCTGGAGAGGCTCAAACCTGAATATTGGCCTGGATACCACTGTATTTTCAAGTGCAAGAGAGTTTCTCTACCCAAGATGGCGGCTGTCAAAACTACCTCATTCGCAGCTGCATTACTGTAAATCTCCAAACCATCATTGTGTAGAAAAGCAAAATCTGTGTATTGACTATGAGTTTGTAACCATCTATTAAATGCCACTGGCAACTCTGATAGCGTGGCTAAGCAGTCAGATCTGCAGACAGACTCTTGTCTGGTTGCCAACTGCAGCTCAACCCCACCGTGCTCTCACTCCAATTACCTAACCTCCTTAGAGTTCACTTTCCCCATCTGAAACTTGGGGGGTGACAAAAGGACCCACTTCACAGGGGCATTATATGAAGTACATCAGAAAGACACTAGCCATTCTAAAAATGTTAGCAGTCAGCATCACTGGTGTTATTGTCTGTGATTCCAGGTATCACTGCACACTAAGTCAAAGAGGAAACTCTCCCAGATAGAAGGGGCCCATTCTTCAGCTAAGACAAAATGAAGAGCAATTTTCTGCTAGTAGGTCCAAAAAAAAATTGATGCTGAGATGATCACAATGAGAATGAAGAGGAGCAAACAATTCAGGAGATATTTTTGAAATAGGATTTTATGACCTCTTGTGGACAAGGGGTGAGCAGAAATAGAATCAAGGTTACCAGTCTATATTCTTACATGGATGGTGATGGCATCACATTCCAGGGGGGACAAAGAGAAAGGTTCATGTGAAAGGACAAAGAGTGTAGAGGCAGTTTGTAAGCTCTGGGGGAAGACATTTCTGGACAAGAAATACATAGTTGTTCAGAGTGCAGGGTTAAGAAAGCATAATCAAATACGCCAAAATCATTCCTCATGAAGGAAATGTCAGGTGCACCCAGAGTGAGACCGGAATGATTAAATTCCAAAGGACTGACAATACCAAGTGGTGGTGAAGATGGGCAGGAACCAGAACTCTGAATCACTGTGGCCGCCAGCGTAAATGGATGCGACCACTTCAGGGAAAATGTTTGGTGGTATTTATTAAAGCTGAAATATGTTAGCAGTTCCACTCCTGGGCTATACACAGTCTAAGTGAATGCTGAGTCCATGAAAATATGTGTATGAAAATGTTCTGAGTGGTATTATTCATAATTGACAAAAACTGAAAGCAAGCTAAACGTCCTAAATGTAGAACGGGTAAATAAACCGCAATGTGTTCACACCACGTAGTAGTGAACGGCAATGAAGGAAAATAAACCGCTGAATGCCGTAGTCAAAATATTGACTGGAAATATCCAACTATTTTTAAAATAGCACTGAATAGTGATAGTTACATAAAATGGAAGAAAAGGCAACACTAATCTATGAAATTACAAGAGTGGAAATGGTGGTGACATGGGAGGGGGGTATTATCTGTGAGAGAGTACAGTCAAGCCAGCCCCCAGGGGTGGTGGGAACGAACATATCTTGATCAGAGTGGTGGCTCCCTGGATGGACATATATGCCAAAAAATAAAAAAATAAAAAATCACTGAGCTGTACATTTTAAATGTATGCAGTCTACTTTGAGAAGGTTATATCTCAATAAAAGAGTAAATTTAAAAAAGGAATCCAGAGCTAAAATATTGGAGCAGCTCTTGGAATAACACACATAAGACAGTTGGAATATACCCGAAATACAGGCTGAGGTGATCGAGTATTCAAAATTGGGTTTTGGCTCTAAAAGGACTATTAAACACTGTTTGTGGTCATTTTTGGAACTAAGAGTGGTTTTGGTGTTTGTCAGCCATGGCCCCAGTGCAATCTGTCATAAGACCTCAGGGGGAGCCAAGTGGGTAAGCCTGAAGGAGAAGAGGGTGTATCCCAGACTCTGTCCTCACGAACCTCCAAGGAGCTCGGAAAGCCGAGTGTACATCACAGAGCTGCCACTAGAGGACACCGCTGGGAGCCTCTGCCAGGACCAGCCCCTGAGCTGTGGCTCCTAAAGGCTTCCTACAGACAACCCTCGCCAGCAGCCTTCTCAGTAGGGACCCACAACCTTGTAGCTCAGGCTGAGTGTGTCAGCCTGACGTGGCTGTGGATTCTTCTTTGCGGGAAGTTTCAGTCAATCTGCTTCCTTTCCTGGGCCTCACCTTTGTCAGGAGGAAAAATGAAAACAAAAACAAAAACACCACATGTGTTTTGGTTCTTTCTAGTCCTATAAATTCCAAGATGTCACGCTGCTTAGTCCAAGGGCCCCTCTATTAGTTATCTGTCCATGCAGTATTATTAAGCACCTACCATGTGTACGGGGGACGTACTTCACACGGGACAGAAGTGGCTCCTGTCCATACAGAACTTCCCTTTTCAAGGAGGAAGACAGACAGGAAACAGGAGGTGCCCAAACTGTAGTTAGCGATACGAAGAAAATGCCTAGGATGATAGGGAAGATGACAGTTTTAGATACGGTGGTCAGAACTGCCTTTCCGAGGAGGTGGCATTTAAATTGAAGCTTGAATAATGGGAAGAGAGTGACTAGGGGGAGAGCCTGGCCCAGGGAAGAACGCGTGTCGAGATCAGAGCAGGCAGTTCTAAGCTGGCTTCCCTGCCAGCCTGGCAGGGATCACCTGTCAGGGAATCGCACTTGGAGGAACCTAGCTCATCTCTCTGCTCCTTTCACTCGGTATCAAGAGGCAGCTGGGCTCTCTGGTTTTTCATCTCCTCATCACAGAGAGGAAGCAGCAATTTTCCACCAGCAAACACCAGTATTTGCAGACTAAATGACCCAGGAGTTACAACTCAACATGGGAGCAGAGAATCCTATTGGATTTAGAATGCATTTGCTCAGAATAGAGGCATGGACACCTAGAGACAGTTCCAACAGGAAATAAACAATGAAATGGTAAGTGTGTGCTGGGACTCCAGGCGGAACCATATGTAGAGAAAGAGGAAGGACTCTCAGCCCTGGTTGCCCCCCCCCCCCGCCATTTCCCAGGCTCCCTTAGCATCCTGGTTTTACACAATCTCTTGGTAATTATCACATTGTGTTGCTATTGCTGGCTTGCATGCCACTCTCTCCTCAACAGGGTACGGACTATAGGGCGCAGAAACACGTCAAGCTTGCGTTGCTCACCCCCGTTCCTAGTTCATTGGCTGGCACTCCGTACACACTCAGTACATGTTATCGAAGGAATGTGTGCACAGGTTCATGAGTTAATTACCAACTCAAGGCCACAGACAGTTACTGAGTACCTACTATGTGTAGGTCATTTCTGCAGATGCTCATGATAGAGCAGTAAGCAGAACGGCGGGGGTGGGGGGAAGCACCCTGACCTTCTGAAGCTTGCCTGCTAGTGGGGGACAGGGTAGACCCAATAAAATCACTAAGTGAGGAGGCCGGGTGGCTGCTGTGGAGTGAGTAGGGGTGAGAGAGTAGAAAGTGAGAAAGCCAGAGAGTTAAAAGGGGAACCCAGGGGGTAAGACCAAGTATAAGCCCTGTTAGGACTTGGCCTTAACTTTGAGAAAGATAAAAGACCATCAGATGGCTACACACAAAGAATGATATGATCCAACTTAAATTTTTAAAGGATCAGGAAAAACTCAACTTGGCATTAGGGCTGAGGGTTGCAGTGTCCATCCTGTCCAGTTTTTTAAACACCAAAAGAATGCCCCTTTACCCGGGGCAAGAATAAAAGAAACAGATGTCTGAGGCTCTCCCTGGGAGTCACACAGAGAAAAAGCAGCGTGAATTGGTACTCTAAAACAACTGGCTTCTGAGTTTAGCTACCACGGCACCAATGATATCTTCTGACTCCTTGCTCATTTCCCCCCCAGTTTTATTGGGACACACTTGACCTACAACTCTGTATTAGTTTAAAGTAGACAACATAATGATTTGATATGTGTACATATTGCAAAATGATTACCACGATAAAGCTTAGTTAACATCCATCACCTCACCACCCAGCGTAGCTACAATTTTTTTCTCTTGTGATGGAAACTACTCTTTTAGCAACTATTAAATATGCAATACATGGGGTGCCTGGGTGGCTCAGTGGGTTAAGCCTCTGCCTTTGGCTCAGGTCATGATCTCAGGGTCCTGGGATCAAGTCCCACATCGGGCTCTCTGCTCAGTAGGGAGCCTATTTACCCCCCCCCCTTTCTGCCTGCCTCTCTGCCTACTTGTGATCTCTCTCTGTCAAATAAACAAACAAAATCTTAAAATAAATAAATAAATAAATAAATGTACAATACAGTATTTTTTTAAGGTTTTATTTATTTATTTGACAGAGAGAGACATGGTGAGAGAGGGAACACAAGCAGGGGGAATGGGAGAGGGAGAAGCAGGCTCTCCACTGAGCTGGGAGCCCGATGTGGGGCTCGATCCCAGGACCCTGAGATCATGACCTGAGCCAAAGGCAGACAATTAAGGACTGAGCCACCCAGGAGCCCCTACGATACAGTATTGTTAACTATAGTCACTGTCATTTGCAAAGATAAATGCCAAGGGTGAGGAGTGGCAGCCTTGAAGGTGAGCCATTGCCTAATTTAGCCCCAATCTGAGGGTCCTTTTAGAGGCCAGAGCTCTCTGTCAGGGTTTCCAGGAGTGTATAAAGATTTAACAGTGCAGACGGAGCTTGTCTGGGGTGTGAAGATTGCTCTGAAAAATCCCTTTTCAGCAGGCAGGACCCAGCCATACAGGGGAGAGGGGCAAGTAGGTGCCATAAGGTAGGATGTATCCAAAGGGGTCACTCTCATGACCATCTTTCTCCTGTCCGACAGCAAGTGGTCCTCTGTCTTTGGGACCACATACTGAATTAGAAATCCTAAGAACCCTTTTACCCTTTGGTTAGAGATCTCTCGACCTCCTCATCTTGTCACACCTCCCTATCATCAGCCTCAGTTAAGTCCCTGGAGTCACCCCGTGACTGCCATCTGTAATTGATTTCCTCTAGGAACTCTGTGGTTTTGAATGGTCTCTGCTGGTCAGAGAGAAATCTCCATTTCTGTGTCTCTGGGTTTTCTTAAAACCAACAAGAGTCCCTGTCCCAGTGCATGTGTCTCACATCCTGTCCTAGACACTTACAGTTTTTACCTGCCTCGCTGAACTTCACTTTGGGAAGTGTCTTCCTCCTGGCGAGTCCCTGGGGTAGATTCCCCTGTTCCTTGAGGGAGGGTCGGTGACCCAGGCCAGTCAGAATCAGGGTGTTGGATTAAGATACAAGCCAGTCTCATGCATGTCACCCTTGGTTCCTCTGCTGATACTATTTGGAAAAGGGTGTTCTTTGCCCTACCAGGATTGCTAAAGTGACCAAATGGAAGTCTCTGGCCACTGATCGGTGACAACTCAGGGAAAGTCAGCCTGTGAACAAGGCCTTCACAGAAGTAAACAGAGGTAAAGTACGAAGAGGGACAGCTTCACGGCCATCCCGTTAGAGCATCTGGACTCAGCCATGCCTGAAGCCAGTGCTTCCCTAGACTTTTTAGGTCCAGGAGTTGTGCTAGTTTTCTATGGCTGCTGTCACAGGTTACCACAAACTTGGCGACTGAAAACAACACATACTTATTTATTCATTTACACTTCTGAAAGTCACAAGTCTAAAATCAAGGTGTCGGCGCTGCTATGCTCTTTCTGGAGGCTTCGGGAGAAAATCCATTTTCTTGCCATTTCTAGCTTCTGGAGGCCACCTGAATTCCTTGACTCTGGCTGCCTCCTCCTTCCTCCTTTTCTGTCCACCCTCATATCTCCTACTTCTGCAGATAAACCTCCATCCTTCCCTTAAAAAGACCCTTGGGATGACATTGCTCCCCCAGCCCCAGATGATCCAAAATAATCTCCTCATCTCAAAATCCTTTATTTAATCAGGACTACGGAGCTCTTTTTGCCTTTTAAAGTGACACGTTCACGGGTTCTGGAGATTCATTTGTGGGCACTTTGGGGTGCCACGATACAGCTTACCACGGGAGTCAATATATTCCTTTTTTTGTTTGATCCAGTCTAGGCTGGAATCTGTCCCTTCTAATGGAAAGAGTCCATATACATATTCCTAAATCCACAACATCATTTTATTCTGGGGAACACACAAACCCTTGTATTCAGTTAATTCAATCAGAGTTCTGATTCCTTTGTATCACTTCAGTATTTTTAATTTCAGCTGACAGTACAGAGTAGAGGTTAGGAATGCAGATTTGGGATTCAGACATCTACATCCTGACCTTTCCACTCACCAGTCAAGCCTTTTTAAACTACAGTTCTTTTGACCTGTCAAATGGAGATAATAAAAGCACCTGCTTCGGATGGTGATTGCAAAAATTAAATGAGATAATGAATGTGCTGTGCTCGTAGTACAATATCAATGCTCCCTGTACAATATTCTTTCCACTAGGATTGTAGACGTGACTCCTTCCATCTGGCATTACACTAATTTTACATACAATGTGTCTCAATTAATTGCTACATTTTATTTAGCTCCTTCAGAAATGGCTCCAGCCTGAGAAAATGAACCTTAGCAGATCTTCACACCAACACCTTCATTTTAAACGTGTTGTTGTCAAGCACTCTCACAGAACAGACAACTGAACCAAATTTTTGCAAGTTGGCCATGCCTCCATCCTCGACCCTCTCCCTTTATTGTTAATATCACTCTGCCTCCAGAGTAACCCTATCCCACCTATGAGATCTGTATCTTTCAGCCACTCTAGGGAAATGCTCTTTTTCATACCTGTGTAATTTTGTTCTTTTTCCCAGCTTCTCTGATGACTTTTCCATGATTTTTCGTGTTCTTCCAGAAAATGTGATTGTTGTTCCCTTCTGTCAAACTCCACTTAATACCCATGTTCTAGTTTAACTCAACAGGAATGATTTCAGCCTGGAATTCCCTGGGCATCACATTTGTCTGCAGGACACCTCCCTGAATGGAGTCAGGGGTTTCTGGAAGTTGATGGCCCATGCTTCAATAACATACCAGGGAACAACAGGCAATAACCTTACTGAGTGGTTCAGCTTTGGTGGACGGAAAGTCAGCAAGGAGCAGTCATCTGTGACAAGTGAAACTTACACTGTGTGACTCATGGAGGCTGAAGTTTCCAAGTGTCTTATACCATAGATGCAGGCTAACTGGAGGAAAGGCAGTAATTTCCTAGAGACAGGACTGTCGATACTGAACTTTTACCTGCTTACCTACCTATCCCAGCATTCCACCCACCCACTCTCTCCTTTTCTCCCCTCCCCTATGAAAAATCTTTGACATTTATCCCTGCACATTTGAGAATAATTGTTTTAATTTGTTCATATAATTAATCAAAATATACTTACAGAGGAAATTTTCATCTCCATCCACTCAGCTAGTAAACCCTATATTATTAAAGAGAGCAGAAATTTCACCTCATGAAAGGCATTAGGTCACTTCTGAGCTTCAGGTTGGTCTAAACTACCATGGTAATTCCTTCCTCTTTGCCAGCAGTTAGCCTGCATGTGGGCACATAACCACATTCTGTATAATGAGACATCAGGAGACGTCTGCTAGAAAGCTTTTCTTTGCTGATTAGGCAATAGAGCCTCAATAGTAAAAAGTCTTCTTGTTTCCCTTCCTTTCTGCTCAGAATGTAGAGACTGATGCTTGGAGCAATGGCAACCATTTTCCCCCAATAAGGTAAAAGCCAAAAAATAGTCTTAGAGGGCACCTGGGTGGCTCAGTTGGTTAAGCAACTACCTTCGGCTCAGGTCATGATCCCTGAGTCCAGGATCGAGTCCCGCATCAGGCTCCCAGCTCCAGGGGGAGTCCGCTTCTCCCTCTGACCTTCTCCCCTCTCGTGCTCTCTCTCACTGTCTCTCTCAAATAAATAAATAAAATCTTTAAAAAAAATAGTCTTAGAAACACGGACTCCCTCTCTAAACTCGCTGAGTTGCTGAACCCACTTACTATGTGATATGTGTAGATACCTTGATTCTTTAAGCCACAATTCATTGGGTATTTTGTCACTTGCAGCTGAATACACCTTAAATGATACACCAACTGACCATCTGTTCTGTAGGTGGACTGTTAAATAAAACTGAACCCTCCCTATGCCTGCCTTAAAAATTGCATGTATAGAGATGGCAGCAGCACCTTTTTACCGAACAACTTTTAAAGTGAAGTCAAGGGTTAAAAAGTCCCCAGATGGTAGGGATGTATCTTGGGATGCTCAGTTTCCCCACTGAGTGTATTGAACAAGGTCTTTACCTCCCCTAAGCAGTCAAATGAGTGCATATCTGGGTTCTTGACACCCAAATACTGTAGTGCTTTATGGTTCTGGACATGCAAATCTAAATACTGTACCTTTTTCCCTGTCTGGGCCATTCAGCAAGGTGTCAAGACCAGTACTTATTATGCTGAAATACAAAGAAGGCAAGAGAAAGAATCCTAGAATTCCCAGCTGTGAAGTAAGAGGAAAGCCCCAATCTAGAGCTGATTTCAAGAAAAAGTGAGAGGAATAGAATCAGGAGCCATATTTCCCATGGGCATCGCTAATTAAAAATGGCAGCTTAATCACATAGTTTCTTGTTCAGACTATAACTAAGATGACATTTTTTTCTTTTTACTATAGCTTTGCATCTGATAAGGAAATTAGAAATCTAAACACAAAGTTGTCAAGGGACAAATTTAAAATATTACATAGAGGTCATGAGTCAGGGAAGTAGTTTACCTAAGGCCTATACATCTGGGAGCTCCTCTGGGCACCTCAATGGCTCAGTTGGGTGCCCAGCTCTTGATTTCAGCTCAGGTCATGACCTCAGGGTCCTGGGATTGAACCGCATTGTGGTTTCCATGCTTACTGTAGAGTCTGCTTGGGATTCTCTCTCTTGCTTTCCCTCTGCCCCTCCCCATGCTTGCTCATGCTCTCTCTCTTTGCCTAAAATGAATGAATCTTAACACACACAAAAAGGTTTTAATTCAATAATAAACATCTTAGGGCTTTCCAAAGATACAACTACAAAAAGTGTTAATTGTCTGATGATACATAAGACTAAGACCTTAAACACTTAAATGAGCATTAACTCACAAGTAAGGGAGTCCAGTAGGACTGCAGATGGAAATCAGACATTCCACACAGAAGAAACTTCTAGAAACATTACCACAGGCTCCCAAATGCAGATGAAGTTTAATCACTAAAACACAGGCCAGTAGTTTATGTCTCAAAAGGCCTCACACAGTAGAATTCACTCCCTTGGCAAATTTACCAGCCTCCAAGGGCTGACCCCTGAGTTGTAGGGACTCAGAAAGCTGACTTTTCCAGCACAAAAAGATCAGTTCCTTCTTCAGATATGGAATCATATTACTAAAGCTCATGAGACTTGTTATAAAACTGAAATGTCAACTTATTAATGCAAAATGATAAATGACTGGCATAGGAACTTTTAAAAGCTCTCCCAATTAATCTGGTCTCTTCCTGGAGCCCAGTGTATGAGGAGGAAGCACTTCTATTGTATCTTAAAGTTTAATGGAATCAAAGGCTCTGGGTTTTAGGAGCATCACATGAGATAATCTGATACAGCCTATGCACTCTGAAGCTGACCTTGTCAAAGGACCAAAGTCCACGGGCTACTTCCTCCAACCATCTCTATAGGGATGCCCTTGCCGATGGGCCTAGAACGTTCCTCTGGCCCATGTAAACAAGTGGGCATTCGGGTTCTTCAAATATTGTATTAAACAAACTTAAAGTACTGTCTGCACATTCCTTCAACCAATATTACTGAGCTCCTGCCTTGGACTAGGCCTGGATGATACCATAATGGAGGAGAGATTATAGTCTAATGGGGGCAGACAGACCTCAAGCAAACAGCCACTTGATCTCTCCTGAGATTAAGACTCTGCTAAGAAGAAGGCGACTGGATGCCTCCAGGGATGTCGTCTAGTCTGGGAAGTCAAGAGAAGATTTTTAAGGAGAACAGGCAAAGACTCAAAGATGAGAAAATTAGGGAAAAGAAGAAAAGCAGCAAGGTAAGGGAACTATTCCAAAAAGATGGAAATAAGGAAGGCAAGACCTGATGCAGTCAATGAGGCAGAAAGAACAGGATGGACGGAGGGAGATGAGCCGGCAGGAAGGGTGACAGTGGGTTGGGGTACATGAGTCAGTGGGAGGCAGATACGCAGGTAAGGGCAGAACACGGAGTACGGATTTCACATCAGCATAATGGAAAGGCAAGAAAAGTCTGGGATCATCTGTCCATTCCTTCAAGAGATTTTTTTTTAAGGTCCACTGGGTGCCAGATGTTGTCCTCAGCTTCCGAACATTGCACTGTGTTGCTCACAGACCAGCAAGGAAGCAGAAGTAGCATAAACCAAGCAACTATGAAGATCCACAGCCTTGCAGCTCTAGAGACTCTCAAACGCCTATAGGTCAGGGACGTTGTACTACTTATACTACCCACCATATTTACCAGTTAGTAAAGTCCTTTAAGAAGTGTTTTTCCCCCTCCATCTTATTTATAGTTGATAAAAGTAAGATACAGAGAGGCTTAAAGAATTTCCAAAAACACATAGACAATATGTGACAGATTTAGGATTTGTAGCAGATTATGTTTTCCAAACCTGGCCATGAAAATTCATCCTATCCTATAAACTCCTTTTGCTAAATGACCTTGACATCCCTCCCACTGAGTGGCAGAGACTAAATCCCCTTCCCTTGAACATGGGTGGGTCTGTGACTGGGTGGTAGGGATGATATGTGATCACAGCTTTGTCAGAAAAAAACACACCTGCGTGTTTCTCCTTTACTACTCACACAATACTTCACTTTTGACACTTCTGGTCACCGAATCTGTGTTGTTTTCTCCACCAAACAATTCTCTGGGAAATCAGCTGGGTGTCCTATAATTCGATTCAATTCTGACATTATCTATCTGGACTTGGCATTGGACTCCACTGGTTAAGGGCTCAGCCCCACAAGACTGCACACCCCCCCAAATACACACACACTTCAGATGGCAATCTCAAGTGCCAGTTGGTCACCTACACTTCTGACTCGGTATAAATCAAGGTTCCCACAACCCTCTCTTTAGGTTCCATAATTGACCAGAATGGCTCATAGAATTCAGGGAAATATGTTCACCAGTTTATTATAAAAGAATATGATAAAGGCTACAGATGAACATCCAGATGGATGAGGTACATAGGGCAAAGTATGTGGGAAGGGGTGCCAAGCTTCCAGCTCTCTCCAAGGGCACCACTCTCCCAGCATCTCCACCTGTTCAATGATCCAGAAGCTTCCCAAATCCCCAGGCTTTTGGAATTTAATGGAGACCTTATCACACAAGCATGATTGATCATTAGTTCAATTTCTAGCCCTTCTCTCCTTCCTCAGGAGTAGAGGCTGAAATTTTCAAGTTTCTAATTATGGTTTGGTCTTTCTACTGACAGCCCCAATCTAGGACCCCATCATACAATGCCTCATTAGTACAAAAGACACTCCTATCACCCAGGAAATACCAAGAAATTTAGGAGCTCTATGTTAGGAACCTGTGTGAAAGACCAAACATTAGAAGAAAAAATATTCCTAGTGCTCTTATCACCTAGGAAATCACTTGGGCTTTGGAAGCTCTGTGCTAGGAACCAGAACAGAGACCTACATGTGTACTCTATTATTTTCTCAAGGAGTGGTCACAGGGGTGAAACAGCTTCCATCGGCTTTTAAGAAGTTTGGTTCTGGAACCAGTCATCATGCCGCAAGCAAGCCTCCCCAGGTCATGCAGATTGACCACATGGAGAGGTCATGCAAGGTGTCCCAACTGAGAGCTGCAAGCCTAGCCAGAAGCCAGCATGGACCCCCAGACATGTGTGTGACCAAGCCATCAGAGAATCCTAGCTGTGCAGTCTCCTCCGGTTTTTAAGCCTTCCCTGATGAGGCCCCATCAGTGGAAGCAGATACAGTGGGGCAGAGAACAACCAGCTGTGCCAAGGCTATTCCAGATTCCTGCTCCACAGAATGTGTGAGCATAATAAACCAGTGGTGCTTTTACACCCCTTAGTTTGGGGAGGTCTCCTGTACAGCCATGGTAACCAGAACAGGATCCAAGTTCCTATTTCCTCACTCCTGAAACAGGACACTGACCGCCTCCATTTCGACCTTAAACTTGCTAGCTGGATTCTTCCTCCCAGCTTGTCTCTTGGCCCAGGGGGAAGGCCCTGTGGGCAAAGTCTCCTCCAATGGGAACTGAAACTACTTCCTCAAGCAAAAAGGACCTCCCTGAGCCAGCAAGCCCCCGGGTGGGGATTGACTCTAAGACGATAATCAGTTTGACTTCCACTGCCTACCTGCACATACCCACCCACCTTTGCCCCGCATTTTCCTTATATAAACCTGGAAGTATTTCTGGCACTTTGGAGACAGTCTTTGAGACACTAATTGGCTGCCTACCCAGTAATGGCCTCATTAACATATCCTTTTCTTGTTTCACCACCACTAGTCTCCCTGCCTTTGATTTTGATTCAGTGGCAAGTGGCTAGACAAGGTTTGGGACCCCTGAAGCCAGGTGCTTTTATACCCTGACTCTAATACTTGTTTTCTGATATACTCCACAATCCTCATGGTGTGTCTTCTCCCCTGTTGCAACAAATCAATGAATGTAATTTTGTTTGACTACACATGTGTTCCTGGTCATCTCCCATCGCAGGGCATCGACAATATGAATTGGTACAAATGCTTTGAAAACTATTTGGCAGTATCTGCCAAAGCTGAAAATACGTACGCTCGGTGACCCCAAAACTTTAATCGTAGGTATAAACCCAGCATAAATGTGCACAAAAAGTAAATGTACAAAAATATTCACAGTGGCATTATTCATAAAAGGAAAAAAACTAGAAACCGCCCAAAGTCCATCAATTATAGAATAAATATGTGAATGATGGTATATTCCTACAATAGAATTTCATATAATAAAAGGAAACAAATTGTTGCTACACTGAACTATATAGATAAATTTCCCAAAATATGATATGGAGTAAAAAAAATGCCAGACATGAAAAAATATATCATATGATTTCAGTCGTATTAGGCTCAAGAACAGGCAATATTGATTTATGAAGCAGAAGTCAAAATAGTGGTCATTTGGAGGAGATAAGGTGGGGGCCAATAGGAAGCTAGTAATGAGTTTGGTTTTTTTTTTTGTTTTTTTTATCTCAGTGGTGGTTATAAAAGTGTGTTTAATTTGTGATAATCCATCAAGCTGCCTATTTATAAATAAAAAAATTGCTTGGATATACATTAACTTCAATTAATAAAGGCAGTTTAAAACTTATTCATACCTTGTTTGGTACTCCTTATAACTTGAAATAAACTGAATTATTACATAACATGTTCACATAAGTGACTTTATTGAGCACCTTCTATGTAACAGGCACCACAGAGATATAAGAGCTGACGTACAGTGCATGGCCACCCCTTCAAGGGCCTTTCCTTTACAGTCAAAGGGGGGAGAGTCTGTAAAAATAAGTGCATAGTAAATGAAGCATGAAATATAGGGGAGAATAAAGGAAAACAAAAGGAAAAGAGAAATAATAGAAATTCTTAGAGGCAGCTCCACATCCTGTGGATTCAGGTATATTGCATGTGAAAAGAAATATTAAAATTATACATTTGACTATCACAAACAGATATGCTGAAACACATTGCACTGATAACAAATAAATTGCAATGTGCTTCATAAAATGTTGATGCGGTATATGTAATATATTCTTATTTCAAAATTTATTGCTAAATTATTTAACAATTCGAAACTGTGTGTATAGATCACCATTTTGTCAAAATTGCAAAGTATGGTTTCTATTTTTAAAAAATTAATTTCTTTGGATAATTTTTTTCCTTCTTGGTGTTTGGAATAAAATAGAATGACCTGAGTGGGAGGGGATAGAGCATGGGGGAAGACGTCATCTTCCACGCTTTTATTTTGACCCTATCACTCATCCACTTAGAGACCCCCTCCATCTGTCCTTCTCCTGCAGCTCAATTGTTCCTGCACAGGAGTCCAGCCAACCTAGAGTCACGTTACAACTCCACTACAGTTTCGGGCTAAGCTAGGCAAAGATTTAGGAAAGAAAAATTGCCCAGGAAATTTTTGTTCAACAGTCAAGAGCTCAAGCTGTAGAGAGCAAGAGCCTGGCTTTAAACTTTATCTCTGCCACCTGTTGTGTGACTTCAGGCAAGTCCTTAACTGGTCCTCCAGTTTCCTCTTCTGCAAAATGGGGATAATAAAAAAGCACCATCCTTATAATGTTATGAGAGCAAATGAAAAAAATGAAAAGCATAACATAGCATAGTGCTTGGCACATTGTGAGTTCTTTCCTTCTTCCATACAACCCTCTGCTGTCTGAAATCACACCTCCTCTTCTCACTCCTAAGCCTCAGCCCATGCCATTTGGAGGCAAGCAAATCCTTCCATCCAACATCGTGATGGAAACATTGAACATGTTAGTCAAGTATCATATGGTTGCAATTAACAGAATCCTAACTCAAGACAGTTAATTAAGTGAAAAGAGTATTTATGGCTCTTGTAACTATAAAGTCAAGGGAGAAAGGATCAAGGGAGTCAACATACCCAGAGGGTACTCTCTCTCTATTTCTGTGTGTTTCTGTCTTTCTGTCTCTGTATTTGTTTTCTACCTCTGGTCTGCATTATTTTCCTAAAAGCTATCTCCATGTTATATCTCCATGTTACATCAAAGATGGCATTACCAACTCCAGGCTTATTTGTTTTTTTGGTGCCAGAGAAAAGGGAGTATCTCTTTTCTAATTATCCCATCAAAATTTCCAGGAGTATCTCTCATTGGATCATGGTAGGTGACATGCTTATGCTTCAACCAAGTGCTACAGTAAGAGGTATGGAATAAACCTCGCGACTGCACCCAGTAACATGAATAAAAATCAGAACAGGAATGCTCCCCAGGTGAAACTGAAATGACCCAACTTCCCACAAGCAAGTGAGTTTTCCCAAGAAAACAGTTAACATTCTCTGGTCCATTCCCCAAAGGGATTCCCATAATAGGAAGGTTCTGAGGAATAGTTAGCACTAATTAAACAGAGTCACAGAATATAGAATGCTACAGCTGGGAAGTCATCATGTGCAACCCCCTCTTCTTACAGATGACAAAACTGTGTCTCAGAAAGAAAAAAGGGCTCGAGAGTCAACATGGTGGGTTAGTGACTGAGGCAGGTGAAACCCCAAATCTCTGGGTACCTGACCCAGTGGATTGTTTTCCCAGTTTTATTTTTCCCCCATTCAAGTGTATGTGACTAATACTTGCTGGCATCACCCCCTTTAAAAGAGTCTATCCTGATATGAGCAGAAGCAGCATAGGTGATACTCAACAGCGACATACAGCTAAATAAGCCTTGTATACCCTCTACCGAGGATGAAGAACATCCCATAGAGAAGCCTAATACTCGTTCCTCAATGCCTAGTGTAGACCACTCACACATTTCACCGAAGACTGTGACAAGGGAACAAGGAGGTTCTGATGAAGGTCCCAATGGAGGAGCAAAAAAATCTGCTTTTGTGAGCATCGTGAGGGTAGCAAAGGTGGTTCTTTGAACTTTTTACTCTCTGCCCTGTCTGGTCAATGGTGTGGAAGGCCCTGAAATAGGAAGGGACTTCAGGGGCCCCTGGGTGGCTCACTGGGTTAAGCATCTACTTTTGGCTTGGGTCATGATCTTAGGGTCCTGGGATTGAGTCCTGCCTGGGGATCCCTGCTCAGTGGGGAGTCTGCTTCTCCTTCTCCAGCTGTCCCTTCTCTCCCCACCCCCACCCCCACTTGTGCCCATTCTCTCTCTCAAAAATGAACAAATAAAAAACTTAAAAAAAAAAAAAAGAAAGGGACTTCAGTTTCTTTTCTGGTTATGGTTAGGATAGGATGGACTTCAGGCAACCTTGGAATTAGAGCTTATTTGTGTTTAATTTATATGAATTCAACCGTATGCACTCAATATGGAGAGAGAGCGCAAAAATGAATCAGTGCGGATTATCCTGCAATTTTTCACTAAATGAATGCCTGCTCCAGAATGACTGTGGGAGAGAAAGGGAAAGTACAAGTCAAAGCAACGACTTTATCCGGAGGTCAACCCAAAACAACACGACTGGATTTAGTGCCGGCAGGAAAACCAGTTGGGTTGACTTATCAAGAAATATAATGGCCAGTCTCTGGAGGAACTCAGAGGTAATTTGGGCTGTACAAGGTATTCACCTTAAGTGCTGACTTTGAAACTTCCAAATAAAATGTGATGGGCCTGTATAAAGTGGACAGCATAGAAAATGTCACAAGCAGCATAATTAGCTGATAGTAACAACAGCTAACATTAACAGCTAACATTTTATTCTTTTTTAAGATTTTATTTATTTAACAGAGACAGAGACAGCAAGAGAGGGGAACACAAGCAGGGGGAGTGGGAGAAGGAGAAGCAGGCTTCCGCCAAGCAGAGAGCCCGACACGGAGCTCAATCCCAGGACCCTGGGATCATGACCCAAGCCGAAGGCAGACACTTAAACAGCTAACACTTTATAGCACTCTTCCAAGCATTTTTACATCTATTAATTCATTTAATTCTCAAAACAACCCTAAGAAGTAAGAAGGCAGATTTTTCATAATACCTAGTTTATAGATGAAGAAAATAAGACCTGCCCAACGTCACACAGCTAACGAGTGACAGAAACCAGAATATAAAGATATAAATGTGTGTTTTGTCCTCCCCACTGCAGATTAGTTTTCTTTGCAAGCTCAGAAAGGTAGCCCTTTCTTTGTATAATATTGCCTTGGGTGTGCTTTTGTAGGCCAGATCCAAAAAAAAATTAAAAAATCAGGCCTACCAGGCAGAAAAGATTATGTTCTTCCTAGCTAATTTTTTCAAAAGCCTTGCCTCTCTGAGAAATGTTGTGATGGGTTATACTACACAGACAAAAGAAGAAAAAGTTGCTTGGACTTTTTCAGGCAACTTGATTTGAAGAGAGGTAAATATTTATTCAAAATGGCAACAAGGAAAAGTCCTTTGCAGTTCCCACACAGGCTGGTCCCTGTGTGCTGACGGTCAGTGACGATCTGTGGCTGGGGTGGTGACTAAACTTTGAAAAGAGCCTTCATCCCAAGAACAGCAGTGCCATGCCCAACCTTGGCACAGAAGCCTCAGGAGTTCCCCTTCAAGTAAACATCAAGGCTGGAAAAATGACCCTATAAGTGGTAACCCATGTAGGGTCAAGGCAGGTGACCCTTCCCCAGACATGCTGTCCTGCAAGGACTTCCTGAGCCTTTGTTTGACTACGTTGGTCCGGTTGGAAACAGAAGAATCTTGGGTTAGGACAAACACTGAAATTTTGTTACTGCAGATTAAACTCCATTTTGAGAACTACAAGAATGTGACCTGTTTTGCCCCAAGGTGTTGTGGAATAAAATGCATCCCTGCTACATAGATAAGAAGCAAATTCCTGAGAGGCGGAACTGGAGTTGACCTTGGTAAGAAAGTGATGGACTGAAGGTCTTGGGGAGGTGAAAGAGGTGATGAAACAAATTAGGCCTCCACACAGATAACATTCCTGAACAAGGTGAGATAAGGGAACAAAGGCATATCCTTGGCTGACTAGAGATAGGGAAACAAAGAAGAGACCACTGTGGGTGGCCTCCGGAGAGAGTGATGGATGGGAAGGGAGGAGGGATGCTGCATGGGGGGCCTGAGGGAGGTGGGGAGGGGGCAGAACTTGGAGGAAAAGTGCTTGTATGATGAGTGTGCCACTTCCAATCGGCCTGCCTGGTGCGACTTTCCCTCCAGCTGGTGGACTGAGAGAAGAGACTGCTCTAAACGCAAACAGAGTTCAGTTCCATGAGTCCGTTCAACACTTAGGTGGTCTTACCTCTCCGTGCACTACTCTAGGTGGCAAGACAGTGAGATATAATTGGTGTCATAAGAGGTATGATGCATCCTGGGACAGGGGGACAACGGAGAGAACGGTAGAGAGGGTGAGTGAGGCCGAGGTGGCTGGCCAGGAAGCCAGCAGTTTCAAGGGAACCAGCATCCCAAAGACAGACCCAAAACCCAATGAGCACAGCATGTCTTGCTGTGGTTTTATGAAGATTCAACAGGGAATGACAATTCTGAGGTCAGAGAAGAGGAGCATGGAGACTTGAGGTTGAGTCCCAGTCAATACTCAGGTGAACTGGCAGGAGAAATGGGATATAAGAGGTAGAGGGGGAACAGAACTCAGAATTTCCATGAAATCCATAAAGGAAATAGAAAAGGAGCCTCCCGGTACCCACAGCTGATGCAGGGTCTACTGGAAACTGGGTCTGGTCGGTAATATCACTTAATTCTAAGCCTCGCAAGGTGTTTATTGACAATAGTGATAGTGACAAGTGCCAACAGGCCTGGGCTTAGGAGCAGTGCTCCTGAGTTCAAACCCCTCCTCCACCACTTACAGCTTGCCTGTGAAATCTTAACTAACTTCCACCTCCCCCATGTATCTCATGTGTGAGTGAAGCTAACATCACCTACCCAAAGAGTCACTATTTAAACTTATTGAACTAATTTAGGTTAGGCCCTTAATACAGACTAACCATACATCCCAGTTTGTCTGAAATAGCCCAGTTTGGGTTTACCACCAGATATAACTGTTAGTAGAGCTTCCTTTTATGGAACAGTGTCCTGGTTTGACTTCTGCTTCTGACCAAGATGGAGTAACATGGAGTTACCCTCCTGCCTGAAACAACATTAAAAAATGAACAATACACTTATGGTGAGTGTAGCATAACATAGTGACTTGTCAAATTATTATGTTATACATATGAAACTAATGTAACACTGTATGTCAACTATACTTCGATTTTTTAAAATGAACAATATACATAACAATGATTCTTAAGCAATTAGACATCAGAGAACAAAACAATGGTCCCTGACAGATGAGTCCACTGATTTCCCTAGCTCACTGCCTGGAGAAAGTTTCCAGGTCACAGAGGAAGGAAGGGAGATGGGGCTGAGAGTCCAAGAAGGTCAACAAAGTTAAAGTTCAGAGGCAAGAGTCAGAGAAAAGGATGCACACAGAGCTCAGGGGGCCTACAGAGGATCCACTTCAAGTACTGATAAACAAATGTGTGAGAAAACTTCCCCAAGTGCCGGGGGTGGGGGGGGGGGACACTGCCCCAAATGAGAACAATATCCTCTATTAGTGGCTTTTCCCAACAGCCAGAATGAAAATCCCGTAATTCGTAGGGCGCTCATTAGATTTCTAAGAAGGATCTGACTTCGGTTGTAGAGAAAAATTAATCCTAGATTAAACGCTTCTCTGACCCCACCTAACGAAGATTAAAAGCAAGATCTACATGAATTAAACTGTTTCCTAGTAATTTAACACACTTCAAAAAAACTCTCAAGAACATTTATAAGAATACAAAATATTGTCAATCTAGACTTCTTTACCTAGCAAAAATATCTTTCAAAAACAAAAGCTACTTAGGTTGTTGCTTCCATATCTTGACTAATAACATAAATGATGCTGCAATAAACACGGGAGTGCGTATACTGTTTCAAATTAGTGCTTTCATTTCTTTGGGAGAAACACCCAGTAGCAGAATTCTTATATCATACGCTATTTCTCTTTTGAAATTATTATTATTGACATAGAATGTATTATTTGCCCCAGGGGTACAGGTCTGTGAATCATCAGGCCCACAGAATTCACAGCACTAACCATAGCCCATACCCTCCCCAATGTCCATTACCCAGATACCCTCTCCCTACCCCTCCACCCCCCAGCAACCCTTAGTTCATTTTGTGAGATTAAGAGTCTCTTATGGTTTGTCTCCCTCCCCATCCCATCTTGTTTCATTGTTTCCTTCCTCACCCCTACAACCCCCTGCCCTGTCTCTCAAATTCTGATATCAGAGAGATGATATGATAATTGTCTTTCTCTGATTGACTTATTTCACTCAGGATAATACCCTCTGGTTCCATCCACGTCATTTTAAGATTTTGTTTCTTTTGATGACTGCATAGTATTCTAGTGTGTGTGTGTGTGTGTGTGTGTGTGTAGCACATCTTCTTGATCCATTTATCTGTTAATGGACATCTAGGCTCTTTCCCTAGTTTGGCTATTGTGGACATTGTTGCTATAAACATTTGGGTTCCCATGCCCCTTTGGATCACTACATTTGTATCTTCAGGGTAAATACCTAGTAGTGTGATTGCTAGGTCATAGGGTAGCTCTATTCTCAACTTTTTGAGGAACCTCCATACTGTTTTCCAGAGTGGCTGCACCAGCTTGCATTCCCAACAGTGTAGGAATGTTCCCCTTTCTCCGCATCCTCGCCAACATCTATCGTTTCCTGACTTGTTAATTTTAGCCATTCTGGCTGGTGTGAGGTGATATCTCATTGTGGTTTTGATTTGTATTTCCCTGATGCCGAGTGATGTGGAGCATTTTTTCATGTGTCTGTTGGCCATCTGATGTCTTCTTTGCAGAAATGTCTGTTCATGTCTTCTGCCCATTTTTGGACTGGGTTATTTGTTCTTCGGGTGTTGAGTTTGAGAAGTTCTTTAGAGATTTTGGATACTAGCCCTTTATCTGATAGGTCATTTGCGAATATCTTCTCTCATTCTGTCAGTTGTCTTTTGGTTTTGTTGACTATTTACTTTGCTGTGCAAAAGCTTTTGATCTCGATGAAGTCCCACTTGTTCATTTTTTGCCCTTGCTTCCCTTGCCTTTGGCAATGTTTCTAGGGAGAAGTTGCTATGGCTGAGGTCGAAGAGGTTGCTACCTGTGTTCTCCTCAAGGACTTTGATGGATTCCTATCTCACATTGAGGTCTTTCATCCATTTTGAGTCTACTTTTGTGTGTGGTATAAGGAAATGGTCCAGTTTCATTCTTCTGCATGTGGCTGTCCAATTTTCCCAACATCATTTGTTGAAGATACTGTCTTTTTTCCATTGGACATTCTTTCCTGCCTTGTCGAAGATAAGTTGACCATAGAGTTAAAGGTCTGTTTCTGGGCTCTCTATTCATTCCATTGATCTATGTTCTGTTTTTGTGCCACTACTATACTGTCTTGATGATTACAGTTTTGTAGTAGAGCTTAAGTCTGGAATTGTGATGCCACCAACGTTGGCTTTCTTTTTCAACATTCCTCTGGCTATTCGGGGTCTTTTCTGGTTCCATATAAATTTTAGGATTATTCGTTCCATTTCTTTGAAAAAATTGATGGTATTTTGATAGGGATTGCATTAAATGTGTACATTGCTTTAGGTAGCATAGACATTTTCACAATGTTTGTTCTTCCAATCCATGAGCATGGAACATTTTTCCATTTTTTGGTGTCTTCCTCAATTTCTTTCATGAGTATTTTATAGTTTCCTGAGTACAGATTCTTTGCCTCTTTGGTTAGGTTTATTCCTAGGTATCTTATGGTTTTGGGTGCAATTGTAATGGAATCGGCTCCTTAATTTCTCTTTCTTCATTCTTGCTATTGGTGTACAGAAATGCAACTGATTCTGTGCATTGATTTTATATCCCAACACTTTGCTGAATTCCTGTATGAGTTCTAGGAGTTTTAGAGGGGAGTCTTTTGGGTTTTCCACATAAAGTATCATATCATCTGCAAAGAGTGAGAGTTTGACTCCTTCTTTGCTGATTCAGATGCCTTTAATTTCTTTTTGTTGTCTGATTGCTGAAGCTAGGACTTCCAGTACTATGTAGAATAGCAGTGGTGATTGTGGACATCCCTGCAGTGTTCCTGATCTTAGGGAACAAGTTCTCAGTTTTTCCTCATTAAGAATGATATTCAGTGTGGGTTTTTCATAGATGGTTTTGATGATATTGAGGTATGTACTCTCTATCCCTACACTCTCTTTTGAAATTTTTGAGGAACGCTCATAGTGTTTCTACAGTGGCTGTGGCAATTTACATTCCCACCAACAGTATACAAGTCTTCCTTTTTCTCCATATCCTCACTAATACTTGCTATTTCTTGTTTTTTTTTACTGTAGCCATTCTGACAGGTATAAGGTGACATTTCATTATGGTTTTGATTTGCATTTCCTTGATGATTAATGATGTTAAGGATCTTTTCATGTGTCTGTTAGCCATCTGTATGTCTTCTTTGGAAAAATGTGTATTCACTTCCTCTTCCCATTTTTTAACTGGATTGTTTGGTTTTTAGGTGTTGAATTGTATACATTCTTTATATATTTTGTATATTAACCTCTTGTCAGATATATCATTTGCAAGTATCTTCTTCCATTCACTAGATTGTCTTTGGCTTTGTTGATGGTTTCCTTTACTATGCAAAAACTCTAATTTTGATGTAGTCCCATTAGTCCCATTTTTGGTTTTTTTTTTTCCCCTTACCTTAGGAGACATAGCTAAAAAAAATTGTTGCTACAACCAATGTCAGAGAAATTACTGCCTGTGTTGTCTTTGAGGATTATTATGGATGCAGTCTAAGTGCCCACCAATAAAGAAATGGTAAGGAAGATGTGGTACAAACATACGATAGAATATTATGCAGCCATAAAAAATAGAATTATACCATTTGAAACAACATAGACAGGTCTAGAAGGTATTATGCTAAGTGAAATGAGTCAGAGTAGGAAAGACAAATACCATATTATTTCACTTATATGATGAATCTAAAAAATGAATAAACAAATAAAAAGCAGAATCAGATCTATAAATACAGAAAACAAACTAATGGTTGCCAGAGGGAAGGGGGAATAGAAAGATGGACAAAACAGGTGGAGGGGAGCAGGAAATACAGGCTTTCAGTTATGGAATGAGTAAGTCACAGAAATAAAAGGCACAGCATAAGGAATATAGTCAGTAATATTGTGATGGCACTCTATGGTGACAGATGGTATCTAACACTTGTGGTGAGCATAGCATAATGTATAAATCTGTTGAATCACACTATGTTGTACACCTGAAACTAATGTAACATTGTGTCAACTACAATCAAATAAAAAAATTAAGTTGAATACTTTTCCAGAAACACACAATCTCAAAGAAGTCATAACCAGCAGACTTATAATTCAAGAAATATTAAAGAAAGCCCTTTAAGCAGAAGAAAAATTATTCCACATATAAACTCAAATTCAGAAACTTTAACTGCCTGGGTAAATACAATAATTTCTTCTTCTTTTTTTTTTTTAAGATTTTATCCATTTATTTGAGAGGGAGAGAGAGCATGTGAGAGAGTACAAGTAGGGAGGAGGGTCAAAGGAAGAGGGAGAAGCAGACTCCCAACTGAGCAGGGAGCCCAATATAGAGCTTGATCCCAGGACCCTGGGATCATGACCTGAGCTGAAAGCAGACACTTAACTGATTGAGCCACCCAGATGTCCCTCTTCTTCTTTTTTTTTTTTTTTAAGGTTTATTTATTTATTTTAGAAAGTAAGCATGCAAGGGGGGAGGGGCAGAGGGAGAGGAAAAAGAAAATCTCAGGCAGACTCCATGCTGAGGTTGGAGCCTGACACAGGGCTCGATCTCAAAACCCTGAGACCAGGACCTGAGCCAAAATCAAGAGTCAGTCACTCAACCATCTTAGCCACCCAAGCTCCCCAATAATTCTTTTTTCTTTATCACTTAATTTTATGACTTAAATCTTTATAAAAAAAAAAATCAACTGTGGGGGCCTGGTCAGTTAAGAGTCTGACTCTTGATTTTTGGCTCAGGTCATGATCTCAGGGTCCTGGGATTGAGTCCCATGTCAGGCTCTGTACTTGGCAGGGAGTCTGCTTGAGATTCTCTCTCTCTCCCTCTCCCTGTGCCCCTCCTGGCTTATGCTCTCCTCTCTCTCTCTCTCTAAAATAAAAAAAATAAATCTTTAAAAAGAAAAGGAAAAAGAAAACCTCAACTGCTTAAAGCAAACACACACGCACATATATAACTGTATATATGTAAAATTATAAACTGATAAAATTATAAAACCTAAAATAACCACTAAAATAACACAATGAAGAGTTATAGATAACAGACCAACAAAGGAGAAAAACAGAATCAGAAAAATTACTCAATCCAAAAACAAAGTAGAAAAAATAGTAAAAGGAATTTAAAAGGAGATGAAAAAAATGAATAAAAGGATATAGTCCAAACATATGTATAAAAGCCCAAGAACAATACTCAAATTAAATGTAAATAGCTTAAATACCTCTTAATTTAAAAAGCAAATTGTCAAACTGGATTTTTAAAAAAGTTATACCTAATTACATGCTGACTATAAGAAACTCATATTAAATATAAAAATTAAAGGTATATACCAGGCAAACACTAATCAAAATTAAAATGAAGAGGCTATATTAATATCAAAGTTAGATTTCAGAGAAAAAAAAACTTTAACAAAAGTTAAAGATAGCCACTTCATAATGATAGAGTTCAATTCACCGAGAATAAATACCAATTCTAAATATTTATACACCTAAACAAAGTAAATCTCAAAGTGATGGAACTACAATGAGAAATAGAAAAGATTTCATTTTGTCAAAGCTTTCAATGTTTCTCTCTCAATAATGGATACAGCTTGTAGTTAGAAAATCACTAAAAAGAAAGAAAATTTGAACAACATTCTCAATGAACTTAATCTAAGTGACATTACTGTAACATTTATCAACAATAAACATTCTTTTCAAGTGTATATGAAATATATATCAAATTAGGTCATATTATAGACCATAAAACAAGTTTCAAAAAATTAATAAGGATTCAAGTCATACCAAGTATGTTCTCTGACCATAGTGGGATTAAATTACAAATCAATAACAGAAAAATATCTCAAAAATCATCTAAATATTTGGAAACTAAATAACATATTTCTAAATAACCCATGAGTTAAAGAAGAAATCAAGAGTATTTTCAATTCAATGAAACACAATTTCTTCAAAATTTGCCAAATGCAACTAGAGCAGTTCTTACAGGGAAATTTATAGTACTAAAATGCTTATATGAGAAAAATTGAAATGTCTCAAATCAGTGACCTCAACTTCCACATAAGAAACTAGAAAAAGAAGAGCAAATAAAACCCAAAGTAAGCAAGAGGAAGAAAATAAACATCAGCATAGAAATCAGTGAATTAGAAAACAGAAAACACAGAGTAAAACAATAAAACCAAAACGTGGTTCCTTTATAGAAGCTCAATAACATTGAAAACATCCAGCCATCAGGGGGAAAAAAAAGACACAAATTTCCAATATTAGAAACAAAACAGATGACATCACTAAAGATTCTACATATAGTCAAAAATAATAATGAAATAGTGTGCACAATTTTATGCCAATAAATTTGGCAACTTAGATGACATGGACCAATGACTCAAAAGGCACAAACTTTTCTAAGGTTACTCAAGAAGATCTAGATTACCTGAATAGCAATACAACAAAATAATTAGTTGTTTAAAACTCCCACAAAGAAAATCCCAGGCTTAGGTGGCTTCAAGGGAACGCTATCAAACGTTTAGGAGTATAATAATACCAATTCTAGTCAAACTTTCCCAGAGAATTAAAAAGAAGGGAATACTTCTGAACTCATCCTATGAGGCCCTTTACCTTGCTTTTAAAAAAGAAGCATTACCAAAAAGAAAAGAGAAAACCACAGACCAATGTTTCTCACAAACATAAATGAAAAAAATATTAACAAAATGTGAGCACATTGACTCCAACAATCTATAAAAGAATACATCATAACCAAGTGAGGATTATCCAAAGAACAAAAGTTTGATTTAACATTTGAAAATCAAAGTAATTAATGGTAGAAAATTCTAAAAGAAAACCATGTAATCATTTCAATTGATGCAAAAAAAGAGTTCAACAAAATCCACCATTTATATCTGATTTTTTAAAAACCTCTGCAAACTAATAGGACTTCTCAACCAGATAATCATATCTACAAAAATAATATAGCTAACATAATTATTAATGGTGAAAGTCTAAGTACTTCACCCCTAAAATCAGGAAGAAGCAAAAATGTGAAGCCTCACCATTTCTATTAAACATTATGTTGGAGTTCCAGTCAGTGAAAAAAGTCTAAATAAATAAATAAATTAAAACTGAAGTAATGTTATCTTTATTCACCATCGACATGATCATCTATGTAAGAAGAAAAATTCCCATACTACAAAAAAAGTTTCTGAAACTAATGCAAGAGTTCAGGAATGATGCACAATATAAGATCAATATATTTAAAAATTGTATTTCTGTGTAGTAGCAACAAATAATAAGAACTTAAAATTAAACACCAATACCATTTACAAAAGCATCAAAAATTATGAAATACACAGAGACAAACTTAACAAAATGTGTAGGACTTGTATGCTGAAAACTACAAAACATTCCTGAGAAATACTAGTGCCTAGGTACACAGAGAGACAGACCATGCTCATGAATCAGAAGACCCAAAATACTATTAATACATAAAATCTTCTCAAATTGACAAGCAGATTCAACCCATTCCTAATAAAAATCCCAGCAGACTTTTTTTTTTTTTTTTTAGAAATTGACTATATGGGTCTAAAATTCATTTAGAAACGCAGAAGGCTCAGAATAACCAAAATGGCTTTGACTGGGAAGAAAAATTGGAGGATTTACACTACCTAACTGTAAAACAACTTGGAGAAAAAAATTAAGACATTATGGTATCAGTGAACAGGTAGACAAAAAGACTGATGGAAGAGAATAGAGGGTCGAGAAATACACACATATGGACAACTGATTTTTTACAAAGATTCAAAGGTGATTTAATTGAGAAAAAATAGTCTCTTTTTTTGAGAAAGAATAGTCTTTTCAATAAATAAATGCTGGTGTAATCATACACATATACATATATTCATATATACATGTAAATATGCATACATATACACCCATGCACACACACATATGTGTGTATGTATGTATGTATATATACATATGAATGTATGTATATATATATATATGTATATATATACATATATACCTCAATCCACACCTAGCTCCAAACACAAAAATTAAAGAACTTCTCCAATGAAGACATACAAATGGCTATCAGACACATGAAAAAATGTTCATCATCACTAGCCATCAGGGAGATTCAAATTAAAACCACATTGAGATACCACCTTACACCAGTTAGAATGGCCAGAATTAGCAAGACAGGAAACAACATGTGTTGGAGGTGATGTGGAAAAAGGGGAACCCTCTTACACTGTTGGTGGGAATGCAAGTTGGTGCAGCCTCTTTGGAGAAGAGTGTGGAGATTCCTCAAGAAATTAAAAATAGAGCTTTCCTATGACCCTGCAATTGCACTACTGGATATTTACCCCAAATATACAGATGTAGTGAAAAGAAGGGCCATCTGTACCCCAATGTTCATAGCAGCAATGGCCACAGTCGCCAAACTGTGGAAAGAACCAAGATGCCCTTCAACAGACGAATGGATAAGGAAGATGTGGTCCATATACATTATGGAGTATTATGCCTCCATCAGAAAGGATGAATACCCAACTTTTGTAGCAACATGGATGGGACTGGAAGAGATTATGCTGAGTGAAATAAGTCAAGCAGAGAGAATCAATTATCATATGGTTTCACTTATTTGTGGAGCATAACAAATAGCATGGAGGACAAGGGGAGTTAGAGAGAAGAAGGGAGTTGGAGGAAATTGGAAGGGGAGGTGAACCATGAGAGATTATGGACTCTGAAAAACAATCTGAGGGTTTTGAAGGGGCAGGGGGGTGGGAGGTTGGGGGAACCAGGTGGTGGGTATTAGAAGGGGCACGGATTGCATGGAGCACTGGGTGTGGTGCAAAAATAATGAATACTGTTATGCTGAAAATAAATTAAAAAAAAATTAAAGCAAAATGAAAAGAAAGTATCAAGCCCAAATGGGCTTACTGGTGAATTCTACCAAACATTTAAAGAAAAATTATACAAAGTGCTTACAATCTCTTTCAGAAGACAGAAGCAGAAGGAATATCTCCTAACATATTCTATGAGGCCAGCATTATCCTAATACCAAAACTAGACAAAGGAATATATTATAGGAAAAAATAAAGAGACCAATATCTCTCATAAACATAGATGCAAAAATCCTTAACAAAATATTAGTGAATCAAATCCAATGATTTATAAAAATGATAATACACATGACCAAGTGGAATTTATCCCAGGTATGCAAGGCTGGTTCAACATTTGAATGTCAATTAATGTAATCCATCACATCAAGAGACTAAAAATGAAAATCACATCATCATATCAATACATGCAAAAAGCATTTAACAAAATCTAACACCCCTCCATGATAAACACTCAGCAAACTAGAGGGGAGCTTTTCAACTTGAGAGAGAAGAGCTACAAAAATCCTACAACTAATGTCATATCTAATGGTGAGAAACTCAAAGCTTTCCCACTAAGATCAGGTACAAGGTAAGGATGTCCTCTCTTGGAACTTCTTTTCAAAAGTATTCTGGAAGTTCTACCTAATGCAGTAAGTCAAGAAAAAGAAATTAAAAGTATATGGATTAAGAAGGAAGAAGTAAAACCATCTTTGTTCTCAGATGACATGATAGCCTTTACAGAAAATCCAAAATTTAAAAAAAAATCCAAACTAATTCACAAAGAATCTTTGAACTAATTAGTGATTACAGAGAGGTTGTGGGGACAAGGTTAATAAACACATGTCAATTCCTTTCCTGTATACCAACAATGAGCAAATAGAATCTAAAACTAAAAACAGTATCATCTATATTAGCACCCAAATAATGAAATATGTAGGCAAAATTGAACAAAATATGCATAAGGTCTGTATGAGGAAATGACAAAACTACGATGAAAGAAATTAAATAAAACTAAATAAATGGAAAGATAGCCTATGTTCATAGATAGGAAGCATCAAAATTGTCAAGATGTCAGTTCTTCCCAATCTGATCCACAGCTTCAATGCAATTTTTGCATTGTAGCTCTTCTCTATCAAGTTGAAAAGTTCCCTTCTAGCTTGCTGAGTGTTTTTTCTAGTTTGCTGAGATTTTCCCAATCAAAATCCTAGAAAGAATTTTGTAGATGTTGACAAACTGATTTGAAAGTTTATGTGAAGGCAATAGACTGAGAATGGTCAAGACAATATTGAGGAAGAAGAACAAAGTGGCAAGACTGACATTATCAGACTTCAAGACTTACTCTAAAGCTAGAGTCATTAAGACAGCTTGGTATTGGATAGAGGAGCAAAGGAGCAGAAGCAATTCAATGGAGCAAGAATAGTCTCTTCAGCACTGGCACAACTGGGCATCCACCTGTGGAAGAATGAATCTAGACACAGACCTTATGCCCTCCACAAACATTAACCTAAAATTGATCACAGATAACATAGTGAAAATCTACAGGACCTTGGGTAGAGTGTTGACTTTTTATACACAACACCAAGTGCTCAACCCATGAAATAATCCGCAAGCTGGACTTCACAAATATTAAAAACTTCTGCTCCATAAGACAGTGTCAAGAGAATGAGAAAACAAGATACAGACTGAGGGAAAATATTTGATAAACACACATCTGGTAAATGACTCCTCCAAAATATACAAAGAGCTCTTAAAACTCAATGTAAAAAAAAAAAATTAAAAATGGGCCAAGGACCTTAACAGATATCACTCCAAAGAAAATATGTAGGTGCCAATAAGCCTATGAAAAGATGTTCTACATTATACGTCATCAGGGAAATGTAAATTAAAACAACAATCAGATATCACCATATGCCTGTTAGAATGGCCCAAGTCTAGAACACTGACAACATGAAATGCTGGCAAGAATGGGATGCAACGGGAATTCTCATTCATTGCTGGTGAGAACGCACGATGGTATAGCCACTTCTGAAGACAGTTTGGTGGTTTCTTACAAAACTAAACATACTCTTACCATGCAATCCAGCAATTCTTACTGAGTGAAAGAAGCCAGTCTATATGAGGCTACATACTTAAGATTCCAACTATATTACACTCTGGAAAAGACAAAACTGTGGAGACAATAAAAAGATCAGTGGTTGGCAGAGATTAGGGGAGAGGGAGGGATGATTAGGGCAGTAAAATTACTCTGTATGATATCATAATGATAGATACATGTCATTATAAATCTGTCCAGACCCATAGAATGTACAACACCAAGAGTGAACTATAATGTAAACTGTACACTTTGGGGGATTATGATGGGTCAATGTAGGGTCATCAGTTTTAACCAGTCCAATCTGCTGGGAGGTATTGATGATGGGAAATGCTCTGCATATTTGGGGGCAGGGAGTATATATAAAAAAAAAAAATCTCTGTACTTTCCCATCTATTTTGTTGTGAATATAAAACTCTGAAAAAAAAAACTGAAGTACTGATGAAAAAGAAGAAGAAAAAAAAATTTAGTATTAGTACAATCTTACCTTCCATAGTCCTAAAGGCCCAAGAATGAAGCTAGGTCTGATCTGAAAACAGGCCCAGAGAGTAGATCTAGGAGTAGGGAGCTGGGGGAATACAGACTAAGAGCTTGAATTCTGGGGGTGGGGGTGGGTGGACAGAACTAGGTTAAAACCTTAACTCTGCCATTTACTGGCCATGTGACCTTGAGCAAGAGCCTAGCCTTCTCTGAGTTCTCCGGTGTCTCCTTGACAAACAGTGGTAGAAAGCAGCAGATGCAAGGCAGCGGTAGCATGAACAGCGGTAGCCTCGTAGGATGGCTGGGGTGGGTACCAAGTAAGAGGACGTGGAGAAAGACAGAAGAATCACATCCTGTATATAGTAACCACAAAACAGCTTCTTAAAAGGAAAAAAAAAAATACAGCAAAGCTCTGAGCAAGAAGGGGATGCTGAGCAGAGATGCTTGGTCACTGGAGGTGAATGTGAACCCCTAAGGCAGTGTGTGCTACAAGGTGACCCTGGAGTACCAGGCTCTCTGCCAAGGCCTGAGAGTATTAACAGGCTTGGTTTTGTTTTCAGGATGAAATCATAACAGGAAAAAGTGTAAAGACTTTTTTTTTTTAATAATCTAGCTGAATGTGTTACTCTTCCTAAATGAGTTGCTAATGGAACTATTCTACTGGCCACAGCATGTACTTAGCGGAACTGTCACAAATGTTCAGAAGCAAGACTATCTATCGATGAGGATGCCCTGTCCTCAAAAAGTGGAGCTTCTTAGGGACAAAAGGTGAGGCTACAGGGGCAGTCAGTTACCTGGTCACATAGCAAGGGAGAGACAAACAGAAAGCCAGATAGATCTGTTGCAGAAAGCAGCAGACACAAGCCTGAGCTGACCTTTGAAGGTCATGCTCATTGCAAAGTCTTTTTTTTAAGGGTTGTCGGGCTGTCAAAGTATAATTTTCAAAAATCATGTTAAAAACATGATTCTCATACAAACAATGAGCATATGCCAAAGTTTTATTTAACTTAACAGTGAGAGAACCAGCAGGATGACAAAGCTGGGTACAGAAACTGATACATACAGGAGGGGGATGGCTGCATGAAGTTTGATAAATCAGATTCTAAACTAGGTAGTGTCCTACAAGGCAGTAAAAGCATAACCACTGGGGTTATCTTTCTATTACACATAAATCATTTGCATCTCTATCAGACAAAAACAATGTGTTCCTTGTCGTTATTAGTAAATAGTAAGTCAAACAAAATTACATTCCCCTAGAGCAGGGGGTCAGCAAACTAAGGCTTAAGGGCCATTGTGGTCTGCCTCATGTTTCTGTAAATAAAGTTTTATTGGGATATAGTCACACACATTTGTTTACCTACTATCTCTGGCTGCTTCCAATACAACAGCAAAGTTGATTAATTGTGACAGAGCACATATGGCTTAAAGAGCCTAAAATATTTATCTGGCTTTCTGTAGAAAATGTTTGCCAATCCTTGCCCTAAATTGTCAAATAACACTTAGGTGGGCTTGTTACTCAGTACTCTAGCATGACACTGAAAGAATATGCAAGTATCAAATAATCACAATGTACACTTCAAATATCTTACAATTTTTGTCAATTAAATCTCAATAAAGCTGAAAAAAGTAAAATAAAATTCTGCCATGGGGGGCGGGGCAGAAAGGACACGCTAGGATCTTTTGGCTTTATTTCCAAATTTCAGCTAGGCAGATATATAGACCAGTTGATATATAAATAGATGATAGATAGATAGGAAGGTAGGTAGGTAGATAGATGAATAATTTTGTTTTGTTTTGTTTAAACAGGGCTAATTGCCCTTCTGGGTAAATGCAATTTCCACTCCAATAACTATGGCTGAGAAAGTCTACCACTTTCCTAGGGATAGGATTATATAGATGGCCACCATTATTTTTTTTAAAGATTTCATTTATTTATTTGAGAGAGAGAGAGTGAGCAAGAGAGAGAGAACACAAGCTGGGGGAGAGGCAAAGGGAGAAGCAATCTCCTTGCTGATCGGGGAGACGATATAAGGCTGTATCCCAGGACCCTGGGATTATGACCTAAGCTGAAGGCAGACACTTAATGGACTGAGCCACCCAGGAGCCCCTGGCCACCATTATAAATATGGAATTAACAGAAGGCAAAGATACTCAGCAGAAAGAGTAAAATTTCCTGAAGACTCTCCTTGGCCAGAGCTCATCTTTTTGGTTCACTTTTTCCTTTGGTCAGACCCTGCCCACACAGCACGAAGAATTAGATTTGACTCCATCTCTGTCTGGAATGGCAGGCTTTCCCTGAAAGTCCTGGAGGACACTTGGAGGCCCTGTTTGAGAGCATCTTAAGTGAAGGCAGAGAGGGGTGTGGGTAGAACTATAAGGATGTCCACTGCAGAATTCTTTAATGGCAACAAAGTAGAAATTACCTGAATTTTCAATGATAATGGCATGCTTAAATAAAAACAGCTTAAATTAAGCCACACAATAAATTCTCTGACATCATTAGAAACAGAGATTAAGCTGCATATTAGGGAAGACATCCATCATATATTGTTGAAAGAACAAACCTGGTCCCAAAGAGTATGTACAATGTGACTTACTGTTTTAAAAAAGATATAAATGCATGAAAAAATCTGGAAAGACAAAACATCAACTTGATAATAGTTATCACCACTGGATAGTGAACTTTTATTTTCTTCTTGGTGATCATCTAGTTTTCCTTATTCTGACTGTTCTGTGGTGGGTATGAAATGACCTGTATCATAAATAAACATTAAGGAGTATTTTAAAAAACCTTCCCCATAGGGAGCTGGGTTATATCAGTTATCCAGAGAGGGTAACATGACTTTATCTTGCAATAGATGCCTCTAAATCAATTTAAGATTTTTTATTTAAAGGATGCAGTATAATTACTTACCCCCAAATAATCTAATGCATTCATGTCATTATAAACCATTATATGAAAAGTAACTTTCCCAAAGAGGACAGGTTATCACATAGGACCCAGAGAGAGAGAGAAAGAACAGGAGTGGTTGTGTAGTCTATGGTAAATACTGACAAGTCAAATTAGCTCTCTTTTTCAGAACAATGTTAATCTAATTAAGATTCTAATCATTTGATACAAATATAACTAATATAAAACCAGAATTTCACATGATAGAATGTAAAACTAACCCATATTACCCCCTACCTAAAGAATATGTTATATAAAATGGTAACTTTTTAGGACAAACAAATATTAAGAATGTAATAACATTCTCCCTTCCTTTCTTATTCTCCAAGTGACATCCCTGGCCAGCTCCTGGCATTCTGTATGTTGCAATATGCTAGGCACTGTCTGGGGAAAGAGATCATGGACATCAATCCAACACCTGCATTCCAATCTGTTTGGATCTGTTGGCCACATACAGTCTGTTCCTGAGGTCAAACTATTAACACTAAAATCTGACTACAATTTTGCTCAGAGTTTCCTGTTTTTACAAAACAACAAAATATAAAATGACATGACTACCACAAGATATGTGTCTAACACATTTGTTCAACAGCATGAACTGTAAATTTTACTATGGTATATTAGTGTCTAGGTTCTAAGTGGTGGTACTTCAAATCCCCTTCTTCATCTAGAATAATAAAGAAGTATAGAGTGATTGTGTCCACTCTATCTTTTTTCTTCTCAGGGCAAAAGTATGTACGATCAAGAAGGATTACAGAGAGAAGAGGTATGGAAGAAGCCTTAAATAAATTTCATTAAGAAATGAATACAGACACCTTTCTCATTTTTCATATGAGAAGTGGCACTGGATTGGGCACACAGAACAACAACAAAAAAATAGGGTTAGGTTGGACAAAAGTTCATAGGGGAGAATTTTACTCAGTTCTGATACCTTAGATAAATTTGTAGGGAGATATACCTAAATCAAGAGTTTGTACAGTATTTAGATAGACTAAGAAGAAAGAGCTAAATGCATGTACAATTAAAGGAAGTTAAGATAATTTATATTTTTAAATGCTAGTTGATTTATTCATGTTGCTGTGTTAATGCATTTAAAACGAGCCTTGACAAGACAATTGGGAATGTGCCCTAAGGAATCATTCCACAGTAGAAATCTGTGACCAAAGAGGCCTTTTTTTCCAAACTGACATTAGTTTTTCAATGAATTAATTGCAAATTTTAAGAATTATGAGATTTCCTAAGTTATTTGTATTAGGAAATGAACAGGAAAATGTAATTATTTTTCCCCTCAAATAATATTTGAGGTCTGAAAAGAAGCTATGAACTATGTCATATTTCTTGTATCTTTCTGACAATTTGTAATTACTTTTAATGCTGCTGTTCTCTAAATTATTAATGCTAATCTGTCATGACAGGGGCTGAAGAGAACCAGTGATTATATGCCTTTTTACCAGCAAGGCTGGTTTTAAATAAATGTCTTAATCACAAGAAAATAGAAGAGTAGTTACTTTAAAGGAAATAGAATTGTACCTTCTTCAGGGTTCCTCCCATTCCTTAATATAAAGTAAACACACACTGACAACAGTTTGGGCAGAATGACAATCTATGCAGTAATTTCTGAAAGTGACATTGTGTGATGACACTCAGTGATTCACAGACTCACAAAGTTGTAAGGAGTCTTAAAAGCTCATTGACTGCACAACCTGCCTTCCAATACCCGAACCATCTCTATTAATCATGGCCAAAGGCCACCTATTCTCTCTTTGAGTATCTGCAGAATGACAGGGAACCCCCTCCCTCCAAAGGCACCCATTTCGCCCTTGAGTCAAGATCTTGCGTCCCATAAATTCTACCTACTAGTCTTAGATCTGTGGTTTAACAACATGTAGGACAGGCAGGTCTTCTCAATACTTGCTTGGTAACTTTTCAGATAGTTGGACATATCTCTGGTATTCTTTCTGGGTCTTTTCATGTCCAGGCTAAACACACCAGCTCCCTTTAACAACCTCCATGAGATCGGGGCCCTCTGTTTTATTCACGCCTCTATCTCTGGCTCCTAGCATAACATAAATAATAAATAATAGTTGGAAGAACAAATGTAAGACTCTATCAATCATCTCTAGTTTCCCATATTTTTTTCATTTCCAATGACTAACAAACTTGACTGCTCTTTTCCAATCCTTGGGTAATCACATCCAAACTCTCACCTCAATTCACCAAAGAATGGGAGATCCATTCCCCCAGTTTCCTCTTTCTACACATTTATACCATCCTGACTTTCTTTACCTTTGTTTCGAAGAAAAGAAGCCTCATACTTCTCTCCAAGGCTAACACCACCATCTGACTTGTTCTCCCTTCCAGTCCTCCTTCAACTGTATTTCTTATATTCTGTCAAGTATCCATATGCTTGAGCGGATGCCTTCCTACAACCTGAGCTTTCCCTCTGTCTCGCCTTCTCAAAAATTGCCACCTTTTACATCACTGCCAACATCTGTAATCACTTTTTACAGACACGTTTTCATCTCTGTTACAAAATTATCAATATTTCATTGTTACTATAAAAACACACACAGGTGAGAAATGGGAAATGCCACCAAAAGGCTTTTTTTTTTTTTTTTAAGATTCTGCATGTGGTGAAAACGATTAGTGAAAACGGATTGCTAATAATGAGGTGTCAATCAACTGAATTCAGAGACAAAATGAAGGATGGGATCAAGTTCAATTGTCTAATACACAAATGTTAGCCCTTTGTGGAAACCTTCTATTGTTCAACTACAACTCATATTTTTGCAGACATTGGAATAAAGCTTATCTGTCCATAAATATACTTTTCACAAAAGCACCCACAGGCAGAATTTTGATGGTCTAAACTCTGTTGCAAAAATAATTTGAAAGTATGCTTTTTAAGTGTCTCCCCATTTTAAAATTCACTGTCAAAATTAAATAATGTCATATCCATATCTAACTTTAACTCTCAGCTTGGGTTAATAAGATCAGAAGTGAAACCTCTAAAATACATTCTTATGTTTGCTTATTATTAACTGATCTTAACATCTCTATCCTTCACATTTCTCCTTGGCTCACCATTTCTTCATGGTCAATAAATCAAGATCACAATTTTTTTTTTTAAGCAAGTGGTTGTATTAGGGAATCGGAACCACATAAAACATTTGACAAAAATTAAAACTGTAAGGGTTTTAGTAAGCACTAGCTAATTACTTGATGTGCATTGTTCCTCTTAGTGCTGGAAGGTATAATACTGCCTCCATTTTATAAATGAGGAAACTAAGGGTCAGAAGGTTATGTAACATGTCTGAGGTGACACAATCGGTAAGGGGCAAAGCTGTGATTGAAACACTACAAAACCAATGCTCTCAATCAGAACAACATTCCATGCCATTATATTATTTAAACTCTCTCCCTTGAGTTAAGGATTAGGACATGCAGGGACACCTGGGTGGCTCAGTCAGTTGAGCATCTCACCCTTGATTTCAGCTCAGGTCATGATCTCAGTGTCCTGGGATCAAGCCCCAAGTTGGGCTCCACACTCAGTGTGGAGTCTGCTTGAGATTCTCTCTCTCCCTCTGCTTCCCCTTCTGCTCCTCCCCTCACTTGTGCTCTCCCTCACTCTCTCAAATAAGTAAATACATATAAATATAAATAAAAAGAATTAGGACATGGAGGTGCAGAGAGGTGAGTGGCTTATGCAAATTCACACACTGTTAATTCCAAAAACCTGTATCAGGTCACAGAGCATCTGGGGAAAAGATGACTTCCAATTATCCTTGCTCCTTTCTCAGAATCCACTGTCCCTTGGACACCAGTGGAGCTCTGACTGGGGAGCTGTGGTCAGGTGGGAAATGATCAGTTAACGAGCATTTAATGGACAGGAGAGAGAAGGGGTGAGAGCTCAACTCAAGCTCTTTGTTTGCTAACACTTTAGCTCTTCCCCTGACAGTGCAACCTCATATTGGGGAGCAGATAAGAACTAAACAAAAACCTCTGTTGCCTCAGCATTTTTTTCTACAAGCAGAGCTTTAACAACAGCCTCTATACTTGGGGAATACAGCAACAAAAGAGCCCAAACCCTCTTGGTAATGGAGAGGAATCATCCAGGCAGCCCTAGTCTGACAAACACTGAATCCTTGCCCTACTTAAAGCAAAAAATCAAATTGAATTAAAAATAAAATCTACAAAGCCCACACGACCACCAAAGTCACAGAGAACTTTTGCTGAGTTGTATAAGCAGAGGACATTTTTTCAGAACACATTTGCATTTGAAAGTACCAACACATCCTAAATGTGCAGTGTATGCACAGATCTGTGCAGTAGCAATTAGGAACAGAAATAACCAGCGCAACTGAATTAGAGTTGATGAGATTCTGGTGTTCAAGGCAGCCGCTTCCTTTATATGACTAATCCCTACACATTCTTGGAGTTTCAGATTAGATGTTGCTTTTTCTACAGTTTCCCAGATTCCCAAAGTCTAGGCTATGTGCCCATCTGATGAGTTTCACCTTGTATTTCTCCTTCTCACAGCACTTGTTGCCTAAGATCAGTATTGCCAGTTTACTTCTTGATTTCTTCCACTAGATGTAAACTTTGGGAGAGCTGCCTTATACAGTGTATCACTAGTATGTCTCACAATGCCTGGCACAAAATAGTTGCTCAAGAAACGTTTTGAAGTGGCTTAAGAATAAATAAGCAGAGGTGGAAAATGAGACAATTACTTACAAAAAGTAAAAAATCTATCCAGTTCAGATATCAGGTCCAATTATAAAATGTCACAAGACCAGGATATGATGTGGTAAGTGGCGGCCATACAACTAAATCAGAAATACAGAACCATGGAAAAGGCAACCAACAGGTCCAGACCTTGATGGCATCATCATGCTCACTCACTCCTGAGAAAGAACTCAAACTCTATTCATGGCAATTATATGATACCCGTGAACTTGTATATTCCTAAGTTACCAACTTATCCAAGGTTCTCTCTTCTGTCTGCTCCTCCCCCTGCTCCTCTCTCTCTCTCTCTCTCTAAAAAGAAACCCATGTCGTTTTAAGCCACTAAGTTTGTGGTAACCTGTTACAGCCACAACAGAACACTAATACACCATCCTTTTCTCTATTAAGTCTGTTTAGCTACTCTCTATTACCACCTATCACCCATCTATCCATCTACCACATGCTGTCTCTAACCTATCACTTATCTCTTATCACTTATTGTATTATCTTTTACTTACCTATTGTCTGTCTCAATACTATATATTTGGTATCTATATATGCATCTATTCCTCTATCATTGTTGTCTGAACTGACTTTGTTCCCTTAGCAGCAGCCTTCTCTCTCTGACTTCCCACATCTACCCCCAAACACACATTCTTTCCTCCTAGGAAAGTCTGGCAACAATCACCGAAGGTGACAACTTGGACAGTGATCCCATAGGCCATGGGAAACCTCTGATGGGCACCTGCCCTTGTATCCTTTCTCTCCCCTCAGCCTCACATTGTCCTCTGCTTGACCTTCACTCAAACAGCTTGCTCAGCTCTGATTCCTGACTCCGTCCTTGGATGCTTAGCTCCTTCCAAGAGGTAAGTACCTAACTACCCCTCCTTAACCAGCCCAGGTTCAGTCACTCCAACCACTGATCAATATGGCCATGACGACCCAAGAAGGACCCCAGAAAGTCATCAGGACATAGTTCATTTACTTCTATGAGTAGTATCTGTTTTGTTCTAAATGAATTTTTCTTTTCTCTTTATAAAAACCTGTCTTCAGACAACTTCAAACTATTATTAAGATACCCAAATCAGGAAACTGTCACTTACATTCACCATTCTGGTACCAAGAAGCATTATGCCTTAGAGAATGGTGCCAGCACAGGGCCAAGGAGCCTGTTGGGAGGTGTTACCTCTCACAGCAACACTTAGGCAATATTTCCTTATAAAAGACACAGTGCTGTCCTTCTAAGATCATATGCCAGAACTGAAATGGCCATATAAATCCAACCTCATAAAATAACAGTCAATTTTAACTATTGAAGCCCTTAGAAATATAGGTCCTATGACATATAACTTGCCATAATATTAGATATGAGGGTTTTATACAAAAATATAAATGTTTATACATGTGTATATTAAAATATATATAAATTTTGAGTCCTTGCTTTATGCCAGGCATCAGACATAGGTACTTCTACCTGCATTTCTTCCTATACTCCTTACAACTCTATAAAATATGTCCTGCTATTCTTGGCACCTTGTAGATGAAAGGTTAGGAAACCTGCCCAAGGTCACATAGCTAAGCCAAGGCTAACTCTCTCAACTACTGCCCTACATTTAGTTCTTGGTGAAAGTAGCCAGGATGTGAAGGAGCATCCTTGCTTCTCAGATGAATCACATCATAACCCTAACCCTCACTTCTGAGATGAAGGAGGTGGACCATGTGCTCCCTTAGGCTCCTTCAAGACCTAGTGGTCTGCAGTTTCCTGCAGTGGCCCCTCTGGTTGGGTTCCTCCCTAGCCAGGACACAGGAGACGGATGGATCATCATCACCTTTCTCTCTTCCACATTAACCTTCTGATGTCATGTACATCATTGTCCTTCCCTTTTTCTAAAGATCATTTAACACCCCCATTTATTCACCTTTGGTAATGCTCTTTTTTCAAGGTACAGTGAGAGGAATAGCTTTCAAGGTGATTTTTCTGCACTGAGGGCCCATCGGGCTCAGAAGGGCCCCTTCCAGTATCTTGGTTCTGGAGAAGACAGATGCAATGGGGCCAACATCACAATAGAAATAGTAATCTAGGCTAGTGAGAGATAGACAGGTTGACCAGTTCTTTACTGGAGAACCAGGGTGTAGCTGGCATTATTTGCTCTAGCAACACCATTTAGGAACTGTCCATCCTACCCCTGAGCCACAGGAGGGGTAGTTCATGATGTCAGAAGAGTAAATGCATTTCATCTAAGTCACCAACTCCAATCATTTATGAGTGAGCTTCTGGAGCTCTGGGGTGAAACATACTTGGAGATGCGTCTCAGCTCCGCAGGAAATGGCACTGATAGATTAATGATGTCTGCCATAGCAGAGGACTAGAAAAGAGGACCAGGCTCGCTGCCTACTCACAGACTCTGCACTATCAGTGGAAGGCACAGGCTATGACGTCAAATCAGCCAAGGTTCAAATCAGCTCCGACACTTACTAGCTGTATAATACTGGGAAAAATTCTTAAACTTTCTGAGTGTCAGCTAAAATGGAATAGTTGTGGTAATAAAGACTGAAGTGTTTGGGGAAGTGCTTAGTTAGGACCCACTAACTCCTTAGCAATTACCCGTAAAGTTCCTCAGATAAAAGGCAGTTTCAAGAATGCTTCTAAGTACAGCCAGGTAAAAATGCTGTCCTGCTCTCCATCCCCTGAAGTGGGGCAGAAGTTACAAACTGGCAGTCATAGGCTCAGTTTTGCCTTTAGACCTATTTCATCTGGCCCATGCTATTGGACTTATATGGTGTCTAAATAATCTTAGAATTAGTTACAAGTTTATTTCACATTTTTTAAAAAATCCATACATCTTACTTCTTTGAAAAGTTTGATCTGACATGATTGGCCCCATTCTCATATGACAAGAGTCCACCGGAGCTAACTAGTGGCTGCTGCCTTTGGAGGGGTCCGAGACTCTTTTTTCTTTCCTTTTTCCATTGTGGTATATGTCATATATTCAGGAAAGTGCATAAAATACATCACAGTTTAAAGAGTAATTATAAAGCAAACATCTATGTGACCGAGTCCCCGGTCAAGGAATGTAACATAGCTCTCCCAATCTGTCCTTCCAATCACAGCCTCAACACCCCTTCAGGGTCACCACCAAGCTGACCTTTGTGATAACCATTTTCTTCTTTTTCATTTGATTTTTACAGCATATGTATATATCCCTACATAGTTTAGACCACTGTATAGACATGAACTCTTACCAAATGCCTTCTTTTGGGTCGACTTCACTTTACTCAACATGATGGCTGGGAGATTTACTGAAATGGACAAATTACATTTATTTTCATTGCTGTGTGGGATGGCCCAGCGTTCTTTCTGTCTTCACCTGGCCTTTATAGACCTTTGGATTTGTGCTTTTATAACTGGCTCCCCTGATACAGAAATAATCATCATGATAATCATGGTCTACTCTCTGACCACTCCAACCAAGTTTCCCAGCTTCTTCTCCACCCCACGGTGAGCTTACCTTGCTGATATCCCCCATGAGGTTTCAACCTAAGTAGGCATAGTCTATGCAATTCCCACTCCACATCACTCCTCAGTTCCTAGTGACCTGCCCAGCTCATCTGGTAAGTAACCCAGCCAGCTGTGTTTGTGGGTCTCTTCCTCTCAGTAAGGAAGTAAGAGACTCAGTGAAGCCAGAAGCAGATCACCCTCCAGGAGCGTGTCAGGCAGCTCACAGCTCCTCCGTGGCTGCTTGTCATTACCGTGGCTTTCCGAGTCCTTGTCCGGCTCTCAATCTGTGCAGACAGCTCCTCCGCCAGTCCAATTTGAATTAATTTGTCAAGCAAAATTTTGTGGAATAATGTATCAGCTGCATTACTGAAGTAAGATCTATGACTTCTACTGTGATCCTTTCATCTTCTAATTTAGCCATTCTATCAATAAAACCAATCAAGTTTTCTTGGCAAATTTTTCTTTATAAATCAGCTTTATGGGTCATGGATCCATATTCTTCTTGATGTTTATGGATTTTCATTCCTAATACCAGTCCCATTGTTTTACTACAGTGGAAGTGAGACATCTAAGACAATGTGAATAGGGGTGCTTTCCAATACCCTTCTGGCTAGAAAAGTCAAACTCAGCATTTCAAGGATGCTGGGTGGCTTTACTCTACGAACCCGTGGTGGACAGAGAACAAAGTTCCAATCTGCCGGGCTGGCATATAAGGCCCTTTGACCACCTGACCCTAGCCAGCCTCCCAGTCTCATTTCTCCCATGCATGAATGACATGACAAGGCTCTGGTGTGTCCGAATCATTAATCCTTTGTACTCTGCAATGCCCCTTGCGTCAATTAGAACTCTGAAGGTGGTGAGTGACAGAAAGCCAGTAACGGCATAAGTTAGCTTAAGATAAAAAGAAATACACTGGCTTATGTAATTTAAAAGCTAGGGATAGCCCTGACTACTGATGTCCAGTATTCAGGTGCCACTTTCAGGACTTCAGCAAACTGATCTCTATCTCTCTCTCTCTCTCTCTCTGGCTCTGGCTCTTTCTCTCTCACATTTTCTACCTTATAGTCACATTAATGATTATGGTTTTTCCAATATTTACATTTCTCACTCCTAGTCCTAAAAGATAGAAAGTCTTCATGGGATATTAGAGGGATTTTCTAAATTCTTTATTCCTTCTATGTTATGATATTTATAAGTCTATGGCCATTCTCAACTGAGAGTTATCTTGTCCCTGATGGGATATTTGACCATGTCTGGAAGGATTTTTGCTAGTCACAACTTAGGGGGAATGGTACTGAGGCCAAAGGTGTTGCTAATATCCTACGATGCGCAGGAGAGCCCCTACCACAAAGAATTTTCTGACTCCCAATGTCAGTGGTGCTGAGGTAAGAAACCCTTCTCTATGCCCTTTGCCCTTTGCTGTGTGAACTGACAGTGAATGGATTTCTCTGTCCTACTAGATGCAACAAAACACTGTGTCTACTACCCAGACACAAATTGGCCCAGTCCCGCTTGGACTGGAATGTAGTCTACAGAGGCATACTGCACACAAGTGTGCACAAGGTGCCCTGCTGATGGGTGAGTAGGGCTGAGCTGGGTCTGATGGATAACTGACTAGCCAGTGCCCACAAAAGTGTATCCAACTAGATGACATCTTTTCCCAGGTTTCATGGATTCCCTGCAGTGGCAAAAGAGGAAGTCAGGCTCTTCCCTGCATCTTTAGCTATATTTATATGTTCACTTATTAAGATTTCTAGAAGTTCGGGATGCCTGAGTGGCTCAGTTAAGCGGATGCCTTCGGCTCAGGTCATGATCCCAGCATCCTGGGATCAAGTCCCACATCGGGCTCCTTGCTCAGCAGGAAGCCTGCTTCTCCCTCTGCCTTTGCCTGCCACTCTGTCTGCCTGTGCTCACTCTATCCAACCAAAAAAAAAAAAAAAAAAAAAAAGATTTCTAGAAGTTCATTTTGCTCTTTGAGGTCTTAAGAAGGACATGGTGAACTACTTGCTGCATTAGTAAGGAGACCTGGCAGATGGCACATGTGGTTAATAGGTAATCCCTCTTGAAGCATCACTCCTGTGTCCCTCTCCTTCCAAAAAACCCATCAGAAGCTCTGTCTTCTAAAAGGCAATGCCTGTTGTTGTAAAGTGAGGATCTTGACAAACACCATGGTGGCACGCAGAGCCTAAGATGCCCCTCAAGTTTCCCGTCCCCTGGCATATGTGGTCTATAGAACCCCTGGGACTGTGAACATGAGGAGATATCACCGCTATGATTATTTATGTTATACAGATATTTTACAGGTGTAATTACATCCCAAACCAGTTAACTTTAAGTCAGGGAGACTATCTGGGGTGGGCCTGACCTAATCCCAGGAGCCACTTAAATCCAGGTCTAGAGATCAGCAACAGAAGAGGTCAAAGCTTCAAAGCACAAGAAGAATTTGACTTGACAAACCACTGCTGACTTGAAGACAGAGGGCCAGGAGTGTGACAGCCTGAGAGCAGCCCAGATGACAATCAGCAATGAAATGGGAACCTCTGTCCTGCAACCACAAAGAACTGAATTCTGCCACAAGCAACAAGAATGAGAGACTGGAAGTGGATTCTTCCCTAAAGCCTCCAGGTGAGAACTCAGTCCAGCCAACACCTTGATTTCAGTCTGGGGTGGTCCTAAGCAGAGAGCTTAGGCATGCTGCACTGGACGTCTAACCTAGAGAACTGTGGGCTAATGAATGGGAGTTGGTTAAGCTGATAGATTTATGGTCACTTGTTACATAGCCATAGAAGAGTAAGACAACCAAGAACAGACCTCTAGTCACACAGATACCTCAAGTCCTTGGCTAACCTCAAAACATTCACTTTCTACTTATTCCCACTTTCTTTCCACACCGCTATAAAATGTGGGTGATTTATCTGAGGTCTTGCAAGCTCAGTCACACCTCGGTAAATTTCTTTCAGCCTAAGACCAATGGAATTTACTTTTCACAGAGTTAAACCATAGTTTCTTTTAACACTCCATTCATACGCAAGGTTGCTCCTGACCTTGATCACCCAGTAATCCTCATTTTAAGAGCCTAAAGCACATTATTTCTGAAACAAAATGCAAACATACTATTTTTCTTTTTAAAGCAGTCCCCCTAAAGCTGAGTTTCACCCAAGAGCCGCAGGATTTCATGGCAGGCCCTTTGGATTGTTTAATATTCCCTTCGTCTCCACCGGAGGCTGTGAGGCTGAATAGAGATGATGTCTTGGGATTGTTAAACATAACTCCAGAGTGCGTGCCTGACACACATTCTGGTTGCTAGAAGATGGAAGATACAAGACGCAGGGCTGGTCTGCACTGAAGTAACTCTTCCTACCGAATCCCCAAGCTTAGCCACAGTAAGAATTTTAAAGTACTTTAGCCAAATGTTCATCTACTTGCAATTTAAGGGATATTTAAAAAGTTATCCACCAGGTCCCACTGTAATTTGAAAGATATATTGGAAAGAAGTCCTGGGACTTCGGGGAAATTTTCTTGATCATGAATTAAAATTTCATAACACCACTCCAGCATTTTTGATGGTACTTTTGTATTCCTATGAAGCATTTCCCTTGAGTTCAGCTGTTCCATTTGCATTTTTAATATTCAGTTGTTTCTAACTCATGCCCAGAGTTTTTGACCAAGTTTATATTAGAATCTAAAGAAGAGTACCAGCAATTCCCAATTGTTTGGACAGAATGCTCCTGTAGGTTGTTTTTAAGCAAGATCATTGCACAAAAACACCCTTTTTCTCTTGGAAACACTTTTGGAAAGGGTAAGGCTTCCTGACCAATGATGAGCATGAAAAAAGTTATAGTATAACAAATACGTTGTAAAAGAAAAGGTCAACCATAAACTCTTCTGGATAATTAAAAACTTAGAAAAATTATACTTAGTCTATAAAATGGACATAAATGTATCAACTATAAAGATCATTGCTGCATCCAGTATGAATCAATACACTGGCCATTAGTTAACAATTGGGCTTGTTTCTTTAGATTTAGAAAGACTTTTCGAGAACATTGAGAATGGTCTTATTTTGTTTTTAAAGTCCCTCAGGAATTGCTGACCAAATGATAGTTTATCTCCCTTATAAGTTTCCTGGAGCAAGGGATGGTGTTCAGAATCATATCAATTGCCATAAAACCACCCTCCTCTTCAGAATTGTTTTTTTAACAAAGTATTAATCAGTTAATGCATGTGCGTGTGTTTGTGTGTGCAGGTGCGTGCCTGCACACTGGAGAACCAGAGTCTGTCTTCTCTGCTTCTGATCTCTCTGCCCACTCTTTTGCACACAACCCCATCCCACCGGCCCACCTCCTCCCTCCATTCTGTCTTGGTCCCGCTAGTTCCAGTCCTGCACATTGAAATGTGAATAGGTGAGCAGGAGAGGGATGCAAGGTGATACTTACTTTGCCTTGGGGATGGCCTGTGGAGCTAACGATAAAGAAAAGGGGTTGGTATGGGCTGATTATATGGATATAACTATTTTTCCATCAGTTGACCATAGTATTTTCTCTACCTCCTGCTTCCTTTCTATTAGAAGGAGACTCAATAAATAAACCGGTCTGGTAGGAAATGAAGTAGTCACACTAAATAAAACTGAATAAGCTAAACAATAAAGCTCAAAATTTGAAAAGTGAGACTAGTACCCATCCATATTGCCTTTTCATCAATCTTGGAGGCTTTAACCTGGAGTTCTACCCACGTCGCTGGGTGGTGGGGTGAAGTGGGGAAGAGAGTATGATAGATACCGTGGCTTGTTTGTTTTCCCTGCCCTACATATTCCTCTTTTTCCCCTTCTCCTCTGGTCACAGGGAAGATGCCTGACATGAGCTCACCTACTGGAGTATCCTGTTGTACTCCAGGGACCGAGGGCATGGGATTCAGGAAAGGCCAGTTGCATTTCCTCACTGGAATAGACATGCAGATGATAGACAAGAGAAAGTTCCTTTATGATGGTTTGAGTAATCTAGCGCTACCAATAGCCATTGTCCCCAGCCACACGGAAAGAACTTGTCTGCTGAACAAGAAGAAGCACACACGGAGAGAACAGAAAAGTAGCTGGGTGGGTAAAGGCATGGAAGGATAAATACATGAGCTCTCCCTTATTTTCCTTCAACAGAAACAGAGAGGCCAATATAATCGGATACCCCACGCACAGACCATGGACTTTAATCAAATTCATCAGCTACTTTGCCTTGGTTTCCCAGTGCTAGCAACTTGAATTCTCAAAGTCCCAGGGAGATTTTAGGGAATCCCTGACCTTGAGTAAGGAAAGGACCTAACAGGCACTGTCCTTCACCATCCTTCAAACCCAGAGCCATCACACTGCATGCTTCCAGAATGTGAACTGGGTCACACTGTATGCTTCCAGGAGGTAAGTGGGATCTATCGGTATTGGGCCAGATGGTAGCCAACCCCACCCTGTGACCTATTCTTTGGAGCAACCCTTTCACCCTTCCTATCAAGCAGACTCCATGGTAGTCTTTCTGCTCCAGTGCCAAAAGCACGCCCAGATTTTAGGATGAGCACAGCTTAGGCTCAAGCTAGGATCCTGGCAACCTGCACTCATCCCATGTTCTACCACCTGCCCCTCTGGCCTCTGCTGCCAGAATGTGGCAGATGATGTGCTTGCTGGGCCAATCACTGGGCTATGGAGGGATGACATGATGGCTTTGGCCCCACAGCATTTATTTAGGACTTCTGAGCCCAAATAGAAGACAAAGCATGCGAAATATGAGAAATGATTTCGAGTCACCTTCGTAGAACATATCAACCAAGTGTAACACATAGAATAGTTTGGATCCTGATTCAAACAAACCCAGGAATAAAAACACCACTTGTGATGCAATCAGGGAAGTGAACACTGACTAGATATTTGATGCTAATAAGCAGATACTATCATTTTTTTACATGTGATAATGGTATTGTGGTTGTGCTTTTTTTAAGAGTTCTTATCTTTTAGAAACACATATGGACCTATATGTGGACAAAATGACATGATAGCTGAGATTTGCTTCAAAATAAATCAGTCAGGGTGAGAGAGGTGGAGAGAAGTAGGTGGGGTAGAGATAAAACATTTCTCTTGAGGACTACTGAAACTGCGTGATGGTTACATGAGGATTCATTGTACTATCTTGTCATTTGCTGTCTGTATTTAAACATTTTCAAAATAGAAAGTGAAAAAATAATTCCAGACATCTCTGGAGGCCGGGGTTCTAGAATCTCCTCACTGCAAGCGAGTGGCTATACCTACATTAGCATTTCCCAGCTGCAGAAAACTCAGTTGCACAATGGAAACTATTTTGACATTTCTAGCTCCTACCCAAAACATACAAGAAAATCAGGCTCTATATGCAATACCACAGTGAGTTAAAGAAAGTAAGGTTCTATCAAGCCACAAAGATCTAGAAAACATCTGTTTATACTCAATGCAACATCCTGGCTCAAGTCAAAACACCATATCTCCACCTTCTGGAGAAAAAGATGAGAGTGTGGTTTATAATCAGAGACAGCTCCCTTGAATATATCCCAAAACCACAAGGAACTTAGGAATTACCCATTTCCTTCTCAAGTGGTCAGTTTGGACTAGATCTCCATAATGTAGGCTTTCAGGACCAGTAACTACTTCTCAGGTATTACTACTTCAAATCTATCCATCATTGTATTGGGGATGAGAAATAGAGAAATAGAACCACTAAGATATACAAAGACGTAAATATAAGAGATTAATTACAAGAATTGGCTCACGTGGTCATGGAGGCTGAGAAGTCCTATGGTCTCCCATCTGCAAGCTGGAGAACCAGGAAAATCAGTGGTGTACTTAAGTCTGAGTCCAAAGGCCTAATCATTGGAGCGCCATGATATAAGTTCCAGTCTGAGTCCAAATGTCCAAGAACAAGGAGCACCAATGTCCTAAGGCAGAAAAAGATGAATGTCTCAGCTCAAAGAGAGAGAGTTAATTTGCCCTTTCTCCATCTTTTTGTTCTAGTCAAGCCCTCAACTACCTGGTTGATTACCATCCACATTTGGGAGGGCGATCTTCATTATTCAGTCTACTGATTCAAATGCTACTCTCTTTCGGAAACACCCTCACAGACACACCAGAAATAATGTTTTACCAGCTCTCTGGGCATCCCTTAGCCCAGTCAAGTTGACACATAAAATTAGCCATCACAATCATATTAGAAACAAATATTCAAGGTTTCTTCCATGTGGTGCTCAGAGACATGAGACTGTGCCTTTTTCAAGCCTGTTCAGTTGTGGGTCTTTCTGAGCAGCAAAATAATCCACATGAATGGAGGACCCACCGTGCCTGACATGATGTATCCCTCATTTATTTCTACGAAATTACTGTGAGTGTATGATTGCTGCCCTCTCAGAAAAATAATCTGTTTGGTTTTACACAGAGGCAATAAAAGAGATCTTTGAAAACTGTGTGTTGAATAGCTCCACAGTCTGAAGCTCATCATTTTTATTGACCATGAAGAAGATGTCATCTGTGTGGCAGGAGTATCATCTGAGCATGGCTGGACACAGAATCCTTCGAAAATATTTGACTTTATTCTCACTTGGACCTTGCAGGACTCAGTGAGGAAGGCAGATTGCATGGTGGGCACAGTGTGGAGTCTGAAGGAGGAGGTACCACTTGAATATCTCCAGATGCATTTGCGGACATTAGCACCTCCTCCCCTGCCTCTTATAGTCTCTGATATGCCCAGATCTGGTGAGTTGTGGGCCCAGAGCAATAGAGGCCCATATGCAACAAGGGGATGCAAGTTTACTCCTGTGCGTCTGAGTCAGTGACTAGGTATGACAGGCCCATTGTACCCTATGTTCCCTAAAGGTCTTCCCCAGCCTCACTAGCTCTGCCTTTCTTCCTTATTACAACTCTACACCAGTGGGTCACAGCCTTCAGCACATCAGAAACACATAGAGGGCTCTTTGCATCACACATTGCAGGCTCCACCCCAGAGCTTGTGATTTAGAATTTACATTTATCATAATTGGTCAGATGCTGCTGATGCTGCTGATCTGAAGCCCTCCCTTTAAGAGGCATGGCTCAAGAGCTCCCTTTGAGTCTGAAGACTTTTCCTGAACTCCAATTTCCTTGGATGAGGCCCTCCTCTTCCTTGGCCTAAACCTTGGCCTTAACCCTAGCTGGCAAAACCAGGAAGATCATGATGTAGGGATTATCCTGATTCAGCTTCAAGACATCTGCTTGTTCACTGTGAGACCTCTACTTAGAAACCACTTAGAGTCACCAACCTTGAAGAAGACTAAATTCTACTTACTTCCTAGGACACTTTGATTTGAGGTGTTGCTATTACCTCCGGGCCTGTCCTAGAATTGAGTTAAATTCCCTTACTTCCTGTCCCACAAATACATTACTTTCTTCATGCCCTCTAGCCCCAGTGATGAGGTCCCAATCCTATGTAACCAAACTAATAGGACAGTATTCCAACTCCGTTTACCTCTCTCTACTAGAAGCCCAGGTCTCAGGCTCCCAACTTGATTTTGGCACCTGTACTGCTGATTCATCTTTATTATTATTATTACAATGATGATGATGATGATTATGATGATGATGAGCTCTTCTGGAACAGAGAAGGCCTCAGTTCAAGCCCAACTGTATAAACAACCATTTAGGAAGAATTTGGCCAAATGCCTTTACTCCTTTAGGACTCAGGGCTGGAATAAACAATCTATAAATGCCCAGTTTCCACCTGCAGATAAATGTTCCAATTCATGAAGCTGGGAGGAGACCCAGACTTTTCCATTTTTTCAAAGCTTCCTTAGTGATCACAGTGTGCAACCAGGGTTGAGAGCCACTGGTCCATCCCGTGACTTCACAAATAAGTAGACCAAGACCTGGAAGAGTGGCATGTCAAAGTTCCACAGACAAATATTGGAATCTGACACTAGGATTCCAGCCTCCTGATTTCTAGCTCAGAAATTCACACAGACACAGGAAGATAACACCTTCCCTCCTAGACAGGCTCAAACCCAAGCAGTGGCTATCCCGCTTGAGTGTGCCACAGAATCACCCAAGGAATTCGTTAAGGGAGATCCTGAATCTCACCCAGACCTTCTGCGGCTTGGAGATTCCCAGAGATCCCCAAGGGAAACAAGGAAGGGAAGGTGACTAGAGCACCCGCTAGCAGCTAGAGTGTGCCACCAGCGTCCGCCAAGCCTCCTTCACCTGGGTTAGAATCCTGGCCCTAGGCTTGCCCTCCATTCTTTAGCTGCAAAGCTCCCAATAAACCTGACACCTGATTCTGACTTGAGCTCCAGATCTGAGGCCCTAGATTGGCATCTTGGCTTATGACCCTCACCCTTTCTTCCTCTCTCCCCAGCTTCCCCAGCTGAGGAGGCTGTGTGCCTCCTTACAAAGACCAAATTTCACCACTGCTGGGCAAAACTTCAGAGGCCTTCCCTGCCCATTCTAAAGCAACCCAGCCTCTCTCCTCTCAGGGGCTGGAAACTGGACTCATTATACACACTATTAGCCATAAAGGCTTCAGGGGCTATTAGAGAGAAACAAAAGTCCCCCCGGTGACTTCCATGGATGGTCTGAAATGTTTGTCATTGTCCTCAAACAACAGTTTGTCACAGAGACATATAATTTGGCAGAGTCTGAGCAGGCCCCTGGCTCCTCACTGGTTTATTTATGTCATTTATTGGGAGCTTTTAAAGAATTGTTTTTCCCAGTCTGCCAAATGCACTGATGGAAGCACATTGTCAGCCTTCAAAAACCAGAATCGCATCGTTGTCTCGCAAATATGTTCCTGTTCTTTAACTGAGTTTTAAAATTGTGCTGCACTGAGGAAAGAAAAAGGGTATATGTGTGAGTGTGGTTCAAAATCCCACCATGCTTGGAGGAGGGTCGGCTGGGTTCTAGTATCTTTCAGCAAAATGCAGCAATTTATTTGTGGAAATCCCATTATAGCTAATAGGAGTTAAAAACCATTAAAAAAGATAAGGATGTCTAGCCATTTCAAGATTATCTTGTGAAATGTGCCCTGCTAAAAAAGGAATGAATTTTGCAAAGAACATCGCAAATCTAGTCATACCAATTCAACTCACATAAAACAATTAAAACTAAATAAATCTGATACCAGTGCTAAATGCTTTTTTAAATCTATCTTTAAATACATCAGGCTTAGAAATTCTCACTACTACAAAAACATACGCTGCACAAGTAGACATCAAAGGCTATTCTCAGGCAACTCCCTTTAAGCAAGTTAATTGGACAAAGTTTTAAATTAACATGAAGGAAGATAGTATTACAATTTATAGAATTGGAAATTTCAAACATAAAGAACTTTTGAGCTGGGGTAAATCATATCCTTGAACCTGTTCTGATCAATGTGTATAGTAGCATCTAGGAGAAAGATGGAAAGAAAGTTTTCCAATTTACAGGGGAAACAAAACAAAACAAAACAAAAAGAGAAGTAAGTGATCCAATAGAGAATAAAATAAAGATGATTCACATTGATTTTGACAGCCTTAAGGAAAATGTAATTTCCTTTCTTAAAGTAATTCTATTCCACCTCTAGAAATTGATTCCAGGAAAATCATCCTAAAAATGTTGGAAGAGGAAAGAAAAAAGAAAAAGAAAAATACATATACAAAGATGTTCAATATTGTCTTATTTATAATATGAGGAAACACAGTGGCATGCTAATACTGGACAGCTGCTTCAATAAATTATGTTAAAGTCATTCAATGAAATGTAGCACTACAATAGTTATTCAAAGTTTATAATAACAAAAAGAAGTACTTCTTTTATTCTTAAGGTTAAAAAATCAGGATACAAAATACAGGATAAAAAGTTTTTTAAAAATATAGCAGATCAGGGAAAATAGCTAGAAAAACCATGGTGGCAGTTTATTCTTTATTTCACTGTTGCCGCTCCCCTCAACAGTCACTCTTCTCACCGTCTAACGTTTATTAAATGCCTACTTGGGTCAGGACCTGGGGGTGACTGTTAGTCTCTTTTACTTCATATTTCTCTGTGATTTATAGTTTGTACATGATGCTGCAATTTCCTCAAGAGGACCCAATTATAATAGCATTCTCTCACTGAGCTTATAAATTTATACAGACTCCCCTCTTTCTTTTAAAATGCAAACTCCCCTGAGGCACCTGGGTGGTACAGCTGGTTAAGCATGGGACTCTTGGTTTGGCTCAGGTGGTGGTCCCAGTGTCCTAACTTAGGGTGGTGAGATCAAGCCTCCTGGGTCCAGCTCATACTCAGCAGGGAGTCTGCTTGAAATTCTCTCCCTCTCCCTCTGCCCTGCTCAGCACACACACTCATAAGTGTGTGTGTGTATGTGTGTCTCTGTGTGTGTGTGTGTGCTTGTACTCACCTGGCTGTAGAAGTTGCATGCCTCACAGAGGAGGCCCATTGACTGCTAAGGTCTGTCTGAGCTGGTTCCACTCCTCCTTTGAGTCCCCTTCCCAACAAACAAGAAGATAGTGTCCCTGAACTTATTCTCGAATCACAGGTAGTAGTACCTTCCTTGAAAATAACCATATCAGTTAACACATATGATCAAGAAAGGTGTTGACCACACAGCTACCATAATGCTCAACATCGTCTAGGGGCACCTGGGTGGCTCAGTCAGTTAAGTGTCTACCTTTGGCTCAGGTTGTTATCCCAGAGTCCAAGCCCCAGATCAAGTCTGCTTCTCCCTCTCCCTCTGCCCCTCCCCACTGCTTGTGTGCTCTCTCCTTCTGCTCAATCTCTCTCTCTCTCTCTCTCTCTCAAATAAATAAATAAAATATTTTTTAAAAATGCCCAGCACCTTCCAGGCCATCGAAGTCATCTATGGGTTACAATTATCGGAAACTTCCTCAACCAGGCCCCAGGGCCTTGGCACATGCTATTCTCCCTTTGCAGAACACTCTCCTCCCACATGTCTACCTGGCTTGCTCCCTTGTTTACTTCTAAATTTCCCCTTCTTGGGAGGTCTCTACAACCATACTCTTTTAACATTCCTGACCACTCACATTCTAGCACTCCCTGTCCCTTTTCCTGCTTTTATTTTCTTCACTGCCCCCAACCTTTTCTTTTACACCATACGTTGTACTTACATTGTTCACTGTTTCTCACTCGCCCACCTCTGCTATCCACTGGAATGCAAAGCTCCAGGAGGCCAGAGATATTTTTGTCTTTATTTTCTGAAACTATAACCCCAGCCACAAGAACAGTGTCTGGCACATGATAGGCACTCAATAATATCTGAAGAATAAATAATGAGTAATTGGTGCAATTGCAAGGAAAACTGTAAATCAGAGCAATCATTTGTTTAACATCTGTCATTTACAGAGAATATTTGCATATGCTATTTCATTAGGCCCTCTCCAGAACTCTGTGAGTGCATGATATTTATTTTACTCATTTTATTCATTGTACAGGTGGAGAAATTGAGGACCAGCAAGGTGAAATAACTTGTCCAAGGTCATTCAAGTAGTGTATTTTTTAAAATATTTTATTTATTTATTTGACAGACAAAGATCATAAGTAGACAAAGAGGCAGGCAGAGAGAGAGGAGGAAGTAGGCTCCCTGCTGAGCAGAGAGCCCAATGCGGGGCTCGATCCCAGGACACTGAGATCATGACCTGAGCCGAAGGCAGAGGCTTAACCCACTGAGCCACCCAGGCGCCCCTCAAGTAGTGTATTTATTTGTTACAGTCACCATGACAAAGTACCACCAGGCATAAACAACAGAAATTCATTTTCTCACAATTCTGGAACCTAGAAGTTCAAGATCAAGATGTTGGTGGGGTTGGTTATTCCTGAGGGCTGTGAGGGAAGGATCTCTTCCAGGCTTTTCCCCTTGGATCACAGATCCTATGCCTTCACATTATCTTCCCTCCATGGGTGTCTATGTGCCAGTCTCCTCTTGTTATGAGGACACCAGTCATTGGATGAGGGCCCCCTCTGTGACCTCACTTTACCTTAATTTCCTCTTTAAAGTCCCATCTCCAAATACAGCCACATGTTGAGGGACTAGGGGTCTTCAATCTATTTATGTTCCCTTAACAGGTAGCAAGCAGGTGGCAGTGGTGCAATCGGAACACGAGTCTCTTGCCTACAACCCACACCCTTCCAACATCACTGTGCTCCCACCCACCCTGGGACCGTCCCTGACCCGCACACGTGACAACCACCTCCCTATGTGGACCATCCACAGGCACACCGTGTGCAAGCCAGACAGCCTGATGTCCCAGTTCCTGGGACGGCATGTGACCCAATTTCTCTCCAGCCTTGAATCTTGTTAATCCAATTCCTCCAGCGCTTCCAATTCCATTGTGTGTTGCACGGGGACCATCCTCTGTTTTGTGTCATGTACACAGAGCATCCTTCTTCCAAATGACTCCCGAGGCAGTGCACAGAAGCTGCAGAAATCCACAGCCCAAACGATCCCTGCAGGAGCCCAAGATGCCACTATGCAGGGGCCAATGAGAACTGGCCAGAGTTACAGCCTGAGATGACCAAAGCTCCACCTGCCACCCCACTGTTCTATCACTGCACCTCCCCAAGGTCATTATGTTTCCTCTCCCAAATCTATGCTAAGTAAATGCCCTTTTTTGCACTTCCTCTTTAGGGACATCTCTTTAGCTCTCCCATGGTGTTTATTTTGTTCTGAGCATTAGACAGTCTCCCCATCGATCAGATACTATCATCTAAGGCTCAGACAGGCCTAAGCAATGACCCTTTGCTGTTTCATTGCCACTCAGCTCAGATCCAATGTCACTATTAGGAAAGCCCAATTACCGGACCACAAAGCAGTCTCTTTCCACCATCTAAATTTATAATCAACTCAGACTGACCAGGCAAATTGATAAGACTGACTTAGTGACTGATCATTAAGAAAGCTTTACAGAAAAATCTATTTGGTGGAAACAGTAAGGCTCGGGGTCACAGTAGATATGCTTCTGATGGGAATATTCATACAAAAGAAGAAAGATCCCTCTTAGTCTTATTAATATTGAGCTCTACCAAGTCTCGGGCACGGGCTGAGACCTGGACTTACCACAATGAGCAAGACATGGTTGAAACCCTTAAGAAGTGTACCACATCATGGAGGTAACAGGAACACCTCATCAACGTTCAAGAAGGTCAAAACGGGAAGCTCACCATGAGACACAGTGCCAAGATAGACCCCGAGAGGATGACCCACACCTCTCACTCTGTGGAATCAGAGAACTAACCCTGAAGCAGAAGCAGAGTGGAGAAGGATGCTAGAACAGCCACCGTGAACTAGTGCTCACGATGTCTTGTCCTGTAGTCCCTCCCCTGGCCGCTACTATCAGCTTAGAGCACAACGAGTGCTCTCAGTGCGGCCAGAGTGAGCTGTCATGGGATCTGGTCCTGGGCGGTGAGTCCATAATCCCCTCTTTGTCCAAACACCCACTCACATGCACAGGCACACTCCCAAACATGTCCTCACATTCACCCACCTGCACGCTGATACATGCACTCTCACACATGCATTCACAAGTGAGCACACACAGGCACACACACGTGCTTTCACATTCAGTTTCAAACTGAGGCGGACCCCAAAGAGGAAAGGGATCCTGAAACAAAAGGGGTCCAGTATATGCAGCCATCTGTCACCAAGACATTTTCAAGGCAAATCTGGTTCTTGCCAGGATTCTCTCTGTACCAACGTCAGCCTGTTCTCTACACAGAATCAGAAAGACCCTGTGAGATGTGAGCCCACTTGGGCCTTCTTCCAGGTCCAAGCCATCCAATGGCTCCGTATCTCACTCAGGACCTAATGGCCCATGGGGTCTTCCAGACCTACCTGTTACCTCACTTGCCTTCCTCCCACTCTCCCCACCCACGGGGATTCACGTCCCTGGGCTCCTTCCTCAGCCCTGCAGGTGTGCTTTCCCATGGAGTATTGCTTTTCCACTCTACTCCACTCCACCCGCTCTTCCCATTGCTGGGGTCTATCCTTCCCCAGATAACCTACCCCCTTTGCTCAAGTGTCATCTTTCCAGTGAGGCCTTTACTAATCATCCTGCTGAAAATTGTTCCACTGCGTCTCCCACAGGTCTCATCTCCCGGTCCTGTTTTGCTTTAAATTCATTGTGCTTACGCCATCTTAATGGAGAGTCCATTTTTTTCACCCAGATTGTTTGTTATTTTCTCCGTTTGCTCAGGGAGAAGGCAAACTGCCAGAAGGCAGGGATGACTATTAATTGGAACCAGTGTTTTCCCCCTGAACCTAAGAGAGTGCTGGGACAGAGGATGGGCTCCAGAAACAAGGAGCCAGCAGGAGAAGGGTGCATTTGTCTCAGGACCCTCCAGGAGGGAATGTAGTCCAGGACAGTCATCTTTATACTGAGAGGTTCGGACAAGCACCTTGGGAAAAAACAGAGCAAATGATGGGAAGGGTCACTGTGTGCAGGGCTCTGGGGGCCCCTATCCTTCCTCTGGGCCAGGTCCCTCTGCATTCATTTTATCTCTGAACTGTTCACATAAGACTGTACACCTAAAACTAATATTATACTGTATGTTAACTAAGTGAAATTTAAATAAAAACTTAAAAAAAGATTACCTCTAAAGAAAGATTTCTGGTGCTTTAGATAGAAGTTTTAAAAACACGGAGGAAAGATCACAGAGAAGAAAGAAATGGACCAGAAGCCAGCTCTCCTGCTTTTAACAGTGAGATATTGGCCAAATAACATGGGTTTTCAGAGCTTCAGTTTCTGTATGTGAACATACATAAACAATTCACATAAACATTCACATGAACAATATGAAAAATGAGGATGATACATACCTCCAGGGGTGGTATTAACAATATTTAATATTTAATTAAATTAACTTAATTTAATTAAAATGACAGTATTTAATAAATAATAACAATAGTTAACAAATGGTGAAGCACAGGCAGCGGCCAATCAGAGAGCGCCGGTGTCCCCATTGCAGGAGACAGGACGGCTGTGCCTGGCACAAGAAGAGGGTCACTGTAGCATGGCCCCCAAGTTAATCTCAGGGCCTTCCCGGGAAATCTGAGGGCTTTTTGTGGCCCCTTCGAGACGCATAGGAGTGTGGGAGAAGGACAAGGTTAACTCAGGGTGAGCAATAAAAACCCAGACCTTTCTGCAGCCCCCTTTGGAGTGCAGACCCAGAATGCCCCAGCAATGACAATCCAAAACAAAAGGCGTGACACACCTTCTTCCTACAAGCTCTTGACAGCGATCAAATAGCACACCCCGAAGCCACAGACAAGTCATAATATGCCCATATTTTATCTGGGTCATATTATGTGCAGCATAATTAATGTTTAAAAAGCATTTCTGCAATAAAATGTCTCTAGAATAACCAGCATGAATCACAAGGAAGCTGTGGCTGTGTTTAATTTGATTGCAGAAGAGATTTCTAGTTAGTGGAGCATCGCCGCCAATGGCCCCTTACTGGACACAGCTAAACACAGCCAAGTGATTACATTTCCAATCAGAGGCAGAGTCTGGGACCAACAAGTCCCCCGTGAGAGCGTTTCCTGGCCGAGAAAGCCCTTTGTTCCCTGTCTTGTTCTGTGAGTGTGCTTTCTCCAATGTCTCCTGATTACTGAGCCATTTACCAGCATCTCCAAGGAGGATCTTGGCGTGACTCTTATGAAAGAATTCTCGGCTGAGACTGTCTGATGGCAGACCTCTGTCAAGTCATTCTCTCAATTTGGTGAGCTGATGAAATGCATCAATTATCTCAAAGCACTAAAGTTTGACAATTTCTTCATGAAATGAATATTTTAGTCCCTGCATAACAATGGAGGCAAAATGAGCTGGGAGGAGTGGAAAATTGACGGGCCAGGGTTTTTGCAAAGAGAACCAATTTGTCCTTGGTACAACAGACTTTGTTCATCCATTCCTTCCCACTTCCTGCCTTCTTTACTCCTTGGCTGCTACTTCCCTAAGAGTCTCAAATGAGTCGGGGTCAGGAGGAAATGTTTGTTTCACGTATGAACTGGCAGGTGCATGGCTGGTTCTGATAGAAATAGGATGATTTCTGCACCTGGAAGACATGATCTCCTAGGTCTAAAAAAATACTCCCCTGTCCTTGGCTTGGCTATGGACAAACTCGTTATCTAGTCCAGTCTTCCAGATTTCACTGCCGCGCCCCTCCTCTTTGTTTTCAGCCCGATTCATAATTAACCAAAACATAATAATCTGCTACAAACAAATGAGCTATCGGAAGTTGTATATCGTCTACTCTTCCATAAAAGTATAAGTTGGATCAAGTTAATGTTTATCACTATAATAATGTGTTTTATATTCGCATTTGAACTTGTTTTCTAAATAGGTAACGTTACTTTGTGGCTAAGCACTTGGGCTCATGAGTCTGAATGCCTGGTCTCAACTCTTGACAGCCATTTCTTCTGCACCCGTAAAGCTGATTCTGTCTGGTGGTAGCCATTATACTGAAATTTCTGCCCAAAGCACTCAATAGTAAGCCCTCCACCTGTAGAGTACTTAGCAGCTTGCAAAATGCTCTAAATACATATTATCTCATGAAAGCTTCTCAGCACCCTGGGAAAATATTCTCCCACTTTTCAGGCCTTCACAATCGCCATTGCTCTGCTTAGAAGTTTCTGCTTTCCAGGTAACATTCGGTCGTCCTTTGGATCTCAGCTAAGATAACACTTCCTCCAGAAGAAGCTGTGCTTCACTCAGATCTGGTACTTGAAGAAATTAACGACTATCGTACCCTCAACTTCCTCTGCTGGCGCACTCGCAGTGCTTCACGTCATCGACAGCTTGCCCGTCTGACTTCCCTGCAGAACAGAAGTTCTGTGAAGGCAGACTAGGGGTACCTTGCCCACCACTACATGGCCAGAGCTTGGCACAAGGACTAAACCTAAAAGACATGTACTATTTCTTTAAAGCATGCATTAGTTAATTAAGATTAATTAGGTTAAAGATATAAAAAATGAGACCTGGTTATGGCACAGAGGTTTACTGCCCCCCCCCCCAAATTTCCCAGCCTCCTTTCAGCAGGCAAGGCCATGTAATTAGTTCTGGCCAATGAGTTGTAGGCAGGAAAAAGCATGTAACCCTTCACCGTCAAAGCATACAGGAACGGATGGAGGAGATCCCTGCTTTCTTTTCCCCTGGTGCAATGATTAGAGCATCCACTTGTCAGGAAGAAAGAGCCCCAGGATGCAACCACCTGGACCTCTGGGTCATAACTTAAAAGAGAAGCAACATGAAGAGGCCTTGGATAAGCAGAGAACTTCCTGTGAGTGACTGCAAACCCATGGAAATTTGAAGGGTTTGCTTGTTAACCACATCATAGCCTAGTCTAATGTGATTAATTGAAAAGATCTTCCAGAATGACATAGCACACTGGTACCCAAACACAGATCCCTTGAATTTATACATTTAATACTGAGTAGATAATAATGTATTGCCTTTAATTCCTTATCAGCCTAATATCTTTTTTTGTCCTTATTCCAACATAACAAAAGAAATATCTCAGAAACCCCTTACTAAACCAAAAATCTCTGAAGAAAATGACAAACCATTTGCTATCAATTTGCAAACATTCCAGGCACCTGGGTGGCTCAGTAGGTTAAGCATCAGACTCTTGGTAACAGCTCGGGTCGTGATCTCAGGGTCATGAGATGGAGACCCTTTGGGGGCTCCAAGCTCAGTGCAGAGTCTGCTTATCCCTCTCCCTCCCCTTCTACTCTGCCCCCTGTCTGATCTCTCTCTCTCAAATAAATAAAGAAATAAAATCATGGGACACCTGGGTGGCTCAGTTGGTTAAGCATCTGCCTTCAGCTCAGGTCAGATCTCAGGGTGTGGGGACAGAACCCTGCATGGGCTTCCTGCTCAGCAGGAAGTCTGCTTCTCCCTTTCCCACTGGCCCTCCCCTCACCCCCCAGCCCCGGCTTGTGTGTGCTCTGTCTCTCTATCAAATAAATAAATAAATAATCTTAAAATAAATATATAAAATATTTTTTTAAAAATTTGCAAACACTCTCTCTGTGTATTAGGTGGATGCCCGAGACCCTACAGCCTCTCTATTTACCCACAGAAAGACCTGTGTGGTAGGAGGCGCATCCCTCTTTCTGAACGAGGCTACCTCTTCCTACGTTCCGATTTGACAGGTTTCGCTCTCTTCCCCATAAGTAGGTGATAGTCAGAGGTGATTTGCTAAGTAGTTTCCTTAGATGTGATTACAGTACAATTATACCGATAATCAGCTCTGCGTGTGGTCCAATTGTTTTCTAACAACAACAGCAAAAAGTATTCTAGTACATGGAAATAGGAGTCTTTAGGGAGTAGTTAGTTTATAGGCTAATGTCTCCTTATACCAAATATGATTTCACAGAAATGTTCTTTCTGTGAAGTTAGGCTATTAAAAGGGAGATAGACCGGCTGGGCAGGGATAGAGGCTCAATCTGGGAGTTGGGGTAAGGGTGGAAACTGGTCCCCTAGTGTATTTCATCACCCAGGAGTACATGTCATGCTTCTCTGTAAACTGCCTTCCTTTCTCTGCCAGTTGTGCAGGGCTAGTCCTAATCCTTTAGAAAAAGAACATCAGCAATTAATGAGAGTCTATCCTATCAAGGTTACTTTTACACATTCTCATTTAAGTCATCAACCCTTTGAAAAAGGGGTTTTCCCAGTTCAGCACGTACCATCTGGGTGGCCTTGGGCAAGTCACTGAGGTGCACTGAAGCACTGTTTTATCATCTATCAAATGGAGGAATGACCTACTGACCCTGAAAGGCTGAAAAAGAGTCAAGCATTGGAGGAATTCCTGAGAAACAGATTCTGAGATGAAGAAATGCTTGCAGGAAGCTTATTAGGAAGCACTGTCAGGAACAACCCCTGTGAGTGGGTAGAAGAAGCTAGATTAGACAGAGAATTTGAACAGTTATGCAGCTCCGGAATGACCTTAGTAAAAACTGCGTGGGAGCTTTAGGACTGATAGATCCTCAGAGTTGGCCTAGATTGAGGCAAGGTAGGCAGGCCTTTGTATATCCCGTCACTCCCACCCCATACAAACACATACAACACAATCTACAACTTATAAACATTGGCTGGTCACAGAAAAGGGACGTAATCTTGGACAAAGCAATTCCCTATAGCAGGGCAATGCCCAGGGAGGAAATCTGCTGTGTGCCACTGGCAGCTGACAAACCAGAAAATGAATACAAAATCCTTGAAGGGGAAATAGATGGTAGACAACAGCATTCACTGCAGTGGGAAATAAAACAGACAAGAGGTTTGCCCTCACAGAGGTTATAATTGAGTGGTGAGAGACAGAGAGAATGTAAAGAAAGAATCAATTATCTGCAGTGCAACTGTGTCACTAGAGATGCACACTCATGTTCATTTCACGTGCAGGAACATATTCCTGACATAAGACCGTCAGCTGCACCGGCACCATCTTGAAGACTTATACCATAGCTTATTTGGATTTGTGGCCTGTGCATGGCAAATGGTCCTCAAATCCTCTACATGATGACTTGCCACCCTCCATAATTTGTTCTAGTGGCTGGTCTCCAGCTATTGTTGGGCAACGCCGCCCCCCCCCAAGTTTTTGCCATGATATCATAATGTCAAGGGCCTTCCCACCTTCCCACAACATCTGCTGGGTCTCTGCCCTCTGTCTGCCTTATCATAGATTCCAGCTGTTGCCAAAGTGTATATTAGCCTTCGAGATGATTCTCTTCCTTGGGTTACCTGGGCCAGGTGCAGCATGATCACTGCCATCCTTGTCCTCCCTCACTGGAGTCAGAACCGTTCTCCAGAACACAAAGTATGTACATGGAAGAGAGAAAGTCTCCTGTAGAGGAAACAGCATATATTGCCAAACACACTCACTTCGGGATTATGCTGTAGGTGTGCACTGGAGAACATTCCAAAAGTGTACCTCGACATTCACTGGTCAGGAGTATACAGAAGTGTCTGCCCGGCCCCTAGCTCTCACGGACTGAAACAAAGACATCAAGACGCAAGACATGGTGAGGAGACACACATGCACACACACAATGTAATGGATTTTCATACTGAAATATTTTATAATTTAGGGGCGCCTGGGTGGCTCAGTTGGTGAAGCGTCTGCCTTCAGCTCAGGTCATGATCCCAGGGTCCTGGGATCGAGCCCCCCATTGGGCTTCCTGCTCAGCTGCTTCTCCCTCTCCCTCTGCCAGCCACTCCCCCTGCTTGTGCTTTCTCTCTCTCACTCTGTCAAATAAATAAATAAAATCCTTAAAAAAAGAAATATTTTATAATGTACATATGGCTTTGAAATATATTTCAGAGACAACATTTAACACTACTGCACAGGGTGGCATTAAACAGAAAGTGTTTGCACAGGATGTACAAGAATTCATAAAACAATGACTGACTTCGATGTGGGGAACAGGCAAGGTTTGCTGATGGAGCTGAAATCTGAAAGGTGAGGGGGATTTAGCAGTGTTCAGGTTGGTAGGGGAGTATATTTCAGGCAGAAGTAGCAGCATATGCCCATTTGAGGAATGCATACATTTGAGGAAAGGAGCTCATGTGGCTGAAGCATGCAGGGTGAGAAGGTGACGTGAGGATAGAATGAGGAGAAACAGAAATCACGGACAGCATTAAGCAAGGGGTGGGAAAATAAAAGGCTGTGATTTTGTAAAAAAGAGTATTGAAAGGTATGAGGCTCCTCCATTAAAGCCTCAGGACCTCAGAGCAATGCTGTTATCAGAGATGAGAATATCAACCCTATAACCTGTTAACATCAGAATAACAATTGCCTAGAGTTGATAGCCTCTCATAGTTATACCTCTTTATGATTTCATATATGTTACCATTTCATACATATCATGCAGATACATTCATATGTCTCATACACATCAACACAAAAGTCCTATTAGGTGGACAGAGCAAACTATAGGTAAAGAATTTTACATTTTACAGACAAAACTACATAAACTTATTGATGTTCCATAGCTAATGAACAGAACCAGAACACAAACCCAGGTGTCCTTATTTTCACTCTGGGCTTTTTCAAGGCATTTTTCCAACGGCAACAGCCTATCCTCACACACAAAGGTGTTTTTTTTTTTTTTTCCTCATCCTTTTTACTGTCATTGAAAAGTAGTTTTCTGGAGCCAAGTGAGCTGATGTATACACACAGATGAAAAGTAACGTTCATGTTGGACCAAGAATCTCCTGACTAGCTGTAGAAAACAAGCTAACTTGTGAACAACTAACAAGTTCCAATCATTCATTCAATAAAAATGTATTAAGTGCTTATGATGAGGTAAGTGTTTTATGCTATTCACATGGATACAGAGAGAAGTAAGGCAAATACTTCCAAGCCCTTGAAGTGCTCCCAGCCTGCCTACCACATGCAGTTTGACTGCTTCCACGTTTAAGAGATATGATGAAGGCTTTCTCCAACTGACTGATTTTACTTAGCATCATACCCTCTGGTTCCATCCACATTGATATAAATGGTAAGTATTCATCCTTTCTGATGACAGGGTAATATTCCATTGTGTATATCTTATGGTTTCACTCATATATGGACTATAAGAAACAGTGCAGAGGACCATAGGGAGAGGGAGGGGAAACTAGATGGGAAGAAGTAAGAGAAGGAGAAAAACCACAAGAGATTCTTAACTCTGGGAAACAAAGTGAGGGTTGCTGAACAGGAAATGGGTGGGGGATGGGTTAACTGGGTATTGGTATTAAGGAGGGCACATGATGTGATGAGCCCTGGGTGTTATATGCAACTGATGAGCTGCTGAACCCTAGATCTGAAACTAGTGACATACTATGTGTTGGCTAATTAAATTTAAATTTAAAAAGAGAGAGAGAGATGATGATGGAATCTTGACCCAAGCTCTTTGCTACCCTGGAGCAATATTATTCATCCATTTCCCTGCCATAGCCTTGTGGTGAGATAAGTTATATGTCCCTCCACTTGACCTTAGGCTTGATCATGTGACTTCTTTGGCCAATGGGATGTCAATAGAAATAATATTGTACATCATAACAGACATAATACCATAATGCCATTTAAAACATATGGCACAGAAGGGCTTGCTTTCTTGTGCTCCTGCCTTACACAAAAGAAAACTCTGCCCTTGGTAGTCACAGTCCAAGGAGGATGACAAACATGTGGAATAAACTTAACCCAGCACACAGCCTGGAGCCTAGCCCAGCCTAAAGCCCCTAAGCATCCGCTAATCCACAGATGCAGAGCAAAAACTAAATGTCTACTGATGTGTATGCCACTGAGATACTGTGGTTATTTGTTACGTAGCATAATTGTGATGAAAGCTAACCAACACAGGAGCTATAAATGCACAGTATCATCCTTTGAAACATGTAAGAACTGAACACATGAGCCTGAATGCTGCTATACAAAATTAAAATCAGACGATATCAGTTCCTTGCTTAAAACACTTCAGTTTCCTTCTAAAGCAGAAACAAGGCAAAGATGTCCACTGTTACCATTCCATTCAGTATTATATTGGAAGTCTTAGACATTACAATATGGAAAAATAATAAATAAAAGGCATACAGCTTGTAAAGAAGGAAAACTATAATTATTTATAGATGTCATGATTGAGTAGAAAATCACAAATAATCTACAAAAAAGCCACTAGAATATATTTGTGAGTATAACAAGGTCACAGGAAATAAGATCAATGTAAAAAACCAATTGTATTTTTTACGCACCAGCAATTAACCTTGGAAATTGAATTTTTTTTAATGCACCATTTATGATAACATCCAAAAACATGAAATACTTAGGGATAAAGCTAACATAGTAAGTATTAGATTTGTATGTTAAATATTACAAAACACTAATGAGAAAAATAAAAAGTAATAATAATAAATGGAAAAATGTACTGTTTAATACAGAAGATTTATTTTTTTTAATTCTCCCCAAATTGATCTAAAGATTCAATGCAATCTTAATCAAAATCCCACCAGGTTTTTGTTAAAAACTGGCAAACGGTTCTTAAAGTTATATGAAATGAAAAACAAAAAAAAAAAACCTAGAAAAGCCAAAGTAATTTGGAAAAAAGACAAAGTTTGATGACTCATACTATCTGATTTTCAGAATTACTATAAAATTAGTGTAAGTAAAACATTAGAACAGGGGTCAAAACATTTTATATAAAAATATTGTAGGCTTTGGAGGCCATACAGGCTCTGTCACACCCACTACAGAGAAAAGCAGCCACAGAAGATACTTAAAAAATGAGTATGACTGTGTTCTAATAAAACTTTATTTACAAAAATAGGATGGGGCGCCTGGGTGGCTCAGTGGGTTGAGCCTGTGCCTTCAGCTTAGGTCATGATCTCAGGGTCCTGGGATCAAGCCACGCATCAGGCTCTCTGCTCAGTGGGGAGCCTGCTTCCTCCTCTCTCTCTGCCTGCCTCTCTGCCTGCTTGTGATCTCTGTCTGTCAAATAAATAAATAAAATATTTTTTAAAAATAGGATAGACATTGCACAGCAAAGGAAGCAGTTAACAAAACCAAAAGACAACTGACAGAATGGGAGAAGATATTTGCAAATGACATATCAGATAAAGGGCTAGTGTCCAGAATCTATAAAGAACTTAGCAAACTCAACACCCAAAGAACAAATAATCCAATCAAGAAATGGGCAGAAGACATGAACAGACATTTCTGCAAAGAAGACATCCAGATGGCCAACAGACACATGAAAAAGTGCTCCATATCACTCGGCATCAGGGAAATACAAATCAAAACCACAATGAGATACCACTCACACCAGTCAGAATGGCTAAAATTAACAAGTCAGGAAATGACAGATGCTGGCGAGGATGTGGAGAAAGGGGAACCCTCCTACACTGTTGGTGGGAATGCAAGCTGGTGCAGCCACTCTGGAAAACAGCATGGAGGTTCCTCAAAATGTTGAAAATAGAACTACCCTATGACCCAGCAATTGCACTGCTGGGTATTTACCCTAAAGATACAAACGTAGTGATCAGAAGGGGCACGTGCACCCGAATGTTTATAGCAGCAATGTCTACAATAGCCAAACTATGGAAAGAACCTAGATGTCCATCAACAGACGAATGGATAAAGAAGATGTGGTATATATACACAATGGAATACTATGCAGCCATCAAAAGAAATGAAATCTTGTCATTTGCGACGACGTTGGTGGAACTAGAGGGTATCATGCTTAGCGAAATAAGTCAATCAGAGAAAGACAATTATCATATGATCTCCCTGATATGAGGGAGAGGAGATGCAACATGGGGGGTTAAGGGGGTAGGAGAAGAGCAAATGAAGCAAGATGGGATTGGGAGGGAGATAAACCATAAGTGACTCTTAATCTCACAAAACAAACTGAGGGTTGCTGGGGGAGGGGGGTTGGGGGGGTGGGTTATGGACATTGGGGAGGGTATGTGCTATGGTGAGTGCTGTGAAGTGTGTAAACCTGGCGATTCACAGACCTGTACCCCTGGGGAAAAAAATATATGTTTATAAAAAATAAAATAAAAAAAAATAGGATAGACAATGGTGGGGGAGAAAGGCAACATGACAGAAGAATAGTGGACTAAAATGACATAGGTCGCAGGAGTTCATCTAGATAGTCATCAAACCATTTTGAACACCTACAAACTCAACAGGAGATCGAAGAGAAGAAGAGTAGCAATTCTAGGAACAGAAAATCGACCACTTTGTGAAAGGTAGGATGTAAAAAGAAGTGAATCAGAAGTAATAGGAAGATAGACCATGGGGGCAGGGGCTGGCTCCTGGCAAGCAGTGGAGCAGCACAGCACAAAATCGGAACTTTTAGAAGTCTGCTCCACTGAGGGGCATCATTCCAGAGGCTAAGTGGGGTGGATCCCTCACAGGGACAGTGTAGTCTCAGGACCCACAGGGTAACAGAAGGATGGGGGGGGTGCCTGAATGTGGCAGAGCTCCCAGGTTTCAGAGCAGAGAAGCTGACTACAGAGACAGAGCTGAAGAGTGGGCTCTCAGCTTGGGGTGACCTTAAACCGTGATCCGCGGCAGAGTCGGACCACTGCTCTTTGAGCAGGGACCCCACAAGTGGCAGATCCAGGGAGATTCAACTTCCTCCTCTGGAGGCAGGAATCTGCTGGGTTTGGAGACTCTAAATGGGGCCATGTGCCAGAGACAGAAACGCTTGGTCACAGGCCAGGTGAGCCCAGAGCACATCCAGAGACCAGGGAGACAGGAGTGACTGACCCGTTTTCTCTGAGGCGCACTAAGGAGTGGGCCCTCAAGCTCTCGGCTCCTCTGGGCTGGAGACTGGGAGGTCGCCATCTTCATTCCTGTCCTCGAGAGCTCTATGGAAAGCATTCAGGGAACAAAACCTCCCCAGAGTGAACTCGAGCAGATTTCTTAGCCTGGTCCCTGGCAAGGGCAGTGTAATTCCACCTTGGGCAAAGATATTTGAGAATCATGGCAACAGGCCCCTCCCCCAGAAAATCAACAAAGAACATCCAGCCAAGACCAAGCTCACCAATCAAGGAGAACAGTGGAAATCCAGAGCTCGGGGAAAGCAATGCATGGAATTCATGGTTTTTTCCCCATGATCATTTAGTCTTGTAAAGATAAAATAAATTTTTTAAATTTTATTTTTTCTTATTCTAATATTTTCAACTTTTCCTCTTTCCTCTTTTAATTTTTTTTTAAGATTTTATTTATTTATTTGTCAGAGAGAGAGATAGAGCACACACAAGCAGGCAGAGTTGCAGGCAGAGGCAGCAAGAGAAGCAGGCTCAATACTGAGCAAGGAGCCCTATGTGGGATTCAATCCCAGGACCCTGGGATCATGACCTGAAATGAAGGCAGCAGCTTAACCAACTGAGCCACCCAGGCATCCCCTTTTAACGTTTTTAAACTAGTTTATCTTAACAATATCTTTCTTTTAAAAAACTTTTAAACCTTCATTATTATAGTCATATTTTATCCTTCATTGTATTTAACCTCACTTTTTGTATACATATAGAGCGTTTTATTTTCTAAAAAACTTTGGGATACAATTTCTTCTAATAGATCAAAATATACCCTAAATCTAGTACAGGGATTTGTTCTAATCTCCAGTATGAGCACATTCTCTCCTCCCTTTTTTTTTCCCTTTCTTTTTCCAACCATCTTGTCTTACCAATTTCTTTTTTTTAGAATTTTTAAAAATTTTCATCTTTACATATTCCATCCCTTCATCATGTTTACCCTTATTTTTGTGTTTATATATATATAAGTTTTTCTTTCTTTAAACTTTTGAGAGGTAGTTTCTTCTAAGAGACAAAAATACACCCAAAATCAAGCTCTGTTCTATTCACCAGTCTAATACACACACACACACACACACACACACACACACACACACACACACATAATTTTTTTTAATTTCTTTTACCCCCTTTCTTCATCCCCCAGTTTGGGGTTTCTTCTGATTTGGTTAGCGAACATTTTTCTGGGGTCTTTGCCACCCTTTTAGTATTTTATTCTCTCATTCATATATTCTTATCTGGATAAAATGACAAGGTGGAAAAACTCACCATAAAAAAAAGAACAAGAGGCAGTACTGACAGCTAGGGACCTAATCAATACAGACATTGGTAATATTTCAGATCTAGAGTTCAGAATGACGATTCTCAAGGTGCTAGCTGGGCTCGAGAAAGGCATGGAAGATATTAGAGAAATGCTGTCTGGAGAAATAAAATCCATTTCTGGAGAAATAAAATAACTAAAATCTAACCAAGCTGAAAGCAAAAAATGTATTAATGAGGTGCAATCAAGAATGGAGGCTCTTACTGCTAGGATAAATGAGACAGAAGAGAGAGTTAGAGATATAGAAGACCAAATGACAGGGAATAAAGAAGCTGAGGAAAGAGAGACAGACACCTACAGGACCACAAGGGGCAAATTCAAGAGATAAGTGATACCATAAGACAAAATAATATTAGAATAATTGGGTATCCAGACGAAGAAGAAAGAGAGGAGCAGAAGGTATATTGAGGAAATTACAATAGAGAATTTCCCTAATATGGCAAAGGGAACAAGCATCAAAATCCAGGAGGCACTGAGAACCCCCATCAAAATCAATAAAAATAGGTCCACACCCTGTCATCTAGTAGTAAAACAAGTCTTAGTGACAAAGAGAAAATCTTGAAAGCAGCTAGGGACAAGAAGTCTGTACATACAATGGTAGAAATATTAGATTGGCAGCAGACTTAACCACAGAGACCCAGCAGGCCAGAAAGAGCTGGCATGATATATTCAGAGCACTAAATGAGAAAAATATGCAGCCAAGAATACTATATCCAGCTAGGCTATCATTGAAAATAGAAGGATAAATAAAAAGCTTCCAAGACAAACAAAAACTAAAAGAATTTGCAAACACCAAACCTGCCCTACAGGAAATGTTGAAAGGGGTCCTCTAAGCAAAGAGAGAGCCTAAAAGTCGTAGGCCAGAAAGGAACAAAGGCAACAGACACTAACAGTCACCTTACAGGCAATACAATGGCACTAAATTCATCTTTCAAAAGTTATCCTGAATGTAAATGGGCTAAATGCCCCAATCAAAAGACACAGGGTACCAGAATGGATTAAAAAACAACAACAACAACAACAAAAAAAAAACCCAAGACCTATTGATATGATGTCTAAAAGAAACTCATCTTAGACCCAAAAACACCTCCAGATTTAAAGTGAGGGGGTGGAAAACCACTTACCATGCTAGTGGACATCAAAAGAAAGCTGCCAGATAAATTAGATTTTAAGCCAAAGACTATAATAAGAGATGAGGAAGGACACTATATCATACTCAAAGGGTCTGTCCAACAAGAAGATCTAAAAATTTTAAGTATCTATGCCCCTAACATGGGAGCAGACAACTATATAAAAAAATTAATAACAAAAATCAAAGAAACACATCGACAATAATACAATAATAGTAAGGGACTTTTAAAACCCCCTCACTGAAATGGACAGAATATCCAAGCAAAAGATCAACAAGGAAATAAAGGCCTTAAATGACACGCTGGACCAGATGGACATCACAGATATATTTAGAACATTCCACCCCAAAGCAACAGAATACATATTCTTCTCTAGTGCACATGGAGAATTCTCCAGAATAGATCACATCCTAGGTCACAAATCAGGTCTCAACTGGTACCAAAAGACTGGGATCATTCCCTGCATATTTTCAGACCACAATTCTCTGAAGCTATAACTCAATCACAAGAGGAAAGTTGGAAAGAACTCAAATACATGGAGGCTAAAGAGCATCCTACTAAAGAATGAATGGGTCAACCAGGAAATTAAAGAAGAATGGAAAAAATCATGGAAACAATTGATAATGAAAATACAACTGTTCAAAATATGTGGGACACAGCAAAGGCAGTCCTGAGAGGAAAGTATATAGCCATACAAGCCTTTCTCAAGAAATAAGAAAGGTCTCAAGTATGCAACCTAACCCTACACCTAAAGGAGCTGGAGAAAGAACAGCAAAGAAAGCCAAACCCAGCAGAAGAGACATCATAAAGATCAGAGCAGAAACCAATGAAATAGAAACCAAAAGAACAGAAGAACAAATCAACGAAACTAGGAGCTAGTTCTTTGAAAGAATTAATAAGATTAATAAACCCCTGGCAGACTTATCAAAAAGAAAAGAGAAAGGACTCAAATAAATAAAATCATGAATGAAAGAGGAGAGATCACAACCAACACCAAAGAAATACAAACAATTATAAGAACATATTATGAGCAACTCTACGCCAGCAAATTTGACAATCTGGAAGAAATGGATGCATTCCTAGAGATATATAAACTACCAAAACTGAACCAGGAAGAAATAGAAAACCTGAACAAACCCATAACCAGTAAGGAGATTGAAGCAGTCATCAAAAATCTCCCAAAAAACAAGAGCCCAGGGCCAGACGGCTTCCCAGGGGAATTTTACCAAATATTTAAAGAAGAATTAATTCCTATTCTCCTGAAACTGTTCCAAAAAATAGAAATGGAAGGAAAACTTCCAAACTCATTTTATGAGGCCAGCATTACCTTGATCCCAAAACCAGGCAAAGACCCCATCAAAAAAGAGAATTACAGACCAATATCCTTGATAAATACAGATGCGAAAACTCTCACCAAATTCTAGCCAATAGGATCCAACAGTACATTAAAAAGATTATTCACCACAACTGAGTGGGATTTATTCCTGGGCTGCAAGGTTGATTCAACATCCACAGTTGATTCAACATCCACTAATTAATCAATGTGATACAATCCATTAATAAAAGAAAGAACAAGAGCCATATGATACTCTCAAAAGATGCTGAAAAGCATTTGACAAAGCACAGCATTCTTTCTTGATCAAAACTCTTCAAAGTGTAGAGATAGAGGGTACATACCTCAGTATCATCAAAGCCATCTATGAAAAACCCACAGCGAATATCATTCTCAATGGGGAAAAACTGAAAGCTTTTCCCCTACAGTCAGGAACACGGCAGCGATGTCCACTATCACTGCTATTCAACATAGTACTAGAAGTCCTAGCCTCAGCAATCAGACAACAAAAAGAAATCAAAGGCATCCAAATCCACAAAGAAGAAGTCAAACTCTCACGCTTTGCAGATGATATGATACTTGATGTGGAAAACCCAAAAGACTCCACTCCAAAACTCCTAGAACTCGTACAGGAATTCAGTAAAGTGTCAGGATACAAAATCAATGCTCAGAAATCAGTTGCATTTCTATACACCAACAAGACAGAAGAAAGAGAAAGTAAGGAGTCAATCCCATTTACAACTGCACCCAAAACAATAAGATACCTAGGAATAAACCTAACCAAAGAGGCAAAGAATCTGTACTCAGAAAACCATAAAGCACTCATGAAAGATATTGAGGAAGACACAAACAAGTGGAAAAACATCACATGCCCATGGACTGGAAGAAAAAATATTGTGAAAATGTCTATGTTACCTAAAGTAATCTACACATTTAATGCAATCCCTATCAAAATACCATCAACTTTTTTCAAAGAAATGGGACAAATCATTCTAAAATTTATATGGAACCAGAAAAGATCCCAAATTGCCAACGAATGTTCAAAAAGAAAACCAAAGTTGGTGGCATCACAAAGCCAAATTTGGTGGCATCACTTCAAGCTCTATTACAAAGCTGTAATCATTAAGACAGTATGGTACCGGCACAAAAACAGACACATAGATCAATGGAACAGAATAGAGAGCCCATAAATAGACCCTCAACTCTACGGTTAACTAATCTTTGACAAAGCAGGAAAGACTGTCCAATGGAAAAAAGACAATCTCTTCAACAAATGGTGTTGGGAAAATTGGACAGCCATATGCAGAAGAATGAAACTGGAGCATTTCCTTATACCACACACAAAAATAGGCTCAAATGGATGAAAGCCCTCAATTTGAGAAAGGAATCCATCAAAATCCTTGAGAAGAACACAAATAGCAACCTCTTCAACCTCAGCTGCAGCAACTTCTTCCTAGAAACATCGCCAAAGGCAAGGGAAGCAAGGGCAAAAATGAACTATTGGGACTTCATCAAGATCAAAAGCTTCTGCACAGCAAAGGAAGCTGTTCACAAAACCAAAAGACAACTGACAGAATGAGAGAAGATATTTGCAAATGACCTATCAGATAAAGGGCTAGTACCCAAAATCTATAAAGAACTTCTCAAACTCAACACCCAAAGAACAAATAATCCCATCAAAAATGGGTAGCTACATGAACAGACATTTCTGCAAAGAGGACATCCAGATGGCCAACAGATCCATGAAAAAGTGCTCAACATCACTCAGCATCAGGGAAATACAAATCAAAACCACAATGAGATGCCACCTCACACCAGTCAGAATGGCTAAAATTAACAAGTCAGGAAACAACAAATGTTGGAGAGGATGCAGAGAAAGGGAAATCCCCCTACACTGTGGGTGGGAATGCAAGCTGGTGCAGCCACTCTGGAAAACAGCATGGAGGGTCCTCAAAAAGTTGAAAATAGAGCTACCCTATGACCCAGCAATCGCATACTGGGTATTTATCCTAAGGATACAAATGTAGGGATCCAAGGGGGCATGTATACCCCAATGTTTATAGCAGCAATGTCCACAATAGCCAAACTATGGAAAGAACCTAGATGTCCATCAACAGATGAAAGGATAAAGAAGATGTGGTATATATATACACAATGGAATACTATGCAGCCATCAAAAGAAATGAAATCTTGCCATTTGCAATGATGTGGATGGAACTAGAGGGTATTATGCTAAGCGAAAAAAGTCAATCAGAGAAAGACAATTATCATATCATCTGCCTGATATGAAGAATTTGAGAGGCAGAGTGGGGGGTTTAGGGGGTAGGGAAGGAAAAAATGAAACAAGATGGGATTGGGAGGGAGACAAGCCATAAGAGACCCTTAATCTCACAAAACAAAATGAGGGCTGCTAAGGGGTGGGGGGGTGTGGAGAGGGTGGTTGGGTTATGGATATTGGGGAGGGTATGTGCTATGGTGAGTGCTGTGAAGTGTGTAAACCTGATGATTCACAGACCTGTACCCCTGGGGCAAATAATACATTATATGTTAATAAAAATAATTAATTAAAAAAATAGGTAGATGAATTTGGCAATAGGCCATAGTTTGCAAACCCCTACATTATGGTATTGTTGAAAATATGATGGATTAATGAAAAACATATGGATTAATGAAATATAATAGAATTCCCAAAATAGACCCAAATATATGTAGTGAATTTTTTTTTTAAATAAAAGTACATTGTTAAGAACCATGACCCATACCACACTTCAAGGCTAGATCATAAATGTAAATGTAAATGGATCTCTGCCTTAAATTTAGAACCTAAAACCACAAAACTTCTAAAAGAAAAATCTGTACAATCTTGGGTTAGGCAAAGATTTCTTAGATAAAACACAAAAACCATGAACTATAAAAAAAAGAATGATAAATTGGACTTTATAAAATTTAAAACTTATGCTTTTTGAAAGACAGTATTAATAAAATGAAAAGACAAGTCATAGACTAGAAGAAAGTATTTGCAAAACATACCACTGACTAAGGACTTATAGCTAGAATAAAGAACTCTCAAAATTCAATAAGAATAAAACAATACAATCTTTTTGAAATGGTCAAAATGTATCAACAAACACTTCACCAAAGAAAAACTATAAAAGCATGATAAATAAACACATGAAAAGATGTTCAATGTCATTAGCAACTGGGCAAATGCAAATTCAAACCAAAATAAATAGCTAAAAAAATTCTCTTAACCGATCATACCATGTGCTGGTAAAGATAGAGACTAACGTCTCTCACTCATTACTTATGGGAATACAAAGCTGATCTGGAAGACAGTTCGGCAGTTTGTTAAAAATTAAACATGTACGTCCTACATGACAGAACAATTCTACTACTAGGTGTTTATGCATGAGAAATAGAAACAGGTCTACACAAATAACTGCATATGAATGTTTACTCAGATTTATTCACAATCTCTAAAAACTGGAAAGAGCTTAAATGTCCATCAACTGTTGAATGGATAAACAAACTGATAACACATTCGATTTAGTATTATTCATTAATAAAAAGAAATAAATTACTGACACATGAAATAACATGGATTGATGGCAAAAGCATCAAGCTGAGTGAACGAGGTCAGACACAAAAGACTACACGCTATATGATTCCATTCATATGACACTCAGAAAAGGGCAGAGTCTGTGGAGAAAAACTGATGAGGGACTGTCATGGGCTGGGAGAGAAAGAAGGCCCTGAGTTTTTAGCCAAGGGCATGAGAGCATTTCTGGGGCTGATGGAAATACTCTAGATCTTGATTGTGACAGGTTGGTGGTTACATAACTATTACCTAACTATTATCTAACTATTGCTAAAACCCATAGAACCTAAAAATATGAATGTGCCCTGTATGGAAATTGTAACACAATTATGCCAAAGAATTTCTTGAGTGGTTCTCCAGTTCTCTCAAGATTAAGATAAAAACCCCTATCTCTAACAGGGTCTCACCATGCTATCGGCACTATCTTCCATAAATCTGTCAAGATTCTTGTTAAAATGAAGACTTCCACCCCAGATCGCCTGAATCAGAACCTCCAGAGGTTCTGTATTTTGAAGCAGCTTCTCCAGGCAATTCCAAAGTTCATTAAAAGTTGAGAATTCCTAAGGAAGAATTTCTTTTTTTTTAAAGATTTTATTTATTTATTTGACAGAGATCACAAGTAGGCAGAGAGAGAGAGAGAGAGAGGAGGAAGCAGACTCCCTGCTGAGCAGAGAGCCCGATGTGGGGCTCGATCGCAGGACCCTGGGACCAGAACCTGAGCGGAAGGCAGAGGCTTAACCCACTGAACCACCCAGGCACCCAAGAATTTCTATCTGATGACCAACCTGTCTTCTCAGCTCTGGACCTTAGCCACATCCCACTGTCTGCCCTCCAGCTTACTTCCACCCTCTTGGGGCTATCCCCTAGCCTCCTGGAGCCCAGCACAAAGGTCACCTGCTAGGGACAACTTCAGGACATGCCCCAAGTGGGCCAGACATACCTGAATTCACCCTCACTGGACCCTGCATGTCTCTTAACCTGCACTTCTTATAAATATCGCACTGGTATGATGTGGTGCACTGCTCATCTCCCCAGGGGATGTGCGCTTTGTCAGGAAAGGGCCTTGCTCTATGTTGCTCCCTAGCAGTGTGCCCAACCTACAGTATTAATGCCACGGCAACAACTGAAGCAGTGCCCACTAGGCACCAAGAATGATTCAGTTAACATTGGAAATATTAATTCACAGAATCCTCAGGGAAAAAAACAAAACTATGAAATGGATCCTTTAATTTTTTTGAAATGAATGCTTTTATTAACCCCATTTTACAAATGAGGAAACTGAGTTTCGGGGAGGTTAAATAACTTGTCAGCATCCTCACGGCTGCTAAATGAGAAGCCAGGATGCAAACCCAGGAAGGACGGCCCCCGAGGAACAATGCTGGGAATTTAGTGTCTCTCTCCTGGATGAGGGAGGCTGAATGAATCAAAATATCAAGCTGACAAACTAAAACCCTCTTAGTAATAAACTGACACCAAAAGGTAGCTCTGCTGTCCCCCAGTCCCAGTCATTACCAACCTCTTTTCAGACAATCCAAATTCCACCTGCACCAGGGTTTCTCAAACATAAACTTGGAGGTTCTGTGCCTCAGAAGCTTTGTGTCATCAGGATGGAGAAGAGAACCTCACAGAGCAGGATCTGACGGCACACGGCAAACTCGCCAACAACCCACAACTCCCGCCGCCCAGCCACGGGTTTGCTTGACGAGAATAATCAAATCCATTTATCAGACATTTGAAAGAGCAGAGATTCTTTCTCTAGACAGATAAGCAAGGTGAAAACAAACTCATCAGTGCTTCCTTTCTTGATATTTGGATTTCTCTGCCTGAATCAGTCAGCACGCGCTCGTAAGAAGGCTCTGGGGCATCAGAAGAGATAACAACATTGCCACTATGGTGATCAGTATCCAGAGGGACCACAGACCCACAGGGATGGGGGAAAATGAGGTCAGGCCAAAGGCGTCTGGCACCAGGCAAAGAAGTGAAGTTTCCGCAGATATAAAGGTCTTATCTGACCTCGGTGGGTGGTCTTCTAAAGAGTTGTGCCATTTCTCCTCTTCACGTCACCCCAGAGCCCAGAGGTCCTAATGCCTTAAAAGGCTGAAGCTGGGCCGAAGCTCTGTTGGCTCCAGCCAGGATCACAGAACTACAAAATAGCTCTTCTCCATCTTTCTAGTGGGCCACAGTCATGGGATTGGGGTGGTAATGAAGGTTCTGATTTCTAATTCAGTAGGCCTGGGCTAAGACCTGAGATTATGCATTACTAAAAAGCTTACAGTGGCTGGAGACCCTACCAGTCCAGACTACAGTTTGACCACGAGGTTGTAGAGCTCTGCTGACTCTAAGAGAGGAGAGTCAATTCCAGGATACTCAAAGGGGTTAAAAAATCCACTTCTCTATAGAACTAAAGATACAAAATCAAAACCAAAAACATAATATACCCTTATCCTGTTGCGTTCCAGACACATTAACTTTTCTAACTCAGAAGTTCGTCAGCCAGTGCATACTGGATGTTTTCTGAGCAATGTGGACACCCAAGGTTTAAAATCAATCAGCTGCTATGATTACGGTGGCTTAATGTGCTGTGTGTGGAAAAGCGACAGCTTCAGGGAGTGAGAACAGCACCAAACACCAAGAGAATATATACGCAGAGCAGCTCAAGGCTCGGTGCAGAATCTTTGCATAGAATTGCCCATCCTATGGGGCCTCCTCCATGGGCCTCAAGACAAAAGCTGATAAGAAGGCCAGTGGGCAAGGCAGAAAAATTTCTAAAGTAATTTCTCTATAGTTAGTTAAAAAAAAAAAAAAGGAGGGTATTTGGTGAAGGTTTGGGTAAGAGAGAGGAGATATAATTAAACAGATGTATAGATTACATTATAGCGATATAATTAAATCACAAATGAGATGGAGTAGAAGGGGAGTTGTGGGGGGGAGGACAACTGAATTTCTGCCGTATTTCCTGCAAATGATTTCATATGTACAACCTCCAAGTACCCACAAAATCACCCTGTAGGTGGGCCGTGTTATTATCCCTAATCCCCAAATGGGGAAACTGAGTCTTTGAAAAGTAAAATGATCACTTGTTGCCACTCCAACCAACACCCAAAGGAGTCCTGTTCTATCACACTGTCTCTAAAGGAGCTAATGCACTAACAGACAAACAGAAGTCTCTGAGCGCACAAATGTATTTCTGAACCCCTTTATGGTTTTCCAATATGCTGTTTTGTTTAAGATATAAGAAAATAATTCAGAACTTTATTTCTTGCAATATCACACTTCATGTGAAGACAGATGCATGGTGAGGGACCCAGTGGTGAGATCCAAAGGTACAAAGTAGAAAGAGATGTGGCATTATAATATCATGAGAGGGACACAGATATCAATAATAACATTGTGGGAACTAACGGTGACTGGAAGCTTCAGAACTTCAAACATTCTTAACAGCAACTGGGGTGTCAAAAGCTGTGCCAATGGCTTGATGCACAACACATCATTTAATCCTCAGAACAAACCCAGAAGGCATGTATGATAACCTGCTCTATTATCTGAAGGAGGAACTGAGGCTTAGCTAGCTAAGAACATTGTCTAAGGTCACATCGTTAGAACAAGGTAGAGATAAGACTAAAACCCAGGTTTCTGGACCTCAAAGCTGGTGTACTTACCCACTACACTCATTGTGGATAAAGGAGAGTTTTGGGGGAATGACTTATTGGCCCGTCTTTTCTTGGCCTAGACATTTTGTTGGCATGCCATGGATGCTCTAAGCTCAGTCCTTGGTGATAAGGTTCACATATGAGACCAGCGTGATAAGAGGCAACTAGGAGAAGAGAACCAGGCTCTGAGTCACAAAGTCAAGATTGCAGGTCAGATATTTCCAAGAGAAAAGAGGAGATCTCGTGGGAACTGAGGGCTGTCTCAGACCCTTATAACTTAAAGTGCCAGATGAAATAAATGACCTGCTACCAGTTTCTATGTTACACCATCTAGTTGCTTAAAGCATCCAACCAGTTACTCATGCATTCATTCAACAATGAGTGGTTCCCTCCTACATGCCAGCCATGGGACTGAGCACTGGTTACAGAGCAGAAAACTAGACTGAGTCCCCTAGCTTCGTGTAATTTACATGTGGCATGGGATATCAGACAACGCAAACAATAATATAAGGCAATGGGGTGTCTGGGTGGCTAAGTCAATTAAGTGCCTTTGGCTCAAGTCATGATCCCGGAGCCCCAGGATAAAGTCCTTTATGAGGCTCCCTACTCAGTGGGGAGTCAGCTTCTCCCTCTGACCCTCCCCCACTCTCGTGTTCTCTTTCTCCCTCAGACTCCCTCAAATAAGTAAATAAAATATTTTTTTAAAAAAAGAATATAAGACAATGTCAGATAGTAATAAGTGCCGTGATGAAAAATAAAGCAAAGTGAGAAAGAGTGAGATGGGCCTGAGGGTGTTTATTTTCAAGTTTCTGTTAAAGCACAACATACACACAGAGAAATGTATTAGTCAGTTTATGGCTGACTGAATATTAATATGGTGAACACAAAAATCTTACAACCCTCAGATCAAGAAACAAGAGAGCCATACTTCAGAACCCCCTCAAGATCCCCTTCCAGTCACAATCCTGGATGCTGAAGGAGAGTCCTCTTGGAGAAAGTGACACTAGAAGAGAGACCCAGAGCAAGGAAAGGAACAAGTGAGCTGTGTGAGTGTAAGGGAAAGAGTATTCCCACAGAAGGAACAGCAATGTAGAGAAGAAATGAACTAGAGGCACTTAAGGAATACCAAGAAAGCAACCATGTCTGAGTCAAAGCAAATGGATGCATGGAAGGATGGATGGATGGATGGATGGATGGATGGATGGATGGATGGTTGAATGGATGGATGGATGGTTGAATGGATGGATGGATGGATGGATGGTTGAATGGATGGATGGATGGATGTTTAAATGGATGGATGAACGGATAGATGTGTGGATGGGACAGGATGGATGGAATGGATGGATGGGTGGATGCATGGGTGGATGGAAGGATGGATGGATGAGTGGAAGGAAGAACAGATGCATGGACAAATGAAGGGAGGAAGAGGAGATGATATCAAAAGAGAAACAAAGACCAGATAAGACACCATTTTGAAAGAAGGAGCTAGGATTTGATTCTAACAGCACTGGGAAACCATCAGATGGTTCTTATCCAGGTATGGTGTGATCTCATTCACATTTTCAGAGCTCAAGTAGAAGACAGATTTAAAGGATAGAGTGGAGCAGTGTTGTAGTGAGTTGCTTTTTACCTCTGAGGTGAAGGAATCATGCCATCTCCCTCCACCCATTCCATAACCAAACATTTTCACTATCCATGTCAGATGGAAGGGGCCAGAACTCTGACTTGAAACTTTCCAGAAAGACTCTGTAGCCCTGGAGAGCTGATGGCAGCCCAGGGACTTGGTCTCAGCTATACTTCTTCAGTGGTGAAACTAGACAAGGCAGACACAGCACACTGGCATCCTCTTGGGATAAATTCTGTGGATTTCAGCCTTCCATCTTCACTACCTTCAGGCCTCTTCCCTCTGAGTCACCCTCCATTCAGCATCCTGAACCCCTACCCCTTAAGACACTCAGCATTCCTCTGCTCTCTTGCCCCTACCTTGACCCAAAACACAGGATCTAACGTGGTAATCAGCCTGGAGCCTGAAATTCTTCACATCAGCATGTGGACAATTTCAGTTTCATTTTGTTTTGTTTTATTTGTTGTCGTTGTTGCTTTAAGATTTTATTTATTTATTTGACAGAGAGAGATCACAAGCAGGCAGAGAGGCAGGCGGGGGTGGGGGGGTGGGGGGAGCAGGCTTCCCGCTGAGCAGAGAGCTCCATGCAGGGTTCGATCCCAGGACCCTGAGATCATGACCTGAGCCAAAGGCAGAGGCTTAACTCACTGAGCCACCCAGGTGCCTGACAATCTCAGTTTTTATAGCACAAGTTTGAGTTCCCTTAGTGTTCAGTGAAATGTCTGCCTCCGGGGCGCCTGGGTGGCTCAGTGGGTTAAAACCTCTGCCTTCGGCTCAGGTCATGATCTCAGGGTCCTGGGATCGAGCCCCACATTGGGCTCTCTGCTCTGTGGGGAGTCTGCTTCCCTCTCTCTCTGCCTGCCTCTCTGCCTACTTGTGATCTCTCTCTGTCAAATAAATAAATAAAATCTTTAAAAAAATAAAAAAATAAAAAAATAAATGTCTGCCTCCAGCTAGGAATTCCAGGCCGTCAGAAATAAGAAGTGAAGAGGGAGATAGGGCTGTGCTTTTTGCCTCTTAGCTGATTCTGTATCCCTAATTGGCCTGGACTTCAGAAGATGCAGTAAAGATCCTACGCTCCTGATATTTTCTGCAGTAAGCCCCCAGCTGATGGCTGCTGCTCTTCCTCCCTTAATCTGGCCTCCTCTCTCCCAGACTTGACCTCAGGACACCTCTCACCCCTCACCAACACCGGGATCACTAGCTGTCTCTGCCTGGAAGCCTTCAGTGTTCCATCTGCCACCCAGAGCAGGCAAGGGGCAGAGAGGAGAAATTCAAGGATTCTAAAAGTAGGAAACCTGGGAGGGGTCAGGCCAGATGGGCAGCAAGAGTAGTATTCTGATGGTCAATCCAGAGCCACTGGTAGGGAGTGACAGGGCAAGGGAGCCTGGGTGTGGAATTAGAACTAGAATCTGCATTTCAGAGCATGGGAGGAGGCAAAATTAAGGCTATTTAGTGAGAAGGAAGAAGCAAGAAGGTGCAGCAGCAAAGTTTAGGTTGTCTGCATAATAATGCTAATCACAATCTTTTATGGGAATTGTTTCCCATTTTACTCCTAATTACCACTCACTACAACAATGATAAAGCATATCACTAAGTATAATCTCAAATTAACTTTGTAGCAAGTTCCATTTGATTATAAGAATAAATTCTAGATGTATCCAAGGAGTAATTACTAAGTCCTGAGTGGTCCCAAAATTAATTCCCAAAAAGTATTCTCTTGACCGGTAGTCCGGACTTCAGATAGACAGGCTCTGAGCACTCACTTCTACATGTTGGGATCATGGGTCCCGGTCTCTCTCAAGAGGCCTACATTTTAAAATACCCCCTCCCTGTTGTCCTCATGAGTATTCAAATATTGGGCAAATTATGATTCTTACTTGTAGTTCCTAAGTACAATCACCAGCCTCTGGTGATGAGGGTTGATACCCAAACTTTAGAAGGTCTGAGAACTCACAAGTCAGGGTAGCCCAGTTACTTTGGAACACTTGTCTTCTCCAACCACTATCAGGACAGCTTCCTGTCATTGCGTAGGAAGAAGGAGGTGCTTTTGTGATCTCCTGGGTGTGTGATAAGACATGGACTCCTCCCTGGGGTTAGCACTTGGAGATCTGAATGTTCCATCTCAGCAAAATCCACGAATGGAAGTCCTTTCTGCTCAGTAAGGCATGGACACATTCACCAATGGCAGAGTCTGGGGTTACTAGCCCAGGCAAGGAGAAGGCTGTTTTGACAAGGCCATCGACTGAAATCTAGCTAGATGCCCCTGTGGGAGCTGCCCTGCTGCCAAGGTAACAGCGGAAAGACTCTCAGTCTGACCCCACCCAGCCTGCGCCGTTTTGTAGCCAGCAAGGATTTCCTCTCCCCAAATTATCCCATCCTCTAGAGTACAAACTGAATCTGCTCTGTGGGTCAACCTGTAACATTGAGCACAGAGAAACTCCACAGCCACACATGTGGGTCCCACTTGGGGCACAACAGCTCTCAGGAATTGCCAAAAGCTGAGAAGCTGTAGGCTGCCCATCCCAGCTTCCCCCAGCACTGGTCCATCACAAACCGTTTCAATGCTGAGAAAGACTCGGCTGATTTATAAGCAGATGGAGGTGAAAACATTGTTTATAATCTCAAGGGATAGATGTAATATCAGTATATCGAGCTATAATGAGTATCATCTATTAAGGGCTTACTTAGGCCCATAATGGGCATGGGGGATGGTGCATTTGGCCCACACCCCACCTCTCTAAGAGTGTGCACTTACACTTTTGAGGTCACCCTGAATGAGGCTACTTACACAGTCCTCCTATTCTTGTATGCTTATTAAAAGCATTCATCTGGGGCACTGGGTGGCTCAGTGGGTTAAAGCCTCTGCCTTCAGCTCGGGTCATGGTCCCAGCGTCGATCCCAGGACCCAGGACCCTGGTGGGGCTCTCTGCTCAGCAGGGGGCCTGCTTCCCTTCCTCTCTCTGTCTGCCCCTCTGCCTACTTGTGGTCTCTTGTGTCAAATAAATAAATAAAATCTTAAAAATAAAAGCATTCATCTGTTCAAAGTAAACATTTAAAATGTAGCATTTTTGTAACCACTTGGAAATTTCTTCATTTTTTAAACATACCTGCAGGCTCAGGCATGGGAAGCTTCCGGCCTCCAGAAAGCTAAACGTTCCTGTGCCTCTCATACATTAAGTACACTGCCTGGCATTTCAGGTGTATTATTTCTAACTCTTACAACAAAATTCGGTATTTGGGGTATAATTATTTCTATTATACAGCTGATATTGAGAGGTGGGTATGTGGTTTCTATTAAACAAATGAGATTGTGAAGCGGGTGATGCGATTTCTATTGTATAGATGAGGTTGGGAGATGGATTATATTATTTCTTTATAGAGATGAGGACCGAGAAGCCCCGAGAGTGTCTGCAGCTTGCCTGAGAACACGGAGTGTGGCCGGGTGAGGCATCGGAAGGAAAGAAGCCGGCCCTGACGGCAGTGTGCCCCGCACCCACCAGGGAGCTGCTTCTGCAGGCAGGGGCCGTGCAGCCCACAGAAGCATGCTGCCTCTTCCTCTGAGGAAACCACCTGCGAACCTCCATGGGGGCTTGACCCCAGCCAGGCTGCGTCTTTGTCCAAGCGTCTCCTGTGAACCAGCAGCGCACGCGGAGTTCTCTGCCACCTCCATCTCGCCTAGCCCCTGCCACAAAGGAGTTCCACTAATGGATGGGACGGGCCCTGGGCTTTCAAAGCAATTTTGAAAAATGAATCTGAAACGGTGCATGTCAAGGTTGCAGACAGTGACGCCTCAGTGACAAGCGTCTGTAATAACGTGGCAGCGCGGCCGCTAGGCGAAGCCGAGGAAGCTCCGAAACCTTCCGCTGGTCGCCGGGAATTCTCCGCGCAGTTCCTACAGCGTGCGCTCCGCGCTCCAGCCCCAGGGTCCGTGTCCCCGCACCTCCCCACGTAAGAGAGAGCGGCGCCCTCTCAACGCTATGCCGGGACAGGACGGCTCTTCCCAGCTGCGAGCCCCAGGAAGTCGCTCACTCCTGAGTAGGACGCAGCTCCAGACTTCCTCCAAGTCACAATGTCACAGAACAGAGACCTTGCACACTTGTAGGGGTGGCTCTGATTAATGATTGCCAGCTGCTACTGAGCTGACTGGAAATCCCTGCTGGTGGTGGTTGGGGGATGGGGGACAGGAGAGTGGACACCTAGAGTTGCCTTTTGCATGTCACGCAATTTCAGGCTGGCCTCAAATTACAAACTGAGGAACCAACAACACTTTTGTCTTGTATTTTTTTTTTTTTTTTTTAGCTCTACCCCATTTCTCCAACAGGCAGCACCCTCTCCCTTAGCACTCTAGGGAGAGGTTCTCAACTGTATTCTGAGGAACCCCGGGTTGCCCTACAGATGCCCCAGAGCCACTTGGAGAGAACAAGAGGATGGCAAGCAGCCAGTGTTCCAGGATGGACACACCAAATTCAGTCTGAGCAAAGCCACTTTGATCAGTGGGATTTTGCATAAGACATTCTTTGCCAAAAGGGTTTCATTGCTATTTTTTATATGGAAAGGAGAAAGGGAACTATAAAGGAAACCCACCTAAAAGCCATCCAGGTGTGCCCCATTGGAAGAGAATTCTTGCATGGAGAGATGGATATCTTTCCTGAAGAAGGAAGCTTAAAAAGAAGTCTTCCTAATTGGGGGTCAGAACTTTAATTTGAAACAATCTCCTCCAGAGAACCAAGGTGGTTTGTTTTCTCCCATTTGACCATATTCAGTAGAGCCAAGATCAGGGGTCTCAAACTCCAGTGCCTGCAGGGGCCAGAAAGGAAGCATACAGAGAGAAGGGGACTGTGGGGTTCTCTGATTTGGCATTCAAAAGCTGCTACACAGCTCCTCTTGGGGGTTGTCATGAAGAGATGAAGGCCAGTGTTGCCAGATCTTTTGATTTTGCAAGAGAAATTGGAACTCCAAAATTGTATGTGACTTATCTAAAGATTAAATGGTGGCAACTCGGGGCGCCTGGGTGGCTCAGTAGGTTAAAGCCTCTGCCTTCGGCTCCGGTCATGATCTCAGGGTCCTGGGATTGAGCCCCGAGTCAGGCTCTCTGCCCACCGGGGAGCCTGCTTCCCTTTCTCTCTCTCTGCCTGCCTCTCTCCCTACTTGTGATCTCTGTCTGTCAAATAAATAAATAAAATCTTAAAAAATAAAATAAAATAAATGGTGGCAACTCTTCCAAAGACAAAACCACTTTGTGGACTAACATACACAAGTCTGTGGCCCCATACTGCCAGTCTGAGAACTAGAGCAGACTGATGTGTTATCCTTATGGCGGCTGGAGAGAAGTCAACCCCTCCCGCCATGGACGTGTAGCAACAGCAGGTTGCACTCAAAGATGCCGACACACACTTCATATCAACCCATGCGCCCCCGCCCATCTCCCTCCATTCCATCCCATCCTAAATCTGATCAATTCCTTCTCCTCTTTTAGCATGCAATTCAAAGGCCCCTTCTTCAGGGCAACCTTTCCTTGGCCTCCCCCTTCTCCCAGCTAGCTCAGTGGCCCCATTACAGTTGGCCCCTCATAGCTGCTCCCTATGCTGCTCTTTCTCAGCAATTAACACAATTTGTTTTTATATCTTCAGTTGGTTTTTTGAAGAACATCTCTAAAATATCTCCTCCTCTGAACTGTAAGCTCCAGGAGAATACAGACTATCCTTTCAGCGCTCCACTATGAATTACCCCACAGTTAGCTCAGTACCTGGCCCATGGTGGGGCAGGGGGGCCAGGGCGGGGGGATCTGTATGGACTTGCATGAATTAGCCCAGAGCACCTTGACCACTGGTCAACATTCCATGCATCGCTGGAAACACACAAGTTCCCCTGCCCACCTTCACCTTGGACTCCCTATAAGCTCTGCCTGTGTCTTTGCCCTTGGATGTATGAGTTTATAACTGAGGAAACTGAGGCTCAGGGTGCTTGGGTGATTTGCATGAGTTTATAACCAATGAGTTGTTGAGGCAGCTTTGAAGCTGAGTGGTCACTCTCAACCTCCTGCAGCTACTGGTGGGCCCTGACAAGCCTCCCTGGCCTCCCCCTGACCAGAGCAGAGTCCCATGGAACATTGTAGCTGCCCGTCTCTGGGACGTGATTAACACCATTTACAAGGGGGGATTTCTTTTCAGAAAAATCTTATCTTTGTGCTTCTCTCTCTCCTGAGTGTTTCAGCTCATGTCACGGAGATTTACCACCGAGCTAAGAGCTGGCTTGACATTACTCCTTTGCACCCCAAGTAGAATATTTCAATAACTCAGTCACAGCACACCTACCCTCAACCAAAATTTAAAGCACATATGTTGCTCAAAATCGAGCCTCCTCCTTGTCCTGCTACCTTTCCTCCTCTGACCACCGAAAATCCTTTGGGGATGGGGGAGAAGGGCAAAAAACAGCAGGATCTCAAAGAAATGGAAAACCACATATAGCACATGCCCCTTTAGGTTCCAGCTCAGAATTTCAGCCTCCTGAAACAGGCCTTCTTCCAGCTTCCAACCCAGAGGTCAGGAGGGGCAAAGTGAACATGGTAATTTTTCTAAGTGTCTTATTAAATCTCTGTCAAGTGGCTGAACATCTGTTCTCTTTTCTGCTTGTGTTTTGAGGAATAGATCTAGCCTGAAATCACAGGCCTTCGAGGGACCCCAGTTCATGTATAATCATACCAAAGCTTTCTCTCAGGCTCTTGCCAAAGCAATTAGCAAAGCTGCTTTTAACCAATTAGGCCCATCTTTTCAGCTCCCTGAGGCAGAGGCTGCCGTTTCCCTCCCCACCACTTGGCCTCCATGGAGGCCATTTCAAAAGGCACAATTTGAACCAATTACGCCTGTCTTGTTATTATAATCATTAATCATGATCACTCTAATGACAACTAATAGGCTACTTCAAATCCCTTTCTGGAACTTGATGGGGGCCGACATAAATAAAAAACAAATATTTTGAAGAGTGCTTCCAAGTTTTGCAGAATCTTGTTGGGTCTTCAATGTTGTGAGGTGGGTAATAAATGGGAAAATAAAAAGCACCTCACTCTGGCTCTCAAGTTACTGAGGCCACAGCCTTGCGGGTAACAGCACTGAGAAAAACAAAAGAGGGAGCCTGCAGTGTGGTGTGGTGGAGAAGAGAGAAGAGAAAACTCAGGAACCAGAAAACTCAGAAACTCAGAAAACTCAAAACCCAGAAGAGAAACTCTGCAGATCTACATCGGCATCCTGATTCCCTTAGACCGGTTTTCCCATCTGTGCAGTGGGCATCACGGTGCCTGTCCCATGGAACCATAGCGAAGGCTCAACAACTTGGCATCCAGAAAGTGCCCAAAACAACACCTACCAAGTATCAGCCACAATGACGAAAAAGAAGAGTTACTGAGCTCAGACAGTGTGTCCAGCCCTGGGCTCCACCGGTTTCCTGCCACGTCGTCCTCACGGCAACCCCACAGGTGGATGCTTTCATTCCACGGGCAAGGCCAGGAGAGTGAAGTGGATGCCTAAAACCAAGTAGCTACGGAGGACGAGGGGAGCCCAGACAATCTAGTTCCCAAATGATGTCCTAAAACTCCCGAAATGGTGTCTTTAAAAGACTAGGAAAAAAAAAAGTTTTATCTTATATATAATCTAAAGAAAGCAGGAATGGTGGAGACGGGCTCAAACAGAATTAGCTCACCTGGCACCACGTGGGGGAGGGAGAGAAGGAGCTGAGTACTTGGTGTGATTTGCTACACGTTGTCCCCCTTGACTCTCCTGACAATCCTCCAAGGTTGCACGACCGTCTGCATTTTAGACAGGAGCAGTCTGGGGCGGAGAGCAATGCTGAGCCCACGGGGCAGCGCTAGGACTCAAGCCCTTTTCTGCTGCTGCTTCTGCCGCATCCCACAGTCTTCCATGGATGTTTCCCAGCTGGAAGGTGCTGTCCCAACCCCTTCTCGGCACTATGCCTGGAGTCTCCCAGCCCATCGCCTGGCCTCCGAACTTCTGACTACCTGAAAATCAGGGTGTTGGTTGTGTCTGGTTTCCACAGAGTGATACTCCTTCTCCAAGAGCAGCCGGCCACATGTGGGACCGTCGTCAGTTAGTGTCTCCCTGTGGGGCACAGGCACTGTGGCAGCCGCAGGACCAAACACAGCTGCCTGCTCCCCTCCCACTCTACACCAGTCCCTTCTAGTGTCCCCATTTCTGCTCTACACCTTGCGCCCGTTTTCTTTTATTCTTACGATGCTTTCCAGCTGCCATCCAGCCAACTGAACTTCTCGTTTCACTTAAGGGGAGAAATGGCAGCAAATCAATTAAGAACTGGGGGCTTCGGGTGCCTGGGTGGCTCAGTGGGTTAAGCCTCTGCCTTCGGCTCAGGTCATGATCCTGAGGTCCTGGGATCGAGCCCCATATCGGGCTCTCTGCTCAGCAGGGAGCCTGCTTCCCTCTCTCTCTCTCTCTCTGCCTGACTCTCTGCCTACTTGTGATCTCTGTTTGTCAAATAAATAAATAAAATCTTTAAAAAAAAAAAGAACTGGGGGCTTCAGAGAAGAGCAACACTGGAGGCAAACTGGCTCAGCCACTCACCCCATTAGGCCTCAGTTTTCTCATCTGTAAGATGGGATAGTAATAATACTTAACCGATGGGGTTATTGAGGATACTAAATGAGATAATACCTGAAAAGAACCTAGCACAACTACTGCAGAAGATGAGCACTGAGTAACAGCAGCACCCGGGTACACTCAGCAGCAGCTAGCTTTAGATCTGTGCTACTTTGGACAAGTCCAACCCCCCAAAATTTCCTTGTCTTAGCCAGCAGCTTGGGGAGGCGGGGAGAGGGGGTTTTTCTATCTCACTAGAACATTTGACTTACAGGACCCTCTCTCTTCTGTGAGGTCAGCCGGTCTGAAAGGAACCTCTCCAGTCCGAGTTTGTACATGGGACTATGATCCTTCTTTTGCTGGTTATGCATGGTCAGCGCACACCCAAAAAATGAAGCCCCACAGGTGTGATAGCTTTCTCCAGTTTAGTTCGAACTGTTTGGGGACCAGGTATTCAGATACTATAGCTCTTGGGGAAACAAGTAATGTTGTGTACAGAGTGGACCATCCGTTTCTAAGCACTACCCACATGGCAATTCTCACAGACCCAGAGCTTCAGGCTTGGGTCCACAAAATTGAATTCATCTGACCCAGTTCACTGGCTAAACGTATGCCCATGACCATGTCGACGGTGGAGATTTTCAGAGGTGTTTTTCGTGATAAAAAAGGGCACAGAATTTTGTTACTCTAAGAGATATAACCAATATTATTCTCCAGCTCAAGAACCTCCCATGGCTCCCAGCTGCCCATGGCAGTACCTCTCAAATGCTTCGTTCTCCAGATCCCTCTGCAGTTTTAAGGAATATTAGGGACCCAAAAATAAGAATTTGTTTATGAGGACTGTATCTACCAGTATTTGCCATTTTAGAAATTTAGACTAAGAAATTTTGTAAATATTAATTCCAATAAAAACACGAAAATAGGGGCGTCTGGGTGGCTCAGTGGGTTAAAGCCTCTGCCTTTGGTTCGGGTCATGATCTCAGGGTCCTGGGATCGAGCCCCGCTCTGCTCAGCAGGGAGCCTGCTTCCCCCTCTCTCTCTGCCTGCCTCTCTGCCTAGTTGTGATCTCTGTCAAATAAATAAATAAAATCTTAAAAAAAAAAAAAACCACGAAAATAAACTTTAAGCAGATCTCTATCCATGCATGATTTTGTTATATCATGAGTTGGTTATTTGGAAAGTACCAGATCAAGGAGTTAATGCAGCTCTTCCTCATGGTGAAATATGCCATTATATAATATAAAACATTAAATAATGAATTTCTTAACTGTATATGGCAGAGAAGAATTCAATGATTTGTAGTGCAGTTTGGTAATATTGCTTTGATTCATGTTCAGCTGCCTACATTTTTAGTCACCACTGCTTTTATCCGACAGTGCAAATATCAAGACAAATTATGAATTGATATTACTATGAAAAAAATGTTGACTTCCTTGACTGTTTCTGAAAGGGTCTGAGGGAATCCTCTCCCAAACCCCAGTGCCGTGGATCACAGTTTGTGAACTGCTGGAATCAAGTGACCGGTTAAGGGAGTCAGATTTGGAGTCAGCACCAAGCAGCCCCTTGTGCTACATGCATGACCGTGGACAAGGCGCATCCTTCTCTCTGTGCCTCAGCTGCCTCCTCTGTGAAACATGAGGGGAAAAAAAAAAAAACATGAGGAATGGTAGTTCCTACTTCATAGGAGTGTGGTTAGGGTCACATGTAATATCTTTTTTAAAAAACATTTATTTATTTATTTATTTGAGAGACAAAAAGAGAAGGGGAGGGAGCAGGGGGTGCAGAGAGAGTCCTAAGCAGACTCTGCACTGAGCACAGAGCCTGATGTGGGGCTCGATCTCATGACTCGGAGATCACGACCCGGACATCACCACCCGGAGATCATGACCTGCGATGAGACCAAGAGTCAGATGCTTAACCCACTGAGCCACCCAGGCGCCCCCACATGAAATATCTTATATGAAGGGTTTAACACAGTGCCTGGCACAGAGTAAGGTACCCAGGAAATAGCTTATACGTTCTAAGAAAAGAAATGATTACAGTGTGCTCTAAGTACTATAATAGAGGAGAACACACAATACGGGCCATAAAAGGGGAAATGGCCTTTATTCTACTTTGTATAATACACAGATACATGCCATTCTTCCTCATCCTATTTCAGGATCATGAGGGAGAGAAAAGGGCTAAGCACTGTGCTGGATTCAGAGGCATTATCAGGTAGACATATGCCTTATTTAACCCAGAGACCTTCTCGGTGCCCATATTTAGTTAATGCTCATTATTAAATAAAAAATAAGCAGAAAAAGGCAGTAGTTTAGCTCAAACATGCATTTTCATTTGGATATGGATCTTTTTCAGATTTTTTGTCTCTTGTTCCATTAACTATTCACCTGTTACACCTGACACTAATATTGCTTTCGCATGCTGAGGGGAGACTTCAAATTTAAATACTCAAAGTTCTTAGAAGTCTCCTTTGCTGTAAAAAATAATATGCCTTATTCTTTCAGAAGTCAGATCAAAGTAAAGAGCAAACCTTTCCTCTAAAAACCAGCAGCAACTTCTTCCAGAAAAGACAACCGTGTACATCTCTGCACAGTTGAAAAGCAAGCTAGCAGTGTCGGGTTCAATACAAGACAAGAGAGAGTTGCGAGCCCACCTGTATGTTGAAATATGGAAGCGCTGCCTTTCAATGCCTCTACAGGGGTACCTGTTAGCCCCTTCCTGCTAATGCAGACTGCTGGTCCTCGCCCGCCCAACCCTGCTTACCCTCCCCAAGGCTCTATGGCTCCCTATGGTCACATTTAAAGCTCTGGGCTTCCCTCTTTATTTGCCTCTTCAATTGTCCAGCATCCCCCATAACAAAGGAAAACCTGTACCTCACAGATGAGTTGTGAGAGAGCTGGCACACAGAGCAAAAGAAGAAAGCTGGAATTAATTTCAGAAGGTGCTTCAGCCTCAAGCTGACCCAGACAGAGATGTCCCACATGGCACCATCAGTGGAGGAGGAAGTTAATTCTATTTTTCTCATAAACAAAGTGGAAAAAGTAAAATGGGCAGGAACAAACGAAGGACTCTCCCTCATTTCATCACCCATGCCCAGGCTTGTCCAAGAGCCAGAAGGCTTGGGGCTTCTCCAGCGTCAGGGAGAATTACCTGGGAAGCTTGCTGAAATGCAGGTTCCCTGGCCCCACCCCTCGAGTGATGATGAGGAACAGCCTCCAGGATACACTTGGGAAGTATTCTCTACCAATGTGGATTTCCAAACCACCAAATGCCAAACACAGTTAGTCACATGTATGTGTGTGTATGTTTATATATGTGATACATTGTACATCTATATGACACATACAGAATATGTGTACTCATTGTATATATATACTAATTGTCTATATAGACAATTGATATATTGTTATATATGATATAGAACAAACTTGGCCTTCACCAAGCTTAAATTCTAATGACACACACAAGTCAACAGCAATAATCAACAAATGAATAATCTATATGATATACGCAACTGTTCGTAGCAGCATTAGTCGCAATAACCAAAAAATTAGAAGAATCCAAATGTGTGTCCATGGGAGGTGGATGTGTAAAATGTGGAATAGCCACACCATGGAGTATTACTCAGTAATAAAAAGGAATGAAGTACTGAGAGCTTGTCACACCATGAATGAAACTTGAAAACATGAGAGTGAAAGAAGACAGACACACAAGGCCACATACTGTATAACTCCATTTATACAAAATGTCTGGAACAGGAAAATCTACAGATACTGAAAGCTACTCAGTGTTTGCCAGGAGCTGGGGAGCTGGGGAGAAAGAGGGAGTATCTTCAGACATGCAGGATATCTCTGGGTGATAGAAATGTTCTAAGCCTACAAAGTGGGAATGGTTGTCCAGCCACACCTTTCAATCTTGTGTGACTGAAGGAACATCAGTACAAACGGGTTATGCTCCCTACTTCTGTGTTTGGGCCTCAGGACTAGGTTGAGTCACGACATAGGGCTCATGAGAGCCATATAAAGAGGACATAGTCAAGCATGGTGTGAAAAGGAGACTGGTGTGCTCAGGAGTAGAACACGGACACCCACCCATCAACCCAGACGTCAGAGGAGAAAGAAGATGTAACTTGCAGAAACATATAGAAGAGCCAAATGGCCATGAAATCAGGCATCTCAATCATCTGAAGATCTTCTGTTAGTCCAAGAGAGCGTAATAATACAAAGAGAAATAAGACTTATACAGTGACTAACATTTAACAAGCCCATCCTATGTTTCGGGTACTACTTTCAACTTTATATGCATGAACTCATTTTGTCAGCATGGCCACCCTCTGATAGTGCCATTGTAAGAGGCTCCTGTAGGGTCCTGGCAGGACACAGATGCCACATTCAAGTGAGGTAACTGAGGAGAGCTCAATAAAAGACCATTTGCAAAGGTGTAGGCAGTATCCTGGGGACCAGAAAGCACTGGTATGGCAACTGCAGATAACCGTCCCTTCCCCGGGTCTGAAAGAACTGGCAAGGGGAGGAGTAGGTACCAGCACCCGGAGGAAGTAACCCTAGCTAGAAAAGGGGATGAAACCAACTCATAGTGACCCAGGAAGAAGGGAGCTGGTAGAATAAATCCCCCAATCTCATTCTCTTCCCTTTCTCCGATTTCCTGCAGGCAACTCCCACTGGATGAACAATTCAGACTCCACAGGACATGGAAGCCCACTAATGCAGCCCATGTAAGTCAGCCTCCTTAGCACAAAGGAGGATGGAGAAGGGTGGAGAATTGAATCCAGCAGGACAAATGCAAAATATCCAGTGTATGGCCATTGTTGCTTACTCTTGACAGAGAAGTAGACTGAGGTCTGTAACAGTTAAGCGACATGTCCAAGGTTGTACAGCTCGAAAGCTAGAGCTGGGCTAGGAATCCAGGGGTTCTAGTGGCTCTTAACCACTACCTCTAGACTGCACGTGCATCTCCCAACTCCCTTCAGAGTAAAAAATGATCAGTAAACATCTGGGAAGGATAATCAGGGCTCCCCAGGGTTTCAGGATTAGGAGAAACAACTGTGCCCTAGCACACAATGCTAATCCAGAACCAAGAATGGACCCTGGGACTCGGTGTTCCCCACAAGCATTTTAGTCATGTTGCTCCCAGGGCCTGAATCCCACGGGACAGAACAGCCCACATGTGGGTACCAGCTCCTTGGCCAGGTCACTGGATGTGGTTCAGACACTAATCTCCAGGCACAAGATTTTCAGTGCAAAATATTTTCGACTCTCCCAAGGGCGTGCTGTTTTGCCACCGCCCACTGTACCTCTGAACCGTTGGGGAACAAAGTTCCTGCAATTCCTGCTTGTCCTTCAGCCTCACAGAAAGTACCACCTGGGGAGATGTTTCAATTTATACAGTAAAAACCTCTCCATCTCTTAAAGAAAAAAATAAAATAAAAGTGCCTCTTCTTCATCTGATTTGCAACAATTTGCAGAATTGGTATGTGATGAAATGGGCCATGGGGACCCTGAATCCCCAAATGGACCTGGTTATGAGGAGTTTCCTTCATTTGACCTCTCACACCCCACAGACTGGGACTGCAGAATCCTAGAGCTGTCCTAAGGAGATCCTGATCCCAGGGAGAGAAGTAAACCACGAGTCATCCAGATGGCAAGTTCCACCCTTTGAGGCCCCAGTAGCCCCACAGAAGAAGCAGGCAAGGTGGCCTGTTGGGACTGGCTGAGCCGACAGCTAGCTGAGTGGTGGGGCTGACGTGGAAAGAAAAGCCTGTCTGCCATTCCAAGCTTTTGTTATCAAACAGCTCCTGCGGAACGGCTGCAGCAGAGCACATCAATACAAATGTGGGCGGCCTTTCACAAGGTGGATGCCAGGCCTGCAGTTAGCCGAGGTCCTAGGGACTCTGAGCCTGCCTATTTTATCCTTGACTTCCAGCTTTATTGTTCTGTGATGAGGAGGAAGGGACCACTCTCCCCGTGTCCACCTCATCTGCCTTCTCTACCATGCACTGTGATGGTCTCTGCCCCCCACAGGTTGCAACACTGAGCCAGCTTTATGATCGCTCTCTCCCTGTTTCCCCAGTCTGTGGATCTTTCTGTCCCAAATAAATCAATGTTACTATTTCTCCTTTTCCTCCTCACTCTCCGCAGGCCACCACTCAGGCCATTTCTTTCAGATAATAAGTTGGGCAGGCTCTTGAGCTGGGCCTGGGCAGGGCGCGGGCTGCAATGGAAACAAGACTGCATGGTCCAAACCAGAAGTTTCCTGAGCGGCTGTTCACTTTTCCTGCTGGGCCCATCAAGGCCATTTCTCCTCCGTGTGAGGTCTAAGGAGAAGGCATTTAGCTGGTTAGTTTTCAAAGCAGAGACTTAAAAAAAGAAAAAAAAAAAAAAAAACCAAAAGAAAGAAAAGAAAAAACCCAAAAAACCTAAACAAATTCCTACTGGGAATCCCATGTACGTAAAAGAGGTAAATGTAGCCTTTCATTGCCTGATACTGAGAGGAGGGCCCAGGACCCTGCCTACTTTCTCTTCCCATCAGTACCACAGGCTACCCAGTGTCTCCTAAAAGCTCAGAGTTCTTCCGGATACAGTTTGGAAACTGTGAGTCAGCCCTTTCATAGAGCCGAAATCCCCTCTTCATAACTTCTAGTATGTTCCCAACTCTGGTCTTTGGCGGCTGTCCCCACACACATCTGTGAGTCTGTCCCTGCCTGGCATCCACTGTTCCTTGTAGTAGGTGGTACCAAACCAGCCCGGAGGTTCTGCTCTATCTCCAGGCCCCCACTGCCTCACCACTCCCAATAAGGAGGGGCCCGACTAAGGTCGGGCCCCTAACTCTGTGCACCTTCTTCCCAGCACCCTGCTTGGGTTTTAATGCCCCCAAAGTCTGCCTTGACCTGCACATTGACCAGCTCCTCCCCAAGGTCAGAAATTTCCTTGATCCCTCAGACCTAGCTGCCTTCTTGACAGTCTGGCTTAACGGTTAAGAGCATGGGCTCCCAAATCAGACTGCCTGGGTCCAAAACCTGAGTGTGCTCCTTTCAAGTTACATGATCTTTGATAAGTTAACTACTCCATGAGTCAGTGTCCCCACTACAAAATAAGGAAAGCAACACAACCAACTGCGTAGGGTTGTCAGGAGAATTAACGGGGTCAGTATAGCACAGTTCTTGGTGTAGCCCCAGCACATGGTGAACGCCCAGTAATTCTTACTCTACTGCACTGACCCCATACCCACCCCAGATATGGCACCTGTGATCCAGCGGGAGCAGGGCCCGCAGACAGTTCACCTCCCGGCTCCTACGTGCACACTTCAAGCCACACTGCCACCTGCTGGTAGCTGAACACACTCCGGGGGCACCCAGCCAAGATAAAATTTAACTCATAAATTCATCTTATAAAATCCATTCAGTAAATATTTATTGAGCACCCATGCAATACCAGGAACTATGCTATGTACCAGGAATGCAAGACAGAATGAAGGAGATAAGATTTTTACTCCTGTGAAACTTACTTTGCAATAACATTTCTGCCCCCCCCCACCCCGAATTTCCCCCCAAGGAACCCAAAAGCAAAGGCTGACCTGAGGGCTGACAAAAGACTCAAGGAAATGCTCAGCTCCCCTGCCCTGGGTTACACACATGCTTAGTGGAAGCGCTAAGGCTAAGAACAGAAGGATATCACCATGATTGTGGCCAGGATTTCCTTTTTTCTTGGGCACAGAGTCTTCTTTGCAGCTATGTGTGGCCACAGGACTGTCTTAGGCAGATGTGATATGAGCTGCTTCCAAGCCTGGCCCACAAGAACTTCCAGCATGAGATGTTATCCAAGCTTTTATCCCTTTTTGGTAGTCGTGAATGCAAAGGACCCCTGTGGTAACTTAGGAGTCACCTAGTGAAGATAGCAGAATCATGAGACAGAAGGAGCCTGAGCCCTGGAATCACCACTTAGGAAAAGGTTGCTCAACCAGAAAACTTTCACTGGAGTTTGACAGGAGTGAGAAATAAACTGAAATTCGGGGGTTAGGTTTTATCATAGCTGATAGAGTATTAACCTACAGAAATAGTAAGGGATGTGGAGAGAAAAGAAAGCTAAATGAGAAGAGGAGATGGATAAGGAATAAGACGAGAATTCAATCATATTATGTTGCTCTTGTAAATTCCTGTTCTTTAACATTGACAAGTAAATGTGGTTTATTTTTCCACTGAGTTTAGTAATAAAACGTGAGCCACAAAAGGAGAGTATATGTCCACTGTTTTGGAAAAAGAAAAATATAACTTTAGCTTGACATGATTTCTTTCACAGAGAAGAGGAGGGAAAAAAGAAAAACACAAAGGAAATCCTCAGGCTGGCTGGATAACTTAGAGGCACAGAGAGAGTTAAAGAAACCTGAAGGGCTTAAGACCACTTTCAAGAGCTGAGAAACATCTTAGTGTGGAGAGCTTCAGACGGAGGGAAATATCTGTTGAAATCACCTAAATCAGTGGAGTTAACAGAAGACAAAGGCCACATTGTCTCAATTTGGGGTCAGGGTTTAAGGATCCATGCTAGCCTACACGCATTACACAAGAGTGATGAGCTAGACCAGAGGAACTCTCTTCCAAAATAACATTGTGACTCTTCTCAAGAGGGTATTTCATGCCATCATCATCAGAATCTCTGAAATGCTAGTAGAAATGTAATTAAATGTATCAATAGTAGTCCAAAACTGGAACAGCCCAGAACTCCATTAACTGGCAAATGGATAAACTAAACCAGGATAGCTACATAATGGAATATTATTCAGCAATGAAAACTATGAGCTGTTGATAAATGTGGCATTAATGCATCTCAAAAGCATTATGGTAAAGGAAAGAAGCCAGACACAAAAGTACACACTCTGTTTCTTTCCATGAAACGCTAGGAAAAACAAATGTAATCTAGATTGACAGAAAGAACATCAGTAGTTACCTGGGGCAGGGGGAGATGGGGTGGAGAGTGAACAGGAAATGGCACAAGAATATGGGAGTGTTTTCAACCTTTGTTGGAGCCGTGGCAATTCTACTTGTGGGAGTGTATGGGTTTAGAAATGTGTCCAGACTCATCAAAATGTAAACTTAATGTGCATGCATCTTACTGTGTAAAGTATACCTCAATAAAACTGATGTAAACATTGAAATTTACAAAATACAGCCTTCTTAGAAGCAACAACACCCCAGGAGCAAAGAGTAGCAATGAGGAAACCTAGTGCTCAGATGTTGGTTGGTTTCTAACATCATTCTCCAATATAAGAAAACGGGCCTCCTTGGGGAAATGGTTGATTCTAGAACACAGGCAGGTGTACACAGATGAGCCGTGAGCTGCTTGTGGAGCCAGAAGGTGAGGACGTACTCCAAAACAAAACAAAACAAAACAAAAAAAACAATGATGTAGATAGTCAAATAGACAGAGTCAACCAAAGTCACTCCCAGTGGCCAAAGTTGAAGCACTGGAGCAACAAAATAAATAAAGTAGTTTTAGACATTACCCAAATGTATGATGTGAACAGCCATATGTCCCTTAATAAGCTTCAAGGAAAGAACAGCAGGCAGGCAGGCATAGACAACCCTCTCATAAAGAAGAATTCCAAATAGAAAGACAACTATCATATGATCTCCCTGATATGAGGAAGTGGAGATGCAACGTCGGAGGTTTGGGGGGTAGGAAAAGAATAAATGAAACAAGATGGGATTGGGAGGGAGACAAACCATAAGAGACTCTTAATCTGACAAAACAAACTGAGGGTTGCCCGGGGGGAGCGGGGTAGGGAGAGGGTGGTTGGGTTATGGACATTGGGGAGGGTATGTGCTATGGTGAGTGCTATGAAGTGTGTAAGCCTGACGATTCACAGACCTGTACCCCTGGGGCTAATAATACATTATATGTTTATTAAAAAATAAAAAAATTATTTTTAAAAAAAGAAGAATTCCAAATAATTTACTAGATATTCTACCTTCAAGGAGGTGGAGCCTAACCCTCCCTCTTTAAGTATGGGCTGTACACAGTGACTTCTAAGGAATACAGTATAGAAAAGAGGGGTAAAAGAGTGATCTGGAGTGGAGAAACCCAACAAATGCGATGTCAGCCATGTGATCGAGGTCAACATCCACAGTGATAAGTCATATTGATAGTATATATCCCCATACTATATGATGAGAACGGGACCATACACCTGTGGCTTTCCAAAAACAACAACAACAACAACAAACATAACCATAGTCTAATCATGAGAAACATCAGACAAACTTCAGTTGTGGGATAGTCTACAAAATATCTTAGTAGTACTCTTAAAAACTGAAGTTCATCAAAAACAAGAAAAGTCTAAGAAACTTCAGTAACCAAGGAGACACGACAACTAAATGTAATATAATATCCTGGATGGAGTCCTAGTACAGAAAAAGGACTTTAGCTAAGAAATAAGGTAATCTGAATAAAGTATGGACTTCAGCTAATAAGAATATATCACTTTTAATTCCTTAATTGTAACAAATGTAAAATACTACTAACAGGGAAAACTGGGCATGGGGTATATGGGAAATCTCTGTACCGTCTTTGCAATTTTTCTGTAAATCTAAAACTACTCTAAAATTAAGTTTAGTTTCTAAAATCACAGCCCTATTCAAACAGAATCTCTGGCCTTTGGTGTCCTATAATCTACAGTCAGCATACTCGAATGCATCTAAGAAGCCCTAAAGTAGTGATTCTCAACCCTGAGCTGCTCATCAAGATCACTTAGGAAACTTAAAAACACAAAACAAAACAAAAAGAGACACTTAGACCCTATCCCCAGAAGTTGCAATTCAAATGGCATGAAGAGGGGTCAGACATGGGTCTTCTTGAAAGGTCCCCTGGTGATTCTATTTGTAGCCTGAGTTGGGATTTACTGCTTTTTTTTTTTTTTCTTCTATATCCAATATTTCCTCCTTCTTTACCCTTAAAACATTTAATCATTTGGCTGCTTAGGGGGGAAAAAAAGAAACTATCATGGTCTGCAGAACACAGAGACCACTCCTAGGCAGCCAGCACCCAGCCATCTCCCAGCTGTCCCTCTGTCTACCCCCACAGCGCCGCAGGCACCTAGCCCAGCGAGACTCTGCGTCTTCACAGCCCCACAGTCCACAGATAAGCCTCCACATTCCTAGGGGAACTCTCTTGCCTCTTCTGTCTGGCAAATTCTTCTTCATCTTTTACAACCTAGACCAGATGTCACCTCCTCTCTGAAGCCTTCCCACATATCATCCAAGAACTTAGTCACTTTCCTCTTTTCTAACACCTGTCTTCTCTCCACTGCATTGAATTCAATTATTTGTTTGGGTGGCTCTGTCTCATCACTGGCATGTGAGCTCCTTGAGAATATGAATCTGGCACTGCTTATCACTCACACCCCTCACGCTCTCAGCAAGGTGCTGAACACAGAATAATTCCTCAATATTCATACAAATGGAAAGAATGAATAAATACATTAATGAACAAACTGGTTCTGGAAGCCTTAGTCTTGTGTTAGGGGAAATAAAATCTACCAGCTAAGAGAAGATCTCTCTACATATCAGATGGCCCATCTATTTTTGTTCATTTGCTCTGCAAGAGGCATTCTGAATGTTTCCTTAATGTGTTAAGAAGAATTATATAGAGTAACTTAATGAACAGGCTCTCATGTACACAAGACATCCAGGATGTCAGTGATGCTGCTGAGAATACGGAAAGCAAGCGGACATCCCAGACGAAGGCAGCAAACACCTTGTAAAGAAGAATGTAAGCGAAGGCAGGGCCAGGAAACCAGCAAATGCCCAAGAGCATTTTTACTGTTTTGCCCTCAGCTTATCCCCTTGTAAAGCATGCATGGTAGCAGTTTTAAACCTCTCTTTTTTGTGGGAGAAAACTGAGTCTCAAAGAAGTTGGGAATGGGGATTGGTATTGGGACAAAGCTCAAAGCAGCCACCAAAAAAGAGCAATTGACTTAGGGCACCTTCTTTTACATTTGTAAAAGCTTCAAGAGAACCACACCTTCAGTTCCACATATCCTTGTGCTGCGTTTTCAGAAGTAGCAAGTCAATATCCCCAAACTCATTCAGTGAAGGAATGGGGCTGTAATCTAATCTTCCTTTGACAAGAGGAAAGATTCAATGTGGTTTAGAGAAGAGGATCTAGGGCCACAAACCATATGAGGATTGCGTAAGAGTTATAAACCCCCTTTCCCGGGAAAAAAAATATATAGTACTCAAGGTTCTGCATAAAAGCCAGAGTCTAAAAAGCTCTGAAATAAGAAGGGAATATCCACGAGTCCACAAATCCTGGGCAAGAACGCCCCAGCGAGATGGTTCTAGGGTTCCTCTAAATCAAGACATCCCCTAATTATCTTTTTTTAAACCAAAGTGCTTAGTACAGGCTGTAACATAGTAGCCACTCAATAAACGAAAGCTAATAATCCTAATGGTGTGAAAATAAATGTGAAATTAGTTTCTTTCAATTGGAGAGAATAGAAATTCATCTGAAAGTAGCTTAAACAACATAGAGATTATTGGGGTCTCAGGTTTCGGCACAGCTAGAACTCAGTGCTCAGATGATCTCGTCTAGAATCTCAAATTTGTCTCCTCTTTCTAGGATCTTGTTCTATTCTCAGCCAAGCTCTCTCTTTGTTGAGGCAAGATAGCTGTCGACTGCTCAAAATTCACATCCTATCCTTACAGTAATTCCAGCAGAAGATTCCTAATAGTTTCAGCCAAAAAGATGGATGGTCTCATTTGGATCACTTCAAATCACTTGCCCATTCTTGAGCCATTCTCTAGGCCTGAGGGACAGTGTATCCCAATGGGCTGGCTTCAATTTCAAGCCCACAGTGAGATCTAGAGGTGGTGAGGCCAACCACTCAAACCACACACAAACTGGGATTGAGGAAGGGGTACCTCCCCAAGAAAAACTCGTGTGCTATTACCAAAGGAAATGGGCGGTGATCTTGAATGGGCAGAACCAATCTCTGTCCAACACAATAATAATAAACAGCACTCTCACCTCCTGGGCTATTGCTCTTTGGACTGGAAGCTGATGCTTACTCCCCCATGCTGGTCTTTTTTTTTTTTTTTCCGGTGTTCCAGAATTCATTGTGCACCACACCAAGTGCTCCGTGCAATACATGCCCTCCATAGTACCCACCACCAGGCTCACCCCACTGCCCACCCCTCTCCCTTCCAAAACCCTCAGTTTGTTTCTCAGAGTCCACAGTCTCTCATGGTTCGTTTCCCCCTCCAATTTCCCCTCACTTCTCCTCTCCATCTTCCCAGGTCCTCCATGTTATTCCTCATGCTCCACAAATAAGCAAAACCATATGATAATTGACTCTCTCTACTTGACTTATTTCACTCAGCATAATCTCCTCCAGTCCCGTCCATGTTGATACAAAAGTTGGGTATTCATCCTTTCTGATGGAGGCATAATACTCCATAGTGTATATGGACCACATCTTCCTTATCCATCTGTCCATTGAAGGGCATTTTTGTTCTTTCCACAGTTTGGTGACCGTGGCCATTGCTGCTATGAACATTGGGGTACAGATGGCCCTTCTTTTCACTACATCTGTATCTTTGGGGTAAATACCCAGTAGTGCAATTTCAGGGTCATAGGGTAGCTCTATTTTTAATTTCTTAAGGAATCTCCACATTGTTTCCCAAAGTGGCTGCACCAACTTGCATTCCCACCAACAGTATAAGAGGGTTCCCCTTTCTCCACATCCTCTCCAACACATATTGTTTACTGTCTTATTGATTTTGGCCATTCTGACTGGTGTAAGGTGGTATCTCGATGTGGTTTTGATTTGAATCTCCCTGACGGCTAGTGATAATGAACATTTTTTCATGTGTCTGTCAGCCATTTGTATGTCTTCTTTGGAGAAGTGTCTGTTCATGTCTTCTGCCCATTTCTTGACATGATTATCTGTTTTGTGTGTTTTGAATTTGAGGAGTTCTTTATGGATCTTGGATATCAGCCTTTTGTCTGTATTGTCACTTGCAAATATCTTCTCCCATTCCATGGGTTGCCTCTTTGTTTTGTTGACTGTTTCCTTTGCTGTGCAAAAGCTTTTGATCTTGATGAAGTCCCAAAAGTTCATTTTTGCTTTTGTTTCTTTTGCCTTTAGAGACATATCTTGAAAGAAGTCGCTATGGACAATGTCGAAGAGGTTACTGCCTATGTTCTCCTGTAGGATTCTAATGGATTCCTGCCTCATGTTGAGGTCTTTTATCCATTTTGAGTTTATCTTTGTGCACGGTGTAAAAGAATGCTAGAGTTTCATTCTTCTACACATAGCTGTCCAATTTTCCCAGCATCATTTATTAAAGAGACTGTCTTTTTACCACTGTATATTTTTTCCTGCTTTGTCGAAGATTATTTGACCATAAACTTGAGGGTCCATATCTAGGCTCTCTACTCTGTTCCACAGTCTTTGTGTCTGTTTTTGTGCCAGTACCATGCTGTCTTGGTGATCACAGCTTTGTAGTAGATCTTGAAATCAGGCAACGTGACGCCCCAATTTTGCTTTTCTTTTTCAACATTTCCTTAGCAATTTGGGGTCTCTTCTGGTTCCATACGAATTTTAGGATTGTTTGTTCCAACTCTTTGAAAAATGCCAGTGGAATTTTGATCGGAATGGCATTGAAAGTATAAATTGCTCTAGGCAGTATAGACATTTTAACAATGTTTATTCTTCTGATCCATAAGCATGGAATGGTCTTCCATTTTTTGGTGTCTTCTTCAATTTCTTTCATGAGTGTTCTCTAGTTCTTTGAATACGGATCCTTTACCTCTTTGGTTAGGTTTATTCCCAAGTAAGTTATGGTTCTTGGTGCTATAGTAAATGGAATCGATTCTCTAATTTTCCTTTCCGTATTTTCATTGTTAGTGTATAAGAAAGCCACTGATTTCTGTGCATTGATTTTTGTATCCTGCCACATTACTGAATTGCTGTAGGAGTTCTAGTAGTTTGGGGGTGGAGTCTTTTGGGTTTTCCATATAAAGTATCATGTCATCTGCAAAGAGAGAGAGTTTGACTTCTTCATTGCCAGTTTGGATACCTTTTATTTCTCTTTGTTGTCTGATTGCTGTTGCTGGGACTTCTAGTACTATGCTGAACGAAAGTGGTGAGAGTGGGCATCCTTGTATTCCTGATCTCAAAGGGAAGGCTGTCAGCTTTTCCCCATTGAGGATGATATTTGCTGTGGGTCATGGTGACCATGGCAAAATAAGATGGAGTTGCTGGAAGGCATGGGGAGCCCACTGACCTCTTAATCCCAATAATAGCCCTAAACAGGGCTATTATTTCATTTATTTTTTATTCATTTTCATTTCAACTCCTCTCCTTTGGAGAGAATAGCCCTAGTAATAGAAACTCTCCCATCTCCTGCAGTCTTATCTCTACCAGTCAACAGCCACTGTTAAAAGGAGACTCAGGTGTAGTTTTGTTCCTCTACCTAACCCTGAAGGCTATCTTTATTTTCTCCCCTACTGAGTGGTTTGGTGACTGTCTGCTTTAATCATTAGAGAGATTTAGAAATTTGCTAGAGGGAAAAACTGCAATCCTTACAGAACCAGGATACCTGAAGTGTTTTTTTTCTATTAATGACCTCAGCCCTGAAAAGGAATCTGAGCACCAATGATAGATTGCCACCCTTCAGGCCTTGGGAACAGAGACTGGCCTCTCTACCCCTTTGTCTTCCATCAGCAGCTGGCCGAAACCAGCAGCTGCTGGTTTCGATTTCACAAAGTAAAATGCTTTCAACTCTGTCTCCTCCTTCCAGCCTGCTCTGGGCCACAGCCCACCTCAGGTGAGCTCCCTTTTCTTGCAGTAACTCAAAGAGCCCCCTCAGAAGCCCAAGAAGAAATGATCTGCTTATAGCCTAGAAGATAAAGCGTATAGGTTTGTCTGAGAAGAGAGTTCAGCTCTTTACAGGATAGAGAGTTTTAGATGGGAGGGAAGAACATTTATGAAAATAAAAAGGTAAGAAGACTAAGAGTTGGGGCGCCTGGGTGGCTCAATGGGTTAAAGCCTCTGCCTTCGGCTCAGGTCATGATCCCAGGGTCCTAGGATCAAGCCCCGCATCCATCAGGCTCTCTGCTCAGCAGGGAGCCTGCTTCCTCCTCTCTCTCTCTGCCTGCCTCTCTGCCTACTTGTGATCTCTGTCTGTCAAATAAATAAATAAAATCTTTAAAAAAAAAAAAAAGACTAAGAGTTGTTTTCTAGGCAACAAAATTCTGTTTCTTTTCTAAGAGCAAGGAAAAGAGTCCAGTGGTAATCTTCTCAACACTAAAATCTGTTTTTAAATGCTCGAAGGCCCTCTCCAGTTCTCTCTTTCCCTCAATATAAAAAATCAACCTCCTGAAAGTGCCTTCCTGATCCTCTATGATCTGTCTTCTACTTACATGTCCTGTGTAAATTCTCTTTTCTTCATACCTCCACTTTTCCCCAACATGCTTTAAAGAGCAGATCTTGAGCTTTTGCCAGAAAGCTTACAAGCTGTTCTCTCTTTCTAATGTGTTTCTCTATTTGGTTACTGTATTACTTTCCTTTTGCCACAGCCGTCGTACCACAAACTTTGTGGTTTAAAACAACACAGTGTATTTTCTAACAGTTCTGGAAGCCAGAAGCTCCAGTTGGTTTCCCTGGGCTGAAACCAACAAGTCAGCAGGGCCATGCTCCCTCCAGAGTCTCTAAGGGAGAATCTATTTGGTTGCGTTTTCCAGCTTCTAGAGCTACATTCCTTGCATTCCTTGCATTCCTTGCCCCTTGGTCCCTTCTTCCTCTTCAAAGCAGCCGAACATTTTGCTTCATTGCTCACATAGCCTCCTTCTGGTGTCTGAAATCTCCCCATGCCTCCTTCTTGCAAGGACACTTGTGCTTGCATTTAGGGCCTGCCAGGATAATCCAGGATGATCTCCTCATCTCAAAATCCTTAGCTTAATCACATCTGCAAGCCCCTTTTGCTATATAAGATAATATCCTCTCATTGTCCAGGAGGCAAGGACCTGGATATCTTACGGGGGTTCATTACCAGCCTTCCACATCCACTTCCTGCACATCTATCAGTGGTCCCCTTCCTTGGACATCAGCTGGTTGCTCCAGGACACCTTCACTGTTCACATCTCTTCTCAGCTCAAGGTTATATGTCCTTACCTCCTCTGTACTTCGAGCACACTACAGGATGTGACACTGCACAGGCCGATTCCCTAACTAAACTCATCTCTTTGAAGGCAGGGAGAAGATCTAATGCATAGAATGATATGTCATTCATGGAAGGGCAAGTAAAAAAAGAAGTAGGGGAAATGAAGGTACAGGACAATGGGTACAATGTGGGCACTGGTTAAAGAGCAGCTCTTGCGTGTCTGGAAAGATATAAGACAACTTTGATCTGTGGTTACCTCTGGAGAGAGGGGCAGGAGAGAAGAGGAGGGCTTTTACTCCAGTCCTGGGTTGCTCTGCTTTTATCCTGAGAATGTGTTCATGAACTACCTGAGAACTTGAACAGTGACATACTTGAGATTCTGTCCCATTTTCCAGATTTCTACTTGACCAAACAGGTGTGTGTGTGTGTGTGTGTGTGTGTGTGTGTGTGTGTGTGTTACAGTGCTCTACAGGCCCCGGTTTGAAAATAATTGCAAAAAGACCACTTAGCCTTAAAGTCTCATTACTTGGTCAATCACCAAAGACAAAAAGATATCTCAAGATTTCAAGTCCTGCCAGCCCCTTCTTCTGGAAGGATCCATTTATGGTAGGACATGTTCAGAAAAAAACGATCTCTAGTCAGTGAGGGAGCCAAGTTGCCCACACCATGGAGCCAGCATTGACTACTGGTGCTTAAGGATAAGTTAGAGCTGAGTTGACTGCTCACCCAACCCTCTGGCACAGGGAAGGGAATCCACAGCCATCACATTCAATGGGAGAAGAAACCAACCAGCCAGCATCCAGCAGATGTCAGCAGGACTGAGTCAAGCCAATTGTTCCGATTAAAGTACTACTTACTACAGAAATGCTGACTCAAGTCAGCAAAAATTTGCCTCTAACACATGTCCAAAGAAGCAAGGGAATGCCCAGAGAAACCCACGTGTGGCACAAGAAATACCTGTAAGCAGTCATGGAAAGAGAAAGCTGCAGAGACTCAGAATGATAAAGATATCACCAGCAAGAAATTTCTGATAAGCAAGTTAAGGGCAAGAGACAGGCAAGGAGAAAATATTTGCCACACATAACAAAAGATTATTATCTAAATACACATATTTAAAAATTTCTCTCAAAAGAGTAAGAAAAAGGCAAGCAGCCCAATTGAAAACCAAGCAAAAGATATAAGCAAGTCGTTCATAGAGAACAGCATTCACTACATGGTCCATAAATACATGGGAAAATGCCCCAAATCACTATATGGTTACGCAAATATTATTCTCATATTCCATTTGTAGAGGGGAAAATTGATACTTAGTTTTATGAAAAATTTGGGTGTATCTAAGAAACTTTAGAATGCATATATCCCTCGGCGTAAATGTGGGTGTATCTAAGAAACTTTAGAATGCATATATCCCTTGGCGTTCCTGAGTACGAACCCTAGGGAAAAATTCACATACCTGTGAAAAGCGAGAACTGGATTTTCATTGGAACATTGTTTGTTATTGTGAAAATTTGGAAATAACCAAAGGTATAGTAAGAGATTAACTGCTAAGTAGAGTATAAAACAACCATATTAGGACATACTATGTACAAGGTTAAAAGAATAACATATATCTTTTATACACTGACGTAAAAAGACCTCTAAGATACCCTAAAAAAAATTTTAAAGGATATTGAGGAATTATATTTACAAATTACTTCTAGATATCTATATTTAAATACACAGACAATAGTCAGGAAAAGTATAGTCCAAATTGCTATTAGTAATGACAGGATTGGTTCTCTCTAAACTATCTTTCCCAGTATAAATTATGCAAATGTGGCTTTAGAGAGCACACAGGAAAAGAAATTAAAACGATTAGCTGATAGTATAAGCTTAAAACCACTATGTAGCTACCACAATAGCTAAAAACAAATTTTATTCACATTAACAGGATAGGTCCTTGGAATTTTTTAGGGTTACTGGCTGATGACTTTTGAGAACATCCCAGTTTGCGAATTCCATCGCTATGCATTCCACATCACTTCTACTACCACATTTATAAGGTTAATTCATTCTATTTTTCTATTAATTACTAAAAGAACTCTAATAAAATATCCCAGTACAATTCTGGATTTTTCCATTTATCACGTCGGTTATGTCATTTTTGTTTCATATATATTGAAGTTCTTTTAATAGAGGCATAAACCATATTAGACTATTGAGTAATTCCTGACAAACTGACAATTTAATTAATATGAAATATTCTTCTTTATCGCTGTATTACTTCTTTATCTTGACGTCCACTTTGTCTAATATTTATATAGTCACATCTGCTTTCTTAAACTTAATGTTAACCTGGTATATTTTCTCCCATCCTTTTGCCTTCAATGCCTGTCTTTATATTTAAAATGTTCCACAAACGGCATATACTTAGGTCTTACGTTTTTATCTAATCTGACAATTCTGCCATGTACAGGAAGTGTTTTGTTCATTTACACTTGATGAGATTACTGGTGAGGTTATGCTTAAGCCCATCATTTTGGTATGTGTTTTTCATTTAGTCCATTTACTCCATCTGTTCCTTTTTTCTTCTTTTCCTCCATTAATTTGGGTAAATTATGTATTTTTCTGTATTGCAAGTTTCTCTCCTTTATTTGACTTTTGAGCTTCATCACTGTTTTATTTTTAGTAATTTCTCTAGAGTAGCACTAATAGAAATACAAAGTATACCACATGTGTAATATTGACAGAATATCTCAATTTTCCACTTGTCACATTAACAAAATTTTTAAAGGTGAAATTAATTTAACAATATATTTTACTTAATCCAACATACCCAAAATATCATCACTTCAACATGTAACAAGTAAAAGTACTGAGATATTTTACATTCCAAAATTACATTCATACCAAGTCTTTGAAATCTGATCTCAATTTTATACCTACAGCATGTCCCAACACTTAAAGTGAAAGGTAGTTCTACAAGAACAATAAAGTGGTATTTCATAGAAGAATGTGGGTGCCACTTAGTTTCTCATTTAAATTTTAATAATTAAAATTGCAGATTTACTTCCTTAGCTTCACTAGCCATATTTCAAGGGCTTACTTAGTAGCCACATGTGGCTGGTGGGTAGTGTGTTGAACAGAACAGCTCTGGAGTTTATACCATATAAGTTTAACTTCTTATAGTCTAGCCTAAAATAATACTCTAGGACTTCATTAACTACAGAGTACTCCTACGACAGCATGATTCCACTTATCCCTGCCCGTCCTTTGTGCCAATATTCACGTATCTTTTTCTTCTATCTCTATTATAGACCTCACAACACATGGCTATAATGTTTGTTTCAAACAGTCAGGAGTCTTTTAAAGCTTAGCTATATATTTAGTGTGCATAAAAATTTTCTTCTAAAAATTAGATTTTCAGTCTGCCTGCATCTTTACCCTTTCTCATGCTCTTCAGTCTTTACTGTAGACCTGAGTTCCTATCTTATATCATTTCTCTCTGGCTTGAAGAACTTTCTGGAGCATTTGTTAAAGTGCATTTCTGCAGGCAACAAATTCATCCAGCTTTCCTTTACTTAAAAATGTCTTTATTTTGCCCTTGTCTTTAATGTATATTTACTCAGGATGCAGGATTCTATAGAGAGAGTTTTGTTTTTACTTCAGCCCTTGAAAGATACCATTCCAGTGTCTTCTGGTCTCCGCTGTTTCTGATAAAGAATCAGCTTTAATTCTTGCATGTTCCCAGGTATCTATTGTACATGTATTTTTCATGTCTGATCTTAATATTTCCTCTTTAACTTTCATTTTTGTCGGTTTGACTATAATATCTTAGAAAGATGTTTTGTTGTTTTAATTTATCCTACATGATGTTCTCTGAGCAGTTCTGTTAATTTCCTTTTTAGGGTGGGGGGGATTTTCTTGTAGCTTCTGTTTACATGAAGTTTTTAATACTGACATTGCATTTTTCAATTCTAGGATTTCCACTGGGTCCTTTTTTATAGGTCCCAAATCTCTTTGGAAATTCCCCATCATTTTATTCATTTATTGAAATGACTCATTGCTATAGATTTGCTATAGACTCACTTTCTATACATTTGTACTAAATTGTTATTTTAAAGTTGTTATCTGAAAATTATAATATGAGTGGCCCCTGTTGACACATTTTTCCATCTTTTGCAAGTCCTGTAATTTTTATTGTATGTTAAACACTGTTTCCAGGAATAGTTCCTCCCTCCAAAATTGACATTTGCTTTGTCTAATATTTATATAGCCACATCTGCTTTCTGAAACTTAACGTTAACCTGGTATATCTTCTCCCATCCTTGGCCTTTAATGTGTGTCTTCGTATTGGAAATGTTTCACAAATGACATATAGTTAGGTCTTACACTTTTATCTAATCGGACAAATTCTGTCATGTACATGAAATGTTTTGTTCATTTACACTTGATGCGGTTGCTGGTGAGGTTATGTTTGAGTCCAACAATTTGGTATGTGTTTTCCATTTACTCCATTTACTCCATCTGCTCTTTTTTTTCTTTTCCTCCATTAATTTGGATAAGTTGGGTATTTTCCAGTGTTGTAAAGCCTCTCCTTTATTTGACTTTTGAGCTAGATCACTTTGCATCCACAGCTCTTTGGCGACTTTAAAGAAAAGCATGAGTCCGTTGCTCTTGCTGGCTTAGTGACTCATAGTTGTGTTGTTGAGGTGACGGTCTTTCGCATTTTCCTATGTCCCAGCCAAAAATGGAACACCTCATTTAGGTTTTGTTGTCTAATAAACTCTCCCCAAAACCAGTAGATTAAAACAACACTCATGAGTTTAGTTCACACGTCTATAAACTGGCACTTAGGTCTGAGGTCCCCAGGATGGTTCTTCGGATCTCCGCCGGGGTCTCTTGCATCCGCAGCCAGCTACTGGTCGGGCTGGAGGATGCACTTCAGAGAGTTGGCTGCTTGTACAACATTGTGGGCAACTGGGTGACCTGTATCTCACCCTCCAGCAGGCAAGCTCAAGCTTGTTCTCAGAGCAGCCAAGACAGCAAAATCAGCCAGAGCATGAAGCTCTTGAGGACTATGCTCCAAACTGGGGCACTGTCACAGTGGCCACACTCTATTGGCCCAACAAATTATAAGACCAAAACAAATTCAAGAGACGGGAACATAAACTCTATAGAAGTAGATGCACTATCACAGCAATGGCATGTGTCGTGAAAGAGGTAAGAACTGCACATTTTTTTCTTTTGCAATCTACAAAAGTATAACGTTTTGTTCTTTTTAACATTTTTTTTACATTTTTAATTTTAAGCACTCAACTCACCTTTTCTGAAAGAACAACAAAATCTACTCTTTTAATGTTTCTCGGGAAAAAATTAATGAATCACAGACTGTAATCAGTCAAAATTGAGAGTGTTCAACCCATGAATACCGACAATGTAGGGTAATCGTATAATGACTTTAGGGAGACAGAGGCAGGTTTCGTGAGTCTGCATTTGGAACAGTGTTTTGATTTGGAGAGGGATATCATAAAAATAGCAGTGTCAACCTGGGGCATTTGGGTAAGAAATCAGTTCAGGCCAGGAATCAAAATCACATCATAAGACAGATGGCTAAAGAAATCAGACCTCTTTTTCTTTTGGAGAAGAGAATCTTCAAAAGTCAAGCCGGTCATCTTCAAATACCTATAGATTTGTTTGGTTTAATCATTGATTTTAAAATCAGAAATAAAAAGTCATTTTCTTTCCTATATTATTTTTTGTGATGTAATTCATATGCCATAAAATTCACCATTTTATTTTTCAGGGTTTGTTTATTTATTTATTTATTTATTTTTAATTACGTTATGTTAGTCATCATACAGTCTTTGCCATTTTTTTAAAGAAGATTTTATTTATTTATTTGACAGAGAGAGAGAGAGAGATCACAAGTAGGCAGAGAGACAGGCGGGGGGTGGGATGGTGGGAGCAGGTGTGGGGTGGGGTGAGCAGGCTCCCCGCTGAGCAGAAAGCCCAATGCAGGGCTTGATCCCAGGACACTGAGATCATGACCTGAGCCGAAGGCAGAGGCTTAACCCACTGAGCCACCCAGGTGCCCCTACTTTCAGGATCTTCTCACTGAATTTAGTGTTCCCTCAATAACGAAAATAAGCAACGGACCATAGTTGTATTAACAGTGCCTGTGAGTTTGTCACCAAAACAAATCACAGATATTTCTGTATCACACAGGCTTTGCAGATATGTCAAAATATCTTTCATATTCACCAGTTCTTTGAAATTATAGTTGTTCGGAGACTTGCTAGTACATCTCATCAGTATATATTTTTTAAAAGCACGTTTAATGATCAGTATTCTGATCATTATAATTTAATGGAATTGGCTGCCTTTGTAATCTAACATATATTTTTATGCATTTAAAAAATATTATTCAGAGGAGAGATCCACAGGTCTCACCAGACTGTTAAAGGGCTCCTTGCTTTAAAAAAAGAAAGAAAGAAAGAAAGAAAGAAAGAAAGAAAGAAAGAAAGAAAGAAAGAAGGAAAGAAAAGAAAAAGTATAGAAACCTCTATTGTCCGACCTCCCCCTGACCACCTAGATGTTTATGAAAGTTGGATGGTGATGGTCAGCTGAGTCAAGAGAAGCCAATCAAGTTCTCCCTCTTGACTTAAGGACAGCCTGCTGTCCGTGGAGGGAGAGTCCAGGGCTAAGAGGTCTACAGAACCAGGGCTGCAGTGAGTTCTACTGCAACCACAAAGAGAAGTGAGGAGGCTGAGCGAGCTGGCTTTCAGAAAGAAACCAGCAGGCACAGAAAGGGAAGCAGAAATCCACTGCATGATCTATTCTGATCCATCCTGATCTATGATTCAAGAGGGGTTAAAAGAGTAAGACCATTCCAGCTGCCTTTCCCTGCCCTAGACACTCACGACATTCTCTCCTTCCATTTCTCTTCCCTTTCCTAGCTGAGGTTTCTGCTCCTCACAACCAAGGCCTTGACTGCACCTGCCCACCTGCCCCCTCTTGTCCATTTCACCGCGCTTCTCCATGTTCACCGCACCATCAGTTAGCCATCGAGTGGCAAAGACTTCCCGAGTGCATCCTCTGCCGCTTTCTGGTCATAAGAACATAGGCGAGTGGCCTCGCCTCTCTGTGCTTCATTGTCTTACCTGGAAGATGAGGACATTAACAGTATCTACCTAACATGAGCAACAAATGAATTATTATATGTAAAATGTACGTCTGGTAGAGAGCAAGTGTTTGGTAACTGCATGCAATTATGAGGCTCATTGTCTCCAAGTCACAGGCCTTAGACTCTACCCAATCTGGACCTGCTCACCTCATTTTTCAGCACAGTCCTAATCAGAATTAACAGTGATGTACAGGCCTAGTTTGGGGCCAGGCGTATTCACAAATTGGCATTCTCCATCAGCAACCTTAGACTTGCTCTTTATAAGAAGTTTCCTTGGTAGGATCGTGAAGATTCCTTCTTGGAAACCTGTTCAATTATTAGAATGGATTTACTTACTCATGAGCTCATTGTTTCTCTTATGCTGAGGTTACTCTGTTTGTCTGGACCAAAGTACATCACATCTCCACTAACTATTAGGCAAATGGCTCGGAGCCATGCTAAGGCTAGGACCCCCCAGCACAGTGGGATACAGATGAGGAGTCGCATACATTCCAGGGAGTACTGTTTCAAATATATCTCTGAACTGATAGAGTAGCTCCAAAAAAGGACAGCTCCTTAACATGCACACCTCCTCCATGGTGTGACCTAGGTGCGTCCTCTCCTGTTTACAGACACCATCTACAGCCCAGGCTCTCAGCTCAAATGCACAGTGCGGCCGCTGCTCTTTCCTACATGCACACCTGCCCCGGGAGCTGTCAAAGATACAGATTTACAGATAGTTTGTTCTGAGGGTCCAATTCCAGATCTCAGATCTATTTGGCTTAACTTCCGTACCTCTCTCATTGACATACTCATCAGGGAAGTCACCTGGGGTTGAAGTGGAATGCTAGAAAAGCTTGTCTGTGATTTTTTTCCTGTCAGGCAGTTTCACTGCTGCCTTGAGGTTTAGATTTTTTTAAGTGATTGATGGGGGAAAAAACTTCTAAAGTTCAATTACACTAAGACCTTCAGTCCAAAGAAGATGAATAATTTAATCAACCAGGATAAAAGCTAGTCTAATTCTTAAAGTCTGCAAACAGAGATTGTGAAATCCCCCCATTCCCTTACTGTACACGTTAATCATGTTACCATATGAAAGGTTATCTGAATAGCAATCCTAATATTACCAACAGTAAGTATGTAATAAATAGTAGTTATGTGCCACATCCTTTCTAAGTATAATGCTAGTTGATTTAACTTTCACAAAAGAAGAAGTAAGGGGGCACGAGGTTGGCTCAGTGGGTTAAGCCACTGCCTTCGGCTCAGGTCATGATCTCAGGGTCCTGGGATCGAGCCCCGCATCGGGCTCTGCTCAGCAGGGAGCCTGCTTCTCCTCCCTCTCTGCCTGCTGCTCTGCCTACTTGTGATCAATCTCTCTCTATCTCTCTCTCTGTATCAAATAAATAAAATCTTAAAAAAAAAAGATGAAGTAGGTGCCAACATGATTTGCTATGTTCGTTTCTCCATGCCATAGCCATAGATGATGCTCCAGATTGTGAGCCCCATCAGCATGGGTGTTAGGGGCAGGAAATGTAGACCAGAGCCCCTGCCAACTCACTATGGACATTAACAAGATCAACAAATCACCCTGCACTGTTGGGTCAGAGAGACTTAAGGAGGTGCTACTGCAAACATCCTGACTGCCACACAGTGGGGTTCTTATATCAGAGGTTCCCAGCCCAGCTGCACAACAGAATCATATGGACAGATTCAAAATAATAATGCCTGGGCCCATCCCAATGGAATGGGGTTAGTAAGACATAATCACTTTCATAAATACAATCATAAATAATATGGATTAGGGTACATGGAAAGTTTCCCAGCCTGAGGTTTGGAGGGAGAGAGAAACAGCAATGACTTGATAAGTATCTAGAATAATTTAACGATTTTAATGACCATTTAAGACAACAGCGGCTTATAGATATCTTTAAGTACCAAATGGTTACATTCATTAAACAACAACAAGGAGTGTTCAGGTGTCTAAGTTGGTTGTGATTATTCTAAGAAATGTGACAGCTTTCCTGATCTACCCGCAGATTCTCCTATCCCAGCCAGTTTAATTAACTTTTGTCATGTGGTTCACTGAGTCTAGAAATGCAAAATTATCTGACTGTGTCCAGAGATTTGTCGAACATAACCTGAAAAATAAAAACTACTTTTCATTTACTATACAGAGGGAAAAGGAGAAGGAAGGAGGAATTCAAAAACAACATAAATGTATCACTGCAATTCCATTTTCCTAGAGATACCCTTTGTCTCAAAAACAAAGAGAAATTAGTTGGACATGCGACAAACAGACAAAAACCAAAAATAATGAAAACTTCTTCTGGAAAAAAAAAAATCCCCATTATTAGTATGCCTGGGGAGATGGCATCTACCCAGCAGCTGGGCTCGGCTAGTCTCCGAAGATAAGCAGGGAGGAGGGAAGCAAAGGCTGTTACAGAGATGGGGCTGCTGATACCCAGAAGAGAGCCACACTCTTGATAATTGGCTAAGATTTCAAAATTAAAATACTGCTCATTTGGCTGACCCAGATTGCAGAATTACAAGCGCATACAAATTCTCCTTTGGTGGGAAAGACGTCTCTGGGCAAAGGAAGATGGGCTTCAGGTGCCCCTTCTGAAGACGAACAAACACTCTGAGCTGTACCAGTCATAGCGTCCCTCTCCGGACCAGCAGCCGGGTGTTGATGGCATGAACAGCGGAGGCCCACCTCCCTGGGTTTTCAGCTCACTACTGAATATGGCCTGAACTCGAGGGGAAAGGAAGCCAGGGACTTGCGGTCCTTTCTCAGGGGCTATGACAGAGGGCTTTTAGGAGTCAGAGAGACGAGGATCCTGTTCATAAATGGCCCATCAGTTCTCTGCAACATATTTGCCCGTGAGATATGCAAACACAGCTTCTAAAAACTAGATTCACAAGCAGTCCTTGGGAAGTGCAGTAGTCCAGAAAGACAAAGCCTAGAGCTTAAAAAAAAAATTCTTTTTTAAAGGAAGAAAATTTTCCTGCTAAGTACCACACACACACACACACACACACACAGACACACACAGACATACACACACACACACACACACCTACCTGGCAGACATTGTTAATCAATCATGGCTGTCACCCCCACTCAGTCCAGATGTGAGCAGAATCCTCAACATCTTATTCTAGGTATTTACTACCAGTCAGTTCAAGTTAGCGCTTATGATGAGTACTATGATCTCCATCTCTGAATCTCAGATTAGACAGAACTTCTGATGCATGGGGGGAAATCCAAGCACATGCCAAGAACTACGTGAAGAAAACACTGTTGGCCAGCTACCCAACAGCCATCCCCCTTCCCTGAAAAACCTCCAGTTGTGCTCAGGTTGTCTCTCTCTCTCTCTCTCTCTCTTTTAACATCTTAATTTTATTTTTTTCATGTTCCAAAATTGTTTATGCACCACACCTAGTGCTCCATGCAATATGTGCCCTTCTTAATACCCACCACCAGGCTCACCCATCCCCCCATCTCCCTCCCCTTCATAACCCTCAGTTTGTTTCCTAGCTCTTCACAAAGCTATGTGCCTCAAGAGAGGTGGACCCCCGTTCTCTTTCCAGGGAGTAAATTATGCATGGTCCAAGCCAATCACGGTGCTCCGTTTCATCTGCCACTGATTGGTCTGGCTGTGACACATGCTGACCAATGAGACTTAACCAGAGGGCTTCAGGACCATCTGGGAAAGGTTTCTTTTATCCAGAAAGGAAAGAAGAGAGGGGAGGAGAGGAAGGAAGGAAGAGAGGGAGGGAGGAAGAAAGGTAAGAATAAAGGAAAGGAGGGGTAGTGGGAAAGAAGGAGGGAAGAAGGGGAGAGCAGGCCCCTCTTCTGCTAGATGTTTGGATGTAGAACTTGGACCATTTTGCTACCAAGGGAAAGGCAAGGCTGAAACACAAGTCATTATGCAAAGATTATCAGAGTAAAATGATAGGAAAGAAAACCTAGGATTTTCATCCCATCCAGGACTTCTTTTTTTTTTTTTAAGATTTTATTTATTGATTTGACAGAGAGAGATCACAAGTAGACAGAGAGAGAGAGAGGGAAGCAGGCTCCCTGCTGAGCAGAGAGCCCGATGCGGGACTCGATCCCAGGATCCCGAGATCATGACCTGAGCTGAAGGCAGCGGCTTAACCCACTGAGCCACCCAGGCTCCCCCCTCCAGGACTTCTAACTATGGAAAATAAGGAATCCTCTCTACTGTTCAAACTAGCTGAGTGAGGGATTTTGTTTCTTGCCACCAGAAATTCCCAACTAATGTACAAGAGAGGCTCTCAGTAGTTGGGCAGAAGAAAATTCAAGAAAACAGACCAACAGCCACAAAATGTAGAGAAAGCATCACCACGAATTATGGATGTCAGCAAGCAAGGGACGTGCTCATGGTCTGAGTCTGAGTTCCAGACCAAGCAAGGCAGGACACGTATCTAGGAAAAATCCAGTTAAGGAACAGAGTCAGGACTGCAGCCCAGAAAATCAAAGATAAGTCCCCAGGTTCCACAGCCGGAGACAAAATAAATAAAGAGAAGAGAAAGGGCCTGCCTTCCCCCAGTCAATCACGTGCCAAGCACACCTCTTATTTGGTGTTTCTTACAACATTACACAGTAAGCTGAGGCCTGGACAGATCAAATGCCTGCCCCCAGGTCAGCACGCAGTCAGCAGTGGGTCTGGGATTTGAGCCCAGGTCTGACTCTGAAGTTCAAGTTCCTTCTACTGCATCATGCTGCCTTCCCAAGAAACAAGGTAGGAGCTAGAAACCAGCATTGAGTTCAGTTCCTAAGCTCTAAATCTGAGCTTCTTTAGTATCCTGTCTGGTTACCAGAGTAGCCTGGCTCAAGACAGGGGCTGCTGCTGAGGGCAAGACTTCCTGGGGAAAAAGAAGAAAAATTTGGGACCAGGGGCCAGATCCATTAATGGTGCATACAGGACACAGACCCCGTTGGGTGCTCTGTCACCAGCAGCAGGAAACACTGAACCATTAGACTGCTGCTTACAGTGACCCTGAAGGAGGAGCCCAGTGTCAATGTGCAGTGGCTTGCTACCAATGCAGACATATCAAGGCCAGGAGTTTATTGAGGACCCCTGCTGAGTAGAGATAGAGAAGTTAACACAGAGATCTAGAGTCACAAAGGTAAAGAATGTATTCATTTCCTGGGGCTGCACTAACAAATTACAATAAACCTAGTGGCTTAAAAGAACAGTTCTGGAGGCCAGAAATCCAAAATAAGTTTCACTGGAACAAAACCAAGGTGTTATCACGGCCACGGTCCTTCTGGTCTAGAAGAAACTTCATGTCCTTGCAGTGTTCAGCTTCCAGAGCTGCATTCTTGCATCCCGTGGCTCCTGGTCTCTTGCTCCATTGTCAGAGCCAGGAGCGCAGCAGTTTCAAATCTCACTTCACCTCTGTTGTCACCACATCATTTCTCTCTGCTGCAGTTGAACCTCCCTCTTATAAAGACACCAGTGATCCCATTTAAGGTCCTTCCAGGTACCCAGGGTAACCTTCCCAGCTCAAGATTCTTAATGACATCTGCAAAGTCCCCTTCGCCCTATAAGTTAACATTCTCAGCTTCCAGGGATTAAGAGCTGGCTACCTCTGGGTCCATTATTTAGCACAGGTAACAATACTGATTCTACCACTTATTAGCCATGTGATTTAGGGAACTTCACTAAGACTCTCTCTTAGTCTCTGTTCTTTTATCTGTCAACCAGAATAATGATGAAACCTACTTTATAGGATTACTGTAAAATTTTAGAAAGAATGCATAACACAGCTCTTGGCACATGGATGTCATTATTAGTAGAAAGAACTTCAAGTTTGAAGCCAGAGCATTCTGAGTTCTAAGTTCATCTTTCCCACATGTCAGCTGTGTGTCCCTGGAAAGTCACATCACCTCTCTGAGTCATTCTGCATCTGTAGAATGAGGATAATGTTATACCAACTTTCTCTCTATGACGGAACTTTAGAAAAAGAAATGATACTGTCATGTGCAACAAGCCTAACACAGAGTTGGAACCACTAAATAACAAAGGGAAGAGAATGGCTAGGAACAATTTAAAAAATTTATTGAGTATTTAATTCGTGGCAGGCACAGTTCTGTGTTCTCCATGTGGATTTCCTCATTTGGTCTTCACACCTGCCCTTTGAAATAAGAAATATTGCCATCCCATTTTGCAGACGAAGAAGCAGGCGTAAAAAGTTTCGGTAACTTGCCCAAGGTCACATCCCTAGAAAGTGTCTGTATTAGTTTTCTAGGGCTATGTAACACATTGCTGCAAACTGGCTGATTTAAAACAACAGAAATTTTTCTTTCACATTTGTGGAGGCCAGAAGTCCAAAGTCAAGTGCTGGCAGGGTTGCGCTCCCTCTGAGGGCTGTAGAGGGGGATCCTTCCTTGCCTCTTCCATCTTCTGGTGTCGCCAGCAGGCCATGGTGTTGCTTGGCTTGTGGACACACCCCTCCAGTCTCTGCCTACATCATCTCATGGAGTGATGTCTCATGCATAGGGCAAGCACTACCCCTGACCGCCTGCCTCTGAACAGCCCCAAATGCAGGGGTGGCTAATGCCATCAGCACCATGAATGGCCCCCAAGCAAATGCCCTGGGAAGCACCCCTCCCCACCAGCACGGGTTCTGTGAGCTCAAGTTTCACTCGAAACTCATTTTACTTCAAACTAAGGCTGAGCCCTATTATCATTACTTAATGTCAGTGTAACAGCAGTGTGATACCCAGGCTTTTACACGATATATCATCCCTACAGACTTGGATGCTAGCAGGACACAGCAGAAATACAGCATCCCAACTTCCCAATGTGCTCGTGGCCATCAATATTGATGGCGTGTCATCAATCAAATCCAGCAAGCTTTTGCATGCTCTCATTTTTAACCGAGCCTTTCCATGCATTACAATGGAATATTTAAAACCATGTACACATTTTATCAAGTCTTCGTGACCACTAAATGCTCTCTGGTTTGCAGCTCCAAATATTATTCATTACATCGAGAGAGGCGGTGTGCAGAAGTAAAGAAACTGCACAGAAACACAGTACGCTTAAGGACAGGGTGGGAGAAAGATACCATTGGAATCCACTGCCTGATCCAGCCCTATGCTCCAGACCAGGCCACGAGACATGGACTCACACCCCCTTCCACCTGCTTCCTTCTCTGCCTAAACAGACACCTGCTTTGAATTCCAGGCCTCAGGTGGGCTTGGCCAGGCTGCTTTACCCCTACCAGCCTCATTGTCCTCATCTGCAAAATGTGAGTGATTCTATCTACCTTGGGAGTTAAGACAAAATCAAGTCTTGCTCCTCTATAGAAATTAACTTCAGTGTCCCCTTTGCAGTGACACCTTCTCTGACCACCCCCTTTTTAAATGTAGTTGCCGCCACTCTCCATGGTAGGCATGCCCAGTTCTTCTTGCCGGGTGCCATTTTCATAGCTCTCACCACCTGCTCACAGACTCCTTGACTCACTTGTGTATTTTATTTATGGTTGGTTTCCCCACACCAGAGTGCAAGTTCAGCAAAGGTGGGATTTGTGTCTGTTTTGTGCACTGATTTACTCCCAGTTCCCAGAACAGCACCTGGCACATGGTAGCTGTGCTCCACAAACGTCTGTTGACTAAATGAATAAAGCACATAGCAGGCCCTTGAACAGTTTGCACTCACTGGGTGTAGACGGACTGAACTTCCCAATCGTGCGGAGGGACAGAAGAAGGCGTGTGTTTAGTCCTGACTCTGTGATGCACACTGCAGTGAGCTTTGCGGGCATTACCCCACCCATCCCAGGAGGCGCCAGCAGTCTCCCACATTATAGAGAAGGACTCCTAGAGTTCCTGACCCACACCTGCTGCATAGTCACAGTGCGACCTTGAGCAGGTCTCTGACACCGGGACTCTCTTCTCCTCCATAGCCCCTTTCTCTGTGCTCTCACAGGACTCTGTACTTGTCCCTTTGCCACAGAGACCACACTCCATCATAAACTCTCTTTCCGGAGCAACTGGGTGGCTCAGTTGGTTGGGCGTCTGCCTTTGGCTCGGGTCATGATCCCGGAGTCCTGGGATCGAGTCCCACATTGGGCTTCTGGCTCTGCGGGGAGTCTGCTTCTCCCTCTGACCTTCTCCCCTCTCACACACTCTTTCTCTCTCAAATAAATAAATAAAATCTTAAAAAAAAAATAAATAAGCTTTCTTTCCTGACCCATCTGGCCTCCACGCAGGTGGATTCTATGACTTAGCCTTCTCAGTGTCTCTGTCACCTGTCAGTTGTCCCATATATGCAGGATAAATAAGTTAATAAAGTTAAAAGGAAGAACTCAGACGAGAATCAGGGACATCAAGTAGTGATGTGTACGTTGTCGTTCCTCCTTTCCCAGCCCTGGCACACAAAACAAATGAACCTTCATACCTGTTCTTTCTAAGACTCAGCCTCAAAATCCCTCTCCACACCTCCCTCCAAACAGCCAGTCCCAACCCATAGGAGCTAGCAGAACGAACATGTTGACCATCCCTGACACAGATATGGTTGCAAGATCGCTAAACCTAGTCTCTCTGTTTCATGAAACACATTCTACATTTCCCACCCTCTTTCTCTTTTGGGAGATTTTATTTATTTATTTGAGAAAGAGAAAGAGCATGCATGGGCACAAAGGGTAGGGTAGAGAGGGCGTGAGAGCCCACGATCTCAAGCCAGGGATCCTGAGGGTGCATGAGCCATCCTCATGACCTAAGCCAAACTCAAGAGTCGGAAGCTCAACTGACTGAGCCACCCAGGTGCCCCCCTACCCTCTTTGAGTGAGCTGTGCCATGTGAGAGTCCCAGGCAATGGAATGTGTATGGGTGTGTTGGGCCCTACATCCAAGGTTGGCCTGTGTTGGGCACCACATCCACAACTCACACATGGAAGCTTCTGCGCTCCTCTCTCCTCTCTGTGGACTGATGCACATACACAGCATGATCTTCAAGAACTCACAGGGAAGGTGGTGGAACCACAAGATAAACGAAGCCTGGAGCCCTAAGTCACTTCTTGCAGGAAAGCCATCTTCCAGTCTGGAAGGCTCACTGAGAAGAGCAAAAAGTAAAACCTAATTATACATTAGGATTGGAAGCTGTGTTGTGTGTTACAAAAGCTAGCTTTACCTCAACCAATACACCTGGGTTGGTTTTGTTTTGTTTTTTTAAATCTCTCTAGTTCCACATTCCTACACTTCAGCGTTTTTTTTTTTTTCATTTGTTATCTAAGTATTCAAATGGCATTTTCTAGAAGCTTAATGAGGCATGTGGACTTCTCTGTGTTTTATATCATGTTAGGGGCTGTGGTGTGCTCAGCAAGTAAATCTTTAACCTAGGAAACACATAAAGAATTGCAACATGTAATGCCTATTCTCAAATCACAGATCATCTTCCTGGGAAAATAAGACATATCCAAGTGAAACAGTTGGCTGTCTCAAAGCCCTCTCTCAAGAAATGCAGCAACAAATGACATGATCAATGAAAAGGAATACAACTCCCTCACCACCCACATACCCTGGGCAGGTAACTCGCCCCACCCGCCACCAACACCCCAGAGCTCTCTTTCCTCCTTCAATAACACACACGACAACTGCACCCACCTCACTGGACTAAGGAAACCGTAAGTAAATATGAGTGACATGCCTACAACAGTAACTGGTACAAAGCAAGTGTTCGATACATGTTAGCTTCCATTTCTGACAGGACTGATAGGTCACTGTGGGTTGCAACAGTGGAAGATGAGTGTGGTAATGGCCAGGAAAGGATGTGATGAGGGGAAGGAGGGAGGAGTAAGTCTGCATATATTATGTTCAGGAAACAGTGAGGAAATCAGTCTGATTACAGAGATTTTGAAGCAAAGAATAATTCTTGCCAGGACTAGATTCAGAAGGTCCCTAAATTCTAGAATGACAAATCAGTATTTCAGCTTCGTTTTCAGAAAAGTGCATGATGAAGGAAGGAAGGGCAGAAACGTGGCTGAATTGAGAAGGATGAAGGAAGAGAGAAGGAGGAAGAAAGGAAAAAAAGAAAGAGAAAGAGAAGAGGGGGGTGGGGAATCTGCCTTTCTGGATTTGACAATGTAACATAGCAGCAAGAACTCATGATATAGAAGGGAAAAGACCTGGAAGGACACTTCAGCTCTGCTTTCTCTTATTACATGATTTCGAATTAATTGCCTTCCCTCAGTAAGCCTCAGTTCCCTGCTACAGAACAGGGCTCATAAACCCCACATCGCAAGGCTACTTGATGAGAATAAGATGAAGGAAGGCAGGTGCCTTGTTAGCTCAGTCCTTGAGCGTCTGACTCTTGATTTCAGCTCAGATCATGATCCCAGGGTCATGGGATCAAGCCCCAGTGCAGGCTCTATGCTCAGCGTGGAGTCTACTTGAGATTCTCTCTCTCTGCCCCAGCCCCACCCCCTGCTTGCACACATGCTCTCCCTCTCTCTCTCTTCCTAAATAAATAAGCAAGCTACACAGGTCCTGGCACAGTATCCGCAGGTGGCCCAAGTCAGGCCCATCCTGCGTCAGTCCACCACCTGCACAGCACCTAGGAAAGCCCTGCAGTTGGGAGGAAGTTGTGTTGCACAAATATTAGCCTTCCCTTCCACATACTATTTAGTTAGTGAAAGCCGTGTTTGCCAATACAGCAACACTGAAGGCTTCATTCCCAGTCCAGGTTTGGCAAGGACCCAGACTGGCAGTGAATGGGAATGAGAACAAAAGCCCAGAAAATGCCACAGTTTCGCCAGGTCCTGAGCAGGCTTTCGAGTCATCACACATCTCTATCAGGAGGGAGGATGTGGAACGGAAACATGTCCTGGTCTGAGAACGCTCCTTTCCACACGTCTTCTTCTACACCTGACTCCCTTCTTGTCATTGCAGTCAGAAAAGAACAGCCTAGCGTCATCTGGGTGGCTCAGCAGGTTAAGCCTCTGCCTTCAGCTCAGGTCATGATCTCAGGGTCCTGGGCTCGAGTCCAGCACCAGGCTCCCTGCTCAGTGAGGTGTCTGCCTCTCCCTCTGCCCCTTCCTCTCCCTCTACTCCTCCCCCTGCTTGTGCATGCTCATGCCCGCTCATGCCTGCTCGTGCCCGCTCGTGCTCTCTCTCAAAGTATTCTTCACAAAAGAAAGAAAAGAACAGCCTCATCTTCACAATTTCCCAACCGTGCTGAAATTCTGCCCAATACTTTCAGCACTGGAAGAGCTGGGGAGGGAGAGGCTGTCTGGCAGAATGAGGAATGATAGTTACAAAATCAGGGTCTCCGCCAGCGCTCCGGTGGGCTGTGCGTGGCGTTCTCATCAGAACTTGGCTTGGCTGAAGCAACAAGCCTCTTTTCAGAAAGCAAGGGAGAGATTGCCTACTGCTGTCTATAAAGAAGAGGTTCCTGAGGCTGAGAGCTATTTTGACCAATTCCCTTCAAATCTGGGGAAAATGTTTCCCCAGAAACAGCCCTTGAGTGGCAGCCCTTGCCTGTGGCTCTCCAGTGGCAGCTCTCACAGCAGGATGCCAGACGCCAGCCAGTGCTGTCGTTTCTTGATGGCATTGTTTGTGTCCCTGACATGCCAGAAATGTTGGAAAAACAGTGGTTGGAGGGGAGGAGACAGGAGAGGGGGAAGAGCAGAATGTTCTTTAAAATCATCAGAACAACAGTGACCTGCGTGGGAGAGAAAACAGGAAGCAAGTGCCGCTCAGCACAGCAGTGAAGCTGGAGGCAGAACAGTCAGTCTACCAGAGCGAGGGCTCCAGAGGCAACATACTTCCGAGACTTGCAGGTTCTGCTCCGCCATTGTCTTGGCAAGGCCAGCCACACAATTCCCAGGACCCAGCACAATTGAAATGTGGGGCCTCTTGCTCAAAAAGAAGAAAATCATTGTTGTCAAGGGCACTAAAATATAAAGCTCTTTCCTTCCTTCCATGGCCTTGCAATTTGTGGTGGTGCTTTTTATATGCTATTTAACATCACTCTAAGTAAAGAAAAATCCAAATTTTAAATTATTAGCATGAATTTTACCATTCATCTTTGTATGGTGCCGTGCCAATTTAAAATGCAAATATGGGAGCCTTTAAACTTGTATGCAAAATTGCAAAAATTACACAATTCGCATTCCATAGCTTGTGCATGCATCTGAATTTCATTCTTGCCATAACTGTGGAAACACGGCACCAGGCCAGCTCAACTGCTTTTATGTCACTTCACAATAACCATATTTTCTACCAATGCTCTACCTCTGGCTTACTGGTGAATATGGAAGGATAGGATGGGAGAAGAATGACAGGTTGCACAAACTTTCCCTTTCCTTTCAGTGTAAGTGTTTACCTAATACAGGGAAGTAACATGAGTAAGAAAGATGGGTTTCCTTGGTTACTCATGTTTCTTAAACCACTGTACTCCTTCTGTTTTCAAAGCAAGTTCTGAAATGGAGAGCGTAGACTCCTGGGGCTTCAAGACAATGGGAGCAGAGAGCATTAACACAAGGCCGGAGCCCCTCTGACTGCAGCACACTACATGACCGCTTGCCTGTGAGTTAATGAGCTTCTACAGGGAGCCCTGGTCAACCCAGCACTCTGTCCTCCCAGACGACTGGATTCAGTGTCCTGTGTTCTCCAGGGTGTTCTTTCTACACTCAGGGTATTTATTTACTATGGTGAGGTGAATAGTGTCCTTCCAAAAGATACGGCCAAGTGCCAACCCGAAGTACCTGTGAATAGGATCTTGTTTGGAAGCAGGATCTTTGCAGATTAGTTAAGAATGATGAGATCATGCTGGATTTAAGGTGGGCCCTAAATTCTATGACTAGTGCCTTCATTACAGAAAAAAGAGAGATTTGAGACATAGACACAGAGCAAAGACCCAGGGAAAAGGTGAAATACAGTGATGGGAGTGATGTTACCAACAGCCTAGAACATCAAGATCCACCAGAAGGTGGAAACTAACAGGAGAATTCTCCCCTAGAGTCTCAGGAGGAAGAATGGCCCTGCCAACACCTTGTCTTTGGACTTCTAGCCTCCAGAACCATGAGAGAATACATTTCTATGGATCTAAGTCATTAAACTTGTGGTAGTTTGTTCTGGAAACCCTAGAAAACTAATACACTCATGCCTTTCCTTCTGCCTGGGCTGCCTTCCCCACCCCACCCACCCCCATCACATACATTATGCTGTGATACTGAAAGCACTTAGGAGAGCTCACGGCACATTGTTTTTGTTCAATTAACAGTATAGTAAGATATAATCTGCAAAATGACTCATGACTCTGTAGCCTCAGTGCCAAGCACATAAAGGGGACTCAATACAAGGTTGTTAAGTCAGTGGATGGATGGATGGATGGATGGAAGGATGGATGGATGGTTGGATGGATGATGAGTGGATGGATGGATGGATGGATGGAAGGATGGATGGATGGTTGGATGGATGGATGATGGATGGATGGATGGAAGGAAGGAAGGAAGGAAGGATGGATGGTTGGATGGATGGATGGATGATGAGTGGATGGATGGATGGATGGATGGTTGGATAGATGGATGGATGATGGATGGATAGATGAATTTTCCTTTTAAATTCAACATAGGCTTGACCTTTACCCAGCAAATTTTCATGACACCCTGTGAATGAATTAAACACATCTCGGTATGTCACAATAGACTGTTGGAGCTTATTTTCATTCATCCATTCAATATTAAAGGGCCTATGATGAGCCTGGCCCTGTCCAAGGTGCTACAGCTGCAGTAGCAGACAAGACAAGTGAAGCCCCTGCTTTCCTAGAGTTTATGTTTGAGTGGGGGAGATAGGGGATACACAAGGAAATAGAGAATAATGTAATAGGATTCCAAGTAGTGAAGAGTACTATGGCGGGGGAACAGACTGATATGAGGACAATAATGGGAAAGCAGGAGATATTTTGGGTAGAACAGTCATGGAAGAGGTCTCTGAAGAGAAGATCTAAGACTTGAATGAAGTATGAAGACATGCCATGCTAAAGGCTGAGGAAAAGAGTATCCCAGACAGAGGGAAGAGCAAGTGCAAAGGCCCTGAAGCTGGACAGGTTGGAAGACCAACAAACATGTGGTTCCAACACAGGGTTTGATGGGAAACTGAGAAAATGCAGTCAAAAGAAAAAGTAAGAACCAGGTCATGCTTACAAGCAATGGCAAAAAGTTTATATTTATTCTGAGACACTGGAAGGTTTGGAGAAGGGGGCCATTTTTTCTGATCTAAGTCTCTCCGCAGCTGTGTGGAGAAGAGATTGAAGGCAGTGCAGGGTGGGGATAGAACCGGAGACCTGTAATGCTTTTGCAACCACTCAGTCCAGAGGTTATGAGAGCGTGAGTGGGTCTTTGTTGAATGAATCATAAAAGGAGCAGTTCTACACACAGATATTCCCATGAAAAAAGGTCTTAAACAAAGCTGTGCTGATCTGACCCGCCCATGCTATATTGAACAATCCTCACGTCCTTGCCTTGCCTATCAGCAGGCAGACGGGCTCGAGGCTTGCCAAAGCCTGCTGCTCCAAGGTGTACTAAATCGTCCAGTAAGGTGAAGGAATATAACATAAGTCACTGTTGTCTTCCTCTGCCTCCTGATTTACAATGCAGTAAAACGAAAAATCGCACCTAAGCTCCTAGAAGTGCCCACCGCGTTATTCACCTGGTAGTCAGTCCAGGTTGCTTTGGCCTGGCTGTTGCAAACTACAAATGGCAGAAAAGATAGGTTCCACAAAAGCGTCTTCCAGATAATATGCTGAAGATCTCAGATACTCTATGCTGGGCTGTGATCCCACCTACCGTGGGAGAGGCTGTAATAGGGTGTAACTTCACGGCACAGTCACTCCTGAGATAACTCACCCATCCCGTGTGTCCCTGGAACTGGCTCAGAGCTGAAGGACGAAGAAATGTTTCATCCTGGGTTTGAGATTCGGAAGTTAAGCAGGCAGGGTTTAATCTGCCTGAAAGTTTTCCTGTCTAATAGGCTAAACCAAACACTTACAGAAGCCACTGTGAGTGGGATATGATGAGAACATGAGCTGGTCCTCCCTCTCTTGTATTTTTTTAGGATGTCTTTTCCCAGAGTTCGTGTCACAATCTTCCCGCAAGTTAGAAACCTACGTGGACTTAGCAATACTTTACCCTAACACTTTGTCAGGTAAGAAACTCATGACGCAAAAGCAAGTCAACAAGGTCCAATTTAACAACTCAGAGAGGAAACGTAGGTTTAGAGGTAACATGGCACTCAATACTTTGGTTGATACATAATACGAACTTACACAATGAATAAGTAATGGATGAATGCTGTTAACTCCCAACTTCCGAGACTAAAAGCAGAACGTAGGAGCCTCTTAACCACTTACGTTCCCAGCATCTGTATATCTACATTATGGGTAAATAATTGAAAAATGGTAAGATGATGGGACTAATATGAACTCATCGGTGACTCAGATTTACATAGAATGTCAAGAAGTCAAAGAAGGGGGCACCTGGGTGGCTCAGTGGGTTAAGCCTCTGCCTTTGGCTCAGGTCATGATCTCAGGGTTCTGGGATCAAGCCCCACATTGGGTTCTCTGCTCAGCAGGGAGCCTGCTTCCTCCTCTCTCTCTGCCTGCCTCTCTGCCTCCTTGTGATCTCTCTCTCTCTCTCTCAATTAAATAAATAAAATCTTTTTAAAAAAAAATGAAGTCAAAGAAGGGAACTGAGTCTGTGGGCAGCTGGCAGCTTGTCTGGTGACCAGCTGGCCTAGGATGGCCTCACTCACATATCTGGTTATTGGCTAACCACTGAGAGGATTTCAGAGGTCACTCGGCCATAGGTCTCTCATCCATCTGACCATCCTGCCCATCCTTCTTGCCACATGACCATGACAAATTCCCAAGAGTGCAAAGGCCTAGGCTTGGAATTGCCACACTATCACTCCCAATTCACCATATAGGCCAAAACAAGTCACAGGCCAGCCCAGATTCCCAGAATTTCCATGGATAGGAAATTCCTGATATCAGTTCTTAATGGAAAGAATCACAAAGTCAAATCACAAGGAGTATACTGTGGCCATTTTTTTGCAATCTATCTCACAGGTTTATTTCAAAATCTATGGCTAAAAATACAGATAACATGTCAGATAGCCAATGCATCGTTGGAGCTTCCTTGAGGGACATTTCAAGGAGATGAACTACTAACTCTGGAAGGTAACACAAGTCTTAACTTATCATGGTGCTGCCTATCAGGCTCCAAGAGCAGCAGCAGTAAATATCCAATTATTTTATTCTTCTTACTTGGAGGAAAGGAGTAAAAATAATTAGAATTATGATGGTGATCATTTTTAACTAATAGTAAAAGGAGGAAGAAGAGCAGTATCCATTGTACGCATCCCAACCACTTGGGTCTTGAGTATTCATGGCTCCCAGTCCTTGCAAATCCCAACGAGGCTTTTTCAACCATTTCTCTGATGCGGAGATGAACTCGGAAAAGGTAACCCCCTGGACCAAAGGGTGGTGACAGACCATAATAAGCTCAGGTCTGCCGACTTCAGAGTGAGGGATTTTTGTATGAGGCCAATCTCACATCTGAAGATTCCAGGAAGAGAACACAAAGTGGGGAAGTAATTTGCTTTGCATGGCTTGACCCCCTGGTACTTAAGAAAACTCCTGGCCCTGCAGTGCCCTTCTTGCCTCTGCTAGAAATGCCTTCTGGTCAGTGGTGGGTCAGAGTTTTAGTGGCCATGAGGGCAGCCGTGTTATTGAGGCCTCCATCGTCTGATGACTTAGGGAAACAGTCTAGCTTAATTTTATTAATTCATATTGATTTATATAGCTTGGCTCTTTCCACAAAAGATTTGAGGAAACTTACAACAAAAACAATACAGCTGAATATAGAATCCCGGAAATCAAATGCTGTTAGAAATATATTCCCAGAACCGTTTTTTGCCATGGCATCTTTTACTGTCCTATGTGAACAAAATGAAAATCATCATGACAGAATCTCAGCCCTGGAAGAGGCCACAGTGGGTTTCAAACAAGAGAATATAAAAATCACTGGAGAATGTGTTTAAAATACGGATTGCCTAACCCCACTCCCAGAGATTGATTCAGGTGGTCTACGTAAAGCCTTAAAACAGGTTCTAAATTTCCCAGGCAATTCTGTTGCAAATGAACCCTGTGAAGGAACCCTGATAAAATCCAAACCACTTAAAGACACAGGAATCACCTTGCCAGCATTCACTTCTACGCTAAGCACAGTTCTAGGCCCTAAGGGTATTAAGATAAATAAAAGGAAAATCCCTGCCCTTAAAAAGCTCAGTCTAACCACAAAACCAATTAATTACACAACCAATGAGGATACGATGCATTTAGTGGCACAAAATTTAAAAATTCTTTGAGGAATTAGGAAAGCTGTACCTGCGAGCTGTCTCTGCAGGAAGCACTGGTTAAGAGTACGGGCTCTGCAGGTGAACTGTCTGAAGGTGATACGAATCTGGGCTCTGCATTTGTGAGCTGTATCATCTTGAGCTGGAGGCTTAACTTCTTTGTGACTAGACTTTCTCAGTTGTGAAGTGATAATAAGGGTAGTACCTACTTTATTGGGTTGTGGGCATCCAATGACAGAATACATTGGTAATGTATAATATCTCAGTTTTACTCTCTGTGTTCTCTACGTGTTTTCCCACTCTGGTGCTGCAAAAAAAAAAAAAAAAAAAGAAAAAACTGTTTCAATGTTGCCAGTGGTGATGGTGTTGAATACCGCGATGGTGGTGGTGATGGTGGTGTGGAGGAGGTTGTGGTGTTGGAGGTGGAGGTGGTGGGGGGTAGTGGTGGTGGTAGTGGTACACGTGGGGATGGCGACAGGGGTGGTGATGATCATGACGGTGTGTAACCTCTCCTTAGTCTACTTGGAAACAAAAATAAAGACTAGAAGAAGCTAGAGCCCAAGTATAAGAAAGATCCTGATGCCGGGTTGCAGAGCAAATTCTTCATTTCCTGTTGCCTAAAAAAAGTGAAGACTGAGATTTGGGGTGAGGAGGAAGAAAGGTAAGGCATTCCATTTTGGCTGACTAGTTTGAAATAAACAGGATTTCCAGCCGGAAATGTGGTTCTCTGGTTTTGGAGAAAAAATGAAGTAAGGAAGTACAGATTGGAGAATCAGTGACACACCGAGAGAAGGTTCTGGGAAGAGAATGTGCAAGGGAAATCTGTAGAGAACGGAGGGAGAGAAGAGAGACAGGGACAAATTTAGAAGTCCGTGCAATGCTAGGATGCCTCCATCTAAAGTGAGGTATCCTTCAGGTATGGCAGTTTAGTCAATTACAAATTCAACTAATTTCTACCTTATCTGAAAAAAGGTATCAGAGGAACCATTACCTAATGCCTCACTGAAATCAAAATCGGCCGCATAGGTATTTTCATCATGATCTTTCCACCTAATAGCCTTGCAGTAAGATGAGATAATGTCAGTTCAATGAGACTGCTTCTCAGCAAACCCATACAAGTCTGGTGATTCTTGCTTCCTTTTCTAATGAATACAACTTCTACTTAAATCCTTCTGTAATTTTCCCTGGTTATCTTCCACAAGGTCTGATTTGCAATTTCAAGATTCTGCCATTTTCCTCTTTCTGGACAATCAGAACATTTTCCCTCTACATGTTTCTAGCAGCTCTCTTACCCCTTGTTATGTATCAAAGACTGGAGGCTGCAGTTTCACAATTTCAGCTGAAAATCGTCTCCTCTAGCATGTAACTTGTGGCGACCTGTGACCTCTGAATTCACCCAGTGATTCTCCACATTCTCTTGAGATATCCTCACTGTCTTCAAGTGCTGATTCCTCCTAAACCACATTTGTTCTTATCCATCCAGTTGGAATGCCTGTTTCCTTTCCAGAAATAGTGGAAGCATGCTGTTCTGGGTCAGAATATTGAATTTAGACACCTAATTTGTGGGCTATTCATAGAAAGGCATGTCTTTATAGCCAGAATGTTCCCTCCATATGTAACTGCTTCACCTCTACCTCTGCCCTGTAGGATCTGACCACCACTCAGACCAGCCCACCTACTTCTATTCCATACCACTTCATGCTTACTGATCCATCCTAACCCTGTCACTGCTCTCGGTCGCTAGAAAGACTGGCGATTGGGATCGCCACTGGTTGGGATTCTCACAACTAACCAAAGAAGAAGCCCCTCGCCAGAGCAACATTAAAAATCTACTTGATAGTCCTTAAATCTGAACAGGATTACACAGGCCACCCTGAAGATTTTGGAACTGCCCCCAAAATCATTCATTTATTGACCTCCTCTCAGGCATTAGTCACTGTGACAGCACTGGATTTACAACAGTGAGCAAAATAATACACAACCACAGCCTACATGACGATTGAAGTCCACCGAGAGAAAGATATTAACCCAATTATCCCAAAATTAAGTTTAAATTCAGACTCTTTTTTTTTTTTTACAATTAATTTATTTATACTGAGAGAGACAGACATGGTCTTTACTAGAACCTAAAGAAGCCTGGTGTGGCTTAAGCATGGAGAGTAAACAGGGGCCTCTTTGTGGATGAGGCAGGAAAGGAGAGCAGGGGCCAGGCAGGACCATGGAGGGATCCTGAGAATTCTGTTTATTCACTTAGCATCACTGAGAAACTAGTGAAGTTTTATTATTACTATGATTACTACTCCTACTAATACTACTGCTACCATTACTATTATAATTATGGCCATGATCAGCTCTGTATTCTGAAAACATCTTTCTGAGTTCCTGATGGAGAATGGATTAGAGGAAACAGGAGACCGTAGAGTTGGAAGGGGAAGGGGGGTGTCAGCCTGACCTAAGGCTGAGAACTGGAGACAAGCAGGGACTGCCATCCCCAGGTGGTGGGAGAGGGCAGGGTAAGGTCTGTCCACGAGAGGGGCCAGCCTCACCAAACTGGCAGTGCATGTTGGCAGCCTCAGTGAGCACTAATCAACAAGTTTGGCTGAAACCCCTCTTTTGGGGAGCACCGGGCACAGCAGCTTCAACAGCACTGCTTGGCACAGGGCTGGGCGATGCTTCAGCGATCCCGGCAGCCCGCCGGAAGCCATATGCCCTGCTTAATTCCTCCACAAACCTACTGCTTGCAGCCATGCAGACATATGCAACCTTAATATGATTACAGTGTCTTAAACTCCTGAGGAAGGGGGGTGGAGGGATGTTCCTGCCCAAGCACCGCGATGGAGGGGAAAATTGTCAGAAGTGATTCTTGGCTGAGATTGGCAACATACACTGTCACTTGAACCTATCAATAGATCGGGCTGATGATGTTTTTCACTTAACACCTAGCGACAAGGCTGTCAGAAACTGGCAGGAGATCTCTGCATTCCCTGCCAAGAGAGAGGAACATGAAAATCTGTCGAAATTCATACTTGCTAATAAATATACCCCTGGAATTCTTTTTTAAGGAACCCGGGGTTTTAGATGTCTAGGCAACATTTGGCAGGGATTCAAAAAGCTGGATGAGCCTGGAGGTTTCTCTCCAGCTCGTTTTGAGCTGGTTTCAGCTCAATGGCAAAAGAAAGGGGTGAGACAGAGTCTTAGTGAAAGAGGAGCCCCAAAGACACTAATTGTTATAAGTTCTAGCATGGGGTCTGCTGTCCATGGACAAATGACGCATGACAAACACAGGACACTGCCGCTAGACTCCAGGGATACCCTCTAGGCCACCGGGACCAGATTTCCAATCATACCCATATCAAGAAAATGCGCGGCTCAGCAGAGGGTTCAGAGGAGAGGTGCAATAACCAGAAGCCGATGTGGCCTGGCTGCTGTGTGGTCCTTGTTGCTGTTCAAGGAATATTCCTACTAGGATCGCACTTCCCCACCTGCTTGAGAAGCTACGGGAGATCACGTGGCTTGTGTTCGCCAATGAACGTGATGCCCATCCCACTTCCGCCTGGAAGCTTTAAGAGCACAGTTTGCGCCTGTGCTTTTCTTCTACCCCGGTGACTGGCAGCAGTGGCTCTTCTAATAGCGGGGCCCCAGAGTGAGGACAATACCGAACAGCAACCCAGTCTGACCAACGATAGAGAGGAGGCTTAAGTGGAAAGTAAAATGGGTTATTATGTCATGGAGATACAGGGATTCCTCTAGCATAACCCAGCCTACGTGCTCTCTGTTAGGAGCCCCTTGGAACAACCGCTCTCTTCCCTAAAGCTCTTCCCTGTAATGGGAATGACTTACTGAACAGTGATGATATTCTAACCTGCCTGAGCTCTGATCTACCAATGACAGTCTGGGGTGAGGTCCTTAAACCCCTATAGCCTCAATTTCTTCATCTCTGAATTATGAATAATAATACCCTCTGTCCTGTAAGATATTAAATAAAATAATGTCTGGAAATAATTAACCTTTATCATATGCCATGCAGGAAGTAAACACAGCAGGCTTGAGATTGCTAAGCTTACCAAGCTCTGCTTGCAAAGTTGGCCCTTCACCGGTGTCAGGGAACTTGGACCTCAGGAGGGTTCCCCCCTTTCCAAAACTGATAAAGGTGCCCACCATACCTAACCTGTTTGTACAAACAAAAGGGTTCATGCTGAACATCTGCTTTACTTCCGGGAGTCTGGAATTTTGGTACATACTAGGAAGAAGGTCCCTAGGTGACTGGCCCCCAGTGAAACCCATGGCCACTGGGTCTCTAGCAGTTTTCCATGGTGGACAGCACTTCACACATGTTGTCAAAACTTGTTGTTGAGGGAATCAAGCACATCACATGTCACTCCACTGGGAGAGGACTCCTGGAAGCCTGCGTCTGTTTTCCTCCAGACTTCTCCCCATGCACTTTTCCCTTTGCTGGTTTTGCTGTGTATCCTTCCACGATACTAAGTCTCAGCCATGAGTCCAACTATATCCTGAGTCCTCTGAGTCCTCCATGTGAATCCCCAAACTTAGGAGTGCTCTAGGGAGCTTATAAGTATGGTTTACTCCAAATTAATAATAAGTACAAAAAGATAAGTTTACAATAAGTATTGTTAGTATTAAAAATAAGACAAAGGGAGATGCACAGAAAGAAATGAAAGCGGCTAACTCATAGGTAACCACATAATAAAAGACCAGGAGTCTGACTTCTCACATGGCCTTCTTTTCACCTGTATCTGTCTCTCTTTTGTATGTTTCTTTTAAGGATGCTTGTGGTTGGATTTAAGGCCCACTTAAATATTCCAGGATAATCTCATCTCAAGATCCTTAATTTGATTACATCTGCAAAGATTCTTTATCCAAACAAGGTCACATTTACAAGTTCTGGTGCTGAGGACGTAGACATGTCTTTCAGGGGCCACCATTCAGCTCACTACAAACAGCAATAGTTAGTTCCAGGCATTGCTGGCCAGTCACTTAACCTTTCAGCATATCACAAAATTGCTCTGAAGGCCAAGTGAGGCAGTGCGCAAAAAATGTTCGGCATGTGGTCTAGCATAGAGGAAGAGCCCAGTAAATGCCAGTTACTGTCATTGCCCATCATCACACAGTAGTTGAGAAAACGAACTAGGACTTGAACCAGGCGCACATACCCTCTATTCAATCTTCGTTCAGAAGGGGGCTTGGAGAAAGCTCTGTAGACCCGGTGATCACCCACCACCAATCCGCAATCATTCTAACTGGGACCCTTTTTCATATTCTTTTGGTCCAGAGCTTGTGAAGAGGCTGAACTCCCCCCAAGTCCCTTTCTGAGGCCCTCAAAGAATAATTCTGGAGAATCTTGGCTCTTCTGTTTCACCATCTCAAAAACCCCGACAGTAATTACAGCTGCCACACTAGAATGCTTTGAGGGTTATCGAGTTAATGACTATAAAGTCTGTGGAGCTCTTCAGAGGAAAGAAGCCATAAAAATCAGATAAATAAAACAGTCAATCAGCACATGTTTATTGTGTCCACAGGGTGCATAGCACTGTACTCGGAAATAAAGATTAAAGGGGAGAAAAGCAAAGGAAAAGAAGGAGGAAAGTTGGTTCAACCAAAGTCTTTCCAGGCTAGAGTACAAGGCCAGCTATAAAGTAAAGAGCTAGAGCCCTCCGAGGCTTTAAAAAATGAAGGAGGTGTCTACAAATCAGTAGGAAAAAGATAAAGAACTCGAGTGGAAAAAAAAAAAATGAACAAAGCATTCAAGGAAGCAGTTTACAGAAAAATAAATTCAGCTAGCCAGTAAGCAATGAAGAGATGCTTAGCTGAGCTCATAATTAATCAAAACAAGAACAAGATAGCATTTTTTAAAAAGATTTTATTTATTTGACACAGAGAGAGGGAGATCACAAGTAGGCAGAGAGGCAGGCAGAGAGAGAGTGGGAAGCAGGCTTCCTGCCAAGCAGAGAGTCCAATGCAGGGCTCCATCCCAGGACCCTGAGATCATGACCTGAGCCGAAGGCAGAGGCTTAACCCACTGAGCCACCCAGGAGCCCCAAGATAGCAATGTTTGTTTCCTGACACACAGTACCAGCAAGGTATGAAGAAACAGGTGTTCTCCATCCACTTTGGGGGACAATATGAATGGGAGCAAACTGGAGAGCAAGGAAGCAAGGGCTATCTCCTGTGGACACCAGGGAGGGTATGGGCTATGGTGAGTGCTATGAAGTGTGTAAGCCTGGTGATTCACAGACCTGTATCCCTGGGCTAATAATACATTCTATGTTAATTTAAAAATAGATAAATAAATAGAAAGAAAGAAACTAGAGCAGAATGGTATGCATAATATGACCCTTTTGTGAATGAGAATATGGGGGGCATCACATTCAAGGATGACCCTCGGGATGTGCCGTGAACACACCTGGATCTGCTCTCCTGCCCCTGCTGTGACCAAAGGCCTGCCCTACCAGTGAGGACAGATGGGAGTTTTTTGTTTTCCTTGTGAAAACCAAACTCCAGCCAGATTCATTACAAAGAAGAAGATAGTGTATTAAGATCTTGAACTTGGAGCCAGGCTACCCAGGTTCAAATTCCAGCTCTGGTGCTGCTTACAAGCTGTGTGACTCTGAGCAAATCACTCCACCACTCTGTTCCTTAGTTTTCTCTAGAATAGCAACAATATCAGTACCTACCTCATCGAGTCATTATGAGAAATAAATGTGTCACTATCTGAGGAGTGCTTCAACAATGCTTGGCAGAAAGCCACTCCCTCTGTAGGTATTATAAATTAATACAGGTAAATTACAGGCAGGTAAATTACAGGCAGGTAAATTAGACTCAAACCCTGAGTGCCCCGTCTCCTGAATCCCAGTGTGACCCTCTGTTAGTGTGGCCCCAAATACCCAAAGGGAAAAGAAGAAAGAAAAAGAAAGGTGTCTTTTATGTATTTAGTGGGCCACGCCACAGGATGAAGTCATTTTGAAAAGGATAATTAGACCTCCAATTGGTTTTCATTTTATTTCATTTTCTTGCCGGCAGTTGACAAGCAGGGAGATTGTGTTACTTCCACAGTCACTAACAGCAGAGCCGTCCGGTTCCTCCTTTTCTATAGCAAACTCATGAAAGAGAGAAGCCTGCTGGTGCAAACTGCTTTGATGGGAGGAAGCATCTAAAATTCATTTTAATTTCAATTTGTGTGAAGCTTTTGTATCAAATTACAGATCTGGGGCATGATGCGGCTCAGTGAAGAATCCCATTTTCCATCAGTTTGGATGCTTTCATTGTGCCGTCAAGGGGTAAAATAATTAAGGCTGAAATCCTATCTCCACTGGAGACTAGCTACTGGTATCCCACATCCTGTGTTGATCAAGTCAGGTGACAGACCAGCAATTAGTATTCAAGGACCAGCACTGCCCCCTCAGAGGTCCCGGATGAGCCAAAAATTCTCCGGTGAGTCAATTAGTTCAAGGGGCTTCTCACTCAGATGTGATAGTGCCAGTGGCCTGATGCAAACTGCGAGACCAACAGTCAACTAGGGCAAGCCAAGGTTGTTTGGATAAACTAAAACAGAAGCTGGAAAAATTCAGTAAAACAGCTGAAATCTGCAAAGCCACCAAGTCATGGTTACTAGGCAGCTGAATTCGCTTCGCTGCTTCTGTGAAAGTCAGACTGAGCCTGAATTTGGAGGCCAAAGCAATCAGGCTAGGAAAGCCACCATTGATTACATTTGTTTTAATTTCTCTGGTCTGGCATATCACGTGGTCTCACTGGAGTATACGAGTTCTGTTCAGTATAAGGGTCTCTACTACCAGGATCGTGCACCCATGCCCAGCGGCTGTGTTGGCTGATAACAGGTCACAGGTGCCTCCCTTCTCAGAGAAAAGCTTTGCTGACAGGAGTCATGTCATCTAGAAGGGGACGTCCTGCCCCACCCCACCTCAACATCCTCACCAACCCAGGGGCTGCCAATGACTGCCTGAAACCAGAATCAAAGGGCAGCATCCTTGCCTCAAGAGAGAATAACTCTGCTGTGTAACTTCCATGCAAGGCCAAGGCCATGGGGCCACACCCTTGCCTGTCAATCTTTTTCACCTTGTCCTCCTCAGTCTCCTACAGGGATCTCCTGAGAGCATTCTTTCAATAGATTGTGTATACCCAAACCCCTGACTCAGGCTCTGCTTCTAGGGAACCCAACTATATTCATTTCCTATCACTGCTAAATTAACACACAGTTAGCAGCTTAAGCAATGCAAATTTATTATGTTATAGTTCTGGAGGGCAGAAATCTAATCCAGATCTCACTGAGCTCAATCAAGATATTGGTAGGGCTGTGTTTCTTCTGCAGACTCTCAAAGACAACCCATTCCTTGTGTCACCTACATTTCTCAGTTCATGGCCATGCATCACTGCAACCTTTCCTTCCATTGTCACATCACCTTCTCTGACTGTGACCCCTACTGCATCCCTCTTATAATGACTCCTATAAATACATTGGTCCCAGATGGATAATCCAGGATAATCTCCTCATGTCAAGACCCTTCACTTAATTATATCTGCAAAGTCCTCTTTCCCATGTCAGGTAACATACTTGCTGATTCTGGGGATTAGGACAGGGACATCTTTGGAGCCATTATTCTGCCTCCTACATTGACCTAAAAGAGTTGGTATAAGGAGCAGTCTTAAGAACCAAACTCAAAGGAAGAATTCTGGAGTCGGGTCACTGATTGGTTGCCTAGCGATAAGAAGCCTATCACTGGTGAGATGAAGCATCAGCTGTCCCTGGCTCATGGTCACAAATGCTAAGACTTTCACCTAGGACAGGCTATAGGTGGAAAGGACGCACTGGCTTGTGCAACATTACTAGTGCTGGAGAGGAGGAATCAGAGATACAGTAATTATCAGGATTGTGAATTTGGGTGGCTGTTGCTAAATACCACAAATGCACTGGAGAGAGAAAAAACGAGAGCTTTGGGGCAGTCATTCAACAATTTAGAGCAAATTGTGTCAGAGAGCCTCCTTGGCAGTATGTAACGAAACCCCAATCTTCTTCAGCATGAAAAGAAAGCTGAAGAAAGTACACAGCATGTAACTGTGAAGAACTCAGAGAAGGTTGGATTCCTACACCAAAATCAGGAGCCTGATGGGAAGGAGTAGGATGTCAAGACTTGGGGTGGGGATACCTGGGAAGATGCACTTGATTACCTTTGACCCTATGATCCCACTGAGCTTTCTGGGCTTCCTGAAGTGTCCTCCTCCCTCTTGTAGGGAGACAGTCCCCTTCCCTTGTTTGAAGAAGAAGAAAACCTCAAATAGGGTAGGTGCCTAACAAAACAATGCCCCCACCTCTTCTGCTGGCTACCAGACCAGTACCACGAGCCGACCCTCAGCCTAACCTGATGAGCAAGGTCTGGGCTGGCTAGAGAGAATGCAATAGCATTCTATAGGAGCCACAGGACCTTAGGTAGCATGGGTAGGCAAAAACCAGGATAGTATGACTAGGATGCGTGGTGAAGAGGGGCGGTACATGAAGCCCTGCAGATAAAAAGAGTTTATCTGGGACGTCTGGGGGGTTCAGTCGGTTAAGCATCTGCCTTTGGCTCAGGTAATGATCTCAGGGTCCTGGGACTGAGTCCCATATTGGGCTCCTTGCTCAGTGGGGAGCCTGCTTCTCCCTCTACCTGCCGCTCCCCCTGTTTGTGTGCGCTCACTCTCTGTCTCTCTGTCTCTCTGTCTCTCTCTGCCTGACAAATAAGTAAATAAAATTTCTTTTAAAAAATAAAATAAAAAGTAAAACCAGTGACATTTAAAAAAAAAAAGTTTATTTGATGGAGAGCCGTCTAGTAACATGGGCTTTAACTTCTAGCTTTGCCCTGAAAGATGAGTCTTATTATCGGCAGCAGGGATGGCTGCTGGGAACTTGGACTTAAGCCCCTCGGGATGGGATGCAAAGAAGGGGCTAGTGAGTAGCCATTTAATTAGAGCCAACTGTTGGCAGTTCCTTTGAGGTTTGGAAATCACTGCTAAGGTATCTGGCAAAAGAAATCTAAACTCATATTCCAGGAAGCCCCCATTCTTCATGGGATCGCAGGAGAAGGGACATCTACTTGCTGGAACTACACAGATGCCACCTTTAACCATGGGTAATCCATGCTACACCACGTGAGGGAAAAAAGGCAAAGATAGCAGGATTGAGGACTGCTCTCCTTAGAGAGTCCTGCTTTCAAAGTTGGCCCTTTGCTGGCATCATCACACCTGGATTTGGAGACAGCTCCCAACACTCCCAGAATTGAGAAGAGGGCTCACTGTGCCTAAACTGTGAAAACAATACAGGTTATGGTGAACACCATTTTCCTTCAGCAAGTCTGGAACTCAGGCATGTACCAGGCAGAGGGTTGCCTATGCGACGACCCCCAGTAAAAACCCTGGGCCCTGAGTCTCCGATGAACTTCACTGGTAGAGAAAAGTTCACACGTCACAGCTCATTGCCGAGGGGATTAAGCCTACGCCGTGTGACTCCACTGGGGTGAGCTCTGGGAAGCCTCTGCCTGGTTTCCTCTGGTCTCCACCCCTGAACCTTCCCCTCAGCTGACTTTGCTTTGTGACCTTTGCTGTAATATATTAGGACCATCAGTATGACTATATGCTGAGTTCATAAATCCTCCTAGCAAATCACCAAGCCTGGGAGTGATCTTGAGGACTTCCAACACATACCATGACAAACAGATACATGTAGTTTTCTTCACTGGTATTTATCTGGGCCCTCCTGAGGGCAAGAAGCTTAGTGGATCCTAATGAAAATGTCCTTTTACCCTAAGACTTGTTCCTTCACCTCCTTTTGGGGGGATTTTGCTTCCCTTTGAACAAAAACATTATTTAATGTATGAAGAGCTCAGCTTCATAGTTAGAAGTATATGTCTTCATCTTATGAAATAGAATTTTTCAGAACTTCTACAGCCTCCTTTCCCACTCTCAAAGTATCCATAGTCTTTTTTTATCCCACTGTCCCCAAGGATCTCCAAAATATTTGAATTTTTTTTAAAGATTTCATTTATTTATTTGAGAAAGACAGAGAGAGTTTGTGAGAGAGAGCATGAGAGGAAAGAGGAGAGGATCAGAGGGAGAAGCAGACTCCCCACTGAATAGGGAGCCCAATGTTGGACTCGATCCTGGGACTCCAGGATCATGACCTGAGCCAAAGGCAGTCGCTTAACCAAATGAGCCACCCAGGTGCCCCCAAATATCTGAATTTTTTAATGTCCTTTCCCCTAATCACAATTATTAAACTACTTATTGCACCATAAGTGGGACCAAAATCTGACTGTACAGATTCCATGTCACAGCAGTAGGGGAGCAGAGGAGAAGACTAGGAACGGTGCTATGGGAGTACAGAAAGGCATCTCCATCAGACCGGGGAGTAGGTACGGCTTCCTGAGCCTCTCAGGCAATCTTAAAGAAAGACTAACAATTATCATAGTTGACCAAGTCTTAAAGAAAGACTAGGAATCATCAATGGTGGAAAAGCTGTCAAAGAGAACTATTTGAGTGAGAAAGGACAGAAGAAAGAAATGACTTGGCTCATTCCAGGAACCTGCAAGGAGCTCAAATCCTTGAAGGAAAAGATAGGAGATGGCCTAGTTATATGCAAAAGGGAAAAGGGAAAAGTCACTCTAGCAATAAGGGTACATACGAAAGTGAGCTGCACATGCTTAGCTGAAACTCACAGATCATCTCACCAAATGGCTCTTGGGTTGCTACAGGTTGATGACTTTGGTCAGAAAGTTATTTTTAATTCTTCTGTTCTGTATGCCTCCTCCTAGGCAACTTCTCTTCTAGTTTCCTCTGCTGCTTCCATTTCCTGAACAAATTCCTCAGCCTTCTGTTCTCCCGTTCTCAAAACTCCTGTTCTCTGGTCCAGTGTCATTGGGCACAAGATGATGGTGCCACAGTTTGATACTCTTCAGCCCGTATTCTGTCCCAGCCTGGGGCTCTTACTTCATCCTATCAACTATCAGATAACCTGCCGTAGGGACAGGAGATACCGGGTATTGGGTCCTGGGAAAGGTCATGGCAGGAAACAGACGGCATCCTGAAGAGGATGAGGGAGGACTCGTTATAAAGTTGTGGGCCAGCTGAAGAAAAGCCACAAGGAACAAAGACCCCCAGAGATTAAAAAAAAAAAAAAATGTGGGAAGCTGCTACCACCCCTAGGATTAAAAGGACAACAAATGGAAGAAGGGTTACCAGAACTCAACAAAATCTATAGCTTTGGGAAAGGGTCACTCGACAGGAGCTATGGGCCACCACAGACAAGCACAACCACTACTGACGTGTGTCCCATCAGGATGTGAATTAGGAATTCAGATGTGCTCAACTCCCTTTTTCCTTCCTTCCCTCCAATCTCCTGCTAGTGCTTACCACTGGCCAAAGCCAACAAGAAACCAGGGAGCAAGGGAACTCACTGATGGGTGTGAAAGAGCAAATGCAAGAGGCGCAACTTAACGGCTAAGTACAAACCAAGACACAAACACAGAAATAGAAACCACGACACATTACGGAGGCTTTGATTTATATCAGATGGACAACAGAGTTCAATATGCCAAAAGGGGTTAAGAAGTTACTTAAAAATGCAACTTGTGGGACACCTGGGTGGCTCAGTTGGTTAAGCAGCTGCCTTCGGCTCAGGTCATAATCCCAGCATCCTGGAATCGAGTCCCACATCGGGCTCCTTGCTCTGCGGGGAGCCTGCTTCTCCCTCTGCCTCCATCTGCCAGTGCTCACTCTCTTTCTCTCTCTCTGACAAATAAATAAATAAATAAATAAAAATCTTAAAAAAAAAAAAAAAGAAATGCAACTTTGTGTTTCAGTATCACACACCTTAGTAAGCAGCCAGCTGTCAGCATACTCAGGTGTTTGAAGTGACCCTGCCCCCCTGTAGCCTGAGAAAAGGTGTCACTTTAGAACAAGATGGGAGCATTTCGGGATATAGCTAGGCTCTTCAGTACCTCTCTATTGTTGCAGATCCAACAGAGATTTTGAGGCCTGTGTGCCCCCCTGACCCCAGTGATGCTGGCACTTCCTAGTAACCATATGTGTCATAGATCGATTTCACTTTTCAGCAGTTACCAGGTCTCAGTTGTGATGAACCCAGAGGAGATTTTGTTCCTGTCTTACTTCTCAGTCAACCTGGGGCCTCATTTCAAAAAGGGCTATCTGTGATCAATTTCACATTTCCATTCAATGGGCATTAATCCTAATGAACACCACTTATTCTGGCTTCTCCCTGGCAAGCAGTAGGAAAGCCCTACATGAAATGAAGAGTCAGATGTTTGGGCAACTTCCCACTCAGACACGCTACCTGAGAGTTCCACTGTACCTGAAATCACCAGTCCCCCGGCAAAGGGGTTAGAGGTGGCTACAGACTAACAGGATGGCCACAAGCACACTGAAAGGGGGAAAGGCTGGGAGAATGTGTCCCTGCTGTTTCCAGGTGGCAATGATGTCTGCCTGCACAAGGGAGCAGAAAAGTGCCCACAGAGATTGTTTTCACTTTCCTTTTTTTGTTAAAACTCTTGTTCAGTTCAACAGACAATAGGTGGCTTTGTAGCTTTGCCATTAGGTAAACTCCTGCAGCCAGAAGAAAAATTTTCTTTCAATTAATGGTTCCCTGAGCGAGGAAATGAGCTCGTTTCTTGACGCATAATGCCATCCTCCTTAGGTGCTCTAAGAGAGGCAAGGTTGCCTAATGGTTAAGGGCTCCAGTTCTAAACTCAGAACCAGTCCTGGGCTTAAATCCCAACTCTACCACTTTCCTTCCAGCTGTGCAATCTTAGGAGAGCCACATAACTTCTCTGGACCTCAGTTTTCTTGCCTCTAATTTCTTATCTGTAAGAGGTAACTATGGCTCTTCCTCACTGATTGGTGAGAAGATTAAAAGAAAAGACACAGATCAGCAAAGCCTCGAAAACGTCGAACATAAAATTACCATATGAGTCAGACATTCTACTTCTACACAAAAGAATTAAAAACAAATGCTCAGATACTCACACATGAATGTTGATCGTGGCACCATTCACAACAACCGACGGGTGGACACAGCCCAGAAGGCCATCAATGGATCATATGGTGAATGAATAAACAAAATGTGGCACATCCAATATGGTGTGTGTGTGTATATATATATACACACACACACACACACAATATACCATTTTGTATAACAAAATGATACAATGGAATATCATTTAGCCATCAAAAGGAACAATGTACTGATGTGTATATGGTCACCCTTAATAACATTATACTGAGCACAAAAAGCCAGGCACCAGAGGCTGTATATCGTATGATTCCATTTAGATGAAATATTTAGGATCAATAAATCGGACAGAGAAAAATCCAGGATGAATAGAAACAGAACGCAGGCTAGAGGGGTCAAGAGAGGAGGAGAGAAGAGGGAGTGGCTGCTGAATGGTTATGGGTTTTCCTTTTAGGATGATGAAAACATCTTGGAACTAGAGAGAGGTGCTGGCTAGTACTTTGTGAATATACTAAATGCCACAGAATTTTACATTTCAAAATGACTAATTTTAAGTTATGTGAATTTCACCTCAATTTTTTTAAAAAAGCTCAGCATAGTGTGAGGAACATAAAAAGTAGTAGTAAATGGTCATTGTTATGACACCCTGTATATAACTGAAATCACCTTCTAGGTTAAATTAAAAGATTCTTCATCACCTACAGGATCAAGACTCTTCCCTGGGAAGCCAAGCCCCTCTATGGCCTGTCCCCAAATCACATCTCTAACACTATTTCCCTGTATCTCCTGGTACAAGTCATTTGGGGGAAAATGCAAACAAAATTTCCCCTCCACTTTGCAGCTTTCAAGGCCATCGTGAACAACAGCAATGCTCCTGGTCTTTGTGAATTCCAGGTCATGGAAATGCACACATTCTCCACAACAGTATTACCTGAACCTCTGCTAACACTGCTACCTCTAGCCTTCCTTCTCTTTCACCCCCTCCCCACCCAGCAAGGCCTGTCTACCCTCAAGGCCTAGCTAATAAACAATATATCTCTTGTGACCCCTCCAGCCTGCAAGGCCCCTTCTTCCTCTAGAATCCCTCTGCACGCCCATATGCTATATCCAGGTGATACTCACCTCACACTGCCTTATAGTTTTTTCTATTCTTTATTTCCATATGCTTTCTACAAGAGACCCATTTTGGAACCTAAAGATACATCCAGGGTACCTGGGTGGCTCAGTGGGTTAAAGCCTCTGCCTTTGGTTCGGGTCATGATCTCAGGGTCCTGGGATCAAGCCCTGCATCGGGGTCTCTGCTCAGTGGGGAGCCTGCTTCCCCCACCCCTGCCTCTCTGCCTACTTGTGATTTCTGTCTGTCAAATAAATAAATAAATATTTTAAAAAATTAAAAGAATAAAGATACATCCAGACTGGAAGTGAAGGGATGGAGAAACATCTTTCATGCCAATGGGCCTCAAAAGAAAGCTGGGGTAGCGATTCTCATATCAGATACATTAGATTTTAAACTAAAGACTGTAGTCAGAGATAAAGAAGGACACTATATCATTCTTAAAGGGTCTATCCACCAAGAAGATCTAACAATTGTAAATATTTACCCCCAATATGGTAGCACCCAACTACATAAGACAACTGTTAATCAAGTTAAAGATTTTATTTATTCATTGATTTGAGACAGAGACAGAGATAGAGACAGAGAGAGGGAGTGGGGGGAGGGGCCGAGGGTGAGGGAGAAGCAGACTCCCTGCTGAGCAGGGAGCCCCACAGGGGGCTCCATCCTAGTGATGAGGGAACAGAAGAAGGCAAGCTGAGGACAAAGCAGAAGCAGACACCCCACGACCCTCCCCATGGGATATAGGTGACATTTCTCATGCGCTCCTGGCTGCCCTAAAGCTAAGAAAAGGAAAAAACAAGTAGTTAACATATAGAAATCACAATCCTGTAAGACTGAATCTCCCTCCGTGGACAAAATGCCGTGGCAATCTACAAGAACAAAGCATTTCTATCAATGACCTAGCTTCTAGAAGGAAATGTAGACACAATTAAATGTCCTTATAACCTGCAGCCCACTGACAGATCCTTGAAGAGGGCAGTGTCGTGTTCCTCCAGGAAGCCCCCAGTGATCTTACGGCTAACGCCTTACTAGAAGGAAAAACAACCTTAACCTGACAATGGCAAGACCTCCAGTATCCTGTGACTCTACTTTAATATACAAAAATCCCTTTGAAACCTCCCTTTTCTTCACCTCCCCCAACTCCCAAGTCTGTAATCAGCCGCACCTCACAAACCCGGGGCAACAGCTCTTTCTGCCCACAGGTCCTCTCCCCGCGCTTTAATAAAACCACCATTTTGCACCAAAGACGTCTCAAGAATTCCTTCTGGGCCATCGGCTCCGGACCTCACCCCACTGAACCTCATCTATATTCCAAAACCTTATCACTAGGACCCTGAGATCATGACCTGTGCCAGATGCTTAACCAACTGAGCCACCCAGGCGCCCTTTCTGTTCTTTATTTTTAAATGGGTTTACTTCTATCTTCCAACTGTATTGAACACCAGAAGGGGAAGATTCAAATGCCTCCAGAAGCCAAAGACCCAGGGATTATGGTAAACTGGGGAGGACTCCCTCTTCTGAAAGGCCCAGTGTCCCCAGGTCTACTGTTTTTCCAGGAAAGCCAGGATTCTGGACATGTACTTAGAGGATTTTAGTCTTCCAATGCTGGTAACCACCTCTCAAAAAAGCACATAGTTAGGGGACACATTTTGTTGAATGTATGGGCAGTCTTGGTCAGGCAAAAGTGATGGTCAGAAAAAACACTGTGCAGGGCCATCTTGGCCCCCACACAAGTTTGAATGAATTTTAAAGTGCCTAGAGGTCACTGACTTTGTGTTCCAGGACAACTTTCTATCAGCAAAAGTGACTGGGGTCTGATTTTTCCATAAAAGGCCTAATCTAATACTCTGCTTTAATCCTCAGTCCAGAGAAAGAGATTTCAGACTGTGTCTTTGAAAAAAACTGCAAAATCATGCTTAGGTTAAAGGTTATGATGACTCACTTGGATCATTTCATCATGTATTTGGGCAATTACTTCGTAACATGTTGTGATGGGCTTGGGAGATACAACAAGGGACAGGACACACCATCCCTATCCTCAGAAGTCTACAAAGGAGATACGGAAGAACAGGGATAGAGCACACACAAAAGAGGAAGTACAAATAGTGAACAAATACGCAAAAAGATGTTCATCATTACCAGTGTTTAGGGACTTGCAAATTAAAATCACTTCGCATGGGCAAAAATTAAGAAGTTTGCTAATGTCATTGATGTGGGGAAATGGTTGTCTCAGAACTGCAGTGGGAGTATAATTTCGTACAGGAGCTTTCCAGGGCAACTTGCCAGGATCTATTAACATTTAAATGTGCATCCCCAGTGACTCAGCCGTTTCGCTTTTCACAGCCACCCTGGAGAAACACAGGGTCCACAGAGAGACATGTTCAAGGATGTTCACTGGAACACTGTTGGCAATAGCAAAAAACTCAGATGTCCTAGATGTGCAGCAGCAGGGGACCGTCGGAGCAAGCTGCTTTATGTGGTCATATCATGAAATGCCACCCAGTACATAAACTACGAGGTAAATCTGGTCATCCCAATATGGAGGGGTCTCTAAGACATGGCGCTGAAGGAAACACACACACCTAACAATGCTACCCATTGTCTGTGAAGCTTTGGGTGAAGACACATACGCAAAGATTTAGAAAGATCTGTACTAAGAAGAGTGATGGGTTCTCATATGGAAGAATTCCCTGGGGGCTGCTGACGATGGTCAAGACCATTTGACACATGTTTGTAATGTTTAATTTTTTTAAATGTTCATGAACTACCTGTGTGGTTGAAAAAAAACATTTAAGTGGTTACTTACTCTGTCACAAGCCCAAAAGTCTCATGGTTCCCCCAAACCATTATTTTTTTAAAAGATTTTATTTATCTGTCAGAGAGAGAGAGGAAACGTGCACAAGAAGGGGAAGCAGCAGGAAGAGGGAGAAGCAGACTCCCCGCCAAGCAAGGAACCCGATGCGGGACTTGATCCCGGGACTCTGGGATCACAACTCGAGCAGAAGGCAGACACCCAACCAACTGAGCGACCCAGACATCCCTCCCCGCAACGAACATTATTTGTCCTTTTTGTTGGTGATTATAGTACAGTGCTACATAATAATCTTGAACTTCCCCAAGTTTTGGAATTTGTGTATGAGACCTGCTTTTCCCCATTTATAAATGTATTTTCCTTTCAGGGAAAAAAAAAAAAAAAAAAAGCTCCCATCAGACTCACATGTCCAAACTTGGAAATGGAAGCAAGTCTGTCAAAGAAGCAAAGCCTGAGGCAGCCTTCCTAACAGGCACCAACCAGCCTCAGCTTCACCTGTCTTCCGGAGGCTGCAGTGGCCAAGGCTCGCTTGCTCTCTGGTGTTCTGTGAGCAACACATCTCAGGGTTTGGACCTCAGGTAGCAGGAGTGGGGCTATGGGCAGTGTTATTCCTGGCTGTGTGGTCTCTAGACCTGTATCCCCAGCCGTCCTGGAGATGCTGCTGTCCAACACCGTTTTGATAGTTTATCTTCTGCTGAATTCATCATGATTAGTTTCTATTATTTGCATCTGAGGACCCCTACTAACCCTATGATCTTGGGAAAGTTACCTAATTTCTTCTGTCTCTTCATTTATAAAAATGAGGATAATGGCATCTATCTCACAAGGCTGTAAGAAAATAAAATATAGGCCAGGGCACCTGGGTGGCTCAGTTGTTAAGCAACTGCTTGGGCTCAGGTCATGATCCCAGGGTCCTGGGATGGAGCCCCATATCAGGCTCCCTGCTCTGTGGGAAGCCTGCTTCTACCTCTCCCATTCTTCCTGCTTGTGTTCGCTGTCCCCCTGCCACTCTCCCTGTCAAATAAATAAATAAAATATTTTTTTAAAAAGTGTACACACACACACACACATATGCCATATATTTAAAATATATATTGCATGGATGAAGTATATTCTTAAACGCATATATATTAATATATCCCTGAACATATTTTGTGCACTTATGTGAATCTATGAATATTAAATATCTACATGTAAGATCTATATTAAGGTAAAAAATATGAAAATACCTGACTGTATACCTTTCTTCTCAGCTTAGGGACAATGAGGTATGATGGGTTCTTAGAATTTACAGTAGCTAAATTGCAGTGGATTTTCACTCCTAACATCTCACAGGTAAATGGAAAGGCAAATGATGTACAGCTTTTCAAGGAGGCAGGAAAAAATAAATAAAAAGATGGTATTTGTAGACCTAAGCTTGAGTACAAATAATCACCCCCAATCTCCCCCAGCTCACTTATTTTGTGTATAATCTGCAGTGACCTTTTCGTTGAAGGTCAATTTTCTTATACCAAATAATTTCCAACCACAGGCCAGCTGGCTTGATGGCACTTACAGAACTCACCCATTCTAATATCAGTCACGATAAACATCATTAGGATTGAATATTTTCTGCAAAATGACTCTTGAGCCCTAGAGCGAAGTCCGCAGCCAAAACAGGTGACATCAAGATTAACGACTCCGTTGGGTGGCCACGCAGCATTCCCGTCAGCCAGGTAATCAAGAGGCAGAGGGTGAGACGGTTTGGAAGGGCCTCAGGGACCCTGGAGTGGGAATTAGTCTGAGCATCAGACCCTCTAGAGCCACAGATCCATGCTCCCATCCACTCGCAGGGAGTACATAACCCCACAGCAGGTACTCTAGCTCCTCCACCGGTTGAGGCCAAGTGAGGCTGGGAACGTCCCCAACTCTGCTCTGTGGGAGCCTTCAGAATGATCGGCCGTGGCAAGCAGAGACAGAAACAGAACTGAGCTTAACGCGAGTGTGTCTCCTCCTGCTTCTCTCTGGACATCTGCACAACAGACCCAGGACTTCCTTGCAAATTACCACTCTTTTCCCCTGAGGACATCCGGCATCCCCCAGGACGTTCCTTCACGCAGCCGAACGGCAGGAAAGGAGAGGCGGAGAGCACAAACCCCGAACTCAAGCCGGGCAAAGGCGGCAGCAAACCTCAGCCTGAATCTAAAGCCGTCCTCTGCGATGGTCTTAAAATAATGCTTGATCAAAAGGAACCACAGCTACTCTTCCTCCTCTCGTTCAGGAGCTGATGGGCACATTTAAAGACCAAGGGTTCCCTCAGTCCCGTCTCTTCTTCCTTCTCCTACATACCTTACGTCCCTCCCTCCTTCCTCCATTCATGCCTTAGTCATTTCTTCAGGAAAAGAGTTAGAGATACACTGTCCTCCTAGCCCAGGTTCCCCATTTCTTTGAGTATGTACCCCTGCTCTTTGCTGTGCAAAATTCCATGTGGCTTGCATGGAGCTAAAACGACTCTTTGGAGAACCCCCCCCACGTGCCAACACACATACACACACCTTACTGCCATGATAGTGTGAACACTCAGAAGCGACCGGTTCTGGAGCGACCATGCGGCCTAAGTCAGGCCAATCAGTTTTCTCTGATATATAGACACCAGGAGGTCTCTCTCTTGTTCCAAAACTATGAGCCATAAGAATAATGTAATCTTGGGGTGCCTGGGTGGCTCAGTGGGTTAAGCCTCTGCCTTCTGCTCAGGTCGTGATCTCAGGGTCCTGGGATCGAGCCCCGCATCGGACTCTCTGCTCAGCGGGGAGCCTGCTTCCCCCGCTCTCTCTGCCTGCCTCTCTGCCTACTTGTGATCTCCGTCTGTCAAATAAATAAATAAAATCTTTAAAAAAAGAAGAAGAAGAATGTAATCTTGAACTCCTTCTGATTGTTTCCCACAAAAATATGAAATAAGCTCTCTGCCTTAGGAGAGAATGACACGAACGTCCAAAAAGGGGAGAGGTAAGGGGATAAACAGGAATGGACATTGAGCCCTCATGTTATCAAATGGGCCATTGAAGGAATGCTGACTAATAAAACAGGAAAATTCAAATCAAATAAGTCCATTTACTGGTAAGATGGGCTTGGGATTAGAAATAGTGAAAGAGGGGCGCCTGGGTGGCTCAGTGGGTTAAGGCCTCTGCCTTCGGCTCAGGTCGTGATCCCAGAGTCCTGGGATCGAGCCCCACATCGGGCTCTCTGCTCCGCAGAAAGCCTGCTTCCCCCTCTCTCTCTGCCTGCCTCTGCCTACTTGTGATCTCTCTCAAATAAATAAATAAAATCTTAAAAAAAAAAAAAAAAAGAAATAGTGAAAGAGTAAAAGGCAAATTGACCCCATAGGCTAAAAACAATGGCTTGGGCCGTATTGTGAATCTGACGTTCGTGTGGTGCCTGCTGAGTGCCCCATCTAAGCCAGGGGCTTTCCGAAACCTTTTGTCTCAGGAGATAGGAATTCCTTGTAACTCACACCAATTTATTGAACAAGTAAAGTGCCCCACTAAGACCCTGGTACAGGGAGATACTTAAATGTCTTATTGAATGGCTGTGGTCTGATAAATTCAGGAGACAGGGCGACTATAATCTCCCTTGATCTTAACTCTTGGTTCTATTAACTCAGCTTAGGCACAGAGCCTTTTCTTCGCCATGTCACAGAATCAGCTCTAACTGACTGTGGGCTGTTGTTAAGCTGGGGCTCTGCTATCTCATACCTCTGCAAATTACTCTTCAAGGTCCATTCCCGGCTGTAAATTTATTCCTATTCAAATTCATCTTCTATTCTCAGCCCATCATCTTGGTCTGTCAACATGATGTGGAATTCTTACTCTATCATCCAATGTGTAAGCCCTTTCCCTCCAGCTTTGAATCATTAGGAAATTTAACAGGTTTGCCCACTATGACTGATTCTTAGCCATTGATAAATTCTAACAAGATAAGGAAAGGAGAGCCCTGCAATGTACTGGCAGAGAAACTTCCCTCTTGCCCTCCAAAAAAATAAAATTGGCATTAGTAGAAAATCTTCATATATGGTTAAACGTTCAATTGTAAATCAACCTGTTAACTCATCCAACCCCCGTTTCACCCTGTTGACTACAGGACTTTTATAAAATATTATGCCAGCTGCCTTACTGGGCATCACACAATTCAAGCCTCCAGGATATTATAACGGTACAATAATTTGATCATAAAAGAAATTAGAGTTGGTTCAACATGACCAGTTCTTCATGAACCCATTCTGCCTCCCAACAATCCCAGCTTCCTTTTCAACCGCCTCATGAGCTATCTGTTTAGTAATTCCGTCTGACATTGCAGCATCTACTAGTGTCAAACTCACCGGCGGGTGGAATCTACAACTTACGTCCTCCTTTGAAAACCTCAAAATCTGTCTGTAGCCCGTCTTCAATCACGCCTCGTTTTTCTACTCCACAAACAAACATTTAAAGAACACCAACCATGTCACTATGTAAGGCCTTTGGTATCTAGAAAAAGTAAGCAAACCAGGTTGCTGTTCTTATGGAATTAGAATGAAGAGTCCTAACAACTGTGTTTCAGTCAAGGAAGCATCGCACGGGAGAATCAGTGGTGCGGTTCACCAGGCTTGTCTTTGTGGGGAAGAAGAGATCTGAGTTACTGACTTTCACCGCATCTTCCTGGTACCCCCCTTGCCTTGCCCTCACCTCCCCTGCCCCATTCCTAACCACCAAGGAATTTCTCCCTCTTCTCTGACAGTTTTAAGAAAAGTAATGAGACAATGGCCAGCAACTGCTGAATAGGAATGTTTATTGGGACAAATCTCAGAAGGGTTTTGCTCTCCACTTTGGAGAGAACTATTTGCTATAGTTAGCCAAAGGCATACACATGAGTATACTACATGAGTGGTGGATGGTTAAAAAAAAAAAGAAAAAAAAAAGTATGCCCAGTACGGTTCAAGAATACACTAGAAATTCATTCATTAGCCAAAACTTTACCTGCAGCCCAAGGAAGGATTCAGTATCAACAGTACTGGCTTTACCAGACTTGAAAACTCAAGCGTAGGACAGGAAAGCTTACCCTTATACTCCTAAAGCAATGCTTGGCACATGTCTCCTTTGCCACATAACTTTCTGGTTCCTCTTATTAAAAAGGTGGACTCTGTCTTCCTACCTCTTGATTCTGGGCTAACTTATGGCTTGCTTTGGCCAACAGAATGCAGCAGAGTTGTGTGTGTAGTTCCAAGGACTCAGGTCTTACTGTTCCTGCTTATGCTTTCGTGCTTTCAGCATGACCATGAAAACATGCCTAGACTTGTGTGCAAGAAGGAGAAACCAATGAAGAAGACCTGTATCACGCTGTTGACTCTGCCTAAGTCAGAATACACCAGCCAAACCCCCCGGGTCCCCAGACATCGGAGTAAGCCTAGCCAAGATCAGCAGAGCCATCCAGCCTACCCTGTCCTGCCTCAAGACACATGGGCAATAAAAGCTTGTTTTTTATTCTTGTTGTGTGAGTTATTTCTGCTATACCCCATTCTTTTAGGGGTAGTACTCATATAAGAAGGACAACCAGAGGGAGGAAGTTTTTACACTTAGCTCATTAAGAAGTCTGCCATATATGTATGTGTATGAACCCTTTGTGTTTGACACATGCTTCCTATGTCAAAGGGCTCTCAAGGAACAGATGTGGAGAAAGAAAAAAAAATGCCCATACAAGTGTCATAGCTTGAGAAGGAGCAGATACCAGACAAAAGGGAAGGGAAGGTTAAAAAGCAGCCTCTCTGTAGTCCATGTAGCAAGCGGTACATAGATTTTAAGCTTCCAAGTTGCAACAGACCCTCAAGTAGAACTTCACCAAGTCTTCAGACCTGAGCTCAAGTCCATGGGCCATGCCCAGCTTCCGTCCTTTACACCCGCACTGAGCCCCCACTCCCTCTCCTCTCTTCTTTTTTTCCATAGCGAGATCATTCTCCCTGGTAGACAAGTCGGAATTCCAACAACGATCAAGGAACTCTGCTTTCTCTCTCATCTGTTAAAATGTTCCCCAAGCAGTCCTTCCTTTATTCATCCATTTTCCCCCCAAATGGTAGTAAAAAGCTTTCTCTAGTTGTCTTTAGTATGTTTCAGAAGTTTCGGCTATTCTAGGCTTTAGAGGAAGTGAAACAGGAGCAAAGGCTCTTCAGTCAGACCAACTTGGGTTTGTGTCCCAGATCTGCCAAGAAGTAACCACATGACCTTGGGGAAGTCCCCTAACCTCTCAGGACTTCAAGTTCCCTTTCTCTAAAGGGAAAAAAAATCATCATTTCTAGGGTTGTTGTGAATACTGAGTGAGAAAACATAACCAAACTGCTTAGCCAAGTTCCTGGTGCAGAGCAAGTACTCAACACCCAGCTGCCAGCATGAACTTTTAAGTTCAGGTCTACTCTTTTCAGTTGGGGAATGAGGGGTTTTTTTTTGTTTGTCACTTTACTGCTATTTATGTGTTTTTCTATATCTAAATTTTTCAGAGAGCTCCACACACCAATAAAAGGTTACCTGTCAACATTGTCTTTTTAATCTTTGTTAGAATATTCCATACCAATCCCTAAGGCAGGACATTGCTCAAGACTGGACTTTCCCTCCCTGGACAATAGAAAGCCATACCAACATTAATCTACCATAGCATAGCCATTAACATAACCAACTGAATTATGAATAATGAGGGAGAATCCTAGGATTACAGCTATCAATGCCTGTCTGCTTCCCTGACAGTCAGTGGCTGTCTATTCACCCCCTAGTCTACTCCCTGGGCTGTAAGCAACTAACAGGAAGTTCTACTTCCTTCTGGGCCACCCAGGTCTGCCAAATCTGTGCCCAAGGCACTCTACTCACACGTTCTACTTTCCTTCTAACCTGGCCCATGCTCTCCTAAATATCTCCCAGAATATGGGCCTCATTTCAAGCTCCCTTATGGTGTGTCAACCTATAGTTATTCGATTAAACACCAGTCTAGATGTTGCTGCAAAGATATTCTGTACATATGTTTAGCATCTGCAAACAGTTGGACTTTAAATAAAAGGGATTATCCTCAATGATCAGGGTAGACATCATCCAGTCAGTTGAAAGGCCTTAAGAGAAAACCTGAAGTTTCTCAGAGGAGAAAGAAATCCCACTGAGGGGCTACATCATCAGCTGCTGCCCAAGAGAATACAGTCGGACAGCCTGCCTATAGACTTCAGATTTGCCGGCCTCCATGGTGTATATATGTGAAACTACTCACCTCTCGGGTTTGCAGAAGCTGTTGCTCGGATGGCCTTCCGCAATAGATGGTGCATGTCCACTAGATATCCTGAGCCTGAAACGGCTGCCTCCACTTGTCCTTCCCCGGGCTTGGCTGCAAAGACAGATGACATATCAGACCACTCAGGGTCCAGCAAAATTCTCAGAAACAAAGAACTTGAGGACACCTAAGATCCTGGAGGTCCCCAAAGAATACCTGGAGCTCACTGTCAGCCCTGAGAGCCAGAGCTACCCATGAGCCTCCAGAACTAAGGCCTCCAACCTGTCAATCATAAGGATCACCTAAGGCACCTGCTAAAGTCACAAGCTTCCAGGAAATCTGGCCACACTGAATCAGTATCTCTGGAGAACAATGGGGAGGCTGATTAACCATCTGACAGTTCTCAGAATTAGGCAATCTGGGGGAGAAGGAAGGTTCAGTCTTGGCTCCCAAGCCATCCCCTTTTCATGAATCCCACCCCGTCTCTTGAACTCTCAAAGCATGAGTGACTGCCTGGAATGAGAGGCCATGCTTTGCTGAGCTCACGCAAGCCAGCATCCTGGAGGCCTAAGCTGCTGGAGAAAGGTTCCCAGAGTTTTAAAGTGATTTAAAGACCACCTGAATTAGAAATGATGGGAAGGGGATGTATATAACCTATCAAGAAGTGCATAGCTCCAAGCCACAAACCAGAAACAGAATTCCTAGAAATAGGGTTCAAGAACGTACATTTTAGGGAAGCTTCCCCCATCCCCCACCCAGAGACTCCTTTACCCACTGTCATTTAAGAACTCCTTTCTGGCTGGTGACTGATGGAGGGGCCATGAAGATAAGTTTTGGGGGCCCTGGACATTTAAACACTTCCCTGAAGATTGGGGACTGCATCAGGAAGAGTCTTCTTATCAAGCCCAGGTACAGAGACCATCATCCTGATCCCAGTTCCAAGTCAGAGCTCTTGAGGAAAGCCCTCTGTCTAAAGCCTGCCAGGCAGACATCAGAGCAGCTGTCTGTGATGCCTGCGTCTGTGCCTGCCTTGGGGAAGCTAGGACTGACCTGGGGTCAGGCCAAGGGCTGGAATGAAGATGCTGCACGTGGCAATAGGGCCCCATTGCTGGGAGGAGGCAGGCTGCGGACTGCTCTAGAACTACTGCATCTCTCTTCTCTCTTTTGTGAAATGGGCTGAGTCAAAGCCTAACACTCACTACCCAGTTCTCCTGTGGGGTGTGCTTGATGGAAACTACCACTGAACACCACCTCTTTTATCCTAGACAAAGGCCATGGGCTCCTGACAGGTTCTCCTGATCTCTTCCTTATCTCCTCTAATCCATTCCCCACAGTGGACACAAAATCTTCTCTCTAAAAGGTATATTTGAGCATGTCACTTCCCTGCCTGGATCTGTTAATAATTTCTTCATTGTTCTAAGGATACAATTCAAAACACTTAGTCCCTAAGAACTGTCACCATGGGGCCCACATTTATTCGACAGGCTTGTCTTCTCCCGCTCTCTGCCTCCATCACTCTGCTCCACCCAGAGTCCTTCTCCCAGTCTCTCAAAAGGGGTGGGCTCTTTCTCTCCTCAGGACCTTTGCATGTGTTGTTCTGTCTGCAGTGCCCTATCCCTGGGTAAATTCTAACTCATCCTAGAAGCTCAGTTTAACTATCAGTCCCCTGGCCACTCTCCTTCTTCAGACTAGCTCAGGGCTCATCAGCCTCCCACTTTGGTCCCTTGGTAGCATTTATCAAAAGTATTAGAGAATCGATTGCATTTACTATAGCACCAAGAACCATAAGATACCTGGGAATAAACCTAACCAAAGAGGTAAAGGATCTGTACTCGAGGAACTACAGAACACTCATGAAAGAAATCGAAGAAGACACAAAAAGATGGAAGACCATTCCATGCTCTTGGATCAGAAGAATAAACATTGTTAAAATGTCTATACTGCCTAGAGCAATCTATACTTTTAATGCCATTCTGATCAAAATTCCACTGATATTTTTCAAAGACCTGGAGCAAACAATCCTAAAATGTGTATGGAATCAGAGGAGACCCTGAATTGCTAAGGAAATGTTGAAAAAGAAAAACAAAACTGGCAGCATCACATTGCCTGATTTCAAGCTTTACTACAAAGCTGTGATCACCAAGACAGCATGGTACTGGCAAAAAAACAGACACATAGACCAGTGGAACAGAGTACAGAACCGAGATATGGACCCTCAACTCTATGGTCAAATAATCTTCGACAAAGCAGGAAAAAATATACAGTGGTAAAAAGACAGTCTCTTCAATAAATGGTTCTGGGAAAATTGGACAGAAGAATGAAACTCGACCATTCTCTTACACCATACACAAAGATAAACTTGAAATGGATAAAAGACCTCATTGTGAGACAGGAATCCATCAGAATCATAGAGGAGAACATAGGAAGTAACCTCTTCGATATCATCCACAGCAACTTCTTTCAAGATATGTCTCCAAAAGCAAAGGAAACAAAAGTGAAAATGAACTTTTGGGACTTCATCAAAGTAAAAAGCTTCTGCACAGCAAAGGAAACAGTCAACAAAACAAAGAGGCAACCCACAGAATTGGAGAAGATATTTGCAAATGACAGTACAGGCAAAAGGTTGATATCCAGGATCTATAAAGAACTTCTCAAACTCAACACACACAAAACAGATAATCATGTCAAAACATGGGCAGAAGACATGAACAGACACTTCTCCAAAGAAGACATACAAATGGCTAACAGACACATGAAAAAATGTTCATCATCATTAGCCATCAGGGAGATTCAAATTAAAACCACATTGAGATACCACCTTACACCAGTTAGAATGGCCAAAATCAACAAGACAGGAAACAGCGTGTGTTGGAGAGGATGTGGAGAAAGGGGAACCCTCTTACACTGTTGGTGGGAATGCAAGTTGGTGCAGCCAATTTGGAGAACAGTGTGGAGATTCCTTAGGAAATTAAAAATGGAGCTTCTCTATGACCCTGCAATTGCACTACTGGATATTTACCCAAAAGATACAGATGTAGTGAAAAGAAGGGCCATCTGTACCCCAATGTTCATAGCAGCAATGGCCACAGTCACCAAACTGTGGAAAGAACCAAGATGCCCTTCAACAGACGAATGGATAAGGAAGATGTGGTCCATATACACTATGGAGTATTATGCCTCCATCAGAAAGGATGCCTCCATCCACCAACTTTTGTATCAATAGGACGGGACTGGACGAGATTATGCTGAGTGAAATAAGTCAAGCAGAGAGAGTCAATTATCATATGGTTTCACTTATTTGTGGAGCATAAGAAATAACCCCGGGGGACATGGGAGAGGAGAAGGAGAAGGGAGTTGGGAGAAATTGGAGGGGGAGATGAACCATGAGAGACTATGGACTCTGAAAAACAATCTGAAGGTTTTGAAGGGGTGGGGGGTGGGAGGTTGGGGGAGCCTGGTGGTGGGTATTAGGGAGGGCACGTATTGCATGGAGCACTGGGTGTGGTGCATAAACAATGAATTCTGGTACACTGAAAAGAAATAAACAATAATAAAAAATAAAAATGTTGCAACAACAGCAACAACAAAAAAGTATAGTGAAACAATTATTTGCTCACTATCTGTCTCCCTCAACAGGCCCTGAGCAGCATCACAAGCACAAAAGCCACGGGTGTCTTGCTCACCATTGTGACTCCAGTGCCTAGCATGCGAACTAGCACACAGTAAGCATTCAATAACTATTTTAACAAGTGAAGGAAATATTTATCAATTAGTTAATTAAAAGTTTTAAAAAGACACTCTTGCCCACCCTGAATATTTTAGGGACAGCTATGTGGCTCAACCTCTAGAGTACCAGGTCCCAAGTCAAGCAAACTTCGTGAACTGCCTTTGAAGAGTCCACACGTTCAAAAGGCAAAAATATTTGCCAAATGCGTGTAATGTGTGTGGTTTTGTTTCTGTTTTTTATTTTTTTATTTTTATTTTCTTGCTTCACAAAGGGATTCTTCACTTTACAAAAAAAAAAAAAGGCATTTTTAAATACTGCGTTCTCTCTGGTGCCCATAAGCCATATTAAGAGCTCATTAATTATTTACGAAGGAGTCTAGAACTAAGAGGCAAGTCATAAGGATGGCTGCCTGGGGAAGAAATGATGATAAATCAGCACTTAGATGAAAGTGTAAATCAGGGGGCAAGTAGGACCCGATTTATAGAAGTATAATTTGTACAAAGCTTATCAGAAACTTTATTATCACAAAACACCCATGGAGGAGGTAGAAACACTGTTGACTTGGAACTAGACTTCTGCCTTTGAAAGGCATCCTTTTCCCCTCCTTGGTCTTCTCTGTGTAACTCTTGAAAGTGTCTTTGAGCTGTTGTGCGTGGGACCGGAGCACGGTCTGGTCCCTGCCCATGCAGTTCACCTGCTGTCCCGTCAAACTCTCAGTCCCCTCAGGGCTGCAGATGTCCTTCCCTATCATGACTGTAACAGACTTTAGAAAGTTCCATTCTACTTCCAGCCAATTTGGAAGAAAAGAGGTAGCTTTCCAGGCATGTCGCTGGGAAGGTGGGGGGTGCCCTATCGGGAGAGAACATTTATTGTGTGGTTAGTGGATGTCAGCACTTATATTCATGCTTTGATATGCCCTCTATCAAAACCTAGAAATATGGGGCGCCTGGGTGGCTCAGTGGGTTAAAGCCTCTGTCTTCGGCTCAGGTCATGATCTCAAGGTCCTGGGATCGAGCCCTTTGTCAGGCTCTCTGCTTGGCGGGAGCCTGCTTCCCCCTCTCTCTCTGCCTGCCTCTCTGCCTACTTGTGATCTCTGTCTGTCAAATAAGCAAAATCTTTAAAAATTAAAAAAAAAAACCAACCTAGAAATTAACAAATACTACTCAGTTGATAAGCAAGCAGAGCTTGCTCTGGCTGGGGAGTCCATCAGCATCACTTCCATTTGGCAGAGACTCAGAGGCCGGCAGGGGAGCAGAAAAGCTTTGTAGTGAAAACTGGGAAGACCCTGGCTATGCTCTGATTAGAGGCTATTGGCCTGGAAAAGCTATGGGTGTGCTAATAAAGCAGGCCATCCCCTCCCATTGGTTAGGGGAGCAGATTTGACTTTCTGTATTTGGTCCTAAGTTGGACACAGAGGCAAAATTAGGGAGTCATTGATGAAGTCCTAGCTATTTGGGTCCAGTTGCTACAGAGGTTGTAATCGGATTCTATTTGTATATGTAGTCTGGCCGTTATCATTGTCCATTTGTATATTCTGCCTCTCACTAGAATAGCACTGCCTCTTCAAGTCATAGGATCTCACCAGGACTTTCTACAAGGAAATGTACTTGTTCTCTCCCAGGCAAGCACCAGAGCTGCGTTTCTGTCCATGTGCATTTCCAGGTGCCTCGAGGAGGTAGCTGGCTCTGGGGTTCCCTGCTTTTCAGGGCTAGGGTCTGTAACCACTAGGGTTGTTGTGTAAGAGAATCATCTTTCCCTTTCTTCCATTTGGCCACCTCCTCAGTGCTCTCATAGCCCTTGGCCTTTCCCTCCATTGAGCAAGGCTCACTGTCCTTGGAGGATGATGCATCCATCCCACCTCTCAACTCTGACATCCTAAGGGCCTTGAACACAGGGCCAAGTCTAAGTTATCACCTACAGAAAGTATACGACAAATGTCTCATGAATAAGTCAATGAATGCATTGGTTTTACTGCCAGCCGCTCATGACAAGAAAAGAAAAAGAAAATAATGAAAACAACAAACAGGTCAATTACAAAAGCTCAAGAAATCTTGGAATATTATGCAGGAGTATCCCTCGTCTTCATGACACATAAATGGGCCCAATATTGGCTTTTCTCTTTTCTTGTTCCTAACTGGTTCTAGGTACGATTTCTTCTCTTTTCCTCTTCATTTTTGCCCCATATTTGGGGGGATCTTACATTTTCTTGCATCCCCATATATGCCTATTGCAATACAGGAGATGTGGTGAGATCTCAAAAATGCATCCATAATGTGATTTCAAAATGGCTGGTAGTGGAAGGGAAGGGTATTTTGAACAACTATGGTCTAATTTGGCGATGGACAAGTTCAAACAGACAAGACAAATCCATTAAGGAAAACCCCACATTGGCCCCTCTAGGCCTAGGAAAACATATTGTTCCCCATATGATACAAAATAACATAAGCACTGTGTGATGGGGGAGGCAAGGTGTGTGTCAGGGCACGGCTCCCCTGAGGATTTTGTTAGGGACATGATGAGAAACTGTTAAGTAAAATTCTGTTTACCCATGTCACAGAGTCTATGTCTTTATAGTCAAGATTATCTAATTAAGTCAGGTAAGAGTTCCTGCCTTGGCCCATCCCAGCCAAATAATTAAAGGAAAATCAAAGCTTTGGGCCCAAAAATTTGTCAGCATTCCAACGTTTATCCATTTGTAAATACAGCAACAGCCAGCACCTCTCCCGTAACAAAACGGAGAAGAGATGTCATTTCCCCACTCCCCTAGCCATTCTGTTAACTGCAGTGGTGTCTGTCTACTGTGCAATGATAATCACGACCCTGAGGCCTTACAAGATTGGCAAATGCCTTCTGAAGCATCAAACAGAGATTAAATTGTCTTGCCTGTAGTTGTAGTGTTAATTTAAATTACAATTCTTTGAAAACTGGCATTGGATTACCAGTTCTCAAAGGATGTGAAATTTTATCTAAGGGCGACGTTTTATGAAACAGAATGTGCGATTAACCTAAACATCCTTTTTCTGGGTCTTTCTAGATGCCCAAGACTCTCTCCTCTTTTTTTTTTTTTTAATAATTTATTGAATATAAAAACTACCATTTACTTTGCAAAGGAACATTACTGTTTTCAAGCATTTCCACATATTTTCTCATCTGATACCAATGTATTGGAAATGCAAATGAGGTAGGATATAGCCATGATGTCAGCACCCCACCCTTCCACTCTTATGCACAGACTGCAGCTGGTTATGGAGAACTTCCCTCAAGCCACTGGGGACCACTCTGCCCAGATGGGTAGAGAACTGGAAGTGTCTGGGAATTCAAATTCCCCCTTCCCATCCCAGTCCTTAGCCAGTCACTGAGGTGCGAGAGTATGAAAGGTCCAGCCCCCCTGCCTCAGAGAGGACTAGGACACTTAAGAGGTCTCCTTGCAGAATCAGACTAGGGCTTTCCTCTGCAAGACTTCGCCTGTGATCATACCCCTGCTCTGCTTCCTCCCCTTCCTTCACTGCTCACCATCATCCTCCTAGGCAGGAGCACGTCCTTCATAAATCACTAGAATCTACGTGTCAGAGGCTATTCCTAGAGAGTCTGATCTAAAACTCAGGGGTAATTGTCAATCATGTAAAAATGGACTCAGAGAATTGAGGGACTTGCTCAAGGTCACATAAGCCAAGCCCAGAATCCGGGTCCTTACGTTCATCAGCCATTTGGCTGGTATTTGCTAAGCACCTACCACGACGCTCCGGCAGGAAACAGTAAGACAGACACACCAAGGTGCCTTCCTCCCCTCAAATGCACAGGCTGGTAAGAAAAACACCAAGAGCCAACATGGTGATTTCAGCTGGTAGTTCTTTCCAACGGAAAGGATCTTGGAATAAATGTATGTTCTTTACATGTTTTTAGGTTGATTCTGTCAGGACTCCACTTAAAGGCAACCAAAAGAGGAAAGGCTTTTAGAAAGCACGACCCAGCAGGTGAGCTGTCTGGAGTCTAACCAGTTACTTTCCCTGCCCATCGGGGTCCCAAGTCCAAGCAACTTCTAGGGTAAGAAATGGATGGAGATGGGTGAGGGAGTGGGAGGGGGACTTAATGGGACCCACACTGGAGAACCAGAGAGGAAGGAAAGGGCCAGGCCGGGAACAGTCTCACACTGGGGCAGGGCATTCCAGCACTTGGGCTACCATCACTTCCAACGCACCCCAGAGAAAACGCCCTGGGCCCTTCAGACGCTGGCCTCCTGGGGAAAATGGGAGGCCAACCTCCTCGTGTCACCCATACAACACCCAGCCATGACCCTGAGGCGTCACCAGGAGCTGGTGGCCCAGGGTCTGAACCTGTGCTCCTGAGCCTGGCTCAGTTCTGGTGAGACTTGGAGAGGTGAAGCTACTCTCCCACGTCCATACATCCCAGTAAGAAGCAAAGCAAAGATCTGAGATGGGCATGCCTCCCTCCAAAGCCCACACTGGAAGGATAACTAATGAGAAAAAGGCAAAGAGAACAATGTTGTCATGAGCGATCAGCTCTCCCAGCAGAAAAAGCACGCTGATAAGTTAGGCTGAGTGGATGCCTAAACATAAAGGGAAATGAAATTCTTGCTCAAAAATGAAAAAGCAGAATTAAGTCTTACATCACAAAGAAATAGCATGGAAAGAAGAGGAAAGCCTAAAAATGAGATGAAGCATAAAACAACATAAATGTTCTAGAACTCTAAGGATGTGTCTGCTAGGGAGGAAAAGCTAATGACAGCAGAGCTGGGAGTCAATTGTGTGTGTCTCCCTTTATCTCCATGACTTCATCACAATCCGTCCATAGCTCCTGCTGTAAGAAAATACAAGGTAGACCTTGAAAAGGCAAGACAAGGGTTAAGTAGTAGCTTCCTAGTGCACACCAAATCACTGCTTGGATCAGGTTTTTCCTAAGAACTACAGAAGCAAAAATAGATGAACAACTATTTTTTCCCTATATACAAATAAGGAAAAATAGGAGACCGCTAGGAATTGTGGTGAAGCCAATGCAATCTTGCCCAGCAGAGGCCATGTTTGACTAATCAAGCTTGAGGTTAACTCCTAGAAGGACACACGGCAAAGAAGAGCGAGCCGTCATGAACACGTCTGAAAAACGACACCATGAAGTGGGGGCTGTAGCTACAGAAAATTCCTCTCTGTGGGAGACCCAAACAGGATCTGTTTTTCAAGCCCAGAAGATGGGCAGTAGAAGATGTCTTATGGGAGAGCACCTTGTAGGGAATCCCAGGGACTCTCTTCTTTAATGTCTCCTACCCCCTAGAAATCTCTGTCCTCAGATCTAGGCAGGGATAACTGGAATTCTTACGTGACTCCCTTCTGGGACTTGAAAGTCCATTTAAAATGCAAAGAGAATCTGGGAGGGAAATAAAGCTCCATTAACTTGAAGCAGGGCCATTGAAACCTTTCCTGTGTACACATTTCCTCACTGATGTGACCTTAGGCATTTCTTGCATATAAAAAATATGGTCATGGTGGAATGCTGTTCTGTAGGACTTCTCATGAAAACTGCAAGAATGCGTGGAAGCACCTGGCACATAGATGCTTAATAACACTAACTTCTCTCTCCTGGAATAGAAAAAGAAAAGTGAGAAGCAAATGAAAATACTAAAAGCTTTAAGGAGGGCACGTATTGTATGGAGCACTGGGTGTGGTGCATAAACAATGAATCTTGGAACACTGAAAATTAAAAAAAAAAAAACACTAAAAGCTTTGTAAAACAAATCATATATATGCCTCTGGGATTTCAATGTTTTGGCAATAATTTTCTTAGGGATTGAGACTTCTAAAATTCTCCACTGATCATTGTTTTTCAGATTAATGTTTTCATGATAATACATGTAACTCTCAGGGAATGTGCAGATGAAGTCAAGTTCCAAAGAGAAGCTGAGAACTGACTGCACTCAGAGCTTGGAGCCTGGTGAGACACTTACAGCACAAGGAAGTAGGAACGAGCGCCCTCTTACTCCTACTGACAATAGATCTTATATTTGAGTCCAATCAGAATCCTCTGGGGACTTGTTAAAAAATACATTGCTGATCCCCAACTTGGGCTTACTGATTCAATCTGGCATAGAACCCTAGAATTTGCTTTTCTCATAAGTTCCCAGGTGTCGAGAATAGTGCTGGTCCGGAGACCATACTCTGAGAACCAACGTCCTACACCTTCATTTGCCTTTTGAGAGATTCTCAGTCGAGAGCTAACTATGACCTTGGGTGATGGATTCACATCTTGGTGTCCCTCCACTTGAGATGAGGCATTTGCTAGATGACCCTTCAGAGCCCTTCCTGCTCTGACATTCTGTGACTTTGCCAAGTCTAACCAGTTCAGTGCATTTACTGCCTAGCTCTGGGGCTGGGAATGGGGGGAGAGCAGGCATGCAGAAGCGACTGAAAGACAAGGAGACTCTCCAGGATACAGAAGAGCAAATATTGCATTTATTTTCCCACTGCCCTAATTTTCTAATTTTCTTCCATACTCTAAAATACTCTCCTGGACACGTGGGTGCCTCAGTCATTAATCGTCTGCTTTCAGCTCAGGTCATGGTCCCAGGGTCCTGGGATCAAACCCCAGCATCAGGCTCCCTGCTCGGCCGGAAGCCTGCTTCTCCCTCTCCCACTCCCCCTGCTTGTGTTCCCTCTCTCACTGTTCTCTCTCTGTGTCAGGTAAATAAATAAAATCTTTTTAAAAAATAAAATAAAGTATTCTTCTGATTTCAGTTGTTTGCCCTGGACTTCTAATCTTGAGAGATATTTAAAAAGAAAGAGGAAAAAAAGGAAAGGCAGGAAGAAAAGGGGGGGAGGGGAGGAGGGTAGAATGGAAGGAGGGATGGAGGGAAAGAGACAGAAAGAAAGAAAGAACTAGAGAAAGGAAGGAGGGGAGGAGAGAGGAGGGGAGGGAAGGGGGAAGGAAGGAGAATGAGCCAGCTGTTTGGCCAGGTAACTTTTCCTGAAAGTCCTCCCCTGGAAGGATGCTCAGCCCCTCCACTTCTGTGACTCAACAGTGACACCTGGTGGCCGTCAAGGTGAGTCCCAGATCCCGGTAACACCCACACACGCTCCTGAAGACTAGGGTACATAAAGAGGGTACCTAAATTGGCATAAAAAAGCCCATTTCTCAATCATCTATAGCTTACCCATACTACCTGTGAGGAAATTATACTCTTGGTTGAATGCCAAAAACATTAAAGCCTCTGACTCCTATTCTAAATCTCTATTCACTGAACCATTCGGAAGGATCCAATCCTTAGGAAGCTGATGGCCCTGCTGCGGCTGATGCATCTTAACTAACATTCCTATTTAAACCATTTGGTTAAAGGAACGCATCAAAGCATTTGGCAGGGAAAAAAAAATACAGCCTAACTTTGCTTCCAACGATTTGATCGAAGCAAATAAATAAGTTATTTTCATTTCCAGTTTAACATAACAAGAATATTTTTACATGGTAATTTGCTTTTAAAAATTCTAGCTGTGAAGTTTAATAACAGCACATGAAGCTGCCTGTCATTTCATATTTATGTTCCAATCCCAGTTTTGACAGTTCCCATGGGCTCTGGACCTCTCGGCTAGAGATACTCCAGGCCATGTTTTCATAATAACAGGTAGAAAACTGAGCCCAAGAGCCCAGAGAAAATAAAGTAGCTATAACAGGGCTTTGGGTGTGGGACTGGCTCACCTCTTCCCCCTTCTTGCCACAGGGCAAGTTTACAATTTAGAGAAAATAGTCCACGAAACCCTCCATTCCAGTCTCCAATCTTAATATACGGTCCTAGGTGCCCTTTCGAAGCAAGTGGTGTCGGGAAATCCCCTCCTCTCCTGAGGACTGGTTAACCCTAATAACAGCTGGTACTAGCTGAGTGCTTACTCCATGCTGCGCCCTGTGCCCAGAAAACTACATGCAAATGACCAAGTCCCCACAGCAGCCCTGGGCAGGTAGGGCAACACATACCCCATCTCGTCGCCGACGAACGGCAGCTCAGGCAGGTGAGGGAGGGCCTTCGCCCAAGATCTCATGCTAGCAGGTGCTGGCGCTAGGGCCTGAGCCCAGGCAGTCTGATTCCACGCCAGGAATCAGGTCAGCATGAGCACCACCCACCTCCACCTACTCAAACCCTTCAAAGCACAGCTTCAATGCTTCCTCCTCCTGCCCTGCCTTTCCCAGCACTGCCACACCAACCATAGCCCCTTCCAAATGACAGCAATGCCTCTTGCCAGTGAAATGTCACCTTGCCTTATGACTACCCCTCCATGGACTACCCTTGCTTCGAGTGGCATGAATGTAAGCATCTTAAAGGCAGGACTGTATCTAATTTGTATCTGTATCTAATTTGTACCTGACACTGAACGCTGCAAGCTGTCAGCAGCCAGCACGCTTCTGCTGAATGAACAAATGAATAAATGGACCTTGAGAAATGCCCTGCTGCTCTGTGAGAAACCTCTTGGCTTGGGGGAGGGGGCTAATCCCACTGTAGGGAGAAGATGCAGAGGTAGAGCACAGAGAGGATACCTAAAGGATCCCCAGGACAGGAGCTCTGTATCCAGGGGTGTTGCTAAAGCCGGTGCATTGTTACCACTGAATGTGACAGCTGGAAGTCGGCCGAGACCTGGAGTGTGGAGCTGAAACAGAGAGGGCCTCTGCACACCTCCCCTTCGGTGCCCCTGCTGTGGGATGCTGAGGTGAGGCATGGCGCCCCCATGTTCCACTAGTACAGAATCTACTGACCCCCCATTGTCTGTCCCTCGCTAGACTATGAGCTCCCAGAGCACACGCTGCTGACTTCCTGCCCGCTACACTGCAGACATCTTGCACAGTGCCTGACTAGAAGGGCTCAGGAAAGACTCTTAAATCATTCACACGTTAGTTCAGCAGCAACTACAAAGCAGTGATAAGGAAGAATTTTGTGGCAAATGCAGAGCATTAGGCAGAGTTCCTCGTTCTTTTACTGAAAGGGCGATGGATGTGTGTTCATATTTTGTAGATGCTAATTGTTGACAAAATGATTCGGGGGCTCACCAAATTGGAACTGACACCATCAACCTGCTCAATCTATTTGCAATCTTTCATCATCAATGCAAAGGGCTTTGTTAACTGAGCCGAGCCAGCTTCCCCTGTGAGGCCAGCATCTTGTTTCCTGTTAGTGATGAGCATTACAAGTAAACAGATTGGCTTAGCATGTTAAATTGCATCCAACAGCCCAGCAAAAATAATGAGCTAATGCAGGAAAATAAAAGTGAGGTGAGGGCGGACTTAAGTCAGAGCGTGTTTACTAAACAGAAGTTTTACTAACCAGTTTCTCTGCCACCAGCCTTGCTGCACCCTACCCTTCACATAGTCCTTTAGAAGGGCGGTCCTTCTAAAATTCCTATCAGCTCATCGCCTCCCTGTTTCGAGTTCTTTAGTATTGTCTACGTTCTCCCCTTACCATGTCATCCTAAGAGCTGAGCCTGGCCTACTTCTCTTGCCCAAAACTGCTCCCTTTTCCTCACTCCACAGTGTGCCCCTCCCTCCCACACACACCAACTACACTCCAAGAGTATCACAGTACCAGTATCAGTACCCATGAATGACCATAGAATCTCTTCCAACAGGACCTTTGCACATGCTGGCACCCTCTTCCCCTCTTTCTGGAATTTTCTCTGCCCTTTCATCTGTATAATTCTGTCAAGATTCAGCTCAACTGTTTTACTACATTTAGGGAGCATTCCCGGATATAATAGGTTGAAAGATGGTCCTCCCAAAGGATACATTCACATTTTTAATTCCCCGAAACTGTGAATGTGGCCTTATTTGGAAAAACTGTCTTGAAGATGTAATTAAGTTAAAGGTCTTGAGATGACATCTTTCTGGATTTTCTGAATGGGCAGAAAATCAGAAATCCAATGACAAGTGTCCTTAAAAACACTCATAGAGACACAGGAGGAGGGAAAGGGTCCCTATGAAGACAGAGGTGGAGATTGAAGTGATACAACCATAAACCAAGAAATGCCTAGGGCCACCAGAAGCTAGAAGGGGCAAGGAAAGATCCTCCCCTAGTGCTGTCAGAGGGATTATAATCCTGCTTGCACCTTGTTTTCAGACTTCTGGTCTCCAGAATTGTGAGAATGAATTCTGTTGCTTGAAGCCCTAAATTGTGGAAATTGGTTGCCGCAGCCCCAAGAAGCTGACCTCCCTTCAGGTGCTCCCTACTCTGCATTACCCCCAATCCTGGGCACACTCCTATCTTTTCCTTTTTCGTGTGGTTTTACAATTGCTAAATGACTTTGTTGTCTTCCATAGTCCCTAAGCTCCCCAAAAGTAGGGATGTTATCTTCTATGACTTTCTGCCAGGTTCCAGCATCTCCTTGAAGGGAACACAGGGCTATTAGCAGAGCAAAATGACAGAAGGTCAGACTTGCTCTTTATGATCCTTAAATTTCCCACCAATGTCTTCTGAGGCCAAGCCTATCAGTTCCTCTCATGCCCTCTTGCTCAGAGTTTCTCTTGGTCCTTAACTAATTCTTCCATCTCTTCGTCAGCAAAGCCATCACCACTCACTTAGCTGGCTACCTGAATCACAAGAGTCTCCCTTCTGTTGTCAAAGGGCGGCAAGCTCTTAAAATTATTCATAAATAATTTCCATGGGTTTCAAGCCTGAATTCACTGTTTCAGGCTTGAGTGCATCTTTCACCTGTGGGCCCACCTTCACTGAGTAGAACAGTGGACCAACTACAGCATTTAAATAATGTTTCCCTTTTTCTTTGCACACCATTAGAAAGGCATACACAATAACCCTAGATGAAATATTAAATGAGCAAATGGAAGAGCGATAAATTCACATTTATCCCAATTCCTTGCTTGGTCCCATGAAGGAAATGTAAGTAAAAAATGCTTAGGAATTGATGGCAAAGAGTTTATAGTCTAGTAATAGTAATTGCCAACATTTGCTGCCTCCCCCCCACCACAATCTTTTTTTTGTTTTGCTTTATTTTGTTTTGTTTCCTCAATGAAATACAATTATTTCAATATGTGCCAGGAATTTTTCAAAGGAAACTAGGTATCACTTTACTTTGTTTTTTTAAATAAACATGGATCAATGATAGACCATGCAGTCCCTGTTTACAAGTGAGCTGGCAGGTGGAGGTAAGGATAAGTCAAAGAAACAACCAGGACAGGGCTGATGGGAATATAAAATGGGGCAACCACTGTGGGAAACAGTGTGGCAAGTCCTCAAAATATTAAACAGAGTTACAATATGACCCAGCAATTCCACTCCTAGGTACCTACCAAAAGGGGCTAGAAACAGAGGTTCAAAAAGTACCTGCACACAAGTATTCATAGGAGCTTTACTCACAATAGCAAAAGGGCAGAAACAACCCACATCAGCTGAGGAATGGATAAACAGCATGTGATAAATCTATAAGGGGAATAATATTCAGCAATAAGGAGGAATGAAGGATGGACACTTGCTACAACATGGACGACGCTTAAAAACATCATGCTAACATCATGCTAACATCATGCTAACACAGTCCACATGCACTGATCCCATTTATACGAAATCTCCAAACAAGACAGGCAAATCGATTGAGTCAGAAAGTAGGTTAACGGATGCTACGCACAGGGGTGGGGGGTGAGTGAGGGGACGTGGGATGTCAGTCAGTTTGGGTCTCTACAACAAAAACACCGCAGACTGGGTGGCATAAACAAAAGACATTGGTCTCTCACGGTTTAGAGGCTGGAGGTCCAAGATCAGGGTGCCGCAGGGTTGAGCTCTTAGCGAGGACCCTCTTCCTGGTTATGTCCTCACAGGACCTTCCTCAAGGTCTCTTCTCGGCATGAGTCTCAGGTTGCCAATATCCCTCTCAGAACTTACAGTCCAGCACCACATGTAACCCTCTGAAGATCCTGTACAGAGTTCAATGGACTATCATCCCACTTGCTCTAAACACTGAATTTCCATTAATTCGGCTTGAAAATGCATTTACTTCTAAGGAACCAGGCACATTGCCTGGCTGGTTTGACCTAGTATGCAGTTAAGTTGACAATGTTTTAAAGTTCTTTTTAATGGAAACTGCTCCTCAGCTTGTCCATCCCGAGTTTTACTTACACAACTGATGTGTAAGCCAAAATGCAGATTTTTCACATTTATTCTTGTTAAACTTCAACCTCCCTCTAAGCCAGGATCAACCCACTAATTGTGCGTGGCTCTTGGAAGGTGCAGTGTGAAGCCCCTGATACGCGGCTGGCACACAGTTAGTGCTCATTAAAAGGTGGCCATTGATACTCTAATGATTTCTTTCAGTGGGATGTTTCCTTTTTTCCTCAGGGATGATATTATAACTTGAACTTGATTCAATTTAACATGTGCCACTGAGCTACCATTATGGAACACAGTGGTCCTAGTTGGGGCTGGGAGAGTCACAAAGATGAAACAGATTTGGTCCCTCCACTCCTGGAGCTCACTGTTGGATTGTGGGGGGGCGGCGGGGGAGAGGACAGAGACCCACATACCCAAAAAAGCCTGAAATGAGAAGCAAGTTCTGTTAGGTATTATGGTTGATGGGTCTGTAGTAGCTAAGAATACAGACCTAGATCTGAGTGCCCTGGGCCTGAATTCAGCACTGTGTACCAGCTTTGTGACCTTGGGTAAGTCACTTAACACTTTTGATCCACAATCCTTCATCTGTAAAATGTGAATCACCATAGAACCCTCCTCATGGTATGTGATAATGATTCAGTAAGAAAACAGACATCAAACTCCAATAGTCAGGCTCGTTTTCTGATGTTTGATTGTTGACAACTTTTAAGCTCACCCTCCGCCTTCCCTTCCTGCCTCATCTCTACTCAAACTGATGGAAACTCCCTCCTTTGGCATCCCTCACTGAGGCCCCACTCCCCAACCACAGTAAAAACCCCAAACCAGTCTCCTGTCCTTGCTCTCACAAGCCATTTTCAGATCAGCTTGGAATGCCTGCTCTGCTCACCCCAGAATTCTGCATCACACAAGTAATAAATCTTTTCATCCCTCTTGGTGTGTACGCTATCATTAGTCGATATCAAACCAAATTTGGGGTAGGAGTCCATTCTACCCTTATAGGTGGCCACAATATTAATCAAATAGCACAATGCTTGGTACGCCATAGGCATTTATGGCAACTATGATATATACAAGGTTGATGTCGCCTTATTCTACCAAGCTAACAAGAAAGTAATACCTTTTCTAACAATTGTATAAAATCGTATTTTTCAGACTGACGCATGCATATCCCCAAGGGGCTCTTGAGCTATGCCAAGGTATGTGAATCCCATGAGTACAAATCATATACTGCAACACACACACACACACACACACACATACACACTTGACTGGGGAAACATGGCATATTAAAATTATCACAAAAATATTATGAAGTATAAGGCAAAATGCCAAGAATGTTTTTAAGGTAAAAAAGACTCCCCAAGAATTTCAGGTTTACAGAAGACACTTCAGCTACAATCGTAGAATGCCCAGAGGTACTTACTTCCTCCCCATCCTCAGGAGCTCCTATATAGAAGTAGGAGAAGCTAAGAGTATATTTTAAACTGATGTCCCAGAAGCTCCAACACATGCAGGAGAGGGGGAGCTGCACCAAAGGCTGCTTCTCCTATCTCGGGAGACCTAGAGAGGCCCACGCAGGAAAGCACCACGGGCTCCCTTGTGCTGGGAGTGAGCTGGTCATTTCCCGGTTGGGCTGTCACGTCAGACAGAGGAGACGTGGCTCTGACTAGCTGAAGCTGGGTGAGGATGGTCAGGACAGAAGCAGAACGTGCAAGCCATGTAAGATCACACAGGTCATTGTGGGGTTGGTAGCAGGGATGGTGTAATTGTCCTGGTCCCCGGGTTGGGTATGCAGTCAGTATATTAGTCTGCTCAGGCTACCGTCACAAAATCCCATAGACTGGGTGTCTTGAACAAGAGAAATTGGTGTCTCACAGTTCTAGAGGCTGGGACGTCCAAGACCCAAATGCCAGCTGGATTTGTTTTCTGGTGAGAGCTCTCCTCCTGGCTTGCAGACAGCCATCTTCTTACTGTGTCCTAACATGATACAGAGAGAGAGAGAGAGAAAAGAAGAGGGAGAGGGCGAAGGAGGAGAGAGCATCACTCTGCTATCTATTCCTCTGAGGACACTAATCCTGTCAGATCAGGGCCGATCCTTATGACCCATTTAACCTTAATTACCTCCTCTTGGCTCTCTCTCCAAACGCAGTCGTATTGGGGGTTAGGGCTTTAATATATAAATTCTGGGGGGGCACAATTCAGTCCATAGCAGTGAAAGGGCCCTGAGGCAGGCTTTAAGTAGTATCACTGAATAGGGAGATGAGAAGTATTTTGACATCCTCAGTGACACAAACTGTCTAATCGGCTCATACTAGACACGACTTCAAACCTAAGCAACCCTTCACAGGAAAATACCCTGGGAAGATAACCGCTGAACTGAGTATTGATATTCATGACCAGGGAGAGTAACCCAGCCAGTTACACTGAGAAGCCTGCATCAGCTCTGAGGCCCTGCCCAGTACAGCATCATCTGCTCAGGCAGACGTTGTTCTCACCGTTCTCATGGGTCTTGCCCAGGCAAGTCTTCCAAACCCTGTGACCGCAGCAAAGGGAACAGTTATACTCGGATCCAAAAAGGAGTTCTTTCCCTTATTCAATCTTAACCTCTCCTTTCCAAGTACAAAACAGAGAAGAAAAACACTCCCCTCGTAACCCCTTTCTCCCTTGCTCTGCTCCATACTCTTCACCAAACATCGAAAGGAGTGTTCAGTTCCCCCACGAGCACTCCCCACAGAAGTGGCTATCTTCTTTCTTCTGTTCCCTGAGATATGAAAGAGATGATGGAGGTGTTTCTTGCTTCTTTTCTTTCCTTTTTGTCCATGTACAAAGTCATGGTCCAAACCAGTGCTGTAGTGGTCCAGCTCTTCTGTATTCATAGTCATAGCCAGTCAGAAGTGGGTTCACCGAGAGTTACAGAACAGAGCATGGCTACCACCTCCTCAGGGACAGGGACTGGACCCGTTGTGGAGATGGAGGCAAGTAACAAACTCGGGTCTCTCATGCTGTCTGTGGTGCAAATGCAGGATCAAAGCTCAATTTGATGGTAAGTACCACAGCTACACTTAATCTAGGATTCTGATATTATGATTTTCCTGTCTCTAAAATGTTACTCTAGATTTTTCTGGTCTTACTTCAATAATTCTTTTATACATGTAACTTTGAATTATTATAAGCCTTAGATGATTTTTGAAGAGGAATATAAGTAAAAAGAGTGACATATATACACACATATATATAAACATAATCTATAATTGTATATAATGGGTGATGCTGTGCTCGATAATAAGGGTCACTATTCACTGTGCACTTGCATGAGCCAGGTCTCTGCTAGGTCCTTTACACACACCATCTCATTTAATCCCCTCACAATCCTGTTCTTATTGTCCATCAATGAGGACGACTCAACAAGTGAGCCTAACTGCAAGTCTAAGTCAGAATTTCCAGGTCAGAGCCAAGAGTTGAGGCAGAAATTGATCGCGGAGGGCAGCAACAGACACTGAGTCCAGGAGCGTGCGCTGACTTAACAGATACTCGAGATGGCTACCGACACCGGAGGGTGAGAACCAGCTGGCCGCTGGAGCAAGCTGCCATGGAGATTCAGGATCTCTGTAGCTTTGGGGGAAATAATGCATATGGGAATCGAGGAATTCAACAACCATTGATTTAAGTGTCTAGTATTCTATAGTTTCTCTTTTTGTCAGTGGGATAGGAGGATGAGTGAGACACTGCCACATCACTGCTCACCATCTACCAAGGACAGAAGAAGCATAAGGGGAGGCTTCTCAGTGGAAGAGCATCAAAAGTGAGCCTCATTCACCCATGTTCATAAGAGCTTTATGTGCAACAGCCAAAAGGTGGAAGCAGCCCAAGTGTCCACAGGTGGACGAAAGGATAAACACAATGCCGTACATACTTACAATGAAATGGGATTCATCCATGAAAGAGAAGGAAATCCCGAGATACACTACAACATGGGTGAAGCTCAAGAACATGACGCCAGGTGAAATAAGACGACCTCAAACAGGTGAATACTGTTGGATCCCGCTTACATGAGGTGCCTAGAGTAGTCACATTCATAGAAACAGAAAGTAGAACGCTGGCTGCCATGGTCTGGGGAAGGGGGAGATGGGTAGATGTTGTGCAATGGATACAGACCTTCACTTTTACGAGATGAAAGAGTTCTGTGCACAGACGGTGGTCGTGGTCGCACAACAATGTGCGTGTACTTCATGCCACTGAACTGGACGCTTAAAAATGGTTAAGATGGTAAATTTCATGTTATGCATATTTTACCACAATTTTTAAATTTTTTTTCAATTTTTAAGCAAGCTTTAGTGATTGGGTCCTACTTGAACTTGTTGAAGACAGAACCAGGGGGACATAAATAAAAACCAAAATCAAGAATGATCACAAGCGTAAGCAAAGAGCCAAGAAGCAAGACATCTGAGGACATCTGGCAATTATTCAGAACAATACAACCTTGAAGCCTATAGGAGCTCCATAGTTCAGACTCAGTTTTACGTAGAATCTATTGTGGAGGAAATGATCCCAGGCTGGGTCTTCCTAAAGAAAAGCCAAGTGAAGTTTAGAGCAGGGAGTCAAGAATATCTAGGCTGCCACACAGGTGGTGGTCATAGGCTCTTGACCAAATCTTCTTTGTTTCTTTGTACCAATCACCCTAAGATTAGCAATTCCAGGCCATTCCCAATGAGACACCATAATGCACCACACCGCTTAACAGAGATGTAAAGAAGGCATCAGAAGAAAGGAGAGAAGTCTCCTACCTCTTCATTCACAGTTCACAAAAAGGTTCCAATCGCTACCTACGTCATTAGGACCCACTTTTCAGGGTTTGGGGGCCTGTGAGCCCTATTTGGGTTCCCCCCAAAAAGCTGATCCTGAGACAGAGGGGGTGTAGGTAGTTTATTTTGGAGGTAATCTCAGATAACTGAAGGAAATGAGGAACCAAGAGAAGTAAGATACACAGGGAGGAAAAGACCAAATAAAGGTGCATAACTGAGGTTCCTGCTGTTGGCCAAAGGGGTTCCATTTCCTGGGAGCTCCAGAGATAGCTAGAGTGCCTCCCAGAACTGCCCACCTGAAGGACAATGGTCTAGGCCTTCATCCACAGACTCTAATCCCTGGTTGAGCTTGACTCAGACACATCATCAACTCCCTGACCTTTCCAGGGAGGCTTTCCAGGACCCACTAGACTGACAGCTCAGAACAGACCCAAGGGCAGAACACACAAAGGAGCTCTGTACCTCTGTGCTTCAGGTATGATACCACCAGGTTACTCTGAGCTTCCATAGAACAGTCCCCCACAGCTGTGGCTGAAACCAGAAGCAGGCATGAGACAGGAAAGTCTCAGGACCTTGAGGGTCCTGAGCAAACTCAGATAAGAAGGGTTGCCACTAGAAATTCCATGTACCTCTTTCCTTTTGGGAAATCTGGACATATTGTGCCTCTCTTCCCATAAACACCTAAGGATCTGGGATTTTCTCATTGTTTTGGCACTTGGTCCCTCCCTTGTGTCTAAATGAATACAAAATTATGCAGATTCTATGTACAATATATTCCACAGTAAAAGAAAACAAATTACCTCCAGCAAGCAATTTAAGTAACAAATGAAGAAGTGTAGGAAGAAGATGAGTATAATATTGCTTAATCCTGGAGTAATTTTTGCCTCCACACCTGCAATGCCTTTGAAGGGGTCTGCTGGAATGACTAAAGCCACCCAAACCACCAGCCGTGGCAGTCATGGGGGTTTAATCCCAGAGCTCCCTGCAAAGGGGAGTCTGCCATGAGGAGTACAGCTCACCGAAATCCCCCAATTGCAGGGTCTTAAGGGGTACCCCAGTATTCAAGCCAAGACCAATGTCTGCCTGAAGAGTTCCTAGTCAATGACTGCACACAACAGGGGTTTGGGGGTCGAAACACTGTTGTCTCTGATGATCCTCTAATGGGTAATCCCTGCTCTGGATCTCGCCATCTGCACAGTTGAGACTCTCTCAGATTTGTTCTACAAGCCAAAGTTCTTCCTCCCCAATCCTTCTTCTTTCCTCCTCTTTCCATGGGTGTCAGAACTTCGCTGTGGTCTGAAGGCCTTCAGATGACAAAACTGATCTGAGAGATGGAGTATGTTTTGCCCAATCTCTCTCAAGAAATCCATACGAAAACCAAAAGCAAAAAGTACATCTCTCTACATTCCTGGTACCATGTTCCACCCAGTGACACCGCCAAACATCTTATACTCGTAGACTTGGCAGATGTCTCACTAGGTGCTCAGACAAACCATTAAACGTCTTCATCTCCATTCGCTATACTATGAAATTGAGAAGACACTTGCTTCACACCAACTCTCAGGAATTGGGTGAAGAGGAATAAAAATCCTTCTTGTAGCTGGAAGAAAAGCCATAAATAAATACAGAACTGTGCAGTCAGCTTTCACTTATCAGGGGCAACTAGATGGGTGCACTGGCACAGATACACAGCCTAGGGCTTCTATGACTGCCAGACCAGCATCCAGACACTGAAAACAGAGAGACAGGAGCTAGAGGAGCTGAAAGGGAGCCCCAGATAAGCCTTGGGGAGAGTGGCTCTACTGAGCCAGGCCAATCTGGGCCAGCCCTCGTAATATGTGCTTTCTCAAATGGAAAAAGAGCATACTCAAGCTGTGCACAGAGAGATGGTTTTTAAGCCTATGAAGAGAAAGCTGTTCAAGCTCCCTCAGAATTACAGCAGTACAAAATTACCTAACAATGAGATGGCATTATAAATTCGTATTAGCACAGATGGATTCACAGAATTGGTGAAGGTATACGGAAAAAACGTGCTGGTGCAAATGCAGATTGTTGACATTTCTCCAGAGGGAAATTTGGTAATTTCTACTAAAATATAACGTACTCATAATCTTGGACCCAAATATTCTGCTTCTGATACCTCATGATACAGATCTACTTGAACAGATACACAAATGCTCAGGATGGTCACTGCAGCAAAACTTGAAATAGCCAGTCACTGGAAATAAATTAAATGCCCACCATTAAAAATAAGATTCAAGGGCACCTGGGTGGCTGTTGGTTAAGCAGCTGCCTTTGCTCAGGTCATGATCTGAGGGTCCTGGGATCGAGCCCCACATCGGGCTCCTTGCTCGGCAGGGAGACTTCTTCTCCCTCTCCGGCTGCCTGCCTGCCTGCCACTTACCCTGCTTGTGCTCTGTGTGTGTCAAATAAATAAATAAAATCTTTTAAAAAAGAAATAAGATGAAATAAGTTGTAATTAGTATGTAATGATGTGCAATCAAATCACGTATAGCAGGGCACCTGGGTGACTCAGTGGGTTAAGCCTCTGCCTTTGGCTCAGGTCATGATCCCAGGGTCCTGGGATTGAGCCCTGTATCGGGTTCTCTGCTCAGCAGGGAGCCTGCCCCCGCACTGTGCCTGTTTCTCTGCCTACTTGTGATCTCTCTCTCTCCCTCTCTGTCAAATAAATAAATAAAATCTTTTTTTAAAAAATCATGTATAGCTATGGGGTACCTGGGTGGCTCAGCTGGTTAAGCACCCAACTCTTGGTTTTGGCTCAGGTCATTATTTCAGGATCCTGAGATTGAGTCTGGCATCAGGCTCCCCACTCAGCAGGGAGTCTGCTCCCCTCTCTCTCCTTCTCCCTCTTCCCCTCCCTCACCATATCCTCTTTCTCTTTCTAAATATAAATAAATCTTTAAAAAATAATAATAATGTATAATTGTGACAGAGAATAAGGAAGATCTAACATGCTGATATGGGATAATCACTAAACTACACAGTTAACAAAAAGAAAGATGGAGAAGTTTGCTATCATTTGTTTAAAAATAGTATATACAAATTGACATAGATAAACATATACATGCATACATATATGCAGGTGCCTCTATATGCAGAGAGGTTGTCTGTTTTTTAAGTAGACTCCAGACCCAGTGTGGAACCCAACACAGGGCTTGAACTCATGACCATGAGACCAAAACCTGTGCTGAGGTCAAGAGTCAGATGCCTAACCGACTGAACCACCCAGGCACACCACAGAGAATACTTCTGGAAGAAAACATATGAAGCTGATTGAAAATAGCTACTATTCTGAGAAAGGATGTTTGGCAGGAAGGAAGCATACTTTCCACTGTATAACCCTTACACTCTGTGTTTTTTACCATGTCTTTGTCTTACTCATTTGAAGAAAATACTTTTTTCTTCCAAATTTTTATTTAAATTCTAGTTAGTTAACCTATAGCGTAATATTGGTTTCAGGAGTAGAATTTAGTGATTCCTCAAGTACGTGCAACACCCAGTGTCCTCCTTAATACCAATCACCCATTTAGCCCATCCCCCACCACCACCCCTCCAGCAACCTTCAGTTTGTTCTTTATAGTTAAGAGTCTCTTACAGTTTGCTTCCCTCTTTTTTTCCCTTTCCCCTATGTTCATTTGTTTTATAGCTTAAATTACACACGTGAGTGAGATCATATGGTCTTTGTCTTTCTCTGATTGACTTGTTTCACTCAGCGTAATACTCTCTAGCTCCATCCACATCATTGCAAATGGCAAGATTTTGTTCTTTTTGATGGCTGAGTAATATTCCATAGTGTGTATTATACACACACACACACACACACACACACACACACACACATATCTCACATCTTCTTTACCCATTCATCAGTCAACGGACACTGGGGCTCTTTCCAGTTTGGCTATTGTTGATAATGCTGCTATAAACATTGGGGTGCACATGTCCCTTTGCATCTGTATTTGCATATCTGTCGGGTAAATAACTAGAGCTACAATTGCCGGATTGTAGGGTAGCTCTATTACTTAACTTTTTGAGGAACCTCCATGCTGTTTTCTAGACTAGCTGCACCAGTTTACAGTCCCCTCAATAGCGCAAGAAGCTTTCCCTTTCTCCGCATCCTCACCAACACCTGTTGTTTCTGTGTTGTTGATTTTAGCCGTTCTGACAGGTGTGAGGTGGCATCTCATCATGGTTTTGATTTGTATTTCCCTGATGACAAGTGATGTAGAGCACCTGTTAGCCAACTGGACGTCTTCTTTGCAGAAATGTCTATTCAAGTCTTCTGTCCATTTACTAACCAGATTATTTGGTTTCTTTAGGGGGTTCAGTTTGTTAAGTTCTTTATAGATTTTGGATACTAACCCTTTATCAGCTATGTCATCTGAAAATGTCTTCTCCCATTCCATAGGTTGCCTTTTAGCTTTGTTGATTGTTTCTTTCAATGTACAGAAGCTTTTTATCTTCATGAAGTCCCAATAGTTCATTTTTTAAGAAAAAAACTTCATAAAATGTGTTTTCTCCTTATAATACTGCTCCTAGTAGCAAAAGTAACCAATGTGTGATTTGCAATTTATACCCCACACACACTTTCCCATCCATTTCTTGAATGTGGGCAAAGAAGAATGGTTTCTACCCTCATCTTTTAAATCTGTAAAATGGAGCCGAAGTTAGTTGACGATTTACCCAAGATAAATGGAGAAGTTACCTGGAAGTGATCTCTTCCTTTTACCATCATTCCTATCCATATCTTCAAGGAAAGAGGTGATGAAAGAAGGATATGAGTTTCCAGGCTCCGAATCCCAGGGCTTTTTCTTTCCACATCCCCCTCTGCCTCACAAGGAAGAAAATCACTGGCTTCCACTTTTTAAAAGTAATGAAACCACAACATTTTAAATAAAGGGAAGAAACAAATGCTGGGCAAATGCAGCAAAGGAAGGGTTGCAGGGGCCTTTTGGGGCTGTGGAAAGTGGCATGGAATGAAGGAGGGTGACGTAGCAAGGGAGGAGGATGACCCCAGACCCTGGGGAGATGACCCTCAATTGTATTTTCTCTGCAGAAGCCTTCTCATGCCCTAACCGGAAAAGAGAAAGAACCCCTGAACCTGTTCCTCTGCCGATATTTCCCCAAGAGTTAGACATCTCTCCTCCCAAGAGAGCCTGCAGGGATTCCCTGGGGAATCAGAGGAGGGGTTTCCAGGTGTTGTCTGTCCACTGGGTTTAAGTTACAGAGAAAGAGAATGCAGAGGGTTATAAAAGTGGTTAAAAGAGAAAGAAGAGCCTATGCTCATCATGCCCTCAAGGAAATACTGTGGCTAAGCCACAGATGAGGTGAGATGAGATGACCTTGAACTAAGCTCCCTATTGCTGAATGGGCAATTCACTCTATGCCCTGGACCCCCTTCATTGGAAAGACATTGAGGTATTGGATTTTGTTTCGATGTTTATAAAACATCAGCAATGCATGATCCTGATGGAAGGGGAAGGGAGACTGTTCATAATTTGACAGTCTATTGCGAGGCGAAAAGCCTGGTGGTTTTAGCACAAATCCTGCTAAGCCAGTTGAGCAAGAATCCCCCCTGATACCCAATCAAATTCCTCTCAGTAATTTTCCATCCTCTCCATCACTCTGCCTATAGGCTATAAATCCCCACCCATGCTTGCTGGATTCAACCTTGAATTCAAACTCTCTTCCCCACTGAATAAAGTCTTCCTTGCATTTTTAACAAATGTCCAGTGCAATTTCTCTTTAACACCACTCAAAATGTGAACCATGTTCTAGAAGTATCAGCATCACTTGGGAACTTATTAGGAATGCAGAATCTTAGGACCCACCTAGAACTGCTGAATCAGAATCTCCACTTTAACAAGATCCACAGGTAATTTGTATGGACATTAAAGCTCAAGAAGTACTGCTTTCGTGAACATGGCCCCAGTTCCTTCAATATTTGTGGGCCTTTAATTCTATACTTTCGGGGCATCCCCCTTCATGAGGGCCAACCACTCATGACCAGCTGAGGAGACTTGTTGCTTTATGCCCACCTCATTTCATTCATCCTGCCAACTACCTCATTCACTCTCCCCGGGTTCCTACTTCCCAGGAGCTCAGCCTCCAGTGTGAGCTCTACTCAATCATTCTGCTCTCTCCTTGCATACCTCAGGAGTGAAAGTGGTTCTGTGAATATAAAGGATGGTGGAAGAGAACAGGGTAAGTAGCCCTGACGAAGGTCCAAACTTGGGATGGAGTTTAGAACAGCAATCAGATCTTTAATGCTCCCAAGATTAACTTTTTGTTGGTATATATGCTTCAGCCAGTGTCTCCCCTGCTCTGCCTTGAATCCCTCTTCTGCTACACACCATGAGGAGCTAGGATGGGACTGGGACACTTGGACTTATTTTGACAAGCATGTGATTTTGATAATAATTTGATCTAATAAAGCTAGATATGGAGAAGAAACCAAGCTATTCATTTAGTGCCAAGATGCCAAGTGAGCCTGGATTAAGCCAGGACATACTTACATAAGAAAATTACTCATTGTCTATCTCTTTATCTGAAATGCAAATTTAACTGTGTGTCCTATATTTTATCTGGCAACTCTAGCCTATCCTATCTGGAAATTTTCAGTGCTGATGAGTGGGATCCAAATGTCACAAGAAGGCAAGATCACTAGAAGAGATCTCTGGTTACTCTCTCCTAACTGGGGAGAAAGATTTTATTGGCAGATTCACTTCTTGTAGCACTCCTCCAGTCTCTTAAGTGAATGGGACTTACAGAGAAAGAGGAAAGAAGTCTGGATTTGGAAAGTATTATGAAATACTATAATAAGGAGAAAGGTATTTTAATTCATATATAGCTCTTTCAAAAGACCCAGCTTTAAGCCCATCATGAGATGTTTCATTGTCTATCCAGGAGATGTCATGAAATCACTTAAGTATTAGAAGATTTGGCAACTGGACACCCAATATTTCTTTCTGATGTTTCTCTTTGGACTCCAAGGTGGGGTCCCCAATGACAAAATTATGATCCTTTCTCTCTCTATTCCCTACTCTACCAACCACCCTTCATAGTTACCTGGTTAAAGAAAAGTCTCTCTCCTCCAACCCAAGTCTTTGGCTTTTACCTCCCTCAGGGTTCACCTCCCTTCAATCTTAAACTATAGTTGTGTGTGATTGATGAATTTCTGTTGTTTAGACTGTGAGTTCCCTGAGGTCAGGGATGGGCAGCCTGGAGGGCCCTGTCCCTGGTCCTGCACAGGAACAACCCCATAAATGTTCTCTGAATGAGTCCTGCACAGCTTTCTCCTTAGCCTAAGAAGAGACCCCAGCTGGACTCTGACTTGATTCCACTAGACCGTGATTGGAACTGAAAATGAAATGGCATCGGTTTGCTCCGGAACCCCTGCCAGGGCTTACAGCGACAAAAACGACTGACAACACTCTTTACAGTGCACTCTCAAAAGATTTCTTTGGCCTCTGAATGTACTGGTGCTTTTGAAATGGATGCAAGCCCTTCCAAGCCTGCTGGGTTTCATTTTATAATCCGTTGCAACCATTAATAAGAAGAAAAAAGACTCTCATATGCTACCACTTTAGCCACTTTCTTATTCAGGACTAGGAACAGCCCCCAGGAAGTGGGGCCTCCAACCTCTCAGGCAAGAGAAAAATAAAGACCTTTTCAACCTCTTTATTCAGACTTGTGAAAGCCCAGGATGAGAAGACTACCAATCCTGGCCAGCTGGGAGACTCCAGGCCAGCTCAGAACGAGGGGCCTATTGCACAGAGGCTTTAGGGGTAAAAGTGGAAGCACAAAGAAGATACCGTACATCCCTGCTGCAGTTCCAGGTCCAGGTGAGACCCCATACCCAGTGAGAGTCTCTACTGATCCTGAAGGTATGTCCAAGCTAGTTTATTTGGACATCATGCCCTGCAAATCTCATGACCCATCATGACTAGGTGAGTTTTGCTTTCTCCTGCTTCTGAGAAAGGGGCACAGGCTAAGTGCTCAGGAGGAAGGAAGGCTTCTACCTGTAAAACCTACCAACCTCCTCTTTTCCCAATGCCTTTCCTAAAACCTATTTACACTCATTATCCCAGCATGAAAAAGCAGCATCCTTTCAGTAGTGGGTATAAACTGATTTATCTGCCCTATACCAACCTCCTGTCATTCTGATGCCATCAGTCATGGCGCCATAAACCACTGCCCTAACAGATGCAAGCATCTCAGATGAGGTCAGTCCTAAGTCCTCACATGCCTGGCAACAGTGGCTGACCCAAGGAGAGAACATGTGACTTCAGATGGGCTGCCCAGAGCTCCTCCCTGGCACTGATTCACAGACATTACAAAACAGTCTCTCTCCTGTTGGGGGGCTACCCTAGGATGATGGGAATTTGGGGCTTGTAAGCAAGGACCTGCCTGCAACTAGCAGCCAAAGGAAAAAATGATGAGAAATGGAGAGACGTGTGTAACTCTGTCGTCCAAGTTCTCTGAACCCTTCAGTTCCGCCTTTGATCTTGGAACTATTCCACTATCCGTTCCCTCTTTTGCTCGAGCTAGTTGAATTTGGGGTTTTATAGCTTGCAACAAAAAGTCATGATTAAAACACTCCCTGACGTTTCTTCCAACTGAGATAGACACTTGAGGAAATATGGACCCTCTTAATCAATTCGGGATAAATAGAAGGAAGAAGAATGTATGAAAGTACAGACTCTTCCATAATCAGTATAGCGTACGGCTGCGACTGGCCCGGCCGAGGGAAACTGTCCTGATCAATTAAGTGAATAATAACCCTAATACAGTGATAACAACTAACATGGCTTCTGGGCATGGCCATGGTGAAACTCACTCTGTCTCCCTGGTAAAAGCTGATTGATGAGACATCAGGAAAGCTTTGATTAAACTGGGTCAAACAGAAAGGAAGAGCTGAACCAACATATCAGGCAACACAGGCGCACCCCGTTGCCCCTTTGTTGTTGCAATGGACCCAATGAAAGCAGATGAGTCGTGGAAGGACTCCGAAGAGAGAAGAATGAAGCAGCCACTTCCTTAGGGAAAGGCGGAGAGAAGACAGGGAGAGACGACACATCCCCTCTTCCCGGTGTGCAGCTACAACCATCTCAGTCTGTGTTCTGCGGGGAAGGTAGATGGTATTCTCCTGTACTGATTAGCAAGTCTTCTTTCTTTTTTCAGATACTCAATTTGTTTTCTGACCTGATACAGAAGTACAGAAATTACTATTTTAACAGTCGGCACTTGCGATTTCTTTTTTTTTTTTCTGAAGATTTATTTACTTATTTATTTGAGAGAGAGAAGGGGAAGAGGCAGAAGGAGAGGGAGGGTCTCTCTCTCTCTTTCTCTCTCTCTCTCTCTCTTTTTCCAATTTATTTATTTTAGAGAGAAAAAGAGATCACACAGGAGTGTGGGGGAAGGGGCAAAGGAAGAGGGAGAGAAAGTCCGAAGCAGAATCTGGGCTGAGGCCAGAGCTTGACACGGGCTCGATCTCACAACCCCGAGATCACAACTGGAACTGAAACCACGAGTCGGCATCTTAACCGACTGGGCCACCCGGGCACCCCCTAAGATTGCATTTTATATTTTATTTTACTTTACTTCACTTTTTCTTTCACTTTACCTTATTTATTTTATTTTATTTTATTATTTGTTTGTTTGTTTAGAAAAACCTGTCTTTATTAAGAAACATATTTTGCTAGTCTGCTTCAGGGTAGAGGAAGTGATTTCCCAAACCTGCCTTCTAAGAACAAGACATAAAAAGAGAGACAAACATTGCTGCAGAAGAAACCATCCAGAGTACCAGAGGTAGACAAAGAGATAAGAGAGGGAGGACCAGACAAGGCCAGAAGCAGCGTCTGCAAATTAGGAGCACCGCTAAGAAGCTCCCTACACTGGAAGGGCCATGGAGGTTTTAAGAACAGAATGTCAAAACTATACTTTTAATTTTTTTGTCTTTAAGACATGTAAACATCTTCCATATCTTCAATCTTTAATAAACCCTGACAACACACGTGGGTGGGCAAAAAAGAAGGAAAACAAGCTGAAGGAAACAGTACCATAGCACAGATACAAGGAGAGGATAGTGGCAGTGATGAGAACAAAGGCAAAAGGAATATAGATAAAATTAAATTTCGTTACAACTTGCAACCTATTGACAAATACTTGACACAGGCAGAATATGACATTCTTCAAGGAACTCCCAAGTGCCTTAATGCTAATGCTTTTCTAGAGGCAAAAAGGAACCATAGCTTGACAATAGCCAGATCTCCAGTATCCTATAAGTCATCGAGGTGGGCTTAACATATGAAAATCCTTTTGGAAGCTTCCCTTATCCTACCCACCCCCTCCCCAATTTAAAAGTTTATAATCAACCCCTCCGGACAATACCAGTGCAGCTTTTTCTGCCCACAGGTGCATCCCAGTGTTTTAACAGAAACACCTTTTTGCACTGAAAAATGTCTCAAGAATTCTTTCTTGACCTTTGCCCCGGCCCACATCATATCATCAGGAGAAGAGAGTGCATGAGCTCACCCACAACTGAAAATCAGCCCTAGAAATCAGATGGTAACCGCCATCCCAAACCAGGTATTCATAGAAATTTTAGGGAGAACATTGGCTTGTTCAGAGGATGTGGGATAGATGTCTTCAGACAACTATTCTAAAACCCCAGGTTTAGGGGCACCTGGCTGGCCCAGTCGGTATAGAGCATGCGACTCTTGATCTCAGAGGACTGTGAGTTTCAGCCCCATGTTAGGCATGGAGCCTACTTAAGTAAAAATTCAAAATATAAAATATAAAAATTTAATAAAAAATTTAAAAATAAAAATTAAATAAGAAAAAGAAGACTGCAGGCTCCCAAAGCCTTCTGCTTTTGCATCTGTTTCCTGATTTAAACACTAAACTGTATGTTCACACCCCCCAGGGACTCACGAACTTTAGATCTTTAAGGACAGGGTCATGTCTTACTCATCCCCGTCCCTGCCACAATGCCTATCATGCATTTTTTAATTGATAATAAACTCTATATTTTAGAAGTTATACATTTACAGAGAAATTTTAAAAATAGTATAGAGTTCCCATAAACCTCAATTTCCTCTATTCACATCTTCCATTAATATGGCACATTTATCACAATTAATGAACCAATATTCATACATTATTATTAAAGCCCATACTTCAGTTTACCTCAGTTCTTACCTAATGTCCTTTTACTGTTCCAGGATCCCATTCAGGACACCACATTCTATTGTCTGTTTAGGCTCCTCTTGGCTGGGACAGTTTCTCAGAATGTCCTTGTTTTTTATAACTCTGATGGTTTTAAAGAATGCTAGTCAGGTGTTTTGTACAGTGTTCCACAAATAGTTCTCTCAAGAAAAGACCAGGCTTCTGGGTTTTGGGGAGGAAGACCCCAGACGTTACCCGCCACTGTCATCACATCATATCAAGTATGCACACAATGGGAGTTATTGGTGTTGGTTTGGGCTTTAATCATCTGAGTGTGGTTGTGTTGGTCACGTTTCTCATACGAAATTACTGTCGCCCCACCCCATCTCCTCCACACTTTATTTTGGGAAGAAATCACAGCGCGTAGTCTGCACTGTGGGAATCAAGAGATATGCTCTCCTTCCTTGAAGGTGTATTATCCACAGGAATTATTGGATCTCACTTGCATAGGGTTTATCTGTATTCTTCCCTCCACTTATTTATTTATTCAATCATTTACTTACATCAGTATGAATACACAGATACTGATTTTATACCTTGCTTTGAAATCCAAGACTGTTTTCTTTTTTTTTTAATTTCTTTTCAGCATAACAGAATTCATTGTTTATGTACCACACCCAGTGCTCCATGCAATACGTGCCCTCCATAATACCCACCACCTGGCTCCCCCAACCTCCCACTCCCCGCCCCTTCAAAACCCTCAGATTGTTTTTCAGAGTCCATAGTCTCTCATGGTTCATCTCCCCTTCCAATTTCCCTCAACTCCCTTCTCCTCTCCATCTCCCTATGTCCTCCGCGTTATTTCTTATGCTCCACAAATAAGCGAAACCATATGATAATTGACTCTCTCCGCTTGACTTATTTCACTCAGCATAATCTCCTCCAGTCCCGTCCATGTTGCTACAAAAGTTGCGCATTCATCCTTTTTGATGGAGGCATAATACTCCATAGTGTATATGGACCACATCTTCCTTATCCATTTGTCTGTTGAAGGGCATCTTGGTTCTTTCCACAGTTTGGCGACTATGGCCATTGCTGCCAGTACTGTTTTCTTGATCGAATTATTCCAGCTTTGGTCACTGGAAGCTCTTTCCCTTGGTACATCCATGCCCCTTTGACATGTCCCCATCACTATGGGAGGGGGAAGGGATTGCTTTTTTGTTTAGCACTTTCTCACTTTCTCACATTACAAGATGCTCCAGGCCATCTGGCATGTTTCCCGCCCTCAGTCTCAGATCTGATTTCTTGTATTGGAGAATGGTATTAAAAACCATGATCTAGATACCAGGTCTGCTCATTATTACTGGTGGGGAAGGGGGTGCTGCTTGGCCCTTTCAGGTAACCCAACAAGCAAGGAAATGCCTGTACACTAACACATATGTACACATCTCTATAAATATATCTATACGTGACTATCTGTATCTATATTAGGCTAAACATGAGTTCATACTGATGACTCCAACTCTAATCCACTATCTTATAAATCATTCTAGCCTCCTCCTCTCGCTTATTTGCAAAATTCCAGTATCAAGAGATGTGGCTTCTACCACCCACTATTCATCTACTTAATTGTTCAGTTCCAGTACAGATGTATAGCATGATCAGAATTGTTAACCCAGAACCCCACGAGATACAACTTTATCAACTAGAATAAAATGCTCATGTACAGCTTCTTTTGCCATTAGTTTTACAGATTACACTCATTTCCGAAGTTTCTTGGGTCAGCTCCTTTCCTCCCCACCCCTGCTTCAGGGGAAGTTGCTTCAAACATTTGCAATACTACAGTGGATAGATTGTTTGTTACCCTCTGCATTACATCCTGGAATTCCTCTTGACTTCCTAAATGACTTTTTTTTTAATTTTCATACACTAAGGTTCACTCTTCGTGCTAATGTTCAATGGGTAAGGACAAATATGTAACCTCATTTATCACAATGACAATATTATACAGAATAGTTTCATGGCCTTAAAAAAATCTCCTATGCTTCACCTACTTAAGCTATACTCCCTTCTCCCCAGGCCCTTAGCAAGCACTTACTTTTTTATTGTCTCTATGGCTTCACTTTTTCCAAAATGTCATATAATTGGAATCAAACAATATGTAGCCTTTTTAGACTGGATTCTTTCACTTAGCAATATGCATTTAGGACTGACCCATGTCTTTTTGTGACTGGGTAGCTCATTTCATTTCATCCCTGAATAATATTCCATTGGATAGATGCACCATGGTTTATACATTCAACTACTAAAGGATATTTTGTTTGCTTCCAGATTTGGACAATTGTGAATAAAGCTGCTATAAGAATTCACATGCAGGTTTTTGTGTGGAGACGGGTTTTCACATCAGTTACACATATGACTAGGACTGTGTCTCTAGAGTATACGGTAAGACTATGCTTAACTCTGTAAGAAATGGCCAAATTGTCTTCCAAATTGACTGTACCATTTTGCATTCTCACCAGAAATAAATGAGGGCTCTTTCTTTTTCTGAATCCTTGCCAGCAATTGGTAGTATTAGAACTTTTTCTTTCTTCTTTCTTTCTTTTTCTTTCTTTCTTTCTTTCTTCCTTTCTTCCTTTCTTCCTTTCCTTCTTTCCTTTTACCATTTTAGTAGGTATGTAGTGGTGTCGTGCTGCTCTTTCAATTAAGGATCCCGTAATGAAAAACAATGTCTAGCAACTTGTCATATGCTTGTTTACCCTCCATGCATCTTCTTTAGTGAGGTGACTATTTATATTTTTGCTCACTTTTTAATTGTTTTTTTTTCTTATTGTTGAGTTTTTAAATTGTTCTGTATATTTTGGATACAAGTCATTTATCAGATATAAATTTTTTCCCAGTGTGGGGCTTGTCTTTTCATTCTCTTAACAGTGAGTTTTGGAGACTTTGTTTATTTTGAAACAAACTTATCATGTCTGATTTATCAATTTTTCTCTTTCATGAGTCATGTGTTTGGCTTTTTTATCTAAAAACTATCGCTAAATCAAAGGTCAACTGTCTTGTAGAAGCTTTACCATTTCGTGGTTTCCATTTAAATCTATGATCCATTTTGAGTTAATTTTTGTGAACAGTGTCTAGTGTTCACAACAGTGTCAAGATCTGCCTTTAATTTGTTTTTTTTCCTGGGTTTTTTTTTTTTTTTTTTTTTTGCATATGGATGTCCCATAGCACTAGTGCCATTGTTGAAAAGACCATCCTTCTCCATTTAATTGCCTTTGCTCCTTTGTCAAAGATTAGTTGACTATATTTATGTGGGTCTATTTCTCCACTTCTCTATCCCATCCCAATGGCCTATTATTAGTCTATGATTTCACCTTATCACACTGTCTTGATTACTGTAGCACTACATTAAGTCTTGAAACTGGATTGCTCTTCTCTTTCAACATTGTGTTGGCTATTCTGGGTCTTGTGCCTCTCTGTGTACATTTTAGAATCAGTTCTTCAATGTCCAGGAAATAACCTGCTGGGATTTTGATAGGAATTTCTTAGAATCTATAGATCAAGTGGGGAAGATGTCACATCTTAACAATACTGAGTCTTTCAATCCATAAACACGGAGTATCTATCCATTCATTTAGATCGTTGATTTCTTAAATCAGAATTTTGTAGTTTTCTTCATGTAGTCTCTACACATATTTGTTGCATTTATACCTAAGTACATCATTTTAAGTTCCTATTATAATTTTTTTATTCCAAATTCCAATTGTTCATTTCTAGTATATAGGGAAGCAATCGGCTTTTGCATATTACCTTCTATCTTGTGACTTTACTAGACCACTTATTAGTTAAGGAGTTTTTTGATGTATTCTTGGTGATTTTCTAGAGAATCATGTTGTCTGAAAGCAAAGATAATTTTACTTCTTCCTTCTCAATCCACATACATTTTGTTTCCTTTTCTTATCATAGTGCACTACCAAGGACTTCTAGTATAATGCTAATAGGGCTGGTGAGTGTGATGGCTAATTGTATGCATTAACTTAGCTGGCACAGAATGCCCAGATTAAACATTATTTCTGGGTGTGTTTGTGTGGGGTGTTTCCAGATGAGATCGGCATATGTATCAGTAGACTAAGTAGACCGCCTTGCCCAACGTGGGTGGACATCATCATCTAATCTGCTGAGATCTTAAACAGAACAAAAGGCAATGAAAGGAAGAATTTGTACCCACCCTCCCCCACTCTCCCCCAGCTCCCCTCCACCACCCCTCCCCACCTCACTGATTGAGTTGAAACATCTCATCTGCTCTGGATCTCAGACTGAGATTTACTTATCAGCCACCCTTGTTCTCAGGCCCTTGAACTCTGACTGAATTATACCACCAGCTTGCAGAAAGCAGATCATGGGACTTCTCAGCCTCCATAATCACATGAGCCAAGTCCTCATTATAAATCTCTTTTTAGATATATACATATCCTACTTGTTCTGTATCTCTGGAGAACCTTGACTAATACAATGAGAAAAGACATCCTTGCCCTGCTCCCAAACTTAGGGGGAAAGAATCCAATTTCTCACATTAAGTATGAGAGAGGTTTTCATAAATATTCTGCATCAAATTGAGGAAGTTCCTCTCTATTCCTAGTCTCCCGAGATCTTTATCTTACAGAGATACATAGCCATATACCCCTTCAAGGGACAACTGTGCACCAGCCATCAGCTCCATCAAGGTATGCCTCAGCTAGAGAGCCACCCTTGCCCAAGGGCAGCCCACATTCAGTAACTAATAGAGGTGTGGTGTAAACACTCAGCTCTTTCAGTCCATTGAGCATCAACTCCGATGAGTAACATAGGTTCAAACCTCCCCGATGGAGTCAGGCAAAGCTTTGCCAGGATTGTATCTCGGTTCAAGTTTCCCCTCTATGCAACCCTGTTTCTTCCTCCTCGCTTTCATAGGAATTGATTTTTAAAAAACATTCTGCACATTAAATTCTATGTCGGTGCCTACTTCTAAGAATGCAACCTGTGACTGTTTACAGAACACATTTTCCATGCCACTTCATAAGACACAGTGGAATTTTTCTTTTCCTACCAGACCATGAGCTTCAAAAACAACCTTGGGACTAGAGGTAGAACCACAGGAAAGAACTTCTCTTGCCATTTGGTCATTACTTGAGACTGCTAGATTTTAACGCTTGCTTGGCTGCAAGACCTGCCAACATTTGTCATTATCACTCAAGAGAGAGTCTTCCAAGACTCCTGGTCTACATGGCTGGATAATGCAACCACATTAATAGAGATGCTTGGACTCGGGTTTGGCCTGGCTTCTACTCCTAGAGGATAGAAAAATCTAAGTGGGCACATGTTACAAGCAGAAAGTTTCTTTCAAAAGCATTACTGCATAAAATGTCAGACAAAAAGACAAAGAGCTTATTAGAGGGGTTACAAAGATGAAACTCAAATTGGAATCAGAGTATTGTCACTAAAAACTCTAGTTCAGGGGCGCCTGGGTTGCTGTCATTTAAGTGACTACCTTTGGCTCAGGTCACAATCCTGGGGTTCTGGGATCCAGCCCCACTTCGGGCTCCCTGCTCAGCAGGAAGCCTGCTTCTCCCTCTCCCTCTGCCTCCAAACCCTTTGCTTATGCTCTCTCTCCGTCTGTTAAATGAATAAATAAAATCTCAAAAAAAAACGATTCTAGTTCAGAATCACATGAAACAGTGTTACCACCTAGAATAGCATCCTACATATGATAGGTATTCAATAAGTTATCTGCTGGATAAATTAAAGAACGCTTATTTGGAAACTGGTTCTTAGTTCCAGCTTTGGACACGCGGTCTATGCCTGAGGGCCGACTATAAAATTGTGACAGGTTGTGCTTCATTTCCATGTGTTCAACTTCTAAGCAATCCATACAGTGATACTTTATTGGTTTAACTCCATAAGTAAGAACTTTTTTGCTTCTACATGGTTGGCTATTCCCTAGTAGCACTGCTGCCCAGATGCGTCCCATTTTTTTAAGTTTAAAGCAATGTTTGTGCAATTATATGAATATTTTATTGTATTTTTTCCTAATTAGGTCACAAAAATGAGTGGAGAAGAGAAAAATGAAGGTGCTGCTACCACGATAAGAAGCAGAGGTCTTATTAACTTAATACAACCGAGATAAAGATAGAAACCATTAGGCCTGTGGAAAGTGGGAAGTCATTAGCCTCAATCACATGTTCATCGGCTTCCAGCTGGTCAGCCCCATGTTATGTTCTGAAGGGAAATAGCAAAATGAGAGAACGTGTACAAAACGTATGAATTATCAAGGACGCTGCCTAAAAGGCAAGGTGTGATTAGGGATGTGAGAATGGTTTTCAGCTCTTTGATAACAAAACTCACATATAAGCTTGTTTAGGTCGTATACATTTCACTGGCCACAAATTTCCAAGAGAACATTGTGTACAAAACCAAGGAAATGCCCCAATTAAGCACGGACTTACAGAATTATTGCACATGTTACATTTAGACTATAAAATCTGTGATTGCGATACCAGTCATATTTCGAGACGCCTTGCCATTTTTGTAAGTAGGATTATATCAGCAATTCTGTTGGTCTAATAATACCAATAGATACACATAGATAGGTATAGGTATGAGTATAGGTAAGAATATGTGTATGAGTATGGGTATATCTACCCAGGTCCCTTAGCATATTCCTTTTTCCAGAGTGCAGTCCATGATGAAGGGTATAAAAAAAAAAACACACACACCATAAGACAGTCTGAAAGGGACTATGGGACAGTGCAGAGAGAAAGGTGGGAGACTCCCAGCCCTTTCCTTGATGTTGGCCATCTCTCTTTCTTCAGCACTAGATAACCCAACTTATTCTGCTTCTCTTTGATAGAAGGCTACCTTCTCTCCTACTAAGGCCTAAACCCAGCTATCCCAGGGTCATTTATTTTAAGCAGGACTCTGGTTCCCAACTGCCTAACTTGGACAGATTTAAGCCTATAAGACAAAAAAAGCTCCATCTTCAGCCTGGTCATCTCTCAGGTAGAACAGTATCTGAGGGCACAGGTAGAAAAGGACAATGGCTTGGGGCGCCTGGGTGGTTCAGTGGGTTAAAGCCTCTGCCTTCGGCTCAGGTCATGATCCCAGGGTCCTGGGATCGAGCCCCGCATTGGGCTCTCTGCTCAGCAGGGAGCCTGCTTCCTCCTCTCTCGCAGCCTGCCTCTCTGCCTACTTGTAATCTGTCAAATAAATAAATAAACAAAATCTTTAAAAAAAAAGAAAAAAGAAAAAAAAGAAAAGGACAATGGCTTATCACTTCTTTTTTTTTAAGATTTTATTTATTTATTTGACAGACAGAGATCACAAGTAGGCAGAGAGGCAGGCAGAGAGAGAGAGAGAGGAGGAAGCAGGCTCCCTGCTGAGCAGAAGAGCCCGATGCGGGACTCGATCCCTGGACCCTGGGATCATAACCTGAGCTGAAGGCAGAGGCTTTAACCCACTGAGCCACCCAGGCACCCCAGCTTATCACTTCTTAATAAAATAAAATAGTAAAACTGTAGCCATTTTGATATTTTCTTAAATACCCAAAACTTGTCGTCATGCTGCAATATTTCACTGATGATATGAAAGCATTTTGAAGAATGCACAGTAGGCATTTTTCCATCTGAAAATTTAACATTCATAGTTTTGATGACTTGTGAGAGACCCGGGAGGAACATGACATGTAGCAATTTGTAATTTTGCTAAGGAACTAATTTGAATCACTCCCACTGGGAGCTAGTGTGTGGGGAATTAGTCATTTAGGTGGTGAATGAGCCGGTGCCTGCATTCTGATGTTCATTTGTTGTTCACCAGTATTTTTCATGAATCTGAGATGGTTCTTGAAAGTCTCAGGACAAATGCCAAGAGTCTATTATATAGCTCAATACCATTAGGTATTAGAATTGTAACAAGCAAAAATGCATATTGCCTCTCATAATGCAAAAAAAGTCACTGGGATGACCCTACCTGACTACCAGGGCCACCTGTAGGTACCCAGACTGGTCAAAACCAAGTAAACCATATCTGTTTTACATTCTGCCAGGGCATTGGGCATAATAATTGGGGTAACAGTCTAGCATTCATTTGCACGCATCGTACGGACATTGAGGTATTCTTAAAAAATATTTTGTTCACCAGTGTTGAGTACTGGGGCTTCTCCATCTTTGGAAGACACTGTTACACACTGTTACTGCCTGCACCTCTACCTCGTCCTTGCTAACAGCCCCTCAATGTTGCGCATGGCAGCACTGGATCCAGTCTCTACTTTATTTGCTCCTCTTATGTCTAGGGGAGGCCCTATGTGTCCAGTTCTGGCTAAAGAGATAGAAGAGGAGGGCATATGAAGAACATCTGGGAGAATTCTGCTTTCCTATAAAAGGTAAAAATGTGGCCAAACCCATTCCCACCCTCTCTGCCTAACCTGAATATAACCATGAGGTTTAACGCTGTGGCAGCTTTCTTGCAACTGTGAGGCAAAGGGCAGAGAAAGGCCAAGAGAATTGCAGTGACGATAGGTCTTGACATATTTGAGCCACTGAACCAATACTACCAGACTTCTTTGTGTAAAAAAATAATAATAATAAAACCCTATTCTCTTTAAGCCATTGAAAATCAGAATATCTGTTTCTTGTGGCTGAAAAAATACAAATACGCCATTGATGAACATAAATTTTCAATACGTGATTCTTAGACTCTCCAGTCCCATATTCTATGACTGTAGAAGTATAAGAAGCTCTTTTTTAAAATATTTTATTTATTTATTTGAGAGAGAGACAGCACAAGCAGGAAGGAGGGGTTGAGGGGGAGGGAGAAGCAGACTCCCTACTGAGCAGGAAGTCTGATACAGGACTCGATCCCAGAACCCTGACCTGAGCCAAAGGTGGTCGTTTAACCAACTGAGCCACCCAGGCACCCAAGAAGCTCTTTGAGTAGTAAGCTTAGTCACTATTTATCTTGCCCTTCTAGTTGGGGTATAGTTTTTCCGTAACAGTCTTCTCTTCCATTTTTGTCACACTTCTTTCACTGGGTATTCATACTCCAGGAAAAATAAACTTTTCTATGGTATTCCATGACATCTTCTTCTACCTGTCTCATCTTTGTTGCCACAGCTCAGTTACCAACGAATTATTTCAGGAGAGAGATGAATCCTAAGGAAGGTCCAGCAAAGGCTGTTAGTGGTTTTCTGAATCACACTAGGAAGATTGTGCCAAGAACTGAGGGCGGCCTGAAGATTCAGAAACCGGAGCACAGTGGATGAGTGTAAAGAAACGGGCCCTTCCATAGTTGCTGTGACAAGCCTATGCATGTGCCATAGAATACTCACTCAGCTAAGGAAACTCTTTCCTAGGACCACTACCAAGTAGGAAGACAGAAAGATGGTGCTTCTGTCCCAAGGGCAAAAAAAAAAACTCAATTCAATTATACTAACATTTTAAAAGCACCTACCATGGGCCAGATCCTATGAGAGGAACCAGGGATGTAAAAAGAGGTAAGTCAAGGGCCATGCTCTGTGAGAAGATACGAGCTCCTTTAACCAGTAAGCTGAGAACAGTCCGTTTTCATTTTTTATCCAGGTAAGGATGGAATAACTTCAACTTCCATGAAGTTCCAATGCCTCCCCAGTTAAGTTACTAAGCCGAATGCTGTTTACTGTACCTCCTGCTGAGGGGGGTGAGAGGGGGGAAAGGTAGGGATGCTCCTTAACTTACCATTCATCCTCAGCTGCTGCCATTCTGCAGGCAAGATGCCCAGCCTGGATGTCAACTTTTTACAAATAACAATTGAAACTGTCAGTTATCTTGATGAGCACTGCTCCAGTGAAAGAACAGCATAATGCCGGCGGGGGGGGGGGGTGGCGGTGAAGTATTAGTGAGCTAATTTTTTTTCACCAGCAACAAGAACAAAACATCTCTCTGGGGATAATGTATTTACTGTTATTATTTGGTATATAGCACAGAAATTCCAAATAATACAAGAGTGAAAATATTCCTCAGCTTTTAGGAGAGGCAGAGCATACAATCTCTTGGGTTTCAAATATAGATACAGAAATTCATGGAAACGTATTTCTTTAAGAGATTTTGTTGTTGTTGTCGTTGTTTGGGGGTTTTTGTTTTTATTTTTGGGTTTGTTTTTTGTCTCTTGTTTTTTTGTTGGTTTTTTGCCTGATTTTAAACAGAAAAACCCTGTTGCTTATTTTTCTCGGGTATTTTTATACTTAAATATAAGGTAGCAGGACTATAAAAAGACCCTAGTGTTTAAACCTCAAGGCAAAGATAATACGAATTTAAATGATCTAAGACATTCTGGATGGCTCATTATTAAGTGAACTACAATGTAATTTCTAGTATCCTTTCCATCCTTCCTCGTCTGTACATCTAAGACCTAAGCAACCTATGCACTCCTCATCATCTTTTAAAATCCAACTCAAATCCTAAATCGCACGGAAGCCTTCCCTACGTCCCCAAGCAGTGCTGAGGTTTCTTTTCTCCCATTTTTATTCCTCTTCCGCCTTTCCCTCATCTGGCCCATCTCAAGCCATGTTCTAGTTGTTACTTATTTTCTGCCTTAACTCTAGACAATACGGTCCTTAGAAACAGGGACTGTTTGTCTACTTTTGTATCCCAGGGCCTCGCATGCTTCCTGGTACATAGAATATACTCATTAATGATTGCTGAATGGGAAAAGCAAAGAACGAATATAGGAGGAGGACTTTGGTGGGTCCTTAAGTACTCAGGAGACTAAAAGGGAATCCAAGGTAGAGCAAAGGGAGGGGCTCTGGCTCCTGGCACCCAGCAGAGGACAGCAGAGAGCAAGGAAGCAAAAACAGACTCCAAAGAAGACTGCTTCCCGGGTCTCAGATGGGAAATCCCATACAGCCAGGCAGGAGGACAACCCCAGTGACACGAAAATTCACTTCATTATCAGATGCCATGGGATGCACAGGTAGGACACTGAATCTGGCAGGAACAGATGATGAGGCTAGGAAACACAAGAGGCTCCCACAGTGTGTCCAAAATAATTTGGGTGGATAGTGTTTTGGGGGACAGAGCTTCATCTAAAGGTCCACAGCCTTGGCCCCTGCAGGGAATGTCCCTCAGCTGATCTCAAGTTCTTAGGACTCAGGAAGAAGTTAATGGATGGTGAGCAGACCTAAACATCTGCGCAGTTTGGATCCACTGGGAAGCTAGGACTTGGGAGATAAAGATCAGACAGTCTAAAGGCCACAGAGGCAGGCGTTGAGCGGGGAGGGAAACTCTGCACAAAAGGCAGCATGACGAAGAGGCTCCATTGGTCAGCTTGGGAATTCCGAGAGCACCAGATCTGTGTGGGAGAGGATGAGACAGCTGGGTTCTGAAGTAAACAGCCCTTCCTTTGTCCTTCTTGAGACCAAGACAAGCCACACCTACCCAAGTTCTGCCACTAAACACAAAACTATACCCTCTCATTTTAAATTAGTTGCAAAAACCTCCCAACTGTCCCAATTACAACCTGATTCAATCACCTGCCCCTCACTGAGCAATGCCCCAGTGTAAGTTGAAGCGTGCTTAACTAGGGCCAGAGATTTTTTTTTTTTTTTAAGATTTTATGTATTTATTTGACAGACAGAGATCACAAGCAGGCAAAGAGGCAGGCAGAGAGAAAAGCCCAATGCGGGGCTTGATTCCCAGGACCCTGAGACCATGACCTGAGCTGAAAGCAGAGGCTTTAACTCACTGAGCTACCAAGGCGCCCCCTTACCTATACTTCAGACCATAATTTAAACCACTCTCCAGCTTGACCACTACGCTCTAGTCACACCGACATTTCTGCTCCTCAAACGCGCCATGCTCACTCCCAACACAGGGTCTCGGTCCTGTTCCCTCTGTCTGGAACCATGGACAGGTCTTCCTGACATTCAGGTCTTGACTTAGATGTCCGCTTTTCAGAGAGGACTTCCCTCACCACCCAGTCCGAATGAAATACCTGAGCACTTACACCTACGTTTTGCAAAATTACTTCCGTGCACAGTGTGGCTTGGTTGTCAACCTTGAAAAACAGTGTCACCCGCAGAACTTGTTAAAACACAAATTCCTAGGCTACTCGCCCCAGAGCTTCTGATTTAACCCATCTATAGTGGGTCTGAGCTGAGAATCTGCATGTCAGACAAGCTTCCATGTTACAGTGATGCTGTTAATCTGGAATCACCCTTTGAGAATCACTGGGCCGAGACTCATTTTCTTGAGCACTCTCTCCTGTAGGGTCAACTCCACTCTGCTGAATCTTTTTGTGTTCTCTAGTCCATGATACACAGTAGATGCTCTTTAATATTTGTTGAATAGAGATTGGATCTGTTTAATATTTGTTGAATAGAGATTGGATCTGTTAGTAACCAATTGCTTTCATTATTAATTTTGCAGTTTAATCCAATTTAGCAACAACTTTGCGTTCCATCCTGCGCACATCTATAATCAGCCATGAGAGATCTGTATTCATGACCCATTCGTTAACTTATAAAAACGTAAGCCACACACACACAATTGAGAGTTAACTGTATTTTATCTGTATCTATCTGTTATTGATGGTATCTTTTTATGCTATTGACTTCATTAGTTGGTCTATTTGTGGAAAGAAACTCCATCCAACCCCATCCATACCAACGAAATAGCCCCTTCTTTTCAACAACATGAGCTCAGTGGTATTCCTTAACTTGGATGCAGCATCCTCTTACCCACAAAACTGAAAGAGGGGAAAATAAGCAATTTGATATAGTCCCACATTCTTTCATACCCTGGCAAAATGTCCTCTCCCAAATCAGAATTAAGTACATCATCATAAGGTTTAAGTGATCATTACACATGCATCTCAGTAATGGCCAGGCTCCTTTTATTGCTAATAAGATTATATTTCACTATAAATCCATTTGAGCTTGCCTCCAAGGAGCCTTATCAAGTCACATATTACTGATGGAAGCAGCACACTGTCCAGTCTGTTGGTCGCCCCTCCATTTGTGGATCATAGTCCTACAGTAAGAATAGCCACATTTATGAGTCTATGGGTAATTACCTTTATCTGCTTCTCCTGCCCCCAGAACCTTCTCATAATTGTTGCCACCTACACCTCCTCCCCTTCCTTTCTGGTTTCCCCTGACAGGTCCCCTGCCCAAACCTGGCTGTCTCTGGGCCCATCAACTCTGGATCTCATCTTCCCTGAAGGTCAGATCTGTTTTCATCTCCTTAATGCTGAGGTCTCTCCCTGCCTAACAAGGGGCCAGAATCACAGTCAGGTTTGCAAGCTATGAATCTAGCACTAACCTCCCTCTAAAGCTGGCCTTTGTGGGAACCTCCAGGGGAGGAGTTGGAAGAGGTGTGGGTGGCCTTGCTAATTAGGCCAGATTCTAGGTGTTTGGAGACTCATGTAAGGCACTGTGGCTACGTGTCGAGGTCAAGGAGCCAGCTCATACAGTGACAAAGCCACCCTGTCAGAATGCTGACAGGCAAGGACAGCAATAAACAGGGAGATGGTGACTGTGTCACAGCCCGGCTTCCTGAGCACTAATGGCCAGGGCCCACGCTGAAGAGGGCAGGCGTCCTGAGAGATGAGTTTACTCTGGCTGCATTTGTAAGAGACTATTAAAAACACGGACATAAACAACAGTGAGTGTCTGAAAAGGATGCTTCATCACAAGCTAATATCTAAGACCTGAATCTGATATAATATCAATTTAATAAAGTCAATGTGAATATTTTAAAGATCCAATTTTGCTGGGTATCTATATTAATTACAAAACACATTGGCTCAATTCTGGATTGAAGGGGCTTAGAATGAATATCTTTTTTTTAAATATTTTATTTATTCATTTGACAGACAGAGATCACAAGTAGGCAGAGAAGCAGACAGAGAGAGAGGAGGAAGCAGGCTCCCTGCTGAGCAGAGAGCCCAATGTGGGGCTCCATCCCAGGACCCTGGGATCATGACCTGAGCCGAAGGCAGAGGCTTTAACCCACTGAGCCACCCAGGTGCCCCTGAATATCATTTTTAAATACACTGGTTAAGTTTCCAATTTAGAAAAGAGCATATTTTTTGGTGCAGGGACCTACAGATGAATGTTAATTCTGGCTTTTGGCCCGTAATTCCTTTTCTATGTGAGACCTATTGGCTCACCTAAGATAAGCCCTTGATTAACTCTTTGGGTCATTTATTTTTGTCCCTTTTTATACTTGTAACAATCCATGAAAGAGGGAGAGCAGGTATTATCAGTTACTGTCACTTCATTCTATGGTTGACAAATTCAAATTGGGAGAGCTCTAGAGACTTGCTTAGGATTCCACAGCCACGCAGTGGTGGAGTCAGGACCCCATCTGTGCTGCTCATGAGAAGGCTTTTGAGGAAGAAAAACTTTAGCAGGGAATTCAACTGCCAGCTGTCAGCACTACAGAATGGTCTCCCTTTCCCTTCTTCTACTGGGCAGTGCTTTCTGACCCCTTCTCTACTGACCAATGAGCCTAGCACTCTGCCTGCTTTCACAACTCACTCTGTTACCATGACTCATTCTCTTTACTTTCAGCTTCCAGAAAAGATCTTTTTTCCAACCTCACTGGTGCTGGTAATTTCAGCTTCCATTGAAAATAATGAGCTCTGGTGGTTTGTGTGCAGGGAACAAAATTTTAGATCTTAATTGAATATTCTCTGTAATGAAATGTTAATATTCAGTTATTTGTGATGGGATGGTCTTTACCTTCTCTCCAGCCCGATCCCAGCTTTATCCTCCTTCTCGGGCATGGCACCCACTATGCTTGGGTACCAGAAGGCGACTTGGTATTACAATTCAATGTGGAAGAAGAGACAGAAACTCTATTAACATCATAACAAAGAGTGGCCATGTCATGAGGAGATGAGCAATAGAAACGTCTAATTGGGGCGCCTGGGTGGCTCAGTGGGTTAAAGTCTCTGCCTTCAGCTCAGGTCATGATCTCAGGGTCCTGGGATCAAGTCCCACATCGGGCTTTCTGCTCAGTGGGGAACCTGCTTCCTCCTCTCTCTGCCTGCCTCTCTGCCTACTTGTGATCTCTGCCTGTCGAATAAATAAATAAAATCTTTAAAAAAAGAAAGAAAGAAACGGTCTATTTGTTGGTATAGAAAACTGCCACCACTGCCACTACCACCACTGCACATTCTAGAATGGAGCCAAATGGAACTGCATGGTTGACAAGCTGCTGCAGAGGATAGGGAGGAGAAATCGGTCCCTAGTTAGAGGAGAAAATGGCGGTGGGGTCAGGGGGAGGTTATGAATGGGAGGGAGAAGACAAAGAAGGTATGAAGAGAACAGCTTAGGACTGGGTATGTGAGGTACCCCCAAAAGCCAGGTTTGAAGAATCTAAGAGCCCTGAAAGTCTGGGAATTTATAGAAGCTACAGACAAAAAGGGGAGCCACTCCAAAACCTGCTTCTACCATGACTTCCATGTGACTTAAAGGATCTTTTTGAGTATTCTGGACTCTCTGTGCTCAATCCCCAGGTATTAACTGTTTAGTAATGGACTGGACCACCATCCTCTTCCATTCCATGGATGGAGTCACAGATCCAGTCACGCTTCTAATATTTACTGAGCATAAACCTGGAACCAGGCACTGGGACAGGAATGTGAAGATGAATAATGACGCGTGAGCTCCCGTCAGAACACACGGTCCCAGCAACTCTTCAGAGATAATGACCACAGACATTTAAATTTTTGAATGAATATATTATTATTCTCTTGGGAAATTTTTCAGTGAACATACCAAGTTTTCATCAATTCAATGGCTATTCATGGCTGCCTCGAATAAACCATTATTTAGAAACATAAACATGAAACTTAAAGCAAAACTCTGGGAGTCATGACCTCTGTTCTAAGCACTGACCAATAACTAATATTTACATGGTATTTTTCACATACGTCATCTCTTATGTCACATTCATAACAGCATGAGTACCTACGAAGTAGGTAGTACTACTACTCTCCTCATTTCACATAAAAAGCAGAAGGTCGGGGCGCCTGGGTGGCTCAGTGGGTTAAAGGCTCTGCCTTCGACTCAGGTCATGATCCCAGGGTGCTGGGATCGAGCCCCACATTGGGTTCTCTGCTCAGCGGGGAGCCTGCTTCTCTCTCTCTGCCTGCCTCTCTGCCTACTTGTGATCTCTGTCTGACAAATAAATAAAAATAAAATAAAAATAAAATCTAAAAAAAAAAAGCAGAAGGTCAGACAATTTAATAATCTTGAGTTCAATTTGTTTTTTCTTTCCCCTGAGCAATGAGCACAACCCACCTAGGGCAACATCCTCTTTGGAGAGAACAGCCGCAAACGCTAACATATAATGAAATCTTTGTCTGAATTAGTTTAGACAGTCTTCTAATGTTCTGGTTTGGCATTCAGTGACTGAATTTTAGGCGATAGTCCATTCTAGCTGCCAGTTAAAATCTACTTAAACCAAATACTTTGTTACTTTAAACCAGTAACAAAATCTCAAAAAAGGCACCAATTACACATAAGTAAACTTTGAGAATTTAATGTCACAATTGAATTCAGATATTACTTGAGAGAAAAATAAACTGAGAACAGGGAATATGAGACTATACTGAATGCTACATATTCTTAAAATGTTTTAATTTTTTATTCAGGTAAATAAAGATAATTCCAGTAAAACCATTATTTTTCTGGAATGAAAAGTAGTTTTTTTCTTTCTAAAAAATTCCATAATGATTCCTATTGATGTAACTTACTAATTATTTAACAATGTTTTCTGTCAGAGCTACCTGGGATATATTCCTAGAACAACTCTGACTTGAAGCACTATGGTAATTCACATGAGTTTTTCTTCTACACCTACTTTCCAAAGGCATAAAACACTGAAAAAAAAATTCCATAACTGTGTATAAAAGAGATAACAGGGAAAAGGAAAAAAAAAAGTGGATGTGAACAAGGGAGATAGAATAAAATGGGGAAGGGAAAAAGAGAAGGCACAAATAACAAGGAAAAGAGAGAAAAGGAAGACAGGGGGAAAGGAGGAAAGAAAGAAAAGGAGGCTCTCACTGTGGTTCTTACCTAATCCTGGCCTTTCCTATCCTCAGCCCCCGCAACACACACACACCACTACCACCACCACCACCACCACCACCACCACACATACACAACACCACACACACAATCACACACCTACAACACATGGACAACCATCCCCCATATACACAACCACACAAACACACACACACAACCACACCCCCACCCACAACCATACACACACAACCACAACCATATAACACACAACCACACACACATACACACACACACACACCTTCTTTGACAGTTGTCTCAACCCCACAAATCTTACATAGGATGTATAAACTGGCAACATCTTGATGATCTGATATATTCCCTTCAAGAACACAAAATTATGGGGTGCCTGGGTTAAACTGGCTCAGTGGGTTAATGCCTCTGCCTTCGGCTCGGGTCATGATCCCAGGGTCCTGGGATTGAGCCCCTATCTACATTCAGGAGTCTACTATGTCTTTGTGGCTTTTTCCTTTAACAAATGTCCTTGCTGAGTGGGTGGATGGATGGCACTTCGTTAGAGTGGAAATTCTAAATCACTAACCAGCATAACCACCATCAGAATTTGCTCCCTATGCTATCTCCTGCACACCTGCCCACGAGCCCTCAATCTTGCCCAGCCTCACCTTGGGAATGTAGCTTGGATGCCAAAATTTTGTCTTTGGGGGATATTTCCATGGTTCTCAAGGAAAACAGCATAAAATATTTCAGATTGGGGCTGTAGCCTACACACACTGGGACATGCATGTACACACATGAATGTATGCATGCACACACACAGGCATGCTTGTGCGCACACACACACCCCAATCCCAGGTAAGTGGAAGCTATACCTATAACCCCTAGTTTACCAGCACATAAAGGGGAATTTTGAGATTTGGATTATAACTGCTGCCTCCTCAAAAGAACCATATTATATTCCTGGATGAGCTGTCAAACATCCCGATAATACTGTTTAAAATTCACAATTGGCCATATGTTTCAATTTAATCTGAAAAATAGGAAGGCCCATTCTGGCCAGTGATATGCTGCTTATCTGCTGCTTTCTCCTCGGCTGTCAATGTTTCTGAAATGCCAGTGCTACAGGCAAAGCACTCTGATTAGGACATCAGCCTGCCTTTGCGCAGACACTGCCAACTGCCAGGCAGCGTCTGGAACCTGAAGGCCCCTCGGATCTAGCCCAGGGCTGGGGAGCCGGTGAGGCAATCCTGACAGGTAACAGAAACTGCTTTCGGAGACCATGCCCCCAAAAAGTGGCCCAACCTATGTGGAAATGTGAGCCAGCATCGAAAGGCACGTTTTGTAAAGGGACATGTTCAGGCACTCTCATGATTTCTAAATTCCCATTTTTCATTATACATAGAAAAGTATTACTTTATATTCTTAACAGAAAAAGGTAACAAATTAGTAAAAATTTTGTCATTTCTTTTCTCATTTCAATTTGTATTGCCTAATTAACGTGGGGGTATGTTCATCCTGTGGAAGACTCAAACACCCCAAATTACGTATTTTAGAACGTGAGTGACCCCCTCCACACTCCTTGTTGGGTGCACTTCCTCTCATCTCTGCACGGATGGGCTTACATATGGGAACGCTCTTTCCACAAAGTGGATCAGACCACACCACCTATGCCACAGTTCACTGCTTCCTTCAGCAACACTATCCTAGAGACCATCCCATGTCTACACGCACAGCTCTACTTCCTTTTTCTTAAGACTTAACTTTTTAAGAGTATTTTTAGATTTACACCAAAATTTAGAGATGGTACACAGATTTCTCACATACCCCCACCCCCACACATGCTTAGCCTCCTCCTTACCAAGACCACTCACCAGAATGTTGCATCTTTGACCAAGGATGAACTTGATACTGAACGTCGGAAGTGCACAGTGCACAGTGCACAGATGCCCTGAGTTCATTTCATGCTCCTTCAGGTTTTCAGGGATGATTATAAATTTAACCTCTTCTCTCGTATTTCTTATATTTCATGAGACTTTGGATAGGAGAAGAGATACATGCATATGATCCTCCCCTGCTACCCTGATCCAGCCTCCTGGAATTTGTAAAACAAAGACACCAACTCATTCATAATCCCTTCACCTTTTACACAGTTTTTATCTTTTTTCATATACTCCCTTCTGGTCTTTGCCCATATATATAGTTTCATATCGTTGTATTCAAAATATACTTGAAATTTTGCATTCTTCTTTTCCACTTAATATGCTTTAGACATTCTTCTGTGTAATCTTTATAATTACCATGTTAATGGCTGCATAATTATAGGTTAAGGTGATCTAGTATCATTTGCTTACCTACCCCCCAATTTTCCACTATTATAGGGAAGTAGAAATAAACATTCTGAAACACAAACTTTCTTTTCTTTTGGCGGATTATTTCCTTAGGATATATAGCCAGGAATGGAATCACAGGTGAGAAGAAAGGAATCGTCTTAAGGTTCTAGTTCTATTCTGTCATATCGCATTTCAAAAGGATTTTACCAATGTACTCTTCACTATAATTTTATCAGCACTGGACACTATCATTTTTGCTTCACTAATAAGCATAAAGAATTACCTTGTTTTAATGATAGCTTGGTTTTCTTTTCTTTAAGAATAAACAAATTGAATACTTTCTCTCTTTTTTAGCTCTTCTATAAATTGTGTATCTCATAAGTCAAATGAAATATTAATTTTATCCCTTATATTTGAATGAGGTTTATTTTTTAAGATTGATTAATTTGATTGATTTCAGAGAGAGGATGTATGCATCTGATTGATGGAGAGGGTCAGAGGGAGAAAGAGAAAATCCCAAGCACACTCCCCACTGAGTGGGGAGCCCGACCTGGACCTCGTTCCATGATCCTGAGATCATGACCTGAGCTGAACTTAAGAGTTGGAGGCTCAACCAGTTGAGCCACCCAGGTGTCCCTGAATGAGTTTTTTTTATATGGTGTGGGTATTCTTTAAGACCTGTCTCACAATAAATCAAGTATCTCTCTCAATCTGTTGGACTCCCTTCTTTAATGATCATTTTGGCCTTTTCACTACCTAAAAGTTTTATATTTTAATGGTGGTAAATTACTAACATTTTCTTTTGTGACTCCTTTTTCTACTCAAAATTAAGAAAACTATTATCCATACAAATTCTTCTGGTAAATATTTTAACTTTTTAGATCACATGGAGTTGATCTGGGATGAGTCAGTAGGTATGGACAGATGCCCTGACACCACCCAGACACTTTGGAAAATGTCCTCAAATACAGAACTGAACTCGGGCAGAGCCACTCCTCAAAGGGAAAAGAAAATTCTGTGGTGTCCAGTACAGTAGCCACCAGCCACATGTGGCTGCTGAGCTCTTGGAGCATGACTAGTTCGAATTGAGATGTGCTAAAAAGGTAAAATATACATCAGACGTTGAAGACTAGTTTTGGAAAAAAAAGAATGTAAATTATCTCATTAATAATTTTTATATTATTACCTATGTGATGTCAAGTAAAATATTTATTAAAATAACATCATCAGATTTGTTTTTGCTTTTTAATGTGGCTCCCGGAAAATTTAAGTTGTGAATGTGGCTTGCATCCATGGCTTGCATTATGTTTCTATCAGACAGCCCAGCTCTAACAGATACGTTCTCTGTCACAGCTCATGATAAGAAGCAGAGCTGAGCCAGGAGGACAATAGCAATTACTACAGCTCCCTTAAAGGCAAGAACACTTGCTTTACAGTTTAATGAGACTGAGAGGAGAGAAAAGTTCCACCATCCACTGCGGACATCTTCTGTGTCACAACCTCACTGGTGCTCATCTTTGAGCAAGATCCTTCAATTGATTCATTGTTAAAAACTCCTTGGGGACCCAGAAGAAGGGCAAGGATACAACACTAGGACTGGCCCAACTTTTAGAACCATACCTTTCCAGCCGCTATCCTTGACTGGTTTCTCAGAACACAAACAGGCCTGGAATCTGTCTTCCTGCTCCCCCTATTTAAATTCCTCCCATTCTTCGAGGTCTTTGTGTTGCTCCCTCTAATTGCTCCACTCCTCGATGGCTGCCCCGCATCACAGAGTTCCTGCACACCTGGCATCTGTGACACGGTTTGGCAACGGTGCTCTTTGCTAATGATTTCAGGTGACACCAGAATCCAAATGGGGCATTTTGATGCCTGTCACAACTCTAGGACTGGTTGTCCTGGTGATATTTTCAGAACATGTGGCTAATAGTGTCCATGCTATTCTTTGGCCTAAATTATCTAAAAATTTAAGGCAATAATAATTTCAATAGTAACTCCAGTTTCTCCCAACGTATTTCCACGCTTATGATCTCATTTAAGCACAAACAGAATCCAGGTCTAATTTGTCAATTTTTTGTCTCTCTGTTCTACAATGTATAATAATCTAGGGACAAAGTGAGGGATGCCAGTCACTGCTTCTCTATAATGTACACACCACAAAGTGTCCTGGTTCAATCAGAATGGTCCAGAATGAAGCTTTCCCTTTATAGAAGAGAGCTGTCATTATACAATTGCGTTTTGTGCCATTACTAACTTTTCACCACTTTGCATGGGAATGCATACTTGTATGACAGTAAAAGTGATTAAATAACTAAGTGGACCTTATAGTAAATGAGTTATTTCTTTGCTGCCATTATGTCTAATTCACCAAACATTATTCAGTCTGAGGGCTTTTTAGAATCATAAGTAGCCAAGATCATTTTTCACCTCATCATCCCATTATCCAAAATGAGAAAATACTTCTAAATGTGAAGATTACTCTTTCCAAAGATCCCTGGTGAACACTCCTATAGACAGTAGTGAAATCTATTAACTACATCTTTTTTTCACAGCAGAAAGAAGATGTTCCACATAATCCTTCCAGCAACTTCCAAGAGCCAGATTTCTTCCAGACCATAAGTGGGCCCTCGGGGATTATGTTACAGAGGTGGTGGCTGACCGCCTTACCACCTCTTATTGTGTGAAATATTAATAGACTTTGGAGTCACACCAAGGTGTTCCAGAAGAAGTCAAGTCTAGATCTAGCATGAAATTTCCTAAGGAAATAGTAGATACAACTAGACTTAGCTTGATTCCACAGCTCTAATAAGCTCTCCATGTGCTTTACTTCTACAAAGAGCTTCCAAATCCATTTAATCAGCCACAACCTGAAAGGTATTATTATCCCCATTTTTCAGATGGGGACAGTGAGTTTCAGTAACAACCAGTGATTTGCTCAAGATCACCGATTCAGTTAACAAAAGAGCCAACTCCATGCCCAGGTTTTCAAAATTTCAGATGCTGGGGGAAGAGAAGTTCAAAGGAACAGCTCAAGAGAACAAAATTTCAACATCTGTTTGGACAGTCACAATTTTGTGACTTTGGGTAAATCAGCTCACCAAAATGGGTTAGACCAGACAATCGTTACAACTCTGTATTACCTTAATATTCTAAAAGCTCTAGGGATCTCTAATTACTGCTTTTGCATATGTTCACTCTGGTCCTTGTACTTGACTCTTGACAGTTTCCAAAGTTAGGTAGGTTCTTTGGGTTTCCGCTCCATTTTCTCCTATGTCCGACAGGATCCCAGTACCTCTATCTGCCCCCACACAGGCCAAAACATTCACTATAGGCCAAAAAGTCTACTCACACTTAAGAGTTTCTGAGTCTGGGTGGGAAAAGCAAAGGAGGCAGAGCCTTTCCTCTGCTTGGGGATTCTCAGAACCCTGTAATTAAAAGGTTAAACCGAATTCATCCTTCCTTAATTCAAAAATTGAATTTGAGGGGCACCTGCGTGGCTCAGTTGGTTAAGCGACTGCCTTGGGCTCAGGTCATGATCCCAGAGTCCCACAACTGAGTTCCGGATCAGGCTCCCTGCTCAGCAGGGAGTCTGCTTCTCCCTCTAAACCTCTCCCCTCTCACGTTCTTACTCACTCACTCTCTCAAATAAATAAATAAAATCTTTTAAAAAATTGGATTTGAAATAGATTGGAAGTTGCTTCAATAATCATCCTTATTATTATAGATTTAATAAATTATAGAGATTTCAGGAAACACTTGCTGAATGGGAAGCTCTGCCCACTTTGGGAAAATAAGTTCGGGAACATCACACTCATGCATCAGATGATATAGGACAGTTACATGAGTATATCCACTTGTGTTGAAAAGTGAATGCTTGGGTCAAGAGAGGTCTGTCCTTGGTTGATTTGAACATGACAAATCTATTTTTTATAGAGTTAAAAATGTCTTTTTCTTTAGTTGTCTCCACAAAACTCTAACCAATAATTCATGGAATTTCTGGCCCCCCAAGAGAGATACTATGTCACGTTAGATACAAACTCATAAAAAATTTAGGTGATAGATAAAAACCAATTGCAACATTATCCCTTCTCTCTCTTTCCTCTCTCTCTCTTTCCAAGCTGAAGAGAAATTTTAGTAGCAGGTCTTGAATGCAGTATAAAAAACAAATTGCTTTGTAGTACTTAATCTACATCTGTTTGTTTTGTTGTCTTTTATTCTGTAGCACTGGAGGAGCAAACAGAAGGCCCAAATGTGCTCAGGATTCAGAGTTGAGTTTAGACACCATTCTAGACACTAGAATTAGCATGAAAAAAATTTTCATTGTATCCATAAAAAGGAATGTAACCCAGAACTTGAGGAGGAATTTTTTTTTGAATAATCATTTGGTATGGTCCTATGCCTCTAAGCAAAACAGAATTCAATCTTCCTAAAAGAGATGAATATGTCTCATGTACCTAGGGATGGAAAATTCATCTTCCTATTGCTTAATAATGCAGTGTCTAGAAAGGCAATATGCTTACAGAAAGCAAATAGGGCTTGCATTCCTAAAAGACAGGCTCCAGCTTGGCTACAACTTTTACAAACTAGCTGTATCGACTTAACAGTCACTTAACCCCTCTGAGCCTCATTTCCTTTATCTTCATTACAGAATTTTCATTCAGATTTTTACTGAATCTTCATAACAATTAAAAAATTGTTTTTAATTTGCGGGGGGGCTTTTTAAAAGCCCTAATGAGGGACACCTGGGTAGCTCAGTGGGTTAAGCGTCTGCCTTCGGCTCAGGTCACAATCCCAGGGTCCCGAAATCGAGTCCCCCCTCAGGCTCTTTGCTCAGTGGGGACCCTGCCTCTCCCTCTCCCTCTGCCTGCTACTCCCCTGCTTGTGTGTGTGTGTGTGCTCTCTCTCTCTCTCTCCAACAAATAAATAAGTAAAATCTTTAAAAAAAAAATTAAATAGGGACACCTGGGTGGCTCAGTTGGTTAAGTGTTTGCCTTTGGCTCAGGTCAGGATCCCAGGGTCTTGGAATCGAGTTCTGCATCGGGCTCCTTGCTCAGAGGGGAGCCTGCTTCTCCCTCTGCCTGCAGCTCTGCCTACTTGTGCACTCTCTCTCTCTCTCTGACAAATAGATAAATAAAATCTTTAAAAAATAATAAAATAAAATAAAATCCTTAATGAATTAATAAAGGTGGGCCTTGAACATCAATAGCTGATAAATCAGACACACACACAAAAAAAATATCCAGATTATGAATTTTCAAGGAAAAAGAAACCTGATCCTAATGAAGCCTCAAGATCTAACAACCAATCTATAGGAAAAACAGTAGACAGAAGACCGTATTAAGTCATACGACAGGGATACAATCAATAAAACTCAGACTATGGGAAACATTATAAGACAGACAACCCAGTACCTCTGACAACAGTAACAACAACAGCAACAAATAGCAAGTAAAAACAAAAAGACAGAAAAATAGGAAGAAAATATACACCGGAAGATAATTAAGGGACATACACAAATCTGATCTGGATTCTGATTCACACAACTGTGAGAAAAAACTTGTGGAGCCTTCAGTTTCCACTCAGGGACAGAAAGCTACATAGAACATACATTCGCACTTACAACCACCACCCAGAAAATACAATAGAAATAGCCAGACCACTAGAAATTCATGATTTTTTTTCAAATCATGGAAACTGAGGTCTCAGGGCCACCAATGGGTCCAAAACACAAGAAGAGGCAGATACCTATAAGGAGAGAAGAGACGTGGCCATTCATTTACCTGAGGTAAATACCACTGGATGGACACCTGTGAGAGAGTTCAGTTAATATAATAACAGCAAATCAAATCAAACATTATATAAAAAGAATAGTACCTCACAACCAAGGAGGGTTTATCCCAGGAATACTGATTTGAAAATCGATCAACATAATTCACAATGGTAACAGAAAAAAAGAAAAAGAAACATCATGCTTAATGGCAAAAAACTGAACGCTTTTCCACTGAGATCAAGCGAGGGATGTCCTTTCTCACCACTCCTATTCAACACCAACTGGATGCGTCACACTGGGCACATTCCAGGCAACACAATAAAACAACAAAAGAAAATCAAAGGCTTACAAATTGAAGAAGAAGAAAGAAAATGGTCTCCATTCATATTATGACATGATTGTCTACATAGAAAAATCACAAAATATACACCAAAAATACCTCCTAGAACTAGTATATGAGTTTGGCACCTTTGCAGGATACAAAGTCAATTTTGCATATTGGCAATGACAAATCAGAATTCAAATTGTTTAAAAATAACATTTATAATAGCCCTCCAAAAATGAAATTTAGTTTCATATATGTCATTCATGGTATATATATAACAGAATATAAGCAAGATCTGTATGGTGAAAACTATGAAACAATGAAGAAAAAAACAAGAAAGATCCAAAATTATCACATTCATAGATGGAAGACACAGAATTATTAAATTGCCAGTTCTTCCCAATATGATCTATAGATTCAACAGAAAATCACTGGTATACATTAACCTTCTATACTGCTTTTGAAATTCTTCTGTTAAGTTTAAAATTATCTCAAAAGCCATTAAAATTTGTAATTAAGGAATTACTATAAATTTGCTTCTAGATGAGATGAAGGTATTGGGGTTATGTTTTAAAAATCCCTATCTCTTAGAGACATAGGTTTAAATTTTAAATAATCAGAAACTCTCTAAATGCAGCCACCATAGAATTGCTTGTTTCAGATAAGAATCACGGATGCTAAAATTAGTGAGTGAAAGTATTATGAGAAACAAGATATTTGTATTGTCTCAAATATCTCCCCACAAGATACTTATTAAATGTAAAGAGAATGATAGTCACTTTACAGTTAAGTAATGTGGCAAACATCTTAAGCAGGTACCTCCTGATACGATACACAGAGAAGGACACGGTACCATTACTGAGTACTCCTGCCAAAAATCCATAACCTGAATCTTAATCATCCAAGAGCATTACATAAACCCATACTGAGGGAAAGTCCACAAATGACTGGCCTGTACCCTTCAAAAATATGGAAATCATGAAACACAGAGATGGACTGAATCACTGTTCCAGATGAAAGAAGACAAATGATATGGGATCCAAATGCAACATGTGATCTTGGGTCAGAGCCTGGATCTGAAAAAAAAATTCTCTTTGCTGTGAAGGACATTAACGAGGCAACTGGCAACATTTAAATAAGCTTTTAGACTGGCTAATAGTATTGTGTTATTTTTAATTTCTTGATTTTGATCACTGTACAATGATTATGTTTTTCAAGAATCACATAATGAACTATTTGGAGAAAAGGGGGACATCATATCTTCAATTTACTCTCAAACAGTTCAAAAAGAAAATTATATATACATACATAATATATAAATACACATAGAGAAATATTAGAGAATATTTACTGTATTTATATTGTATATGTTTTATTTATATATTTATGTATAAAGAGAAGATGATAAAGCAAAAATGTTACAATGTTATCACTTAGGTAACTTATGTAAGGGGTACACAGGAATTTTTGGCACTATTTTTGTAACTTTTCTAAAAGTCCCAAAATAAAAGGTTTTAAAAATCAACAAGAGATAATAATAACATCTTGAGTCCATGGACTCCCCTATTTCCAACGAGTTTTCATCTCTCCCAGAAGCAAACAGACTCCACGTCTTTCGTCCATTAGACCATCTCAGCCACCGGACTTAAAACAACACAAATTTAGACTCAGCAGCCACTGCACAGACCTCTAGCCTTTGCTAGCTTGTGCGCCTCGCTCCACTTCCTCTGCAACCATTTCTGACAAACCCAATATGGCTAAGATTGAGAGATTCGATAAATCAGAATTGAAGAAGACAGAAACACAGGACAGAAATCCACTGCCTTCAAAAGAAACGATTGAACAGAAGCAAGCAGGTAAATCCTAACACGGAGTGCACCACCACTGTGCACTATACATTCCACAAGCATTGCCTTATTTTACTTTTCTTAGCTGTTTAACTTTATTAGATGCAAAGAGATTGGATCAAGCTTAAATGACTGCGCTGCCCCTTTTCACATCAAAGAACCACTGACAGCGAAGGCCGTGCCTGCCTTTCCCATCTGCCTGTCTGGCTGGCAGGGGAGGAAAAGAACTTGCATGCTGGTGAAGGAAGAAACTAGATGCGACAACAGTGAAATGTTGAGTAAAAATCAAGCTGGTCCAAGGTGCCCTGCAGGCTATAAAATGTGGTTTAATGAGAGTGCCCCTTTTCGGTTAAAATGATTTTAATTATTGGAATGCACAATTTTTTTTCACATGCAAATAAAAAGTTTTGAAGTGAAAAAAAAAAAAAGAACAAAAACCCCACAAACTTACTGTCTTACAGATCTGCAGGTCAGATGTCCAAAATGACCTTTAGTGGGCTATATATACTCAAGGTGTCAGCAGAGCTGGAACCTTCTGTTTTGGAGGCTCTAGGGGAGAATCTGCTTCCTTGCCTTTTCCAGGTTCTAGAGGCTGCCCGCTTTCCTTGGTTCACAGCCCCTACCTCCATCTTCAAAACCAGCAGCATAGCATCTTCACATCTTTCCCTGACTTATTCCGCCTTCCCCTACTTTAAAGGACCCTTATGCTTTAAAATGAGGCCCACCAGGAATAATCCATCTCTGTATCTTAAAGTCAGCTGATTAACAACCTTAATTTCACCTGCAACCTAAATTCTTCCTTGCCGTGTAATGAAATGTATTCACAGGTTGTAGGAATGAGGACGTGGACGTCTTTGAGGGGCCATTAATGTGCCTATCACAGCTACCCTCTTCCTTGGAATGCCTGGAAAGTGCGCCATATAGCCATCTGGCTAATCAGATCCCTAAATCATAATTCCTTCAGAAATATGTCCTTAGCTAGCTGGAAATGTGATGGTGATTGCTCCAGATGTAATTTCCTTAACACTCCCATCCCCAATAAACTTAATGATTTTACTTATTTGTTTTGTTTGTTTGCTTGTTTATTGTACAGACTTGCTTTCTTTGGCTGTTATTATCATTGTCTGACTGAGTCTATAAATTGTAAGGCTGATGCAGACAAGTAAAATAAATGTCACTGATAAGAAAACACTTCCAAATTCTAACTTAAATTGCCTTTGCTGAAATGTAATCATTTATTCCTATCCTCACTGTGGAAGTAACAGAAAGCAACTAGTCAATATCTACCGTAAAAACCTTTTAGATCTAGAGTCCTTCTAATGCCACAAACAAAAAAACCAACATGATATGTCAACCACCCGGCCAATCTAAGATAAAGGCCAGTTGGGCTGGTTTTTGAAGTGATGGAGTGATACAGTCAAACCCTCGGATAAATAACCATCCACCAACAGGACCTGTATGAGCCCTCCAGCTCTTCCTCCTTAGCCAACATACTTTTACTTGGTCCTTGCTTATTTCCTAAAGTTCTCCTAGTTCAGGTTGTCATCCCTTAGTTCTGATTCCTTCGAGACTCCTTTATGCAAGCTGAACTTGGACCCGAGCTTTTTTTACTCTCCAAATGGCAAAACCTTGTTCATCCTTCAAGACTCTTCTCACGTGAGCCCTTTCCCCACCAAGAATAATTAGCCATTCTCTTCTCTGTGTTCCCACCAGATGCACCTGGGATTCATGCCTTAAATACAACAGTTAACTTGGGGAAACTGAAGTTCTCTCTACATCAGTTTGGAACTTGAGCTTGGTCACCAGACTGTGAATCCCAAGAAGACAGCTGTTGTGTGTCACATTCATTGTTTATTCAGTGAGTCCGTCCTCTAAGATTTCTTCCTGCCTCTTTGTTTATTCCTTCTTCTGTTTTCAGATCAATTCCCCTTTACTAGAAGAATTCCAACTCAGTGTTGGAAATCTTCAACACTTGCTCCTTGGTCCTCTTCTCCTCCGTCCTCTTCACCATTCAGCCTGTACTCCTCTCCCAGTTAAATGTATCCCTTTCCTCAGTTTCAATGGCTAAGTTTATGCAAATTACTGCCAAGGTATAGCCCACCCAGAACTCTCCTCTGAATTAAGTCTTTGTCATCCATTGTCTTCTGAAGGTTTTAAAGGAACCTCAAACACTTACTCAGAACAAAACTCAGGAACATTCTCCCTGGGAATGAGAACTTTCAGTCACCTTCTCAGCACCCATTTTCCCCTTCCTTTAGCAGCAACTTCCAGACTTCCCTCAAGAACTTTACCCCTCCCACTCTTGGCCAACCTAGTCTCCGTGAGAATGACCCCACCTTCATGCACAACCAGGAGCAAGCAGTGATTAACCTAAACCAATCCACAAATCCCATCTCCCTAAGCAGTGTTTCTCCTGGCTGGTGGGCACATGATGCAATCAGAGCAAATGAGGCCCTGTGCTGCCTTAGCCAGGCTCCTGCAGAGAAAAGCCCCCTTCCCGTACTCTGTGGTCTGAGAATGTAGTGGTCCTGCTTCCCTAAGCAGCCAAAGGTACCCAAGAGAAGCAGAGCCTCCTCACACTGCTTGGCCCCTGAACAAGTCATGCCTAAAGCCAGTTGAGACTTTTTTTTCCCCTCCTTTCTGTTAGTCAACTAATCCCACTTTTGTTTAAGCCAGTTTGTGTTAGGTTTGTGAAGAACGTTAACTGATACTCCTTGCCCTACACCTGACCTTCCAGAGTCCCCCCAACTCAGTGAACAGCACCATCATCCATTCATCTAAGAAAGTCAGACACCTAGGAGTCTTTTCAAGTATTTCCTTGCCCCTCACTTGCCATAGCCAATCTATCACCAAGTCCTGTCAATGAGAGCCCCTGAATATATTTCAGATCTATTTCTTTCCATCTTTATTGCTCCAGCTATGTTTGCCTAGACTGCGACAGCCCATGAACTACTCTGCTCTCAGGTACCTTTGCCTTGCTTGGATCCATTTTCCACACCGCAGCCAAAGTGATCTCTTTTAAGTACGAAAGTCCCAATTCACCGCCCTGTTTAAAACAATCATCTTCCATTGCTTCTAAGACAAGACAAAATTCCAAGCTCCTTAACATGGTAATTCCATCTGGCTTCCCCCCAAACAGCAGAATACAAAAGCTCGCTTATGCTGTTTCATTTGGGAAGTGACTCCAGGGATCAGGAGTCATGGATTAGGGAGCATGGGCGAAACAGGGAAGGAGGAAATGGCTGAGCAAGCTGACCACCACCGCGAGCAAGCTGACCACCACCGCGAGCAACTGTGATCAATCCAATGGGAACTTCTGAGGGACTGTGGGGAATGCATTTCAAAAACTGTCCGCCAGAGATGAAAAGGAGAAGCATTCACCCACTGACTTTCATCCACCAATAACTGGGGGTTGCCTGGGGATGCAAACTCGCTGGCACTTGTGAGCTGCTCACATGTGACTACCAGTGGTCTCCAATGAAGGCCCCAGACCCGGGGACCAGAGAAGCCCAGGCACACTTGCAATGAGGTCAGCACAGACTTGGTGGGAGCTGATGGCACTGTCCACCATAGCCTTGCCTGAAATCAGACTGAGGCCCTAAGAGAATATAGTACAGGTGTCTGGTTCCAGGCACAGTCTGGCCTCTACCTGCCTTTCCAGCTTCCTCTTGACATCTTATTTCATTCCAACCATACTAGTCTTATGGCTCCTGGACTGCACATGTTCCCACCCACCACAGGGCCTTTGAACATATTGTTGCCTCTGACTGAAACGCTCCTTCCTTCCAACTTGTCTAGTTCCCTCTATTATTCATCAGCACTGAACTCAAGCATCCCTTCCCCTGAGTGTTAAAGCTACCATAAGGGGCATTCTCAGGATCATGTGCTTCTCCTCTGAGGCTCATATGAAAGTTGCAGTTGTCTACTTATGTGATTATTTCAAACTGTCTGACCCCCGCCCCCCGCTGGAGTATTCATAACCCAAGGAAACCTACAGAACCTCCAGCATTAGCGTGGTCTTTGGCATGTGTCAGGCACTCAATAAATCACAACTGAAAGGATAAACAAATTTATCTTTTTATTCCCACCAGTATCTGGGACAAATAGGTGCTCAAATATTTTTAACATAGTTAAATAATTAATGGAGCTAACACTTTAAAAAGAAATGTTACTTTCCGATGTAATTTATTTAGCTTTCACTGAACTGCATTCTATTCCTTAAAACCACTATAGGGAGGCTCTTCTGTGGGAAACCATTGGTTTTTTTAAGACAGACTTTTTTTTTAAAGTGTGTGATACCTGTAAACAGCAACCAGATTCCCCCAGAAAGAACATTGAGAAAAAGAGAAAAGAGAAATCATCAGTGTAGATAAGAAAGCTTCATTGTGAGCCAAGACAGGGATGCTACCTAAAACAAATGGGTATAGGTTATTGACCACAAGAAGAATAAAATTCATTGGTATGTGAAAACAAACTCCCCAGAACCACTCTGAGCTCTCCTTTTTAGCCAGCACCATCAATTATGATTATTAAGTGCCTGCTCAGCTTCTGTGCAGTGGAAGAGGCAGGGAGGTCTGGTAGCTAGGCAACAGCCTGGAAACTCAAAGGGTAGGAGTTGTGATGCTGGCTCCTTCATAAAAGTGATAAGTGGCCTTGGGTAAACTCCCCTGCCTTGTTTTCTTCATCTGAAAAACAGCATCACCAGTCTGTCTTTCTGCATTGAGGGAAGAAAAACAGAGCGAACAGAACACTGCAATTATAGGAAAGTGAGCTTATGGGGTCTGGGGAGTAAAGAACCCATCAGGGGACCAACTTTTCAACTGAAATCACCACTTTATTACAAATAGGTTGAGACTGAGTAATCTGTGTCTCAGTTTATCCATCTGATATGATTTATAGATAAGGGCCAAGTTCTGACTCAAAATACAAATTAAAATGTGGGTCTTTATTTCTATAAGACCTCTCCCTCAAAAAGTCCTCAGACTTTCTCAGCTACCCCTAAACTAAGCACCTCAAAAGCAAATGTCATATCTACCTGATTCACTACACAAGCCCCAGCACCCAGCCTAGTGTCTGGTTCATAGTTAGTACTCAAGTGTTTACTTAATGGGCTCATTGATTGTTTAAATAATATCAACTCTTTAAATGGGGGTAAGAAAGCTTATAGCCTTAAGTGAAGCATTACTAGTCTTGAAGAAGAAAAAGTCCACTGAACAATTTTAAAGGAAATGGCCTAAAGATAAGTCCATGCCAGGTCATGAATAACCATGAAAGAGATAACATTTTGACTAATTCTTTTTCATTATTTTTACTATTACTTAGAACAGTCCCAAATAATACAGTTATAGCCCAACAGCATTCCTCTCTCCAAATATAACTGTCATTCCTGTAGAGTAAGTTTTAAAAATGTTTATATATTATCAAAATTAAGTTTCAAAATGAGCTACAGTATCTGGAAAAAGGGGATAATAATATTTCACAGAAACTAATTGGAAACTTGTTTTGAAATAAAGTAGTTATTATTTCCATCATGGAGAGATGAAAGTATAGAGATTTCCTTTTATCTCGCCCAGCCTAGTATCTTACATTATTTATTCAAGCTAAAATTAAAACCTGGCCAAATCCTACTGAGGCATTTCATATCAGTTCGAGATTATTCTTCTGGAAATGAACTTTTGTTCACAAATTTCATTATGCAGTTACAAATGACTATTATTAAAATGTAACATATAAAACTAAATTGTCTTTTTTTTTTTTCCTGGCTATGCACAGGTCCGCTTTCCTACGCAGTATTATTCTTTTCTTCTGGACTTGGCAGCACACTGTCCCTCTGCCCATTGCCTCAGCATTCAGAACATTTCACAATACCCATTCCATTCACCTAGAGCCCCCCTTAATGCCATTTTTTATGGCTCCATCCCTTACACCCCAAGTGTAAGGGACAGACACCAAGGGACCTTCTCTACCTCATGACCTTGCTAAGGCCCATTTTCATTTTTTCTTCAGACTCAAACTTCAGACAAAGTGATTACCTACAGAAAAAGTACATGGTGTGTGTTATCAACACATTTATAGGTTTCTGAATGCCTGATTCTTTCTTGCCCATCCCCCATGCCCTGTCCAGTCCTACTCATTTTGCTTGGAATGTTCTTCCTTGATTGCCTAACTCTGACTTGTCCTTCAGGTCTCAACTTAGAAGGAACTTTCTCCATAAAGATTTCCCAAACCTATCTCCCAGCTCCTAAGTCAGGTACAGCCTCTGTGTTCCCATGGTACCCTGTACCACGCATAGCACTTGCAACCCTTTTTTTTTAATTGGCTCTACACCCCACCCCCTAATGGGTTGTAAGCCCCATGTGAGCAAGAGTAGGTCATATTGGCTCACCATTTATTCACCAGTGCCCGGTACAATGATAGGCATATAGCAGTTGATCAATAAGGATTTCATGAATTTTGGATTTAGATTCTACTCTGGTATTTGTCCCCTATGAAAACCAATCTTCCATCTGAATCCCAAATATGGGATATGGATGCTGAGAACTGAAAAAAGCTGCACCAGGTTTAGAAACTAATGAGCCTGGGGTGCCTAGGTGTCTCAGTCTGTTGGGCACCTGCCTTAGGCTCAGGTCATGATCCTGGGACCCTGGGATTGAGGTCCACATTCTCCCTCCCCACCCCCCCCACCATGCTCTCTCTCACTGTCTCTCTCTCTCTCAAACAAATAAAATCTTTAAAAAGACCAAACAACAACAACAACAACAAACAAACAAAAACTAATGAGCATGATTGAAACAGAATGACCAGGAGAGAAGACCCTGGATGTGCTAGGCAGAACCTTCCTTCCAGGAGTAGAAGGAAATGAGCAGAGGAGAAATTACAGTTTACTTTTTTAAAAAAAATGTTTTATTTATTTATTTGACAGAGATCACAAGTAGGCAGAGAGGCAGGCAGAGAGAGGTTGCGGGGAGGCAGGTGCCCCGCTGAGCAGAGAGCCCGACGCGGGGCTCGATCCCAGGACCCTGGGATCGTGACCTGAGCCGAAGGCAGAGGCTTAACCCACGGAGCCACCCCGGCGCCCCCGAAATTAGAGTTTTCAAGGTGAAGAACCAAGAAGAACTCTAGTGAACCACAGAGTTAATGCTAGGAACGCTTGAAGAACTTTAACTCGTTTACTCTCAAATTCTACAAGGTAAGTATCATCACTGATCTAAAAACAACTCCTATGTGGACAGGTAAACTGATCTGCCCATGGTCTTCCCGCTAGAGAAAGTGGAACAGCCAGGCTGGATTTGCTCCTTGGTTGCACGGTTCCAGAGCCCTCACTCATAACTGCACACGCAAACAAGATAAAATGTGCACAGGAATATTGAACTGAAAGAAAATGATAGGAGGGTTAATCCCTCAATGCGCCATTGTGAAATATGCTTATTTGAAATATGCTTAACCCTTTCATCCACAAACTCAGATACACACCCACCCCTTACCAGCTACAGTCAAAGTAAAAAAGATGAACCTCAGAAACACACTTCACTGCTTGGGGCAGATGATACAACATTAACAAGCAACAAAGAGCAAGGCGTATATCACAACTTCTATTGTATTTCCATCTTCTATATCAAGGAGAATGATCTTTAGACTCAGGAGGGTTGAATAAATGTAGTTTAGAAGAAACAGAAGTATGAGATAAGTAAGGTGATAGCAGGAGACCATCTCGCTGTTTTAAATGAGTTCAAATCTCTAGGCCTAAACAAATTACATCCCGGAGTATGGAGAGACTTTGTAGATGTAATCTAAGAGCCCCTGTCAGTAATCTTTAAGGAATCAGAGAGAATAGAAAAGGTACTGGGGCAATGCAGCTAGAAAAACAGTATTCCAGTTTCCCAGCATGGGGGGGAAACGTGCATCCCATGATCTACGGATGTGCAAGCTTGGTTTTGAAACACAGTAATACTCTAAAGTGGTGACACAGATGATTTGCGAGTCCTCAGAAAAGGACATGGTGAGCACTAGGAACCAGGACAGATGCATCGGAGGAAACATAAAGATCCTACCTGCCTCTTTTTCACAGGTCTAAGGACAGGTAAGAGTGGGGTGCCATGCCCACAGGAGGGGATGTGAGAGCAGATGGCTGGGGTTCCTAGCACCCTGTGCCTCACCAGCGTTGATGCAGAGGACTGGGCTGGCTAAGGGGTCCTTTTGCTTTACACTCCATGAAGGCACACATTTACTCAGAGAGAAACACCAGAGGGAGAAAGGCCTTCATATGGACAAGGAGATACAAATTCTGTGCCTCCCTGTACCCCAATGTTTACAGCAGCAATGTCCACAATAGCCAACTACAGAAAGAGCCCAAATGTCCACAGACAGTTGAATGGATAAAGATATGATATATATACAATGGAATACCTTTCAGCCACCAAAAAAATGAAATCTTGCCTATTTGCGATGATGTGGATGGAACTAGAGAGTATTATTTAAGCAAAATAAGTCAATTAGAGAAAGACAATTATATGATTTCACTCATATGTGGAATTTAAGAAACAAAATAGAAGAGCATAGGGGAAGGTAGAGAAAAATAAAACAAGACAGAATCAGACAGGGAGACAAAGCATAAGAGACTCTTAATCATAGGAAACAAACTGAGGGTTACTGGAAGGGGTGGGAGATGGGGTAACTGGGTGATGTGATGAGCATTGGGTGTTTGGGTTTTCTTAAAGTTTGTGTTTATCTATTTGAGATATAGAAAGTGAGAGCTGTGGAGGCCGAGAAATATCAAGGCCATCCCACCTCAGGTTTAGCCTTAGCGTAAGTACAGCCATCTCAGACCCCTGTGCCCAAGGGCTGAACTTTTCTTTTTTTTTTTTTTTTTAAAGATTTTATTTATTTGTCAGAGAGAGAGAGGGAGAGAGAGCGAGCACAGGCAGACAGAATGGCAGGCAGAGGCAGAGGGAGAAGCAGGCTCCCTGACGAGCAAGGAGCCCGATGTGGGTATGATCCCAGGACGCGGGGATCATGACTTGAGCCAAAGGCAGCTGCTTAACCAACTGAGCCACCCAGGTGTCCCAGGGCTGAACTTTTCTAACCTAACTTTAGTTCCAGGAAGCCCCACCCTACTTTAGTTCTAAAGACCCCCACCCTACTTTAGTTCCAGGAAGCCCCACCCTGCTTTAGTAACAGAAACCCATAAATACCCCTGCCTTAACTAAGCCCAGGGTTCAAGTCCCTACTCCGCTGGACGGTTATTCTTGGGCCCAAGGTTAAGTATGTCACCTTGGGGTCCAAGTCCCTACTCCGCTGTGCCGGGTATACTTGGGCCCAAGCTTAAGCTTGTCAAATAAACCCTCATGTGATTGCATCGGTGCTTGGCTCCTTGGTGGTCTCTCAGACGCGAAAACCCAGGCACAAGAGCAAGCATGAGCAATGGGGGGGGGGGGAGAGGAGGAAGGGGGGGTTAGTGTCAAGGGAGAGGGGCAGAGGGAGAGAAAGAGGCAGCTCTTCACTGAGCAGGGAGCCTGGGCTTGATCCCAGATGTGAGCCAAAGGCAGATGTGGTGTTATATAAGACTGATAAATCACTGAACTCTACTTCTGAAACTAACAATAAATATGTTAATTAATTGAATTTAAGTTTTTAAAAAAAAATAGTAAACAAAACCCCACTAAAAACAAAAAACAAAAAGACAAATTCCATGCCTCCGCAAAGCCCCAAACAAGCTCACATCCATCTGTGGTTTATACTAATTGGGGCAAGCATATTTAGAAAGTCTCTTCATTTTCTTGGGACCTGATAGAGAAGACAATATTTTTAAGGAAATAAATACCTCGTTGACCATTCATACCAAAAATGCTTGAATTTATGAATCAATGCCCCTCGGACTAGAACCTTTCCCCGCATGCATAGATCACTTCCTCCCTCCATCAGGACTCTCCCCAGTGTCGCTTCCTTAGAGAGGTTTTCTCCAACCTACCTGTTGTAAGATAGTATTTGCCCCCGCTCATACTTGAGTGTCTTGTTTTATCTTTCTGCATAGTCCTTGACATTAGGATATCATACGATATACTCTAGCTCTTACCACTAATATTATATATACTACGATACGTGTGTGTGTGTGTGTGTGTGTGTGTGTGTGTCTGCTGCTGTATGTATGTCTTGCAGAGCCAACAAATTCTGTGTGAATGATGTCCCTATATTGTGTGGTAGCCTTGTCCTTTCGAATGTCAGCTCCATGAGGGTGTGCTGAAGCTCAGACTGGGAGAGCACTGACTTAAGGGAAAGAGGGAGGCTGGACAAGGTAGCCCTGCGCATAACTGAAGTACCATCCCAACAAAATAAGAGGACTTTCTCTGTTGCCCCTGATGAGTGAAGCTATAGGAAACAGGTCTGACAACAGATGCAAAGCTTAGTCATAATTAGATGCCCTCTGAGCTATGGGCTCCCAGTCCGCCAGCAGAGAGATTTAAGCAGAGGCTACAAGGTAACCTGGCCCAGATACTTTAGGCTCTACCCAAAGGGGTGAGAACCTAGGTTGATCTGAAGATTGTTTTTCAGTCCAACCTCATTCTACATACAGTGACCTTATTTTCTGAACCGCAAACCAAGATCTGTGGTCCTATAAAAAGACGATGTTGCTTCTGGATTTGAAAGACCATCTAGCAGATTTAGTGCTATTAGTCACCAAAGTATTGAGTTTCCAGGAGATGTCAATGATTGAAATAATGAGAAAACATTTGAAATTGGCACTTCCTGAAAAAGGGAAGATGTAAAATCACTCCAGGACAGAAATTTTCCTCTCGTTGGGTACTCCTGTTTTAACTAAATAGGCAGAAACTCTTGGTTGGAGTTCACTCTTTTTTTTTTTTTTTAAGATTTTATTTATTTATTTGACAGAGATCACAAGCAGGCAGAGAGAGAGGAGGAAACAGGCTCCCTGCTGAGCAGAGAGCCCCATGTGGGGCTTGATCCCAAGACCCTGAGATCATGACCTGAGCCGAAGGCAGAGCCTTCAACCCACTAAGCCACCCAGGTGCTCCTCTTTTTTTTTTTTTTCCTAGCACAGGTTTTTATTTTTTGAAAGATTCTTAATTTTCTTAAGTAATCTCTACATCCAGCATGGGGCTCAAACTCACAACCCCAAGATCAAGAGTTGCATGCTCTAGGGACAAGCCAGCAAACTCCCCACCCCCCAGGGTTAAGTTTTCTTGAACCATGGTGTCTTCTTCCAAAAGCTCAGTACCAAAATATAACTATTTATTTTTGTTCATTCAGATTTAGAAAATCAAGAAGCCCTTGGAAAAGCTTCTGGGAGCACAGTAAAATTCCAGGCCCTCCCAGAGAAGCTATGTAACCCTTCCCTCACAATGTCACTTCAACCCCTATGGGGAAACTGCAGTCTGTGGAGTTTATCAAGGCCCCAGCTACCCTAGTTCCTCCAGCCTACACCAGAGTGCCTTCCCATCAATGCCCCATTTTAGGATTCTTGCCCAAGAGGTGGGTGGGGTGAAAGACTCCCTCCCTGCCCTCACTTTTGCCACCCTTGGCCAAATCTGGACTCTCCTTTATCCACAGGAATCAATCAGACTGATTGAGATATTGTAATTCCAGATAGCAAGCATCGGGCTGGTATCAGCTGTTCCGTATTAGACACAATGTTCTTTTCAATAGACTACTTTGTTTCACACTGACAGTCATTTTTCACCCTGCATGGCAGAATTTCAAAGCCAAGAATCCTGCATTACACGGTAAACAAACAAAATTAGGCTCAAAATTGCCTTTTTTGATTTTGATATATTAATCAACTCTTCAGGAAAGCTTCTAAACATTTTCAATTACATAAAAAACAGGCTGGCAACATTTTCCAACTTCAAAAAAAAACAGGCTGAGTTAAAGGTTTGTTTTCTATGCCACTGGTACTAGATATTACATATTTGCAACTGTTTCTGTTTTAGGACAGATTGATTAATAGCATCAGTTCTAAAGAATCCCACATGTCCACGACAAGGGGGGGGGGATATTTCCATCTGTGATCTTCATTAACCAAGGCAGATCCATCTATTTTGGTGTGTTTCCTTCTTGCTTCAGGGGCAGCCTTGGGTCCCTGTGCATCTCTGGAACTATGGGCCCCATGGTCGCCATGAAGTGCTGACTGTAGGTCAGCTGGGTACAATGGAGATAGAAGGCAACTAATGGGTCACATGAGTCAAGGGAAATCTTGACACCCCAGAGTCCCAACCTCCTCCATGTACTTAACATCTTACTTGATTAGACGGGAAAAGTAACAATGAAGCTAACAAAGAAAAGATGCTGAAAAAGGAAACAACAAGGAAGATATGGTCAAAGGGAATGTATACCAAAAAAAAGTATACTGGACAATTACGTGCTTAACAGATTCAACATGAAAGTAGCCAAAGTATTTCATTATATCTACTGTTACTTTCTTTAAGAAGTAGAAATCAGGGGCGCCTGGGTGGCTCAGTGGGTTAAGCCTCTGCCTTTCGGCTCAGGTCATGATCTCAGGGTCCTGGGATATAGCCCTGCATCGGGCTCTCTGCTCAGCAGGGAGCCTGCCTTCTCCTCTCTCTCTCTCTCTGCCTGCCTCTCTGCCTACTTGTGATCTCTGTCAAATAAATAAATAAAAATCTTTAAATAAAAAAAAAAGGAAATAGAAATCATAGAAAGAATGCTACTGAGGGAACTAAAATGTTTACATGTCCTTCCCTAAATGTATTCTTCAGGAGCTTAAATGGTGACTAAAGTTCATACTGTATTGCATATTTGAAACTGCTAAAAGAGTGAATCTTAAAAGTTCCCATAACCAAAAACCAAACCAAACCAAACCAAAAAAACCATAACTACATATGGTGATGGATGTTAACTAGTCTTATGGTGATGGTCATTTTGCAATATATACAAATATCAAATCATTATGTTAAATGCCTAAAACTAATATAATGTTGTTTTTCTGTAATACCCCTATAAAATTTCTTCATTAAAATGGGAAAGAAAAGAGCTTAAGACAACTCCTGCTGTTAATTGCTTAAGTTTTCTGTAACCTTTAAAGCACTACCTTATCTATTAGATAAAACTGGCAAGTTATCAGGATTTACTTAATCCCTGTACTTTGCAGTGGGTGTCACCTATAAGAACATAAAAGAATTGGAATACCGAAAATCTGGTCATGGAAAGGGCTTACAATATATGGTAGAAACTGGACAAAAATGCTTGCAAAACATGTTTAGAATACCTGACATGTGAAAACAAATGTGATCTTTATATAATTAGATAAGGCTGTGTGTATTTACTACAGGGGAATTTCACCACCCTTATTAAAATGAAACAGGACTTAAAAGCTTTCAGCACTTGAAGGAGCTGCTCCTGAAGGACTGGCAGGCTGAGCAAGTGATCGTAGCTCTGCCCTGTGATTTTAACACACACACACACACACACACACACACACACACACACAATTTTCTTGGTACTCCTTACTACAAATGAGACATATTAAAATCTTCAAGACTTTATTATTTCACTTTTCATAAGATGCATAAAAGCAATCAAGCTTATAGAGTCTGGCACAATAACTACATGACCCTCTTGGCCCCCACAAATATTCATTCTTATTCACGAAAGGAGCTAGTGATTCAACGCTAATCTGAGGCTGTGGGCCTCATGCATGCCATTAAAGACAGAATTTGTAGGTCTTGTCCTAGGATTCTCCAAAATTAGGGATGTCTGTCAGCTTCAACATAAACTGTACTTTAATTCTTTATATTATGATGGGCAGGAAATTTCAGGATGCCAAAAGATAAAGACTCATAAAAGAATATTAAGCACTTATTATCACCTATCAAATGCAATGCCAACCAAAATTTCAGTATAACTCACAGTACTTCCAGAATTCTGGCTAAAGGAGAAAATTTTTATCAACCAAAGCTAGCACTGCTCAACTAGGGAGTGGAGAGTAGAAAGGAGTTTCACCCCTACTGGTGAGTTTCTGTAGGAATGAGTTAGAGGAAGATTTCCCAGTAAGTAGATAGAATCCTGAGAAAGGTTTTACTTGTTTATGGGCAGAAATCAGAAACACATAGTACCATCAAGTTACATCTTTGTTCTGCCTTATATGGGACAGAAAAGAACAAGTTTCTTCCCAATCTCTCTCTATAGACATACCCATTAAAAAGGCAGGCAGGTATTCTAAATTAATAGGCTTTAAACAGGTATTTTTAAAGTTTTCTGTAGATATTTCTTATTTTCCTCCTCACTATAGATGTAATGTAGCCTGTCTGCCAGAAAAGGGAATAGGACTTTGTTCTTTGATTAAGAACAATGATCATAGTCTATTAGTTTATTTACTACCAAGAGAAGAAGAAATCACTGTATGGCGATGCCAAAGGCTCAGGCCCCAGCTGGCGACTTTCCTAAGAGTCTCTCTGAACTCTCATTCACAGTTTGCTTTGCCTAGATAGGAATACTTGACTGCACAGTGTCACCCTTAACTGAGTCCCCACCCTTTGTTTTCATGGTTTGGTCCCCTGATGGGTCCATTGACAAATATCCTGATGAAACCACGACATTCAAAGAAGAGTTACTCACATGGTAAAGGGAGATACTATAGTGTCAGTGACTACATGGTAAAGGCATGTCAAGGGATAATCACAAAAATGGACCAACTTATTAAAGAGTGAAATTAATTGAGGAAGATTTTCTAAAGGTGGTAAGACCTCCCTGTAGGCTTGATCATTATCCAAATGCATTTATTTTATAAGGTGACTATAAACCATAACCCTGGTGATTTATACGAATTAATTAACATCCATGTCTAGTAATCACCAAGCAGAAAAATTAAATATATCTGAAATACATGTCAAATTAACTTTTTGTTTCATTTATCACAACACTAATCCCAATTCACATATGTTCGGTCTTCTAAAGTTCAGCTGCTATTACATGATTCGGTACAGACTCGTGACTTTAAAAAAAGGAGGAAACTTAATTTTCAAGACATCTAAATTAAGCACTTTTATTAGGAAAACAGTATGTCAGCTCAAAGGAGATGGCTATGCTAAGGTAATGAAAGGTCTACAGCACTCCTTGCGCTAACTGAGGTGGTTCCCCATTAGTGTTGGCCTCCTTCAGTGTACTGGGTCCCAGAATGAAGATAACCAAAGAACTTTAAGGAGGAAAAAGAAACTGCAACAAAAATGAAACCCTGTGAGATTAATAAACTGTATCATTTAATATTTATATGATTGTACCTAAAACACTAATTTAAGGTATAAAGAAATTTTCCTGGTTAAGAGAAGTTTAAGTACTTACATATATCAAGAGAGTGGTCATTGGCAAGTGAAACCACGTGAGGAGGCCCATGTCTGGTCCTATTGAGCAACTGTCAGACTTCAGCTTATTTTGGCAACTACAATCAAAGAATACAAAGAGACCAGCATTATAATTGCATGATTTTACATTGCATCAGCTAGCACATTTCTATTGAAAATATGAAAGCTAAATAAAATTGGTTTAAATAATGTCTTTTGTTCTATTACAAAATAAGAGGCCCAGAGGTAGAGTAGCTTCAGGGTGAGTCACCTGGTAATTCACAGACATCATGAAGGACCCAGGTCTTTTCCACCTGTCTACTCTGCAAATATAAGCATGTTGGCTTCTCCCCTGAGCCTAGCATCTCCTCAAGGTGCTAAGACTGGCTTCTGCAATTCCAGGCAACATATAAAGATGACAACAGTCAGAGACAGAAGTGTTTCCTTACACATATAAATTTTACACGAAAGCACCTTCCTCCTGAAAAACTATCCCTCAGTTCTCATTGGGCAAAAATATGGCACCTACCCATGTCTAGAGCAATCACTGGAAGGGGAATAATTAGCATTAGAATGTTTGGACTACTCGAGATTCACTTCACCTCAAGGCTAAGTGAAACTCCAACTTCCCTTAAAGCACACCAGCCATGATTATGTGAGAAAAATTAGGGTACTCCTAGCAAGAAACAAGGCAGGGAGAATGGCAGGGGAGCAGGAAGCCCAGAGTGTCTGCCACATATACATAGTAAGAATAGAAATAGAGCTCAACTCACTGCACACAACTCAATGGACAGAACTAGCACTAACGGCTGAACCAGTAGTATTATGCATATAAGATTAGCCATTGTTTCTATAACAGCATGTCTTCACAGAAAGCTGCAAAGACGTGAATCTCTCTCTTTAAAAGGCACTAAGTGATTATAATCAAAGAACAAATCATTGCTAAATCCATATCATCTACATGAACCCAGAATAGATATTTCCTCTTTTATTGAAAAATCAAGGGTTCCCTTTACTGGAAATTTCAGTTCCGATGAGTTTCCAGTAACAGTTTCACATTCCAGATACGCATTTGTAATACATTTGTATCGGTTAGTTGGGCTCAATTTATCTAAAGAGCCACTAAAGGGGCCAATTGTTTATGCAAATTAGGAATCATGGCTGTATTAAAAAGTAATTTATTATATAATGTGCTACCTGAATATACTCAGACATACATCATTTAATTTTTCATTTCATTCCAAATTCTTCATTTATTACATGTTCATGTCTCATGGAAAAAAAATGGTTAAGATGATATTTGTTAAGTATGTGTTCATTTCTGAAAAGAAAAGAATATTTAATCAACTGAAATACTTTTTTATTAACATATAATGTATTATTTGCCCCAGGGGTACAGGTCTGTGAATCACCAGGTTTACACACTTCACAGCAGTCGCCATAGCTCACACCCTCCCCAATGTCCATAACCCAACCACCCTCTCCCTACTCCCCTCCCCCAGGCAACCCTCAGTTTGTTTTGTGAGATTAAGAGTCTCTTATGGTTTATCTCCCTCCCAATCCCATCTTGTTTCATTTTTTCCTTCTCTACCTCCCAAACCCCCCATGTTGCCTCTCAAATTCCTCATATCAGGGAGATCATATGATAGTTGTCTTCCTCTGATCGACTTATTTCACTCAGCATAATATCCTCTAGTTCCATCCATGTTGCAAATGACAAGATTTCATTTCTTTTGATGGCTGCATAGTATTCCATTGTATAGATATACCACCTCTTCTTTATCCATTCATCTGTTGATGGACATCTAGGTTCTTTCCATAGTTTGGCTATTGTGGACACTGCTGCTATAAACATTCGGGTGCACATGCCCCTTTGGATCACTACATTTGTATCTTTAGGGTAAATACCCAGTGGTGCGATTGCTGGGTCATAAGGTAGCTCTATTTTCAACTTCTTGAGGAACCTCCATGCTGTTTTCCAGAGTGGCTGCACCAGCTTGCATTCCCACCAACAGTGTAGGAGGATTCCCCTTTCTCCGCATCCTCACCAACACCTGTCGTTTCCTGACTTTTTAATTTTAGCCATTCTCACTGGTGTGAGGTAATTAGACTAAATACATTGTGGTTTTGATTTGTATTTCTCTGATGCTGAGTAAGGTTGAACTCTTTTTCATGTGTCTGTTGGCCATCTGGATGTCTTCTTTGCAGAAATGTCTGTTCATGTCCTCTGTCCATTTTTTTATTGGATTATTTGTTCTTTGGGTTCAACTGAAATACTTAATGAGAAATAACACTATTAAAATATTTTACTATCTTGGGGCGCCTGGGTGGCTCAGTGGTTAAGCCTCTGCCTTCAGCTCAGGTCATGATCTCAGGGCCCTGGGATCAAGTCCGCGTTGGGCTCTCTACCTGGCAGGGAGCCTGCTTCCTTCCTCCTCTCTCGCTCTGCCTGCCTCTCTGCCTACTTGTGATCTCTGTCAAATAAATAAATAAAATCTTTTAAAAAATTTACTATCTTTAAGGGATATCAGGAGAAGGAATGTGGTACAACTATAAAGCAATCAACTGAGAGGTAGGAGACGTGAGTTCTAAATCTAATAGCATTTATTCAGTACTCACTATATACCAGGCACTATGCTATGCGTTGAATTCACGTTCATTTATTTAATCCTCATAGTAGCCCTATAAACTATGTATTATGATCATCCCATTTTCAGATGTGGAAACTGAGGCACAGAGAGGTGATATAAATTGCACAAGGTCACACTGCTCACAAGTGGTAGGAGGAAGATTCAAACCCAGACCCTGTGACATCAGAGCCAAAACACTTAACCATAGTGCACTACAACCTCTCTAGTCCTGGAATTGTCATGATTGTTTCACCTTGTCAGAGCCAATTTCCTAATGAGTTAAACAGAAATTGGGTAGAAAATTTCCAAATCTAGCACTTAAAATGTCAAGAAAGTCTTGACCTTACAGACATCCTCCTCTGTCAAATTATCTATATTAAAGTCATATGTATCATACATGAACAAACACGTGTGTCTGGACCCTCTACTAACTGCAAGATGATCCAGAGGAAGAAATAACTAAAAAGCCAACAATGGCATATAAGTCACAGGAAAAATAAAACTCCTTGGAGGAATAAGATTGCAGTTTATTAGACTAAATTCATCAATTGCCCCAGACACTGGTGTGAGATCAATTTAAGAGGCTGCCTATGCAGTAGGGTTTCCTACAACATGACCTCTAAATTGACTAAAGGTCTCCCAAAGTATGCTACAATATTTCTGGACATTAGGCAGTAGAAATTTCTGCCCACTTCAGAGCAAAAAGTCTCTCCTCTGTCTAAGCCTTCTAAAAGACTTAGAATTGAATTACTTTAAACCATCTCACCAAACATAATTATGAGTATTTTTGAGATTCCACAAATATCCTCTTTGGGGACTCTAGACACAGAGACACAGAGTAGAGCTATATATTTACAGAATATGCAATATTAAATTTATTTCTCTAAACAGTGTGAACTATCCATCAAAGTGACCTACCATTCAGCTTATCTGAAGGGCAAAATTTTAAATCTAAGTGATTAAAAGCTGAAATCTTATTTTAATAATACAAGCAGCATTGGACAGTATCTTCCCATGGTCAGTGAAGTTCCTACATGCTACACTGTTTCACTGTGAGTAAAGAGGGACATCAAGTGGTCTAAGTTCTGGAAGACTCCTGTCTTGTCAGTGGCATTTTCTCAACCCAGCCTGTGGAGCAACTATGATCCTTGATGGAATGGTAGAGCAAAGCAGTGCAAAGGAGAGAAAACTTCAAACTACTCTTCTTCTTAAATAATCACTTGAATAATTTCAGCAGAATTTTGTAAGGATCAGATTTCATTGGATTAGAGACTTTTCTTTTGGGCACACAGTAATATCTCAATCATCTGCAACAGATAAGGGATATAATAATGTGAATACAAAAATAATTCATGTATCATGGTGTTTGTATGTATGGAGGTATTTGTTTTGCAGACAAATTTGCTTTCCTATTGCATTCTTTTTATGTTAAATAATAAATTTGTTATTCCTAACCAAAAAAAAAAAAAAAAAAGACCAAAAACAATCCCAAAGCATTGTTGGTCAAATTGTGAAAAATAAATTTGCTACTATAGTATGCAAGAACTTATCCATAACTTTTTAAAAAGGATAGTTACAGCTTGTTTACATCTATCATTTGGAATATATTGCAAATAAAAGTGTTGGGCACTTCTATTCTTACACAATTCTAATCTCTTTGTCCTATGTTTATGGAATAGATAAGTTAAGAAGAGTTTTGTGACATTTTTCCACTGAAAGCAAAGGTAGGCAGCTGGAGAACTGCATAGAAAGCCACTAGTGACAAGAACCATTTGCCTGTTATTTAAATGTTTCTTTACTCAGGAAAGCATGATGTTCCTTTCAGATCCTTTCCCCCCTTAGTCCTTCAGGCCAGTCAGAGTCTACAGATGAGAGGAGAAATGAATTACCCTTGTCTTGTCTGAGCCATTGAAGTCATAGTAAAATAGAGTAGTTGAGGCTGATACCGAAATTTCAAAATGAAAGAGTCAAGCCAGTACACACTGAAATAACAAAATTCATTCTAGAAGAGTGAGAACTTCAGAACCAAGGGAAGTTTAATCACTGAAGTGATTCAAGTGTGGGCAAGGAGCCCCAGGACCTCAGTTCCAAGCCTGCTCTGCCTCTTCCAAACTTCTGGGTTATTTAACCACTCTACATTGTGTTTCCTTATCTGTGAAATGGAAAGACTCACCTCAAAGGGTTATGGTGAAAAATAAGTAATCAGACCGGAGGTGCCGGTCGACAGTGCCTGGCACAGAGCCAGGCACACTATACATACATTATAACTACTCCTCTTATTAATCCAGGAGTAAGATTACTCCACTGAGAGTACCTGGACAGGACATCCTGACCTAAGAATGTCTCTCATTTTACATATTGGCATAATTTATTTTTAAATTCTTCCTTTCATAAATTCTTTTTTGAAAATTTAGTTCCAGAAGTAATATGCATTTTTTTAAAAAATAAAAACTACTGAACAGGTTAGAAGTGAGAGTCCTTTTCCCATCCCCAATGCTAACTCTGATTATTCTTACTTTAAAAAGTAGCAACAGTTCTTGGCTTGAGGTATGTTTCTAATCCTTTTATGTGTTTAAACAAAAATATAGTTATCTATAATTTTTAAAGTACAAATTGAGCCATGTCACAAAAATTATTCTATGACTTGCTTTTTCACTTGGCAACATATCCTGGATATCTTTCATGATGTGTTAATAGATTTAGATATATACTATTGACATAAATTTAAAATTAAATTTTATGAAAAATAAGATAAATGATGAAAATAAGAATAAAGTGTTCTTTCATTGCTGTTTAACTTGTGTGATGATGGCACTGTGATTATGCTGTGGGTTTTGGTTTTTTTTTTTTTTTTTTGGCGTTTTTTACCTTTAGGGATACCTACTGAAATTTTTACAGATAAATTATATGACACTAGGATTAGCTTCAAAATAATTGGAAGAGGGATGGAGAGAAGGAAATCTAGGAAACATATTTAAAAGAAGATTGGGCAAGAGTTGATAATAAAGCTGGTTGGTGAGTTTATGAATGTTAGACTCCTTTTTGTACTTTTGAGTATTTATGAAGTTTTCCATAACAAAAAAATTTTAATTATTTTTTATCCTTAAAATATATCTACTAAATTCCAAACAGCTATATATTCAATTTATAGCAATTAATTTTGTTAAAGATTTATTTTGTTTTTTTAAAGATTTATTTATTTATTTACCTGACAAATAGGCAGAGAGAGAGAGGGGGAAGCAGGCTCTCCACCAAGTAGAGAGACCGATGCAGGCCTCAATTCCAGGATCCTGAGATCATGACCTGAGCTGAAGGCGGAGGCTTAACCCACTGAGCCACCTAGGCACCCATTTTTAACAATTTTATTCATTTACTCCAGAGAGAGAGAGACAGAGATGGGGGAGGAGCAAAGGGAGGGACAGGCAGACTCCACGCTCAGCTCAGAGCCCAAGTGGGACCCAATCTCAGGAGCCTGAGATCATGACCCAATCAAAACCAAGAGTCAGTTGCTTAACTGAGCCAACCAGGTGCCCCAATTCATTCATTCCTTCCTTCCTTCCTTCCTTCCTTCCTTCCTTCCTTCCTTTCTTTCTCTTTCTTCCTTTCCTTTCCTTTTCCTCTTTCCTTTCGTTTCCTTCCTTCCTTTCATCCTTTCTTTCTTTTTTAAGATTTATTCATTTATCTTAGAGAAAGAACAAGAGTGAGAGAGAGAGAGCATGGTGGGGAGGAATGGAGGGAAGGAGAGAATCTCAAGCAGACTCCCTGCTGAGTTCAGAGCCCCATGTGAGGCTTCATCTCATACCCTGAAATCATGACCCCAGCCAAAATCTAGAGTCAGAGGCTTAACTGACTGAGCCACCTGGGTGTCCCTATAGCAATTGATTTCTGATTAATCAATAAACTTAATCATTCCTAATGCCTATCCCATAAGCAGCACAAATGAAAGCAACTTGGCTTCCTTGTAGGTTGAATGTTATTATTAAAAAATCCAAATATGGGGGCACCTGGGTGGCTCAGTGGGTTAAAGCCTCTGCCTTCGGCTCAGGTCATGATCCCAGGGTCCTGGGATCGAGCCCCACATGGGGCTCTCTGCCCAGGAGGGATCCTGCTTCCCTCTCTCTCTCTCTGCCTGCCTCTCTGCCTACTTGTGATCTCCGTCTGTCAAATAAATAAAATATTTTTAAAAATCCAAATATGATAACCAACCTAGAGTAGCAATGCTCACTAATGATATGGGAGGTATTTATCAACAAGTGTAAATTATAAACTTTTAAAATTATTGCTTTTTAGAGTTAATGAGGAAGTGTTTTCCTTTTTCTGTTATACTGGAATTATTGTAGCTGGATGAAAAAAGGAAAACATTTCTCTAATCTATGTAGAATCAAGAAATCAAGAAGATAATGTGTGCTCTGTTCACCCAGACAGGACACATTCGATCAGGAACGCACTCACCAAAATTCTGCCCTGCTGAAGCCAAGAGAAAGCCTTTATTTTGCCAGAGGAGCCAAACACTTTTTTGAGTTTTTGGTTTCTGTTTTGCTCTACACACACCTCAGTAGTTCCAAGAAGGCATCTAAGCCCTTACTATCTCATATGGTACAGAGCAGAAGTTGTGTGTTTTCTACAGCTCTTCCTGACTTTTGTCAAAGCCTACACTGACTGAAGAGGTATACCTATGTGCCCTATAGGCAGACGGAATAGCCAGAGTACCTTCTAGGACAGCAATGGGAAGAGTTAAAGTTTTCTCAATATTGGAAAGAGGTCAGGATTCTGAAGGCCCAGTGAGATGCAGTATCTGGAAAGGCAAGGAAGGACCTGTGAGGTACACCCAAAGAGGTTGACACTTGACCCCCAGTCCTTTCAAAGATTCTTGAACACCAAGAATGGACTATAAACAGTGGAGGAGCAGAATCTAAAATGACCAAGCTGGCTGAACAATGGCCATCTCCAAATTATCCTGTGAGATCTAATGATCAGTGACCAGAGGAAGTTTTACTTATGCTTCAGCAGATTTAAGACCCTGAACCTTTGCACGAAAGTTTGGGCCAGGAGAGCACTAATAAATATTTAGTTAATTCCTGCCAGCCCAGAAGTATGAGGCGATCTTAGATTCGGGTTTAAGTGAACTTTAAAGATGTGCAATATTTTTTATCAATTTGGGTTTGTGTTTGCTAATTCATAGAGTCTACTCCATTTAAAAAGCAACCATGCCAATAAAAGAGCTAGAAAAGCAACCTTCCTTCATGCTGTAATAACCATCTTTCACAACTACACAGCTTTTTACATTTGGCAAGGTGTTTTGACATGTTATCTCATTTGATCCTTTCAGAGTTAAGAGGGTTCAGTGGCTTTTGGGCTGTTGAGAGTAGATGTGCAGGAGCAAAAATGGCTTAATGGAATAGAGGGTTTTCTTCCAGAAATCTGGTTACTAGATATTTTCTTAGCTTTGTTGTATTCTCTTGCTCTCTGTCTCACACACATCCTTGTCAGAAAGAAGAAAATTTCACTCAACACTTCATTTAAAAATATCTGTGCAAAGTTGTCATTTGTAAGGTGAAATTCACAGAACCCAACGCCAAGAATGACTTCACTTCCTAAGGGGTTGCAATTTAGGCTGCCACCCAATGGTGGTAGTAGGTAATGGTCAAACCTTCTCGAGAACGGGAGAAAAACAAAACAAAGAAACGGGCAGGCATTCCCACAAAGGAAAGAAATTATAACCACTTTATAATGCCTTCTTACCATCAAAAACACCTATCTTTCCTAAAAACAATTCAAAAATATAAAGTTTATTTAAGAAGGGTTGTTTTTTGTTTGTTTTTCCTAGCGCAAATGGTTTGGTTCAAATTCTCAACAGCCTTCTTTTCAACTACTGGCTTTGACTTCTATAACCTGATCTCTTTTTTATGAGTAAAAAGATCTCTCCTTTTTTACCAGGGGTAAAAAAGAAGACTATTTAGTCTCTACAGCTCTCTGCTTTAAGACTTTTCTTTTGTTCCTCCTCATTATTAGTACACAATTTCCCTGGGGAAAATAAGCATCCATCCATCTCAGCTGTAGCTTGACTTCCACAATCATACATGTTTCCTTAATACTTGATTTCCGCATTCTTTTTCTTTCTAAGGACTTCCTCCATCCTTCAAAAGGGTCTTTCAGGTTTGGACATAGTGGCTTCATTTGTATAAGCTGGTCATTTTTTAAATTTTTTTCCTTTTCATAATCCCCATGGCAACTAGCTTCTTAGGAAACTTCCATGGAAAGTCCAAAGATATATCTTTTAACTAAATAGAGTATTTTGAATAGACAGTACAGGAAAATAAGCTGGTTTCATTACCACATCTTTGGCCTTTCATTATTGTTTTGTTTTGTAAGATGAAAAAAAAAATTTAAATATCAATTCAGCTAGATAGAACTGATTAGGTGTTCTGGGGCTTACATGTTATTAAAGAATGTGAATAATTTTAAAGATGTTGTGTCACCCATTTTAAACAGCAGTTTTCACATATCCACTCAATAAGAATTAAGTATTTAACTGCCTGAAGCTATGAAAGATTCAGATTAACTATAAAACTCAGAACTGTCCTCCTGCACCTGCAGTCATGTTAGGTAACAATAAAAGGTAGTATAAAACTAAACCCTGAAACTATAAAACAGCCCTATCAGCATTGGAATGAAAACGGAAATGATCATTTTCAGTTGATGTAAGAGGAAGGCAAAATCTGAATCGGGTTCTGAGTAATGTTGAAAGACAACATTATTCTAGGCATCGTTCCAGAAATAGAAGACAGTAGGAATGTTTACATGGGGGCACGGGTACATATGGAATGTTTGGAGGCACACTGTCTAGATCAGTTTAGCTAAAGGGCAGTAAATTAAGGTATACAAGACAGGGTTGGGAAATAAGGCTAGAGGACAGGTATTGGAAGCCGTGACTATTAGCCTGGATTTTATCTCGTAATAGGATTAACTAGTTTAAAAAAAAAAATTAATCTAAAAGAAGTAAGAGTATCTAAAAGAATTTTTGAGATGACTTTTGTTTTTCCTTTCTCCATTTCCCTACTCCACTTTCAACCAGAGTGACCTCAAAAATGACATAACTCTATCGTACAATTTTAAAGTGTCTTTCTCCTCTTTAAAACAATTCAGTAGCTTCAGTGTCTTTGGAAATCCTACTGACTTAACATGGGGCATTTAGAGATCTGGCCCTACCTTGCCTCTCCAGACTTGTTGCTTATACCATGGGTATCATTCAAACCGCTTTCTACCTCCCTGAAACACTCCTTTGTCCTCTCAGTCCTTTCCCTTTCTGGTCTCAGCTTAAATGTCACTTCCCCAAGGAAGGCTCTCCAGGCTCTTCAAATCCAGATTAGGTTTCCTGCCATAACTCTTATCTCTTAGTCTTTAGGACCTGTATCTTGTCTGTGGCATATCTTCAGGGAAGAAGCAGTTCCCCTAGAACCTATCAAAGGGCCAAGAACAAAACAGATGCTCAAAAATATTTGTTAAAGAATGAAAAAGACAGGGGGTATAAAAAACAGAAGGAGTCTATGGCTATCACACAATCATTAGTAAAAATCAGTCATTAAGTTCAAGGATAGGCTTGTGACAATGGAAAAGAAAGGATGAATAGGGGCACAATAAAAAAGCTAAATGGAGAGTTCACAGACCTGGAATTCTGAGTTGATGCAATTTGGTATACACAATTAGAAGATTCACCTAATTCAGCTGTGTCCAAATCCTGACTGATCTCACAATCATCCAGGAATAAGGATGATTTGGGGTTTGATGTATTTTAATTTTTCCTGATAATTCTGTCATAACCACATCTAACCAATGTTTAGGAACTATTTACCTAGATGTCCTGCAAGGCAACTTTCAGCACTAAGTTCTAATCAAGATAACCACAAACAAGTAAGTGGTAAGAGGACTTGGTAAGTAACTAAATCTAAGAGCAGAAAGGATGTATTATACTAACTAGATTTTTTAGGGGACTGACCTAGTCACAATTTGCATAGAAAAGGCAGCCAATAAACACTAGCTTATCAAATGAGCCAGGTGAGCAGTAAGAGGAAGGGTAGAGTTGATGTTGGACTTGAGTTTCCCAACTGAGGCTCTACCAATTATATGTCCTGCAGGGCTATGTCAACTGAACTCCCTTCCTTCTTGCCACAAATGGGTATTTGTACTTGACACTGCTATTTTGGCCATTACAGACATTATCTCTTCTTTGGTTTACAGCACCCAGTTTCCCTTTAAAGAATTACCCTCCCCCATTTTGTATAGTCCTACAAGAACCATAATTGGGTCTTGACTCGCTCTTAGACTTTGAAAACCTCAGTGTTCTTAGAGCAGAGAAATCAGTTGGTTTTTCATTATTGCAGGGGCACTAAGTTAACTCCTGCTTCTGAGATCCTTGGGTTGCCCTGGTTTCTGACCTTTCAACTTGGCCTTGTTCTTAGACCATTACTTCTAGAAACTACCCAGTATCCTTCTAATAAATCCCCATTTAATAAACCATTACCAATTTTTGATAGTTGCAAAAGAAAAACTAATAGAGAGGAAGAAATGTAAGCCATGTATGTAATTTTAAGTTTTACCACAGCCTCATTTAAAAAAGATAAAATTTTCATGCTAGATTTAAACTAATACATCTGAGCCATTATTTCACCATGTCTTCGGTATGAAAAAACATTGAGATATTTTGCTTTTTGTTGTTCCAAGTCTTTGAAATGTACCATGTATTTTTTTAAACTTTTATTTTAAGATTTTATTTATTTATTTGACAGACAGAGATCACAAGGAGGCAGAGAGGCAGGCAGAGAGAAAGGAAGGGAAGCAGGCTCACTGCCAAGCAGAGAGCCCAATGCGGGGCTCGATTCCAGGACCCAGGGATCATGACCTGAGCTGAAGGCAGAGGCTTTAACCCACTGAGCCACCCAGGTGCCCCCGTACCATGTATTTTACACGTATAGCTCACCTCACCTTGGGACTCTAAATTTTCAAAGGTTAAAGTGAAATGCAGTCCTTCTAAAACTAAAATGTGTATAATGAGAAAATATTTCACACTGCTCATTCTTAAATTTAACTAAAATTAAATATTCAGTCACAATAGCCACATTTTGAGTGCTCAGCAGCTATATGTAACTAGAATTACTGTATTGGGCTGCACAGCCTTAGATAAGATCTGCTTCAAGAGTGAAGGGACTCAGGGGACCTTTTCTTGATATAACTGGAAGAACTGAAAAGTTTTTCACACTTCCAAAAAATTCCATTATGAACAGATCCAGAATTATGTGGAGACCTACAGAATTATCTCTTCCCCCAAAATGCCATTTCCTTGACTTTGTAAATAAAACAGGTCAACACATTGAGTGTGAGACTTACTCTCTGTATTCTATAATCTAGTAGCATAGAGCATTCAAGTTTTCTTTTCCAGTCAGGTGGTTTAATCCAAAGTTAAAATTACATTATTACTCTTAAGTCACTTCTCATTTATTACATTTTGATGGGTAGGAAGAGTCTTTGGTGACCAGTTTTAATTACAAGTAATTTCATTGTCAAATAAAAATGTAGAAGTTTGAGGGTCAGGTTGAAGAAATTTGACCTTTATCTCTCGGACAGTAAGTTAATATAAATTTTGGAGTTGGAGAGTGACATGAGGAAGGCAATGTCTCAAAAAATGAATCCAAATCCAGTCTGTGAGTAGACTGGTAACGAGGGGACCATGGGGCGCATCCTTAGCTGATGTACAGATGCTCTTATTTCTGCCAGAAACTGTTTTCCTCTTAAGTTGACAAGACATGTGCTCATCCTTCAAGATCTAGTTCATAGTCAGGCACTGTTTCCTGGACGCAGAGAGCAGACTGGATCACGTCTTCACATCTGCTCCCACAGAACGTCTTTCAAAATTCTAAACAGAAGTCAAATTCAGAGATAAAAAATAGAATGGTAGTTACAGAGGAGGAGGAAATGGGGAATTATTGTTTAGTAGGTACAAAATTTCACTTTTGTAGGTTGAAATGTTAGAAGGTGGAGCAGAGACAATAAAGTATCCCCCACCTTGAGAAGGCACTTTGAGACTGGAAAATGAAGCAGGTCACTCCACACAGTTTACAAAGAGTTTTATTCAGGGTAACTTACTGACAACGGGGACTGGGCAGAGAACAATTCATAGCAGCTGCACAGTTACTCTCTGAAAAACCCAGACCTTAATGTACAGATTTTATAAAGGTAAGAAACATGCAAAAGGGCACTGTACTGAGATCAAAGGGTTCAAACACACCTCAAAGGGCTCGCACACCCCTGACAGCTAAACTTTAGTTATCTTATGGCAGCACCTGTGTCAAGAAGGGGAAACTACATTACCTCTAACAAAGTCATGGGAGGACAAAACAAGCCTCTCCTCATCCTAGCTTTTGTTGGCATTTCCAAGACACGTATATTCATCTCCAGGGGTCCTGGAACATATAACCCCAAGAGAGGCCACTAAGGAAACATGGACAAGATGGAGTCAGAATTGTCAGAACTCCTACAAATGCGTCCCATGTATGTATGGGAGTGATGGTAGCACAAAACGAAGACTGATTGGAAGGCTATTCCCCAGGCTAAATCGTCCCCTTTCAGATCTCAACTACAATGTCAACACTTTTCAGAGTCCTTCCATTTTCCAGGCCAGAAAGGTTTAGGTGCCTTTGCTATATCCTCTCATGAACCCCATACTTTTCTTACAGGATTCTTATCACTATAATTGCTATCTATCACTAATGACATGGTATGCTAGCCCGGTCAGGCTACCATAACCAGACAGTACAGACTGGGTGGCTTAAACAAAACTTTATTTTCACAGTTCTGGAGGCAGTAAGTTCAAGCTCGGGTGTCAGCAGAACTGATTTCTTCTGAGGCCACTCTCGTTGTGTGCAGATGGCCACCTTCTATGTCCTTGCAGTGTTCCCTCTGGATGCAGGCAACCCTGGGGTCTCTCTGTGTGTCCAATTTCTTCTTCTTATAAAGACACCAGCAGACTGGAAGAGGACCTACACTGGAAGAGGGCCTTGTTTTAACTTTAAAGGCCTTCTTTAAGGGCCCTACCTGCAAATACGGTCACATTCCACAACAAAACTCTGCTGAATTTTGGAGGGACACGATTCGACCCAAACATGATTACCTCTATTGTCCCCACTTGGGAAATGAGGACAACTCTTGTCTTGCTCTCATTCCAGGGCCTTTCAGTCGCTATCCCTTCTTCTCAGAACAGCCTGTCTCCAGCTCTTCGCGGAAGAGGTTTTTCTCAACTTTAAGCGTTAGCGAGCACTATCGTGGGGACAGGAGCCAGCCTGGACCACCTTACCCGAAGTAACCCTACGAGTCACTCTATCACAGCATCTTCTCTTCTTCCCTGGCAGTGGCCAGTAAGGTCAGCTGCAGGAAAGCGAGGTCGCAGCCCACGGCCTCACACTCAGCTGTGAAGGAGCTTCTCCAACCACTTACCGTATCACAATTGCTTTATGGACTCCACTGGGAAAACCTGCCAGGCCAGGGCCACGGTCTGGTTTGGTTTTGTGTGTGTTTGTTTTACCACCAAGTTTCCTGACTCTGGGCTCTCACAGCTGTGCAAACGCTGGTTCAGTGCCTTAACCTCCCTTCCAAGGCCTCAGGGTCCCTAAGGACACGATGACAACACCACGGTGTCCCGATTTCTAAGGAGGTGTAGGTAAAACCACGCAGGCGGGACAGCCGGCGCCAAGAACACGCGTGGGGCGTCCGGCCCGGGGCTTTCCTGCGAACCGTGGGGACCCCGTCTTCGGGTGGGCCGCGCAGCACGGAGGCTGCTGTCCTCCTGGTCCTTCGGGACGCGTGGCCGCCCGTTCTCCGCCTGTGAGTCCGTGCCGCGCCGTTCCACCGAGCGCTCACGCACAGAGGCGAGGGTGACTCCAGCAGCGTCTTCCGTCGCATTTCCGGAGCCCGGACTGCCTGGGTCCGCCCCCGCCCCCTCCCTCCGACTCCCCGGCCAGCGAAGCAGCCCTCCCCAGCGTCAGTGTCCTCGGCGTGAGAGGAACAGTTACGCGGGCCGTGGTGCGGGGCCCGGGAAGCCCGCCGTCCGCGATGGAAACGCGTGACAGTCGCAGTCCAGTCGGGACAGTGGGGCGAGCATCTCAGAGGTCTCAGCGGCTCGACCCGGCCGGCGACGCGCGACGACACTCGCCACCGGCCGCTCCCAGGTGCCAGAACTCGGGCCTCCTCCCACTGCGGCGTCTTTAGACGTTTCCCTCCCCACATCAAGTCGCTCTCACCCCTGCGTGGGCGGCCGTGTCCTTACCCCGAGCTCCTCCGTGAGGCGAGCGCTCCGGCGCGAACATCCGGGGACGCCCGAAAGCGCGAGAGACGGTGAGGTTAGGGGGGCACGGGGCGGGGCGACGCGAGTTGCGTGACAGGACGCCGTGACGCACGCAGCAGTGCGCGTGCGCAGCGGAGGCTGGCAGCGGTGCGCGGCTCGGAGCAGGAGCCAATATGGCGGCCGAGCGCAAGACGAAATTGTCCAAGAACCTGCTGCGCATGAAGGTGCGGGGAGCCAGGGAGGCGGGCCGGGCAGCAAGGGTACTTGGGCTTCAGGACCTGGCCGGGGCCTTGGCGGCAGACGCGCGGGGGCACCAGGGAAGACACGGAGGGCCTCCAGCTCGGACATTCATTCATTCACTTAGCGCTTGCTCTGCCTCGGGCACTGGGAACTGGGTTATAAATCCGGCAGATTCCCTCATACACCCTGCGGTGGGATAGGAAAGAGAGACACGAAAGCAAGCGGGATGCCGTGGCACCGAGTGCGGTGGTGCTCGGAGCGCCGTAGCCCCGGGAACTTACTTGGCTCCTGCGGGAAGTAGAGATTGAAGGATAGGTGGGAGAGTGGGCGCAGCCCAGTCTGAGACGAAAAAAATTGGGATTTCCAAGAACTAAAGGTAATTCAGTATGTCTGGAAGGCAGGTAGCAAAAAGTGGAAAAGTAGCCAGTGGCCACAACATGTGAGGGATTTTAAGCTAGATTAAGGATTTTTTTTTTTTCTTTATCTTGTGAACACGGGGAAGCGATTGAGCACGGGTAACAGCATCTTAGCTGTTCTTAATTTTCGAAGTTACTTTACCTGCCCTGGAGAATACATTGGTGAAAGAAAGACCAAACTAGAAGTTCTGATGATCTGATCGCAAGGTCGGTAGGAATAGAATTAGAACAGTTATGGTGAATGTCCTCGACTTCAAGCAAACTGGATTTTTAGATTCGAAATTGAATCAATTTAACAAATAATTTTAAAGTGGGGGAAACAAACAAACAAAAAAGACAAGGGTAGATTTAAAAAAGAACACAGGATTTAAAACAGGGGAAACAACCAGGCCTTAAAAACTTGAAGAAGAAGAATAGCAAACTTGTACAGTTTCTGCTGTGTGCCAGACAGCTGTTCTAAGTGCTTTGCATATATATCAGCCCTGATATCCGCCTGGTAACTGTGAGGCAGTTAAGTTATTACACCACTCTTGCAGCCGAAGCACTGAAACAGGCAACAAGGTAACTTACCCAAAGTTGCACAATCTAACCAGTAGTGTAGACAGAACCAAACTCAGGCAGTCTGGCTCCAGAGCCCCACCCCTTAACTGCTGTTCTGTACTGCTTGTCACTAACCACTACAGCACAGTGTTAGATACCATGTTTAGAGGGGAATTTCCAGAAAAAAAGGAAGCAAGGCATAATGTTTGGAAAGATTGGAGAGCAGATGTTGCACGTGCCAGATTTGGAGTTGAGCCAGGGTGTGCCTAGGGATGAACAGGGTGAGTGAGGGAGGGTAAGTCATATAACTTGAAGTTTCTAAAGTACTTCTTTCATACATATTAGCAAAATTTGAATTTTTACCCCACAGAGTCTTCTTTTGACTCACGGTTTGTAATCAGAGAAGTAGAGTGGGTTGGCGAAGCAGGCACGTCAGATGAAGATGTGCTGAGTGATTAGCTAGGACTCAGACCAAAGATCTGACTCAAGACTTAAGAAAGAAGTTACCTTCAAAAAAAGTATCAGCCCCTACCCCAGTGAGGGGAAGACTCAACAGGACTTTGAAAGCAAAGGAGTGGGGGAAAGTTACACAGTTTTTCTAGTTGGGTTAGCAGCTTCAGTCATGGATGAGAAAGAGCTTATTGGTGGGATAGCAGGAGTTAGTCTACGTACAGAGGGAAGTGTCCTGTGAGAATGAATGGAGCGGCTACATTAGGTTGCCGTATCCCCTGTAGGTGTTCAGCCAAAGCTCAGTATAGAGCAAGAGTGAAAGAGCTGAGGATTTAATACTGATAACATTTGTTTTCAAGTGTACCCGAAATCCTCTGACTTGGTCACCTGTTGGGGTCTGGACAGTCATCCTGCTGGGAAGCAGGAAGTGAAGGATGTAGGAAGCATTTCTGCCGGTGTGATGAAATGATTGCAGAGAGGTCATATATGTGCTTATAGCTCTTTGGGGGTCTTAAGACAGGAGTTGGTAAACTTTCTCTGTAAGGGGGACAGATAGCAAATACTTCAGGCTGGTAGGCCAAACAACCACCATTGCACCTGCTCACCTCTGCCATTGTACCTCAGAACCATTGAGCATATCTTTGTTCCAATAAAACTTTATTGACAATAATTGATGTTCAGCCTAAGGACTGTAATTTGTGAAACTTGCTGTAGGCCCTCACTTGTGAGTAAAGCCAAATCACTGAGCTTTAAGAGAGAGTTCTTAAATGCTGTAGAGTCAGAAGAATTGGATTGCTACCTAAGTTTGGAGTCGCTTGATTCATATTCACAGGGTGTTCTAGCCTTTCTGTCTGTAAAGAATACACACGCATGTGTGCACACATACACACATATGTAGCTATTTGACTAAATCTTGACTAAATATAGGAGATAGTATCTACTTGACTAAAAATAGGAGATAAAAAGGCAGGTGGGTAGGATTGGTGAGTTGTGTCTCCAAGAATATAAGGTACGAAATGAGGCATCTGGGTTTAAAGAGAACCATCCAAGAATGAGAGTCTGGGAGAATAAGACCATAGGTCTGGATTTACATTCAGAGAACCTTTTTTTTTTTTTCCTTAAGATTTTTTATTTATTTATTATTTGACAGAGAGAAAGAGAGAGAACGCATAAGCAGGGGGAGCAGCAGAGAGAGCGGGAGAAGCAGGCTCTCCCCTAAGCAGGGAGCCTGACGCTGGCTGACCTGAGCTAAAGGCAGATGCTTAACTGCCTGAGCCACCTGGGTGCCCCTCAGAGAACCTTTATTGAACTCTCGTATAAGGCCTGCAGCCTGACTGCTAGTAATAAAAGATGGGCAAGAGACATGACCTGCTATTTCAGAATCTCTGTCTTTTGGGAGACACAGAAGCAGCATACTGAATAATAAGCCAGTGCTTATAAGACTCTTAGATGCAGGTAAAGATGTTCTTTTATGGGAACGGGTCTGTGAAGAGCTTGACCAGACAACAGTCAGGGAAGGCCCAAAGGACATGTGCTCTGGGCCTTTACAAGTGGATATTTTGCCAGGTAGAAAACGGAAACATGATGTTGAGTAGTAGAGGCAGAAGGATTGGGAAGTACAGGATATGCATTCCAGAAACTGCCAGTTCTTTCCTGGGTGAGGATAGAGACACAGGTAAAAGGGTGAAGACTACAAAAGATTTTAGGTAGAATGCAAACATTTCCTTTACATTTATTTAAAATAATGTTGGGTTTATAGGAAGTTGCAAAAAATGTGCAGGGTGATCCTATGTACCCTTTACTCCCTCTCTTTTATCACTAGAGTACAGTGCAAAGCCAGGAAATCCACAGAGCCGCCATTTTATGTCACCATTTTACTCGTGTGTGTGTGTGTGTGTGTGTGTGTGTGATCTTTCCATACAGCTTATCATGTACAGATTTATGTAACTACCACCACATTCAAGATATAAAACTGTCCCATCACCATGGGGTTCCCTCAGCCTCCATTTGTAGCCACACCAAGTCTTTTCTGCTGTCCTTAAGCTCTGGGAAATCTGTTCTCCATTCCTGTAATTTTGTTATTTTAAAGATATTCTGTAAATGGAATTGTACAATATGTAACCTTTTGAGACTGGCTTTTTTTTTTTCATTCAGCATAATTCACTTGAGCTCCATCTAAGTTGTTGAGTATCAATAGCTCTTCCCTTTTTTTTTTTTTTTTTTTTTCTGACTATTATTCCATGCTCTGGAACTATCATAGGACTTAACCATCCCCCTGCTGAAGAGTATTTTGTTTGTTTTCTGTGCTTGGCTATTAACAAATAGAGCTGCTGTGAATATTCCTGTATGAGTTTTTGGGTGAACATAGTTTTCATTTCTCGGAGATAGATGCCCAAGAGGATAATTGCTGGGTTGTATGGTAAGAGCATATTTAGTTGGATAAGAAACTGTCAAGCTGTTTTCTACAGAGGTCGTACCATTTTATATTCCCACCAGCAATATATGAGTGATCCAGTCTCACCAGTTCCTCATCAGAGCTGGATATTATCACTGTATTTTGTTTGCAAATTTTTTCAAGTTTTGTCATTCCGTTTCTTTGGTAAAGCCCTTGTGCTGAAAAATGCTTGTGTTTTTGGAAGGGTTGGAATGGAGGGAAAAGTAGTATAGAGCTTGGACAAGGGAAAGAAAGAGGGATAAATGGAAACTAGTGGAATTCTAGACTTAACTTCCATAGGCTCCTAGATGTTTTCTGAATTTATTTTTTTCCCTTATTAATACTTTATCATTTTGCTGTGTTCACTGGTCCCCTGAGGAAATACTGTTTCTGGAGGGAAGCAGCTAGCAGCTGGACTGCCCATTTTCTACTGGCCTATTTCGAATTGTGCTTCTGCACATTTTAGAATAAAGAGCAGCCATAGAGGTGGTCGGCCTTTCAGGGGACAAATATTCACGAAGAGCAGGCTTATGGATACAGCTTTGCTTCGGTCTGTGTTTACAGACCCCTTACTACATATCATTCATCATGCTGAAACTGAGGAAGCAGATCATCTAGACAAAGTCCTTGCCCTCAAGGTCTTCAGAAGAGACAGATGCTCAAAACATTAAGGTGCGGTGAGACTGCTTGAAGATGTCATAGGAAGGATCTAGGAGAGAAATGCCAATTTGGCTTGCAGGTGTCAGAGATGGAGTAGCTTTTCCCGTGTATCAGAAGAGCTAGGAGTTGTCCAGGTGGAGGAGCATGAGAAAAGGCATTCCGGACCAAGATCAGCAGGTGCAGAGACCAGCGGGCTCCAGCGGGTCATCCAGGGATTCGGAAAGTATTGAGTCTCTGCCCTCGCTTTCTGCTCCTCTCACTTTCCAGCTCTACCAGCCTGGCCTGATCTGTGTCTTTTGTCTTAGCCCTTCCCCACAGATTACTGTGTAAAACTGAAATATTGATGAGCTACTAACTGAATGCAGTTTTTTACTGTTTGTTTTTATTAAAATAGACGAGCTAAAGTATGGGAAAGATCTTTCCAAAGTCTTCTGAAGGCAGTCCACGTTACCTCTTTGTGTGCTCTAGGGGGCTTCCCTGCTAGTCTGGTGTGACATTGTCAAGGGCAGAGCTAAGCAGCCTTGGTCCTGGGGGCTCCACCCTCCCCCCTGAGATGATGGAGAAATGAGGGAAAGCATGTGGAGGAATAAAGTTATTTGAGTTTTTCTCAATTCTACGTCGAGAAAACTAGCTGCTGACACTGGTTTGGTTTGGTTTCAACAGTTCATGCAAAGGGGCCTGGACTCGGAGACCAAGAAGCAACTAGAAGAGGAAGAAAAGAAAATAATTAGCGAAGAGCACTGGTATTTGGATTTGCCAGAGCTTAAAGAAAAAGAGTAAGTTAATTGGAAATTATATTAATGATGCTTTGGGTCTTCAGAGGGAAATCCCTGTAAATGGAATTCATTCCAGCGGCACAAATCTTGTAAAACGGTATCTGTTCGGTTTCTTGAATTAGCTTTGCAAATAGTTTTCTAAAATTATTTATCTGTATAAGTTCTACTTGGATTGATACATTTTTACTGGCCACCATTTACAGCACTGTTCTTTTTTTTTTTATATTGAGTAAAGGTATCCAGCCGCTCATCTCTGGTAATAACTGGGGAGCGTTTTATGAGAATCTGGGTGTGCTCCCCGTCACATTAAGTTTGAGGATTAAGTTGGAAGGTGTGTACTTTAGGCCTCTCCAGTTTTGTTTGAATAATATAGTTCTTCGTTAGGCTGAGCTTCTTAAAAGCAAGTAAAGAGTTTCAGGTGTGTTTCTTTTTCTTTTTTTTTTTTTTTTTTAATTTTTACTGCTTTTAATACCAATCATCTTAGCTGACATTTATTGAGTCTATAGCATGTGCCAAGAACTGAGCTCAGCAGTTTAAATCTCTTAATTATTTAATCCTCAGAGCAGACTTAGGAACTGGCTACTGTCATTCCAATCATCTTATACCTGAGGAATCTGAAGCTTGAGAGAGTAACTTGCCCAGAGTCAGCCACCTGGTTGTGCCTAATGCTGGGATACCATACTAGACCATTCCTCTTCCACCTTTAAGCAGGGTCGGCGCTCCAGAATAATTTTGCATAAAGAAGTGGTAGATTCATATCACCCATTGATTTTTATCTAAATTCTTCTTAAAGCTCTCCTTTCTCTTTGGTACTTTTCTCACCTTAGTGAGCTCTGTGGTATTTAAACTTTGTGGTATTATTTAAACTTTCTCACATGATGGAAGATACTGTTTATTCAGGCACATTTATGTTTTTTCTTTCTGTACCTAATATTTTTTGTTTGTTTGTTTTTAACATGTTGTATTCCCTTGTTCATTTGGCTGACCTTCTCTGGTCTTTTCTGGAAGGAAAGTACTTTGTTTTCTCTGCTTGCTTCTCTGTTTGCTTTCCTCTGCTGCTTCTCAGAGGAAGCAAGATGGCCATGAAGAAGGGGAAGACAATGCCAGAGACGGTGTGGATTTGGGGGCAGGTGGTGTAGGAAGGGACCATTACTGGTAAAGACCTATCATTTTATTTTATCCCTTGACTGAACTTGCACAAAGTATTCCAGACTTTTTTTTTTCTCTTTTTTTACTTATTGAGAGGCAGGATAGTTTCTATCTTGTTTTCAGTATTTTTCCCCAAACATAACATATTCCCAGAAAAATGACCTTTAGATTCCTTTCCTAGGAGACAAATGTCTTCATCCTTTTGGGCTGCTAAAACAAAATACCACAGACTTGGTAGCTTGTAAAGAACAGAGGAACAGCTGGGTGGCTCAGTTGCTTAAACCTCTACCTTTGGTTCAGGTTATGATCCCGGAGTCCTGGATTCAAATCCCACATCAGGCTCCTTGCTCCACGGGTAGACTGCTTCTCTCTCTGCCTGCCACTCCCCCTCCTGTGCGTGCGCTCTCTTTCTCTCTCTCTGACAAATAAAAATAAATAATAGCTATTAAAAAAAAAACAGGAATTTATTTCTCATAGTTCTGGAGGTTGGAAATCTGAAATCAAGGGACTACCATAGTAGTGCTTTGGTAATGGCTGTCTCCCTGGTTCATAGCTGGCACCTTCTCACTGTGTCTTCACCCAGTGAAAGGGGCTAAGGGTTTCTTTTCTTTTCTTTTTCTTTTTTATTCAAATAAGTTTATTTATTTATTATTTGAGAGAGAGAGCCGGGGGGGGGTGTTAGGGGCAGAGGGGGAGAGAGTCTGAGCAGAGTCCATGCTAAGCATGGAGCTGACCCAGGGCTCGATCTCCATGATGCCAAGATCACAGCCTGAGGCAAAACCAGGAGTCAGAGGCTTAACCGGCCGTGCCACCCAGATGCCCGAGGTCTAGGGGATTCTGTGGCGTCTCCTTTGCAAGGTGCTACACCCATTTAGGAGGGCCCCACCCTCATGACTTCAGCCACTTCCCAAAGGCCTCATCTCCTGATACGATCATCTCTGGGGGTAATACTTCAACATACATATCTTGTGGGGGATACGAGCAGTCAGCCCCTAGCAGTGAATAATAAACCTTTGCCACCATTCAGTGCCTGTTCGTGTATAGATGTGTATATTAGGTAAGTCGTTGGCAGGAGAAGATGACACTGCCAGATTGGGTGATTTGAGAGTATGACAGAGTAGGGCGCAGGGAAGCCACCCGGGATGGTGCATACCCCGTAGCTTGTGTGGTGGGAGTAGTTTCCTCTCCAGGCCCAGACGATCAAGGGGAGGAGGGGGTGACTGAAACAGAAGACGTCTTACAAGAGCTGCTACCTTCATAAGAGGGCACAGCCACCCTGAAGTAATCCCACAGGAAGGAAACCTGGTTCTAGACTGCAAAGGACCCCTTCCATGTGTAACATCCAAATCAGCCCCACATTGTGCTCCCTACTCAGTGGGGAGCCTTTTTTCCTCTCTGTCTGCTGCTCCCCCTGCTTGTGCTTGCTCTCTCACTCCTTCTCTCTCTTGTTCTGTTTCAAATAAATAAATAAAATCTTTAAAAAAAAATAAAAAAGGAAAGATAACTGTTTCTCAAGACCAAAAAATGTTAATGACAAGAATGGCTTTATCTTAACATTTCTGTGCATCTTAACAGAAGTTGGGTTCATTCCTGACTAGGTTCTCTCAAGTTCTGCACTCAGCCTGCTGTATCTGTTGTTGAGGCACGTACAGAAAATCCACCCTGGGGCGCCTGGGTGGCTCAGCAGGTTAAAGCCTCTGCCTTCGGCTCGGGTCTTAATCTCAGGGTCCTGGAATCGAGCCCCACATTGGGCTCTCTGTTCAGCGGGAGCCTGCTTCTCCCTCTCTCTCTGCCTGCCTTTCTGCCTGCTTGTGATCTCTCTTTCTGTCAAATAAATAAATAAAATATTTTTTTAAAAATCCACCCTTACACAGGAGATGTAATTGGAAGGGGATGAGTATTATAATAACCTTTTCAGATAATTGTTTTTACACTACTCCAAAACCCAGTAACTAATAGTTTCTTTAATGGCAGTGTGGAATCTCACAGTGTCGGTACATTTTTCATAATCGTCAGTCTACCTTGCATTTGGAATAAATCTTTTATCCATGCATCATTTCATAACATGCATTTCTCATTTGGAAAATATTAGTTCAGTGAGTTGTATAGATTTTCTAAATGTTAACTCATTTCCTTATAGGATATCAAAAACCACATTCATTAATATTACCGTGGGTTTCATCAGAAAAATCTCCCCTAACTATTGAGAAGCTCTCAAGTCCAAGATGACATACACAAGCTATTCAGAATTCTCATTTTTGCTCGAAAGCTTGAATTCTGTAACTGGCAACAAGTACTGTCAGTTGTTCCTTTGAAGTGACAAGTTCATTTGATTCATTTTCAGAAAAACGTCTGCCAAGTACCCAAGTCTGAATAACCGTAGTTACAGTGTTCCATGAAAAAAGTGGCTAGTTCAGCTCAGAACTCAGTCACACAAGTGCATTTCCTCAAGATGGTCATCATGCCTCACTGTGCAGAAGCACTTACCATTTTACATGCGGAATATTCTTGAGAAGTATAATCACGGGCCGAGATTCATGAAAATTAGTAGTTTTTTCCTGCTTCATCAAAAGTATTCTTACTGGCTTCTTTCCCTTTTTTTAGACTTTGAAAACCAGCAGTGACTACTAGCATAGTACGGTGTCCTACTGTCATTCATGCCAAGATGAGCTCTTACTGACAATTGCTTTTGCACCCGCCCTGTAACTGTCAGCACAGTGAAGAAGACATCACCTTAGTGGCACCATGAAAATACCTTTGACTTCCTACCAGTGTTCCCTTTTGCCACTCCTTCCCGGTCATGAAGGCCTCCTCACTCTTTCTCAGATGGGCCCCTTCCACTCCCTCTGAGGGTCTTTAACTGGTCCCACAGCTCTTCTTCCCCAGGCCTCATGTTGTGTTCCTCGTTGCCTTCTGATCTGGGCTGATCAGATGTCATCTATCCAAGAAGCCCGTCCAGACCACTTTTTATACAGCAACCAAAGACAAATTCTTTAGATAAAAAGAATTTGTATGAATTGGATAGATCCTGTTTTCATTTTGTAGCGGAACTAACTTGAGCTCACTCCTTTGCCGAGTTACAGGTAAGGACTACAGACCCGTAGAGTGGTCCCACAAAGGAAACTTTTTGCAGCAAATAAAGAGATCATGGAGAATAACTTTCAAAGCCATGATTCTCCCAAGTGAGGGTGAGTGGGTTTCTTTTATTTAGGGTTAGAATGAATATTCAGAAAGGGGGGCTTTGTCATCACGTGTAAAGGCAGACATGAGGTCCTGTGGGCATACTTAAAAAACAGGCCTGCGATGAAAAAATAAAAAAACACGCCTATGTAAATGTATCCTGTGACCTTAACGTCACAGGATACGTTTATCCTTAACGAAGCTTGTGCTCCTCTGAGGGTGGAGGCTAACTTTACTCCGAAGCCTCCCAGCCACCATAAGGGTCCCTCCAGGGGAAGGGGCTAATGGGAGTGCTCTGAGAGCTAGTATAATGTGGATGGGGCGGGGTCTTGGGCTCCTGATGCAAGGTGTTGCTTTTCGTTTGTTTGTTTGTTTTAAGATTTTGCTTATTTATTTGACAGAGAGAGGGAACACAAACAGGGGGAATAGGAGTGGGAGAAGCAGGCTCCCGCTGAGCAGGGAGCCCCATGTGGGACGGATCCCAGCACCCCAGGACAATGACCCGAGCTGAAGGTAGATGCCTAACGACTGAGCCACCCAGGTGCCCTTTGCTTACTTTTGAAATCACACAGGGAATCTTAGCAGGGATTAATGGTCTCTGATTTGATTAGGCTATTTCCTGGCGGGTAGAGTGTTAGTTTTTGCTTTCTCTTTGTTCCTTTAAAATCTTTAACTACTGAAGTTTTTGCATTTCTTTGTGATTCTGATCTCCTAGGAAGCTGTGCTGGAAGTGTGCTTGAGCAAGTAAAGGCAGAGAGAGTTCCCTGACAATAGCTGGGGGCCTAAAATGACTTCTCTGGTGTCATGTTATGTTTTGTCCTTCTTTTTGGGGGGGACCCCTAACTCTTTCCACTTATAGTTTCTCTTCGGTAAAAGTGGAATTGCTGGGTCATAAGGTTGGCATAGAGTTAACTTTATGAGAAACTTTTTATGTGAAACTTTCAGACTGGTTTCCACAGTGATTGCACTGTCTTATTACAGATTCACTAAGGAAATAGAATAATTCTCATTTTTCCATGTCCTTCTAGCGTTTGATGTTACCTTTTCAATTTTATCTATTCTGTCATTCTAGGGGTGTCTCATTATGATTTTTTTAAAAAGACTTTATTTACTTATTTGACAGAGAGGGAAGAGCCTCTCAAAGAGCCAGAGAGGGAACACAAGGAGGGGTAGTGGGAGAGGGAGAGGGAGAAGCAGGCTTCCCGTAGAGCAGGGAGCTTGATGTGGGACTTGATCCCAGGACCCTGGGATCATGACCTGAGCCGAAGGCAGAGGCTTTAACCCACTGAGCCACCCAGGCGCCCCTCATTATGATTTTTAATTTGCATTTTCCTGATGACTAATAATGTTAAAGAACTCTTATGTGCTTATTGGCATTTCCGTATCTCCCTTTGTGAAGGCCCTATTCAAATCTGTTGCCTGTTTTTAAAAATGAAATGCTTCCTTTTTTTTCTAGAGTCTTATATTGCATAATTATCCATCCCTCTATACATCTGTCAATCCATTTTATTTTTAGTGTATTTCAGAGTAAGTTGCAGATACGCATATCATTAACCAGAAATCAGTGTTTGTAGGGTTTTGTTTTGTTTCTTGCGATAAAACTTACATCCTTCTATACAGATAAGAGTTCTTTATATTCTGAGCACAGGTCCTTTAACAGATATACGTATTATGAATATGTTCTCCGAGTTTGTGGCCTGCCTATTTCTTTCTTTCTTTTTTTTTTTTTTTTTTAATATTTTATTTGTCAGAGAGGGAGAGACCGAGTACACAAGCAGGGACAGAAGCAGGCTCCCCACTGAGCAAGGAGTCCAATGCTGTGATCCTAGGATGCTGGCATCATGACCTGAGCCAAAGGCAGACTCTTCTTTTATTTATTATTATTATTTTTTTAAGATTTTATTTATTAGAGGGTACCTGGCTGGCTTAGTCAGTTAAGGTCTGCCTTCAGCTCAGGTCATGATCCCAGCGTCCAGTGATCTAGCCCTGTGTTGAGCCCTGCTCAGCAGGGAGCCAGCTTCTCTCTCTCTCTTTTCCCCACTCAGGCTCTCTTGCTATCTCTTTTGCTATCTCTGTTTCTCTCTCTCAAAAGAAATAAATAATTCTTTTTTTTTTTTTTTTTAATTCACCAGTGGGGAGCCTGGGTGGCTCAGTCGTTAAGTGGCTGCTTTCGGCGCGGGTCATGATCCTGGGATCCTGGGATGGAGCCCTGAATCTGGCTCCCTGCTCGGTGGGAAGCCTGCTACTCTCTCTCCCACTGCCCCTGCTTGTGTTCTCTCTCTCAGGGTGTCTCTCTCTGTGTCAATAAATAAAGTCCTTAAATAAATAAATAGATATAGAGCTATATTTTAAAAACTTCACCAGTGAAGCTATCTGGGTCTAGAGTTTTCTCTGTAGAAAGATTCTTAATAATGAATTCACTTTCTTTAATAGATAAAAGGACTGTTCTGAGTTTTCTCTTCAGATATTGTTTTTTCTGTTGTTAACATTTCTATTTGGTGAGTTTTCATAGTTTCCATATTTTAATTCAGGTTCTCTATTTGTATCTTCATTACATTCCTGTGTTTCTTTAAGTCATTGAACGTATTTATAATAACTGTTTTGTTTTTAGGGGCTCCTGGCTGGCTCAGTTAAGCATCCAACTCTTGATTTCAACTCAGGTCATGATCTTAGGCTTGGGAAATCAAGCCCCACTGGGTTTGGAGCCTGCTTAAGTTTCTCTCTCTTTCCCTCTCCCCGTCTCTGCCTCTGTCCCACCCCACCCCATCTAAAAAAAAATAATAAGTGTTTTGAAGTCCTTTTCTATTAATGCCATCATCTTTTTTTTCTATTGATTTGTTTTTCCTCTGTGTATGGATCACATTTTCCTGCTACCTTACATGACCAGCAGCTTTTTACTGTGTGTTTCACATTACGTATTACCTTGTTCAGTGCCTGGATTTTGTTGTCTTCCTTAATGGAGTGTTGAATTTTCCCTTAGGCAGGTCATTAACATGCCAGTCAGCTTGGTCACTATTTTGTGTAGGTTTGACAGCCTGGACTTCTGTGAGATACCCCCTCCTTCTGGGGTGTGAGCTTTCTGCTCCGTGTCACAGGGTTCAGCGTTTTTGCTCCATTCTGGATAGACACAACTCGGACATTCCCCTCCTTTGTGCAAGGTCTTGTATTTGTTCAACATACAGTTTTAGAGTAAATTTTCTTTCTCAGGTATGGTATGCTGGAAAATGGTCCCCCAGTAATATCTAGGTCCTTGTCGCTGGAACCTGTGTTAGTTTATATGGCAGAATCGACTTTGCTGGTATAATTAAGTTAAAGATCCTTAGATGGGGAGATTATTCTGATAATTGTCTGGGTGGACCCTAAATACCATCACATAGATCTTTCTAAAAGGGAGGTTGAAGAGAAGGCAGTGTGACCATGGAGGCAGAGGTTGGGGTAATGCAGTCACAAGCCCAGGACTCCTAGCTGTCTACGGAAGCAAAGAGTGAATTCTCTCCTTCAGCCTCTGGAGGGAGCGCGGCCCTGCCAACACCTTGATTTTGGTCCAGTGAAACTGACTGTAGACTTCCAGAATTGAGAGCATACATTTTTTTTACTTTACCCACCAATTCTGTGGTAATTTCTTACAGCAGCCCTAGGAAACTAATGCACCAGGTAACTGTCCTCTGGAAATTGTTTTCCCCTGACACTGTTGGACTTGCCCTGCTCGCAGACAACCTAGTACTCAGCCAGACATTCAAGGGGACCATGTGTGCAGGCCCCAGAATGTCTTTTAAGTATGTCCCTCTCTCTGGTGTCTTGACCCATGTACTTCTGCCCCCTGGGCAGCCCCGAACTTCAGTGTGTTGGTCTCTTAAGCTCAGTGAGACTGGGCTCGGTTTGGACCCCCCTCCCGGCTCCACTGTCTAAAAGTCGCTTCCAGGCAGAAGGCGGGCATCCGTTGCCTTCAGTCAGAAAGCTTACTTCGGTTCTTTTCTTTCAGGCACCACAGCTCTGTGCTTTGACACGTTCATTGTTTCCTTCTGAGTCCCACTTTGACGTAGGTAGGAGGCCAGTTGGGTTCCAGCTGCTTTCTTACGGCCACGAGTGAAATAAATGCTTCCTTCTTTTTCACTGTACAGTACAAATCCTTCATGTATCATTCAGCACCGCTCTAGAATGGGACCCCTGTGAGAGCAGAGACTCTTACCCATGGCTGTCCCTCCAGCTTCTAGAACACTGCCTGGCACACAGTTTGCTTGAAAAGGTGTTGACTGACTGAGTGAGTGAATCTTGACGCAAGAAGTAGCGCCTGCTTTCTGCCACGAGGCCCTAAAGACCAGCTATTTACTTCCCTCGTGTGCTCTATGGCCGCTAGTTCTACGGTCTCGGGCTATAGTCACATATGCTCACCCACGACTGGGATAATAAACTGGTGACTCAGAGGAGACTTCCTTTTAGAGACCAAAATGTCACACCTGCATTCCCTTTCGGGGGCACCACTGGTCTCCCAGTGCCACCTGCTGTCCAGAGCTTAGCCCCCCTCAGTGCAATGTCAGTTTTACTAGGGTAGATTTTTTTTCGCGGTTTTGGTTTTGGGTCAGCGACCTAGCTACCCTTATTTCTGCCTGTTTTCCGTTCCTGCTCATCCAGCCTACCCGGTGACTCTGTGCGATCCTGGTGTCCTTTCAGTAAACTCCCACTCGTCCACAGCTAAGAGCTCCAGCTAATACACTCTCTTAAAGCTACCTGGGACTCCAGTTTCAGAGTATTTAATAAGAAAGGTGGCGGGCGGGGCTGGGACATGTAATCATCAAGGAAATTGCTTCAGATTAGAAAAATCCAGATTTATTATAAATAGCCTAGGTCTCTGCCTTGTGTAGGCATTTATGCAGATTAAATGTGTAATTTGGACAAGGCTGTGCCTGCAGGCTCCTGCTCTCATCATCTAATGCCTTTGCTGGCCAAGATAATCAATTTTGATTTTGACCCCTGTGTTCAGTCTTACCTTACTTTTACTCAGTTCCACTAAAAACCGTAAGTAAGATCGATTTTTCATTTGAAATGTTGACTTTTATTCGTGGTGCCTTGCTATATGTAGACACGCTATTAATACAGGTAAATTTTCCCACTTAGGTGTTTCATAATAGAAGAGCAGAGTTTCTTGTTATGTGAAGATCTTCTCTATGGAAGAATGTCATTCAGAGGATTTAATCCTGAGGTTGAGGTATTAAATATAATTGCTTCAAATTTTAAAATTTTCCAATTGAATTCTTTCTGCTAATAATTGGGTTTCGGTTTTTTCCCACCAGGTACCGTTTCTTCTCATTATATACAAAATAACAAGTCTTCAAATACCGGTGGAGCGATTTAAAGAAATTGCAGCCCTTTGCAGCCTGGTTTTGTGGGAGAGTTAGGAGGTGATTTCATGGAGCAGCACACGCTCCCAGACAGCGCCCTGCGAGTGCTAGAGTTTCAGCTCCGCTCTTTTCACAGAGACGTCCGGCTTTTGTGCATGTGATGCTATTATGAAAAATTATTTTGTGGCACCTGTAAATGTATCTTTCCTAATGGAAAAATATTACTTAAAAATGGAGCAATTTGACTTTTTAATGGGCAGGTTTTAATCCAGGTTTGTAAATAGATTTTTAAATGAACCTCTTAGAACGTTTGTTTGGAGAAGTAAATATTCACCTTCTAAGCTATTGATTTGAATTCTCCAGGTTCAGGTTTGTAGAGAAGCACAGACCTTCGTTTAATATTTATTAGAATTCTGGCGTGTGTACTAGAAGCTATCCTATCAGGTACTCCACCAGTGAAATGGAGCCTTATGATATAAAGCTTAGTTTGATCACTGACACTTGAAGCCAGGGTTTCTGAGCCCTGGCACCACTGACTTCTGGAGCCAGATAATTCTTTGAGCTGCTCCGTGCATTTTTAGATGTTCAGTAGCATCCCTGGCCTCTGCCCACTGCGTACCAGTAGCGTGCACATGCACACACACGTGCATGCCCACACACACACACACACACAAACACACCCCAGTTGTGACAACCAGAAATGTATCCAGACATTGCCAAAGGTCCCTCGGTGAGCAAAACTACCCCTGGTTGAAAACCACTTCTCTGAGGATGCCTGTAGAGAATCACAGTTTGTTTTGGAGGGTTTTTTTTTTAATAATTTTTTAGGTTTTTTAAATTATATATAATGTATTATTAGCCCCAGGGGTACAGGTCTGTGCATCGCCAGGTTTACACACTTCACAGCACTCACCATAGCACATACCCTCCCCAATATCCATAACCCCACCACCCTCTCCCTACCCCCCTACCCCCGGCAACCCTCAGTTTGTTTTGTGAGATTAAGATTCTCTTATGGTTTGTCTCCCTCTGGATCCCATCTTGTTTCCTTTATTCTTTTCCTATCCCCCAAACCCCCCACGTAGCATCTCTACTTCCTCATATCAGGGAGATCATAAGATAATTGTCTTTCTCCGATTGACTTATTTCACTCAGCATAATACCCTCTAGTTCCATCCACGTCATCACAAATGGCAAGATTTCATTTCTCTTGATGGCTGCATAGTATTCCATTGTATATATATACCATCTCTTCTTTATCCATTCATCTGTTGATGGACATCTAGGTTCTTTCCATAGTTTGGCTATTCTGACGTTGCTGCTATAAACATTCGGGTGCACGTGCCCCTTTGGATCACTGCGTTTGTATCTTTATGGCAAATACCCTGTAGTGCAATTGCTGGGTCATAGGGTAGCTCTATTTTCAACTTTGGGGTTTTTTTTTTAAGATTTTATTTATTTATTTGAGAGAGAGAGCATGAGAAGGGGAGGGTCAGAGGTAGAAGCAGACTCCCGCCGAGCAGGGAGCCTGACTTGGGGCTCGATCTGGGTACTCCAGGATCATGACCTGAGCTGACGGCAGTCTCCTAACCAACTGAGCCACCCAGGTGTCCGTATTTTCAACTTTTTGAGGAACCTCCATGCTGTTTTCTAGAGTGGTTGCACCAGCTTGCGTTCCCACCAACAGTGTAGGAGGGTTCCCCTTTCTCCACATCCTCGCCAGCATCTGTTATTTCCTGACTTGTTAATTTTAGCCATTCTGACTGGTGTGAGGTGGGATCTCATTGTGGTTTTGATTTGTATTTCCCTGATGCCGAGCAACGTGGAGCACTTTTTCATGTGTGTGTTGGCCATCTGGATGTCTTCTTTGCAGAAATGTCTGTTCATGTCTTCTGCCCATCTCTTGATTGGATTATTTGTTCTTTGGGTGTTGAGTTTGATAAGCTCTTTATAGATTTTGGATACTAGCCCTTTATCTGATATGTCGTTTGCAAATATCTTCTCCCAGAGAATCACAGTTTTAACCAAGTTAATTGCCAGAGTTTATTTAAAGATTATAGGTTTTCTCCCCCCCCCACACCTTTTTTGAGGGTATATGATAATTAAGATGTTCTATTTACGCAAGTCAGCACTAAAAGTGTTTGTTTATAATAGGTATTTTCCTTGGCTTAGCCTGCTTAAAGCTTTGGATTAGGAAGGGAAAGAAGGCATTGGGCTGAAGGGAGAGTCAGGGGGAAGCAAAGATGATGAGTGTGTGATGCCCAGAGACTAGGGTTGGGGTAGGCAGGCACTCCAGGGTCTGTCTCCTATGAGGGGAAAAGGATTCTGATGTGGGAGACTATTAGAAGATGGCTTCCGTGACTGCTCCTCTGTAACGCTGAATACGTTCTCTCTGGGGAAAGATTTTGAACTGTTTGACTTGCAGATCTGAGCTGTCACAAAACAGGAGAAGGGTTAGGTATATATATACCTGGTTTGAAAAGATACCAACTTGAGGGGCACCTGGGTGTCTCAGTGGGTTAAGCCTCTGCCTTTGGCTCAGGTCATGATCTCAGGGTCCTAGGATCAAGCCCCGCACTGGGATGGGCTCTCTGCTCAGCGGGGAGCCTGCTTCCCCCCCCTCTCTGCCTGCCTCTCTGCCTACTTGTGATCTTTCTCTCTGTGTCAAATAAACAAAAATCTTTAAAAGAAAAAAATAATAAAAATTTGCAAAAGAAAGAAAAGATACCAGGTTGAGAGCACTTACTTCATTATAAGGAGGATGTACTTAGAACACATTTTTATAAAAGTCTTCCTTTTTTAAAGATTTACTTATTTGAGAGAGAGAGAGGAGGGGGCAGAGGGAGAGGGAGAGAAAGAATCTGGAGCAGGCTCCCCACTGAGCACAGAGCCCAACACGGGGCTCTGTCCCAGCACCCTGAGACGATGACCAGAGCCAAAATCAAGAGTCAGATACTTCACTGCCTGAGCCACCCAGGAGCCCCGAGAACATGTTTTTAATATTGTATGTCTCTAGTGTCCCCCACTGTGGAGTTTATTTGCTCAGTAAAGACTTACTCTGTTCCTGAGGTTCACCAGCCTCTGGAGCACTGGAAATCAGCAGGAAACCGAATTCTGTGCCCTCACAAAGCTTGTATTCCCAGAATTGTTTTCTCTTCAGTCCTTTAAATGTTGGAAAAGCTAATGGAAACTGGTTTCTCCGTGGCTGTCCCTACCTCGTCCTGCCTTTGCTAAAAAAGAAGACATTGTACATTAAAAAAAAAAGATATTTGTCAGGGGGTAACAATCAAGAAAAGGTTAATAATGTGAAAAAAAGAAATGGAGGTGACTGTGGCACGTGGACATCATGTAGAATGCTTTATCCGCCCTCGTGTTCTGGAATGAGGCCGGTCCTCCCCATGATGTCAGAGCCAACCTCCCAGTCCTTCTGTCCAGTAATTTGCCACGGCCCCACCGCTACCACCAGAAACTGCAGTTAGTATCATCTTGAGTGTAGTTTTCTTCCAGTTGGCTCAAAGGTGGGAAGTTTGGAGGAAATCTGAAAGTTTGTTTTTTTCTTTCCTCATTCACCAGAGTGTGTTAGGAGTGTGCCTGCTTTAGTTGTAAGTAACCAGTGAGATTTACGATCTCAAATACAATTTAAATTCATTAATAGGTCCAATCTTGTGGGGCTTTATCTTACTATTTTTTCCATTCACAGCTGACTTCAGTTGGCACATTGTGGAGGAATGTATTACAGAGAACCCCTTGATGGGCACCTGGGTGGCTCAGTGGGTTAAGCCTCTGCCTTCGGCTCAGGTCATGATCTCAGGGTCCTGGGATCGAGCCTCTCATCAGCCTCTCTGTTCAGCGGGGAGCCTGCTTCCCCCCTCTCTCTCTCTGCCTGCCTCTCTGCCTACTTGTGATCTCTGTCAAATAAATAAATAAAATCTTTTAAAAAAAATTTAAAAAAAGAACCCCTTCATAAATGTTGGTTACTCCTGTACATTGTGACTTCTGTTTCTCTACCTTCAAATACATCCGATACCAGTTTCTTTCATAAGCCTGTTCCAGCCCTGAAAGCGTTGTTACATTTTTCAGAAATTAATGCTCCAGATGAACGCTAAGAACAAGGTGGAAGAAGTTGAAGATGAAGCAGTGGAGCTCGATGTGTCAGATGAAGAAATGGCCAGAAGGTAACAGTCACCTCAGAACCGTATTATAATCTGGGCCCAGCGTTCACTGGCTCTGCCATGGGCACTTCCACAGTCTTCCATGGAGTGGCCCACTGGGAAGATGGCTTTCTGCTTCCTGTACATTTGGCTGGGGTGGAGGGGTTCATACCTTTCAGAGGCGGGCAGTTGAGGGCTCTTGTCTGATGCTGCTTCTCAATATTTTAAGATATCTCACTTTATTTAGGATAGTGCAAAAACAAAACGGTGAAGAATTTAATCATTCATGGAAAAGTTCTTAAGTTTTCAATCAGTTACTTTTAATCATCATTTTGATTTTTCTTATTCGATGTTGTTCGGTTTGATATTCTCGACAACACTTGACTCCTCCCTTGTTTTTTGTTTGTTTAATTAAACTGCCGTTTACCGTCTTAACAGATATGAGACCTTGGTGGGGACAATTGGAAAAAAGTTTGCCAAAAAAAGAGACCGTGCCAGTTATGAAGAAGATGAAAATGGACACATAAAACCAACAGTTAAAGTAAAGAAGATGTTTCTAAAGCCCCAGGATTAAAGTAGATGCTTTGAGACAGAGCTCAGTGTAGCTTTGTGAGAGCATGTTTTGGAACTCATTCTGATGGCTTCTCTCTAATTATTAATACTATAATGTTTATCTGTAAAGAAGTAGACAATTTTGGAAAGATGCCATTTTTGAAACACGTGTGGTGGATGTTATACATCCTTTGCTTAATGGTGTTCCTCAGGATGGGATTTTTAGCCCTCAATCTTCAAATGTACAGAGGTATGTGGTTGCTTCCTAATTAAAGATCTTTTTGACCACAGATTTTTTTTTTTAACAGAGCTTTCTAGTCACTGACCTTGAATTGACATACATAAATTAATCCAGTGTTTAAGTTGCCCTTATGTTTATATTTTACTTTAAATTATTAATCATCCCAAGCCAATGTATCCATATATTTTGGAATCAGATGTCATGAGGACTTATCATATGTAAATTCATCAAGAGCAAACGTACCACTCCAGCCCAAAGTACTGGCATGCTGCCAGGTCATTGTTAGTTTGTGGAATTGTGGGGTTTTGTTTAAGGCTTTTATTAATAAAAATTGTTCTGTAATAAATAAGCTTTCGTGTACTTTTTCTCTTCTCTTATGCTTTCAAATAATAGTCTTAGTCTAATTCGGTATTGGAACTTTTATCCAAATGCTAACTTTAAAAAGCCAGTCATTAATTGAGAATATGATAATGTGTTAAATTGAACCATAAGATACTGGTTTTTATGGGTTAAAAACAATCATCAGTTTCTTACTTTAATCACTGTGAAAGTCATTAACCCATAGAAATGTACCCTGTTTAATTCTGTTTGGACAAAGAAATCATTTGCACAGAGAAGTCACCACTTTCCGAACCGGCAGCTCGCTTATATAACCTAGAGTTTCTTTCCATATTTTGCTGCTTTTCCTTGGAGCCCTGTGTTTTTACCGGCCCCAGGAAAGAAAATGCACTGGGTTTTAAGATACTCATTCTGAAGTAGGAATGCCCAGATTTGCTGGTACAAAGTCACGCTGTTTTCCCCAAGGCATATTAAATCTGAATATTTCCTGCTAGTGTCTCTTCCATCAGCATTGTATGGATGAGGAAAAACCTCTGCCTGCCCATGAGTAGCAGGGGTAGCTCTGTATTGTTGGAAAAGTGCGCCGGGATCGAACAAGACCATTTAGGTAATAGGGTAATCTGCAAATACTGGCAGACTGCGACTTACCGTGACTTCTCTCCCACTCACAGCAGGCTCTCACACCCACGTCCCCCTCTGACCTCTACCCTAATCATTGTTCCCGATAATCAGTCACTTCTTCGCGTGTAACGTCTGTGTCAAGTGGATTCTGTCCTCAAACCTGACACCTCTCTGCTCCTGCCTCTCATTCTTTTAACCTCATGGGGATGGTCACAAGTAAAAATGGGAGAACAACATGGGAACTAGTCTGCAGTTCAGCCCATAGACCTGGATTCCACTGTATCCGGATTCTAGATTCAGTGGTATCAGAAGACCTGACCTCCATCAAGAGCAGAAAACACAAACCCATACTTGACCACGCGGGACCCTATCTGGCACTTAATGTAAAGGAAAGCAGACAGTGGCTGGACCAAGATGTTACCTGGAGGAAAATAAAGCAACGCAGAAGCAGATCTGGTAAATATTCTCCAAATGAATCACCACTGTGACAGCCCTGCAGAGGGGATCTGCCCTTCAGTGTTAGCCAAGGGCCAGCGGCAGTTCTGACACTTGCTTGTTTAGCAAACACGGAGTTCTTACACTTGGCCACGCTCTGTGTTATGGGCAGGGGTCGTAGAGTATCATCTCTGCTTTACGCATGAGGAAACTGAGCTACAGAGACCTTCAGTAGGTCACCCGATGCCACACAGCTTTTAAGTGCTAGACCCAAGGTTCGAATCCAGATCTACTGACAAAGCCCAGGCTCTCTCTCTGATGTCACCCTGTAGAGGAAACCAGAAGAATAGAATTGGGAAACAGGCAGAACATAGCCTGGCCCCAAAATAAGACCATCCTTTTTTTAAACAATCTTTCAGAATCCTACAGTACTACCTATACACAGTATTGTTGTAGTACATTTTAAATTATTTCCTTTTTTATAATCTTTTTAAAGATGGTATGAGTTTAAATTCACATTAACCATCAGTGTTCAACACAAAAGATTAATTTTTTAAATAGGGTATTCTCAATATTAGCCATCCAATATTAAGAAAGACTGTACAAACGAATCTATGGTAGCAAGAAAAAATTGAAAAAGCGATTATTGAATGAGTGCTCACTTGAGATACAACCATATATAATCACATACTCATTTAGATCCTTCTATAAAATATTACGTAGTTTGAAAGCAGGAACCATGCCTCACTCTGTCTGGTTCCAACACCACATTCCTCATGCAGAGATTTATTAAAAATAGGTGTTTTCATAGATAATAGTGAATTGAATAAAAATGTTCTCCTATTTACCCAACCTCAAACATTTTTAGTGACTTTTCTGAGAATCTGCCTAACATATTAGACTCCTCAAAGATTTTGCAGGATGATTCTATCTGTAGGCAGATATTCACAAACTCAAAAATCTTCAAGCCTCAGGAGCAATGAAGTAGAATACACTGTTTTCCGCAGGAGATCTTAAATATAAAACCCTTAGTCTGTGATGAACTACTTGCTTCTTTCTTTAATCCAGGTACCAAATTCTACTCACTTCTGTCAAACATTAAGATACAAAGCATCCAAGGCCAGTTCTTCCCAGAAATGAATTCCAGGAGTCGTCCCATCTGGTAAAATCTGGCTGGGGAACTTGGCAGGCAGCACCTTAAAAGGGACAAAGGCTGCTTCTGGCTGCCTCTGGTAAAATACAAGACAGAGATAAATGACAGAAGGAACCGTTTCGTTATGTAGCACAGTTTAGAGAAATATTGAGAGCCAGGCTGGTCTTCCCTAACAACCAAAGGATTCTCAAAATTAGGAACTGTTAAGAGATCAAATCTGGAGTGTTCCCAATAAAATTGAGCCTTGGGTTAAATTTTGAAGTAAGCCCTCAAAGTCAAGATACTGCTGTAAAACCATTTTCTGGTTTTGAGATGTCCGGAGATATCAGGACGGTGTGTCTCCTAGACCTTCTTTGTTACAAGAGAGATTCCAAGAATCTTAAGTTCAATTAAGAAGTCACTAAGTGTTGGGGGTAGTTTGTCTTGTAGCAATGTATAACAAATACCAGTTTTAAAACGTTCGCCCCTCTTAGGTGCACCAGTGCAGCATCTCAGCGTTTATGTGCGCTTCTCTGGCCGCTAGAGAGCTCGAGAAGCTTTTCTTGAATACCTTTGATTCGCCTCACTGTCCTACCCCACCCCTGCCCTTGTAAATCAGATGACCAAATTTGAAAGGAGGAAAAAAAGTTTCTCCGGGTTAGCCAGGAGAAATCCATCAAATGGGATAAGTTACAATGTAGATGTCGCTGGAGAGAAATGTCAAGGGAAGAAAATCATGCCAGAATGTTAGGTTGCTGGCTGGCCCATCCCTACTCAGGACTGTGGTGACATTAGAGCTGCCTTCAGAAGAATTTCTTAACAGGTTATGGCCTGGATCCCCTTGATTCTGGAAAGTCGACATCTGGGTTTTTAGAAATGACAGTGCAAATGGTCAAGTGTACAGTTCTGAGGTTGCTCCTGTTTTCTCTACCAAAAGTGGCAGAAGCACCTAGAGGCCTCCAGCAGGAATCGAGCGCGTCCCACCGGGTGAGGAGCCTCAGTGGAAAAAGAAATGTTGGAACACGTATCCCCATGTTGAGGCAGAAACAGGTGGGTGAGAGCAGAGGGCTTCAAAACACCCTCCAGCACTCATGGATTGCTGGCAATTTTCGAATGAGAAATTAAGGATTTCCAAACTTTATACCTGAGAGCAGAAGAGCAAAACTAAGAAATGCCCGACGTGTCCCTGAGCTTGCGTCTCACAAATGAAGAGATCACAGAAAACGAGGTCATTAAGTAGACATCAGTGATTTCAGAGGTGGGAAGAAGTACTAATTAGGAAGCTACGAAGAGCTTTCTCATGAATATGAATCATGCAAACCAGAAGCTTACTGGCTTTAGATACTTAAGAGTCTTAGAATTAGGGGTGCCTGGCTGACTCAGCCAGCAGACCATGCAACTCCTGATTTTGGGGTTGTGAGTTCGAGCGCAGTGTCCAGTTTGGTGATTACCTAAAAAATAGATAGATAGATAGATAAGTAGATAAATAAATAAGAATTAGTATTGTCTTGTTCCAGAAACTCCAATTCATATTAAACCAACTCTGAGTATAAAAATTCTAATATAAACTCACTCTTCATTTCCTCAATGAAGGATAAATGTTCTTTCGTTCTTAAGAAAGGAAGGGAGGAGGGGCGCCTGGGTGGCTCTGTATTCTGCTCAGATCATGATCCCAGGGTCCTGGGATCAAGCTCTGAGTTGGGCTCTCTGCTCAGTGGGGAGCCTGCTTCCCTCTATCTCTCTGCCTGCCTCTCTGCCTACTTGTGATCTCTGTCAAACAAATAAATAAAGTCTTAAAAAAAAAAAAAAAAAAGAAAGCAAGGAAGGAAGGGAGGAGGAAAACTGGAAAGCTCTTTCTTTGCTGAACTTCCCCGAGAAGGGACCTAGGAAGAGATGAGCTTAAAACTGAGGAATCTGAAAGTAACTCCTTTCCAAGTTGGGAGCACCGCATCTTCCCTGATCTTTTGTTTCGACACTCCATCAACTGCTAAAACAAATCCTTTTAAGTGAGCCTAGAGGCCCAGGAGCTCCCCCGTCTTCAGTCTCCTGTAGTCAGTCACAGTGCAGAAGCAGATGACCCTCCTCGTGGGGGAGCCCAACGCTACACTACAGGTGCCTCTCTCCGCTCCATCTCATCGTGTAGGCGAGTCGTCTCGCACCATCACAAGGAGGGTAAGTATAGCCCAAGGCCAGAAGGCAAAGGAAAGAGTCACTACCAGCAGGAGTGACTCTCATAGACTAGCCCACAAGATTCTAAGGTTGCTGCTGAAGACTGGGGAAGGACAAGAGTATGAATGGTACTCCAGGAACTCACGGGACTCCCCCCGGTGCCTCCACATCCAAGGAGAACGATAAATGGACTGGACACACCATTACCTCTCAAGGCCATGGCAAGCAAAGGTTGACAGTCTTCAGAGCTGTAGCTCTGAGATACCTCACTGGAGAAGCAAGCTAGACCACCCGAAGCGGATGAGCGAGAGGGACCTCTAGAACCAGTGGTAGAAGATGGAAATAATGCAGCAGGGGCTGTAATTTGTCTCACTAATCCTCCGACTGTGAGTTTTTCTTTTTCACGCTGGGCACTCATGTGGAGCACAAGCAGTTCTGGATGGTGTATGGAGCGGCGCGCACTGGAGAAGATCCGCTTGGCGCCTGGCCCGTCTCCCTTACATCCCCACTTCCCCGTGCTCCAGCCAACGGGATTCACTTCTCTGTGGAGCTTCTCCAGAGTTGTGGGAAAATGCTCTTCCAGCTTCTGCCTAGACACAGCAGGCCACAAGTGCCAGAGACTGCTGCTTCTGGGACAAGCCTCACCCAGTCACTGGTCAGACTTGGTATCAAAACACCCGCCACCGCTCAGGAGCGAGCAGCTGGAGGTATGTGTTCAGCACCAGTTTGGAGATTTTTCCCAGTGGTTGAGCCCCAGTTGCCCTCAGGGCTGAGCTGTTTGATCAGACAGCTCAATGGCCGTTCTCCTTTCTCTTCACTCCCTGCAAGGGTTTCCTGTACCTCCCCAATAAACTGCTTATCCTTGAATCTTCATCCAAGGGTCTGCTTCTGGGGAACTCAAATTAAAGCGGCGGCTCTGAACCAGGCATGTAAACAAGGCAGGCAGGCAGACGGGTGATCGATAGATGGCTGTAGATATGTCTATATATTGTGACTGGCTGATATTTAAGTTTCTTTTATTTATTTATTTATTTTTTTAACGATTTTACTTACTTATTTGGGAGAGAGTGAGAGAGAGCACGAGAGCAGGGTGAGGGGCAGTGAGAGAAGCAGACTCCCCACTGAGCAAGGGAGCCTGATGCAGGCTTGATCCCAAGACCCTGGGATCACGACCTGAGCCAAAGGCAGATGCTCAATGGACTGAGCCACCCAGGCGCCCTTCCAAAAGTTTCTTTTAATCTGTATGCTCCCTACTCCATCTCCCCCTCTTTTTGTTGCAATACATTTGTGGAAAAATTACTTGACAAATTTTAATTTAACAAAACTTGGTCAAATCTAATGCAAATTACCCTTTTTTGCTTCCTGTGAGTCATGCAATTTATAACCCAGGGAAAAGCCAGTGCTTTGACATGATTCCTTCTTTTTTTTTTTTTTTTTTTTTTTTTTTTTTGCAGACTAATGCTGGGAACTTTTATTTATATTGTGAAAGGCGTTCTCAAAATGTAAATGCTTGGAGGCTGTGGAGGCAGACATATGTATATGAAATTAAAATCGAGGGCTCAGAGAAGCTGGATAAGTAAAGTGAAGGAGAAAGCCAGCAGTAAAGGCCAAATTAATATTTAATTCTGGGAATTGATCGTGTTTGAATTGAAAATGTTTCTATGGCTTCCCATTACACTGAAAATAAACACCCGTCCTGCATAATTTGGACCTGCCTTTGGATCTCACCTCGTGAGTTTCCTTCCTTACACCACTGGTAGGTTTATGCACATGCTGTTTTCTCTGCCTGGGTGGTGCCTGTTGCCAAATGTAAACCAGCTATTCCCCAAGTTTAAAAACACAAATCAAACCTAGAAACAAGAGGTGAAATACTCCAGAGGCCAGCAGAGGAACTTAGCCTCAGTAATAAGCAGAAATCAAAACTCTAGGGGCGCCTGGGTGGCTCAGTGGGTTAAAGCCTCTGCCTTCAGCTCAGATTATGATCCCAGGGTCCTGGAATTGAGCCCCACATCGGGCTCTCTGCTCAGCGGTCAGCCTGCTTCCCTTCCTCTCTCTCTGCCTGTCTCTTTGCCTACTTGTGATCTCTGTCAAATAAATAAATAAAATCTTAAAAAAAAAAAAAAGAAAAGAAATCAAAACTGTGTGGCCCAAGTGCAAAATGGTATAGCCACCTTGGAAAACAGTTTGGCACCTTCTTACAAAATTAAACTTACTCTGTATTATATTAGCATCATATGGTGACAGATGGTAGGTATGCTTGTGGTGGGCACAGCATAACATAGATGTTGAATCAATACGTTATACACCTGAAATTGATGTAACACTGTGTCAATATACTACAAAATTTTTTTTTAATATTTTATTTATTTATTTGAGAGAGAGACCGAGATAGTGACAGAGATGGCCAGAGAGAGTGCGAGCAGGGAGGAACTTGAGAAGTAAGCCCCCAGCTGAGCAAGGAGCGTGATGCGGAGTTCAGTCCCAGGAGCCTGGAATCATGACCTGAGCCAAAGGCAGAAGGTCAACCAACTGAGCCCCCTCAGGCGCCCTGAAAAAAAATTTTTAAAGAAAAAAAATTTTTAATTTCTAAAATTTTTTAAAAATTTAAAATTTTTTTTAAAGATTAAACATACCCTTGCCATATGATCCAGCAATCACACTCCTTGGTATTTTTAGGGAGGTTAAATTCTCTTAAGATCCTCATCTTATTCAAGAAAAGACTAGAAATACAAATTTATGTGAATATTTTTCAAACAGAACATTAAGTATACACGATAAAATTTTGAGTAACCATTAAAGGAATTGAAATAGAATATCACCAACTTACAAAGAAGAGGTAAAAAAGAAAAAAAATTATCCAATAAAAGACTTAGAAAAATAAGAAATTATAACTACATGTCAATGGTACAGGATAGATCAATAGATCAGTGGAATAGAAGAGAATCCAGGAATAGACCCCTATCTATATGGTCAATAACTTTTTTACAAAGGTGTCAGACCAATTCAGCTGGGAAGGTAAAGCCTTTTCAACAAATGGCATAGGACCAACAGGGTATCCATAGGGACAAAAGTGAATCTTGATTCCTACCCTCAGCAGTGTGGGCTACACAGGCACATTCATTTCTCAAAACTCATTGAACCATCTACTTGAGGTGTGTGTGTATGTGTCTATGTGTGTGTTTATCACACAAAACAATACTCAATTTTTAAAATCTGTTAGAAATGAGTATGTCTAATTCCTCCTCGACATTTGTTCTCACCCCAAATGTTCTGTCCTCAGAGGGGTTTTCCATAACTGCTCTAGACCTCCGGCACCTTCAGCATTCTGGATTGTTCTAGATTGTTCTAACTCCAGCTTGGAAGAGGTAAAGTGTTATGCAGCCAAGATTCTCCTCCCCCTGCTCTATAGCCCTCCCCCACCCCTCATGCTCACTCACTCTTCTACCCGTTTTGAGGCCCTTCCCCAGTATGTTTGCACCATTCCCTCCAAGGCCCTTCAGCACCTTGGCACCCATTCTCTCCTTGTCTTCCCATCCCAGTCTCCTCGTCCTCTTTCACCAGAAAAGCCTGCTAGGCTATATTTTGCAAGATGTTGAGGATGGCAAGGCAAGAGGTAAGAGCAACCATTCCTGGTCGTTAGTTTGGGCTTTAGAACCCCAAATTTGCTTGCCCTGCCTTCTGGGTGTCTTATCGGAGTCTGTGCCATTATTCCTTACCTGATGAATCGCTGCTCAGCACCCAGAATCATCCTTGCTGCCGCTAGAGCCGAAGGCCTTGCAGGCAGGTAGAGTCAGAGCTGATGGCTACATTTTCTTCTCCAGTAGCAACTGCTCATCCTCTTGAGTCTGGCGCTAACTGGAGCATCCCAGGATGCACTCTAAGGAAGAGATGATGGGAACTATCCTTGGAGACCATAAAGCTGGGCAAGGCTGACACACAGGCTTCTGCAGCTTGTGCATTTCCCAGTATCCCCTGCTTACGCAGTAACAGGGGCCTGCTCTCCAGCCTTCAGCGCCCTTACTAAGCTATGGATCTTTGGGACTGTGTCCGTCTGCCAGACAATGTTAAATTGTTTGCTGATTTGTAAAAGGCTCCATAAAGGCTAGTATCCACCCTGAAACATAGCCTGGGGAATACAGGAAGGGACATTGGCTTTGGCTGGATGCAGGGTCCTGAGGTCCCAGAAGGCGATGGCAGAGTTTTACAGGCTTCTCTGGGTAGATCTGAAAGAAGGCAGCCTAAAGGCATGAGCCAGTTTTCAGTGAGCCCTAGTATCTCATGTTTAGCAACAGTGTAAAATCAGTCACAGATCCTGTGCCCAAGTTCCATCATCCACTCACCTTTGGCCAAAGATGCCCTCACCCCTCCTTGGTCCCCTGTCTCCAGGATTGTGTCTTGGTGTTTCACAACCAATTCCTGGACGAAACTGATTCTGTAGCTTATCACCTCAGGCTAGAACACAGGTTCCTCCCTGTGACCCAGGGCTTGTGGACCTGGGTGCTGTGCCCCTACTTTGGGGCTGGCTTTAAGATCCAGCTCTGCAGCATCATGTGTCCCCAACAGTTCCCATATGGGTACTGGAGTTATTTCTCAAGAGTCTAGGAGCAGGAGACTTCTGAGCTAGAATGACTTGAGTAGCCTAAGATGTCAGGCAGTTATTCAGGGGAGAGTGGGTGCCTTCTTACACCTCCTGGGGCCCCTGTCAACAGACTTATTTATGGGCTTCTTTTCGGAAGAGCCAGCGGTGGTCGGCTTGGTGGTTGGAGCCCTGCTAGCAAGCAGTTAAAATCTAGAACCCTTTGTAATATATGTCTGGAACTCCCTGGGCACTCATACTTTAATATCACCAATCACACATTCACATCAAACAACTATTTATTGAGTTGCTGCTTGTTTGTCTTCGCCATCATACTGTCATTTCCCAGGACAGCAGGGTTCCATCTGACTTATTCCCAGATATGCCCTCATTGCCAAGGACCATGTCTGACACAGGTAGGAGCTCCGGAAAAATTTGCATGGGAGAAGGAGTTGCTAATGCAGTGGGTGAGAGATGAAAGAGAAAAACTAGGATTGATGTTGAATCAGGACACCCTCCTGCTAACAGTATGGGTTGGATGGACAAAGCAGACTGCGCAGATCAGAGGAGGCAGAGGAGCCTAGAGTCACAGAGCCAAACCGCTGGGCTCCAGTTGGGGTGTGTGGGATAGATAATGTTTGAAATACTTTTCCCTTAGAGTTTACTTTGGTATTAGTATAGTTACACTGAGTTAGTTCTGATTAGTATGTGCAAGTATTTTTTTCTTAATCTTCTTGCCTTCAGTCTTAGGATGTTTCTCATATCGATGCTGTCTCATTTTCAATGTCTTTGTGGACACTGACCCTCAGAAGTCCGAGGAAAGTCTTGATATAATCCTGTCTATCACACAGTGAGTTCTGGGAAGAGAGGGGCTGTCTCCTTTATTTTGGATCCACTCCTGCCTCCCAGAGCAGCTCACTCAGTGTTTTTGCTTCAGAATCTACCAGAGTGGAGCTGTCTCCCATCTCTCAACAAGGCAGGAATTTCATTGTTGGTTAACAATGAAGTAAAAGTCACAGGACACCAAGACAGAGATGAGCCACGTCTTCCCCTTTTCCTTGACTGTGTACAAATCAGGATGCGAGGTATCACATCCTCCGCTTCTGGTCTCTGCCTCCTTGTGCTTTTCTTCAATTGTCCATTCATAGCTGTCCCTAGAGGGAAATGTTCTGTCCCCTTTTATTATTTCACTCAGGACAGAAATAAAATACCCGAATGAACCCAAATGAATTACTGTTCTTTTTTTGCCTTATTTGAAACACAGGTGAACCAACTTTTTCCCAATTCTGCATAGAAATACATATATCAAGTGTAATTTTCAAGCAGGAAATTTTGACAGTTTAAAGTACACAATTATTATTAAGAAAGCATAATTACAAGAAAGAACATTTCAACAAAGGACACGGACACGCTGCTTAAGTCTTCTGTCTTACTACAGATGGACAAGCCTTTACTGGAAGAGCTGCATGGGCCCTGCTATAGCTCCCTTAGGAAATGCATTACGGAATAGTACCAGAAGGTCTCATGATCGTGCTGGGGGAGACACTCTCTGACAGCTTCCCATGGGCTTCAGTGAAACTTGACACACCATAGGTGACAATGAATGATTGTTTCTTCTCCTGGGTCCTACTCTTCCCATTTCTCTTGATTACAGCAGGTCCATTTACTAGACGGATGGACCATACGCCTCTGTAAGGTCACTAGCAGCACCCACCATACCTAAAAACAAATTCCCCATCCACTGCCACATTCCTCATGCATTAACATACAACTCTACACTCAATGCAGCCAAAACAACCCATCAACACGTAATAAGGAAACACAACTATCATTGTGGGAGACTGCCACCGTCACTCTTCATATGCCTCAATTGACATTCCGTGTCCTAGGAAGGTCAAAACATTCGTTCATTATACCCAAATCCTCGAGGCTGAGATGTGGGTAGAGGCAGCATTTAGATCTTCAGGCTGCTGTAGTTTGAGGAAAAGCATTGCTTTCCACCAAGATCTTACACATGGGGAATAGTTTCCAAATAGGAAAGCAAGTAGATGCTAGACAGCGTCTTTCCTCCTACAACCCCCTCAGAAAAAAGTCCAGCATTACAATGGCAATGACATGCATTGGCCTAGACCTCTTATGATTTTTCAGACAAGTTTTGTTATTTACCATGGGTATTCAGGAGGAAAGTGTGAAATTTTGAGTTTATCAATGAAATCGTTTTGTGCAAATATGTGAGTCTTACCTAGAAATCGTACCCAGACCAAAGACAAGTATGTTTCAAGTCAGGACCTACTCTCTATGGAATTATTCTTAAATAGTCAGGAGAGAGAAGACAAGACAATGCCAAAGAGAGAGGTTACATTCTATCTATCAGTGGATCATTGCCTAGTATGAAAATAGGAGGAAGCCCAGAAAGTAGATCTAAATAGGTAAAATTTGTGGGTGATTACCAGGTCACCGGAACACCCTGAACATGAATGGAATATCCTAAAAGTAAAATAATTTAGGACAAAAGCCTTGAGTTGGCTTATGAATCTTCCTGTTTCCCATGGTAAACTGGAATTCTCACTTTAGTCATCTTTACATTTACATCTTTACATTACATTTCATAACATGGTAAATAAGTTTTATGATAAACCAGGACAGAATGTCTTGTCACCCTAGCCACAATGTACCTTACACTGTTATCCTAGGCAAACATCATTCCTGTAGTTTGAGACTACCAGTGATCTGCTGAAATATCTGGTTTGTACCATGAGGCTCGGCAAGGATTTTGTTTCACCTTACTCCAGAGGGACTGTGCTCACAGACTGTGTGGATAAAACCTCAAAAGAAATTTTAATAGAAAAATTGCTTTTCTATGGGAGAGGGCCACTGAGTGGTAATACCCACTCTAACTCCTGTCTTATTTTCTTTGGTTTTATCCATTTCTTCCTCCTTTAGAACACTATAGCCATGCTTATTTTCTTTGTCAAACATTATTTTCCTTGTTCCTCACTGAGCTCTTCCCTAGAGTATGTATTTGTCAGGAATTAATTCTGTTGCAAAAGACAGAAAGCCAACCTGAAATAGTTAAAAGGAAATGTTTTGGCTCATCCAAATTGGAAATCAATCTGAATGGTGGATCTGTAGGTGTAGCTAAATCAAGGAGTTCAAGCTATGTTATCAGACCCTGGTTTTCATCATGGTTTTGCTCCATTTTCCTCTATCCTGGCTTCATTGTTGGTGGGCTTTTGATGGGCTCTAGAAGGTTCCCCTTTTCCCCATAGCCTTAGCAATTCTTCCACCATTGGGAGCCATGACTGGCTCTTCTTGGGTCAGGAGCCTACACTTGAACCAACCTCTGGAGACAAGCTTATACGTGGATTGGCCAGCCTCGGTCACATGACTACCCTCTGGTGGGGAGGTGGGATCTCTTGAATGACAAAATCCCCTAAAAAGGAATATTGGCAGTAGGCAGAAGAATATGCAAATTCAGACTACAAACATATTGAGATCTCTCTATTTTAAGCCTTCAAATTACTTCCTAATTTTTCCGTCCTTCCTTTTGATTTTTATTTCTTTTTTTAAATTTTTTATTAACATATAATGTATTATTAGCCCCAGGGGTACAGGTCTGTGAATTGTTAGGCTTACACACTTCACAGCACTCACCATAGAACACACCCTCCCCAATGTCCATAACCCAACCACCCTCTCCCTACACCACTCCCCCCAGCCACCCTCAGTTTGTTTTGTGAGATTGAGAGTCTCTTATGCTTTGTCTCCCTCCTGATCCCACCTTGTTTCATTTTTTTCCTTACCTCCCCCAAAACCCCTAATGTTGCCTCTCAAATTCCTCATTTCAGGGAGATCATATGAAAATTGTCTTTCTCTGATGGACTTATTTCCCTCAGCATAATACCCTCTAGTTCCATCCACGTCGTTGCAAATGGCAAGATTTCATTTCTTTTGATGGCTGCATAGTATTCTGTTGTATATATATATACCACATCTTCTTTATCCGTTCATCTGTTGATGGACATCTAGGTTCTTTCCATAGTTTGGTTATTGTGAACATTGTTGCTGTAAACATGCCCTTTTGGATCCCTACATTTGTATCTTTAGGGTAAATACCCAGTAGTGCAATTGCTGGGTCATAGGGTAGCTCTATTTTCAACTTTTTGAGGAACCTCCATGCTGTTTTCCAGAATGCTTGCATCAGCTTGCATTCCTACCAACAGTGTAGGAGGGTTCCCCTTTCTCTGCATCCTTGCCAGCCTCTGTCATTTCCTGACTGTTAATTTTAACCATTCTGACTGGTGTGAGGTGGTATCTCATTGTGGTTTTGATTTGTATTTCCCTGATACCAAGTGATGTGGAGCACTTTTTCATGTGTCTGTTGGACATCTGGATGTCTTCTTTGCAGAAATGTCTGTTCATGTCCTCTGCCTATCTCTTGATTGGATTATTTGTTCTTTGGGTGTTGAGTTTGCTAAGCTATTTATAGATTTTGGATACTAGCCCTTTATCTGATATGTCATTTGCAAATATCTTCTCCCATTCTTTCAGTTGTCTTTTGGTTTTGTTGACTGTTTTCTTTGCTGTGCTAAAGCTTTTGATCTTGATGAAGTCCCAATAGTTCTTTTTGCCCTTGCTTCCCTTGCCTTTGGCGATGTTTCTAGAAAAAAGTTGCTGCAACTGATGTCGAAGAGGTTGCTGCCTGTGTTCTCCTCAAGGATTTTGATGGATTCCTTTCTCACATTGAGGTCTTTCATCCATTTTGAATCTATTTTTGTGGGTGATGTAAGGAAATGGTCCAGTTTCATTCTTCTGCATGTGGCTGTCCAATTTTCCCAACACGATTTGTTGAAGATACTATCTTTTTTCCATTGGACATTCTTTCCTGCTTTGTCAAAGATTAGTTGACCATAGAGTTCACAGTCTATTTCTGGGCTCTCCATTCATTCCAATGATCTATGTGTCTATTTTTGTGCCAGCACCATACTGTCTTAATGATTACAGCTTTGTAATAGAGCTTGAAGTCTGGAATTGTGATGCCACCAACTTTGGCTTTCTTTTCAACATCCCCCTGGCTATTTGAGGTCTTTTATGGTCCCATATAAATTTTAGGATTATTTGTTCCATTCCTTTGAAAAAAAATGGATGGTATTTTGATAGGGATTGCATTAAACGTGTAAATTGCTTTAAGTAGCATAGGCATTTTCACAATATTTGTTCTTTGAATCCATGAGCATGCAAGATTTTTCCATTTCTTTGTGTCCTCCTCAATTTCCTTCATGAGTACTTTATAGTTTTCTGAATACAGACTCTTTGCCTCTTTGGTTAGGTTTATTCCTAGGTATCCTGTGTTTTTGGTTGCAATTGTAAATGGGATTGACTCCTTAATTTCTCATTCTTCTGTCTTGTTGTTGGTGTATAGAAATGCAACTGATTTCTGTGCATTGATTTTATATCCTGACACTTTACTGTACAAGTTCGAGCAGATTTGGAGTGGAGCCCTTTGGGTTTTCCACATAAAGGATCATATCATCTGCAAAGAGTAATAGTTTGACTTCTTCTTTGCCAATTCTGATGCCTTTAATTTCTTTTTGTTGTCTGATTGCTGAAGCTATGACTTCTAGTACTATGTTGAATAGCAGTGGTGATAATGGACATCCCTGCCATGTTCCTGACCTTAGCAGAAAAGCACTCGGTTTTTCTCCATTGAGAATGATATTCGCTATGGGTTTTTCATAGATGGCTTTGATGATATTGAGGTATGTACCCTCTATCTCTACACTTTGAAAAGTTTTGATCAAGAAAGGATGCTGTACTTTGTCAAATGCTTTTTTATCATCTATTGAGAGTATCATATGGCTCTTGTTCTTCCTTTTATTAATGTATTGTATCACATTGATTGATTTGTTGATGTTGAACCAAACTTGCAGCCCTGGAATAAATCCCACTTGGTCTTGGTGAATAATCCTTTTAATGTACTGTTGGATCCTATTAGCTAGTATTTTGGTGAGAATTTTCACATCTGTGTTCATCAAAGATATTGATCTGCAATTCTCTTTTTTGATGGGGGTCTTTGTCTGTTTGGGGATCAAGGTAATGCTGCCCTCATAAAATGAGTTTGGCAGGTTTTCCTTCCATTTCTATTTTCTGGAACAGTTTCAGGAGAATAGGAATTAATTCTTCTTTAAATGTTTGGTAGAATTCCCTTGGGAAGCCGTCTGACCCTAGGCTCTTGTTTTTTGGGAGATTTTTGATGACTGCTTCAATCTCCTTACTGGTTATGGGTGTGTTCAGGTTTTCTATTTCTTCCTCATTCAGCTTTGGTAGTTTATACTCCAGGAATGCAGCCATTTCTTCCAGATTGTCAAATTTGCTGGCATATAGTTGCTCATAATATGTTCTTATAATTGTTTGTATTTCTTTGGTGTTGGTTGTCATCTCTCCTTTTTCATTTATGATTTTATTTATTTGGGTCCTTTCTCTTTTCTTTTTGATAAGTCTGGACAGGGGTTTATCAATCCTATTAATTCTTTCAAAGAACCAGCTCCTAGTTTTGTTGATTTGTTCTACTGTTTTTTTGGTTTCTATTTCATTGATTTCTGCTCTGATCTTTATTATTTCTCTTCTCCTGCTGGGTTTAGGCTTTCTTTGCTGTTCTTTCTCCAGCTCCTTTAGGTGTAGGGTTAGGTTGTGTACTTGAGACATTTCTTGTTTCTTGAGAAAGGCTTGTATCGCTATATATTTTCCTCTCAGGACTGCCTTTGCTGTGTCCCACAGATTTTGAACAGTTGTGCTTTCATTATCATTTGTTTCCATGAATTTTTTCAATTCTTCTTTAATTTCCTGGTTGACCCATTCATTCTTTAGTAGGATGCTCTTTAGCCTCCATGTATTTGAGTTCTTTCCACCTTTCCTCCTGTGATTGAGTTCTAGCTTCAGAGAATTGTGGTCTGACAATATGCGGGAATGATCCCAACCTTTTGGTACTGGTTGAGACCTGATTTGTGATCCAGGATGTGATCTATTCTGGAGAAAGTTCCATGTGCACTAGAGAAGAATGTCTATTCTGTTATTTGGGGATGGAATGTTCTGAATATATCTGTGATGTCCATCTGGTCCAGTGTGTCATTTAAGGCCTTTATTTCCTTGTTGATCTTTTGCTTGGAGGACGGGAATGAAGATGGTGGCCTCCCAGTCTCTGGCCGGAGGAGCCAAGAGCTCAGGGCCCCACTGCTCAGTGCGCCCTTGGAGAAAAGCACTCAATCACTCACATCTCCCTGAACTCCAGCCATGCGAGCTCACCTGGCCTGTGACCGAGCGTTCCTGTCTCTGGCACAGAGCCCTGTTTGGAGTCTCCAAACCCAGCAGATTCCTGCCACTCTGCTCTTCCAATGGCCCCGGATCTGCCACTTGTGGGGTCCCTGCTCAAGGAGCAGTGGTCTGATTTGCCTCAGATCACAGTTTAAGGTAATCCCGAGCTGAGAGCTCACTCCTCAGCTCTGTCTCTGTAGCCGGTTTCCCCACTCCAATACCTGTGAGTTCTGCTACACTCAGATACCCCCATCCTGTCCCTTCGAGGGCTCCACCCCCACTTAGCCTCTGGAGCGATGTCCCTCAGTGGAGCACACTTTTAAGATTTCAGATTTTGTGCTCTGTTGCTCCACCACTTGCCAGGAGCCACCCCCTCCCCCCATAGTCTATCTTCCCGTCGCTTTGGATTCACTTCTCCGCACATCCTACCTTTCAGAAAGTGGTTGGTTTTCTGTTCCTAGAATTGCTTTTCTTTTTCTTCGATCTCCTGTTGGGTTTGTAGGTGTTCAGAATGGTTTGACAACTATCCAGCTGAACTCCTGAGACCTGATGTCATCTTGATCCGCTACACCTCTGCCATCTTGACTCCTCCCTGATTTTTATTTTGTGATGTAGAATTCTGAGCTAGGAATTGAACTGAGACTCAGAAACACCCATCCAGTCCTGCCATGGTCCTCCCCAAGCCTGAGATCCTGGAGGGAAATATTGGGTTCTGAGACAAATGGGTAGAGAAGCACTTTATTTTGAGCCACTCCAGAGCAGGTGTCCTAACCCCTGAGTGGCCCACTGTGTGTGACCTGGACTGAGGAATTTCACTGGGCAGGAGGTGTCACCACTCCACAGAGCTGTATACATGGAATTTATTGTTCTTCAGAATTACACTATCCAGAAGAGCATTCCAAAACATGGTCTTTACCACCAGTATAATGAAACTGATGCAATTTAATGTTCCATTCAAATAATACAGTAATGTTTATTTGTAGGCACTTATCAGCCCCTTATGTAATAAAGAAATCCCATTTTCCCTGGATGTTTTCTGGATTCCTCCCTCTTGCCCTATGTGTATTGTAAAGATCGCCCACTTTCCTGTTCCAGCATTGAGAAAATATAGAAAAGGAAGAGATAAAGAAGAGTGGGTGAGGTTTTGTATGCAATTTGAGTGTGATGCTGTGGGACCAGATATTACCAGTACCTTGTATCCTGCCCTTGAGCAGAAGAGCAGGACTGGGAGGATGAAATATTTTTACCAAGAATTCAGTTGTTGAAGCACCTGTTTGTTCATCATGCTGGTCAAATTGCAGGCATATTGTGCTAAAAATGAAATATGTTTGGGGGCACCTGGCTGGCTCAGTGGGTACAGTATGTCACTCTTGATCTTGGGGTTGTGAGTTCAAGCCCCATGTTGGGCAAGGAGCTTACCTTTTTAAAAAAGAAAGAAAAGACATATGTTTGAATGCTTATTGATCCTTTCAGGTAACAATCTCTGCTGGTTTAAAACAGGGCCTCCCCAATGAACATGCAGTAGAATGCAAGACTCTGTGCCCCTCCTTCTTTTGTCCTCAGAATCTGGGTTCCTAAGGGCTGGTGTATTTGCCCAGCACCAAGGATACAACACTGTCTCTTACTCCCTGGCCTCCTTTGGATTTCTCATCTTCACTTCAGCCCCAGCCCAAGGCTGTCCACCAAGTGGCCTCTGCTGCTGCAGACCTCCACCTGCCCCCTAGGACACCCTGACACTTCATTCTTAGCTCTTTTCCCTGTTGTCCCAGGAGGCTCAGTGACTTTTCCAGACCTCCCCATTCCCACCCAGACCCAAGGGACTTGAGATAGGAGAGGTGGGAAGAAGTTTTCAGTCTTTATCTGGCTAAATAGACCACCTTATGGTATAATTCCCTCCCAGGTAACCCCAAGGCAGTGGAAGCCCCCTAGGGGGAGCCAGTTAGGAGCTTCTCTGATCCAGGACTCTCAGACTCTCTGGGTCTGTATCCAGCACTTTCTCCCCATACTTCATGGAGTTTTCATCAGAACAGAAAGTGGCCCCCACACTAGGTTTCTAAGGGCTGGTGTATTTGCCCAGCACTACTTCACCTGATGTCTCCAGCTCCCTCCCACTGTCTTCAAAGAACTTTCCCCCTCCTTCCCCCTAGAGCAGGGGCTCTCAAACAGGGGTGTGCATCACCTGGAGTGTTCAGTACAATACAAGTTGCTGGGCCTACGCCCAGAATTTCTGATTCAGGGGATGTGGTCAGTAGAATACAGGTCCTTAGTAATGATCATGGTACATGAATCCCCAGAACCTGTGACTATGTGACCTCATATGGAAAAAGGACTTTACAGATGCAATTAAGTTAAAGATCTTGAGATAAAGGAGATTATTCTGGATTATGTGTAGGTCCAGTGCCATCACAAGGGTCCTTATTAAAAAAAGGAAGCAGAGTCAGAGGAGAGGAGATCACAGAAGCAGAGGTTGGAGTGATGCAGCCACAAGGAAAGGAATACAGGAGGCCTTTGGAAACAGGAAAAAGCAACAGGTGAATTCTCCCCTAGGGCCTCTAGAAGGAACGCAGTCCCACCACCAACTTGATTTGAGCCCATTTCAGAATTCAGACTTCCAGAACTGTGAAATAATAAATGCATTTTTTTAAACTCCTAAGTTTTTCATAATTTGTTACAGGAGCCATAGGAACCTAAAATACAATTGCGTTGGCTCCTGAGAATCTGCATTTCTAATCAGGTGATGCTGATGCTGTGGTGTAGGGATCACTTTGGGAACCACTGACTTAGAGCAAAACACATAATCTTCAGTCCTCCAAATTCTGGTTACACAAACCTTTTGCTCTCTCAAGATCTGAAGTATGCAGATGAAAGCTTTGACCTTGACAACTCTTATCTCCAAAAAGTATCTATTTTGGAAATCAGTGGTTAAACCCTGAATTTTTTTTTCTTTTCTTTCTCTTCTGCCATAAAGCAGTGATGGAGAACTAAAGAACTACCAGCATTTGGCATGACTAGCCATTAAAACTTTATCATATTAATAATTTCACAGCTATTTATCTCACCACCTTATTATTTATTATTTGGTCGGGGGGGAGGGAACCACAGAACATCATCAGTTTATTTTTCTTCTAAAATCTCCAGAAGATTGGAAAATAGAAAAAGAAACTACACATCCTAGAAAGGAAATGGGACAGAGAGGTTTGCAGTGTCTGGACCTCATCTTCCCTCATGTCAAGCTGCTATTTTTTCTAGTTCCTTTTATGGGCCCTGTTCATGAGCTCCTCTCCTTTTCCTCCCACAGGTGAACTTGACCCCACCTCTCTCGGTACCTGGCCTCGATCCCTTCAGCTGGCTTCTCCAGGTAATGATGCTGGCTTTTTCATCCTGGGATGTTCAGATGCAGGTGACAGCAATGGTTACTGTGGACACCAAACCAGCCACTCACATGCCCTGGGTCTGCCAAAAGACCTGCAGGGCCCTGCTTGAGGTGGAAGACCCCATCCTACCATCTCCAGATCTCCAGGTAGAGGAAGGGAGAGGAAATGCATGGAGCACTGATAACATACAGGAATCACTACCTTGTATACACAGTAGGTTCAGCAAGCTATCAGTTCCCAGTGGGAAAAACTATTTGACTGTGGTCCTAGTTCCTCCTCCTTTTTCCCCTTCCCTACCTCCTTTTTCCCATCATCTCTTTCTCTTCCTCTTCTTCTGGCAGGCAGCAGAGTTTCCATTCTAACCGCCTTTTGCTAGCAACAATGAACTAGCAACTTACTGTCTCTGATCTTTAATTCCTTTACCTGTTAAGTAAGGGTGGAGATACCTACCTTTGTTCTCTAAGGAGAACTAGATGAGAGGATATCTGAAATGTATCCGTGCAGAGCAGGGTACCACCCTTCATGGTGGTCATCTCCAGCCACCAGCCTTCTCACCACTAAGTCCTATTCAACGAACAGAATTCACAGGAAATGTAAGGTAGGAAACCACAACTTTAATGGGAAGTTCAAGTTGCCCTTTGGTTCCAAGAATAACACTTCCCACATATTTGCTCATGTGCCTTATTCTTCAGTTAGGCCTTCTTAGCGCTCTGGGCATGCCCCCTCCTAGGTTACACAGTTTTTTGCTAAAATAATCAAATATGCCAGTAGGACTAAAGGAAACCAAGCAGAGCAAGGAATAAGCCATTGCCCCCGGCGCATAAAAGGCAAAGGGGCTCTTAGCAGACACAGCATGTCGGATGTCCAGGAGCACAGGGGACATATCTGCATTGGCCTTCATGTCGATGAGCTTAAGATAGTTGCGTTGCTGAAGGATATAGTCCTGGCCATAGTCCTCCTGCACATCGGAGGTAAGGTGGTCCAGGATGTCCTTCTCATGCTTGCTCCATACTTCACTGGTGCCTGCGATATCTGTGATATGAGAAGAAGGGAGGCTCAGATACTGGGGAGGCCAGATCGGGCATGTCTGACCACTACCAGGGAAGCAGGCCCTTGTGAATTGGCTTCTATTGGGAAAGATGGGCGTTCCCAAATACCTTTTTTTTTTTTAATGTGATTTAAATGGTTTTTAATATATTTTTTTGACATGCATACAGAAACATTCACACATGACTGGGTTTCCACAAACTGTATGGCCCAGGCAGCCAGCAGCAGAACAAGAAGGCAAACCAACCGTGACTCACAGGCCCCTTCTCAGGAGCCACTGTCCCAGTTAACAGAATAGAGCAGTTTTGCCTGGATTTGGACATTATGTAAATGGAATCATACAGTACACTGTGAGAGCCCTCTGTGTACTGTGTGGTCATTCCCTTCATTACAGTTTCCATTGTGCAAATGTGCCATAAATTATCTGTCCAGTAGACTGTGATGGGTCTTTGGGTTGTTTCCAATTTGGAATCCTTACAAATAATGCTGCCACAAACATTCTGTGACATCCATGTTCATGATTATCACATACAATATAAAATGTAACATATACAATATGACATATATAAACCACACATGCACATAGAGGTGTACCCATGTATCCATCTATATATAATTTTTAATCTAAATTTTTTTAAAGATTTTATTTATTTGACAAAGAGAGATCACAAGTAGGCAGAGAGGCAGGCAGAGAGAGAGGGGGAAGCAGGCTCCCCGCTGAGCAGAGAGCCCGATGTGGGGCTCGATCCCAGGACCCCGGGATCATGACCTGAGCCAAAAGCAGAGGCTTTAACCCACTGAGCCACCCAGGCGCCCCTATAATTTTTAATCTAGAACTGGCACCTACTTCCATGTATAAAATTAAATATACAATGTTAACTATCATCTTAGCTATCTAATAAAGATAATTTTAAACAATATATAATAAGTATACCTTTAAATATACATTTAAATTTTAACATATAAGTTATATGTGATTAAATATTTAAGCATTTAATGTAGAAGCAATGGTTGCTTATCATATATAATTTAATTATATATTTATTTACCTTAAAATATAGTAGCAATGCCTATAAATAAATAAAGTAAATAAGGGGACGTATATGTTTTTAAAATTAATCTCCTCTCAGGTAATTTACAGTTTTGTGGGTCCTTCTATATTCTCTCCTTGTTCATACAAACATATACACACGTAGAAAGCTTTGGTTTAGTTTTATATTACCAGGAACAAACAGAAACCAAAAAGGATCATACTAGACATGTTTTCCAAAGATTTGATTGTTTGCTTAGTAATAAATCACAGACCTGCCTCTGATAGTCAGTGGCTACAGATTGAAACCAGAGCAGCAGAAGTTCCCATTGAACAGCTTTTAGACAACCAATTCTCTATCACAGGATTTTGCAGTCTTTCCTAAGTTTCAACATTTCGGGGATGCTGCCGTAAATCCCCTGCACAATTCATCCTTTTGTATTTCACTGTTGTTAGGTGTGCGACAGCCCCAATGTGATTAGCTAGTCAAAAGGTACCTGCATTTTGGATTTCAACACCTACTGCCAGATTACTTTACAGAAAGTTGGCAGTACCCCAGGCTCCCTCCAGCAAAGTGTGTGATTGCTCTGGGACTGCTGTGGGATGAGCTCTGGTTTACTAGCTTGGGTGACTCAAGGATATCAGGTCTGTGGGGGAGCTTGGTAGTGAAATGTAAACCAGTGACATCCAATTATACTCAACAGAAATGCAAACAGATTTCAATTTCTCAGTTCTTTCCATGAAGGCAGAAGACCACATTAAAGAAACAGTTACCCTGACAATTACTCTGAAGACTTCTGGGTCTTGAACAACATGTTGTGTGACCTGTCATTCCTCCAGCTAACTCTCCCCCAGTCTCTGCTTTCCCAGGCTGGGGGATTCCTTTCCTCTCCATTTTCTCCCTCTCTAAATACCTCACGGACTTTCTAACCACTTCTGTAGGTACTCTGTGCAGAGTCCCCAAAGCTCTCTTTCTTGATAAAGCCACCAGACTTTTGTCAACCTTCATCTGCCACTTTTGACACCCACAAACCCACACCCTGCTACTTTGGGGCCACACACAGCGAAATTCTTAGGGTGACCTGGATCTAAATCTCTTCTCCGACTCGTACCACCTCTGTGGCTCTTAACGTCTCTGAGCCTCAATTTTCTTCCTACCCGCCCTCCCCACTCCTGGCTGGGGTGTGTGGGACATTCCTCCAGGATGTTCCCAACTCTCTTAATGTTAATGCCTTACTAGAAGGAAAGACAACCTGAAATTGATAATGGCAAGACCTCCAGTATCTTGGAGGTCCTCTTTAGCATAGGAAAATCCTTATGAAACCTCCCTTTTCCTTACCTCCCCCAACTCCCCAGTATACTGTCCGTCACCCCTCACAAACCCGGTGCAGCAGCTCTTTCTGCCCACGGGTCCTGTCTTTGCGCTTTAATAAAAACACTGTTTTTGCCCTAGAGACAGCTTAAGAATTCTTTCTTGGCCATCGGCTCCAGACCCCACCCCACCAAATTTCATCTATATTCCAAAACCACATCCAAAGGACCCTCAGCACCCCTTTCAGGGTGAACACTGAGGGGCTCTTGGGCTTAGACACCTACTGGTTCTGAAGCCTCCAGGCTGGATGACAGAGACTTTAACTCCCCATTTGGAAAGCTCTTGTCTCATGACTGCTGAGAACATGGTCAGAGCTGCCTTGGATGCGCTATAGGCTGCCAGCTTTTCCATTGGGACCCCTCCTATGGGAATAACGAGAGAGAAAAAAAATCAGGTCGGCTGTTTTCATTCATTCATCCACTGAGTGGGTTTTTGGGGGGTTTTTTGTTTGTTTTGTCTTTAGATTTTATTTATTTATTTGACAGAGAGCATGAGGGCACAAGCAGGGGGGATGGCAGGCTGAGGGAGAGGGAGAAGCAGGCTCCCTGCCAAGCAAGGAGCCTGATAAGGGGCTTGATCCCAGGACCCTGGGATCATGATCTGAGCTGAAGGCAGACACTTAACCAACCAAGCCACTCAGGTGCCCCAATCCACTAAGTGTTTAAACAGGACCTACTGCATGCCAGGAACTGGTATCAGTGGTGACTAAGGCAGGTAAATGGCAGGCAAGGGCCCTCTGCACCCAGGTTAGTGCCTACGTGCCATGGGTCACAATCATGGTCTTGCGTCCCTTGCTTCTGCCTTCCATGGCAGCTCCATCACAGCTGGTCCAATGACAAACCAAGGTCACTCTAAACTAAATGTGAATCAAGTGAGATAAAGAGGGTCTGCCCCAGCCTCTGATCTTCCGGTTTGGCCAACCACTATTCTAAGGTTCTGGATGGACATATCTGGAGGAAGGGGCACCGGTCAGCCAATTCCAGCATCCGTAGTTGAACAGATTGGCTCGAATACTTGTCAAAACAAGGAGTAAGGCACACCATAGGGAACCATGGGGGCATCTCTGTATGAGGGAGTAGGAAAGGGCTTATTCTAGGAGGGCTAGCTGGGGCTGGGAGTGGGGGTGCTCTTTATCGCACCTGGACCACACTTAGCTTAGAAGCCAGGAGGAGCTGAAGGAAACTAATACAATGTTACATGTCAACTCTATCCCAGTAAAACTTGTTGTGGGGGTATAGGTAGAGCATAGGCATTAAAGAAGAGAGACCTAGAATAATATAATTACCACCCTTATTTTTAAATGATTATAAATGATTTTTAAATGATTATCAAAATGTTGGTTGGGCTTATATAATTTTGTTTGAGGAAATGCTCATCCTTACCTCCCTGTTTTTGTAGGAAGATTATCGATTCATGGATCTGTCTTTCTCATTGAAAGGGGCAGATTGGCCAATTACAGTGCTCCATTTCCTGGAGCAGCCCATCAGGTTGGGGCTGAGCGTGTGACCTCAGTTGAGCCAGAGTCCTGATGATGGCGGAAGGGAAATGACTTTATGGTTTATTCCTGGCTATGTAAGTATGATAATGGTGGAAAACCAGAACTCCCAGGGGTCATTTCTGCTACCCCATTGGAGAATGAAAGCGGAGGAAAGCGGAGGAGCAAGAAAGGCAGAGCAAAGATTGTAAGTGGGGGTTTGCGAAGGGAAACAGGAGTGGAGATGGGGGGAGAGCTATGATGATCCCATCTTAAGACTTAGTTCCAGTCAGGGCACCTGGGTGGCTCAGTCCTTAAGCATCTGCCTTCAGCTCAGGTCATGATCCTGGGATCCCAGAATCCCGGGATCCTGGGATTGAGCCCCACATGGGGCTCCCTGCTTAGCGGGAGCCTGCTTCTCCTCTGCCTCTCCCATAGCTTGTGTTCCCTCTCCTGCTGTGTCCCTGTCAAATAAATACAATCTCTAAAAAAAAAAAAAAAAAAAAAGACTTAGTTCCAGTCAGTCGGTGATCTAATAAATTTCTTTTCTGTCTTCTGTTTCAGTTAGCTTGAGGTTTGACCCAGTCACTTAAGAGTCCTCGGGCTTCACTGATGAAATTTCAATATACCCTCTGGCATAAAACATTAAATTGGGGGGAGTAGGGGAGAACCCAAAACAAACAAACCAACAAACCAATACACCAATACAGTGTTTCCTGTATTGCCTCCAATAACCACATGATTCTTTTTTAAGTAGGCTCCGCACCCAACCTGGTGCCCAACTCAGGGCTTGAATTCACACTCCTGAGATCAAGAGCTTGACCCTTAATTGACTGAGCCACCCAAGCACCCCAGCTAATTCTCTTTAAAGTTTTAGTTTCACAAAATATTAAGAGTTCCAAACCCAACTTTTTCCTTTTACTGGTGAGAAAGACCCAAGAAGTTAAAGCAGCTTGTTCTAATTATCAGCCTAGTTTGCAGAACCCCGCCATTCTCACTTCTCCAAGATTTTACAGATGAGGGGAGCTTGGCTGGCTGCCATGTCAGTTAGCAGAAGGCCATGGGGAAGAGCTCATTTTGGAGCCAACGCTGCCTAGGTTCAAGTTCCAGAAGAGTGCCTGGTACAGTCAGCCCCCCGTAAGAGCTTTCTCACGTTAGGGCTACTTATGGTTTTCCGATAGCCTTTCTCAGTAGCCCAAGTGGCTCCATATGTTTGGTGTTTCTTAGAGAACCGAGTGCACCTGTTTCAGACTCTCCCAACGGTACTTGATGGATTTCTAGGACCCACCCTAGATCTACTGAATCCGAATTTGCAGTTTAAACCAATCCAAGCGATTCTTTTGAATGCTAAGCCTTGAGCTATTACATTAGGGCTTGGGTCACATATTTCTGAACATGTGCTTGCATAGTGACCTACAGCGTTGTAGATGATACGACAGGTGGTAAGAATTGATCATATTACAAATTATCAATCTAAACAGAAAACATGCTTTGCACCAAACATTTAAGACACATTTGTCTTTTGTATGCTCTTGAACCCTGTGCAACTGCCATTATTAGACCATTTCCGACCTACAGAATGGCCATTCCGTAAGGTTCAACCTCATAGATTCAACCTTGCTGTTAACATTTCCTAGTAATGTCTAAGATTCCTAGGGACATGAGATGAAGGAAGTGCAGACGTCCATGTCTTGCTGACCACGAGCCTCACAGGGTCTCAGAGCATACTCCTTTCCTGGCTTTCTGCACTCCCTCATTGCCTGTCCTGTTAGATTTGTAATTTCTGCTTTTGCTCCATTCAGGTTAAAATTCTATTGCCAGAAGGCAGCAAGGGACGAGGTTGCCAAGAACTTGGTAAGTTTCTTTCTATTTCTAGGGGAAAACTTGACTTCCAAAATAGAGGGCTTATCATGGGGACGTGGGAGAACTGGTAAGGAACGCACAACCCTGGGTAAATGTTGGGCTATAGCTTTAATGACCATCCAGAGTACTGATGTAATTCCAAGAAGTTCTGAGTCCTGAGTGTGTTAGTAGTTACAGGAACCGCACACATAAATGACCGCAGATACAACCGGTGATATCTGAGTTTTGTGCATGGCAGCAACGTCTGTTACATGGTTCTTTAAATTTAAAAATTTCATTCCAAGAAGGCTAAGTCTTGGAAATTTACATACTCTTCCACTAGCTGACGTTAAATAAAACCAGAATGCTCAGAGAGACGAATGTACACTTCATGTTTATTTTTAAATTTTGTTTTTTCATTCCAGACCTGAGATCTATAACTCTGTAGGTACAGTAGAATCACCTTGGGGACATGAAAACACACACACACACACACAACTAATACCCAGGCCCTACCCTAGAGCAATGAAATAAAAAAATTCTGGCAGTGGGACCCGAACATCAGTATTAAAAAAAAACTCTATAGGTGGTTTTAGTGTGAGGACAGTGTTCGGAGGGTTGGGAGTCAGTGGTTCTCAACTTGGGTGAGTATCAGAATCACCTGGGGAGCTAATGAAGCACCCAGAGGTCAGGGTCCTTCAAGGAGGAATGAGCCTGGGCTTTTGTGGCGTTCCCACATTCCCCAGGGGTAAACCTGATTTACTCCTGTGACCCCAAATTTTGCGACCATCTATTGTAGCTAATTGTTTTAGAGCAATAGTTTTCATACTTAGTAGCTAGTCAGAACTGCCTGGGGAGCTTTAAAAAATAAAATCTATTCCTCCCCCACATTCCCACGTGATTTAATTGGTCTGCGGTTCATCATAGGCATGGGAATGTTTAAAAAGCTCCCCCAGGTGATTCTAATGTGCAGGCAGTGTTGTTAAACACTTCTAGAGAACATTTATGAAAATTTTCCGTGTATTTCTATCCTCTGAACATGTAAATGCTAATACCAGCTTGAGATCTGAAAAAAACCTCTTCGTTTTTTTGGCTGTAGAAGACGCATGTGATCCCAGAGGTTGGATAGAGAGCTGGCAGTGTTTACCCTTGATTTAAATCTCACAGATGTTCGGGGGAAAGATGTGTTTTGGGAACTGGAATGAAAGAAACTTCCTAATGTTATGCTGGAAGAAGGGGAGTTTTTTTGAACTGTATAAGCCTGGATCAAAATATACTCCTTTCAAATCAGTTGAGTGAAAGCCAGTTTCAAAAGGTTGCATACTGTATGGTTTCATTTCTAGAACATTCTGGAGATAACATTATAGAGACGGGGAACAGAGTCCTGGTTGTCAGGGCTGGGAATGTGGTGAGGGAGTGGCTGTGGCTATAAAGGGGTATCTTGGAGGATCCCTCTGATGGGACCATTCTGTGTCCTGACTGTGTTGGTAGTTACAGGAACCGCACGCATAAGGGACGGCAGATGTAACCGGTGAAATCTGAGAAATTCTGTGCGTAACAGCAATGTCTGTCACATGGCTCTTTACATTTAAAGTTAATTTAATTAATATAGACTGTATTATCCATTTCAGAGGTAGAATTTAGTGATGCATCGGTTATAGACAACAGCCAGTGCTCATTCCATCTCGGGGCGGGCATCTTTATTGCCCATCCCCCCAGCCACCTTCCCTCCTGCAACCTTGTTTGTTTCCCAGAGTTAAGAGTCTTACGGTTTGTCTCCTTCTCTGCTTTTGTCTCATTTTTTTTTCCTTTCCTTCCCCTATGTTCATCTGTTTTGTTTCTTAAATTCCACACGAGGGAAATCATATGGTCTTTGTCTTTCTCTGATTGACTTATTTCGTTTAGCATAATACCCTCTAGATCTATCCATGCCGTTGCAAATGGCAAGATTTCATTCTTTTTGATGACTGAGTAATGTTACACACACACACACACACACACACACACACACCCCACCTGTTCTTTATCCACTCCTCTGTTGATGGAAATCTGGGATCTTTCTCTGCTTGGGCTCTTGTGGACGTTATTGCTACAAACACTGGGGTGCAGGTACCCCTTTGAATCACCATGTTTGCATCCTTTGGATAACTATCTAGTAGTGCAATTGCTGGGTCATAGGATAGTTCTATGTTTAACTTTTTGAGGAAACTCTATATTGTTTTCCAGAGTGGCTGCGCCACATTGCATGGTTTTGATATTCTATGATTATGCAAGATGTTATTAGGGGAGGTGGGGTGAAGGGTAAACAGGACTTCCTTGTACATATCCTTGCAACTTCCTGTGAATCTATGATTATTTCCAAATAAAGTTTATATATATATATATGTATATATATATATATATACTCCTTTTAAGACAGGCTTAACATGGGAGAATTGCTCAGCTCCCATGTAGGTCTTTGGCTGAACAAAGGTCCATGAAGTCTCCTAAAATTTTGGTAAAATTTGGTAAAAATTTTTACCAAAAAAAATTTTTTTTTTTGTAAAAAACAAACTGAAAATTTAAGTTTTTGAAGTTTGGCACTCAAGGTCAAAAAGTAAGGCCTGGCTTATTTGAAATCTTAAAGGATGAGAAATCCTCCCAGACAAGCTAGAGCTTTAGAAACTTCTGCCACGGCTGCAACCACATTTAAAGTGACAGTGTACTTCTTTCCTGATGATGGAGCAGAAGGCAGGCTGAGGACAAAACACGAGCTGACACCCCACAAACCCCCCACCCCACCCCCACTCCTGGCTGGGATATGTGGGACATTCCTCCAGGATGTTCCCAACTCTCTTAATGTTAATGCCTTGCTAGAAGGAAAGACAACCTGAAATTGATAATCGCAAGACCTCTAGTATCTTGGAGGTCCTCTTTAGCGTATGAAAAACCTTATAACATCTCCCTTTTCCTTACCTCCGCCAACTCCCAAGCATAGAATCAGCCACCCCCACAACATCTGCCCATGGGTCCTGTCCCCATGCTTTAATAAAACCACCTTTTTGCACCAAAGTCTTGTCTCCAGAATTCTTTCTTGGCCATCCACTCAGGACCTCCCCCCACCCAACCTCACCTATATTACAACACTATATCATTTCTCACTCCATCTCATGCATACCCCCATCACAGATGCGGCTAATGTAAAAACAAAACTTTGCCCTTAGCACAGTACTTGCTTAGGACATATCAAAATTGAATGTTAGGTTCCCCCACAACAGACTCAAAGTAGCCAATTCTAAATAAATACTTGGGGTGATTTACTTACCCAGTCAAGAATGGGACTTATTTTAACCAACCGCGGACAGACCTATGGACTCTTTCTGATGTGGGAAACAAAAGCAGAGGAAGTGTAGATAAAATTAAACGTCCTTATAAATGGCAGTGAACTCACAAAGGCTTGAGGCAGGAGGAGTATAAATTTCTTACAGGAAGCGCCTGACTATCTTAATGTTAAGCCTTGCTAGAGGGGAAAAAACAACCTTAACTTGACACTGGCACGGCCTCCAGTACCCTGGGAGTCTTCTTCAGCATATGAAAATCCTTTTGGAACTTCCCTTTGTCTTTACTTCCCCCCCACCCCAAAGTATATAATCAGCTGTCCTCACAGTCCTGAGATGGTAGGTCTTTCCGCTCTTGGGTCTAGTCCCCCTGTTTTACTAAAAACCACCTTTTTGCCCTGGAGACATCTCAAAAATTCTTTCTTGGCTGTCCACTCTAGACCCCAACGCTACTCCAAATTACATCATTTCCACCCCTCCTATTTACAGACTTTCTATGCTTATTTAAGGGATCCATCCCTCTTCCAGAAGGTTCCATATTCCCCCATCTAGTTTGTTTGTCTCGGGAAATATTCAGTGACTTTGTTCCCTGGCAAATGAATAAACCCAGGATTCATGGTGTTGATATCGTTGATGTAGTGTAGACCCTCTCTCTCTCCTGAGTGTGCTCAGACATGGACTTTTCCTGACTCCCTGGGCATGGCGTAAGCAGTAAGTTAGTAACATATCCTAAGGTTCTACCAGCCAAATGGCCTTGATGTCCTCTGAGATAACACAGGACCTCAAAAATTCTTCAGCACTGTCTGATCAATACCTACATGGAGACGGTATATGGATACATAGGAATTATGGGGGTCAAAGGGTTTGCAAGTGAATGCCCTAACAAGACAGCAGGGGCTGGAAATATTGCAACCTTCCAGCCTGAGGCTGTGCCATTCTGTGATTGAGAATAAGATCTATATTTTGTCTTCCCCCAATTTCTAGCACAGAACTCCTAAAACCCTTGGAATTTCCTAACCGTGGCCACAGAGAACTTTCAGTCCTTCCCCAAACCCCCAGGTCCTGGGAGAGGAGAGGGACTGGAGATTGAGATCAATCACCAATGGCCAAAAGATTTAATTACTAGTGCCTACGTGATGAAGCCTCCATAAACACCTGAAAGGAAGAGGTTTGGAGAGCTTCCAGGCTGGTGAACATATAGATTCGGAGAGCATGGAAGTTCCCTGCCCTTTCCCTATGCCTTGTCCAATGTATCTCTTCATCGGGCTGGTGATTTGTATCCTTTAATATTCTTTGTAATAAACTGGTAATCTAGGAAGTAAGCAGGTTTCCCAGTTCTATGAGCCGCTCTCACAAATTAATTGAACCCAAGGAGAAGGTCACTGGAACCTTCATTCCACAGCTGGTGGGTCCAGAAGCACTGGTGACAGACTGGTATCTGACGTGGGGGTGGAGCAATGTCTTGTAGGACTGAGCCCTGAACCTGTAGGGCCTGATGTTATCTCCAGGTAGATAGTGTCAGAACTGAGTTGAATTATAGGACTTCACAGTGGCAATTGGGTATAGAACACATTGATAAGGTGGCAGAAAGAAAAACCAAAGGCCCAAAATAGAGTCACTTATGCTAGGCCACATCACCCAATGAAGGCTTAATACCTAGACTAATTACAGTTTGAACCTTCTCCAGAAATGTAGTCTTAACTGGGTCAGTCAGGAGTTTTCTGGTCAACAATAATGAAGTAATCTGTCTCCATTTCCCCCACCACCACCCCAGAAGGAAAATGAAGTCTATTTTTTTTTAAGAATTTTTTTTTTAATTTCATTTATTTATTTGACAGAGGTCACAAGTAGGCAGAGAGGCAGGCAGAGGGAGAGGGGGAAGCAGTCTCCCCGCTGAGAAGAGAGCCCAATGCAGGGCTGGATCTCAGGACCCTGAGATCATGACCTGAGCCGAAGGCAGAGGTTTAACCCACTGAACCACCCAGGTGCCCCAGAAGGTGAAGTCTTGATAAGACCCTCTGCTCTTCCCTCTCAGGGAAAGTGAATTTATCTGAAACAATCCTTTCTTTTGCTAATAATCTCCATGCCCCACCCTCCTTCCTATAAAAACCTTCCGTTTTGTACAGTTCCTCAGAGCTCCGCCTTACTTGCTGGATGGGGTGCTGCCTGACTCATGAATCAGTTAATAAAGCCAATTAGGTCTTCGAAATTTGCTCGGTTGAATTTTTGTTCTTTAATAACAAGGGGTCCCAAAGTCCCATGCCCACAGCAGCTGTCTCATTCTCTAAGAACTTCCTAAACCAGAATTCAGATGACCTCATTTTAGGAAAATGTAAATGAGGGGTCCCACCCGGTTTCTCCCTCCTTCAAGGTCATCTAGAGTCAACTCCAGTAACAAGGTCCATTCCCTTACTGAGCTTTCCCAAGCTGAAAATACAGACCAAACCCATGGCCCCAAGAGAGGCAGGTTTGGGGATTAAAGGTTTTAATCTCCTTTAGGCATGGTAGGCAGAAATTTGAGACTGATAGTATTTGGTTGTTCCTTATAATCCAGTAGTCCCTGGGGATGTGACAAACCATTTGAATGATCAAAGTCAAAGTCTGGGAACTTGTTACTCAAAGTTGGAAGCCAGGAGCAGCCCAGAAGCTTTTAGAAGCACAAATCCTCTGGTCCTACACCCAGAGCTATTGAATCAGAAATCTGGGAGTGGGCACAGGTTTTTTTCTTATTGTGCTAAAATACAGATGACATAAAATCCACCATATAACCTTTTTAAGGTATACAATTCAGTGGCATTCAGTATATTCACAATACCATGCGGGGCGCCTGGGTGGCTCAGTGGGTTAAGCCTCTGCCTTCCGCTCAGGTCATGATCTCAGGGTCCTGGGATCAAGCCCCGCATCGGGCTCTCTGCACGGCGGGGAGCCTGCTTCCCCCTCTCTCTCTGCCTGTTGCTCTGCCTACTTGTGATCTCTCTCTCTGTCCAATAAATAAGTAAAAATCTTAAATATATATATATATATTCACAACACCATTCAACCATCACTTGCATCTAGCTCATTCTCATTGCTGCAAAAGAAAACCCTATAAGCATAAGGGACACAGTTGGTTAAGCATCTGGCTCTTGGTTTCAGCTCAGGTCATGATCTCAGGGTCCTGATCTCAGGGTCATGACAGCGAGCCTTGGGACAAGCCTGCGTCAAGCCCCCAGTTCAGCCCTGCATCAGGCTCCACGCTCAGCACTGAATCTGCTTAAGTTTCTCTCTCCCTATCCTTCTGCCCCTCCCTGCCATACTCAACCACTGGCTTGCTCTCTCTCAAATAAATAATCTTGAGGGGCAGGAAGGAAGGGAGGGAGGAAAGGAAGAAGAGGGGCTTGGAGAGGAAGAAAAGAAAGGAAGAAATCCATAGCCACTAAGCAGCCCCTTCTTATTCCCTCTCCTCCTGCCCCCGATAAATACTAAATTTCTCTCCATCTCTCTGGACTGGCCTCTTTTGGACACTTCATATAAATAGGATCATCCAATACGTGGCTTTTTGTGTCTGGTTTCTGTCAGTTACCATAATCTTTTCAAGGTTCGTTCATTTCTCTACCACGTGTCAGGGCTTCATTCATTTTTATGAATTTGTAATATCCCACTATATGGATATATGACATTTTGTTTATCATTTCATTAGTTGATGAACATTTGGGTTGTTTCCACCTCTGTTATGAACAAGGAATGCTATAAACATCCGTGTACAGCTTTTGTTTGAACACCTGTTTTCTGTTCTTTTGAGTGTATGTAGGAGTCAGATTGCTGGGTCATATGGTAATTCCGTGTTTAAATTGTTAAGGAACTGCCAATGTTTCCATTGAGGCTGGGTCATTTTACGCTCCCACCAGCAACTCGTGAGTGTTCCAGTGTCTGCACACCCTTGCCACAAGTGTTGTTTCCTGGGTTTTGTTCCATTTTGTTTTTTGTAGCCGTCCCAGTGGATATGAAATGCTATCTCGCTGTTTTGATTGCCTTCAGTTGTTTTTAAGAAGCCCTCCTGGTGATTCTAATGCATCTGAAATTTGAAAAAGTTGTCCAGGGACCAGTAGCATTGACTCAGAAACTAGTTGTAGAAATGCAAAATCTTACACCAATTAAGTCTCCTCAGTCGAATTCTGCATTTTAATAAGATCCCCAGGTGATCCCACACACCTTGGTGTTTGAGAAACACCGGGTAAAGGAAACATCCCTAAGTTGTTAACGCTCCCTAATCATCATTTCAATTTTCAGGAGTTGGGGTCTGTTTTTAATGCCCCGTTTATCTAGCATATTCTTGTTGGACAGTCTGGAAAAGCGAGAGGAACATAGAACTTGGAGTAAAACAGGCAAACCCAGTTTCCACCCCTGACTATCGTTCCTGGGTTGGGCGAGCCCAGGCTAGTGTGCTTGATCTAGAGAAGGAACTAATATCTAATATCTGCATCCCACCCCCATTAGAGTTCAATGACTTTAGCCATGTGCGAGCATCTAAGACAACTCAGCACAGAGAATTTCACTCAGTCTGGTTCTACCTCCTTGCCTTGCCCTACGCTAGCCCTGGGTATTCCATGAGAGTTTTAGGGAAGCAAATCTCAGCTTTGGCCTCCTGTTACATCAGTGAGGCATGGAACGACCAGCTAAATGTTTTGCCAGATGATTTTCTTAAGGCACAAAGTTCAGGATTGATCCCACAGTCAACTTCCCAGGACTAAGTAGGACCTCGCTGAAGGCTGGAACTGTGAATTCTGTGGGATCGCTATAATTTATAGACTTGTAAGAATCTCTCGGGCCACTCACTTGTGGTGTAAAGTAATTTTAATGCATTTTCAATCGCTTGATGGGGGCTGGGGGTGGGCAACTATTTCTGTCTCTCCGTAGAGACATCTCATTACTAGGGTACTTCCTATGCACCAGTAGCTGTACTTCTAAGCACTCAGAACCCAAAATGCATTTATATCTCCTGGAAAGGGGTGCCTGGGTGGCTCAGTTGTTATGCGTCTGCCTTCAGTTCAGGTCACGATCGATTGTCCTGGGATTGAGCCCAGCATCGGGCTCCCTGCTGAGCAGGGAGCCTGCTTCTCCCTCTCCCTCTGCCTGCCACTCTGCCTACTTGTGCTCTTTTTCTCTGGCAAATAAATAAATAAAATCTTTGAAAAAAAAATAAATGAAATAAATCTCCAGCCAAGACCAGAGGTTCTCAACTAAGAGGGATTTTGCGTGCGCGCGCACACACACACACACACACACACCTCCCTCAAGGAGACATGGGGCAACATCTGAAGATTCGTCATCACCGGGGATGGGCCTTCTTGCATCCACTGGGTGGAGAACACAGACAGTCACTGCTCAACCTCCTGAGTGTATCAGGCGTCCCTGCATGGAAAGACTTCGCCTCTCCCCAAATATCAATACTACCAGGGCTGAGAAACCGCAACCCTAGACTCAAAGGCCACATCAGCCTGTCATGGACAGATGATAAAATGGACTCTTGGAGAAGTGTGGTGACCTGCCTGTGGCCACCCAGCTACTAACAGAAGAACAGGATTCAAACCACGACGGGCTTACAACCCTGAGGCCAGAGTTGTTTTCTCCTGTTTGTTTTCAGCCCTTCTTGTTCAAGCACAGCTTGCAACTGTTTACTCTGCAGTTGAAGAGGAAAACTGGCCAGAAAAGGCTTTTAGACCTCTCAGAGATTTTTCCACTGCCCTTTGTACAATCAATCAGAGCCACCTCCCAATTCCTCCCAGACTTGCTTAAATATTTATCCAGCTGCCTGGCAGGGACTTGGGTTAAAGAGCTATTCCATTTCTGTGAAAGGGATGTTACGCACACTGACGGGGTTAAGATTCTCCCAGAGCAGGTGTAGACTAAGGGGACTAGTGGGCATTATCTGCCCAGGGGCGAGTGAAGGCCAGGGAGCAGCAGGATGGAAGGTAACTCAGTGTCACCATCAGGAGCGGCGCCAGGATGTGGCAGCCTAGAAAGCCTCAGGCACACAAACGGCCAGCGTCTCCCCAGGAAAGCCCCTCAAGCCTGCCACCTGCCAGGTGTGGGGCTCCTGTCGTGTCTGTGCCATTGCACGTGGTGTCACCACAGCCCTAAGAAGCAGCAGTTCTTCCGCCCATCGTCCTTTGAGGACACATCCACCTGGGGCTCAGGACCTTGTTCTGGGTCACTCCGCTGCTAGTGGTAAAGACAGTTTCAAAACCTGGCCAGTCTGTCTCCGTGCCGTGTGGCTGGCTTCCTCTCCTCTTTGAAATCTGATTCTACCTGCATAGCTGTGTGTCATCTCTCTCACTCTGCCTGTTTCTTGTTCCTTTCTTCAGGGATGGGAGATGTGGGAGGGAATGGTGTATTTACAATGTGGTTAACCCTTCTGGGTGTCTCCTAGAAAAGAATTTAAAGGAGATGTATTTCTTCCCTGCCCTGATCCTGGAACTTGCCATCCGCAGGACCAGATTTAGAGGGAGGCCCTGTGACCTTACTCCCTCCTGGGAATGGGAGTGAAGCTGGAGCGAGCATCCAGCAGTGGGGCTAGTAGGAGGAGGAAGATGGTGGGGGTGACCTTTGGGAGAAGATCCGTTGAGGCTCTTGGCCTTGTGGTTGGCATGGTGGTAACACCTGCCCCAGTGGAATCTGCAGAGGAGGCTGAGGCTTAATAAGTAAGAACATGAGGCCAAAGTCCAAATTCCAGGTCTAGCTGCAGGGCCACTCACATAACTCTTCTGCGCCTCAGTTGTCACAGCTGCAAAATGGGGGTACCAATACTATTCAGGGTTTGGGGGATCATCTATCTGGTAATACCCAACAAATGCCTGAAGCCCAAGGAATGCTTCGTAACTATTATTAATGTTTATTAGATATCCACTACAGGCCAGAGACTGGGTTCTGAGTATTTTAACATCAGTTCCAATGGTCACGACAGTCCTGTGAGTAGGTTCAGTCTTTACCCTCATTAACTCTCTCTGAGAAGATGAAAAAAAAAAATCTAAGTGCAAAGAGCTTCACCTGACACCCAAGGTCGCAGAAAGTGATAGCAATGGCTAACTCTTAGGTAGAATTTTCCGTGTCCTCACAAACACTGGCGCGTGAATGTTCGTTGCCACGTTACTCACAATAGCAAAAAAGTAGGAACAACCCCATGTCCGTCCACTGATGAATGCGTAAACAAAATGTGGCCTGTCCATGCGGTGGGAAACTGCTCAGCTCTAGGAAGGAATGGAGTTGTAATATATTCTTATAAGACAGGTGGGCCTTAAAAAGATGAAGGAGGAAAGATTATGGAGCCAGCAGGAGGAGGGGGAAACGCAACCAAAGGAGAGGGGGTTAGCAGCTGAAGATCTTGGGGAGGAGAAAAGAAGCATCTAAAAGGGTTTGCATTAAAATGAGTTTTGTGGGGCACTTGGGTGGCTCAGTGGGTTAAGCCTCTGCCTTTGGTTCAGGTTGTGATCTCAGGGTCCTGGGATCAAGCCCCGCATCGGGTTCTCTGCTTAGTGGGGAGCCTGCTTCCTCCTCTCTCTCTGCCTACTTGTGATCTCTGTCTGTTGAATAAATAAAATCTTTTAAAAAAATAAAATAAAATGAGTTTTGTGGGGGCAGTAGCTCTTTCTGCCCACAGTCCTGAATAAAATCACCTTTTTGCCCTAAATAAATAAATACAAAATGAGTTTATGGTATAGGATATAACCCTTTCTTCAATCTTTGCAAAAAATCTTTTTCTAATTTAAATTTTAGTTAGCTCCCATACCATGCAATCTGGGTTTCAGGAGTAGAATTCAGTGATTCATCACTTCCATACAAAACCCAGAGCTCATCACAGTAAGTGCCCTCCTTAATACCCAACACCCATCCAGCCCACCCCCTACGTCCACCTCCCTCCATCAACCCTGTTTGTTCTCTATTTTTAAGAGTCTCTCTTTTATTTTTTTATTTTTAAGAGTCTCTTATGGCTTGTTTCTGTCTCACTTTTTCCACCCTCCGTCCCATATATTCATCTGTTTCTTAAATTCCACATATGAGTGAAACATATGGTATTTGTCTTCCTCTGACTTACTCATTTCAGTTAGCGTAATACGCTCTAGCGCTATCCGTATCATTGAAAATGGCAAGATTTCATATTTTGATGGCTAAGTAATAGTCCATTGTCTACATATACCACATCTTCTTTATCCATTCATCAGTTAATGGACACTTGGGCTCTTTCCATAGTTTGGCTACTGTTGGTAATTCTGCTATAAACATCAGGACGCATCCCTTCGAATCTTTATTTTTGTATCCTTCGGGTAAATACTTAGTAGTGCCATTGCTGGATTGTAGGGTAGTTCTGTTTTTAACTTTTTTTTTAAATATTTTATATATTTATTTGTCAGAGAGAAAGCGGCCTGCAGAAACAGGGTAAGTGGCAGGCAGAGCAGGCAGAGGGAGAAGCAGGCTCCCGGCTGAGCAAGGAGCCCAATGCGAGACTCGATCCCAGGACCCTGGGATCATGACCTGAGCCAAAGGCAGACACTTAATGGACTGAGCCACCCAGGCATCCCCTGTTTTTAACTTTTGAAAGAACTTCCGTACTGTTTCCACAGTGGCTGCACCAGCTTGCATTCCCACCAACAGTGCAGGAGGGTCCCCCTTTGTCCACATCCTCGCCAACATCTGTTGTTTCTCGTGTTGTTGGTCTTAGCCGTTCTAACAGGTGCCCAAAGTCTTTAGTAAAAATCTATGCTGAAGATCTGAGCCAATCTGATGATGGTTTTGCTTTTGGGGGAGTGCAAGAAAGTGCTAAGTGTGGATTTCACACGCTAAGAAGGGTGAGGAGAAGAAGCTGTCCATGAGGCCCTGGGTTGCATAAGTGTGTTAAGGTTTCAAGAAAGTAAAATGTTTGCAATAGGAAATTAGGTGCGTATGGTAAGTTATTCATCAGATTTCATCAAAGTTTGATAGAGAAAGACCCAGATTAGGATTGTAAAGCATGTACTTATTGCTGCAGTAGAATTTGGTGTATTGGTGCCAGAGCTGAATCACAGTTTGCCAGTTCTTCAGGCATTTCTACTGTAATATTGGAATTGAACACGTTGGCAAAATAAAGTTGAAATTTTTTAAAAAACATTAATTTTTAAATTTATTTTAAAATTTTTATTTATTTATATTTATTTTATATTATTCTATATTATATATGTTATCTGTGATATATGATATATTAATTTCATTTATTTATTTATTTATTTATTTATTACAAATAATTTTCCCAGCCTTACTAGGAAGGCTGTCTGTCTGGGAATTCAAACTGCCAAAAGATAGCCTCCAGGAGTGCTTGGAAGGCTGGGGGCACAGTGAGTTTTGACATGATAGCCCATGCTGGGTATTAGAAAGGAAGGTCATCCCTACAATCTCCCCCTCCACCACCATCTCCCCAACCCCACTACTGTGGGGAAGGCAGGGAAGAGGGGTAGATGTACCTCCATCTACCTTTAAAGAAACTGGGATGGGCCGGAAGGTATTACTTTCCTACTGCTGTTATGGCAAATCACCACAAACTTAGTGGCTTAAACAATAAAAATGTATTATCTTATGGTTCTGAAGGTCAGAGGTTTCACTGGGCTAAAATCAAGGTTGCGTTAGGACTGTGTTCCTTCTGGGGTCTCCAAGTGAAAATCAGTTCCCCTGACTTTTTCTGCTTCTGTAAGTTGCCTGCATTCCTTGGGTCTGGGTCTGTTCCCTGGTCTTCCAATCTCTCATTGACTCTGACGCTCTTGCCTCCGTCTTGTAAGGACTCTTGTATTGGAACCATCTAGATACGGCAGGATAATCTTTCCATTTCTAGCTCCTTAACTCAACCATACCGGCAAGGCCCCCCTTTGCCAGGTAAGGTCACATATTCCAGGTTCCAGGAATTAGCACGTGCATGGATCTGAGGAATCACTATACTGTCTAGCAAACTGGTTACCTACCGACTCCCACCAGCCTGAGACACTTTATTTGGGGTTATTTGTTATGCAGCAATGGATAACTGGAACAGAATGGCCAATTCCTGCTCAGCTTCTCCTGGCTGATGCAAACTTCCATGATAGATCTACCCCACTGAAATTCTTGTCATGCGGAGGGTGGTAGGGGTATCAGGCTCAAGACAACCTGATGGGTCAGGGCTACCATGAGCTCCTTTAGAGGAAACTTAGTAGTGACTGATTGCCTATCTCTCTTTCTCCATGACTCCTACTTCAAAATGAGAAAAACACCAGGGATCAATTCCCAGACAAGCACGTTTCCCAAAATCGCCATTGTATCAAATTTGCCAAGAGATCTATCAAGTTGGCATTAAATTGGATGCTAATTTCTACAGATCGGTTGCTCATATACTGTCGTTCATACATGCTTTGACCTTCCCTGATCCTGTGTTACACTCCAGCTCCTTATGCCCTGCTCAAAATCCTTTCCATTGTTTTGCAAAATTCTTGTCAGCCAAGCACTAGGGATTCCCTTATTTTGTTTTCTGCTGAATTTCTCTGCTCCTCATCACGGAAGGAAACTGTAAGCACCATTTAAGAGTTTTGCTCCTATCTTTTTACAAACACCTGCTCTGTCAGGTGCACATGCTTCCCATCTGTCCTGACTTCTTGCTACTGCTTTAACAACTTTATAACATACCTTAGGTGGCTTCCGTGTCCTACAAATGAACTTACTTCTGGAGTTTCTTTGGGTCATAAGCATTTAAAACTGGGTATGATAAAGGAAGACTGCATACATCTTGGTGACTGACTGGGTGGGAGAAAGGAGGGAAAGGCAGAGGGAGAAACAAATCTAAGAAGGCTCAAAGCTCTGTAATTCAACAGCCGAGGAGGAGAACTGAAAGAAGGGGAGCCAGCTTTGACGTGCTGATAACAACTCCAGTTTCAGACATGTCGACTGACTGATGACGGTGAGATGGTGGAATGGAAATAGTAAGGCTGGATGTAAAGAATTTGCACATCCACGGTGAGAATAAGAGGGAAGGTATGTGATTTATTTTAACACTCCTGTTTCCCTCCAGTAGAAATACATGAGAAGCGTACTGAGTCTTGGCTCAGAAAGTTTTAGAGGGGCGCCTGGGTGACTCAGTCGGCTGAGCATCCAACTCTTGATTTCGGCTCAGATCATGATCTTGGGTCCTGGGACGGAGCCCTGCAGTGGGCTTCATGCTCAGCGGGGAGTCTCCTTGGGATTCTCTTTCTCCTCTTCTTCCGCCCCTCCCCCACTCACACAAGCAGGCAAACTCTCTCCCTCTCTGAATACATAGATAAAATCTTTTAAAATTAAAAAAAAAAAGAAAGAAAAAGAATAAAGGAAAGAGCTTTAGAAGCCAAGTTGAAGATGTATGAATGGGCTTCCTGGGCACTATAAATTTTTCACTCCTTCATTCATTTATCCATGTTTTATTAATTCTCGCACTTGCATTTCTTCATTTCTTTGTTGAGCTTCGTGTATGCCAGACACCAGTAGCAGATAGGGTGCATACTAGGTGATAAGTCAAGTGAAATCTTCTGAATGAGCTGCTCCAAGTTGAGAACAAAGAGAGAAAACAGAAAAACCGGGCCACCTGGGTGGCTCAGTCAGTTAATCGTCTGCCTTTGGCTCAGGTCATGATCCTGGGGTCCTGGGATCAAGCCCTGCATCAGGCTCCCTGCTAGCAAGAAACCTGCCTCTCCCTACCCACGGTGTAGCTCCCCTGTTGTGCTCCCTCTCTCTCTGTCGAGTAAATAAATAAAATCTTTAAAAAAGAGAGAGAAAAACTTTCTTGTCCTTGTGTCAAGAAGCAGGCAATGATCAGTTATTTCAGTAAATATTTGTTGAATGAGTGAGGCAAAGAACATGGGAGACATTTTCAGAAGCACCAGTCTGTGCCAGGGCACTGAGAAAGGTGAGGTATTCACAGAGGTAAAAATCTGAAGGTGGAGTTCAGAAGAAAGATAAGGGTGAAATTTTGCAAATGTGTTTTTCCAGCATTTGTTTGCTTGCGCAGGTGGCAAGAAATTGGAAATACCTCAGGGTCCTCATACAAGTTAAAACACAATACTAATCGCTCTTAACCACCTTAGACTTCTCTATCCCCATTCGCCTTCTCTTCCTCCCCTGCTTCCTTCCTCTTCAGGCCAACCTACAACTTAGCGACACACACTCACACAGCAGCTAAGTTCAAGGAAGTTCCTGAGTGAAAGCCAGGAAAGGGAGCATGGCACATAATGATAATTGCCCTTAACTCAAAGAATATCCCCTCAAAACAAAAAACAAAAAACAAAAAACAAAACAAAAAACCAATAAAACAAAATAAAACAACTATCAGATGCCTCATTAAAAAAAAAGGAAAGAAAGAAAGGGGCACCTGGGTGGCTCAGTGGGTTGGGCCTCTGCCTTCAGCTCGGGTCATGATCTCAGGGTCCTGGGATCGAGCCCCAAATCGGGCTCTCTGCTCAGCAGAGAGCCTGCTTCCCCCCCGCTCTCTCTCTGCCTACTCATGATCTCTCTCTGTCAAAAATAAAATAAATAAAAATTAAAAAGAAAGAAAAGAAAGAAAGAAAGAAAGGAAGAAAGAAAGAAAGAAAGAAAGAAGAAAGAAAGAAAGAAAGAAAGAAAGAAAGAAAGAAAGAAAGAAAGAAAGAAAGAAAGAAAAAGAAAGGGGGTGCCTGGGTGGCTCAGTGGGTTAAGCCTCTGCCTTCGGCTCAGGTGCTGATCTCTGGGTCCTGGGATTGAGCCCTGCATTTGGCTCTCTGCTTGGCAGGGAGCCTGCTTCCCCCATTCTCCCTCTGCCTGCTTGTGATGTCTCTCTGTCAAATAAATAAATAGAATCTTTAAAAAAAAAAAAAAAAGAAAGAAAGAAAATACTCTTCAGAACCAACTGATGAAACAGAGAAGACCAAGGTTCCTCTATGCAAAGGCAGGATGCTGGAGTCCACGCCCTACCCCTTTGGTTTCCCTTTCACCCATGCAGCGTCCTGAAACACAACACCATGGATATTTCCAAACCTGAGTCGGGATCTGAGGAACCCCAGCTGGAAAATAAAACCTGTCCTAGAAGAAAGGATGTGATATGGCCTATCTGGACATTGTTAATGGAAGGCAGATTGTTAAACCCTGGACTCAAGTTGTTGACTCTCTGTTCTTTGAAATGGAAAAAGATGAGTCATCTAGTATCACACATGACCCAACTGCCTTGAGATTGCAAAATGGTGGGAAGGATCTTAGGGAAAGCTCTAGGAAAGCTCTAACCAGCCAAGACATGGAGCTCTGGTGGTGTCAACGGTGCGGACATTTGCTTACTCATTTCACAGGGAACAACAGAGTGTTCCCAGTTCAGAGAGGGTTGAAAACAGATTATCAGTAACTCTATGAGGGATTTCCTGTCCAAATCTAGGAAGCTTATGTGCTATGAAGATATGTAAAACCCTAAATCCCCAGGAATGAATATATGAGTTAAGAGGTAATAGTTTGTACATGAAAGGATCTGAAAGCAAGGTTTTATTGTATTAAGATCAACAGTAAACAGACAATTTGACTAAGCTTGACCCAGCTCTGCAGGAGCGTGTCCTGCTTTCTTGTTTGGCCCACAAAGAATGCTACGAGCCTCCTCTTGCACAACAGGCATCGCACAACCTTGTAGGGAAAGGCAAACTCACCTGCCATGCTACTGATGTTCACCAGCCTGCCCTTGGATTTCCTTAGAAGAGGCAAAAATGCCTTCGTGACCTCCACAGCCCCGAAGAAGTTCACAGCCATGCATTTTTTGTACCCAGTCATGGGAATGAGCTCACCGTCTGCTGGCAAGCCGAGGATGCCAGCGTTGTTGACCAGAGCCCACAGTCCTGAGGACAGAAAGGAATGACTTTGATGTCCAGTCATGCCAAAGAATAGGAGGACTTTTAACACTTGACACTCTGGAGTCTTAAGGGCCCCTTTGAGATTTAGGATCTAGGCAGACCACTCAAACTCTTGGACGTTAATCTCCTTGGATACCTAAAACTACTTACTCTGAGGCAATGTGTGGAGAGTAAATTTGAAATATTAAGTGATGGGTTTTGGTAGGTATTTTCTTTTCCTTAAAGCACTTTCCTAGATACAGCTAGATATTTGCGGTATCTGGGGCCAGAGGACCCAGCAAGGGGGAGAGTAATAAGAGCCTATGTCCTGTTTCTCCTCAAAGGACCATGCAGAGGCGGTCTAATATCTTGAGGCCATGCAGGATGATATATGTGCTTTATCCCTAGGCTAGAAAAGATCCCCTAATCCAGGAAAACTAGAGAGGCGCCAAGAACTCAGGAGATGTGAGAGTCCCTGAGCCCCAGTCCTTTCCCCAACCAGCCTAATCCTGCTGATTGGATCGGAATCACCAGAAGTCTTGTTCAAATGGATGGCTGGGCCCCACCTCCAGAGACTCTCATTTAGGGTGTCTGGGATGGCGCCTGAGAATCTACATTTCTACCAGGTTCCCAGGTGACACTGTTGCTGCAGTTCTGGACCATACCTGGAGAGCCTCCATCCACAAGAAGTGGTTTCCAACCTTGACTACATGTTAGAATCACCTGGGGGGCTTTTTAATGTCTCACCCTGACCCCCAATGCCCAGCCACATCAGAAATCCCAATGCCCAATTAGATCAGAAATCCTGGGGTAGGGGAGAGAAGTGACCTTGGCATGGAATTTAAAAATTCCCCAAGTGTGGGATGCCTGGGTGGCTCAGTCATTAAGTGTCTGCCTTCAGCTCAGGTCATGATTCAGCACCCTGGGATGAGTCCCACAACAGGCTCCCTGCTGAGCGGGGAGGCTCCTTCTCCCTCTCTAGCTTCCCCTGCTTGTGTTCCCACCCTCGCTGTCTCTCTCTGCCAAATAAATAAATAAAGTCTTTAAAAACAAAAAATTCCCCAGTTGGTTCCAATGTACAAGCAAGCTTGGGAACCATGGCCCTAACAGGCAGGGAAAGAGGTCATTCAAGATCTCCAGATATTTTTCAGGGGGCAGGATCTGTAGCAGAGGGGAGGGCCCTGGGTCCTCTTTACCCAACAGAGGGGACAGAATCTGGGGTATGTTTAGTTGGGCAGATCTGAAGCAGATTCTCTGAGACCCCTGAGCTTCCACATGGTTTAGAATAATGATTCTCAAGATGTGGTTCAGAACCAGCAGCATCAGTGGGAACTTAGAAATGCAAATTCCAGGGGCACCTGGGCAGCTCAGTCAGTGAAACATCCGACTCTTGGTTTCTGCTCAGGTGGTGAGCTCAGGGTTGTGAGATGGAACCCTGATTTGGGCTCCGTCCTGGTCGTGGAGCCTGCTTAAGATTCGTGGAGGCTGCTTAAGGCGCCTGGGTGGCTCAGTGGGTTAAAGCCTCTGCCTTAGGCTCAGGTCATGATCTCAGGGTCCTAGGATCGAGTCCCACATCGGGCTCTCTGCTTAGCGGGGAGCCTGCTTCCCCCTCTATCTCTTCCTGCTGCTCTGCCTACTTGTGATCTGTCTGTCGAATACATAAATAATCTTTAAAAAAGAAGAAGAAGAAGAAGATTCTCTCTCTCCCTCTCTGTCTGCCCCTCCCCCTCCCTCTTGCAGGTATGCACTCTCTCTTTCTGTCTCTTTCTCAAAATCGAAAAAAAAGAAAAGGGACATCCTAGAACCCCACTTCAGACCTGTCAGATCAGAAGCTGGTGATCAGAAATTGCTGTTGAATCTCAGTGTCTGTGACAGAACATGTCCGCTCCAGTGTGAGAGCCTGTGGTATGGACCGAAGCCAGAAGAGCGTCGGTGTTAACAGACCCACAAACAGCAGGAGGTCCAGCCCCTGATGGCCCCAAGGAGGTAGGTGGCAGCCAGACTGCACAAGGACCGGACAGAGCACTGGGCATCCCTGCAGGCACCAGCCAGAAGCACTGGTGATCGAAGATGAAATGTCCCGTCCCCAGGACCTTAGAGGCTACGCTGGGGAAATGAGATGAAGCTCAAACTGAAAGATGCTCGTCGTGTGGCAGAAAGATGGCTCAAAATAGAAACAGAGCTGAGTTGTGGAAGCTAAAACTGCACTTCTCACGCACCTGAGCCGGGGGTCCGACACTGACACGCGGTAATGACTGGGAGCACTAAGTGAGAGAATGGCGAGCTCGTAGGAAGAGCTCGCCAGCTGTCGGGAGGATGGTGATGGGCACAGAGGAGGCCTGGGCTAGCCCCTCCAAGGGATGGTTTTAATTCCCTTGGCCTGATGCACACCTCTGACAGGCAACATGCAGGAGCAGCATGAGGGTGCACTAGAATGGGGGTGAGAAACTTGTTCTAGGAAAGGCCAGAGAGTGAATATTTTAGTTGTAAGCACTCCTGTTTCAACTCTGCCGCCAGCTGTCATCTGTATGTGAAGGAAAATGGGAGTGGGACTCCAGTAAACCTTGATTTATGGACATTGACATTTGAATTCCATCTAATTTGCACTTGCCAAAATAATATTCTTCTTCTGACTGTTTTAAGCATTTAAAAATGTAAAAACCAGGGGTGCCTGAGTGGCTCAGTGGGTTAAGCCTCTGCCTTCGGCTCAGGTCATGATCTCAGGATCCTGGGATTGAGCCCCGCATCGGGTTCTCTGCTCAGCAGGGAGTCTGCTTCCTCCTCTCTCTCTGACTGCCTCTTTGCCTACTTGTGATCTCTCTCTGTCAAATAAATAAATAAATAAATCTTTTTAAAAAAATGTAAAAACCAAGGCGCCTGGGTGGCTCAGTGGGTTGAGCATCAGACTCTTGATTTCAGCTTTGGGGTGGAGATCTCAGGGTCTTGAGATCGAGCCCCGCCGTAAGCTTCCCAGGGCGTGGAACCTGCTTAGAATTCTCTCTCTCTCTCTCTCTTTGGCCCTCCTCCCTAGACCTCACCACCTGCTGGCATGCTCGCTCTCTCTCAAATAATATTAATAATAAGCAAAAATAAAAATGTAACATGAGAGAGCTTGGTGATGATGGAACAGTTCTGTGTTTTGATTGTGGTGTTTTTGCACAAAGCTACACACACACACATACACACACACACACACACATTTGTATATAGAGCTGCAAATTCTAAATAAGCCCCATGGATTATACCAATGCCAGTTTCCTGGTTTTGATATCATACCGTAGTTAGGCAAGAAGTTAACATTGAGGGAGACTTGGCAAAGCAGGCACAGGAACTCTCTGTACATTTATTTGCAACTTCCTGTGAACTGACAGTTCTTTCCAAGTAAAATGTTAAAATAATAATAATAATAAAACAGGTCCATAGTTTGCCAACTCCTGCCCACAGAATTTTAAGCTGGCCAATAAGCTCATTATACCTGTGGGGGCTTATAAGTTTAAAAGTAATATTAATGAGTTATTAAAAATATATAAATACTTATGTAATAGTGTGTACGGCTTAGAGACACAGGGCAGGGCTAACCCTCTTACAGGATACAGTGAGGTTTTGTCATTCATCTACAGGTCCCAAAGCGTACTTTAGGAAACCTCCTTCTTGGTGATTTTTAAACTACCCTGTTTAACAGCTACCTTTTCTCTTAGACTTGAGAGGTTGAGGTTGAGAAAACCTCAAGGAAAACAGGTAGAAGTTGTATTGGCAATTCCATCTCGGAAGAGGATTGCTCTCAGGGTGCCTGGTGGCTCAGTTGGTTAAGCAACAGCCTTTGGCTCGGGTCATGATCCTAGAGTCCTGGGATGGAGTCCCACATCCGGCTCCCTGCTCAGCAGGGAGTCTGCTTCTCCCTCTGACCTCTCCCCTCTCATGTTCTCTCTCTCAAATAAATATGTAAAATCTTAAAAAAAAAAAAAAAAAAGAGGATTGCTCTCCAGAATTCTGACCCCAAAACAGCATGGACTCACTCACTGGAAAGTGTACTCACCACACCCCATCATCCCTAGACGCTGGCATGGTATTTCCATATCTAGAACCCATTGCTTTATCACGCAATATGGAATATGGCCAATACTGACCCTCTGGGCCTCACTAGAGAGGTCTGTATCAAATATCTCCTGAGTTAGACACCATGAAGTCACATTCATAAGAGGGATAAGCATCATGCCAACAAGGGAGAAAGCAGAGCCAAGAAGCAGAGACGATGACAGATGACATTGCTTAAGGATCCAGACATGCCTGAAGCCAACAGGTCTTCTCAGTTAAGCATATTCATTCCTTTATACATTAGCAGTTTCGAATTGGGTTATGCTGCTGGCACCTGGGAGAATCCTAATGCGAACATGGATCTCGTTCTCAAGGAAACAAGTGGTGAGTCGTGGGAGATGGCCAGATGGTTATAATAATGCAGCAGTACAGGTGTGTGCGGGACCTAACAAGTGAGTGTCCAGAAGAGGAAGTGAAGGATGTAACCTGGATCACCAGGAACGTCATGGAAGAGATGTTATGTCTGCGCCAGGTCTCCCGCGAGAGTAGAGTCTGCAGCTAGACAAAGTCAAGTCTTAGAAAAAGGGAGTAGAGGCAAGAGGGAAATTTGGGTAAGAGGACATGAATCTGCAAAGTTATGGTACATTTAGCACATTCTGTTCTGGAAACCCATCAGAATTTACTGAGGGGACCATCAGGTATTGCAAATTAAGGGTTTGGCCAGAGCCATTATCCTGAAAGCCTTCAAATCCTTGTGAATATGTTCAGATTTTATTTGGTACCGGACAGAGAACCACTGAACCATTCAGTGAGACAAAGCAAAACAACTACCACAGGCCTGGCTCATAGGAGGACCCCAAGACATAGAGGGACTGTATGCCCAAGGGTTTTGAGGAGGTGGGTGACATTGTAAGGTGCACATTGTAAAGATTACTGTCCATTCGGAAAGTTAATGGGAGAGGAAAGCTATTGAGGGGAAAGTGAGGGCCTGCACTAGGTCACGGCAGCCTGGTGATGACAGAAAGGGACTAGGATGATAAAGATCTAGGAGACAGAACTGAAGGACTTGGGACCCATAGGATTCAGGAACTGAGTGTAAGCTGCAGGTCTCAGTGCCTCCCCAACCCCGGCTGCTGGCATAATTGATGGACTAGATGGCGTTACCAGCATCTGAGCTGTGGGGTGTACCAGCGTTAAAGCTCATTTGCGGACCGGCAATAAGGGAAAAGGTCATGAGGTCAGGCTTTGACAAAGTGAGGTGGGATGCCCAGCAGACAACTTTATACGTATTTAAGTCCAGATGTTGAGAAGAGTACTCAGTCGGTATGATTTGGAGAGAGACTGGTGAACGTCTCGCGGTTTCTGCGTTCTAACAGAACATTAGCACCACCTGGGGAACTTTCGAATATACTGACACCTGCCCCCCATAGGATTCTCTTTACAGCTGACGTTCCTAGCAAAAGGAGAGCAACAGTAGCAGCCCCCTGATTGCAGGGTCAGCTGAGCCCTTGCAGGTAGACACTGATTTAATTGGTTGGGGAGTGCATCAGGCTGGGTGGCACCATGAGTGTGCCAGCTGTGTACCCACATAGGGCCCTGTGCTTCTGAAAGGCCTCAGGCCTGTTTTAACTCTCAGCTAGCATCACCTTAAAGTCTTCATCATTTTTTTTAAACAAGGTGCCCCACATAATTTTCAGCTGGGCCCTCCAAGTTACATGCGCCATCTTGGGCCCAGGCATGGGCATCTTCAGACATTCCCTGGTTGATTCTAATGTGCAGCTGGGTTGAGAGTCCTGGCACAGAGAGACACCACCTTAGCCCAAATAATGTGAGGTGGGTAGTTTGGGGATGGAGCCCTTGGAAACATTCACATTTACGGGAGGAATGGAGGAAAGGGTTCATGCAGGAGAAGCAGAAAAATGATCAGAGAACTAGGGAGGCGGGGTGGGTGCTGGAGACCCCAAAGTTAAGACAAGGGAAGGTAATGAACACATTTAAATGTTGCTGAGAGATAAAGAGCTCCGTGTTCAGGAAGATACTCATTAGCTCGGCCAGACCAGTTAGCCAACGCGGGATTGAAGGCGAAGAAGTAAAAACAGGGTGATGGGGTTCCAACGAGCTTGACCACAAAAGAAGGGGAAGGAAAAGGGCTGTGGCTAAAGGAAGACAGTGATTGTTAAACTTTCTTTTTTCTTAAGTCTGTTTCTTGTTTGTTTGTGTTATTTTTAAGATTTTATTCATTTATTTGATAGAGAGATCACAAGGAGAAAGAGAGGCAGGTGGTGTGGGGGGAAATAGGCTTCCCGCTAAGCAGAGAGCCCGACGTGGGGCTCGATCCCAGGACACTGAGACCATGACCTGAGCTGAAGGCAGAGGCCCAACCCACTGAGCCACCCAGGTACCCCTGTTCCTTGTTAATATTAGTGGGAGAAAAGCAATGGGAGTTGTGGGCATGAGGGTAGGTAATGGGAGAGTGACCAAGTAGATGTTGGATGAATGAGTTCAAGAATTCTTCAAGTTCTGTGAGGATGGGCCATTGCTGACTTACTCATACCATCTTTATATCTGTAAGAGGCCCTGGCATGTGACAGGTGCCCAGTACAGGTGTTCTCAACATGTGGTGGGCAGCCAGAATGGACTAGAGGGCAGCGGTAAGGAGAGGCTCGAAGTAGTGTTGGTCATTTGTGAGGAGGGTGGGGGGCAGTTGAGGGCATGGACAGACAAAGGCAGTACCTCTATTCTGCACCTTTTCCACCACTTTGCTGTGGGCATCTTTTATCTGCTGTGGGTCGGTGATGTCCATCTGGAGCACAGAGAGACGCTTGGAGCAGATTCTTCGCAAGTCCTCTGCTCCGGATCCCTTTTCATCCAGAACTCCCACAAATACCGTGAAGCCAAGTTCATCCAAGTATTTGGACAGAGCATGGCCAAATCCGGAATCGCCACCTGCAGGGGGTTAAGGCAATACAGAGTGGGTTCAAAGCCAAGTGGCAGGAGAAATTACTTAATAATACACTGCGTACTACATATGATTCTCCATGTTTTCTGGAGAGAGTGGGACTTGAGGAAGTTTCTTTACCTCCTATGTGGGAAAATGGGCAGAGAAGCCAAAACAGACACATTTCTCTGTATAAAAAGAAGAAAAGTGAGGTAGAATCTGGAGTGGGGCATAAGTGGAAGGGGAATTGCTGGTGGAGGGATGGTCTAGGAGTGGTTGTTGGTCAAAGAACTAAGGAGGAGGGAGAACTGTGACATTTGCTGGAGGTTTCTCTATTAATCTCTGTTGTGTCCTATTTGATATAACCTCCATCACTCCATAAAATCTTCAGTGAATCATTCATTACAAATCAATACTTCAGAGTTGGTTTAGGGTTTTAGAAATCTAACAAAATGTCCTGCTTCATAGTGGACACAAGTCAACAACAAGAGGCTTCCCAGTTCCTTCTACGTTGTGAAAGATGGTGGCTCATAGCCACCTGCATTTATCAGCTCCTCAGAACTTTTTCCCTCATAGTGACCTTCTCCTAAACCATTGAACAGAAATCCCAACCTTGGAAAGAAGCTTACAACAGAAACCAGATAGAAAGCCCTAAATGTATTGCTTTGCATAAATAAGTGGATGGCATAATATGTAAAATATGTCTCAGAATTTGAGATGGGAGTTTACCCAACCCAGTCTGCAGGACATTTAGAACCTGGAAAAATTCTTTTATGCCCACAGGTGTAAAAAGTAGATATCAGAAATTCTGAATGAAGGCAACATAGACCTAAAAGTCACCCATTGAGCGTTGGAAGAATAAACATGTAAGAGTTAATATGTCCCCAAAGCTCTAAAGATGAGAAATCATCTTCACATTGACTATGTTGTGTCGTCTTTCCTGTAAACCTTGAGGGGTCTCTCTTATCAGAAGTCGGGGCTATAGTCAGGCATCTACCTAAGAATTGGAATATATAGGGAATCAGAGAGCACACTGACAGTCAACTCAAGTCTCAGTATGGAAGCCTTACTGTCCCTAAGAAGAGGATGACCTTCTTAGGCAAAAGGACAAACTCAACACCGAATAATCAAACAACCTGATTTAAAAATGGGCAGAGGCACTGAACAGACATTTTCCCAAAGAAGCCATACGGATGGCCAACAGACGCGAGAAGATGCCCAACATCACTCATCACCAGGGAAATGCAAGTCAAAACCACAACGAGATACCACCTTCTACCAGTTAAAATGGCTAAAATCAAAATGACAAGAAATAACAAGTGTTGATGCAGAAGTGGAGAAAAAGGAACCCTCACACACTGTTTATGGGAATGCTGGTTGGTGCAGCCACTGTGGAAACAATAGGTTCCTCAAGGGATTAAAGGTAAAAATGCCATATGATGTAATAACTCTGCTCTTGGGTATTTATCCAAAGAAAATGAAAACACCAATTTGAAAAGATACACGCATTCCTATGTTTATTGCAGCATTGTTTAAAATGGCCAAGAAATGGAAGTAACCTGAATGTCCATCAGTAGATGAACAGATAAGGAAAATATGTTACACACACAGAATAATATGACGCAGCCATAAAAAAGAATGAGATCCTGCCATTTGAAACCATGTGGATAGACCTGGAGGGTTTTTTGCAAAGTGAAATAAGTCAGACTAAGAAAGACCAATACCAAATGATTCTACTCATAAGTGAACTCTAAACAAACAAACAAACAAACAAGCTGAAAAAAATGACAAAAAAAACAGAATCAGACCTGTAAATATAGAGAACAAACTTAGGGTTGTTGAGGTGGGGGGGGGGGGGCGCTTGAACAAAATGGCCAAGCCAGACTTCTAGTTAGGAAATGAATGCATCATGGGAATAAACCACAACATAAAGAATGCAGTCAGTGATATTTGTAACAGGACAAATGGGAGCTACATTTGTGGTGAACATAATTTAATGCATGAACTTGTCAAATCACTAAGTTGTGCACCGGAAACCAAGGTAACATTGTGTGACCTATACTCAAATAGTAAATAAATAACAAATAAGAAGACTAAAGGATAGAGAAATAGGCATTCACACACACTGCTGATAAATGTTAAGGACTAAAATCTATGACTGTTTTCAATGTGTAAATCTTTTGCCCGAAAGAGTCTCACGATCTGTCCCAGAGAATAAACACATATATTCAGAGACACATTCACGATGTTTTCTTTACAGCACTGGGTATAATAGCAAAAGAAGGGACTGACCTAAATGTTCATGAATAGGAAAGTGATGACATAAATTATGGTCCCTAAAATGGGATATAACATAGCACTTCAAAAAAGTTGGGGTAGAACTACATGAACTAGCCTAGATATTGCTCCATGATATTTTGTTAAGCAAAATAAGTTACGGTATAACACTCATTACATAGACTCCAACTTATGCCCTCCAAAAAGGGAGGGAGCTAATTCTCTACCTGTCTGTGCATGGAAATATACAAGAAGGAATTTGGAAGGAAAGACACCAAAATGCTAACAGTGGATGCCCTTAGCAATAGAGGCACGATGGAGGGGCCTGATTTAAATGTCTTCCATTTTGCTATAAGAAAGCACTTATCTTTATTGTATAATTGCTCTTCTTTTATTGTTTTAAAGATTTATTTATTGGGGAGAGAGAGAGAGCATGCACACTCAAGTGAGGGGGAAGGGCAGAGGGAGAGAGAGAATCCTGAAGCAGACTCCCTATTGAGTGGGAAGCCCCAGGTGGGGCTTGATCCCAGAATGCTGAGATCATGACCTGAGCTGAAATCAGCAGTGGTCCACTTAACCGACTGAGCCACCCAAGCACCCCTAAATTCTCTTCTTTTAAAGGTCATTCCAATTAGAATGGAGATGGGCCAGCCCCATAAGGGTAGAAAATGGTACAACAGAGAAGCCACTGTGGCTCATACGTGCAAACACTGCCCAGGAGAGAGTGTCAGCCTTAGCAAAAAGCGTAGGTGCTCCTGCTCCTTGGGCACCCCTACTATGACATGAAGGCATCTAGTTGTCATAATTGATTACATTTAACTTTTTAAGAATTATAGTTGCAGTCTTCCTTAGTTTCGGGTATACGACATAGTGATTCCATATCTCTATGCATTCTGCTATGTTCACCACACGTGTAGCCATCATCTGTCACCACACAGCGCTATTACAATACCACCGACTGTATTCCCTCTGCTGTCCCTTTCATCCCCATGACTTATTCATTGTATAACTGGAAGCCTGTACCTCCCCCCCCCCCCCCCTCCCCTTCCCCCACTTTGCCCATTCCCCAACCCCCTCCCCTCTGGAGGCTGCTACTCTGTTCTCTGTATTTATAGACCTGTTTCTGGTATTTAATATATTCGCTTGTTTTGTTTTCTAGATTCCACATAGAAGTAAGATCATATTGTATTTTTCTTTCTTTGTCTGATTTATTTCATTTAGCCTAATACCCTCTAGGTCCATCCACATTGTTGTAAATGGCAAGCTATCTCTCTTTTTTATGGCTGCATAATATTCCAGCATGTACCTGTGGGGTGTCTGTGTGTGTATACCACATCTTCTTTATCCATTCATCTATCAATGGACACTTGGGTTGCTTCCACGTATTGGCTATTGTAAATAATGCTGATTGTTTTTAACTTTTGCTGTGTCTCCTTCCTGCTTGTATACCCATGTGCATTTATGCTCAGGAAAAGGCCTCTGTGTATACATGTTTCACCACTTGGGCCTGGCCAGAGGAAGAGACAGTAGCATTTGGAACACACACACACACATCTGGGCCACGTGACAATCTCTGCCTCGGTGTAAATTAACATATTAGAATTACGGTTCTTCTAACATATAATAATATATGTGTATGACAGGTTTGTGAGCCCAGTGAATGTGGCTTTGCCCTGTAGAAATAGACTTAGAGTAGGACAAATCCAACTTCTGAGTCCACAGCGGGGAGACCAGATCCTGGACAATAGCAAGTTCATTAGATAGTGCGTACAGTGTGTGCAACCCTTTTCTGGAAGCTCCATATGGCACTGGTGATCAGTAATGTCTTCCAAAATTATTCTCCAAATGTCAACAGTCAAGATTACCTTTCCCATTTTACATACGGGAGACCGCTGTCACAGAGACAGTAGGAACGGACATGGACTGTTTGCCAGAGCCTAAAACCAAGTCCCTGCTTCTTCATCATCCTGGACCAGCCACCTTCTCCTTTATCTGTTTAGCTAGAGAGGTGAGCTATGGGGAAGCCAACTCCAGAATGGTCCTCTTCTGGCCCAGCAAGGAAGGGTGCGATTAACCTTAAAAATAACTTAGAACCCGATCGAAGAGCAGATCTGGAGCTGGATTATACATGCTGTGCTGGGTGAGGCCAGGTGTGCAAGGACGACCCCTCCCACTTGTAAAGCACCACACCCTGGGCTTCTGCTTCCTGTTGGCACAGCTGGCTATATTGGGATTAAAACTGGATTAAAGCTCCCCACTCACCTGAGAGGTTTGTGTCCTCTCAGGTGCCAGCACATTCCCTCTCTGCACAGAGAATCATTCTGCAGGGCAGAGGTGAATGCTGTGGCCCTCGGTTCCATGCAGCAAATAAACTCAGCCGGGGATGTACAGAGGAAGGTGAGACAATGTCTGTCATCCAAATGTCTATCAATTAATGGTTGGATAAACAAAATGTGGTGTATCCAAACAGTAAAATATTTTTCAGACATGAAGGGAGTAAAGCTGTGATACACACTACATCAAGGGTGAATCTTGAAAACTTCCTGCTAAGTGAGAGAAGGAGACACAATGATCCCCACCCCATGTTCTCTGAGCAGAGAACAGTCTGGAAGATATTTTTAAAGGTAGTGCCTTTGACGAGCTTCGTGAATCCAGGACCTAACTCTCTCTGGAGAAAGGTCCCAGGAAGAACCTAGCATATGGTAGATGCGGGCAAATCACAGATGTGTTGTTGGTTCAGTTCCAGGCCAACACAGGAAAGCAAACCACAATAAAGAAGTCAAATGAATGTTGTGGTTTCCCAGTAGATATAAAAGTTATATTTATACTATTCTGTAGTCTATTAAATGTACAGAAGTATAATGTCTAAAAAGAAACCCAATGTGCATGCCTTAATTAAAAAATGATTTAATGGGGTCGTCTGGCTTTTTCAGTCAGTAGAGCATGCGACTCTTGATCTCAGAGTTGTGAGTTCAATCCCCACACTGGGTGTGGAGCCTGCTTAAAATAAATTAATTCATTTAAAAAAGACTTTATTGGAGCACCTGGGTGGCTCAGCGGGTTAAGCCGCTGCCTTCGGCTCAGGTCATGATCTCACGGTCTTGGGATCGAGCCCTGCATCGGGCTCTCTGCTCAGTGGGGAGCCTGCTTCTTCCTCTCTCTCTGCCTGCCTCTCTGCCTACTTGTGATCTCTCTCTCTGTCAAATAAATAAATAAATAAAATAATTTAAAAAAAGACTTTATTGATAAAGAATGATAACCATCATCTGGGCTTTCCGCAAGTCATAATCTTTTTGCCGGGGGAGGTTCTTGCCTGGAAGCTGATGGCTGCTGACCAAGTAGGATGGTGGTTGCTGTTGCAATTCCTTAAAATAAGATAACAGTAAAGCTTTCTACATCGATTGACTCTTCCTTTTGAGAACAATTTCTCTGTTTCACGTGTTGTTATCGCATAGCATTTTACCCACAGTAGAACTTCTTTCAAAATCGGAGTCAGTCTTCTCCAACCTCGCTGATGTACTAACTCAGCTTATGTACTATGCTGAATCCTCTGCTGGCATTTCAACAATGTTCAGAACATCTTCACCCAGACTAGAAACCACTTTCACAATGAACCAATTTCTCTGCTCATCCATAATTAGCAACTCCTTACCTACTGAGAGTTTTGTCATGAGATTACAGCGATGCGGTCCCATCTTCAGGCTCCACTTCTGATTCTGGTTCTTCTGCTCTTTCCACCACAGCTGCAGTGACTTTCTCCCCTGAAGTCTTGAACCGCTCCAAGTCATGCCTAAGGGTTGGAATCAACTTCTTCTAAACTCCCATTAATGTTGATAATGTTGACCTCTTCCCGTGAATCACGAATGTTCTGAATGGCATCTAGAATGGTGAATCCTTTCTGAAAGGTTTTCAATTGACTTTGCCCAGATCCATCAGAGGAATCACTAAAGGCATCGTTAGCCTTACAAAATGTATTTTTTTTAAAGATTTTATGTATTTATTTATTTATGAGAGAGAGAGATCACAAGTGGGGGACAAAGATAGAGGGAGAAGCAGACTCCCTGCTGAGCAGGCTGCAGAATGGATGTTGTGTTAGCGGGCATGAAAACAATATTAATGTCCTTGTCCACCTCCATCAGAGCTCTTGGGTGACTGGGTGCACTGCCAATGAGCAGTCATATTTTGAAAGGAACTTTTTTTTTCCCTGAGCAGTAAGACTCAACACTGGGCTCAAAGTATTCAGTAAACTGTGTTGTAAGCAGATGCACTATCATCCACACTTTGTTGTCCCATTTATAGATCACAGGCAGGGCAGGTGTAGCGTAATTCTGAAGGGCTCAAGGATTTTCTGAATGGTAAAGGAGCCCTGGCTTTATCTTCAGGTCACCAGCAGCATCAGCCCCTGATAAGAGAGTCAGCCTGGGGCACCTGGGTGGCTCAGTCAGTTAAGCTGCTGCCTTCGGCTCAGGTCATGATCCCAGGGTCCTGGGGTCTAGCCCTGCATCAGGCTCTTTGCTTGGCAGGGAGCCTGCTTCTCCTTCTCCCTCTGCCTGCTGCTCGACCTACTTGTGCTCTCTCTCTGTCAAATATATAAATAAAATCTTAAAAAAAAAAAAAAAAAGAAGGAAGGAAGAAAGAGAGAGCCTGTTCTTGGCAGCTTGAAGCCAGGCGTTGACTTCTCTCTAGCTATGACAGCCTGTTGTGGAGCGACAATCTGTTGTTCTGTGTGGCCGCCTTCCTTGTCTCAGCTCCCTCTCTGAAGAACTTGCTGCGGCTTCTGCTTCAGCCCTTGCTGCTTGACCACGCACTTTCAGGTTCTAAAGATGGCTTCTTCTCTTAAACCTCCTCAAAGAACCCCTGCGAGCTCCAAACTCTTCCCCTGTGGCTTCCTCACTCCTCCCAGCCTTCGCAGAATTGAAGAGAGTTAGGCCTTCGCTCTGGAGTAGGCTTTGGCTTAAGGGAACGTCGTGGCTGGTTTGATCTTCTGTCCAGATCCCTGGAATTCTCTCCCTATCAGCAATAAGGCTGTTGCCCTTTCTTAACATTGGTGTGTTTGCCCGAGAAGCACTTTTAATTTCCTTCAAGAAATTTCCCTTTGCTTTCATAAGTTGGCTGACTGGTGCAAGAGGTCTGGCTCCAGCTTATCTCAGCTTTCAATGTGTCTTTTTCATCGAGCTTAATCATTTCTAGCTTTTGACTGACAGTGAGAGATGGGGGACTATTCCCTTCACTTGAACACTGAGAGGTCATTGTAGGATTACCAACAGGTCTAATTTCAGTTTGAGTTTCAGGGAACAGGGAGGCCTGAGGAAAGGGGGAGATATCTGGGAGCAGACATTTAATGGAGCAGTCAGGACACAAACACCCTTTATCAATTAAATTCATCATCTTGTATGAGCTCACTTTGTGGCACCCCAAACCAATTACAACACTAACATCAAAGATCACTGATCACAGATCACCATAACAAATAAAATCATAATGAAAAAGTTGGAAATATCATGAGAATTACCAAAATGGGACGCACAGACATGATGAGAGCGGATGCTGTTGGAAAAAAGGCACCAAGAGACTTGCTCGATGCAGGAATGCCACAAACCTTCAGTTTGTAAAAATCCCATTATCTGCAAAACACGCTAAAGCAAAGCTCACTAAGAGGAGGTGTGTCTATACTAGATGCAAACTGCGTGATGACATGCTGATCTCTGCCAGGCTCTGGGATCCTGGAACACGGCAGACAGAAATGTCCCAAGCAAAGAAGTCACCTTTCCCATGTGACAGGTAAGACTCACGGATACGCGCTTGTTTACAAATGATAAGGCCAGACCCAAGCCTTCCAAACTTCCATTCATTGCTTCATAAGTGACTAACCGAACTGCCTATTGCCAATGATTCACTGGAACAAAACACTAGTTAAACTAAACTTCGTACAGATTCTCTGCTTTCCCAGCACCTGGCCAGCCCTCAGCCTGAGCCAGCAGACAGCCCGTCCTGAGAACAAGCTGGTCTCAGGGGGCAGCATTCTCTCTTCTGTTGTCTTGTCAAGGCACTCCTGTCCATCCCAGTTCCCCTCACCTGGTTCTGCGGGGACACGTTTACTTCCTCCTATGAAAGCAACATTGTTTTTTCGCCTAACTCATGAGATACGTGCCAACCTTTGGTCAGAGTGTTTCCCATACTGCGACAATTCCCTCCCCCACAATGACCCTTTCAAATAAAGTCTCTCCTTAGTAAATCTGTATTTACTTGTATTCGATGGTGACTTAATAAAGCCAAAGTTCATGGGAGGCCACCTGCTTGTCCTTACCTGTAAGGAAGCATAGCGTAGAGGCTTGGGGGAGAGCCTGGGTCCCACCATCCCTACCTGTGCAAACCTGGACACTTTATTTAGCCTCTCTGTGTCTCAGCTTCCTCATCTATAAAGTGGGCTTCATGATGGTACCTATATCAGTTAATATTTGTGATGTGCTTAGCAGTGCCTATTCCAAGTAATTATTATCTAGATTTTTTTTTAAATAAAGCTCATCCTTCCTGATTTTCAGGCCTGTACATGCACAAATTGATAGATGGGGAATGTGTGTCTACCGAGAATCAACTAAACATCTTGGGTAAGACCCAGGCTGCCTCAACCTGCCTCTTCCAGGTTTGAACCTTGGGGAATGTTCCATGGAGTTCTGTAGGCCTCCACTTCCCCATATGGGAAGTGGGGTTGTGACAGTAAGTCCCCCCTCAGGCTGATGTTGTGAGGTCACACACAGAGGATGTCTTACACAAGCCCAGCGTGTTGTCAGTGGCTGTTATCAGTAGCGTGGCTGGGACCTGGATATCTCCTGTGATTTACAGTGTTAAAGATGTCTTAGTCCTGGTGTATTAAGGGTGTGGGCCTGTGCAGGTGTTAGAGGACCTTGGGAAAACATAGTCTGGGGAGCTGCTCCCTGTTGAGATAGGATAACCCTTATGTACTCTGGAAACCCAAAGACAAGGCTGGGGCCTTCTCTGTTTACCGAATTCCAGCCAGCCTTCCACATACAACTCATTAAATCCTCCCAACCACTCTGAAAGGGAAGTCCTTTCATGGTCAACAGTAACAGAGCAGGAAACTGAGACACGAAAGGGTTAAGTCGTTCAGTTGGGACATGGCAAAGTGAGGGTGGAACCGAGTCAGGGTTCAGGATATAAACACCGGGGAAGTTTTCTCAGAGTGAAATGTGACTTCTAATAGCAGAATGCACAAACACAAATGGAAAATCTGCTAGGTATGGATAAGAAGACATGGTCTGAATATGTGTTTTGCTTGCACAGGGTATTTTGTAGAAATCTAAATGCACAGCTAGAATCAGGTTATTTCACCTGGGAATCCAGGTCTATGGTTTCTCATGGTTCACCAGGAGGTGGGCCAACTCCAGGCCTGCATTCCAACAAGGAGCCCATGAGTTCAAGCTGAGGATCTCGATGGCTGCTGCCATACGCTCAGAGCAGGGCTCCATGGCGGGCACTGGGCCACTGCCAGCATTCCTCACTAATGATACCGACCCCACCCCTGTAGGCTTTTGAGCCCAAGACCCCTGATGTACTTTGTCGCACCTACAAAGATCACCTGGGTCAAGAGCTATTTTTCTTAAAACCTGCAGAAAACTAAGGACGAAAGGACTTTCCTCTCCCTGAAGACTTAAGCAATCCATCAGATTGCCACTCTCAAGTTGACACTGCCTGTTCCCTATAAAATAGATCAGGGTATGATAAAATGGTAGATAAATAAAATAAGACTCGAGTGCTCTTAAGACTTCCCTGAGGGCCATTGAAGGCTCAGCTCCAAATCCAAGAAGAGCAAATACTTGACAATTGTACCGCGAACACCCACCTCCTTTGCCCGTTGCGTTCTCAAAGGGTAGTAACTGTTGGGTGGTGAGGCTCTGGGAAAAGTCCATTTTCTACTGCAAGTAAATGCATTTTTCCTGGAATATAACCTTTATGAATAAACACTATTATTATTCCTATCTTAAGGTAGGCAACTGAGATGCCAAAACGTTACAGCTGGGTTATGCCAGAATTGTGTGTCAGTCTTTCTTTCTTTCTTTCTGGATTTTATTTATTTATTTGAGAGAGTGAGTGAGCAAGAATGAGAGAGGGAGGAGGAGAGGGAGAAGTACACTTCCCACTGAGCAGGGAGTCCGACATGGGACTCGATCGTGGGACCCTAGGATCATGACCTGAGCCAAAGGCAGATGCTCAACCAACTGAGCCATCCAGGTACCCCCAGATTTGCTCTTTCTAAAGCCATGTTCTTTTACTACTATGAGTTGTTGTCTCCTTGAACACCTTGGGCAGGGTGGGGAGAGGGGGAGGAAGATGCGCAAAGTGGGGACACCAGTGATGAGAGCTGTCTGCCAGAGAAGGATCCCCATCATTGGTGCCAGCTCCCTTCATCATCTGTGCAGCAGCACAAACTACTGACAGCTGCTCTTCCAGGAAGGGAAAATGCAATGATTTGTTCTCAGTGGTGCATGAAGGAACAGCTCCTAGCATGGTTGCAAATAAGAAACCAATCCAAATAACTCTGCTGGGTTTGAACAAGAAATTGTATTCTTGGGCTACAGTCCAGTCCTGACCCCTCTCCTGGACTTCACTGGCTCTACCCCAGTCCATCACCAACTGCTTCACCTTCTGGAATTCCTTATTCAAACTATTCGAACTGGCTTCCCCCTTCTTGCAGTTACCCAACACCAATGCCTTCTCTCTCGATCCTCACTGCCATTCGGTACCCTTGCCTTCCATCCTAAGATTTTGACAACTGTCTCCTCCATATCTCCCTTTGTGCCTCTCGTGACAAAAAAAAAAAAAAAAAAAAAAAAAAGCCAGGTCAGCTCAGCTCAGCCTACCATCAGATCACTACCAAGTTGGGAATCTGCTTTCTCAGATGTGGCAGAGGATGACATCATCATTGTCCCAAATTTCATATTACATCTGTTGAGATTATACCAATTAAGAAACAGTGGACACGACTCTCAATACTGACATCCCAGAAACTGATGGGGATGGGGATGATGTGATCAGAATTTCTGAAATCCTTGGCCAAGACCAGAAGCCATTAGAAAAAGGTAGCTTAAGTATCTGGATGAGGGTGAGAAACTCCCTGTAGACAGTACTAGGGGATGCAGCCAAGACTTCTCAGTCCCATTTCCTTTAAGGGTGTCTTTGCAGAGGTTTGGAGGGTATTTTTTTTTTTTAAATCCCTACTTTGTGCCCACTTCCTCATGAAGAAAGAAAATAGGAAGAAAACTATCCAACAGATGGTACCCATGATCATAAGAAAGATGGTATGCAAATGCCACTTTTAAGTTCGGACATGTCTTCCTGTCTCTCTACACATTTATTAATGTGTACATACATCATTCATTCAGCGACCACTGTGTTAGGTCCTAGAGACACCACCATAAAAGAGAGACATCTCCCCACCTTCATGGAGCTTACTGCCTGGGAGACAAAGCTTCTCAATCCTGAGTCCCATTAGAATCCCTGGAACACTAAAAGAAAGGTCAGTGTCCAGGTCCCATGTGTACACAGTCTTGTTTACTCTGGGATGGGGCGAAGTACTGGCAATTGTTTCTAAAGCTCTCCAGATGATTCCAGTGTGCAGTCAGGGTTGAGAAACGCTGATCTGAGGCAGAGAGCTCAACAGGTGGTGACTTCAGTCTCCTGGATATTAGGCAATATTGGGAGGCATTTTTGTTTGTTGCAACTCTGAGGGTGTTATTGGCATCCAGTGGGTAGATGCTAAGGATGTTTCTTGACCTACTGTAATGCACAGGGCAGTCCCCACCACAAAGAACCATCCTGCCCCAAATAGCAGTGCTGCTGAGGCTGAGATACACTGACCTAGGAGGAAGACAAACGTTCGGTAAATCATTACAATACAGAGTGATAAATGTTATATAGAGAAAGTTCTAGGAACTATGGGCCATAGCTTCTATTTAAAGGGAACTCCAAGTCCCTTCTTTAGTAAACATTCCATCGGAGAAGAATACAGGCAAGAAAGAGAAGGAATGAGATCACGTCCAGCAGGCGGGGACTGTCTTGTGATGTCTAGTTCACTGTTCTATGCCCTGTGCCTAAAACAATGGTGGATGTGCCATAGCTGCTCAGTAAATACTTGCTGAATGACTAAAGGCCCATCTGATTAAATGGAGGCCTCAGGCACAGTCACCTTCTTTGTCACCTTGCTGTGTATGGGTTTCCGGGACTCATTGTTCCTCCTCCGCATCCTGCTAGCCCCTGCCTGCCATCTGTCTGGCCCACAGTGCCTGCTTCTGTCCGTGAGCTTACCTTTCCTCTGCTTCACAGCCCCAGACATTTCAACTGATCGTAGGATAAAATTCAAGTTCTTAAGTCCAGCGTCAAAGACTGCATGATCTGATTCTAATCTACCTTCCCCAGTTTATCTCCCCAATCCTTCCATGGGCATGTCAAATGTCCCAGAGAACCATACCTGGAGTGTTCTTTGTCCTTCCTTATCCACATCTTTGATGACATGGGACTTTCTGCCTGGAATGTTCATGTTTTTACCATTTCCTGCCATTTTAATTTTTTTAAACTATTCCCTACCAAAAATATAGAGACTTGTATAACGGATTATGTAACTGTCTTCCATCAACAAGAATTATCAATACTTTGTTTTATCTATTTCCTTCCCACACACTTTTTCTCTCTTTCCTGCATTTTAAAGCAAGTCCCCCCCCCGCTTAATATGTTATCCACAAACCTGTGAATATGTCAGTATACGCAAAGATCAGACACGGACTTTTCAAACCCAACCATATGGTCATTATCAGCCTACCAAAGTGAGCAATTCTTCTCTAATGTTATCTAATATCCAGGGCGCATTCAAATTTCCCTGTTTATTTCAAATTTTTTTTTAAGTTGGTTTCACTCAAGGTATAAACAAGTGCCACACATCACACTTGGTTTTCACATCTCCTAAGTCTCATCTACTCTACAAAATTCTATTCCCTCTTCCCATGCCATTTATTTGTTGAAGAAACCATGGTGTTTGTCCTTTAGAATATCCCACATCCTAAATTTGGTGAATTGCTTCCTTGTGCTGTCAGATAATTTGCTCCTCTGTCCTCTGCATTTCTGGTAATGTTGGAGCTACAGGCTTAGTTCGATTTGGGTTCACATCCCCTCCCCACCTAGGACTGCCTTATAGGCGATGTTGGGGTGTTTCCTGTTCCATCACCAGCAGATGCAAGGATGAGTCATGTCCCGCTTTTCATAATGATGATTGATCAGCGAATTCAGACACTGTCAACCCAACCATATAATTCAAAGTTCCCCATAGACCTTTCACACAAGGCTGCGCCTACATTAATGACAGTAATGACTGTTGCCTCCGTTCACATTTCATTCAAGATTAAAAAAAAAAACAACACAATGATTTTTCTACGTCTGTCATTTCTTTTGCATGTGTTAGCTAAAATTGTGAAGACTGACACAAATTTTAAATTGCGTTCATTAGCCTTATTACTATTATTGTGATTTCTTATTATTTTGAACTGCCATATGTATATTAAGAATAAGGCAAATGAAGTATTATGTTAATTATTAGGAACCAAGATGTTTGGCATCGAAGGAGTTTAGTAAAAGTCTTGTCATCTTAAATTTTAATTGAGGGGCACCTGGGTGGCGCTGTCAGTTAAGTGTCCACCTTCAGCTCAGGTCATGATCCCAGGGTCCTGGGATCGAGCCCCATATTGGGCTCCCTGGTCAGCGCAGAGACTGCTTCTCCTCTCCTTCTGCCCTCCCCCCACCCCCCACTCCTGCTCAGCTCTCTCACGCTCTTGCTTGCTCTCTCTCAAATAAATAAATAAAATCTTAAAATTTGAATTGAAAGTCTCTGGACAAATTCATGATTGATTTTGCCCGTTCTAAACATCACATAGTCTTTAGCTCTGTCCCCTCAAAAAGCTTTGAAGCAATAGCAATCCCCCAAATTCATATTTTAAACCCCTAATCCCAGTGTGATGGTGTTAGGAGCTGGGGCCTCTGAGAGGTGATGAGGTCGGCAGGTTGGAGCCTGCGAATGGGATTAGTGCTCTTGCCAGGAGAGGCCAGAGAGCAAGGCTGCTCCCTTGCCGCCGGGGTGGGATGGGGGGCAGGATACGAGGAATATCAGCAGCCTGCACCCTGAAAAGGGCCTTTCCCTGAACCCGACTATGCTGGCTCCAGAACTGTGAGAAATACATTTCTCTTGTTTATGTATGGTATTTTATTACAGCAACCTGAGCTAAGACAGTTAAGCTGCCAATGGTTTAACAATCAGCTCCCCAAATTTCTCAATATTTAACAATTGCCTCTCCAACACACCACTGGAAGCACACAGCAGCTTGAGAAAAACCCAGAGTTAGTTATCAGGAACCTAGAAAAGAGGTACCTCAGGGAGGAAAAAGAGATATCAACTTATTTTTCTTAGCGGCTCAGGTCAGAGGTATCCATACTAAATTCTTTCCTACCTCAGGACCTTCACACATACAATACTTCTCTCTCTCTCTCTCTCTCTCTCTCTCTTTTGTTTTTGTTTTTTGGCCTTCTGGGCTCATTCTCATCCTTCAGGCCTTAGCTTAATGCCCCCACCTCAGAGAGACCTTCCTGACTATTGTGTTTAAAGTAGATGTCTCCGGGTTACCTGGGGGGCTCAGTTGGTTAAGCAGCTGACTCTCGGTTTCAGCTCAGGTCCTGGTCTCAGGGTCATAAGATCGAGCCCCGTGTTGGGCTCCGCGCTCACCACCGGGTTCTGCTTCTCTCTGTCTCCCTCTGTCCATCCCCCCTTCCTCTCTCAAATAAAGCAATAAAAACCTTTAAAAAAATAAAGTAGGTGGATGTGGTGGATGGTCCTGAGATGTACCACCCAGATGCCCTTCAAGAAGGACTCACTGCAGATGCTGGGACTGCTGTCAGCAGACCTCCTTCAGAAGTCAGCTCCCCCACAGGGATTGTCTCAGCTAGCAAGAGCCACCCTCCCCAGTGTGGTCCACACCCCATCATTGATCAGTGTAAGAGCCTAAGCCAAGTCCTGGCCACTTTAACCCAACCTGAATGGAGAAATCCCAAGGAATTGACCATCCTGCTTCCTTCTCCCCAGGACACTCCTTGGGAAACACTTTGCATGCTCAACTCTACCACAGGGTCTGTTTCCGGGGGGACCCACCCGGTATCATTCCCCACCCCAAGTCTCACACCACATTATTCTTTATCGCAGCCTTTTCACTGGTTCCTTCAATTCAAAAGTGATTGTATTTGTTGATTGACTTGGTTTTTAGAAAATTCCCTTTGTAGACAGGCACCGGGGTGGCACAGTCGGTGAAGCGTCTGACTCCTGATTCTGGCTCAGGTCATAACCTGAGCGTCTGGAGATGGAGCCCTGCACTCAGCAGGGAGTCTGCTTGAGATTCTCTCTCCCTCTCCTTCTGCCCCTCCCCCCTCCAAAATAAATAAATAAGTCTTTAAAAAAAATTCCCTTAGTAGAATATAAAGTGACAATTTATGCACAGGAACTGTTTGTTCTTATATCCCTATGCTATCACAATGGTCAACGTGTAACAGGTATTCAAGGACTTTTTTAAACCAAACGCTCCCCGTATAACCAGCGATGCACTGATGGGCCTCAGAAAGACACCCCCTTCCCCAGCTCAGATCCTTTTTTAGTGACCATTTATCCATTCATTTTTTGACATACCCCTAACTTATTAAAGGTTTCTCAAATTTTATATTAAAAAATGAAATTAGAGTACACAAATGACTCTAATTCAGCATTCTACTGAGATCTGGTTGAAAATCTGCTTTGCCCCTAGGGCATATAGGAACCAATAAAAAGTTGGTAAGGCAATGGGTAGAGTAGACAGGCCCTAATGAATTTTGCGCCATCTAAGGGAACCAGGTCTCAAAGGTTTGAGAGCCTATATTTATTATCAGGGTGCCTGAGTGGCTCAGATGGTTAAGTGCCCACCTCTTGTTATCAGCTCAGGTCTTATCTCAGGGTCATGAGTTCAACCCCTGCCCTGGGCTCCATGCTGGGGGTAGAGCCTACTAAAATAAACAAACAAACAAACAAACAAAAACAACTGTTATTTCATTTCATGCCTCAGATCTCAAGGTAAAGTGGCTCTTTTTAAAAAATAGATTTTATATTTTTGAAAGGCCTCGCTGGATCGGTCAGTGGAATGTGTGACTCTTGATCTCAGGACTGTAGGTTTGAGCTCCATGTTAGGGGTAGAGAGTACTTAAATAAAATCTTTAAAATAAATAAAAATAGATTTTAATTTTTTAGAACAGTTTTAGATTTACAGAAAAATTGGGAAGATCAGTATGTGACATGTTCTACAGGCTGTGAACCGATATGGATACGTTACCATGAACCACATCCCATATTTATTCAGATTTCCTAACTTTTTACTTAATGTCCTTTTTCTGTTCCAGGACATTCCAATATCGTGTCAGGTCTCCTTGGGTTCCTCTTGGCCGTGGTGGTTTCTCAGCCTTTTTATGTTTTGGGTATCTTTGATGGTTTTAAAGAGTACTGGTCAGGTGTATTATAAGACACTCCTCTCCTGGAATTTGTCTGATGTTTTTCTTCTGATTAGATTGTGGTTATGGGTTTGGGCAAGGAGATCACAGAGATAAAGCGCCATTCATCATATCACACGAAGAGTATGTACTATCAGCATGACTTATGACTGTTCATGTTACCCTTGATCTCCTGGGTGAAGCAATGTTGTTGGCAGGTTTCTCTACTATAAAGTTGCTCTCTTCCCTGTTCTGTGCTGTGCTATTGGGAAGGAAGTCTCTGTGTGTAGCTCTCATTGAAGGAGTGAGGAGTTATCGTCCCTTCTTTTAGAATGAAGTATTTGCAATTATTAGGAACTTTTCCACGTGGAGATTTGTCTTTTCTCACTTATTCATTTATTCCATTATTTACTTATGTCATTATGGACTCATGAATATTCATTTTCTATTTTGGGTGATAATCCAATACTATTTTATTGCTCATAAATTTTTTAAAGATTTTATTTATTTGCAAGAGAGAGCGCGAGTGTGAGAGAGAGAGCAGGAGCATGCACCAGCACAGGGGAGGGGCAGAGGGAGAGGGAGAACCAAGCTCCCCACTGAGCAGAGAGCCCAACGCAGGGCTCCGTCCCAGGACCCCGGGATCATGACCTGAGCCAAGGCAGACACTTAACCAACTAGCCACCCAGGCGCCCCATTTTATTGCTCATATTATTCCAGCTTTGGCCATCTGGAGTTCTTTCAGTTGGCTCCTGTCAAAGTATATATTTTTATTCCTATTTTAAAGGTAAGGAAACCGAGCTTCAAAAAATGTAATGTTTCCACCATCACTCAGCTAACAAGAGTAGAGGTATAGTGAGAATCTTAAGATTCTATGGCATGCATTTTTGGTTTTGTTTTCATTTTGGTTTCCCTATTTATCATGTTTTATCTGAATATAGTCCACATTTATAAATCAGTAACTAGTGTGTATTTTACCTGATGGAGTTATTTAAGGCAATAACAGTTTTGAGACTATCAATGTTCTGCATACATTAGAGGGAAAGTGTCGTAGCTACTTTTTGACTTTTATAGTGTACACCTTGATGAATTTTCACAGAGTGAATCCACTCATGCAACCAGCACCCTAGTCAGGACCAAGATCATTACCAGCTCACCAAAAACCTCCCTGTGCCTCCTTCCAGTCATCTCCCATGGCCAAGGTTGCCACTATTCTGACTTCTAACAGCACAGATCAGTTGCGCCTGATTTTTGCTTTCTATAAAGGGAATTATGCATTAGTCATTTTAGAGGCTGGCTTCTTCTGCTCATTCTCCTGTTTTTGTGTGTTTTGCTAATGGAATTTTTTTCTTAAGTTTCCAGCCATATATTTCACAAGAAGGGTTACAAACAAAGTTATACTTGTAGAAACATGTTAAGCAACTACATAAAAAAAAATCCCACACTGTCACATAAAAAGTAAATTTACTTAAGAGCAACATAACACAAAGAAGGGGAAACTACCTAGAGATGTAGTTAAATTGCCCCATTATCCTGAGGTGGCTTAGTTCCTCCTCCCTGTCATTATCTACAGTTTCATCTGCAAAGAGCTGCCTTAATAATGTCTCCCTGGGTCTTGTTCACAGGAAAGGTGTTTCCTGAGTGACAGGATAACATTCTTGCCAACATATAGCCCAAATCTCATCCAGCTGCTTCGATCATGTAATGGTGCAAGACACTACCTGCTAAGTTTGACTAAAGTACTGTGCAGAAACCCGAAAGCTCCCTGATTTAGAGTTCTCTGTTTTCTGTCCCAATAACAATCACCACCATGGACACATTGATATGGTTCCTGGATCCAACAGGGGTGGCATTGATGCCTGTTGATGCACCCCTTGATGCCTCTGCCACCATGGACATTGTTAAATCGAAGCAATCTCTCCCCCAGAACCTACTCGTCCCAACACTCCGAACCAAGCAGAGATGGCACAAGAGCGAAAACTCAGGTGTCCCCTTCCCCCTCTCGCCCCTGCACAAATCATTATGTGACTTTCTAGTTGGATCCAGGTTTTCATTGCATTGTTTTCCAGTCAGACTCAGGCGTCTAATCTCTACTCCATCCCCATCACATCTCTCCCCTCTTCAGGAAACCACTCTGGCTCCTACTTATGTGATAGGTAATAGAGGAAATTCCCCACCCGGATTTCAACAGCTGGATTTGCTCACACCCAACCAAGCCCAACTTCCAGACCTGCTTCGATTCTAGTTCAGCTGGTTTCTTCCCCATCTCAGCGATATCCTGCCTTTTCTATCCTGTGTGTTCCTTCCTACATTTCTAATGGTCACACATCCAGGCATTAATTCATTCTTTCGAACTTGTCACATTCTTTCAGTATATTTGGTGAGCGCCTCCTATGCGTCACACACTCTTTCAGATCACGGGGGACAGCCATGCATACAACCAGCTGAGTCCCTGTTCCTGTGGAGCTGACGTTGTAGAGGAAGATGCGATGCATTCGATGTACAAGCAGATGCATAGGGTGTTGAGTGGTGATGAGTGCTAGGAAGCAGAATGGGAACTGGGGAGGAAAATGTCATGTTCTTTATGGAAGTCAGGGAAAGGAGCCTGAGCAGGGAATAGTTGAACAGATATTCCAGGGAAGGCTTCTCCAAGCACAGGGAAAGGGCAAGGAAAAAGGCTCTTCGACATAGCGTTGGATGAGGAACAAGGAAGCCATTTTGGCCAGAGGAATGTAAGTCAAAAGAGAATAGTTGAAGGTAAATCAGAGCAGTAGCTCAAAGCTAGTTCATGTGGGGCCTTTAAGCCAAGCACTCTCGCAGGTGTGAGACCAAATTACCTCTAAAGGCCCCACCTCCAAATGCCATCTCACTGGGGTTAGGGCTTCAAGAGATGAATTTTGGGGCATAATTCAGTCTATAGCATCATCCTCACAAAATTTACAATCCAATGTGGGATATAGACAGTAGTACAAGCACGATGTAAAAAAGAAAATCATGAATTCTGGTAAGAGCCACAAGGAACTATGGAAAGGAAAACAAGTGTCGTGAAGTGTTGGGGAGGAGGTAAATCATGGGGAGTGACTTCCATAAGGAAGGGACATACAAACAAATCATCGAAAATTCAGTACCATTAAAAAAACCTCATTAAGAACTTTTATACTGATTATGTGTTGAAATAATATTTTGGATATATTGTGTTATATAATATAGACTATTAAAATTAATATTACCCCTTTCTTCTTTACTTTTTAAAATGTGACTACTAGAAATTTTTAAATTAAATAAATTTAAAATTTAAGTTAAATTTAAATTATGTGGCTTGCACTGTGTTCCTTTTGGAGAGAATTGCCATATACTATTCCCTTCCTGCTAAAAACACCGTTGTGGTAGGAAAGAGTGATTTCCCCAAAGAGACAAGGTAGGGTGGGAATGGTGACCAACATGGCAGGGGAGGTTGGGAAGTCAAGTTGGCAGAATTACTGACATTTTAAGAATGGGTAGTCTGCTCATGGTTACAGGTTTCTTTCGAGGGTGATGAAAATTTGGAATTAGACAGTGGTGATGGTTCATAACCTTATAAATATACTAAAAACTACTGAACTGTACACTTTACAGTGTTCAGTTCTAAAGGGTGAATTTCATGGTATGTGAATTATCGCTCAAAAAAAAGCAAAGTATAAAAAAGAATAGGACATTCGAATATCTACAGCATCTGCTGTCACAGAAGACCCTTGAATTTTTAGGAAGGTTCTACTTTCAGGTGGTGTGTGTGTGTGTTAGGGTAATTAAGAAAAAAGGACTCTTACATATTTGGGCTGAAAGCAGGGAAAGAACCAGAAATCACCTTCACATCAGAGTCAGAAGTGACTTAGAGGAAAATGAGCTTGGGAATTTGCAAACGTGTTGTGTGGGCACCAGAGGACCTCTCACAGGGTATATGACAGGGATTCAAGCAGATAACATAGAGAGACTAATGGGGCAGAGGGACTTTCCTGATATCTGAGTCACTTTGATTATTAGGAACAACTGTCTAAGTAAATCAAAACACAAACTTCTCTCTATGATTATATGTTCTAGGTTAGAACCTCCCTTGTGTAATGTAAAAGGGATACTCTGCCCTTTGGGGACTCTCCATATCTAGCAGCAACCTGAGGTAAGCTTCCTGCCCAGGGGCAACAGCACACATGGTCAAGAGTTCTCTGTGCACAGTCTCAGAGTTGATTCAGAACATCTTCAGAAGCCTGCTCCAAGTCTTGCTCATTAAGTCACTGAGCTTCTCTGTGCCCCTCGTTGGGCTTGGTACTAGGGTTCACATGATGACCGAGATGGACCCAATCCCTGCCTTTAAGGGTCTACAGGAACTCAGAGTTTATGACTGGCACTTTGAACTTTTCCCAACCCTGTTATATTTCTTACTGGTTATACTGGTATTTGTCTGAGTTGGCAATCTCTGTCATTGTGTTTGTTTGTTTATTTGTTTTAACCCAGCAGAATGAAAAAATGGTAATGATTTCAATGACCTCTTATCTCCTCTGTAGAGGGTGTGTTCATATTCACCTGTGGACTGTGTGTCTCTTCCAAATCTCCCCTATTATTGATATTTTTTTGTTTGCCTTTTCTCTACAGTCCAGATACATAACTCCCTAATTCTGCTGGCCACTGTAACTCTGCTATTAGGAAAATGAGTTCTTAGAAAGAATATTTAATCAAGGAATATTGATAATGTAGCATGGAAGTAACACAGATAACTGGAAGTCATGGCAAGGTCTGTCATTTAGTAAAATGTTTATTTAAAGAGGAAATAACAGGAGAATGAACATTTCTCAGAAGTGTAGTGGACACCTGTTCCTTTTCCTGATGCATCAGCCAGTATTCCTAGAGCAAGGACACAGCATAGTGGGTGATTGCACGAAAATTCAGTAAAGGGTGTAGTAGGGGTTTGAGTACCCCAGGGCACATGAAGAAGTCAGGATACATTTTCCTAGGCCTGACAGAGCAAGGGAGGGATTACTGGAAACGGAGTTGTTGGAATTTAGAAAGGGTAAAGAGTGACCTTCAGGCAAGGGATTTGAGCAGTCCACAGTGACCCTGCAGGAAGGGTGCCAGGGGGAATATTCTGATTTCACATTTCTCCCTTTCTACAACTTCTGCCCCATGCTCTCCATTGGCTGAAGTTGAGCTCCAGAACTGAGAGCCGAGAGGGGAAGATGAATGGGGAAGGGAGGGTACAGTATGGATTCACCCAAAACCAGCACATCTGCTCATCTCCCATCCCCTCTTCTGGTAATGGAAACTTGCACTGGTTTGGGAGAATGTTATAAGTTAATTGTGCCCCCCCATTCCCAAAAGATATGTTGACATCTTAATCTCTACTACCTCAGAATGTGACCCTATTTGGGAATAGGATAGTTACAGATGGACTCCCCTAAGATGAGGTCATAGTGAAGCCAGGTGGGTCCTTAATCCTGTGTAGCTGGTGTTCTTGTAAGAAGAGGGACATCTGGATGCAGCCACCAAGGGAAGAAGGCCATACGAAGATGGAGGCAGATATTGGAGTAATGTGGCCACAATCCAGGGATCACTGGGGTGACCACCAGAAGTTGGAAGAAGCAAGGAAGTAGCCTCCTCTAGAGGTTTCAGATAGAAAGAAGCCCTGCCTGACACCTTGATTTTGGAGTTCTAGCTTCAGAACTCTAGAACAATGTGAAACAACTGTTCTGTTGTTTGTGGGCCTTTTTTTTTTTTTTCAGGGACAGATTCCATTTTATTTTATTTTATTGTTATGTTAGTCACCATACAGTACATCATTAGTTTTTGATGTAGTGTTCCATGAGTCATTGTTTGCATATAACATCCAGTGTTCCGTGCAGTACCTGCCCTCCTTAATGCCCATCACTGGGCTAACCATTCCCCGCCCCATCTGAAACCCTCTGTTTATTTCCAAGAGTCCATAGTCTCTTGTGGTTCGTCTCTCTCTCTGATTCCCCCACTTCATTTTCCCTTCCTTCTCCTAATGTCCTCCATGCTATTCCTTATGTTCCACACATGAGTGAAACCATATGATAATTGTCTTTCTCTGTTTGACTTATTTCACTTAGCATAATCCCCTCCAGTTCCATCCATGTCAATGGAAATGGTGGTTATTCCTCCTTTCTGACCACTGAGTAATAGTCCATTGTGTATATGGACCACATCTTCTTCATCCATTCATGAGATGACCATGAAGGTCATCTCAGTTCCTTCCATATTTCAGCTTGTGGATATTGCTGCTGTGAACATTGGGGTGCATGTGACCCTTCTTTTCACTACATCTGTATCTTTGGGGTAAATACCCAGTAGTGCAATTGCTGGGTCTTAGGGTAGCTCTATTTTTAACTTTTTGAGGAACCTCCACACTGTTTTCCAAAGTGGCTGTACCAACTTGCCTTCCCACCAACAGTGTAAGAGGGTTCCCCTTTCTTCACATCCTCTCCAACATTTGTTGTTTCTTGCCTTGTCAATTTTTGCCATTTTAACTGATGTAAGGTGGTATCTCAATGTAGTTTTGATTTGAATTTCCCTGATGGCTAATCCTCTCCCCCCCCTCCAAAAAAATCTACTGAACTTCACAATCATACACTAACTAAAGAAAGTACCTATGAAAAAGTCCAGCAGAAAAGACACAACACACTGTGGAGCAAAACCAGTCAGATCTTGACAGATAGAGGAGGGCACGACAAACAACTTGCTTGACCCTCCTCACCCCTGCCCATGTGGCACAACTCCTAGCCAAGAGATACCTTCCACCCTGTGATTTCCCCAGTGGAGGGAAATGAGAACATCTGAAAGACCACAGGACTCCCCAAGCTCCAGAGGATGCTGCCAAAGAGAATCTTCTTTCTAGACCCATTCAGAATACTGAGGTGTACTGCTCACTGGTGAGTGGGGTGCACCTAGCAGAATAGCACCTAGGGCTCTTGGAGGGCAGTAAAACAACATGGACCTTACAAATCACCATATAACCTGCAACAGGAATCTGTCCATGAGCAGATGACATGAACAGGCACTTCTCCAAAGAAGACATACAAATGGCTAACAGACACATGGAAAAATGTTTGTGGGCCTTTGCTGAGCAGCCTTAGGGGCTCCCCCTTCTCTACCACATATGGTCTTGTCTCTACCACACTGGACAACCCTGCCCAGGCTGGGGGAAATGATGCTTTTCTCCCGGAATGTGGATTTGGAGCAAGAAAATAGGGAGATGGACAAGACCTAGATTCAGATCCCGGCATTACCTAGTGGAAGTGGAATGAGCCAGTCTCAAGGGAAATGCACACCCCCGGGACTAACCTCCTCTAGAGGTTTTCTGAGCAGCTAGGACATCTCAAAGGGATGCCGCCTGAGAGAGCAGTGCTGCAAGCAAGCTGGAAGTCATTGTCAGCTCTGCTCTGGGAGAGTTGTCATTGTCATTGTCAACCCTGCAACGAGAGCTTTTTGCTTGAACCATTTTGAAGGTATAAAGCTGAGCTTTTCTGACCAAAGCCTAGAGAAGAGGAAGGAAATAGAGAGGTAAGAAGACCCTGGCCTAGCTTTCTAGTTTCTGCAGGAAGCCAGAATGCCCACCTCAACATAGACCCACAACAAAGAGGGCTGTGGCCTCCTCAGCACCATGACCCAGCAAGGAGGGGCTTGGGATTGGGCATTTGCCCCAGGGATGAACCATATAAGAATCATCTCTGCAGTCTGGCCATGGTGCTGTTATTAAAGCACAGATACCACTTGACTCCTGGTCATGCTCTGCAGAGTTCATTGGCTGAGCACCTACAGTATGCTTAGGCACCGCAGGAACGGTGTTGATTCCCCTCTTCGGTGATGGTGAGCTCTGATGGAGACCTGCCCCGGCAGCCAAGGGCATGTGAAAAAGCATCAGAATCACCTAGGATCTGAGAGAGAGCAGGAAGGACTACACAGCTGATCAGATGCTCAAGGATAGCACCCCCATCTCACAGATGACTATAACTGGAGCTCTGAGAGGTTAGGTAAGCTGTCCCAGATCACACAGCCAGGAAGCCAGAATTCAATGGCTCCAAAGTCCATGGTCTTTCTGCCATGCTAGATCATCCTCTACCCTGGGGACGAGGCACTTGCCTGCCCAGCAGTACCAGCTTGTTCATTCATGCATGCATCTGTTCAGTGAATGTTTATTGAGTATGAGCTCTATGTATCTATGTTAGATGCTGGTAGTACAGAACTGGGTTAAATAGTCAAGGTAGTCTAGTGGGGGAGAGTGCAGACACAGACACTTCCTAGAGAAATGAATGTATATTTCACTTCAAGGTGAGAAGAGTGGTATGAAAATTAAGAATTCCTGCTGGAGACATAAAGCCTGGACACCAGGGAACACCTCCTCCAGAAGGCAGTATTTCAACCAGCAGTGTTTCAACTGGTCAGCAATTTTGCCCACATGGGACATTTGGCAATGTCTGGAGACATTTCGTTTGGCTAGTGAGATGCTACTAGCATTGAGTAAGTAGAGGCCGTGGATGTTTCTAAACATTCTACAATGCACAGGACAGCCCCAAAGGATTTTCTGGCCTAAAATGTCAGTGGTGCCAAAGACTGAGAAACCCTGATTTAACATGAAAACGAAGAAGCCAGCCCCGTAAAGGGCATCTCCACCCGAGCATTCCAAGGGAAAGGAACAGCAAAGGCTATTAATTCCCAGGAAAAGCTTGGTGTTTCAAGTTAGTGAGTACAGGAGAGGGGAGTGGGATGAGAGAGACCTCGGACCTTGGGCAGAAGTTTGGGTTTTTACTCTGTGGAGTCGAAAGCCTTTGATGGCTTTTAAATCAGAGTGGGGTGCTCTGTCTAGTCTGTAGAGAAGGGGTTGGGGAGGCAAGAGAGAACTTCCAAAAGCCAGGGTAACCCAGGAAGAAATGACAGCAGATCTGAGTAGCACAGAGGCCTTGAAAAGGAGAGCAGTGGGTTTATCAAGATGCGTTCTCAAAGTACCAGTTACAGTGCCAGGAATGAACTAGATATGGAGAGGGAAGGAAAAGAAATAGGGATTAAGAGTGACTCTTGGGGGACGCCTGGGTGGCTCAGTTGGTTAAGCGGCTGCCTTCGGCTCAGGTCATGATCCCAGCGTCCTGGGATCGAGTCCCACATCGGGCTCCTTGCTCCACGGGGAGCCTGCTTCTCCCTCTGCCTCTGCCTGCCTCTCTGTCTGCCTGTGCTTGCTCACTCTCTCTCCCTCTGTCTCTGACAAATAAATAAATAAAATCTTTAAAAAAAAAATTAAAAAAAAAAAAAAGAGTGACTCTTGGAAATCCTGCTCTCTGCAGGGTGCCGGGTAGAGTGGCTCACCTACACGAAGTAGGAGGGGGTCCCAGATCAAGATCTCAGTTTGAGACAACATAAATTCCGAGAGACACTCGGCAGAATTGGGTACACAGGTGATAGAGAGAGGAATTGCTCATAGAACACTTTGAGCTGTGGTTCATTCCCAATGTGGGGCTTCCACTTTAGTTTCACCAGGGGTAGGGGTGCTTTATAAACCACCAGGGCTCAAATACACACCTTAGATCAGGTAAACCTGGGCTCCAGGACCTGGTGCTCGAATATCAGTATGCTTTAAAGGTGCTTCCAATGCACAGTGATGGTTGACAACCAGCAGACTCCCAAGATGGAAATTTTCCCTCTGTGCCTAGCAGCCCTCAGTGGGCTGAGACGCCTCACCTTTGTGCATCACCCAAGAAACACTCTCTATTTTGTGTCTATTTAAAATTCTATCTCTGCTGCTTCAGTGGTTGGCTGAATTCTATCTGTCAAAACAACGAACTGTTCATAGTCTTGGGTATTCTTGTGTTACCTGTGTTCCAGACCCTTTGTTCTGTGACTCTCTTTGTTTATAGCGATGTCAGTCTCCTGGTGCAGCCCCAGGGCTGTTCATCTTTTCCATCCCTTTGAGGATAGAATATTTTCAGTCTCTGTTGTGAACTTTCTTCCCAAGTAAGTCCCGGGCACCCTCTGCCGCTGTATACTCAAAGCAGAAGGAAATACATTCAGACCTTGTCTTTTCTGCAAACTCCAGTCCAGTCCCCATTTCCTTTTATTATTACTGGGTGCCCAGCATGGAACTTGCTCTGTACCTGGCACTTGGGGATCGCATGATCAATGAGAATGAAATGGCCCCTGATCTAGGGAACTCACCCTCTACGGGGTTTCATCTCAGCAGCATTGACACCTGAGATCAAATAGTTCTTTGTGGTAGGCTGATCTGTGCACTGTATGCTGTAGATAACAGCGTTGCTGGCTTCCACCAGCTGGATCCCAACAGCATGTTCTCATGCCTCCCGAAAATATCTTCAGACAACGCCCATATGTCCCCTGAGAAGCAACATTTCTCTCAGTCAAGAACTGTTTTAGGAGAAAGGAGATTTTTTTTTTAAACCAGCAAAAATGGATTTATTCAAGAATAGCAAGGAATAGCAGAGAAGGGTAATCTGGGACAAGCAAGCTACAGCAAAGCCAAAGGCAAGTCCCTAGGAGGAAGAAGATATTAAGCAAATGCTCATAAACGTTGGTAAAGGTAATGAAAGGGGCATCAACAGGAGAGACCTAATTTAACTTGATAGAGATAAGAGCTCAACATGGAGACTACCTGTTCCAGCCCAGGAAATAGATAATATTATTTCCACCGTGATGCTTTCTCTGATTGCTTATTGGCTTTTGTCTCCTCCAGTCTACTAAGTAGCAGTCACTGATTATGTCCTATGCAGCCAGGTGCCATATTAAGCATTTGGCATGCCTTATTTCACTTTATTCTCATCACTACCCTATAACCGTAATGGGCACCACAAACTACTTAAGATTCGCTGTGTAAGTAAATTGCCTTTTTAACCAATAGTTTTGCATATTCATCTTGTAAACTAACTAGAATAAAAGCTGAGACACTCATGGCTTCTATTTTTTCTTTATCCCTTCGACAACAGCCTCCTGCTTCATTAATTACCACAATCCCTTTGGCACTGCCATTGCCTTCTTCATTGAGTCCTTCCTTTGGGCCCTCCAAAGTCACATCCCCAAAATTTCTCCATCTCTCACATTTTTTTCTTTTGATCTTACTGTGCCCTAAAGGTACTCTCCCGTCCTGCTTCTTGCTTTTTCTACCAGTGTTGTTAAGACTCCAGAGTTGCCCACTAACACCATCTCCTCACCATCTTTGCACTGGAGCTCCTTCTCACACCCTCTACTGAAGCAATCGGTAATTCTCCAATCAGTAATTCCCAGGGCCCTGAAGCCAGAGATATCCTGTCATCCCATTCAATCTCTCCTCCATGTTGAATGTTGTTCATCACTCTTTTCTTTGGAAATCTTCTCTTCCTTGGGATCCTACACTATTGCAGGTCTACCTTCTGCCTCTGATCCTGTAGACTTGGGAGGACTCCATTACCCAGTTCCTCCACTCCTAAGCTCTATCTGTATTTTTCTCTCACATGTCACTTTAGCTTCCAGAGCTTCATTTACCCCATCTATGTGGAAGATTAAGCCACTTGTATCTCCAGTCTTGAGCTCATTCTTGCATTTAGACTCCCTTTCCCAAATCCATCTGGACACCTCCAGCTGGATACAACCATGGCATCTCAAATTTAACATGTCTCCAACAACAGTTTTTATCTTTTCTTCAAAGTCAGAGTCCTCCCCACTCAGTCTCTCAAAATCTGTTGTTTCTTAGTTGTAAGAATCATTCTCAGACCCTCAGAATTATTCTCTACATTCATTTGTTCATGAATTCATTCCTTGAGTCTATTGTAGGCACCATACTTTACACATTGCTGTCCTCACAGAGTCCACAATCCATCCAGCAAGACAGATGGGCAAGAAGAACTACAAAGGGCTCTGATGAGTATTATAGGAGGGAAAGTCCAGTTTGTGGTGGATCTTTTCACTTCTACTCTACCTAAATCCAACAAGCTAGCAAGTCCTCTGGTTCTTTTACCATGAAGTCCCTTTAATTCACTGCCTGTTCTCCAAACCCATGGCCTCTGCCCCAGCCTCCTGGGTGGTCTTCTCTCCTCTCACTCTGCCCACTTCTCTGAACACTCACATGCTGCACTGCCTTGTAATGTCCTGGTTTCTTTTTATCTCCGCCACTACACTACAAGCTTATTCAATGTAATGAATGCATGCCATTTGTCACTGTATTCCTAGTACCTGGCACAGAGCACTCAGTGATTATTCATGAAATAATGAAGGAATGGATTCTAATCCCCCTTCCACACTACCAAAAACATCATAAAACTCAACAATACACAAGGTAGGTTTGGAGCAACAACCTGAAGGTAGCCAAGTGACAACCCCTGGGCACAGCTGGGAATGTTTGGAAGACAGGGACTGACTCCATGGGAAATGAGAAGGCATCTTGCATGGGGCACCCATGGCTTCTCATTGGACACATAATAGCCCTGCTCATGGAGGGCAGATGCGGGGAAGTCCCTGGTCATTCAGTCCTCAGGGTTCTCTGGAGCTACCAAGGCAAGCATTGCTGGGTGACAGAGTTCTCCTTTTATTGCTGAAAGCCAGCTTTACCATAGGACCCTGGGTCTGAATGTGAAAGCCAAAGATGCTTGGGGCAGCTTAGCAGAAATATTTGGCAGGCATTGCCCCTATCCCTCAGGGGGCCCACCTGCCATTTCCTTGTCTGCATTATATGTGGGTTCCTTGAATTCTAGCATGGCTGCTTGCTTATTTTATGTTATATGATCTTAGTTATCTCTTGAAAGCCTCAATTTCTTCATCTCTGAATGGGATGAGTAATAGAAATTATCTCATCGATACCTTGATCATGATTGTTCTAGAATATGTATATTGGGCATGTTGTCACTATTCATTCTGCTTTTTGTATATTTAAAGCTTTTCATATTTAAATGATCTGATAAGGTGTCTGTGAGAATTAAATGAAATTAGGCATGGAAATACTAATCACAGGGCCTGACATATAGAAGCCTCCAATAAAAGGTAGCTCTTTGTAGTACAGTAAAATGGCTGTAAAATCATTACCCATGCCTTCAAAGTCTTTCAGTGCTGACAGTATCTCCCCTATTTACCGGTGTGTTTGTTGTATGTCTTATTCCAGTAGAACGAAGTTTCATGAGGGCAGAGACTTCATTTATCTTTACTTTCTCTTGTATCTCAAATGCACGCAGTAGACAATCAACAAGTGGTTAGTAAGACATGAACTGTGTCAGCCCCTGTGAGAAGGGCAACTGTAGGGCCCATCTCTGTTGCTATTGCTACAGGCCCTCAGTCATTCCAGTTCTATAAATAAGGCATTTATTATGATCCAGACTGCAGCAGCAAAGAAAGACCCGGATCCTGGTGTTCTGGTCGTTGGCTATGGCTTTGAAGGAACAGATTCAAATAATAACAAATTTTGGATTGTCAAGAACAGACGTGGTCCAGAATGGGGCTGGAACAGTTCCATAAAAACAGCTAAAGAGCTGAACAAGCACCGTGGAGTTACCACAGCAGCCAGCTCTCCACTGTGTGAGCCGATGAACTGTGTTATTGGATGACTTGAGGTCAGCATATCTGGAGCAATTTTGTCTTGAAACTGACCAAACCCTTATTGTGTAAGACAAGACACTTGAATCATTGAGGATCCAAGTGGTGATTTGAATTCTGTAACATTTCTATAAGGGTCAAACAGCACCACTACTCTCATTACAGTTTTAAATAGCTTTATAATATTAAAGACTCATTACTTAATTCCATGACTTTTGAATTATCATTTTTTTCAAAGGATATATAAAACGTTAGCTTTTAAATTAAATTCTAACACAATATGTGAAAAATAAATAAATAAATAAAACGTGAACTGTGAAAACAAACAGCTGTGTCTCCCACCACATGTCAGATCAGTTACACAACCTCATCCCTTAGCACCACCACCACCACCCCCACCACGACCTGGACACAGATGTAGACTCAGAGGAAAGGTTGCTGCTAAACATTTTGCCCAAAGCAAGATCCTTATAACTCAGTGCCCTCAAAAGACTCTCTCTCCAATAGAAAAACTGAAAAGACAACTCAGAGTAAAGGGTCAAGACTGAGAGGAATCAAGGGAGAAAATTCAAAAGACCAGAGTGGTTACACAGGGAACACTCAGATGAGGCCAGAGTTTAGAAGGCAAGAGCCTCAGGTACACATAGCACAGAACAAAGGGTCTCAATACAGGAGAAGCCATACACTCACCTGTAAGAAAAGCATCTGTAGACAAAAAACTCAGATTAAGGGTTCCTGGGTGGCTCAGTGGGTTCAGCGTCTGCCTTCGGCTCAGGTCATGATCTCAGGGTCCTGAGATTGAGCCCTGAGTTGGGTTTGCTGCTCAGCAGAGAGAATGCTTTGCCCTCTGCCTCTGTCCCTCCCCCTGTCTGTGCTCGCTCTCTCAAATAAATACAGGAAATCTTTAAAAACAAAAACAAAAATGCCCAGATTAGACTGGCCTGCAGAAGCCAGTTAACCACAGAAAGAGGAAGAGGTAGTCAATGAAAGGTCATAATACAAATGGACAAAAGGGGCAGGACACCAATGAATGAGGCCAGGGAACTGGCATTCATGATTAGTACAGAAGGCAAAACTACCAAACTCCTCTTTTGTTTGTGTCTCCTTTGCCAAGATTATTAGACAGGACAAGATGGGGAAAAGGGAAAAATCATTATATTTCACAAAGCATCTACTATGTGCCATGCAGCATACATATATCATAATCTTATTTAATCCATAGAACAGGTACCAGTCATGATTCCTGCTTTACATATGAGGACAGTTAACCCCAGAGAGTGAAGCAAGGTGTTCAAGGACCCAGAGCCAGTGAGTGATCTAATACTTTCATTTAGATACTGTGCATGTTAAGAGTGAAGCTTTGTGTGTGAGAAAAAGGGAGAGAGAGAACGAGTGGGGGAGGGGCAGAGGGAAAGAATCTGAAGCAGACCCCCTGTGGAGCACTGTGGCTGACACAGGGCTCCATCTCACAACCCAGGCAATCACTATCTGAGGTGAAACCAAGAGTCAGACGTCTAATCAACTGAGCCACCCAGGTGCCCCTGTGTATGTGTTTCTCTTGGGGGGCATGGGGGCCTTGGGGAGAGGAGGTTATGGGCCAACAGCTCACTGCTGACCCCATTTAAGTTTGCAGTCAGTCACATCTCCCTGGACCTCTGTCATACAAGCTGCAGTTTTAAGACGGCATTCTCCATCCAGAGAGCTGGTTTTCAGAGCCTAATAGAAGGGGGACCACTTCTTTCCCGCTTCCTATGTTTCCTTCAATATGGAAGAATATCTGTTAGTGTGACACTCCTGGAGGCTCTCTGTCTCCTGCTCTCTCCTCCCCTGAAGAGGTGGGGTAAGGGGACTGCCGAGTTTGAAGGAACAGGACAAGAATGTTTCAGTCGACGCAAAGCTCTCTTGTCTCTCTAGAAGAGGAGCCAAAGGACAATTCAGAGCAATTCACAAACTCACCATCTTGGAGCCCTCAGGACTGAGAAGTGAATCAGAGGACCCAAGAGGCCAGAGTTTCAGCTTTCTGCTCTTCTTCAGGATCTCCCAGCTGGCAAAATGCCTGTGCTCTTGGGCTGGGATGGCATAGCCATTCAACCCATGATCTTCCCTATGGGTGAGCCTTGAGACTTTTCAACCCTGTCTTGAGAGGATGCACCATGAGCACCACATATCCAAGACACTTTCTGCAATGCTTCTTTGGGGAATAAAGCTGAGGACTCTGTCTCCCCCTGCCTTGCTTCCCTATCTCAATCAGTTCAGAACTCCGCTGGGGGAAAAAGGGTGTTATGGATTGACTCCACCAAACAAAGCAACAACATCCAATGAACTTTGTGTTTATTCTGATTTCTTTTCAACCCATGAGCTTCAGTCTTGTTTGCCTTGCTCATACCAAGATGCACATGGTGTTAAGTCTGAGTCAACATCTCAAAGGAAGGACAAGCAACTGGAAACGGTCCAAAGAAGACCGAGTAGAATAATGGAAGTTCTGGAAACCCATCCATGGGGGGAATGGTGAAGGGAATGAGAAGATTTAGGTCAAAGCAGACTTGGCCATGATGTGATAGAGTCTTTGCCTCTTTCAAGGGCTCTCATGCAAAGAGTGCTTTAGTTAGATTGTGTGACTTCCAAGGGTAGAACTCAGTGCATTGATGAATGTTCCAAGGAGGCATATTTTGGCTCTTTAGAAGGAAGATATTTACAACTATTAGTATTGTGCAAGAGTGGAATGATTTTCCTGAGGAAGTAGTGAGCTTTCCATCACCAGGGCTATTCAAACAACCCCACTGGATGAAGGGGATGATCCTGAAAAGAGCAAGAGATGATTGGTTGTGTAAACCCCACAATGGCAGAATGGGATGTTATCCCCCTCACCACTTCCCAACCCAATATCACAACTGACCTGTAATAAGGGGAGTGGGCCAGGGGAGACCCCTGGCTTGTGCCCAAACCCTGCCTAGGCAATAGGATGCAGTGAAACCCCAACCCCTACACTTTTGCCCTAAATGATGTTCCCTTAAGATGACTTATTGGTTTACTATCTGTGTGTGAACACATACTTCCTGGGGCTTACTCTAAAGTTTCTCTCAAGTCTAAGTGAGAAAAGATGTGGGTGTTGGAAGGGAGGATTCCGAGGGAGTGATTTCCTCTGTCTCATATCCCAGGGCCTATTGCAATCACACTTACTCTTTCTTCTCTTTCCGGAGTTAGGGGCTCTTTCAGCAGCAACGTTGTCCTCTGACTATCTGATCAGCTCCCTCAGGCAGCCCTGTTTGGCTCAGGATCAGAATTACCATGTACAGATGGTCCTTAATGTGTGTTATTTTGTTCCATGCTGGCAGTAATCCCGGGGAGATCAATCTTACGATTAGCTCCATTTTACAGATAAGGAATGGAAGTTCAGAGAGGTTAACCCACTTGTCCTATGTCCAAAAGCTGGTGAGTGGCAGGGCAGGAGTTGATAGCCAGATTGGTCACTGTCTTAAGTGTATGATCTCAACCAGTGTACCTTCCTTCCCACCCCAAATGACAGTGACCAGACCTTCAATTAGGGGCACATATGTTATGGCTCTGTTCTGAGAAAAGAATGTAATTATGGTTTTGTTTCTAATTGCATTCTTTTTTTTTCTTTTTTTTTTTTTTAAAGGAGAGGGACAGACAGGGGAGGGGCAGAAGGAGATGGAGAGAGAAAATATTAAGGAAGCTCCACAGCCAATTTGAAGTCCAATGTGGGGCTCACTCTCATGTCCCTGAGATCATGACCTGAGCTAAAATCAAGAGTCAGTTGCTTAACCCACTGAGCCACCCAGCTACCCCTCTAATCACTTTCTTCATCATGCCTGGATTTGGTTTGACTCTGTAGGCCTCAGGACTTCAGTAAACACAAGTCTTTAGAAAATAGGATTCAATGAAACCCGGTTCCTCTCCATTGTTTCATTGACCTGTCAGAGGCTTTGACTTATAAAAGTGGAATTTGGGGGCACCTGGGTGGCTCAGTGGGTTAAAGCCTCTGCCTTCAGCTCAGGTCATGATCCCAGGGTCCTGGGATCGAGCCCCACATCGGGCTCTCTGCTTGGCAGGGAGCCTGCTTCTCTTCCTCTCTCTCTCTGCCTGCCTCTCTGCCTACTTGTGATCTCTCTGTCAAATAAATAAATAAAATATTTTTTTAAAAAAAGTGGAATTTGGGTTCTATTCAGTCTCAGACCATGTTGCGCACTGCCTTGCATTAAAATGCCCCTGGCTCAGGACCTTGACTCCTCTGCACACAAAGGGCATTCAACACAAAGTTCCTAATGGCTCCTGTTCTTGAATTTTAAAATTGTGTCTCAGTGGACACATTTCTTTCCAGTGTCTGTTTATGGCATGAAATTAATGGGAGTTGGTATTTCTGGGCGCAGAGGAAGGATGTCATGATGGGGAGGAATCAGGCAATGCCACAGTTTTACCTGTAGTGAATCCTGTGTTTAAGAGGAGACAGCACTTTGTGATGACAGGTGGGATAGAAGTCCCGGGGTCACTGGATCATCTAAGCTGGGCAGCTTCCCCCACTCCACTCCATCACAGTTCTCTGCTGACTTGGCCCCCAACTTGTCCTCTTTGGGACCTGATTTACTGACTTCCCTCATTCCAGATCATCTGCTTATGTCTATTTGGTTCAGTACAACAGAACTATCTGAACTTCTACCCAATAACCTGATGCCAATGGCTTTGCCTCAGAACCTTTTCCCACACTGATGTCCTAACACATACATATTGACACCTTATGATCTAATCTAATTCTGGACTCAGTCTAGCATCGAACACCAAAGTCAAGAAGGTGGGAGATGGGCAAAGGAATAGCACCTAGAAAGGATTCATCTTTAGGAGCATCAATAAGGAATTCCACAACCTGCAGGGTAATTTAAGGTTGAGATGCTGACATAAATTGACAAGGCAGTTATGGCCTTGAGGATATAGACAAAGATAATCTTGTCATTTTTTGAGATAAGAACTTGTTTGCACCTGAAAAAACTCAGGTTTTACCTCCCTGGCAACTCTTGACCTGTGTCTTAAAGGTAGTAATTTTTTTTTTAAGTACAGTGGCTTGGATAGCTTACAACCTTTGGAAGGTTAAGAGATATCCAGAACTATCCTGGAAATTGAGAGGTAGTGTATGATATGACCTCTACCATCAAGGACATTTGCACACAAAACATCCAGACTTTATAGGGAAATAGAAGGATTTTAACAGGGACGTGTGGACTGACTAGTTTCACATTTTAAAGAAGTGTTATTCTGGCTACAGGATGAGGATGGAGAATGAGGGGCAGTGATAATGACCAAGACACTGTTCAAGAGTCCTCTTGAGAAGCTTTGAACACAGGGAGTCTCAATGGAAGGAAAAAGAAGGGGGGGATTCAAAAGGCAGAGAAAGATGACCAAGTTATGAATAAAGCCTAGTTGGATGAGGTAGAAAGAGAGGAAAGAGTCAAGGAGAACTCTCTGGTTTCTGATTTGGGTGGATTGATGGAAAGATTCGAATGTGGCTGTGAATTCTCTGACTCTGGCAGATAGGTGGACGGTGATGTGAATTCAACAGAGTAGGGAGTATTGAGCTAATGGCAGGATTTCAGGGACAGTTAATGAGTGCAGTCAGGAATAGGTGGACTCTTGTACATTTCATGAGAGATAGGAAAGACTGGGGCATGTGTTGCAGAGTGCAGGAGACAAGTCTGGGCAGGACACAGAGATTGATCATCACCCGAATACAGGTGGCGGGGAGAGTCATACATGAAAACTGCAAGAGAATATAATGTGTAAGTAGGTTCTAAAGGGAAATGCAGAGAATTGGGGGGTGTAGGGATTGCTGGCACATAGCGGGCTAGACCAAGGAAGATGAGCTCATGAAGAAATCATCAGTAAGGGACAAAAAGAACCTATAGGAAATGGCAACATGAAGATGGGAAAACAGGGATGGGAAAGAGGCAGAATAGACAGAATTGGGAGAAAGACGGGAACCAGAAAAGTTAAGAAAAGGAAAAGGATTAGGGGAGCACATGATAAGTTTGCTTTAGAACATGCTGGATTTAAAGTTTTAGCTTAACATCCTGCAAACATGAGCCAGGAGGTCAAAAGTGTCAGGTGCACAAACCACTGAGTCACCAGGCCTCACAAAGAGACTGTTGAGAGCACAGGAGCAGGTGGGAACTCCATTGTAGAGAGTGTGGTGGGTTAAGATGGACAGATAGAGCCATAGGGGCCATCTTATGGGAGAGGCAGGAAGAAAAACTTAGAAGAGTCAAGGGATAGAGGAGTGGGGGAGGAACGTGGAAATGCAGCATCCTGGAAGGCAAAGGAGGCCATGTGAAGAAGGAAAATACGGTCAGCAGCACTGGTGTGGAAGTCAAGTTCCAGCGAGTAGGACACCCGTGGCACTTAGGAAAGCAGTTTCTGTAGCCTGGTTGGGACCAGAGGATGTTCTGTGTGCACCATATCCTGCGTAAGCAGGAGCATGCTTAGAACAAAGTCATCACAAAGCTCTGTCCAGAACAAGCCAATAGTTAAGTTACTGTAGAACAATGGGGCCTTCAGAGCTCCGCCACGTCATGCTTTCCTTTCTACACAGGTGATCCTACCAGAAAGAATGAGCAGAGTTAAGGATCGAAGCTCATGGGCAGATTGGGGCAGTGCCATTGTATCCAGCCAATGACCACAGAGAGGAAAGGACATTATACCAGCTTGGTTTGTTCACTTACAACTCATTCGCTCCTTAACATTGCATTAGTTCTCCTGGACGCAGAGACTGAGAAGAAGGAAAGGGTCATGAAAGAGACCTGACCTGTGCCTTCAAACAGCTTACAATACATGGGGGTGGGGGAGGGATTTTCATTCCCCTGGTCGAAACAATCCATCCAGAGTGCCCAATAAAATCACATTCCAAACTTTACAACTTTACCTTGGTTAGCAGTACCTTTTTATGCCTCTTTGTAGAGGGCTAAAGTAAAGCTTAAAGTGAATGACTGGGGCACCTAGGTGGCTCAGCGGGTTAAGCCTCTGCCTTCGGCTCAGGTCATGATCTCAGGGTCCTGGGATCGAGCCTCACATCGGGCTCTCTGCTCGGCAGGGAGCCTGCTTCCCTCTCTCTCTCTGCCTGCTGCTCTGCCTACTTGTGATCTCTCTCTCTCTCTCAGTCCAATAAATCAATAAAAAATCTTAAAAAAAAAAAGCTTAAAGTGAATGATAAAGCAGGATATGTGATCGTATTAAAAAAATTCCATAGGCTCAGTGGATTACAGGCTCATGGCGGACTGCATTGATTTCTTCCTATAGACTTCAAAAAGCTCTTCCCTCATGGCTTCAACCATTACTAAGTGGCCCATGTTTCTCCAGGCTCCTTCTCTAAACCTAACCAAGGCCTCGTTTTGTATTTCCAACTGCCAGTGACTTTCCACCTGCATTGCCCCCTCCCTGCCCTCAAAATCAAACCTGAAGTCAGATTCACCATTGTGGCATTTCTGAAATCATCACCCTTTTCAAACAGCCCCATCCCTCCATGGTCCCTTCATTTTAACTTGTCATCTGGATCTCTTGCTTCCAACCAATTGCCAGGTTCAACATCAAGCAGAGTCTTGTACGCAGAATAGATCTTTAACATTTACTTGCTGATCAAACGAACACATTTTATATCCTAGACCCCATGACCAGTCAGTAACACAGGTAATGACAGTGGTTCAGATCATGGTTTTGGGTGGGTGGCAGGTGGGTCTGATCTTAGTAGCTCAGTAACTTTGGACACATAGTGCCCTTGCTCACAAGATGTAAGTGATTAGCGTTGTGAGAATTGAATACAAAATGTAAAACTCTGAGCACGGAAATGTTATTTCTTAGTCCCATGCCCCACTGTCAATATTTCGCCATCTTAGTAACCTAATGTTAGATCGAAAGGAGCCCAAAAGGATGCCAACAATATTGAGTTTTAGAACCACAATTGAAAAAAAAAAAAAAAAAGAACCACAACTGGACTATTTAATAACTCCCAGAAGGGATAACCATCCACCTAGGACTTCTGTTTGAAGCCTAAGATAAGGACTTCCGTATAACATAGATCCTTCTTCCAGCCCTTCATCCATCCCTCATTGTACACTGTTTTGAAAATTCCAGTTAAAAATGACCCAACTCAACAAGTTTTAATGAGTACTAGTTGTACTGTGTTGTAGCTGCTTTAACCAATGAGCTTGGAAGACCTTTCTATTTTCCCTGTAGAAAGCTACTTTTTAATACCTAAGGAGGTCCCCTTTGGGTCAAGCTTTCCCCAGCCTCCAACACAGGAGCCTCGCCCACCCCTGGGCTCCAGGCACTTGGGAATCCTTCTGGAGGCCCCTCTGTGCCCCACCGCACAGCCATGCTTATATCTCTCCCAGCAGACTGTAAAGCCCTCAAGTGTGGGCCCTGCACCCAACAAGATGATGATGGAGGTGGCTGGAAAAGACGGAGGGGCCAGGATGAAAAGCCCAAGGGCAGGAAATCGGTTACCTTTGTGTTTTCCACCTATTTCAAAGGGTAGGCTGAGAAGGAAAGTGCACCACCTCAGAGGAGGAAGAAGCCCAGTGGTCAAAGATCAAGGGAAACTGGGAACCCTGACTTGACAATGTAAAAATTGCATGGGTTTTAATTTTCTTCCCCCACTGCTTCTAGATAGTACGCCACATATCCCCAACACTCAATAAATAGTTGTTGCATGAATAAATGGATGTTTCTTCTCTCCATTTCTTTTTCAGACTTCTTTTTTCTTTGTTCTAACCAACTCTGCCCTTCAACCTTTCCCCTCCCTACCTGATGTGCCAAAATCACCTCCTCCTCCCCCCTCTCTCTTTTCCTCCTTCCCTCTTTCTCTCTCCCTCTGTCTCATCCACCAAAAGTCATCTATAAGACAGAGAGTGTGCATACTGTCATTTCTAGTCTATGGAGGAGAAAACAGAAATTCAAAAGGCCAAAGCTGGGTACCAATGGTCGCACAGCTGCTAAGAGTTATATAACAGGTAATGTCGTCCTGCTCCAGATCCTTTGGCCATTCTGTGTGCTCTAATCCATGGAGTTCTCCACTCTCAGCAGCCAGCAGATGCGTCTTTGTCCCAGGACTGCCCAGGACACCAGAGCTCACTTTGCCAGTGAACATGGAAAGCCACAAGTGTCAGGAGTTAAAGCCTCCCCATCTCGCCACCCCCGACAGCCCTTAACTAATGACTGACAGGTGTGAGGGCATTGGGACTACTGCTTCCTGGCCCCCAATGGGGACAGCTCTCATGTGTTCATGAGTGACCCTAACTGCCTCCAGATCCACCCAGGAGGTAAAGCCAACATGACCCTCAGCCGGGACCCCTGGAGGGTGAACCCTGGCTTGGCTTCCACCCCATCCCTGTCCATTCTGTCCTCTATCCCCAAACCAGTGTTGCTTGGAAACCTTCCTAAAAAACCCTTTACACACCCATCCTCATCTCAAGCCCTGCTTCTGGAGAATGCAGCCTAAGTCAAGCTAAATGCAGGATTCAAACCCAGGCCTGTCAGACTTGAACATTTTTTTCACATTATGTTGTGCCTGAGATGCTGTTGCAACCACATAGGCCTGCTCTGCACGAATTTCACTGCCATTTAAAAAACTGAATGGCCACTGTAGCCTTGAAGACATACATGATGTTTCAGAAGCTCTATGCTTGCCTATTTTTTCTCACCATAATTACAGATCTCCGAGACAAAAGACCTTTGAATATCTTAGCAAAATGACATAAGGGACCCAAAGAAAAAAGTTACTGTTTTCCAACTTGTCTTTGTAATTATCTTACACTTGGGTCCGTAATTAAGTAGGCACTGAAATGGACTCTATCCTTTTAACATGATCTCTTCTTAAAATGTTTTCATTATATAAGGACTAGAACTGCACTGGAGGAATTCTGCGGGGCAAACAAATACAAGTGCTCAAACCCAGCCATTCACGACATCCTTCCGTGTTTTCCTATCCCTCTAACATGGGAACAGTCTTATTCAAACACACAGAGCCCCTGGGTCTTCCGTCAGCCCAGTTTTCCATTTTGTGACATAGTCCTATGGTTGTCATCTTTAAGGCAGGTCCATTGTTACACCCAGAGGATAGACGGTAACTTATCACCATTTTTGTTGCTTGTGATAGTTCATGATTGTAAATGATGCTGCTGAACAACGTTGTGAGCATACCGTGTTTTATTGCATCTATCCTTTTCCCATATTTCAGATTATTTCTTTCAGACAAGTTTCCAAATCTTGACTTCTCCGATAAAGGAATAAAACCTATGGCTTTTGATATACAGCGTCACAGGTCTTCAACCACACTAAAATGCGTACCCATTTAGAACATAAGCTGACCCGAAACAAAGATTACTATTCCGAGTCATGCTGCCTTATTTGTAATGAGTTCTGGTCTAACTAGATGAATTCATTTTAAATTTCTCCATTGAGTTCGAAGGTCTGGAAACCTCTGGAATCTCTGGAATGTTGCATTCCCCATGAAAATGACTAAGAAACGTAAAGGGGACATTTCAGTCACCCTTCAAGGGATGTAGCTCCTTTCTTAATTCTAAGCTGTCTAATTGCTAAACATTTCATGGAGGGATTAGTCACTGGGTTTGAGTTCCTAATTGAATCAGTCATTTTACACGCAACAAAACACAAGTCAGGACATTTCAACGGCTGATGTCGACTCACTGACTTGGGTGTGTATTTTGTGCATTTCTGCATGCCTCCATCTTCAAAAACAGAGGATAAAGTACATTGACAAGAAAAATAAACAAGCACAAATTCCCATTTTCTCAGTCACCTTGAAGCCTGTCAGAGTTTACTCCAAAGTTTGCTATTTTTACTTATTAGCCTGAGAAGTACTGCTCCCTGAAATCGACTTTCCAGGACTAGCTGGACCTCCAAGAGATCGTGTCCTATTAGCGTCAAGCACAGATTTTTTTTTTTTTAACGTACTTAATTGTTCCATCTTCTTTCTGGCAAGTAGGAAAGTACAATAAATAAAAATCTGCAATTCTTCTGAAGACCGTGGGTACCGATACTACACACAGAACAGGGGATTTTCCACTGCTGTTACAGCTTTTCACTCAGCCCCCGGTAAGAATGCTAGTGATAAGTGGAAAGCCCACCCTGTCTTCTAGCTGCATGATTCCAGACGATACTAAGTATCCTTCAGGTTAACATCCCACTGATCGACTCTATTTTCTACCTTTGAACTGTTTGGGTTGTTCCCTGCCCCCTCCCTGCAACACACACACCCATTGGAGAAGCTTGTTTTCCATAACATTCCAAATCTCTCACCTGTGTTTTATCTTTTTTTTTTTTTAAGATTTTATTCATTTATTTGACAGACAGAGATCACAAGTAGGCAGAGAGGCAGGCAGAGAGAGAAAGGAGGAAGCAGGCTCCCCGCCAAGCAGAGAGCCCGATTCGGGGCTCGATCCCAGGACCCTGAGCCGAAGGCAGAGGCTTTAACCCACTGAGCCACCCAGGTGCCCCTCGCCTGTGTTTTATCTTAAGAGAGAATTTTATTATTGGGTTAACGTCAAAGGCAAAATGGACAGGTCACTCGACAGTCCATTTCTCAGTGAATCGAGAAGAGCCCGGTTTTGCTGCCATCCACACGCCAAGTTTGCCTTCATCCCAGCAGGGGCAGTGTGTGGGGTGATGACCTTGGGGCACATGCTTTGGCAGCTTATGCCCCACCTTGGCATGCCGTTCTGCGTTAGGATAAAGGTGGGTAATCCTAATTACAGCCCGGTCCAAGCTCGAACTTCACAACTAAACAAACCAGTTTTACAACACAGAAGAATTTAATTTGGCCTCACACTTGCAGTGGAAAAAGAAACACAAAGAAGAAAAAAACTGGTCACTGAGCTAACAGGTAACTGCTTTCCAGACACACAGCCAACCTGATTCAATTAAGAAACATGAGAGGTCTGATGACAGATTTGAAGACAAAAGACACAGTTTCTTGACAGCAGCAAACTGCAAAATTTCCAACCTGGGTAAGAGTCCCTTCGATATTTCCAAAACACAGCAGAGTCTAAGGAGAGGCTGACTTTGCAAGCTTTCTTGCACATCTAAGGAATAAGAGCCCAACCCCAGAACATAGCCAAACACTAATCTCAAAGCAAAATTCCATTTAAGCCTAAAGTAAACCAATGCAGCTTTCCTGGGTGCAAGAAAACACACGAAACACTGGAGGTTTGCTGCTGTTTCTTTATCCTGAGAAACAAACAAAATCGCGGCTTAGGTGCCCTTGACCTTTTCCGTCCGTCTTCCCCCAGCCCCTTCCAGTTCATCTCATGAAAAAAAAGCAAACCAAAACCCTGCGGCGAAAGACACTTGGGGATGCGCTTTCATTTACTCCATGCCAAGTATTTTATCGTGAAACCTAATTTGAAAGAGTCCCGCTGCAACAAAGCCAGCGCCAGATTCCGCCCTAAGTGAGAGCGGCAGAGCCGTCCACTTACCTGTGATCAGCACCGCCTTTTGATCCACAGGTAGCAGCTCCTGACCAGACAGGTAAGTGTACAGGAGGAAACAGGACAGGAGGCAGAGGATCAGGCTCCAGGACAGGGACAGGCTGAGCAGCAGGTAAGCCCCCCCCCAGAGGCCTGCCAGCCAGACCACCTTTCTGCCAGCCTGCCCCGGGTTCTTCCTGACACTGCAAAGAGCTATGCCTCCCAGCACAACAGTGACAGTCAGGCAGAGCCACACGGTCTCCGAGAAGGTGCTCATTCTCAGAGACGCGCTGCACCCTTGCGTGCTCAGGACCAGTGAGGCAAGTGGGCAAAGGGTGGCTGGAGGCAGACTGGGTTATATGAACAGAGGAGGCGAGAAGGGAGGGGGAGAAAGCTGCTCTGGCACACTTCAGATGAGCAGGGATTAAGCACACTCATGCCGGCACGTTTTTTTGGTGGGTCATTGAAACCGGAGAGCAGTTTCATATAAGTATCAGACTACTTCCTATTCAACAGCTCCCCCAACACCACCTGCACTCATGACACACACACAGACTCACCCACGGCAAAGCACACAGGTTATTTTTTCATGACCCCTGGAGAGATAACTAGTTGGGTAATAATTGACAGAATTCAATCCAAACAGTCATTAAAAAACCTTTAGCTCACAGGAAACGTCTTCTGCTTTAGGGGCCCAGGTGTTGCTGTCAAGTTCTTTTTTGGACTGGGAGTGGGGTCTGGGGGGTTTGGGGCATGGGGATTGGGGTGTGTGTGTGTGCCCCCCACGTAAATGCAGGCAACCGGTGAGGTCTGGAAGATCTGGAAGGGGAAGAGCACTCTGGCTCTGTTCGTGTCTGCACACCATCTCCCACATGCGTCGGGTTGAAGTGCTGGATGGAGAGGGAAGATAAAATACAGGGGAAGAGATTCTTGGCTGAGGACAAGCGCGCTGGTCTTGCCAGAAAGGAGGTATGCCAGGCAGAGATAAGAACAACTATAATACAATTATAATGGTCAATATCCACGGGTACTTACTTGTGCCAGGAGCCACGTTCTGCTACTTATTCATTCATTCATTCTCTTTTTCAAGCCATCTTCTCTGCCATGCTTTCCTCCGGCCATGGGGACTCAGCAATCAATATCCCCAGTCACTTTGAATACGGTATCTTTGTGAGGGTGTTTCTATCTTTATAGTGATTTTACAAGGGAGGACACTGAGGCACAGAGAGGTCAACAGACTTGCTCAAGGGGCGCCTGGGGGGCTCAATCGGTTGGGTGTCTGCTTTCGGCTCCGATCATGATCCTGGGGTCTTGGGACTGAGCCTCACATAGGGCTTCCTGCTTGTCAGGGAGTCTCTTTCTCCCTCCTGCACTTCCTGCTTGTGCTCTCACGCTCTCTCTCTCAAATAAATAAATAACATCTTTAAAAAACAAAACAAAACAGAGACTTGCTCAAGATCCCACAGCAGTGGAGTCAAGCAGCCTTGTTTCTGTGGCTCTGAGCCACCCTACTGCCTGCTTTAGGCAAAAAAATAAAACACAGTCAGAATGTTAGGAACTAGCTTCCCTGATGCCTTGTTGGAACCTCGTGAACTAATTCATGGTGGAGCCCTGTGCTTGCTTACAGAGAGGAAAACCTCGGCTGGGAGAGGGTCCATTCCTTAGGAAAGTACTGACCACCAGGGACAGCACCAACAGCCCCAGAGGGCATCCCCGCCCCTGCCGCTGGGCTTAGGGGATATCTTACCGGTGCTAGGCACCTGACTGGGAGGCACCAGGACTCTGATAAAGGCTGGGGGTTGGCCTATCTGGAGAGAGAAGATCTCACTTGGAGGTCATATTACCTGGATTCAGATCCAGCCTGAGCCCCACCACTTACTAAACTAGGCGTTCAGGAGGGTCTACCTCCTACAGCTGACCCCCATTCAGCTGTAAAAGAATAAAAAATACCCAGGGAGAGCACTTAGCTCCTGCTGCCTGGCATACTGGAAGGACCGACTGATTGATTGATTGATTTATAAAGGGAGCAGGGGGAGGGGCAGAGGGAGAGCAAGAGAGAATCCCCAGGCAGAGCACCCACTGAGCAGGGAGCCCAATGCCCAAGGGAGACCAGGTGGGAGGCCACGACTCGTGGACCTCACTGTCCTCGGAACTGTGTGGGGTGATGACAGAGGTCTTCCAGGGGTCTTGTGCAGGGCAATGGCACCTCCCGTCTGCCTTCCCAGCCACAGGGACACCTGAGGTGGGGAGATGTTGCTGGCTCCAGGCCAGGAAGCGTCGGGGTGAGGATTTGGAATTCCCGGAGATCTCCCTCCTTCCACACACCCCATTCCCTCCTGTGGGCCGTGTGCACACCCATCCCGGGAGCAGGGACCTCTCCTGGGCCTCGTGGACTCACCACCCAGGAGCTCCGGTATAGGATAGCTTTCTGGAGGAGGGTGCAGAACTAGTTCCGGCTCTTTGCTGGGGGCCTTGGCATTTCCTCAGTGGCTCCCACACTAGGGCTGGAGCCAAACACCCTTGAGGGTTTCCTCCTGTGGGCACAGCCACCGAAAATTAAGCAAATCTGTCCCCGGTGGCAGCCCACTGGGCTTCCCAGCTGCTTGGTCCTGGGGCTTCCGAGGAGAGGGCAAAAGCTGCCATGGCACAGACATCTAGGTAAGGATACTCCGTGCCCTCTGCCGGGGCAGGGGGTGCACAATATTAGGGTGGTGAGCTGTAAAGCCCTGTGCAACTGAGTTCGAATCCTGACTCTGCCACTTACTGGCCCTTCCTGAAGCTCCCTTTCCTCTTCTGAAGAAAGGGAACCCAGCCCCCTTGGGTTTTTAAGTCTTTGGGTTTTTTATTTTTTACTTTTTACTTTTTTTTAGGTTTATGTACTTATTTGAGAGAGTGAGAGAGGACCCCAGCGGGGAGAGGAGCAGAGGCAGAGGGAGAGAATCCCAAGCAGACTCTGGGCTGAGAACTGACCCCAACATGGGGCTCGATCTCACAACCCTGAGATCATGACCTGAACCAACAGAGACACTCAACCGACCGAGCCACTCACCTGCCCATGGGCCTGGTCCTGATGGGAGGACTGTTGGGAGCACATGCTTCCTCTTAGCTCTTTTCTCCCGGGCCAAAGGAGAGGTTCTTGCCTGTCCCATCCTCACACATTCATTTCTCCATTCAGTGCCTCACATAGGTCTTCCGCTTGCCACCCTCGAGACACCTGCTTCCACATCACTTCTCGCCACCCAACCCGAATCTCTTCCATCACCACCATATTCACCCTTCCCTGCAGTTAGCGCCGTTCATAACTCTGAACATGGTTTCTCTTTAAGGCTGTTCTGTCTCAGGACACTTGGGGGGCTCAGTTCATTGAGCCTCTGCCTTTGGCTCAAGTCATGATCCCAGGGTCCTGGGATCAAGTCCCACGTCAGGCTCCTTGCTTGGCAGGGAGCCTGCTTCTCCCTCTGCCTGCCACTTCCCCTGCTTGTGCTCTCTTGCCCGCACTTGCTCTCAAATAAGTAAATAAAATCTTAAAAAAAAAAAAAAAAAGACTTTTCTGTTCTGTCTCTCCTACTTGACCATGAACCTCAAGAGGGCGAGAACCATATCTGTGTTTTGTTTTTTATTCACTGTGCACCAAATGTCTAGCCTGGTGCCTGTCACGTTGATGTACATAATTAACAGTTTTGAATGAGTAAAGGAAAGAGCAAATCTTTCCAGAGTGCCTTCTAGGTGGCAGATTCTGCACCAGCCATGAGGGAATTCAGCAGTGAATAACATGAACCCAGTTCCTGATCTTGGGGAGAAGCTGTCATGGGAGCAGTGACCAGTGGGGTGGGTGGTGGGGAAAGGAAGGCTTTATACCAACTGGGAGTACAGATGGAGTTGCAGAATTCTCCAGTGAGAACATGCCCAACCCCTTCTGACTCCCAAATGAGGACGTTAGGGTCCTAGTCCATCTGAGGGCTGCTCTGCCTCTGAATGAGGACCTCCTCTATCTGGCTGAGCTAATTTGTCCCTCCTTTTTGTCCCCATCATTTTGTTTTAGGGTTATCCTTGAGGCCATCCATGCATGGAAGTGTCCCATTTTTTGCAAGCTGCTTCTTCGCTTTCCTGGGGAAAGGAGCCAATTAGACCAAGTTATTATCACTAATGATAACAATGGGTCAATGTGCTGCTTTCTTCTGCTGGCAGATGTGCCTTCCAGAGGTACCTCTGAAGACAAGATATCTTTACCCATAAGAGAGGATTTCCCAACCTGTGCCAAAACAAACGACATTTCTGAGAATCCTGAAATGAACCATTCTTAGAACCCAGGGCCTACTTCTAATGGGAAGTACCTTCCCATTAGATTTTCTCTGTAACATCTCCACCAAGTGGTTATCTTGTCACAGGCACAGCAAAGCCCCTGGAGGCTGACTTTCCAGTTGAGGACACCATTAGGAAGTTCTCCTCTAGACCACATCTAGTCCTTATTTCTTTCAGATATTTGAAGATTGCTTTCTTCTTTCTCCAGGTTGACAGTCCTCAATTGTCTTAATTGCCCCTTGTAGACGTCATAATGTGGATTTTCACGTGCCAAGTGCCTGAAGCAGCCACATGACTGAGAGTTCAATCCCTTGGGGCACGTGGATGGCTCTGCAAATTAAATATCTGCTCTCAAGGTCCTGGCATGGAACCTGACATCCGGCTCTCTGCTCACCGGGAAGTCTGTTTCTCCTTCCGTGTTTTCTCTCTCTCAAGTAGATAGATAAAATCTTAAAAACAAAACAAAACAGAGTTCGAACACTTAAAAAATCATGCTGTTGGGCGCCTGGGTGGCTCAGTGGGTTAAGCTGCTGCCTTCAGCTCAGGTCATGATCTCAGGGTCGTGGGATCAAGTCCCGTATCGGGCTCTCTGCTCAGCAGGGAGCCTGCTTCCGCCTCTCTCTCTCTCTCTGCCTGCCTCTCCATCTACTTGTGATCTCTCTCTGTCAAATAAATAAATAAATAAATCTTTAAAAAAAAAAATCATGCTGTTGCAGTAACTGAAGAGGGTAGCATGGTGATCATGTGATTCACCAAGCAGTGATAGACCACGTGTTGATGTCATGGTAACCCAAACTTCAAGGTGTGGTCTGGCTGGGACATGTAATAACAGATCATCTCACAGAGCTCAGGGCAGTCTTGCTGATAACACAAGATTTGTTGTGATTTTCATACTTTTGGGTGATAAGTAATGTCTCGAATGTTGATTTGTGATTGTGTAAATATTCTATATCTCATTTTCTATTTCATACAGTGGAAGACGAAAAAAGCCAGAAGACAACCGGAAATTGCGGCTGGATCAAGTCTTTGTTCTTTCATCAATGTGTGTGGGGTGAAGATGTCTAAACTCAACAATTATCATTCATTTCAAGTAGGTTTCATATTTTATGTACTGTATAAGGTTTTCAGAATCCTTAGTAGCCTGGCCTTTTTTTTGGCAAATGGTACAGAATAGAGCAAGATTATCACCTCCCCTGGCCATGATGCAACATTCTTACTTATACGTCCAAAGCCTCATTTGATTTTTTGACAACTGACTTGTTTAGTTGACACTGTGTTTGCGATCAAATAAAATTTCAGTTTTTGTAGGAATTTTCTTGTCATTAAAATTTTTTTTTTGTAAATACATGGGGAGAAATTGTCCAAAATGTAAATGTCAGTAAATATCCAAGGGTCCCTATGGCTATAAATTAATGATGGAATGAATGAATAAATAAATAAATGGAGGAGGGGGCGCCTGGGTGGCTCAGTGGGTTAAAGCCTCTGCCTTTAGCTCAGGTCATGATCCTGGGGTCCTGGGATCGAGCCCCGCATCAGGCTCTCTGCTCAGCAGGGAGCCTGCTTCCCTCACTCTCTCTGCCTGCCTCTCTGCCTACTTGTGATCTCTGTCAAATAAATAAATAAAATCTTTAAAAAAAAAAAAAGGAGGAAAAGAGACAAATGTCTCACATGGAAAAAATGCCAAAAAAACTTATGTAGCTATCCCCCACTCAAGGAGGTGACACAGAACTCACACTTCACGAGCTTGGCTGCACAGGTGGTTTTCTTCTGAGGAGCACAGTGTGGAGACAGGGAAACAGAGTAATCGGACACTGGAGAAACGTGACAACCACAACCTCAACCAGGTGATCAAGGTCAGCATCAACAGTGATAAGTCATGTGATGAAAATGGCCCCTTTATCATTGCAGAACATTCTACAAAAGGCCTGATCAGCACTGCCAAGTTTATCCAAAACAAGGAACTTCTGAGAAATGGTCACAGACAAGGGGAAGCTAAGGAGCCCTGAGCAGTCAGTGTCACGCGGGATCTTGGATGGGTCAATGTCACGCGGGATCTTGGATGGGTCAATGTCACGCGGGATCTTGGATGGGACCCTGCAGCAGAACAAGGACATCAGGTAAATACTAAGGAGCTCCGAATAAAGTATGAACTTTAGTTCATGAGAATGTATCCATATTGGTTCATTAGTTGTGACAAATGCCCCAGAATAATGGAAGCTGTGAGAACAGGAAAGTGTGTGTCAGTATCTGTGAACTCCATCCTGTCTTCAAATTTTTCTGTAACCCTAAAGCTATTCCAAAGTTGAAAGTTTATTTAAAAATATAATAATATAGAAGTATGATAAATATGAATAATTTTATAAAATGTAATTTATTGTTCTAGACTTACACCTCTATGAATATGATAGTAAATTTATTTTTACACTAAAAATAAATATAGCAATAAAAATATGTTTAAGTAAACTTTTGTTTTTTTAAAGATTATTTATTTGACAGAGAGAGATCACAAGTAGGCAGAGAGGCAGGCAGAGAGAGAGAAGAGCCCAATGTGGGACTTGATCCCAGGACCCTGAGATCATGACCAGAGCCGAAGGCAGAGGCTTTAACCCACTGAGCCACCCGGGCACCCTAAGTAACCTTTTTTTTTTTTTAAGATTTTATTTATTTATTTGACAGAGGGAGAGATCACAAGTAGGCAGAGAGGCCGGCGGAGAGAGAGGGGGAGGCAGGCTCCCTGCTGAGCAGAGAGCCTGACTCGGGGCTCAATCCCAGGACCCTGAGATCATGACCTGAGCTGAAGGCAGAGGCTTAACCCACTGAGCCACCCAGGCTCCCCTGCTATAAATATTCTTATAAACATCTCTTGAAGCACATGTGTAGCCATTGCCCTTGGGTACATTCAGTGGAGTAGAACTATGGAATCCATGGTATGTGCATGAATCCAGCTTCAGGGCCATTTCCCCCCCCCAAAACGATTGTACCATTAACAAGTAGACTATGAGAGTTCCATGGGCTCCACATCCTTCCTCAAGTTTGGATTGTCAGACTTCTTAATTTGAACTATTCAGATAGGTCTGCAGTTGGATCTAATTGAGTTCTTTTCTCTGATGACTACTAATTTTGAATACCTTTTCATACGTTAATTGACCATGTGGTATTCTCTTTGTGAAGTGCTTTATCAAGTTTTTTCTAACTTCTTTAGACGGATGATTTTTTTAACCCCCCCGCTTTTTTTTAACTACATGCATTTTAAGGTTGTACAATATTTTTGAGTATGTCTGAGCTGCATTCCCCATGTTTAGCATGTACTGTTTTCATTACTGTTCAATGAAAAATGTTTTATAATTTCTACTAGGATTTGTTCTTCGTTACATGGGTTATTTAGAAATGTATTTTATAATTTCAGGGATGCCTGGGTGGCTCAGTTGGTTAAGTGTCTGCCTTCAGCTCAGGTCATGATCCCAGGGTCCTGGGATCAAGCCCTGAGTTGGGCTCCCTACTCCGTGGGGGGTCTGCTTCTGCCTCTTCTCTCTCCCTACTCATGCTTGTGTGCTCGCTCTCTCTCTCTCTCTCTCTCTCGCTCTTTCTCTCTCTCTGAAATAAATACATAAAAACTTTTTAAAAATGCACATTATAATTTCGCATGGGAAATTTTAGTGATATCTTACTGCACTTTCTAACTTTACTCAAGTTGAAAGCATGTTATGTGTGATTTCAGTCCTTTGAAATATCTTGAGCCTTGCTCTGAGGCCCGTCGCGTAGTTGACTTCTGTAAAGGTTCACATGTGCTCAGAAAGACTGTTTGGTTCCAGGGATCCATGCATAACAGTTAGGTCTTTTCCATCCTTCTAGCTTTAATTATGCTGTATTCTTACATTTCAGACACGTCTCTTCGAAGCACCAGACACTAGGGTACTTGTTTTCTTTTCCAGTGTAACAGTCTTTGACTTTGTCTTGAAAGCAAACAACTCCGTGCATTTATGTTTCACCAAGTATGGGTATGTTTACTTTAAATCTACCATTTTATGGGTTCCCTGCTATTAGTCTTTTCTATTCTTCATTTTTCTTCTACTTTTTTTTACTTACTTTTCTTCTACTTCATTTTACTTCTACTTTTCTTCTACTTTCTTGACTTCCTTTTAATTAATTATTCTTTGTTATTCTTCCACCCTCCGCCCTCATTACCTTGACAAGCACACGCTCTTCGTGATTCTTTTAACAGTTACTTAAATGAATTACCAAGGGCGCCTGGGTGGCTCAGTGGGGTAAGCCGCCGCCTTCGGCTCAGGTCATGATCTCAGGGTCCTGGGATCGAGTCCCGCATCGGGCTCTCTGCTCAGCAGGGAGCCTGCTTCCACCTCTCTCTCTGCGTGCCTCTCTGCCTACTTGTGATCTCTGTCAAATAAATAAATAAAATCTTTAAAAAAAAAAGAATTACCAAAGTCCACCATGACTTGGTATTTTTGCTCCCTTGGTAGGTCATGCCAGGACCTTTGAACGTTCACACACCACTCCCCACCGTCCTGAGTTGTATGCTATAGTCCTCATAAATTTTTGTTATCTACATATGTCAAATCCCCCAGGATATTATGATGTTTGTTTTATACAGTCAACATTCATTTAGATTTTCCAACAAAGTAGTGACCCTTTTGTGGCTTCTCATTCCTTCCCATTATCTCCATGCTTGCCCTTGAGATCATTTTTCTTAAGATTTATTTATTTATTTGAGAGGGAGAGAGAGCACAGGGTGGGGCGGCAGGAGCAAGAAACTTTAGCAGACTCATCACTGAGCTTGGAACCCGATGTGGGGCTTGATCTCACAACCCTGAGATCATAACCTGAGCCAAAATCAAGGGTCAGATGCTTAATTAAGTGGCCCACCCAGCGGCCCCTTTCTTTAGTATTTCTTTAGTGTGGGTGTTAGTGATAAAATCTGTTTTTGTTTTGTTTTGTTTTGTTTCTGAAAATGTCTTCATTATCATTTTCAAAGGATAGTTTCACTTCAAGGGCATAGAATTTCAAGTTGCCAGTTGTTTTCTTTCACCATTTTCATGTCTTTGAGGAGATATGTTTTATATTTTATCTGGCTCTCTTGGATAAGCTCTCAGCCAGAGAGTTCATCCTAATTATCTTTTTGCCACTACCAGAAGCAAAGTTCCTAAGTCTTTTTTATACCCTCTGGTAAGGCTCAGATCTCCCTGTCTTTATAAGATTTTTTATTCGTATCAAAACAAAAACCCTGTTAAATTTCATGTTATTAAGATTGGGTCCACTATCCCTTCCTCCTAGTGACACATCATGGGAAAGTCTAAGCAAATGTGCCATAGCCTTATTAAGTGTTGAAGCAAGACATTTTATAAGATTTCTATTCATTCACTATGTATTTACAGAGTTCCTAATGTGTGCCAGGTGCTGTTCTAGGTACTGAGAACACAACAATGAGTAAAATGACTTGGTTCCTGCCCTCACAGAGAAGTCTAAATTCTAATTAGGGACACAGATCAGTAAATATACAATTACAATATAGCCATGAAAGACATACCTTTGGAAGTCTTTCAGATTGATATTAGCCACCTGACATTTCTTTACATTGCCAGTGATATCAAAAGTGACTTTGTCAAATCCCTTGCTGAAATCCAAAATCTGTGTGTTTACTCATTTCACTAATTGGTAGAGTCATTCTAATCATTCTAATTTATTTATTGGTCAGCCATGTTAGGTCCTAGTAAGTCTGTTCCTCTTCTAAGATCACCCAAGCCACTCTTTTTCTAAGGTTCATGAAAAGAATCAGATTCCCCTCTGCTCTATGGTTTTCTTTCTTTTTTTTTTTTAATTTTTATTTTTAAAAGATTTTAGTTATTTATTTGACAGAGAGAGATCACAAGTAGGCAGAGAGGCAGGCAGGGATCGGGGGAAGGGAAGCAGGCTCTTCGCTGAGCAGAGAGCCCAATGCGGGGCTCGATCCCAGGACCCTGAGATCATGACCTGAGCCAAAGGCAGAGGCTTAACCCACTGAGCCACCCAGGCGTCCCTGCTCCATGGTTTTCAGAAGATATTATCTTTCTCTTTTTGAAAAAGACAAAAATTAGAAGCTTAGAGCCTTAGACTTCAGAAGCACTTCTCAGAGTAATTAATCTATGAATATACTCATGACATTAAAGGTGTTTGTTGATAAAATCCAAATCTGGATTTTAGCACTATAGAGAAAGTCGTCCTACCTTTAAGTTTAGAAATGTTTTCCTTTTTTTTATTTTTTTATTTTTATTTTTTTTAGTTTCTACACTGTGTAACCGTCTTACAAATCTTTGATGTGGTTCTGGCTGATAACTTCCTGGGACAGTAACTAAGTAATAAAATTGCCTAGATCAGTACTTCCCAACTTTTGTACTTCATAACCAGTGCAGTCTTTTTAAAAGGAGGGAGATACACATGGAGTCTCCACTATTTAACTTTGCCAAGTGAGAATGCATTAAAAACCAAGTGTCAATAGTCTACAGAAGAAAAGGTATTTTAACACCAAAAAAGAAAAAAAATGGGCCAAGTCTCAGAATGAAGTGTGGTCTCATACTGAAAAAAATTTAACTTTGTGAGAAATTTTCTATGTTTGTCCTCATTTTTTTCAGAGAGCACCCCCAGATGGTAAATTTTGGTCACTAACAGCAGTCAATGGATGGCCATTTCGGAACCAAAGTGAGAAAGCCATAGGGCCCTGCTCTTAAGAAAACAGTAGAACTTCATACTGGTGAGATTTAGGGAATAAGTTCTAGATTTTGTGAACAGGAGGTGACATGCTCAATCCTGATCTTTTTTTTATCTGGGCTCTGGTCCTTGGGCTTATTTCTTTCTCGTCTCAGTACTAACCACAGCAAAGAACAAAACAGCATCAAGAATGGAAAAATCAAACTCATTAACTTGAGCTCATTAACCCATTGTCCTTGCCTCCCATACATTGTGTAGCAAAGCAATAACATTAGCAAAGAGCTAGCCTGAAGATCCCTGAGTTCTACTTTGAGATTGCGTATCAAAACAATAACACTAGGGACCAGGGGGTGGAGGGATGGGGTAACTGAGTGATGGGAATTAAGGAGGGCAGGTGAGGTGATGAGCGCCAGGTGTTTAAAAACTAATGATGTGCTATATGTTGGCTAATTGAACATAAAATAAACAAAAAAAAAACAAACAAATATTTTTAAAAGTACAAACAAACCAAACCAAACCAAAACAAAAACAATAACATTAGTAAAGAGCCAGTTTAAAGGATCCCTGAGCTGTATTTTGAGTTATCCTCATAATTTACAGACAAGGGTTCTCCACCTACACAGCTCTATTTTCCACAAATACAACATGTAGGAAAATATTTCCACCCATGCCTCCAAATCTCTCTCCTTTCTTGTTCTCCCTTAAATGCCTTGAAATTAGTCTCCATTCCCTGTCTTCACTTCCTTTCCTCCCTCTTGGGAAGGGCCAGAGTATGAAAACTCTGCTCTGAAACAAGGGAGACAATGGCATGAGTGACCCACTCACACTAGGCTGAGTGGTTTGCCAGCTTCTTCCTGATGCAGAAGGAAGGCCATGTATCTCCTTCCACATGAGTCAGCCAAGCCCGGGCATCGGTGGCAATACAACTTCCGGAAGCAATTCTTTCTTCTTCTTCTTCTTTTTTTTTAATTTTATTTATTTATTTGACAGACAGAGATCACAAGTAGGCAGAGAGGCAGGCAGAGAGAGTTGTGGGGGGGAGGGAGGAGCGGAGAAGCAGTCTCCCCCTGAGCAGAGAGCTCAATGTGGGCTCGATCCCAGGACCCTGGGGTCATGACCTGAGCCAAAGGCAGAGGCTTTAACCCACTGAGCCACCAGGTGCCTCCCGGAAGCAATTCTTAAATGTGCTCTAGAGATACTAACCTCTGTGCACTGACCCATGGTCAGATGATGGTCATCAGTAAGCACGTCTGCTGAGTCTTCAAAATACTGCATTTATTCAATTTCAAGGATTATCCTCAGAGACGACAGCATTCCTCTCTTTTGCCATTAAAACATATTTTGGTGAATGAAATCGTGGTGATAGGATACCAGTTTAGTTTTTGTTTCTGTTCTGTTCTGATATTCTGTTCTGAAAATTAAAATCTGACAAGCCTACATGTCTCCCCAGATTTTGGTCTGAAATCTTACCAGTGTTCAGAATTCAAAAACATGGGAACCCCACTCATAGAATGGTAGCTTTCAGTTAGTGAAGTTCTGGGTAGAAATCCAGCTCTGCTATTTACTTGGCTATACGAACCGCCCTCTCTGTTCCAAGCCACAGTCTGTCACCAATAGTGGGATAACAATTCGTACCTCATATTGGTTATGAAGATAATCTATGTAAAAGGCTTGGCATGTCAGAGTTTTCAATGGCACCCATTATCACAAGAATCTTTCTGGTTTCAACAAGAACTCCTTTCTCTCAGTTTCTGTCCCTTTTCCTTGGGACTTGTAAATGGAGAAGGAGAGGCTGAAGGCAAACAACGCACAGTTTGGGGAGGCTTCTCTCCTGTCATTGTGGCTCCCAGCCTGAAGGTTCACAGAAGGAAACACATTTGCATCCGTATCTCCAGAAGGGAGATTAGATCTAGGATGTCTGTTAGAAAGACACCATTTCAAAATTTGGGAGCACAGCTGAATACCAAAAGGAAATTACACCATAAGCCAGATGTTCCAGGAACTTCTTCTCCATTTTTTTCCTTTTGCCTGAAGGGAAAGTTGGAGTTCATAAAGAAAACAATGAGCAGAAATTGCTATCGCAAAATTGTTCATGGTTATTTAAAATGAGCCCATTCAAAAATAATCAAAGATGTGCACTATGATTTATAAAGGAAGTTGTTCACGTCGGTGTTATTTATCATGTGTGGAATAGAGAAGCGTCCTAAATGGCTAACCGTAAAGGATTTGTTATATCAATTACGGTACTTTTATCTGACGGACTGCTATACGGCCATTAAAAATCATGTTGTTGAAGAATATTTAATGACTTGGGAAAACGTTTGCAATATTTTTTGATCAAGGAGAGCAGGTTACAAAGCAGGATATATAGTATGATCACATTTTATGTCCTTGTAAGACAGGTATCAGCAGGAAGCTCCTCCTCAGGATTCAGATAAGACTGGCTTGCATGTCCCGTCCTGTGGCCTGGGTCATCAGAACCTTGTGTAGAGTCCTTCAAGAGCCTTGCCTAGACTCCTTCGCGATCCTAGGGACCTACCCTCTCATAGTTCCTTCTGCCTCTTGTCAGTCACTGCTTCTCTCTACCATTCTGAGCTCAGTGTGAAACTCCACTTCTCTTTTCTGTTGGCAAAGCAGAATGTATAGCACTACAGTCAGTGGTAGCAAAGTTCCTCCTAATTTTAATGACCTGAGAGTTGGACCTGACAGAGAGGGAGGGATGGAAGAATCATGTACATCAGTGTAGTAGGGTGAATAGTGGCTCCGAAAAGAGACGTCCATGTCCTAACTCCATGAACCCATGATTGTGACATTATTTGGGGGGAAAAGGGGGTTGGGGATCTTTTTTATTAAAAAAACTTTTTATTTTTTTATGGTGAAAAAGTTTATGCTTCGATTCAGCCAGCTGGACTCAGTTTAGATGATCCCAATTTGGTTGGCAACATCCAAAGCATCATCGTCAAGAGACAGTCGAACATAACATGCCTTCTTCTCTCCATCGGGCCTGGTCAGGGTGTTGACCTTGGCCACATCAGAGTCCTAGAGCTTCTCCACAGCCTGATTGATCTGGTGCTGGTTAGCCTTGATGTCCACAATGAACACACGTGTGCTGTTATCTTCTATTTTCTTCATGGCTGGCTCCTCTGTCCCTCCCCCATGCTCGAGCACTCGCTCTCGTTCCCTCAAATAAATAAATAAAGTCTTTTAAGGAATGAATTATGAATTTTTTTTCCTAACAGCTGATCATGAAATATCACTAGGGGCATATAACTCGGAAAGAACTCACATACTTTGATTTGGCTGATGGACTTGGCGAGGTGGAACGGCTTTGCCAGTTACATGATGAATTCCTTTCCTAAGTTGAATGAGGTAAATCAGTTATAAAGTTGCTATAAAATACATTTAAGACACTTGATAAAATTAAAGTATTTTAGCAAAAATATGACATTCTCAGTTCAACATTTGTATTGAAATTAACTGTTTTGATTGACCCAACTCTGAGGACACCTCGTTAAACAAGATGCCTCCAAGTGGAAGAACGGCGGCCACTCCACAGAGCCACCCCACGGAGAGGCAGGAGCCTCTCCCCGCTTTCTCTCTCCTTCCACATTCCCAAGTCCTGTGGTCCATGAGGTGCCCTAGCATTGCCCCATTTTGTGTCCTCCTCTCTGACCCGGGGCTCTCACTCAGCTTTGACTCACTCCACGGGACTCTAGGAGTGGCGTTTTTAGACCATGGGAGGAGAAGAAGGCAGTGAGTAGGGAGCTCTGTGGCCTGGTCTCAGGATGGATTGTCTCTAAGAGATACACTCTGAAGATGGCCAAGATTAACTCTCCAACACTCTCGGGTACTACTCTTATCAGGAAGCCATCAGGAAAATAGAAAGGAAGCAGAAGGAATGGAAAGAGAGAATGAGTCTGAGACACTTGCCAAGACAAAGGTAAATGGATGCAGGAATGAAGGAAGAGAAGGGGGTGTCACGACAACACAGCCAGGTGTTGCTGGAGACAAGCAGTACTCCTGTGGACATGAGGTTCAGATAGGTGGACGTCCCCATAAATACCTCCCAGGAGCAAGATGTACATCTGGGGGCCCCTTGTGCAGGGTTAAGAGTTGAAACCAAGATAACTAAAGCGTTCTTTCAGGCAAAGGATGTAGATGGAGAAGGAAAGAAAGCTGGAGGTTGACTCTTGGGTTTTAACTAGTTAAGAGCTAGGAAGAAAGTTCAAAGGAGGCAAAGAAAGAAGACGGAGAGAAGGGGGTGAGGAGGGAGGGGAAGGAGGAGGAGGAGACAGAGACTGGTATAAATAGGACAGTGTTAGTCAAAGGAGAAGGGGTTCCAAAGGAAGAGGGGAAGAGTGATACTGTTTGTGACCGAAATTCAAATACTAGGCAACTGGTGAGGAAAGGTTCCTTGCAAAAAGGAAAATCTAAACAAATGGTGAATTTTAATTTGTCTTGCATAACTGAATGCCCAATGAAACATCTGTGCAGGGATTGCATTCAGTGTCACCGAATGAACTCGTCGCACTCAGAGGACTGCCTTTAGTTTTGTTGATGCTGCTGAATAGGATACACGTTGCTCTCTCAAGAAACAGCACCTGAATGTTCCTTACAAGCGAGGAGGGCGAGATCAAAGGAACTTCCTTTCTGTACTGTGCATCCCTATTCATATGACATTGACCTGCCGTGCTCTCTGAGGGAGGAGCCCCTTTGGGTCTGCTGTGGGTTAGGTAGACACCCACTAAATATTGATGCCTGCGTAATTAGAGTGACTAAAATAAACCTGGCATAAAATTACCCTACCAGTTAGAAGAGAGACAAAATGAAGTAATTTGATCATGAAAATTGATATAAGTCGACTCTCGGTTTTCAATGCAGCTAATTGGAAGCCATTTATTATTCAAACCCCACTTTTGCTGGTTGGTTTATAGTCTTTTCTCCTTGCCCTGAGAAAGAGGAAGGGGGGAGGAGAGTCCCATGGGCAAAGCTGTCATATTGGGATGGTGGAAAGGAGAAGGATGCTTATTTCTCTAAGGCAGGGCCCCCTCATCTCTTCCATGTATTGATCTGGTCATCTATGACATGCTTCTGTGGGCATGTCCAGGATGACTGGCCATCCTGTTCTCTCCTACTCGAATGAAATTGCAATTGCAACAAAACTGACATTATTGTAGGTGTAGTCTTATTTTTTTTAAGCTTTTATTTATATATTTGTGAGAGAAGGAGGAGAGAAGCAGCCCCTCCCCCCAAGCAGGGAGCCCAATGAGGGACTCAATCCCAGGACTCTGGGATCATGACCTGAGCCGAAGGCAGGCACTTAACCAACTGAGCCACCCAGGCTCATGGTATAATCTTTTGAAAATAACAGCTTTATTGGGCTCTATGATTCACATATCATAAAATCCACCCCTGGAAAGCATGATTTACAAACCAGTGGATGTTAATGTTCACAGAGCTGTACAATCACCATATTGTATCACTGTAGAGAGAAACCCTATTCCCATTAGCACTCATTCCTGTGGCATCCTAAACATCCAAGTTGCTGGCAACCACCAATCTGCTTTCTGTCTCTACGGATTTGCCTACTCTGGCCATTTCATATAGATGGAATCATGAAATGTGCGGTCTTTTGTGACCGGCTTCTGAAACTGGCCGATAGGAACACGAGCTCAGTTTTCCTAGGTTCAATCATGTTGTAACATGTATCAGTACAGACGGCCCCTGACCTAGGACTTAGGATGGTTCGACTTGAGATTTTTCAACTTTACCATGGAGAGGAAGCAATGCGCCTTCTGAAGAAACTGCGCTTCGAATCTGGAATTTGGAATGTGGATCTTTTCCCCAGGTCAGCAATATTTAGGATGACCCTTTCTCGTGATGCTGGGCTGCAGCGAGCCAAAGGTCTCCGTCCACCACAGGATCCCAAGGATAAACAAGTGAGCCACTTAAAACCATTCTGTTTTTCATGTTCAATACAGTATTTGGTAAATGACACAGGATACTCAACGCTCTATTATCAAACAGGGTTTGCGTTAGATGATTTTGCCCAACTATTGTTTAGTGGAAGGATTCTGAGCGCATTTAAGGCGAGCTAGGCTAAGCGATGATATTCAATAGGTTAGGTGTAGTAAATGCATTTTTGACGTATGATATTTTCAACCTACGATGGCTTTCTCGGGACATAACCCCATTGTATGTCAAGGAAGGTCTGTACTTGGTTGCTTTTTACAGCTGGATAATATTCTGTTTGTACGGGTTTATCATGTTTTATCTATCCATTCACCCGTTGATAGACATTTGGACTGTTTCTCTTCTGAAGCTATTGTGAATAATGCAGACGTGAATGTTCCTGCCCAGATTTTGCACATGTTGTCTTGAGGGCGATCTGTAACCAAGAGCAGCTAACATTGCCCAGGAGGTGTCTGCGGGGGACACAGACCTCACCTCATCTCGTCAGTTCAGGACCCCTCCATGCGGAGCTGACGTTCAAATCCCTACCACTCTGACTGCAAGATCTGTTTCTTACCTCCGTGCTGTACTTCCTCTAAGTCTAAAGACTAGAAAGGGAAGTTATTCTTTGCTTCACGCTCACTACTGTACTCTAGGTAAGACATTAGTCATGACATGTCCTAGCTGATCACAACACATACTGTTTGAAAACCGCCAAGCCTGAAAGTGTGGCCTCCTGGAGAAACGATCTCGAGGGGCACAAGGAAGCCCACAAAGTGTATCAGGACAGAGTTTTTCAGATGCCACAGTTTCCTGAAACCACAGGAGAGTCCTAAGGAAGCCCCAGTATCTGAGTAGCATGAAGAACCGTATCACAGCACCTAGCCAGCACCTGTCCATTCCTCAGATGTAGCACACTCCATCCAGACTCTACGCTTTTACCCTGTTACGTCTTCCACCAAAATGTTCCTTTCTTCTCTTCTTGGGCCACCTCCTACTCACTCTTCAGGGCTCATATGATAAGCCACTTCCCCAGGAGACATTTGAGGAGCTGTGCCCAAGGAAATGACGGGGACTGGAGAGAAAGCCCACTCCTCAGCCACCGCGGTGTGGAGCATCCTTTAAAAGCACAGCCTTACAGGATTCTAGCGTGCAGCAGACGCACCTGGTGTCCCATTGCCACCCCTTCACACCTACTGGAACTGGAAAAAAGAGGGAAAATCAGGGACACCCGGAAAACATATGGACACACATAAATGTGGAAACTCAGAGATGGAGGGTTAAAAAGACACATGCAAAGTGAATATTCAGGACTCTTGGGGAGCCTCATCGTCATCCTTCCACCCATCAGCCATCCAAGCCCTACTGACGGAGCTGAGACACCCTCCTCACGCTTCCCTGCATTAATCAGGCACTGTGCTCAGCACTGTGGGTACACAAAGACGGAGGCAGACGTCTAAAAGCTGAAATTGGAGGTGGCAGTACGCGTACATGTCCCCCCTGAAGCTGCAACAGTCGGGCGGGGCACGCAGGGGACATTCCGGGAGCAACCCCGGGGACCCAGCGCAGGTGAGCACCGACGTGAAACCTGCACATCGTAGAGATGCCGAGGCCTCCCGCCTTCCTAGAGAGGCCCGGAAGTGGCCCCGCCGCGGACCGGGCGCAGGGGTGGCGGAGGAGGGCTCGCGAAGCCTGGGCTCGTGGCCGGTCGCGGTGCGCAGGTGCTGCCGGCGTCCGCCGCTGTGAGCGGGCCGGGGGCGGGGTCGAGGCGGGGAGCGGGGGGCGGGGGGTGGCGCGGGCGCCGAGAGCGGCTGCGCGCGGTGGCCCGGGGAAGGGGGGGGCACAGGCGCTGTGGAGGGCGCCCCCCGTGATGGCGGGAACCCCCCCCGCCCCCTTCCAGCTCTCGGTCGGATTAGCAGGGCGCCGCGGCTTCCGAGAACGCCGCGCGGGACTCGGACCCGGCCGCTGGGTTCTGTTGTTTTGTTTTTCCTTGTTTTGTTTGTTTGTTTGTTTGTTTACAAGAGCAGCCCCGGTCCCGAGTTTCCCGCAGGCCAGTCTGGCTGGACGTGCTCGTTCGTTCTCCTCCCACGGTTCCTGGAAATCCCACCTGCCCATAGGGCCGGCGGTTCTGGTTTCCCATCCCAGGTGGGAATGTGAGGTTCGCGCTTAAACTGAATGTCTGTCTTGTAAAGAGGGAAATTTGAACAAAACGTAACTGGTGAGTGGTGCGTGGTAGCAGCAGAGGTACCGGGTGTGACGGACGCTGTGAAGGTGGCAGGTAATCACCGCATTGCCCCAGCCCCGGGGGCGGCCCCTCGCCTCAGTAAGAGCCCAACCTTGGGGGTTCGGGGGCGCACGTGGGTGGCGCAGTGCGTTTGGACTCTCGGTCTCGGCGCTCTGATCGGGGGGGTCGTGAGACTGAGCCCTGCGTGGGCTCTGAACTCAGTGCAGAGTCTACTTTTCTCCTCCTTCCTCTCCTCCCCCACTGCCCCAGCGCCATCTCTCTCTCTCTCTCTCTCTCTCTGAAACAAGTAAATATCAAAAAACAAACAAACGAAAAACCTAGGCTGGGGAGTGCTGCCCATCTGGCTTCAAGCCCAGGGTCTAGCTCAGCCACTGAGAACCAGTTCTGGGTGGGGAGTTTAGATTTTTTTTTCTTCCAGTTAATGGAGATAATTGACATAACTTGTAGTTTTTTTTGTTTGTTTTAAAGATTTTATTTATTTATTTGACAGATGGAGATCACAAGTAGGCAGAGAGGCAGGCAGGGGGTGGTGGGGGGAGCAGGCTCCCCGCTGAGCAGAGAGCCCAATGTGGGGCTTGATCCCAGGACCCTGAGATCATGACCTGAGCCAAAGGCAGGGGCTTTAACTCACTGAGCCACCCAGGTGCCCCATAACTCTGTAGTTTTAAGGTGTGCAATGTGATGGTTTGTTATACTGTGAAATGATCACAGTAAGGTTTGTCAACATCTCAGGCACCTCACATAATTAGTGTTGTGTGTGTGTGTGCACGCGTGTGTGCGCTGAGCTCTAAGGTTCTAGTCTTGGCAACTTTCAAGTATGTAGTAGGGTATTGTGGGCTGTAGTCTGGTATACTGCTATGTATTGGGGTCCCAGAACTCATTCTGTCCTTACTGGAAACGTGTACACTTGACCAACATCTCATTTCACCCAACCCCCAGCCCTGGGTCACCACGATGCTGTACCCCTGGAGTATATGGACTTTCCACATAGCGCTATGCCCTCAGCTAATTTTCTTCCCAAATGTGTCTGGCCTTTTAGGTTGTACACCTCACATCTCTTTTACCTGTGTCAGGGTTACTCCCCTTATCTTTTCTAACTTCATCTTTATTGTTTTGACTGCTTGATATTAAGCACAAATAATTTTCGGATCCCGCATGGAATTTGAACAGCACTATTTCTAAACCGTCTGGCCTCAGTGTATTTTCCTGATCTCAATACAGGAAGAACACAGTTCCGTTTTGCCTCTAGGTAGTACTTGGATAGTAATTTAAAACATACCACCACAGAGTTAAACCACTTGGAGCTGTTTTTATCAACCTTGAAGCAAACACAGTAAAATTTTATTTTTATGAAAGCGGTCTTCCATTCTCCTTTCTGCTCTGGGCTCCAGGGGCACGTAGATTTGTATATTGCATTATAATACCAGAGGGTTAGTAGCCTTATCGAACTCGAACTCCAGGGATAAAGGAGCTGTGTGGGTAATCTAAGGTTCTTATTACTGATCTTTAGCATTTAATTAGGTCTTTGTAAATCTAAAGTACCCATAGTCATTTTTATGAGTTTTCTCATAACTTCCCTGTGCGATATCAACTTTATTACCCTCACTTTTATCTTAGTATTATCAAGAGGTCAGGCGGATTTAAATTTCATTTTTCCCTGTTTGTAATTAAGATTCCTTTTCCTCGATCATGTACTTAACTTTAACCCATATCCACTAGAACGAGTGCTCAGGTCAGATGTGACCTTCTACCCTCCACCCAGAGGAAGGCAGTTAGTTACGAAGCTGGGTTTTGAAAGAGCCTTAAAGCAATTGCGACTATCAACAGTGGTGTGAGTGCCCAGCCCCAGCAGGAATCAGATGGTAACTAATTAATAAAAGAGAAGCCATAAAGTGTGTGTGTAAAGATCAGGCAGCTGGTTGAAAAAAAACTGCTCTTCTCCCTTCCAGCTTAGTGTTCTGGGGAGTATCTTGCAGTTTTCTGAGAAACGTGTCTATTGCATTTTTTTCTGTGCTTATTGATATAGGGAGCCAGGAAGGGAGGAGCTGGGTTTTACCCACCTGGTGGATAGGCTGCTTTTCCTTGCTGTTTGTCTTGCTAAATCATTACTTTTTCCTTACTCATCGCCACCTTTCTTGCCTGACCGTCCTAATCAGGTCAGTATCCAAGTTCTTGCTTCAGATCATTATGGAATGAGTTCAGGGTAATGAGGAGTAACGTGAGTAGGCCTGGCAGGTACTCTGACACGTTAATAATTTGAACTGATACATTCCCAGCATGACTAATATGCACATGTGCACGATGACCACATTGTGGTCCTGTGACTGCACTGGAATGTGCAATTTTAAAAACAAAGAATAATTAGAGTATTAAGAATTTCTGTTGCAGTTTTTTTTTTTTTTAAGATTTTATTTATTTATTTGACAGAGATCACAAGTAGGCAGAGAGGCAGGCAGAGAGAGGGGGGAGTAGGCTCCCTGCGGAGCAGAGAGCCAGATGTGGGGCTCCATCCCAGGACCCTGAGATCATGACCTGATACGAAGGCAGAGGCTTTAACCTGTCTCAGTTTTCTTAAATGAACTCTGAGGCCTGGTCCATTTTCTGAATCCCTTCTCATGGAATTCTTGTGGCGATATTAAGAATATCTTAAACTTTGTTATCTGGCATCCTGTTAATCAAAGTAGAACATCTGTTAACCAAATGGAACATTTCGAAAAACCTGTGTGTGCTGTTTCAGTGAATGACTGCACACTCTTCAGACTATACCTGGACGCTGCCCCCTGGGCTATAAGTCCCTCTCCAGCTCCCGTCCTGTTGTCAGCTCCGCTCCCTGGCATTTCTTTGTCACAGATGAGCCTCTAGCCCAGTCCCATCACCTTTACCTGAGATTCTTCGGTTTCCAGACTCTCCGTCCCTCCAGGGAAAGCTTGACCTTTAGCAAGGACCAAAAGGAACAGGTCTGTTCAGTAAACATACAAAGGCTTTCAACTGTTCACAGAATAGAATCTACATTCCCCCAGCCCCCACCCATCCAGGAACTCAAAGGTGTCTGAAAGCTGGCCCCAGGCCATCTTTCCCACCTTAATCACCAACACCCTGCTTTGGCTTCAGTTTGCATACCAGCCACGGACCCCCGTATGGCCTGCCTGTTGTTGTTACGTTCCTTAATGATGCTCCCTCAGCATGTGGTAACCTGCCTGGTGGTCTCAGCCCATGGAGATCTTCCTGCTGTCCTGATTGACCCCTCAGTGAAGTCTTCTCTCAGACACCCTCCAGATTTCTCCCAACACCCACCCAGGTGCTCCCACAGTACATGGTTTACACCTTGTTTACACTGTCGTATAAATAATCTTATTTTCTCTTTTTGGCCTCATAGTTTAGATATTTGCAAAAGGCTCTCTCTCCATCCTAACTTCCAGAGAGCAGGAAATCTGTCTCCTTTAACTCTGTGTTGTTTTCATCCCGTGACCCAAAATCTGTTAGAAGATAAGTTAAATGAAAATCGCAGTGTTTGTTGACAAACCTGATGATGAGTCTTAGACACCGTGGAGCTCTGCGTCACTTGAACCCATTGTCTTACTGAGCTGGGTGTATTTCACAGTGGTCCACATCATCCGTAATTTGACCGGATACTGGCTGAGTGTCTGCCACGTGATAGATGGTGTTCCAGACTCAGCCCGTGGGAAAGGTAGACGGTCTTAGTTCTCACGGATCTTAACACTCTGTTGGAAGGAGAGCAGTGGTTAAAGAAAAAGTCGACAGATAATGTTAGGTTGAGAAATGTACCATGAAGAAACAAAGCAGTATTGAAGGTGAGGGGAGCTTGAGCGTCTCTTGATTGAGCAGATGACGTTCAAGCAGACCTAAATATTGAAGGGAAGAAGTCAGGGGTGAAGTGTTTGTTATGCCCGAGTTTTCGCACCGGAGAGACCACCAAGGAGCCAAGCACCGATGCAATCACACGAGGGTTTATTTGACAAGCTTAAGCTTGGGCCCAAGTATACCCAACACAGCAGAGTAGGGACTTGGACCCCGAGCCAGATTATAGTCAGGGTTTTTAAAGGCAGAGTAGGGGTGGACTCGGCGGTAGGTGAGGACAAAGGGGGTTTGGATGATGTAAGTCTCTAAGGAATTTTGGAAGCGAGGTCTCCAGGACCTTGAGGGGCTAGCTGTTGTCTGAGGAAAAGGTTATTCATTACCAGTAATAAAAATCTTCTTGTGAGACCCTTTAGATGTGTATCAGTGGGTCATATACTTGGGAATGGTTCTTGACACTATCTTGGAGGTTTAGAGATAAAGTTTCCTAAAGATATTGTTAAAGTAGACTTACAGGATTCTGGTCCAACTTGTCGGGGTAGGGGGTCGGTCAGGCTAGGATTGTCCTTAGCAAAATCTCAAGGTGAGGGCAGTTAAGTCCCCAGGGGAGAGCCACTCTGTCTGTTTCAAGGGCTTGTCAATAGGTGAGGAATTTTAATGATTTTCTTCTCCTTCTGTTTCCCACATCAGCTAATCTTGAGGTGGGATGGCTTTAATTTTCTCAGCCTCCACATTTCCCCCTGAACAATTTTGACCCTTAAATCTTTAAGGTTGTTGAAGGTGGAAGGTCTCATCTTCTGTAACTTCTTCCTGCTGAGTAGGGGCGTAGAGTTGTCCCTACCTACTTGGGTCAACATTGATCATTTAAGGAACGTGTAGGGGAATTACGAAAGACGGAGGCAGCTGAATCCAGGGGTTAAAATCAATCATTAAAGGAGAGAGAGACTGTTTAAAGTGCTAACCTGAGTAGGTCAGAACCCAAGAAGTATTTTGTGATAATCTGGAACATCAAGATGGCTGCACTTATGTCAGGGCTAGGCTCGGGGTGGGTACAGCCTTGTTTTTCTTGGCCTCCACAGTGTCCCCGACTGACATGCACTGTGTTTAGAAACAGCCTCGGTGGCCTTCCCACCAACCGATTGCTGCATGATGGACTGGTTAGCTTTCCTGGCCATCTGATGTCCTTAGCATGCTCATCCAGAAGAACTTGTCAGGCTTTTTGCAACCCTGTGCTCTTGAGAGGTGTAATCATGGTATGTGGAAATGTAATAGAACAACCCATCACCAGACTAGAGCTTGAAGAATAGGTGATTGGAGAAATGGGGTCATGGAGAGCCCATCATATAGGGCTTTTTGCTGGGGCTTCATAAGCCTCTGAGCTTATCATCAGCGCCCCTTTTTTGCTGTAGCAGTAGGCTCAGAGGGGGTCAGTAACACTGTTGCATACTTCTTTCTTACAGGTCCAGCGATCTTTTGACTGCCACACATGGACTTCCAAAAATCCCCAAAGGAAACTGTCCTCATTACCGGAGGAGGTGGCTATTTTGGTTTCCGGTCAGTGCCACAATCACACATGCCCATGGAATTATTTCCCTGATAGTTGCTGGAAAAAAATAGAGCTTTCAATGCTGACATTAATATAGTATCAGCTTCTACATATTGGAATGGTGTTAAACCAGAAATGAACTAGGTTGCCCACTGCGTGGATGCTGAAATTCAGAACTACAGATGTATTCTACTTTAAGAAAAATTCTTTGTAAAGGTATCAAATTAGGGAGATAACTGGTGTCACCAAAAGCATGTGACAATAATAGTTATTATTTTGTAGCTTTATCATTCATAAATATGCCAAAGAACGGGTGGTAGTTTCTAAAACAGAGGGAAAAATATGGGACATGCAGATGCCACGGTATCAGAAGTAAAGCTTCTCAGTGTAATTTGAGGAGATGTGTGGCTCCCAGTTTTGAACCTTCGCATACTTACTTACAGAAGTAAGGGTTGCACCCGTGAACATGGAAGGTGAGGGACTCAGGATAAGCCTAAAAGGCGTGGATCAGCCGTACATCAGTAGGTAAATTATCTTACGCACTTTTCCTCAGGCATAGCTTACCAGCGATTCGATCTGACTTGCTTCTCGTTGCAGCTTGGGCTGTGCTCTGAGCCAGAAAGGATTCCATGTGATTCTGTTTGACATCAGCAGCCCCGTTCATTCCATTCCCGAGGGAATCAAGTTTGTCCGTGGAGACATTCGCCACCTCTCTGCCGTGGAGAAAGCCTTCGAGGATGTGGACGTCACGTGTGTGTTCCATGTTGCCTCTTACGGCATGTCCGGGCGGGAGCAGCTGAATCGGAGCCTGATTGAAGAAGTCAACGTGGGGGGCACAGACAACATCCTCCAGGTCTGCAGGAGAAGAGGGGTACCAAGATTCGTTTACACCAGCACTTTCAATGTCGTCTTTGGAGGTCAAGTTATCAGAAATGGAGATGAGTCTCTGCCTTACCTACCTCTTCACCTCCATCCTGATCACTACTCTCGGACCAAATCTATTGCAGAGAAGAAGGTGCTGGAGGCCAATGGTACCAGCCTGGTCAGAAGTGATGGTGTCTTACGAACCTGTGCTCTGCGGCCGGCTGGCATCTATGGGCCTGGAGAACAGAGGCACCTTCCCAGGGTAGTGAGCTACATCGAGAGGGGTCTGTTCAAGTTTGTGTATGGGGATCCTGGGAGCCTGGTTGAATTTGTCCATGTGGATAACTTGGTACAGGCTCACATTCTGGCCTCAGAGGCTCTGAAAGCTGGCAAGGGCCACATTGCCTCTGGGCAGCCCTACTTCATTTCAGATGGCAGGCCCGTGAACAACTTCGAGTTCTTCCGGCCTTTGGTTGAGGGCCTAGGCTACACGTTCCCATCTGTCCGCCTGCCGCTGACCCTCATCTACTGCTTTGCGTTCCTGACAGAAGTGGTTCACACCATCTTAGGTCAACTCTACAACTTCCAGCCCTTCCTCACCCGCACAGAAGTTTACAAAACTGGCGTCACACATTACTTTAGCCTAGAGAAGGCCAAGAAGGAGCTCGGTTACGAGGCTCAATCGTTTGACCTCCAGGAAGTAGTAGAATGGTTTAAAGCCCATGGTCATGGCAGAAGTCCTGGGAATCGTGACTCTGAATGTCTTCTTTGGGACGGGCTGATGGTCTTACTCTTGGTTCTAGCAGTTCTCACATGGCTGCCTACCTCTGTGGTTCTGTCACTGTGAGGGAACTAGAAGTAAGCTGATCACACTTGCTGAGGTGGTTTTCAAGAAATACAGGTTTAAAATATCTATAGATCTAAATATATCTGTATAGATACCTAGATGGATAGAAATAGATCTCTGGTAGCAAAGTTTGGCTCTTCTAATTGCTACTTCAGAATAGATTCTTGGATCAGGTCTTCATTTCTTACCTTCTTACACTAATCCTGATGGGAGAAAAATAGAAGCAAAGACAAGTTTGAGATATAGTTTCTTGTATCCTCTTTTAGATGAGTATGAAAGAAGTGGCATTGGAGCCATGGAGGCAGACTGAGGAAATTTGGAAATGTCTTGAGTTTCTCTGAGCCAAAAATACACTTATTTCTGTTCCCTCACACTTTGCATCAACTGAAAATAGAATAAAATGTGCACTGATGGGGAATGGCAAAACACTAACAGGCTTGAAAATGTGTGAAAAACACCAAATTGGGTCAGATCCCTACAGACCAACCCTCTGAGGGATGGTGGCTGCTGAGAGGCGTTAGGATTTAGGAATTATTTTTTGCCCTTTAGGATATAAAGGTGTTACACCCGTGTGACCACGTGACAATGTCTGATTTTTAAACAGAACTTTGACCTCATAGGATTCTTTCGAGGATTAAATTAGACAAGACATGTAAAGTGCCACTCAACACACACGAGCCAGTGTTTTTAATATCATTGCTATGCATTCCTTATGAGGGTTTTCTTCTTCAGGGTAATTCTGTTCAGAGGCTGCTGGTGCCACTCACCTTTCCAGAATGTCTTTGTGGTGAGCCCTCTGAGTCCTCAGCAAGCATGTTTGAATATACTCAGTATTTGTAAAGTTTAGGTCTCTAAGCGTAGATTGAAATTTAGGAAGCAGCTACAAATGTGATTAAGGAAGATGATCAAGCAGATGATGTTGTTTGTAATTTAAAAATGAAACATAACTCTCAACCGATAGACTGGTTTCTCTTCCGGGAAGGGCTTGGGTTGTCGGAAGGCAGCTTCCAGTGAAGGATGTTTTGAGCAATGGCGTTGCTGTCTCGCCACTCTTGAGGACTGCTGGGGAAGACATTCAAGGTGCCCAGGAACCAAAGTGAAAAGAAGACAGAGAAACTTTACCCGTTCCATGGTTCCAGCTTCAGAAAAGACAGCATTAAAGCCCAAGGCAGATAGATCGTTGAAGAAGGTTACGTTAGAGTCATGTTGGGATTATTTGTAGAAAGAGGAAGCTCTAGGAATCCTCCCTGGTAAATGCTGCCTGGGTGTTTGGGGAAAAGTGCTCAACTTGACACCAGAAGACCTGCACCATTAAGGAAGATACCGTGTGACCCTAATCCAGTGACTGAAGCCTCTTCGTTTCCTCACTTGGTAAATAGGAATGACTTGTATTTGCCTTTTTTACAGACCCACCACCCAGCTCACAGGGTTTGTTGTGAGCACAAAATAAGATGTTGTGAAAATACTTTTAAGATATAAATTACATCATCACTATTAGGTAGTGGTAGTGTTCATTTTTGGTAAAATGTTTTTGGAGTCTTTTCTAAAGTTATTTTTTGATGGGGGAGAGGTAGGGAGAGGATCTCCAGCAGGCTCCACACCCAGCGCGGAGCCTGATACGGGGCTGGATCTCACGACTCCGAGATCGTGACCTGAGCCAGAATCAAAAGAGCTGGATGCTTAACTGACCAAGCCACCAGACACCCCTGTCTAAAGATTTTGCTTTTAGTCTCGTGTCACCTTGTGTGAGCGCTTGCAGCATACCCAGTAGTCCAGGTGCTACAGGTCAGGCCGACTTAGAGCCCAGTAATGGCGTGGTGCATCCTCACAAGGTCACTGAGAGAGTGGGTAAGTTCAGCTTATCCACGGTCACTGAGAGGCATTGTAGACTTTCAAATCATGTTTTGAATGAAGTCCTTTAAAAGAATGATAGGTACTTCTTAGTTTTCTTACACTAAGTATACTGAGTACAGTGGGGTTTTGATTGGTTTTGTTGTTTTCTACGATCAAGAGATACTCATGAAATTCAGGATGGCTATATGGGGTCTGTTGGCATCCAGGCATGAGGGATTTGGCTATGCCACAACATTTGACACCATTGTCCACGCTCTCCTTGAAATAGCTCTTTCACTGTTGATGAACTCATTCTTGGTCGCTTTCCTTATATTAATTATCTATTGTATTACTTCAAGACCTACTACAAATTAACCTAAGCCATATCATCTTAACAAATCACCCCCAGGACATATCCTAAAACAACAAACATTATATCCCAGTTTTTATGGGTCAGGCACTTGGGAGCAGCTGAACTGGGTTGGTCTTGCATGGGGTCCCTCATGAGGGTCATCTCATGATAATGTGGCACTACAGTCAGACTGAAGCCAGAGGACCCCCCCCCACACACACACAATGGCTTATCCACATGACTGTTGGCATGAGGCTCAGTTCCTCACCATGTAGGCATCTCCATTGGACTGCTTGAATGTCTTCATGGTTTCCCCTAGAGCGGTGATCCAAGAGAGCATGCTGGAAGGTACAATGATTTGTCCTCAAAGGTGACATACTGTCACTTCACAATATACTGCTTACACAGGGCCGTCCTATTCAGTGTGGGAAGGATGTACCCAAAGGTGTGAATACCAAAAGATGGGGAATGTTGAGGGCCATCTTGGAGGCTGGGCTCCTGGTTCCATCTTTGGAGTCATCTTTCCTTTTCCATAAAAGGTAGCCCGTATTCACACGTACATCGCTTTCTCAGCCTGCTATCACCCAGTAGAGTATGAGAGGTCCAAAGACCTTTTTACATTTTGTAGTGTATCTCTTTTCAGTCCAAGCTGGTAGTGTGCTGCCAGTGTAGTTATTGTGAACACTGTGTCTCCTGGGAGTCTTACTCCACCTCACTCCATTAGCAAAGGTCACACCCACAAATTTCTTTGAGATAAGTCCTTTTCTACCTTGAGCTTCTGCTCATGCTGCTGAGGGACAATAGCCTTAAGACTCTTAAAAGCTTTATTATTTGAACAACATTTTTAGGCACCCCCTTATGTCTCTTTGAAGTCTTAAAAGGTTTTATAGCCACAACCTCGGTTGTGCACTGTCATTTCCACAATACCATATTGTCTACACAGGTTAGCCCTGTTCCGTGTGGGAGGAGACTACCCAGGCCATAAAGACCAGGGGATAGGGAATCCTGGAGCCCGCTATCCCACTCTTATGTCTTACCAGTTTCCTTGTCCTCTCCTCCACTCTGGTGGTAAGTGGTAGATTTCTTCAGTGCTCAGTACTAGACCCTCCTCTAATACCGTAATTTCTCTGAGCCCCTGATCTTGTCCAAGTCCTAGGTTTCATTTCCATCTCTATCCAAATACATACTACTAAATAGAGTTCTAGGGGTGCCTGGGTGGCTCAGTGGGTTAAGCCGCTGCCTTCGGCTCAGGTCATGATCTCAGGGTCCTGGGATCGAGTCCCGCATCGGGCTCTCTGCTCAGCAGGGAGCCTGCTTCCTCCTCTCTCTCTCTCTCTATCTGCCTCTCCGTCTACTTGTGATCTGTGTCTGTCAAATAAATAAAATCTTAAAATAAATAAATAAATAAATAGAGTTCTAGCCCAGACCATTCTGAGCTCCAGACCCATCTATCCAAGTCCCTCTCCACCTGGGTATGTCACACGCGCCTCTCCACCAACATATCACATAAGTCCTCCCAATTCTTACATGGTTTCATTCTTTAGTAAATGTCACCAGTATCCATTGAATTTCTTAGGCCAGAAATCTGGATAATCTTCGATCCCTGCCTCCCCTTGACACACCTAACCCCCCTTGAAGCCCACTGGCTTTAACTTCTGCTCATACCTCAACGTTGTCCAGTGAACAGGTGTTACCTGTCTTCTTAACTCCAGTAATATCCTCTTTTCCACTGACATCCCCTCCTGCCCTCCTTCAATCCGTTCTCCACGGGCCAAGCAAAGTGATCCTATATGTAAATGTAGGTCACTTCCCTGCTCAAAACTCTTCTCAGGTATACGCTGAAAATCCTTCGTGTGAGCCTGAGGCAGGCCTTGCCCGATCTGGCCCCTGCTAACTGCTTCAGAATCACCTCCCTGCATACTCCCTTCTCTGCCCCAGCTGCACCAGCTTCTTGCAGGTTCTGGCTTCCCAGCTTCTCACACCCCTCCCCACTTGGTGCCTAATGTTTATTGCACATCTTGGCTTCAGCTCTCTTCTTTCAGAGGCCTTCCAGGATCCCTGCAGTGTAGGTGTGGCCCTCCTGCTACCAACTCTCATACCACCTGCTTCTCTTTTACAACCTTTATCACAACTGGAGTAGTTGGTGCAATCATTTGTCTAACCCGTAAGCGCCTGTGTCCAAATGCCTCACACAAAACAGGAGTTCAGTATTTGTTAAGGAGCGTTATTTTACCTTCTGAGGGTGAACACTCCATTCTGGTGCATACGTTAGTGTTTGTATTCTGTTGACTGGGAAAAACGGCCCACCACTATACTAGCGTCGTGTGTTAACGAAATCAAGACTAAATGGGGTCTGGTAAATGAGCAAGGCCATGCTCCACGTGACACAGAGCTGCGACGTTCTGTAAGAAATTCAGCGAAGGGCGAGGGATGTGGACAGAGTGGAAAGTTATTTGAGTTCTCTCCATGTCGCAGCTGAAAACAGACCACTTTAAAGAAGTCAGGTCTATTTTCTGAAGGGTAACTCTCTTCCTTTCTCAGGTCAGGAGATAACGCAGTTGAGGAATTCCCATCAGTTCTACTGTTCCCAGCTGCCCTCACCTTCCCTCAACCCTGGATTGAATCCCCAAACCTGCGAAAAGCTGCAAAACCATGTTTATGCTTGTGCACATGGGGGTGCTTCTAGACACCTGGGCAAGAACCAGCCGGCACTGCCACCCCAACCACAGCTTCCAAGGAAGAGTTGGCCAGTCATTGGTAAGTGTGTTGGAGGATCAGACCAGTTGACAGAGAGCCTTGCAGTAGAAACCAAATTGCCTACATCTGCAAGAAAGGAAGAGGAGCCTTTTCAGTGCGTGCGGTGGAAATGCTTGATTTCCTTAGTGCTATTCTAAACATGGGTGTCAGAGGGTGCCATGTCACAAACGGCAGGTTTCTGGGCACCAAATGACCTAGGCTATAGTATTTCTCAAGGCTACAGAATAGGCCTTGGAGAGGGGAAATGTTTTATATTTTTTTATTTTTTTTTATTATTTTTTTTTTTATTTATTTGACAGAGAGAGATCACAAGTAGAGAGGCAGGCAGAGAGAGAGAGAGAGAAGCAGGCCCCCTGCTGAGCAGAGAGCCCGATGCGGGACTCGATCCCAGGACCCTGAGATCATGACCTGAGCTGAAGGCAGCGGCTTAACCCACTGAGCCACCCAGGCGCCCCTATATTTTTTTTAAAAAGATTTTATTTATTTGACAGAGAAGGGGAGAGAGCACGGGCCGGGGAGGGGTGTTGGGAGAGGAAGAACCAGGCTCCTCACTGAGCAGGAAACCCCATGCTCTGTTTCCATCCCAGGAGCCTGGGATCATGACCTAAGCCACTCAGGCGCCCCATGGTTGTATTTTTCTAAGTCTCATAACCTGTTGATTATAAGAAAGCCAGTACTGTTTTACCGCACAGTTTCACCGGCAGTTGTTGGAGCACCTCCTACCTCGTATTCTTTTCCAAATTCTCTCGCCCTACAAACAGGGTAGAAGAGCTAGCTGGCAGAGTACTACTGCCCGCTCTCACCCAGTTGGGCACCCCGGGGTTAGTGGTCCCTTTGTAAGCTGGTCTTGGCATCCAGCACCAGCAGCTCGTGTCTACCCAACCCGCCTCTTGTTTGCCAGCATCCCTTGCTTTGGGCAATGACGCCCAACCCCGTTCACTCTTATCGGTGAGAGAAATCCATTCCCCGCCCATTTCCGGGCTCCTCGTGCAAGATCTGGCCAATCAGAAGGCGGCCTTCCTTGGGAGCACAGACATTGGTCAAGGCGCGGCCAATCAGCATCGTGTCTTCTGCTTTTCTCCTGGAGCTGCTGGGAGAGATTCTCTTCGCTGCGCTGACTTGGTCCTCGGGGCCGCGGGGACTCCTCTACCCCGAAAGGGAGACTTGGAGCTGAAATGTTGTTTGGGCTCCTGGCTCCGGCTGGGCGTTAAGGACCCCAGAGCCCAGAAAGGGCGAAAGATAAGGTGCTTGAAGACCTCAAGGAGTCTCTGCCACCCAGCCGTACCCAAGGCCAGCTGCATCCCCGATCGTCTGGTCCTGTGAGTCTCGCTGCATTTTCTTCTCTGCTTCAGGTTTTTGTTTGCTTGCTTGTTCGTTTGTTTGGAGTTGGGTTTTTCGCCATGAATTGAATTGGGAATTTCGCCATGGCTAATAGTCTCCAGTAGGCCACTCCTGGGCACAGCTGAACGCACTTTGTGGTGCCCAAGGGCACCATTCTACACTCACCTGTGTGCCTTCTGCCTTGGACGGGGGGGAGATCGAGGGCAGGGCGGTTTGAGCCCCCCGGGAACCGGACATGCGCTCCATTCCTCTTCCAGAGTCAAACTAATGTCCTTTTAAAGAATCAGGCCCAGGGGCGCCTGGGTGGCTCAGTGGGTTAAGCTGCTGCCTTCGGCTCGGGTCACGATCTCAGGGTCCTGGGATCAAGCCCCGCATTGGGCTCCTTGCTCAGTGGGGAGCCTGCTTCTCTCTGCCTCTGCCTGCCTCTCTGCCTGCTTGTGCGCTCTATCAAATAAATAAAATAAAAATCTTAAAAAAAAAAAAAAGAATCAGGCCCAATAAATGCTTGTTGATTGGCTGAATGCATTTGTCAGCCAGGTGACCTTATCTGAGATGACCGCTCTGCTGTCCCCCTTACCCATTCCTTTAAACCTGGGGCTCTCATTGAAAATAATGCTGGGATCCAGCTCCCAGCTCTCCCTGAAAATAACGCTGGGGTCCAAGTTAAAAATACAGATGCCAGTGTTCAGTACAGGACTGTTAACTGCAGCCAGTTGTAGATCAGAGCTCCAGATTGATTTCAGGTGCTCTCACCACAAAAACAAGTGTGGGAGGACGTAATTAGCTTGACTCTAGTAATCACTTCATATATGTATATAAAATCCTTATGGTTTACACCTAAAATATATACCATTTTTATTTTTAAAACGAAAACCCAGAGGAGTGATGTGATGCAGAGTAGCAGAGAGAGAAGCTTTAGGGGTTAGTTGTTTCACCAAAATAACCATTAAACAAGGGGAAAAAATGGTCAGAAACCAACAATTGCAAAACTCCGTGTTATGTATACTTTACTACAGTACAAAGTGTGTGCAGACCCCAGACTCTTCCCCAGGCAGTTCCCGGTTCAGAAGGTCTGTGTGGGCTGGGAATGTGCACTCCAGGTGTTTCTTGTCTTCCAAGAAGGAGGTGAGAAATGCTGCCAGATACCAGCCACGTGCCCCCTTTGCAAGATGCTAAGGGGGAGGCTCCTGAATCCTCCTTGCTGTTCCCTCCTAATGCATTGTGACATCACGCGCTCAGCAGCCCTGTGGTGAATGAGTAAAGACAGGGAATGGGACTCAAAAAGGACTTTAGACTCAGGTGACCTCCCACCTTCTCCTTTGTGCAGGTGCAGTCTTTGGTTGCCTAACAAGCGTGGCACATCTCTGTGTGGACTCCAGCCCACCTGGAACCCACTGCTTTTGGCCAAAGGGCTCATTCTGCAATCCATGTGGGCCTGGTTACCTGATCTTTTAGCACAGAATGACCATCTGGCATTGAAAATCTAACTGGGAATGGAGTCACCCAGTCTGCGGCAAATTCGCAAGATGTTATGCTTCTGTAAGAACTTAGGCACACCTGGAAAGATCACTTTGTTGCTGGAATCAAGTAATTGCAGCTGGCGCAAAACCTAGCTCACTACAAAGAAATTACACATAGTAAAGTGACTTGGGCAAGTGTCTTTCAGCCAACAAGGGGTTTAGGTGCAGTGATCGGCAATGTTTATTTTTAACAGAGCTGGTTGAAGCATGAAAGTAATAAAAAAATTTCTTCATCGCTAATATGTAGGATTTTAATCCAGGCGGATATTCTAGGTGTCTTTTCCTTCAGTCTTCCAGGGAGCCTAATTACAGATCTAAGAGTGAAATAATTTCTTGCCAATACCTACTTTTAAGTTCTGTTATGCGAATGAGTCATTGTGCGCCCCGAACCATCCCCTACGTGCTAGTGTCCCGAGTAGCTAATAGTGGTTTGAAGTGCTGCCCAGCTGTGTGGAGGAATTATTTGCTTTGTTGCTGGGGCAATTAGAACACACACACCCCCGCCCCGAGTTGTGGTCAAGTAACTTCCGTTGGGATTTTGCTCCTAGGTATGTTCAACACTGGGATAATGATGAATATTACTGCCACCCTTGTTGACTAAGTTACTCAAAGGCAGCCATTCTTGGGATGCTGGGTGGCTCAGTTAAGCATCTGCTTTCAACTCAGCTCATGATCCTGGGGTCTTGAGATCAAGCCCTGCTTCAAGTTCTTTATTCGGCAGGGAGCCTGCTTCTCCCTTTCTCTTTGCCTGTTGCTCCCCCTGCTTGTGTTCTCTCTGTCAAATAAATTATAATTCTTTTTAAAAAGACAATAAATCTTAATTTATTGTTAATTAGTTAATTGCTACTACTTTTTGACCATTTACCATGTGTTAGACTGTCTATATTTCTTAAGCTTATTTAGTTCTCTCAGTGACTTTTTATTTTAAAGATTTTATTTATTTGAGATCGAGTGTGAGTGAGTGAGCACAAGTTGGGTGGGGACAGAGGAAGAAGCAGACTCTGTGCTGCTGTGAGCCGGGAGTCTGATGCAGGCTGGACCCCAGGACCCTGAGATCATGACCTGAGCCGAAGGCAGATGCTTAACTGACTGAGCCACCCAGGTGCCCCCTCAATGACTTTTTAAAAAAAAAATTTATTTTATTTTTCAGTGTTCCAAAATTCACTGCTTATGCACCACACCCAGTGCTCCATGCAATCCGTGCCCTCCTTAATACCCACCACCAGGCTCACCCTACCCCCAACCCCCTCCCCCCCAAAAACCCTCAGTTTGTTTCTCAAAGTTCACAGTCTCTCATGGTTCATCTCCCCCTCCAATTTCCCCCAATGCACTTTTCCTTTCCATCTCCCCATGTCCTTGTGTTATTCCTTAAGCTCCACAAGTAAAGTGAAACTATATGATAATTGCCTCTCTCTGCTTGACTTATTTCACTCAGCATAATCTCCTTCAGCCCATCCATGTTGATACAAAAGTTGGGCATTCATCCTTTCTGATGGAGGCATAATATTCCATTGTATATATGGAACATATCTTCTTTATCCATTCATCTCTTGAAGGGCATCTTGGCTCTTTCCACAGTTTGGTGACTGTTATGAACATTGGGGTACAGATGGCTCTTCTTTTCACTATGTCTGTATCTTTGGGGTTAATACCCAGTAGTGCAATTGCAGGGTCATAGGGTAGCACTATTTTTAATTTCTTAAGGAATCTCCACACTGTTTTCCAAAGTGGTTGCACCAACTTGCATTCCCATCAACAGTGTGAGAGGGTTTCCTTTTCTCCACATCTTCTCCAGCACATGTTGTTTACTGTCCTGTTGATTTTGGCCATTCTGACTGGTATAAGGTGGTATCTTGATGTGGTTTTGATTTGCATCTCCCTGAAGGCTAATGATGATGAACATTTTTTCATGTGTCTGTTAGCCATTTGTAGGTTTTCTTTGGAGAAGTGTCTGTTCATGTCTTCTGCCCATTTTTTGATGTGATTATCTGTTTTATGTGTGTTGAGTTTGAGGAGTTCTTTATAGATCTTGGATATCAGCCCTTTGTCTGTAGTGTCATTTACGAATATCTTCTCCATTCCGTGGGTTGCCTCTTTGTTTTGTTGACTATTTCCTTTGCTGTGCAGAAGCTTTTGATCTTGATGAAGTCCCAAAAGTTCATTTTTGCTTTTGTTTCCTTTGCCTTTGGGGACGTATCTTGAAAGAAGTCGCTATGGCCAATGTCGAAGAGATTACTGCCTATGTTCTCCTCTAGGATTTTGGTAGATTCCTGCCTCACATTGAGATCCTTTATCCATTTCGAGTTTATCTTTGTGAATGGTGTAAGAGAATGGTTGAGTTTCATTCCTCTATACTTAGCTGTCCAATTTTCCCAGCACCATTTATTGAAGAGACTGTCTTTTTTCCACTGTGTATTTTTCCTGCTTTGTTGAAGATTACTTGACCATAGAGTTGAGGGTCCATATCTGGGCTCTCTACTCTGTTCCGTGGTCTGTGTATCTGTTTTTGTGCCAGTACCGTGCTGTCTTGGTGATCACAGCTTTGTAATAGAGCTTGAAATCCGGCAATGTGATGCCCCCAGTTTTGTTTTTCTTTTTCAGCATTTCCTTAGCAATTCAGGGTCTCTTCTGGTTCCATACAAATTTTAGGATTGTTTGCTCCAGCCCTTTGAAAAATGCCGGTAGAATTTTGCTCTGAATGGCATTGAAAGTATAGATTCCTCTAGGCCGTATAGACATTTTAACAATGTTTAGTCTTCCGATCCAGGAGCATGGAATGCTCTTCCATCTTTTTGTGTCTTCTTCAGTTTCTTTCATGAGAGTTCTGTAGTTCCTCGAGTACAATACTTTACTTCTTTGGTTAGGTTTATTCCCAGGTATCTTATAGTTCTTGGTGCTATAGTAAATGGAACCAATTCTCTAATTTCCCTTTCTATATTTTCATAGTTAGTATATAAGAAAGCAACTGATTTCTGTACATTAATTTTGTATCCTGCCACATTACTGAATTGCTGTATGAGTTCTAGTAGTTTGGGAGTGGAGTGTTTTGGGTTTTCCGTATAAAGTATCATGTCAACTGTGAAGAGAGAGAGTTTGACGACTTCTTTGCCAATCTGAATACCTTTTATTTCTTTTTGTTGTCTGATTGCTGTTCCTAGGACTTCCAGTACTATGTTGAACAGCAGTGGTGAAAGTGGGGATCCTTGTTGTGTTCCTGATCTCAAAGGGAAGGCTGTCCGCTTTTCCCCATTGAGGATGATATTCACTGTGGGTTTTCATAGATAGATTTTATGAAGTTGAGGAATATTCCCTCTATCCTTCATAGGGTATCCTCTATACTTCAAAGGGTTTTAATCAGGAACGGATGCTGTACCTTTTCAAATGCTTTTTCTGCATCAATTGAAAGGACAATATGGTTCTTTTCTCTTCTTGGTTTGTTCTATCACATTGATTGATTTGCAAATGTTGAACCATACTTGCATCCCATGTATAAATCCCACCTGGTCGTAGTGGATAATCTTTTTAATGTACTGTTGGATCCTATTAGCTAGGATCTTGTTGAGAATCTTGGCATCCATATCATCAGGGAAATTGGTCTGAAATTCTCCTTTTTTGGTGGGGTCTTTGCCTGGTTTGGGTATCAAGGTAATGCAGGCTTCATAAAGAGTCTGGAAGTTTTCCTTCTGTTTCTATTTTTTGAAAGAGTTTCAGGAGAATAGGTATTATTTCTTCTTTGAATGTTTGGTAGAATTCTCCAGGGAATCTGTCAGGTCCTGGGCTTTTGTTTTTTGGGAGGTTTTTGATCACTGCTTCAATCTCGTTACTAGATACTGGTCTATTCAGGTTGTCGATTTCTTTCTGATTCAGTTTTGGAAGTTTATAGGTTTCCAGGAATGCATCCATTTCGTCTAGGTTGCTTAACTTATTGGCATATAATTTGATAATAATTTCTGATGTTTGTTTCTCTTTCCTTGGTATTAGACGTGATCTCTCCCTTTTCATTCATAATTGTATTAATTTGGGTCCTCTCTCTTCTCTTTTGGATTAGTTTGGCCAGTGGTTTATCGATCTTATTGATTCTTTCAAAAAACCAGCTTCTAGTTTCGTTTTTGTGTTCTACTGTATCTCTAGTTTCTATCTCGTTGATCTCTGCTTTAATCTTGATTATTTCCCTTCTTTGTGGAGTTGGCTTAATTTATTGTTGATTCTTTAGTTCTTTTAAGGTGTAAAGAGAACTGGTGTACTCTGGATTTTTCAATTTTTTTTTTGAGTGAGGGTTGGATGGCTATGTATTTCCCCCTTAGGACCACCTTTGCTGTATTCCATAGGTTTTGGACAGAAGTGTCTTCATTGTCATTGGCATCCATGAATTGTTTAAGTTCTTCTTTGATTCCTGGTTGATCCAAACATTCTTAAGCAAGGTGGTCTTTAGCTTCCAGGTGTTTGAATTCCTTCCAAACTTTTTCTTGTGGTTGAGCTCCAGTTTCAAAGCATTGTGGTCTGAGAATATGCAGGGAATAATCTCAATCTTTCGGTATCGGTTGAGCCCTGATTTGTGACCCAGTATGTGGTCTGTTCTGGAGAAAGTTCCATGTGTGTTTGAGAAGAAAGAGTATTCCATTGTTTTAGGGTGGAATGTTCTGTATATATCTATGAGGTCCATCTGGTCCAATGTGTCATTCAACACTCTTGTTTCTTTATTGATTTTCTGCTTGGATGATCTATTACTGAGAGTGGTGTATTAAGAGTATTACTGAGAGTGGTGCGTTAAGATCCCCTACTATTAATGTATTCATATCACTATGACTCTTTATCTTGATTAACAGTTGGCTTATGTAGTTGGCTGCTCCTGTGTTGGGGCATAAATATTTATAATTGTTAGATCTTCTTGGTGGATAGACCCTTTAAGAATGCTGTAGTGGCCTTCTGTATCTCTGACTACAGTCTTTACTTTAAAATCCAATTTAAGGGGCCCCTGGGTGGCTCAGTGGGTTAAAGCCTCTGCCTTTGCCTCTGGTCGTGATCCCAGGGTCCTGGGATCGAGCCCCGCATTGGGCTCTCTGCTCAACGGGGGGCCTGCTCCCTCCCCTCTCTATGCCTGCCTCTCTGCCTACTTATGATCTCCATCTGTCTAAATAAATAAATTAAATTAAAAAAAATCCAATTCATCTGATATGACAGTCACTACCCCAGCTTTCTTTTGAGGCCCATTGGCATGAAAGATGCTTCTCCATCCCTTCACTTTTAGTTTGGATGTATCTTTAAGTTCCAAATGGGTCTCTTGTAGACAACATATGGACGGGTCCTGTCATTGTATCCAGTCTGCAACCCTGTGCCATTTTATGGGAGCATTTAGGCCATTCACATTGAGAGTGATTATTGAAAGATTTTTTTTTTATATATAGATTGTCTCTGTAAATTTCTGTTCTATGTCACTCTTGGGTTCTTTCTTCTTTTATAGAACCCCCCCCTTAATATTTCTTGTAGTGCCGGCTTGGTGGTCACATACTCTTTTAACCCTTGCCGATCTTGGAAGCTCTTTATCTTTCCATCCATTTTGAATATCAGCCTTGCTGGATAAAGTATTCTTGGCTGCATGTTCTTCTCATTTAGTGTTCTGAATATGTCTTGCCAGCCCTTTCTGGCTTGCCAGGTTTCTGTGGATAGGTCTGATGCTATTCTGATGGACCTTCCTCTGTACATAAGGAATTGCTTCCCCCTAGCTACCCTCAGGAGCTCTTGTCTAGAATTATGATTCATCAGTCTCACAATTAAGTGTCTTGAGGTCTTTCTAGATTCGTTGATCTTGGGGGGCGATCTTTCAGCCTCTAGGACACGAACGCTGGCTCCATTCCCCAGATTGGGAAAATTTTCATCCAGAATTTGTTCAACTATATCTTCTAGTCTTCTGTCTTTTTCCACCCCCTCAGGGATCCCAATAATTCTGACATTGCAACGTTTTGTGGCATCATTTATTTCCCTAATTCTGTTTCCATGGTTTCTAAGCTGTTTCTTCCAGGCCTCCTCCTGATTCTTTTTCTCTATCAGTTTGTCCTCTAGATCACTAATTCTGTCTTCTGCCTCCGTTACCCTAGCTGTTAAGAGTATTTAGATTAGATTGGATCTCATTGATAGCATTTTTAACTTCTTCCCAGGCAGCTTTCACTTCTGCCCTTAGAGATTCTCTTTTTCACTAATGGGTTTCTCCAACCTAGCCATTGCCTGAATAATTGTTGCCCTGAATTTCCTTTCCGACATACTATTTATGTCCATGTCCAATAGTTCTGTTGGAGAGAGCACAGTCTCTGAATTTTTCCTTTGTTTGGTGTTCCTCCTCCTAGTCATTTTGGTGACAGGTGATTGAGGGGGAGAGATAGCTGAATTTATCAACCACAATCCAGTCAAGTTGCACCCTGGAACACTTCTGAGCAATTGGAAGTCACCACTCTCCACTGGTATCTTCTGCCCCCATTGAGATCCGGAAGTGTATAATCCTACATCTCAGGCTGATTTCATGGGTGGTCAGAGTGTTCTGGTAGATAATTAGCTCACTTGAGGGGACTGGTTGAAACAGGGTCTGCTACTTCTCTGACATCTTGTGTCCAAATCCCTGTCAATGACTTTTAAAAGTAGGTACATTTATTATCAGCAGTTTACATGTGAGGAAATGGAGGTTTAGAGAGATGGAGCATCTTACCCAAGGTCACCCAAGGTCATTCATCTAGGGAGCAGCAAAGCTCAGATTTGAACCAGGTCCACTTGGATCTGGACACCAAACTCTTTTTTTTTTTTTTTTAAGATTTTATTTATTTATTTGACAGAGATCACAAGTAGGCAGAGAAGCAGGCAGGGGGGCGGGGGCGAAGCAGGCTCCCCACCGAGCAGAGAGCCCGATGCGGGGCTCCATCCCAGGATCCTGGGATCATGACCTGAGCCAAAGGCAGAGGCTTTAACCCACTGAGCCACCCAGGCACCCCCTTCTTTCTTTTTTAAAATATATCATGATACTCTGCTGATAATAGTATATATTCCTTATATGCCAACATAGGAGGTGTGCTGGTGTATAATATGGTGACTACATGTCACCATTTGGCAAGGACCGTTCCAATTTTATTCCTGTATTCTCATTCTAATTTTTAATAGTGCTCCTGACTTTCGAATGTGCCCCATTTTCTATAATAAATGGAATGGTTACTCTATATAGAAGATCTTGAAATTATATGAAGAATTAAATATTTTTGCTTAATATATGTATTAGAAGCTGTTAGGAAGTGGTTTTAAAGGGAAAAAATACCATTTTGCACATGTACAGTAGAATCAAATAGGAAATCCTAACTTCTGAGTATGCAACAAAATTTTACCACTCCTGAAATATCAGTAGGAAGTTACCTAGGTAAAGGGAATTTTATGTACCTGTCTTTATCAGTGATCCTTTGATCTAGCTAGCTGCAAAACATATTTTCTGGTGGAAGAGAACGTAATTTGACACATGGGAGTGTACAAGCTAGCCCGGGCACTGTATTTCATTGAATACTGGGAACTAAAAAAGCCACGACGCAAAACATATTTGAAGGAATTTTTCTGCAGCACAGGCAACAAAAAGCTAATCTCAGTAAAACTTGGTAAAGTCATGCAGCAAACTGTAGTACATTGGAATAAATTCCTCTGCCAGCAGCCATTGTGCATGTATAAAAAATAAATATTTCAGTCAATATTGGCACAAATTATGCAGCACAATGATACACTTGAAAGAATTCCAATACCAACCTTGTGAATGCTGTAAAATAAACTATTTTGCAGAATACTATAGGATTCAAGCAACAAGGAAAACAGTCCAGTGAATTCAAATGGGCTTGCTATTTCAGTAAACAGAGCATTGTGACTCCAAAAGTATTTGTAAACTGCATCATAAATGTTTTACTCTTCATTTTCTCAAAAACGCACCCCCTGAGTACAGGTAATTCTCCCTATAACTGCCCATCACTGCACTGATAGTAGAGTTGGCAATCACTTTCAAAGATGCATTGTCCTTCACAATATTATGGTGGTTACTCCTGTGATTTCAGCATCTCCAACTTGGGAAATGATCCACAAAGCTGGCTCAGGCCAGCATGATTGCAACAGAAGTGTTCAGAGCAGGTGGCACAACCGCCCCCGGCCCCACCCCAGTCTGCCCAAGAAGCTGGAAGCTCCCCAGGTGTGGGAAGAGCTCTTGATCTTAGTCCTCATGAAAACTTCACTCCTGACCTGGGGTTGTGCTCTGTCTACCTCTCCCATCTCCCTGCTGGAGTCACCAGCATGACTCCTACGGTGAGGTCCATGAGCTGGGAGGTCTGATGTCCGGGTTGCCTTTCTGTGCCCCACGTTGGGCGCACACGCTGGGCTGTACCCGGGCTCCCAGGGAGAAGCTGCAGCAGGTCAGCTCGCCTTTGTTTGATAGGACCACTGACATCAGTGTGTGGTATTTCTGGACACCATGGCCACGTGGAATGGGTCTTCTGATGACGGTCGAGTGAAGTATATCTACCCAGTTTTTTCTAGAGCTGCATGGTATTACGTGGTGCACACATGCCCCTGTTGATACAGCCATTGCCTTAGTGGTGCTGACGCCATTTTCTGCTTGGCCACTTAGCAAACAGCACCGTTGTGAATCCTCTGCGACACGTCTCCAAATGAGTCCCAACGGTAGACCCCCAGAAGTGGAACTCAACTGTTAATAGATGCTACCACGCCACACGTGCCTTTAGATGCTCATTTAAAACCTTCCCTCCCAGTAGCTTAAATAAACAAAGGTTGGTGGTTCTCATTGCTGCAAAGGAGTCCAGAAGTCAGCAGGTGTAGGATGGTGACCTCAGGGACCAGGCCCCAACTTTCACACCATTAGGCCTGCCTTCTAATGTCCTTGCTGAGAGGGTGGCTGGCTGCATGTCTAGGTGTCTCCATGGGCAAGAAGGAGTGAGAAAATAAGCAAGGTCAAGGGGAATGTCAGCCTCTGCTCCTTTTAAAAAACCTTCTGGAAAGCCTACTTTGCAGTTTCTTCTTGTCCCTGTTGACCAGAACGGAGACCCATAGCTACTCATAGACTAACTCTGAAAGGTGGGTGGTGTGTGTGTGGGGGGTGGGATGGGCACCTTGTTCGCTTGTTTTCTGAAGTGGCCATACAAATTTACCTCTCCTCCCCTGCCCAGAGTTCCTAGCTCCCTAATACCATTGTCCATATTTTCTCACGTATAAATTTCTGCCAATCTGATGAGTACAAAATGGTTAATTATTTTTTTGAATTTTACCCTTCTGTGATTACTACCAAAGATAGCATCTTGTCAGGTATTAGACGTTTGGGTTTTCCAGGTGAATTTCAGGGTCCTAGTTTTTCCCACTTCTCTGTCAGTTTGCTCATTTTTTATTGGATTTGTAGATGTATTCTGAGTCTTACATTTTACCAGATGAGACATGGATAGGTTCTTGAACATTTGCCTTGTAGCCTTGTTCCAGTTGTCTTTTCAGTTAAACAGTACTTTTGATTTAGATTCTGATCCATCTTTTTGGTGGTTATTTCTTTTAATATTTGTGAAAACCTTTCCCATTCCAAAGGGGAAAATATTTCTTTTAATACTTTTAAAGTTTTAGTTTTTACCCTTCTACTTTACCTTTGTCTGGTATTTAGTCGTATGAGTGATGTGAAGTAAATTTGTAACTTGAGGGTTTCTAAATGACCAGTCCTCTCAACATAATCGGATTACTCATCCCACTAACCTCTCCTTCCTTCCTCCCCACTTCTCATTTCCCCCTCCCCTTGCATCCCTGTTTCTCTCCAAAACTTCTCTCAGGTTGACTGATTCATACCTTTCACTGTGGAGATAACATAGTTTCAATTATTATGGGTTTATAAGGTATTTTGTATTTGCTAGGACATATGTCCCCCTTCTGATTTCCTTTCAAAATTGTCAGGGTATCTGCATACATTACTGATGTGATTTTGAAATCAGCTTACAAAATTCTATGAAAATCCTCCCTTCAGCTCTGTCTCCTGCCCACAGACCCGGGTGCTCCACATGGGGCCACCTGCAGTCCTGTCCTGACCCAGGTTGTCCCCATGGACCACCTTCTCCCTGGGTCCTCAGAGGGCAGCACCCATACCTTCCATTACGTGTTGAAAACGGGAGTGGACAGTTGTAAATAAATGCTTTGTGGCTTTTTTTGTGAACCTTTAAAAAAAAAAAAAACGAGTACAAGGGAACCCCATGGTTCAAACTGGGGTTTTTCCATGGTTCTCTCACCCCACCCCCAGGGCTTGGTCAATATTTGTAAATGTGCTTGAACAAAAGCAGCGCCCTCTGGGTAAGAGCTCAGCTGTGTTTGCGGGAGCACATGTGCCAAGATCAAACTTCTGCCTCAGATTACTCAGATTCTCTTTGTCCTTATTTTGTCACGTTAAACTGTAATCTCCAGAGCAAGAACTCTTTGTCCCTGACTGCAGTTGTGAACTTGTTTCTCTCCCCCGGTCTGCTGTCTGCTTTTCAGAGCTATGGTGTGAGAAGCATCAAAATTCCTGCGGACTGCAGGGTTCTGGGTCATTGTTCTTGTTACTAGTGTAAAATGTTACTGTTAGGGGTACCTGCCTTGCATTGTAATTTATCTGATATTAATAAGCTACTGGGGCTGTGTTTTTATTAGAGTTTGCCTGGTACATCTTTTTTGTATAACTTTATTTTTCTTTCCTTTTTCAATTTAACTTCCAAAAAAATTATATTGATGCAAAAGGACCAAAACTTTAAAAAATTTTTAATATTTACTTGTTTATTTTAGAGAGTGCGCATGTAGGGTGGGGGACGAGGAGAGGGAGAGAGCACGAATCTCAAACAGTCTCTGTGCTTGATTCCCCCTACCCTGAGATCACAACCTGAGCCAAGACCAAGAGTGGGAGGCTCAGCTGACTGAGCCACCCAGGCGCTCCTTTTTTTAAATGTTTAGACAGGGTCGCCTGGGTGGCTCAGTGGGTTAAAGCCTCTGCCTTCGGCTCAGGTCATGATCCCGGGTTCCTGGAATCGAACCCCGCATTGGGCTCTCTGCTCAGTGGGGAGCCTGCTTCCTCCTCTCTCTCTGCTTGCCTCTCTGCCTACTTGTGATCTCTGTCTGTCAAATAAATAAATCTTAAAAATAAATAAATAAAATGTTTAGACATTAGGGAAGAGTTTTATTTGAACCCAAATTAGGACAGCTGCCCAGGATACAGAATCTTCACAAAGAAGAGAGTGCTCCAAGGAAGGAACTTTCTTTTGGTGAAGGGTTATATATATTTTGTTCTGTTTTTTGAATATTTATTTATTACACACACACACACACACACACACACAGAAAGAGTGTGCTTGCTTGAGAGCCTAAGCGGGGGGGGGGGGGGGGGGAGCAACAGAGGGAGAAGCAGACTCCCTGCTGAGCAGGGAACCACCTCCTCCCCCAATGTGGGACTCAGTCCCAGGACCCTGGGATCATGACCCCAGCCGAAGGCAGACGCTTAAGGATTGAGCCACCCAGATGCCTCTTGTTTTGTTTTACATAAAGAATTACAGAGCGCAGTTAAGCATCTGCCTTCAGCTCAGGTCATGATCCCAGGGTCGCGGGATCAAGTGCCACCTCGGGCTCCTGCTCAGCGAGGAGCCTGCTTCTCTCTTCCCCTGCCTGCTGCTCCGCTACTTGTGCTCTCTCTATATATCAAATAAAGAAATAAAATCTTTTTAAAAAGAGTTAGATATCATCATGAGGAAGGACGTGCCAGAAAGTTAGAGACTTGATCTTATGTTGTCGGGAAACAGGGAGGGGTGTGTGCGTGTGTTCTCTTTGTATTTGCAATGTTCCTTTTTGGGGTTTTTGTTTTTGTTTGTTTTTTTTTTTAATTTGGCAGAGATCACAAGTAGTCAGAGAGGCAGGCAGGGAGAGAGAGGAGGAAGCAGGTTCCCTGCTAAGCAGAGAGCCTGATGCAGGGCTCGATCCCAGAAATCTGGGATCATGACCTGAGCCGAAGGCAGAGGCTTTAACCCACTGAGCCACTCAGGCGCCCCTTTGGTTATTATTTTTTAACAAAGCCAACGTACAACATGTGTTCGGGGCAGAAATACAGTCCATGCTTTGAGGTCTTGCTGAGTCCTTTGGACCCAGGTAAGTGTTAAAATACAGCTTCCCTGAGCCCATGAGCAGGGCCCACAAACATTATCAATTGAAAATTTCCTTTCTCCCATAATGGCATTTTCTCACTACCCAGAAATATTAGCTGCTAAAAATTTATACTGTTTCTTCTAGCCTTCATCCGTGGTCTCTATCCCTCCCTTCTTCTGATGCCCCTCCCTGGGCTCTCTCCCTCACTGATTTTTCACTATTACTATTCTCCTGTGTAAGTGTTCACCCATAGACCCGACAGCTGGGCTATGCCTGCACCCGGTCCTGGTAGAGCAAGCTGAGTTGAATGTTCATACCAAACAGAAGAACCCTTCCGGTGTTTCAGTGACAAATAAAATCTATGGGGGGATTTGACTTACCCTGTCACCTTCCCTGTGCCTTCCCCACTGACTCGGTCTCAGACTTCTAGAAGCTCCTTTCAGTCCATTGTCATACTCTTACCTGTCCATCCATAAGTCTGCTATAAGCAGTGTAGAACGTGGTTTGTGTGCGGTTTTTAAAATGTGTGTGTTGTTATCGCTGGGTGTGTGCTGCTCTGCATTTTGCATTCCTCAGACTAGAGTGTGTAAAGGTGTCTGTGTTACCCACAGGTGCTGGGCCACGTTCTGTTTTCCCTCCTTGTAGTGTCCCACCTTAGGGACTCCCTGCGTTTTCCTGTATATCCTTCTACTAATTTAGATTATTCCATTTCTTTCCTTTGCTACATTTGGGTTTCTAGCTTCTTTCCCTCGGCTTGTAGTTGTGAGATCCAGCCATGTTGTCACATGTTGTCATAGCTCAGTCACTTGTCGTCATTGTCTATGCTGCATTGTGTAATCACATTCAGTTGGCCAGTTCTGCAGTAGACGGACAGCAGGACTTTTCTGTTTTTGACTCTTGTGAATAACAGTACTGTGGACACTCTGGTCCATGCCTTTTGGGGTGTTTATGCATGCATTTCTGGTATGCATATATTTTGGAGAGGAATTGCTGGGTTGTAGGGTATCCATGTGGTTTAACTCAGTAAAGAATGTCAAATATCTTTATAATGCAATTTTGTAACAATTTACAAAACTGGCAGTGTGCCAGACATTCTACCTTCTTACCAACAGTTGGTAATGGCATGAGGCTGTTAAACTTTTGCCGCTCTAACAATTGTGTAGTGGTCTTTGTGGGTTTTTTTTTTTTTTAAGATTTTATTTATTTATTTGACAGGGATCACAAGTAGGCAGAGAGGCAGGCAGAGAGAGAGGGGTAAGTAGGCTCCCTGCCAAGCAGAGAGCCTGATGTGGGGCTCGATCCCAGGACCCTGAGATTATGACCTGAGCAGAGGGCAGAGGCTTTAACCCACTGAGCCACCCAGGCACCCTGATTGTGGTTTTAATTTACATTTCCTCTCACGAATAGTGGGTGAGCATCTTTTCATATACTTTTCAGCCATTCAGATATACTCTTGTAAGTTGCTTATTCATGAAACTTACCGTTCTTTTAATGAATTATCTTTTTCTTACTGATTCATTGGAGGTATGGAGTCTTATTTTGACAGAGGCTCTTGGCCAGGTGTGTTGTTGCCAGTACCTTCTCCCACCCTGCAGCTTCCCTTTTTTGTTCTTCTAATGGCATCTCTTGATGAAACACTAGTTGTGAACTTGAATGGAGTGGAATGCAGCGGTCTTCCTCTCTTCCTTGAGGGTCGGTGCCTTTGCTGTTTCGTCAAAGCGGCTTTTCTCTACTCCAAGGTTGTGAATACCCTCGAGAAATGTTACTGTTTTATCTTTTACATTTCGATCTGCACTCTTAACTGGACTTGATGTTTGTGTGTGGTGTAAGATGGGGGTCAGACTGTCCACTCGGGATGCTGAAATAAGCAGATACAAAACTTGGCAGAACTGGTGGATTGCCATAGACGGTGTACACATGACTCTCCACTGGGTGTAATTTGCATGTCTGTGGACAAGTCACCTGATTACAATAAGTGTAGAATCCGATGATGTGGATGTCTGATAGCCTGTATTATGTGTTGTTCTTTGAATGATTCTTTGAACCAGTTATAGCATTTTCTTGGTTCCCTTGTTAATGTAAATTTTTGGACCAGTCTTCATTTTATATCTTTAGGAGAGTTCTAACTTTATCCATTAAAGAGAACTTAGCAGTTCTAATTCTTTGCCTTAACTTTTTGCTGCTCTTTGTTCATCTTCTAAACATAAGGGGTTTGTCATAGGCTGTTCTGAAGTTTTTGGATGGTGGTGACTGATCCAATCTGGGGCTGAGGGTCGGGGTGGGGCAGTCCTAGGATAGGCTACATGGTTTCTCGCGTACAGGCACTCTGGGCAAGAAAATACAATGACTGGTCATTCTAGCATGCCCTATCACCTCGTTGAGACATACACGTGCTTATAATAACCTACCTCATTGGCCCTCTAGCAGCAGATAGTCTTCCAAAGACCCATAAACTGCTGAGTGATCATGTATTAATTGTATCTATAAACTTGGGTTTTTATATTGAGTGGCTTTTTCCTAAACAGAAGATAGATCAGTAATGTAGAAGAAAAGGGTAATAGGATAGAAAAACACATTTTATTTTATTATTTTCTTAGAGCGTGCCCACCTGGGGTGTGGAGTGGGGGGTGCAGAGCAGAGGGAGAGAGAGAATCTTAAGCAGACTCCACACCCAGCACAGAGCCAGACATGGTGTTTGATCTCATGACCTGAGATCATGACCTGAGTCAAAAATCAGGAGTTGCTTACTTAACTGACTGAGCCACCCAGGCGCCCCCAAAAATCCCACATTTTATTACATTTATTTTTTAAAAGATTTTATTTATTTGACAGAGAAAGAGACAGCGAGAGAGGGAGAAGCAGTCCTCCTGCTGAGCAGGGAGCCCAATGGGGGCTCAATCCTAGGACCCCAGGATCATGACCCAAGCCGAAGGCAGATGCTTAACCAATGAGTCACCCAAGTGCCCCAAAAACATATTAAGAAAAGAATTGTAACTGTACCTATCTCAAGGCTGAAGATTTTATTTACTTATTTGACAGACAGAGATCACAAGTAGGCAGAGAGGCAGGCAGAGAGAAAGAGGGGGAAGCAGGTTCCCCGTAGAGCAGAGAGCCCGATTTGGGGCTCGATCCCAGGACCCTGAGATCATGACCTGAGCTGAAGGCCGAGGCTTTAACCCACTGAGCCACCCAGGTGCCCCAGTAGTTTTTGTTTTTGTCTTTTTGTTTGTTTGTTTGTTTGTTTTAAAGATTTATTTATTTGACAGAGTGAGGCAAGCAGAGAGAGAAGGGGAAGCAGGCTCCCTGCTGAGCAGAGAGCCCGACACGGGGCTCGATCCCAGGACCCTGAGACCATGCATGATCCAAGACCATGACCCCAGCCAAAGGCAGACGCTTAACCCACTGAGCCACCCAGGCGCCACAGTATTTATTGTTTTATATGGGAGCAAAAAAGTGATTAGTATTTAAACACACACACAAACAATTCTAGGCAGATTGCTGTATTGATTTAGACCAAATCTTTATTTTTAAAAAATGCGATACAGCCATTTAATTTTCACATGAACAGTAGCCAATGTTTGTGTGACTCGTTCACATGATTTTCTAGGTAACACAATCACACAGTTTATACAAAAAATAAATTAAGCTTTAACAATGAAACACAAGTTTACAAATGCAGCTTTTTAAGGCCTATTGAGAAGTTAAGAAATGAGGAAATTTCTGAAAGGGTCATGGTAGAACCTGGTTTTTCAAGAAGAGAATACTTCAGAGAGGACAGAGCCTAAGAGAAATCACTGAGTGTTTTTCAAATGCCAATTTTGTCATTCTGCATATTTCTTAACTTATTTATTAACTTTCCATTGACCAGAGTATGGCCTTTTAGGGTTGTCTCCAAAAAAGTGAGGAGTCACCCAAGTTGAAAGTTAATTTCTTTCTTTCTTTCTTTCCTTTCTTTCATTTCTTTCTTGTCCTCTTTGTGCCCAGCGTTGGGCTTGAACTCACAACCTTGAGCTCAATACCTAAACTGAGATCATGAGTTGGACACTTAACTGACTGAGCCTGATGCCCTGAAAATTAACTTTATCCGTTTTAAATTTGTTAAAATTTAAATTTTTAAAATTTTAAAATTTTAAATTTTAAATTTAAAAAAAATTTAAATTTGTTAAAATGGGGCCCCTTTTAGCCATCCTTCTTGGTTTCAAGTGCAGCTCACCCCTTAGATCAACCACCTTAAAATTTAACGCTCAGAGACCTCTTTGGTGCATTTTGAAAATCTGAGTATTCCCCTGAACATTTCTAAATTGATGTCTAAAATTTTCATCGTAAATCATTGCAAAGGATCCACGTTGCCAGCATGTTGTAGATACTGCATCTTTAAATAAAACGGTTACGTTCCTCTTCACGTTTAGCCTAGAGGTTCTCAGTACGATAGCTGAGACAGTATCGCCCTCCTAACAGAGTCCATGAATAAGGCAATTTTTGATGGTAGAAAATACCACCTTTTCCCCTTTTACTCCTTGAATGTGTATTTTTATTCTACTTCCCTTCAAAATTTTAGCCTGTTGATTTTTGGCTTTTATATCGTTTCTTTGCAGATCTGTAACACAGTTCTAGGACAGCCTATCAGTCGTAAGGCTCTAGGTGTTTGAAACTTTCTTCTGGACTGAACTCGATCAATAAAACTAATACAGTACAAATTTTAATAACCAAACATAGCAAAATTTCATTGACAATATATCACTTAATGTGCTGAAGAAAACTTCTGCCCTGGGTTATTGTAGCTCTCTGCCAATGAATATTTCCTCGGTTAGCATGATCACAGTATCCATTCTTTTCTCCCTTGGCAATTTTATGTATGGAAGTGCGGCTGGTCTTTGTTCAAGGAGACAGGGAGACAGGAACAGAAGGCATTTCTGTGATCGCGTGATAGCTGAATTCTTCCAAGTCCTTCAGAATTACATGCTAAAATACCGAGAAATCTCGGGTGTTCCCTTAACTTTATTGAAATCAAAAGAATTGAGAGCCACTGGAACAGCAGAAGGATTTGAACCTGATTGGTAAGAGGCTTTCACATTTCAGGTGCTTGCATTTTAAATTTTATACCTCAGGTCATGCCCTATAGTTTCAGACTGACTCTGGGGGAAAGAGCATTTTCTTTTGTAAGGGGTGAAAAAGGCGTTTCCTGAGGCTGATGAGTCTTAAGAAAGAGTCAAGTAGGAAGATAAGGATCTTAAAATTGATCCCCTCAAAATATTGGAGCCCTGTGTATTCCTTATAAAGCTGTGGTAGACAGTTGGGGGGTAAGGCTGACCCGATTTGAAGACCACTGGCCTTGGTGGCTTAAGGTCAGATTTTATTTAACTAAGTCCCAAAGTATATCCAATATTAGATTCTGCTTCCTGGCCACCTCTTTACTTTTTCAGTCATCTCTTCACCCAACACGGAGCCTCCAACTCAAGACCCTGAGATCAAGACTTGCTGGCTCTTCCGCCCTCACTTAAGCTCCACTGCACACCAGTCCCATGAGCTAGACACCCCTTGGCGAGAGAATTCAGAGATCTACTTTGGGAAATGGGATAGTCTACCCCTCTCTGAACTGTGCACATTAGGATAGCCACGTTTCACAACAGAGAAACTGTTTAACTTTGTACAACCTGAATTTCCCAAGCTCTAGTGACATAAGCAGGCCCACGCCTTTATTTTTCCATGTGATAAAAAACCTATAGAGAAAGGGTTAATGAAGACAGTGTGACATGGGCCCAGTCATGGTTCGGATCTGCTTTGCTGCTGCCGTCTCTCAAGATGCTCCTGTCACTGTTTTGCTTGGCCCGAATTGCACTTATTCCATGATTGTTAAGCCACAATCTCAGCTGAATATTTATGCTTAGTTATGGAGCATCCGGGCAGACTATGGGAAGAGGAGGGAGATCACCTGTGTCCTTCCCTTTCCCTCGTTCCTGAGAGAATGCTAGTAACCACCTTCTCTGTTAGAGTCCTGTGTTCCCCTGTTAAGGAGAGAATGAATGAGCCAAAGCAAATACTCCCTAATGGTGGATTTAAGTCTCTGTAGCACCTAGAAGGAGACAGTGACAGGGAGAGTTCTTCCCAGCCGCATTTATGGTTTAACTTCCACTGCTCCCAGTGCCTGCTTTTTCTCTGCATAGGTGTGGCTAGGTGTGGATTTTACACAGTAGCAGCTGAAAAAAAATGCTTAGTTTTTGTCTTCAGTGCCACCCCATCTTAATTTCTTTGCTACACTAGCAGAAAATCTATTTTAAGCAGAAAGGGGATCCAGGCTTTAGCTCTTGGACTTTAAAGTGGAGTGAAGGGGAAAGGTTTAGGTCTTTTACTCACCCCTGAGCTGAAAACGGGAGGAATGAGAGCAGCACCTGAGCTCTACATGTAGAGGTAATGATGGAGGCAAAAAGAAGTCTGGCGGTAGGGCTGGGGGTGCAATAGTTAGGCTCCAGTGGCTACCCAGCCAGCGGGGAATGGGGCACTGACGACGGACTCTGCAAACTTCTTTCCTGTAGTGCTCAGCTCGGTGTCTTTGCTTCTCACCTCTATTCAAGGTTGCTTTGAACATTTGCCACCATCAGGGACATTGGCTCAGTTGCTGGCTGCCAAATAAAACAGCAACTCCCGTCTGAAGATTAAGTAATGTCACGAGGAAACAGCTCACCTAGTCGGACTGCAGCCACCCGTACTCCTGGCTTCAGGGAAGGTCAAACCCACTTCTTTCAGGAGCACGTGGATAAGTTCCAAGAGGCAGTAACTGGTTCCCCCGCCCCCCGCCCCTCCCCACCTAAAATTTTTTTCTTTACATGGTGCCCCTAACCTTGGGCACAGTGTTTCGTGTCTGGAGGTGTTTAAAAACTGTGGAGTGCGGGCCTAAGGACTTTTGATCACACACAGCCTGGCTGGTTTTAATGGGCTTCCCAGCAATAATGCAGACCTGCTAAGTCCAGGGTAACCAGGGGAGGGCGGAAGGGGTTTCTAGGGTCCAGTTCCAAGCAGTCAATCCACGGGGCTTCCTGCTCGTTTGTCATCCTGACGCAGTCATGGTTTCCACCCCCCCACCAAGCCCGTTCTCCGTTCCCTCTGACCAAGTCGGGACTCTGCTGAGTCCTACCCTCCACCCCACACTCTCCTCGCCTTAGGACGCCTCATGCTGCACGGGTCACACAGCTGTGTCGGTGTCCAGCTGTAGAGGAATGTCCTCTTGTCCTAGGTGGGTCTGCCCCTTCGGGCATGGCTGTGGATGGGATTATTATTATTTTCTTTTTTTGGAGTTTGCTGAGGCTTAAGGCTTAGCTCGCTGCTCCAGAAAATGGGATGACCCGGGGAGCTGAACAGTGATGACCTTTTTAAATCAGTCTATGACCTCTCGTCTGCGGAGAGCTGCCCACACAGGGCCTCTCCACGGGCACACAGCCAGCTCCTGAGTGGGCAGAGCCAGGGGTAAGAGGCTGGCGGGGACTTGGGGTGGTTCTCTGGCCTTTTGGACGGACTTTCTAAATAAAAGCCCCCCTGCCAATGGCAGTCACAGAGCGAGTGTCCGCCGTGGACTGGCAGGTTTCCTCCCGAGCCGCCGCATCCGCCGCCCACCTTGCGGGCAGGGCCCACTGACCCCAGCCGGGCAGCCCGCAGGGACGGCAGCCAGGGGCAGGCTCCCCTTGGGCCCTGGGGAGGCCAATGGCCTTAACTGTGGAATCCGTTGCCTTTTAGTTAAAACCCTTTTCAGAAGCTACTGAGTCCGGTCCTTAGAGATCAGGCTCCAACCCCGTGGAAGTCAGCTCCCCGGGTTTTTAGCGGAAAAGGCCTGCTGTTCCCAGGGCGGGGCGTGCACGGGAGGGTAACGGAGCGAGACTTTCACTGCTTTTATTCAAGGAGGTTTGGAACAGGAGAGGCCAAAAACGAGGGGCACGTTTCTACGGTCCTCTATAGAAAATATAAGTTAGACTGTCCAAGATGAAAAATTGGCAGGAAATAAGCCCAACTCCTGCCAGTGGGACCTTGAGAAATGTCCTCTCGGCACCAGGCTTGAGGGGAGGATGACCTCAGAGATGAGCGTGTTCCCAGGGCTGGAAGAGAGGACGTTCTCCTCCACATGTGCACACGCACGCGTGACACCCTTGCTCGTGGACCCCGGCTCCTAGGAGTAAAACCTGCTGTTGCTGACTCTCTTCTCTCTCAACCTGCAAGCAGACACATTTCACTGTCGTGTGTTAGGCTCGGACACGGGCCATGGGCGGAACAGTGTAAACTGGGACCCGGGGCTGGCTGGTAGAGGGCTGATGGTCGCAGAGGTGGGCCCCCCCAAGCCAGGGAACGTCTCTGAATCTCTGTGCGCTCACTGGGCTCCCTGCTACTCTGCAGGCTACGGTGTGGACAAAATGAGCACATGGGGAAGGTGTCTACACTGTTCCCCGCTGGAGTCTGTTCTCACAAGTCAGACTAGTTCTGTTGAGCCGGGCTGTCTGGCCCTGGGTGGACCTGGCTGCCCCCACCCCCTACCCCGACCCCATTCCTTCTGTAGCACAACCAGAAGCATCCCTTGGGGGCCAGGGAGTGGGTTCTGCCCCAATCCAGAACCTCTGGATGGTGGGAACCAGACAAGGCTCTTTAGAAGGTAGAGGTCATGGTTTATTTTCACTATTATATCGAAGTGTCCTCCTAGTGGTGACAGTTTGGCTTAGGGAAGGTGCAGATACTTGAGAAATAAATAAGCTGGAGGTTTATTTATAGAGCAAAGAGACCAGTATCGAGGGATCAGTCAAGGGATTTCTAGACACGGGGACTTCCCCAAAGCCTGGCCCCCAGTGTCCAACACCTCTGCTTGCGGGAGCTAGACCTGGGCATCTGCGGGTGGGGCAGAGACCAGCCTACCTCCGGTTGCACTTCTCCTGGTACAGCTGGAGCTGGTTCTCGTTGACATTGAACTCTTTAACGAGGGCGTCCCGGTTGGCATTGCGCAAGTTCTGGTGTGTGTCGTACAGAAAGAGCTGATTGTTTAGCTCTTCTTGCCGCCTTCGCAGCTGGCGGCAGGAGGAGTAGAGCTCCTCTTCACTCTCCTGGAGGGGGGACAACAGCCACATAGGGACCGTGTGGGGCTCTGCGTCTTCACAGCAGGAGGGAGGGGAGCAAGGGGCAGAAGCTTTGCAACTGGGATTATCCCCAAGAAGGCTGGGCCCATTTTAACCAAAGATGAAACTCACAATTATTCCATTGGAAGCAAGCAGTTTAAAAAGCCCTTGTCCCCAGTGAAGGGTAGCTTTAATGTGAGACACTGAGATAACCACATTGCCCACTAGGTCTGCATTTTTATTCTCCATCCCCTTCTGCTCCTCACCCAAATATTCTACTTTAAGCACAAACAAGTACTATGTGCTTAAAGTAGAACACGACAGGGAAGGGGGGGAGCAGCTTAATGGGACAGAAAGGGAAGCAGGAACCAGCAGGACCTTAACAGGCAAGTTCGCACACTACAACACAGATGAACCTTGAAAACATCATTTAAGTTAAGCCAGTTCCAAAAGACCACACACGTTGATTCCTTCTCTATGAAATGTCCACGACAGGTGAATTCATGCAGACAGAGAAGTAGTGGCTGCCCGGGCTGGGGGTGGACATAGCTAATGAGCAAGTTTTTTTTTGGGTGATGAACATGTTCTAAAGTGGATCATGGTGATGGCTGCACAGCTCTGAATGTGCCAAAAACCACTTAACAGTACATCTTAAATGGGTGAATTATACGGTATTTGAATTATGTCTCAAAGCTCTTACTCCATCCCCTCCAAACCAAGCTAGCATAGGTTACACCCCCCAGAGGTGTCCTGCAACTCAGTTCTAGCCAGTAATGTGTTACTCCCCCTCCCCACCACCTGTGAGTATGTGACCCAAGCCAGGCCAATTCCGTGGGAGTTTGGTTGGTGCTCTTTTTAGGGAAAACAAATTTAAAAAGTTTCTTTTCTTGGGGTTCAGCTCAAAGAGCAGTAAATGTTTCTAGTTGCTATCATGTAGAGAAAGTTGGGAATGAAGTTAGAAGAGAGGGAAATAGAGCCACTGGGTGAGCACCTGGATCCAGCCAAGACTGAAGCAAGCCCAGCCCATAAACTCTGCAGTTGTCTTATGCAAAATATTCCCTCCAAAATGGTAAGAAAAAAATTGGGATTTCAGCATGGGAGAAAGGATGTTTTACTCTATTGATTTTTTTTTTTTTAATTTAAATTTTTACTTGAAGGATAGCTGACCTACAATATTAGTTTCAGTTGTACAACATAGGGATTTGGCAATTGCAGACATCATGAAATGCTTACCATAGTAGGTGTAGTTACCATCTGTCACCATACAAAGTTATTTCAATATTGACTGCATTCCCTCTGCTGTACTTTTCATTCCCATGATTTATAATTGAAAGTGTGTACATCTTAACCCCCTTCAGCTGTTTTGCAAATCCTCCCACCACCCCTCACCCTCTTTGGCAACTACTAGTTTTCTGTATCTGAGTCTATTTCTGTTTTGTTAATCTGTTTTGGTTTTTAGATTCTACATCTAAGTGAAATCTGGTAGTATTTGTCCTTCTCTAACTTATGTCATGTAACATAATACCCTCTAGGTCCATCCACGTTGCTGCAAATGGCAAGATTTCATTCTTTTTAAAGGCTGAGTAATATTCCATTGTATGAGCATCACATTTTCTTTTTCCATTCATCTATCACTAGACACCAAGGTTGCTTCCCTATCTTGGCTGTTGTATACAGTGCTACAGTAAACACAGGGGTGCACATATCTTTTTGAATTAATGTTTTCATTTTCTTTCGGTAAACACTCGGAAGTAGAATTACTGGATTGTATGGTATTTCTAGTTTAAGAAATTTCTAGAAACCTCCATCCTCTTTCCACAGTGGCTTCACAAATTGACATTCCTCCCAACAGTGAATGAGGTTTCTTTTTTCTCCACACCTTGCCAACATGTGCTATTTCTGCTTTTCCATACTAGTCGTTCTGACAGGTATAAGGTGGATATCTCATTGTGGTTTTGATTTGTATTTCCCTGGTGAGTGATTTGGGCATCTTTTCATGTGTCTGTTGGCCATCTGTATGTCTTCTTTGGAAAAATGTCTGTTCGGTCCTCTGCCCATTTTTTAATCAGATTGGTTTGTTTGTTTTTGGTGTTGGGTTGTATGAATTCAGTAGGTTGCCTTTTCATGTTGTTGATGATTTCCTTTGCTGTGAGAAAAGCGTTTTAGTATGATGTAGTATGCCCACTTGTTTATTTTTGCTTTTGTTTTCCTTGCCTGAGAGATGGATCCAGAGAAGCATTGTTAAGGCCAATGTCCAAAGAGTTTACCCCCTGTATTTTCTTCTCGAAGTTCTGTGGTTTCAGGTCTTACATTTAGGTCTTTAATTCATTTTGAGGTTTGTGTGTGTGTGTGTGTGTGTGTGTGTGTGTGTGTGTGTGTGTGTATGGTGTAAGGAAGTAGTTCAGTTTCATTCTATTCCAGGTAGCCATCCCGTTTTCCCAACAGCATTTATTGAAAAGACTGCCTTTTCTCCATTGTATATCACTGCCTCCTTTCTCATAGACTCATTGACCGTATAAGTGGGGGGTTATTTCTGCACTCTCCATTCTGTTCCATTGATCTATGTGTTTTTGTGCCAGTACCACACTGTTTTGATTACCGTAGTCTGTAGTGTATCCATAAATTTGGAATTGTGGTACCTCCAGCCTTGTTCTCTCCCAACACTGCTTTGGCTGTTCTGTGATTTCATGCAAGTTTGAGGATTATTCAACTTTTGTGAAAAATGCTGCTGGTATGTTAAGGATTGCAGGGAATCTGTAGATTGCCTTGGGTAATATGGATATTTTAACGATATCCTGCCAATCCATGAGCATGGTATAACTTCTAATTATGTCATCTTCAGTTTCTTTCATCAGTAGCTTATAGTTTTCAGAGTACAGGTCTTTCACCTCCTTGGTGAAATTTATTTCTAGGTCCTTGATTCTTTATGATGCAATTGTGGACAGGATGTTTTATTTCTCTTTCTGCTAACTCATTATTAGTGTACAGAAACAGGACAGACTTCCGTATGTTAACTTTGTATCCTGCAACTTAATTCATTTGTTAGTTATAATGGTTTTGTGTGTGTGTGTGTGTGTGTGTGTGTGTGTGAAGTTCTTAGGGTTTTTCTATATATAGTATTATGTCATCTGCAAAGTTTTACTTCTTCCTTACCAATCTGGCTTCTTCTTCTTTTTTTTTTTTTTTTTTTTTTGGTCTTGTCTCACTGCTGTGGCTAGGATTTCCAATAGTATGTTGAATAAGAGTGGACACCCTTGCCTTGTTCTTTTTTTTTTTTTTTTTTTTTTTTTTTAAGATTTTATTTATTTATTTGCCAGAGAGAGAGAGAGAGAGAGAGCACAGGCAGACAGAATGGCAGGCAGAGGCAGAGGGAGAAGCAGGCTCCCTGATGAGCAAGGAGCCTGATGTGGGACTCGATCCCAGGACTCTGGGATCATGACCTGAGCCGAAGGCAGCTGCTTAACCAACTGAGCCACCCAGGCGTCCCGCCTTGTTCTTGATCTTAGAAGAAAAGTTTTAGGGATGCCTGGGTGGCCCAGTGGGTTAAAGCCTCTGCCTTTGGCTCAGATCATGATCTCAGGGTCCTGGATCAAGCCCCACATCGGGCTCTCTGCTCAGCAGGGAGCCTGCTTCCCCATCTCTCTCTGCCTGCCTCTCTGCCTACTTGTGATCTCTCTCTGTCAAATAAATAAATAAAATCTTTTTAAAAAATAAAAAAGAAGAAAAGCTTTTAGTTTTTCACTGTTGAGTATGATGTTAGCTCTGGGTTTGTCAAATACAGCCTTTATTACTTTGAGTTATGTTCCCTCTATACCCACTTCGAGAGTTTTTATGATAAACAGTTGTTGAATTTTGACAAATGTTTTTCCTGCATCTGTTGAGATGGTGTTTATCCTTTGTCTCTTATTAATGTGATATATACTTTGATTTGTGGAAAATGAACATTCTTGCTCCCCTGAAATAAGTCCCCCTTGATGGTGGTGAATGGTGCTTGTGATGTTGAATTCACTTTGCTACTATGTTGCTGAGGATTTTTCCATCTATGTTTATCAGGGATACTGGTGTATAATTTTCTTTGTGGGTGTATGTGCCTGGTTTTGGTATCGGATAATGCTGGCCTCATAGAATGAATTTTGTATCATTATTTCCTCTTCTGTTTTTTGGAATAGTTTGAGAAAGATAGGTTACTAACTCTTCTTTAAGTGTTTGGTAGAGGGACGTCTGGGCAGCTCAGTTGATGAAGCATCTGCCTTTGGCTCAGGTCATGATCCCAGGGTCCTGGAATCAAGTCCCACATCTAATTTTCTCTCTCTCTCTCAAATAAAATCTTCAAAAAAATAAATAAATAAATACTTGGTAGAATTCACCTGTGAAGCCATCTGGTCCTGAGCTTTGGGTTTGTTGTGAGTTTTTTGATCATTGATTTGATTTCCTTACTAGTTTATTTTTTTTCTTATTCAGTCTTAGAAGATTGTATGTTCCTAGGAGTTAATCCATTTTTTCTAGGTTGCCCAGCTTGCTGGTATATAATTTTTGTAGTAGTCTTTTATAATCCTTTATATTTCTGTGGTATCAGTTGTAACTTTTCCTGCATCTGTTTGAAGTCTTCTTTGATTTCAGGTTCGATGAGTCTGGCTAAAGGTTTATCAATTTTATCTTTTAAAAAAAACAGCGCTTAGTTCCACTGACCTTTTTTTTTGTAGACTCTATTTCATTTAATTCCATTCTGATCTTCATTACTTCCTTGTTTCTACTAACTTTGCGCTTTGTTTTTTGTTCTTCCTCTAGTTCCTTTAAGTAGAAGTAGAGATTGTTTGAGGGTTTTTTTTTTGTTTCTTGAGGTAGGTCTGTATTTCCATAAACTTTGCTCTGAAAACTGCTTTTGCTGCATCCCAAAGATTTCGAAATGCTGCATTTCCATTTTCATTTGTCTCATGTGTTTTCTGATTTCCTCGTTGACCCACTGTTATTTAGTATCATGTTAGTTTCCTTGTTTTTCTCCAGTTTTTTAAATAATTGATTTCTAGTTTTAGACCACTGTCATTGGAAAAGATGTTGAATATGATTTCAGTCTTCTTAAATTTAATGACACTTGTTTTGTGGCCTAGAGTGTGACCTGTCCTAGAGGTTGTTCCATGTGCCCCTGAAAAGAATGTATATTCTGCTGGTTTGGGATAGAATGTTCTGTATATATCTGGTCTAATGTGTCACTCAAAATCACTGTTTCCTTTCTGATTTTATGTCTGGATAATCTCTCCATTGACTTAGTGACGTGTTGAAGTCTCCTCCTATTATTTTATTGTCCATTTCTCCCTTTATGTATTCAGGTGCCCCTACATTGGGTTCATAGATTTTACAACGGCTGTATCCTCCGGCTGGATTGAGCCGTTTATCGTTATATAACATCTTCGCCTCTTGTTACACTTTTTTTTTTTAATCTTTTCTTTTTAAGATATAAGTATTGCTGCTACAACTTTTTATTTCACTTCCATTTGCATGGAATATTTTTCCATCCCCCCACTTTAGCGTTTATAGGTCCAAAGTGAGTTTCTTGGAGGCAGCATATAGATGGCAACATCAGAGATAGAACATTTATCTGTTGACATTTAACGTAATTACTGATAGGCATATACTTAGGGCCAATTTGTTCATTGTTTCCTAAATGTTTTTGTAGTTCATGTTACTTTCTTCTCTTACTCTTTCAGGATTTGATGACTTTCTTTAGTGTTATGCTTGGATTCGTTTCTGGTTTTTGTGTATCTATTATAGGTTCTTGGTTTGTGATTACTGCAAGGGTCATATATGATATCCTGTGTATACAGCAGCCTGTACTAAGCTGATGATCTCTTTAGTGCGAACCAAAGTTTGAACAGCCTCAAAGTACTACATTTTTACTCTCTTGCTTCACATTTTCTGTATAGGGTATCACATTTTACATCTTCTTATTTTGTGTCCCTTAACTAATTTCTGTCCACGTAACTGATTTTACTACTTTTGTCTTTTAACCTTTGTACTAGCTTAATAAGTGATTGATCTCCTACCTTTATGTTTGCTTTTACCAGTGAAGTATTTTCCTTGCATAATTTACTACTAGTTATGGGCCTTTCTTTTTGACTGAATTAAGTCTCTTTATTGTTTCTTGTGAGACTGGCTTGGCGGTGATAAACTCCTTTAACTTTTGTCTGGGAAACTCTCCTTCAATTCTAAATATCTTGCCAGGTGGAGTATTATTGGTTGTAAGGTTTTTGTTGTTTTGTTTTTTTCCTTTCAGCACTTAGAATATATCCTACCACTCCCTTTGGTCTGCAAAATTTCTGCTGAAAACAATCAGCTGATAGCCCTTATGGGGGTTTCCCTTGTATGTAACTATTTGCTTTTCTCTTGATTTTAAGATTTTATTTTTATCTTTACTCTTTGACATTTTGATTATTATGTGTCTTGATGTGAACTTGGGTTCTTCTTATTTGGGACTCTGTTTCCGGGATGTGGACGTGTTTCCTTTTCCTTAGGGAAGTTTTTAGCCCCTCTCTCTTCTTTCTGGGACCCCTATAATGTGAAAGTATAGAATACTTGATGTTTCCCAAAGGTCCCTTCACCTGTCATCATTATTTTTTATACCTTTTGCTGTTTAGCTTGGATACTGCCCACTATCCCACTATCCCACTCCAATACTTCCCACTGCCTCGTCTTCCAGATCACTGATCTGTTCTACAGCCTTCACCCTGCTTTTGAGCCCTCTAGTGGCCTTTTAAGTTACTGCACTCAATGCTGACTGGTTCTTCTTTATATTTTCTGTCTCTGCTAAAATTCTGAGTTCACCCAAGTCTGGTGAGCATCTTTATGACCATTACTTTAAACTCTTAACTAGGTAGATTATAAATCTTCATCTCATTTAGTTCTTTTTCTAAGGTTTTATCATGTTCTTTCATTTGTAACATAGTCCTCTGTCTCGTTTTTGTTTGACTGTCTGTTTTTGTGTCTGTGGATTAGGTAGGTCAGCTGCAGCTCCTGGTCTTCAAAGCAGTGGCTTTATGTCAATGTCCTGTGGAGCCCAGTAGTGCAATGGCCCCTGGTCACAAAACCAGGAATTTCAGGCAGGTCTCTCATGTGGGTTGTATATGCCCCTCTATGGTGATTGGGCCTACCTCTCCCTCCTCAGGAGTCACTTTGGAGGGCTCTGGTCTTGACCAGCTTTGAGGGGGTGGGGTGGCGGTCTGCAAAAGAATGCCTAGTGGGGTGAATGGTGCTAGCAAAGTAGATGGAGAGTGTCAGAACTGGCTGCCACCAGCATCCTGCCAGCTAGGCAGAAGGAGGGCAAGACAAATGGCACCTACCCACGCTTCCATTCCTAGAGAAAACTCCTACAGCCCCCTGACCCTCCAGCACATGGCCCGAAATTGATAACTCCTTCATGTGTCTGTCACCCAGGTGCTTTTAGACTGCTGCCTCTGTGCTGGGTCTTGGACAGAGTGATATAGCCCCACTGCCCTGTGAGCGTGGAGTCTCGGTTTCCTCTGGCCCACTGGCTCTCATGGAGTTCAGCTGCACTTTGATTTTCAAAGCCAGACTGGGGGCTCATCTTCCCAGGGCTGGGCGATCCTGATGTGGGGCTGGATTCCCTTGCTCTTCAGGGAGCATCTCTGCACCTGTGATGTTCCTCCCGCTTGTGGATCCTTGCCCTGGGGGGGCAGGAGCCCAACCTTGTCTCTGTCCCTCTGACCCTTCTTGCTGTGGCTTTTTCTTAGGTCTTTAGCTGAGGACAGTTGGCTGTGCAGGACTTCAGGGTCATTTTTAGCGTGTGTGTCATTATCTGTAGATGTTGTCTCAGAGTGTCCGTGGGAGGAGATGAGCTCAGGATCCTCCTAGTCTGCCCTCTGCTGACTCTGATGGAAAAGATTGCTGCTGCAGAGGTCAGTCTGTTGGTCACTATTACTGATAGAGTAGTTCAAGTGAGAGGCCAGCGCTATAGAAATGTGCCATCAGTATTCGTGAATGGGTTTCTCTTTCATTTATTTTTACAAGAAAGCAGACTCTGACCATACCTTGCCCTGCAATTTTTTTTTTCCCACCTTAACAACCTAACAAAACATTATGGACATCCCCCAGGATAACAGAAGTGTGACTTGGGAGAGTGGGGAGGGCAATGGAAAAGTTTACTCTGGCCCCTTGCAAAGGTGCAGAGGAGAAAGAAAAGACCGTCTTTGCACAGGGAGAGGAGGTAAGACGGACAGTCCTTGTCCTTGTGACTATACTTAAGTTTGTCTTTTCTCAAGGAAACCAGCTTTCCTTCCTCCTAGGAATAAAGCAGAGGGGCTCCGGGGTGGCTCAGTCTATTAGGCATCCAGCTTGGTTTCAGCTCAGGTCATGATCTCAGGGCGCTGATTTTGAGCCCCGTGTCATGTAAGACTCCGTGCTCAGCCACAGAGTCTGTTAAAGATTCTCTCTCCCTTTCCTTCTGCCCCTCCCACTTGTGCTCTCTCTCTCTCAAATGAAATCTTAAATGCAGTTTCTTTTTTTTAAAGTCTTAGTCCTGTACTACAAATGATCTCTCTTAACCTTCTCTCTACCCAGAATAAAACAACTTCTGTTAGTTTCATTCATAATGACTTCTGTTCAGGTTAAGTTCAAAATCCATGTTCTCTATGAACACACCTGCACTTCCAGAACTTGATCTCATTTTTCTTAACCCCAAAGCATTTACAGCAGATTATAAAAGTCAGCACTCCGTATTCCGTAACAAACATTCAGAGAGGGATGTAGCAACATAGACACGGTTTAATGAATAACTGTAAACACCTGTGGAGATGCTGGAGGAGGAAACAGAAGGCTGTCTGCCCTGCGCACCCTTCGTGATCGAGACTCCCTCGTTCCCTCTTAGAACTTTGGGATCGTCATTTCTTGGTTTTCTTGTGAGTCTGAGTTTTCACATAAAATTTAGCTTTTTCCAAGCCTCCAGTTATTTTTCTTTGTTTTAATAAAGATTTTATTTGAGAGAGAGCGAGTGCGCACATGAGCAGGGTGAAGGTGGCAGAAGGAGAAGGAGAAGCAGACTCCCCGCCGAGCAGGGAGCCCAACATAGGGCTCGATCCCAGGACCCTGGGATCATGACCGGAGCCGAAGGCAGACGCTTAACCAGACAGAGCCCCCCCAGCACCTCCTACAGTTACTTGTTTTCTAACAGCGGTTACTAATTTCATTGGTCACCATTGCTTCTTGCATTGTAGTCCTTCTTGCCTACATAAGGACTTCGGTAGCTCTTTAGCAAAGGTTTATTAGTACTAAATTACCTATCCCTATAGGTCTGAAAACTACCTGCATTTTGCCGTCCCTGTTGAATGGTAATTATTAGGATCCGAATGTCTAGAAGTATAGCTTTCTGTCTTAAGTGTTGTGAAGACAGCCCTTAGTCTATAGAGGGGAGGGCTTGTGGTCTGCCAGTTCTTCATAGAACCCTTTATAGGTAACCTGCTTTTTCATTTTTATAATTTTCTCTTTCCTCTGGTATTCACATTCACTGGGATGTGTCTTATGTGCACATGTACTTACACTGCCGCTGATGATAGCTGGAGAGCATTGCTGTCTTCAGTGCCAGAGACTTTTAGCCATGAACATTTCCAGTACTTTGTGCTGGAGCTTTGCGTTTTATACTTTTTTTTTTTTTTTACCCTTCTTATATTTTTATCTTGTCTTGCAGTTTGAAAGCAAATTCCCGAACATAATCTTCACCTTTACAGATTCTTTCCTTAACCATATCCATAACCATATCCATATCCTTAACCATATCCATTCTGTAAATGAATTTCCCACTTACTAAGCTTTAAAAAAAAAAATGAAGATTTTCCAAACTGTATTCCTAGGATTTCTAACTGGCCCTCTCATTCCTCCATAATAGTTAAAAAAAAAAAAAAAAAAAAAAAAAGGTTCTTTTCGAAATGCAGATACTCAGCGGATTCTTTTCCTTTTTAAATTACTTCATTTTCAGATTCACTGGGGGAATCCTCTTGCTTTTATATGTGTTAGCTCTGTTTTCCTTGAGCATCTTAAAATTTTAATGTGCAAGGTCATCCTGAATGGGGTTTCTTTCCTCCCCAAATCTGTACATTGGTATCTGGTTTCCTGAAGCTTCATTGTTGGTTTTTTTGTTTGTTTGTTTTTAAAGATTTTATTTATTTGACAGATCACAAGTAGTCAGGCAGGCAGAGAGAGGAGGAAGCAGGCTCCCTGTGGAGCAGAGAGCCTGATTCGGGGCTCGATCCCAGGACCCTGAGATCATGACCTGAGCCAAAGGCAGAGGCTTTAACCCACTGAGCCACCCAGGCGCCCCTGTTTGTTTTTTAAGAAAGAGATCACAGGCAGGCAGAATGAGGGGGGGAAGCAGGCTCGCTTCTGAGCAGAGAGCCCAATGTGGGGCTTGATCCCAGGACCCTGGGATCATGACCTGAGCTGAAGGCAGAGGCTTTAATCCACTGAGGCACCCAGGCACCCCTCGTTGTTGGTTTTTTAAAAATTATTTAAGTAATCTCTATACCCAACGTGGGGCTCAAACTCAGGACTCTGAGGTCAAGACTTGAGCCAGCCAGGGGCCCCCGTCTCTTCCTGAATGTTCTAAGTGGGGGACTCCCAGGGCAGGGCCAACAAAGGGTAAGCTGATTGCTCAGAGCTCTAGGTTCCCAGGAATAGTAGGTATCCTGGCTACAGGGCTGTGTCCACTTTTATCCCCAATGCCTCCCACAGGCAGCTGATGACTGGCCTGAGTCCTAGGAAAGTGCCATTTCCTGTTTTCTGAAGCGTGTTACAGGAGAGGAAGCTTTACCTAGCCCTGAATCATCTAATTGTGTATGGCCTTCAGCCCCCATTGCATTAGCATCCAAAAAGGATAGGAAATAAATGAATTAAATACCCAAACACAAGGAGCTGTGAAAAGAACAGGTCTAAAAGAAGCAGACTGAGTCAGTAAAGGTAATCCTAGAAATGGTAGGAATTTGTGAAATAAAAACCAAGATGATCATGAAAAGAATACATATTTGTACTTGTTGTAAGGCTCTTATATCTCCAATTTTTATTCTAGAGACATATATATTTCCTATTACAGAAAATTATCCCCTAAGGAAAAAAAAAAAAAAACTTGGAAGAGACTCATTTTATCCTAGAAGAAAATGAGAAGGCTCTTATAACTGGTCCAGAAAGTCTGACAAATGAGGTCTTTAACATCTGTTAGGTATAGTTAGTAATTATTCCTGTTCTATTCAAAATGTACATGGTTCTGAGAAAGAAGGCCTCCAAGTAATTGTTATGAAGTCAGTCAAACAAAACCGGATGGAAAACTACAGACTCTCAGTACAAAAGTCCTAAATAAAATACTAACGCCTCCGTCATGGAAGTGCAGCAAACTATCATCCTACCGTATTTAGCTCAGAAATTCTCTTTGCTGCTCTAAGATGATTGTCTCACACATCTTGCTCAGACCTCCCTGGTTTCAGCTAATGGCCTTACTTCTTGTTGTACGTGGAACAGAGGAGAAAGTACGTGGAAGATCTGCCCATCTCGGGTCTGTGTGCCATGTCCATTCCTTCCTGCTGGCCCCAGGGTCCCCTCTCCCCTGCACCAGCCTTCCCAATAAATGACCCCATCAGCAGCAAATACATCTTACCAAGCTCTCCTTCAGCTCCCAGCCCCCTCCAACTACTGAACCATCATGTCTCTTGTCACCTTCACAGCCAATGTCCTTGGATACGTCCTGTGCTCCCCAGTAATACATCAGCTACTCCTACTTTGGTTTTTAAAATTTTAATTTTGTTTATTAATTATATAAGCACAAGGTTGAAAGTGAAGTACTGTAAGGATTATTAGCCAAACCGACCCCCCAAAAAAATTAAAAAAAAAAAAAAATCCCAGCCTTCTCCTTGTTCTCCATCCTCCAGCTCTCATGATCCCTGCTCATCAAAATTGGGAATTTTTTTTTAATATTTTATTTATTTGAGAGAGAGACAGTGAGAGAGAGCTTGAGTGAGGAGGTCAGAGGGAGAAGCAGACTCCCGGTGGAGCTGGGAGCCCGATGTGGGACTCGATCCTGGGACTCCATCCTGGGACTCCAGGATCATGTCCTGAGCTGAAGGCAGTCGCTTAACCAACTGAGCCACCCAGGCGCCCCAAAATTGGGAATTTCTTTTGATTATTGACAAAACAAAACAAAACTTAAAATGCAAAGTCTTGGTTTTTCAGTTTTTAGGAATTATCTTTGGAGAGAAAGATGGGTCTGTTTTTGCCAGTTCTCTTATGTTCCCCTATGGTGATATGTCCATTTGGGGGGGGGTAGGAGTTTGTTTATTGTGATTTTATTATTCCCACCTTGAACCCTTGTACCATCTGTAAGCCTTTCTTTTAGGTGGATCTATGTATTTTTAAAACTGAGGGTCCTTGAAGTGTTGGAGAATATCTTCGTTAATAAACTGTATCTGGCCTGTGACAAGATCTTCATGGAGTTCTGTACCTTTCGGTGTTTTGTGTTTTTGTTTTTTTTTTTTTAAATCCCCCACTGATGCTTTAATTTTTCTTAAGGTGAAATAAAGTCCTGCAAGTACAGAGAGTTCCCCCATCTCTTTCATCACCCCCACTCTCCAGGACTAACGCCCCAAACACCCACAGGGCAATGAGACAAACTAAGAAGTTCATTACACATTGTTTGGTTTTCACCGGCTTTTCCCCAGTGTCCAAGATCCCACATTGCCTGTCTCGCTGTATCTCCTTAGAGGCTTCCAGTCTGTGACCCCCCTCCTCCATCCTGTCATCTTTTAGGACCTTGACACTTTGGAAGAGGTTAGTCAGTAATTCTGTACCTTGTCCTACTATCTGGGTTTGGGGTCTTCCCGTGATTTCTTTGTCTGGCGTGGTGCAGCTCGGGCGGGAATGTCAAAGAAGTGATGTAGCCTTCTCAGGAGGTAGGTGATGTGGACATGTCTTATGACTGATGGTGACCTTGATCACTTGGTTCATTCTTTCCAGTCAGTAAATATCTTGAAGGAAGATGCTTTGAGACTATGCAGATGTCCTGTGTCTCCTCAAACTGCCACTAATTTTATGGCATCCCTTAGATCTTACTGGTAGCAATGACTGGTGTTGCAAAAGTGATTTCCTATTTCTCTCATTCCCTTGTACATTTATTAACTGGAAGTCTTCTGTAAGGAAGAGCGGTCTCTTCCAATGCAAATGTGCATTTGTTTCTGTGTGTCTGTGTGTGTATACACACTTTAAAGTCACTGTATAGTGATACCTCTGATCCCATCAAACAATTTTTAGAAGGGTTGGAATATATTTCTACTTGTTCAGGTGGTGTTTATAAGTTATATTCCTCTTTTTAAATGATTTTATCTTTAAGTAATCTCTACACCCAGTATCGGGCTTGAATTCACAACCCCGAGATCGAGAGTTGTTTGCTCTCCCAACTGAGCCAGCCAGGGGCCCCATAAGCTGTACACTTTCCTCATTTAGATTTCACTAATGTGGTGTTACAGTTTTTTATCAGTATCAAGAATGAGATTTCCTTTCTGTCCCTGCCTCTCTCCCTACATTTCCAAGTGCTCTTTGTAGAATAAAGGGGTTAGACAATAAATACAAGACCAATAAAAATCAGTCCCCTTACAAGGGGAGTCTTTAAATATATAGACTTATTTGTGGATGGAGATAATCAGTATAAATTGTGAAGAGATAAAATTACTTCGTTTGACTGGTTACCTCTGTGGCATTTAGTGATTAATGTGTTGCCACTAGAAGTGTTGACCCATCCTTGCATTATCGGAATAAACCACTCAGTTGTGATACATTGTTCTAGAAAACAGCTGGAAATGACTTGCTATTTCTTGAAAGAATGATCTGCGACTCTATGAGGGGAAAAATAGGGAGAGGTGCACTACCTCCAGTGTTGACAGAGACTTCTGTAGCTTCAAGACATTGATGCAGTATTTCCATTTTTCTGTTGACCTCAGGGGGTTAACATTAGAATCATGTTCTTTAAATCCAGATGGAACTTAGCTATACAACCATCCAGATCTAATACCTGTTTTACCTGATAGATGTTCTAGTGCTAGAGGACTTCTTGAGTTTTCTACTGCTTCTTAAAACACTTTTGACCCGTGTACATTCTTCAAGGCAATCACCCATTTGCCCTAGTTTACAGATGTAAATTATTTTGGGGTTCACTCTCCTTCTCAATATTTTCTCTTCTGTTGTGCCCGCTCTTAATTTGGCCTTCATGAGGCAGGCAGGGATTCATTTAATGGATCTTAATGAATCCATTTTTTTTCTTCTATGTTTTATGTTACAGTCAGGTGGCTTTTACCTTTATTTTGTTCCTACCAACTTATCTAATCGGTGTTTTAAAAAATTCCAAGATGAATAGTTTGTTGTTTTCAGTCTTCTCTAAGGCAAGCATTTTCCTCTTCTCACTGTAGTTATGGCATAAATATTTTACTGCTGTTTAGGTAACTGGTTTCCTTTGTTTTATCGAGGAATTGCTTTTCCAGTAGTGAACATTTGGGCTTTTATTATCTTCCAAATCTTAGCGACTTACAAAATCCTTCTCCCTCAAAATGTATTTAAGTTGTCTTTATGCCCAGTTATGCGATCTAGTTTCCTAAAGTTTCTGGGAAACAGAAGGAACCAGGGTATATTATCCACTGGTAGGACACAAAGGTGTTTATTTCTTAAATCAAGCTCGTTAAGGTGAACTTGATCATCTGTCCTTGCTGATTTTTTTTTTTTTAATCAAGTAATCTTTGTGGGCGCTTCTGTTTATAGACTCAGGGATGATGCTGTGTCCTAATTAAACCCCAAGGCCTCTTGCATACCTTTGTAAACCAAACTACCCTTCTGTACGGTTTCTCTTAATGATCTTTGAGACTTTTGATCATAAGTTATACCTTATTTTTAATTTGAGAGCGAGAGAACAAGCAGTGGAAAGGGAGAGAGTGAGAGAAGCAGGCGCCCCTGCTGAGCAGGAAGCCGACGACCCAGAGATCATGACCTGAGCTGACGGTAGATGCTTAATTGACTGAGCTGCCCGGGTGCCCCTAAATTATACTTCAAGACTAATTTTTTCTTCCCAATTTCTTCCAGCAATTCTTCCACTCCTTGGCAGGGAGGGGTTTGCTCATGCAATACCCTGTTGGTTTTAGGCTTATTTCTTGCAAAAATTGCAGTTAGATTTTCTAACTTTTCTAATGGGAGAATTCAGCCCATTCACTAGATCAGGTATGTTTCATCCCTTCCATTTTGATTACTACACATTTTTCTTTCATTTTTAAAATTTTATCCCTTATGTTTATTCCCCATCAACTTCCTGTTTGTTTTCTAACGGTCCTAATTAAGCGGACATTTTCATTTCACATCCAAGTAGCAGAATTAGCTCTCCGCCTTGCAGGATGCTTTGTTTGCCGACTGGGAACCCCCAGGCATCAAAGTCAAAACTTTTTAGGATGCCTTTAAATATTTTCAGTTCCAGACTAGACGAGAATTTCTCAGTGTATTTCTGTTTCCGGAACGCTTGTATTCACGGACACAAAATCTTAATCAGACTTCGACTATAAAATGTAGCTGTACCGAGTTACTTCCCTTTCTTCCTCTAGGCTCTCCTGAGGTGTCCCTTGGGGGTGGGGGGATGCAGATCTAGAAACCGTGCACGTCCACACCTGCATTTCTGTTGCCTTGACAGGTGCGCGGCTGCAGACCGAGTTCTTCCGTCTTCCTAGGGCTAAAGAGGGCGAGTCTGCTGTTAGCTTTATTTTCTTCGTAGATAACTCAGTACGTCGAGAAGTCTAGCGTTTTATTTATCTTTGGAATTCCAGAGTTTGACAGGCCCACCTCGGCTACTCTGGGCGGGCTTCGAGACCACCCCAGGAAAGCAAATACCACGATAAAGTGAGTCCATTGAATTGGTCTGACTTCCCAGCGCATCTGCCTTTTTATACCGAGCACTGCAGCAGTCTGCTTAGTGTGCGATGACATGGTCTGAAAAAAACGTACGTATCCTAATTGAAAAATACCTTGTTGCCGCCAAATGCTCCCCCTTACGTGAGGTGCTCAGCCAGCCCATCCTTCTGCCTGGGGAGGGTCCTGCCTCGATCTCACTGCGGTCAGGGCGGCGGCTGCCGTGTCGGGGGCCGCGGCAAGGGTAAAGCCTCGGCTCCCCCCGCCGATTCCTTCCCCTGGAGCACACGGAGGCCGTCGGGGTCCTCGTACACCAGAGTAATCCACATGCGAACAGCAAGGATCGCCATAACGGACGTTTTACCGGAACGAGCAAATGGTTTTGGAAAAATGGTGCCATTAGACTTGCTCAACACAGGGTTGCCCCAAAGTTTCAATTTGTTTAAAAAAAAAAAAAAATTCCTTATCTGCCAAGCACGATAAAACAAGGATGCCTGTGCGAGAACGCGACTCGGGGTGTGGTGTGTTTTCTGTTCATCCCTCCAGGGACTCAAGTAGACCCTCTGAAGTAGCAAACACGAGAAGGTTCCCTGCAGTGACTGTCATGGGTGGTGCCTACCCACCTGCCCCGCCTGGCTCCGGGGCAGCGCGCAGGGAGGTCCCGCGGCTGTTCTCCGAGCCTGCTTCCCGGTGCTGCGGCTCCGGCCGGGGAGCCATTTCTTCAGGTTCGATTTTGGGTCACTAATGCGGATCTCTGTTGATGCATTGAATTTTTAGAGTCAAGGAATCTGGGTTTTGTTTCAAATTCCAGAAAGTCGTCTTTTCAGTGCTCTCCTGAGACGTTCCTCAAAATCCGTAGGACGTGCATGGCCGGGTTCTCTGAGGACGCTTCTAGGGCTCAGCTCTGGCTGCCGGCCGCGGATGCCACGTGTCCGCCGGGGTCTGTCTGCCGCTTACTGCCCTGGGCCGGGTTTTTTCTCGACCATGTACCGCTCGTCCATGTCCCGCGGTGTCTGGTCTGCTGAGCAGTCACATCGGGTTGGTGGGGTTTTGTGGCAGGCGCAGGAGTCTCTGCTCCTTGGGGTCAAGACTGGCAAAGGCTAGCTGCTGAGGCACTAGGAGGGTCTTCCCAACTGTAGGGAAATCGTCACCATCCGCCAAAACCTGCACCAGCTCAGCTTCAGGGAGCCGCACCCCCACTGGTCTCTAGAGCCCTTCTGCAAAGCGCTTCACTGGTCTCTTCCAGCTGAGCCCGCCTGCCCTGGTCTTTATCACCCCTCAGTCGCCCCAAGCACGACCTGCCACAGGATCCGTCCCCAGAGCTCCCAGCTACTGTCCGCTTTGCCCATCAACAATGACTAGGGTGCACAGTCCAGTTTTCATGCTCTGTCCTGTCCCATTCTTCTGAATCTCCCCAGTGGACTCATTGGAATGGGAGCCCTTTTTCAGTTAATGGCAAGACTAGATAGAATACATCCACTTAAAAGAAACTACTTTCAGAGAACAAGTCCATATGCTTTCAAAAAGATGGGGGGTTTTTTTCCCTTCCTGATCTAGTAGCCCATTACTACATACCTAGCCCCAGGAAATGATTTTTAATCACAAAAATGTTTATGAAGATCTTCATTATTTATAAAGTAAAAAACGGCCAACCCACTTAATTGTCCATCACAATGGACATAGCTAAGGGGATATGAGCATAGCTAAGGGGATGCGGGACCCTCACCTGAAGAAACAGGCATTCATGGCTTTGGGACATCATCACCTAGAGCAAGGCTTCAAGTCCTCTGGGAAGTAGGTAAAGGGCGCCCGTTTGTGTGTCCTGTGCGAACCCAGCTGTGGATCTATCGTGTGCAAAAAAGGAAAGCGGCCCCTATACTCTCCGTGGTCGGGTACAGGTAGCCCACGGGGATTTCTCCTTCACCCGCCGCCGCCTCTGTTTTACTACTTCTCCAGTGTAGGAGAGAATCAAACGGTGTTGGAAAGATGCTTTGGAAACCACATGTACGGCTCCGAGGGCAGAGGACTGAGCGCCGATAAAGCAGTTGTGACATGTCAGTGGCCTCTTGAGAGGGAGCCCGAAGCGCTCACTGACAGTTTCCGGGAGCCTTCGACTCCCTTCGACTCCCGCCAGCCCTCGCTGGATCAATTAGTGCGTCAGAGGAGCCTGTTGTGAGGCCATTTACCAGTGTCTCCCTGGCATGAGAGAGGAGATGGTAATACCTAAGACAAGGTCTGACCTTGGGCAAGGACAAAGCCCAGGTGTACCCCACACTCAGTACCCCAGCTCAGCTCCCCAGAGACGCCGCGTCACGCTGTGGGGCCAGAACTCCAAATGGCACCCGTGAGTGCCTGAGGACCAGGTGACAGATGTGGAACTCAAGCTTAAAAACCATCAGCTGCTATGAGGTTTGCACATACTCAGACACCGTTTCTGCCAAAACTCCTTCAGAGAGCGGATCTGGGCATGTTCACGGTCCCCTTGGCACCCCCCACACCCCTCTCCCTGCCGGGCTCCACGGGGGCGGCCCCCACCGCCCCCACCCAGAAGGTTCTTACGTCTGGACAAATACATTTGCTTTTAACTATATTAGAAGTTTCTCTGCTGCTGGTGTTACCAAATTATTTATAACATTTCCAAGTTGTTTACAACAGCTTTGCAGAGCAATGTCTAGACGCTGCGGCCCCATCCCCATCTGAAACCAAGTCTGTCGCATAATTTTTCCATGAAATGCCTGCAGATGGGCTTTATGTGCACAGCAAGGAAACGCCGATTCCCTTCCCCAGGCAACAGAATCCCAGATCCTGCTGTGGCTCAGTGGGTGTTCAAGCTTACTTGTAAGCCAGGGGTCTTCAAGCTTACTTGTTCCAAGTTTTCCAGGTTTACCATCCTGCTAAATACACTGATCCCGGGGCCGCGTGGGTGGCCCAGCCAGTTAAGTGTGTGCCTTCAGCTCGGGTCATGGTTCAGGGGGTCCTGGGATCAGACCCTGCGTCGGGTTCCCTACTCAGCGCAGGGTCAACTCTTATCCCTCTGCCCTCCCCACTGTCCCTGCTCGTGGTCGGCCCCTCTCTCACAAATATCCTCAAGAAAAAAATAAATAGTCCCATATCTGGGAATCAAGCCGAAGAAAATAACTGAATTAAAGGAGGAAGATGGTAATCACATTTTGTAAGTGGATTCCATGAATGCCCTGCTTGGAGGGGTAATGATTGATCGACGTAGGGTCAGACCACTCGATGGAAAAACCTGTCCATCATTTAAGTGCTAATAAATTAGGTTAACTGTATGAAAAGTGTGGATAATTTCACTTAAAGCCGTTCTCATCAAGGACAGTTCTGCCAACCAGGAGACATGGAATGATGTCTGAAGACCGTTTGGTTGTGATACAAGGTACGCTCAGCAACCCAAAAGCAGGGGGCAGTCCTCACCACAAAGGACGATCTGTGAAGAATGCCAGAGTTTAAAAAACAAAGCGGGGCGCCTGGGTGGATCAGTGAGTTAAAGCCTCTACCTTCAGCTCAGGTTAGGGATCGAGCCCCGAAGGAGGCTCTCTGCTCAGCAGGGAGCCTGCGTCCCCCCCACCGCCCCTCTGCCTACTTGTGATCTCTGTCAAATAAATAAAATCTTATAAAAAATAATAAATAAGTCTGTTTCTTGGTTTAAAACAAAAAAAGAAAGGGAAGTGGACCTATGGATTTGTATTATTATCATACTTAAGGCATTGGCCTAGCAAGAGAAGGAATCAGACCAGATGCTTACTGTACCAACTCCTCTCTTCCCCCAAATTACAAACCTGTATAGTAGGTGCAGTCGGGGCTGTGTGTAGCCATTCACAGAACATAATGTATCTGGCTTAGGTCTTTTAATGGACTTATGTAAGGAATTCAGTCTTATTTGGTGATAAACTGACGAAAGAGCCATTTAATTAAGTCTTGGGATGACTAACTGGGCTGTCCTTTCAGGACCGAACGTTGCTATCACGGTAAGAATCACAAAAGGTGACTTTTTTGATCATTGAAGGTTCAAGTGACTCTAGTTCATATGGAAGCGTTTATGTTGCCTGAGTCTAAAGCACTGACATATCGAATTTGTGGAAAACTTGGCATTATCCATCACCTTATCCTTTTAAGACACAATTGTGTCATCAGGAGCACATTTTCTACCAACACAAGTGATGCCTCTGGCTGTCACTGAGGTTCTCTGGCCCCCAAAGAACTATGCCTTTTAAGTGTCGCTTCCTGCTTTTGGTGCTTTGTCTGTCTTTATCTTTGCATCTTTTCCATTTCAATGTTTATAAAATGCTTTGAAGTGGAAAACTATCAAGGTTGCAAAAACTGAGTGTAAGGCAGACAGCTATGCAGAAATGCCTAATGTTCTCTCCTCTGAGTCGAGTTCATGAATTTTTACTGCATGGACTATGGCTACAGCTGTTAAAAGGCATCTCCACCCCTGCCATCTCCCTTTCCCGTTGGATGGGTCTCAGCTTTATTCTGGAAGTTGCCACATAAGCAACTTCCAAATCCCTGTTTAGTTCTTAAAGCTGAAACAACAAGTTAGAGGCTGGGAGTTCTCTAACCAAGGAACAAGAGAGAAGAGAAGATGCCTATCCAGGGCCAATGACCAAGGCCACATCAGGCCACTGGGGTCCAGAACCATGGTTTTTCTGGTTTATCCACAGAGAAGTGGGGTGACCACACACCCAGCCCATGCTGAGTTCTGTGGTGGGGAAATGGAAAGATCTTAGAAGATGGGATGGGCCACATCATGAGGTCTTGCAAAAACACATGCCAAGTGGGGCTCATTCTGTGGGAGAGGCCGTTCAGAGGATTGTGCAACTCCAGAAATCACATATCTAGACATTCTCCTCACAGCAACCCGAGACCTGAACTATCCCAGCCTGCTGCTGCCTTCATCGAGGCCAAGCCCTTCCCATCAACCCTCCGCAAACTGGTTAATCAAAAGAGAGATTACACAGCTTCAAGGTCTTGGCAAAAAGATCAAGGTGGCTGGCTCCTTCAGGAGCAAAGAGAAGGACAAGAGTAGAGCCGAGCCCTGTGAACGTGTGGCCCCAGCGCAAGCCACAGCACGGCCTTGGTAGGTGCTCTCAGCCCTTCTGAAGGGACCCCCCCCACCACCGACAGCAGGGGGGAGTGTGCAGGAAAGATGAACTACTCTAGAAAAGCATTATCTGGCTTGACTCTACTTGCTGAAAGGAAACTATATGGAACTTCCAAAGAGCTTCACCCTTTCCAACTACATGACCTACTCAAAGAATTGTACGGCCTTGTCCAAGAAGGAAGAAGGAAGGATGCTAGGTGGAAAAACCTGGGACCACGGAGGAATTCTTTGATGATATGGCATTTCTGGCTCCATAATTTCCAATGGGTGTTTAAGTCCATCAGCCAACCATACCCAGAGGCCACTCCCACCCCACCAGCAGACACAGCTCAGGGAACCCCCAACTGGCGTTTCTTCACTCACCAGGACTGGCTGCATCTCACAGAAAACCAGGAGGGAAGCCAGCTCGATGTCTTCACTGTACCCGTTCTTCAAAGGAACAGATCTGAATCCTGCAGCAGAGAATGGAAAGGTAATGCAAAGACAGGCCATTAACATCAGACCTTAGCTTTCTTAGGGTTCCTGGGGATCCCATGTCCAGTGCCAGAAGCAGATAAGTTAGTGGCCTATGCTGGGGGCTGACTTTCTGGAAATGAGGGGTCCCTCCTGATGGCTCGTCACGGGCGTTCCAGCATGCAGCTCCGACAGACGGGCCCATACAGAAAAGTGCAGTTAAAGATCTCTGCCAAGTAGAAATGAAAATCATTCCCTCGAAAGAAATCCAAACATACAGAACATGACACATTTAGAGGGACTGCAGCTGTGGTTCAATTCCTTATGTCCTCTGGAAGCCAGAAGACTCATAGGAGTAATGCACCTTTGTGTCCTCTCCTCCGTGTCTGCCTTTACAAACCATAGGATGGCGGGGGGGGGGGGGGGGTGTTCATCCTGAAAGATTTCTAATAGGAAATCTGTCTCGTGGCAGTCCATAGCAGTATTGATCCTCCTCTGAAAAGCCTTTCTCTATTTATAATTAGGACACTCATTTACTAGTGTTAAGTTATAATTTAGGGGGGAGGGTTGAGGTAGAGCTGATTTCCCCACACACAAATGTTTATGACAACACCTCTCAAAGCTTGGTTGGTTTGTTTTAACTTAGTCTAAACAAATATGTAGTAAAAATTGAAGTCTTGTTCCTACCCGCTCATAATCCCTTCTTCCAGAAGGAGCCATGTTTACAGTGTCTTCCCAAGACACTGTCGTGATTTCTTCTAAGTCACTAATGATAGTACTGGATGGTTTTCGTTTAACATTGTTTTGGAGATGCTATGGCCCTAGTTTGTCTCAAAAGCTTTTACTTGCATTGTCTTCTCATTCTCCTGGACAAGCCATGCCTGCATTAGGGCACGCGCACCATTGCCTCTGTCTTCCACCATCCGGGTCTGGGCTTGTCCGATGATCATTCTTCCTCTCTTGGAGAGCCTGAACAATATCACTTGACTGATCCCTCTCTCCCTTCCCAGTGCTTTCGGTGAGGAAGTTGATGTGCCCTTTGCAAGGCCACACCTCCTCTCTCCTTCCTTCCCCTAATTTAGGTAAGCTGAATCACTGTCTCGATAAGAAACTCAGTGTAAATACGGCTGACCCTGGAGCAGCACAGGTTTGAACTGTGTGGGTCCACTTTATACACAGATTTTTTTTCCCGATAAGTACAGTACTCTAAGTGTCTGAACATGTTTTCTCTTCCAGCTTACCTTAAGAATACAGTATAAAATACAAAGTCTGTGTCAACTGACGGTTACGAGGCTTCTAGTCAGCTGTAGGCTGTGAGTAGGTTTGGACTGAGTCAAAAATCCTAGGTGGCTTTTTTACTGCTTGAGGCCTGGACATCCCCAACCGCCACATTGTTCAAGGGTCAGCTAGATAGTGTTTCATTTTCTAACTGTAATTCTTCCAAAAAAGGAGACTTGATTATAAAGTTGTCAAACATACAGCAAAGCTAAAGTAACAGTACAAGGAACATGTGTGCCAGCCACACAGATCCGCCCTTAACCTTTTCCTATGTTTTTCTAACCACACTCACCCACTCTGCCATCTAGCATACAGGCGTGTAGATACGTGTCTCCACGTGAGACGCGGACACCTGGGTACATCCCTCCTGCGCGCTGGCAGGCGTCTCACGAGCTGGACCTCAGTACTTGGTGTCCGTGTTTTCCCACTGAAAATCTGCATTTCATTGTGTGTAAATTTCAAACGTCCAGAGCTCATCGCCTTTTTACTGGACTTCTCGGTCAGTGCTTTTGTTGGCTCACCTTTCCCTCTCGTTTTCTTCAGTACTACCTCGTGAGACCTAAAATCCTCGAACGCCCCGTACTTGAACGCATCCATTCTTCGGTTTTATACCTGACTGACAGTTTGGGTATAAAACTCTCAGGTCAGACCTCTCCTGGGAGGATTTTGAGGACATTGTGTTCCGTGAATAGTGAAGTTTTCTGACCTCTTCTCCCTTTCTTTTTTGTTTTTTAAAAAGCTTTTATTTATTTGGCAGATCACAAGTAGGCAGAGAGAGAGAGAGACAGAAGCAGGCTCCCTGCCGAGCAGAGAGCCCGATGTGGGGCTCGATCCCAGGACTCTGGGATCATGACCTGAGACGAAGGCAGAGGCTTAACCCACTGAGCCACCCAGCTGTCCCTTCTCTCTCTTCTTCCCTTCTAGGTGATGCGATTTGTCTTGGCTTGTCTGCTGGTCTGGGGACAATGGGGAGGAAGTCTGTCTAGGTGTGGAGCGGCTGTTGGAATGTACTAGCCTGCTGAGCGCTCCGTGGACTCGGGAAGGCTGTGAAGTAGCCCGCATACCCCAATGACGGGGAAGTGCCCTTTTGCTTAGATCCGACAGGCAGCATGTGCCCCCAGATTTGGAGAAGTGCGCCCCATCCCCATGTCCCTCCTTTCAATGGCCAGCTCTCATTTCCTGAGCCATCTTCATGCATCCTGGGGTTAGGGCAGAAAGGTGTTTCCCAGTTCACCAGAAACAGTTTGGTTCTTTTGTTGTTGTTGGTTTGGGTTGTGTCATAGACACAAAGGAAACGGAGACATCTTTTGAAGCACGCTCCACAGTTGGTTTATCAGAGTAGCAAAGGCCTTCAGAGTAGGAAGAACGTGGAGTGTGCAGTGAGACATTCCCGGGTCTGCAGCCCAGCGCTGGTGTTTTAAAAGGCAGAGATGGTAAAACCCCTTTCCCAGGACTGCCGCAAGGATTAAAGAGTTGAAGGTGCAAAACGCAATCAACGATGTTTTCCTTCCTTTCTGGGCTCCATCTGGCTCAGAAGCTTAAGTGTGTCCCTAACAACTGTGGGGAGAGTTTGTGAGTTCAGAAGACTCCCAACGCCTTATGCGAAAAGGGGTTGTTTTGCGCCTTCCCTGAATACGGATGTGCCAGGCCTCGCTGGGAATTGCACAGGAGCAAGACAAGGTCCTAACCGACCATTCTCCCAGCGGGGGAAAGGTCACATGTTTCATCATCCATGACCTACTGCTCTTTAAAAAAATTGCAAAGATTTTATTGATTTGAAAAAGAGGCGGAGGAGAGGGAGAAGCAGACTCCTTGCTGAGTGGGGAGCCCGACGCGTGGCCCTATCCCAGGACCCTGGGATCATGACCTGAGCCAAAGGCAGCCACTTAACCAATGGAGCCCCCCAGGCACCCCTGCTCTTTGTATTTTAAATCTTCAAGCTAAGTACTAACATTTTCTAGATTAATGGCCACAATTCAGTTGGTAAGGTATGGGCAGGAGCATCGACTCTGACCTCTCTCTCCAAAGCATTAGAAGCAACTACAAAGCTCACATCCCTTCTCCTCCAGAGGACACGGTAACGAGGTCCTGACAGCACGGCAGGGTGGGTGCGGGGGACGTGGGCTGAGAACACCGTTACCATAGAAGGAAATCTCTCCCAGGCTCACTGTCTGCTGCTGTAAGAGCGCGCATTACAGAACTGCGGCTTCACTGCTGGCTTTAAAGAAGCTGCCTGAGTGGGCCAGGTCCGCAAGAGGGGTTGCCCGGTAGCGGATTTCAGGGACTCACGTGTGCGTCCTGTGAGAGAACATGATGAAGACGGCTGTCTCCAACATTCTCTACTCCTTCACTTAGGAATCTGTTTCCTGGATGGTAAGATGAGCAGCTGAGCTCAGTCCTCTCCAGGTGCCCGCTGAGGAGCTGGGGAAGCCTGCCCCTGCCTGTCCCCCCACCCAGGTAGAGCCAAGTACCCAGGGACAGGCCCAGGGACCTGCACATTCTAGGCCCAGGGTTAGCTGGGCAGGTGCTGGAAATGATCAGCTTTAGGACACTAAGGAAGGCAGAGGGTTAGGAATATCAGCTGTTGTTTCAAGTTTAGAACAAAGGAAACAGGACATGAGATTTCCAAACAACACCAAGAAAAAAGACTATATGGGTATATAAATCACTAAAATGAGGGATCTGTGTCTCTTGAAAAATGATCCTTGGGGAACAGTGACCTCATGAGGACTCCAAAAGGATCTATGATCTTGTGGCTCTGTGCTGCAGAAATGCTAAGGAAGGGGGAAAAGGGAATTCGGCATCGAGCGGGGGACTGTTTGTCAAAGGTGACACAATCCAGCAGGAGAGTAAAAGCAAAGACAGCAGACAAGGTAAGGACAGCCCCGTTTACAAAGCACATCCAGCTCACGTGTCCCATTTTCCGTCCCTGGGAGGGTCTTTCTGCACTGGGGGGGATGGGACACAGTTTCTTTGTTTTTCGGGTTTTTAAAGATTGTGCATGTTTGCATGCCAGAGCGAGCACGAGTTGGGGGAGAGGGAGAAGCAGAGTCCCCACAGAGCTGGGAACCCAACGTGGGGCTTGATCCCAGGCCCCGGAGATCATGACCTGAGCAAAGGCAGACGCTTAACCGATTTAACGATGTAACAGTTTATCAACCATTCCAATTTTATGGAACAGGAAAGTGAAGCTCTGCTGGTGTGGGAAGCAGCTGATCGGAGACTGCGCCTCCCAGCTGCGCGGGGCCCTTTCCTTCCCTCCAGGGGCACAGTGCCAGCCCGGTGGGTGTCGGGGGTCAGAGGCCTGACTGCGCAGGGCGTAGCCTCCCCCTCCCTTCCCTGGTCCAGTCCATACTCGTGGGGACTTTATGTGATCAGCTGTCTGAGCCACCCAGTCCCTTTTGCAACAATGTCATAAAAACCAGAATGCTGCTTCATTCTTTCTAAAGCCAGCAGCACAAACCACAAGTCCTGCTAAGCCCAGACCGCACCTCTTAATTAAAATGACTTACCCGATTTGATTCCTTTGATGGGGTAAGTGGCGTGGGCAAGGAAGTTGGGATCACTGAACATATCTTCCTCGTAGACGACAAAACGCAGAAACGCCAGGTTGGGGTCATAAATTTCAAAGGTCACTTTTTCCTGTGTTGGAGCCCAAATAGGGCTGAGGCCATTGTCATCTGGAACGAGATAGAGGCTCAGCACAGGCTCTACTGGTCCTGCCCCCTCCTGGTTAAACCACCTCTTTTGTCCCTCGGCTTTTTTAATCTCCTTAGCAGCCCTATAAATACACATCGAGGCCAAAATCTAAGAATAGTTACTTTTCCAGGAGCAAGCCTGGTAAAGCGGCTGTCAGAGTTCCGGTCCTTAGTAAGCGGAGAAGAGGGATCACACCCCTTGCTGCAGTTTCCATCTGGGCTCCCCGGTTGGGCAGGGGTGGGAGGGCAGGGAACGGGGAGGTTTAGAAGAGATCAGAGTGGGGAGCTGACAAGGAAGTGGGGCTGGGTCTCTGAAAAGGTAGAACGGATGTGGGTTCTGGAGTAATTGGGGTGAACCAGCCTCTTGGAGCAAGGGCAGCTGCAGGCCTGGCCCACCCCCCGGGAAATGTCAGTTTAGCTGGTACACGTGTGATTTGTTGCTCAGGCTGCCTCTTACCGGGGACAGTGATCCCAGGCCTTAAAACATTGACTGTTTCTTCCTGGCTTCAGGGTCTCTCTTCCCTTGGAGGATAGAATCGCCCAGGTTGGACGGCCGCCTGTGGGCCAGCCACACTGTCTGTGTCTCTGTGTCTTAGCCTTGGGTGCGGTAAAGTGGGCGGGGCCCAAAGAGGCCCACCCTCGGTCGCCCCAGCTTCCTAGCACAGGGGTTTGGCCCAGGACTCCCACCGCGAGTGGCTGGGTGTCTGTCCAACTAATCGTGGGGTCCTATGTTTCCCCCACACCAATCCCAAGCTGGACAGTAGCAGGTATGAGGGATGAAGGAAAAGCCACGGACCATAAAAGTACAATAAATCCCCCCCAGGATGCAACTTACTCACAACTGTTGTCTTAAACTTGTTGTTGTCATACTCAGCTCCACAAATTTCCACCTCCACAAAGGGACACGCAATACTTCGTCCAAGTTTGGGGAGATGGCGAGCCCCGAGAACCTAGGACACCAAAGGTAAGTACTGGAAGTCCTCCCGAGCATAGAGCTTAGTCTCAGTGCCAGAGCCAGACCAGAGGAGGTCCCAGGCACCCTGACAGCCTGAAGCAGGGGCCACCCCACTGCTTCCCTCTCATGGATGGGGAAATAGGGCTGGAGAAGCCAGGATGGGAACCCTCATGCCATCACAGAGACCTCCCCGAGCACAGACATGCACCAGCACCCCCGCACCCCAAGAACCTCCAGAGACCGCCCAGGAAAGGACAGAGGAGAAAGTGGTATTTTTTTAAAGACTTTTCATGACACATGCTGAATTTTTTTTTCCTTCCTTAATCATATGAGAAATGCAATTCTGATCTCTCTCTTGCATACTTTCCAAAAGAGGAAAAAACCAAAACTCTTACAAACAGACAACACGTTCCCGGAAAGTTGGATGCATTTTCATCCATTTTCACCCACTCAACCTGGCTGCTGTGGGGAGACACTCTCTCCTTTGTGAAGACCAAATGGCCATTTCTCGTGTTTATTTCCCTCCTTCTCTAGCTGGAGGCTGATGTCACTGAGCCCCTGCTGAACCCAGCAAGAGCTGAAATCCTACCTCTCCCCTGGCGGGAGACATGGGGAGGTGACCAAGTCTCCCTGTGACCTGGGATGCCCTGAAATTCAGATCTGAAACAGTGACGGGACGTCGATGGTTTCAGCAGGCTGACAGGCGTTATGAGCTGGAGGCCTGAGTTACCTTGACCGACAGAGTCATCAAGATCTTTCTCTGGGACTCGGGAGGCATCGGGTCATACTGCTCCGCCCTCATGCTCTCAGGCTGGAGGACGTAGCCGGTTCGACCATTGAGTGAGAACAAGGCGTGGTTCATCTGCATGTACTTATCTGGGAAGGAAAGGAAACCGTGGCAGGTAGGAAAAGGGAGCCTCCTAGGCAGGCCATGCTGGGGCAGCGGGGGTGGGGTCGTGGGAAGTGATTTATACCTGTTTACAAAAATAAGTTCCAGGCAGTCGTTAAATTATGAGTTTTGAAAAAAAAAAAAAAATCCCAACTGGTGAACGCCATTCTAAATGTGACACTAAAACCTACTCAATGCTCAAAATTTCTTACATTTTTTTTCCTGAGAGTTAATTTTAAAATTTCAGTTAAGATAGGCTGCACATGAGAAAGTCAATTATCATATGGTTTCACTTACTTGTGGAGCATAAAGAATAACACAGAGAATATTAAGGAAAGGAAAAGTGAGTTGGGGGAAATCAGATGGGGAGACAAAGCATGAGAGACTGGGGACTCTGAGAAACAAACAGGGTTTTGGAGGAGAGGGGGTGGGAGTGGTGAGCCTGGTGGTGGGTATTAAGGAGGGCACGGATTGCATGGAGCACTGGGTATGGTGCATAAACAATGAATCTTGGAACACTGAAAAAAAAGAAAAGATAAGCTGCATGTACACATACACAAACAATCATTTTAGCTCAAGTGACAGGGAAGGAGCAACACACGAAAGCGGTCTGATAATGTTGCTATAAATGACTTCACCCCATTAATGAGATGAGGTAAAAAGCACAAACAGTTTGCAGGAAAGAAAACGCTTTCTAAGTACACAGAAAACCGGCTCACTTTACTCCTAGTAAGGCGTACCACTGTGACACGATTTGTACCTGTCGCATGCACAAAGATCAAAAAGGTTGACTATGTTGGTGAAGTCACATGGGAAAGGTGTATTCAAACACTCGCCCGCTTCGCATTCCCTCCCACGGTCTCTCCGGAGGGCGGCCTGGTGAGGCCGCAGAGCTCAGGCACAACAGGGTGCAGGTGTTCAATGAGTCTCCTCAGGAAAGTTGGCCCAAGTGCCAATGTGGTAGGACCTAGCCGGCACTGAGCTCTCGGTCCCGCTGCTGGACTCCCCCATCTGTGAAGCCGTGCTCACGTAAGCTTACAGCGGGCAGGGCCGTCCTTAAGAGCAAATGAGGGAAGTGCCTCGGTGGGGGAGACCTGTTAAACAGGGTAGGGTTCCACTCAATGGAATCCTGCACAGGCATTAAAACAATATAAAGGAGACTACTGATGAGATTCATCAACCAAAGAGCCCAGTGCTGTGATTTATGCTACCACTGGTATGAAAATATTTTGCATGTTGGCTTTTCTCAGAAGTGAGCATCTCTGAGAGTCTAAGCATGAAGCTCTCAAAGGAGGAGAGGCCAGGAGAAGAGCTCGCTGAGGATGGCCACTGAACACCTGGATCCAGCTATGCCTGAAGCTTGATGCTAACTCCTGGACTTTCACGAGCTTAAGTGTTTCCTTTTGCCCTTCAGCCACCCTACTCCGTCACCTGCCATCAAAGAGCCTGCCAAATACAAAAGCCCAATGTCCCACCATCACTCCCTTCAATGGCTGAGCCCGACACTGGCGTGCTGGGTGAACCCTGACAGATTCTGGGACAGGAGACTGGGCCTGGAGTGACGCCACCATCAGGGCTCCTTTACCTGGAGTCTGGAAATTGAGAGCCACCATCTGGGAGCCGCACAGCCAGAGGCGAAAGGGGTCGTAGTTGGAGGAGTCCACCCTCTGTCCCTTGGGGTAAACTCGAGTCAGGCCCTTCTGGTTGTACTTCAGGAGGTCGACGGGTTTCTGCCTGACGACACTGTCCGCCTTCGTCTCCACAAAGGAGCGGATTTCTCGGAAGTCGGGGTTTTCTGCGCACAAGAGAGGGAGTCATCGTTTATTCTGTCCGCTGCTCTGTCGTGATGTTTGCTGCACCAGCTGAATGTGCCGGTGGAAACAGAAACCAGGAACCTCGGGGCCGAGATGGCCCGGGGTAAGATGCTCTTACCCTCACCGGTACTGCTCTGGGCTCTTGCCTGCCGAGGATCCCCACATGCCCACAGCCTTGCAGTCTGGGATTCGTGTCATTTACTTCTTGTTTAAAACCACCACCAGCCTTGTGCCCGAAAACACGAGTGGTACAGTTACAGAAGGGGACAGGGTGGCGGATGGCCACAGGAATCAGGAGGAGGAGGAGAGTTTAGGATCTGGCTTCCTCCTCCCAGATACTGTGCAGAAGACAAGTGTACCAGGACCCATGGGGGAGGGAGAGTCTGCTGCCTACAGGCAGGGGTGGGGTTCGAGGGGGTGCCAAGGTACAGGACTGTGCAGCTGTGGCTGCCTCCCCCTGACCACGCTTAGTCCGGCTCTGAGCTCCGCCACAGGTACCAAGGGACCCGCCGCCCAGTGATGGGTAACTAGGCTTCAGTGCTGTTCCTCTGGCCCTCCATCCTGGAATCACAGAGGCTTCAAACCAAACAAAGAGGGAGGAAAAGAACAGGATCTTATTAGGGCCAAGAACTTACTCCTGTGGAGATGGGAAAAGATTCCTTTTTTAATCCTCCTATGGCAAGCTCCATGGCCCCAGAAGCCCTCCAGGTCCTGATTCCTGGAGCCTGGGACTATAACTTACAGTGGCAAAGGGACTTTGCAGATGGGATTACATTAAGGAATCTGAAAGGGGGAGATCATCTGGGCCCTAAACGTAGGGTCTGTGGATAAGAGAGGTGGAGGGAAACATGACCACAAGACACAGGCAGCAACCAGAAAAGGCAAGGCACGGACTGTCCCCTTGAACCCTTGGATGGAGCAGGACCCTGCCAGCATCTGGACTTCAGCCCAGTGATCCTGAAGTTGGAGGCCTGGCCTCCAGGGCTGCAAGCAAGCAAAGGGATGGTGGTGGTTTTCCCCGCCTGGTTTGCTGTCATTGGTTGGAGCAGTAGGGGGGTACTAACATGCCTCCTGGAAGTTCTCCTCCTGTCCCCTCGCCCTGAGGACAAAGTCCACTTAGAGCCCTGCAGGAGGAGCTGGAGCCTCTCTCTTGCCCTTGGACAGCACCTGACCTCCAAAGGAAAGCAGGGTTTGCAGGGAAGGTCAGGGCAGAGCCGATGGGACCGTACCGAGATTGTCCTTGGCCTTGCTGGTTGGCTTGCAGTAGACGACCAGGTCCGAGAGCTCGATGGCGATGGACTGGTTCTTCTCCCAGTACTTCATGCTGTTCTCCTGTTGGAGCCGGCCCCCAGCGTCAGCCCTGAGGCTGCCCCCATTTTCCTCCCCAGAACCCCCCGCCCCGTCCCCTTTCTGCCTCCTGCAGGCTCAGATCCTTAATACAGTTGGAAGCTTTCCTTTGCCCTACGCCTCCTCTCCTGTCTTCTGAAATTCCTATGTTGTTTCTGCCAAAAATTGGAGTCGAGCTGGATCCCTGGGCATGGTTCCCAGGAAGGGGGGGAGGGTCCCCGTTGTCAGCACCCCACTTTCCTCGACGCTCTGCTCTCGGGCTCCTGCCATATCCATTCCCCTAAAGTCACACGGTTAGAGCTATCCAAGCCCAAGACCTCCCGTCCTTGGAGGCGCTGCACCTCCTTGTCTGAACCCCCTTGTCCCTGCATGGAGCCTCACAACAAAGGCTCCCCAGGCCCTCGGCCCTGTACCATTTCCCCGTGGAGGACACACTATCCATTCGATCCCCATCTGTGCACAGATGAGTGCCTGTTTCACCCCAAACCACACACCTTTCTCAGATCTCCCCAAATTCTGCTTCTGCCCCACCGGCAAAAGGGGAAGCTGGAGCAGTAATGATGTGCAGATGCTACCCTTCACCGGTCATAGGGCTTCTGAGCCTCAGGCCTCACACGTTACATGCTAAGTGCATAATGGATACGATGGAGGGTGGCCCCCACCTCCCCTGAGTGGTAGAATTTGTGTCCATTTTGCAAAGGAATCGCAGCACACAAAGCTGAGCAGCATATCCACGCTCCACAGCAGGCCAGTGACGAGAAGAGAGGCTTTTGCACCAGGCCTCACCCTTGTTAGTACCTTGCTTTATCCCTTACACATCATCTCCCAGAGAAGATTTTTCTAAAATCCCACCGAGTTCACACCCTGGGTCCCTTTGAACCACAGCACTGACTTCCTGCTTCTTACACTGCACCCCTCTTAGCACCCCAATCATCCTTCCTCTGCCAGTCCAGAAGCTCACTCCTGCTTCTGGGTTCTACCCCAATCACGCCTCTTCCAGGAAACCTTCCTGGTTAACTCCAGCCAGGATGAGGAAAGGAATTGTGCTCTGCACCACTCATGCCTAGCGCCGTCCTCACACAGCCCTGTGCAGGGAGCAAGTGTTCCGGGGACAGCTGATTTGGTGAGCGAGACGTCCTACCACCTGGTTAGGACGGCAGGAACTGGAATCAGACAGGGGCTCAAACGCTGGCCCTCTGGGCACATTGTATAATCTGTGCCTCTGTTTCCACAACTAGGAAATGAGGCTAACTGGAATACTCCCCTTCTAGGGCCTCCAAGCTGTAAGCAGGAAGCCCCGTGCACCCCACCAGGTATGTGGAAGGCCACAAAGGGCAGCCCCTTGGGCGGCCCCACACGTGCCCCCGCTAAGGAGAACAGAACTGCATGAGACGAGGGTGGTGGGACGCGTCCCAGCAAGGCTGAGTTGTGGAAATTTGGTCTCACTAAGCACAAAGCTATGACAAGCCATAGGGTGTCCCTTTTTCCCCCCTCTCAGCCTCAGCAGAAAGCAATGAAAGAACTCTCACTTCTTCCAAACTGTAACAATTACTCTCCAGACCCGTTAGGTTAGACCCAAGGCGGTCTCAGAATTTGAAGTCACAACACACTGCACTGGCCAGGCTTTTGGAAACTAAGACAGATCTTGGTCAGTGGACTTTTGCCTTCCACGGTCAAGTCACAGAGCCCTGAGCAGGGGGTCGATGGTAAGGCCCTGGCCAGGAGCTGGCAGTGAGCTCAGCGTTCATCCTGTGACTTTCCCCAGGACTTGTGCCGGGGGGGTCAGTGGTTTCTGCGGACGGATGTTTTCTTAACCTTCGGGTGTAATAAGCATCAGCAGAAGTAAAAGCCAGTTAAGGAGGAACGTGGATCAAAAGCAGAGAATGGAATGTGAAGGTCCAGACTGCATTTCAGAGCCCTTCCTGCGGGAGTGGGGAGCCTTCAGGTCAAGCTCATGGGTCTCCACTAAGAACAGCAGAGAGCGCCAGGATGCACCACACCCCTTCTCCTGGGGAGCCCCACGGCCTCGGCTTCGGGGCTCCGGGGATGGAGAACAAGGGCTATAGGGAACAGTGGCGAAGGGCTCTCTCTCATTAGTGTTTTCGCTGCTCTCAGCCGGGGCGGGGGTCCCAGAACCACAAATACTAGAACACGCTCAGGAGGGTCCTGTCCCGTGCTGGCTAACGGGGCCCTCCAGATCAGGGTGACAGTCGTTCAACCAGCAAGGAGAACGGGCCTAGAAGGCAGAGGGACCCGATCTTTCAAGTGCAGCCCAGGACAGTGGTGCGCCCACCCCTCCCCACAGCAGAGGCACAGGAGAACAGAGAGGCTCCCCCACCAGCAGCAGCACACACAGCCACGCTGGCCACACGCTCAGGGTACATCCCACGTGTCTGGTGGGGGTGGGAGAAGCCTTGGGAAGAACGTAAGGGCTCAGAACAGAGTCGGCCACAGGGCAAGAGCGGGCACTGCCCAATCTGCCCAGCCCCCCAGAAACAGCCTTCTCAAGTAGATGACCACATTCCAGGGTGCAGAAAAGAGGGGCAGGGGCTTCTGGGACCACAGACTGGCCAAGATGTGAGGGCCCCCGCCTCGAGGGAAGGAAAGAACAGGTGGGTGACCCTCCCAGGGCCCCAGAGGAAGGAGACTAATCAACGGTGACCAGGGGTCCAAGGCACCCACGAGATCCTGAGGAAGCTTAGAAAGCAGTCCTTTGGGTCAAGATCTGCCTTAGAAGCAGCAGGGCATGTGGGAAACCCACAAGCCAGCCCAGGTGGCACCTTGCTCCCTCATCCCATATACAGTACCACGGGCCCGTGTCGTCCTGGTGGGACAGAGAGACGGTCCCCCGAGCCCTGCTGTGTCAGGCCCAGGGCCTGGCCCCTTCCGTGCATCTTCTCATTTCCTCCGCCCTGAATCCTGTGATGTAGCAATCAGGTTCACTTTACAGACAAGACAACGGGGGCCCAGAGACTCGTGGTGATGGGCCCAGGGTCCAGCCCTGCCGTTCTTACCCAGACCATCGCCCTTCTCAAAACCCCTCCGGCCTCACACCAGCGCTCCAGTTAGGATGAACCTGGAAACACCCCTTCCTATTGGGAGTGGAAAGTGTCTCCCCCCCTCCCCCAGAACACACTGGCCGAAGGACATAACGGGTCAAGTAGGAGGTCCCCCTGCAGGTCCCGGATGGGGAGCTCGGGCCATGCTCACTTCGGAGACGCAGGCTGCTCTGGACGAGGTTGCCAACCAAGAACACGTTCCGTGTGAGGAACACAGTACTCCATGATAGACGCGCAGGGTCAGAGAGGCTCCAAACATCCAGGATCCCTCCACCCACCCCAGCCCTAGCCTCCCCGGGGGACCGCCGGGGTCCCTTTCCGCTCCATGACGACTGGCGCACCTGTGGCCCAGCCCACGTCCTCCCCGTCCTCCCGCGGCCCCAGCACCCCGCCCCCACTGCCCCCTTAGAGGGAGCCCAGCCGAGCCAAGTGCCCACCTTGGTGTCCATCTTCCACGTGATCTCCCGGATACTCTGAAACCACTCGAAGAGCTCCTCCACCTTGTCCGTGGCAAACTCCACCGGGGGGTCGCCTTGCTTCTTGGGCTCCAGGATGAACACGAACTGCTTCTGGTTCTTCCCCTGGGGCGCTTTTACTTGGGGAAAGAACAGCGGAAATCCTGAGCAGCCGGCGCGGGAAGGCCGGACCTCACACCGCCCAAGCCGCCTCGCGCACGAGCCCAGCCTAAGTGCGGCTGCTACGGTCCCAGCCCGCAGTGAGCGGGGCGTCTGCGCCGGGGCAGGCGGGGCCGGCCTCTCCCCTCCGTCACAGCCCGAGAGCTGCCGCGGGCCGAGTCCTGTCCTCTGAGAAGCCAAGTCTGCTGCCTGACCCCTGCCCGTGAGGGGGACCTCACTCGGAAACAGGATCTTTGCAGATGTCCTTACGGATCTTGAGAGGAGATCCTTCTGGATTTGGGATTGCCCAGTCCAAGAACTAGTGTCCTTACCAGAGAAAGCAGAGGGAAATTTGAGACACAGACACAGGAAAGATGGCCCCGAAGACAGAGGCAGACAGTGGAGCGTTGGAGCCACAAGCCCAGGAGCGCCAAGGATCGCCAGCGGCCACCAGAAGCTAGGAGGCAGGCCTGCGATAGATGCTCTCTGCAGAGAAAGTATTTTCTAGAAAGAAAATGCCATGGGAGGAGGAATTATGTGCTCAGTAATATCGGGGCAACATGTCTGAGCTCTTGCAGGCCAGGAACATTGTAAGCAGATGGCACATACTGGATCGCACTGGACCCCCTTCACTACCTTTCGGGGGGGCTACTCGTTTTATACTCATGTTATAGGATGGGGATGGGCTCATGGAGGCAAAGCCACACCGCTAGTAGTGGCAAAGCAGAGGCTCAAATCAGACGTGGCTCTGAGCTCCGACTCCATAACCCCGGAGCCGAGGGCCATGCTCTGCAGACACGGTGTGGACGAGCTAAGAGCAGTGCAGGTGAAGGCCCGAACCCAAATAGCCCGGCCCCCTTCCCCTCGTAACCAGCCATGGGACCTGGTCCCTGAGGGGCTGGCTTTCCTCGTCTGCTAACTGGAATACAGGCTCGGTGTCCCTGCGGCACAGGCTGACGGGGCAGCGGCAGCCCCCTCCCTGCCAGGCTGTGGGGCTGCGGGTGGGAATCCACGCTCCGCCCGCGAGTGCACCTACCCACGTTATAGGTGTTGAGATCCAATATTCCCCGACAGAGAGACCCTAACGGATTGTCCTCAATAATCTGTGAAGAAACAAGACATAACTCACGTTAGTCTGAACATGAATAATAAAAAGACAACCAGTTTTCCAAAGCACGCCGTTTTGCAGAGACCCTGCCTGTGCAACTGTCTAAAACGCATTTTCACTACAAGACGCATCCGTGGGGCACGCACTCGACAATGATGCGTGCTGCTGACAGGGACCCAGCGGCCAGCAGGACCCAGCAGGGTCAGCGGTTCCTCTTCCAGTCTGTGCACACGAGCCTGGTGAATTCCAGAAGAGGGTTGCCAACACTCCCACGGATCTGGTTTCAAAACCCAGCCCCGACCCTTCTTCTGACATTATTATGAAAGGGGGCCAGCTGGCCTCCTAAAGGCCAGCTCCAGAACATTCCGTGGCTCCCCACGTCCTAGGGGTGCGATGCCCATGCTCTGGGACCTGCATTAAGCCTTCCCAGGCCCTGGCCGGCCTACCAGCTGCACCTGCCACTGCGTGTTCGGGGCACCAGGGTCCGGCTGCGACAGACAAGATCTTGGTCTCTGGACAGCTGGCAGAACCGTACCCGCCCATCGCTGGTCCTACCTCCACCCGGCACCCATCCACCAGGATAATGCTGACCGGGGCGGGGCAGGGCAGGTGAGGGGTCTCATCCCTGCCTTAGGCCCGACCTGCTGAACACAGCCACATGCCCAGAGCCACTTTGCTTTGGCTGTCCTTCCTGCCTGGAATTCCCTTCTGCAAGCCTCGCTATTGATCTCTAACTTGACTTCTAAGACTCCATGCAGGCTTCCAGGATTGCCCCATCTCCCTTAGGAAATTCCCTGGGTATGAGAAGGCCTCAGAGACCTCGTTACAGAGAGTCCCTCCTGGGTGCAGAGCGGTCACCTCTCCACAGAGGATCTCTGCTCTGGGCAAGAGGAGTGGAGGGAACAGAAACAACGTTTGCAAGGTCACCAGCAGGGCCAACCTTCTTGCTCATACCAAGCACGTCCGGAGTGTCTGGCAGCCACAGTAAACGTGTTCCATTTGCAAGCTGCTTGAGGCAAGGGACAAATTCCCTGTTTGGCCATTTTCACTCCAGAGGGAATTCTCATGCCTACACCAAGCCTTCCAGCCCAGCACAACCCGATTAAAACATGACGGGCTTGTCACCGTGACTTTCGCCCACAACTGGGGGAACAATCCCAATTTCCCTATCACTCTGGCGTCCCTGTTCCGCTGCTCCATGGGGACCACATGGCAGCAGCGTGCGTGACACGGCCCTGTGGAGACAGCTCAGCGGATTCCTCGAAGAACAGGACGGACGGTCCCCCCCATGCGGTGACCCGGGCTCACCTGCTTCTCCAGCTCCTCCGCGTCGGCTGTTGAAATGTCCTCGACATAATTGGACGGGAAGTACTGCTGGATTCTGGTTCCATAGTCCCCTTTCCACCTAGATGAAAACAGAGGGCATCGGAGGGCCTTCGTGGGGCCGCGTTAATGATCGCTCACTGCTCGTTAGATCCAAGCCACTGCGGCGGGGAGCGGCAAGCCGCCAAGTGACCAGAGGGGATGATCATTATCTGTGACAACCAGGCATTTCAAAGGGATCCTCTGCTTTTTTTTTTTTTTAAATCAGCAGTGAGTGAGTGGAGGGGCCGAGTCCTCCCCATAACAAGATTCTCGTGTTTGCTCAAGGGCACCAAAAATGTCCAGGCTTGAGGTGGACCTCAGAGCCCCTGTGAGGCAGACACTCAAGCCTAGGGCAGGCTCTGCCCCATTTCAGGGAGAGCTGTGAACACAGAGACCAGGGTGGGAGAGAAGAACGCTGCTGGGGCTCGACAGCCAGGAATCACATTCCAGCTCCACCACCAACCGTCAAACAGGAATAACCCCAGTGCCTCCCGCAGAGGGCTTTACTGGGACCAGAGGGTTCCACATATGCTGAGTGTTTTTAACAGTGCCCAGTATACAGTAAGTGCTCAAATAATGTTAGTTCTCGTTACTCAGCCAAAATACCGCCCCCCTGACCTCCTTCTCTCCTCTGTGATAGCACTGATAACAAGGGCCGTAACTGATCTGTGTATGTGTCTCGACTCTACCAAACTGTGCTCACCTCTAAGGTTCTCCCCCGAAGCAGTGCCCAGCATGCAGGACCTGCCCCTCTGTGGGTACCCTCTGTAGCCAACGGGCACACCCACAGCTTTCAAAGTCTTCAGAACAGAGCCTAGATGCTTTAGCCTGACCCTAGGAACCCTTGGACCTCAACTTCTGCCTCTCTGTGGCTCAAACTTGACCTTCCTGCCAGACAGCCTGTTGCCCCCACCCTTCTGCCCCTGCCTAGCTTACAGGCCTTGGTCCATGCCCCTTGTATCTAGCTTGTCCCTACTAACCATGTGAGACTCAGCTCAGGCATGCCTCTTCCAGGGAGCCTTCCCTGACTGCTATCTAGCCCAAATGTTCCTCCTTTGTGCTCCTGTCGCCTCTGTCCCCACAAATGGGGAGGCAGTCTGTGCCTTTATATGACTTTTACTTCTGTCTTCCCCACTATGTGATACCTTTGTTGATCTTAATTGAATCGGTACTCAGAGGTGGTGGAAGGCATTAGTAAACGTCTGCTGACCTGAATAAGCCCAGTGAGGACCGGCTGTCCTGCAGCCTGGTGGAAATAGAGGACTGCCAGGCACCCTCATCCCCCCGTTTCTCCAGACCCCTTTCGGGCAAAGACTGGCTATAAGCAGGGTGACCATATGTATCATTTGCCCAGAACCAGGTTCAGACCTGTTGTCTGGTTGTTGGTGTAATTATTGACAAGAGCATTCCTTTCGCTCTAAAATGCATCCTAGTGATTCAGTCCCCTAGCCATATTGGCCCTAGGTTGGGAGGACGCACAAAAAGGCAGACGGGGTGCCTGGGTGGCTCAGTGGATTAAAGCCTCTGCCTTCGGCTCAGGTCATGATCCCAGGGTCCTGGGATGGAGCTCCGCGTTGGGCTCTCTGTTCGGCAAGGAGCCTGCTTCCCCTTCTCTCTCTCTGCCTGCTTCTCTGCCTACTTGTGATCTCCGTCAAATAAATAAATAAAATCTTTAAAAAAAAAAAAAAAGGCACACCATGTCCCCCACCCCCAGGGATGGTGCTGTTGCCACCAGAGCAAAGGAAACGAGGGGACCTCAGCAGGCAGTGTACCCACAGCCCCTCACCAAAGACACTGACACCAGACTCTCAGCTCATCTCAAGGGCCCTGGAAATTTAGAGCACCCCACTTCGGACATGTGAAAAGGCAGGAGGCAGTTTCACACATGGAAAAGAGTGTGACTTAGAGAGGTCTGCCCACAGGTAAAAGTCACCCACACACATGGAACTGGGGCATTTTACAGAGGCAGGCTACAAAAAGGGGCATCATGGGCCCAGGGGAGACCTGGATTCTGGCCAGGCCCCTCAGGGAGAGACAGGTGGACGATACCATGGATGGTGCATGGAGGCCGGGAGCCTACAAACAGGGGCTCCGGCCCCCACCCCCAGCTTCAGCACATCACTGTTTTGCTACTTTTTTTTTTTTTTTTTTTTGGACTCTGGGGATCCCGGTAAGATATGGATTAGAAAGAGGGAATTCTCTAGGGCGCCTGGGTGGCTCAGTGGGTTAAGCTGCTGCCTTCGGCTCAGGTCATGATCTCAGGGTCCTGGGATCGAGTCCCGCATCGGGCTCTCTGCTCAGCAGGGAGCCTGCTTCCCTCTCTCTCTCTCTCTGCCTGCCTCTCTGTCTACTTGTGATCTCTGTCTGTCAAATAAATAAATAAAATCTTTAAAAAAAAAAAAAAAAAAAGAAAGAGGGAATTCTCAAAAATAACATACAGGCCAAGAAAAAAACTCTGAAAACCACAGAACCTAGTACACAAGTCAAGTCAGGAATACAGGCTTTGGAGTCAGAAGGCCTGGCTTCGAATCCCCGCCTGCTGTGCGGGCCTGGACGTTTCAGTACCTGTCTGTGCCTCAGTTTCCTCATCTGTACAATGCAGGTAGGTTTTCAGGGTCACTGAGTGGGTTTAAGTGAGTTCTTTCAGATGAAGTGTTTAAAACAGTTCTTGACACAAAGAGGCGCTCAATTGTAGCCGCCATTCAGATCTCTAACTCAGGTCCCGCCATGTCACGGGAGAAAGTGATGCCACATTTGTGAGGCGGTTGTTGCTCCACAGTAAGAAATAATCCTGCAAGACCACCTGCCTGGGGATGTATGGATGGGCAGCCAAACTTTTTCCCAGGTGGAAAGGGAGAAGAGATAGCTGAATGCTGGCACACACCCAGGGGGCTCTGGCCTAAGCATGTCACTGCTTCCATGCAGGCTGGGGCCACAGCACAGGACCAAGCGATAGCTTAAGATTTTGAATTTAAAGTAACACACAGGCTCCCCTAATGGGAAGACCCCACACTGGTGTGTAACTAGATAACTTGGGAAAGCCCCGTTTGCCACCTCTGTAAAGTGGGGGTACCCACAGTCAACCCCGAGGGTTGAATCTCATTAGACCACGTGTGAAAGCAATTAGCATGGCCCACAGCACCAGGGAAGGCCTCAGTGAGTGGCAGCTGCTGCTATAAATAAAATAATACAGAATACGATGGGATAGGTTGTTCTTACCGCTTTTCTCAATAGAGCATGTCTTAAGCCACCTTCGCAGAGAAGATACAAAGGTCAAAGCCAGCCCAGAACGGCAGAGAAAGGGGGTCCAGAGGTCAGCCAGTGCCTCAGCCTCACCGGCAAGAAGGGACAGGTCAAGTTCCTCCAGCAAGTGGCCCAGCCGCCCTCAGCCTTACCAGCCCCAGGGCTCCTTGGAGACGTTGTGAATGAGGGCTCCACGGCAGAAGCTCAACTCATCGTTCCTCTTGGCTTTGTAGTCATACAGAGCTTTCACCGTTCTCTGAGGCTTTGGGGGAGAAAACAAGGAGAAGGTCAAGCCGGGAGACAGAAGCAGAGAGAGGCATCTGCGTTGGGTCTTCGCATTAGGAAGCAGGAGGCTTCAGCCCAAGGTTACAGTGCCATCTGCTGGCAGTGGGCTGGCACTGCGTGGCAGAGGGGCCTCCCAGAGTCACCAGGGAGCAGGGATGGGGACTGGCCCCCAGACCAACCAGCTGTTAAGTGGCTGAGCTCAGAAGTCAGTTCATGTGAGTTATTGCCATTCTGTAAGAAGCAACATGGGTTCTAAAAGCTCTGCCGTAAGAACTTCCAAACAGAGATGGTTTCACCTGCGCATCTGCCTTCAAGGGTGGGTACAACCTTGCCCCATGAACTTCACGGGTCTCTGCCAGGCTCTAAAGCCTGCGAGGTACAGCCAGTGGCAGAGGAAGTTGGCATACAATGGCCTCCATGAGGAGCAAGTCTCCGACCTCTCAGAGGGCAGGAGAGGTCCTCAAGTCAGCGCCTTCACTAACAAGAGAAATGAGCCGTCCATTGGCTGAACAGGCTTGCAGGAGGCACAACGAAATGACAAACAGCACATGCGCCCAGCCAGACTGACCGGGCCCGATTCCAGCCCCATCCCATCCTGGCTGTGTGGGGGGCACAGAAATCGCACCCCGTGCATATGTATGTCCTCTTAGGATGGCTCTAGTCATCCCAGTTCCGAGAACACATCTGAAGGAAATAATGCAGAAGATGCCCAAAGCCTCAGATGTGAAGTTCATGTTAGTGTTAACCAGAACAGCAAAGACCAGAGATGACCGACGTGGCCACTGATGGGGACGTAGCTAAACTGGCACAGCCACCTGAATATTGAAAACATTCTTTTTTTCGAAGTTGAAATTGCAGCCCATGTGTTGGGCTTGGCTCACCAGTTTTTAGTAAGAACGGTCATGAGGAAAATAAGCAAAGGAGGAACCCACACAGGGCCAAGAGGCAGGTGAACAGAATACAAATGGCAGTGGGGGGTCGGGGGAGCTGTACAATGCGTCTCCGTGCAGACAAAGGCCCAGGAGTGCAGACAGCGACAGAGTTCGCACGGGGAGACCAGGACTCATCACCAGTCTCGTTTCCAGAGCAGTGGTTTTCTCACTGCTAACCCATCTTCAATCGCAGCAATAGTAATGATTTTATTTTGAGGGGCTCCCCCTAGTCTGGCAGCCTGCGTGCCCATCCAGCTGCCATCGTGTGTTACTGGTCTCACCCAGGACAGGGAGAGTCTCTCTACAACTTGGGTTGGTGGCCAGGATTTAAAAAAAAAAAAAAAATGGGGAGAATTCACATAAAATATCCAGATGAATGGCTTGTCTTGCAAAACCAGGAGACCTGGCCCGCTCCCTGGAAAGGCAGCAACTGAGGGCGAATAGGGCGTAGCCGCCCTCGAGACTGGCTGGGGGGTCCTCAGTTGACCACCATGTCCACCGTCCCCTGACATCCAGCTGACAGGCGGCCTTACTCTCACTACCAACAGCTTCTTCACATCTAATGAAAGTCCCTACTAATTTCACACACAGTCCCCTGCCCACATCCTTCCAAGCCTTCATCTCTTGCTGGAAGGGATTTGCATTGGCCAAGGATTATACATTTAAAAGAAGAGAAGAAATTCATCTCCGGATTTGCAGGTAGCAAGAATTACCCATGAACCGTGCGCCCGGTGCACCCCACCCAACAGAAAATTCGCCATCCTTCTTCCTCAGCGGGAACCCGAGCGAGGAGGAGCTGGGGACAGAGTTAAAACCACCCCCCCCCTGGGGGGAGTCACACCACAGCCGGGGTGGGAGCGGGAGATAAGGCGCACACTGCAAGGAGGTCAGTGAACCAGACGGAATTCATAAACACCACGGGCTCCGTCGGTGAGCAAGAAACATCTGAAAGACTTTTAATTAGAAGCTGTTTGGCCCAAAGGTGGTTCATCAAACCTCAGAGTTTTAGCAAGTCACCATCACTTTTAGGTGGAATTCTATTAATCTCTTCCCTGAAACCAGATGTCGCACTGTCAATCATCATTCCTTCTCAAAAAAATAACATAAAATCAATTTAGCGGTGGTGGGGGGGGGGAGGCAAGTCCGCCCTCAAGTCCCCTTGCCGTGCTCTGCAGCCGGGCGTGGGTTTGGGGACCAGGTCGTGGTGGGAATGGGAGGGATGGCACCGTACCATGGAGGGACTGATTTCACTGGGATCCACATACATTCTGCTGACGTCGTAAAGGGAGTTTATGTCTCTTTCCTGAAAAAGAGCAAAGCGGAGTAAACGGACGACGCCCTCCGAGCTCCCGGGGCGGCCCCACACAGAGCCAGGCTTCTCGGCCACCCCCAGGGACAAAGAGTTGAAACCTCCCAGTTTCCTCGTGCCTCCTGGCGGAGACGGTGAGAAGCTGCTGAAAAGCTCCCCCGAACTTGGAAACTGCACCCCCAGAGGAGAGAGGTCTCTGTGCCGGCCCTCCTCTGCCGGGCCCTGCAGGAAAGCCAAGCCCGGAGAGCAGCGGCACCGTGGAAGGTCCCACTGGCCAGGGCCCGCCCCATACCGCCCCCTGAGCCAGTTCCATGTCCACGGGGGGACACAGGCCACCCCCTCAAGGGATTACCACCATGGAAACTGGCAAACACCCCAAACCCAGACACGTTCCACATTTACCGGCTCACACTGAACACCCATCCCGCCCTCTGTCTGCTCTTGTCACTGTCTCTCCGGGTCCCCTCTGGCCTTGGGCCACAGCTGCTCCCCGACCTCGAACCGGCTTTCCCCACGGCCCCGTGGGTCCTGGCTGTCAGGTCTGGGCTCCCGTGTGGACCCTCCTCAGACCTGGTCTGAGCGCTCTGGCTGAGGTCCCAAGCAGCACTCAGCCTTGTTCTGTCGGCTTCCCAGTCATCCACCTGCCCGGGACAGCTCCCCCCTGCAAGCCATCCAGCTCCCCCTCCAGAACCGGAATTTCCCAAGCCAGGCTGTGCTCCACCACACGGCCAAGAGCTACGAGTGCTCCTGGGCCATGGCTGGTGTATCCTGAATCCTGTATCCTATCACCTACGTGGCCGGAACTAAGATGTGGGAATTGGATCAGGTCTGTTTTCGGCTCAGAACCCTCCGGGGGCTCAGAATAAAAGCCAGTGTCTCTCGGGGGCCTGCTCTGCTCCAAAAAGTCCTTCCTTAGGTCTGCCGCACTCTGGCTCTCTCAGTGCCAGCCACACTGGCTGCTTCTCTGAGCCTCCAGGCATGCCCTCACCACAGGACCTTTGTACCCGCTGATCTTCCTGTCCTTATCTGCGTGAAGCAGTCCTCCACGAGCGCGTGAGTCTGCCGGAATGCCTCGTTCCCAGTGAGATCTTTCCAGAGCACGCTCGGGAACCGCAGCCCCTTCCCCATCACTGCCTCCATGACTCCCCCCGCCCACTTTCCCTCTATACTGCACGTCACCCTCTGACCCACGAAGTGTTTTTCAGTTGATCCCACTTATCTGTCCCACACGAGACTGCAAGCAGCACGAGGGCGGGGTCCGTGTCCCCGGGGTCCCCGAGCCATCCCGCACACCTGGGGAGGGCTCAGCGGAGGTTTGCCAGACGCGCAGCCAAAGCACGAGCGGGTCACCCGCCTACCATGTTGTAGCGCTCCAGGAGCTCCGGCGTCACGGGGTAGCGCAGCCGCATCTTCCGGTACAGCGCGTGCTTCTCATAGTAGCTCACGAGCTCCACGAGGCTCTCGAAGTAGGCCGAGGTCCCCAGCACGAAGTGCCGGCCGTCCCGGTGGATGCGGCAGTGCTTGACCTTGCCCCTGGCCCTGGAGGGGGACACCACGCAGAGCTGGCCACCGAGACCCCAGACGCCACACGGTCGTGCACGCCCCGCTAAAGAGAAACCACCTAGCTCCCCGTCCTGGGGGCCCGGGAGAGAAGCGAGGTTCGGCCCTCCTAGGGGATACGACGATGGCAGGTCTTCTCAACACGGACACAGAGAAAGCTGTACCTTACAGGAGATATGGAGTGACCCAACAGCTCGCTCCTCATCTGCCTACTCTCCCTGACCCCAGTTAGAGGACTTGCCTTTGGGAAAGGCCAGGTGTCCAGATCAGGGTCTGCAAACAGGGACCCGAAGGCCAAACGGGGGCCCCACCCCTCCCCTGCCCTCACTTTTATAAATAAAGTTTTATTGACACACAGCCACAGTCATCCACTTGGGTGATGCCTGTGGCTGCTTCCACCCCACAGCACTGGAGCTGAGCGGCTGCACCCGAGGCCACAGGGCTGGAAAGGCCTACAATAGCCACCCTCCAGTCCTTTATAGGAAACGTCTGCTGGTCTCTACTCCATAGCTCTGGGCTTTGATGCCCACATCCTTGAATCTGATCTTGAGTGGCTCAACTATGACAACCACCAATTTTTTTCCCCCCAAACAGCAAAGCAACCTTTGATGGCCTCACCCTGCTGACACGGGAGGTGGGGAAAATCGAGAGCAGAACACAATCTTCAGTCTTACTGGCTTTTATCGGCAAGAACAGGACCATTTGGGAAAATAAGCTTTGACCCTAACTTCACAGCCAAACGGCATCTTCTGAAACTGTCTAAAGGCATACTTAGGAGGCGTGAGCTATGCGTCGTTTAAGAATCTTGCACCTTAGAGGGGCGGCCAGGTGGCTCTGCTGGTTAAGCATCTGACTTTGACTTCAGCTCAGGTCATGATCTCAGGGTCGTGAGATGGAGCCCGTGCTGGGTTCCCGTGCTCAGGGGGAGCCTGCTTGGGATTCTCTCTCACCCTCCCCTTCTCCCTCTGCCTCACTGCCCCCCACAAGCTTGTGTGCGGTAACTCAAATAAATAAATATAAAAATTCAGCACCTTAAAGATACTTTTTGTTTTAAAAAACACACCCTGTTAAGCCATTTCTTCAATAAGTCCGGCAAAAAAAACGAAACAAAAAAACCCCAAAAAAATGTGCTAGAAGAGTTCTGCCTCCATGGCTTACTTGCAGGGATATTTTATTAGTATTTCTTAAAAACAAACAAACAGCTGAGCAGAGAAACAAATTGCAAGATAAAACTATAGTAGGATCCCGTTAGTATTTTTTAAAGATGGAAGCAAATTCCCACACACGGAAGAGCACAGTATTTTCCACAGGGACATACCCATGGAGGTCATTTGGTTTTTGTTTTTGTTTTTTTTTTCCTGAGCCCACATGGAGATACCAGTTATAAAAATGTGCTTTCTACCAGGACGAGGACCCAGACGGGATGGACCTTAGCTTTCACTGTGATGTCTTATTTTCTAAGAATATATTTGCATAATAAAGAAATTTTAAACTTTCGGGGCACCTGGGTGGCTCAGGTGGTTAAGCATCTGCCTTCAGCTCAGGTCATGATCTCAGAGCCCTGGATTGAGCCCCACATTGGGCTCCCTGCTCAGTGGGGAGCCTGCTTCTCCTTCTGCTCAGAGAGAGGGGCTCATGCTCTCTCTCTCTCTCACTTGCTCGCTCTCTATCAAATACAATCTTTAAAAAAATGTTTTTTTAAACTTTTTACAAAAGTTCCCTGGGGCAGGGAGGCTCTAGGGTCTGGAAATTAATTAAGAGTAGGGATCAGGTTCTGGTTCCTTCTGGGAACCTGACTGCACCTGTGTTTTCCTGTCCACAAGGCCAGGGACGGACAGTTCCTGTCTCAGGACAACTGTTAGGACCGCCATCCAACAGCCCAGGGTAAGCCTTCTGTGATGTGTCCAGCACCCCGAGGGCAGTCCATAATGAATGGCTAGGAAAACAGAACCAGGGTCAAGCCAAAAGGGGCTTTCCTGCCAAGAGAACAATCAAGAAGGGAGACACACCAGGGCTGAGTGTGAATCACACCTTCCAGGCCCCCGGAGGCCATAAGCCCGTGACACTGTGACCCGAGGTCTCCCTCGGCTCTGCCACGAAGCCCTGTTCCCACGTCCCACTGAGGTCCACGTCCTACTGCTCACACCGGGACAGCAGCTTCATCTCTTTGCACAGACTTGAAAGCAGACACCTGTCCCCTCCCACAGAGATCTATCCAGAAGTTCAGTCTGTGTTCTCTGAGCCTGGAACACCACCTGGCACAGGAGAGGTACTCCACAGATACTGGGGAGGGGGCGGGGGAGGGAAAGTTCCTCCAGACCCGTGCTCTCCGTCCGCCTGGAGCCCATCCCCCACCTTGTCCCCCTAGCACTCCCGCTCACCCTCTGTCACCTGCCTGTCCACTCTGTGACACTTATTGCACAACATTACAGTGATGTGTCAGTCATGTACCTGACTCTCCTGCCCCACGCAACACTTCTCAGTGAGGGACAGTGACACCTACCCCACACCATGACCACAGTGAATTAGAAAAGTCTCTGTGTCCAGGCGGGGGGAGGTCATCTTTGACTATTACAGTGACCATGACCCCCACGGACATGCGGTGGGTGGAGACCAGGACATTCGCCGTCCCAACACAAAGGAAATAGCCTTCCCCTCCTCTCCTCAAGACACCAGCACCTTGTCACTGGCTCACTCAGCCAGCGCGTCCCGACCACCTGCTGCTGGCAAGCCAACGCTCAGTAAGAGGAAAGCGCTCGAGAGAAACACACGAGGAACAGGACGTCTCGGTCGCAGCGGACTGTTGGCCTCATGAGAACAAGGACTGGCCGGTTTGTATCCCTCCTGTGTTTCTGGAGCCCAACAAGGAGCCTGGCACATAGTAGGTGCTCACTGAACACTTAAACATTTACTGAGCCCTAAAAATGAAAAACTCCAGCTTTTAGGGTACCACCAGTCTCATGGGGAGGGCAGGCAGGCAAACAGCAGGGTGGACGCATAAGGCCAGGCCTCCATCTGGGGATCTCATTTTCATCCACATGGTTCCAGTGAAGGGATTCCAACCCACGGCCAGCCTGAAGGTGCCCAGTCAGAACCATGACACACCGCTCAGGCAGGGGCCAGGGAGAGTGTGGGGATCACAGGACTCGTCTTTTCTACCCGACACCGGCTCCCAAGGGGAACCCAGTGCAGAGTAGCACCGAGACAGACACACAACTGGCCCCCCGAGGGCTGCCCGGTGAGACGTGGATCCAGGCCTGCTGGAAGCCAGCTCGCCTCCTGAGCATCTCTGCTAGTAGCCAGTAACGCCTCCCTTCTGGGAGGCCACTGAGTCTGATTTCTGTCCCTTGTACCCCAAAGCCTCCCGACTGACAGAACTACCACACAACTCAATGCCCAGCACCCAACATGGCGGCTGGTACAACAGGGGTTCAATCAACTTGCCCAATCCCACCCAGGTGGGAGGCAGCACCACCAAGAGCTTTGAGGCCAAGGGCAAGGTGCCAGTGCCAGTGCCAAATAGCCCAGAGCCTCCCTGTCAGCAGCACAAAGCACAGAGGAGCCAGGCTGGCCAGAGCCAGCACAGAGTAGGTGCTCAGCAAATGGCAACAATAACGAGCCTCACCACCACCACCACCACCACTCACCCAAGAAGGAAGGAGTAACGGGGGGGAAGGGGGCAGATCCACATGCCCAGAGGGCAGCCTGGCAGGGTCACCAAGGGGGATGGGCCAAGGCAACAGCAATGGAAGGAACAGGAGCGGCCTGGGCACACCAGGGACCCTCCTGTGCCGCTGGGAACCATCATCACCACGTGGGAACGTGGAGTCTGGAGCTTCTGCTTCCTCCCACTTTTCCTAAGGAGAAACCTAAACTTCCAAGTGCAGTTTCCCAGTACTTAACATAACCATGCAGGCTGAGGCTCTGTGTGGCCCATAAGCCTCTTGAAACCACACTGTGGCTTTGAACATGGGTAAGTCCAAGTCTGAAATTCTGCCTCACTCCCAGGACAAGGCTGTGTGGCTCTAGACAGGATGCTTAACCTCTGGGCCTCCATTTCCCTACTCGCTGTACCTCCTTTACTCCTCATGGGCTGCAAGGAAGGACTCGGGCAGATGAGGCCTCAACGGCAGGCCCGTGTCGGGAACGTTCTTTAGGGCTCCACACGCTAGGGTAGGGGAGATGCGGGGACAGTAAGGTGAACCGGGTCTGAAACTCCCCGACACTGTCTCTGGGGGAAACCAGAGGAATCTGGGGTCTTGGGATGGAATTAGAGGACAGAACCACAGTCCTGGAGAAAGTCGGTCCCCGCGGCCTTCCCACTGCCCGCGCTGGGTGGGAGCACAGCAGGTCTGTCACGTCACTGCTCTGGGCTGCCAGGGCTGCCTGGGTTCAAATTCCAGCTCTGCCATTATTGGCCGCACATTTCAGCGTTACTTAAGCTCCCTGTGCCTCAGTTTCCTCCTCTGAACAATAAGGATCATGGTCATGAAGTTGCTGGAAGACAGAATGAGCTCACGGGGCAGGTGTAACTCTCAAGGACCCAGAGCCGGGCCCCGCACACAGACAGCTCCCCTGAGCGGACGCTGCTCGTGCCTTCCACACCCGTCCTTCCTGGGGTGCGTCTGGCGAGCACGTGCCGGCTCCCACCCACCCGCTCACCTGAAGGTGATGGCGTACGAGTCGGTGCCTTCTCGCCTCCGGATGAGGAAGGCCCCGTCCCGGGGAACCCTCATTAGCATGTCCTCTGCTTCCCCGCGGCTCAGCCCGTCGTAGTACCACCTGCGGCACAGGGAAAACGGCCAAGTGAGACGGCCACCCACGGAGGAGGCAGTCCTGGGCTCCGAGGCTGCCTAGAAAAAGGCCCCAGAAACCACTGTGGAAATTACACCATGGGCTTTCCCACCCAACAACACCGCTGAAGACGGCAATTTTTTGTAAAAGACTACCAAGATGTAGCTCAGGGAAAACATTCCTATAGTAGGTTCTGCTTGGAGCACGAGAGAAGAAATTTAACCTACCTGTACCCATCCCACCCCTGCCCCCCATCAGCCTGACCAGGGCCAGCATCCGTCAATGTGGAGAACAGAAAATCGGAGGCAGAGAACACAGGAACAGAATTTCAGGTCTTTTTGTCTGGTTAGTCTTGGGTTACTTTCAAAGATATGAAATGGCAGATTTTAAAAGGCAATCTATACAAATTTAGATAAAAGTAAGAAAGGTGCCATAAGTTATAAGGCCTCTCAGAAATGTACATTTTAGCAGCCTTCTGCTTAAAAATAGCTCCCCCCCCCTTATTTCCAGAATGGGTTAAACTTTTGCAAGGCATAACTAATATTCATTTCACTAGATAAAAATGAAAGGAAATGTGTACAATTACTTTCTTTTTGTTCACTTGCACAAAGAACAGGGAATGAGCTTTGACAAGCAGAACAGTATCACTGGACCAAAATTCAGCTCTGAAAATCAAAGCCTGAGAGCTCGGGACTGTGAAGGTAAGGGAGGAGAGGGGCAGGGAGAGGCCAAGGGATAGGGGAAAAAGGCATAGTAGGTGTTTGGAAATGGGGGCCATCATGGGGAATTTAAGAGATCCTGAGGGCCTGGGTGAGGGGCCTTGGGGGAAACTGGGCCCCGGCACACCTACAAGACTGGCTTTTCCGACTGCTGAACCCAATCTGCCTGGGTGTCTGCACCCACTAAACCTGGCGCCTGAGGTCTGCGGCCCCGGGAGCATGGGCACACGTACGGCTTTGACTCATGGGGGTTGGGGTTGGGCACGGGGTCGGTGAGCCGGAGCTCGAACTCGGTGCAGCGCAGGTGCGTCTCGCGGTAATGCTGGATGAGGTCATAGATGCTGGTGAACATGACATTGTCGGTCAGGAAGTACTTCATGGTCCCACCCTCCATGGTGGAACGGATCCGGCAGTGCTGGACCCGGCCGGACCGCCTGCAGGGAGAGGGACAACGTCAACAACGAGGCTGGGCCCACTTGCCCTGCCTGCACCCGGGGTGGCAGAGAGCATGCAGGGGGGTGGTATGGGGAAGTGGGGGTGGACCAGAACTGCAGCCAAGGGCACTGACAGGGAGGCACTACATGTGGCCACACAGACCTCCCTCTGCTCTTAGAACAGGCTGGTCTTTACCCTGGATTCCAGAACATTCTACCTACTTCCTCCAACTACATTTTCCTACCTAACTCCTACTCTGGAGCCAGAAGGCCTATGTGTAAATCCAGACTCAGCCACTTATGTGCTAAGTGACCCTGAACAAGTGACTTGTCTTCTCTGAGCCCCCACATCATCATCATCCCTGTGGTCTGTCCTCGCTGAGCTGTTCTAAGGACTGACCAAGATCACACACAAAATGTGTCTAGAACACTGCCTGGCACATGGGAAGTATCTTATAGGAGTTAGCTGTCACTCTTATAGGTATGTTGTTATAATGTGTATCCTTTGGGTCTCCACGGAAACACCACTTCTTACAGGAAGTCTTCCCTGACCATCCCCAAGCCCCACGTTACATCAGGCCCTGATTGTACAGACTTCTGTAACATCTAGCATTTTCTGCATTGCACGTTATCACAACTACAATTGTAAATCATTGACTCCTTTTTCGTTGTCCATCTCCCTGACCAGACTCTAATCGCCATCAGGACAGGGACCCGGTCTGCCAGATCGCTGTGCCCAGCACGGAGCAGTCACTCAATGCACACCCTTTAGTGAATGAAAGTACTAATGAGTCAGTGAGTGAGAAAGCTCCCAACGGCTCCATAAAGCCACCTTTAGAATCTCTGCTTTAGGGACAAGAAAACAAAGATGGAAGGGGGCTGAGTGACTTGGGGTGCCCTACCTGCTCTAGAACCAGGACTGGGGGACAGTGGGGGTGTGTGTGTGTGAGTAAGGCCACATTGTCCTTAGTGCAAGGTCAGATCCTGTCTTGACTTAAAATGATGGTGATACTTTGCTCGTCATGGATTTTTCGTTACTTCTGATTTTTAAACATTTTGCACTGAAATACCACTAGTCTTGATTGCTGTGTTTTGGGCCTCACCTGCCTCGGCCCACCCCTGCCCCGCACAGATCCCTAAATGAAGTCTGGGGTTCTGGTGGAGGCCTGAGTTCGCACAACTCATGCCATGCCCCGCCCCACCCCCACCCCGCCCGGACCATTCGCAAGGGGAAGGCAGCGTGCGCCTACCAGAAGGACAGGGTGTAGTCGTTGGGGAAGGTCTTGCTCTCTCGCACCAGGAAGGTCCCGTCTTTGCCCCCCGTCTCCGCACAGTACTCCTGCAGCAGCCTCTCAGCACTCGTCCTCTTCTCCACCTTCTTGTGGAACCACTCCTCCCCAAAATGCAGCTCTGTGGGGGGTATATCCTGGGCCACAAGAGGAGGCATTTCTGAACACCTGGACCAGTCCCCCAGCATGGCCAGACCGGTCCCTCTGCACATGCTGGCTCGGGACTGGATAGCAGACAGGCTGGCGTCGGCTTGCCCTCACCCCAAGAGGTCTGGGAAGACGGCTTCCACAGCCCTCCCTTGCCTGCCGCCATGGGCGGTGGCCTCCTGGAGTCCTAAGACATCGACAAAGGGGCCCCCAGTACAGGTTTCAACTTTACTGCACAAGGAGTCTGAGAGCCATAAAGCCCTGGAAATTGCCCCCAAGAAACAGCACCGAGGATGGCCAGGAGCCAGAGGGGAGAGGGCAGGAAAGCTGGGAATCAGGCTGGAGATGGGGCTGGACGGAGCATCCAAATGACTTCCCTTCCCACCCAGAGCACAGGCCCACCAGGCCCTGCAGAGAGCAGGAAAGACATCCTTGAATCTCATTGGTTGGTAAGCCAGCCAATCAGAGAAGAGCCAGGCAGACCTTGGTACCCGAAGGGGTGGCTCCTTGTGCTGAGGATGTCGGGGCCTGTGGGCCATAGGACAGAGGACAGGTTAGGAGGCTGTGTCCCCTACCTGGGGCAGCTCCTCTTCTGCTGTCTGTTCAATGTCATCGCTAAATGACAGCTTGGCATCAGCGATGGCACAGTAGTGCCGAGTCCATTTCTGGAAAGGGAAACCAGCATGAGCTCTCCCCTCCGTCTTCGCCACATCAACTCTGGGACCCAGGGGCCACCCCCTGGCATCACCCCAGCATTTGCGAGGGATGAACCTTTCCCACTTTCGTAGACATGTATGGTGGATTCATGGAATTCCACCCCCTTCAGGACATTTCTTTTAAAACATCTATTTTTGGGTTCTTCTGGCATTTTCAGGACTTTTTTTTATTCACTGGGTCTAAGAGTAGATACAACTTTGTGCCAAATTCCTAGTTCCTATTTATTTAATTTGAAGCCCTTTATGAATGTTTTTTGGGCTGGTGGCTGTCTTTTTCTATAACCTCCACTTTTTATGACTTTTAGGAGTTCTCAGCTAGTCTGGCGAGAGACTTCAACATCTGACTTAATTCTTTATTTACACATTAACAATTTTTAGTGTTTCTAGGATGTAAGAACATACATATCAAAATATATGCAGACAGATTTGCATGTCAGGTTAAAGGATGTGAGAAGTGGCACGAGCATTCAAAATGCATTCCTCTCACCCAAATAAGGGTTCCAGTCGAACTGTCCCAGATGGAAGGGTAGTAAGGAGTTAGGACAGCCAAATACAGTCACATCCTGGACTGAACCCTGGACTGAAAAAAGGACACCAGTGGACCAACTGGTAAAACTGAAAAAAGGCCCATGAATGAACGAGTGGTAGGGGACCCATGTTCATTTCCTGCTTCCAACAATTACACGCTGGTTATAGAGGATGTTAGTATTTGGGGAAGGTGACTGAAGGGTACATAAATATTCTTCATGTGCGTGTGAATGTCCAATATGTTACAGGGAATATAAAGTGATTTCAAAGTAAAACATTAAAAATGCAAAAAGAAGGGCGCCTGGGTGGGTCAGTGGGTTAAAGCCTCTGCCTTCGGCTCAGGTCATGATCCCAGGGTCCTGGGATCGAGCCCCACATCAGGCTCTCTGCTCAGCGGGGAGCCTGCTCGCCCCCCACCCCCACCTGTCTCTCTGCCTACTTGTGATCTGTCTGTCAAATAAATAAATAAAATCTTTTAAAAAAATGCAAGAAGAAAAAGAAAAGAAAGGTGAGAACGGGAATAAGATAGGAGTATTCTCAGAGTTCTCTGGTAGGCCTCAGATGTGCACAAGGCACTGAGAAGGGGTGCAGGGAGACCCACCTGGTCGATGGAATCCCACATGTACAGTTCACCCTGTTGCTTGTGCTCATCCTTCTTGTCCTCCATGTTGACATCCACGTCGCCCCGGGGGCCCAGCTTCTTATGCTGAGGGGAAAATACACACAGTCTCCCTCAAGACCCAAATTTAGGATCTTGGAGCTAGCAAGCGTTCATCCCCATCAGCCAGCCAGCCAGCATCTATCTGCAGTGTCGACCTCAGGGCCTTTGCACTGCCCGTTTTCGCCGCCTGCCTTCTCTCTCACTACATTCAGCTCTGTGCTCAGTGTCACCTCCTCAGAGGAGCTTTCCTCAGCTACTAGATCTAACAATAGCCTCTACTCCCCTTCCCATCCCTGTCACTCTCTGGCCCCAGGGAGTTATTTAACTCTGGGCCCTTTGTGGTTCTCTGTGACTTCTGCTTCCCTGTCAAAAAACATAAGCCCCACGACGGCAGGACTTTGTGCAGTTCTCTGTTGAATCTTCTGTGGCAGCTCAGCAGATAGTAAGTGCTCGATAAACAGTGGGTCAGTGACACCACCTGGATGTCCCGTGTTCTCTGCCACACACACAGGGAAGGGCAGGAACAGCCAGTCCGATGGCCCAGAATGCAGGGCTGTGGATGGCACACCGGGGACACAGAGTTAAGCTGCTTTCTCAGCTGTGCGACCATGGGCAGGAGGCTACACGTCTCTGGGGCTTACAGTTCTCATCGGGGAGACTAAGACCATGACAACAACAACCTACATCCAGATGGGCGCCAACACCCACGCAGGCCAGTATTCGTGAATCTTGATTCTGGTGGCCCAGAGGAGGGAGCTCAGGGTTGGGAGTCCAACCGGGGCTCAGATTCAGCGCCTTACTAGCTGGGTGAGAGCTTGTCTCGGTCTCAGTCACTTCCCCTGTGAAACGGGGTTAACGCCAGCCCCTGCTGGGTCCTGTCAGCCAAGGGGCATGAAAGCCACCTGTCAACACTGAGGCAGCATGTGTCATTTTGAATGGCCTTGAGCTCCCTCTTGGGAAGGAGCCAACCGCAACTCAGCTGAGCCACCTTCTAGACCTCAAGGTCTCCATCTGGAAAATGGGCCTGGGGGCTGGGATTTGCCACCCCTCAGGGCTGCAGGAGATTGGATAGCGTTTACTGTCACACCTAGCCAGGCTCACCAACGCTGTTCTTGCCCTCATCCCTGAAACAGAAAAGGAGGGAGCCACAAAGTACCAATGGGGAGGCAAAGGGTGCTCTGATGGGGCCTCCCCGACCTCACACCCTAAAACAAGAGCCAGAAAACCTCTGGGGATGCACAGGGACTGGTCCCACGAAAACAGAGCTACAGGGAAATGCACCCTCACGGACCTAATGCCTGAGAAGCCGCAGGCCCTGCCGGGCCCAGCTCTTGCGGCCTCTCTGTCCTGCCTTCCCCAAGCTGGAAGCTTCCCTTGGTGTCTTGGGAAAACTGCCCCAGCGTCATAGCCAAATCCTCCAGATACGCTAGTGCCTTTACCGTGAGGGCACGAACACGCCCTCCTCCGGATGAACCTCTGAGAAAGCCCCCTCACAGCGTTTGGCCCTCCTCTGTTGACGGGTCTGTCTCCCCACTAGACAGTGACCTCCTGGCAGGCAGGGATTATTCCCAGGGCATCTGGGTGGCCCAGTGACAGTCTGGGGAAAGTGCCACCCGTTCACACCACCCCCACGTTGACAGAGTTATTCCCCCAACCTGAAGGCAATGCCCCCCTCTGTGTGGTAAATGCCTGTCCGTCCTTCCATACGAACCTGCCACCTGTCAACAGACTCCATCCCTCTCCTTCTGCCAGGGGCTAAACCGGAGACTTCACATTCGGCCGCCTCTGTGGGAGCCGTGGACATGTGACAGTTCTCACACACAGGGCAGGACAGGCTGGGACATACAGAACTGACATCCCACTTGTTTGCCAGAAATCGTGGACCCTGGACACGTCCAGGTTGCCCCTTCTCTAGGCTGATGCTCAAATGGGCCCACAATCCACCATCCACCCCACACACAGGGACCACGTCCCAGGGCAGACCCCCCACCCCTTCTGCGCCAGCGACCTCCTTTGAAGTTGGGGAAGACGACAGACCCGTTTCTCAAAACATTTACAATGCACAGAATTTTAAGACAAACTATATTGAAATACAGTTATTAAGACCTTAAATATTTATAATGTAAATAGGTGTGCTTCCTTATTAGCTTTTTATAGAAGATCTACAATCAAATCGATTAGCCACCATAATTTCAAAGCAGTGATGTGGACAAGATTATTTTGAGATATCTGTACTAACTGTAAACACGATATAAAACTATCTACGATTTCTGCTGGTGACGAAGCCCCAAGTGGCTTGTTGCTGATATTCACAAGGGAAGGAAATGTTAAGTTTTAGTTACAGGTTAATAAAAATAAAGAGGCAACATTTCCCCCCAAGTTCGCATGCTACCATACCCCAGATTCTGAATGGATTCTCTGGGGGTCTACAGAATAAGAGGATGCTGGTTCCCTTGACAGCCTTGTGGACCAGAGCTCAAACCTTCTAGAACATTCTCCCTCACTTAAAGAAGATATGACCTCTTCTGTGCTTTAAGCTACAATATACCTGGTCTCTTCGTCTTAGTAATAAAGATCCCCAAACATCACCCTTCTCCCTGGCATCCCTGGCACTCTTGGGCACAGCTGAACCTTCATCTCTCCCCCTTGCCAGCAGCTGGCAAGAGACCCCCTTCAGCCATGAGCACACACAGCCTTTTGGGGCAACTGTCCACCTCCAGTCCGTGTCCATCTCACACATTGCACTGGGACACAGAGGCACCTCTAGGTCAAAGGACCTTGCCCAGGGTCGCTCAGGGAGTTAGTAAGGAGAGCTGGTGGGAGTCCGGGCAGTGGGAACAGGACCTGTGCTCTGAGCCACTGGCTCTCCCGAATGAATACCAGGCCACCCGAGGCCACCCACCTTGATGATGAACTTCTCCCGCAGCTGGCTGGGTGAGGGCAGCTGGTCAGCGCTGGCCTCCGTGGGCTTCGTCAGCAGCTGGTCGCCAAACACCTCCTTGAACACCCGGGCCATGTGGCGCTGCTGCTCCACGCAACAGTGCTCCTCGATGGACAGGATCACAGGGAAGCTGTGTGCCGGAGGAGCGGGCTCAGCCCAGCAGATGGGGGTGGGGCCGGGGTCGGAGGTGGTGGCGGCGGCAGAGGGCACCAGTGTCCCAGCACCCGCATCCTCCCAGCTCGAGAACCAGGGAGGGACTTGCGCTTTTGGCATGAAGGGGGCGCCAACACTCAGCTGAAGACTTGTTGGGCGAGACCAGAGGATGGAGGCTGGGCAGGTAGGTAGGTGTGGGGGTGTGTGTGGTGCGTATGCGGGTGGGCAGGGGCGTCTGTCCACCTTTCCCTTAAAGACGAACCACCAGGAAATCAGCCAACTGACCTGGAGGTGACAAAGGCATGGTCTTTGATGGCCTGCACAACGTCCTCAAACTTGATCTTGGTGGTCCGTGTCCAGCCATGGTAGATGATGGGCTTCCCGTCGGGCCCGTCCCAGCAGTCCACTGAGGGGAGAAACATGTAGTCTCGACACCGGGCCATCTGTCCCTGCCTGGAGAGTCCACTGACGGCAGCCACACTGCGAGGGGGGTTGGGGGGGTGGACATCTGCCAGCTTGGCCCCGGGCCCCCAGTGGCTCACTTACTTATGTGGGGGCCACACAGGAACTCCCCTCGGGGGCTGGCAACACGAGGAGCCCTGTTACCTGTGTACATGCACTACTTGTGCAGTTATGGGAAGACCGTAGTTGCTTAAAGATCCCCAATACAGTCATCCCAAAGAAGCTGGTTTCAATGTTTCCTTTTTTATTTTTATTTTTTTAAAGATTTTATTTATTTATTTGACAGAGAGAGAGATCACAAGTAGGTAGAGAGGCAGGCAGAGAGAGAGAAGGGGAAGCAGGCTCCCCATTGAGAAGAGAGCCCGATGCAGGGCTCGGTCCCAGGACCCCAGGATCATGACCTGAGCTGAAGGCAGAGGCTTAACCCACTGAGCCACCCAGGCACCCCTGTGTTTCCTTTTTTAAAAAAATAGATTTATACTGTGGGATTTGTTTCTGATTTCCCTCGGCTTGCTTGTTCTGCTAGTGGAAATAATACAGAGCAAGGAGATGCTTATTTTTCTGAGCTTCATAAGAAAACATTCAAACAGAACTAGGTTAGGTAGCAGGTAAACATCCCCTCATTTTCAACCCCCAGAGGTACCAGGAGCTGATTGCTTCATACTTAATTTTTTCACACTTGCTTTTTCCTGGGATGGGGGGCATACACCAGACAACCGTCTGTAGGATTAAGTGCCATTCGAGTCTGATGGTCTGAGGAATGGGTTTGATAAAACTGCACCCTCCGTCAGTGCTCTGGGCCCTTTCTCAGCCCAGGGCACCTGCACACTTTTGCAGGTGCAGACAGGCCGGGAGGAAGCAGCGGGCTCCCGAGCACGTCCAGGGCCTGTGGGTGTCCGTGAGCAGCTGTGAAAAGAACAGTCAGGTGGCATCCAAGGCCGGGCCAGCTGCCGAAACACAGAGAGCTCCTGCCTTCCTCCGTGAACAGCCCGGAGGGCAACTGAAGGAGAAAAGCAGCCTAACCAAGACTCCCAGCCCCGCCGCCACATCAGGACACTCTCCAGAGGCCCCGGGCCGCCGCCCCAGGGTTTCCCACTCCAGTCCGGCCAGGCTCGTCCTGCGGGGAGACCCTCTGGGGAACGGCGGCTGGCATTTAGTGACCGCATCCCCTGCCCCCAGAGGCTACGGGTACCTGGGTCCTCCTGTGGCCTGTCCCCGTCACCCACACGACTCAGGCCTTTCAGACAACGGGAGCATCAAGCAGGGACACGGCAGAGCTCCAGTCACCCCGAGTACCCCCCACCCCGGGCGAGCAGCACTCACGCTCAATGCAGCGGCAGCCCGCCCGCAGGCAGCGGATGTAAGCTTCTGTGGACGACTCGCTCCGCAGCTGGTCGCCGGTGAGGTACCTGAGGGAGAGGACGCTATGGCCATGGAGGGGACAGGCCCACACCCTGGGGCATCTTGGGGAACTCCTCAGCCCAAGTGCCCAACATCCTGAATTCTTCCTGTCTAGAAAGATCCATGATTAGGATCTGGGCCAGACACAAGCAAACGTGTGGCCACCCTGGGCACAAGTCTTGGGCTCCAGGCCAGTCACAGGACGTGAACAAAGGTAGGGTCAAGACTATATATTCTTTGGAGGAGAAGTTGGTCCAGGGGTATCAGGAGTGACACTGACTTATGGCAATCATTTAAAGACCCTACTATCACCCCCCATGCCCCACCACCACGGTGCCCGCTAGGAGGCCCTTAGTCCAATGATGGGCCACCATTGTGGTACCAGGGCTCCAGGCCAGACACAGGTCTTGAACAACGATTGCTGGAATTCACTATGCTTTGAACTGTGTCCACCAAAACTGACATAAAAATGCATATTTGTATGCACTTTCCTCCTCCCCATGTCCGTGCCCCACACCCCTTTCAAGAGTTCACGTTCCTTCACTGTCCTCTGGGTTTGGTAGCATTAGCACTCTAAGCCAACGGCCATGGCAAACAATCAGCTTGCCCCTAAGAAGACATCACCTTCCAAAATGCCTTCCGACTCCTGCCTGCAGTGACACATGGGAAGGTACCAGTCTGCCACTCTCCAGATGGCAAGGCCCCAAGATTTTCACCCTCTCACCTCACAAGCTGACTACACAGGGGAACCTGAGTGCAACTTCTCCCTTCCAGTCTCCCCTCTCTTTTGCAATTGGGATAATCGGGATAATAAAATGTAAATTTGAATGTGTTGCTCTCTGACTTCGAAGCTATCAGTGGCTCCTATTGCCAAGTGCCCTTTGCTGTGATTTTAAAGGTTCCACTCAAGCAGAACTGCTGTCCTCCTCTCCTGCCACTCACCCTCCTGGATTGTACAATCTAATAATCTTAACAGATCCCCTTGGCTCCTCCTGCCCCCGGGTCTTTGCACGTGTGGCTCCTCCTTGCCTCACCACCTGTACTTCTCTCAGCAACTCCTGTTCATCCTTGAGTAAAAGGAGGCTTTGGGGGCGCCTGGATGGCTCAACTGGTTGGGTGTATGACTCTTGGTTTTGGCTCATGATCTTGGGGTCCTGAGATTGGCCCCGCACAGGGCTCCATGCTTGGCAGGGAGTCTGCTTGTCTCCCTCTCCCTCTGCCTCTCCCCCAATTGATGGGCTTGTACTCTCTCTCTTTCTCTCTCTCAAAAACTGATAAATAAATCTTTAACACAAAACAAAACAAAACAAGGGAGGCCTTTCCCCTCCGAGTACCCAAGGACAGGGCTGCTCCTGCTGTCTCCCCTGCTATACCCCCCATACCCAGCAGGCACAGGGAACACACTCAGTAAGTACCAGTTCAATAACTCATTCATTGCTTTGCTGTGGCTACCCAGAGATGTCCATGAAAACCAGCTTTGCCAACTTGCTTTTTAGGGTCATAGGATAAAACATGATTAATGCAAATACCAACTGGGAAACGTGGGGGTACATTCCCACATCCCTTCCAGAAGCTTTTGTACATCCTAGTCTGAGCAGCATGGCCTTGGACTCTGCCTGCTCCCACACGCCTCCCCGGAGCAGGGTGCTGGCGCCCCACCCCCCGGCCCCTCAGCCCGTCACAGGCTCACCAAGAAACTCACGTGTTATGCGAAGAGGAAATCCAGTAATGGGACAAGGGGTTGTTCATGTCCTGCATGTCCACCACGTCGTACTTCTCATCCCAGATGCTGTTCTCCCGCGAAAAGAGGTACGTGAGGAACTGGGAGAGTCACAGAGGCAAGACTGTCATGAGAGTGATGAGGACGGGTGGGGCCTGGATCTTTCTGGTCTTGGCCAATACCGGGAGATGGCAGCTCTGATTCGGGAACTCAGAGGAAGGTCTCCTGGCCTCAGGTACCCAGATTCGTAAGGCAGAAGGCTCAGATCACAACAGGATAGACACCCTTCACTCACCCGTGTGATGTTTCCCTTTGTAATGCGAATCCGGAAATAGTGGATACTACAAACGTACCTGCCTCCCGTGCATAAGATTTAAGACATAGTAATACCATGAATATTTGTAAGCTCACCGCCCAACTTAAAGCAAAAGAATATCACCAGTAGGGGCACTTGGGTGGCTCAGTGGGTTAAACCTCTGCCTTCGGCTCAGGTCCTGATCTCAGGGTCCTGGGATCGAGCCCCACGTTGGGCTGTCTGCTTGGCAGGGAGCCTGCTTCCCCCCTCTCTCTGTCTACCTCTCTACTTGTGATCTCTGTCAAATAAATAAATAAAATCTTTAAAAAAAAAAAAAAAAAGAATATAACCAGTATCCTAACATGGAAAAGACAGGAAATTTCCTATCCCAATACCTCACTCAAAAAAAAAAAAAAAAATCGGACTGAGTGGCACAGGGCTACACTCTGCTGCCTGGAAACAGCCTTCCGCGAGGCAGGAGTACCCCAGTCCTCCTCTCAGCCCCACCTCCCCAGCTGCTTCACCCGGGGCAGACGCAGACGTCCCATCGGCTTTTCAGTCTGGTCGCCATGTTTGCGTTGTGAGACACTCCCTGGCGGCAGACGTTGTCTGGTGGGCAGAGCCAAGAACCCCCCCAGGACACACAGGCCCAGTAGAGAAAGATGAGCAAGACAGAAGGCGGTAACTCAGAACTTAGAAGAAAACCAGCTCTCAACCAATAGAGTCAGTTGGGGGGCAGATGACAGCAAAGCCCTCTAAGGGAAGAGAACTGGAAAAATAAACTCCAGAGGTCACAGACGTGAGTCAAAAAGATAAGCCGAGTTGACAAGGAGCCCACTCACCTCATCGACAAACAAGAAGGGCTCGGCAGTCTCCCTCATGGTGTCATCGATGAACTTAGTCATCCGCTCTCGGACTTTGTTCAGATCCTGAGCCCAAAGCTCCTTTGAGTGACAGAAAGAGAACAAGAGATCATCAGAAGGAGGACCGGCAAAACCCTTCCTCTCTCAGGATCCGGTTTCCATCAAAGACCAAAATATCAACCTATTTCAGATTCATATGCGATCAAGTGCCACCTACCACGTGTGACTCTATACCTCACAAATACCTTCTATAAAGGACCAAAGGGTTGAATAATTTAGTCTTTGGGTCACGGCCACTCAAATTTCTGCTCTTGTACTGCAAAAAGCACCATAGACAAAACATACACAAATTGGCATGGCTGTGTTCCAATAAAGCTTTATTTACAAAAAGCCGGTGGTGGGCCGGATTTGGCCCCGACCAGAGTTTGCCAGCTCCTGCCCTCTGCCGGCTCTTTACATTTACTGGCATGAAGAGGCCACTGAACACAGGTCAGACTGCCCGGCTACCCACTTGGCTGACCCTGGCCAGCTACACCCCCTCCTGTGCCCCTCATCTGTTACATGAGAATACTTCCTAGCTGCGGTTTCTGTGTAAGACCGTGTGAAACAGGGTTATGGATTTAACCCAGCCTCTGGCATACAGACACTGCTCCGATCCCGGCAGCTGGCTCAAACCATCCTTCTCCTTGGACAGTCACCTCGGTTAGTCCATGTGACTCTGCAGGTCGTGTGTCGTCATTGGAAAGAGGAGGAAACAGAAACTCAGGATGTTACGGGACAATCCCAAGTTCACACAACTAGTAAGGAGCAGACTGAGGGCTCCAAATCAACGGACATGTAGTGTGTCCTCTTTTCAAAGAGTCAGCCAAGTCGGGGCGCCTGGGTGGCTCAGTGGGTTGAACCTCTGCCTTCAGCTCAGGTCATGATCTCAGGGTCCTGGGATCGAGCCCCATGTCAGGCTCTCTACTCAGTGGGGAGCCTGCTTCCCCCTCTCTCTGCCTGCCGCTCTGCCTACTTGTGATCTCTCTCTCTCTCTCTCTCTCTGTCAAATAAATAAATAAATAATTTAAAAAAAAAAAGTTTGTCAAAAAAGAGTCAGCCAAGTCATGCTGCTCAGAGTTTTGGATAATGTCTGAGACACACATTCAGCAGGTCAAGAACAGCTTCTGGAGCTTAGACACGCAGGAGCCCGTTAGAAAAAGAACGCACAGCATAAACTAACTCTACTCTTAATTCCTAAAAGCCCATATATTCATAGGCACAAAGATGAAACCTGGCACAGAGAGTAGTCACCTTTGACTCATGTTTTATGGATTCTGAATATTCTAAAACCTTGGCCTTCCAGGATGACAAAAGCAAATGTGCTACCACATCCATGTGTGCTTGGATGGGAAGGGTTAGACCAGGATGTCAGAGAGAAACAAAGGCGTGAGGACAGAGGCAAATGAGGTGGTGAGAAACGGTGCGTGGGTCGCAGATCCACACTGAGCCTCTGCTGTTGACCCTTGCAAATCTACCTGGATAGGGACACAAAACAGCCAGGAGGCTGGGGAGAAGCCAGTTTATCCGCCCGTGAGGTGTCACGATCTTTGAATACGAGAACACGAAACCCAAATCTTGGCTCCCTAATGCAAGCGCCTCCCCGGCCCTTGATGCCCGCCAGAAGCCAGGGGTTTCCTCCTTCCTTCTCCTACAAAGCTTTTGCATTTATTAAAAAATAGGGGTGCTTAGCCCGTGTAACCTGGAACTAGCCTGGCTGGGAATAAAGAAATTTTCTACCTAAAGGAGCTTCAAATACCAATATTCTGGGGGTTTAAAAAAAAAAAAAAAAAAAAAAAAAAGATCTACCTACTTGGTGCAGGGTCAAGTGCCAGCAGCACTGGGCACAGACTACATGCCAGGCTCCATGGTAAACCTTTATCACAATGTGGCTCATTTTGAACTCCCACACCCCCAGGAGGTACGTAGGACTCTCCACATTGCATAAGTGGAGAAACAGAGACTTCAGCCATTGACCAAGACCTGACCATGAGCCCGAGGCCAACCCAGGGACATCAATTCTGGAGTCTTCCTTTTACCTGCTCTAGGGCTGGGCTGTGGTACCTTTAACTAGTCCACCAGTGGGAACTTTGAAGTCACTTCCAAGTTTTCATTTCTGTTAAAGATTCTGCCACTACTTCTATAGGACAAGTTCCTAGAAGGGCAATTATTTCATCAGAGTATATAAATTTTTTCCCCTCAAAGTTTTTGTTTGAATTGCATATTGCTGGCCCCTGGGTGGCTCAGTCAGTAAAGCATCTTCCTTCAGCTCAGGTCATGATCCCAGGGTCCTGGGATCGAATCCTGCATTGGGAGCCTTGCTTGGCAGGGAGCCTGCTTCTCCCTCCAACTTGTGCATGCTCTCTTTTTCTGACAAATAAATAAAATCTTAAAAAAAAAAAAAAAAAAAGGAAAAAAGAAAAGCATGTGCCCCTCTCTGCTTTAGGCCACCAGGAGCCCAGTACCCAGCATGTAAGGTGCCCAGACTGTGTGTTTGCCCCTTCAGTGCACACCATTTTAGCTCTCGTCTCAGGGGGCACACACAAGCCCTCTCTTGGTCACTCTGGTTCAAGCCCACATGGGGAAAGCATGGCCTCTCCGTCTCCTCAGTCCTCACTCATCAGGCACCGTAGCAGCTACCGCCTTTGTCTGGGCCTCCACGTGGCTGACCTTGTGCAAAGCATATGTCTCTGTTCATTATTTTCTCTACAATCAATGAAATCTGAATGTGGGATATGCATTGGGTAACATTAAGAAGGTAGTGTTGGTGGGAGGACAGGACTACTGTGGTTATGTTTCGTTAAAAAAAAAAAAAAAAGTTTGTATCTTTACGAGAGACACAATGAAGCATTTATAAATGAAATGATCCAGCCTGGGTTTGCTTTAGAATATTCCAGCAACAATGAAGAAGAAGGGGAAGTAAATGAAGAAGAGCGGGGAGGGCAGGAGGCAGCCAGGTGTGGAGATGGAGGACAGGTGAAATAAAACCGGAAACACGTTCATCATTTCTTCATCTAAGTGACGGGTACACGGTGACCCGGGATGCCAGCCTGTCTGCTCCTGTGTCTGAGATGGTCTGCAATACGGAGTTTTTGGAAAAGTAAATGAACTAAATATTGCTATGAACCTAAAACAGCTCTAAAAATATAAAGTCTGTAAAAAAAAAAAAGTAACAAAATAAAAAAATGAAATTAGGAGGAAAAAAAAGGCAAAGACAACTCCAGCAAAACCCATAAAAAATTTAAATACGTGAATATGCACATATACAAACTCACAGACAGAGATCATTACCCTCTGATGAATTCTGGGAAGCAGGGCTCCCGGCCCCATTTACAGAGGAAACTGGGGAGCAGAAAGGTCAAACCACCCGCTTGAGGTCACACAGCTAGTAAGAAGATCTCAGGTTTCTCTTAGTTGAACTGCGGAGTTTCTCAACCGCAACCGTATTGACCTTCGGGCGCTGGGTAATCCCTTGACAGGGGAGGCTGTCCCGTGCATTTCAGAATGTGGAGCAGCGCCCAGGGCCTCCACTCACTACGTGCCACTAGCCCGCCCAGCTGTGACGACCAAACATGGCTCCAGACATGGCCAGTATGCCGTTGGGTAGAGCCACTCTGATGGAAAACCACCACCCCAACACAAAGCCCCTTTACTCTGCCACCAGTCTGTCCACAAACACGCCGGGACATTCCCCCATGTGTCATTTGCTAAAGGACAGCAGGGCTGTCTTATCCCCTAGAGGACCTGGCAGGCTCGTCTGCCAGGTCCCATCTTCCCATCAACCAGGGAAGGCTTCCAGGAAAGGGACACATGCGACATGCCGGGAGGAGGAACAGACGCCAGCTGGTTGGGGGACACACCACCCCCGGACCCTGGGCGGCTCTTGCTCTCCCCTTCCTCGGTCTGCGCCTGGGAAAGGGGCCCAGATGAGGCTGTTCTCTTTCCAGAGTCTGAGACACCTAGGTGGCCCTGGACAGGGAGCCCCCGTGTTTCAGACAATCACAGGTGAGGTGGCAGCTGGGGAGAAGGGGAGACGCGCCTCTCACCTGCTGCTCGTGTAAGAGAAAGCGCTGGAAGTCGTGCAGGTAAACAGCGGAGGCGTCCGGCCGGTCAGTGTTGCTGTCCTCGGGGAAAAGGAGGGTGTTTAGACAGAACACAACTACAGAAGCTGCCACCAAACACCCTGCGAGGCTCTGGGGACACAAGGTGACAGACACTACACCCCCGACCTCAGAGGATGCAAGGAGGGGCCGTGACGCCCCAACCTGGGAGGGGGCCCAGAATCCGCCTTTTGCTGCTCCCAGGGCTACCGGCGTGCTCTGGGATCTACAGAGAGCCTCCGGGAGTGTGGCCTCGGGGGACAGTACAATAAGGAGAGGAGGTGACAGTGGAAAGAGGGGGGCCAGATCGAGACCTGGAGGGCCGAGGGAGGCTTTCTGGAGGACGCGGCAGCTGAGGGAGTCAGAGAATGAGAGGGACTCAACAGGAGGTAAAAAGGGTCTTAGGCAAACGGAAGCAGGTATGCAAAGGCCAAAAAAATGAACAACAGAAGGTGGAAAGAGGCAGGAGTGCAAGGAGAGAGCAGTGCAGGGGGCAGGCCTGAGCCACACCGCAAAGGCTTGGGTAGGGCTGGATGTGGACAGAGTCTCGGGGAAGCCAACTCTGGAGAAGTGAACAGGGCCCGTCAGAGGGTCTCCTCAGAGGCCACGATGCAGACTTTGTTCAGCCACTAAGGACTCTGAAGCAGGAGTGGGGGGTCAGATGAAGTCCCCCCAGATTCTGGACAGATGGGTAGACTCGACCTGAAGATGCACAACACGGGCTTTGGGGCAGGCAGAGGCCCCCTGTCAGGATGATTTACTGTTTGAGAGGAGGGAACCCTTCATGTGAATACAGGGACACTCCACCCTGGCCAGCAGCCTGGTGACAGATGGCCTCGGGGTAGAGGCTGCTCTGGGTTACTGAAACACTGGGACCTCACAGGACCAGCAACCTTAGTCTCTATGGAAAGTGTTTCCATAGAACAGAGCTTTCCAGGGAAATCTGTACTTTACCCTGACCATTCACAAGGTGTCAGAGTGTGTGTGTGTGTGTGTGTGTGTGTGTGTGTGTGTGTGTGTGTGTGTTGGGGGGGTCTTTTTAAATATACGAGATAAAACACACTTTTAGCTGTTCCCTTGACTAAACACTCAGGGTTCAAAGGCTTTGGTGTTTAATTAGGATTTGTATGGATCTGTGACCTTCTTTGCTAACCAGCCTCATGGTCTAACACTAACTTTTCCTTAAAATACCGCACAAAAATCACATCTGTTTCACATGGACTTTGCAGTCTTGAGGTTTCTGGTTTAGAAAGGGACAGAAGGATCAGCTGCCAGAGTGTCCTCATCAATGAGGGCCGGTTTGGAAAAGCAGGCCCAGGTCAGTATGCCTCACACCCCTCTATGTGCTATTAGCTCCAGGGCAAACATTCCTCCCAGGCAGACAGCCTTGGGAAACACAGAACACTTCATTTATCCCACACTCGGGGAATAAGTACCAACAGTAAAGGTCCTGGGGCGCATGGGTGGCTCAGTCAGCTGAGCATCTGCCTCTTGGTTTTGACTCAGGTCATGATCTCAGGGTTTTGAGAACGAGCCCTGTGTTGGGCTCTGAGCTCAGCACGGAGTCTGCTTGGGATTCTCTCTCTTCACGCTCTAAACCTCTGCCAGCTCACTCACACCCTCTAAAATAATAAATCAATCTTGGGGTGGGGGGATAAGAACAATAAAGGTCCTGACAAGTCCTGCAACACTTACACTGTAATAATAATACCACTGTCATTATTCACAAGCCCTTTGCCATCCCACACACTGCATCAAGCACTTTATATGTGTCAACACATTTTACTTCACTTGAGCCTGCTTAACCAGGAATTTCCCAAACTCCTTTCTGGGAAAGCAAGTCCTCAAGCATACGTGCTTCTCTATAGAACCTTCTGGGCCACCCTCCTACCATGCCACAAACCCCTTTGCTGTTCCTGTTTATCCATGCCACAGGCTCAGGAAAGACAACTCCCCAGTAGGAGACTGTGTCCCAGTGCAGACCAGTGGCTGCCCGCAGAGGCGGCCCTCTTGGCACAGCTGGCCCAACTAGGAGGGCCCACGTGGGCACCTGTTCCCAGCACAGCCACCCTGAACATGACCCCAGAAGAGATGCCTCACCCCAAGATGAACACAGAAGAATCTTTTTTGAATTCATCAAGAATCTGAAATATAAAACAAAGAAAAACACATAAAAAAAATAAGAACATTAGACAAGGCGAGCCGCTCAATGCAAATGAATGTTTTTTTAATTAAAAAATTATAATTGGTATGAACTATAAATAGGCAAACACGAGAGAAACTCATCAACAAAAGGGAGTCGCCTTCCTCACTCTCTTCTTAGTCTTATTCCTGAGAAGCTATCAACCTCGGTAATTTGGTAGGTTTCCTTCTAGAATGTGCTTGATGGATAGTCGTTTAATTACATCTTATATTATATCCATGTCTCTAAACTTTCAGCTGTTTGCTCTAAGGGGTCTATATTATTCTGCAACCTCAAACAGTCTTACCTCACTACTTTGAAAACCCCATTTTCCATAATATGTACATCACGGATTTTCTGCCCTTGCGTTCAGTATTACAAAGGACGTCCATAAACAACATTTGTGTCCAGCTGCACAAATGTTTCCATCGGGCAGAATCCTAGACTGGGAAGCACCTGGGCGGGTAGGGGGTGTGCACATTAACTCGGATACATTCACGGCGCTGCTCTCCAAACGACATCCCGACCAGCACCTCCACCAGAGAACGCGCAACCCTTTCCACACCTTCACTGTTGCATTTCAAGTCTGTAAATTTCTGAGCTAAGTTTTCATCTTCAAATTCAAGAGCAAGAAAGAAATACTGAACAGCCTTGATCCTGCTCTTCACAGCCTGCTGCTCTCACCATGGATGTCGCGATGGAGAGCTCCTCCACCAGGAAGCCCGCGGTAGCCCTCCTGCCAGCTTCCACGGAGACAACTCAGCAGCCAAGCACCTTACACACGCAGGTGCACATGCACACACACAGGCAAACACACTCATACTGTGTCTGCTCCTGGTTAGGTAGCAACACTTAAATGGTCTTTCATTGAGTCTGTGATTGGATAAGCTTTCGGAAAAATGCAGGGCACAGGGGTCCCTGGGGGGCTGTGTCAGTTAAGCGTCTGCTTTCGGCTCAGGTCATGATCCTGGGAGTCCCCAGATGGAGCCTGGGCTCAGAGTCAGGGCCCTGTGCTCAGTGGAGAGCCAGCTTCTCCCTCTCCCTCTGCCCCTCTCCCTGGCTCGTGCGCATGCACGCACTGTCTCTTCAAATAAATAAATAAATAAAATCTCAAAGAAAAAAAATTAGGGCACAAATGGAAATGCAGCCACTGGAATATTACAAGCAGTTAATGATGTAAACAGCTCCCCTGCTCTGGCCTCCCCGGTCCTCTTGCCAAGCTGCGTGGAGTCCAGGATGACACGTGGAAAAGCAAACTTCTAGAAAAGGTACCTCCAGGCCCCCAGGAAGCATCAGGAGATCTGTGTAAGTCTCTGCACGTATGCGCTTTTTTTTCCCCCTGGAAAGATGACCTACAGCTTTAATTGACATCTCAAAGAAATAGGTCACCCAGAAAGGTTAAGGTTAAGAGCCACTCTTTTAGAAAAACTCAGAAGTACTTCCTTCTATTTACGTGTAATTTATAGCATAGCCATTTCTTTATTTAAAAAAAAAGAGAGAGAGAGAGAGAGAAAGAGCGGGACTTGAGGCATGCTCTTTGAGATCTGGACTTATTTGCCACTTAGATCCTAGACCAACCTAGTGTTTAAAGCCAGATCCCTTCCAAACCCAAACCCTGATACTGGTCTCTTTACACCTGGAGAAAACCCCTTCTTTTCAATGAAGCACAAAAAAGCCCCACCCCATTTCAGCCAGGTGGACAGCTGGGACAAAGGAGGTGCCCTTACTGCACAGATGCTTCCAGAGCCAGAAAACATGGGGAGAAACACCCCAGCTTCCCCTCTCCTATGCCTGGATCTCCATCCCAATCACCCCATTGGCTGACCCTGCTGGCAGAAGCACGTGGGAATGTGTTTTGGGGATTCGTCCCACCCCCACCCCTCAGGGTACAGAGCAGGGCAGGAAAAGGACTGAAAGCAGAAAGGCTCACCACTTGCACAAACACAAGCAGAATTCAAAGATGCAGTGGAACAGGGCAGGCGTGGCAGTGGGGGTCACGGGGAATGGAACGCAAAAGGCGAGAAGATTCCTGGGCCCATCCAGCAGAGCAGCCAGACACGTACCCCCTGAAGTAGAGGCTGGGGGGAGGGGAGAAGCTCTGGAAGAGGTCTGGAAGAGGTCTCTTCCAGAAGGGGTCTCACTCCAGAGTGAGAAGCAAGGCAAGCAGGTAGTTAGATGGGAGAGTCGAGCTAAGCACTGGCCCTGCCTGGGATGCACCAACCTTCAGATGCCAAGAAATCAAAGACCCAGCCAAGGACCTTGTGAGTGCACAGATGGTGAGGTGAGAGGAGAAAGGAGACAGTGCAGTATCCCGAAGACCCGTGGCTTTGTCGGCATGGAGGTCACTGGTGAGAGGACGAGATGCACGGCCGAGGAGTGGGAGGCCTGGACCCATGGCTGGGACAAGGTCAGGAAACAGAGTGGGGGCGAGACAGTGATGCTGATGGGGCTCCTGGAGCGGGTCCCTCCACGGGGCAGAGAAATGGGGCAGCAGTCGGACGGCAGAAACATGTCAGGGACGGCATTCGACAGATCCAAGAGGTTACAGCATGCCATGTTGTAACCTAACAACATCTTTAGTGATCTGTGCAAGCCCTACTCCCTCCCTGCTACATTCTCAGTGTGGCCTGGTTTGGAGAGAAGGTCTTTGCAGATGTGATCAGGTGAAAGCAAGGTCCTCCTGGATTAGGGTGGGCCCTAAGGCCATGACTGGAGTCCTTATAAAGGGGGACACGTGAAACAGGCACGGGCCAGGACAAGGCAACCACGTGATGACAGAGGCAGAAACGGGAGTGTGGGGAGCCCCCAGGAAGGCCAGCAAACAGCAGATGCAGGGAGAGTGGCAGGGGGCAGACCCTCCGTGGAGACATCCATGGGTGCTCAGCACAGCCAGCCCCGCACAGCGGGAGACAGAGGTCTGTTCTCCTCCGCCACTTGCCTGGGGTCTGCTGGGACAGCTCTGAGGACTCAGAGGGCCTGTCCTGAGCTGGTGCAGGGCAGCCACGACCTCAGTCACCCCTTGTGCCCACCCATCAGGAAAGCAATAAAACAAACCCCACATCAGACACATAAAACAGACTCTGGGACGACAAGCAGGAGTTCCAAGATGACACATCTAGAACATCAAGGGGTCAGAATGTCGACCCTGATCTACCTTGGTAGTTCTCCACTGGCCCACACAGTACGAGCAGATGTACACAGAGTAAATAACGGCATCCCAGCAATGACAGATGAATATTCTAGATACAGGCACACAGTGGAGAGACAGCAATTAAGTTATTCTAGCATTACTGTGTGTAGTTATGGGGTCAAAGTCTACCAAACAGGGATGTTGTTGGCCCCGTGTAATTACAGATGACATCCTTGAACCCTCTGGCCGCAGTCAGGGCTCCATGAGGTCAGAGGAAGTGTCTGTTTTATCAACCACTGTGTCCTCCTGGCCCAAACACGTGTTGAAAGAATGCCTAAAATAATGGGTAAATTAATTTTCTCTGGGGAAAACTAAAGGCTAAGAGGAAAAGTCACCTCTGACTTGATTCCCAGGAGACAAGGGAAGGGGCCGTGCCACAGGATGGGGACCACAGAAGCAAGGGCCCAGCGGTGTCAAAGTCAATCTAAGGTCAGGGAATGAGTCTCCCCATGTGGCGGGGGGGGGGGGGGGGGGGGGGGGCGGGCACCCTCCAGGCTGCGGCTCAGCCTACACCTTCCGCGCTTAGCAGCTTACGTGAGCCATTTGGTGCCAGGAGGCCAAGGCGAAAACGACACTGACAGGAAAAGCTAACCAGAGATTCTCCACCGACTCCGAACTGTGGATGTTTCTCCCCACCCCACCCACCGTCCAACAGAATAATCTGCGATATTCCCTGGAATCGGCAGGCAGAACGCCATCACCGGTGTGACTCACGCCCCCCACGCTGGCACCCATGCACAATCTCCAAGAATAAATATTAATCTTTCTCCCAAATGCATAATCCCAGGTATCATCATGGAAGGTTTGGGGCACATTTTCATTTTCTTTTTACTTGTATACGCTTCCTGCTTCTAGGTAGTAAGTATGCATTACTTGGCTTATACTTTCTTCACACATCAGCATGGAATCTCTTATGAAGGGTTCCTGGTCTGGTGGTCCAGCACAGTGAGGTAGAGAAGGACCCCCCAGGGAAACCCACGGACTCTGACCTAGATGGTCCCGTTGAAGCAGGACACGGAGCAGGAAGACCAAGGCCACCCAGTACTCTCTTCCTCCCGAGGTGATTCTGCCTCAGGAAAGGACAGGGCCAGCTGTGTGTGGGACTGCTCTCGATGAGCCCTCTTTGTCCTCTCAGTAAGCCTGGAGGGGGTACCGTCACCCCATGTAACAGACAAGACGAAGCGTCTGGAAACAATGCTGCTGTCGGCTACAGGTAACACTGAAACAAGATCAGTGCCACCTTTAAAAAAATTACAGCCATTTTCTCCTTTAACAGGCAAACAAGCAAGAGAAGACGCCTGCATTCAGAGCCCAGGGGGATGGCGGTGGGCGGCAGAAGGCTGTGTGTGCTTGTTTGCTGGTACCCTGCAGGGCTGGGGAGGCCCTTGTTCTTGGAATCACACTAGACATGATTTGGGAACTGATGAGTATTTGGAAGATGCTGGAGAGCAACTCTGAATCTTGGGTTTATGGGAACCCTTGCTAGACAGACTTTTAAGATGGCCCCAGGATGTCCTCCTCCCCGCATCCACAGCCCTGCCACTTGGAAAAGTAATGGGATGTACATGATTATATGTCTATGACTACGAGACGAGCACCTGTCTTGCTGCCTTTGAGGAAGCCAGCACCCATGCAGGGCAGCCTCATCCGTGAGGGAGTTTGGGCAGCGTCTAGGAGCTGTGGGTGGCCTCTGGCCAGCAAGACACTGAACCCTCAGTCCTACAACCTGCGGGGAGCTCACTGCTCCACAACCTCCTGGGCTTGGACCAAGCAGATCTTCTCGCACTCGAGCCGCAGATGAGACCACAGACTCAGGCTGAAATTGTGAGAGCCCCCAAAGCAGAGAATCCAGCAAAGGCATGCTAGAATGCCCGCGCCCCGGAAACGGAAAGAACAAGGAGCATCAAGGGGATATTGCTAGGCAGCTACTGTAGAACCGTAAAGCATTTCCAGAGTAATCTCCCGGAGGATCCGGAGAACAGATGGTACAGAAGGCCTGGGGCTGAAAACAGGGGAACAAACAGTAACTGACCACCGCATCCCACAGCAGTGACACTCAAGTCCTGGACCAAGAGCAAGAAGGAAATCAGCCAGCCGTCCTCACTGCTGATCAGAGCCCGCGGAGCCTGACGCCCAGCGCGACTAAGCCAGGGGCCTTCACACGTTTGGGAAGGTAGCGGAGCAGGAGTTAGGAAGCTGGGTACTCACGCACTTATGGGAGAACTAATATCAGACTGGGTCTGCCTCAAAATCCCATGGGCAGAGGGAACTGGGTTAAGAGCAAGACGAAACAGGAGGGCCCTGAGCTGATCGCTGCTGAAGCCGGGGGTTTTCAATCACCATAAACAGTCAGTGTCAGTGTTTTTTCAAAAGCAGCAGAAAATCTAGATCTCAATATGGAATCTCTGAAGTTTTAAATGTAGGCCATTCGTTTTAAAAACATTTAAAGCATTAGGTCAAGTGCCATCGAATGCAGGCTCAACAGAAGCGACCTTGGTTACAGATGTTTTCCCCCCAAACTGGGCAACCTAAGTTATCCCCCAGAGGATTGAGGGATTCTACAGAAATCTGACTCAAATTTCTCCTCCCCCTACCCCTTCCCAAACACACCCACATTAGCCTTAAAAATAACCGTCAACGAAAGTGCAGGTTGAAATAGGCCTTAGGTGGAATTTTATCACGGTAGAAACACACCACCGTGGGCTAACCTGAGCGGACAGCTGCGTTAGCTTCTGTGCAAACCTCACTCTCAAGCTTTGCCTGCCATCTGTCTCAGACAGCGTCCTGAAATTTCAAGGCAGCTGATTATAAAAACTGTTATTTGCAAATTACTTATCTGGAGTGAATCGAGCTTTTCTCAACCCCGGTCAATTGCATAAGACAGCAGTTGTCATTATTCTGGTTTTCCCTTGTGCATTGTCATCAACCATTGTCACTGTTCTCAAGAACTGATCATCAATAAAACTTAAAGGTTTTAACCTAAAAAACATGTTTTGACCAGCTATGAAGGCAGTTTTTAAAAGTTTGTTTGCACATAAAAAAGGGGAGGAAGGTTATGTAATTTAATAAAGTTTTATAACCAATGACCTGATTTCATACCTTCATTTTACAGAGGTGGCTGAGTGAAGGGGGGAAAGATGACTTTCCCTAAAATCACCTGTGGTCGGTCAAGGTCAAGCTGGGGCTGCAATCCAGGTCTTTGAACCCCCAAAGCCTACAGAGTCTTTCTACTCTATCTGGCAAACCAAGAACTAATGTGTGAAAACGCACACAATGTGGTGGAACGTTTTACTCTATAAAATAATATAATAATAATAAAAATAATAATAATATAAAATAATGTATTTTTCCCCAATCTAGGCAGGCTGGAAATGCTGCTTCCATTTCTTGGCCTTAGATGATAATTAATAAGCATCTTCTAGCAATGGTGGTTTTTGGGTTTTGTTTTTTTTTTTAAAGATTTTATTTATTTGACAGGCAGAGATCACAAGTAGGCAGAGAGGCAGGCAGAGAGAGAGGAAGAAGCAGGCTCCCCGCTGAGCATGGAGCCCAACATGGGGTTCGATCCCAGGACCCCGGGATCATGACCCAAGCCGAAGGCAGTGGCTTTAACCCACTGAGCCACCCAGGCACCCCTGGTTTTTTTTTGTTTTTTTTTTTTTAAGGCACCGTGCCCAATGTGGGGCTTGAACTCATCATCCTAAGGTCAAGATTGTGCTCTATCAACTGAGCCAGCCACGCATCCCCCCCCCCCACTTTTAGTGACTTTCAGATGCTCATCATTTAAAAATGCCTACACTCCTGGGGCGCCTGGGTGGCTCAGTGGGTTAAAGCCTCTGCCTTCAGCTCGGGTCATGATCTCAAGGTCCTGGGATCGAGCCCCGCATTGGCCCCTCTGCTCTGCAGGGAGCCTGCTTCCTCCTCTCTCTCTGCCTGCCTCTCTGCCTGCTTGTGATCTCTCTCTGTGTCAAATAAATGAATAAAACCTTAAAAAAAAAAAAATGCCTGCACTCTTGACCTTCCCAAGCCCTCATTCAGTCCTCCCTAGAGCCCAGGGGGGCAAGAATCCCTGCCCCCGTCGCACAGATGAGTAGACGGAGGCTGAGAGTGTTGGGTGGCCGGCCCTAGATCACACAGCTAGCTGGAGAAACCAGAACTCTGGCTCTGAGCCCCCGGTCCTCTCTGCTCTGAACCCACCTCTGCCACCTGCAAAGCCCTTTTCCAACAGCAGTGGCTCCTGTCTGTGAGGTGAATACCGCCCACTAGCAAGGTCTACAGGTACTGTACTGAACCCCAGTTTTTAAGCTTTACACCTTACAGGACTTTTTAATTTTTTTTTTAATCACAAAAGTAATATGTTCTTTGGAACAAGTCAAAGAAAATGGAGGTATGCAAAGAAAAATGCAATCATCTCTCCTGCCCATCTGCCCAAACCCCTTCAAAACACAGACAAAATCAACATTAGAGGTGAAGAGTGTGTCCTTCCGTACTTCTTCCTTTTTTCATAAAAACACACAGAGACATGTGGAGGATTATGATAACCGTTTTCGGTTTTCATCAGACCTAGTTCCTCGCATGAATCGGCTGCTGGCTTTGCTCACAAAATATCACGAACATCCCCCCAGATCAACAAGCACACAGACTCGGGCTTCTTAATCAGAGGCATAATGTTCCGTGGGATGGACGGGACGGTAATTTACTCCGCTATTTCTCTACTGAGAGCCAGGCAGGTGGCTCCCAGGTATTTTGCCAGCATGAGTAATGCTGTCATAAACAATCTGGTAATAAATTCCTAGGTCCCCGTGCCCTCATTCCTCTCAAACAGAGTCCCCAAAATGCCACTGCCAGGTCAAAAATGTATGCACGTCTTAATTTAATTTCAAAATGGCATATTATCTTAATAAAAAATTCCTCATAAATAATGAATAAAAGCATAAAAGGAAGGAACACACACGTAATCCGTCCACCCAGAGATGGTCTGCCTTAATAATATGATAAATTTCCTTCCACAACAAGATCACGCAGCTGAGTTAACGGAACTTTTTTTACTTTAATAGGCTGCAATTAAATTCCAGACTTCTCACATTCCCCCCAGGAGGCTATGAGAGAGCCACCCCCCCACCCCGCATTTTACCCATAGCTCTCTCAGGTGTCTACAATTTAACAGATGCAAACAGAATGTCCCAGTCATTCCCACTGTGTCTTTCCTTGGCGAGAAGGGACACTGAGCCCTTCTCCTGGGTGTCTTAGGAACATGCCGGCCTTTGAAACACAGGGAAACAAAAACATCACTTGATCATCCGCTCAGGAACTATCTTACCGACTTTTGCTGCTCAAACATAAGTTTTTTATAGAACAGGTGGAACTGCTCAAAGCTGAGTTCATCTTTGTGTGCGCCAATTTCCTGTAAATTAAAAAAAAAAAAGTGACCATGTGATCTCTGAAAGTCCCCTACAAGAATGCCACTGTGACCAGGCAGAACCACTGACCTACAGCACTGGCTACACGCAAACTCACCTTCTTCTGAACCCAAACTGTCCACGGGTTTCCTCATTTATCTGCCTGGAGAACATACTCACCAGGGGCCCCATCGGGTAAGATCCTGCCCTTGACCCCCACCACGGAAGAGACGTGGCCAGAATTCCAAGAGTGGGAATTTACAATTCCTCCCTCTGGGGGCAGAAGACATTTCCAAATCCAGACCTAGTCTAGGGTCATTCTAAAAGCATGGGAAGACCAAACAAGCCTTCGGAGTGGGACAGAGCTCAACTCTAGTCAACGCTTGTCCCCGGCATTGCTTAATGGCTTTGGGTAATTTACCTGATCCATTTTGACCCTCAGTTTCTTCATCTGTAAAATGGGAAAACCACCACCACCCTCCCTAGAACCTCCCCAAAACCAAACCAATAACATCTACGTATCACCAGCTCGGGAAAGCCTTGATCAAGAACAAGATTCCAATGATGCGACTTTGAATGGGAAAGTCTCTCTCTGTCTCCATTTCTGCCTTCTCACAATAGTAAGAACATTCCCGGCAGGTCAAAAGATGGCCTGATAGCCACAAAGTGGGTTAACTCTTCTGACAGCTCACTGGTGCAAAAATGAATGTGCTTTCTTGGCTAAGGAAGCCTATGACTGGGCTTGCCACTGGCAAGGCCACGTGAGTCTACAACTCGAGCTAGAGGGACAGAGGGTCACTGGACTCCTTGCACGGAGTTGGGATCTCTCTAAGCACTGGTCAGGGGGCCTACACATCAAATCCATCCTTACCCCGTTCAGGAAGGTCCCACCTGCCCGATCCTGTGTCATCACTCACAGAGAGACTTAACCGGCCACCCATCTACCAAGAGCTTAATTCACCAGACCATAACCAGACTAAATGATGGGTGGGAGGAGGGCTGGGTGGGAAAGTGGGAGGGCAGGCCAGGGAGGAGCCAACTCAGACAACTACGTTATGAGGACTTGGAGACACAATGGCCACGCCCCTGACAGCCTACATAAGGAACCTTTCATAACATTTTCCAGAAGAAACACATTTGTTGGTGTTGCTTGAAGGAAAGTAGGCTGCGGGACGATGAGGAAAGAGACGGGCTATACTGGTGGGAGCAAGTCAGGCAGCCTAGCAAACACCGTCTGTGGAGGACGTCCTCGGCTAGGATTGCGAACAGGGTCCTACGACCTTCACGTGGTCTGTCTGGACTGGGACAGATGCCACTGGAGGTAAGGTTCCTCCTGGCCACCATTCAATGGGGCTCAAAGACTAAGTGACCCCAAGTTCACAAAATCGCCAGGCCAGCCAAGCTAGGGAACTTACCACAAACTTATCTTTGAGGAACTTGGCACTGCTCACTTTGAAGTTGACCAGGGGTAAGATGGTTTTCAACTCTCGGAGGCTGATGCTGCAAAAAAAAGAGAGACTCCAGCTCTATTCACCTCGAGGGGCTTCAACGGTGGAGGGTTTGGCTGTTCCCACCCACCCCACCACATGGAGCCCACTGTGAGCAGAGGGACCAGAAACATCGAGGTGGGTCTGGAAGCACAAGGCTGGTCTCCACCCTTCAGGGATGGCACGAACTCAGGTTACATAAGAGATTCAAGGCGTGAGCAGAACACGGTGCCAGGAGACCAGATAATTTTTGTAGATATGAAATGTCCCAGGGGTTCAGACAAAGATGGGGGCAGCCAATGAAGGTCAGAGGGCAAGGGGGCAGGAGCCAGCCTCATGCGAGCACCTACTACGTGCCAGGCCACCCTGGGTGTCGTCCAGGCAATAATGTTCCCTAACCCCTCCCTACATCTGACCCCCCACCAGGAAGCATTACCCACCCTCGGGGTTCAGAACAGGCAACAGGGGAGGGGTTTGGGAGGGACACGCTGCTCGAGGTCAGAGCTCGGTGACAGCTGAACCCAGGTTTGAATCAGATCCCAAAAGATAGAGTCATGTGCACCACATCACAGACGTCTTCACGAGTGCTTTTCACTTGGGCCAGGTGGCAAGTTCGTCGCGGAGGAAAGAAGGGAGAGCACATTCGGGGCCAAAGGAACGCCGGTAACAGCAGCAGTTAACAGTAGTGGCTGCAACCGCCGGGCACCGCCTGGACGGACAGACAGACACTACTCCCTCCATGCTCTAACACCCTGCTGAGGTGGGTACCTTCACGGCCTCCAGGTTTCGGGTAAGGAGACGGGCTCAGAGAGGTTCCGGGCAGGGAGGTAGAAGGGGTGGGCTGCAGGGCAGTCCGCCTCTAATCACCGTATTTCCCACCTATCTGGGGACCGCACGAACAGGGGGAGCATGGGGGCTTGAGGGCACGGCATGCAGACCCCTGCGGCCACAGAGCCGAGTGTCTGCTAGGGCGAGAGAGGGCAGCCTTGGGGTGTCGTTAGTGTGGTCAGAGAAGACCGTCTGTGCTCTGGAGACGTCAGACTGGATAGGGCTGTGCGTGGCCGAGGAAGTTAGCCTGCCCAGGATGTGGGCAGAAAATGGCCCAGTTTCCCCAATGTTGTCAACTCAGCCTCTGCCGGTACATCCGGAAAGCATGTTACCCTCAGCAGCTGCCCCTGCAGACAGCTAAGGGGGACTCCCCGCCGTCCCAATGTCCCCACCTCCAGCCTCTGTAGTCTAACAGCCTCCCTCCCATCAGACCCCCTTACCTGCAAGAGGCTGCCCTAGCCCCCATTACCACGGGGCCAGCACCAAGGGCTTTCCCAGAAACATCGGGGTGGGGGCTGGCCAGGCAGAGAACCAAGCAGGCTGGCTGAGACCCTCTTTCTGACCCAGCCCCCAGGCTGTCCAGGAAGGGACTGGCCAGGACAGGATGAAGGGAGAGGACCAGCAGGGGCTGGTGCCCCAAGACAGGGCAAGGAGAGGGTCTGGCCAACCTGGTGGCCCTGCAGGGCTCATCCAGGACCAAGAGAGAAGTCAGAGTCTCCCGGCGAACCCAGAACCTCCAGGCAGAAACAGGGTCAAGAAACGTCCCCACCTCCAGGTACAAAGACGGGGATACTAGGAAACAGTGGAGCAGAGGTCAGATCTGGGGGCACTGGGCTCTAAGCGACAGGGCACCTGAATCAACCTGCTCCAAAAGCCCCACCTTGGAGCAGAGCAATGGAGCCCCCCCAGTAAAGGCGGGGGCCACAGAGCTTCCTTGGGCTCCTGTGCTGGGACCTTGCCACTGCACTCCCCTCTCTGGGCCTGTGGGTCTGTGCTGCACTGCCTGACCCTGAACCAGGACAGGCTGGAGGGGAAGAATCCAGCAGCCCCTGACCTCACCCCTCTCCCCGTTTGGAGCAAGGTCACATCCAGCATCCCAGCCCTCTCAGGACGTCGACAGAGGACAGCTCTGCAGGCCGTGGCTGTGACCAAGGCAGCCTAATTCTGGCTACTACGCACAGGCGCCTCTGCTCCACGTCCTTCCCAGTAAGCTTCCCGCACACTAATGCCCATCTCAGAGTCTGCTTCCTGCCCACTCAGTCCGTGACTGTGGGTTAGGACCAGGCCAGTTCCTCCGGAGACGGAAGCCAAGAAATGGTCCCCGCCACAGGCCACAAAGAGCACCACCCCCCTTCCATGGCAGGCATCACTCCACGATCGTGGCACCTGCCCCTGTCGGCCTGGCACAGTCCCAGCTCCTGGGGCACGGCACCCCCACAGCCTTTACCATGATGCTCCCAGGAAACCTGCCTGCCTCCTGGAGGCTGGACCGACACCTCCACCACCCCCGGCTTCATGGGGCGTTAAGGACAGTACACCGCTCAGCGTAAGCCGGGAACCGTGCAAGCACTTTCGCGAACCCACCCCCCCGAGACCTCACACCAACCCAAGGAGGCAGCAACTGCTGGCTCACTCGCACAGCCTGGAAAACTAAGGTGCCGAGCAATTAAGTCATTTACCCAAACTCACACAACCAGTAACGGTTAAAGCAGAGATTCAAGCCTCACCACGGCCCCACAGAACTTTCTATGGTGATGGAAATGTTCTAGAACTGGGCTGTCCGATGCGGTAGCTACTAGCCACACGGGACAACTGAGCATTGGAAATGTAGCTAACATGACCCAGGAACTAAATTTTTTAATTTCATTTGATTTTCATTAATTTAAATAGCCACCTATAGGTAGGGGCCACCGTATTGGACAGAGCAGCTCTAGAGGCTGGCTTCTCGAAGAATTCCGGCGGGGTGGGGGGGGGTGGGGGGGGCGGGGAGCGGGCACCAGCATCTGCTGGGAACTTGTTAGAAATGCAAAATCATTGAGCCCCAGGCTAGACCTAGTAAAGCAGTGTCTCTGCCTCTCTGTGGTGGGGGGAGGGAGTGGGGACTGCTCGAACCTGAGGCTAAAGCCCCCCCAACCCCAATGTGCTGGGGCTACACTATTACCTTCGTTCCTGCTGAAGGAGGACCTGGACACACATCCTTGTCTCCCGCCTGCAAGCCCTGTCCCTTCTGCCTCCTGAAAGCCAGCACAGTCTTCCCTCTGCCCCTGCCAGGCTGAAGAAAAACGGGCAGCCCACCTGCGGCAGATGCAAATTCCATGTTCTATGCCCACGGGCAAAAGGCAAAGAAATGTCCACAGGAGACCCCCTGCTCTCAGGCCTCCACGGGATGCCCCCTCCACGGGATGCGGCCACTGGGAGCCTCCCACCAGGGAACACAGTTCCAGGGACCCTCACGGAAGGTTTCGGGGGCTTTCTCAAGGGGTCTTTTGGTCACAGAAATGTTCACCTTTTTTTTTTCCATTTTTTTTTAATTTATTTTCAGCATAACAGTATTCATTGTTTTTGTACCACACCCAATGCTCCATGCAATCCGTGCCCTCTCTAATACCCACCACCTGGTTCCCCCAACCTCCCCCCCCCACCTCTTCAAACCCTTCAAATTGTTTTTCAGAGTCCATAGTCTCTCATTGTTCACCTCCCCTTTTGCCTCAACCTCAGAACCTAATTCCCAGATAAGAGACAACTCAACCGTGAAGGCTCAAAGATGGGGGTGGGTTGGGGGTTCTCCTCTAAAAATCGAGCCAAGAGTTACCGTTAAAGCATTGACACCTTCGATTTAGTCTCCCCAGGCCTGGAAATGTCACAAGGAAAGCTTTCCCAAGCTAGAATGTTCCATTTGCTCAATGTTATGTCTAGGAATGAAAGGGAGAACTTTCCAACAAACACTAGGAAGACCAAACCAGGGAGACCTCCGACCTCAAGGAGCCCCTGCCAACATGAGCAGCAACAGGAAGGTAAGACTCAAGGAAAGCAGAGCCTGTCTGCCCAGTGGCGGAAGAGGGGGGTCATGGCACAAGGCCAAGAATCCTACAGTGACCCCAAAAACTCTTCTCCTGAGGGTCTTGTCCTATGTTCACTTGGAACACGATTTGGTGATAATGTGACCATAAGGAAAAAGTAGAACACAGATTAAATGACAAACAAAAGACAACTTCTCAAACCAAGTGTCTCATTCCCATTGGTGGATTTCTAACGTAGGCACCGACATCACTTTCCTAAAGAGCTACAAGGAAGCCTAGATGTTCTTACAGTTTAACCTGACCTAAAAGTGGTCTAATCTCCCCTTTTTTAAGGTGGGCTGGATTCAGTGACTTATTCCCCAAGAATGGTGGGGGGTGGTATGAGTTTACAAAGGAGCTATCTTCCCAATACCACCTCGGCCAGGTGACCAAGGGTGACATCACTGCTGACAAGCCCTGGAGAACACACAGCCCTCCAGGTGACGACAGGACGACAGGATAAGAGTTCACCTCTGCGATACTCGTCCCAAACACCCACGACCTCAGCCTCCCCATCACTCCTGCCTCGTCATGACAAAAATGTCCCACCAAAACCAACTAAGGGAGATGCTAGGAGATACCTGGACATATCCCTCAAAACTGTCAAGGTCATCAGGAAAGATAGAGAAACGGTCCTGACCCAAAGGAGACCAAGCAGCAGAACAAAGTGGTGTAATATAGGGTCCGGGGTCAGATCTGGAACCAGGAAGAGCACTTCGGTGGGGAAACAGTGAGCCCCAAATGCCATCCAGGGCTCTCCTCAAAGTCCTGTGCCCATGCTGGTTCTTCCACTTCCACAAACACGACTTGGTAGTGCGCGAGAGGAGCCTGAGAGAGACCCGGGCACAGAGGTATTTGGGGAGTTCCTACGGTATCTTTGCAACGTCTCTCTAAATGTGAAGTTATCCCCAAATTTATGATTTTGAGAGAGAGAGAACACACACACGTGCACGTGCACAAGTGGGGGAGGGGCAGAGAGAGAGGGAGAAGCGGACTCCCTGCTGAGCAGGGAGCCCGATGTGGGGCTCGATCCCAGGACCCTGAGATCACATCTTGAGCCAAAGGCAAACGCTTCACTGACTGAGACACCCAGGCGCCCCTCCCCAAGTTTAGAAATTAAAGAAGAATAAGAAAGAAGATCATGTGGTAGTTAGATTTTAATGAAGTAAAATGAACAAGTGAAAAAACAAAGCTGAAGGGGGATATCTACTGAAACAAAGTGTCGCTGGGGTTAATGGTGCTTATCATTTAATATCACCTCTACACAGATTCTAGTGCTCAGAATTTATAAAGTTTTCTATAATGAACATGAATTACTTTTATATTTAAAAAAAAATCCATGCATGCTTTTGTAATGTTAAAGAAAAGCATCATGAAGACTAGAAAGAATGAAAAACAAAAGGTTATATGGTTCCTACCTCAGGGTCAGCCCTTGAAAGCTGAAGGAGGACAAAATCATAAGCTGAAATTTTTAAATGTGCAAAGGAGGACCTGAACGGACATTTTTCAAGATAAGACAAATGGTAAAAAGCACATGAAAAAATGCTCAACATCCTTGGCAATGAGGAAGAGGCAAAACAAAATCAAAATGAGCTATTACTTCACTCCCATTAAGATAACTGTGTTTGAGAGAGAGAGATAGCGGGAAGGAAGGAAGGGAGGAGGGAGGGAGGAGGGAGGGAGGCAGGATGGATGGATTGATAGAAGGAGGGAGGGAGAAGGAAGAAAGGAAGGAAGGGAGGGAGGGAGGCAGGGAGGGAGACAGGCAGGGAGGGAGGCAGGAAGGGAGGCAGGGAGGAAGGGAGGGAGGGGAAAAAAAGTGCAGGCAGGCAAGTGGGAAGAAGGGAGCCCTGGCGCAGGGCTGGAGGGAGAGAAGGCTGGAAGCGCCCTGGAAAGCGGCCAGGCACTCGGTGTCAGGATGGAGCCCTACTACGCTTGCCTCCACGTCCAGGTCATGCACACAAGAGCTGAAAGTGGGGCGTGCACACCCACGTTCACAGCAACCTTACTCACAGCAGCCACAACAGGGAAGCCATCCCAGGGCCCATCGACCGACGGCTCAGCCACACGTGGGCTCCCCCTATGGGGGATATTATGGAGCCTTCCAGAGGAGGGGCATTCTGACACCTGGCCCTGGAACATGGATGAACCCCGAAGACATCCTAAGTGAAACAAGCTGGTCACCCCAAGACCAAGATGGCCTGACTCCCCTCGTACGAGGTACCCAGCGCCATCACTCTCCCGGAGAAGGGAGGCAGAGCAGAGGTCAGCAGGTGGGGAAGGAGGAAACTGGGGGGGGGGGCGTTATGGGACAGAGTTTCAGCTGTGGGGGGTGAAGGGCGCTCTGAAGAGGACAGCCGTGACCGACACGTATGCTTGTACTGCATCCCATGGAGGCGTCTGCTGAAAATGGTAGGTTTTATGTCGTGTCAACGTTGCCACAATCAAACCCATTAAATAGTTTTTACTTAAAGGCCATGGCAGGGGGTGGGGGGGCTAAGAGTTCTGCCTTTTACCGGCTTTCGTGAGTACTTACAAAAGAAGACAAGCAACACCCGGTCGTGACAGGTAAGGCCCCCACCCTGGAGCACCCCCCCGGCAAGCCAGGCTGCCACAGACGAGTCCCCTAACTCAGCTTGGCCTCACTGTCCTCACGAAATGGACCCAAGGGCACCAAGCACCCCTGTCTGTGAGCATTCCAGAAGCACGCCCCCCCCTCCAAGGGCACGCAATGTGCTGGCTCCTCTCAGCAAGGGACGGCTGCTACCGTTCCACGCCGAGAGATGCTGGGCCCGGAGACGAGGTGCACGGGCCAAGGAAAGCACCGGGAGCCAGCGCCGCCTGCGCTGGGCCGGGTTCGAGCCTGCCTCCTGCGCCCGGAGTCTTTCCTTGGCTGCTGCCACTCCTTTGTTCTCCTTCAGGAAATGCCACCAGTTGTGGGCGACAGGAAGGGAAGGGAAACTGGCAGAGCCGAAGTCAGCTGCCCTTTCAATTGGTACCTCGGTCAGAGTTCCTTTTGAAAAACTCCCTCCCGGCGTCCCAGAACTACAGGAAAGGTGGGATTTTCCACGTGTTGATGGAGCTGCTGGGCTCTGCCTACTGGGAGGAAGGTCGGGGAGCGCGAACGGGACGCAAGTCACCGGGGCATCAAGTCCAGAAAAAGGCTTTCTCTCTGCTGAAGGTTCTGGACCGGCCGTCGGGAAGAGGTGCGGGAATCCGTTCTGAGCGAGACGGCCAAAGGGGGGATGACCAGTCTGACAAGAGAGACAGGCAGACTTCCAAAACAAATCAGGAACTCTGCACCACCCGCGCGCAGAGAGAGGGCCCGGGAGGGCTCCATCTGTCATCCCTGCGCCAACCTCAACAATGAATCACCCCAAGCCACACAGAAAGGAAACACTGGAGAGGCCCCACCTAGGAGGCTGAAAGACACCAGTGTGAGTAAAATCCTCCAACGTGGGGACCTCCCCAGTCCCCCTCTGTAACACCGGATCGCAGCCCGGGGGATGGGACCAGACAGTGAATGCTGGACAGATGGAGGCGGGAGGGAGCATGGGGGGATGGGGGACATGGGGTGCCCTCTGGGTGGACCTGACACCATTACTAAACGTTCCAACGCTGGTGAGGACTGCTCTTCCATCATCCCGTCCGGCGGCGTATGCGGGAGAAAGCATGGCAGCACACCCGAGCTCTGACATCACCAGTGACTGCGGGACACTGGCCCGACACCCGGGAACCTCAGAGATGGAAAGGGACAGCAGGGGAGAGCTGGAGAGGTTAGCTGGGACCTCACGTTCGGTGCTAACAGATCTTAGCAGAATCGAAGGAAGGAAAATCATGTAAAATTTTTTAAGAAGGCCTTACACAACCCTAAATTGATACAATAATTTTAAGTGCTGAGCACAAGCATGGTGTGTGGCGCGCCGAGTGCTCAGTAAATGGTAGGATTTACCATTACGTTTTTGGTTTTTTTTTAAGATTTTATTTGAAAGACAGAGAATGAGATAGAGAGAGGGAGAACATGAGGGAGGAGAGCGGCAGAAGGAGAAGCAGACTCCTCGCTGAGCAAGGACCCCGACGCGGGACCTGATCCCGAAACTCCAGCATCATGACCTGAGCCGAAGGCAGGTACCTAGGCACCCAGGTACCTCTATCATTACATGAATAATAACTGAATCATAACCTAAAAAACTGGGCCAGAGAACATTCAATCTCACTCATAAATAAATACCAATTTAAGCAAGTATCTGCTTTTGCCTTTCACCCATCCGATCGCCGAAGGTCTGGTGACGCAGGGTGCCGGGAAAGGCGTGCCCTCTTGCACCACAGGAGAAATACAAATTGTTAACGCTTCTCTCGAAAAGGTAGACCAGAAACCACTTCACTGCTGGGATCCCTCCTGTAGGACTCGATCCTGTCTGTCTCCGCCTCACACCACTTACAACACAGGAGACCCCAAGGTTTCCAAGCAGCAGTCCTCCGGCACTCACGACACTAACAGACTGGGAGGGACTCTACGTCTATCAAGAAGAAAATGATTTCTCCTCAGTGAGGAAATCGCGCTGCCAAGTTCAAGGTCAAACCACGTTTGTAACAAAAAGGTCCCACACAGAGGAGCACCGCATGCGCTGACAGGGAAACGCTCTGAGACGTGCTGTTTGGGGAACTCGTGTCTCCCCAGGACACAGAAGGTGCTCGAATGCAAGGGCTTCGAGGACACGGTCCGAGCGCTCCACGGCAGAACAGCGGTCTCTGCGATGCCCACGGAATGGAGACCCCAGCCACGTGCAGGCTGTGTCACCATCAGCCCCCAGCACGTCCAGCCAGGCCGCACGAGGGCCTCTCCACACCATGGAGCAGGCTGCGACTGCCGTGGAACGTTTCAAGAAAGAACATCAGAAGCCAATACATTCTGGAGAAAACCACAGAAACACGAACGGAGCTCACCTGTTTCTTCTGGTTTGATCCACTGAATAGATCTGCTTTCTCAGCCAGCTGGGGAGAGAGTTGAGACAAAGACAGACAGCACCGGAGAGAGAGTTAGTACACAGCCCCATTGTCGGTCGGTTCTATGGAATGGGGACAAAGGATACTGGAAACAAGCAAATCTTTCCAACTGGCTAACCCGAGCAGCTCGGGAAGAAGCGGTTGCCTCCTTGTGTTGAGACGCCCTGGCTGAGCCAAGAGGGCCCCCCAACACGCAGAGGCTGTCACTCCTTAAACTGACAATCCTCTCTGATGATGTTCATTATCTCCCAAAAAAGCGGATGAGAAAACCGGTGGGAATCACAGGGTTTTAACCGAGGGGACCATCATTCCCACGCCAACCCCACGTGGACCTCCACGATACTGGATGCACAGACAAGGCTGTCCCGAGCAGGTGACAAACCCCGTACCCTGTATGGGACAGCCCTTTGGTGAGTCGGCTGAGTCCCTTCCTAATGCTGTAAGAAGGAAGCCCTTGGTCTTCCCATCAGACGCCACCAATGCCTGTTCTGACCTCGAGTTTCAGCAAACTCCTCACCCCAGCAGGCTCGGGACGGCCCCGCACTCGGAGAAGCTCTCTGGCCAGATGCTGGAGAGCCCACAGCCTCTACCTGCCGGACCCTCCACGAGCCTCCACGGCAAAACATCACTCTTTCCTTTCCTTCCCTCATGTTGGAGAAAGGGAGCAGAATCAATGAATTTGGCATGACGAGATACACGAGCACAAGTCCATACCTCTCAATGACGGTGGGTGTAGACGCGCTCATCGCTTCCTGGTGTAAGATTTTCAAGCCCGAGAGCCACTTAGTCGCATCCTCCTTAGAGTCGGCTGCAGAGGTGAACACGGATGGAAACGTTGTTAGCCCCTGGGAAGACCTCCGCAGAGAGGTCGGGGCCCCTGGCCATCCCAGCCCCACACACACCCCAAGGACAGGAGCAGCCAGCACTGGTTTCCGGTTTTGCACACAGGCACCAAGAAGGTCTCTCCTTCACACCTTCATGGTTATAAGACCTGCTTTTGGTCCGAGATGAAGCCACATGCCCCTAATGACCCTTCTACAGCAAGGGTGACAAGTGGGATTTTTTTCCTCCCAGGAGTTTTGGCTTTTACCCTTAGATGAGCAAATATGGTACAGGGTCTGGGGTAATTCCCACCCCAACCCTGAGCTGCCCTGAGCATTTCCCGTTTCTCATGAAGGCCAGCGAGAGGGGACAGAGGCAGCATCAGGCAGTAGGTAAGAGCCTGGCATCACTGACAAGTCCCACTGCACTGCTTTGGGGCTGTGTGACATTCTACTGACTCCTTAACCCCTCTGTGGCTCATTTCCTCACCAGTAAAATGGAGCTAGCAGTGCAGACCTCTCGTTGAGTTAATCACCTCCTAAGGACCAGATACCTTGTTTATCTGGATGAGAGCATGCCAAGGTTGCTACTCTCCCTCTTCCCACGGGAATGAGGAGAAAATTAAGTTCAGAAGCATAGGAGACCTGGCCCAAGCCCATAAGTAAGAAGTGGGATCTGAATCCTGGTCTTGTCCATGTCCCCACTGAACCTAAATTCTAGAGCTCTGAAAGAAAGACCCCAAAGTGGAACAGAGATGGCATCTTGGACTCCAAGACTCGTAGTCTCTCTCTTGCTCTCGTAGTTTCCCTACCAAGAACCACCAGGCCTCAGCCTGAAGCCTTAGCCTGCAGCTAAGTGAACTAAAATCCTGAAGTTCATGGGCACAGGCCCCGCTCTCCTGCCCCATCTCTGCACTAACCACACACCAACAGTCAGACGTCCACTCATCATGCCCCACACCCAGCTTGCTATTTCCCTCTTCCAAGCCCTCAGACATGGAAAACTTCTCCCCAGAGGCCTCCCTCTCTCCACCCAACTCCTACAGATGCCTCAAAACCCAATTTTAAAGTCACCGCCTCTGCAAAGGCTTCCCTGAAATTGACCCTCTGCCCTCCTACAGCGTGCTGTACTGTGAATGGACTATTGCTCTTCCCACAGTGTACTGTGAGCTCCTGAGAGGCAGTGACCGGTCTCCTTCGGCCCTAGAGTCCTAGTGGCCTCTAGCCCAGCACAAGCGATGTGCTCAAAGGTGCATGCGAGCGAGAAAGCAAACCACAAGAGCTACTGGGCCCTAATTTCAATGTTCCTGACACTGCTTAGCTTTCATTGTTCCCCCCCATGTGCGTCTATTTGAACGGGATTTATTTTCTCTCATCACTCCCAGCTGTACAGACGGTTCTGAGTCAATGAATTCTAGGACTGGACCTGGAAGGGGTGACAAGCTTCTGCCCCTGAGTCAAATGCCTGAGCTTTTCCACAGCTCACCCTCTGGCCTCTGAGAGGCCCCTTCGACATTTGGGTAAATTTACAGGGATGGCTGAAATTCTCACCTCCAGGTCGTGCATCTATGTGAGTGCATATGTGCCTGCACATATGTGTGTGTGTGTGTGTGTGTGTGTGTACACGTGTGGCAATTGTATTGTGTACATGTGTGAGCTTGCATGCATCTGTGTAGGGGTGTGTGTGTCTGTGTCTGTGTGCACACACATACATGTGAGAAGTAAGATTTCAGAATAGTGTCCCCAGTTTAGTTGGATATAGTCCAGGCTCTGCTGGACGACAACTATAACCTGCCTTCAGCTCTCTGCATGAGCCAACCAGGCCGTTCACACAATGCTTACCACGTCCCAGTGAGGCCGACGTTACCATGCTCCCCGTCTCAGAGCTGAGCAAACTGAAGCTCAGAGAGGTTGAGTAGCTTGCCCCAAGGCACACAGCAAGAAAGGCACAGGGTGAGAATTCAAAACCATGATGACCCCTAACGCACATCAGGGGCAGGCAGGTGAGGACCTTCTGCTACTACAGAACATCCTAGGAAGGAAGCCAGGCCCGGGCAGCGACGAGAGCCCGAGGGGGGGTGCTCACCTGCCAGGCTGAGGGTGCTGAGGACGAACTGGGTCCCATAAAAGATGGTGAAGCAGCAGTCTTTCTTCTGATGCACAACCTTTGCACGCTCAAAATCCTTGGAGTTCTTCCCGGGGCGGATTTCCTTGATTTCCATGATATCCACTAAAAGACGGTGAAGACGGGCCCATCAGAAGCCTGAGTTCACTCCACGCGAGGACGCAGCCACAGGCCTGCCCTGTCCCTCCCAGCCCCTGAGCCCCATCCAGACTGCAGGATTCCACGCAAGTAAGGAAGAAGCGGGCTGCTTTAAACTAAGCCCCGGGGGAGCTGTAGAACGACAGACAGAAGCAGGAGGCAGTCTCTCCTCCCTAAAACCCCTGCTGCTGAAGGGCTCTAACCCACTCCTTGCCAGACTGGGCTGGGATGGCCATCTGACCCAGGGGAGACCCCTACCCCCACCCAGAGGATGGCCACCTGACTCAGAGGCGAGGTCTACTCCCACAGAATGGCCACCTGACCCAAGAGCAGCCCCTCCCCCTCTAAATGGCCACCTGTCCCAGGGGATCTCCCTCCCTACCACAGGATGACCAGGGACTGTCACAAAGAGACAAGTTTGACCAGTCCCTTCCTCTTCTTTTTTCTGTCAAAACACTACTTTTCCTGGAATGGACCCATTCTACGTGCTTCACATGAAGCTGATCTGCCTCTCCTTACCAGCAACAGGGGACCCAGCCTCCTGGGAATGACCAAGATGCCCCGTGCTGGGGCACCGTGATTGGTTCAGGGACGAGCCCATGGTGCACCAGCATCCTCCCGGCACTGTTTGGCCAGAGATATTTATAAAATCTCTCTTGTTGCTGGGCTGCTGCCTGGCTGATAAGACAGGAGTCTGGGGGAAGCAGGGAGCACGCCATCTGCCATAGAGAAAGGGGAGATGGACCCCAGATGTACTGTCTGATCCCCTAAGGTCTAGTCACACTGGAAGCCATTCCTGCCCAAGGAAACGCTACTTCCACGACATAATAAATTCTCTTTTATAGCTTTGGTTAGATGACCTGAGTTTCTGTCACGTGCAACCCTAAGACTCCTGCATGTATATCTCAGTCCTTGCCCTGAAGAGAGATACAGGAAAAAGGTGTCCCTGGAAATGGGAGACAAGGGAGGGAGCTTGGACCTGGGATGGAGGAAGCCGACAGGTGAATAAAGGCACTTAGAGTCTGGGCTGAAACAGCAGGAAAGGTTCATGACCCTTCACAGGCAGCAACCGGAGTGGGGGTGCAGTGAACACAATTAGGAGGGAGAGAGATAGAATGAACTAGAAGATCTCTACTTTCTTCCCATGGGTCTAGCCAGACCAAAAACAGCCTGGTGGACAGGAGTCATGAAGGAATGCGCAAAGACTTTAAATGGGCAACTCTGTTCAGTATACACATGAGAATTCTCCACGCAGTTAGACCCAAGACCACGTATAAAACAGTGAAAACCAATTCGGGTCTGTAATTTATTTCACTTTATCTGTTAAAGATTTATTTGAGAGAGAATGTGCATGTGGGAGCACGACGGGTGGTGTGCAGGGGCAGGTGCAGAGGGAGAGGGAGAAGCAAGACCCCCCACCAAGCATGGAGCCTGACATGGGGCTCGATTCCAGGACCCCGAGATCCTGACCTGAGCCAAAGGCAGACGCTTAACCAACTGAGCCAACCAGCTGCCCCTCCGGTCTGTATTTTAATCATACTATACCAGTGTCAGGGCCCTGGGTTTGGTGACTGAGCAAGAAAGACATGATCTCCAGGGGAAGCCGGATGAACAGTACACAGAAATCCTGTACCACATCTGCAATGTTCGCGTGAGTCTAAAATTGTTGCAAACCTGAAAGTTTTAAAACCACTTCTCAACCACGAGAGGCCGTTTTGTTTTGGGAGCAGAGGTGCCTCTAAACCCTGGTGGGGAGAGGGATGGAGGCCAGATCCCTTTTCCTCACCAAACCCAGAAACCTGGAGTCTTTTCTCTTTATCCTCACTCCCTAGAAACAAACTCCAAAACACAGACCCTTAGTGTGCACTGAAACTTACAGCCTTCGGGGAGGAAACTGGCATTGCCGATTTAGCGGTTTACGCTACTCTAAGAACATTCAGGGCGGTGAGGTTTGCTCCTGACGTTACCCGCCCAGCTCACTGCCAGTCAAGACACTGGTGACGTGAAGTAAATCTATTTTTTTCCTATCAAGTCTAGCAGTGATTATCTACTACCCTCACTCCCCACAGATTATCTGTAGGTGAGACTCTCCCAATTGGCCCATTGTGAGTTCTTCTCCTTACAGCAAACTTATAATAAAAATCTGACACAAGTCCATAAAGAAAAAAATTTCATATACTGTAACACTGTCTTCAGGCAATTACCAGTTCTACTTTCTAAATTACTCTGGACTTAGTCAACTTCTCTCCATTCCCACGCCCAATGCCATAATCCAAGCCGTTGGATCTCCTGCTTGGCCTACTGGAGTAGCTGGAAGTTACCCCCAGAGCCTTTTTTAGGAAATTTAAGTAAGCTCATATTGGGGCGCCTGGGTGGCTCAGGCAGGTAAGCGTCCGCTTCTTGATTTCGGCTCAGGTCACAATCTCAAAGTCATGAGATTGAGCCCCGCACCAGGCTCTGAGCTCAGCGGGGACCTTCTGCTTCCCCTCTCCCCCTCCCCCAATTCGTGTATGCAGGTGTTCATTAAAATAGATAAATCTTTAAAAAATAAAGAAGTAAATACATAATTATGCTCATGCCCCTCCTGGGCTTCAAACCTTCTGACTGCATCCCATTGTTCCTAGGACCGAGAACCAAGGCCCAGGGTTGACCCCGCCAGCCCCACCTGGCCCCCACACCCTCACCCGTGCCGCTCTAGCGCCCCCCCCAGAGAGCAGTCACGACGCACCCCCCCAACGGCACTGGCATGTGCTCCGGGCCTGGTCATCTCCCAGTTCCCCTTCCAGTTTGAGCTCCTCCAGCATCGGACTCAGAGAAAACCCCCAACTCTTGCGGTCATACAGATCGGCCCCTCTCCCCACACCCCAAGAGGGGCCAGCGCCTGCAGGTCAGACTCCTGGGCCGGGAACCTCTTCTCTCCAAGGCACTCCCTTCCTCGGCGCCGTGTCCCAGCCCCCAGCGCAGCGGCCAGTACATGGTGGGGCCCCGTAAACAGCTTCTCAACGAAGAAGGGGGCAGAGCGAACCTGGAGACGGACGCGGAGATACGAAAAAACGCAAATGGAGCCCCCACCCCTCCGGACACAGCAAAAAGGGACAGAGAGACACCAGACGGGCCACCCAGACGAGGAAGGAGAGAGACACAAAGAGGCACACGGACCAAGTCAGACGGGAAGAAGCATGAGACATGGAGGAGAACGGAGAAACAGCCACTCTAGGGAGGCGAGGGGTCCTGCCGGCCACTTTGGCACCAGCAAACACCCCGGCTTTGGGGCCAGGCCTGACCCAGGGGAAGGCTGCAGGCACCCACAGCACCAGCAGGACTGGTCACCTCCATGACGTCATGCCCGCCACGTCCCTCTCCGCCCCTCCCCCACCAGGTAAGGGCAGACTCAGTTCACGATGGATGATCCCGAAGAGAGGAGGCCTTCGGCAGGGGCTGGCCCTTGCTCCCCGGTCATCAGCTGACCGGACGTGTACAGATCTCACCGGAGCAACTTCCCAGCACCGCCAGCCCTCTCCACCCCGGTGAAACGAACCGTCCTGTTCTTTTTAGAACTGGCCCGTGGAGCTACACATATGCACATCTGTATGTACAGGTATGTCCTCCTCTAAGCCCCGGGAGAACAGGGACTCTGTCTGTGTCACTCGCTCACAGTTGGAGCCTCATGGCCATGTGCACCGGAGCCCAGCTCAGAGCAGAACTCGGGCACCGAATGGCTCTCCAGTTCCTGTTTGGGAGATGGTCGCAGGAACGCTGGTCGGGGAGCAAGGATGTGAGACAGGCAGGGAAAAGAGCCACGGAAGAAGCTGTTAGGTCACCAAGCTGGCTCTCCAGCGTTATCCAGAGCCGACTCCACGGGGGCTGTGGGAGTCCGTGCCCCACCACGGAGTAAGGGAACTGGGGTGTGTATCCTCAAACCCCGTCTGCTGTTGGTCGACGGCTGTTTCTGAGGCCTGCCTCCCCAGCCCTCAAGCAGATGGCTGCAAGGCTCATACCAAGAGGGCCTCGATGGGCAGAAAGGAACGCTACAGCAAGCACAATCTGCCTGATGCGGCCTCTGCCACATCAGGTGCCCGATCCACTGGTTTCTGTGCTCGCTCTGTGGGAACTAGGGACCCATGGGTTGGAGGGGTCAGAGGCCCAGTGTGTATTTCAGGCAACATCGGGATGCTTGTGACCAAGTCCCAGGCACTGCCAAGAACAGCTTCCCTGGGCTCCCCAGACGGAGACAGGAGTAGGTGTCACTGCCCTGGGTGTTCTGCACCCTAAAAGGTATCTTGGCTCTGCAGGTGCCTCTGGTATTATAGGTAATGTACCCTCTTTTAATAGAACAGCTTTATCAAGATATAGTTTGTGTCTTTATCAAGATACAAGCTCACACACTATACAATTAACCCATTTCAAGCCCACAACTCAATAGCTTCTAATGTAGTCACAGACTCGTGCAAACCACCACCACAGTCCATTTAAGAACATCTTCATGACCACAGAGAGAAACCTAGACCCTGTAGCTATCACTCCCTGTTCCCCTCTTGTCCCCACACCAGTCCCTGGCAACCACCAACTTTCAGTCTCTACAGATTCGCCTTTTCTGGACATTTCACATAAAGGGAAGCATAGAGTACGCGGTCTTCTGTGTGGGACTTCCTTCACTCAGCACCACGTCTTCAAGGTTCCTCTGCGCCCTAGCTGGGACTTCGTTGCTTTCTACGGATGGGTAGCATTCCCCCAGAGAGAGACCACACTTGCCTTATCCACTCTTCGGCTGATGGACATTTCTGGATTGTTTCCACCTCCTGACCGCTGTGAAGAGTGAGGCTAGGAACACTCCCCTGACAGTTTCGGTTTGAACACCTGTTTTCAGTTCTCTCGGGTGTCTCCTCGGAGGGGAAGGCAGTCCTCCTGAGTCCCCACTCTTAGGCTACAAGCCTTCTAATTGCGAGGTGCCTCCTTCAGGCCAGGGGGCTTGTCTTGCCATCACTGCAGACCAGGGAGGATAGTCATTCACAGGTGCAGAGTCAGGCGTGGACGGGTCTGCGGTCAAGGCCTCCATGAAAACGTGGTGGTGAGGCCACCAGCAAGCCAAGTGACAGCTGTAACTACTACTCCCTGGGTCTCCTGAGCAAGGGGGGGCTCGCTCCAGAGGAACCGGAGGGCTGCCCACTATGCAGCACCCCCTTGGTTACCAGAAACCCCGAGAAGGCAGGAAGGAAACCCCTCACCAGAAGGGGTGGTTTTCTATTTGGTAATCAGCAAAGTCTGAGGGGCCCGCTGGTCATTTCTGTCGACACACACTTGATCTTCTATCGCACAGGGGCACCTTGTTGAAGGTTGACCCCACGGCCCACGGAGTTCACAGCAGCGATGGGGGAGGGGGTCAGGCCTCCTGCACTCAACTAGGTCAACCCCAAATCATCTTTCTGCCCTGCAGCTGGGAATAAAAGCCTAGTGCCAGGATTGCAAACGTGCCTCCCCAGCCCATGCGAAGTGTGTGTCCGAGGACCATGGGATAGCCTCAGGAACCCACAGGCCTGGGTCTGAATCCCAGCTCTGACAGGTGCTTGCAGCAGAACTCACCTCTCTGGGCCTCCACTTCCTCGTGGGAGCAACAGGACCAAGAAAAGTCTTGTCACACGGCGCTCTTGGACGATTAAAGGGGTGTGTGTGGGTGGGTGTTACAATACTGCCTCGAAATGACCACTAAAGACGTAGCAAAAAGAAAAAGACGCAGCAACTTCTAGGTGTCTGTTGGCTCGTATTTTTACATTACTAATGCAACCAAATAAAGCTAGACTCATACAAGGTGTAAGAAAAAACCACGCTCTCTTCATTCATCTGTTATGGAAGCTGAGGCGGCAAGTCCGTGTGTGCTAATGTGGGAAAAAATCCACACCGCCTTATGTCAATAGGGTGCTGTGTCTGCACACGTACAGACATAGGTGTGAACACGCACATGGTGCTCAGGTGTCTATTGCCGTTCAGATCCTCACTCTCTACATCCCCACTCTAACGTGCAAGTATTTTCTTTACACAAAACGCACTACCCAGATCACAGCTGCCATAGGATTTCACACACGGGCACCAATAAGAACATGGGTGTGCGTCAGTCTGCAACAGGAGAGGTCCACGTCCAGCGCTCCTGATGTTCAAAACCACCGTGCATCCGACCTAGGATCCTGCCCCCACTCCTGAGTCCTGCCTGCGTCCCAGCATTTGCTTCTGACGAGCAGACGGCCAAACAGAGTCCGATCTAGAGAACGTCTCTGGTATTTCCAACAGAGTAGTTTGCAGTCATTTCCATTAAGTTGCAAAGGAGAGGACAGGAAAAAAAAAATGAAAATTCACAACCAACGCCATATACTACCCTCTGTACTGTTTGCGAACACGCCCAATAACGAGTTCGATAAAGCATCACGTAACTCCGTTATCTGTGGCTGTTCATGCTTTGCATTCACGCAGAAACTTCGGATGGGCTGGCCTGCAGCTGGGTTAGGGTATTAAGCAACACCGGGGTTGGATTTTTTCTGATCCGTTGGTGATGCATCACCATTTATCTCCGTGGAATAGGACAGGATAGATGGCTGTCAAAACAACACAAAACAAAAAAAGCTGCTCTATCTCCTGTTTCCAGAAACACATGAGACTCAGCTAAGGAGGGGAGCCTGTATCTGTACGTGTATATTTGTGCAAGTAAAGGCAGAAGAAAAGGTAGAAAAACAAAAAAGTCCACCAATTTGCTGACAGGCTTACTGGTGGGGAAGATGACAGGCAAACGGTGGGCTTCATCTGCTTTGATGGGAATTTCTGCCGAAGGCATGCAGGCATTAAGGTGACCGACTTTATTTTCAAAGTAGGCTCTGCTGGCCAGAGCTCCAGCCGGGTGCGCTCCTGCGGTGGGGCTCAGCCGTGCTTCCTGCTTGTAGAAGTGAGATAACACAGCCACAGAAGCGAGGCCTCATCTCTGCACAAACTTGGCTTCCCAGCATCACCTCGGGCCTTCCCCAGGTCCGGCCACCCTCCCGCTGTCCTCCCCACCCATCACCTGCGGACACACACTCGGGGTTTCCAGCCTCCTCCTACTCCCCCGCCTCATTCCGCCACCCCCTTTGCTGACAGTCCCTATGACCCTGTTCTTCAAACCCTGTTCCCTTCCGGGCCACTGCCAAGCCGCCCCCCACTCCTGCAGCACCCTGCTACCCTCTCACCAGGCACACGGCCTTTCCCAATTCCCACACTTGCCCTCAAGTTGTACCATCTGACGACAGGCTTCAAGCCCCTTCGGGGAAGCTCTAGTCGTATTTAAGGGGAAAAGAGACCACTGAGACTTGACGCCTTCCCATGCATATCCCCACCCTCCCACCTACCCGACAGGCACTCCATCCGCCAGGCCGTTACGGGCATCGCACAGAGGGTCCCCAACCTCAGAAGCCTGCGAGGGACAGACCCTCTCCAGACCAGCACATGAAAGCGTAAGCCTCCAACCACACCAAACACCTCCATGGAGAAGAAAAAAGTCTCCACTGGGGCTTCTCCCCAGCAAGGGGAAGAGAGGCTTCTCGGAGGGTGTGCATCTTGGCAGAGCTCTAAAGGCTGGAGGTGACCCGGTGAGGGGAGTAGAAAGCCCTACGGAGGCACACGCAGAGCAGGTCACCCCAATGGCACCTGGGAGCTTGGGCAAATCATCTCCCTTTCTCTGTTCCTTCCCCACCTGTACTGACCATGACAGCCTCCTTCACCAAGCTGCTGTGCCAACAAAATGAACTGACACTAACCGGAACCCCGTGGCCCCCAGGAGGTCCCAGTCAAGTTTAATTTAGTCAACGGGACTTGCGTTCTTGCCTACCAGCCTCCAACACCACCTTCACCGATGCTGGTGGTTTCGCTTTGTCTCGGGGTTGCTGGGTCTCAGTGAAAGACTCTGCTTTACAAAACCAAGGGTGTTGGGCTGTTGGACAGACATGACAGCACCTAACCTGAAAGCCGGATGGACAAGTGACAGGGACTACGAAACACACAGTTCAGAACCATGGGGCCATCGCAGGAGAGCACAAAGAGCCCAACCTTAGAAGAATCTAGCAAACGTGTGTGTAAAGTCCAACTTGGGGTGGGTTTCTTTATTATGGTTTGGCCTCTACTTTCTCATCTGTAAAATGGGAATGAATATCCATCCCACAGGGAGATACACCTGAAAGAACGTGGTAAAGTGTAAACTGTCCCAGAAGCCTTAGATAGGAAAGTCCTCTGAAAGCCTAGGGATGGGAGTGGGGGTAGGGGAAGGAGACTGTCCTCATCTTCTTTGAAAAAAACAAAAAACAAAGAAGCAATTGTTGGGACTGTGCTGATCTCCAGTGGGGACTATCCCAGCTCTGTGCTTCCGTAGGAAGCTCTAATATCAGCACTAATATCAGCACTCCGCTGATGAGGCAGCCATTACTGCCGTGTTTTGTGTTCACACAGATATGCTGGATTAAGTGTTTTCTAGATGTTTCCAAGTTTTAAGTGATACTGGAGACACTGGCTGAGCTTTTCTTCCCTCCATGGACCCCTTTTCCCCAGGGGAGCAGGGAACGCTAACAGGAGTCCCGAAGAAGGAACTGGGCACTTCCAGCTTAGCTTTCTGGTCTGGTTCTGGTCCAATCTGTCCCCCAGGAACCAGGTACCTTGCCCTGCTCTGCTCCCTGCTGCTCGGAGGGGGCTGCCTTGAAGAGGCATCTACCACCTCTAAATTTGAGAGTCCAAGTTCCTTATATATAAATTTAAGTTAAAAACAGAGAGTCCCTTGCAAAAATAGGTATGTTACAGAAAAGGTGGAAAGCAAATAGAACAAAAATCACTAAGACTTATGGAAAGCCTCACCACCTTACACACGGCCTGTTGAAATTTTAATTTGCTCTGCTTTCAACCAGTTTTCTTATCAAAATGACACAGAAGGGCCTTCATGGTACAAAGACCATATACAGATCCTACCGCCCCCCCATCACACTGAACCAGTTTTTGATTTGAGTTTTGGGTTGGTTTTTTTTTTTTTTTTTTGCCTCTGACACTCTTTCTCAAAGGTCATTTGATTATCAACTTTATAAAGTTTGCCCAACCTGCATAGTGCTGGCACTGTTTGTCTATTATCGGTCTTTAAATCAACTCACCTTTTTTCAAATGAAATACATATATATATTTAAGGAGTTTATCTTTGGTAAAATATATATATAATATAAATTGTAAATATATACAAATTATAAATATATACATATACATACAAGGAGTTTATCTTTGGTAAAAAGAAAACCAATCCCACCGACCACACCTAACAGGAATCGTACAACACAAAGGCAGTGGAACTAGGACATTATTAAATTCTGCCTCAAAATAGCTGATGCCACAGACCACACCGCTTCTGAGTTCTAAAAGGTAAGAGAAGAGATCTAAGAGAGTGAGGCCAGCTGAGCGGGGCCGGACTCACCGATGAAGAGAGAAGTCACAGCGGGGGTGACCTCCGGAGGGCAGAGGCGTAGGGAGTGGTCTAGATCTGATCTGGGGGAGGCGGTGGAAGTGGTCACAGAGGTGTCTGCGTGTGTCAATTTGAGCTTACACTCGCTGTTTGTGCCTTTGACCGTACGTGGACCTTCCATGTGGAGGTGGGTGTGGTTATTAGGAGGGAACCCGGGGGACCCTCGTCATGAGGGAATTCATTACCTAGCATCTTGACGGCGGTGGCAGATACAAAGAATGGACAGATGTGATAGAATCGTGTAGAACTCTACATGCCACACGTGTGCACACACACAGACACACAGGACAAGCAAAACTGTGGAAACCTGAATCAGGGAGTGCACGGACTCAACCTGAGTCCCCAGGCTGTTCCTGACACACTGTAGAGTTTCGTGGGATGGGACCGCTGGGAGAAACAGGGTCTACATGAGATCTCTCTCTTATTTCTTATGTTACATGAATCTATCATTATCTCAATAAATTTTTCCTTTAAAAAAAAAAACACAGAGTATCAAGAAAGAGAAAAAAAAAAAAAAAAAGGCATGTTACTACCAAACAGATGTTCTCCTTAACTACACTTCCCTCAAGGAGCCCACAAGGGACCTGCGAAGGGAACCACCTTCTCACTGGTGACTCCCGGTCCCTGGGCCCAGTCTCCCCTGGGGGACAGCTACCGCTGCATCCCAGGAACGGACTCTGGGCTTGCCTTGTGCCAGGATCCAGACTATTTCCAGCCAGACCAGAAATAGATGCTCATGCAGCTCTCTGATAAGGCAGTCAGAAACCCAGAGGAAGTGGCCGGCAGGGGGCCTGGAGCCGGGCCTGGCTCGGGGGGCCCACGCATCCGCGAGGGCTGCAATGACAGCCAAGAACACGGCTTCTGTGAACGTCTGCCAGGAGTCTGTGCGCGGAGCCCAGGGAGGGCAAACTCGAGCCCTCTCAGCACCACTCATTCCAACGCGCCCTTCCCTAACCTCGGCCCAACGAGCAGCCCTGCACGTAAACACAGCCTCATTCTTTCAGTCGGATGCTTTGGCCTGGTTTTTATAGGAAAGGGAAGGTTCTGAGAACACGGGCTATTCTGTTCAATGCCGACCAAATTCTAGAAGTCGCCCGATGTTGAATCCGCCCATGGAAAATGCTGGTCTGCATCTTTCTACCCCCTCTTGGCTGCAGAGGAAACCAGAGGAGAGAAAAGGGAAGGGAAGCCACATTTAGAGAAGCGTCCAGTGCGGCCAAGCGGTCTGCCAGGGATTCGGACATGTGTGTGCTCACGTGGGGCGGAGATTGCACCGTCTGCCTTCCAAAGGTGGGGACACTGAGGCAGAGTCAGTGACTTGCCAAGGCTACACGAGTCTAGCCAGGATTTCAAGCTCAGCAGTCTTCATTCCCAAGCCTGCCCTCCTAACCATGACACAGGGAAGGATGAGTTCTTTTCCAGGGCAGACCCCCCCCCCAAACCCCCCCCCCACTTCGCCTCCCCGGCTCAGACGTCACCCACCCTGGCCCAGCTGCGTCCTGCTGGATCCTTGCCCTTAGGCGCATTCTCGCAAGGATCCAGCCCTGAAACCCTCACAGGCAGTGGGGCCCTGCCAGCTCCTGGTCTATCAAACACCAGTCAAGAGCTTGGTGCCCATCATCTGAGGGGTGCCTCCTGCGGCCCCAAGCGGTGAGCCGTCCCTGTTAGCCGCTGTCCATTTTGCAGAGGAGAAAACGGAGGCTCCAGCAGGTTGGGGGAGCTGGGGGTCTGAGCTCTGCCCGTCCAGCTTCAGAGCCGTGTTCTCGAATACCACCCACGCCGGCTCCGCACGGGGACACTCATCCAGACCAACCTACCAACTCCCCTGGCAGCAAACAGAGCCCTGCCAAGGTCAAGCCCAGGGTAGGAGCGCCTAATTTGAACAGAGAACAGACCAGACCCTCCTTACGAAATAAATATTTTTAAGGCGCCAAAGCTGACTTCACCGTCTCCTCACTCTTCCTGCCAACCTTGGGAACAAACCCCTATTTTCCAGAGTTGGCTCGGGAAACTGAAGTCATCTACCCAGCCACCTGCCTGGGCCTCAATGCCAAAGACAGCAGGGCAGTGACGCATGGGCATCTCAGAGGGAGCGAGCTGTGGGCAAGGTGGCCCGGCTCTCTCCCCTTTTTTCCATGTCCAAGAAAGCTGCTCCCAGAATGGCCTCTTGGAAAACCCTGGGGGTAACGGGCTAGAATCCGGCTGAAGGGTGGATCCTTTCTCTGAAGCCACGTCTCAGCAGGTAGAGAGAGATGCCAGGCGTCTTCAGGGCTCCCACTGTCAGAGTCCATCATTAGGTCAGACAGGCAGAAATACCTTTCCACCCTGTTAATGATCAACAGGACAGGCTGGGGGTTTCCTGATGCCTCCCACAGTGCAGGGTCCTCCCGCTTCACTGGCAGGGACTGGGCCACGTGGGCCAGAACACTGGCTCAGGACCCTGGCTCAGGTGGCCCCTGAGCCACCGTCGAGGGGAAGGGCTCAGAGAGGCATGGACAGACTGCCAGAGAAGGCCCTGGTCTTCCAGAAGCCCCTACTGGTCCCCCAGGGCAAATACACCACACACCCAGTCACAGACCCCCACCTCTTCCCCCCACTCCTCCGCCCAGCCCTCTGGGCCACCAAAGCCTTCCTCAGGTGAAGCCCTCATTCTTTAAAGGGGTGAACTTCTCCTGGGTCCATGAGCCTTCATGGGGTCCCCGAACCCCAAACATGGGGCCCTCCTGCTTCGTGCTCTTTGCAGGGAAGGACAGCAGGTTCTCGGAGGAATCCAAGAGCAGGAAAGAGCACTGAGCTCAGCTCGAGGCCCAGCTCCGAGGCCCCCACTCTGGAGGACTTGCCTTCCTCTTCTCAACTTCCCCTTTCCTGCTTCTCATTTACTGTAATTACTTGTCGCCCTGTGTTAGGGCTGCGGCCCAGCACCAGGCAAGCTCCTACACAAGAGGCCTCGCACAGTCACCTATAGCTAACAGGGCACTCCCAGTGCCCCCTCTTCCCGCACGCCCCCCACCCCCAAACCCAAGGCAGGAGGGCTGGCCTGTCTCACTCCCCAGCTTTGCCAGAACCGGAACAGGTCTGGCTCTCGCTAGGCCACCAGGCCACTGTCACCGCTACAGAGGTTCATCTCAAATGCCAAATCAAAGAGGAAAAGCAACACATGCATTAGAAGATAGTCCTTTAACCCTCTGTTGTTTCACCAGAGGATTGTCCCTGAAATGTGGCTCCTGTGTGGAACGGGGCCCAACAGAGGGCCGCTGACTGTGTCCACCACGACTATAAGAACAGCTACTATCCCCCAAGTACTTGCAGAAGCAGGCACGGAGAGAAGACGTTACGTGCATTTCCTCATGGGTGCTTCATATACTATAATATTATCATTATTCCCATTGAACAGAGGAGAAGACTGAGGTCACCACAGTATAAACCTGCAGCCGGTAAGTGCCTCCAAGCTCCAGGCCCCATGGTGAGGCTCCAGGGCTTCTGGCAAGAAGGTGGCCTGCAGAAGCTGATCCCTTCTGCTGGGGTCAGAGCAGGGCCTTGCTGCCCCGCTTTGCCTTTGCAAATGAGTCCTCGCTGTGGTTAGCAAGCCAGCCCTTCATTTCCCCACCAGGCTCAGTTTTGCAAACCAAGGTCGGGGGGGTGGGGTGGCAGTTCCTGTTACAGGAGCTAGAAGGTGAGAGTCTTTCTTCCCTTTCAGAGAAGGCGGGATCGGGGCAAGAGGGTCCCCCAAGCTTTCCAGCCCAGGCAGGTCTGTCCCGACTCCCCTCGGCACAAGGATCCAAGTCCAGCCCAGGGGATATGAACACAAGTCCGACTCCACCACTGGGGCTGAAACCTATAACCCCCTCCCCCTTCCCCACCATTTGTCAGGGACTGAGCCTGGGCTCCAAAGTGGAGCCTGGAGTTAGGCAGAGATCCAAATCTCAGCCCCAGCATGAGGCAGCCACATCCCCTCTGGCTTCATCTCCCTCTGTAAAATGGACTCGCGGTAGAACTTGGGCCGGTTGGTGGACCAGAAGTGAGGATTTAAGGGAACAACAGTTCACACATCAAGGAGCTTAGCACAGTGCATTACACAAAGCTCATGCCTAATGCTTGCTGCTATCACCCACAGATTATCGCAGTCCTGGTGACGCCCATCCACTCGTCCACTCAGCAAAGAGCTGCTGAGGGCCCCAGAGATTGGTGTAGCTGTGGCTTGGTATAGGCCATGGCCAACAGACCAGATCCCTGCCCTCAAGGAATCACATTGTAAGGGGGTGGGGGCAGAGAGATAAGCAAATCAATACATATTACATCTGGCAGCAGGAAGTTCCAGAAAAATTATACCAAAGCAGAGGGAGGCACAGTGGGTGATAGGGCAAGAGAGGGGCTCTGGTAGTAGGTGCAATCAGGGAGGCCTCCCCAGAGGAGGTGTCCTCTAAGCTGAGGCTTGAAGGAAGTGAGGGCAGATCCATGTGGATGTCTGGGGAAGAATATTCCAAGTCAAGCAAATAGCAAGAGCCAAGGCCCCAAGAAGGAAATGTGCATGGCACGTTCTAGAAAGAGCAGGAGGTTACTGGCTGGGACACGCGGCTTGTGTTGGGGGCGGTGGGGTCAGGGGTCCCTGGAGCCTGTAGGTCCCCCACTGCCTGCCCGTTGCCCCTCTCCTGCCTGCACGTTCCGATCACACCAGCTCTGCACCTGTCCCTACAGTCATTCCACCTGCCTGGAGTCCCATCCCCTCCCCGGCTGTGGCCCTGGGGTCGGTGGTCTTCCACCACTTACTCAGTTCCGCCTCTCTGCCCCTTGGAGGCAGGAACTGTCTCCTCATTCCTGTAACCACAGCAGTCAGGGAAGCGCTCCGCACCGAGTAAGGACTCAGGCAAGAGGCAGAACGAAGCCCCCCCGGAGAGTGGTTTGGCAATCATGGGTTATCCTGGAAATGCACACTCCCTCCCTCACCCTCCCTCCCACACTCTACCTCTCCCCATCCAACTGCGAGAAACCCCCCACCCCTGCCAATCACAGCGCGGCTTGCAAAGGAGAAAGGGAGCCCAATGGGAATGTCCAGCAGTGGGAGAGAGTGAGCTCATCGGTGGTTCCAGCGACACTAATTATGAAAACGCCCATCTGAGCGGACGCGCCTAAATCAAAACCCCTCAGTGCGACTGTGCTGCAGGTGGATCCTGGAACAGAAAAACGGCAGTCGTGGAACAACTGGTAAAATCCGAATGAAGTTTAGGGTTGAGTCAACAGTCACATGCCAATGTTAATTCCCTGGTTTGGGCAAATTCACCAAGTAGCACGGGATGGGGGATCGTGGGGGAGAGGGTATGTGGGAATTCTCTGCGCTGGCTTTGGAACTCCTCGGTAAGTCCAAAATTACTCTAAAATTAAAAGTGTATCTTCAGGGCACCTGGGTGGCTCAGTCTGTTAAGCAAGAAAAAGGTTGCAGGAGGCTTCAACATTTCTACCAATAATAACAACTTATTTAAAAGACATAAACCAGGGCGCCTGGGTGGCTCAGTGGGTTAAAGCCTCTGCCTTCAGCTCAGGTCATGATCCCAGGGTCCTGGGGTCGAGCCCCGAGCCCCGCATCAGGCTCTCTGCTCGGCAGGGAACCTACTTCCCTTCCTCTCTCTCTCTGCCTGCCTCTCTGCCTGCTTGTGATCTCTGTCAAATAAATAAATAAAATCTTTAAAAATAAAATAAAAGACATAAACCGACTGTCAAGGGTACCTGTGACTCCTATTATTCCAGTATATTAAGTGTTAAGAAAAAAAGGTTCACAAAATGGTTATTTCTGAAACGACAGAGGCTTTATAGCCCTACCTATGACATTTGACTGAAAAAGATCTCGGGCAAATATGAAGAAAGCGCTTAGCTGGTAAAACTGGGTCACCGGGCATCACTTACTTTATTTCTCTGATCCGCTCTGTATGTTTGAAATAAATCATCATTGAAAAACTCAAACAGGGGGTGCCTGGGTGGCTCCGTCATTAAGCGTCTGCCTTCGGCTGAGGTCCTGATCCCAGGGTCCTGGGATCAAGTCCCACATGGGGCTCCCTGCTCTGCAGGGAGTCTGCTTCTCTCTCTCCCACTCCCCCTACTTGTGTTCCCTCTCTTGCTGTCTCTCTATCAAATAATACATAAAATCTTAAAAAAAAAAAAAAAGAAAGGAAAAGAAAACTCAAATATTTATTAATTAAAATAGTGAAACTCATGAATGGATGAAAACCACAGAAGTGGAAAAGGGCAGAGCTGAAGCACATCCCTCGTGGTTAAAACTCCAATTCTAGGATTCTCTGATGATTCCCGGTCTACACATGCTTGAGAGATTCAATGCTCACAACAGAATTCCCTCATTGATCCCTCTAAAACCAGGCCACAGTTAGCAAGATATGAACTCATGGGGATAAGAGGACACCATCTAGGGGACGCCTGGGTGGCTCTGTCGGTTAAGCCGCTGCCTTCGGCTCAGGTCATGATCCCGGGGTCCTGGGATCGAGCCCCACATTGGGCTCCTCGCTCAGTGGGAAGCCCGCTTCTCCCGCCCCCTCTACTGCTCCCCTTGCTTGTGCTTACCTGCTTGCTCTCAAATAATTAAAATCTTTTTTTAAAAAGGACACCATTCTATTAAAATGTCCAAGATGCACATCCAGGAATTCCACCTCTAGGTCCAGCAGGGACCCTGACGGGTCCTGCAGACCCATCAGCACAGGTGCATAGAGATGCAGGGATGGGGTGGGGGATGGTGGTAGACGGGGTGGGGAGAGGAGGATTCCTATTCTCCATGACTGGAACAAACGGCCTCCTGTCTACAGACACCCAGGAAAGGCGCTTTTAAGGATACACGAGTGGTTAGTACTGGTTACCTCCAGCATTCAGGGGAAGGAAGGAAAAAAACATTTTTAAATTCTCACATTGTTCCTGCTACAGTAAACGGGTATTATTACTAGTGCAATAGTAGTGCAAGGAGGCCCGTTGATCTCAATGTCTGCAGGAGCTTTAAAAAAAAAAACCAAAAACCCAGGAAAAAAACCCCAAAATATCTGGAAACATAGTGAAAGGACAAGAAAAGCTAAGTTAACTGTGGTTCAGCCACACCATGGGCTACTCTGAACTCAGTGAAGGGCGTGGATCCGCCCATCTGTACCAGCTGAATTGGAGGAATTTCCCGAGATATGATTTAGTGACAAAAGCAAAATGCTGCAGAGATGGTCACGCTGTAAAGAAAAGCCAAGACACCAGCTGGGCAGAGAGGGATGATGGCGGAAGTCACACCTGGGGCTTCTAGATTGAGGGAAGGTTACATGTAGTTCATCTTATCAGTATTCATTATACGAAATAAGGTGCTGCTTCAGATAAAGAAAACTTAAAACCACAAAACAACTGACGGACGTCGCCTACAGCCATTCTGTTCCCAATAGCCTCCCTTTTTTTTTTTTTTTTTAAACACTGCAAGTGCTCTCTGGCCACAGGGCGTTGGCACTTGCCATGATTCAGAACCCATTCTCTTGCAGCACGTACACTCCCTTCTATGTAAGCCACATCTCCCTGGTGCACCTCAGAGCCAGGCCAAGGATGAACAAAACCAACACAAACAAGAAATCAAAACCAGGGGCTAGGTGGCAGGCTACTTCTAGTGATAAACCTCTCGACTCTGGCCCTACTCTGTTCCTTTTTTTTTTTTTTTCTTCTTTCTTTTTCTTCTTAATCCAAGATTTGGCAAAAAGAAGGAACACAAATTAAGAGGAAAGAAATTCACATTTATTGAAACCTTCCAGGTAACACACCCTGCACCGGGCACTCTGGAAAATGATGCACCTTTCCCTCTTCACAGCGTCCCTGGAAGGCTGGTGCTGCAAAGGCCAGCTAGGATACAGGAACGAAGTCCTGGCTGAGTTTTGTAACGTGTGTCAGGTCACACAAGTGTGTCTCCCCAGGAGCCAAGTCCTTCCCAAGGACCCACCAATCAAAACTGTGGCTGATACCTCCTGCCACTTCATAAAAATCATGACGACCCTCCAGAGTCTACAAAGATCTTAAAAATCACGAGACACACAACTGCGTCTGGTGACAGATGGGTTTTGCTAGGGCAGCACTATGCTATCTGTTCAAATGACTTGGCGCTAGGTGAAAAGGAGACTTTGCAGTAACGACCAAGGTTTTCAGCCTCCAATTCGCCCACCCTTTACTGGGCACGCACAGGCTCCCCGCTGGCCACACTTCTGGCCCACCCTGCAGCCTATATCTGTTCCCAAGACCCAGCCGTTTCTCTTACTTAGGTCACCTGCCTGGTCTCCTCCAGGTGAGTGAGTTTCTGATCCCTCGTCTGCAACAGAGGAGGTAGGATTTTTAAAGCCATAAATGGAAGATTCTATTCTCGGGTCTGAAAACTTGACTGCATATACAGGAGCAGCCTGTGCTCCAAACCAGCACTGAAGCTTTGAGTGTAGCAGACTCTCCTCCACTAGGCGCCTTACCCCCGCGTGCCGTGAACGCCACAAGCACAACGGGGAGGTGCATCCTCGGGCCTCGCGAGCACAGTGACAATCAGCAGAGCACACGGCAATTCCTCATGGGAACGAAGGAGGCTGAATGCACGGACGCACTTGGGGCCAGGCACCCGGGCTGCACTCGGCAGACTGGCTGTCCAGGGAAGCAGAGGGCTGGGTCTGCAGACTCCAGCCATGAAATCCAAGGCCTGCAGAGGCAAACAGGAAGAAAGTTCAAAAAACCCAGGAGTTGCTCGAAATTGTCTCGGGTTGCCTTGAAAGACAAGGCAACGGCAGAGCCATTCCGGACAAGTGGCTTCAGGAAGGTCTGCTGCCTTTCTGAGGCTCAGTTTTCCCACCTGTAATATGGGTACACTCATCAAGGGGCACAGAGAGGGTTTCTAAAGCAGCAAGGACAGAGGGGAGACCACTCAGAGGGCACGGTAAGTGGCCACTTTTTAACTTTTAGAGCTTCCCAGCCAGCACCACCACCATTTCCTGAGATTATTAAAAGTGCTTTTTATTATTAATATACTTGATTCAAAAACATCCCTATGCATAGGTCCTACTGTTGTTCCCATTTCTTCAGTGGGACAGAGACACACAAAATGAAGCAAATGGACCTCAAAGACACAGTGGCAAGTGCAAAGCTGGGATTTGAGCCTAGGAAGTCCGTCTTCGGAATGTACCCTTTTGGCCATGATACTTACCGGCCCCTGTGGCCTGTGTGAACAGACAGGCTTTACGGACATTTTTCTCAGTCCTCCATGTCAGGGCCTGGGATTCCAGAGCTCTGCCTCTGGCAGGCGGGAAGCAGGTCTCCAAAAGGGGATAAAACGCATACTCCTCAGATGTAAAGGAGAGGGGTCAGAAGCACTCTGGCGTGGGTGACGGAGTGGGGCGTGGGGCACCTCTCTGAGTGGGCAAGGACTTGGGGCACCAGGCTGGCTGAGTCCATGCAGCACGCGACTCTTGATTTCGGGGTTGTGAGTTCGAGTAGAGATCACTTTAAAATAAAATCTTTAAAAAATAAAAGGGAAGGCCTTCTTTTTGGTGCCATGTTCCATTTTGGACAGGTCGAGTCTGAAGGATGCCCCGGGAGAGATCACGAAGAGGGGGCTGGACATTTCCGGAGTTCCTCCTCCAAGCTCAACGTTCCTCTCACTCAGCGACTTCTAAGGAGCCTCCTGTGGCCTCCAGTCTGATCCCCACACCCTTCCCCACGTTCCACGGCACGTGCAAGTCCCACGGTAGCACTGTCGCCTTCCTGTCTCCCTCTGCCCCTTTCTACAGAGTGGACCCTGAGGGCCACGCCATTCCTTTACTCAACTCGGGGCCCTCGATGCCAGCACGGCGTCCAGTCCGTGGTCAGTGCTCCATAAATGCTTACCAGATGCACCCATGAAAGGCATCTCACTGGAGACACACATTCAGAGCTGATCAGTCCAGTTACTGCTCAAACAAATGCCACACACGTACAGCGCCCTACCTTCCAGCTCTGCAGATCGGCACTCTGAGCCAGGAGTCGGCAGGGCTGCGTTCCTCCCGGAGGCCGGCGAGGCCCTGTTTCCTTGCCTTGTCCCCCTTCCAGAGGCCGCCTGCCCCTCTTGGCTTGCAGCCTCCCCTCGATCCTTAGAGCCAGAGTCATTCGACCTCTGACTTTGACCTTCTGCCTGTCTTCTAGGTTTAAAAAACTGCTAGACGCCATGGGGCCCTTGGTGGAGGATAACCTCCCACCTCCACCTCTTGACTCGATCACACCTGTCATGTGAGCTCACAGCCCCACAGGCCGGCGGACTAGCACGGGGACATCTGCGGGGCCCACTGCATTCTGCCTCCACAGGGAGTCAGCATCCAGTGAAAGGGGAGGCCACGGGGAAGGACACAAGGGGCGGAGATCACACGAGGGCCGCCCTCAAGAGGGTCCCCACCGTGGGACAGGGTACATTTCTCAGCACCAACGCTGTTTCTTCATTTTAACAGTTATCTCCGAGCTTAGACGCCCAACCTCCAACACTCGCTACCGCCTCACCAACGTGGTGCGTGAGGAACAGAGGAAGCAGGCCCGGGACAGATCCGAGCAGGGTCCCGACAGAGTCACGGGGCCAAGCCCGGGCTGCTTCTCCAAGGAGGCTGGCCGCGGTCCCTGATGCTCACACCTCCAGGGGCCGTTCGTGCCAAACCCCAACAGAACAGCTGTTCTCCCAACTTATGCGCAGATCTGCAGCACGGAGGAGAGCAGGGCTCAGAGGACCCCGGGGCCCCAGTGTGGCGGTGGCTCCCAGGTGGGCCCAGCCCGGCCCAGTGCCCCGCTGAGAGAACATCTCCTTGCAGCAGCCGCCCCCGCCACAGGGGCTCGCGGCCGCCCGCCCACAGAGACCGGAGCTCCAACAAGGCCAGGCCCCCGAGCAGCCCCGACAGCCGGCGTCCCCAATTCTGATCAGACAGTCCATCCAAGCCAGACGGGCAAACCCCCAGAAGCGAACACGGGGTGCTGTATCATGAGCCACAGTAGCACAAACCTAGCATGCTAGGTTTCCTACAGCTGTGGCAACAGATTTCTGCGAGTTGCGTGGCTTAAATCAGCACAAACTTACTCTCTTCCAGGTACGAAGCTACCTATCCCTCTCTGGGGCTAAAAGCAAGGTGTGGGCAGGGTCAGCCCCATCTGATGGCTCTAGGGAAGACCACGCTTCCCCCTTCCCGGGAGTGGCCTGGTGGCTGCCCTCCTTGGCTCACAGCCCTTCCTCCACCTTCAACAACAGAACTGCCCCCTTGTTTGCAGCCATGCTGTCACCTCTGTTTACTCTGACCCTCCTGCCTCTTTAACTTGTAAGGACCCTGTGATGACAGCAGACCCACCTGGACAACCCAGGACGATCTCCCTGTCCTTCACTTAATCAGACGTGCGAAGTCCTTGTGCCACATCAGGTAACACATTTGCGGGTTCCGGGGATTGGGACACGGACATCTCTGGGGACATGATCCATGCCTACCCTATGCCTATATGTCTACCTCTCGACTCCTCGCCAGTGACCTGCAGAGGAGGACTGTAGCACTTCAAGGATGGTTTTGGAAATGCCTTCCCAGGAAAGCCAAGGCTCACCTCTCCCCTCTTGCCTGCCACAGAGGAAGTTGTCAGAAACAGAGGCACAAGTTCTGGGACAAGGAAAGAGGAGATAAAGGGAGGAGGAGAAGAAGAAGAAGAAGAAGAAGAAGAAAGGACAATCCATGTTTGCAGCTTCCTTACCATGTTTTCAAAAGCAGTGCAAGGTACTTTGCATATACACTAGAGAGCATGATCTCATCCTTGCCAGTGAACACAGAAGAACACTGGCACAGAGAGTTCGAGACACTTGCCCTAGGTCACAGAGCCTACAGATGGAAGATTTGGAATTTGAACCCAGGCTTCTGTGGCTCTCACTCTGTGCTGCTCTGAAAAAATTTGGACCCTCTGGAGCTATTTTTTTTTCTTTCAGTCTTAAAAAATTGCTCACAACAGAACCTTTCCTTTTGGGTAAGAAACTATGCAAAGCATTTGCCTCTGCCCCCACTTGCTTGGAGGCCTAGCAGAGAAAGGTCTATTTTGGGGCTCTGTGCTCCAGTGATCTGCTCACTCGGCCTAGAGCTCACCACCCACTGCTCATACTTTTTTTTGTTTTTTTCTACAGAGGCCACTTCCTGAGGCTCAAATGAGGCAAGCTGGTGGGCCTACCCAGCAAGACCAGAGCCAGACTCAGAGCAGGACGCAGGGCCAGTGCTGAGCAGATCAGCTCCCCCAGGACCCACCTTAAACCAAAGCCGCCCACCTCAGCAGCGGCTGCCGCTCAGCCGGTCACCAAGACACACAGCACCTGAGCCCATGATGCAGGCAGGAACCAGGAAGTTGCCCTTTTCAATTATTTGATTCACTCCATCCATGTTATTCAATAGAGCCCCAAACTGGAAACTCCTACATCCGCCACAAAGTGCCGGGGGCCGTCTGTTACACAGCCATCGATATCGTAAACCATGGTTGTTACCAACAGGGAGCGCCTCCACTTTGTTTGGCGCCTGCTGTGTACCAGGCCTACTTCCCGTCACTCACAGAGGCTCCCTGAATCCTTACAACAGTCCGATCACGTGGTCAAGAATCTCCCCCCCCCACCACCCGACCATTCTACAGAAGGGGAAACTGAGGTGCCCCAGGTCACCCCTCAGGAGACTAGGGAAAACAGATGCAGGGGTACAGACAATGGACCCCCACTCCACCGAAATCCACAACGGCATGATAAACCTTGAGAACATCACATGGGACAGGAAGCCAAACATAGAAGAGCACACACCATATATATATAATTCCAATGATGGGAAATCCTAGAACTGAACAAGCTTAGAGTGGCTGCAAGTAGGTCAGGGGTTGACTGGGGAGAAGGTACAGACCACAAAGGGGCAGGAGCAGACGTTTCTGGGTTGTCTTGATCAGAACAGTGGGCGAACCTGTGTCAAAGCATACTGACCTTCTAAAATGGGTGCGTATCACTGTATGTAACTCAGACCTCAATAAAATCCAACTAAACAGTTAAAAGGAAAAAAAAAAAAGACACCAGGCACATCTTCTTTCAGAAGATCAAAACCCTTTAAGAAGAAGTCTGACATCTTTATAGAAAAGCAACCAGATTCCTGTTTGGTTCCAGTGATCCCTGGATGGCCGGTAATGGGAGAGAGATTTTTTTTTCTTTTCTATGCTTTTCTCTATCTTCCGGAACGTCTACAATGGACACGTATTCCTCCTGTATGGCAAAATAAAACCAAAGGCCACGTAAGTTAAAGCTACAACAGAATACAGTCCAGACTTCCTGAGACGTCCTGGGTGACTGCGTCAGTCCAAGAAAGGGTGAGCACTGGACAAGGAGTCAGGAGATGTACCTGGCTGGGCTCAGGTCTCCTGGGTGCACAGGCCCAATCCTTAGCTTCTAGGAGCCCAGCTGTGTAAGGGGATTCATGAGTCCCGCTGCCAACCCTGCCCAGCCATCTGGCTCTGGAAGGGACACAGACCAGCTTCCACCTGCCCCACACACCCCCTCGAAGCAGCCTCGGGCCCAGCAGGGGCTTTGCGTTATATGCCCAGCAAACCCCAGAGGCAGGCAGACCAGGTTATGGACTCCAGCTTGGCCCCTTGCTGGCTATGTGGCCGTGGACAAGTCACTGAGCCTTTCTGAGCCTGGGCTTCCTCATCTGGAAATCGGAAGGTAAGTTATAAACCATTCTAATGTGGGGGGGCGGGGGGGGTGTGATGAAATGAAATAATGGTACTGGGTATGCCCAGAGTTCTCACTCAAAGTGTGTATTCATTTATATTTTTTATTTTAAGAGTCTCCCACCAAAATTTCACCAAATATTATGAGCTCCCATTAATTTATGGAAGCAGCAGCAAAGCCCAGTTCGTGTTCCATCTAAACGCCAGCTCCCACGATGCTCCCGTCCATCCTCCTCCCTTACATGCCACGGTGATGGGCTAGGCAGTCCTCGGTTTCCCTGGGAAGGGCAAGGGGCCCCTTGAGCAAGCTATTCCAACCAGCCCCCCCCTGCCTGCGAGGGCTGCCAGGCCTGCCCCATCTGACAAGGGCTGTGCCCAGATGAATGGCTCTGGCTTGGCTGCCGTCCAGGCCCTGGAAGTGTCCAGAAACACAGGCCTCTCCAGACAGATGGTTCCTGAAGCTGAGGCCTCCAGACTTGCGCTGCAGCCACAGGGTGTCCGCGGCCCCAAGCAGCGGAAGACAGACGTCTGCCCACGCAGACACGTCCGCAGTACCTGGAGGGGCCAGTCACCGCATGGGGCACAACGGGGTCAGAGACTCATAGGGCTGCACCCCCGATGGGGAGGCAGGGGGAGCTGCCTGAAGACAGAGATGATCCAAACAGAAAGGCCCTCGCCACCGAGGAAACCCAGGAAGGCCCAGAGGACGGAAGTAACCAGAACAATTCTGAGAGCTTCCACACCAGCTCCCCGAAGCCGCGCTGCGGCCCCGTGAAGTAAGTGCTCTGGTCCGCACTTCACAGATCAGGACTCAGGCCACTGGGAGGAAGTGACCGAGCCCAGGTCACGTGGTCAGAAGGAACACGGAGCTGACAGCCAGGTCCCTCGGTCCTGCCCCCTCCCTCCCAGAATCGCACTTCTCCTTCGAGTTCTTGCTCTCAACCCCAAAGCTTGATCCTTCTTTTCTCCCCCAAGGAATAAGCACCACAGACCACATGCCCCGTGAGGGCCGGGAGCGTGTCTGGATCTTGCACACCTGGCCTGAGCCTGACTTGGGGTCTGTCTCCCTCTCCTCCAATCTGGGCTGGCCCTGGGACCCGCTCTGACGAGTCAGATGACACAGAAGTGACACGGGGTACAAGTTCTGAGGCTCCTGACTTCTACCCCTTTGAAGGTGTCGCGGAGAACCAGGCCAGCTTCCTGAAGGAGGTCGCAGGCACCGTGGAGGCCCCGGGACTCTTCCACAGCCACGGCTGCCCGCCAGCCACGTGAACCAGGCGTCTCAGAGCTCCCGGCCCAGCGGACAGCCACGGTGCAGGTGAGGCCAGCACAGCCAGGCAACACTGCCCAGGATCGCGCCCAATAGATCCGTGAAGTTCTAAGGCGCTACGTTTGGGGGTGGCTGGTTACAAGGTGATACACAGCCGAAAGCATGATCGTCACTGTCAACGAGGACCGTCGTCCCCTCGGCAGGGAGCGCACGCCAGACCTCCTTCCGGTCACTCACGTAATAACTCATTTAGCGCACAGAACCCAATGAAATGGAAGAAATGTTCCCCTATTTTAAGTAAAAGGGGCAACTAAGTGAAGCAAAGTGACTAACCCAAGGTCCCTCACCAGCGAGCACGGGAACGCAGACTGTCTGGCCCAGGCCCAAGATCGTGACCCCCACCGACTATCAGGGCTTCCGTGAATGTGGCTTCTTCTGTAGGCCAGGAATTGAACAAGGTGCTGCATGTGAATTAACTACAGATACAGCAAGAATCGCAAGAACAGGGTGCCAGGGAGGCACCTACGTGGGCAGGGTTGGCGGCCCGGCACTGTGCAAGTCCGCCCCCGGGACCTCCGAGATGGGCAAAGGGCACCCTTCCCTCTTAAAAACCTCTGGGCAACACTGAAATGAGCAGTGGAAGGACACACACACACACACCCCGTGGCAGGAGCACACACGTGCGTGCACACACGTACGCGCGCACACACACACACACACACACACACACGGAGGAGAAAAACGAGACGGCCCTCCAGCCAAGATAAGGGTAAAACAATGACATCTCTAACACCTTTGCTTTCACAGGGTAGAAGCTTCACAGTCATTCATTCTACCTTCATAACTGCCTAGTGACGTGGGTTCTCTTATTGTTCCCATTTTACACACGGAGACACGGAGGCCTGAACATCTCCGCTCAGACAGGACTTGGCGGAGCACGCCCCGCGAGGGCTCACCTCTGCCCCCTTGAGTTGTCTTTGTCGGGCAGGAGAGGCTTTCATCTTCCTTTCTCTTCTATTATCGCTCTGTTCCCGCCGGCCTATGAGGTTCATGGGAAGGACGTGTGTGTGTCCCTTGCCTCTATTTACTCAGCACCAACACATCGAGTGTCTGTCACGTCTAGGCCCTAAGTGCGTAGTTGCGAAATGGGTACAGGAGCAAAGCCGCCCAGCTCCAAGAAGGCCCAATACCCATCTCAAAAGGGCCTAACTGGGATGTGGCCCTGGGTGGCCAAGTGCGGTGCCTCCAGGGCTCTCCACTCTCAGACCCCATCTTCTCAGGAGGAAGTGATCATTCCTAACAAGGAACAAGGTCCCCTTTCTCAGGCTTGTCAGGTGGCCCCTTTCACAGCCCCAAGAGGGGGGTATGCCTCATAGTCCAGCATCTGAAGAGGAACTGTGAGGGCAACAGTTCCCTGAAGAGCTACAGTAAGTTTCCCACCAAGACGCCCCTGAGCATCAGAGGTGCCCACAGAGGCTGGGGCATCGGGCACCCAAGCGGGGGATCCCCCACAACAAGGCTGGAGTCTCTGTCTTCCAGGCAGCCTTTGACCCCACAGACCTTTGAAAGAGCAAGAACCTCAGAACAGATTAAGTCAACAGAAGCCAGGCAGTGGTGGGCAGAAGAGGGAAACAGCACCCCGCCGTGGCTCTTCCGAAGACACATATGAGGAGAGGGCGGTCTCACGGCTCCCCAAAGCTCCCTCCTGGAGGACAGATGACCCCAGGGCCGTATCTTCTGTCCCCGGCATTCGGAGGGCTCAACCAAGCACGAGCACCTCATGGTCCTGTGCGGCCCCCAACCTGCGCTGGCCAGGAGCCCCTGGTGAGCATCAGGAGGCCGAGAGACCACTCTAGCCTGGGCCCCCCAGGGAGAGCAGAGACCCTCCAGCTGAAGGACCCCTCCCTTCCCTGTCCAGAAAGGGCGGGAACGGCTCCCCTTCACCCAAACCCCATCAGCATGAATGGTGATCGCAGGCCATGTTGTCCCCACGGGGTGGCTCTTAAGCCTTCTGCATTCCCAGACTGCGGACGATGACCTCATATTCCTTCCATACCAGGGAAAAAAGAAACACTTCCCAATTAGCCTCAGCAACCGGAAGCTTCAGTCCTGGAAGGAGACAGGGCGGGCCCAAGGAATCACCAAAACAACCTGATCATAAACGTAAGCCCACATGACAATGAGCTCGATGAAGGTAAGGCTACACGAGCAGGACCTGCATGGGGATAAGGGTGACTCCCCGTGAGCGTCACCCTCAGCAAGTGACATGCACCGAGCACGGACTCTGACCCAAACCCTGTGATACAAATCTGACCTGTGTTAGCCTACCCCAACCCTATGGGGTGAGGGCCACTGTGATCCCTCCATGACACCCCTTTGTGCAGAAAAAGAGACTGAGGTTCAGAGGGGCTCCCTCAACTGCCCACAGTCACAGAGCAAGGAACAGTGGGGCCAGGGGACGAGTCTCAATCTTTGCTCCCCAATCTCCTGTGCTTCATCTCCCACTGGGTGCCTTTTGGGGACATCCCTCCCACACCCCACCTTGTGGACCCTAAAGCAAGACTCTCAGTCCTGAATGCTCTTACCAAAGACTATATGTATGCCCACCCCTTATCTCAGTTAACACAAGCTGGTCCCCTCAAAAGTCCTTATTACCCACGGAGAACAAACAGTGGGACGGAAAACAAACAGCAGAGAGACATTCCATCCTGGACCTGGCCCCATTCCTCCCACTCCGTCTTAAGATGTGTGTGCGTCAGCCCTGAAGTCTGGCACAAGCATGCTGACCCTGGCCTGGGCTCCCCATCCCATCCTTCTCTCCCTCCCTGTGACCTTGTGGAGGGGCCCCTTTCCCAGAGCTGCCTTCTAGACCTCTGGATACGTCCCAGCTCAAGGCCAAGAGACACCCCAGGCTACCATGGTCTCTACGGCCGGTGGACCAAAGCCGGCCGCCAATTCTTCACCACTGTTCCTGCTCCCCTCAAGATGGGGCTGGCCTTATGATGTGCTTTGACCAAAAGAATGCAGAAGTGACACCATGCCAGAGTGACACCCCAAGCTGACCACGTGGAGGGAGGGAGAGAGAAACTGCAGGAAAGAGCAACGAGGGGCAGACGAGGGAGGAGAGCTCGCCCACCATCAGTGGAAGCTGGCTGGCTGAAGGACTCCAGCCAATGCCCAGCAGGAGGGAACCATCAGCCAGGTGCGCCCTGCCCCAGCTCCTGGCCCGCGGAATTGTTGTCTGAAGCCCCGTGTTGTGACAGTTTGTCATATGGCAACAGGTCACTGAACCACCAACACCAAACTGGCTTCCGGGCCTGGGGTGGGGAGCTGCACCTCCTTCTCGGGAGATGGACATCAGGAAAGACCTTCCCGCTTGCAAGTCCGGGATCTGGTAAGCAACGCCGTCCCTCAGGAGGATGCCGCCAGCAAGAGCGTTCGACTAAGCCTGAGCTGAATGAGGCCTGGTACGCCAGCCCCTGGGCCGCACGCGGGCCAGGTACCTTCACTGCGCCCACGTACAGATACTCGAGTGGGAGGTCCACTACAGGACGGCGCAGCTAGCAGTCAGCCCAGGCTTGTCTGTGTCCAGCGCTGCTCTTACACGGGATGTCACGGGACCTCTCCCAGCACATCAACCAGAAAGTGCAGACCCTCAGCCCTCCAGGCTAGAGGTCAGATGGGGTTCTGGGCCACAAAGCATGCCCCTGGGACTGGCAAGGCCACTGTTGGATCAGTCGGGCTCCTGTCAGGTACAAAACCTCCTCCCAGGGCCCTCCTAGAGGGTGGGAGAGCTCATACTGCTCTTCGCAGTATGGGCATTCATGTCCTTGGTGAACCAACGTTTGCCCATTCCCTAACAACACCCATAGAATTAAAGATCATGGCTCTTTTCCTCAACTCAACAACTGCCCCTGGTTTATCAATAAACAGTTGACTACATGAATGAATAATGGGGGGGGGGGGCTACGAAGCCATGGCAAATGAGCGCAAAGAGATGACCAGTTAGTGGCCCCTACCTGTGACGGGTCTGACAGCTACAGCCTGACGTCTTCTCCTGATGACACACTGCTAGCACACCAATTCCCCAGAGGCTTTGATTATTTTGCAGTATTAGAGGCTGACGCTAAAACAAAACAGAACTTCTTCGCTCTAAAACACGAGCTCTGGTACTTCCAGGGACTGTGGGTTCTAGCCTGAAAGTTCTAGAAGCGGGACCTGGAGCTATAGGTTGTACCACGAGACTTCTGGTAGGTGGCTTTGGTGCCAAGAGACTCTCTCCAGTCTAGAGAAGAAGCCAGAGGCATGCTCTCCCACCCTTCTTCTGTCTAGAACCCATCTCGTTCTTCTAGAATTCACATCAGCAGACCAAGCGATGGGCCCCTGACAAAAGGAGAGCCAGAGTCTTCCCCCCGGACTGACACATACAGCCAATGTTCTATCCTTCACGGTCCTTACATTCTGAAAGTAACCGAGCATTCGGACTTTCACATCCTGAAAGTCACCAACCCTGAATTACCAAGTACTGAACCAGTGCTCCCAAGGAAATACAGCGTTAGGTTCCTGTGAGCCTCCGGTCGTGACATTTCCATCAACTGATCAATGTGTAACCTCGTTTTTGTGGGTTTCTTCTTTTCTTTCTTTCTTTCTTTTTTTTTTTTTTTTAGATTTTATTGTTCAGTAAGCTCTATACCCAACATGGGGGCTCAAACCCACAACCCTTCAATCAAGAGTCACACGCTCCACCAACTGAGCCAGCCAGGAGCCCCTGTGTTTCTTCTTAAAGAATCCTCATTCAATGTACATTCTTGGTTAACACAGAACTCACAACTGACAGCACCAGAACTCATGCCTGAATAAAGCTTGTCATACACCTGTCATTCTCTCCACTAGCCACACCCTGGCCTTCGGGTGCTCAGGAACACGAGACCACACTTGGGGGCCTCTTTAAACAACAAAACCACCCAAAAAGCACAAGAGAGAAAAACATGGCAACAACCATCTGAGAAAAGGACACCTGTTCCCAGTAGGAGAGCTGAAACAAGAAGCCGGCTAGGAACATGCATGCTGGCAACGCAACACGTTCCTCGTCCCCACTGTGCTCATGTCTGTGAACGGTTACAGAAGTGCCATGAGATCTGGTGCAGGGGTACAGATGAATTGTAGCGAGTGGGCAAACTTGGGACTGGGGTCCCAAATAACGAGGACCAAGTGTGGATGCTGAGAGAAAGCAGCACCCCGGGCCACATGACCTGATCCACAGACGAGGTCTGTGAATGAAGATAAAGAGGAAATGAGGAGGGCCGAGGGAAGACAAACAGGGAATGAAAGGCAGAGGCGGTTTCTGTTCCTGCTCCCCACACCTAGGGGCCTCTAGGAACAGGACCGTCAGACGTACAGTCTCCACGGTCAGGACAGGTGACACAGAAAACTGGGAAATCAGCCGCCACAGGAGAAAGACACACGCATATGTACACACACACGACAAGGACACGCACACACTCCCCAGTCAGCACGTTGACCAAGGCCACCCAGGATGCAGGCCACCCCCTGAAGGCTCTACCTGGGCCACCCAGTAATCTGCAGAAGCGGAGCTGGAACTGGATGCTCTGGCCCAGCCATCAGGTGTCACGGCTCAGTCTAGGACAGATGTCCAGGCAGAGGGCAAAGCCAGCTGACATGCACGATCCCATCTCTGAGGGAAAACAAAGCAACCGGACCTCGTGAATCAAGATGCAGACTTGCCACCGTGACCATCGCAGCAGCGGTCACATGGAGCACACTTGTGTCACTTGGGAAAGAAGGAAGAGTGTGGGGATAGTAAAGGAAGTGGGTAGTGCAAGAAGGAAGGAGGAGGTACGTTCTAGAACTACACTGTCCGACAGAGCAGCTACAACCAGATACGGCTATCAAGCACGCAAAACCGAAACTGTCCAAACGGAGATCCTCTGTAGATATCAAACACACCCTTGATTTTTTTTTGAAGATTTTATTTATTTATTTGACAGAGATCACAAGTAGGCAGAGAGGCAGGCAGAGAGGCAGGCAGAGAGAGGAGGAAGCAGGCTCCCCCTGAGCAGAGAGCCCGATGTGGGGCTCAATCCCAGGACCCTGAGATCATGACCTGAGCTGAAGGCAGAGGCTTTAACCCAATAAGCCACCCAGGTGCCCCTACACCCTGGATTTTGAAGATTTAGACCAAAAACAAGAACGTAAGGTCTCAATAATTATATTGCATTCGTGCTGAAATAATAGTACTTTGGATATACAGAGTCACATAAAATAAAATTAATTTTAACTTTTCCTTTGTACCTGTTTCAACGTGGTGACTAAGAATTTAAACCTACGCAGACAGCTGGCATTGGTGGCTCTTCCGGACACCACCAGTCTAGAAGTAGCCCAGTTTGGCTACAGAATAGAGAACCGGCGGGGGGGGGGGGAGTTCTTTATATATTTTGGAAACAAGTCCTTGATCAGCCGTGTTTTGCCAACATTTTCTCCCAGTCTGTGGCTTATCTTTTCAACTGCTCAACCTGAAGTTTTTACAGCATCTGGTGATGGAAAAAACTGGCCTGATGTCGTTCTTCCAAAAAGCTGGATCACCTTGTGCCAGTCACCATGACAGTCACCCAAGCTCACGGAACTCACCAGTTCAAGGGCCTGGCTCACAGGCTTCCTGTGATGACCGCAAACTACACGTGAATATCCGTACACACGGTCACATGATACCCCGTGCTGGCGGGCACAGGCACGGCGCAGAGGGGGCTCGAGGCTTGTGCTCAAGATACACAGTCATTACTAGGGGATCTGTGCATCCCCATTCCGTCTCCCCTTAGGGGACAGCTGGTGACCAAGCAGCAGATGGAGGGGCTCACGGAGGCAGTCGGAAAGGAGAGAAGTGGACATGCCAAGCTGAGGCACGAAACCTTGAAATAAAGGACAATCTACGCCACACCTCACCCGCGGCATCTGGGTGACCCTGGACATTTGTGAAGGGAACTTAGGTGGGCTACCATCTTCATCAAATGGTCCTTTCGTCCCCCCAACCACAGAAATGAGGATTAAAATGTATAGTTCTAGACTCGGGCCAGGAATCACCTCCCTGCTGATCAGTGTCCGTACCCATGTTCTCCTCATTAAGCTCGCCCCCGAGGTGAGCACGCTGGTGGCATTGCTGGCCCCAGGAGAGTCACCACCACAGAGAGTGTGCGATGGGAAAATAGTGCATCAACCAAAGGGCCTATGAGGTGTTCTGTTTAACTGAGAACAAGAAGCTGTCAGGGAAATGCAACTCAGAAACACAAAGAGCTGGGACTTAACCCCACTAGGATGATTTCATCAAAAATACAGACAATACCAAGTGTTGGCAAAGACTCGGACAAACGCTCCCACGCTGCTGTGGGGAAGTAAAACGGGGCAGCCACCACGGAAGACAACATAGCCACTCCTCAAACAAGCCAACACAGAGCTACAGCGACCCACCGAGTCCACTTTTGGTCTATAATCCAAGAATGAAAACCTGTTTCCACAAGAATCCGTCCACAGAGGTTCACAGCTGCATTATCCGTGACAGATGAAAAAGCGACCCGTTATGGTTCCATTTCTAGGAAATGTCCAGAGAAAGCAAATCTATACCAATGCAAAGTAGACTCTTCCTTTAAAAATTAAAAAAAAAAAAAAAGAGAGAGAGAGACACACAAAGAGAGAGAGAGAGTAGTAGCTCAATGGCACACATTTACTGAGCACCCACGGGGAGCCCCTGATGTTAGAAGTAGAGACGGACCAGACGCCACCTGCCTCGGGGAATCAGATCTCAGCCTCTTCCTGGCAGACCCAGCTCTGGCTGGCAACTCTCTACAGTTACGTGTGTTTGGAACCAATTCCAAAATGGAAGGTCCTTCTAAGCCTTCTTCTCAAGAAAGGAGCAGGACATCCACCTCGCCCCAGAAGATGGCCTGACACATACATGAGCAGAGCGATAAGAGTAACTAAACCACACCCTGTCTGTCAGTCTCAGAAATGACTCGAATTCCCTCCACATTCAATTTCCCATCAAGAAGTTGAGGAGGGGCGCCTGGGTGGCTCAGTGGGTTAAGCCGCTGCCTTCGGCTCATGATCTCAGGGTCCTGGGATCGAGTCCCGCATCGGGCTCTCTGCTCAGCAGGGAGCCTGCTTCCCTCTCTCTCTCTCTCTGCCTGCCTCTCTGCCTACTTGTGATCTCTGTCAAATAAATTTAAAAACAATCTTTAAAAAAGAAAAAAAAGAAGAAGTTGAGGAAAAGGGGCACCTGGGTGGCTCAGTCATTAAGTGTCTGCCTTCTGCTGGGGTCATGATCCCAGGGTCCTGGGATTGAGCCTCGCATCAGGCTCCCAGCTCAGTGGGGAGTCTGCTTCTCTCACTCCCACTCCCCCTGCTTTGTTCCCTCTCTCGCGGTCTCTGTCATATAAATAAATAAAATCTTAAAAAAAAAAAAAGAAAAGATGAGGAAACTACTGACTTCACGGGGTTGCCGTGTGGGTTCAATGAGGACCTGTCGGCAGCCTCGGCACACAGGATGGGCTCCCAGGTTTCCCTTCCGCCATCCCAAGTGGTCGCGTGGAGGCCGTGGTGAGATGTAGGGCCATTAGCCACCGGGGGCTTCAGGCTGCTGCTTCCACAGCCCCGGACAGAACAAATGCCCTAAAGGGAGAAGGAAGGACCATGCTCGCGAGACCCGTCCCTGCCTATGAATGTCCCATCTGTGAAAGTTCACAGACACCCAGACGCTAGCAAGGGTGGCGGGCGTGCCTGCCAGTCAGTGCGGCCTCCCTGGGGACCACTGTGCCCCGAGCCCAGGACGCAGCCTTCCCTTCCACCAACTCTTCTTGACATTCAGCCTCTGGAGATAACCGGGGGTGCGCCTGAGGGTTAGCACTAAGAACATTCCCCGAATCGGGGTCTGACATAGCCGAAGAGTAAGCTTCGTGATATCCAAAAATAGAAAATTGACTAAACAAATAAAAATAAAAAGATAAGGTGGAAAGGTTGTAGCCATTTAAAACAAAACAGAAGGCGTGTACTTGGAAAGATTTCCTCTGCAGGAAACCAAAATAAACATCACCGAAAGGACAGGTGTCCTATCGGTGCACACTCCCTGAGTGAAATCTAAGGGCACTTAAAATAAAGCTGGTGTCAGTGTGGCACCTCACAAGGAACAGATCATAGGCTAATTAAAGATTAAGGCGTTGTGTTGTTTTTTTTTTTTTTTTGAAATGTAAAAAATATGCATGGGAATAATTACCAAAGCTACAACCTGGTTTCCCCAGGGAGGAAGCAGTATGTTTAGCTCCACGCATAATAGCTCATCCTTCAGAACAAAGGCCCAAAGCCAGTATGATTCGTCTAAGTTGGAGAGAAGGGTGCATTCCTGTCCTATGGCTGCTGTAACAAGTCACCACAGACTCAGTGACCGGGAACGACACACATTCACGATCCTACACTTGCGCAGGCTGGAAGCCAGGGATGGGTCTCCCGGGGCCAGAGTCAAGGTGTCGGGAGGGCTCTATGCGGGAATCCGTTCCCGTGCCTCTTCCGGCTTCTGGGGGTGGCCCGTGGCTGGTTCATGGACCCCTTCCACCTTCAAAGCAACTAAGCGGACCTCTCTGACCTCCGCTCTATCATCACCTCCTCTCTTCCGATCTGAGTCTCCTCCCTCTGTCTTTCACTTAGGGAACCATTGTGATTACCCTGGGCCCACCCAGCTAACCCAGAGTAATCTTTGCAGCTCAAGATTCTTAACCTCATCACATCTGTAGAGAGCCCTTTGCCCTACAGGGTAACAGAGTCACAGATCCTGGAGATTAGGAGGGGGTGGTGTCCTGGGGAGGAGCAGGGGGGCCTTGTTCTGCTTACCCCAGAGTGCACAGTAATCACGGTCTCCATCATCAGCGTCATCCTAGCGGCAGCAACAGCAGTGGGCTCTTTCTGGGGGCTCTGGGATACTCGTGAGGCGTTATCTCGAAGTGTGCAACGCAATGGGCTCACTTCATCTCCGTGAGAATCCCTTAAGGGAGGCACAACTATGACCCCACTTTTCAGACTGGTACCACGAGAAGCTAACCAACTTGTCCAGGTCGCCGACATTTTAAGTGGCAGTGCTGAGATTCGAACCCAGGCTGTCAGGCCTTAAGACAACAGCTTACAGTAAGAAGTGGACACAATACAGCACAAAACAGAAAAGGCATGACACCTTTAAGGTGTCTTTTATAAAAATGTACCTAGGTCTTGCCAAAAAAAAAAAAAAAAAAAAAAAATCCAGAAGGCTATAGACCAAGTATTCACACACATGCCTCTGGGTCAGGGGGAAGGGGCTGTGACCCTCCCCCAGTTGTAGTTAAAGAGGTTTCTCCTCGTGAAGACATGTTAGTTCTCCGAGGAGAACAAAATCAGAGTTATTTTCATCAGGCCGAGCGCAAGGTGGTCAGAGGAGCTCAGCTCAGAGTTGTCTCCAGCAGACGACTGGTGTAACCAGGAAACTGGTGTAACCTTCCCACTCAGTACCCCAGCTTGGGCCCTTCTCAGCTCTCCGGGAACTTGGGTCCTTCTCCAGCCAGGCCCCAGGCCCAGCGGCAGAGGCCGGCAGCAGCCGGGATCGGGCGGGCATGATGGGGAGGGGACCCCTGCCAATGACATCCCACAGACCCCAGTCCGGAGAGGGGCATCCCACCCCACCCCTGACCATGGGCCCCGCAAGGTCTCTCCGCCCCGTCTGGGTCATGCTGTGCGGACACTAACTTGGCCCGTCTCCATGTTCCTCTTCCTCTCCTTGGAACAGAATCCCTCACATACTAGACACGTCTCACCCCGCAGCCCACGCCCACCCTCGGCCACCAGCGCAGCTTGGGACAGGTGAAAGCTTCCTCCAGCTGTGCTGGGAGAGCGACAGAGGCCCCCCTGCTCTAAACTGGCAATGTCTCCAATTCTATTTCCAAAACATCACCACTGGCCTGTTGATACTCCTGCTCCCCAAGGGCGGGCCTCCCTAGCCTCTAAGGAGAAAGGCCGGGGGGGAGCTGCTGGCCCACCCAAGGCTGGAATCCAGGGGCCCTGAACCCTAAAAGACCCCCTGTGTGCACAAGAAAGAGGAGGTGGTGACCGCTATGTACGGGCCACACACGTGCGCACACACACGCACACACAGCCCTGCAAACATTTCCAGAACACACCCATGCAGGCAATCATTAGCCATCAGGTTCACACCAGTCATGTTACGTACATTTACAAATTTCAACTTCCCAAGGATCCCGCTGGGAAGCTAAGCCATCATCCCATCTCTCGCATGAGAAAACTGAGGCACAGAGAAGCATGGACCACTGAGGGTCATGCGGCCAGTGAGCACAGGGCCGAGACCGGAACCCCTGCATGTGTGGCTATAAAAGGGAAGTTGCCATAGGGATGCCCTAGCTTAACCCCAGATCCTCTCGTCTCTGGGGAGAAATAGGTAGGCAGGGGCTGAGAGGGGCATCTAGCTCCTTTCCCGTCTACTCGACACACACCTACTCGACACACACCCGGGTGGCATCCCCTGTGAGCCAGGCACGGGCGGGGCGCTGGGGACTGCTCGCTGGTCAGCAGGACAGACAGGTGCCTGCCGCCCAGAGCTCGCAGTCTGGGGAGAAGATGGACCACCGAGGGCCTGGCTCCAAGTCATGCCCTCCCAGAGGGCAGGAAATGCCAACACCAGGATTTCTGGCTCCCACTCCAAACGGCACGGCACGTCTGTCTCTTCCAAGACAACAGAAGCCAGGTCCCTTTGCTCCCCTGATACGCGAAAATGCAAGCTCATCTCTAAGGTCCTCTGGGGAGGGGGGCAATCTTCTGAAAGGATTCCCGGAGGGGTCGCTTTTAACAGCTCCCTCCCTGACATCCGGAAGAGATGTGCGAGCACCAGAGCGGACTGACAACTCACTCGACGAGCACGGGGTCCTTCAAAGCAGAGGCTTGATTGCTTGGAGGAGAGAATTCAGGGGCTGTACTTCCCAGAGGCAGGAAAGACATGTAAGCCACGAGGGATCCACAGGAGCGCACGCGAGCCTCCTGACAGCTCTGGCAGGCAGCCACCACCTCCTTCCTTCCCATTTCACAGACGAGCAAACGGAGGCACAGAGAGGGAAGTCTCGTGCCCAAAGTCACACAGCTAAAGAGCTAGAGAGTCAGGATTCAAACCTACACAGGCTGGCCCCACAGTCCACACGGTTAGCCAGTCCTCGTGGCCCAGGTCAAGACCAGTGGAGCTGGGAAGGAAGAGGACACATGAAATAAAGCCAGGGCTCCCAAATTCCTTTATGACCAACTCCAACTTGCCCGTCCTTCTGCAGCCAGATGGACACATCTGGTCACACTCCCCACGCTGCCCCTTGGGCCCCTTTTAAAGGGGAGTGTCTTAGTCTGCTAGGACTGCCATAACAAAATACCACAGACTGGGTAGCTTCAACAACAGAAGTTTATTGTCTCACAGCCCTACAGGCTGGAAGCCCAAGGTCAGGTGGCTGGCAGGGGTGGTTCCTGTGAGGGCTGAGAGGGACAATCCGTCCCGTGCCTCTCCCTGACCTTCTGGCACTGCCGACAACCAGTGGTGTGCCTCAGCTTATAGATGCCCCCTCCCACCCGTGTCCCTCGTCACTGGGCCTTCTGTCCCTGTGTGTCTCTCCCCCTTTTAAGGACACGGTCATACTGGACTAGGGGCCCAGCCGACGCCAGCAGGACCTTAACGAATACATCAGCAAATATCTTATTTCTAAATGAGGTCACATGCGGAGACACAAGGGGTCAGGGCTTCGATGTATGAATCCAGGGGGAGGTCACAATTCAACCCATGGCAGGGACCCACGCCTGCCCATACACCCTGAAGCAGCCAGACCCAGCTCTCCAACAGGAGAGGTCACCTTCCCTGCCCACCCCCAAGAGAGGACACCGGTCTCAAACCAGCCAATCCCTGTGCCCTGGCTCAAAAAGGCCCAGCCAATCACAGGCCTCCCTCAGGAGCCCATCCCCGGGGAGCGGGGACACCTCAGGCTTCCTGGAGGGGCCCGAGTGCAGGAGAGTCAGGCTAGAGAAAGGCTTTGCTGGGGAGGACCTAGCCATGGCTGCGAGGACAAGGAAGGGAGCCCAGTCCGTGGAGAGAAGCCACTGTTCTTGTCACAGACAGGATGGTAAGTCCTCAGTTCCGCCACCTCCCCTTCCCGCTAGGGCCACTTACAGGGTGAGGCTGTTCATTTTCTTGGATTCTTACAAGAACTAACCCCTGCCAACCAAGCCCCTCTCATCATTCTATCCTCCAGCCATCCGTGGGGCTCCTACAGCCACCTCTGCTCCCTCCACAAGTAGGGGCCATGGAAGAGTCTGGAAGATGCCCACCAAACCCACTTCCCATTCTTAATGGCACAGAGGTTGGCCACATTTCCCAGGATTCCTTGCAGCTGATCACATGCCAAGTTCTTGCCAGTGGAAGTCAGGCACCATCCAGCTTGCAGGCCTGGCCCATAAAACCCTTTAAGGCATCTTCCACTCTCCCTCTTCCCCTGCATGTTGGCTGGACATGGAGGCTCCTGAGGTGGTCTCAGGGGTCTTAGGGGATAGTGATGGTGCCAGGCAGCAAGCCCCACCCCTCAATCCCACCCACTGTTTCATGACTTGGGTGATTAACTCGTACTGTATGAAGAAATCTTTGGTTACTGCACTTTGTCCCTGACTCACGTAGAAGCTTGGCTCCCGTGCCCTCTGCCTGGAATGCTCTTCCCACAGAGCTTCCCATGGCGCTCTCCTTCTCACACACTAAGTCTCAGCTCAAAGGTCACCTCCACTGAGAGGCTTCTTGGAGACCAGCCCTACTAACACAGTGTTCTTCACTGGTCACTCTGTCACAGCGCCCGGTTTCTTTCCTTCCTAGCATCCATCACAATCCAAAATGATCAAATGATTAGTTTGGCTTTTTCTTCCCCATAAAACTACAGGCACTAGAGGCTCCTTTACGGATCTCCACTGCCCTGTTCACCACTTCACCCCCAACAGCAAGTGTGACACCCAATACTCACTCCGTCCTCTCTGAGTATTTCCTAAATCAACAAAGGGACAAATTCTAAGAACATCAAGTGATCATTATCCAGGACAGAAAGCGCTTGAACAACCACAGAAACCAAGTCCTTACCTATCCAGCGTACAAGCAGGTCTGAGTCAATACCAAGAATAGTTCGGGGTTCCTGGGTGGTTCCGTCAACTCTTGGATGGATCGTGGTTAAGCGTCCAAATCTCGATTTCAGCTCAGGTCATGATGTCAGTGTTGTGAGATCGAGCCCTACATCAGGCTCCACGCTCAACATGGAGTCTGTTTGTCCCTCTCCCTCTGCTCTCCCCTTCCTGCCCATGCATGCTTTAAGAAAGAAAGAAAGAAAGAAAGAAAGAAAGGAAGGAAGGAAGGAAGAAAGAAAGCAAGCTAGTTTAAAAAAAGGATAAAAAGATCAATTCTATTTTTTACACCAGCAATCTCTATCATGGAGAATATATACCCCAGAGAGGGTCAGGAAGGAAAACCACTATGTAGATGGGAGTTCTAATTTTCATCTCATCCTTTCTATAGTACCATTTGCCTTTACGTTTGGTTAGGACAGTGACAGTGACCGTGACAAGGATGACAAGAGCAGCTAAGACTTGAGCATCTGTCTCCATTGTGTCCAGCAATGTTGAAAGTATTTTCCATGCACTCATTTAATGCTCCCCAAGGTCTCATGCAGTTGGCTCTTCCATTAGTCTTTTTAAAGGCATGGAAATGGGGACACAAAGAGATGACAAGTGGCCCCAGATCACACCCCAGCTAAGAGGCAGGGTTGGGATCAGACCCCAGGCACTGGGATCTAGAGTCTGTGCTATCGTGAACTGGTACTGCACATCTAAATCAACCAATAAATCAGTTTACAGACAGGGAAGACACTGGCTGAGTCTTCTCTCTGATGGGATGTTTGACTGAAAGAATTTGGGTTTCTTCTTAGATGGAACATGCCAGCGGAAAAACAACCACTTCTCCAATGTTTTGAAAACATTTTGAAAAAATAACAACTTTCAAAAATATATATATATATATTTTTTTTAATGACTATGAAGCCCAGGCGGGATTTCAGAACTAGCCGAAAAACAGCAACCACCACCCTTTCACAGGCCCTGGCTGTCCGCACTCATCCACGCCGTGCGGTTTCCTGGCACACCTGTCCCCCAGCAACCCAGCCCCCTTCCTCCCGGCATCTCCAGAAACCCACAGAGCGTGTCCTCTGCACACAGAAGGAAGGGATGCAACAACAAAGTCTGAGCAGAGCCGCTGTTTCTGGGTCCCCAGCAGAGTCCTTCTCTATCATGCACAGAACTGCACCAGCCGAGAGCCCCCAGGAGGACAAAGAAACACAGCAGGAAGAAGATTCAGGACTCTGATGGCAGACAGGACGAGCACAAAGTGTAGTTCTGCCCTTTTGCGGCTGTGTGGCCTTGGGCGCAGCTCCTAGATCCCCAGGACCCCGTGTCCTCGTAAATAGCTCAGGGAGGATGCCTGCGTCCTGGAATCGCTGTGAGGAGCTGACAGGCCAGTGTCCATGACGCGCTTGCACACGGGACCGGTACACAGACAGCACTTGTTAGAGGCGGCTCTTGTCATCAGCCACGCCAGCATCATCCTCGGCGGGGCAAGCCAAGAACCCCACACCAGGGCACCGGGACAGCTCCTATTTCGGAGAACCCCTCAATTCATGGGCAGCCACAACTTGCCAAAAATAAGCAGATGGAGAAAACATGCATAAGCACAAGTGAAAGCCTCAGGAAACAAGCCCATTCAGTGGAGATGGCCGCCATCCACTCCCTCAAAGGAGCTCATGGCCGCACCAGCCCTATTCGGACTCCACAAACAGTGGGAGTCTCGTCAGTTCCTGAGTCACATTCCAGGCCTCCCAAATGCAGAAGATGCAGGAGGATCCTGAAGGTTTAACCCAAGTGGGCTCTTTTCTACAGGAGACTCAGCTGGTGCCCCCGGAAGGAAAGAAAAACCACACACAGAGCAGTTCCCAGCTGTCCCACGAGCTCCCTCCCTATGTTCAGGGGATCTCCAGGAGGCCAGTGCTGGAAGGCATCCCAGTCACCATCTTACCATTCCCTTTGGAAAGCAAGAGGAAGACAGACAGCCAAGGTCAGTGGTTCAAGATCCACAGTCTTCATTACAAGCCAGGCCTTGGGACGCCCCACCAGTGTCTTTTTCTTTTTTCTTTTATTGTGTTACATTCCAGTTATGCAGTACCTCCCACATATTTAAAAAAAAAAAAAAGTACATAAATTCCACTGAACTCTTGCCTATCCTAAAATTCATCTAATTCATACTCGATAGGAGCTATCATCTCACTTTGACAGAGAGGGAAACTGAGGCACAGGGCACACCAGAGTACATACTCTTGAGCTACAAGTCTGGATCCGGAGTCCAGGTGCCCTCACAGTGGCCAAGGACTACCAGCATCTTCTCACCCTGGAACACGCAGGCCTCTCCTCCTCCAAGAGGAGATTCCCCATTTCTTGAACCCAAGTTGGCCTCGATGGCCTGAGCTGGTACAAAGGACGTGCTGGGACTTGGGGCTAAGCCCTAAGAAGTCCTGCCGCTTCCGCCTACAACTCTTGGAACACACCCTCCGGGGGGATGCCAAGCGCCATTGTAAGTCCGACTACTCTGGGACTAGCTAGAGGCAGGAGACACCCAGTACAGCCATTGCCACCAGGGCGCCAGATGTGGGAGTGAAGATTCTGGAACCTTCCAGACCAAGGGACACACCAGTTGAATCCCACCAAATGACCTCAGTCTAGGCCACGAAGAGTAAACTCGCCCAGGGGGGCCCTGCCCTAATCTCTGACCCACAAACCTCCTCGGTCATGGTCAGGGGCGCCCGTGGACCCCACGTCAGGACAGCCAGCCTGTAGGCACCTGGCAGCCTCTCCCTCACCTCTCCCAATGAGAAGCTCCCCTGCGAGGAGGCCTCCCCTATTGCCTACGATGTCCCTCACACCCTGGTGGGTTAAGAGCCGCCCTTCCTCACACGCTACAGGCCAGACCCTCAGTGTGGTCCTTGCCACATGATCCACCCCATGGCTGGCTTCGGAGTCCGTTCCCCACCAGGGCAGGGGCCCCACACTTCTTCCTCTCGCCCCACAGTCCAGCTCCGGACAGGATAGCCAATATGGGCTGAACACGTATGAGTGCCTCTCCGTGGCAGGGTCCAGAGAGACTGTTATACCTACTGACACTTCATGGCTCCAAGCAAAGCAACACGTCACCTGAAATCAGCGTTTCTCCACCTCGTCCCCACAGACAGTCGGTACTGGATTATGATTTGTGGTATGGGCTATCCCATGCATTGTAAGAGGTTTGGAAACATCCGTGATCTGGATCTATGCGATGCCAGGAGCATACGTCCCAACCCCAATGATAACTAAAATTATCTCCAGGCATTGCTACAGGCTCCCGGTTGTGGCGGGGCATTGCGGGTCGGGGAGGGGAAGATCGCCCTGGGGAGAACCACTCCCTGCTTTAGACAGCAGGACCCATGTGTGTCTACTGAGACCCTGGCCTGCATGGGCGGCAGGGCAGGAGTGGGGGAGTTGTGGGATACCTGTCCACAGGTCACACACCATCTGCCAAGGACTCCAAAGCCACCTGTCCGTGCTCCCTCACGCTAGCCAGCAGGCATCCCAGTAACCTGCACGGTCCTGCTAACTAGCAGCCCTGAAGGAACACCACGGCCTGGGTCCCCCTCGGGAGGTCACCCTTAAAACAGCGGGCTGGAAACTTGGCCCTGAGAGGCCTCATCGAGGACCTGGAGGCTTGCTCTCTGAGTGGGCAGGGAGCACGGTTACTAAGCTCTTTCCCCCAGAACTGGCTTTCTCAGCTTCTTTACCAAGAACACAGCCATCTCACACAGGACTGCCGGAGCACGTTTCAAAATGCCAATGGGATCGCGTCATCAGCAAACCCTTCAGTGGACCCCCGCTGCCCTCCAGAAAAAGTCCAAACACATGAGCAAGACTTTGCCACCCCCAGACAAACTGGATACCAGTCGTTAGCAACAAGAATGGCAAACATACCGCAGAGGTTCCCACTGCGTGAGTGCCATCCCCGTGCCACGCACCATCTTGAAGCCATCTGACATATCATTAACTCATCTATTCATTCCCAGCCATAACCCTGCCAGGTGGACACCAGTAGCATTCCCTTTCTAGAGATGAGAGAATTAAATCTCAGAAAGCAGATGGAGCTCGCCCACGGCCACACAGCCATGCTCCTCCAACAGTGCTCCCAATCAAACCCCATGCAGCTTGCACCTTGTGCAACAAAGCTGGCTCCATGAGGATCGGAAGCTAATTGCGTCCACGTCTTCAGTACCTAGGACAGTGCCCGGCAGAGCCCACGCTCACCTACAGAAGGAGGGACAGCAGCATGCGTGGAAGTCTCAGCAGCAGCATACACCAAACCCAGCTCATTACCAGGACCACTGGGGAGCGGATTAAAACACTGAATCCCAAACTACCTGATGAATGATAGTCATCCTCAAACTCTCCAGGGAGAAGACAGAATTGCATTTATTTAACTGAAGGCGGAGAGCTACAGGACATGATTTCAGGAGCCAAAATCCCACCTCACGCCCCTTAGAATGAGCTTCAGGAGAATGTTCCAGTGGCTTGTGCTTTTAAAAGTCCCCCAGGCATTTCTGACTGTCAGTCAAGCTTGGGACCCACTGCCCCCTCTCAGCATGGTACCCCTGCATTTTCCCTGCAGGTCCCCACCCCAGCTCCAACAGGGTTCCAGGCCACTTGGGAGGTCAAGGGCAGCCAAATGTAAGCAAAATTGGGAGGAAAGTTGGATGCTCGCTCACATGGGCATTTTCAAAGCGGGGTTTTGGGCTCTGTGCCACCTGAGACGTGGTTGGCTCCAAAGCCAGGAGAAGCCTTTTGGAAAGCTGTTTCATCTGATTCATGACAAGAAATGGAATGGAGAAAAATGCCAAGATAGCAGAGTCCACCTTTGAATGCCCAAGTTCAGAATCCACTGCAGCATGGTTTCAAGCTTGGGAACAGAGACCTCACGGACGTTGGGGGTCGGGGGGTGGGGTGCTGCCCAACTGCCCTTTGACTCAGAAATAACACTTATAGGAAGCTGTCCTTCAGGGGTGCCCAGGTCAGAAGAATAAGAGCATACGAGAATGACCCCCACACACCGCTGGTGGGAATGCCAAATGCTGTAACCCCCTTGGAAACAGTCTGGCAGTTCCTAAAATAATTAAACATAATTACCATATGACCCAGCAGTTACACTCCCAGGCATATGCCCAAGAGAAATGAAAACATACACCCACTGGAAGACTTACACACGAACGCTCACAGCCACAGGATTCACCGTTGCCACAAAGTAGCAGCAACCCAAAGTCCATCGGTGGGCAGGAAATCCACATGATGGGGTACGGCTCAACCACACAGAGGAATGACGTCCCGACATGCACCCCGGCGCGGATGGACCCTGGGAACGTCATGCCAAGGGAGTGACGCCAGACACTAAAGGCCTCGTATTACAGAATTCCACTTGTAGGAAATGTCCAGAACAGGGCGTTCTACGGAGACAGAATGTGGACTCAGGGTTGCTTAGGGCAGTGGAGACGGGTGAGGGCCGCCAGGGTCAGGGTTTCTTTCTGTGGTGATGAAAAGGTCCTAAAATTGATGGAGGTGGTTGATTGCACAGACCTGTGAATATACTAAAACCCACTGAATTGATCGTTTTCAGTGGCTGAATTGTGTGGTATGTGAATTCTATCTCAATAGCACTATTATAAAAAAAAAAAAAAAAAAGTAGGGGGGGAATGCAAGCATGGCGGCAGCAGCTAATAGCAAAAGACCGGAAATAAACCCCATGTCCATCTCCAGGGGCTCGGACCCTTAGGAACAGTCAGAGGCCACGTGGCCACAAAAGAATCAGGTAGACTCATGTGTGGATCAGAACCCACCTCCAAATAATCATTAGAAAAAGAAACCAAGGTGCAGAAGTTTAAGTAGTAGGGACCCATCCTGAAAAAAAAAAAAAAAAAAAAAAAAAAAAAGGCAACCTGCACAGGACCCAAGCACAGAATACTCCCACATCGGGCTCCTTGCTCAGCGGGGAGCCTGCTTCTCCCTCTGCCTCTGCCTGCCATTCTGTCTGCCTGTGCTCGCTCTCTCTCCCTCTCTCTCTGACAAATAAATAAAATCTTTAAAAAAAAAAGCTACAGAACCCTCAGTGACACACTCTGCCCACCCAGAGCGAATGCCCCTGGTTCTGTGGTTCTTGGTAAAACCAAACAGGCATGTGGCTCGCAAGGCTGGAGTCTCTTCAGCTCCGTCCCTGGGCCAGGAGGAGGGCAGAGCGCTTGACCAGCAGCAGAAACTAAAGGATCCGCCGTGCCGTCGGCAGGACGCACACCCCTGCCAGACCAGGTGAGCCAACGCAATGTCACTTCCAAGCTGGCCCACGCAAGCCTCTGTCGCTCCACCAGGGCGTTTCTGTCCAAACTTCCTGCTCTAAACCCCAGCGGAGGAGACCCAGACAGAATGGCCACACGTGCATCTCCAGAAGAAGGAGAGAAGGTATGGAGCCAGCACGCGCATACGGGGAGGGGACAGGTGCACGGGCCGGGGCTCCAGGGTCACTCACAGAAACCCTCGATCTTGTCGGCGGTCTTGCTCCAGGCCACCTGGCGGGTCTCCATGATGACTTGGACGGTCCTCCGCTCCGGGGTGGACTTGCGGAAGCTGAACACGGTCATCACCGTGCCCAGCTCCAGCGCCCTCTTGATCTGACTCTTCTCGTGTTCGGGGAGGGCGTCCACGTTGGCCGGGGCAGTCATTGTCGGCAGAAGAGGGGGTGGGAGGAGTGAGGGGAGAGGATGCTAGAAGGGCAGAATAAAGGAGTGAGTTGGTTTTTGTTAACTGGGTCAGGGGGATGAGTTAACAGCTGAAATCCTGTCTCGTGCCCATCAGCAGGACTTCTAGAAGGAGGTGCTGGTGGCGGGGAATCGTGGACCGTTCAGACCGCCTGTCTAGGACACAGAGGTTTAAATAGAACTGGAGGTGGGGGAGGACCCCCCTGGCCCAGTGACTGAACGGTTATCCTGACTTTGAATAACCAAATCACCCCAGCCCGGCAGTGACCCCTACCGTCCTACAGGCTTCCACGCTGTCAAAGATTTGAATAGCCAAAGCAGCCCAGTTGGGCCCCAGTCCCCCTGCCCCGCCCCGCCCCAGCATCCTTTTCTGTTCTGTCTAGACTCTCCTCAGCATCCCCTTACTTCCTCCGTGAAGTTGGGAACAGAAAAAAATAATATTAAGCCACATCAGAATGTGTCTGTGAAGACCTCTGCATGGAAACGGAGCCAAAAGGAGAGAAAATGTCAGGGCCCGGCAGCCCCAAGTTCGAGGCCTGGTGTGTGGCCCTGGACCGGCTGCGGGACCTCCACAAGTCTCAGCTGCATCCCTTCTGTAACAGGCTGTTGGGATGGCGAGGGGCACCCCGCATTCTGCTCAGCGAACAATAGGCATTCTGGAGCACCACTCAGGCACACAGAGAGACGCAAGACCCCAAATCCTGCAGCCATCCAGGTCTGGCCATACTCACACCCACATCCAAACCATCAGCAAATGCAATTCATCCTCCCCGCTCCTGGGCTCCTCCCAGGATCTCACACCTGGATTGTTCTCATTGCCCAGCTGGTCTCCTGCTTCTGCCCCAGCCCCTACCGTCCAGTGCAGATCGGGAGCTAGATGGAGGGCACCTTTCAAACAAGATGAAATCCCATCAACCCCTCTGACCAGTGTGCTGTCGTGGTGGCCTGAGCACTGGCTCTGGAACCCCCCACTCTGCAGAGGGGAGCCCAAGGGAAGACCTTCTAGACCCTCCCCCACCCCTGAGCCTTATTTCCTTGGAAAGGGGAAGACAGACCTCCAAGGTTCTTGGAAAGATTAAACTGGATAGTATATCTTGGGGCCCTTCAAACAGTGATGCAAAGTCAGGGATCCCCAGATTTAGCTATTGCTACTACTGCCATCAACTGTTCCCTGCGTCTTGTCTCCTCCCCACTGCCCTCCCCCAAATCCCACAGGATTAGGAGCCCACAGCGTTACTCTGTAGAGAGGCAGGTGTTCAGCCAAGGTCATGCAAGCCTTCCCTCTGGATCTGCCTTTGGAATGCCTCCTGCCAAGCTGCTCATAATGAGGGCCTCAGTTCCCTCATCTGTAAAATGGGGATAATAACAGTCTCAAGGGGGGCACTGAAAAGACTGAAAGCTACAACATATGTTCAGTCCCAGCCTTTGGCAGGGCCTCAGGTAGCAGTCATCCAGCCGTTGTTCAATATGATGAGGGTTCCCTCTGTGCCGGGAACTGAGCTGGGGACTGGCATTCAAATGAGAGAGAGTGGGGAGAGGCCCAGGCCTTGCCCTTTGTCCCCTCCTCCCTCCAGCTCACACCTATTGCCAAAGGCACCTTCCACAGGTATCTGGCAGCTGGAGATAAAACCATGATTTCCACCTGCTCTCTCCCCACTTGGAATCACACCTGTCAGCTCAACCCCTACTTAGAGAGGTAGGAGGAAGCTTCTGGGAGGAGAGGGTATCTGAATCCAATTCTTCTAAAAGGTGAAGCAGGAGGGAACAGTGTTCTCATCGGAGGAACAGGCTTAAGCAAAGGCCCAGCACACTGCAGGCCTCACAGGCTGGGCCACAGACTCGGAGATGAGCCTCCTGCCTCATTGCCCCATCTTCCAGTCAAGCCCGTGAACAAGGTGCTCGTGACCAGTCTCATCCTGGTGAACCAGCTGTTTACCGGCTTTCCCCAGGGGGCCTGCACCTGCTATACCTGGTTTATCTCATGAAACTCAACGAGAACGATCAGAGGTGAAAACCCAAATCCTGAGAGGGAAAATTACGTGTCAAGGTCACACAGGAACCTGGCAGCACGGGGATGAGAACCCTGCTCTGAATCCCATGTCCCCACTCATTCAGCATCTGCCTTCTGGAACTCAGAATTCTGCAGCAGAATCTGGACCGAAAGTAACTAGTTTGGCCCTCCCACCCCTCTCAAGAGAGTGTGAAGGCCTTGTCCAAGGTCACGCAGCTGGAAAGCGGCAGGAGGAGGATCTGCACCTGTTCCCAGCTCTGCAGCTATCCACTGGGCTGACCACTCCCCAGCCAGGTGCCCCTGGAGTTCCCTCCTCGGTCTCCAGGCCAACGTACAGCAGGGCATAAACAGGGGACACGTACTCTCTCACAACACCTCCACCCCGGTTAAACCTGCCTGCCCGGAGGCACGGGGACCCTCAGTTGTTTCTGACTCTGGCTCTGGGAAGGCCTTAGACATAACCTCCCCCAAGATTCCGGTTACTTCCACTCAGAAGCCCAGTGGATTGGGCTTCTGTTGCCTCTCGCCAAGAACCAGAAAGAGGTCCTCATAGCCACTAGATCCTCGCAGTCAACCAACAAAATCCAGCCAGCTCCTGACTTGGGCTTCCAGAGTCTGATGCTTCAGCAACTAAGGCAAGGACATGTCCAAGGCCTTCTCCCCAAGGGAGGGCACTAGCCATCATAGGCAATTTCCATTTTGCTTTTGCTGAAAGAAAGAGGAAGGAAGGAAGGAAGGAAGGAAGAAGAAAGAGAAAGAAAGAAAGAAAGAAAGAAAGAAAGAAAGGAAGGAAGGAAGGAAGGAAGGGAGAAAGGAAAGAATGAAAGACAGGGCTTTGAAATCCTTTTTTTTTTTTTTTTGGTCCTGTTTCTCATCCTCCTTGGCTAACTTTGCAAAATGACTTATGGTGTCTGAGATTTAATAAGAGGTTTTGCCATTTCCACTTGTCATGTTCTTCTTGAAATAAACTTCTGGGCTACCAGGACCCAAACCAGGAAGCAGGGAAGTTTTCTCCTCCTTGGTGTACGTTAAGCCCATACAGAGGTGCACATGAAATCCCACAGAACAATCCTCTGTTAAACTCTGCACAGTCACATCACAGGGAAGTAGCTGACCCCCCAGCAGCTCAAAGGAAGGTGGGGACTGCTGCGTCTCCCCCCACCCTGCAACAGGAGATTTTTGCTGGAGGAACAGCCAGTGTCAACCACTGTAGGGAGGAAGGAGAAGGAGTGTTTTTGTTTTTGTTTTTTAAGGGGGCAACCTGTGATCATCTATTAAACTGTGAAACATGCAAATGCTTTGATCAGCAATCACCTAGGTGCAGAAACACAAAAATGTTCGCAGAAGCATTATTTGTAACAGAAAAGAACACCACTGGCAGGGAGGTCCCTTACAGAACTCACGGGACAGGCACAATAAAGAGGGCTCAGTAGCTATCAGATAGCAGGAAAATTTCCAAACAATGGGATCCAGAAAGATTCACAAAAGAGGTGAAAAAAGAGTGGCAAACCTGTATGCATCATAGAATTAGGTTTTTTCAAAGGCTGCGTGGGTATAAACCTAGCGAAAGTGGTTACTTTCAGAGGAGGGGACGGGAGAGATGAGGTCTTGACTTTTTATTAATTTAAGAGGTAACATACGGATGAGCTTTTCGTTCTTGGGTTTTTACTGTTTTCTAAATTAAGAAAGGTTCTAAAGTTTTCTTGCTTGCAATTTCTCACCAACTCCACCCAGCAAAAGGGCTATTCATGGGGTCCCCACGTTGCCTCTTCTAGACAAGCGTGACACTCTCAAGGTGGTGGGGAAGCATGTAGGAAGGGAGAAGAGAGGTGGGGATGGCAGGACCAGCTTGGGGAGACGGCAGCAGCATTAGGCACTTTCTGCACCCATGAAGCCTGAACTGGTATACATACACAAGGCACACACACCTTTGCAGCAGCCTAAGTGCCTGGGCCCGGCATGGGCCCCCAAATCGGCCTCTCTCTGCAAAACTGTAGCTAAGGATGATGGCCAAGCCCCAAGCAAGGCCCTTAGCCAGGGAGGGTCAAGAATTGGTCAGGGCACCCTTTTCATAGATGGGCCCCAATTCTCAAAAGCCGTGGAACGTAGCTTTGAGTAGGCCCAGTATCCTGGGTAAGGAACTGAGGCACAGAGAGGTTCTTCAACGTGCCCAGGGTCACACAGCTGGAACTGACATTCAAATTAAGTGATTAACAAGGCCACCTGTGTCCTTGTGCCACGTCACCCCCCTCAACCCACCAGACTTTTTCAGTCCGTTTTAAGATCAGAGCGCTCGAAGAGCCCCTCCCCATTCTCCACCAGACTCCAGGCGCCAACCCTTGTTAAAAAGAGCCGTTTTCCCTCAAATGCTTCCGCGATGGGGCGGGATGACCTCGTTGGGATTCCAAACCATAACCAGGAAAACGCACAAACACATATAATTATGCACACAACTGTGGGGTGGGAGCGGGAATCGCGAATCCCCCGACACTCTGCCAGTCTCTTCTGGGCGAGGGCTGCGCCGGCCGTGGTATCAACCCGCCACCCACCCGCCCGCACCCACCTGCGTGATACCCCGCAGTGCCGGGGGCGCGCCCGGCCGCCCGCAGTCAGCGAGCCCCGGGCACCGACGTGGCCGGGAAACACAGCCAGACCCCACGCGGGGCCCGCGGCCACCGGAGCCTTGAACGCCGACGCCAGCGCGACCCACCCGACCGCGAGCGGCGCCGCCTCCTCCGGGTTCCCATTCAAAGCCGGGGCGTCCGCCCGCAGGGAGCGCCGAGATGGCGCCGCTCCCGGTGAGGAAGTGGCGGGCGGCCAGGCCCCGACCCCCCGCCTGCGCCGCCCGGCCCGGGGCACAGCAGGCAGGGGGCCCCCGACGGCGCGCCCCGCTCCCGCCCGCGCCCCGCCGCGCTCCTCCACTCCGAGCGCGGGTTCCCACCGCACCCCGGGCGCCCGCGCGCGCTCCCGCCCAGCCAGGCCGCTCACCTGGCCGTGCCCCCGCCGCGGGTCCCGGCTCCGGGCACTCCCTGCGGCGCGCGCCCTCCAACGCGGCCGCCGCGACTTCTGCTTCGGCCGCGGCCGCGCGCCACGTGACTCCTGGGGGCCGCCCCGCGCGCCCCGGCCCGCCCCCGGCGCCCCGAGGCCGCCCTGCCCCGCCCGCCGCGCCGCGCACCCCAGGCTCCTCGTCCGCGGTCGGGGAGGAAACTGAGGCCGCGGGCGCGCGCCGGGCGGGGCGGGGGTGGGGGACAAGCTGCCCGAGGAGCCGCAGGCGCCCGCGTAGCATTTATGCGGCGCCCCCCGCGTCCAGGTGCTGGGCGTGCAACCAAGAAACTGATCCTCACCTGGACACCGCCGTTCGCGGCCCGGAGTTTGAAGTGGGCACCGAGGCTGCGCTGGTGTCCGACCGCCTCCTGCTCCCGGGGCCAAACCACTTCAGTACGCCCAGCCTCAGTTTCCCCATCTGTCAGGCGGATCGGAGCAGCGCTGGCCCCAAAGTTTGTTGTAAGGAAGCTAGAATTGGGAACCGATCTCCCCGTTTCCCAGTAAGATTTTTTTTAATGGCTCCCCTTGTGAGCTAAGCACATGAAGGAGGTCTTTAGGTGCCTACTTGGGCCGCTTAGTTGACGGCTCTTTTCCATTCTTGTGTTTCCCGAAATCATGTTATTCCAACTTCTCGCGCGCACCTTTGACGCGGGTGTCTCCGTGGTGATTCAAGCCAGCCTGCGGGTCGCCTACAGAGCCCTCGGAGCGTTTTTTGAAACTCTGAATGTTGCCCCGACTGCAAATGTGCTAAGAGAAGCCACAGGACACATTCACCAACCTCAAAAATCCATAGAATTCTTTCTTTCCCTGCCCCGGTGACTAGGCACCAAGGACCCCTTACTGTCCTGTTTTCTAACGAGATCTTTGAAAGGCTTCTTAAAACGTTAGCCACTTGGAATGATGGGGTCAATTTCCAAGAAATAATACCTAACTCTAGGTTAAATTTCTTGGCCTTTTTTTTTTTTTTTGTAAATACTCCCAACTTAATATTTATTTCCATCAAGCTTTTTAACATTTTTATTTTGGTACCTTTTATTTATACCGTGTGCATGATACCTTTGTGCAACCATATATGTATAGAATTTACTATTCCAAAATCTGCTTGTATAAGGAAGCATGTTGAATCTCTTGCTGACGAAAGGACACTGTGTGCAATCAGAAGTTTTGGAGATCACTACTGGCAGCCTTGGCTCCTAACCTCTGTCCAAACAGATGCTAATTCTGGCTGGAGCTTTCCCTGGTCCCTGGGGTCAAGCGAGAAAAGAAGAACATGTAGTCCACACTTCTAACCTGCAGTCGTAAGCCTACAGCGTCTTGGCAGCTAAAATATCTGAGTGAGATGATGGTCACAGTAGATGGTTTGCTTCTTCATATTTTTTTTCTTTGCTTTTCTTCTCTGCCTCATTGTTTATCTTCAAGTGAACAGCTAAAGGCGTCTGCTGCAATGAATGGGAGTTGCTGGGGTTCCTCATCTCCTTTTCCTAAACTTCAGCTCGTTTGGTCAAAATAATTGGGACATTAGCGCCTCCCCAACCCCACTGCCTTCTGGGAGGACTCAAATACAAAGCGACACTACCTACTGTGCTTTGGAAGAGAAGCCACCCTCTCAAAGGAAAAAAAAAGAAAGAAAGAAAGAAGAAAAGGACCCTTCACAGGGAGGACCCAAGGGTGTTAAGTCAGTGGGGTCTGGAGGCAGGATTTGAACACTGGTCTGTGTGGTGCCAGCACCCACAGGCTCATAGCCACACTGCCCATCCAAAACATTACCAGGCATTCAGGCAGGGAGAAGTGAAGCTGTAACCACTCCACACAGATTCACAAATGGGTCAGGAAGTGACCTCAAAGGGTAGAGGGAACTTTCTTTTCCTTTTCATATAAAAAGAAAGAAGGGGGAAGGAAGAATAACCTGAAAAAAATTGTCTTTTCATCAAAATTGCCTTAATTTTTATCCTGTGTTCCTCGCCAGTGCTCGGAATGTACTTTTTTTTTTTTTACCCCATAACCCTCTTCCATTGGCTAACCGCCATGGTGCCCTGGACCATTAGGCCCTTGGTGTTTCTGTTTCCATCTCTGCAAAATGGGCATAATAACCCAACCTGCCTCCCCAGGCGGTGGTGAGGATTAAATGTGACAAGCTAAAACAGGCATCCTGCTTCAACTGTCAGAGCTGCTTTTAATGTTGTCATTGGAAAGAAGAAGAGCCCTGTGGTGTAGCAGGAAAGTGTGGACTTGAACAGGGAGACCTAGATTCAAACCACTTTCTTAGCTGTGTGACCTTACGCTGGTCACTCACCCTCTCTGAACCTCCAGTTTCCCCAACATTCCATCCTTTGGGATGTCCAAAATAGGCAAATCTATAGGGACAGAAAGTAGACTAGTGGTTGCCTAGGACTGAGGGCATGTAAGTACTGGAAGGTGATGACTGAGGGGTACAGGGTTCCCCTTTGATGAGAAAGTTCAAAAATTGTGAAGGTATTGGAACGGGACTGTGAATATACCCAAAGCCGTTGCACCATACGTTTTAGGAGGCCGAATTGTGTATATAAGACATATCTCAATAAAGTTGTTAAAAAAAAAATCTACCTTAGAAAGTTGTTATAAAGAATTCAAGGTAGTGGGTAACGCAGAGCCGAGCAAAACACAGCTTTCGATAAGTAACAGCCTCTCACTGTGTTACCTGCTACGTGGTGGGCCTTCCGAACCTGGCCCCTTCTCCCCAGGCCCCAGTGAAGCCCCTCTCCCTTCTGGCCTCCCCCTCCCCCAGAGCCAAAAATGAGCAGAAAACCCAAGAGCCTTTGCGTTTGGTTTCCTTTCCCGACATTGTTCAGAGAAGTGCACGTCCCCTGGGGACAAGCGCAGTCCCAGCTGCTGGCTGGCCGGCCTCGGTGAGAGGAAGTACCACTCAGAGCTGGCTTCAGACCTTGTCAGGGTTGGGCCAGGCCTGGCAGCTGGGAAGGCGGGGGGTGGGGAGAGCCTCTGCTATTTTCTTTCTCAGTTTTATTGAGGGATGACTGTTCTACAAGAAGCTGCCCACAATTAATGTGTACAAGCTGGTAAGTTTGGATACGTGTACACTTGTGTAACCATCACCACAACCAAGGTAACAAACCTATCCAACTCCTCCAAATGCTTCCCTGTGTCCCTTTGTCACTGTAGTTGCTTTTGATGTTATATTGTGTGTGGGGGGAGTGGGTGGGTGTGTGGGTGGGTGGTGAGAAGGCTTCTGGGCCCTCAACACGTCTAGATGTGCAATCCATTATTGTCAACTGTAGACACGATGTTGCACAGCAGAGCTCTAGAATTTACTCAGCTTGGGGGACAGAAACTTTGCAACCATTGAACACCTCCCCTTTCCCCTCTCCTCTCAGCTTCTGGCAACTGCCATTCTATTCTCCGAGTCTAGAAGCTCGAGTCCCTTGGGTGTCTCACGGGAGAGGAGTCATGCCACGGCTGTCCTCGGCCTGGCTTACCTGGCTTAGCACGATGTCCTCCAGGTCCATCCACATTGCAGCAAATGGTAGGATTTCCTGCCTTTTTTTTTTTTTTTAATTTATTTTATTTATTTATTTATTTATTTGGATCTCCTGCTTTTTAAAGGCAGAAAAACCATCGTGGGTACAGATGCCATTTTCTTCACTGCGTCTCTGTTGGACGTGTACATTGTTTCTGCATCTCGGGTGGTGTGATTCATTCATGCTGTGGGAATGCAGATTCTCTTCCCGATCCTGCCTTCCGGTTTGGGGGATACAGATACTGGAAGTGGGACTGCTGGGTCACGTGGTGGTTCTGGTTTTCATTTTGTGAGGAACCACCTCGCTGTTTTCCACAGCGGAACACCGGTGTGCGTTCCCACCAACAGGGCACGAGGGTTCCCCTGTCTCCGCATCCTCTCCAACACCCGTCACCTTTTTTTTTTTTTTTTTTAAAGATTTTTATTTATTTATTTGACAGAGAGAGATCACAAGTAGGCAGAGAGGCAGGCAGAGAGAGAGGAAGGGGGGGGGGGGGGGGAGCAGGCTCCCTGCTGAGCAGAGAGCCCGATGCGGGACTCGATCCCAGGACCCCGAGATCATGACCTGAGCCGAAGGCAGCGGCTTAACCCACTGAGCCACCCAGGCGCCCTTTTTTTTTTTTTTTTTAATAGCAGGCGCTCTGACAGGTGTGAGGGGCTATCTCGTCTGGGTTTTGATTTGCATTTCCCTGGTGACCAGTGGTGTGGGGTGTCTTTTCACATACCTTCACTGGCCTTCTGTATGTCTTCTTTGGAGAACTGTCTGTTCAGGTCCTTTGCCCACTTTCAAATCAGGTTGTTTGCCTCGTTGCTATTGAGTCATAGGAGTTGCTGCCTAAACTGAGGCTGGCTGGGAAGGGCCTCCGGCCCCCGGGCTTTTCTTTGGGCTTCTCAAGCCTCAGGTTCCTGCTGGGGCTCATTTAGTCATTCAACAAACACTTGCTGAGTTCCCTCCAGGAGCCAGGCACTGCTGGGCTCCAGGAAGACAACAGTCATCATCAGAGTCCAACCCCGTGAACGCATATTATAGATGGGGGGGGCTAGGGCCAGGGTGGGAGGGCTCCAGAGTGAGACCGAGCGATTTCTGAAGCCCAGTTCCGCCCCTCACAGTCTGCATAGCTCCGCACACAGCTGCCAGGCTCTGTGGGGCTCAGGTTCCTCATCGGTGTTAGGGTTACTGTGGAGGAGCAAGTCAGCTAATGTGTGTCCAACTCCTGGGCGCTGTTCCTGGTTCAGTGAGGCCCCAGCGCCGACAACGCAGTCATTGCTTTGTCGTGGACGCATGACACACTGTCCCCGCTGGGCTTAGAGCCGGCTGAGCGGCGCCTTCCCCAGGCCCTCAGCCTCGTGTAAAATCAAGACAGTTAAAACCAAGAGCAAGTGTGGAGAGGCAGCTGAATATACGGGCTGTTGAGGCAGACAGGCCTGGCTGGGAATCCCGGCTCTGCCACTTTCCTACCTTACGTCCCTAGGAGAAGTGACTTAGTCTCCCTTAAGTCTGTTTCTCGATGAGGACGAAAGGCCCTACCTCTAAGGGCTGGCGCATGCATCTGGATGTGTTCAGCTCCCACCAAAAGGCTGTCTTTCATCTGATGTCGCTGGAAGCCCAGGAGGGACTGGGGGCGCGGGCACAGAGTGGTCAGAAGTTCAAGGACATCAATAGGATGAAGATTCTTTCCAAAGATGACACTCCTGCCAGCCAGACCAGAATGGGGGAAAGCAAGAAAGAAGGAAACCCCCCGCCCCCCAGAGCCTGCAGCACGCTTTCTCTCCGTTATCATTCACCAGGGTGAGGCCAGGTCGGTCTCCGCTCTTGCTCAAGGAATGGGATCCCGCATCTGCCTGGATGCTGGACGCCGTGTGGGGCTGCCTGAAGTCTGTAGCAAAACAGGGTCACTGGTGGGGAGGGCAGGGGGACAATGTCATGTGTGTAGCCTGCGGGGTCCTACGGGGGTCACAAAGCTCCTTGAGGCAGCCAGAGAAAGCTCACCCCAGGACGGAGGTTCCCTTCTGGTCCCTTCACAGGCCAACAAGCCCCCAACCCGGTTCTTACTCATTCAACAAACACCGAGCCCTTGCTTGACACCAGACCCTACAGATGAGTGGCTGGGTGGCATACAACATACCATGTGCTGGGCACCTTAAACCAACAGAAACGCATTCTCCCACGGTTTTGGGAGTCAGACACTCCCGAAGTCTGAAGTCCAAGTCTAGGGGACAGTGCTGTCCATGCCTCTGTCCTCGGTGCTGGCGGCTGCTGGCCATGTCGGGTGTTTCTTGATCTGGGGCTGCATGCCTCCCCTCTCTGCTCTGTCTGCAGTGATGTTCTTCCCCGTGTCCGGGTCTCGAACCTCTCTCCTTGCTCCGGTGAGGACACACACCAGTCACTGGATATAAGGTGCTCTAAATTCCGGATGATCTCATCTTGAGATCCTTAATTACATCAGCAAAGACTCTATTTCCAACTAAGGTCAAATTTACAGGGAGGGGAACCTGGGCGGCTCAGTCGGTTAAGTGTCTGACTGGATTTTGGCTCAGGTCATGATCTCAGGGTCGAGGGATTGAGCCCCGTGTGGGGCTCCATGCTCAGTACAGAGTCTGGTTGAGATTCTCTCCTTCTCCGTCTGCCCCTTCCCTGCTCTTTCTCTCTCTCAGATAAGTAAATTAACCTTAAAAAAAAAATTGGGGCACCTCGGTGGCTCAGTGGGTTAAAACCTCTGCCTTCGGCTCGGGTCATGATCCCAGGGTCCTGGGATCGAGCCCCACATCGGGCTCTCTGCTTGGCGGGGAGCCTGCTTCCCCCTCTCTCTCTCTGCCTGCCTCTCTGCCTACTTGCGATCTCTGTCAAATAAATAAATAAATAAAATCTTAAAAAAAAATTCACAGGTAAAGGGCGGGAGGACTTAGATCTTTTGGGCGGGTCGTGGTTTAACCCACTAGCCCTGTATTGGTAACAGGGCAACCCCTTCAGCATTCAAGGGAGTGGCAGCAGAAAGAGATTTACCACCAGAGAATGATAAGAGCTGGGTTAAAGGGATAAACCAAGGGGCTGGGAAGACTTCTCAGAGGAGGTGACCTCAGAACTGTGTCTTGAGGGATGCAGGAGAGCTGAGAGCACCAGAGAGAGAGAGAGAGAGAGAGAGAGGGAGGTTGGTTGCTACAAACCAGGATGGTTGGTCAAAGTTGATCAATGCCCTTGAAGTCACAATAGTGGTTCTCTTTGCCTGGGACGGGGCAGAAGGAAGGGCTCTGGGGGCTGTGATAGTCTCCCTTTCGATCTTGTAGCTACAAGGAGCGGTCACTTGATAAAAATGAGCCTTACACCTACCACTTGTGCAACTTTATGCATATCTCAGTAAAAAAATAAACATTTTAAAAAGGCTGCTCTATACGTTACCAGGTCATCTTTGACTTGTTCTGCGTTCCGTGTTTTCTAAATATTCTTTACTGAGCACATCTTAGTTATAATAGAAAACTGTTTGAAAATTATGCCTGGGGTCACCTGGATGGCTCAGTTGGTTTATTGTCTGGCTTTGTCTCAAGTCATGATTCCAAGGTCCTGGGATCGAGCCCAAAGTCAGATGGGAGCCTGCTTCTCCCTCTGCCCCTCTCCTGCACTTCTCATGCTCACGCTCTCTCTCTGCCTGAAATAAATAAATAAATTTTTAAAAAGAAAGAAAGAAAGAAAGAGGGGCGCCTGGGTGGCTCAGTGAGTTAAAGCCTCTGTCTTCGGCTCAGGTCATGATCCCAGGGTCCTGGGATCGAGCCTCACATCGGGCTCTCTGCTCAGCAGGGAGCCTGCTTCCCCCGCTCTCTGCCTGCCTCTCTGCCTACTTGTGATCGCTGTCTGTCAGATATATAAATAAAATCTTAAAAAAAAAAATAAAGAAAGAAAGAAAAGAAAAGAAAAGAAAATCAAGGCTGTCAGCATTCAGCAAAGCGGATACTTCGGAAGGTGGTGATGAGAGGTAAGCTGAGGGGGGCCCTGGGGGTGCCCCGCGTTCTGTTTCTTTGGGAGATGTTGGCCATACTGACGTGTTCTGCGTGTGAAAATGCACTGAACGAAGTGAACTCACTGTATGCTTCTATTATGCGTGCTTTTCTGCATTAAGTTATGCATCAATAAAAACTTTAAAATACAAGACAGCTTAGGAGTGGGAAGGAATCATTTAAAATCTTTGCAGTTAACCCAAATCAGTAACGTTTATTTAATACCTGCCTCATGCCAGGACCCTACATTCGGTAAATATATTTAGTCCTTGCAACAGAGTTGGGAAGTTCAATCATTTTTGTGTCCATTTTACAGAAGAGGCTCGGAGGTACAAGATGACCCGCGGGGCTGGACTTCACAGCCCAGTGCGGATGAGGTCTGGAGCCCCACTCCCACCGAGGACTCCTGCCTCCGCCAGGGAGTTCTCAGGGAGGTGTGAGATGCACCCCAAGATGCTGGGCCTACTGAATCTGAACCCTGGGGATCTGCATTTTTATGACCCCCCCCAACCCCACCCCACAATTCTTTTGTACTCTCCAGTATGGGCACCAATGCCTTCCACTGAAACAACAGGGAAAGAAACACTTGAGGAGCCTCTGCAGAGATGGAAAGCAGTCTGGGCACTTCAGGCAGATATACAGAGGTATAAGCCATAAAGGTAAGGAGGCTTTCCTAGCAGACTCCAGGAAGACCACCTCCTAGTGAGTTCTTTTGGGAGAGGGGACATTGATTAACCCTCCCCGCACAGAATCCAAGACAAATTCTCCTTAAATACCAATTCAGTGGACCACTCGCTCAGCCCACGAGCATTATTACCTGGTATGTGTCAGTCACTATTCTTGGCTCTGAGGTTCAGAGAGGAAAGATTCATTCTCTATCAGGAGGTCACCTGACAGAGAATAAATTTTACCTACCTGAGCTGGTTAAAAAAAAAAAAAAAATGGTTACACACCTGTTAAAATGGCTAAAGACCACAGACAACATCCAGCATTGGGGAGCAGGGGCTAAGAACGGTGCTGTCTCCCCGGAAAACAGCTGGGCAGTTTCTTTTATTTTTCGTTTAAATATTTTATTTATTTATTTGACAGACAGAGATCACAAGTAGGCAGAGAGGCAGGCAGAGAGAGGGAAGGAAGCAGGCTCCCCACTCTACAGAGAGCCCGATGCGGGGCTCGATCCCAGGACCCTGGGATCATGACCTGAGCCGAAGGCAGAGGCTTAACCTACTAAGCCACCCAGGTGCCCCGGCTGGGCAGTTTCTTAAAAAGGTGCACATACACTGGTCAGAGGACCCAGCAAATCCCACATCTAGGTATGGACCCAAGAGAGATGGAAACCCGTGTCCATGTACAACCCTGTCTGCCGGTGTCCGTAGAAGCTTTACTCATAGTCCCTGAAAATAGGAAATGGGACCCCAATGCCTTTCAACTCGTGGAAAGATAAACGAGCGTGCACACACCGAGATGGTCCGCGTCGGTCAGAGGCAATAAACAGGAGCGCAGACGCCGAAGGGGAGGCTCAGACGCGTTACGCTAAGTGAGAGACCAGAATGGAAACACCACGACAGTGAGATTCCACTGATGAGACATTCTAGAAGACGCAAAACCACAGAGACCGAAAATAGATCACTGGTTGCCAGGGGCTGGGGGTTGACTACAAAAGAGCACAAAGGAATGGCATGGGGGGCCGGGGCGGGGGTGATGGAATTGTTTTATAGTTTGCTTGTAGAGAGATTGTGCAACTCTATGAATTTGCCAAAACTCATAGACTGTACACCCAAAAGGGTGAATTTTGCTGAGTGTAAATCACATTTTACTTAAAAAAATTATAATAATACAGATGATCAGGCCAAGGGTGGGGGCTTGAGGGAGAAGGAGGAATTGAGGCTGGTCTGGGAGGAGAGGGTCAGGAAGGCTTCCTGAAAGCAGGGAGTCTCTCTTTGAGGCCATGGAAAGGCGAGAGCCGTCTGCTGAGTGGGGACAGGAGAGGGCGGGTGACAGACAGCAGAGCGGCACAGATGACGTGCTCTGGGCAGGGTGTAGTTCTGCTGGAGGGAAGGGTGGATGCGCCCCGAAGGAAGGCAGAGCTTGACTCCCGTAGGCCCTGCTGAGCCTGCGGGCAGTGGGGAGCTGCCGAAGGTGTTAGAACAGAAGCGTCATCTGGAGGATTTCGGGCTTGGACAATCCTCTGGGGAGGGTTGGTTGAGGGTGCCAGGCTGAAGGCAGGACGACTGCTCCAGATGTTCTTTCCCCGTGGCTGTGTCTTCTTGGCAAAGACATTCTGCGGCTCAGACATTAACCAAACCCTTGCCATGTGCCAGGCACAGTTTCAGGAGCTGGGGACAGACCAAAAATCCCCGTGGCTCTTACATTCTAATGGGGAAGCCAGACCATAAACAAGGAAACAGATTACCAAGGTCATCCCAGAGGACAAGGAGTACTGTGACAAAGCAGACGGGTATAATGGGGAGGGGAGAGGGAACAGATAAGGGGTCCCCCCACGGCCTCTCGAGAAGGTGACATCTGAGGACAACCTAAGCAGGAGGAAGAGCCCTAAGTGAGGACCTGGAGAGGGATCTTCTCAGGCACCTGCGAAGACCCCAAGGGGGGGCCTGATGTCTTTGGAGGGGCACACTGGATGCGGAATCCCAAAAAGCCATAAAGTGGGGTACAGCCACACCCTCCCAGGGGGTCCCTTCTAGCAGAAGATGGACAGAGCCCTCCCCAACGAGTGGCTGCCTCTTCTGCCTGTGCCCCACATCCTCCATATTTTGGGGGGATGATAGTCTATGTCCCCAAGTGTGGAGAGAACAGCCTAAACCCATAAGGGTGGTTTTCCTCCTGGTTCTAAAGGTCACAGCTGTTGCCACTGTAAACAGTGTTCCTGTTGACAGAATCACGCCCGCTCTGGAGACAGGGAGACTGAGGACACACCTGGAAAGGCCAATCTGGACTTTTTGAACTTAAAAAAAAAACAAAAACAAAAAACACTGAGCAAGTCAACAACTTCGGCGTCTGGTGACTCACCTGTTGTTGAATGCTCCCTGTCTCCCGGTCACCGGGGCTGGCTCTGCCGGGCTCACTCCCTGTGTCACCTCCCTCAGCCACACCGCAGCACCCACAGGGGACATCCTTCCCTGACTGAACCTTGGCATCAGGTCAGAACTGGGCTGCCCACCAGCCAGCCAGACTACTGACTTGTAAGGGACCGCACCGTCACCGACAAGGTGACTGCTGCCAGAGTTCCGTTCATCGGGTGACTTCAAACCAGAGAAATTTATTCTGTCACAGTTCAGGGGGCCAGAAGTCCCCAGTCAAGGTGTCAGCAGGGTTGTTTTCCCTGGAGGCTCTGAGGGACAACCTGGTCCACGCCTCTGTCCTCATGTCCACCCGCAACCCTCAGTCCCTTGACGGGTGGGCCCATCCCTCTGATCTGTGCCTGTCTTGTCACATGCCATTCTCCCTGTGTCTCCCTGGGTGGGGGGGGGGGGGGGGGGGGAGGGGGGTGTCTTCTTTTCATAAGGACACCAGTCACTGACTTTAGGACTCATTCCAACCCACTACAACATCCTAACTTGCTCTACAAAACCCCTAGATCCAAATATGGTGACATTTTGAGGTTCCCGATGGACATGTATTGGGGGCGGTCACTACTCAAATCAGGACACGAGGTCATAAACAAGACAGAACACACTGGGCTTGCCGTGGGCCACTTAAAGAACGGGAAGCACCAGAGAGCTCAGCTAGAGGCTGGAAAGGTAACTGCCAAGGGTGAGGACGGGCACCCACAGGACCCCACAGGCCTGGCGGATCATCGGTGGTGACTCAATGGCCCCTGAGGGGAGGGTGTCCGTTCAAAAGCCAGCCATGGGAGACTGTGTTTTCCAAAGATACCTCTACCTGCCCATACCATCTACTCACCTACACTATGATGTGGACGTTCCTCCGTGGAACCTGGCTAGTCTTTGTAACTTTGTGCCATTGCTCCCTAGAATATGCCAAAAGGGATGAAGCATGACAGCTTCTGCTGGCTAGGACATACGCCGTAGGAGCCCCAAGCTGACTTAAGGAGACGAGCGGCCCCGAAGCCATCATGTTGGAGAGACCGCACGGACACTGCACAGAAACAGCGCGCCCCCACCACTCCAGGCCCCTCTGGCCCCAGCCCAGGCGCCAGACGCCGGAATGAGGAGGTCTTTGAGATGACCACAACCCAAGTCAGCATCTGCCCCCAACAGTATGGGAGAGCCTGAGCCAGAACTGCCCACCACTCCCTCATTCCTGACTCTTAGTTGCCACGATAGATGATCGATGTCTACTGCGGCTTTACGACGAGTTTATTTGTAAAGTGGGCTTGCAGGTTGGAGGCCGAGCAGAATTGTCCAGGGCTCCAGGAGGCAGGAAGGGCTCTGCCATCAGGAGCTCTCCCTCTTTGCCCTCTCCCGCAGCCTCTTCCTCCTCCTCTCCTCTAATTAAAATCTGAACGAGTATTTGAAATGTCCATTTGCAGGGACACTGATGAAGCCCCAGATCTGTCCTCTTGCTCTTCCCTCTACCTGACAAATTCCGTGTCACCCTATGAGGCTCTGCTCATCGTGGTTTGGGGAAGGACCAGACAAATTTTACCCCCATATTATTTAAACTAACAGTTAAGAATTGCTTTAAAGGGGCGCCTGGGTGGCACAGTGGGTTAAAGCCTCTGCCTTCGGCTCGGGTCATGATCCCGGGGTCCTGGGATCGAGCCCCACATTGGGCTCTCTGCTTGGTGGGGAGCCTGCTTCCCTCCCCTCTCTGCCTGCCTCTCTGCCTACTTGTGATCTCTGTCTGTCAAATAAATAAAATCTTAAAAAAAAAAAAAAAAGAATTGCTGTAAAAAGGTAAGAGTGATGGGGGCACCTGGGTGGCTCAGTCAGTTAAGTGTCCGACTCTTGATTTTGGCTCAGGTCATGATCTCAGGAATGTGAGATGGAGCCCTGCGTCAGCTGGATGCTCGGTGGGGAGGCTGCTTGAGGTTCTCTCCCTCTTCCTGTCTCTCACTCTCTGCTCTCCAGCACCCCATACCACCCCTCACTCACACACACGCTCTCTCTCTCAAATAAATAGATAATTAATTTTTTTAAATGAAGGAAAAATGAAAAGATGATAATGACATATATATATATACATTTGCCATCACTCTCAAGCACATTAAAATTAAGATGTGTGAGCGGTTGGAAAGAAACAGATCGATAGAGATTGACAAAACAAACATAACAAAAAAAAACACACAAACAAAACCATAACAGAGGATCGTAAGTCGCAGAATGCTTGCCATCCAATTTGTTAAACTCTTCTGTATGTCCTAAAACCTTCATAATAAAACATTGGGGAAATAACAAGAACAAACATAGCAAGTACGACGGGACAGGTACTGTCCTAAGACTTACCACCTGATGGCTCATTCAGTTTTCGGCCCAACCTCGGAGGGAGGTTTGATCATTATCCCCATCTTAGTACAGAAGAAGCTGGGCACACAGAAGTTCAAATCATGCCTAAGCTAAGGTGGCAGGAAAAGGACAGAAAAGTCAGAGCGAGGCCAGCTGGCGAGCCCCAGCACAGTGCACCCCTCCTGATTACAACATACCTCTCACAGGCTATGCCTTTCTGATCAGAGGAATTAGAATTTATAATTAAAACACAATTATATTAAAGTTTTATGCCGTTCTTCGTGGCTGCCCAATGAAACCTGTCCTCCTACGGCTGGGGTCGTCCCACGTATGAGATTACATACACCCCAGGGGACACCAGAGCCTTGCCTTCCCAGACTCCGTGGCAGCTCAGGGGCAGGTAATCCCCACCCGCCCCGATAGGCAGGCGCAGCAGCACCAGGCTCGTGCTCAGAAGCTGGCGACCGGAGAAGCAGGGGTCAGAGGGCATGGACCTGGCAAAGGCAGTGTCATGGACCTTGGCGCCCAGCAGCAGCAGGATCAGAGATGACAGCATCTGAGCCCAGCAGAACCGGCTGTCCTGTCTGCACCAGACCATCCAGTGCCCAGTTTTGCTCTGCTTCCATCAGTGTGGATTCCAGACTTGGATCTCTGCCCTTCTGGAAAATACACAAGCCACCCAACATCCTTGAGTAAATTCCTTGCTTTGGCCAACACTGGATGGGGTTCCTGCTCTCCCTTCTACAACTGCTGGATATGTCGTATCTTCAGGGCGACTGCTAAACGTATAAAGAAAACGGTGGAGGGTTTGACTCTTGACCTCAGGGTCATGAGTTCAAGTCCCACGTTGGGTGTAAAGCATACTTAAAAAGAATGTCATTAGTCACCCATACTCAAAGCCGATTTTAGAATTCTGTATCTGTGCAAATATTACCTGTCAAAAAGGTAAGACAGGGACACCTGGGGGCTCAGTCGGTTGGGCGCCTGCTTTGGCTCAGGCCATGGTTCTGCGGTCCTGGGATCGAGTCCCACACTGGGATTCTTACTCAAGTAGCGGGGAGTTTGCTTCTCCCACTGCCGCTCCCCCTGCTTGTGTGCTCTCTCTCTCTCAAATAAATAAATATATTTTTTAAAAAGAAATACATAATTGAATTGATTAAAAGGGCAAAAAAAGGAAATATGATTAATTATGAATCACGATCTCTGGATGGTTATTTTTCCCACCTCTTTATACATTTCTGCATTTTTCAAATATCTCAGTAAATATCTTAATAATCAAGAAAAAAGTACCGGGGCGCCTGGGTGGCTCAGTGGGTTAAGCCTCTGCCTTCGGCTCAGGTCATGATCTCAGGGTGCTGGGATCGAGTCCCGCATCGGGCTCTCTGCTCTGCGGGGAGCCTGCTTCCTCCTCTCTCTCTCTGCCTGCCTCTCTGCCTACTTGTGATCTGTCTGTCAAATAAATTAAAAAAAAAATTAAAAAAAAAATAAATTAAAAAATAAATAAATAAATAAATAAATAAATAAATAAAAAAGAAAAGAAAAAAGTACCATGGAAAAGAACTAGAGGCCACAGAATGCGGCAGGGTATTTGAAAATCATGTATCTGATAAGAGACTTGTGTCATGTATCTAGAATATAAAGGAATCTAACGACTCAAAAAGACACACAAACCAGTAAAAAAATGGGCAAAAAAATCCAAATGAACACTTTTCTTTTTTCCAAAGAAGACGGACAAATAGCCAAAAAAATACATGAAAAGATACTCAACATCGTTAACCACCTGGGAACTGCAAAATGAAATCACATGAGACACCACACACACCAGGGAGGCAAAAATAGAAAAGAAAGGAACAGGGGCACTAGGCTGGCTCAGTCGGTAGAACGTGGGACTCTGGATCTCAGGGTCTTGAGTTCGAGCCCCATATTAGGGGTAGAGCTTTCTTTAAAAAAAAAAAAAGACAATCACAAGTGTTGACAAGGATGGGGGGAAATCAGAGCCCTCATACAGCACTGGTGGGAATGTAAAATGGGGCAGCTGCTTTGGAAAATAATAGGGCAGTTCCTCAAAAGGTTAACCATAGGGTTATGGTATGACTCAGCAATTCTACTCTGAGGTGTAGACCCAAGACAGCTGGAGATACATGTCCACACAAAAACTTGACCATGAATGTTAATATCAGCGTTATTCACAACAGCCAAATGGTGAGAACATAAGGCAGATGTCCACCGCCTGATAGGTGGATAAAGAAAGTGTGGTCTGCCCGTCCAGCGGAATGTATCTAGCAACAAAGAGAACTGAAGGATTGACGTCCACCCACGACAACACCGATGGACCTTGCAAACATCACGCTAAGAAGCTGGTCGCGAGACAGCACATCATGTACGGTCCCATTTACCTGGAATGTCCAGAAAAAAGCAAATCTAGAGAGAGAGAGTAAGTGTGTGATTTTAGGTGGTTGGAGAAAAGGGGAAATGGGGAGAAAATGCTTAAGGGGCAGGGGTTTCTGTTTGAGGTAATAAAAAAAAAAATTCTAAAGTTGCTTGTGGCAATGGTTTTCCAACTGTGAATACACTAAAAACCAGTGAATGGTGTACTTTAAGTGAGATAATGGTATAGTATGTGAATTTTATCTCAATAAAGTTGTTTTAAAATGTTAAGAAAAGGGCGCCTGGGTGGCTCAGTGGGTTAAGCCGCTGCCTTCGGCTCAGGTCATGATCTCAGGGTCCTGGGATCAAGTCCCACATAGGGCTCTCTGCTCAGCAGGGAGCCTGCTTCCCTTCCTCTCTCTCTGCCTTTCTGCCTACTTGTGATCTCTCTCTGTCAAATAAATAAATAAAATCTTAAAAAAAAATAAAATGTTAAGAAAAAAACTGGAGGGAAATGTTCAACAGTGGCTTTCTTCTGTGGGGCTTCCTCTTTTCTGTGGGTTTTGGGTTGGTTTTGGGGTGTATGTGTGTTGTTTCCAGGCCTTGGCACGAATTGGAGCCCAGCAAATATTTATTGATTGAATGGATGGACAGAGGACAAAAGGATGGCTAGATGGGTGGACGAATGGTGGTTGCTGGCCTCCAAAATGGCCCCCAGTGAGCCTCATCTCCTGGGCTTTATGCCCCTGTGTTGCCTCCTCCAACACTAAACAAGGGCTGACTCTGAATGACAGAATCCTGTGGAAGGGACAATGTCTGACATATGAGGCTAGGATGGAAAAGGCATTGCAGCTTCTGCGTTGTCCCTTGGGCTGCTCTCTTAGGAGGAAGTCAGCCACCACGCTGGGAAGACACTGGAACAGCGTTCTGGAAAGGCTCAGGTGGAGGGGGACTGCGGTCTCTCACCAACGGCCAGCACTAACTAGCCAGTCAGTCCTGATTCCTTACCCTCAGAAACCATGATAATGAATTATTGTCTTTTAAACCATTAAGTTTTGGTGCCAGGGAGCAACAGATGACTAATGGAGATTTATCAAGGGGGGATGGATGGACGGACGGATGGGTAGGTAGATGAATGGATAGAGGGGTGGATGGGTGGATGGGTGGGTGGTTGGATGGTTGGACGGAAGAAGGAAAGAAAGTAGGAAGAAAGATGGATGGAATTTTCAATTTGGGTCTTTCCTAGGACTTTACTTAAAGAACTCACCCGAAAGTAAAGGAGACGCAACTACTCCAAACTACTCTCTTTTCAAAACGCTCCATCTCAACCGGGTTTCAGGCCCGGCAAACATCCCTGCACAAAAGATGCGAGGTCACTCCACTTCCTACCACATTTCCTCTCCCTCGCCCAAAGTAGCAGCAAGTGGAAACAACTGGGATCTCTTACATTATTTCAGAAAACATGTGTGGAGGACTGGTATGTCTGTTCCAGGCCTGGGCTCCAGGTCGCAGGGTCCCCAAGACAGATCAGACTTGGAACAAACAGCCAAGAAAGCAAGGTAAAAGTGGTGCGGCCACTGAAAGAGCGAGGTTCTGCAGTGTAGACACAATTGGGTCAAAGTGTAGCTCCCCAGCTTGGGCAACTCAATCTCTCTGTACCCAACCTCTCTGTACCCTGACTGCTGGCAATAGTAATAGACACCAGCAGCAAATTACTCCTGTCTCACTAAGCTCTGTCTGAAAAACAGGAGGGAAAATGGCAAGTCATCCAACTGGCCTTGCAGGGGCAACGCGGCCCATCCACCAGGCCTCACCCATGGGCTTGGCAACCCTGTTCTTTGCCCTGATGGGATAGTGACGGCTCTCCCCCATGACTTTGGCATCGACCTCTGAAATCCCACTGCGCCCCTGGACAAGCCCATCTTTCCTCCCAGAAAATGCTGTCACCTTCCCGGGTATCCCTGGAAACATACTGCGTCAACTGGCCCGGAGTCAGGGCATGGGACGGAGGAGGGTGGGTGTGGCTACATTCATAGCCGGGCTCACCTGGGGAATGACTGTCTTTGGATGAACTCTGCAGAACATTCTTTTCCTAATGGCATGGTTGCAGCGTCCCTGAGGGGTGCTCTTCAAGCTTCTGCAGAGAGGGCTTTCGGGATCCGAGAGCCTGTACCTCAGTTAAAGATAGAGGCGGCCGCTTGTCTCCTGCTCAGTCACCCACTTGCTCCGCTGGACAGCACTTTCCTGCTTGCCAAGACTGCCCACACGTGCTGTCTCTGTTTATCTCACCCCCGACCCCGGTAGAAAGGCAAGGAAGGATTTCCAGCCTCTGCAGATCAGGAAACGGAGGCTCAGAGAGGCCAGGCAGCTGGCCTAAGAACACACAGCTGGTTGTTCCCCTTCCTACCTTTTCCTCCCTTTGTGCTGTTCCTGGGAAGATGACCTTTGTGGAGCTCACTGCTTCTGACCTAGGCTGGCGAAGTCAGCTTGACTCCCAGGGCAGACTGGGACACAGCACAGGTGTTCAACAAATACTTTTGAAAACACCATCCTCCCTGGGTGCACCTGGGTGGCTCAGTGACTTAAGCGTCTGACTCTTGGTTTTGGCTCAAGTCTTGGGCTCAGGTCATGGTCTCCGCGTTGCGAGGTCAAGCCCTGTGTCAGGCTCCAAGCTCAGTACAGAGTCAGCTTGAGATTCTCTGCCTTCCCTCTCTCCCTCCCCCTGCTCATGCTCTTTCTCTCTCAATGAAAAAATAAAATCTTTAAAACAAAACAAAAAACCACTGTCCTCCCTTTTTATATAATCATTGTGTTAAAAAATAAAAAATAATGGTAACTATTTTTTTTAACGACTACGATGTGCCAGGCGTTTTCTACATGTTATTCTACTTAATCTTTGTGGCATGTTTTATCTAATGCCCCAGAACAAATATTAGTGCCCCTTGGTGGACGTCGGCAAATATGGGAGACAGGCTGGTCTTGACAATGCTAGGGAGAAACGTCAGGTGTGGTCCCCGTTCATGAGCTCTGCCACAGGGCCATGCAGAAAGTCCTTCACTAAAGGCGACTTGAGTGAAACTGAGTGCTGGTTCCTTACCAGGCTCTGGATGTCGATAAACTGTGAAGAGATGTGCACTGCTTTGTGAATTTCCACATCACCTACTACCTGGTATGTGGAAAGGAACAGAGAAGACAAAATAGGAAAAGAAAGAGGATGGGAAAGGTAGAGAATGGGAAGGGGTACAGGGTGGGGGGCATCCGGAGGTTTCTCTGTCCTATCCTGTCCCAGGTGGAGGAGGCAAAAACCAGAAGCCTACCTCGATGACGAGGGTCAACCTCCAGGCAGGATCTCTAAGGACCAAAGCCCTCAGCCTGCCAGGTCTGGCCTTGACCTTTCTCCTGGAATCACCCGGAACCAGCAGAAGCAGCTCCCACAGGGAAGGGGGGAGTATACGCCGGGGACCCAGACCAGGCAAGCTGGCTGCACCCGCACACCAGCTGGGGCTCCACCAGAGGTGGGACTACAGCCCACGGATCCCTGGCTGCTGGCCGAGGGACAGGGGTAATCAGCCCCCACTAACCGGAACCCTCCAGCTGGCTCTCCTCGAGAGGAAAGCGCCAAACCACGGCTCCTTTCATCTCAATCCAGAGAGCCTCTTCCCCGTCCCTGTCATCATGCCTGTGGTCGGTCCTCAGGGACCCTCCCAGCTCTCCGCACCCCTCCCCAAACTCAGGACCCAGACTGAACGTGGCCACAGGAGAATGGCATGATCAAGGTCAAAGGAAGAAATGGCTCCTCTTCGCCTGTGCCCATGACCATCGATCGGCCTTGGTTTCCCCTCCTGTGCTCAGGCCCTCCCAGAGTTAGTCGGAGCCATTGCTTCCTGATTTCTTTTTTCCTCAAGAGGTTAACCATGGACAGGGAAAGAGAAACTCCCTCATCGAAGACAGAGTCCCAGAGACCTGGAAAAGGGCGGGGGGGGGGGGGGGGGGGGGGGAAGAAATCAGAGTCCTGGGGAGGGAAGCGGGCTGACTCCAAAGGGATGCTCTATGGAGGGACCAAGCTGGGGGAGGGCCACGGAAGCAGCGGGTTCGCAGGATCAGATCCCTGGGACAACAAAGAACGAACGGTTACCAGAGCTTCTGGGGCCCAGGCACCGTTCTAAGGACATGCTCCCCGCACCACCTCAGCCCCACAAGGCAGCTGCTGCCCGCATCCCACAGTACAGCTGAGACACTGATGCACAGAGGGTAAGTGACCCACCCAAGGTCACCCCCTCAGGAAGTGGCAGAACCAGGATTTGAACCCATGATGTCTAGCTCCTGATTCTGTATCTCCCTGTCCACAGTGTGGCCTGAGGGGCCTTCCCCAATGCTTGTGTCCTACTTGAAACCCCAAGACTTTGGGCAGTTCCTCAAAAAAGTTGAACATAATCACCACATGATCTAGAAATTCCACTTCTAGGTATACACCCCAAAGAACTGAAAACTGGGTCTCAGACATTTGCACACCCATGTGTGTTGCTCACACATTGTTCGCGACAGCCAGGGTGTGTGAGCAAGCCAAGGGTCCCCTGAGGGTTAGGCGAATGAGCACAACTTGGTCTCAACGGAGGAGGAGACGATATTCAAACAGAGAAAGGATGGAAATTCTGACTCATGCTCCAACAGGGAGGAACCTTGCGGACATTATGCTAATTGAAATAAACCAGTCACAAAAAGTCCAAGTCTGTAGGATCCCATATAGAAGGCCGGAGGGCAGTCCAATGGGTCAAGACAGAAAGCAGAGGGGTGGCTGCTGGGGCTGGGGCCAGGGGTGGGGAGTTGTGTTGAACGAGGACGGACTTTCAGTCCAGGAAGATGAGAAAGTTCTGGAGGTGGAGAATGGTGACGGTTGCACAACAGTGTGAGTGTCCTTAAAGCCACGAACTGTACACTTAATGGTTAAAGATGGTTCATTTTATGTTACACATATTTTACCACAATGAAACAAACCTTGATCTAGGGCTTTGGGATAGCGCTGGGCTGGGCACACCCCAACAGGGACTGACATTTGCTGTTTGACCCGACTGGCCAGAGGGGCTGGAGAGGCTACAAGCCACAGAGCAGAGGTCACACTCCCTGTCAAGCTGAGCTTGAGGGCTGTATCTGCTACAGGAGGGAATCGAGGGATGCTGGGACAGGCAGAGGTGGGGAACAGACTGGGGGAGCTGCGACTGGGTTCCCTCAGCAGGGCCTGGGGGAGAGGGGTGAGCCCTGGGTGGCTCAGACCCACTGCAGGCTCTGCCGGACCCAGACAAGGCCCTAAACCCTGGCTGTGTCCCAGGCTCTCTGCCTAACACGACACATACAGCACCACGTTTATTTCTGCAACCTCTGGAAGGGGTCTTCTTTGTGCCCATTGCATGGATGGGAAAACTGAGGTCCAAGAAGAAAAGCAACCTGGCCAAGTACACATTTCTCAAAGCCCATCTTATTCCCAGGCCGCAGATCCTCAGCCCACCAGGGGCACTCATGGTTGAGATGCCCAGGGCTAGGCTGGAGCATTTACCCAGGGCCAGGGTCCTCCCCTCCCTGAGCATCCAGACGGGTCTGGCTGGAGTTCAGGAGTCATGAACTTGGGCCACATCCTCCATGGAAGTTTCTGGAGGCAGTTTCAGCCCCCGTGGAGCCTGAAAGGAGGGTGGGCAGCCAGAGGGGGTAGGCAGTGTTTTCAGTCTGGCTGAGGGAGAGCTCAGGGAGCCCACTCCCTGCTCTCGGGGGCTCAGGGGAGGGCCTGGAGGGGCGGGGATGGAAGTGCTGGTGGAAAAGGGCTCTTTGCCCAGGCAGCCAAGCCCTTCCAGGAGAGACACAAAGGCCTCATGGCTGCCTTTAGTGCCGACACAGCGGCCTCCGCCCCAGGGAAAAGAGGAAGTGGTCAGAGCAGCAAGAGAGAACCTTCAAAGAGGACATGTCCCAACTCCTATTACCCCCTCCCCTCGCGGGAAAAGGGGCCGCCACGGAGCTGGCCCTGTACTTCTGGGAACCTCCCACCCAAGGAAGTCGGGGGAAGATAGAACCTGCTTTAACCCTACAGTGACCTCCTGAAAACTCTCTAGAATTCTGGGGGCCTCCAGGCCTCCAGCCTTGGGGATCCCCAAGGTCCACAGGACAGTTGGTTTCCCCAGTCTAGTGGCCAGCACTCAGCAAGCTCAGAGCTCAGGGGAAATGGAGGGGCGGGACATCACAGTGAAGAATGTGCCTCTGGAGTTGTGGGTTCAAATCCCGCCTCTGGCCAGGTTGCTCACCTTCTCTAGGCCCCAGTGTCCTCATCTAGAATGTGGAGACAACCAAGTCCTTGCCTCTAAAGACCGGTGAGGGCTCAGTGAGGCATGAGATGTTGATCGCTAAAGGCAATGTCCCCTCAGCAGATGTGTTTGATAAAATACAGTCACTCTCATGCCAGGGGCGATCTCAGAGGCCCTGGGGCCCTCGGTGGGCTGGCAGCAGGTGGAGGCTGGGCCCAGGCTACATCCAGAGAAAACCAGCCATGGTTTTCCATTCCTACCGCAAACGGAAAGAGAACCAGAAAAACCTTAAGGATGAAATGGGTTTGATGATGGGGTGATCCCCATCTCTCCAGAGGTCCACTTGGAGCTCTCTTCAAGGCAGAGTCTAATTCTCAAACACCCCCGGGGAAGGAAGTAGCCCCACCCCAAAACAGCACAGCATGAAGGGTCAGGGACACTATCTCAGGGGCTGAGCCAGAACTCTGCTGCCTCCCATGCAGCAGGAGTCACTTTATCTGTCTGTTGTCACCACGGGTTCGAGTCTAGCTCTGAAGGATATCTGAGACTGCTCTAGCCTTATGGTACAAGAGGCTTTTGCCGATCTCGTGTTCTATGGTCAAGAAGCAGTCAGCTGGGCTGGGACCTAAGTGAGGCAGGCAAGGGGCCTTGGGTGGGAGCCCGAGAGTGTTTCCCTCCTGAATCTTTCCCTTTTAGGGTCTCCCCTGGGCCCCTCACTCATCTCACTATCTTCAGACCTTGGCAAGCGATCTCTGGTTCCCACTCCTCCCTCTTTCAAAGGGTACAACCACCTCCACTTCCAAACTATCCGCCAAGAACCAAACAGGATGCTTTGTGGGAAGATCCTAAAAATGAAAGAAAGGAAGAAATGGGAGCAATGCTTTGGGCAGGAGGCTCCTTTCTTCCTCAGAGCCCTTCATATCACAGGGTAACTCGTTCTATTAAGATGGAGACCGTCTTCTGCTTCAAGTTCAGCAACCTCTTTTCCAAAATCCCGCCCCCCCCAAGGAAGCACTGGAAATATAAATAGAAACTCTTAGAGACACGGTACCAGAGTTTACACCCATTTTGTGTGACAAAAGACCAAGGGACAGTAATATTTTAGAAATTCACTTAAGAGGAAACACAATTGGCCAACTTTAAAAAAAAAAGAAAAGAAAAGATGGTCAACCTCACTATTCTTCAATGAAATGAAAATGAAATGCTCTTTTTACATTTGAATCAAATAATTTGCTTATTTAACAATATTAGAGACACCTTTCAAGGTCAGCAAGTTCAGCAAACTTCACTGGTCTTGGTTGTGTTTATTGACTGGTTGTTTACGGTTCTGTGCCTTTGTTTCTCTTATAAGCAGTGCTTGTTTCTATATGTATCTTTGAATACTTGGGTGAGAATATTTACAGAAAAAAAATTGTTTTCCATTGTAAACGCTGGATCACATATCAAAACATAAACGTATGTTTTAAAATTTGACAGAAATGTCCAACTGCCCTTCAAATACTCTACTTTTTGACCCGGTAACAATGTCTTCTATTACTTTATTATTTTTTTTAATTTAAAAAGCCGCTTTGTTAAAGATTTAAGAAGATAGAGATGGTAAAAAGCAAGCCAGATGGGCTCGGGGAAGAGGCTCTTTGGCTGAGTTAACTCTTGGTCCCCCAAATAAACCCCCAAACCAGTTGCGCATGAACATGTAAATCAGACCCATGTTTTGGGTGCCCAGCGTTGACTTCTGTTTCCTGCCTGGAGAGCCCCCTGTAAACTCAACGACGGGAAGGCAGCTGGGCTGAGCTTCAGTGAGCACCCAGCGCCAGAAGTCAGCCCCACCCCTGCCCTTCCACCCTGGACCCTCTCCCACCATATCCAGCCCTTGGCGAGGTCACCTGCAGGAGGGAAGGAGCCAGGCTGGGTCATCGGAAATGTCTCAGTTTCCATCTCAGCTCTAAGAGTGTCTCACTTCACTTGTCTGACTTCAGACAAGTTGCTAAGACTCTCTGCTTCTCAGTTTTCCTAATCTATAAAAATGGGTCCACTAAAACCTGCCTCACTGGATTGTGATGAGGGGCAGATGTAGGAAAGGATGTGAAAGTAACTGGTTTTCCTTCCTTCTGTTTTGGGTTTCCCAACAGGTCTACAGCTGGGGAGTAGGGGAGCCCAGTCTGGGGTTTTCTGACCACAAGTGCTTTCCCAGAAATAGTCTTCTTCGAAGTTATTATTTTTTTTTTATCTGAACACGTTATACATGGACAGGATACAAAATTCAAAGGATCTAAAAGGGTAAGAAAGAAAAGCAAGACTTTCCCACTCCTGACCCCCTCCCAAGTCCCTGCCCAGGGGCAGCCTTTGTCATCTCTTTCTTGTGTGTTCTCTCTGGGTGTTTTGTGCATTTTTGCCTCTGCACCTTGCCTGAAACAAACAAACAAACAAACAAACAAAAGGTTGCCAGTGTTTCTTAAAGCTTTTCCCCCATCAGTGCATAAGGAGCTTCCTTGTTTGTGTGTGTGTGTTTTTATGTCTACATTTTACTTTGAAAGTTTCAATACTATAAAAAAGTTGCAAGAAGAGGAACATGAGCACCCATAGTTTTAAACTTGGATTCACCGATTATTAATACGCGCTGCCTTTGCTCTGTTTCTCTTGTCTTTCTAAACTTTCCAAGAGCCCAGAGTTAGTTCAGCAGCTATCTACTCAGAAGGACATTCTCCTGCATAACCACAACACAGCGATCACACGCAGGAACGTCAACACTGATACAATGCTATTATCTAATATACAGCCCATAATGGAATTTCCCCAGGTGTCTAAAATGTCATTTTTAAGAATCCAGATTCCAACGAAGGATTGCTCAATGCATTTAACTGCTGTGTCTGTTTAATCTCATTCAATCTCTCAGCCTATTTTGTCTTTTACCACCATCAACATTTTTGAAGGTCTAGGACAGTTTTGCAAAATATCCCTCAGTCTGGATTTCTCTGACAGTTTCCTAAGCAATTTTTTTTTTTTTTTTTTTGGCAGGACGGTTAGGATGGCATTGCACTCCTTATTGTCAATGGCACATAGTATCCCAGTGCATTACAATTTATGTAACTTGTCCTTTACCCATAGAGGGAAACATGGTTTCCAATCATGTTTCACAAACAATGCTGCAGTGAATATTCTGAAACTTCTGTCATTTTGAAACTGTTCAGTGTGTGTAGGATAAATACTTACCAGTGGGATCCCTGCACCTACACAGACTCCCCTTTATAAAGGATACATTCATTACTACTCCCACTAATACTGGGTGAGGACACTCGCCTCAGAAGGCCGTCTTATTTTTTAACTTGCATCTCACTGTGCCCTAGCTAGTAAGGTCACACATCGTCGTCAGGTCTCTGGGTGAGAAGATTGCCTTACATTTCCTTACATGTCCCCCTGGAACTGGCAAGAAATCCTACTTTCCAAAGACAAAGTCCCAAGTGCTCCAGAGGAGCACTATTAAAAAAAAAAATTTTCTTTATTTTATTTTATTTATCTATTTGAGAGAGAGTGCACAGGAGCGGGGAGAGGGGCAGAGAGAGAGGGAGACGCAGACTCCTGGCTGAGCAGGGAGCCTACCCTGGGGCTTAATCTCAGGACCCTTAGACCATGACCTGAGTGGAAAACAGAGGCTTAACCCACTGAGCCACCCAGGCCCCTCCATCCAGTGCCCTTGGAGCACCATTCTTGCTCAGGGTTACAAAAAACATCCCTATGCTCTGTGAGGTCTGATTCAAAAGAGAGGGATTGGTTAAGCAAGAAAGGCGTGTTAAGCACCTTGTTAGTTGCTTGATGGGTCTTATCAAGCCTGCCAAGGAAAAACTATTAATTTTCCCATTTTACAGATAAGGAAACTGAGGTTCAGGGAGGTTACAGCTGGTTTACTCCTCCGATTGAGGAATAACTGACTCAGGCCCGATTGGCGTCACAGAAGCATGTATAGGTTTTATTCTCCAACCCCCTTAGGTGTTGGTGGTTGGGAGAGACAGAAACAAAACCTACAAATTCACTCCAAATCTAAAAATTGTTAACCCCCAACCACCACCTTTGGTTAAGGTGATCACCTCGGCCACCGCCGCGAGTTCTCAGATCCCTTGAAAACTACTCTCCCCAACATGCATCGCTCTCACGGACTCTTCCGGCCTCTGCGGACTACACTTCCCAGAACACAGTGCGCCCACATGCTCACTTCCGCTTCCGGGCCCGGCGTTTCCTGGGTGTTGCGGTGTCTGTGCAGGACAAGGAGTAGCTTGGGGCTGTCATCCCCCCAGGGCTCAAAGGCGTGTGGTGGGAACAGATGTCAGACTTATAAGGCAGGAGACACGGGGGCGGGGGGCTGCGAAAGCACTTTCCGCCTCCCTTTAGTCAGCAGGCTGGCTTTGTTAGTGGGAGCAACGCCCCGGGGAGCCCTCGGTTGAGTGACCCACTTGGGGTTAGTAGAGTTCCCTTAGGATCCTTGCATTCGCTTACAGTTTTCTAAGGGCCGTGAGAGCCTGTCCTCTATTCTGTGACTCCGTGTTGCCTCCCTGAGACACCCGCTCCCTTCCAAGCAGGAAAGAAAAAGAAAGGAAGGAAGCACCTTTAACCCGCTGTCTTGTTCCTACCCATTGTTGCCCCCTCCAATGAGGCGGGCTCACTGTAGCCAGGGCAATCTCGGAAAGTTAGAGCACTCAGCCGCTTCACATTCCATGGCTCCCCCTTGCTCTAGGAATCCCATTCAGACGCCACGTCATGTCGCGTGAGAGCAGACCTAATTTCACCTTATTCTACTCATCACCCCATAAATCCCCTCCAGCCTGGCTCCTGGAATGTGCCTTGCTCCCTCTAATCTCATGCCCTTTGGCCAGACAGGTGCTGGGACTGTGCTAACTTCTGCTCTTTGCATGGCTTACAGCTGTTCCCGTGTCATTCAGAGTACGAACCCGGAGACAAAGCACCCCGGTTCTTTCAACTGAGCAAATGCAAAGAAGGGTCATGGGTTCCAACTGAGCAAATGCAAAGAAGGGTCATGGGTTCCTAGTGACACAAAGCGGCTTCTACCCCCAGGGCTAGAAGAACAAAGGAAGCCGCTGACTGAAAATTTAGAAGGTGGGGGGAGGCTACTGGTGGGCTCTGGGCCTCTGAGGGGCTGGCCAGCTTAAACATCACCTCCCAAGAAAGGTGGTCCTGATCCTGGTACCCCCACCCCCAGCAGAGCACCCCACCTTTCCCTTCAGAACACTGTCCATAGATAGCCATGTGGGGCTTGCATGTCCTGGTGTTTGACCCTGGTCTCTCCACTGGGCCCCCCCAAAGCAGTGATTAGGCACACTGCTTGGAAGGGAGCGGGTGTCTCAGGGAGGCAACACGGAGTCACAGAATAGAGGACAGGCTCTCACGGCCCTTAGAAAACTGTAAGCGAATGCAATACCACTGTGTTAAGTGTCCCCCAGACACTTTGTGGACAGAATCATTTCTCAGAGCCACTGCACTGGGAGTTCCTGCGCTGGCTGGACTGGGACTCTGCCATGTATCTAAACTCTCCTTGAGGGGCTCCTGGGTGGCTCAGTCAGTTGGGCGTCTGCCTTCTGCTCGGGTCACGATCCCAGGGTCCTGGGATCAAGCCCCATGTTGGGCTCCCTCTCAGCAGGAAGTCTGCTTTTCCTTTTCCCTCTGCGCCTCCCCCCACTCATGCTCTCCCTCCCTTGAATAAATAAATAAAATCATAACAAAACAAAACAAAACCCTCTCCTTGATCTTGAACCTGCTTTTTTCCCAGGACTTTGCTGGAATAGAGTGATTCAGAAGGGCCAAGATAGGCTCCTGGGCATAGGAGGTGGTGTCCCCTCCTGGGGTTGTGCAGGTGAGGGTCAGTCCCCCGAGGAGGAGCTCAGCTTTAAGCACTCAGCCCTGGAGCCCTCTTGTCTGACCTTAAAACTGGGCCCTGCCTTGAACATGGCCTGGCACCTACTAGGGGCTCAGTAAGTATGTGTCGAGTGAATGAATGGGACCTCACCTCTGTTACCCAGGACACTAGTCCGCTTGGAGTAATTAATTCTCTAGGTCATCTTTTAGCTGAGAAGGACGATACTGACTTAAAATGTCCCTGCCACAGTACATTTTATGTTATATGTTTTTACAATTTAAAAATGTTTTAATGGAACAACCCTTCCCCCGCTCCACCGCAGGTAATAAGGCATATGGTGCAGGGGGAAGTACAGCTGCTTTGGGGCCACACTACCTGAGTTTGCACTGAAGTGATTCCTCCTCCAGGCTGTGTGGACTTGGGCAAGTCGGATGACCTCTCTGAACCACCATTTCCTCACCTGTAAAATACACCTCAAGTAACCTCAAAGCCCAGCACCGTACGTGGCACATCAAGGCACTTTATACATGTTTGTTTCCTTTTTTTTTTTTTTTAAGATTTTATTTATTTGAGAGAGAGATAGCCAGAGAGAACATGAGTGGGAGGAGGGGCAGAGGGAGGGGAGAAACAGACTCCCCGCTGAGTGGGGAGCCTGACTTGGGACTTGATCCAAGACCTGCAGAGCATGGCCTGAGCCAAAGGCAGACGCTTAATCTCTTAAATGACTGAGCCACCAGGCACCCCTCCCACCCCGAGTTTGTTTCCTCTTGTTGTGAGCTCCAATCACAGCTCAAACAGAGAACCACCCTCTGACTCCCTGAGAGTGGGTCACTGGCCCAGCTCGGGGCTGGATCAAAGCCAAGGCTGAGAGGCCTGGTTCATGGGAGAAGAGGGCTGCCTTGGGGGGATCTCCCTTGCTCTATGAAGCAAAGAGGATACATGGATCAGAACCCTTTTCAAACTTGCTTAAGCAAAATGGGGAATTTATTGTCTTACCTATTGGGAACTACCTTCAGGTCAAGTTGAATCGTGGGACTCAAAAGACCCTCATCAGGGTGGTCTTACTCATCAACCCAGTGACTGGGCAGTAGGGTGCAGTGACTCACAGGCTCCTGAGGGCAGGGCAGGGTTGGTGACTATGATTGAGAGCCCCACTGAATCAGCTCCCAGGGAAGAAGCTTTGATGTTAACCAGAAGAATGAAAACATGTAAGATAAGCAGTAAACCTTACTATCTGCCACACACTCTTCTAAGTACTCCTTCTTGTTAACTCATCAAATCCTTCTAATAACTGTACAAAATAGGCATGATTTTCATCACTCCCATTTTACAGATGAAGAAGCTGAGGTACAGGGCGCCTCAGGTCACAGTCAGTGAGGGGCAGAGCTCGCATTTGGCCCCAGACAGTCTGGCTCCAAGTACCAACACTATACCACTTCCTCATGCTGCCTCGCCGTATCAGACAGTGATAAGAGATGGTCCCGACAGGGGCAGCCCCAGAAGGGGCCCAGCACTCTCTTGGAATGGTACGGAGAGCAGCTGCGACTGCAGGAGGCCCAGCCTTCAGTGCCTCTGCATCGGGAAAATGCTGGGAGCTCCTAGAGGACTTACCCCGAATTGAGGACATCCCCAGGCTCCACCCCAGGGCAAGAGTCCTGGCTTGAAGAACCAGATGCCTGCTTTGCCACTGCCATAAGCTGGCTGTGTGACTTGGGGCCAGTCACTGCCCCTCTCTGGGCCTGCTTCTTCCTCTTGCAAATGAGCAAGTTGGGCTTGACTCCCCACCACTGAGGGTTCTCTCGGGGGAAAAGTTGGGGATGAACTGCTCCAACTTGTGGTTGGCCACAAACTGCTCTGTCCGCAGGTGCTGGGAAAACAAGGTGTCCCCGGCCCCCAGCACACTGGTGGCTCTGAGCCCCTGGAGGGACTCGGCCCAACTGTGAACCCTGCTTCCTCTCCCATGACGACCCTTTTCCCGAGGCCCACGTCACTCACCATGCCAGGGCCCACCCCAACTGGGCCAGGCCAGCGCCCTCCTGCCGCACCTTCTCCATCTGCTGGCTTCGCCTACTGCAGGCATCACACACTCGTGGGGCAGTGGCTCTCCACGGAGGTGGTTTTGTAGGGTTTCTGGATTTAGCAAAGAAAAAGGCAACCTTTGGGACATAATGAGACCAAAAAGGTGTGAGTCGCTTATCTGAAATGTCACTGGGAAACCTGCCTTTTTGGGCTGGCAACCCTATACCCAGGGGACATCTGTTGTATCTGGAAACATTTTTGGTTGTCAGAACTGGGGGTTTCCATTGTTGTGTCATGGGATGAGGCCAGGAGTGCTGTTCCAAACCCTCCCGTGTCCAGGGGGTCTCCACCACGGGGATTAATCCTACCGAAATGTCAGCAGTGCCGAGGCTGAGGAATTCCAGGTGCTCCCCAAAGCTAACCCGCATCTGTAACTGTGATCTCAGGGACTTGTCCAGATGCAGCTGTGGTCGTCCCCCCAGCACGTATGAAATGGCTTGTTCGAGGTCATGCAGCCGGCAAGCAGCAAAGTGGAGTCCTCCACCTGTCTGTGCCTTCTCCTCTCTAATAGACTCCTCTGTTCTTCTAGACACGGAACCCAGGAAATAGTGGGGGAGTGGAGCCGGGTAGTGCCTCACAGGATCCCCAGGCCCTCAGGGCTCCTTTTGAGCAGGCAGGCGAGCCCCGGGGGAGGGAGGATCCCAGGTGCTGCCACCAGGGGGCAGCAGAGGCTTGGCAATGAGTCTGCACCCCCTGGCATTCTAGGGAAAGGAACTGGTTATTCTTACAGACTCCTGGTTCCCCCCCCACCCACCACCACCGCCGCCAGAGATCCCGATCCAGGGGGTCGGCCAGGCTCATGGGGCATTGGTATTTTTTGAACCGCTACCAGGTGATTGGCACGTGCAGCCAGGACTGCGAGGCACTCGTCTAAGGCCTTGTTTTTCATGCCTGGTAGCCTTGACAATACCAACGTGGATACTGTCTCAACCCCTCCCCCGACAGACAATGCATAAACAAAACGGGGTCCATTTGGACAACGGAAGGTTATTCAGCTGCAATAGCAATGAAGCTCTGATGTGCCTACAATGAGGTCACTGTGCTAAGTCAATCAAGCCCGAGGCCCCGGGGTTCCATCCACTCCCCTGGGTCTGGAGCGGGGGGAACTCGGAGACGGAACATGGCCTTGCTGTGGGCTGGGGAGGGAGGAATGGGGGGTGGGGGTTGAACAGGTAGGGCTTCAGTTTCAGAAAACGAACATTTCTGGAGGGGAGGGGTCCACCACCTGAATAAACCCATTGCCACCGAGCCACACCTTCGAAAGCGGCTAAAACGGTCTGTTTTACAATGTGCACGTTTTACCACAGTAACAAAATGCGGTGGAAACAGAAATGTTATGGCTACAGTTTAAGATCTTCCCACAAAACGAACCCACAAATGTCCAGTCTCTGCTCAGAGCAAGTCCTTAAGAGGGCCTGGGGTTGGCACCCCGGCTCGGAGAGTGTCTAGAAGCGTCCCAGGTGAATTTCACAAGCGGGCTATGCGCTGAGATCATGCTAAGATCCCAGCGTCACGGAAGAACAGTGGGTACACCATCCCTTTATCTGTTGCCACAGTTTTAAAAATCTGTCCACAACTTCTCTGATGCTCTTCCTTCCAGCAGTGGGTCCTAATTCGCCTCCCCTGAGCGTGGGCTGACGTCAGTTGACTTGCTGACATCAGAGACCTTAGTGATAAAGGTCCCCAGAGTTTCGGCTTTGGTCGCTCACTGTAGAAAGAGCCACATCATGAGAACACTTAAGTAGGCTTCTGGAGAACCAGTGGAAGAGAAATTGAGTCCTTCCGCCAACCGCGGTGCGGGACGCCATTGCAGAAGTGGGCCCTCCAGCCCGGGATGCCTTCAGATGAGACCGAGACCCCGGCTGCTGTCCCAATGGCAGCCCCATGGTACCCCTGAGTAAGAACCACCCAGCTGAGCCCCTCCCGAGTTCCCACCCCACAGAAACAGTGAGATGCCTATTTGTTGTTCCAAGCCACTACATTTTGGGGTGATTTTTTACACTCTAGGAGATACTTAATACACCCACTCATTAGTCACTAAACCATCCACTCATCCTTTCCATGACCACCCATTCAGCCACCACCGACTCAGCTACCCATCTCCTCGCGTATCTGTCTGTCCAGCCACGAATCCATCCCCCCGTCTAGTCCTTCATTCATCACTTCCTCACCCACCCAGCCAGCCAGCCGCCCCCCCACCGTTCCTCACAGGACAAACAGACCCATGAAAATATCTGTCGCACGAGTGAGGAAACATTTTCTAGACCTCAATTCTATGGGACTTGCTAAGACAGGCCAAGAGACTTAGCGGGTTGGTCAGGAGGCTGGCCCCCTCCCTCAAAGGTGGAAGTCAGTTCCCCACCCGAAGCCCAGCCAGCCTCCTATTGTCCTGCTGAGAACCACCCCGACTCCTCCCACAATCCTTTAGGCCTGCCTGGTAGGAAAAACCTCGTTCTCTCAACTGACCACCCCCACACCAGGGGGGAGTGCCAATTCCACGGCTGCTGGCTGTGACTGAGGGCCATCAGCCTAGGGAAGGAAGACTGGGGACAGCAGGGCGTCCTGCCCCACTCTGGAGGAGCCTGTGACCCCAAGATTTGGGCTTTTCTGGAGGCCGAGTGGAACAGCCACAGAAAAGCTGGTTCCCTTCTTATGACAGGCCTCGTGGTCTCCTCCCTGAGAACATTAGAGAGGCCCAGGCCCTCCCGCAACACATACCTTTTTCCAGCTGAATCCCATCTCATCCCTCTGTTTTCTCATCTACAAAGTGGGAATAATGAGGGTATTTGGGAGCTGAGATGACACGGTGCACAGGAGGGCCCTCAGCAAGGGGCCACTGGCGGCAGGTATGGAAGCATGCCTGCTGATCTGTGAGGACAAGAGTGCAGAGTATCAGTAAAACTCACAGCCTCCACGCAGCAGGCAGCAGACTCAGGAGACAGTCCCCTCCTCTCCTCTCTGCTTTGCTCACTCTGCTCTGGCTGCATCATCTCCTCTTCCTCTAACACTCCTTACCTGCTTTGACCTCAGGGCCTTTGCACTGGCTGTTCTCGCTGCCTGGAATGCTCTCCCCCCCCCAAATATCCCTTGGGTCCTCCCTCTCCTCCTTCAGGTCTTTACCCAAATTTCCCCTTCTCACTGACGCCTTCCCGGGGCACCTTTCCTCTATTCTCTCCATCCCCTTGTTTGGGTTTTCTTCCCATCACATCTATCCTTTTAAGACACTACATCCTTTTTCGTATTAATTCTGTTTCTTGCCTGACTTCTCTAGAACACAGACTCCCCAAGGCGGAGGGTCTGGTCTTTATTCACTGCTAAGGGCAAAAGGCAATCCAAGTGTGACCCCTCCCCACCACTGCAGCCAGGATTCTGTAAATCTACTTTAACATAAAAAAGTTCCTTTGGAAGCTTCCTTTATCTCTAAATCCCTGGAAGATATGTTTTGGCAATCACCCCCCCACCCCCGCCTATGGCTCACCCATATGCATCTGAAGGGTCTCATGACTAAGGTTTTATCAGATGGTAATAAATGACCTTTTCCCACAACAGCTAGCTCCTCAAGGTCCTGGAAAGCTTGCTTCCAAAATTCCTTAGAAACTTCTGCTATTCCTAACCCCCTTTCCAGCTGGAAGTCTATAATGGGCCTCATGACCCCAGTGCGGCTCTTCCTGCCCCAGGGCCCTGTCCCCATGCTTTTTATAATAAAATCACCTTTTTGCACCAAAGACATCTCAAGAATTCTTCCTTGGCTATCGGTGTTGAACCCTAACTCCCTCTTTCCTACATCAGAAGCAGCTGGAGGTAGGTGACTAGCAACTTGGGGAGGGACCTGGGGGGACCCTGTGGCAGGGACCCTCACTCCCACTCCACCCAGTCTTGCCAAGTGCGCACACCGGGGCCACAGCGCGAGCACCCCGGTGACCAAGTGGAGAAGCAGCAGTGAGCACACAGGGACAAGGGCAACACCTCCCAAGTCCAGGACAGGTATCCCTTTCCACCTTCATCCCCCCCCCCCCCCACACCCGTCCCCCTTAGAAGTGGGAAGAAGGAAGAGGCCTGAAATGAGCGAGAATCCGGAGGTGAACCTGAAGTCAACTTGCCTGGACACCGTGTTCCTGAAGGTGTCTTTAAGAATCTGGAAGGGAAGATGGGACTGAGCACGGAGGAGAGACAAAGAGAACCCCACTGCCCACGTGCGCTCCTCCGGGTGGGGCCAGCCGGCGGCGGCTGGGACAGATTGCGGCTTCTCCCTCGCGGGGTCGTGCTGGGGGCCGCAGGGCCCCAGGAAGGCCTCACTACGGGCCTCGCTACATACTCTGGGAAGGAAAGGGTTCGTGGACACGAAACCCTGGAGCCAGGAGTGGGGTGGGGGGGATGGTCGACGGGACGGACGGAGCAAGCCCCTTTGGTCTGTGACTGTGGGGAGGGCCGCGGGGGACCCTGCGCTCTTTTATGCCAAAGCGTCTCCCAGCCTGCACGAAAAGGAGCCGCGTCTGGGCGACAGGGGTGGGTGCGAGCTGCGGGGGGCAGGACCCCTCGGGGTCTCGCTGGGCCGCGCTCTGGGGCAGAGCTGCACGACCCTGGCGCGCTCCTCCCGCTCCCCTCAGCCCCGCGGAAGCCTCCCCAGCCCCGGGGTCCGCCGCAGCTGCAGGGCGTGCGGAGGGAAAGCCGGAGTCTCCATGGCAACGTTGACGTCACGGGCCCGAGGCTGGGCGCGCCGCCTCCCGCCCCCACCCGCGGGCCTGGCGCGGCCCCAGCCGGGCTCCGCAGCAGCTGGGGCCGCAGGGGCGTGGGCGCTGCCACCCCGCCTTCTGACCTGTCCCGTCCGCGCCGCCACAGGCCGACAGGTGTGAGCCAGGCCCGCCGCGTCCCCCCCGCCCGGCCGCCGCCCCCCGCCGCCCCTTTGTCCTCCAGGGGCTCTCCGCGGGCTGCTCGCTGAACAGACCTGACTTCCTGTTCCGTCCACGAGCAGCCCCTCCCCCGGAGCACGGCCTGTTGAGAGGAACGCGGGAGGCGGGGTGCGGCGACCCCCTCCCCCGCCCTCCCGGAGTCCCGTCCGCCCCCCTCCCGTCCACTCCACAGTAGAGGGGGGTGGTGCGCACTCGAACAACTCTCAAAGTTTCACGCACCCCTTCCCCACCGCTCTGCCTCCGCCCCCTGCCGCTCTCTCCTGCTGCTCAGGCCCCCACTTCTTCCTCCTCCCCTCTGCGAGTCTCTGCCACGCCCTGCCTCTGGGCCTCCGCGTCGGCTCTTCCCACTGCCTGGAAGGCGGTTCCAGGCTCCACCTGCCCCGCGCGCGGGTCCTCTGGGGCTCTTCAAGGTCGGGGCACCTTAGCTCGGTGCTGCCCCCTCTCGGAGGTGCTCGTTCCAGCAGCCTGCCCCTCCCTGCAGCTCCCTCCGCCGCAGTCCTGAGATGGCTTGTGGAGTTGTCTGGGGGCTGCCTCCTTCCCCAGACTGCATGGGGTGGAGGACGGCTTTTGCTTTATTTACTCCTGAGTCTGCAGCGTGCCTGGCACACAGTAGGTGTTAGATACATTAAAAATAAATAGCCTTATTGAGGGGCGCCTGGGCGGCTCACCGACTCTAGATTAGGGCTCAGATCAGGATCTCGGAGTAGTGGGATGGAGCCTGGCCTGGGGTTCCAGGCCCCGTGGGAAGTCTGCTCCAATTTTCCTTTCTCCCTCTGCCCCTCCCCTTGTTCTTTCTCCTTCTCTCAAATAAATAATTAAAAAAAAAAAAAAAGCCTACTTGAGATATAATTCACTGACCACACAACCCACCCAAGCACAGAGTACAGCGGGTGGTTTTTAGTGTACTTGCAGCGTTGTGCCGGCATCACCACAGGAAGGAGAACGTTTTCTTCACTCCAAAATGAAAGCTGGGCCCCTGCCTGTCCGCCCAGCCCCTCGGCCCTGAGCAGCTGTTAGTGGACTTTCTCCATCGATGTCTACCAAGCTTTCTCTCCTAAATGAATACACTACCCTTCTTTCGTTAGTTAAAATGGACAGGAGCTTGCTTCCAGAGGGACTGGGGGCTGGACCCTTGAACCATGCAGCTCTGCAGGTCAGTTCTTTAAGGGCCTCCCCCCAGGCTGGGCACCTGAGAGACCTTCCCTCCCCGGGTCGCTCACAGGCAGCTCTGAGGCCGCCTCTCTGTCCACGCATCCAAACTGAAGCCATGTTCTCCCTGCGTTAGGCTATTTCAAGTCCTGGACGCTTGCTGTTCTCCACTTCACCCGCTCCGGGTTTATGGAAGTTCTAGAACTGTGCTGTCTGTAGGAGAGCCAGATATGGCTGCTGTGGAGTGCTTGAGATGTGTGTGACTGGTCCCAATGGAGATGTGCTGGAAATGCAAGACACACAGAAGACTTTGTACAAAAAAAAAAAAAAAAGTGAACTATCTCAGTAAGTTTTATATTAATTACATGTTGAAATGTTATTTGGGGTCTGTTAGGTTAAGGAAAATATATTGTTAAAATTGATTTTGCCCGTTTCTTTAAAAACTGTGGCTACTAGGACATTTTATATATGTGGCTTGTATCCTACTTCTCTAAGACACGGCTTAAGACCTTGGCTTGTCTTGAACCGCCAACACCAGGGGAGATAGTCCCCAACCCCATGCCCATGATGGATACCATGGGAACTCCAGGGGTACGAGAGGCTTACGAGGCATGGCCACCCATAAAAACAAAACAAACAAAATGAAAACCCATGAGAGAATCATTGACCCACTTCCCACCTCTCCTGTGGCCGTGGTTGGGGGTGGGTGCCAGAGAGGAGCTGCCATAGTGGACAGATACCTGTGCTCTGTACCCAGATATCCTGGTGCCCCGTTCCCTGAGCCTCTTTCCCACGGGATCCGGCAGCCCCTTCTCCTCCCTGGCACATCGGAGAAGAGACACAGCCTGGCGTTTTCGAGGAACAGCTTGTTCCTACCATTACATGGAGAGGAAACACAAACAGCCAAGAGGCCTATTGCCAGGGGCTTGGTGGAGACCTTCTCTCCAGTCCTCAGCCTCCCGCTGCTGTGGAGATGAACACAGGTGCTCTGGGGAAGCTTTGTCTCTAGAGGTGTGTCTGAAGAGCAGGAATGGGGGGATCAGGAACCACACGGCCGCTGTCCCTGACAAATCTGAGAAGACGGCTCAAGCCAACCTTACTCGGCATTAGAGAGGGCGTGGGTGGGGGTGAGGTGGCAGGAGGGCAGCATGGAGGTTTTCAAGGCCCTATCGAAAGCTGAAGAGCTACACTGAAAAATAAAGCCAAGTCAGAGGTCCCGCTCTATACAGCTGCGCGGGTTGTGCATGGAACAAGCATGCCACATTTAAGGGCGTTTGTGTACGTATAAAGACAGTTTTCCAGCAGATGGCAGTAGAGTGTTTGAGGAGGGGACAAAGCTCCACCGGGAGGCGACTTGGTGAGGATGGGCAAGTACAGCTTGGCTAGAAGTCAGGGTGGCATTGGCACCCGTCTCCCTCCGAGGCCCAGACCCAGCAGAGAGGAGCAGCAGCCAGCTTTCCTCTAAAATCTGCTTTTTGGATGTCGTTTTTCAAAACGAAGGCAAAATTCATGCAACACGCACCATTTTAAAGAGGCATTTAGAACAATTACGTCTTGTGTGATCGCCACCTCTCTCGTTGCAAAAAATTTTCATCACCACCAAACAAAACCCCATTGCCATTAAGCGGTTGCTTCCTAGCCCCCAGTAAATACCAGTCTGTTTTCCCTTTCCATAGGTCTGCCTATTTTGGATATTTCCTATAAATGGAACAAAACAATATGTGGTCTTTTGCAACTGGGTTGCTTTCCCGAGCATCATGTTTTCACGATTCACCCGTGTTGGAATGAGTATCTATAGTGCATTCCTTCTTGCAGGTAGATAATAGTCCGTTGTCTGGATTTACCTATTTATTACCTGGTCAGGGACATTTGGGTTGTGTCCACTTGATGCCACTTTTTAAAAAAGTTTTTAAAATTTACTTGAGAGAGAGGAGAGAGAGAGAGAGAGAGAGAGAGAGAGAACGAGCGAGCTCATGAGTGCGGCCGAGGGAGAAGCAGACTCCTCACAGAGCAGGGAGCTCGAGGACCCGTGGCTGGATCCAGGACCCTGGGATCGTGACCTGAGCCGAAGACAGAGGCTTAATGTACTGAACCCCCCAGGTGTCACTTGTGCAGTAAATGACACAGATCTGAAATGTGGAGCTCCATGAGCGTTTAAACACCCGTGTGACTGCAGATCAAGAAGCCGGGCATTTTCATCACCCCAGAAAGCTCCCTCCTACCTTCCCAGTCAATAGCACGTCCTGCCCCTGGGCTATCAACAACTTCCGTTTGACCTCCATAATCACAGATGCCTGGTACCTGTTCATGAACTCAGGTAAACGGGATCCGGTGGCAAACCCTCACTGATGTCTGGCTCCTTGCACACACGGAATGTCTGTCCAATTAGTTCACATCACTGTGGGTAGCGGTAGTTGGCTCTTTTGTCCTTTTCTGCAGAATTCCATCGTAGGACTGTGTCACTGTATCTATTCATTCTCCTATTGATGGGGACACCTGTGCAGTCCCGCCACGTGACTCCCCTGCTTTGTTTACTCTCCTCTCAGTGGGTATTTGGGCGGCTTCCAGTTCCTTGGCGGTTACGAAGAATTCTGCTGGAAGTGTTCTCGTTTACGTCTCTTGGTGGACACGAGCACTCGGTTCTCTGGGGCATACGCCCAGGAGCGGGGTTGTGGGGCATATGCCCAGGGTGGGGCAGGAGCTTAGCTTTAGCTGAAATGCTTTCCAAAGAGGGCAAACCAATTTCCACACCTGCTGGCCACGTAGGAGAGCTCCCGTCAGGTGCCACCGTCCAGCTCTAAACACGGGTGCAAGCGGATTCTGGGGTCCCCAGCTGTAGACTCCTTCCAGCTTGGCTAGAGTGGACATACCTGGTGACCGTGTAGGGAGGCGCCCCCAGGGAAAGCAGGCCTCAGAGCCCACTAGGAGGGAGACATACCAGCCCCGCTTGTCCTCGAGAACTGCTAAGTCTAGGCCCTTCGAAGCCTGACATGGGGAATCCGCCGAGAAACTGAACCCGATCCTTGACTCCTTGCCGGCCTTCCCTCTGTACCAGTCCCATGTCCTGCAGTTCGACTCCTAAGCTCCTCTTGAATCTGTTTTTCGACATGGTCCCTGCCGTGGTCCCAGCCCCATCCATCCACCAGGCAGCAGCGCGGAGATGGCCCCCCAAGGCCCTGCTCCCCGTGCGACCTTGACCAAGAGACCCAGCTTCTCCTGGCCTCCACTTCCCTATCAGGCAAGAAGGGTCATAGTAGGACTCAGTAGGGGCTACCGAAGTGTTTCGTTAGAAAACAGATGGATAATTGCAATCTCCCTGTCGTTCAGAGCCCGCAGGACGAATCCCAGACTTGGAAGTGTGAACAATGGAACACGGGCTCTTCTCACTCCCATCTTTGCCCTCCAGTGGTGGGGTCCAGGAGATGCTTTCACCTGGAACGTATGACCGTGACCTTATTTGGAAAAGGAGTCTCTGCAGAGATGATCCCGTTAAGGACCTGTCCATGAGGTCATCCTAGGTCATCCAGGTGGGCCCTACAACCAGCGGCAGCAGTCTCGGTAAGAGAAGGCAGAGGGTAAACAGACGCAGGAGTGGGGGTTGGGGTGAGAAAGGCCGAGAGGCTGGGGGAGTGGAGCCTCGACCAGGAATGCCCGGAGCCCCTGGAAGCTGGAAGAGATAAGGAAAGAGTGCGACCCTGCCGACATACTGACTTTGAGGACTTCTGGTCTCCCGAGGCGTGAGAGAACACATGTCTTGTTTTAAGCCACTGGCTTAAAAGGGAAGACACAGTGAGGCTCAGGCGTGCCAGGGGGAGGGCAATGGCCAGACTCGGGGCCTCCTGCAGGGCAGGTGGGGGTCAAAGGGTGTGAGGCTCCCAAGCTAGCAGGAGCGGGCAGGTCCGACGAGGCCGAGGCCTGGGCTGACAATGGTATTACTCCCTGAGCCAGAGTAGTGGAGGATACCATGAAGCTGGGATGCCCAGAGGAAGAAGCACCTTGAAATCTCTCTTCCGGCCTCCCGACCCCCTCTGCGTAGCCTGCATTCCCCAGGCTCCCCGAGAAGCCAGGGGCAGGGGATCCCAGGTGATGCAGAACGGAGTGAGGAGGAGGGCTGAGGACAGGATGGCTGGCAGGGCGCCCCCCCCCTCCGTGCATTTGGTGTGTTATGTGCACTGGGGTGAGCCAGGCCCTCCCCGGGGCGGCAAGGATCAGTGACTGAGAAGGCAGCAGCGCCTTGCACACATGTCCGCACGCACACACGCGTCTCCGCCAGGGCCCTCCGGATCCTCGCCCACGGCACCTGCTTTCCCGGTGTGGCCGGGGGCGGAGCAGCGGATACCCCATCACGTTCTTGGGCTGGCCCCTCGATGGGTGTACAGAGGCCTCTGGAAGCAAGGAGGGCAGGAACGGGGAGCAAGGATGGGGAGAGGCAGGGTGGGCAGCAAGGGTTGGAAGGGGGTGTAGGATGGACCCCGGGAGACGGTGAGGGTGCCGCTCCAGCAACCGGAGAGAGACGAGGGGCTGGCTTTCGGTGAAGGAGGTGGACGTACAGATGGGTAAGGAGTCGCTTCTGAGGGCTGGCGATGGCCTGGACATGCGGCAGGGTGAGCAATGGGGCCACTGGGCTGGGGTCTTAGTGAGAAAACGCTGGAAGGCAAATGACTCAGGAGAGGGGTAGAAATAAAGCTCCCAGGATGCACTGAACCCCTCTTGGGGGGACATGTGGGTGCCAGGGCAGCTGGATGGATGGTCTAGGCTGTTGAACTCAGAGCAGCTTCAGTAAACCGGCAGCCTCTCCGCTGCCCAGAGGTCCTAGGAGGGCCCCACCCAGACCCTGGAAATTAGAATTTGCATTTCCTGAGACGCCCAGGTGAAGGAAAGGCACAGGGGTGGAGAAGTTCTAGACTAGAGCTGCCCTAGGGGCCCTGAGCATACAATGGCTGCCTGCGGTGTCCCCCGGGGGTGCGATTCTTGTCCCCTGGGGGTGTTCTGGTTGTGAGGACTGGGGGAGGCCAGTGGAGGCCAGGGACGCCGCCCAACATCCTAGGATGCCCAGAGTGACGTCATGAAAAGGGGGATCTGGCCCCACATGTCAACCGCGCCGCGGGGAAGGAGCCCGGGACACCCAGGAGTCCTGACCTCCGCCTGGGTCTTATCCCCTTCCCACCCCCACCGAAAGGCTCCCTCGAAGCCACACAGAAAGGCCAGATGTCAATGAGTCACTTACAGTTTATTTTTGCCTGAAAGTATTTCACATCTCTGAACACAGCTACGTGACAGTAGTATTAACCATCAGGAAAAGCAACAGTGCGAAGGGAAAAGGTGGCATGTCTTGGTTCTTTTTTTTTTTTTTTCCTTTTTAAAAGTTTTTTAAAGTTTTTTTTTTTTGTTTTTTGTTTTTTTTTGTTTTTTTTTTTTTTGCTTCTGCTTCTTCCTGCACCAGAGTGCTACAAAGTATGGGACTGGAGGGGAGAGAATAAAACCAAACAACAGAAATCAACAACAACAGAAACAAAACAAAACACGAAACAGAACACACGCACACGCACACACAAAATAAAACCTGGCACGTAAAATGAATTAAGACCGAAACCCAATTTCTTTTTTTTTTTCCTTTTTTAAAAAAATGAGGGCATAGTCGGGGGGTAATAAAGTCTACCTAGCAAAGTATAAAACGACAAAAGCATGGTTTCCATTGAATAAGATTAAATATATATAAAACAATTACATTGACTGGGGGTTAGGTCTGGAGGTGCCAGAGGGGGGCGGTATTTGTGCTAAACCAACAGAAAAGGGGGCTTGGGGGGAGAGGGGACCCCAAGTAAACCATAAAAGGGCTGTTCTGTACAGTGAGGGCATGTTAAGAAAAAGCCAGACTGTTTACAAAAGAAATGGAGGTTGGTTTGTCTTCGGGACTGGGGTGGGGACAGAAGGGGTATCTGCGCCGCAGTGGTCACATTCATGGGGGGCAGGGCGGGCAGTCAGGCTGGTGGAGGTGACGTCTCTCTCTTCTCCCAAGAGACCATGCAAAGAAGCGGGCATGCATGAGGAGACCACGCGAAGCACAGGATGGAGGGGAGGCCGCGGGCCACAGTCTCGGTGGGGATGGGGAGGGTAGAGGCCACGGCAGATGGGAGCTCTCCAAGGCAGGGGGCTGGGAGGACAGGTCAAGCACCCCTCCCACACACGTGTAAAAGGGGCTGAGAGAAAGCCGGGGCCTGGCGGGAGCAAGACTACAACATGGGGACCCCACCTCCCACTTCTCCCAGCCTCCTGACCCCCACCCGTGAGCAAGTTGGAGACACGTGGGACTTGGAAATGCACAGTGGCTGGGGGTGGCGGGGGGAGAGGGCAGACGGACGGCCGAGCATTAGCATACAGAATTCATTACAAAAAAGCAATTAATTTTCCAAGGAGGTTTTTTTTTTTTTTTTTTTGTCGGTTTCCTTTAAAAAAATAACAATAATACTACCACTACCCCAACAGCTGACTGGTTTGTACAGTACTACAGGCCAGGGGTGGGCAGGGTGGGAGGGCAGGAGGGAGGGAGGGAGGGTCAAAGACTTCATAAATAAGAGGCAGGTCCCAGACCTGCAATTTGTCAACATTTCTTAAATAGGCGCATTATTTAAATCTTATGTACAACAAGAATCACTTTGCATAGCAATGGCGAGGACACAGGACGGTGGGATGACATGTCTGGGTTTTCTTGTCCCAATGGCAGGGGCTGAGTTCTCGGTGGAGCCTCTGAGGAAGAAAGCATCCTTCCTCAGCCCTCAAGGCCCATCGGGGTCGTGTGATGGCGGCATCAGGGTTGACTTCTCCCACACAGCATTAAACACAAAGGCAAAGAAAATCCACAAAGGGTCCCCCCTCCCCAAGCCCCCCACGCCCACCCCACCCCCTCCCCCGACCCGCTGATGCTCCTCTGGTTGCTACAAAGTCCATTTTAGATCAGGTCAAGGTTTCCAATTATGAAGCTAAAAGAATTAGGTGGGGCTGGGCGTGCGCACGGCCCCCCTCCCCACCCCCTCCCCCCTCCGCCCTCCGCCCCCAGAAAGACTCCCCCATCTATCTCACAGCCAGGACGCTGGGGGTAGGACCCCAGGACCGGTGCTCTACGGCTATTAGTCAAGAGTTGTGTGTTGCAGCTGCAAACGCCGTCCTGCCGAGGCGGGAGGCTCACCAGGCTTCCGTGTAGCGGACGTCCACCTCCTTCAGATTGGGAAGCTTGGCCTGTGGGGCGGCAAGAAGGAGCCGGTCCCTTCCAGCACCAGGCCCCGCGGTGCCTGGCTCCCCTGCCTCAGTGGCTGGGGGTCCCACCTTGCCCTCCCCACCTTGCCAGCGGGGGCTCCCCGGAGCTCAGAGCTGGGTGACCTTGGGGAGAAGGCAGTACATGTGGGTATGGCCCAGGTGACAGCTGCTGGGGATATCATGGCCCCCTCCTCTGACCGGCCGTGTGTCCCTGGCTCTGGAGTAGGCGGGAAGCCTGGGGCATGAGCCCAGCTCTACCACTCTACCCAGGTCCCGCAGGACCCGGGGCCGTGCCCCCAGCCTCCAGGAGCCTCAGGTGTCATCTGTGCAATGAATGGGACCCAGTCCTCCGCTCCCAGGATGGCGCTAAGGACGGGAACAGCGAACACACAGCAGTATGCTCCAGGGACGGGGACGTTCTCCCTTGTGCTGTTTACATCCCGTCACTACCAGCAGTCGGGCAGGCGAACGGAGCAGGATCACAGGACCATGAGATCCCCGTCAGGGCCGGTACTGGGGGGCGGCGGAGGGTCTCCCCCGCAGGACACTCCGTCAGATCCGACGAGACTAGTTCACCTGCTACGGCGCAGAGCCGCCTCCTGCGCTCCGTCCCTGCTGCCCAGACACGGCTCCTCTCTTCCTTTATAAACAGCAGCTTTTTCTCCACAAGCCTGCCCTGCGCAGAGAGGGCTAACGGCTCTCCTCTCTGCACTCCTGCCTTCCCTCTCCCATGTGTACCCGGCCCAGGCGACCTTCCACCGCACGTGCGTACACACGAGCGCACAGCTCCTCAGTGCTTCTGTCCTGGGGCCCGATTCACGGCCCCCAGCTGCCCAGGCAGAGGTGACACACTGGGGGCCTGCAGTCACCCGTGCAGCACTGTAAAAAAAAACCCTTAAGCCAATTAAGCCAACCTCACAAAATCAGGAGACCGCAACACAAGGAAGTGGTTCCAGGTTCTCCCGCACGGGTGGTGTGGGGGGCGGGGGGGCAGCGATCTGGGTGGCCCCAGAGGCAGGCGGGCCGCCCCCAGGCTGGTCCGATTCCCGCATTACTGAGGCTGGGGCGTCACCAGCCAGTATCCTCAAGTGGGCACCACGTGTCTCTTGAATATGTGGAAGTGGCTTTTCCCCAACTGCATATGCCCTTGTGCTGCTTGGTGTCTGGATCTGGGCTCCTCCAGCTTTCAGGGGCATAGCAATCCTTGGCAGTGGGGCAAAAATGCCCATCTGGACTGGGCAGGATGCCCTGGAGTTTGCACCTGTGACAAGCCCCGGGGGAGGTCTGACCTCACCAAGGTTAGGCGGGGCAGGCACTGAGGCCACTCCACCCCCACCCCCTCTCCATGCGCTCCTCAGGACCCCTGGGACAGCCCTCTCTTCTGGCCGGCCTGGCAAACTCATTTCTTAAGCCCTCCTCTTGGGAAGGCCCTTCTGTCCCACTGAACAGGGCTGGCTGTCCCCCGTGCCCTCCCTGCTGGTCCCCAAGCCCTGTCCTGCCTGGGTTACTCTTTATCCGTCTGCCAGGACTGAGCTTCCGCCCAGGGTGTAGGGACGGACCCAGAAGCACTGTGGAGTCCCTGCCCCCAGTGTGGGCCTGGTACACAGTAGATGCTGTGACAGCGGCCATGGGTCTGGCTGAGTGGGAGGTTTGAGGGGTTCCCCTGCTGGGGAGGATTCCCTCCGAGTGGCTTCCTGCACGCGAAGGCGCCAGTAGGCTGGCGGGACCATCTGGCCACCTGGCCCAGCCCTTCCGTGCTTGGCACTGGCTACCTGCAGCCCGCTCCCTGCCTGCTGGGGCAGGTGGGACCGGGCCCACTGGGACGGGGGCAGGAGGCTGCTGAAGGCCCAGCTTCTCCAATCCCTAGGACCTGTTTTACAAACAAAATGTGCCCTGCCTTTCCCCACTCAGATCCTTTTTCCTTTCCCCAATTTTATCTTGCCAACCTAGCCCAGGCTGCCAGTCCAGACTCTTATCTGTGTGACGGCACCAGCCCCATTAATGTGCTTCCTGTTTCTACTCTTGCTTGCACTACTTCCCGCCCCCACACAAAAAAATCCGTTTTCCTGGTAACGGCCAGAACAAGCACTTACAAGCATAACTCACTCCACTGTTTAGAGCCTCCGAAAGCTTTCTACTGAACTTGGATGAAATCCGGGGCTCTTCTGTGACTGATGAGGCCTTATTCAGTCTGGCCCCAGTCTGTTCTCTCTCACTCTCTACTCACATCAGCCACAAAGTCAGCTCACGCCAACACTTTCTGCCTCAGGACCTTTGCACTTGCTTTTCCTCTCACCCTTTGCATCTGTGGCTTATCTTTTAGGTCTCGGCTGCTGTGGCCTCTACTTCAAAGGGACCATCCTTGATGATCACATGCCAAACAGGCCCTCCCTATTTTCACCCGACCCACTGCCTGCTGGCCTCCTCATTATCCCTCCTTTCAACCTGCCCTTACTCTGTTTACTGCCTTATCTGCTGCAGTAAGAGCCGTTCCTGCGGGAGAATAAGCTTCATGAGGGCGAAGCGCCAGTATCTAGATGCTGGTGGATGGAGGGAAGAGAGGAGAGAAGGAAGGAGGGAGGGAGAGAGGGAGGAAGTACCTTTAGATCTTCGTAGGTATCCGCCGAGAGCTTGGTGCTGTTCATATTCAAGCTGCAGAGACTCTTCATGGCTGTACAAGGACAGAGAGATGCCGTCACGGAATCAGTGAGACCTTCCCGCTCAGGGAAGCTGCAGGGATGGGGCAGACAAGCCAGGGGACTGACTGCAGTGGCCCAGGCCCCGATGAGCAAATGGGGTGGGGCGAGTGGCGTTGCAGGGGCGTTGCAGGGGCGTGGCCAGGGGCCACCAGGACAGAAGGTCAGTCTCAGGCGAGCGCTGGTCTGCGCCTATGCTCTCTCCCTGCTCTCTGAGCCTCTCTCCCTCCTGGTCTCTCTCTCACTCCCTCCACTGCGTGTACCCCAAGTGTCCCCAGCGCCTGCCCACCACACCGCAGATCAGCCGCAGTGACCAGGCCTGGCCCGTCCCCCAGGGGAACTCTGCAAACTCTCCAGCAGGGCTGCCCCAGGCCCCAAATTCTTGAAAGTGGGTCTCAAACTGCGGTTTGGTCAGGAGCCGCACGTCAGCGGTGCGATGCTCTGCCCCCTCCTGGGGGCACTGGTCCAGCGACTGGGGGGCTCCAATGACAGTATCCAAGGAGCACATTTGTAGAGAAATGTCTTCAAACCTCATCTTTTCTGCCCTCCATTATTCCTGCCTCCTGTCCCCACCCCTCCCAAGCCATATGGAATTTGCCAACAACCTCGCAGGAGCCACGGCCACTGCCCAGCATATCATCTCCTCGGCCACTTCCTACATATGTCTCTTTTCCACCCAGATCACCTCCCTGAGAAGCCTTCCTTGATTCCTCCCAGCCAAGACACGGGGCCCCTGATCTTAACCAGCAGGTCAGAAACGGGAAGTGCAAATTCCCAGGCTCAGCACCCAAGAGTTTAGTCCAGGAGATAAGGGTTGGGGTATGGGAATCAGCATTTCTGGGCTCCCTGAGTGTGAACGTGTGCAAGTGGGGGGAGGGGCAGAGGGAGAGAAGCCCAAGCAGACTCCCTGCTGAGGGCAGAGCCCGATGCAGACGTTGATCCCACCACTCATGAGATCAGGATCCGAGCCAGAATCAAGAGTTGGACGCTTAACCGGCTTGGCCACCGAGGCACCCTTTCTATCAGGGCAACGTTTCTCAAACTTGAACAATGCAGGGAGTCCCCTGGGCATCTTGTTAAAATCGAATCAGCAGGTCTGGGGCGGGACCTGAGAATCTGTGCCTCTAACCGCAGGGGGTGGCTACCGCCACTGGTCAGGGCAGCTGGGCAGCAATGTCCTAGAGCACTTTCCTTGAACCTGGTTCCTCGGGCAAGTATCTGGAGGGCACGGGTACTCATTTTCCCTTTTGCTTCTAGAATATAAGCTCCCTGAGGGCAGGGATGTTTCCCCTGCTGTGCTGTTCTTAGCACCTAGAACAGTGCCTGGCACACAGCAGGTGCTCAGTGACCACGTGGGGGATGGAGGACTATATCCCAGCACCTGGCACAGTGCACGGGGCAGTCCGTGCTTAGCCGGGGTGTGCTAATGCTCACTCGCACGCATGCCAGCCGCAGGCTGCCCACCCCGGCCGTGCCCTCGGGACTCACAGCTAAGGGCCAGCAGGCCGGCGTCGGTGACGGGTGTCTCACACAGGTTCAGCACCTGGAGCATGGTGAGGTGTTCCGACAGGAGCCGCAGGCCGGCGTCTCCAAACTGTGGAGCAGAGACCCTCTCAGCCCTGATGCTCCACCAGCCGCCCCCAGGCCCCTGGAGAAATGACCTTGAGGCTGGGGTAGCAGTTGACAGATGAGGACGGAGTTACCACCCTCCAAGCCCCGGGGCGGGGGGGGCCTGGGCTGCCCTTGCTTCTCTCCAAAGACAATGCTTCTCTTGACTTGGGTTCGAGTCCAGTTTCTGCTGGTGGGATGTGGGCTGGGCAAGGGCCTCCCCGGGACTCCTGCTCTCTGTCAGGGAGGGCTGGGAACTCAGTGGTTACGGATCCAAGTGGGGGCCAGCAGCTTTTCCCTGGGCAGGACGGTGGGATAGGGTGGGACGGGCCTGGAAAGCAGACTGCCAGGAACACCCAGGTTTCTCTTCTGTCAAACGAGGGTGCCTACCCGTCCCAGGGATGGTGTGGGGACCACACGCCCTGCCACACGAGGGGCTCAATAGCACAAGCAATCCTGAGACAGGCAGCGAGCAGCTGTGAGCTGTGGTTGTCGTTACAACGAGGCCCACGGGCTGCCACGTGCTCCGCGGGCAGGTGCGTGAGACCAGCCCACCTCTCGGCCCTGCCTCACAGGGCTTCTAACACTTTGCCCAGGACATCCCTGCCCCGGGCCTCAGCAACTCCACCTGCAAAATGGGCTTCATGAAATCCTAGACCTCCTCTGGCCACGGGAGTGGGTGCTGAGCTGGGAGGGGCTGTGGTAATCCAGAGACGGGGCCATGGGCTCTGGCCAGAGAGGCCAGCCAGGGAGTTAGGGGCAGAGCAGGTGCGGTGTCGGGGTGCCTGGGGGCAGGAAGGCGGGTGCAGGGGTGGGAGGGAGCTCAGAGCAGGGAGCAGGCAGGCAGCGCGCACCTGAGTGGACCACAGGTTGAGCTGCTTGAGAGAAGGCAGTTTGATGAGGTGCTCCGCGCAGGCACTGGTTACGTTGGTGAAGGCCAGACTGAGGTTCTCCAGGTTCCCAAAAGAGCCGGAGCTCAGCAAACGAGCCAAGTCGGCATCCTGCAAACACACGGGCAGGTGGGGTGTCGGGAAAGGCCTCGGGCTGCCAGCAGCTCTTGAGACCCCATCGTACCCCTCTCCCCGCCTCCTCTCCCCTGCCCCGCAGAAAGCTATAACTGGGGGCAACAAATCCCCAGGAGGTGGGGTGATGCCGTGGCTCAGTGGGGGGGTGTTTGGACCGAGGGGGCTGCCGGGGAGGGAAGGGCTGCTTCTATGTCCCCGTGGGGGAGGGAGGAAGCTTCCAGCTCCATGACTCACAGCCTGAATCACCAACTGGGGTGTTCTGAGGCCACGTCCCTCCCGCGTGTGTGCATGCGTCCACGTGCACCTGGCCAACTCACCCTCCCCTGTAGCAGCTCGGCTCATCTCCCACCTGCGATCACCGATGTCCCCCCTAACTCTGAGGCCTGTGTAGATCCGTGCATGTGTGAGTACTAGACCACAAGGTCACCGAAAGTAACAGCCCTTCCACCTTAGTGATGGAATCCTTGAGTTTTAGCGGTCACACAGCTGCCCTAATCTCCCAGCCAGGTGTGGCCACGTGCTGAACATGGTCAATGATATATGGGGAGATGTGTCCACTAGAACATTCAGGAAAGCCCTTAAAGGGAAGGGGCATGTTCTTCTTCACTCTTCCTCCTTCTGCTGGTCTGAATGCAGACATGACGGCTAGAGTTTGAGCAGCCTTTTTGAACCATGAGGTAGAAGTCTTATGCCAAGGACAGTGGGGCAGCAGGAGAGATGGGACTAAGATCCGTGGAGACTTGTAAATGGGGGTAAAAAGAGGCACCAACTTCGTAGTATTATTACAGTGATAAAATGAACTCATAACCCAGTACTGGTACCTAAATACTACTTGGATGTTAGCTATTACTATTATTAACTGGTAACACATTAACATCGGTTTCAACAATAATCTTTACGATGTTTGGTTTCCGGCAACCCAAATCCCTCCTGGAAAAGGTGGCCTGTCAAGGACTACGTTGTCCTTGTTCACCTCCACCAGACACTGTCTGCTGCTCTCCAGCAGGGAGGCCTAACCACCTTCTTCCTTCCCCCCGGCCCCACAGAAGAATGAAACCAACTCACTGTGGACTTGGAGGGCAGTGTTAGCCTAGTGGGCCCGCCTTTCCTTTGCTGCAACAGAAACCAGACTGATTACGACCCATTCTTTCCCCTGCACACCCCGTCCCCGCTGACATCACACACAGCCAGGTTCCTTTCAGGGCGGTAGAAGGCAACATGGTGGTCTTGGTCTCGGGCCAGACCCTGAGACAAGGCTGGGGCTCAGTTGGTTTATTAGAAAGGGGATGCCAAGAAACAGCAGCAGGGGAAGGGAGACAGTGAAGCCATTTCAGGAGGGGAGTGTTAGCATATCGCTACCGCTGGGGCCTCTGGGTCAGGTCTCAGAGGTAGTCCCGTCTGCGTGTTGAGGGAGCTGGAATATTGACACACCCTCCCCTATCAGCCACTGGGGGACAGCTGCTGCAGGGACCAGCGGCATGAGTTCACTGCCACTCTGAAGTCCAGCCCTGGCCCCCTTCAAGAAGTGCCTGAGGGACACGGGTGACATACAGGAAGGGCGACAGTGACTGGCATGCCGGACTCTGGGGGTGAGGACGTGGCACGTATGGTCCCGACTTCCCTGGGCCTGGAGGAGGACTCACTGGGACAGAGCCCCATGCAGGTGCGGTGGTCCTGGGCTCCGCCCCGGTGCGCCCAAGCAGAGCTCCCTGCCCGGCCCAGCTCTGGAGCCGCGGAGCCGGGCTGTGGCCTTACCAGCTCCTTGAGCTCCCGCTGCCGGTCACATAGCTGCTCGTACATGCGCTTGCCCACACCCGTGCTCTCCAGGGTCGAGATGATCTGCAGCTGGGTGTCGTTGTTGTCAATGATGTTGTACTCCAGCATCAGGCACAGGATCTGCCCGGGAGCGGGAGGCACCTCACAGCCTGTCCGAGACTCTGGGCAGGGCTGCCCTCTACAGGCACAAACCCTCGGCCTGGCCCAGCAGCCCCACAGACCGGGGGACAGGGGTCTGACGGATAAGCTCGGCGTGCTCTACGCTCCCCAAAATATTATCCTAAAAAACGAGCAACCATGCTCTCTCCTCTCTGCATTTCTGGCTGTGTGATTGGGCAAATCACCAGCCACAGCTTCCCATCCATACAATGGAAACATTCGCACACACCCAGCTGAGCACAGAGCAGGCCCTCGGCAAACGCACAAAGAAAGGGTGCACGCTAGGCCCTGAAGGGTTGGTAGAAAGCCCAAAAAACAGGATACCTCTTTCCATCCCTAGTCTCACGCCCCCTTTGCCTACCCCACGGTTGGTGCTCAAGACATGGTCACTGAGTTGTGGGGCGGGGAGACACCGGGCACATCCCGCCTCCTGGGGCTTCGGGTGACTGCACAGGTCACTCTGCTGCCGGCCCTCCTTCCCAGGGGCCCGGGCCTCACATGCAAGCAGCCCTGCCTCCAGGTTCCCTTTCCCATGACTCCACCCCTTCCAAGGAAAGCCCGGCTGGCCCAGGTCTTCATAGCATGGCTCCCCTGCCGCCTGGCCCCCCGTCCCTGCAGGTCTCCTGCACAAGCACGGGGACAAACCTCCAAGATCCTTACCAGGGCCTCTGAGGGCCGCGTGGGCTCTCCGGGCGCATCCACCCGAATGCCTGACCTTCTGCCCTTGACTCAGCCATGCTGGTCTCCTCCCTGTTCTCACACCACACCTCCTCCTGCCGTAGGGCCTGGCCTGGACACTCTGCTCCCACCTTCTTGGGAACTCCTTGCCCCCACATCTCACCACAAGGCTCACTGGCAGGGAAGCAGCTCTGGGGCTCAAATTCTTGGGATGTTCTTCCCGCTAAGCGGTGTTCTCAGCCCCAGCCCTTGACTACAGGCTGGCGCTTGTCCCGGGAAGAACGTGGCCCAGTGACACCGGCTGACGCAGAAGGTGCGTGAGGAAGACGATATGGCGTCTGCCTGTCTGCCCTGGGACAGTGGCTCTGGGGGCCTCGGGCTCCTGGGGACTTTGGGAGGAGACAGAGAGGGACTGGGCCAGGGGCGTGCTCCCTGGTGAGTGGGAAGGCTGTGGTGTGGACAGAGGCCTGGAGTCCCAGGTGCTCCGGCCTGCTCACCAGAGACCAGAGCAGGAGCCTGTCCGCTGAGCCCAGTAACCCCAAGACCCGTGAGCCAAACACATGAGCATCATCGTTTGAAGCCCTGCTGGGCTGGTCTGTTACAGCAACAGAAAAGCGGGACAGAAACCTCCGCTGATCCCTCAGGCCAATAAGGTCAATAGGGTCAATAAGGAGAGCAAGCAAGAGGGTAAGTCATGTGAGGGAGGCCGCGCTCCCGCGAGGCTCAGCACGGGCCACGGCTACCCCTGCCTCTTCGGCCGCTGTGCTCCCAGCTGCCCTAAGCTCCGGGCCCCTGCAAGGCACTTGGTCCACAAGGACCAAGGCCCAGATGGGACGGCACCGTGCCGGGGGCGCAGGCCGGCTCCTTACCTCCACCATGGTCTGGTTCCCCCTCAGCGCCAGGAGCATGCAGGGGCCCAGCTTGTTTTCCGCCAGGGAGAGCAGGAATTTTTTGGTCTTGTAACAGGAGCCCATGAGGATGTGCACCTGTGAGGAGAGACGGCCTGTGTGACAAGGAGGGGCCACCAAGGTGCTGTGGCCTGAGATGCCTGCTTCCGGGGTGCCAGGAGGATTCCAAAACCAGAAGGCCCGCCCACCTCCTGCATGGACACTAGATCTGAAATGATCATCAGACCCCTCCCTGCAGGGGGATTCAGAAGACCCCCCCCCAAACACATGCTCCAACACGGATGAACCCCAATGACCTGGGGCTGAGTAAGTCGATCACAAAGGACAAGTCTGGTAGGATTCCACGCACGTGAGGCACCTGGAGCGTCAGCCTTGGGGGCAGGAAGTAGGCTGGGGGTTGCCAGGGGTTGCCAGGTGTCTGGCAGGGGTTAGCATTTGGGGTACACTGCCACCACATGCAGGACAGAGAAAGGCAGGGAGCTCCGCCTCCCCCTTCCCAAACCCTCTGGGAGCTCCAAGGGGTGCTGAGTGACCACCTGAGGGCAGGGGACCCCAACCACCGGGGCTGGGGGCCCAAACACTTCGTGTGCTCTCTCCCCAGACTTCGTGCGATAGCAAATGCCCTTCCATGGTTGGAAATGGCAGCCTAATCAAGGGGACCTCTCCTGCGCCCTGCGTCGCCATGGAAACGAGGTGCTGCCATCCCAGGGGCTGTCTGCTTCCCTTTCCATGTATATTTTTTCCGCTCCGTCGTTAACAACTCTGGCACACAGACGCAATCTCTTGGGCGGGGAAGCTGCCAGCTCCCTGACTTCTCTTGCACACTGAGTCCCCGCACCGAGGGGTGGGGGACCGCTGGCTGTTGCCACGGTGACGCTGTGACATCAGGGGAGCCCTCGTGAGAGGTGGGGGGTGCAGGCAGGCAGAGGCCAGGGATGCACAGGGCACTCGAGAGGGGCCTGTCGGGCCACAGGTGAGGAGTGGAGGGCCTGTGCGTAAGGAAGGGGATCTAAAAATTAAGTCCTTTTCAGGAAAGGCTCCAGAGGCAGCGCGGGGTCTGCCGTCACTGCGGAGAGCTCCGTGAGCTGCTGGTCCGCCAGACGGGTGGCCCGGCAGACAGACAAGACCAACCACAGCTGCTCGAGTGCTAGGCCCTGGCCGGGCGCCCGCGTCTGCAACAAGGCTCTGGACAGTGTGGGCTTGGGTCAAGGAGGGACATGGGGGCCGGAGGCCTGTGTGACCTCGGGCAGGCCGCTGCACTCCCCGGTCTGCTTCAGCACAGACGTGCTTAGGAGGAAAGGCTGACGATGAAGAAATAGTGCACATGAGCTGTCCGGTCCAAGGAAAGTACTGGAAGTCACCGGGGGGTGCAGTTACTGGTTTGGTGACCCCAGGTCACTCCTCTCCAAGGTGAGACGACCATCCTGACCTTGGCCTCTGTCGGCAGAGCCCGTGCGGCTACAGTGCCTTCTGGAACCCCGGTGCACACCAAGCCCTCAGGGGCCCACGCTGAGCTGGCCCGAGGATGCTGGGAGCTTGGGCGAGGAGCGCCTCGGGCTTCAGCACCTTGTCTTCGAGGTGCAGTGACAGTGAGTGTCACCTCCTCACGGAGCTGAGTGGGACTGTGTGAGAGCAAGAGTTTCAAGCCCTTGGCTGGGTGCCTGCTCAGGTGAGAGACAGCACGTGACACCTGTTGCCGTCACCTTATTACATCTTCAGCTTCGACACAGCCTGGAAATTCCCAGGCTGGCCACCACCACTGGATTGGGGCAGCTCTGGCCTCGCCAGCAGATGCAAACCCAGGGCCTGCCCGCCGCGCCCAGTGAGGGGTCCCACCCCACATACCATGCTGGCGAAGAGCTCCCCGTCATCGTCGCAGGCCACCCCTCCGGGGCTGTAGAGCTGGAACCAGCCGTCTTTGCCGGCCCGCACGCTCAGCAGGCACGAGTGCACCTGTGGCAGACGAGGGGCACAGTGGTCAGCCCCCGAGGGCCCAAGGGAGACAGGTCAACGGTAAAGGCTCGGACAAGTCCCGCAGTAAAGAAACCTGTTTCACTTCTAGCCCAGCGACTCCCACCTCCTACTAAATACCATGGAAGGCCTTTTGGGGAAAAGTGTGGTATCCACACACTGGGGAACTCCAGAAATACACCTTCAGCACAGATGGAGGAAGGGCCAGGCCTGGCTTGGTTAGTCGTCCTGAACACAAGTCTGAGGCCAAATAAAGGGGGAGAGAGGCTCGAAGCAACTTAGACTCATCCCCTCTCCTCCTCTGCCCTTCTCGGGGGGCCGGGGGGAGCTCTTTTTTCTCCCTTCTCCCTCTGCACCTCTAAATCCTCTCTCTGGCTCTCTGCCCTCAGCTCCCTCCCATCCTCTGTCCTGCTCGCTCTCAGGGCACCCACTGCCTCTCCTCCGCTGGAGCTCTGCACCTCCTTCCGAGTCTGTGCCTCTCCCTGGAAGGCTCTCGGACCCGGGTGGGACGGTTTCATGCACAAGCATGGCTCTGTGGGTCTCAACTGTCTTCCCAGAGTTCCGCGTGTCAGTATGTGGGTGGGCACGTGTGCGCGAGTGTGCAAACACATGTGTGTGCGTGTGTCCAGAAGGAATTCCACATCCACCCTGGCCCCTCCTATCACTGCAGAGAGAGAGGGAGAGAGAGAGAGAGACAAAGGCCTTTGTTTCTTTCCCTCCTCCCTGTCCTCAGAAGAGAGCTGAGAGATGTGTCCCATCATTTCCTTCAGGACTGAAGGACAATTTGCTGCCAAAAGCCACTCACTCGCAGACACGTAGCTGATCCCAACCCACACACAAGTAAGCAGAAAAGGAGGCGGTGGGGCTTTGATTTTTCCCTTGGAGCTGGAAGAATATCAAATGTTAATTTGTCTGCTTCAAAGAAATCAGGAATCAAGAGTACGGAACTCTATTCAGCAAATACAAACGACTTGTAACTGTGGCTTCTTCTGGAGGGAGACGGTGGGAGGGGACTCGAGGAGGAGAAAGAGAAGCAAAGGGAGAGGCACACGGGAGCCTGGAGCAAGGCCTGGCGAGGGGCGTGCTGGGCACAGGGCATCCCCAGCAAACCTGGCCCCTTGCTCACCAGTGCCCTGGGGCCTTGCGGATGGCACCGAGCTCTTGGAACGCTCCCTGCCAGCACCTGGCTCTGCCTCTCCGCTCTGGGAAGCAGCTGGGACCACTTTTATTCTTCAGCTTCAAAGTCTGTGTTTGAACTAGAGGCTCACCTTCCAGGGGAATTCGGAGAATCCGTCTTCATACACAGTGAAGGAAGGACACTTTAGACCAGCATTGTATCCGGCCACTTAGGAACTCCCTATCGGCCATTTTTGCTTTTTCCCACTGCACCTGAGGACCACCTTGGAAACCAGGGTTTAGAATCAAGGTGTTTTAGAACCTGATCCTTCTAGAACAGTTTTACCATGGGGCCTGAGGAGAGGATATTCTGGCTCCACCAAGGAGAAGAAATCATTCCCTCCTCTGCTGATCCTTAACCTCCCGCTTTGCTGGGGGCACACGTGTCCTGGTCTGTCCCCATCTGGAGGCCAGATCCCCTCACATCCCAGGACCCGTGCCTGCGGAGAAGGGGGCTGCGAGCTCCACGGGGCAAGGCCAGCAACCAGCTCATTCCCGCAGCCCCGTCTGGCCCCGTGTGTCTGCCGCAGAGCTGGGCACTCAACTGGCTCCGGAGCCTCACTCCCTGGGTTTGGATCCTGCCTGGGCCAGGTACCAGCTGTGTGACGTGGGGAGGTCCCTCAATTTCAGGTTTCTCCACTCTAAGAGGAGGGTACTTCCAACGTAAATGGGGGTGATGTGATGATAGGACCTACTCGTGCTTGTGGGGGGATTCAAGGAGAAAACGCGTGTGTCTAACACACGGTGAGCACCAAAGCAAGACCAGCTGTCATCTGCAGATTTAGCGGACGGAGGATGCCAGGCCACCCGAGTCCCTGCTCACACAGCCTCCAGGGGGGGAAGCTGAGCTCTCCCTGAAGCCCAGATACTGGAGGGACACAGTGGCCCCTCTGGGAGGCCTCCGCCATGCTCGGGAAAGAAAAGCTGGCTCAGATCCCCACTCCGATGCCTCTCCCAGCTTGCTGACTTTCAGAACGGTGGCCTACAGAGGATCCGCCGCTATCCCGGAGCGGGCTGGGAACCCCTGGCCAGCCTGGCCCTAAGACAAGGCCTGTGCCCCCATAAGAAACAGCCCGTTGGTGGGCAACCACCCCTGGCTAGCCTGAGTTTCTAGGGAAGGACTGACATCACGGGCCGGGCTCCCCCATCACAAGGGGGTGGCTGTGTTCATGCACAAGGCAAGGAGCCTTTGTCAACTGTTCTCAATGCCCGTGGGAGACAAGGAGGCCCTGACAGAAAGCTACAGAAGGCTTGGAGAGGCCCACAGGCGTCCTGCCATAGCCCTGACAGGGTGGCTTTGAGGGCGTGAGGGAGGCCTCACCTCTTGTCGTGGGTCTTCTGCAAACCTCTGGATCACGTACTTGAGTTCCCTGAAAGAGACGGGGCAGCGGCAGAGTCATTCCGAGGGTCCCGGCTTGCGTGGACCACGGTGGGGGCTGAGGAGAGGGCTGGGCCGGGGAACCTAGCAGAGCTGGCCGGGGTCAGGAAACGCCCGGACGCGCCTGGACAGGTGGTGCACAAGAGGAGCACAAGAGGAGCCACAGCTGCCTTCCAGAATGCACGTGACTGAGAAGGGGCCAGAAGGAGGGCTGGCCACGGGGGATGGCCTCGGGAGACAGGGCGCTCGCACCGGAAGGAGGGAACCAGGGTGTTGCCCCAATACTCACTTGGTGAACTTCTCATGTGCGAGAGCCCTGCAACGGAAAGAGAGGGAAAACTGCCGTTAGCGGGAGGCTTTTGAAACCCACCACGAACTGAAGATTGTCCTCTGGGGACGGTGAGGCTTTGTCTGATTCGAAGAATGCGGAGGAGGCTGACAATGAAACACGGACATTTTGTCCCTCCTTGAAACCGCACAACAAAGGCCTCCTCTGATGAGGCAAAGATGGTAGGGAGGGGACTAGACGGAGCCCCCCGGGTCCCCGGGGCCCGCGCCTGCAGACGGCAGTGGCACTGAGCGGATTGGCTGTGACCCAGGTGTGCCTGGTAATTGTTCCTCCACGAAGGCACGGCCGCGCTAATTACTGCTGTACATCGGGGGGCGTTCGGGGACCATTCTCCAAGTGAATTGCATCATGGGCCCACTGTCACGTGTGTCCCCGGGGCCATGGGGACAGCAAATGCAGCCAATGACGCCACTGCTCTTTGGAGACAGCCGTGGCTCTCCGGAGTCAGATTTCTCCGGTCTTGAGTCCTGGGCGCCCCAGGGGGAGGCCAGGCCAGCAAATGGGGCAATTACCGGGTATAATGTCCCCCTTGGAGAGCTGCATTTCATAAACACCGGCTCGTTAATCGGCTCCTGAGGGAGCCCCGAGCTGCCTCCCGAGGCCTGGTTTCTCCACATCTGTCAAAACAGAGGCCTGGAGGCATTTTAGGGCCTGGTTACTCGGACAAAGCCTTCTCCTCAGGCCATTATCGGCCACACAGTTTTCTCCCTATTTTCCTCGGGTAAATTCAGTATTGAGATAAGGGCGGGCAAGAGAGAGACGTTCCTGGCCATTCCTGGCCCAGCTTGCAGTGGAACACGAGCTCATAACGGGAATGGGTGCAGTGAGAGTGCGTTCAGGGTATTGTGGGATGGCACAGACGGTAATTCTGTGTGCATTAGCCTATGATTTCACTGTGGCTGTCGCTGAGAGCGCAGGCAGGCAGTCCTGGTCACGTGGGAGGCATGATCAAAATCGCTCCCTTCTCTGCATGAAGACATGGTGGGGAGGGCTTTGCCTGCCTTCCTAGCTCACTGAATCCTTGTAATGCTGCGGTGAGGTCATCTCCCCATTTTTCGGAGTCAGGGGTAGTGGTGCCTCCCTGGGGGTCCCACAGTGGAAGACCAACCTCTCCCTCTCCCACCGCTGTCCATGGTATTCCCGGGGTGACCTGTGGACAATGGAGGTCAGAAACCGAAATGGGACTTACTCTTTGGGGAATGGAATGGGTTGAAGCAAACTGGCCAGGGATGGTCTCCAGTCATCATAGTCGGACCTAAAAAGAGAGGGGGCGACAGTCAGGTTAGGACTGGACAAGGAGAGGTTTACCATGTGCTATCATGGAGGGCCCCCAAGGGGGCCGGGGTCTGGCAGAGAAGCCCACAGTACCAACTCTGCTCTAGCCGCCACCTGCTTCCAGGGGGCTGGGGACACAAGCAGCTGGTGTCTCCGGGCCTGATGGGCAGAACCCGTCCTAAGGCTTCCTCATGGCAACCTAAGGGGCCCACCCTCCAGCTCCCTGGGGTTTCATCCCACCCCACCTCTGCACCCAGGTCACCAGATCGTTGCTCCTTCTAACTTTTGAATCAGTGGGTTGAAATCCTACCCCCAGAACCTTAGACTGTGTCTGTGTTTAGAGACACAGATGCAATGAAGGTAAAATAGGCTACGAGGTGCGGGGACCGTAACCCAGCGTGATTACGTCCCAATGCGGCGAGGAGACCAGGGCACACACTAACAGAGGGAGAGGACCCTGTGAGGACCCGGGAAGAAGGAAGCTCACTGCAAGCCCAGGAGAGATGCCCCAGAGGAAACCGACCCCGCCCACACCCAGATTTCACACTCCCAGCTTCCAGAACTGCCAGCAAATAAATTTCTGTTGCCAAAGCCACCCGGTCTGTATAATTTTGCTGCGGCCACCTGAGCTGCCTAGCAGAGAAGGCTTATGCTGGGGATGCAAAGGCATTCTCATCTTTGACCAGAACAGAGGGGGAGATGTATAGACTGATTCATAAAAAATGAAAGTTACATGCTACTTATTTGCAGTCTGGGTCAAGCCGTCCTATTTATGAGATGCTTCTCCTCCCATGTCCAGATAACAGCATTTTAACCAAACAGTTCCTGCAAATGACAGTAACAACCACGGGAGAATAATCCTAATGGAACAAAACCTAGTAGATGGGACAGAGCCGCACGACACCCAGGCTTTCGCTCTGTTTGCTTACTCTTCACAGTGAAGTAACTACGATCGGCTTCACTCAACAGATGGGGAAACCGAGGCACAGAGAAGTCAACTGTGCAAGCTACCACAGCCGCGGTGGGTGAGGAATCCAATCCAGGCTCGACTCTCAGCGGCTCTGACGGACGGCCATGGAGGCCTCCGGTGGGACCAGGCACTAGAGGGTCCTGCCCACACCCCGGCCTGGGACAGACCATTTGAGAACAGGGACACCGGCATGAACGACAACGAGAGCTGCACTGGGCTGAGCCTCCTGCAGGCTGGGGCCACTGAGACCATGGGAGCGGACTGACCACCACAAGTCTGTTACAGGCCAGGTGACCGCAGGGCTGTGCCGCAGAAAGAGGTCCCAGGAAGGGAAGTGACAGCTCCCGGAGGCTGCTGTGCAATCGGCAGGGCCCCCATCCTGCCCCCCAGGAGGAGCCAGGAGGGGCAAGGGCAGGAACACGTGGGGCACGGCAGTGCCTCGGCCTGCGGACAGATGGGCCTTGACCAGACACTAGAACATTCACACGTGCCCCTGTTAACACTCCCAGATGCCCCATGAGGCCCCGAATTCCGACAACCCATTCTGCAGGAGGAAAATGAGGCCCACCATGTTTCCTATTTGTACAAATCACCAGCTAGTCCTCTGAATTTGACCTCGGGGGCTTCTGGGACCGTGACCTCTTCTTGCCCCGCCCAGTGCCTATACCGGGTACAGCCCCAGACCTGGGTTCCCCGGTGGCTCTGGTTTTGGGGATTGTGTTGGAAAGCAAACCCAGAGGTAGCCAGTTCGCACTGACTGCCCAACGCCAGCCAGGCACCTCTGCAGTCCCAGTGCTTTAACCCTACCCAGCAGGGAAGCCACCGGAGCGGCCCTTCCTATGCTAAAGACTTCCGGGTGCCCAGGTGTGTACACACCCTGCCCGCAGCACCCCCGGGAGGCGCCGCACCTTATCTCTGCACCTGTTGGACTGGGCACCAGGCCAGGCAGATGGCTGGCTCCCGGAAGAGGCCTGTTGAGCTGTGGCCCTAGCACATGTCAGAGAGACGCAGCCAGGGCCTGGTGCTCACTCCCAAGTGGAAGGGGATGTTGACAAGTGGCAGACGTGTGTCCTCAGCTGCACACTCGAGCGTGCCGTCTGACCTGGATCCTGTCTTGATTTGGGCAGGAGGCTGGGTTCTGGCAGAAGCGGGTATCTGAACCCTTCATTCCAAGGGTCTCTGTTTGGGGGTAGGGGGGCTACAGTCGGACCTCTACTGATACCTGGCGTTGCCCACAGGAGGGGCCCGATGGGCCTGGACTGGCCTGGGCAGGGAAAGGATCCAAACCCGAATTAGGGGCCTGTGGTCCTGGGTCTCTTTCCCACTTAGCTTCTGGTGTTTCTCAAGCTTCTAACCACCATCTGGGGGTGCTCTTCTGCCCCCCCGGCCTGAGGAGCTTTATTGACATGTGTCCCTCATGGTCCTCCCAATATGTTGTTTATCTGTTTACAGGCCACATGTCTCTACTTTACACCAAAAGACAGTCGAGACCTTCTGATGCCCAGGAACCAGAAGGCACCCCCACCGACAAGGTACCGTTTACACAGCCCTCTGGTGACAGCTCTTTCCTGCCCTGCCTTCCTGCACACACCAGTGAGAAAGTGGCAGCCTTCAGAACCCAGCTCCCGCTGCGGAAAAGAATTCCCAGAGGTGTCTGGGGGCCTGACCTCGGTCCTAACGGTGCCACCTGTGCAGGTCAGCTAAGCACTTGTGAGGCTGCGCACTAGGCAAAAACCTGCTCGCGGACGCCTCAGGACTGGCACTTGAGGGCATCACACCTGCCTCACAGGTGACACTGAGGCCCCACCTGTGTTCAGACAGCTGGGAAGCGGGGAGCCAGGATCCGAAGCCGCGTGCCAGGTGGCCGGGCCCAGCAAGCCCACAGGCCTGTCGGCTGCACATCGGGATACGAAGACCCGTTATGACCCCATACCTGTGGGCTGATTTTTGGGGGGCGGGAGTCACTGATTTTTGTGGCAAGCTTGTCTTCCCTTTAACCGCTCCCCACAACGGCCCTCACCTGTCTGACTCCAGCAAATCTAGAATTTTCCAGCAAATGGTTTCCTGCAAATCTAGAAGTAACAGGAGTGAACTCAGTAGACAGAGCTCATTATGAGCAGAGGCTATTCCAGACGCACACGGGGATCCGCCCCTGGACCCTCCGAGAAACCTGCCGAGCTGGACGCACTGGCCATCCCCATTCTACAGATGGGAAAACTCTCAGGGTAAGTGCTGGCCCAGGGTCACACAGCCAGGAGGAGCTGGGGCTGGAACCCAGGAACCCGTGTCTGCGGTCCTATTCACTGAACAGCATGACGTCACGTTTCCTGCTCCCACCTGCCCAGGAGGCCACTTCCCTCTGTTGAAAAAGGCACTTACTAGTTTCTCTTGGCTTTAAAAGAACAAAACACATTCTGTGTAGAAATGCCGTTAAGTACAGGAAACTCTGAGGGGACTTTAAAGTGCTCATCAGTGGCTGTCAGAGGGCACGGAGCTGGGGAGCCTTCAGGATAGCAGCACGGCCTGGCCTGAGTTCACTCCTGAGCAGAAGGGGACATCGACGAGCCCACTCTGTAGAACAGCGCGGGTCACCTGCGTTCCCTGGGTGCTAAGCTCAGGCTCCCCGGCCTCGAGCTCGGCCTCCTTCGTGGCAGCTCACACAGGACTGCGAGTGGGGGACACAGGCACAAAGTGGAAGAGGACAGTGGACCTCCGGGCCCAGCTTCAAGTTGGCAGTTAGCTCCTGGTCCTGCTCCAAATGCCCGGGCTGACCAGTCTGGGGTGCACAGGTGTGCTGGGCAGAGGGCGGGTGCCCAGGGGCTAGCCAAGCCCAAGGGACGGGGTGTGGGACACCCGTGGCCAGCAGAACACCCGCCATGAGCATGTGGAGAGCGGCACCAGCTGCAGGGCTGCTGGACCAGTCTGGCCTGGGAAGGAAGGAAGCATGGTGATGAGGCTAGGAGAGGCCTGCCCGCCCAGCTCCAGGGATGGAGGTGGCCAGGCCTTCCCTGTGCTCATGGAGGAAAGGGAGCTAAGGTCCCCTAAGTACTCAGTACTCCCCTGAGTATCCCAAAGGCCTCTGATGAGCTGTAGGCGTCCACCACCTGACATGCAGTCCTCTCATGAATGGAGCTAGCTGGCTCTAGAACTCCCTTGACTGCGCAATGAGGTCAGGGAAGCTGCCCAAGGTCACAGAGCTAATCGGGGGCAAGCTAGACTCGGTGAGCACAAGGCCCAGGTCTTCAGCCTCACACTGCACTCCACTGGGGGTTCAGAAGCCAGATGGCTGAGAACCACCTTTCTGCTGCTGTGGTGGGCATAGGTAACACCAGAGACAAACTGGGCAGGTGAGGGGATGGACACAGGAAATGGGGACAGGGTGGTCCCCAGGGCTTGGGGCAGCTAGCCGCTGCTTTGGCATGGCAGACACACAACGTACGCCCGGCGGAACCGTGAGCCAACGTGACAGCTGCTGCCTGAACCAGGGGTCTAAGCCGTCCCGGGGACAAGATGCTTCCTCCCAGCACCTGATTTCCTCCTGACTTCCAGAACTTCTGCATGGTGCCGGGGCGGGGGTAAAGCCCATCTTACCCATAGAACAGCAGCTGACACCCCGGCCAGAGGGCAGGTGCGCCGTGCGAGCCTTGAGAAGCCGCAAGTCCCCAGCACTCTGGCCCTGACAGCTGCTCCCACACCAGCACCCAACCCGAACCCCAGGCCTCTCAGGCCACAAGCCAGAGGGCACAATGCGGTGGCCCCTGGGGTGGGGGGTGTCAGACTCCAGCAATGCTCTGGGACTTGTCCTGGTCCCTCCGGCCCAGCCACCCTCCCTCTCCAACTCTCAGCCTTTGAAATCTGTTTCAGCCATTCCTAGTCGGAGAGTGTTTCCAAGCCCCTGAACAATCCCCACAGCTCCTGGCACCAAGCCTCCGTGTTGACCGGCGCGGCATCTGGCCAGAACAGTTCTTGACTGAGCAGTGCTGTCCTGGGCGACGCAGACACTCGCCTCCTACATTCTACTTACACTGCCCAGTCTTTAGGACGACCCCAAGTCTTGTCTGCATCTTCCCTGAGGGCCCCTGAGGGACGAGGTGTCCTCCAACTCACCTCCAGCCCAACAAGACCTCTTTCAAAACGTGGGTGTTTGCAAAAGATCAAGTAGCCGGATTTGAGCTGGTCAGAAGATGGGATGTGACCACTGCTCGCTCATGATGGCTGCTCTTTTCTCTCCCTGGACAGAAGCCCGTCCCCTTTGCCGGTGTCCTCCCAGGGGCCGGCAGCCTCCCTTCTTCCATCCCACCAAGCGGGCGATGTCACCGGTTTTCCTAGTTAGCGCTGCTCAGATGCAGAGGGACTGAGAGTGGGAGAGCAGTCGGGCCCCTCTCCCTGGGCACAGGACCAGGCACGGTGTATGTGTGTGGCAAGTGTTTGATAAAGGAGAAGAAAGGTGTGAGCGGCACACTTTGCCTCTCAGGTTAAGAGGTAGACTCCAGGGGCGCCTGGGTGGCTCAGTGGGTTAAAGCCTCTGCCTTCGGCTCAGGTCATGATCCCAGTGTCCTGGGATCGAGCCCCACATCGGGCTCTCTGCTCCGTGGGGAGCCTGCTTTGCTTCCTCCTCTCTCTCTCTGCCTGCCTCTCTCTGCCTACTTGTGATCTCTGTCTGTCAAATGAATAAATAAAATCTTAAAAAAAAAAAAAAATAAAAAAAAAAAAAAAAGAGGTAGACTCCAAAACCCCACAGACCCGAGCCTGCTCGCTCAGTCTTGCTTCTGAGTCCACATTCTTTCCATCGTACCACCCAGCCTGGACCTCACAGAGTGATGCTGGCCTGCGCTGGGAAGAGTTTTCCTTTTTAAGGGTCTCTGGGCAACTTCCTGGGGCTTATGTTACTTTTCAAGGGTGTCAGATTCCAGTGATGCACAGGCCTTCCCATGGGAAGGCAACTAATCAGGGGCTATGGGCTGGGCTGCCCACACTCTCGGGGAGTAGCAGTGCCTGCTCTAAGTGGGGCTTCTTTGGCCCCCACAAGGCTCTGTTAAGAGCTCCCTCCCGTTCCGTATTAGATCCTCTGTTCTTTCCTTTTTACACATAATACTCACTGGCAAGTGTTCCAGCTGGTGAGAGGGCCCTATGGTGAGAAAGGCCCTATGTCATGACACCCATTGTACAGACAAGAAAACTGAGGCCCAGGAGCCAAGAACACTGCCCGCAGTTATACAGCAGGCTAAGTGAGGTGGCCACACGTCCTCAATTCACAGACAACACATGCTTCTTGTGATCCGGGCGTGCACGGAATGCCATATTGGGGCTTTTTTCCTCTCAAAGCGCTGCTGTTAAATCGAGGGGGATTCCACTCCCAACGGTATCTTAAAATAGAGGAAACACCGTTGTAACCAGAAAGTGTAGTAACTCCCACTTGTGTGGTGTCTGTGCCTGCGAGGCGTCTACGCTGCCCGAGTGCCCAGGGAATGTCCATCTTACGTTGGTGCCTGGAGGCAGCCATGGCTCAGAGAGGACCAAGGAACTCACTCAAGGCCACAAGCCAGCCCCGGCCTCCACAGCCCAGGACCCGGCAGTCTGACTCTGAATCTGTTGCTTCTTCCGAAGCACCATCCTTTGGAGCAGCTGGGGTGTGGGGGTCACTATGTCTGAGGGCCTCAAGCGGGCCATCGCCACAAACAGGCAGCGGGCTCTGGAAAAATGTCTCAGGTCTGAATTGTGCCGAGCCTCCCCCTGACCCCAAGGTGCAAAAGGCTTCCACAGATATAAACCTGCTTTGTGGAGAGCCCCGGGCAGGGGTGAGGTGCTCCTTTGGAAAGCAGCTAGGACTGCATCCTGGCTCTTGATGGCCAGCCTTGGACCGGGCACCTGACCCCCCCATGCCGTGGAGGCAGGCAGGAGGTCTGGAAGCAGACAGGGGGAAGAGAATCCGCATTTGTGAGCATGTTTATGAAGAAGGGGAAAAAATATGTGTCAACTGCATGATGAAACGCAAATCCTTAGTGCTTAATGAGAAATCTGAGTCCGGGCCCGAGCCAGCAGAGGGCCTGGGAGTTCCAGGTGTTTATGGAGAACAGCTGGAGGAAGTAAGGGGGCCAAGGCGAGACGCGGGCGATGGCCGACCTGTCCCCGGGAGGGCTGATCACCACTCCCGGGAGAAAGTGGGGGCTGCCCCCCCGCTTTAAAGAAACTGACATGCATTCTCAGCAACGCCCTCTGAGCAGAATTTGGAATTCCTCTGGCTCAATGTGGCTGTGCCCCCCGCGGGCCTCTGCTGCCAGGACGGCAGCGCCTCCACCCTGCAGCCCCCGGGTGTGCTCGGCAACGACTCGACGTTCACCAGAGAGGCAGAGCCTACTGGCAGAGCTGGGCAACAACCGGGACTTGGCAACGGCCCAGCAACACTGACCAGCCCCAGGAGCCAGGTGCCCCCTGGATCGAGGGGCCCTGGTGCCCGGTCCATAGACAGGCACCTTTTCGCACTGGCTGGAGATGACCACACAGTCGTGCCCACAATCCCTCTGAAGAGCCCACCAGCCACCACTGACTGCGCCTGGAAATGCCGGGTTCCAGACTCGGTCCCAAGGGCGGTGCAGAGCTCCGTCTGAAGAACAGGACTTGTGGGAGCGAGGACAGGAGGCATCTGCTGGGGTCTCCAGACGAAGGGGGTCCCTTCATCGGTGCCTCCAGGAACCAGGTACATGTGAGTTTAAGACGGGTCCGGGTGGTTCAAGTGTGAGTAAGTACAACTGGAAGGACCCCCGAGAGCCAAATATTAAGATCCCTTCATTCCAGGTGCACACAACTGAGGCTCGGGGGGTGGTGGGCACATGGGCCCGAAGCCCCGAGCGCAGGGAGGCACCAAGCACAGCCGACCCGGGTCCCTTGTCTCCTCAGAGCTTTTCTGCACGCCCCACTCTGTCCCTGCTCACCGGGCAAGGCTGGGAGCGAGGGCACTGGGACTTGATGCGAAATGCACACAAAGTACACACAGTCACGTGCTGGCTCACAGGCATATGTGCACGGGCACACACAGCGACACACACGCATGCTCCAAGCTTGGTGCACAAACGCTCACCCCGAGGGAGCACGCCCAACTGCCCCAGCACAGAAGCAAAATGAGCATAGACACGCACACACTAGTGTGCACACACACGCAAGCGGCACTCCAGACACACACGGACCCACAGAGAAAATCCCACATACAGCCACATCCATGCAGCCTCCTACATGCAGACACACACACACTCGGGCAACCACACCTGTGTTGTCACACCCACACACAGCCAAAGCCCTTGAACACACACATGCACTCCCAAACCCAGAGTGAGCCCCTCTGCCAAATGCAAAGACATTCATACACTCGCAGACACACCTGGGGGCCCACGGGCTCACGGCCATCCTGGTGGCTGGAGGCAGACGCTCACCTACACATTCTCAACCTCAGGGACACACCTATCTAGGTCACGCTTATGCACACACATGAATACACACAGCCCTCTGTACATCCCCCCACATACAATCCTGCACAGAGCTTACGTCCACAGACATTCACACCCCAAATGTGTGTCCTCACGACCCGAATCTGCGTCCTGTGCGCCCGTCGCGTTTACGCACACCTCAAATGTGCACATTTGCACACGTGTGCACACGCGCTTAGCATGCCCACGCTGCCCCGCCGAGTCCCGCTCTCCCGCCCGACTGGAGACGGGCCCGCCAAGGGGACACTCACAGCAGCTTGAGGATTTCCACGTAGCAGCCGAGGGTGCGGTCGGCCTGGGGGCCCAGCTCGATGCTCATGGTGCTGCAGGCGGGGCTGACCATGAGGCAGTCGATGAGGTTGGGCTCGCTGTCGTTGCCCGCGCTGGCCGTGAGCGCCGGCTTGGCAGTGCTGGTGTGCTCCACCTCCACGTGGATCTCGCTGGAGGCCACGACCACCGACTTGAGCCGTGCCTCGGACAGCGTGGCTTCCTGAGACACCAGGTCCGGGCTGGGGTGCAGAAGGCGCAGAGGTAAAGTGGGCTTCCGGTCGCAGGGCTGCTGGCAGCCGTTCCGGATCTCCTTCAGGCTGGGGGAGTTGTCGCGGCTGGCAGGAGAGGGGAGAGCGGTGTGAGCACGGCCACCTGCACGCGGCCCCGAGCCATCACACGGGCTGTGGGCTCCCCCGTGCCAAGGGCCTCCCCGAACCCGGTGGTGGTGCCGTCGGCTACCCGTGAGGCCTCTGCGGCCACCTCCACTGCAGGGCCTCCCCTGGCTGTCTATGAGACCTACTAAGTGCCTTTGCTTCCAGCTGCATCTGGAGTCTTGCTGCCCTTCTCTCCCCCTGGGCAGGCCCAGGCCTCACCTCTGTTGCCCCATCCCTGGCCAGGTGAGAAAGCTCAGCATCCGCTCTCCACCAGGGATCCCAGACCCCGGAATTCTAGCCTCCTGCAGTCTGCGGCTCCCTCCTGTCCACCCCTGCTCTTGGCTGAACCCCAGGTACAGCATTTTCAAGCACCTGGAAGAATGATACTCGTTAACAGGTGTTCACTGAGAAAACGGATGTATGGCATCAGTGAGGTCACATCTGTGTGGGAAATGCCGGGTCAAACAATGAAATTAGGCCTCTCCACAGCAGGACTTGTCAGAGCCTTGAAATTAGGCCTCTCCACAGCAGGACTTGTCAGGGCCTTGAGGCTGGTTAAAGAACCTCCCCACTCAGTGGGAGGCTCATTAGAGTGAAGGCAACCCCAGAAATGGGCTTCCTTCCCTGGTGCTCCTGGATGGCACAGCACGAAGGGATATCACAGACCGCACAGATACTGAGACCTCTCTGGACGGCTGGTTTTACCATCTCCATGTTACCAGTGAGCAAAGACATTCTCAGAGGTCAAACATGGCTTGTAAGTGGACAGGGCTGGGATTTGAAACTAGGTTTCTGACTACAAAGCCCTGGCTCCTCACCACCACAGGGGCTTCCAAGATCCCATATAATCCCGTGCAGGTCCTCCTCTTCCTCCACGAAGTCTTCCCTGATGTCTTCTACTTGCTACCTCCACACTTCTATCCCCAAACTAGAGCTTTCCACCCCTGGCTGGATACCAGTATCCGAAGCCCAATTCAATCAGAATCTCCGGGTTGGGGTCCAGGTACCAGTAACTCTCCAGGCTCCCCGTGTGTGCAGTCAAGGTTGAGTCCACTGCTCCAAGACAGTCCGAGCATGACAGCATGATCGCAAACAGCTGCTTGTCTAGCCCCGCCCTCAATGTGCCACACACATGTGCCCTGTGCTTGCAAAGACACGCACACACTCCTTGTGCCCAAGGACCGGGTAGAGCACAGATCTTGGATACAAAGCACCTGGAGGGCCCGAATTTCTCCAGCACAAGCCACAGGCCAGGCCTCCGCCGAGCCCAGCAAAGATGTTTAACAAATACACTTCAGACTTCACTGGGGAAGAACGAAACGAAACCCATCAACTAAAGTCCGAGAGCACAACAGCTGATGGAAACCTGTGTGGTCTGGGCTGGGGCTAGAGGGGGGCAGTGTAACCATCCGCGGGTTCAGAGCTAAGCTGCTACCCAAACACTCAACACTTCATTTCCCTTCGTTTGCCTTCACGGGGATTTAGAAGTGCATCTTCAAGGCTGTTTGGCTCCGATTGGGTGATTTTCCAGCGAGCTAGGCTACCCTGGGTCAAGCTGTCTGCTCTTCTGCGAGTACATTATGTACTCACCGAGAGCACTGTGGACAGTCCCGGAGGACACAGGGTTTATCTTCCAGGGACTGACCACCAGGGTGGGATGGACTTGAGCCCAGCAAAGGTCCCCCAGCATGCAGCCCTTACGGTGACTTCCTGGAGGAACTAACAGGAAACTACTCTGGGCTCCAAGGGGGCTGAGTGGCTCTCGCCCTCCCAGGCCTCCACCCTGGGCAACTGCTTGCAATCACCCAAGGTCACGCTTGCCCCCTCCAGTCCCTCCTCCAAGTAGCAGCAGCCAGGGGGAAATCAGGAAACTGACAGCTCTTCAAGTCCTGTCGTAGTCTACTTAAACCTATTGGCGACCCCAATGCTCTCGGAATGAATGCTCCACAGCTGGAGCACAGGGCCAGCTGTGCCACTCACAGCGTGGTCCCCAAGCAGCGGCACCGACATGACTGGAAACCCCAGGCCTGCTGAATCAGAATCTGCATTTTAACACGATCCCCAGGAGCAGCTCAGCAAGGGAAGCTTGAGTCCCCCCGCCAGGCCTGGCACGGCTGCTGTCCTCCCCAACCCCATCTTTGCTTCTCTATCTGTCTCTCTGCTCTGTCACACTGTTTCCCTCCCTTCCTTCCCTGCAGTGGCCTCTATCGAGGAGCAGATCGCCTGTGCACTCTGCAAAGAAGGAGAATTCCTGGACCCATCCAGGAAATGCTGTGTCCAGCAGTCTGCAGCAGCCTGGGGATTCCGAAGCAGGTGTTTAAGGACAAGAGATGGAAAAGGTGACTAATGCCAGCCCCATCTGCACTTCTGGGCCTTTGCACGTGCTGTTTTCGCTTCCTGGATCATCTTGTTCTGCCTCTTGCCTTACTGAGGGCCAACTTAAGCTCTCAACTTAAATATCACCTCTCTGAAGGATCCCTTCCTCACCTCCCCCAGGAGCAGAAGTTCTCAACTCTGGCCACACGGTTGATTTGCCTGGGAAGTTTAAAATGAAAAAAACAACAACAGCAAAAACAAAACAAAAAACAATGCCAGGGCCATCCCAATGAGATCAGAATTACAGTGGATGGGGCCTGGGCACCCCCCCCTTTTTTTTTTAAGATATAAGGAGTGTTATGCTGACACAACAAGAACTTGCCAGAAGAACAGTGCCCCGGCTGCAGCGTGTGCCAGTGTCCTTGGTGAGAATACGCCACCACAACCGAACCCGAACTATTAAGGTGCCATCATGGACTATGGAGTTGGGAAGGGACGTGCTTCCAAATGCAACAGGGCTCTAGCACACCCGGGACAACCAAGTTCAGCTTCGTGAACTTTCCTTGTGTGACTCCAGACAGTGCCAAACACTGTGGGGCTCCAAACAGCTCCCAGCTGAGAACCACTGACCTACATCAAGATGGGGACATTTCGAGAAACGCAGAGGCTGCTCTCATGCCCTTCAGCTACACCCCGCCTCAAAGGGGGGGGGGCGTTCTTCTGGCCCCCCCACTACGTAGTCCTTTTGCCTGTTCTTGAAATTCCAGGAAAAAGAATCACACTGCAAGTATCTTTTGGGTCTGGCTTCTTCTGTCTCGTTTTGCCTTAGTGAAATTTATTCAGTTTGCTTGTTGTTCTAGTTCATCCATTCTTGCTACTCCATAGTGTTCCTTTGCGTGGACAGACCCCGACCATCCATCCACTCTCCTGTCGTAGGACATCGGAGTGGAGGCAGATTTTAGTTAGGGGCTGTTACAAATAACGCTGCTAGAACATTCCTGTACATGATGAATGAACGTCCCCAAAGCTACGAGCAGCTGGGTCACAGGGCACATGCGCGCTTAGCTGCTATTCTGATCTTGTAAACTCTTCCCAGGTGATGGATAGGCGGCCAGGGCTGAGATTCCCTGGCACAGACCCCGTCAATGATGGCTCTGGCTTCTGCGCTCACAGCCCTGACCAAAGCTCGCTGTAACTCCTTGCTTGCTCCCTCGCTACTCCTCCATCTCCTGCTACACTGTCCGCTCCGGAGGGAAAGGGCTCCATCTAGGTGGTCACCTTTGTGACTTCAGCCCCTGGCACGTACTGGGCTGTCACCAGATGAGGACTGAGAGAATGAGAAGGATGAGAGCTGGCTGTTGCTGTCCCCAGGCCCCTGTCTGTACAACTGTATGCACAGTTCCTAATTCTGGTTCTTTCCCCCTCTGCCCTTCTCCTGGGGTGGGTGTTGGGAGAGGGGTTTCCAGAGTTCTTCTGCTTCCTGCTCCTGAGTCAGGAAAACCTGCTCCAGGGCACCTGGGCAGGGCTTTGAGGACACGGAAAATTCTGGGAGTTGCTGTTTCCTGCTGCTGCTCCTGCCCCTGCCTAGTCCCAGGTCAGGCATCCACCGAGTGGGCCCCGGGAGGCCAAGATGAGTCATGGCCTCGGGAGGAAAGGGAGCCTGAGAATGTGGGACACTCCTAATGGTTTCCCTGCTTCCTAGGGTGGCCTGAGTTAGAAATGCATGCGGACCGGCTCCAGAGCTACAACGTGGGAGGCCAAGGGCGAGTGACCGTCCCTGCCCAGAGGGATGCTGGGATGGTCGCACAAGCCAAGTGCTAGCCTTTAACCTTCTGCTGCTTTTTTTTGTTTCTTTTGCTCTAATACAACATGCTGTAGGGCACAGAACAAGCGCGCGTGAATGACCTGCATGACGTCTTCATGTTGAGGCCCCAGGGGTTCTATCACCTTCTCAACGGGGAAATGACTCAGAAGTGGACAGGTCCCTGCTGAGTATCAGGATCTAGGGCTAAGGACACTGAAAAGAGTAATCCTCCCTTCTCAAGTTCTGTCGTGAGAAAATATGCCCTTAATAAAATTTTGTGGCACCTTCCCCAAGACCTCAAAGTACAGTGTTTGTTTTAAGAAGCTTCATTTGTATGATTTTCTGTGTGTCAGAATGTTCCACTGCCTTCTCTCTAAGGACTGAAATATACTTCTGCTATGCCCCCAGCTCTAGCTACACACATTTTGCTCCCCTGGGAGTTGTGCAGTGTACCACCTGAACAACCAGACAGGGAGCTTCAGCAGATGCTCCCTGATCCTGCACATCGTATCCTCTCTAAAAACCCCAGAGGTCACTGTTTAAAGTTCTACGCAAACTAGTGGTAAGTGCGTCACCCTGCATCCCAGGAGTGAACCTCGGGAAAGAATGGAAGCTGGTAAGTAACTATACCCCAGTGCCATCATCCCTCAGGGGAATGACTCAGGCATGATCCACAGTCTCCTGGGAGGTCCCAGTGGGGAACGTGCAGGTGCCTGCAGTGGTCATCAGACTCTACTGGCTGTCCTCCCTTCTCGGGTCCCCTCCCAGAGCTTCCTTGGGTTACGTCCTTAATAAGCTGCTTGCACCCAGACCCTGGAGGACCCAAGGCAGCAGCCCTGCCATGCCCCTTTCTGGCCAAGCTCTAGTACATGGCTCCATTTTGTTTTCTCAGCCTTTGCCCATTTGCCTTGATCTTGCATATTGGACACCAGCTCCCCCAGGAGCACCCGAAACCGTGCCTGACATGCACAGGTGCTCAAGAAATCCACATGCACCATGGGCAAAAGGAAATTCTGCCAAAGGAGACAAGGGGAAAGGGAGAAAACCTCCTGCTAGTCCTCGTGCACACACACATACATGCACGCACACGTTCACACCCCCCACGCACACCTGCACCAGCATGCACGCATCTCTCTCTCACATAAGCCCCACGTGTCGCACATGCCAGGTGGGGAGAAACCTTCAGAATCAATCACTTGCTGCTAAAGCCGAGGGGACACGACAGCCTCACGGCTGCCCATGCAGATCCCCAGCGTTTGCTTTTCCAATGACATCCCCAGGTTTAGGGCTGGCAATTGGGGAGCTCATGGGATTGGCCAACATACTTGAGGCCGTCCCAGCAGACGCCACTCCACCTCCCTGGCCTGGTCAAGGCACGAGCCGCCCTCCACGGGGACCCGGCCCTTCACTGTCCCCCACTGTCCCCATCCAGAGGTGGTGGCAGGCTCCCACACAGGCTCTCCTGGGGGCAGCGGGGACTGACCTGTTGATGAACTCTTCGTAGCAGGAGTAGATGGCAGCCAGGCACACAGCCACCAGGTTGGGCAGGACCCGGGGGTGGGGGCAGTGCCCCGTGGGGCCGTGCATGCTGGAAGAGAGCAGAGGACAGGGGTGAGCAGGCCGTGGCAGCAGTGGCACTCACGCTGGGAGGCAGCAGGGTGGGGGGGGCGCCCGTCAGGGTCGGGGGTGGAGGGTGCGCTGAGTTCTTTGCTGGGCATTTGGCAACACTGGGATCTAGGTCCTGGCTCTGCCACGTGCAGGCGGCACAGAGCCAAGCTCCAGGCCAGGGGCTGTAGATCCAGGGTGCCAGGTTCAAATCCACACAAGCGGGTCTTGGTAAACTACTTAAACTTGCCATGCTCAATTTGCTTAGCTATCAAATGGGAACGTGGCTCCCTCCCTCAATGGGTTATGGTAAGGACCCAGTTTCTAATTCATGGAAAGAGCGTATGGCAGTCCTATATCCTGGGACAGTTGTATTTATGCCTGTGGGATCTGGAATCATGATTCCTAATACCACATTTTAGTCTCACAAGAGGCCTGCTTTGAAAGAAAAGTGATTATGGTCGCCCTGGCCCAGCACAGGGCCTGGGACACATTCGCCAAGTCCTCCCTTCATGCTGGCTACTACTGTTTATTATGGCTAGCTCTGTGCCTCAGTTTTCTCCTCTGTAAAATGGGACCAATACTGTGACTCCCAGGCTGTTTGGAGCCTGGGAATGATATCTGTAAGTTCTGGAAAGTCACTGTGGCCGCTGAGGACGAGAGAAGCCTAACCTGAAAAAATTCGACAAACTGCAGCTGGGTACTTTAAAGGGACCCTGAAGTCACCAGGGCTCCTGCGGAGAAATGCTTGCTTTGGATGTAGAAATGCTTTGTGAGTTTCGGGTGAGTTTATTCGGGAAACACATAAGCTCCAAAACCAGCTTAAACAGGCTATTTTGATTTTCTTCAAAAACGAGAGGTTGCTGACGTGTGCAGCCCACGGACACAGTAGCTAGCGTTGACGGGCATTAGCTCACTAAACCGGCACACTAACCAGATGAAGTGAGTACGATGGTTCTCATTTTCCAGATAAGGAGACAGCGGCACAGGGAGAGGCTTTAAAAATCAAAGAAAAAATAAGCCCTCTCTTCCAAAACCCCAGAAGTAAGTAAGAACCAGAAGATCTGCTTTCTTCTTCCCCAGTTTGGGAGGTGGCTGTTCTAGTCCCTAGTGATGCCTCTCCGGGGCCAGCGAGGGATTGTCTCCTGACGTGCTCAGCACTCATAAACCAAAGGGGTGTAAGGTGTGGGACCCGTGGAAATAATCCTATTATTTAGAACTGGTACCATTTCCTGAGTTCCTACCGTGTGTCAGGTACTGTGCTAGGAGCTTCCTTATGTATCTTCTTGTTTAATTACACAACAACCCCTGCAGATAGGGGAGTAAATAGGGCCAGAGAGGTACAGCAACCAGTTCAACATCACACAGCTAGTAAGTGTCTCAGACCACATGTGGTTGGGAGGACCCAGGTGACAGCTCCCCAGAAGATGATGCTCGGGGCCTCTGAATACAAGTGGACTCTCTCCGGGCATCAAGGGAGCAAGTATTTCTGGGCTGGAGAGGAGAGCTGGCTGGCAGGCAAGGTGGGGAGGGGGTCCAGCTGGGAAACCCACCTCTGAATGAACTTCTTCACCACTTCCATCCCCGCGTTGAGCTCGTTCAAGGCGAGGATATACTCCTGAGTAAACAGCCTCAGTCGTGGGCACTTCCCAAAGTCCTACAGAGAGAGCAGACGGGAGAAGCTGGGACAGGCCGCAGGGGAGGCCGGGATCCCAGAAGGGGCAGTGCGACCCTGCTCTGCTCACAACTGCTGGTGTGGAAGGCAACGGGGAGACAACTAGCCAACTCCACTTTCTAGAAGGCACACATTTTCCCTTCGAGAACCTGGCCTCGTCACGCTCTTGCTTACACCCTTTGATGGCTGCCGGGGGAGAGCAGCAAATGCGTCCTGACCCGGAATGGGTTCCGGCACTTGTAGCGAACTCACTGGCACGGCACCGATGCGCCAAGGCGTGCTCAGCAAAGAGACCAGCTGGGGCGTCCCTTCCGCTCAGTGGGGAGGGGGCCTGCGCATGTTGAGCTGGGTCTCCCACAACCCCTGGGAAGCCACAGATGCCACAGGCCCCACAGAGTTTCTGGACGCCTGCTTTCTGCGAGCTATCACCTGAGGCCACTCAGCACAGCCGGGGCAGGAGATGTCCTGTCTGGGGCCATCAATTTTGGAAGAGGGCTTTGGGACTTCTTGGGGGTATGGAGGAGCCAAACGTAGCCCCGGACAAGTGTAACTCTAAGTGTCCCCAACCATCGTCAATGAAAAGATGCCTGTTTCTTCTCCCGAGCAAGAGGGCAGGAAGGAGGTCCAAGAACCAGACATGGCCCCAGGGTGAAGATGGCTCCCAGTCATGGGCTTTTCAGCTGGCTCCCTCATGCTCTAGACCCCAGCCAACCCCTTGGTTCCAGAAAATACTTAAGGAGCATTTGATGACCTTATCCTTTTGGTTGTAGAAAAAGCTACCCTCATATGGCACATGGAACCAAAAAAGCAGAGAAAACAGATGGATAAGCTTGAAAAAGGCTGGCTGGACAGGTAATGGCGTGTGTGTGTGTGAGAGAAGTGGGGTGTGGGAGGAGGTGTGTTTGTGTGCGTGTGAGATGAGACGGAGAGAGAGAGAGATGGGGTGTGGGAGGAGATGTATAAAAGAAGATGTATAAGAGTGTGTGTGTGAGAGACGTGGGGTGTGGGAGAAGATATGTGTGTATGTGTGAGAGTCATGGGGTGTGGGAGGAGGTATGCGTGTGAGGGAGACATGGGGTGTAGAAAGATATGTGTGTGAGAGATGTAGGGTGTGTGAGGAGGTGTGTGTATGTGTATGAGAGACACGGAGTCTGACAGGAGATGGGTGTATATACGAGAATTGTGGGGTGTGGGAGGTGGTGTGTATGAGAGACGTTGGCTGGGTGAGGAGATGTGCATGTGTGAGAGAAGTGGGGTGTGGGAGGTAGTGTGTGTGTGAGATGTGAGGTGTGGAAGGAGGTGTGTGAGAGGTATGGGGTATGGGAAGTTATGTGTGAGAGACATAGAGTCTGGGAGGAGGTGTCTTGTGTGTTTGTGTGGGGGGGGGACATGGGGTGTGGGAGGAGATATGTATATGTGAGAGAGAGATGTGGGGTGTGGGAGGTTGTGTGTGTGTGAGATGGGGTGTGGGAGGAGGTGTCTGTGAGAGGTATGGGGTGTGGGAGGTTATGTGTGAGAGACACAGAGTGTGGGAGGAGGTGTGTGTGTAAGAGATCTGGCATGTGGGAGGTGTGTGTGTGAGAGACGTGGGGTGTGGGAGGGTGTGGGAGGGTATGTGTGAGACACATGGGGTGCGGGAGGAGGTGTGTGTGAGAGACACATCATGTATGCGTGTGTGAGGCTTATGGCCTGGGAAGGGCGGTGTGTGCCCTGGAGAGTGCGTGGCTGGTGTGTGTCCGGGGATCCGTGTGAAAAGGGCACAGGCAGGAGGGAGGGAGGGTGAATCTGCTTAACATCAGGGAAAGGCCCCAGCCCCCAGGGCCAAGGACGTCTCCATCCACCGGCTCAGCCTGAGCCCCCGCATCTCACCTCAGCTGACGCCTACTTAAGGGGCACTGAGCAAGGGCAGAGGGACTCCCGCCTGCTCCAGTGAGTGGCATTCCTGGACACTTCTGTTTTCTTAGCTTCCCCAACCCGGCGCACGACCGGGGCAGGAGGCAGCGTACAGCTGAGAGTGGAGAGGCCCATCTCCTTGGTGGCTGCGGGCTCAGGGACTTGTCAGGAGAGGAGAAACGATGGCCAGGAAGGGACCCTGCGTCCTTCCCCACATTCACGGGTGGGGGCAAGGGCTGCCAGGTCGGCAGTTCTGTTCATGTCCTGTGGGCGGGGTTTTTAACGGTCAGGAGGGGCGCGTCAGCGTGCTGAGGAGGGTGGCCCGCAAGACGTCAGAGGGAAGAGTCACATCTCCAAAGTCATCGGACTTCTTCTTGCCCCCACTAAGTGGAACCCCTCAGTAAAGGGCAACGGCATCGGCATTCTAACTTAAAATAAAACAGCAGAGACTGTCTTCCCGGATCTAACTGATTCTGAGGGCCCTCGAGAAAGTTCTGAGGAGAACACGTCCCTCCCACGCCCTCCTGCCAGCTCCGAGAAGCGAGTTTCTAGAGCTGCTTGGTGCTTCTTCACCTGGCGTGAAGAGGCTGAATTAGAGTCCTCAAGATACTGAAGGGGCCTCGTCTGCTTCCATTCTCCCCACCGGGACGATGCTCGTCCATGAGGACGGCAGCAGAAGCCACAGGGGAAGCTCAGAAGGAAGATACGAACCTGTGTACACACACACACACTCACACATGCTCACATGCACACACACACAGCCCTGGGCTAGATAAGGCCTCTGTGTGAAGAGAAAACTGAAACTTGACTGTGCTTCCAAACTGAGGGAGACATCTCAAGTCACCTGGTGCCCTGGAAAACGGTGACAGGAAGGCTGTGTGGCCCTCTCGGGGCCTCATAGACTCTATTGTGGAGTGAGGGCTGTAACCACGGATCTCTATGGCCCCCTTCCACGTCTAAGGGTTTAGAAGTCCATGAAAACTGCTTCAACTCAACTCTGCTAAAGATAACTGTCCTTATCTCTGCTGTTAGATTTCTGGAGAGTCAAGGTCATTTTCTTGGAAATGAACATCATAAATGGGTCTCATGGCCTTCCAACATGTGGGTGAGGTACATTTTACCTTTGGAAAAGCTAAAAACGCTCCTCTTGGCAAGTAGGGTGGTCAGATCACCCAGTAGTCCGCTAGGGACCGCAGCCACATCTTCTTGCCTCCCTTGCTATAAGAACACTCTGATGGGTGGCCTGTGGGCACAGGGACCGTGGTCATTCTTGACAATACAGTTTAACAAATTGTTTAGAATCTCCAGCAGAACATTCTAGAGGACTGCTTCCATTTGTATCTAATTTTTATTTCAGTCCAACGAGTAACACTGAGACTCTTCTCTAAGATTCAATGTACTCATCTAGGAAATGGGACACACAATCTATTTGCAAAAGATGAACCCTGAGGACAGGGGAAGCTCTGACATTTTAGAACACCTCTGCGGTCTACGATTTCCTCCAGCTCCCAAATGCTCCAGTGCGTCCTTGGTGAGAAACGCTGCGCGCGTGGTCAACAGAAGCCACTGCTCGTGCGATGAGGACAGTTGTGAGGCTGGTGGCAGGCTAGGCACACCCACTAACCAGTGACTAGACTCCCCACACCGGCCAAAAGCTCCAGCTCAAAACAGTACGTCTGGCTTCCCGGGCCTAGCGGAAGCCACGGTCACTGCCTCACATGCACCTGCCATCCACGGCCCTCTTCTGACAGAGTTCGCGGCAGGTCATTGGGCGCTGACGGCAGAGAGCAGCCGTGAAGCTTTACGGCGGCCCCAAGCGCCGGGATCACTTGGGGGCTCTTCAAGCGTCAAGTGAGGATTCATGCCTGGAGGGCTCTGATCTCTGCCAGGCCATAACAGATGCTATAAACTGTGGATTTGCCCTGTCACTGTTCTGAATTTTATCCAGAAAATTATTACATGGTCAACACTGTAGGCCCATAAAACTCACCAAATATAAGGGAGATGTTGTTTGGGACTGGCTGTGGGAGGCGGGCCTGAATTTTAACATTTTTCCCTTCGGAAGTCAGATGTCCCCCAAAGAAGCGTTCTTAGACAGCCTCCTGATGACCACAGACTACGTGAAAATGTTCTTCCGTGCCCGAGGAGGCCTGGGCCAGGACAGGACACCTGGGGCTGGGGCTCTGTCATCGATAAGCTGTGACAGGAAGGTCCTTTGCAAAACGAACTCTAAAATCTCTGCTCCACACTCTGAAAGGGTACAAGCTTCATCTCCTACCACCTCCACTGTGATTTTAAAGTTAACAATTGGAAGTCTTCTCCTCTCAGAAGCCTGAAACCGGAGAATGCCCCTGAAACTATAAAAGCCCAAATTAGGGCACAAATTCACACTCTCCACCACTACCGCGGGGAACGTCTTTGTTCGTCCCAGGAAAGAACTGGATGGAGTAATCCTCTCCCTGCATTCAGGAAATCAGAAACACATTTATCTCAAATCAAGGGGGAATGTCGGAAATAAGCAGCAACTCAGCTATGGGGTGACACTGCTCCGGGGAGGGAACGGTAGAGAGGATCCGCATGGTGCCAGCACCGTCAGTTACCAGCGGCCGCCGGGAATCCTGGGTTGAGACGGACTCTGAAGCTATCTCCGGGCTCTGCCGGAACAGTGCTGCAATCGACTCATGATGTCTGCCATGAGTGTGGGATGGGGTGGAGCAGCACACGTGCCACACGCTTCCAACCAGACGGGGATTGGGGGTTGGTGTGGAGACAGCTGTTTTCACTGCTGAATCTTGACAGGGCAGGGGGCAGTAGTCACAGGTACCCCACCTCTGATTCAGCGCCCCAACGTGCGCTGCAATGACATCACTGGCTCCCCATCACCAGGTGCCTTGAGTCCAGGCTGGGGGCTGGCTCGGGAGAGCGCACTGGAACACTGGTCCTCACTTTCGATGGCTGCTCCTTGGCCCCCGTCATGAGCACTCGGAACTGCTCACCGGTTCCCTGAGTGATCTACGGAGGCTTTCTGGGTCCCCGCCACCTCATCTGGGAAAGGAGGTCCTGGGTTTTCATGAGACTTAAATGACATGGGACACGCTTGCAAGGTGCTCGAAAAGTAGCTAAGAGTAGATGTTAGTCACTCTCATTCCCAGCTGTGGCCCCTGGGGTCAGTGAGTGTGCTCTGATGAGCCTCAGTTTCCCCATGTGTAACAGGAAGAAAGCAGTATTTGCTGCTTTCGCTGAACTGATGGGAATGCAAAGGGGCCCTGCAGACCGCCAAGCCCATACTCAGATTGCTTCTGTTTCCCCTGATGACTTTTTGTGGTTCCAGGACCCCATCCGGGACACCCTGCTACATGTAGTCATCTTGCGGCCTTAGGCTCCTCTGGGCTGTGACAATTTTTAGGCTTTTCTTGTTCTTAACATCCTGGACAATTTTGAGCAGTGCTGGTCACGTGTTTTACAAAATGCTCCTGAATGGGGACTGGTCTGATGTTTCTCTCAGGATTAGACAGGGCCCATGGGTTTGAGAGAAGAAGTGCCCAGAGGTACGGTGCCCTTCTGACACTATATCAGGGTGCCTGCCCTCACGTGACTTGTCACCATGGCTGGTGACCGTGAAACCGTGACCCGCTAACTATGGCTGTCACTGTCAGGTTTCTCCATCATATGGTCACTCTCTGCCCCCTCTGTCCCGTGCCTCTGGAAGGACACCGTCCGGACGGCCCCCACTGAAGCCGTGAGGCGCCCCACCCCCTCCTTCTGGGCAGAGTGTCTGCAGACGCTTGTGACTCTACACACGGGGAACTTCTCTCTTCTCCCCTGGCCACACTATTTTTGTTATTTTTACTGTGAAAAAGATTCTTCCCATTGCCTTAAGAGAAGAAAATAGAGCCGAGGAGGACAGGCTGCACGAACACCCCAGCTTCAACAGAATCCCAACCCCGTTCCTGGCTGTCAGGCCAGGCCAGCCAACCCCGTCCTCCACGTTTTGGGGAATGGCGAAAGGCTGGGGAGAAGTGAGAGGCCGGCTTTGAGGCCTGGGCGTCAGGGGAACTCACCATGTTATGCTTGAGGATTCTCTGGACCACGGGAGTGAACACTTCGATGACCACCATGGACCGGGGCCGCTCTCTGCAGTGCTGGGGAGACAGAAGGGCGTGGTCAGCACTGAGCCTGGCAGGTTTCAGCCGGAGCTGAACGGGCCCCTGAAGTCCGGGCCTCGCCTGTGGCTCTGAGACCGTGGGGCGCCTGGGGGGCTCCGTTGGTGAAACATCTGCCCTCGGCTCAGGTCAGGGTCCCAGGTCCCACATCAGGCTCCCTGCTCAGCAGGGACTCTGTCTCTCCCTCGCCTCTCTCCCAGTACATCCTCTCTCTCTAATTTAATCTCTAAAGATTAAATCAAATCTGTAAAAAAAAATTAATAAAGTGAGAGTTCATCAGCTGATACGGGCAGGCGCACACTTGGACAGGTCCTGACACTTTGCAGCACTGAGATGCAAAGCACGCGGTCTAACAGAGGAGTCTCTGGGAAACTGGGTGCAGGAATGCCAGGAGTTCCGTGTCTGGACACCAGAATCTCGAAAGTCCTGTGGCTTTCCAGCTTTCGCTTTGATAGGCTGACAGCAGCCTTCAGGCCATCAAACGCGACTCACCATACTTCACTTCATCAGCACGTTCTGTTTGTCAAGGCCTTCGGGTGGAACAGATAAGGCCGCACCAGGCCAACACATTTAGAACCTGCCCAGGCCTGAAGGCGCTGAGTTTCTAACCCCTGCGTGAGGACCCTGGACTTGGGAGAGTAGAAATCAGGGCTTTCCTGGGAAATCTAAGATCAATGAACTTTCCTCGATGTGGTTTGGAGAACGGGCAGGCAAGGCTGCCCAGGCGTGTGGAGTGAGCTGGCCCAGGGTGGACCCAGTGGGGGCGGCTTCATTCCCCTCAAGCTCTCCTCTCTGGACAGGCTGCCTGTGGGTAGGGCACGGAGGCTGGGACTCGGACCCTCCCACAGGGGAAACAGCGTGAAGGCTCACGGACCCCCTAGGCTCGGACCCCTCCCTCCAAAGGACGGGGCAGCCTTCTATTTCTATAAGGAAATGCCAAAAAGAAAGGTTTCTTCTACATCATGAGTTTTTAAACCGTGCTACCAGGAACCTCCAGGTATGACTGACTTTGAACAAAGGTCCACTGTTTTAGAACAAGAGTTTGGGGGCGCCTGGGTGGCTCAGTGGGTTAAAGCCTCTGCCTTCGGCTCGGGTCATGATCCCAGAGTCCTGGGATGGAGCCCCGCATCGGGCTCTCTGCTCGGCAGGGAGCCTGCTTCCTCCTCTCTCTCTCTGCCTGCCTCTCTGCCTACTTGTGATCTCTGTCTGTCAAATAAATAAATAAAAATCTTAAAAAAAAAAAAAAAGAAAATAGAACAAGAGTTTGAAAACCATGAAATCTGGGAGAAACCATACAGCTTGAGAGGAGAACAAGGAGCAGATGTGGATTAAATCGGACAAAATATTGAGAGAGGAGATGACCTGCTGGGACAGGAAGGAGGAAGGAAGGAGGACCCCAAGCATATGTGGGGACGTATGACCCCACTCCGTGTGGGGAATGACGCCCCCTGGTGCCAGGGGCCAAGAAGGCCCATATTTCAGTAGTCTATAGTCCCACCGAGGCCCCAGGGAGGAGGGGGCCTCCACTGAGCATAGAAGCCTGACGCTTTCACACGCACAGCTGCAGGCCCAGCTCGACGCCCAGGTGCTTGCCTGCTTGGCCCAGAAGGCACACACCGCCACGTGCCCAGACGCGCACACCGAGAAGGCACCCGGGCGCTCTAGGCTGGCAGGCCGGGCCCGCCCTCTGCTCTGTGGGTTGCCAGAAATGGTCTCCTGATGGAGAGACCAGGCCAAAGGGGCTAACTGACCCTGTGTCTGTAGTCTCAGAGCTCCCGCCCCCTGACAGACACAGAGAGAGGCACTAAGGGCATCACAGTCCCCTTTCCTCCAGAAGCCACAGGGCTCTCCAGGGGCCTGCTTCGCCAGGCCACATGCTCGTCTTGCTGGTAGATGGAGTCCACACCGCCCACCAGGGACAGCGTGTGGCTGTGGAAGGAGCCGGCGAGGAAAGGAGCATGAGTCGGAGAGAGTCAGCAGGTGCGAGAGCAGAGAGTGCTGGGGTAGCAGCAAACCTAGGCCCTGCGTCTCTCCAAGGACATCAAATCATTACATAAAAAAAGAAAAAAAAAGAAAAAAAGAAAAAAAATCACACAGCAAAGAACAAAACAGGACTGCATGCTGGTTCAGCCCCCGGGCTGCTGAAGTGTGTTTTCAGAGCGAGGGAGGGCTGGTCCCCAACGTGCCCTGGGCACGGTCCGTGTAAATCCCACTGCGAGCCTGGCTCTGGGTTCCCGGGAGCGGACGGCCTGCTCTGCGGCTCCTCCCAGCGAACCTGGCATCCCTGGCCTGCTTTCCCTATTCAGGAAAAGCCCCACGGCTATGCCCCACTGTGGGCCAGCCGGTGCTCAGACGAGCCTTGGCTAATAATAACCCAGCTCTGACGTCAGGAACCCAGAAAATCTGCTACAAATTTCTCCCAAGACAGCTACAAAGATATTCCAGGGAAAAGCCGGACGCTCCTCCCTGACCCACTGGTTTGGATCCTGGGCCTCGCTTATCACCTGCCTGGCAGAGAGAGAGCTGTGTGTCTAAGAGCAGGCTGCCTGACCTGCCTTCTGGCTTGGTCTGGGGCCCTGACCCAGGTCAGGGAAGCCTGGGTTTTCAGCAAATTATGCAAAGCCAACCCCCAGCATGCCCACACGGAAGTGGGCTGCCTCCTGCAAACACAGCCCCATTTCGGTCAGGTTATACCTTGCAGAAGAATTCACAGAGATCTGGTGGTGGATGGTTGTTTTCCAGCAAAGGAGCAATCGCCTGAAAGACAACGAGCAAAGGTGAGCTGGAACCTCCAGCAAGGAGTCCTAGCTGGGGGCTCATGGCTGGTACAAGCTCCACGCTAACCTCCAGGAAAACGCACACCAATGTGAGTGCATGCGACCTCAGGGACTCTACAACCTGCTGCCGTCCAGCCACGTCCCCCTTGGAACAACAGGGAAGGAGAGGATCCAGGTTCTAAGCCCAGGCCCTGGGGGCAGAGTCCTGGGTGCGAGTTCTAGCCCTGGCACTCACGACAGCCTAACTGTTAGAACGAGTTATTTCCTCTCTTAACACCCGAGTTCCCACCCAGAAAGCGGAGCAGAGAAGAGTCTGCAGAGGAGCGGGAGGGAGGGTGCCTGGCCTTGCCCTGTTACCATCTGGGGCTTGTTTCTCCTGTCCCATGCGGGATGTTTAGCAGTGACCTTGTTCTCAACCCAATGGATGCCAGCAGCAAGCCTCAGCCGGGTGTGAGACCAAGAAGCCTCCTGAAACACTTATTTAACATTAAGGCAGGTGCCTTGAGTTCATGTCTCTCCAAGCCTTCTGAGGCTCACTGTACAGTTCTTACGGTCCCCCTGCCATTCCCGTACCAGGATCCGAATGATGTCTGATTCTTATTTTTCTTCCTCTTTCATACTTTGTTTGAATGATTTTGCTAAACTTCAAATTCAAATAAAATAGGTAAACAACTGAAATGTGTCCAGACATTGCCAAATGCCTCACAGGAGACGAAACTGCACCCACCCGAGGACCCCTGGTACGAAGTCTGAAATAGGGTCAGCTCTCCGTGAATGTTAGTTACTGGATGGCTAGTACCTACGCGAAGTCCACTCATTTCCCTGTTTGCCACAATGCGCACAAGATTAACCAAGAGGAGACCCAGAATCCAGCACCAAGACCACCGGGCTGTGTTACCTTGTGTGAGCAACTCAACCTCTCTGGACATTAGTCTTCTAGCTTACAAAATGGGGAGAACTGGAGTGACTGTCTTTGGGAGGATCTGAAAAGAGAAAACTGTAGAAGCTTTGGAGTCTCCGCCTCAAGATAAGCCCACTGTCACCATCACGGCGGGTAGGGACTGTCTTGGGCAGTACTGGGCACAGCAGCAAGGGGTGGTGATGCGGCCCGACTCCCGGGAGGGCTCTGTGAGGACATGTTCTCCCCATCACTGACTCCCAGGGCTCGGAGCCTGCCTGCTCAATTTCAGAGGGTCTCTGTGAGCTGTTCCCTGCAGCGATGCCTTGGATATGGCTAGGGACCGCTCAGCAAGGCCCTCCGCTGGGCTTGGGACCGTCAGGGAAAGGAAGCCTCACTGGGGGCCCAGAAGACACGACGTCACTTATGCGAATGTGCTTTTGTGGAGGAGGAAGCCAGTGACACTGAGGCTGTGGTCTGGAGCCCCTCCAAGCTGGGTGCCCAACAGTCCAGGGTCTTACCTGTCCAGGGTGGCAGCACCCAGCACGGTAGCCGCTGGTGCAGGCAACCCTTCCGATTTTAACGGACAGGAAATAAGTGAAATAAAATAAAAAATGTGGTTCCTCCACTGCACAAACCACATTGCCAGTGCTCAGGGGTCCCACGAAGCCAGCGGCCACTGTGCCAGGTGAAGCAGATAGAGAACACCTCCCACACCCAGCTCCGAGGAGGGGCCATGTGCAGGGCTGAGCCCCCCACTCGTGCCGGGCCCCTCTTCCTCTAGAATGAGTCACAGAATTAAGGAGTGGGAAGGACTGAAGTGCCCAGAGTGGGCGTCGGGCGGGGGCTCGGTGCTTCCACAGGATTAGCTCACTGGGGCCTCATGACAACTCAGTGAGGTCAAGTGGGAGTTACTCCCATTTGTACAGAGGAAGAGACAGAGGGTCAGGGAGGTTACAAGGCCTGCCCTGGTCAGACAGTTATGATCATTTTAAAGGTATGACTAATAAAAGGAGCTTATATTTCTGTGGGCTCTTTCTATAAGCCCGGTCCCCGTGGAGCATGTTTGGCATGCTGGCTCACTGAGCCCTCCCAAGAGCCCTGTAAGAAAGGCACTGTTGTCACACACATTTCATAGATGAGGAGACTGAGTCTTCGTATGCCAAGTTAGCTGAAAATGACTAAAAAGTTAACTAACAGTTAACCAGAAGTTAGCTGAATGGCCATCTGGTTAGATAAAAATATTCTAGAGCCAGTAGAAAGTATGTGGTGGGTCAACAGTCCCCAGCCAGGGTTGACCTTGCTTCCAGGGGCTGTTGGCACGTCTGGAGACATATTTTTTTTCCATCCTCCCCTGGAGACATATTTTTGATCACCACGATGGGGAAGGGCTACTGGCACCCAGCGGGTTGGGGCAGAGATGGTGCTCAACGTTTTACAATGGCCAGGACAGGCCCCCCAGAAGGAATGATTCATCCCCAAATGCCCACGTAGTGAGGCTGGAAACCGAGGGGCAGAGAGGCACGGAGAGACTTGAAAGCATCCCCCCAAGACGCGGTACACGAAAAAAATCAACATACAACAGCCCATCTAGGCTTGCATCATTAATGTTGAAAACAGAAAATAGAAACACAACCGTACCCATGTGGGGTTGTCACCACCTGAAAACCGCCAGGGCAATTCTCTGAAGAGGACACTGGGATGGGGTGAAATCCTTTCCCTTTTTTTCTTTATTCTAATGAAATTATTTTCATAGAATACTCGCAAAAGCATTTTTAAGGAACATCTTAAAGGTATTTTCAATACAATAAAGCTCTCCCATCAGTTGCCCAAGGACCCAGCTCGTGTGGGGTGGGCCCCGGGTCTGCACCGGCTCCAAACTTGAGCTCACATTGAGCTTCAGGGTGAAGGCCACCCTCTTCCCCAGCATGTAGATGGTGGCTGCGGTCTGGGCACTAGGTTCCAGGGACATGCTGGCTGTTACCAGCCAATAACCACCTATGGGACAGACAGATGCCCGACCCCAGACGGACTGAATCCAACCAACTCAAGTTACTTGTGAAAGTATTTCTGAAAAATAAGCACGTTAAAAACATACAAAGCCCCGCTGGGAGAAGACTAATTGCTGAGAAGTCAAATTGGATAAGGTCATCTCTGGGCAGAGAGAAGGCTTCCCAGTGACAATAAGGGCACTGGTAACACAGAGCACCAAAGGGGAGGAGGTTGTACAGAGCAGGGCTGAGAGGCAGACCTCAGATCAAATTCTCTGTTCTGTCATGTCTGCTGAGTGCGCAAGCTCAGTCCACCCCAGTGAAGGGGTCAGCCCCACAGAATTCACTGGAAGAAAGCAGCCTGGACTGCTCAGACCAAAATTCCTTTCCCAGGCTCATCCCCGGTCCAAAGCCCTTACCCTTCTTCCAGGGCTGAAGAGTATGGGGTTGGGGGACCCACAGGTAGCGCCAGAAGGGAGAGGAAGACGCTAACTCCTTCCTGGCACCCATGTCCCCAGCTGCTTCTCCACCAGCCAGTCTCACTGCTCTGCCTTCCCCGTGCTGGGCCTTCTCCCTGGACTGCCTTGCCCTAGAGCACTCCCACCCCTCCTTTAAGATCCAGTTTGCTCACCTCCACCTGGAAGCCCTCTGTCATCCTCCTCCCAGCACCCTCACTGGCGGAGGATGCTAGGTGTCTGCCCTCTGTGCTCCCCTAACACTCCAAACAAATCTCAAGCCCTGACCGTGTTATTTCCTGATTAGCTGCCGACCTGCCCCGTTCTTCTAGCACACAGTGAACCTCTCAGTAGCAGCTCTAGGTCTGTGCAACAGAGACTAGTGTTTGGCACATACCTGTCCTCAAGTCAACAAGCACTTGTTACATGAATTTATTAACTAATAGTATACCAGGGAAAGGTGGTGGTGGGGAGTGGGGGCACCCAGGTTGACAATCCCCCTATTCTGGCAACAGAGGGCATGGCATGGTCAGGGTGCAGCAAGGGGGTAAAAACCTTCTGTGTTTTTAGCAAATTCCCAGGGAGCATCTAGTACGTGCCAGACACTGGAAGTGGGGCTCCATGGAAGCTGCTGCCTTTACTCCCCATGACAACACCTCCTTTTGTACCCACCAGACCCAGCTGGGGTGAGAAGGGTGATTCCCCAGGCTGGGCTTGCCAGGGCCAAGTGGGTGGACCCAAGAAACCTTCATTCAGCTCAGAGGGGAACAGAGTCTGGCATCTTGCCCTTGTTTCAAAGGTTGTAGCCGTAGGACCTCTGGGGCAGGTGAATGTCCTTTCTGGGCACATAAGGCTTTGCTTCTCACTTCCATCTTCCGTTCTGCCTCCCTACTTCCCACATCCTTGAACTTTATACTCTAGCGATGCTGAAGCTTCCAGGATATCCCACGTTGTTCTACATCTCTAGGCCTATTTTGTTTCCTCTCTCTGGAATGTCTTTACTCTGTTTTGCCATCTGGCAAACTCCTATTGATCCTTCAAAACCCAGTTCAGACATCACTGCCTCCAGGAATCACCATGCCTTCTTTCCCAGGCGAGCTGATCACTCTCCTCTCTATACTACATGCCTCTGTTTTTACAGTGATATCATCTGTCTTCCTACAATAGAAGATAAACTCCGTGGGAGCAGGGCCTGTCTTCATTACCTACGGATTCAAATACATGCACAGTGCTTGGCACCCAGTAGGTGTAACCTCCTTTCTCTCCCATGAGATTTACATTTCAGAGCTTAAATCCCCCAGGAAGCTATCTGACTCCCAAGATGCTTTCATCATAGTCAAGTCCCAGAAAACAGGACTTTTTGTGTATCAGAGAGAATTAAATCCAGGTTCTATACGTGGATTAATCAGGAGGCATGTCCTGGGGCAAGAAAGAAAATGCTTACCTCTCAGCTAATAGGGTTATGCCTCCAAATAAATAAATCATATGCTCTCTGCCATCTCCTGCCTTCAACTCCCCCCAGAGCACTCAGGAAGGAGGACGCAATGAAGATGCATTCACTACAAACCTCAAAGACAGATAATTTTCTCTCTCCCTCCCCCGTCAACTGGGGCCCTGAAATGTGCAAAGGCAGAAGGCAGACAGTCCAGCTTGACGGGAAAGACAAGACCGAGCACGGTCGCCACGCTGGTGGATACACCAGCGCTTCGAGAAGTCACTCAGACCAGGGCAGGGACTGTGGCATCGGGAGGGGGACAGAGGGGTGAGGAATCTCAAGAGACTTACCACAATGATGTTCTCATGCTCCTGGGTAGTCAAGTTTGTGTTCTAAGAGATTGAGTGGAGAGTACCAAGGAAGACAAGACAAAACAAAACAAAACCACAATATTAATCAAACGGATGTTTGCATCTCAAAGGTCCAAAGAGTTTAAAATGCTTTCTTTCAGCTTCTCGGAGTGCAGGTGTTGCTTTTTCTTAATCAAGCAGATCAGAAAACCCTCCAAGGCTCAGCCAGGAAGGGAGAAAAGTATGACTTTGCGGGGGGGGCGGTGACGACGACACTGGGATTCGAGTCTCAGTTTCACCCCTTGGGAGTTATGTGACCTTGGACCAGTCCCTCCTTGTTGGTGAGACTCAGTTTTTCCTTCCACAAATGGGGCTCCTCCATTCATATAGGGCTTAACCCCATGCTCCCTGCCGGTCATAGGGTTCACGGAAAACACGGAAAGATACAGACTTTAGAATCTTGACTGCGTGCCAGGCTGTCTTTCAGGCACAGCACATAGAGTACTCCAGTGACTCTCCAACTGGGTTCCACGGAAGAATGGTGTTCTGTGAGCCAAACACGTTTTAGCTAAATTCAAATTCTAGCAATTAGCTTGTAGAAATAATAGTAAGTTGAATGGATTAAATTTGTTTCATTTTTCGGGCTTTTTTTCTTCCTCAATCTGGAATTTCCTCCCCCAGTGGGTACCTGTTACCACTCTCCTGTGAATACACGGCTGAGGAGAGGCCTGAACACATGAGAAATGAGAAATCATGGGAAAACCCAGAAACGGTCACTATCGTCTTCTCTGCTAGCTTCGTGCTGTGCTCTGCTTTGTCTGTGTGTCTCGGTGGGCACGGGCTCTCACTGGTCTCCATTCAGATCTCCTGACAGAGTCACGTCTGTCCCCTCGTCACGTGCCGCCTCACTGGACAGTCACCTGGCCAGATGGTCAGTTCTTGGGTTCCAGGAAGAGCCCCACCCTGTTTGCTACCTGCCATCGGGCTTAAGGAGCATCAGGATATCTAACGAGTTTACAACCCGCTGAAGCAGGAGCGGGGCCGGGGGGCTATGAACACGGCTCTGTCTGGCTGCCCGATGGGGGAGGACGGCCACGGAACCCGGGCCAGTGTCTGTGCTCCTCCTGTCCCCAGCTTCCCATGGAGACAGCCTGGCCCTCTAAGCCCACGTGCACTTAGAATTCATGAGCACGTGGAAGGGGAAAGGATGTTTCTTAGACTCCCAAGGCTTCTTCTTTTTGTGGACGTTGGTAGTGCTTAAGGAGCCCGTTTGTGGCTGATTATTAAATGTCAGTGGATTTTCCTGATGGAAAGCTTTGGTCTTGCCTTACAAGCGACGACAAGCTCGCTAAGCCTCAGGCTGGGAGCACCGGCTTCTTCCCCGAAGTGCTTCTCCTACCCTCCCATCGCCAGGTGAGCTACCTGAGCCTCACGAGGTCCAGCTGCGTGCCCGGCGCACAGGGAAGAGTGGGTGGAGTGGGGGTTTGACCCCCTCCGTCCTGATGCCAAAACCTGAATCTCCAACCACTGAGCCCTGGTGCTCGGCCCAAGCAAGGGGCACTTCCATTTCTCAGGCTGTGGCAGGTAGCTCTGCAGGACCCGGCCGGGTCCTCACCGCACCTGTGCCCTTCCCACGAAGAGCCTGTGGCAAGCACAGATGCCAAGTCCTTTGTCCCCATCGTGGGCGGCAGCCTGTGCCACTCTGCAGGGACACTTCTCTCCACCAAGGCCATTTTCCGCCCTGGTGGGGAGAGCTCACTAACAGCCAGGGCATCACAGAGGACATGGGAACCCTAAACTGAGCGGCCACTCCACAAAGGCCCGGGAGGTCAGGGAGGCAGCTGTGTTTGGCCAGTGGATGGACAGTCCTTTCTCAGAACCAAGAGTCCCCTCCTCCCCCTCCCTCGCTCCCTTCCTCCGGATCCTGCCCACTTTCCAGATGGTTTGGGGACCCCTGGAGCCTCCTCGAAGGAGACCCCAGGAACAACATGAGTAAAGAGAACAGACAAATCATCTAGCCCCTACAGCCTAAACAGGAAAGGGCAAGGAGAGGGATTTGTTTTTCCACCCATCACCCTAGACCCTGCAGCTGAGAGTGCTTAAGGTCAAGATCACAGCCATCTCCCATGACAACAAGAATGTGATCATTTATCAAGTGCTCCCTGTGTATCAGGCACAGGGCCAGGCGCTTTGTCTGTATTAGAGCACTATGAAATGGGTGCTCGTCTTCACTGCAACTCGCAGATGAGAACAGTACTGAGAGACCTAGTAAACTGTCCAAGGCCAGTTAGTATCTGAAGAACCAGGTCCTTGTGCTTCTACAACTCCTTTTCTCAACCACCAAGTCCCACACAGCTGGGCACCCCCCGCAAACCCCGGGTTAGGAAGTCTCTACCAATTTATGCCACATCTGTGCAAAACAGCGTGAGCTTTCCTAAAAGGCAGACCTGGGCGTGGATCCCGGCCCACCACTGATGCAACAGACCCCTGGGCAAGTGACAGCTTCTCCAAGCCTCTGTTTACCCGTCTGTACATTTTCGGACTCACCTCGCAGGGTACCTGGAGATCAGCTCTAAATGCCAAAGCAGTGGTCACAGAGCATGTGTGTCACTCAGAGAGGCGCTAAACCTTCCTCAAGGGGTTGCTGCCTGGACTGCAGTCCCAGCTCTGTCCCTTAGCAAATGGCAGCGCTTGTGTGTCACAGTGAGTGACACTGACTCATTGCCTGACACACAGTAGGTGCACAGCAGATGCAGCCTGCTTCTTTTTTTCTTTTCCCTTTAAATGCCTTTATCTTTCACTAGTGCTTGGGGATCCAATGATTTTTAAAACTTTGGCCTGAGAAGCGATGCAAAGGCCCAGGGGCACATGGTCTATGAAACATGTAAGATGGAAATAAATGCTTGCCAGTGGTTGGCAACTGTGTCCACCTGCCACCTTCCCCGTCGTCCTGACAGTGAGCCTGATCTAATGATGGTGCGGCAGTGGGGGTGGGGACTGTTGGGCAGAAAGGGTGGATGGTTGGCCTTGCAGTGAGAGGGAGGAAGCCCTAAGGTGAAATTTCCAGCCCCACCGCCTGCTCAGCATATTGCTCAATGTCTCAGGGCCTCGGTTTCCTCGTCTGTATAATGGAGACAGCAGGCCTAGCTCTCTAAGGGAGGTGTACTACCTGAGACATTGTGTGCATGGCCCATGACACCTGCTGGCACACAGCAGGTGCTGACTGATGGTGAGCCTCCAGCCTGGCCTCGGGCTGGGAAGCCAGGATAGAATGTTGGGTATACAGCATCTGGCCTGGTCTCAAATTCCAGACCTTGACTGTGATTGATTTCAAAGCCTGAGTCTTCGCTCTGCGGTGAAATGAAGCTGTCTCACACCCGAGGGCGTGGCCTCTGCTCCCTGTAGCTATCTTTACCGCCCACCTCCTACTTCTTGCCCCACTTGCCTCCAGGGCAAGGGACCCTCTATTCAACAGACTTGGAAGGCCTGGGCAGTTTCTAGGACTGAGCGGCCGCAATCAGCCTGGGCCCCCAGAGGAAGCGGTGGTTTTAGGTGGCAAGGAGCTGGTGCAGTCTCAGAGGGGGCATCTAGCAGCTAGCTACCCAAGGAACTGGGCGTGCCAGGAGAGCAGGGGCCCGTCCCAGGGGAGGGGGACAGAAGCATCACTCCGTTGGCCATGCAGAGTTTAAATCAGAAGTCATCAACGCCAGTGTCTCCGGGGGCCAGGCAGGCAAACAAACAAGGCAAGCCTTAGCATTTGGGAAGCGCGGAGAAGATGGCTGGGACAGAGTCAACAGCGTGCTTCCCAGCAGCTGTCACCTCCTCACAAACAGCGGGACTGACATCGATCGAGCCCCCTTGCTCCTGTCTGTCTCCCTGAGGGAACATGGGCTTGTCTTCATCCCCAAGCCCAGCACAGTGTCCAGCACGGCACAGGCCCTCGTGTGGGGCTGCTCGGCAAAGCACAGCCCAGTCAGCTGCGAGCCGCCGATGGATTCTCCGCTGCTGTGCGGTGGTCGGGGTGCCGGGGGCAGAAGCCGTCGCTGCCTGGGCCCCCGGAGCCCATGCAGGCCAGGGCGGCGGGGAGGACAGAGACGGGCAGGGACGGCGGGCCCCCATGCCGAGGGCAGGGAGGAAGCCCAGCCTGGAGCTCTGGGGTTGTCACCGCCGTTCTCCAGCTCGGGGACGAGCCGGAGGTTCTGAAATTCGCTGCTACCACCATCGCCACAAGCCCAGCCTCAGGCCCATGACCAGCCCCCACACTGGGTGGTGGGGCAGGGCAGCAGCCAACAGCCCCTTCAGCCCCGCCTCGCCCCCGGGGCGGCTCCGCTGCAGCACTGGGGACAAGCCTCCTCCTGGGCTCTCTCAGGCTGCTGGGGGACGCCTCTCAGCTCCTTGGGCAATGGGGAGACAGCGCCAACGTGGGTCCAGTTCTGCCGCCGGGCACGGCATTGTGCTCAGCAGAGGGAAAGGAAAAGAGCTTGGGTGTGTGTGTGTGTGTGTGTGTGTGTGCACGTGCGCACGCGCAAAGCCCAGCAGGAGGGACATCCTACCTCTGAGAGCAGTTTCGAGACGATTTCCAGCGGGGCTTGGTTGATGGAGTCATCCTGCAGGGGGGACGTGAGGGCCATGTCCACCAGAGTTCGGATCTCCTTCAACACGACTTCCCAACGGCTTGGGTTACTCAGGACTTTCTTGTATTTGTAAATCTTTTTCTGGTTGGGAGAGAGAAGGAGACACGTACATGTTATTGACACGCTGATGGCGGAAGACGCCAGACGATCAAAGAAACAGACGCATCAGGACCTGTAAGCCCCGAAAAACAGCCGCTGTGGACCACTCCCTCCCCGTAAGGAACGGACTCCCAAGAAAGGAATCGTCCTGCCCAGAGTCACGGGCTGTGCCTACAAAGAACCAGGCCTCCCGGACACTAGCCGAGAAACCTTCACACTATTCCCAACAACTTCAAAAAAGAAGGAAGAGGTTTCTCTCAGATCACAGCTGCCAAACGTACTCCCTAAGCACTGACGCACAGTCAGAGCGGGAGCCTTCAAGGGTCCACAGAGGACCTTCCTTGAGTTGGAGGCTTTTCTCATCCCCGTCCTATGAGGCTCCCCTGGAGAGCAGAGTCCAGTTAAGAAAAAGGACAGGCAGGCTTGGGGCCAGGAATTCAACTCTGGCCAGGTGGTGACAAGCCCCGAGGCCCCCAGGAAGCGCGAAGGCGGTCCTCGGTTTCTGCCCGGTGAGTAAGACGAGCGCTCTCACCTTTGTTCGGGGCCGAGTCCAGGGCTGGAAAGCACTGGGGCGAGGGCTGTGGTCTCCTGCGCTGTGAGGCAGAGTTCCGCCTCTCTGACATCATGGAAACAGCAGCCCTCGGAAGGCGGAGGTCCCAGCCAAGCTCCCTCCCGGCCCTCCAGCTGCCTGCCCCACGGCTGCCCTGGCTGGCTTGGGAGACTCCCACTGGCTGAACTCTTTCATTAAATGCTCTGCTCCCCAGGGAAAACCCAAGTTTAGTGTCACCATGCCAGCAGCCAGCTGGGGTGACAAGTCACAATCTTGGAGCCAGAGTCTCACTGAGGGAGTGGAGAGGGAGGAGGTCAGGGTCCTCCACCAGCCCCTGAGGCTGCCAGGGTCTCCAGGACCACCGAGTTTCTGAGTTTGGAGTCACAAAGTGGTCTTGGAACCCAGGGCCTTTGAGGAAGTATCTGGGGGAACCATCCTTGTCAGCCTTAGTTAATTGCTGGGCGAGGCCTCACAGCGGAACACAAGAGAGACTCTGGAGTCAGGCCCGGTTCTTACTGTGAAGCCTATCACCTTATGAGCCTCAGTTTCCTCTTCTATAAACCAGGCAGCCTCTTTCAGTGTGTGACCTTCTCAAATGCTGGAGCCGTGTGGCCACTCTCCGTACAGAGCCACTTTAGAAGGCAGAGGCCGAACAGAGACCCTGGCAACAAAGAAGGAACCCGGATTCTTAACCCGTCTCTTTGGAGAAACTTTACAGGGATGAGGCGGACACCCGCAGCCATGCAAGCAGGACCCCACTGTCCATCTCCTGTTTGTTCCCAAACTCCATGAGTTTCCACTCTCTTGCTCGCTAACCAGGCCCCATCACTACCACTGTCATCCACATAGCTGACTCACGCCGAAGTCTGTTTCCCCTCACCAGCCCAGATCTTTTAAAATTTTTATTTATTTAAGAGAGTGAGGACCAGTTGGGGCGGGGGGGTTGGTGCGCAGAGGGGAAAGCAGGCTCCCCACGGAGCAGGGAGCCCAACGCGACTGCGGGGCTCAATCCCAGGGCCTGGGGATCATGTCCTGAGCTGAAAGCAGACACTTAACAGAATGAATTACCCACATGCCCCAAATCCTGATCTTTCTTATGGAAATCAATGTAGCTTGTCCCTGCCATGCCACTTTTTTTCACCTGCCGGCTAGCCTGCCCACAACCCAGGACAGCCCCTTCATTCTCCCTCTCCATCTGGCTGTGCTCTGACAGTCACCATCCCTCATCAAGAACTGGAACGAGACAAGTCCCCTTCCGAGGGGTAGCAGGGCAGAGGAGACAAGTGGGGGAAGTGGAGATAGCATCATTCTCTTCAGGCAGGGGAGCGGAAATGCCAGAAACATTGACTTGTCGACCATTTTAGATCCTCTAAGGACTGGAAGACACACACAGCAAGCTTTGTCAAGAGAGGGTGTCCATGAACAGTGATTACAAGGTCAGTGGGGGTGATCGTGACAATGAGGATGTGTTGAGCCCCATGAATTTCACGACAAGACGCACCCACTTCCCTGAGGCCACCCTGGGCCGGTGAGCAGCCCCAGTCCCCATCCCCGTCAGCCAGGAGCATGGCATGGCCCGCCTCCACGCTGCCCAGCCTATGCCAACAGACTGCCCAAAGTCTAACACCATGGGGACATTTCCCAAGGCGAGAACCGATCCTTCCCAGAAGATGCATCCTCCTATGAGTCCTGGACACGGTGGTTTTGCTCCATACCCAGAGAATTGCTTTATTGTTAAATGACCGCGGAATGGCCATAGAAATGGGCCGTGTATTAAGCCCCAAAGAAAACCACACGATTCGCACCCATGTCTCCCCACAGTAGATTCCAGAGTGGCATATGGTCTGGGCCGTGAAAGCCCTATCTACTGATCAGCTGCAAGTTATTTACCTTTGAAGGAATAATGACTTCATTCTTTTTGTGAAAATGATGCCTGCTCGTTGTAAGAAATCTGAACCACGCTGGAAAGCACAAAGGAGAGGGTAAGTGAAAAAAGACCTCAAAAATCCCACAACCTAGAAATAGCTATCATTAATCTTTGGTGAACACTGTTCCACCCAACCCTCACTGAAACTTTGCCAAATACAGTCAGCGTGTTGTGGGGTGGGGCACACACCCTCACACAGTGGGGAGGGGCGTGAGTGCTGCGGTCCTAAGCTCTCCACGCTCAGACATCCCCGAGACTCTGAGGCACCAAGGTCCAGGCAAAAGGGCCCAGAGGGCGGCATCAGTCTCAGCGCTCACCGACGCACCCCTCCTTACAGGGGAAGAACAACAGCTCTCTTGCAAGCACCCAAGCCCTTGCTTAACAGACCTCCCCAGGACCAGTGGGTGCATTCAAAACCAGAAGGTCCCAGGGCTGTGACAAGGGCCAATGCACAATGAGCACATACTATGCACCAGGCACCCCACTGAGCACTTCTGAGCATCATCTCGTTCCATCCTCATGGTAACCCCGGAGCTGGGGACCTGCCACAGGCTAAGAGTCCCCAGAACAGACCCTAAGACAAAAACCCATGTGCAAACGGTTTCTTCATTTACATGTAGGACACACTGGTGCAGGGTGGAGGAGGAAAGGAGAAGAGAAGGAGAGGAGAAGGCAGTTATTAATGGGGCAGGAGAGGAGAAGGGGATCATTAACGGGGCCCCACCAAGCATTATGACTGGGCCACCATGGAGCTGGCTGTGAATCCCATGGGGAACTCGAGGAGACCATGAATCCCACCCCTCCGCCACCCCCAGGGAGTGAGGAAGCTGCATCATTTACCCACCAACTCCCTGTACACGGCCGTACTTCCACTGCCCTGTGCCTAGGACAAAGCACTCCCGTAGCTGGAAAAGAACATGGCCCCAGGCAATGACATGTCGTCCCAGTGAGCCCAGTGGCTGAGGGCCTGTCTGTAACGTCTACTACCAGCCTCTAGTGTCCCGTTTACGCATAGGACTCTCACGGCCAGAGAGGTGGCCTGATTTGCCCAAGGTCACACAGCTACAAAGGGACAATTCAGGAGTCAGACTGGCTCTGGTTCATTCCAGAGGCGTCTATCACCTCTGTCGGGGCTGATGCAGACAGCGGAGAGGAAGGGTAGAGATGTCGAGAGGCACAGTGATGGAGGGGGTCAAGAATGCTGGGTGGCATGCGGTGAGGCCTGGGACAAGTCCACAGGCTTGGAGAGCTGGAGGCCAGGCACCCAGGGGTGGAGGAGCTGTGGGAAGCTCTAATAGGAGCAGCAGGTGGAGCGACCATGGCGATCACGGTGGGGGCAGGGAGGAGAGGCTGCTGGCTCCCACGAGAGGCTCTAAGGTCCGGGACAGGGCAGCCACAGGGCAGAGGGAGGCCTGCGCGGGACTGCCTTGGGTGACAGATTAGCAGGTTTCATCCCAAGAACTCTGATGAGCTCATCTGGTGTTGAATCACCACGGGGCTAGGATGGGGACGCCTCGGGAGCCTGGCCCTTGGCTTTGCAGGATCGTCCTGTCGGTGAGCCCCTTCACCAGGAGGGGTGGGTGACCTCTTGCCATGTTCAGCGTGGACTCCATGGGCCACTGGATTCTTTCAGCAGGGGCATGAGGGGCTTAAAGCAGGGGTTGGCAAAGTGCGGCAGGATGCCAAACCCAGACCCCTGCTTCGCTTCGTGCAAGGAAGCCAAGAATGTTCTTAGGGGTTGTGAAGCAGAAAACCCCAAAGAGGGGCACCTGGGTGGCTCAGTCATTAGGCATCTGCCTTCAGCTCAGGTCATGATCCCAGGGTCCCAGGATCAAGTCCTGCATCGGGCTCCCTGCTCTGCAGGAAGCCTGCTTTCCCTCTCCCACTCCCCCTGCTTGTGTTCCCTCTCTCGCTATATCTCCCTCTGTCAAATCAATCAATCAATCAATCAATCTTTAAAAAAGAAAAAGAACATGGGAGAGAAATCCAGTGTGGCCCGCAAAGCCCCAAATATTTGCTATCTGTCCTTTTAGAGAAAAAAGGCAAAGCCAATCTAGGAATGAGTGTGCAGAGAGAGCTGCCCAACATGGCGAGCGGCCAGGGAGACAGCGGTTCAAACCACGAGCAGACACCACTTCACACCCACCAGGCGGACTGTAACCAACGACCCCAAGTGTCGGTGAGGACCTGGAGGACTGGGACCTGTGTGCCCTGCCGATGGCCTCACACGGGAGCACGGCGCCCCCGGAGAGCAGTCTGATAGCTACTTAAAGCATGAAGCATACACTTATCACACGATCCAGCAGTCCTTTTCTTAGAAATCTGCCCAAGAGAAATAAAACAGAGACTCTACCCAGGCGCGAGGACACGAATGTCCGTGACATTGTTCATAAGAGCCTCAAACTGGAACCAGCCCCCACGTCCACCAGCTGGTGAACAGGTAAGCAAAACGTGGTCTATCCACACAGCGGACTGGTATTTGCAGTAAAAAGGATGCATCTACTCACACGTGCTACGATATGGATGAACCTTAAAGTGTGACGCTAAGTCAAGCAAGCCGGGAGCAGAACACATCTTGTAGGATTCCTTTCATGAGAGATGTCTAGAAAAGGCAAATTTATAAAGACAGAAAGCGGAACAGTCACTGCCTGGGGCTGGAGGCGGGGCGGCAACGGGGATGAAACAGCAGACAGACACGAGGGCATCTTTCGGGATGACGGAAACGTTCGAAAACACGATTGCGATAACGGCTGTAACACTCTATGAATTTACTAAAGTCACTGACTCGTACACTTACAATTGGTGGTTTTTAAGGTGTGCAAATTATACTTCAATTACAATGTTTAAGACAAAAATCCCAACCTAGGCAGGCAGAGGAGGACATCAGACAAAAGCAGAGACAGTCCCGCTCAGAGGTCAAGAGTACAGGTTTGCAATAGGTGTGTCTTCAGCTCAAATCTAAGCTCTGCTTCATCCCTCCACAGGTGGGTGCCCGCATCCATTGACCCACCCATCCGTCTGTCCATCCCCTACCCAACCATTCAATAAAAATTACCAGGAACCATCTCCGATGTGCCAAGCACTGTGTTCGGCACTGAGGATCCCCATGATGAGCAAAGCAGACAGGCCCCAAGTGCTCGTGGAACTCACGGTCTATCGCTTGTGCCCTGGTGGCCTCATCTGCAATGTGGGGTCAGACTGACGACTGTGCAAGGCTTCCGGGCTCTTCCACGAGATGCCGTCTATAAAGCGCTCAGCCCCATTGCTGGCTGACCAGCAGCTCTCAGTCCTGTCGCCTACCAAGTCCTAGCAGTTGAGTGGTCCCAAGCAGAGGGAACTTAGGACTCCCGGCCTCTGTGACTAAGCCCCGCCAGCTCCCGAAACAACAGAGCCAGTGGGCAGAGCCTCCCGCCTCCCGTGCGTGCGGCAGACCAGTCACTCCACTGCCGTCCTCACCCTCTGCTCGTCAGGGAGGGGACGTTACCTGGGCAACACCCGCCATCTCTCCGGCAACTGCTCCCACGGCAGAGACAACCGCAGACGTCCGGGGTTCTCCAGCCTGGGAGCGCAGAGCCTGTGGGCTCCTCCACGGGAGACAAGCTGTGCCCGGGAGTGTGCCCCTCACGGTGGGGGGGTGGGGGTGTGACTCGGAACGTGCTGGAAGCACAGCTCCCGGTGATGGGCTGCTCTGCTGGTCGGCGCAGCCTCCGCGGCTCAGGCTCCCACGAGCGCGCATGCTCCCCACCACCTGTCGTTAGAGGGGGGCGGCCGGGAGCTCCTTGGAGCTGCCGAGAAAAATGACCCAGGGAGGAACCAGACAGGCTGTCAGAACTTCCTTCCAGTAGACAGCCCAAAGCTGGGCTGCCTAGGCCCAAAGCCCCTAGCCCCATGTGGCTATTAACATTTAACTGAATTAAAGTGAAATACAATGAAAAATTCAGTGATGCAGTCCCACTGGCCACCCTGTGGCTGTGGCTGCCTGACAGCCACAGGGTGGCCAGTGGCCACTACGGTGGACGGTGCAGAGAAAGACCATTCTCATCACGGCAGGAAAGTTCCATCAGGCAATGCTGTCCTAAGGTCCTGGGGCCGCCCATCACCAATGTCTTCAGAGGACCAGCAACACATTCACTGTCTCTCCCCATAGTCAGCCAGCACTTTGGGGATGTCAGTAGCACCCTGCCACCTGGCCTGCTCCTCCAGCTTTCCCTCCCAGCTCTACAGGGTGGTGTCCCCAACTGTCCGCTCGCATCCAGGAAGACTGACAGGTTGGGCAACTTGTCCAGCCTCTCTCATTCCTAGACAGGGGCCCTCCTCATTCCTTCACAACTCGCTCTGGGGCCGTGAGGGTACCGTGCCATCCCTGCCATCCCTTCCAAGCAGTGTGTTTCTGGGGGCCCCAACGCTTGGGCTGCTGGCCTTCTCTTTAGGTTTCCAGAGGGACTGGATACTCCATCTTAAATCCTTTCAGCATCAAAGACCATCACCTGCTTTCAGATACAAGCCTGGCCTGTGTCCAGCCCTGTGTCATCCCCACAATGCCTGCTTGGCGCTAAGGTCTTGACCCTCAACCTGAGACAGCAGATAACCTCCCAGCCCCCCTGTGAACATGCAAAGAGATGCTAATTTAGCAAATACAATTACTGGGCTGTTACCTGCTGGTGTAATTAACTGACAGATGGATTCATCAGTGATTACCCTCCAGGGACTCAGGATTTTCAAGAGGAGGTAGGGACGCCTACTCTGGCCATTGGCTCCAAGGGGCCACTGGGAGTAAGAGATAGGACACAAAACGAGACACAGCCTAGCCCTGGTCTGCCCCCCACCCCCACCTTTGGCTGGCAGGTAAAGCACAGCTCAACCAGGCTCACAAAGCTACAAAACACAGTTATACTGACCACCACTTACCCAGTGGCTACCATGTTCCAGGAACAACCACTGGCCTAACAACACAAACGGCAAGTGACACGTGACCATAATGGTCACCGCTTCCGAGGTGCTCTCCACAGGCCAGGCACCGTGTGAAGCACTTTATACAATGAACTAATGTTTTGAATTTCCTAACCATTCAACAAAGTGTGTGGTCTACTGAGGCCCATTTTACAGAGGAGAAAAACCAAGGCTGGGAGCGGTCGAGTCACGTGGCAAGTAAGAGCCAGAGCCGGAACTGGGAGCCGGTGCAGCTGCGGATCCCCAGCGCCTGACCATTGAGCCACTTGGATGGGCACGCCTGGGAGCTTCCTCTGCCTCGATGGAGGTCACACCTGCTCCAAGACGCATGAGAAGTCCCTTAACCGCAGAGGTGAGACTGCCCCATGGCAGCTCCCGACTGGCTGCAGCTGGGCGTCCAGGGGCATCTGCCTGGAAAGCCAGGTCCTTGGGAGACGGACGATCGGTCTGAAAGAGGGGAAAGAGCCTGGGCACTTGGCCTCCTACGTGCCCGCCGGAGGCAGTCTCTCCGCAGTCATTATGCTTCCAAGGAGACAGCAGGAACTCGTGCACAGCGACCTGTGCCCGGTCTCTGGGGCATCGGCCGGTTGCCTGGGCAACCACACATCTGGCTGGTGCAGAGAGGAGCCGGGCTTGGTGCTGGGCTCCCCACTGGGCACTTCAGGGCCTGCCGAACCCTTGGCAAAATCGTGTCATCGCCCGGATGGGTCTGATCGGATTTAAAAGCTTCCACGTGGCTGCTTTTCCCCCTGAGCTCTGAGTTCCAAGGGGACTGGGGTTGAGGCTTCATGGGCTTCTGCCCTGCTGTGCGTGGTGACCGCAGCTTCTCGGGACACACGGAAGGGGCTCTCAGTGTTTCCAAAACGGAGGAAAAGCAAAGGTCAGCAATAATGACCGACACGTAAGAAGCTTCTGCCATGGTGAGTGCCAAACCTCGTCTTCTAAGCCCCCCGACCGCCGAGTGCTCCTCATCCCCAGACGCCAGCAGGAACCGTGTGGGCAGCCTTGTTAAAAGGCAGAGCCCCAGGGCGCCTGGGGTGGGCTCAGTCGGCTGAGCAGCTGACTCTTGGTTTTGGCTCAGGTCATGATCCCAGGGTCCTGGGGTTGAGCCCCGCGTGGGGGCTCCCTGCTTAGCAGGGAGTCTGCTTGAGGATTTCTCTCCCTCTCCCTCTCCTCCTAATCATGTGCGCGCTTTCTCTCTAAAATAAATAACTAAATCTTAAAAAAAAAAAAAAAAAAAGGCAGATTCCAACTCCAAAGAGCCAGGTGGGGCTAGCTGGGGCCAGGTGAGGCCTGGTGGGGCCTGGGAGTCTGTCCCCATGATGCATAGGAGAAGAGAGCACTGGGGGCCTGGGTTTTCTCTTCCTGGGGGAGATGTGGACCCCTGTCTCTTTCTTGTTCCCTCAGAGGGCGGAAACGCTGGTGTTCCTGCCAGGTTTGCTGCCTGTGCCCGGGGCACCTGCCCCAACAGCCTCGTACCAGGGAGCCACCTGGACACCGCAGGGAGAGCTGCCCGCACTCAGGCACCTGCTTGTCCTGAGTCAGGGTCCATGAAGACGGTGAGCGCACACAGCTACGGCCCCGGACCTGCTCTCAGCATTCTGGAAATGCACCCCTGTCTCCACGTGGCCCTAACCCCAGGGGAGGCCACGTTCCCAGCTGCCCCCCCGCCCCCCAGCTACAGAACGCCAGCCGAGACACCCGGGAAGGGGCTGCACGTGACTTCCACAGCTCATCACAACACTGTCGGGAGGCTGGGGGGGGATCCCAGTTTCATACTCAGCACACCCAACACTACATCCCCCGTCCCTGCGCTCACTCGCCTCCCGCACTAGCCCGGGGCCCGGGCGAGGCCCCGTCTTGGCTCTCAGGTGTGTGCAGTATCCCGGACCGAGTGAGGGCGCCTATCTGAATTCGAACTTTTGCTCTGCTGTGGATAAGCTGTGCAGCTACCAGAGAATTCTATCACTCCCTGGAACCTTGATTTCCTCCTCTGGGACATGGAGATGACAGGAGCACCTGCCTCTTGGAGGTGTTGACGAGACCGTGGTATTTCAGGCCGAACACCAGGACTTCGTAGGTGCTCAGTAAATGGGCAGCTGACGAGTGTGGCAGGACGTTGGCCGACGACGGTTAACCCCTGAGAAAAATGAAGGGTGACGAGAAACCCCCGAAACGCCTGTCAGCCAAGACACATCAAACAGGCCGTGGCCCCATGCACGGGGTCACCGGAGACAGCAGTTACAAGAAGGAAGGAGAGCTGGAAGGTCCGCCGGGGCCCCACATCCGCCAGACACTAAGTGCAGAAGCGAACACGAACGTGTGCACATAGATTCACACGCGTGCACTGTGCGCGGTGTGGCGGGAGGGCCACGGGTCAGGCTGATGACCGCTGTCTTCCTGCAGAGGGAAGTGGCTTGAGGGAAAACCAAGGCCGGGGGCGGGGGAAGGAGGAGCTCTGGCTCTATCTGTAATGCTTCAAATGGTCCCAGGAAGCCAGATCTACGCACTGTACATTTAATTAAAAAGGAATATGAAAAAGTCCCCAAAGAGTTCAGAAATTGGGATCATGAAGGTGGTATTGCCCTTGCACCGAATCTTCAAAGCGGTCAGAATCCCACGTTCTAAGAAAGAGCTGGAAGGTATCTGAGCTCCTGATATTTTTGACTTCCCCGTGTTGCAGTAGAGTACCTGGTTTCTCAAGTAATTTATGTTCCCTGGAAAAGAGAATCCTACAGACCATGTTAGGTGGGGAGAAGAGCACCAGGATGCCAGTGTGGCACCGCCTGCCGCTTCTATGCTGGTGGCCGTCATTCCATGGGTCCTCTCCGTGCGTGCTCCGTGCATGCACACACGCACACACGCACACACACACACACGCACAGCAGGATAAATGTGTGCATAAATGTAGCCCGTATCACATACGCTGGACTTCTATTAACCTCACCTCGTCTCCCACCCCGCCTCCCCCACCCCTGTACCCCTGAACCCATACTAACACCACTGCACATACTAGGGTTTGGCAAACATTTTCTGTAAAGGGCCAGAAAGCAATATTCCAAGCTTTTCCAGCCACACTGTGCTATGGTAGCATGAGTGGGTGGGGCTGTGTCCCCCAAATGCCCCTTCTTCAGAAAAAGCCCCTGGCATGTATCCATTCATATCTTTTTCCACGGCCACACATAGTCAAATGCAAGTACACCGACTTAGTTTGGTCCCCTGATTTGCTGTTTTGTCTCTCATTCGTTTTACAAAAAAAGGGCATCACATTATACATAGATCCCTGCATCTTGCCCTTCCTCTCCTAACTCCCTGCTGCGCGTCTCTGTAAAGCTACCTCAAGCATCAGTGGGCAAAGGTAGCATCTACATTTAGAAAATGAAGCAAACAGCAGTTCTCCTGCCTGACCTCAGCCCTCTGTGCAGACCCTCCTGATGGGCTTTCTGGCCACAACCATCGGCTGCTATGACTGCCATACTCCCATGCTCTCCCCTCCTGGTCAGGCCGCTGTGTCAAAGAGCCCTTCCTCGGGGGCCACGGCCATCCGGCCAGCATGCGGCCAGCCCCCTCGGTCAGCGCAGACCGCTGGGGTCTCCAGGAACGCAGCCCACCTGATCTCCCCAGGCTCTGGGCCAGCCAGAGGCTTGTCCTGCCCGCCCCAGCGATAAATGCGACACAGTCCCTTCACATCCCAGCCATGGCTGAGGCCCCACCTTTGAAACTGGCAGCTCAGGAGACCCTGTGACTTTGCTATGACTTTTCTAGGGACATTTCTGTGCCTGGAGCACACGCTGAACCTGGAGTGAAAACCGCAATGGGGGGCTCTCGCCAGTTCTTAACAGGAGATGCCATCTTCTGCAGACACACCCCTGGTTGTAATAGCAACCCTCCGAGTAAGTTTAAAAATGCACATACTGTACCAGAAGCTGCTCTCTTCCTCTGCCATGTGGGAGGGGTCAGCCCCTAGTGAGGTTCGCTCCCCGAAATGTGGGGGACAGCACGGGACAGCGCCACCAGGCCCCTGTTTCCATCCTGTTTCCTCTGGGCCTGATAAAGGGAAATCTCTATCCCAAATAAGGAGTTCCCTTGCTCAGCCTCAAGACGATGGCATCTCCGTGGGGGCCTCCATTGTTCATGTGTCTTAGCACTGTATCTAGTGCTCACATTACTTCAAAGGGCATCTGATCTGTTCATCTGTTTGGGAAGCCTCCACTCCTCCTTGGGGGTGAGGGGGTTTGCCTCCTCTGGGCTGGAGGCTGGGTCTGAGTTTACGAGTGACGTGGAAAAGAGCTCAGCTCCCTAATTAATTTGCAGGTGCCCCCTGGTGCGCCCGTTCTGGCAGGTAATGGTGGGCTGGAATCCAACATGACATCTGTCCCTGCCTTCCTGAGTTGGGGGGGTCTCGTGGAGCGGCAGAATTTCCAGGGCAGCTGTCCCTTCCTTGCTGAGGAGGGCCCTGCAGACTTGCCCAGGGGAGGTCCGTGATGGACCGCGATGGTCCGTGATGGGGAGCGTGGCCATCACGGTGATTCTAACTTGGCTGCACAAATGGGAGAGCTGCTGGCACAGTGACCCAAAAGCCACAGACCTGTTCAGCCAGTTACCCTTGATCTCCGGCTGCAAGGGACCTGTTAGCAGCGCCTGGAGGACACAGAAGGAGGCGCAGACCAGGTCTGAATTCTGGCTCGGCCACGCAGGGAAGTTATTTAGTCTGCGAGTCAGTCTTCTTGTCTGTGGAAGGGGGTCCAATCCCCACCCTCGGTGACACTGTACGGCCTGACGAGGACAACACAGTGAAGTGGAGGAAAACAGTCGGCACTCAGTAAAGGTCTTAAGCTTTGGTGGGCCTTGGAATCACCTGGAGGACACTCAAGATGGTGACACAGAAGACTGGCACTTGTACTAAATTTCCAGGTGAAGAAGGTGCTGCTGGTCCGGGAACCCCACTTTGAGAATGACTGGTTTGGAACCCCCGCGTCCACGGTGGTTGGGAGGCCCGAGGGGAGACAAGGGCCACCCTATTCTCATGCAGATGGTGACAAAGCCAGCAGACACCACGGGCCCCATGGCTACTGCTGACCTGGCCCGACGTCCAGGACATGCTTTTCAGAGTCCACACGTCCCTGGATGTCAGCTCGAGCTGGAGGTCACATTCCATCTGCTCAGCCCAAAGGTCTTACCCAAGCATCAGCCCGGCCCCCCACCCAGTTGCAAGCCACCCTGGTCTTCTGCTGCCACAGTCGGCTGGCTGTTGGGGTGGCACAGGGTGCCTCAGAAGGGCGTCTCTGTCCATTTCAGGGTGTCCCATAAGACCAGCTGTTGGTTCCAGGAGGGCACCAGGATCCCCCGGGGAGCAGGGCGTGGGTGACAGCCACCATGTCTGTGGTGCTTCTGCCCAGGCTCCTGGTCAATTAGCCTCGCTCTGAAACACCTCGCCATCCAGAGAGCTGGGCTGGCGGCCCCACTGGGTATTTTATGATCATCAGGTGAGGAGAGGCCCTAATTCCTCTGTGGGGACAGCTGCTGCTCTTTTCGGAGTCTGTTTGGCCCCGTCTCCGAGCCAACAGAGCCAACAGTCGGGCAGGAGCCTCGGAGGCACACAGGGTGGCAGGCCACCTTCCCAGCCGCGGCCGGACCACCCGCCACGGCCCCCGCGGAGAGCCGAGCGGCGCCGGCCTCCCGGGGCCGCTGCCCACCACCCAGCTGCGACAGGGGCCCGCTGCAGACCCCCGCAGAACAAAAGGTCTTGCTTGTCAAGATGTTGCCTCACATTTCCGTTTTAAAGGCTCTTCTTTAAAGAGAAAGAAAGAGGAAAAAAAAAAAAAATCTGCCTTAAAGGGCAGAAAACAAGTTCACCCGCAAACCATTTACGTGAAAAAACTTCCTTGTATGGTTCAGTGACTCATCAGCCCCCATCAAAGCGTGCGTGGGATGACACACCAAAGCTCTGGGCCCCCCTTCCTTGTCTGGGGAGAAAAAAAAACAACCCACAAATGCACTTCTTTCTTGGCCACTTGGAGAGCTGCTGTCGCGCACCATTCCTGAGGCCCGAAGAAGACCTTCCCACGCAAGGAGGTCGGGGTGGGGGGAAGGGTCTTGGATGGTCAAAGCCCAAGCCTGGCCCTCTGGTGGGGGCTGGGGAAGCCCCGCTGGGGCAGGAGGGGTCAATAGGCTTGGGGTCCCAGAGATGTGGTGCAAAGCGAGCTCCTCCATTTCCTGATCTGGTGGGCTGGGGTAGGTCATCACACCCGCCTTGGGGCTCCAGGTTCTGAACCTACCGACTGGGGATGGCTGGGGGGGCAGGGGGTTGTCTCGAGGGGCTCAGATCACACAGCAAGCACCTCTCGCTGTCTCTGGCCTGTAGACAGAGGGTGCTCCCCACAGGCTCCCCTCCCCTTTCCTTTCTTGCAGAAACTCCGGTTCCCCGTCTACACAGCAGGGTTTTATGGAAAGATCTAGAGTCCCACCCAGTTTGACCCTTGCGTGAACAGAATACTGTAAAACCATAAAAAGGATGAAGCAGATCTGTGGGTTCCACCAGAGAGAGATCGCCCTAGTAGGTCCTTAAAGCGTCAAGGAGCCAAGAATGACACAGTGTGGGGACTACGGTCTGTGTGGAGTTTACAGAGGAATAGTCCTAGGACCTTCCGAAAGCCCCCACAAGGGGCTCACAGGCCTGCTCTGCGGGCACGGGGATGAGACTGCCCCCCCACACCTTCCTGTGCCGCTGAGAACCGCCACATACACCCACAGCCGTCACCCCCCAGAAGAGTTCACAGAGGCCCTGGGGTCGCAGGGGGCTGACAGCAGAGGGGCACGAGGGAATCTTCTCGGGGGGGCCAGGAATTTGGGTGGGGGTTATTCAGGTCAATACAATAGTCAAAACTCACTACGCTAACAGCCAAATGTGTGCATTTTGTTACATGCCAATCATAGCTTTGTGGTGGTGTTTTTTTTTAACTTAACATGTATGAACAGGTTTATGGGCAGTGGGAATTTTCTTTAGTTCTTTTTGTCCTTTTGAGTATTAAAAAAACCCCTTAATAAATATGATCGTTACATGTCCTGTGCTGGTGGCCTCTTATACGCTGGGGGTAGGTATGTAAGTTGGTGTGACCACTTTGGAAAACTCTGGGGGCAGTGTCCACTAAAGGGGGGGGACGCAGAATGCATTTGGGCTGACAGAAGGCAGGACAGTGGTCTTCTCTGACGGTGGGGGGGGTGAAGCAGAGGGGCTTGGGGGGGCCAAGGGGATGCCTGGGAGGCAGTCACTCTGTTCCTCAATCTGGCTGACTGTTACTCGGGTCAATTCGGTGAGAATTTGGGAAAGTTCACCCAGCAGTACACTTTTGATCTGTGTCCCTTTCTGCATGTAATCCTTCAATGAAAAGTTTACTTAACGGATTCAAATGGCCCACGACTATGCCAGAGAGTGCTCTACTTGGGATCAGTGGAGACACACCATGCCAGGACCTCACGCTTGCTGGGCACTCCTCTGCCTTGCTGGGCTCAGAAATGGGGCTGTTGTGCCCATGTCCCCACCCTCCCCATGGCCGCGGTGGTGCCATCTCCCGCTGGAAGGAGGAGGCTGGGTTTGGAGACCAACCACCTGGATTCAGACACCGGCTCTGCCTGGTTCTGGCTGTGCGACCGCAGACCTTCAAGATTGGGCCTAATCAGACTTGGGGATGATGTGAAGAGAGTATACACACACACACACACACACACACACACAATGATGTGAAGATAGTACACACACACACATGCGCGCGCACACACACACACACACTCGAAAGCCCCCAGCACAGCTCCTGATGTTAGTACAGATCTGACAATTGTTCTGTCTACCGTAAAGACAGCCCACAAGAGCGTGAGCTCTCCTCCCCAAGGCTACCCAGCCCTCTGCCACTTGTTAGTTTCAATCCCCGAAGCTGCCCTTGTTATTAGTTATAGGGCCCCAATGGCCCATTGAGTCTCTGGAGACTGTGGCCCTCCCGGGGGCTGGCAGCCTGAGCCCCAAGGGCCTCCACTCCATTCCACAGAGCACAGGTCCCCGCGAAGCAGCCGGTGAGGGCCTCTGCTCCACCGCGCTGTCCCTCCGTGGAGGCCCCTCCCCCCGTCCTGGGCTGGGATGAGCTGTGCCTCTGGGGGGAAGCCACCCCTTTCAGCGTTCTCCACCGAGCCTGGGACCCCCCTCTTAAGAAGTCACAAAACCTTCCCTGACCGACAGCCACAGATGAATCTGGATGGAATTCTGGCCTTTCTGATCTGACTGAAGCCAACGTGTGCCTGGGCCCATAAGAGGGCTGCAGCCAAATCCCACTCATCCTTGTCCCGTTTCCGTTAGGGAACTTAGAAGGGCACAAAGTGGTCACACCACCTCCTTTCTCAGAGGTGGGCAGGTAACACTCACGCCCTTCCCAAGCAGAGGAGAACCAGACCCAGAGTTTCAGTCGGGAAGCCTGACAACTCCTCCATGAACAACCCGCAAAACGGCAAGGCCCGGGCCAACAGAATGAGATGTGGGTCCTAGCAACACTGGACGGATGACAGTCTAGAGGTCACAATGCAGGGAGGAAGGAAGCTTATGCTTCCTCCGTCTCCTCAGGTCAGCCAGCAGGGGCTCAGCTGGGAAGGGCTCTGCCGCAGGGGAACCGAGCACAGACATGCATTAGTGACGCCTGTCACGGGCTCCCCGCGGGTCGAAGGCACGCGCGCCTTGCCTGTGCCGCCCTCCTTCTGGACTGTCTGCTAGGACACTTCCGCACAAAGGGAAACAGCGTCTTTGATGGTTAAAGCAGAATAAGAACAATCAACATTGATCTAACACTCACTCACACAGCAGGTGCCCTTCTAAGTTCTTTATTTCTACTGACCCATTTCATCCTTGTAAGAACCTAATAAGCTTGGTCTTACTGTGAGCCCCACTCTAGGAGGAGAAGTCGGCTGAGAGAGGAAAGCAACTGGCCCGGGGTCACACCGACAACAACTGTGGAGCTGGGATCTGAACCCAGGCAGTACGGCCCGAGCTCTCACCTGTAGGCACGGCAGAAGTTATTCCTTTGGGAGCCAACTGGCAAATGTGGTAAGGGCTGCAAAACATACCCCAGAACAGTGGCCACTGTTCTGGAAATCTGCCTTAAGAAAGTAGTTCCCAAGAAACCGAGGTCTGGGGGAAAGGCACGACTGCGTTATCGGTAACGGAGGAAACCGGAAGAGCCTGAACGCCCAGCCGTAGCAAGTCGTGTGGTCAGTGAGGCCACAACCTCGTCACAGATGTCATGCAGCCTGGAGAGCTGATGCCTACAGCCCCGGACACGTCGAGGTGTCTCTGCAGCAAGGCTGTGCTGAAGCCACGGGGACGGCCACAGCCACCAAAGCATCCATGCAAAGGCACACGAGGCCAGGGAGGACATTTGCAAGAGTGAAGTCAGTCGTCGGGTGGGGGCTGGCAGGAGCCGAGTGGCTTTGCCCTTGGTGCGGCTGTGAAGGTGTTTTTAAGATGCCTATAAAAAGGATGGAGAGCGCAAGGGGAGGAAGGACAGAGAGGAGGGCGATGGGGGCAGGAAGGGGTGCGCAGGGGTCACTGTCTTCCCTCCAGACAAGGGGGCGTCTCAGCTGGGGCAGGCAAGCCCAGCCAGGGGCCACACCGGAGGGCGGTGGCCAGTGCAGAGCAGGGTTGGGAGCCGGGCTGGGTCTGGACACACAGGGCCTCGATGTTGGCCTCTGAGGACACGGGGGACATGGTGTATTTGGGGCAGATGTGGAGGCAGGCTGGTCCACCTAGAGGCGGACCTTCTGGGCCCAGGACAGGTGGCCTGACAGCGGTCCTGGGGCACGCAGGACAAACAGGGCAATCAGCCTTTACCCACAAGAAACGGGACCGGCAAGCCACGGCTAATTCCCGCAACCCTCACGCGGTGTCTGTGAGACTGAGAGAAAGGCATGAAGCTCTCGTGAGATGCCGCACAAAACAGAAACACCGAGGCCCTGCACACGCCAGGCACCGGAAAAGAAAGAAGCGGAAGGCCGGCCAGGCAGTGCCAGCTGACGAGGGCGAGGGACTGTCTGGCGTGTGTGCATGTACGCACACGTTCGCCTCAGGCACCAGACTCGCGTGCAGCTGGGAGCCACATTCCCGGCGGCTGAGATCCACCCCAGGTTCCCCAGGTTCTCGACTCGGAGTTCTGTCTACACTCCAGCTCTGCCGCTGACCCTGAGCGAGGGGTTTAACCTCTCAGCCTCAGTCTCCCCATCTGTGAAATGGGCAACAGGGAGACCAGGCTCCTCTTTGGGTTTGTGAGGATTCAGTGGGGTGATGATGGCCACTTACTGCTTTTGCTGGGCGCGAGGGAGCTGGATGACGACTCGGGGCACACGGGCTGGGTGGGGGGCTGCCAACTCAGGCAGGTCAGCAGGTGGGCCCAGACGCAGGACTAAAAGTGGCTCTTCCCCAGGAGGAAAGGCCCAAAAAGGAAGAGGGAGGTGGGTCTAGGAGGAAGGTCAGAGTTGGGGGCAACAGTACCCACTGTAGGTCCATCCATCCTCCAGGAGCTTCCCTCTGAGGAAGGGACATCAGTTCTAGGGCCCTTTGTCCCCTGACCTGATTGCCCGGGAATGTGGGCACAAGCTGGACCGTGCCCTCTCACCATGTGGAAATGGGGTGAGGGGCCCAGCCCCCTGCAAGCCCCCTGCAAACCCCCTACGGGGGGGCGGGGTCCTAGGCTTCCGTCTGCAGTCTTCACCTGCACATGGGGGACCCTGATGGTGGCCGTGCCTCAGTGGGGGCTCCGAGCACAGGATGGGCTCACCTCCATGTCAGGCTCAGCCAGGGCCTGCTGCGGAAGCTGGCTGTGGTGTCATTAGGAGCTGACTGTCCTTGGCAATGTCCTTGCTGCCCCCCCCCCAATCTATGAGATGGGGGAGCGAAGACCGGGGAGCGAATGTGCCTTTAGTACCAGGCACAGCAGTGCTCACAAGCCTTCGAGGAACAGCGGTCGCCCTCGCTCCTGAGGACACCTCCTGCCCATCCCCAGTTCTGAAACACGCCTGGCAGGGGCAGGTCAGGGGCTGGGCCTGGGTGGGGGGTGGCTAAGCCACACCGACAGGAGCCTCACACCAGCCGTGGCTGCCAGCCCCCTTCCAACCGCCTCACACACGGCAGGGCATCGCACCCCACCGCGACCCGGTGAGTAAGGTGCTGGATTTTCCCCATTTGACAGAGAAGAAAATAGAGGCTCAAATAAACCCACTCCGTACCCAGTACACTCCTACCTGGTTACCCCCTCACATGCCACATTCTCTCTCACACAAACACACCCATTCCCTCCCCCAGGCATGTGCACCCCACATTCCTTCCCACCCTCCTGCTCTGCACGGAAGAGGGATAGAGCCAGGGATGGGGTGAGCAAGGCTGCGGCCACCCCAGGGGTTGGGGAAACCTGTGTGGGGAGAGGAGGCGCCGTGGCCGGGGCGGAATGCCGGAGAGGATGCCAACCTGAGCTGGGATTTTCCCAGAGCCCTGCACCTCCTCTGCCCTGCAGCCTTGGGACAAGAAAGCAGGTCAGCGTCTCGTCTCACGCAGACTCTGCTTCTCTGGCCCCAGCACTTGGGATGGGCCTCGGGGACCGTTCTTAGGAACCCAGCTCCCACTGGGGAAAACAGTCTTGGTTTTCAGGACTCCTGCGCAAGGGCCCACACGGAACCCCTCCCCGGAAGTGAAAAGGCCGTTTTCCAGAGCTGGAAGCTCCCTACTGGGCCTGGTGCGTGCCTCCTCCCAGCCAGCGGCTGTCCACCCCAACAGGCCTGACCCCACAGTTGTGCACACCTCAGCGTCTTGCCTCAAAACTTAGAGGACACAGAAACGGGCCAGTCTTCTCACTGCTTTGTAAACACACACGATGCCCTCACATGCCTTGAACACAGGAACGGGGCTGTCCCCTCATGGCCTTGCACTCGTAGGCAGGCCTGTCCCTTCACAGTCTTCACACACAGGCCTGTCTCCACAGGAACTGGCCTCCAAGGTGCATCTCTCGCTCAGAAACCAGGCCTCATTAACTCAGTAAAACTGTTTACGCTCACACACCCCTAGGAATTGGCCTCAGCCAAACCACCCAAGCCAAACAGGGCTGCCCTCTCCAGGGAGCCCTCAGGGTGCTGCGCTCTGGAGGGTCCTGGGAGGGCTGGCGCTGCTGTCCCACCAGCCAGAGTAACCCCGTCCCACCCTCCCTCCTGGGACTGGAGATGCTGGCTGTCCTCCAAGAGGAGGCGCTCCCTGAGCAGTGTTGGCCAAAGGCAGGAGGCCGAGAGGAAGAGGGGAGCCTGCGGAGGGGCAGAGGGAGCAGGGAAGGGGAACCTGGGAGCTGGGACCCTTCTGGGTACCCTTGGGAGCATGGGCCGGGGACTCAGATGTCCTCACACGTAAGTGTCAGTAATGATGGACTATTCGGGGAGACAACACGATGCTCAAAACAGGGTCTGGGCCAAGGAAACACCCCAGGCATAGTGTGACGGCACAAGAAGGCAGAGGTCGGGCGCTGAGGTCACTGAGCACCAGCACTGCCCGGGCAGACCGGAGCCGGCGAGAAGATCACATCCGTATCCTACAACACCATCTGGGGCGGACTGAGCATTTCACAGCCTTTTTCTAATTATCCTTGCCCAGTTCCCCTCCCAGGAGCCCTCTTGGGCATTTTCCTTCTACTTCCCTCCTCCCTTTGAAATTAAATACTAAAAAATATGGATTTTGTTGAATGGGGATGAACTTCAGAGGGCCAAGTACTACTGTAGTAACTCAAGGTTTTTTAAGCCCCAAAGAACCCATGTGGCTCCCCTTGGGAGCAATTCTTTGTTGAGAAGGCCCTAGAGACACCCGCACAACTCAGCAAAAACTAAACCAATGGAAACACAGTATTTAATAGGCAGCATTCCTTACAAATAAAAGAATGGGTTCTCCACGTGCGCCGCAGCAACGACACACACACGTTGGTATAGCGGAAAACGACAAAAACAATATGCAGAAAATTTTGAAAATCCAGCTGAGGTTGCAGGGTTTCTGAAGTCCTCATTTTTGATTTTCTAAAAAGATACTGAAAAGAGGAAAGGGAAGAAGCCAAGAAGGTTGATTATAAATATGGCGGAAAGAGAGGCTCTAACAGGCAGGAGAGGCGGAAGGTCACATCCTGAGTGGGCTGAAGGGTCCCAAGGTCACGATCAGGCACAGCCGGAGAGGCAGGGCAGACCCGCAGATCTGTACTGAGATCTGCTTTGTGCCTGTGGTAAGTCGTTAGAACTCTCTGAGCCTTGGCTCCCTCATCTGCTGAATGACAAGGAACAGAAATGTGCACAGCCATGCCTGGTACACTGTATCTGCATCAGAGTTCATGAACACTTCCAGAACCTACCCAGACCCTAACAGAACCAGAATTCGAACCCAGGTCTTCAGCTCATTTTGCTAGCCCAAAGGGCCTCCAAAGCACCTTAAACTTCACCATTTTAAAAAGGAGAGCATGCTTCCTCCAATCCCACTGAAACTGAAACCAAGTTGTTGACACTAAGATACCACTGCCACCTGGTGGCAGCATACCTAAATTATTGGGGGAGGGGCAACTGTCAAAGGGGGAAAACTGCCAGTGTCTTAACCCGCCCAACACACCAGTAAAAGCTTATACAGTGAGAACAAAGGTCACCGTCTACCACATGGCAAAAGGGCCACACACTGCCAGGCATCTGCCAGTTCCTTGAAACTCTGACTTGGGGTTTCCTGGATGCTTTTGGGGTTTTTTTCTTTTTGTTTCGGGGGGGCTTTTTTTTTTTTTAAATAAATTTAACAACCATAAAGATACCAAACGTCACAAAATTGAGTGCAGACATCCAGGCCTTCCTGAACACTGCTGGAAGCCCAGGCACCCCCGATTCTGTAGCTGTTCAGTCAAACTGTCTGAATCCCACACGCAATACTTGACGTTTAAATTTGTACGTTTCAAGGTTGTCACTTTCAAGTCATCGCTCTGGCTCGGTCTCGGACATTTGGCTCTCCACGCCCACCGTCTGAGCCCTCCCTCCCAGCCACACACTATTCACAAATTCCACAGGTACCGCCTTTCAGGTGTTCCCACAGGCCGCAGACAGCAGCTGCAGAACAGGCCCAGCTGGGCTGAGCTCGGCGGAACATGGAAGACAGCCGGCCTGCCCCTCCACAGGGGTCTTGGCCACCTCTGCAGGGAGGCATTTCCCTACTGTCAAGGGGGCAGCAGTTTCCTGCCCCTTCCTGATCTAAGACACAGCAAGGCAGCCGCCCACTGACCTTTCCATTCACTTGGAAAATGCATTCGGAGAAGGGGGAGGAGGCCTTCGTGGCGTGGCGGTGAAATGGGCCCTTCCTTCAGAAGCCCCCCACCACTCCATCCCTCTCATCCTCCCTGCTCCTCTGGCATTTAACCCCCAGACGGGCCCCCGGCAGGTCCTGACATCAGCCGAGCCTGTCTTGGGACACACAGGCCAGCACACAGCCAGGCCTCAGGGACCACGGATAATCCCGCTGGGGAAACAGCTCTCCGTAGCTCCTGCTGACTCCGTGAGCAGGAATGTGCCACCTTGCTTTCCTCGCTGCCCCCCGATGCCTTCTGCCTGCACATTCAGAAACCTGCAGGCCTGAGAGGGACCTGGGTGTGAACCCGGCCTCCAGCCCTGACGAGCTATGAGAGCTGGGCTCCAGCCTCGCCTCACCGTCCCCGAGCATAAAATGGGAGCAGTGACAGTCATCAGCCTTGTGAGGGCTGCGGCAAGGGTGAAATGGCCACGATGCACCCAGCTTCATGGTCCTGGCACACAGTAGGTGCTCAATAAATTCTAATCCTTTCCTTCCGCAGCCCCAACTCGGAGAGTCACTCTGAGGTTGAGCTTCTGAGGTTGCCACATGGGTGCCAAGCGAGAGGACCCGCAGCTGTCGGGGGAGACCGGAGGCGCGGCCCTGTTTGGGGCCAGGAGTGTCATTTTCCAGGGTTGTATTTCCGTCCTTGGGCAGGCTGTGACGAGAGTCCCTCAGAGGCACGAGAGGAATTCCGAGTGTTCCCTTGGTCAGTCCGACACCGCCTGAGGCCTGACGCCCTGCACGGGGCCCGCTGCTCACCCTCCGTGGCTCTCCAGCTTACGGTAATGACCACAGCTCAGGACACGCACCGGTCATTCCGGCCATACCCTGCTGGCTCAGCGAGGCCACAGGACTGTCACGGCTTGTTCTAAACTAAAAGATCCGAAGGCGGGAGGGACAGGGAGGCAGGGTGGAGGGAGAAGCTGCTGCACATTCCACACCCGGGGCACGGCGTGGATTCCCCGGGGGGCTGGGAGGCTCCTTCTCGGCAGATCTGGCCCCTGGGTCTTGAAAGGGACCAGCAGAGGCCTCATCTCCTTCTGTGCTAACAGGCTCTGGGCCCTCCTATGCAGAGGGTGAACAGGAAAATCGGGCCAAAGAAGCAGTAACTGAAAGAAGTGAAGATGTGGGAGAACGGCTGGGCCCTTGAACCTCTGGCAGGTTTATGTTCGGAGCAACCGTCCGAAGTCACTTTCAACCCAGCCTCTCGACACCCCGAGCCCTGTCTGACCCGGCCCCTCAGGAGAGCCCCTGCTCCACAAGCAAGTGCTTCTGTGATCCTTCTGGAAGCAGGCACAATCCCAGACAGCTCACAGCAATGTCCGCGGCCAAGGGCGCAGGAACGCCAGCGCAGGGCGAAAGGCATCGCACATCAGAGGGACGAGGGGGAGAGGCTCTTCCACAATGGGGTAAGACTCCTGGGCCGAGCCATCTGGAAGGCAGGAGATGTCCGCCCTCACACCTCTAGGTAACAGACTGGCTGTGGGCCCGCAGGAGGCAGCCGCCCTCTGTGAGCCACCATGTCAGGACTTACCTTCCACTGCAGGGAATGGAACCACTGGTCTCGAAGGTAGCTGTTGGCAGCCTGCAACGACAAGAAGACAGCGAGGCCGTCACCAGCTTGCCGCATGTCGGGGCCCAAGCACGCGCGGCCCAGCCTCCTCTACCCAGAAGGGTCTGCCTTGAACCTCTCAGGTACAGAACTGAAACAGAGCGCTACCAGGGGGATTTTCCTGAAACAAGACCTCACTGTCCCTGTGTGCTTATTTTGCTGGGTAGGAGTGACTCTGGACACTGGCGGCTGGAAGCAGTCACTGCACGCGTTCCTTGATGGGAGGGGCCGGGATGAATGGAAAGAGGCCTGGTGGTCAGATGTGGGGGCCAGAGCAGTTCTGGGGCCTCCTTTCTACCAGGCGCTGCTCCAGGTGCCTGGCCTTTATTAGCCTCACATTCTGCCATTAGTCCTCCCAACAGCCCTGTGAGGTGACTAGCACTACGCCCACTTCTCAGAGGGACAAACCGAGACTCCAAGATCTCACATCAACTAAGTGCATTCAAACCCAGGCAGGCTGGCTTCAAAGCTTGTGGTTTTAACTGCAGAAGGTCAGGGAAGAAAGAGCCCAGCCTTGAACTCAGGTAGACCGTAGTTAAAAATCACCACGCAGAGGGCAAAACCATCCCAAATTCCATGCCACCCTTGTGCACAGACCTTGGCAACTCGGCCTGAATTTTCTCATCTGTAAAATGGGGCCACGAACCCTGACCTTGCAGGAATGTCATGAGGACTGGGAATGATTCCTGGGGAGCACCAAGAATCGGGCCAGCCCCAAAGCAGGGGGTGACACGACTGCAGTCGTGACCGTCATCACCACCGTCATCACTAGCTCCTCTCAAATAAAACGGGGCCCAAGGAAGGTCTGGCCAACACTAATGCACGCCCATGCATCAGCACTGGGGCCCATGCGTGGATTGGCTTACTGGGTCCTCTGCCTTGGGAAGTTGGGAGTGTCCACGTCATCATCCCAGGTACAAGTGAGGAAACTGAGGCTTGGGGAGGTTAGGAGGTTTCCCACAGGCTCACAGGCAGGAGGTGCAGGGCCACGATGTGAACCCAGGCCGTCCGACTCATGCTGTAAACCACAGCTGTGGCATTCCAAGTTTCCCACTGACCATCCCAAGGGCAGAAATGCAGTGTTTGTTCTCGTCTGACCCCACAGGGGGTCTGCTCCAAGGTGACCCTGACCCTGATGGTCCAGTGACTCTCACTAAGGCCAGAGCCTCTCTCCAAGCACAAGAATCCAACATCCGTTCCCCACCCACATGGACACACACACACGTAGGCACAAGCAGGTACAAATTCAGGGTCCCCCTCCGTCCAGGGGATCCAGGTTTCAAACCTGAACTGCTGATAAAGCTTAGCTGCTCTCCCAGGCAGAGTCTGGGGGACTCTCTGGGCTTGAACGGATGACCCAGCTCAGTGGCCAGTGCAGCGGGGCCTCAGGTCCTGGGGGGCCAGCTCGGAGACCCACCCGTATCTCAGACAGACTGAGACCAGCCCACGGACACAAGGCAAACTCGCACCTGTGCCTTGAGGAGGGAGTGGACCCGGGGACACCTTCTGTGTGAGTCTCTGACAGACCCGGGTTCGAGTCCGCTAGAGACCCAGAGCCTGCGCCACCTGACTGGGGAGGCGGAGGCCGCAGGGGAGTCAGCCGTGGGTCCTGCAACGCCCCGGACAGTCTGGGGCTGAGTCGCCTCCCTTCAGTGCTGACCGAGCTCTGCGATCTCATGACCATTCTGGTTCACGAGGATGATAAAATACACCCCATGCTTGGGGAGCACGACGCAAGGATCCCAAACAATGAGGTCATCCCCGCGTGTGGCACGTGCAGGCTTTTACAAACAGCGACGATCGGGAGCCGTGCGGCCACGGCCAGGGGTGCTGATAAATTTGTTCCAGAACAAAAAGCCCTGACTGCAGCCTGGGCCACCTTCTGGGCTCTCAGTGATCCCACCTTGGCCAATTCTGTGCCACGGGGTGGCGGGGGCAAGGTGCGGGGGAGATGTCCCCGGACCACAGCTGGGAAGGGCCAGCCCCAGCTCACCTCCAGTCTGAGCTCTTTCACTTGGCCGGACAGAGGGGCCAGCGTGGGAGGGCAGCCAGAGGACCCCCAAAGGCTGTCCCCTGACCCCCAAAGACTGGTGAACAGGTGACTGGACGTGACAAAGGGGCTTCGCAGATGGGAGTCAGTGAAGGCCCTTGAGATGGGGCGGCTATTCTGGAATATCTGGGTGCGCCACAGTCATCAGAAGGGTCCTGACAAGGGGGAGGCAGGAGGTCAGACAGTTTGAGGCGGAGCACGGGCTGGAGGGATACGGCCACAAGCCCAGGGCCACCGGCACACTCTGAAGCTGGAGAAGGCAAGGAGACCCGTGCACCCAAGAGTTTCCAGAAGGAGACAGCCCTGCTGACACCCTGATTCTAGCACTTCGGTACCTATGCTGGACCTTCGGCGTCTAGAACCACAAATAAATAACACATTTCTGTTGTTTCCAAGTCTGTGGTTAACGAGTCACAGCAGCCATGGGGAACGAGCATGGGAGGTAGGGCCACACTGAGCACAGTGGACCCGGGCAGTGTCCCTAGGGTGTCACTGGCTAGAACGAATGGCCAAGTGAGGACACAAAGGATGACAGAGAGGACAGGAGGAAGGAGAGGGGGAGGAGTGCCTCTCTCCCTCTTTTGTGCCCAATGGCCTCAGCACGCTGCCCCGCAAACAGGTGCCCCTGTGTGACTGTCACCATGCCTCTGTGTGTCCCCAGGGTCTGGGGCACCAGTTGACCGAGCGAGACCAGCTGAACGAATGAATGAACAAGTGAATGAGTGGACGGTGAGCTCTCTGAGGGCAGAATGTTTTCTCAGATGGCCAGTGCTGACCAGCAGTGCCTGGCACGCTCAGGGCTGGTCACAGGAGAACGAACGAACTCACCAACCGTGGGGCAGTGGCCATGAGGCACAGACGGTGACTCAGCGACCAGACCCAACACAGACCTGCCTCCCTTGTACCTGGTACAACCCCTTCCCGTTCTGGGGACCTCCCTGACGTGTGAGACCCTGTTAGGGATCTTTAAGGAAGTCCCCGGCCCCCCTCAGGGCTGAGTGTGAGCAGGTGATCCAGGCTGCAAAGTCAGGAGCTCCTGCCCGAGACTCTGGGTCTTGAGCAAAGTGGCTCGGGAAGAAGGAGGTACGAATTCCTCATGAGGCAGGAAGGAGTATCTTCCTGTAAAGGGGAATACCAGGCCGAGACAGGGTCCCACCACTGGCCCTGGCTCCAGTTCATTTTCCAAGCCTGTTCTCCAGGCTCCCATCAATCCTTCCAGCATATTCCTTTTCTACTGGAGATTGCCCGAGTCCATTTTGGCTGCTTGCATCTGGGAGTCCGGATGGATCTCCAGGGCACCACTGGACCCTTCTTCCTGCTCAAAAACAGATGTTCCAAAGCATTTTCTCTGCCCTGTTGCTGCTGAAGGAGCCAGCCAGCTCCCAGAGCCGGAGCTTGCTCTGATGACATCTTGAGCCTCCTGGCATCCCCTACAGGCCGTCTGGCTCTGCCCAGACCTCAGTGGGCCCGGCCTGCTGCTGAGCGGGAAGGGCCACCCAGATTTCCTGCTCTGGTGCCTGGGACCTTGTCCCCGGGTCAGTTGGGTCCACTACGTCCGGCCTTTCACAGCAGACTCACGGCCTAGAGGGGGAGGAGGGCATCTGCAGGGACATAACCCCATCTCACCCGCCCTGGTCACCTCGGCTCCCAGCCTAACCTTCCGGGAAGAACACCCTGCACGTTCCAGGTCTCTCCTCATGTGGGAGAACCTCTGAGCCCCGTTGCTTCCGTGACCCGGCTGCCTGGCCATATCCATCCTCCCGTGAGCATTTCAACCGGAGGAGGTCAGTGTCACGTTCTGGGAAGAAGGCAGGTTTGGGTTCAGTGGAGCAGCTGGTAGGCCCCGGCTGGAAAGAGCTGTGTGACTCTGGACTCCCATCCCCATCTCTAGCACAGGCCCGGGAAGCCACCTCGCTGAGACCGGGGCACCCACAGGGCAGTAACACGGGCTGAGGGGACCTACCAGGCATCGGGCACAATGCTGCGCACCCATCACTCTGAGGTGAGGAACTGGGGCTCACAGCAGGGGGGAGGGCCCTGCCACCCAGCCCAGAAGCTGACCCAGCTTTGCCCCTGGCCACACCGTCACCCTCACTGCCTGGTTTCTCGTCTGGCACACACACCCCTTCTTCGCTGAGCTCGAAACCACTAGCCTCCTGCAGCACCTCGACTGGGACCACCCTGCGCTCCTTCCGGCCACTCTCAGAGCCCCATCCAGCCCCCGCGCTTTATCTGTCCCACCCACAGGACAGGGAAAGGGGGCAGAGTCCCCTTGGATGAACCGCCATCTCCCAAGTGACGCTGGGGTCACAAGTCCACCCAACGCACTCATCTAAGGCAAAGAGCGGAGGTGCCGTCCATTACAGCCAATGAGGCTCCTTGAATCAAAGGTTCAAAGGGATCACCTGGCCCAGGAGCTCTCAATTTTGGGGGGTTTTGTGGGAACCTGAAACCCTTTGAGAGCCTGAAACAAGCTGAAGATTCACACCCGAGTAGAGAGCACATTTGTACACACACACACACACACACGTAGGCAGTCTCAGAATGCACCAGGGACCAAGGGAAAGGACCCAACTCTAGCCCAACCTGTTCCTTCCTGCCACGCTTCCAGTGAGCAAACCCAGGCCCAGACTTGAGGTGGTGTCATCGGGATCCTCCCCAACGTTTCCAGCTCTCCTCCCAGCACGCGGTGGCGCCGGTAGCCGCTGGCTGGGTCAGGCCCACATGACCCGCTTCCCTTCCAGGGGAAGCCTTTGGGGGCTGGGGCGCTATCGAGCAGGGGGCCCAGCCGTGGTGACCAGCAACGTTTCAGACGGTGCCGGCTCCATCAGTCCTGCTCCCAGCTGACCACCGAGGATGGGCAGCCCGAGTGAGAAAGAATCCGTTGATGTTCCGAGACCCTGCGAGGTGGGGGCTGCACGTCGCTGCAGCTCAGTGTGACAGTGCGACAGTGTGACAGTGTGACACGACCTGGCTGGCCCTGCCTTCCCCCTCATCAGACAGAACCACGGTCCTGCAACTGCTCATCTCACAGCTGTTCTTTCCCTCCAGGCCGGGAGCTCTGCGAGGCCGGGCACCGTGTGCAACCGATTCAGCTCCCCGTCCACAAAACTCCAAGAGATGTTTGTTGAGTAAAGATGGGCTGACTTGTCGAGTGAGTGCTCAGACGGATACATGGATGGATGGATGACAGGTGGGTGAGGACTGAAGGACGGCGGGGGGACGGACGGGTCGATGGATGTACAAACGCATGGGGTGGGTGGACGGCTGAAGCATCACCCATTCTGCGCGTTGAGGAAAATGTCATGTGCAGCAAAACTTCACAGGAACCATTCAGCCTTGATACCCTCTTCCCCGGCTGTATCTGATCAAGACCAAGAAACAGTCATGGCGGTCTTTCCCCGAACATCTACTGTGACAGCACGGTGCGAAGTATCTTACAGGTAGTAACACTGACCCTCACGTCATCCCAGGAGGCAGGTCTTGTGGCTCTAGCTCACAGATAAGTCACTGGCCCCGAGAGGTTACCCCTGCTCGCCCAACGCTACCCAGAGAGAGCACGGCGGAGCTGGGCGGGGACGCAGGTCTGTCTGGCCACACAGGCTGTCCACGCTGAGCATGAGGGCCACGTGCCTGGGCTCCACCAGGCTTCCAGAAACGGGGCTGGGAAATCTGAAGGCATTGTGCCAGTGAGAGGGGAGGAGGAGGGACTTGGCTCCAGTTCCAATCTCCAGGAGGTCCCACCCTGCAAACAAGAGGGTGGACCAGAACTTTCCTCCGGAAAAGGGGAGGCGCATCTCTCACTGACGGAGCCAGAGACGGTGGGTGAGGAGCTGCTCCTTCCTTTGGTCTGTCTAGTTCCAGAGGAGGACGGAGGCTGCTGGGGGACATCCAGGATCCCAGTGCAGGCATCTCTAAGTGCCTTCCAGTGAAAGGGAGAGTAGCCTGGGCTGTGTGTGGCCCGGGGACATGGTGAGTTTCTGCACAGGGGTTCCAGACTGCCGGGCAGGCAACCGAACCAGCGACTTGGCCCCACGGGACATGGGGCATAGCTCAGAGACTGATGGTCACTCGACTCAAGCATGGGAAAGAGCCCCTGGAAACAGGCAGGCCCGCTCAAGCCAGAGCCAACTTCTCCCAGCGATAAATCTTTCGAACACTGGAAGGGCCCTGTTCCAGGCAAATTCTGCCTAATTTCCTCTTCGAAAGTTGCCAAGTTCTCTCTCATTGTTGTATTGTCTCGAGAGGTGAGAAAAACAGCCAAGGGTGCACTGTGGGTGACTGTTCCCAAGTTCTCCTTCCTGGCCCAACTTCTTAGGGAAAAAACAGCACGTGCTTTTCAGACCGGAAAGCTCCTTCTTGCCGGCTTCCAGTAAGAAGGGAGCCCACCCTGTCCCTGCCCCTGTCGCCTGGCCTCTGGAGATCCTCTCGGGAGAAGAGCCAGTCTCGGAGGGTCATCGGGAAGGGACAGTGTCCTGGTTCTGGCTCTGCCCGGACCCTGGTTTGAAGAGCGGGGGCCTCTGTCTACTTCCCATGGACACGCGGACACCAACCGCGAGGCACGGATCCCCAGGTGGTCAGGGCCACGGGGGTCCTGAATGCTGCCCACCCCACCCCATGGGCCGGCAAGGAGCCCCCCAGGTGCTTTCATCGTGCCATTTATGCTCTTATGTAGTTACCTCCTCACAATGAAACACCAGCACAAAGGGCGTTAAGGGGGGAAAGAAGATAAATAGGTCCTTTCTGCACCCGGGGATCCTAATAACATGGCATTAGGGGCTCACGCTGAAAAACACAAAGCATCCAGAAACACACCAATTGCACCAGGCTGAGAGGCTGGCGTCTTTGTCTGGCGACTCGACCTGCTGGCAGAGTGCTCGGTGTCTCTGGGCTGGGCGAAGGCACGCGGGTCTAAGAGCCGCTCTTAACCTTCCCTGAACTCGGATAGGTCAGCTCCCAGGGGTCCGACTGAGGCACCGATTCAAATTCTAACAAAGCAGCTTTGTAAGGAGGTCCCTGGGAGAGGGACGGAGATTGGAGAGGGAGGAACAGAGGGAGGAGGAGACATAGAGGCAGTGAAGTCGAGAGGCACAGAGAGAAGGGCTGGGTTGGACAGAGGCCTAGAGACAGACATCAGAGAAAAGGAAACTGTTGGAGAAGCAGAGAGTGAAACATGGCAAGAGACAAAAGATTCAGAAGGGAGAGAGGGAGAGAGAGAGGGAGAGAGAAGGAGAGAAAGGGGGAGAGAGGGAGAGAGAGAAAGAGGGGGAGAGAGGCAGAGAGAGAGGGACACAGAGAGATAGAGGGAGAGAGAAAAGGCGAGAGAGGGATAGAAAAAGAGAGAAGAGAGAGAGAGAGAAAGAGAGGGAGACAGGGAGAGAGAGAGAGAGAAGGGGAGAGAGGGACAGAGAGAGAGGGAACAGACAGAGAGGGAGAGGGGAAACAGATTCACATGGATCCAGAGAAGCTCTCTGAGACCTGAGAAGGAGGGACCGGCAGGTGAGGGTGGGGACCCCCTGCAACCCGACCCCACTCCCAGGTAGAAGAGCTGCGCATGTGCAGTGGCACCGGGCGACCCCAGACCCTCGAGCCCCGTGAGGCTCCTTCCTCCGGCCGGGAAGCCTCGCGTGGAGCACGGGCTCAGAACGAGCGGCGCTGGGGCCCAGCCCTGTCCGGCAGAACTTTCTGTGACGGTGGAGGCTTCCTGACCAGGCTGTCCAATGAGCAGCCGACGTCCACTGAGCACTGGCGGTGAGGCCGGTGGCAAGGCCGGTGGCCCGTGGATCCGCCGTCTTCGTCTGACACAGTGACAATGCTGATGGCCCCGTGTGGCCGGGGGCTGCTGTTGGAGGGCAGGACTCGGGGCATTTTCACCCTCTGCCAACCAGGAGCCCACACAGAGCTTGTCCCATCGGCCTCGTCCCCCGGGCACCTGGGATGTCTCGGTCCCTCCCCCGCCCCCAGCAGGGAGGGCTGCTCTCTCGTGCCACTGCTCTGGGTCCTGTCACGTGAACCAGGACAAATCCAAAGCAAAGCATCCCAGCGCCTGTCACAAGGGCCTGTGAGACGCACGGTGGCCGGCACCTCAGGGAACCAGCCCGGGGCTCCGGGTACCTCCTCAGCCTCCTCCCGGCCCAAGGCCTACCTCCAAGATGACTCGGAAACCATTCCCCTCCCGAGACAGCCGCACCACCCATGAGTCACGGGAGGAGGGGGAGGGGGTGATGATGAGAAGGAAGCAAGGTAGAAGCGGATGAAGGGGTGGAAGGAGAGACTGAGGCGGGGGGGGGGGCGCTGCACCCACCTGGGCTCCCCGAGTACGGGGGTGGAGGGCTGCGTCGGCGTCCCCGTCCCAGCTCTGAGCCGGCTCTCCCGCTCCGTCTATCCGCGGAGCTGGGGGGCAGCAGCGGGCGAGCGGGGGGGGATGCTGGAGCGGGCCCGCCTGTCGGCACGGCAGGGGGAGCTCTGACGTGCAGCCGCCGGATGCGGCCCTGGCCAGGCGAGTCATCACAGCCGGCCCGCAGCCACGGCCTGGGTTAAAGGGATATTCCACTGCCCGGCAACCCACGTGTCTCCAGGCCTCACTGATGTGCGGCCTTCCTTGGGGGTACGCTGGCCGCTCCGACCCAGAAGCAACAAGGCCCTCCCGCTGGCAAAGCAGCAACCACGACACCCCCCAAGGAGATGGGGGCTCAGGGACGCACCTCCTCCAGCTGGGCTGTTTCAGGGTCCCCGCCCCTGCCTCCCTCCGACGTGCCCACATTCAGACCTCTCTGCCCTGCAGCTGGATGGATACCTCCATTTCCCCCTTTTCCCCGTCACCACTTAAGAACCCTCAGTGGCTCCCTACTGCCCTCAGGACATAGCCTTGGCTTCTTTACTCAGCCAACAAGCCCAGTACCATCTGGCTATGACCCAACAGCCCTGAACACATCCACGGGGCCCTGAACATGCCTCCCCCTCTCCCACGTTCATGCCTTGCACCCGCCTTGCCTCTGCCCTCAATGTGTCCCCCCCATCCTGGCGCACTCCTACTCACCCCTCTACGCCCGGCTCTAACGTCACCATCCCCAGGGAGCCTCCTCTGGAACCCCTAGGCCGAGTGAGTCACTCCCTGCTCTGGGCTTCCAGTCCTCCGGGATGTGCCTCTCTTTTAGCTATTGTCCCTGCAGCCACCGTTTACCGTTCCGCCCGCCCCAGAGGGCCCAGACCTCTTCAAGGATGGGGCCGAGGGTCTTATTTGCCTTTCTCCCCCGCACAGGGGACAGACCGGCTCAGCTTCTCCACAGAACCCTATTTGTGCTCCCCGGAATCTTCCCCTGCGGCTGAGGCCCCAGCCCACAGGGGCCAGATGGACAGACACGAGAACTCTGCCCGCTGGAGGCGAGGAGGGAAGAGACGAGAGCCCTCCAAAGAAAGAAAGATGGCTGATGTGGAGGGCGCCAGAGGCAGGAGGAAAATACAGGGGCAGGCATGGTCTGGTGTCCTCCAAAGATGACAGTAAAGACCAGGATTTTCCTAAGGAATGAGCTGTTGCAATCAGCTTGTGGAGCCTGCGTGCCTTGGAGGCTGAACTGCGCGCCTCCTGGGTCAAACGCCGTTACGCAATCTCATGGCCACTTTGGAAACATGTTTGAGGGAAGCGTCTCTTTGGGCTCAGGGCAGATTTCCCTGGAGTGACAGTGAGAAAGAAACTGTTGCTGAAAGAATGGCCTGTTCTCCCAATGATGAGAGAGTGCATTCTCTCTAACGAGGAGTCTCAGACTTGGGGGTCCCTGCTGGAAACTGGGGCGGCTCTGCCTGAAAAGATACGGAACATGTCCTGTGTATGCACTACAGCAATTTTTTCTGCCACGATTCCATTCTTGATGGGCCCACCTCTCCCCGACCACACGGTCTTGGTAGGGCTATCAGAGTACACGCTGCCTAAGGTCAAGGGTGGGTATGGAACCTAGGGTAGGGCATTTCATGGGAGGCATGGGACTACAGCAGAGCCAATCAGAATCTTCTATGAGATTTTCTAGGAAGATACTAGAAGGAAAATGGACTCTCACATTTTTAAAAGGACAGAAGTCCATCTTTCCCATGCATGGAGAGTCCCTCCTTGACAATGAAGCCAACACAGAGAAGCAGAGCCAGGAGATGGAGAGAGAGAGAGAGGCACTGAATGTTAATAGCATTTGACTCCTGGATCAAGCTATGCTTGAAAGCCTCTCTTAGACTTCCCAGTTACCTTAATACAGTTACAGCATCAAACTCTCTTTTTGCCTCAGAGAGTTTGAACGTTTGCCTCATTTCCAACCAACAGCCTTGACCGAAACACACCAAATGCTCCCTCTCCCAAGGGGAAAGCTCATATTTCCATCAGGGTCTCAGGACTCAGGCCAACGAGAAGAACTTCCTCCCCACTTGAATTACAGCAAAAGGTGGCATCCAATCCTAACTTGCTTTTCTATAGCCTTTTAAGGCCTAACAACGTGGCTTTGTGCCTCAGTTTCCTCATCTGCAGAATGGAGATCAGAAGACCTATTTCTCAGGTTTGTTAAGAGAAAAAAAGCGTAAGACAGAAAGCTGCGGGGCCGCAGCAGGCCGGCAGTGGGAGCTCAGTCTGGGCACGTTCCCTCTTCCTTTGCCCCAGAGGGACTCCGTTTCTACCTTTATTACAGCAGAGGAAAAAGCACCCTAGGCTAAACAACCTTGCCTCCTGGTGGCTGGCAGTCTTCCTCTGAGGGAAAGAGGAGGGAGAGGGCACGGGGGCAGGGTAGGGAAACTGCTTGTTCATGTCTGTTTCTCCTACCTGCAGTAAGACCGTTCCCCCAGGAACCGTGAGCTGTAAACAGTACTTTGGGGCGTTCTCCCAGGACAGCAGCTGAACGTCCTCAATAGCGCTGTAGGAGACTGAGTTTTCCATGTACCCAGTTGGCTGCAGCAAAAAAAAAAAAAAAAGAGAGAGAGAGAGAGAGAGAGAGGGAGAGAAGAAAAAGAAAAGACACACATTGGTTACAAGACAGGCACAATATCCATGCCTCAGAAGAAGGTTCCAGAAAACATCCCCACCCCGGCAATAAGCAGACTGGTACAGACGCTGGGCAACTCTGGGAACCAAAGGAATTCCGTCTTTCCTGGCTGGCAGCATCCTGGCTGCAGGAAACGGGTCATGGTGGCAACGCGCCCGTGTTTGGGGGTGCAGAGTCGGGACTGGACTGGGGGCATGTGGAGGGCAAAGCCTGTGCATTGTCCCTCTGGGCATCTGTGGGTTTAGCACAGGGCAGGCTCTGGATCTCTTCAGCCCTGACTGTGGCCAAGCCACCACCTTCTCCTGCCCAGAAAGCCCAGAAAGCAGTCACAGACCCCACCGGCTTCCCGGTCTTATCTCCCTCCACAGACAAGCGCTCGCCACTCAGCACCCAGTCCCCATGGTCCACGTCAGCACACCCGATCCCCTTATTCCCTGCTCAGTGTCCTTCCACGGCTCCTGGTGGCCCAAGCATGAAACCCACACACCCGTCCACCCTCTCCAGGCCCAGTGGATCTGGTCCTGCTCCTTCCTTGAGCCTCATCTGCTTTCTTCTCTTCGTACACCTCCCCAGTGGCCTACCTGCCAAAGGCGTCGCAACTCAACCTGCCCCTTGTCCCAGAAAGGTTGTGGCTCCATCCCTGGCCTTTCCTCTTCTACCATCTAGGCCTCAGCTACACAGGGACTTCAGGGGGCCCTCCAGACCCTATAACCCAACAGGTCACATCCCTCCCTGGACCCTCGCTGCCCCCCACACCCTATTTAATTACTGGGGACTGATACTGTGTGTCACCTGCTGACATCTGCCTCCCGGCCAGGCTGCAGCTCGGGGAGGTCAGGCCCATGTCTGTCCTGATCCCTGTCCTCTCTCCCCAGTGCTCGGCACATAGCAAGAGCTCAACAGTTTGTGTGCAAAGAACAGTAACAGCTATCACTGATCAATGCTGGGGTAAGGGTGGGGAGAGAGAAATTCACAGCCACTCACTGCCGAGTGAGCTCCCCTGTCCTGGAGAGAAGGCACCAGAAACCAGGGAGATGCACTGGCCACAAGGTCACGGCGGGGTCCTTGTCACTCTGACCCCAGGAAGCCACGCTCAAGCAGCATCAGAGACGAGTATAACACAGCCGAAACGGCAGAGTGTAACAGCTAACATCTCCTAAGCTCGGACAGGCACCCAGCATTCCCCAGGCAGGTGGCAAGCGCTCTCTCCTTCCATGCTCACAGCAGTCCCACGGGGCAGGGGCCAGGACCATCCCATTGCACGGACGGGGAAGTTGAGATGTCCTGTGACTTGCTGTCCAGGGCAGAACTGAACCCGTGACTCGGAAATTAGCACCCTAACCCCTCCGCTGAGCTGCAAGCAAGAGGAGATGAGATTTGAAATCCATGGCCTGGCAAGTTCCATTTTACTGTCAGGATTTAGGACCTCCATGAGGGTTTCAATGCCCATTTCTGTCTGCCAAAGTAGAGATACAGTGTGGGGGGGCGGTGGAGAGGGGTGAGGGCGTGAGGGGTTCTCAGATTTTCCTGATACGGTCAGCCGCCAGGCTCAGGAAATAAGAGATTGATCAATCAATTTGCTCATTCACTCATTCATTCATCTGATGTACTTATTAGGCACTAATTACATTACAGGCCCATATGCCAGGTGCTGGGGATACAGCAGTAGATCAGACAGGAGCCCAGCGGTGCAAAGAGACAACAAACAAAAGAGGCAAACAGCAAGTGCTGTACCAAGATTCCAGATAGGGTGCCCAGGGGCTAGGAGTTGCAGCGCCCTGGACAGGAGGAGGGAACGTACATCCTGGAGCCTGTGGCCTGTGCCAAGGCCCAGGGGTGGGCACTGGCTGAGCATGTTCCGGGAGGAGCCGAAGGCCAGGGGGAGGAAGGCTCAGGGAAGAAAGGTCTTGGAGAGAGGGATAGCCACTCCCAGAGGGACCTGTGGGCCCTGCCAGGGGTCCTCGTGGAGGGCTGCAGGGGGAACAGACTCAGGAGGAGGGGGCAGAAGCAGGAACAGCCTGGAAGCTCCTGTAGGGGTCCAGGTGGCGCAACAAGCCTGCCGGGGCCCAGGGGCCAGTGGACGGTGCGACAGCGGCCCGCCCCTCGGCGCCAGTCCCCCAGCCGCTGTGTCTGACAGAGATGGTCACACGGGTACTTCCCAGAGGCCGATGTGGGGACCCCCCGCACCCCTCACCCTATGCCAGCAGCCCGGGCACTATCATGTTCTCCACGTTCTGCCGTTAGGGTGACTCAGCTCTCACAGCACATCTTGTCCCAAGAATATCGGCAAAACCAGGGGTCTGGAGGATGGGTTATACATTTATTTTCTGAACCCACGTTCAAATATTTATTGTTTGCTGCGGACTGTTTGTCTCCCCTGCTAGTGTTCCAGCACCAGGGGAGCAAGAGTTTCCACCTGGTCTGTTTCAAGGGCCCAAACAGACCATGGCATTTGGAAGCTGATCGTTATTTTCTCCATAAATGAAGGAATATCTTCCCAGATGAAAAACTCTTCATCCGTGTACTACTTACAATCACTACACACAACATCCTTGGGAAGATGGTTTTTGGGAGTCTTAAAAATTAAAAATTTAATTTAAAAAAAATTAAAAATTAATCAATTAAAAATTAATAAATTTTTAAAAAATGTCCTCTAAGAAGCAATGGCACCGTGCACCTGCTGCGCTGAAGGCCCTTCTGTATGGCTCACACCCGCCTCTCTCCCTCTCCAAAGTCCAGTCCGTCTCCAAATTGCAGTCCACTGACCCCTCGATACAGCCAGAGGCCAGGAGACACGGGCTACAGCGTGGTCACCAGCACATGTGGGAACGGCCGGCTCAAGCCACACCATAGAAAGAAAGAAAGGCCCGTCTGGAAAATCATTAGGACTTCGTTATTCAGACCAAGCAAATGGCCGGCCTCGCTCCTCTAGAAACACACCTTGAAGTCTCGAGGCTTCTGCTTCCCCGTGTCCTCCTCAGGGCCCGGGAGATGGGACGAGGCTCTGCGCGGCCCCGTGCTCGCCCCCAGCCCCTGGCAGTGCGCTCCGGGAGATGACCGCTCCGGACTCCCGGGAGGCGGGGCTTGCTAACCGCCTGCGTCTGCCTTTCTCACGACCCTGCTTCAGCTGCCTCAATGTGGCCTTGATTAGAAGTTGCAACATAGGCTTTTTGGGGAAAGGTTGGGTATAAATAAATACATACTGGTTTTTAATAGCAGATGTACTGCTTTCCCACTGTTGGAAGCAATACTGGCTAAAAGCAAAATCTGTAGAATCAACGGGACCTGTGTTTGAGCCTCTTACTGTGTGACATTATGCAAGTTACCGTACCTCTCTGAGCCCATTTTATCCAATGGTAAAATCAGAATTTAATAGACAGGATTATCAGGAGATCCAATTATTAAAGGAGTTCCAATCTGTCAAGGGCTTAGCGCAGCATCTGGAACTTCCAAAGAGCCAAATAAAAGGAACTACTGTGAGAAATGATAAACTTTATCTCTGGGTCCTCCTCCCCCAGACCCATAATTCCGATGTAACCGTGAGAAAACATCAGATAAACCCCAACTGAGGGATGTTTCTCAAAACACCTGACCAGGATGCATCAAAACCCAGGGAAGTCTGGGCAACTGTCCCCAGCTGGAGAAGCCTGCGTCCACAGAGACTGACCACTCCACGCACTGTGGGCTCCCCGATGCAGTTCTGGGACAGAAAAACAACACTGGGTAAAAATGAAGGAAAGTGACTAAAGCATGGGCTTTAGTAACAGCATATCAGTACTGGTTCGCTGGCTGTGACAAAGGTATCATGTTTCTGTGAGATGTCAACCACCAGGGTGGCGGGTTTGGGGTACAAGTAAACTCCTACTGCCTTTGTCACTTTCCCGTATATTCTCCCACAGTCCCAAGATAAAGGCTCAGTAAGAGAAACGAACCGCGGCCACACTGTTGAGCTCCCAGGGTCGTCTCTCCAGACAGAGCCCTGATGGGAGCCTGGGGGCCTTGCAAGGGACAGGGGCCGACCGGGACCGAGAGCCCCTGAACGCTGTTCTTCGGATTCAGGTGTGAGCCAGCACTGGCCACGGACCTGCTCCATCCTGGGTACTTTTGCACGGCTGGGGTGATTTCACAGATAACTGGTAATTCCCCGGTAATCTGAACACGATGATCAGAGCGACGGTGGAGGAGATTCCTACGTGGGGTAAAGGCTGAGTCAGATGAAAAGGAAAATGAAATTCTCCTCCTGGGGGAAGCTAGGAAATCCAGCTCTGCGAGGTACATGTAGGAGAACAATAAGCAGACCAAGTTCTCTCTCCGTGTAGAGGCAAGGCGAGGTGCACGGCAGGATTCCCGTCTGCGTGACATTCTGGAATGAGCCAAGCCCTGGGGCTTGAAATCAGACCAGCGGCCACCAGCGGCCGGGGCGGAGGTGGGGACCCGTTACCAAGGGCATGGGGGAGCTTTCTGGGGTGATGGAAGTGTTCTCGATCTCCATCACGGGTGGCAGTCACCTGACTGTATACCTTTGTCAAAACTCGAATCTATATGCTAAAAGGGTGAATCTTCCTGAATATAAATTATAAATTCAAACCCAAGAAAGACGATGTGTGAATATTACAGATAAGCTGGAAGATGATGAGTGGAAGGCAATCTTCCAGATAAAATCATGTCAAGACCACTCATTACTGCTTTGGTATATCACCTTCCTGAGGATTTTTAATACACAATTTTTTTTTTTTAACAGAGCCCGAGTCACAGGATACATATGATTTTGTAAATTCTTTTTTTTTCCTTCCTTCCTTCCTCTCTCCCTCCTTCCCTCCTTTTTTTTTTTTTTTTTTTAACATAATGTTACATCACACGCGCCTCCTATATTCTGGACAATAATTTCCAGAACTATCATTTAGTGGCTACAAAACATTTTGGCTGCTCTTTATTTTATCACGGCTCCCCCTGACCATGGACAGTGTGGTTGTTTCATTTTACGCTACTATAAACAACTCTACAATGAACATCCTTGTGAAACATGTTTTTCTACCCTATATTTAGGATTATTTCCTTAGGCCAGATTCCCAGAAATGGAATTACTGGGACAAAGGGCAAGAGCATATTTTACGTCATTGCCAAATTGCTCTCATTAAAGAGACATTAAGAGACCTGGGGAGCCCTGGCTAAGGCTGGGGCGGGGGCTGCGCGCTGGGCCCCGACTCTGGCCGGGTCCCACCAGAAGCCGTGCTCTGGCCCGGGTGACTTTGGAGGGACCACCCGGCTGCCAACTGCCCACAAGGTGACTGCAAGCCTGGGTCTGGGCTTCTGGGAGGCTGCTTTCCCGTGATGGGGGGTGAGGAACAGGTTGGGACGCCTTTGTACTTTTGCTCTAAGGACTGATGAGGGGCTACCTCGGGGGGAGGAACTGGGGCTCTGCCAGACCGGGAAGGGAACACTCTGCTTCTGCTTCTGAGATGAGCTTCTTCTCAGGTGCCCCCCTCCACACACACACCAATGCCTGCATCTAGGCTCAAGACAGCAGAGGCTGGAAGGGTTTCATCAGGCCCCCAGGGATCCCCGAAGGCCTCCAGCCTGCCATTCCAAACGGGGAACCTTCTCGGACTTCCCCGTCAGAACCGCAGGGTAAAGGGTGACCGAAAGCACCTGAAGCAGCATCCCCCCCGCCCAGTCTAAAAGGCCCCAGGCTTCCCTTTCCCTGCTTTCCGGGGAGCCAGCTCCCTCCACCCAAACCTGTCTGCTGGTTTCCATGGGGATTTCTCTAAAAGCCGATGTAAATCATGATGTCTGCGACTCCCAAAATGAGGTTCCAGGCTGACTCAAGGTACAGACTAGGAAGGTGCCCCGTGCCACTCCTGGGAAGGGGAGCAGGGAAGAGGCTCCCAGACCCCAAGAGGAGAAGCAGGTCTGGAAACACGCTCCACGCGCTCACTCCCGAGGCCAGCGGATGTAGGAGGCCGGGGAACCTTGCCCGCCTGGGGACCTGGGCAGAGACCAGCAGGCTGTTTGGCACGGGGTGGGGGTAGGTGTCCCCCCGGGACCCGGCTGGGTGAGCCACGCTGCAGACCGGTCCCTTCTCTGCCCGCGGGGAGGCTGCCTGAATCAGCATGTCGGGGCTCTGCACACCCCGACTTCACAGGGCACCATCCAGCTGGAAGAGGAAGGCTTGGCTCCTGCCACTCAGCCCCTCAACGCACAGCCTCAAAAGAGACAGCAGGTCGGAGGACGGGGGCGTCCCTTCCAGCCCTTCTGGACAGTCAACAGCAACAATGACAACGTCACAATGATGGCGCCACGGGGCCACAGAAGGGCTCCACCTGGAGGAGGGGGTTTCAGCTCCCCCTCCCCTGCAGCTCGTTAGAAAACGGAGCAGAGATGCATGTGATGTCCAAGGAAACACCGACCATTTTCAGACGTACACCTCCGTGGCATTTCGGGCACTCGCCATGTCGCGCAACTGCCCCTCAGTTCAGCTCTAAGACGCGTCCAGCGCTCCACAAGGCGACTGCATCCCTGCGAAGCGGTCGCTCCCCAGGACCTCTCCCCCACAGGGCTGCTGACCCGGATACGCCTGTGTAGACATTTCACCTCGACAGAATCGTACGGCACGGGTCCTTCTCTCTGGGCCTTTTCATGTCACGTTTCGGGGATTCACCCGCGCGGAACCAGGCATTGGCACTTCGCCCCTCTTTACGGCGGAGTTAACACTTCACCGAGCAGACGGCCGCAGCCGGTTTACTCACTCATCAGCGGAAGGACATCGGGGGGTTTCCACCTTTGGGGTATGGGGAAGAGTCTGACACGGTTTTCAGGGAAAGGAAGGAAACAGGCTCTGCTCACACAGCCTCGTGGAGCGCCCCGCCCCCCCACAGAAAGACAAGCGCCCCGGCCGGCGTTCCTGGCGCGGTGCCCGTGTGGCCAGGCCAGCGCTGAGGACTGGACAGGTACGATCTCCTCTCACCACACGGCACACACCGGCGGGGGCCTGGCTTCACCCCTGCTGATCCACACGCTACAGGCAAAACTGAGGCGCAGACCCCTGCCTTCAAGAGACAGACCCAGGATCCCATCTCCCACCAGCCAGGAGGGTGACACTGGCCCCGTGCCCTGCCAACTCCTCCAGCCGGATGCAGACCTGGCTTGCGTACCTGCGGGCACACACAGCACACGCACACGCACACGCACACGCACACTATGCACAGAGGGGCCAGAAGCTAGCCTGGCCGGGGTCCCCAGATCTGCCTGCCTCCTGTGACCCAGCCCCACGAGTCCGCAGGCCACCTACAGCTCCATTCGGCCTCAGGGGCAGAAACCCACACGGGCTCACTCGGGAAAGGCCTGTCAAAATATTTTGATGTTCTCTTTAATCCCACAAAGGGAAAGCTGTGCCGCAGAAGCAAAGTGGCGGTAACAATTTGCTGCTACATGGGTCAGTCTGGGCCCCGGTCCCGGAGCAAATCTCCCCAAACGCCTTTCACACCCCCCTCCCTTTCTTTCCATAAACCAGACACCCAACACAATTTCAGCCCTTCTGGCTGCCCCAGGGCCACTGTTGCTGCCGCCACCCGCTGGTGAGTACGCAGCAGCCCCGCAACGCTCTGGGGCACACACGCTCCCCGACTGGCCTCTGACTTGGAGATGCTGTGTCTGTCCGGACGGCTTCTCCAACACTTCCCCTGAGGCCAAAAGGCTGCTTCTTCTCGCAGCCAGTGGACCATCCCCACACCCGACCTCACAAGGTCGCTGTGTTCTGCTGTAGCCCATGGAGCCAGAGCACCCAACTTGTTAGAGCTACACGTAACATAAAAGTAACTTGGTTTTGAGCGAGAAAGTCTCTCGTGAGGAAAAATACACCCATCTTGTGTTTTGTGGTGTTTGGTTTACTCTTCTTTTCTTGGTTGTAAGGAGCTTAATAATCCAGCCCTGGCTCCCACTGAGGCCCCAAGGAGCTGACAGCAGGCGTGGGTGCCAGGAATCCCTCCCTCTGCTCTCGTGTCAGGAACTCTCAGGCTGGGAGCAACCTCGCTGGCTCCCCATGCCCACCTCCCACCTCTGCATACCTTTCCCCCCTCCCGTGCCCCCCCCCCCCCGGAGGCAGGTATGACCATCACCCCCCGAGGTAGACCAGATGGAGGTTCCAAGCTTTGCCCAACTGCACACAGATACTCGGGACAGAGCTGGGAGGAGAACCAAGACCCTCAGGGCACATGTCCCAGCCTCTGTCTCTAACAGGTAGTGGGTTCAAATCAGGGGGATGACCACAGGGAGACACTACCACGCCGTCCTCCAGTAGAACAGCTCAGGTGGGAAACACAGTGACAAGTGTCCACTTTGGAGACCTGTGCGCTCGTATCTGTGAAAGCCGGACACGTGTACCCCCTGCGACCGGCTGTCCCAGTGCTACGAAGAAATGCTGACATATGTTCTCACGAAGACCTGTGCACACATGTTGCCTAAACACTCGGCAGCCCTAGATCGGAACACACCTGAAAGCACCCAGACGTCCATTAACGGAAGAACGGATGAAGAAAGCGTTGTGTGCTCACGCCGGAGACCAGTACACAGTGAGAAAGAGTGATCCGCGACGACACAGAGCAGGCAAATGGATTACGTGAACCTAACGTTGAGGGAGAAAAACTAGACACAGAAGCATAGACACACGCTTCCATTTACATCGAGTCCAAAAGGAGGTAAACCCCCTCCGTGCTGTGAGAGGTCAGTTTCCTGGCCACTGGGGTGACCAGCTGTCTGGTTTGCCCGAGCCCCGGGGGGGTTTCTTACGACTCCGATGTTCAGCACGAGAACCAGGAATGTTCTGGGAACGCCAGGGTGAGCTGGTACATTACCGGTTACCCCCGAAGGGGGACAGTACTGTACTAGAAAGGCGCCAGAGGCAGCTTCTGGCCGTTCGGGACCGTCGCAGGTCTAGATTCAGATGGGTGGTACCACACTGTTGACGTGCATCAGGCAGGACACAGCACGTACACTTCTCAGCATGTGTGCCATGCTTCGATAGGAGATTGTTTGGAAAATCACAAGTTTGAGAGTCGAATCCACTTGTGGGCTGTGTGGCCTCAGGCGAGTCACTCGGCCTCTCTGAGCCTCCATTCTCTCCCTTGCGAAAGTGAGGCGGTATTCAGACCCATGAGGATGGCTGTTTTTAAAAATTCAGACCCATGAGGATGGCTATATTTTAAAAATCACAAGTGTTGGAGAAGATAAGGGAAAACCGGAACCCTCATCCACGCTGGCAGGAACGTGAAGTGGTGCAGCCACTTGGGAAAAAGTTAACCAGAGTTTCCACACGAGCCTGTGGGGAGTTCTACGGCATGTGATTTACACTGCAATAAAGAAGGTAACCGTATACCTGCGTTGAGGGTGCTGTGCGGAGTAATGAAATGCGCTTCCTGTGCTCAGCACCTGTGAGAACTTGCTAGTGTGACTCCGAGGGGGATACACAGGGCGGCTCCAGAAGGCAGCTGGGAGGGGGCTGCAGGCAGGGGCACGACGAAGTGAGGGCTCATCCGTTTGAGCTCACTGAGTTAGACTCCCAGCACGGGGCCAGGTGCTAATCAGGAGCTCATTATACCAAGATGATTATTTTCAAGCCTCAACAAGAAGGAAGGAGGTTGAAAGGTTGTGCCAACCTTTCCAGATTTCCTCCCTCACCCCCAGATGACCCCAAAAAGATAGCACAGAGAGGAGTGCTCTGGCTTGGAGTCGGCCCTGAGCGCAGGGGTGATCAGGCAGCTCTGGAAGACCGATGTCAAGCGGGAGCCCATCTGTCCGACACTGCCTCCCCCAGACTCACTCACCCACATCCTCTTGCCCCATCTCAACCAAGCCCTCCATGCCCAGCCCACCTTGGGGGCCCGGGAGGGGCCACCAGGCACCAGAGCCGAGGGCCCCTTTTCCAGCGGCCCAGACCTTGGCAGAGGAGTGCCTGGAGGCTGGGCCATGAGGGCAGGGCCAGCCAGGGCAGGCCAAGGCTGATCTCCATGGACTACACTCCGTGGAGACGGTCAGGAGGCATGTTCTGGCTCATTAATCATGAGTCCGGCCATGGCAGCCGCCCCCTTTTATGGGCAAATGGCTCAGGAGGCTTAGTGACAGAGGAAGAACTGACATTTCCATGTTCGGACTCTCCAACCTCAGTCACCACTGTGGCACGGAAATCTGCGTCCCCGGGGCGTGGTGCTCCATACCCGTGCCCCTGGGTACCTGTGCCACGCGAGGGGCTCATCGCCGTTCTTGAGGGCTGTGACACGAGCCAGCCCAGTCCCGCCCACAAGTTGGGAAATATTTTTAGGGAGCAAGAGTCCCGTAAATCCTGAAGGCCAGGCCCTGGGGCAGTCACAGGCAGCGTCTGGCCTACTTGTCACAAGGCCCCGTGGAGACGGGCACCACTGGGACCCACATCTCGTGGAGGAAGAAGGGGAGGCTGGGAGCGGCTAAATGGTGACCCACGTCACAGATGGCCAGCAGAAAGGCCACAGTGTGGACTTAGAGGTCAGATCCGTATTCTCTGTACCATGTGGCCTGCCTGCCCCGTGGAATGCTGGCCTGGGAGCCCCAAGATGGCCAGGGTGTGCCACAGTGGGCCTCAGTGATGGGAGGCAGAGGTGTAGGCAGGTACCAACAACACCACAGGATAAGCACTGTAATTGAGAGGTAGAAGGTACAAAGGACAGGGGGTGGGGCGGAACCATTGTGGGAAGGCTTCCCACAGTGACCTTTGAGCTGGGTCTTCAGGTGGGGAGGGCAGTGCCCTGCACTCCCAGCAGAGGGAATGGCGAGTACCGGGAGCCCCCAGTGTGGGACCCCAGGCTGGGGACAGGAAGCTGTAGGATAGGTCGGGAGGTTCAAGGATTCCTGAAGGGGCCTGAGATGCGACCGAGCCCAAGGCACAGCCCTTCACTGCCCAACCTTCTCAAACTCTTGGATTTCCTCTCTCCTCTTTTTGTTTAAATGAAGGTGGACACAGAAACGGTCAAGTGCATTACATGTGCAAGTGCACGGGTCGTGCGTACTCAGCAGGACGTATTCTGGGGCAGGGTCCCCAGTGCCTTTCCCGTCCGCAGTCCCTGGAGGTGTGTGTCACTGTCGTCGGTTCTTGAACTTGTTACAAATGGAGTCACACAGCAGACAGGCTTTTGTGTCTGGCTCCTTTGTTTCAGCGTAGGCTGTGAATGCGCACATTTGGGGCTGCTGCTGCTTCTTAATTGCAAAGCAGCGTTCCTTCCCATGGACCACGGATGTCGAGGGCTCCTCGGTTGTTTCCAGTTTGGGCCACTGTGTACAAAGCTGCTGTGAGCGTTTTTGTACATATTTGGGGTGGGCAGAGCAGAGACAAAAGCATTTGGGGAAATGCCCAGGAGTGGGTTTCCTGGGTATCCACACGGTAAAATGCTTCTATTTCAGCCCAAGAGATGCACGTTTGCAGGGAATCAAGGCAAGTTTTATGTGACAAGTCCCTCTGCAGAGCCTCCGTCACAGGTATTTACTTATGCCTTAGAAAAGACAGAGGTTCCTGAGTTGGGAGGACAGACCAGGCAAAAGACAAAGCTCAATTTTCTCAAAAGGTGGAGCACATCTACCACAGAGGGGACTTCTGAGCCCTGCGACAGAGACAGCACCCTCCTCAAAACTAGACTCGGAGCCCACAGAGGAAGTGGGAGCAAAACAGAAACTTCGCAGCTACCATGGCAGAAAGGCCAGCTCTGCTCCCCTGCCCGTCCAGTCTGCTGCCCTGCCCGTCCGATCTGCTCCCCGTGCTCGGCACGGCTCCCCTGCCCGTCTGGTGTGCTCCCCGTGTTCGGCACGGATGCTTTTGCAAGAGGAAAGAGCACATTTGCTCAAGATCAGAGCTCTAGAGCTCTGAGGGGGAAGGCTGGGAACAGCAACTGTAGTCTTCTTTGTTAATACTGGTAGTAATTTAACTCAGTTCGCACGCCAGTGTCATGCAGGCCTCACTGGACCTGTCTGGTGTTCCAGATGTAAGGAGACCAGCAGGGATCAGACAGTGAATTGTTAGGTCTTTAAGAACATATTCTAGTTGATGGTATAATTCAGCTGCAGCAGAGCTGTGGCCTGGAACAGCCTGAAAACAGGGGCACCTGCCTCTGTGTCCTCATAGGCTGGGCACGCTGTGGCCCCAGGACCTTCCCATGCACTAAGGGATCCTGTTTTTTCCACATGCCATGTTAGTCCACGTCCAGAGGAAGTGTCCTGATCAAGGATCATCCGTGGGCCTCGTCTTTGGGTCAACTACTAGCAGACGTTTTCCCACTGACTCCTCAGAACGACCCGTGAGCTCGGTGCCAGGGGCATCCCATTTCATAGCTGAGACAAACGAGGCCCTAGAGAAGAGGAATTACTTGCTCTAGAGTCATGCACCCAGTTATGAACAAAGCCAGGACTAGAACTCTAGCCCCTTGATCTAATCCAAAGGTCGGCACACACACTTTCTGTCAAGGGCCACACAGTCAATTCTGTAGGCTTTGTGAGTCACATGGTCTCTGACACAAGAATTCAACAGTGTCGCTGTGATGTGGAAGCAGTCACAGTACATGAATTGTGGCTACGTTCCAATAAAACTTTATTGAGGGCACCTGGGTGGCTCAGTCGGTTAAGCGTCTGCCTTTGGCTCAGGTTGTGATCCTGGGGTCCTGGGATTGAGACCCATGTCGGGTTCCCTGCTGAGAGGGGAGCCTACACCTCTCTCTCCCTCTGCAGCTGCTCCTGCTTATACTCTCTCTCTCTCCCCCTCTCTCAAATAAATAATAAAATTCTTAAAACACACACACACACACAAACCCTTATTGACAAAAACAGGCTAGGGCCAGGTATGGCCTGGGGCCACAGGTTGCCAACTGCTGCTTGAAACCATTCCAGGGTATAAATATATACAAGATGGATGGTTGGGTGGATGGATGGGTTAAAATGAGTGGAATGTTTTCCTCTTTTTCTTTCTAAGGTGACTTTAGTGGATGGGGAAGTGAGTGGATGAATTTGCTATTTCTTATATCCACTAGGGCTGGGTCCTACCAAGATGTTCTCTAGCAATGTCCTCTCTAACGACTGGCCTGAGACCTACCCCTGAATTCTGTGGGTGTGCCCATCAGCCAAGTTCTTCAGAAGTTTCCCAGAGGACACATCTGGGGAGAAACCCCTTGGGCCTTTCCCAAAATGAAAGCAAATGACCCAGAAGCCAGGAGATGTGGGGTTCTCTCCAAGAACCACCCACATCCACTGAGGACATCAGGCCGCTGGAGATGACCCCCAAGCGAACTGTCGGGACCCTACGTGGGGCAACCCACATACCATTCTTGTTCCCAAAACAATGAAAATGAGTCAGCATGATTGAAACTTGCTTCCAAGAACCTCTGACAGTGTGAAGAAAGCTGGGGACATATCAACACAGTCTTCTAGAAAACACCAGCAGAAGGAAGGGAGAGAGAAAGGAATGGGGGAGAGAGGAAAAGATTGAGAATGATGTTTTGGTCCCACACGCAAGGAGACAGACCAGGGAGGCGTGGTAACCCTTGAGGGTCCCCCAGCTGAGAGGGGCAGAGCTGAGATGGGATGCCTGGGCTGGCCGAGACGGGGTCTGCTTGCCCTGAGTCCCTCGGGCATCCTTCCGGAGGCTCCTGAGCTAGACCCCAGGGGTGCTGGGCATTGTCAGTGGGCAGCAGACCCAAGTTTCGGAATTGCTCACCACACTCTGTGCTCCAAGGACACAGAGCGCCCGACCCTGAGGCACGCACCTCACCGTTCAGCGACTCATGCCGTTCCAACAGGATTCAACATTCTTTCTCTGAGATCACAAAAGCCCCTGGGCAGATGCTGACCAACTACTGGCCAGGCCTGTGCCATCACGGATGGAAACCATCCACCTTTCATGACAACCTGAGGGAAGGAGGAAGCTACTCTCAGGAGCCTGAACACGCACAGGACCTTGTAAGCACCAGTGAGCCTGCACGGGAACATGCTACGGTGTACAGCGTTGTTCTTCCCATTTTGCAGATGAATCAACGAGGGACCGAGCAGAAAAGTCACAAAGGGGCAGTGGAGCCAAGACTTAAATCCTGTCTTGCCCAACTCTCCTAATTACTGTGGAGCCCTGTAACGATGGTGACAACAGGGCTGGCTTCGGTGGATAGCACAGAGCAGCCCCTGGGCTGCAGAAGGGAGAGGAAGACAGGGAGAAAGGGGACAGAAGAGGCCCTCGAGGACACAACGCCTCTTGCACCATTAGGCTTTCCTGTTCTGGAAACCAGCCTAGGGCTCTGGACAGACGAGCCCAGAGCCCACCTGAAGTCTGTGTCCATCAGCACAACCAACAAGGGGACTGGGGGGGAAATGCTAATTACAAACCAAAATGGCACACAGTGAAAATGGACAGCTGGCTGCTGGCCTCACACACTCCAAGAGCACAGTGGCCGTGGAAGACACTCGCCCGGGCAACAAGTGCCACGTGGGCACAGGCCGGCCTGAGGCCAGTGCAGTTCCCACCACGCTGAGACCATGTGGATTCGTTATTTCCAGAACGTGTTGCCGCACACGAATGACACCCACATACGCGTGGTCACGTTTGATCAGAGCTTAAAGGCTGGTCTTTCATATGCCACTTGGGAGGGTGTGACGTCATTTCAAGGCTCTGGGGGCCCACACAGCAGTCACAGCAAGCAGCTGTTTCAAACTGTGACATCTCTTCTATTCCACAGGACACCTGATTTGGGTAGTGATCAGTTGCTGGTTTAAGGACTCGGGAAGGGAACAGGTCATTTCTTGCAAAGGAAGACAGACAGACTGGCATTCCAGCCGGCATCCTACCATCCAAGGACGTCTTGCTTCTCTCACCTCTGGAATGCCAGTACCCAGCTGCCACTCTCACCACTAACTTCATTCAGCTCAACAGGCAAATACTGAACACCTACTGTGTACCAGCACCATCACAATAATTAGGAATCACCCCAATGATGATCCCGCATCACTTACAACAACCCTTTATTCAAGGCAGACATCTAGACCAACTCGTTACTTTGAGCACAAATTAAAACCACCATGTGATCGCCACACACCTCACAGAATGGCTTTTTTAAAAAGATACTTTCAGCCCCTCACACATAGCAGGATGGCCACTACCGAAACCGACACCAAAACGCAGAATGTAACCTGTGCTGGTGGAGGAGATGGAAAGATCGGAACCTTGTGCACTGCTGGTGGGAGTCGACAACGTTGCAGCCATTGTAGAAAACAGGATGGAGATGCCTCAAATAACTAAACACAGATTTACTACACGACCCAGCGATTTACTTCTCAGTATGTACCTGAAAGTAATAAAAGGAGGGACTTGAATGGAGATTTGTACACCCATGTCCGCGCAGGATGGTTCACAGCTGCCAGAAGGTAGAAGCAACAGCAAGTGCCCATCAGTGGGTGAGCAAACAACAAAATGTGGCATATACATACGGCGGAATATTATTCAGCCATAAAAAGGAAACTCCGACCCATGCTACAACCCGCATGAACCTGGAGGGCGGTATGCTCCGTGAAAGCCTGCCACAAACATGCAAATATTCGGATTATACTGATGTGAGGGACCTAGAGAGACAGAAAGGAGAGTGATGGCCACCAGAGTCTGGAAGAGGGGGGATGGGCAATTCGTGTTTTATGGGCACAGAGGTTCAGTTTTGTAAGAGGAAAACAGCTCAAGGGATGAACGGTGGTGACAGCTGCACATAGTGCCAACGTGCTTAGTGACACAGAACTGTATGTTTTTCAAAATGGGTCCACTTCCTGTATATTTCACCATATTTTAAAAACTGGGGGGAAAGTATAGTGTCCGGCAATGGTCAGGATGTGGAGGAGCCCGGATGCTCTCGGGCAGCGAGCGAGCATCTGCTAAAGCTAACTCTATCCCCCACCCCGCTGTGCCCAGGAGCTCCACTCTGAGAGCCCCCACAGGAACGTGTACACTGATCACACGTCCCTAAGACTCACAGCAGCACGTCCCTAATGACCCTGGTAATAAACAAGCATAAAGAAATCATGGCGCATACACCCAACGGAGAACCATCGGGCGGGGGAGTAGCAAACTACACATCTACTCAGCCGCAGGGTGAGTCCCACCCAACAAGAGAACATTCCACACAGGCTGTTCTATGTGAGGGACAGACGCTGGCAAAGGTCAGGGTCGTGGTCACCTTTTGGGGAGTGGTGGCAGGATGGGGGACCACGGAGGGTCTGGGGGGGGTCCCACTCTGTCTTAATCTGGGTAGAGGCCACAAGGACGTGTTCCCTTTGTGCAAATTCAAATGTGTACACTTAGTATCTGTGTGCTTTTCTGTAGGTGTTTTATACAATTCAATGAAAAAATTTCCTTTGAAAAGACGACATTCCTTTGGATCAATGGTTGCTGATCTATGGACAAAGACCATGGGGGTTGGGGGCTTGAGAATTACTCTGTTTTTTTCTCATCATGCACATCTGCATCATTCAACAGAGAGAGCTCATGTGTACGAGGCCCATGACAGGCTATGGGGACGCTGTGGGGAGTGAGACCCATCCCCGTCCACGCATACCCTGTAGACAGAAAACACGCTACGTCTACATAAACAGACACAAGGTACCTCAAATGTAGGTATGAGCTGTTGTTACGAATATGAATTTGTTGAAAAGCCGTTCTGTGTTCAGAATATATGTAATTTTAGACATTTCTCAGATTGTAGTGGCAAAGAACGCAGGTGTGGGAGTCAGAAACTCTGACTTCACATGGTCTGCCTCTATGGGCTCTGGGCTCCGGGGCTAGAGAGCAAGTTAGTCTTCTGGAACCTGTTTCCTCATCTGTGATATGGGGCTGGTAACAGAGCCCAGAGGACTGGGTCATTACAAGGACTTGATGAGAGGACGCAGGTGATACACTTAGCAGGGTGTCTCGCACACAGTGACAATGTCCCTGCACGCAGCACTGAGGACCTACTGTGTGCTGTGAAAAAACGATGTCCTTGCTTTCATGGAATTTCCCTTGTAGGGGCGCGACAGACAGAATGGGAGATGAATGAGCAAAAAAACAAAAAAAAAAAGGGATAAGTTCAAGTAGACTAAATAAGCAGATAGCACAAAAGTGGTGGTTGGGTTTTGGCACGGCCAAATAATTTCATAGGAAAGTAGAGTATAATTAAACCGTCACACAGAGATAATACTAGAGACGTCTGGGGAAGCACCGCGTAGTACTCCCCAAGGTCGACCAGCCTCGGCCACAAATGAGACCACCCGAAGGGGACCTAACAGGGCCCAGCTAACAAGCCCCTTGTGGCAAGGGTCAGAACTGAAACATGAGAAGACACCGTCTCCCTTTGTGGACAACTGGGGTCGACAGGTCTCCCCAGAATCTCCTAGAGAGGTTTCATCAGAGTGGGGCAGCAGAGAAGAAAGGCAGGGAAGGGAAGAGATCTATCCCGCGAGAAGGATTTGTGTGGTTTTCCTGGTCAGAAAACAAAAACAGTGTAAACCGTGTTTCCCTTGTGCTGCCCGAACAGAATGCTCCAAGCAGCCAAACGATAATCGGGGCCCGTCCCTGGGGATCTGGAGGGGCTCGTTCCATGAGCTCCTAATTGCCTCATTTCACATGGTGTCTTGAGAAGCCGCAGCCTTCTTGGAGGCAGGCAGGGTATAATCTTAGACAAATAAACACAATAGTTCTTGGGGAAGCAAGGCTGGCAGCCAGCGCTGCTGTCTTTCAAAGAAGAAGTGGGAAATCCCTGATTGTTCTCGGCTCAGATCTTGCCTGGGGGGCTGCAGGCTTCCATCCAAGGGCTCCAGGATGTGTGACAAGGGAACGCTCACTCGGCTGGCTGCTTATGCCCAAACCCAGTGATCTTCCTCCGAGGAAGCTGGCGGCAGGGCCAGAACCACATCTGAGGTAGGATCTCTACAGAGTCCTTAAAGATCAGCTCCTGAAAACTTTGCTCTGCGCAAAAACTGCGTCTCGATGTTTGGAGCAGCGTTGTTCGTAATCGCCCAAACCTGGCAGCCAAGATGGCCTTCGGTCGGTGACTGGATAAAGAAACCGGCATAGCTACACGAGGGGATGTTATTCTGTGCTAAAAAGAAATGAAGCTACCAAAAGACACGGAGGAACCTTCAGTGCATCTTACTAAGTGAAAAAAGCCCATCGGAAAGGGCTGTATATTATAGGATTCTGGAATTCTATGACATTCTGGAAAAGGCAAAACTATGGAGACACCATGAGAGATCCGTGGTTGCCAGGGATTTGGGGGAGGGGGGTGAAAAGGCAGAGGACGGGGGTTTTTAGGGCAGTGAAACTACTCTCTACGATACTACACTGGTAGACACCTGTCACTGAGCATCTGTCCAAACTCATGGGCCCCGAGGTAAACTATGGGCTTTGGGTGACAACGGTAAGTCATCGTAGGTTCATTAACTGTAGCAAACGTAGTGCTCTGGTGGGGACGCTGATAGAGAGCACGCTAGGCAGTGTGGGGCGCAGGGGCTGTGTGGGAAACCTGTGCCTTCCCCTCAATTTTGTGATGAACCTGAAACTGCTCTAAAAAACAAAACTACACCCCCAAGGCAGAGAGAAGAGAGAGGGGCTGAGTCACATCAGGAATCCAGGTGGGAAGAAGAAAGTTCTGGAATATGGACTCAGAATGCCTGGATCCCTGTTGGGCTCTGCAGCCCCCTCACCCCCGGGTGCCTCGGCTCTGCCACTGGGCTTACACAAGGTGATAAGTGTGATGGGTGTGATGGTCTGCACGGGAGGCCAGGAAGCCGAGAACTTTCAAGCTGTGGTTCCGAGTGTGGAGGTGAAGACAGCCTCAGAGTCCAGGCCCCCACGTGTGTGTATGTGACCCAGATTAACCACCCCACCGATCCTACCCTCAGGCATTCCACCTTTTAAAATCCTGCCCAGGACAGGAAAACAATCTACTTATGACATAATGAGCAGAAATGAGAGCGAAAATATTTAACATCGGATACAGAGTAGGGACAGGCAGATAGCAACGAGTGCCAGTTGTAAAGAGCTGCTCCCATCATCGGGGTGCATTCCGCAGGACCCCTGCTCATGGTAATGGTCACACACGTCCCCCTTTTCACAAACAAAAGAGCCTGGATTCCTGTCCACTAGTGTTCCGGATCAATGCCATGTAACTGGTATTGCCACATCGAACTGAATACATTGCATTGGAAAACAAAATCGAACAACCAACCCCACAGATTTTATCTCGTGCTGCCTGTTTTTTACACTTTTCAAAATTAGGAAAATAGCTTACAGGTCTCAGCAGATCTCTGTGAACCCCTAGAATTCTGGAAACCCACAAACTTGAATCCAAATATCTTTCCTCTCCTGAGTTCTCTAGCCCCCTTCCCTCTCTACCCAACGTTACAGACGCACAAACACACCTCTCCTCATTCACTTAGCAAGCATTTGCTCCAAGAAAAAATACAGTCCAGAATCCCTTCCCTTAAGGACCTCTCAGTTGAGTGGGGGAATCAGACATGCCTAGAGATTATTAGAATTCTGTGTGTATGATATCTACAGATGTGGAGGCCCACAGGAGCCCGGGGAGAGGTGGACTAACTTAGCTATGGGGTCATTCAAGAAGACTTCGGAAAGTTCTGTGATGTATGAGTTGGGTTTTGAAGGGTGAATAGAAGTTTATCAGGTGGAGAGACAGAGGTTGATGGAGATGAGTCAGAAAACCTGATGAGATCCCAATTATGGACAGCCTTGAACACCAGGTTGTAATGCCTGGACTCCACCGGAGAACTGAGGAATGTGGGGGTTCACAGGGATTCGATTCCCCCAGTACACGAGACACTGAGTCATTTACAGTGTAAGGGGTGACTCAGTGGACCACCAGCAAGGACGGCGGCTGCTACATGTCTCTGCACCTAGGTAAGCCCGAACAACCGTGTCTTTCTGTTACTGCTGCTGCTACCACAACAATCACAGTGAGCCATCCCGTGAACAAGGGAAAAACCGCCCTACCCTCCTCTTCAGCGTCTCTCTCAGGGACACAGGCCACTGTGTGCGATTTCCGCTACGTCCGCGAAAAGCACTTCTAAATGTGTGTTATCCAACAGTGGTCCATTTTGGCATGCCATCTCCTCAAGGGGTTCCAAAATCCCATCTCTCTGCAAGCCTGCAGGAGTTAGGTCCTGAAACTGGGAGGCCAGGTATGGGGTGATGCCATTCAGAGAGACCCAAGCGAACCCCAAACCCCTTCTGGAGAGACAGGAGCACGTATGAATGACGTGACGGCTCACAGAAGCTAGCGAGAGGGAGCCACGGAATCTGAGTGTGAGAATGCTGTGTGTTTATCACTGGACCACGCACTCACTCAACAAACATTCACTGACAGTGAATTCGTACGGACACAGGCTCCAACACACACGACCCTCGAAAACACGACACTAAGTGCAAGAAGCCCGATATGAAAGGGCTCCCAGCAATCTGCGCCTACGCGGACCATCTGGAAGAGGGAAGTCCAGAGACACGCAGAGCAGGTGAGTGCTTGTCGGGGGCTGCGGGAGGGGACAGGGAGCCACTGTGGCCTGTGCAGGGGACCTGAGTACCGTGGTGGCTGTGGGGCCCTGCAGCCTTCACACGGACTAATGTTATATTACGTGAATTTCACTTCAATTAAAAAAAAGTCTAAAACCAATGCCATGAGTTCTAAGAAGTCTCCAGCCGCGAGGATGATGGTGGAGGGGTCGGCTGGCAGCCTCTGCCGTCCTCAAGCAGGGGCGTGGGCTCCCCAGGAAGACTCCCCTGGGCAGGTGCACAGGCCCCACAGACTGCGCCCCCACCAGCGGGAGGCCCGGGGCGCTCCTTCAGAGCCCATTTCAGGAGCAGAAATCATCACCTGGCTTCGAATCACACGCGAGTAATTCAGACGGTGGAGGACGCTGGGCTGGTCCACAGGGGATGGGACAGAGCTCGCGTCCAAGCTCGCGTCCGAGAGCATCAGCCCCCCTCGTAGGCGGAGCCAAGCCACCGGCATGACCGCGCTCGTCCGTGTCCGCGCGCGCCCAGCACCAGCTCAAGGGCCTCAGCCGTTTCCACCAGGCGCCGGCGACCATCTCCGGTAGAAACAGGGCCGTTCTTGCGCAGAGAAAGGTAGTTTTACAGACACACACGTACACACAGCCTCGGCCTCAGCTTGAAATAAATCACCTAAAAACTGGATTAAGAGTCTGCTTCCTGAGCTTCAGACTCAGAGTTTATTCATTTATCAAATATTTATCGAGTGCTTCCTGCGCGCCGCAGACGGGTTTCCAGCATGTTCGGGGGCTGAGACCGTCATCAGGCAAAGCAAAGCTCCTTGCCTTCACGGAGGGCTTATGTGCCCGGGACGGTCTGCAGGTCACCGCCACCCTGATGACCTCTGGCCACGCCAGACCCACCCGTGGATCCTCCCTCCGGCCTCCCAAGCCTGCCTTGTGGCAACCACGTCTACGTGCCAGCCACATGCAAAACCCAATGGCCTGAACCCTTGACCAGGGTCAAACGTGGCTGCTCCTTCCCCTTCCATCGACCCACACTTTTCTGAATTCTCTGTTCTGGTTCTGTCTCCTCTCGTTTTTCTTCTGGAATACGGCAAAGGCTTCCTATCTGGATCTCCTGCTTCCAGCCTTACTGTCTTCCAAACATGGCCTGCGCTTTCTTCCTGAGACACAACCCGCTCGTCTAGATCCTCCACCCAGTGACTCCGGATGGCCCTGCTCTGCCTGGAGAGGGAAACCCAGGCCTTCTGGCCCCAGGACCTGGGGGCTTCCAGCGGGAAGCTAAGCTGCTTCCTGGCCTTCCAAATGGTGTGATATAATAAATGTTTGCTGTTTTTAAGTCACTAAAAAAGAAAAAAAAAAACCTGATCAGATACTCTTTCCCAGAACCCGTGTGGACAGGGTGAACCTGGGGCACCTACACAGAGGGACAGGGAAGCGTGGGTCCAAAGGAAAGTCTCCCCAGTTAAAGCCCCAGCGTAAAGGACAGGGAGAGGAGAGATTCCCGCTCCCTCCGCATCCCTGACCCGACCGTAGGAAGCTCTCCCAGCCACCTCCATTGAGTGCTGGCAGGCCTCTCCACCCAGGGACTAATATTCCCAATAATGTATTTTTACAAAGTGAAACTGGGCACTGACTGAGAAAGAATTCAGATTTAGCCCAGGACAGTTGCACAACAAACAGCGAGCAGAGACGGGTGGCCGATGGCAGTCAGGGTCAAAGAACAGAGCTTTCTTTGCTGCTGTTTGGGACCACAGCAGTATGAGGGGCCCACAGCCCCAACCCCAGGGGCAGGACTCATGACGGGGGGGTGGGTGGGGGGAGACGTTCACACAGACATGGGGCCTGGGACCTTCGCCACGCTGCCCGCCGTCAGTGGGGGGACAAAGGGGCCAGGCAGCCCAGATGTCGGCAGGATCCCATTCGTAGCCCCGGGAACAATTTCCCCTTTCACTGTCCCGTCAGGCGGCCAAGGTCAGAGGCAACGCCAGCCAGAGCTTACCCTCTGAGTGCCAAGGCCCTTTAGAAAAAATTTAATAATTTTTAGATAGAAATGTCTCCTCTTGCTTCGCTTTAACAGACCACGCGGAATACCCTTTGCCCTTTTCGTGATGACACGCTCGTCGTCTGGAGCGTCCGTCACTGCACACTGCCACCGTCAGGAGCTCGCGGACAGCGGCGAGCTGCTCCCTGGCAACCCACGGGAACGGCCCAGGCAGCGGCGCATCTCCCATCTTTCCTTCTGCCGTCTCCCCCTCCTTCTGCAGGCTGTCAGGGAGTTCTGCTCTCGGGGACAGCATGTCAGTCCCTGCGAGTCTCGCTCCCTTCTCCTAATTCGTGAGCTGCGCCTACTTCCGTGGTCTCAGAAACCCTAACTACGCTTGCCGCCGGCGCCCCGGGCACGATGGGGTGAAGGCTGTGAGCTCAGGGGTTGCCTCTTCCTGGGGTTCTGGGCTGCGTTTGGGATCAGCGTGCTCGTGGGAAAGTGGCCTCCGAGTAAGTGAGGCGTTCCTCTGTGTACTGACACCAAGGTCCACAGGTAACAGCGGAGTTTCTGGCCACCGCGAAAATACTCCTGCTGAACACTGGAGTCACCAAAGGCCACGCGCCCCTTCTCGGGCAGGCCTCTGATTCGAGAGGGGCCCTTCCTGGCCCCCACACCTCCAAGCTCACCTGCCCTTCTCAAGCTCCATCTAAGTGATTTTTAAAAACAATGCCTAGGTCTCGTCTGGCTCAGAGGAATGGGGACTGAACTGGCGTGACAGCAGATGAACATTCCAGGGAAAGATTTCCGGGGCCACCGTGGATCAGACTCCGTGGGTTCAAATCCCAGCTCTGCTGCTTGGAAGTGTTTGATGTGAGGCAGGAGGTTCCAACACCATGCCTCAGTCTTCCCATCTGTATCTACTTACGGGCGCTCTGGGGGGATTAAAGAAGTCACCGTTCCTAAAAATGCTAACCTCAGCAACTCCCTTCTAGGTATACAGACCAAAGAATCGAAAGCAGGGACTCAAACAAACACGGACATTCACGGCGGCATCGTTTGCAATAACTACAAGGTGGACACAAGCCAAGTGTCCCATTAGCAGGTGAGTGGCCACACCAAACACCCTCCATCCACACAGCGGAATATTAGCCAGCCAGAAAAAGGAACGACAGACTGACACAAGCAAGCTACAACAGGGATGAACCTTGAAATCCTCACGCTACTTAAAAGAAGCCGGTCAGAGCAGACCACGTATGGTTGGAGCCCATTTACTTGAAGCTTCCAGAACAGGTAAAGCTGTAGGACAAAACACAGATCGATGGTTGCCAGAGGCTGGAGGAGGGGAGCAGGGGGAAGCGAGCAGTGACTTCTCGTGGGTGCAATTTCCTGCTGGAGGGGTGGACATGTTCTGGAATCAGATAGAAGAGAGGGTTGTGCAACAGTATTCACTTCAGAATGATTAATTTCATGTAAAGTGGATTTTATCTGAATTTCTAAAGCCTTATTAGCTCAGTGAGCAGTACAAGGCTCACTGTGTCCAAGGCTCTGGTGCCAGAAAACCGTCCCAGGCTCCTGTCTGTCCAAGAAATGGGTCAGGTCATAGTCATGCCCTCACGGTGCATGATGGCGAGGGCATAGGGAGAGGTGGGAAGAGGAGGGAGGGATGTGGCAGCTGATGAAGCGGGTGCCTCCAAAGGCAGGCAAGGAGACGGCTCCAGACCCTCCCCTCCTTGCCTACAAGGGTCCTAAGAGGAGCAGGAACTCTTATGAACCCGAAGATCCTGACTGGTTGGGCTCTACCTGAAACATCTTTTCCTTAGAAAGACAACCGGGGATCCATCTATCCTAGGTTAGTACTTTGCAAGCCTGTTCTATCATTTCTTCTTTTTTTTTTTTTCTTTTTTTAAGCAGCAGAAGCTTTCTTCAAATGAAATCTTTGTCCAGAGTCCCGACAGGCAAAACATAAAGCAGGTGCCCCTCAGGGGGACAGGGTGGTCCGGAGGGCCCGGGATTCTCTCCCATTCTGCTCTGGTTCAGGAACCATCGCTCCAAGCCTGTGTCTCCTCCCATTGTCCCAGCGAGATACCCAAAAAACAGGCCCAGCAGGTTTCTGCGGATTGCTTTAGGAAGGAGACTGAAGGTGAACCATTTTCTCTAAGGGGAAGAATTACTTTCAAGGCAGAAGCTGCCTTCTAAAGACTGAAGGGTTGTCCTGAGTGAGGAGAAGGTACTAGACTTGTGGGTGGCCCAAGCGAAAATCTGGAACATGCGTCTCCCGACTCTTGGCCAAAGGCTCCTTTCCCCCACCCCATCAGCCCGCGTGGAGGAGAGAGGGACACTGCTGGAGAGGACAGCTGATGCCAAGTGACAAGTGATGCGGGACCTCGAAGGCAGTGGAGGGCTCCAGGGCGGCAGCTGGCTTGGGCTCACCTCTGTCACCGCCCTCCCCTGAGGACCAGCGTGGAGAGAGGTCTGGCTTATCTGCAATGGCCTGTCCCTGTAGCCAGTACAGGCAGGGAGCAGGTGTTGCCGCTTCCAGGTCTCAGCCCCCAGAGAGGGCCACCAAGCATGCCAGCACACAGCTTTCTGGGATGTCTTCCACGTGGAAAAGCCCAAGGCGTCCTTACTCAGCCTCTCAGGAAAAATATCCTCCACATCAGCCCGTCCATGAAGATTTCATACTTTCTGGGCTGAAGGGACCAGGGGAAGGGAGGGGGAAATTCACAAGGACAGCTCTAATGTGGGTTCCAAGAGGAGATCATTTTTTGAATGAAAGACAAAGGAAGGGAGGGAAGAAGGGAGAGAGGAAGGGAGAGGTTCCATAGACAAATACATTTAGAAAACTGTCACTCCCCTCACTGAGGTTTACAATTCGCAATGATATATTAAAGGCACTGAGAAGTCCTGTAGCCATGAAACCTGCCTATACTGCTTCTATGTCACAGAATCTTTGGTGGCGTTTGTTCTGGCGTGGTGGTGATGGTTACTATTTTTACTTTTTGCTAGCACCCCTGTTATCGTATATAACAAAATTCATTTTAGGAAATACTTGGTTAAGACACTTCTGGCACCACCAGGAAGGAAGGGGTTGGAGATGAGGGTGGCAGTTCATTTATTCGGGAAGAAGTCCTTCTCGACTGCACGAAAAGACCACTGCCTTTCTTAAGAAACTGGTGGCACTGCCTTAGCTCTTAGAAAACCTCCAAATCCCTTTGGGTGGTGTTGCAGGCCCTGGATTATGGGGTGCTGGTCTCCCTGTCAGTGTCGGCTCCTGCTCCTCTCCTCTCCCTTCACAGGTGAGGACCTGACCTGGCAGTTCACGCTCAGGATCCATGGCGCCTCTAACATCGTCCCCTCAGAAAAAGCCCTTATAACAATCATCTAAGCTCACCACGCAGGGAAAAGTTTTCAGAAAAAAGAAAAATCACAATTTATTTCCCAAAAGGGACATAAGAAAGAGAAGTGTGGTGAGGGAAGAGAAAAGGCACAGGAACTGTAATGGATGCAGTGTAACGGTGTTACGGTGCCCATTTCAGAGATGAGGAAACAGAGGCTGACAGCTCATCTCAGTGCCCTCTTGGGATTTCCCACTCTCCCCTGGGCTTGTTGCCAGGTTGGATCAAAGGACTCACACTGCATTCAATCTGGGTGACCCAGAAAGAACTCCTCAGGTGGTTTCTCCTACTCCCTCCTCACATGCACTAACTCCCAAACGCTCTCATTTTCCAAATCAAATGTTGTGGCCTGTTATTCCCAGGACAGGGGTTGAGAGCACTTAAAATATTGCCCTGCCTTTCCTTTCTGAAGGCAGGCATGACCTGCACATTGTGTTACAATATGAAGGTGAACGCTGGGAAAGCCCCAGGGCTCACGTGACTCAGGCCTCGGAGCATCACTGACTCGGGGAGCGGCTGCATCTAGTGTACCTTAGGCCCTAGGGAGAGCAGGGAGGACACGCGTGCAGCATCTTCCTCTTTGAATGAACTGGTGGTGGTGATGGTGGTGACGATGATGATGGCGCTGGTCGTGATGGTGGTGATGGTGGTGGGGATGGGAGGCACAGGGACATTTCAAAGCCACGAAGTTCGTTAAGTCGCGGGAGTGGGACCCACAGAAACACACAACACCAGCTCCTCTGCTCTGACCCCCGCTCCATGCTGGTTCCCGTAACGGCCCAGCGCAGCGCAGTGGTCACGACACCAGGTTCTGCTAACAGGCCACGAGTGTTCGAATCCTGGCTCTGCGGCTCACTAGCTGCGTGCTGAGCAAGTTACGTGCCTCTCTGTGCCTTGACTTCCTCATCTAGAATGGACACGGGAATACTGTAGTTCATCAGCTGAAAGATACACAGCTGAACCTCCCTTAAAGTTGGCTGGGTAGCAAGGCTCTGGTGGCAGTCTTTTCTCTCTCCAAGCTACATAAGAGAAGGGGGTAACTTACAAGCAGCGGGGTCTCAGAGCTGATGAAAGATGGCAGCACCCATCCCACAGGGTTGTCACAGGGACTAGGCGAGATAATAGACAGCAAGGGCTTAGAACAGCACCAGGCACAAAATACACATCTAGAAGCATTTGTTCTTATTTCAAAGTATTTTAGGGGTTATCCAGCCTGCAAAATTTATTCAGGTGTTCGTTAAGGGATCAAAATGTTCAGACCTTGAACCAGACCCTCTGCCAGAAACCAGTCCCTCCTCAAGAGACTGGCACAGACCCCTCCCTGCCCATGTGCAGCTCCCATGGCTAAGAGGGCCCAGAGGCAGGACTGGAACTCAGGACTCCTAAGCGCGCCACACAGCTCCAAGCACTCTGGCTGGGGCTGCAGCACTGTTGGGCTCCCTGGGGGCACCAGAGGAGTAAGGGAGGGGAGCGGGGCGGGCATGTCCCCGGGCCCTGGCGGCAGCCTCCAGGGCCGCGCGTCATGGTGTTTATCCTGCACTCGTGGATGAAGTCAGCCTCCGCGTGGGACCTTCCTTCCCGGGGCCCAGATCATCACTCAGGAGACCCACTGGCTTAACTCGGGGAAAAGTTTTCTGTTCCCGTAGCCCCACATCACTGCTGCCTCAAGCCTCCTGGAAGAGCGAGACCTGTGACAGCTTTGGAGCTGTCTCTGCAGACGGCGCTGAGGGCAAGGACTAGGGAGTCGGTGCCAGGGTCGACTCAGTCCAAACCAGCATGTCAGGAATATCGTGAACCCGGAAAAGCTCGAGGGAGGCTCAGGCGTCCTCGTCCCACAGCAGGACACCACCAAGTGGGCTTAACTGCCCGGCTCTTTCTGTGCCTCAGTTTCCTCCTCTGTCCCCCATATGCTTGTTGCACAGACTGAAAAGACAATCAGGGTAAAGTGTTTGGCATGTGCTCAGTTCATCTTAGTTATCTTCGAAGGCAACTCTCCTTGGGTACATTGAATTAGAGGGCGTGCCTCTTTGAACTCTATCAAATGGGAGAAAAAAATATCCTGTCTCAGTGGACGAAAAGAGACAGAGACGAGAAAGACCTCAGCAGATGGTGACAACACCCTACAAACGTTTCTCCAGCAACCGCTTAGTGAGTACCTACTGTGCACTGAGCCAACACAGTCCTTGCCCACGGGACCTCACACTGAGTCCATGCTAATACTCAGCTGTAGTGGTCTAAGCACCAGCTGAGCTGAAATGTGACTTGTCACTCATGTGTCTGCCTCTCCCCAGTGCCTGTGAACCCCTGAGAGCAGGGACAGTGCCGTAGCCCCAGAGCTCACCCAGGCATCCCTAGCACCGAGCACAGCGTCTGGCACATCAAACCCGATCACAGAAGGGTGAGAAAATGGGCAAAGTTGAGGGATTATTCCAGGTCAAAATCAAAGCCTCTTTCTTATAGGACCTCCCACTCTCTCTCCCTCCTCGAGAGCCCCACCATCAGTTTTTTAGTGACTGACAGTTTCCCAATCTGTCTAATGGGAAAGCCTCCAGCAGCTTCCCAGTATTTGCCAAACCATCACCTTTTCCTGATGGAGTGAACAGACACCAAGAGCCCAGGACAGGGCCTGCCCAGTCCAGCTGAGCCAACAACGTCAGGTGCCAAACCCAGCACGCCCTCCACGTCCTCCTGCTTGCTGGCCAGCAGGACTCCCCGCACTGGGAAGGGTGTCCAGGTCGGGCGACGGGCAGCCTGGGATGGGCCAAGCAGGACAGTGTGGGGAGGGGTGCCAGGGTGCCAGGGGGCGGCTGGTAGTCTGGACAAAGGGGCCGCGGGGTTACAAGGAGACCCAGAGACGAAGACAGATCCTACAGCCTCCAGCAGGATGCTAAGCATGGGGAAGTGAGGTAAGTCTTGGCTGGGCAGCCCCGGCCGTGCCAACCCTCTAGACCAGCACCATCCAGCTGACCTTCCTGTCATGACGGAAATATTCTGTGCCTCCGCCATCAGATTGTAGCGGCTACCGAACACCTGAAATGTCACAAAACCTGCACAGGGGCGGGGTGACCGAAATGCGGGTCGGCCCGGGACTAGGGGGTTTCCCAGAAAGAGGGCCTTTCGGTCCTGGAACAAAGTCCGAGCTGGTCACTGACCTTGACTATGTCACTTTCCATGAGAAGCACCAGGTCGATTTCACAACCATCCCTGGGGACCTTGGGCCCCTCCGACTGTGGGGGCCGCCGGGCACCAGGCAAGCTGAGGCCATGAAGAAAGGAGCCTGGATGTGAAATCAGACTGAGTCGAGTCTGAGAGCCCAGCTCCGCGACCGGGAGCTGGCGCCCTGAGCACATGCTCCAGGCGCCGCAGCAGCTCGGCTGGAGAGAGGGGCAGGAAGACTCCTTCCCAGGGCTGTCGTGGGGAGAACAAAGAAATAAAAGTGTGTGCACAGAGTAAATGCTCAAAGAACTCTAGCTCCTGCCTACTCTTTGGTGTCACTATGAAAGGCCAAGAAGAGCAAGAAACAACTCGGAATAAATCTCAGAGAGAACTCAAAAGAACTCACTTAACGAACATTCCCCACCCGCACCACACCCCATGAAATTTGCAAGGGAGAAAGGGGGCTCTTTCCAAGACAGAACCCCGCCGCTGGGATCAGCCTTTGAATGAATGGGAGGGCTCCTCCCCAGGGTTCTCCTGGCCACAGAGAGTGCTAACAGGGGCTGTGTGCAGCGGTGAGGCTGCAAGGGGTACCCCGCAGCCCAGAAGGAGGCTGATTTGATGGACAGAAAGGGAAACTGAGTCTGAGGCGGTTGCCAGAGTTTACCATGCTGGAGATCCAGGAAAGAGAGACGGCCGCTTCAGATGGTGAGCTCAAGGTCTTCGAAGCCTTGAGAAGAACATGCAAAAAAGCCCCGGGCAAAGAAGGAGGGGAACTGGCCCAGGGACCAGCCAGAACACTACATCAAAGTGTCCTGGGCTGCTGTCCAGGGTCGGGGCCAAGGACTTCCTGGTGAGCGAGTCCACCAACGGTCTAATGCTGGACATCCTCCCATTACCCTCCCTCCTGCAAGATGAAGGCAGAGGGGGCCAGGGCCGGGGCCAGAACCTGGGGCGGGGAGGACATGTAAGTGCAGGTCTGCTAGTGGAAGAGGAGGCTGGGATTCTTCCTGGGCATCAAGGGAGAGAGGCTCCTGACCTGGGAGGCAGGGCCGCTGGGCACACTCAGTGGTCAGGCCAGGGCGTGACCAACCAAGGCAAGGAAGGGGGCGCACGCCAGCCACACCGGAAGCCCACTAAGCTCCGCCCTGTGGGTCACCAGGAAGGGAGCCACGCAAGCCCACGCCTCCCTGGCATGCCTTTTTTTTCCTCCCTACATTTTTTACATTTCAGGTTTACGGAAAAATGGGAAAGAGCGCACAGAGAGTTCCCGTGTGCGCAAAATGCTGCTTTCCCTTGTTAATGCTAGTGCGGTGGGCCTGGTAACAACTAAGGAAATGACACCCGTGCATTACTGTAACCTAAGTTCACGCTTTCTTCTGGTTTCCACAGTTTTTACTGCACGTTCCTGTTTGGTCCCAGGATCCATCCAGGACACCCCACTACACTGAGTCCTCCTATCGCCTCAGGCTCCTCTGGGCTGTGACAGCTTCTTAGACTTCTTGTTCTCGACGGCCTGGGCGGTCTCGAGCAGTGCTGGTCAGGTGATTTTCGGAACGTCCCTGAATGGGCGTTGGACTGATGATTTTCTCAGAATTAGACGGGGCCTATGGGTTTGAGAAGGTCCCAGAAGTTTGGTGCCTTTCTCCTTACATCACCGCCAGGCTGCCTGCCCTCCTTTGACCTGTCACTGCTGCTGATGACAGGCCCCTCAGGCCAAGAGGTGTCAAGCAGGTTTCTCCACGGTCAGGTTATTCCTTTCAAAATCTCCCTTGTCCATACTGTGCTTCTTGGAAGGAAGTCATTATGGGAAGGCTAATACTAGTCGTCCCTGTCTACCAAACCAAATGGCTCCAAGGCTGGTACCTGGTGCGGGGCGGGGAGCTCAGCTTCCGGAGGGAGGCGAATCAGGCCGCCCAGCTGAGTTCGACCAAGTCCTGTGAGCAGGTGAACGACAGCGTCTGACCTCAGCTTCGCACCCACCAGACAGAGTTACGGGATCATGCTGCAGGGGGTCACAGGGGCTGGAAAGCATACCTCTGAAGGGCCTGGCACCAGGCAGGGCTCAGGAAATGTGGTCCTGATTACTGTGGCCATGGGGGCTGGGGTGAGGGGGGCGGGCCCCATGACCTGAATGTGGCCTGGCAAGGGGACTGGGAAGCATGGTCCTCCAGAAACGGAGAGAGGATGTCTTCTTAAAACAGGTGTTTTCACCATGGAAAGCCCCTTCCCTCAGCCCTCCCCATCCCCCTCCCCAGGCCCTGCTGGAGCCTAAAGGAAGACAGAGCTGGACCTGGAGACTCTCGAAGTCCCCTGCCCGTGGGGGCGGGGGGTGTAGCCCAGCCAAGCCAGGCCTGACGCAACAGTGTGCTTCACTCACTGAAAACACGCCACGGGGAAGGGCCTTTCAGCTTCGGCCACCTCAAAACCAACCTCCCACCCTTCAGTAAAGAGTGTTTTACAGATGAGAACGCTGAGGCTCAGAACAAGGCATCAGCAGGAGCCGGCAGAGTCGGGTTCATGCCCAGGCTCCCACTGCACCTGCCCCAGTGACAGTCACCCCTGAAGGGCCAGGTCACGTCCTCTGCACTGACAACACGGGGTGCAAGGCACACGCAGGACACACGCAGCCGGTCGCACACCTGGGGGCCGAGCCTGGGCCCTCTCGACCCTCATCAGCCTCAAAGTCAGGCGGCCACACAAGCAGAGGCTCCCGACAAGGAGGAAAACGTGGCTGCCCTCGGCTCAAATCACAGCAAACGAGGGTGGGGCCGAGTGCACCTGCTCGGTTTCCCTGCCAGTGACGCTCCAAGGCAGGTGGGGGCAAAGGGAGAGTCCAGCGCAGGCCCGGAGCACAGTAGGTCCTTAGGAAGGCAATGGTGACGGACCTAAGGACCGAGTGAAGGAACAGCTGTGCACACGTGGTAGCAAACGCGTGGCGAGCACCGACGACGCGCAGGTGCCTCTCCGAGCAGGACACGGATTCACCCACAGTCCTCCCCAAAACCCTGTCAGGCAGGTTATCACACCCACGGGCGGGGAGACCTAGTCTCGGCTGGTGGGACACGGTGGCGGCGTGTGATGGACGGGACTCTTCCGACTTGCTCCGGCCGCAGTGGACGTATTTAACCGTGGGGGACGCTCTAGAGATGAAGGCCCCCCCCCACCTCTCCAAAAACCCACCACTCCCCAGGAAGCACCAGCATACCACCGACTCAAACCCAGGCCGGCCGAGTCCTCCTGCGTGTTCTCCAGGCCACACCGCTCTCCCTGAGCGCGTGCACCGTGGGGGTGCATGTTTGCGTCTCAGGAGGGAACCCCACTCCCACACGGAGGGCTCAGGTCCTTACGGGATCGTTTGTGCCAAGAAGCAAAAGCACGGGGCGGCATCCGGGCCAACAGGGAGGCACCTCTGTAACCACCGGCCTCCTGGGCAGGACGGATCTGGTTTAATCGGCTCCCGCAGACCACGGCTTCTGGAAAGTCCAAGTGAAGACCAGAGATGTGGGGACCGTCTGGGCCCCAGTCAACATCCTCTCGCTCCAAGACAGCCAGGGCCCACACAGTGGTCAGGAGGGAAGCAGAAAGGAGAGTGCGGCCTCAGGGGCTCGTTATCTCTGGATTCACCTTCGGGTCCCACCAGCCAAGGGGAGATGGCACCGGAGTCCCTCCACCATTCTGAGCCTCGGCTTTCTGACCTGCAGAATGGAGCACCGAGCCACCCCACACAGGCAGGCTGTCCGGGCCGTGAGGACATGAGCAGGAAGCCTGGTACACAGTAGGCGCTCAAGAGCGGCAGCTACTAACCTTCTCTGTGGACACGAGGTAACAGGACAAGGTCATCCGAAGAGCAACCAATTCAGGGGGTGGGGAGAGGGTTACAGACCCACAAGGGAGAGGCCCACAGAAGTGCTGCAGCACCCCTGTTCCTTGGAAAATGCATTCTCATATTTAAATCTTTGCCAGCTTTGCAGGCGAGAAATTGCATCACAGTTTCTTTTTAGCGCACGTCTTTCTGCTCGCTGAGAGGCTGATATTTTCTGAGTTATTGGCCACTCGCTACACTTCTCCTTTTATGCTTTGCACATCCCCCTCCCCCAGGCAGGCATTTTCTTACTGATTCATGTGCACCTTCTACGTATTAAGGTGATTTAACTCTTTGTCAGATATGCTGCCCCTGCCTTTCCCCAACTCGTCTCTTGCCTTTCGGGGCGGTTTATGGGAAGGCTGAGTGGTCTGTTTTTCCACACTCAAGGGTCACTTTTTTTATGTAGCCAAATCCAGTTCTCCTTTCCTTTGTGGTTTCTCGAACACAAAGAGCCAAGGTCCAGGACTCTTGTGGGTCTGTAAGGTTGATCCCCACTAATGTCAAAGTTTCCACTCTCCTCCCTTCTCGCCTCACAAGCTGGGGGCCGTGCCTGGGCCTCCTCCCACTGGGCCTGCACGCTGTGGGGTCACTCCCCTGTCCCCTGGAGCTCCTGCCTGGCATGGACAGAGAGTGACTCACTCCCGAGGCATGGTGCCCTCACCTTGGGCCCCAGCCAAGCTGAGACGGGAGACATGCGGCCCACAGACAGCACGGTTTTCACCGAGCAGCCCCTCACCTGAGGACGGGGACACAGCTCCCTCCTAACACCCCCAATTCCGGGGGGCAGAGGGCTGGCATATGGCCAGAGCACTGGGGAGAACTAGCTAGAAGTCAGAGGGAAACAGATCATGCCACAGTCCATGGTCAATGCCAAGGGCAAGCACAGAGGCTCCCTTGCCCTCCTTCACCATCAAAGCTGCCCTGGAAGGGAAGTCCCTGGCACGTCTCTGGGCCTCCATTTCCACATCTGCAAAATGGGCCTCTCCTCTCTCAGTGACTTCCAGCCTTAAAATGAAGCAGACACTGAACAACTCAGCGGACAGCTCCAGCATCATCCCTGGGTGAGGACACTCAAGTTTTCTGGCCTCAATTCCACCCCAGAGAAAGCCTCGGGCACGAACATACAAAGAGGACCTTCTAACAGCCACTACCAAGTCAGCACAAGGCTGACAACTATTTATTCAGTGCTGACTACACACCAAGGGCTGCGGATACAGCCACGAGCAAGAGACTCAACTCCCTGCCTTTGCGGAGCTGACAGGGGCGCCACGAGTCCATGAAATAAACACACTCTGACATGATGGGGTGTGTGGAGAAGGGGCACGGGGGCGACAGGCGGGCCGGGCCAGGGGCTATTTCCTGGGTGATGTGCACATGTCCCTCCGGCTGCCTCATACTTCCCGGAGTGGAAACTGAGGTCCACAGGGGAGCAGGAAAGGGCTCTCTGGGGCAAGCCAGTCTGTCCCTCTTCCAACCACAGGACTAGGACTTAAGGTAAGTGAATGCTCCCAGGGCCACGGTTTTCTTGAGGCCCAAATATGCCTGCTGTGGATGCCACACGCAAGGACAAAGTGGGTCCTGGCCTGTGGCATCCGTGCCTCCAGGCCAGGCATGACACTCTTGGAGGACAACAAGATCCCATGAGAGCACCATGGCCTCTGTGGCTCCTCGGCGGGTTCTCGCACAGGGCAGCAGAGATCTGCGAGTGCACCTTGGTGATCCTCCCAGTGAGCATTGACAGACCAGTTATGGCTGCGGGATCCTTCCCTTGGCGAGGGGGGGTGGTGCGTGGGTTACGGGGTGTCGAAGATGTCACCTCCATACGGTCCCGTGCACTGATGGCGGGCACAAACCTGACAGACACTCAGGTAGGAACACATTCATGGGACCATCATCCCACACCCAGAAGGCTCCCTGGTGCCCCTTTCTGGTCAGTGTCCCCTAGAAGTCACCATTCTTGCAAGCTCTATCACAGCAGGCCAGTTTTGGGTTTTTGTTTGTTTTTTAAGATTTTTATTTATTTATTTGACAAAGACAGAGTGAGAGACAGAACACAAGCAGGGGGAGTGGGAGAGGGAGAAGCAGGCTCCCTGCTGAGCAGGGAGCCCGATGCAGGGCTCGATCCCAGGACCCTGGGATCATTATCTGAGCTAAAGGCAGAGGCTTAATGACTGAGACACCCAGGTGCCCCACGACAGGCCAGTTTTATCTGCCCTTGACCTTCATATAAATGGAATCATGCAGTATGTACTCATCTGCGACTGGCTTATCTTGCTCAACACAAGTCTGTATTTGTCCTTGTTCACTGCTGTATAGTATTCCGTCATGTGATCATGCTACAATTTGTATATCCATTCTAGTACTGATGGACATGTGGGTTATTCCCAATTTTAGGCTAATTACTAAGGCTGCTCTGAACATTCTTGTTCATGTCTTGTCATGGACAGAGCACTTGGTTCTCTTGGGAAGAGGACTGACTGCAGGATTTTTGGATCCTAGGAGAAGCTGGAATGAATGCAGCAGAGCCTTGCCAAGACCTGGTAGGCAAGCAATATGAGCCTCACCGTATAGATGAGGAAACAGAGAGGTCAAGTAACATGCCCGGGGTCACACAGTTCAAGGGCAGCAGAGCGGGGACTCAAACCTAGCTCTGAGTGGCTCCAGCTGCTTCCTCCTGGCCTCACAGGGGTGGGCGCCCTGAGCGGTAGCTACTAGGGAAAGAGAGCACAGGGGAGGGTAATGCTCCTTAACTCCCTGGAAGAACAGCAAGGCCCCGATCTGTCCCCAGGAGGCTGGGAGACCAGGTACGGGGGCCTGGCAGGCTGAGCAAACAGACATGCATGAATGAGGCCTAAGTCCACTCAAACCCCAAGCACATAATTTCATCTGGAAGCAAGCGCACCCAGCCGCCCCGGCGCGCCCTCCTTCTTGGGGAGAGGGCAGCCTCCCATCAGAAGCGCCTTTGTCTCCCCCAGAGTGCCCGAGACAGAGTGGCAGAAGCCTCGCTTGTCTAAACAAATGACAGTCAACGGTCCCCCACGTCTCCCACCGCCCGATTTTAGCCTCAAAGGACCAACTATTTCTCCGCCTCTCTGGTGGCCCTCCTGCTCACTGGAGAGTGTCCGCAAAGGGACATGCTCTGGTCCCCGTCCTACAACCCAGACGAGGGGGCGAATGGGACACCCGGACCCACTCACTGCACTGCAGCCCCAACAGAGGGCTGGGCAAAGACGGGCAAGGCCAGCATGTCCTGTTGGAGCTCACAGCCTCCAAGGGAGAGAAACACAACCGCAGAGACACGTGTGCCGAAAGCCACCTTCCCGCTGAGAGCACAAATCAGAGGCCAGGAGGCAAGTGAGCTCGTCCTGGGTGTGGGGCACAGGCCACACAGCTACGGTCACGGTCACTCCCTCCCCTTGTGAAAGTTCTTGATTTTCCCCACAGATGTCCCTGACCCGACTGGCGACCGGTGGTGGGGTCACCATGGTTACCATAGGAAGCTGCGCACGTATGGCTGGAACTGAGGCTGGTAGCCACGGCGACTGGTCCAGAGGTCAGCACATACCTTAAGCCTGGCCGGATGGGGGGCTTTTCTTGGGAACCTGGAGACAACGGTGAGAAAGAGCACAGTCTCCTTCTTTTCCCGTGTGCAGCCGCATTACGAGGAGGCAGAATGGCAGACAGAAATGGAGATGAAGGGGCCCCGGGCTCCCAGTCCCTGCCCCGGTCACCTTCCCACAGCTCCCCGAGTTGGGCTGCCGTGATCCTCACTAGAACTGGGAAGCTTATCTGGAGGCAGCACACTCCGGTGGGTGTTGAAGGATATGTAAGAGTTTACACAGTAAAGGCTGGGCAGAAAGGCTCCTCTCCTCTGAGTAAGCCCAGTGGCACCCAAAAGGACAAACTTCCCTTTGGAAGGTCGGCCATAGAGTCCCGGCCACCTTTCCACACCCAGATGGGACCCAGACAGTGGGTTAAAGTTCACGGTACTGCCCTGACGTTGGTCCCAGTACAGACTTTCTATAGACACCGTGGTAACTGTCCCCTTCCTGCCTCACTCCCTGAACTGAGCCTGAGCCTGTCCTCAACAAGAATGTCCTGAGCTCCCTCCTGGAACATGGAGGACTTCACCGGGCACACCAGAGCCCTGCTCATCATTTAACCCACTCTGGAGGCCCCAGCCCTGCTGTCCTCGAACCTCGACCTGTGTCCACGCACCCCAGCACACACCACTCCCTGCTCCTCAGACGCTCTCCTTCAGCGTTCTGTCCTCTGTCAACTCCTTCTGCGTATATCTATCCATAAGCTCTCGCATGTTTTATTCATGCCTACATAATATGCCTCCGCCATCAAATATTCATTGAGCACCTATTCCGTGGCCTGACTTGCTGAGACATTCCCCAGTGCCCAATTCCTCAAAGTGTGATCTGCAGGGCTTTGCTTGTTCAAACCACACAGCAGCCCAACCCACTACCGCCACACCCAGGAACCGCGCTCCTGGGACAGACGCCCACGCTGCCTGTGTGCTCCGGAGTTCAGGGCGGCGGATTTCAGAGAGCTTGCTCCTTCTCGTCTTTGCCATCCACGGCCCCCGTCAGCCCCTAGGGGATGCCGGCAAGGGCCTCGGAACCTCGGTGCACGGAGATGAGATCTCTCTCCAACAGCGCTGTGGTTTTACTTCTGCTCCGAGAGCAGTACATGTGTAACACGCACATCCAAAATACACCTGCACGCTTTAAATGGAATCTCGGGAGGTCTTCGTGGACACGTCTTCGGAAAGTTCTCCCAAGGAAGGTGACTTGAGTGGGGGGTGCCGAGGGCAAGGCCGGTGAAGGCCCAGTGCAAACACATGTTTACTCGCAGCCCCTCTTGGGCTGCCCAGCACCCGTGCCCATGGGAGCGCTGCATTCTCTCCTCCCCAGGAGACTTATTTAGCCCACCCAGCCCAGGGCTCCTTCGGACCATGCATCTGTCAGGGTAGAAAGGCCGGCTCTGGGGCTGGCCCGCGGGCCCCGGCTGCGGTCTGCACCTCTGCTCTGCGCACCAGGCAGCAGCACGGGTCTCCGGCTCGTGGTCTGCAATGGAGTCTGGCCCTTCAAGGAGCAGTAAAGGGTCAGAGGGCACCGACTCACTCGACGCAGGAGCAGGGCCAAAGGCAGAAGCTTTTCTAGGTATTGATCTGCTTTCCAGGGCACCTCATCTCCGCACCACGAAGTGCTATAATGAGAAGAGTTCAGAGTGCAGGACGGGCAGCGGCTCCAGACACCGCTACCGAGGAGACAGAACATGCCCACGGCGTACTGCTTGCGCTCAGCAGTGCCTGAATCACCTCGTTCCGTCCACACCACAGCCTCCTGTGTCTCACGTGTAGACGGACAGCCTGGAGTGCTTGGCGAAAATCCCGACGGCCACGCAGGAGGCAGGGGCGGGGGCTGCGAGCCTGCCTGTCTAACCCAGCTGCAGGTGAGGCCGATGCTGCCAGCCTGCGGGCCCCACTGTGGACAGAAAAGGGCTGCCCTCCCAGATGGAGGACGTCATTAGTACTGACATTCTCATCTTGACGACAGAAAGCAGACTAGAGCCTGCAGAAATTCACAAGCTGCATGAGTCACTAAAGTGAAAGAAGCAGGGCTGGGGCCTGAACTCAGGACCGTGGGCTCCCAGACACAAGCTCGGAACCACTGAGCCAAGATGCCTCCCCAGGCAGTCCACCGGGCTTTGCTATGTTCTCGCTATTTCTTTGTGTCTGCCATCCTGGGTGCCGGCCATCCCCGGTGCCAGCCAGGCTGTGGGAAGTGGAAAATGACCCCTGCTTAGACAATGCAGGTCATGGCCTGGTGAGCTGGGGGAGTCTCTGAGCAAAGAGAGAGCTGCCCTTTCCTCCGGGTGCGTCAGGGCCTTGCCAAGCCACATGTGACTCCAGCCCACTCACCCCACGGGCAGGACGAGGCCTGAAGCTGAGACTGCACAGCCCTCCACAAGAGGCCCAACTCACCCTGCTCCCATCTGAGGCGGGTGGATCCCAGACCCAGGGCTTTGGATTTGGAGAACCCGAAGTTCAAATTCCACCTCTACTACCTCATAGCTGTGTGACTTCGAGCAAGTGACTGTACATCTCTGAGCCTGTTTCCACATCTGGAAAATGGGGGAAATGCCCACTTCCCACACAGAACTGTTGTGAGATATGAACCCGGAGCCCTCCGCGCCAGCAGCATCAGCCCTGGACAGATGAGTGAGCCACTCGGGGTGCTCAGAAGCCCAGTGGAGCTAAACTGCCCAGGATGGGGGGCTGGGGGGGCGTTGCTGGTGAGGAAGAGCCAGACATCCCAGCAGCCTTGCTTGGCTATGTGACCCACTCTCACAGGCCCCAGCCCTGGGAGCGTTGCCCTGGCCCAAGAGGCCCAGGGCCAAATGCCTGGGCAACACGGCCAACACCACAGGTCGGGCCTCGCGGGTCGCTGCTGGGACGAGAGAAGCACCAGTGAGGCATTCCCTGGGAACAGCATCAGAGTTGAGAAGACCAAGGTTTGAATCGTGGTGCCTGAACCCTGAGTGGGGTGAGCCCTGCCGGTCATGCCCCTCAGTGGAGCCACCTGGCTCTTCTGGAAGATGGGGCCAGCCTGAGGGTTCCAGGAGGCCCACGTATGGCACTCGGGCTGTGCTGGGCGCACATCACTCATTCAGGTGAGTTATAACTACCCTCGGGCCGCAGTGGCCTCTCCAGTGGCCCTTGGCTTTCCCACAATGCACTTTCATTCCCAACCCGTGAGCAAGCCCTCTTTCCCTCCAGGCTAGTGCCAAGTCCCACCACCTGTCACAACCGCTACCAGGGCTGCCAAGGGGCCACCTATCAGCCTCTCCTTTTGCCTGGACTACTTTGGCAGTCCTGGAAGGTCCCCAGTATGCAGGCTCACCTCCCTCAGACAGCATTGCCCCAGAGAAGTTTCGGTGAGGCTCGAAATGTTTGCTAGCTGCACGGGCTGGGGAGGGTCTGAAATGTGGCAGCCACGACTGAGGAACTCCATTTTCAACTTTATTTCTTTTCGATTAATTTAAATGTAAATGGCCTCACACATGGCTAATGACTATTGGATTAGAATTTTGGACTACTCTCCATCTAGCAGCTGAGTGAGATTGTGTCCCTCCTCTGCTCAAACCCTCCAATGACTCTCTTCTCACTCAGAAGAAAACCCAAAGCCCAGGCAATTGCCTGTAAGACTCTCCTGCCCAGCTCCATGCTTTCTGGCCTTAGCGCTAGTCATCCTCCTCCCTCACTCTGTTCCAAGCCGCTGGCTTCCTTGCAGTTGCTTAAAATCTGCCAGTCCTGCTCCTGCCACATGGCCTTTGCACATACTATACCCCCCCACACCCAACACACACACACTCACATGCACACACACTTCCCCTAAATATTTTCATGGCTGGTTCCCCTAATTCAAGGCTCTATTCCAATACTCTCCCTGATTCCAGGAAATGACATCCTGTGTCCCCTGTGTACCACCTTCCCCTGCTGTGTTTCTTCAGAATGCCTGGTGGCTACCTAAAACATTGTGTATTTGTTCACTTATTCATTCCCTTTCCTTACCAGAATGCAGGAATCATGAAAACAAAGGCTTTGCCTATTGTGCTCACTGTTGTACTCCTGTGCCTGGAAGAGCCCTGGGCAGGCATATATAGCAGGTCCTCAATGAGGATGAACAAAAGAATCATGAGCAAGATACCAGGTACACAGCAGGCGCTCAATGAACAACCACTGTTGCTACTGTAGCAATAAGCTGTCATCACATTCTTCTCCCAAACCACTGGTCATAATCAGGGCCAGGCCCGCTGCTCTCTTTGACAACAAAGCGATAACACCCTCTCCTCTGCCCGGCATGCACCCCCCGATGCCTCGAAGCTGGAAACCCCACAGAGAAGGAAGTCTGGTGGTGGCCAGGCAGCAGGCAGGACGCACAGGCCTGGTTGCTGGGCAACCCCACCCCATCACTCACAGCCGCGGGCACACACGTGCCACCAGGAGGGGCTGGCTACCTGTGCCCCTGTCCCCCCGCCGGCCTGACTACCAGTGTTCAAGGACAGGGTACAGGGGCGAGCAGACACTGGAGGGGAGCAGAGTCACCGGCTGCAGGCCGCGAGCCCACAGTGCGCGAGGAGGGTGAGCTCGGCTTCCTGAGGCCCTACTGTGTGCGGCGCACCTTCCACACCCTCTCGGCCACCCTCGTGGTCGGTGGGATTAAATGAGATGGCACCGACGGGTCCTTCCTGCGGTGTCTGTGTACAGAGACGCCCACTAGATACGGACTGCTGTACTGAGATGGGCACTAGATAAGGACTGCTGCCCTGGTTCTCGCGCTTCTCCTTCTGGGACACGCTCGTCACACTCTCCATGGCAGCGTGCCCGCACGGGCCCACCCCCACCTCTGCAAGTGCGTTCTGTGTCTCCCTCCACCCCTTGCTCACTCACACCGAGGGTTCCTGTGCTGCGGCCCCGCTGGCCTGTGGGGCCGGATTCTTCGTCGGGTTCCGAGCAGTCCTGGGCGTCGTGCGGCGCTGGGAAGCAGGCCTGGCCTCTACCCGCGGCGGGTGGGAATGTCAAACGGCGCAGCCGCTATGGGAAACAGTATGGAGATCCCTCGAAAAATCAAAAATAGAACCACCATATGATCCAGCCATCCCACTCTGGGTATATACCCAAGAGAACGGAAAGATCTCCAAGACAGATTTGCACATCTATGTTCACATGAGCATTATTCACAATAACCAAAGGGTAGAAGCAGCCCAAGTGTCCAGAGAAAGATGAATGGGTAAAGAAAACGGGGTACACACACACAGTGCTAAGTGCAATAAGCCGGTCATAAAAATACAAATTCTGTATGATTCCACGTACATGAGCTACTCTAAGCATTCAAGTTCATAGTACACACAGTCGACCAGGGGTTATGGGGCGGGGTGGGGGACTTCCCTCAGCAGGAGGGCTGGGCACCTCTGCCCCTGTTCACCCAGCCCAACCCTCCCCACACGCAAGGCTGGCCTCAACCCACCATCAAGTCCTAATTCAGAGGGAACTTTTGGGGGGGGGGGTCCTTTCCCTGACCACTTGTACCCAGACCCGGCACTCATCCCTCCTCCTTTTAAACTTTTTTATTTTCCAACAGTTTTGAGGTTATGCAGTTGCAGAGGTAGTACGGGGACTTCGGGGACCTCTGCTCTACTCTTGCCAGTTCCCCCGGGGGCACGGACACTGGTCGCGATCGAGAGACCAGCACCGGCACATGACACTTCACTTGGGCTTCACCGCGCTCTGCTCACTGCCCCTTTCCTGTCCCGGGATCCCAGCTAGGACCCCACATACACGCGTGCCCTCAGCGCCCCAGCCCCCTCTGCTCTGGAACAGTGTCTCCCTTTCTTTGTCCTTGAAGAGCTTGACAGTTTGAAGGAGCACCGCTCGGAAGTGTTACAGAACGCCCGTTAACTTGGGTTCCTCCGGGGTGGCACCTCCTTTCACAAAACAAAAAACAAACTGTGGTGAAATACACATAACATAAAATGTATGGTCGTAACCATTCTTCCGCACACAGTGCAGTGGCATGAGCCGTTCCCACACTGTGGCGTCAGCATCACCACATCCAACTCTGGAACCGTCTCATCTTCCCAAACTGACACCAGGTCCCCGTCGCACACGCATGCGCTCACCAGCCCTGCCCCAGGGTAACCGCTAATCCACCTTTGGGCTCTCAGAACCCCGATCAAAACTACCAGGAGAAGACGTCTCACCCCCGTGGGCATGGCTACTATCAGAACAGAAAACGAACAAGGGCCGAGGGGTTGCGGAGGACCAGAATGTGCACTGCTGGGCAGAACACAGAATGTGGCGGGCACCATGCAGAAACAGTGGTAGTTCTCCCCAGATTAAACCCAGAATTACCACGTGACCCAGCGGCTCCACTCCTAGGTACATGCCCCGGAGAACCGGCAGCAGGAACTTAAGGGCCGACTGGCACACCTAGGTTCCCAGCAGCATTATTCATTGTAGCCAAAAAGTGGACACACCCCAAGGCCATGGACATCTTCTAGAGCACTCCCCTGGCAATAACCAGTTCAATGCCTGTCTCCCCACTCCATGCCCACCCGTGCACAGCCCCAGTGGGGTCCAGTTCTGCTCTCGAGGTCCCAAGCCTAGGTTGTACCAGAATGTAGGGTCCTAGTGGGGATGGCACAGTGGGACATTCAAGGTCCCAGGCCAGCCCCTGCCTCCTCGAAAAGGCTGTGCCCCAGTGACAGGCAGCACTAGGCCAGAGCCACACTTTCCTGACCCTCTAGAAGGCCTTGGGCACCACTGACACAGCCTGGCAGCTTGGGCAACACGGGGGCTCTGGGAGCAAGGGCAAGAGAAGCACGGCTCCATTCCTGGGAGAGCTCTGACAGACAGCCCTTCCCTCCCCAGCTTACACACACACGCATGTGCACACACACACACACCCCGAAGTAAGAGCAACAACATCCACCAAGATATCATGAACCTCCTGCTAAAAACAGTCCTCACTGGGCACCCCCAGCGCGCCAGGCACGGGGCTAACTAAGCATATGACGAAGTTTCATCCAGACCCGGAAACGAACCGCAAGACTCATGTTAGAGTAAGTCCCCATTCTACAGCAGCGGAAAGAGAGGCTCGGACGAGAGAGGTGACTCGCCCAAGGTTACAGGAGAGGCAACACGGCCATGTGACTCTGGAACCCATGCTCGGACCCCAACAAGATGCCTCTCCTGGCTGGAGGCATCCCGAGTTCAGGGAGCCCATTGACGTGATTTCCAGGCCATCCCTGGGTCTGCGCTTCTCGGAGAAACAAAGGCTAAAGGCAGAGAAGATGGGGACTCCATTCGGCAGGGACTATACTCACGGTGTATGAGAGAGAAATGACAGCCACGAAGAAATTCCTCTTTATTAAGCACTTACTGTATGACAAGGTGTAGCTCCTAGCTGTCATCTTCATGGCTCGTGGGCCGGTGGGCATTACTGCTGACCCACTTTAGAGATGAGGAAACTAAGATCCAGGGAGAACAATCACTTGACAGGAATCAGGCCCCCGCATCGGGACAGACAAAAGCCTCAGGGGCAATACTGGCAGAAAGGGTTTCACCTAGTGTAGAGTGCACAGCTACGGATGGATTGGGGAGGCGGGGGGTCTTGGACCCCTGGGGCAGACGGTCTGCTGGAGGGAAGGGCCAGGAAGGCGGTCCTTTGTTCCACACTGACCCACATCAAAACTAGCTCCTGGATTTCATGTTTCTCCCCTCTCACTTTTTGAGTTTCTTCCCTACCACCGGTTTCAGGTACTCATCCATGGGAAGTTAAGGCAAAGGTCCAATGTGTGTCCCAAGGAGGCAACACAGCCCCACTGCACGGGCACCAGAATCGGAGGACAGCTGCACATTCCAGCTCTGTCAGCTGGAAGCTATGCGACCCCGGGCCAGTGGCTTCGGTGCTCTGAGCATCAGTCCCAGCCAGGGAGGAGGGAGGTATGGTGGGCACCTGCCAGGGCTGCTGGGCTCCTCGCAGGAAGTCGTGGCTACGGGAGCACCTGGAGGTGCCGGGAGAAACATGAGCCCGGGGACAGAGAGAGGAGAAAAGGCTTCGTGCTCCCAGCAGGGGGCAGGGAAGAAAGAAGCACAGCTGCCCAGGTAACACACGGGACAAGCTGCGCACAACAGTGGCAGGAGCTGCAGAAGGACCCGGGGCCTTGCTCCCAGCTGTGCGTCCTCTCCGCCCACTTCCTGTCTGGCAAGCCCTTTCCCTTCACATGACCCCGGGCCTGCAGGGTTGCACTCAGATCAGGCTGGGGACCCTGCACCCCCACCCTGGGAAGGCGTGGCAGTGATGTGAGCAAGTCTGCGGGGTCACTGCATCTGCGTGGACGCTCGCTGGGGGGCCGTTCTGGGCCCTGCAGCTAAATCAGCAGGAGACAAATGTTCCCCCCCAAAGCCCAGGGGACCCTGATTTCTCCAGAGCCACAGTGGCCACTTGGAGGAAAGGGAACTGAGGGCATTTTTTCCCACATTGCTCCATCACGTTCGCCCTCCCTGGATGATGCCTGCTGCTTATTATAACCATGACAACATAGGAAATGTTCTTGTGGATTTCTGCAAGAGGGGAAGTGACAGGCTTTCTTCCTCTGGCTTTTCCCTGGATGCTGTGGACCTGAGGTGAGGCCCTTTTGTATGGGATGCACCATCCCGGGGGCTGTGAATGGAGGGGTGAGGCACAGGGCAAGAGAGGGTGGCCCCCGTTGTGGGAGTGTGCTAAGAAAGGCTTGCTAGAGGCTGCAGAGCGCCGCCCTCCCCGTCTCTGTGAAGGGCTGGGCATCGTTGGGTGCTCCCAGCCCACGCCACCTGTAGCCAGGGCCTCGCACTCTGTTTTCACACTGCGATCACTTCCTGAGTACCCGCTAGTGCTCGCAGGCACGGTGCTAAGTGCTCTATGCTCTGGGTGGGTCTCATGGAGCCTTGCCTGGGGTTACCGTTACTTCCATTCTACAGACACGGACCTAAGGTCCAGAGAAGAATAAAGTGGCCTGACCAGGGTTACTCGACCAGTCAAGCGGCTGCAGGAGGAAGGACACTTGTAGACGCTGGAGGAACGAAGAAAACGAGAGAAGTACAGCATCCGTCCTGAGTCGGAAATTTGGACGGAAGGTATGAGATGAATTAGAGTCCGTGGAGACAGCTGCCAACCTGGGGTTCTGCAGACCTCTCAAACGCCTGCAGGGGGCGTCCTGGAGGGATTCCGCAGCAGCACTGGGGCTCAACAGGAAGCAGTGGAGATTGATTAGTGATGTCTGCCCGGGCACCGCTGTGGGAAGCAGTGAGGCAGCACGGCGACCGACCGTCACTAGTCTAAGGTACATGCGCCTGGTGCAGACGTCCCCGAATCCTCCCGCTTCTCAGCCTCCTCCTCCACGGAATGAGCTCGCGGACAGAGTAAGATGAAGAAATACCTTTTGAAGAAAAGGGTGTTTTCTTGACATTACACTATACACCTGGAATTTGTTAATTCACAGGTAAAACTCAATTCTTCCAGCCATTCTTACTCACGGTACACTTACTGGCTACCGATTGTGTCCTAGGGTCTCTGCCCTCACCGAGCTCAGTGAGGAAGACAAACAATTAACTTAATAATTACTTACTATGGTTGCTCTAAATGCCTCAAGTGGGGAACAAGGAGGCCAGGTCACACCTGCTGGTGCTGGCAGGGTTGGGGCGCCTCCGTCTCCCTGCCGAGGATTTGCTTCTGACATGGAAACTGACCTTGCTGCTCAGGGCCCCCTGGAAATACTTGCCCATCGGGTCGGGCGCCCAGAGGCTGCCGGGAAAGCAGAGGAGCGCGGGCACGCGACAGAAAGGGGACTGAGGAAGGCTGCGGCACGGAGAGCCGGGGGTGGCCCCTCTGCCGGTGGGGCGATGTGTCTGTCTTCACTAATTCGAAGCTCAGGCCTCATTCTCTTTTTTCCACCCCAAAGAGGACTCAACCACGCTACCTACCTACCCCTTTTGGCAAGGGGCGGGGGCGCGGGCAAGAGACGACACGATGGCATGGCCGCGGCTGAGGGGGCGGTGTGTTTGAAGCGGGGGAGCGTGGTCGGCCTTTATCCGAAGGCTGCTCTCCCCTGGGCCTGAGCAGCCTCAGCCACCATCATGACGGGGCGACACACGGTGTCACAGCCGCGCCCCCCCCCCCGCCCCCCCCCCCCCCGCCGCACCACCCCCCCCCCCCCCCCCCCGCCCGGTTCCAGGCTGGCACAGGACCCGCGGCCGCGGGGTTTGTTTGGAGGAGACGTTCCTCATCAGGGGAGTCTTAAACAATCTCCCTTTCTGGCCGGGGGAGGTGGAGGAAGGCATCTCTGAGGCCAGCGCTTCCCCCAGTGCAAACAGCTGAACCCCGCCTGCCCGCCCGGCTTTCAACTTTGTTGCTTTTGCAAATAGGGTCCTGGTCCTGTTTCCCACATTTCTGCAGGCAAGTCCAGTCAGACTCCCGGAGGCTTGGCCGGCTTCAGGGCCAGAGACCAGGGCGGGGAGGGAGCAGAGCCCTCCCGCCTTCCAGGGAGCAGCGGCCAGAGGAGCTGAGAACACAGCACGCGGACCAGAGTGAACAAAATGAGTAGCGACTTCCAGAAACGGGAGCTCAGGCCCTGGGTGCCGAGACCAAGTGACCAAGGAACCCATCTTGTGCTCCCAGTTCGCTGACCTAACCCTCCTCCTTCCTCAGACCACAGCTGACAAGTCACTTCCTGCCCGATCCCCCGCAGAGACGGCTGGGTCCCCTGATAAAACTCGCCACCCATGGAATCTCTCCTTGCTGTCGGTCTCTGCTCTGGAATGGACTGGAAACTGTGAGGGCGGGGACCTCATCAGCCCCAGCACAATGTGGTGGTGGAAATGGGGGGACAGAGTTAAGGGGATGGCAGGAGGGAAGGGACTTGGTTTCTCCTATTAGGGCTGGCGCACTGGGGTCGGCGGATCCACAGCCCCCAAAGATGTCCACATCCGAACCCCCAGTGAAAGTGGGACCTGCTACAGCACGTGGGCCGAGGGGTGCTACACGAAGGCCCCTGACATGCGGGACAATCCTGGGTTATCCCATGGGCCCCACGTCCTCACAATGTCCTTGTAAAAGGGAGGCAGGAGGGACAGAGGCAGAGATACGACAGCAGGAGCACAGGTCCAGCAGTGCCACCGTGAGCCAAGGGACCCAGGCAGCCTGTGGAAGCCTCGGTTTTAGCCTAGGGGACCCATTCTGGATTTGTGATCTCCAGAACTGTAAGATGATACATCTGTGTGGTTTGAAGCCACCAGGTTTGTGGGAATTTGTCACAGCAGCCACAGGAAGCTGAGGGGTACCTGTGGGACCTCCCGCCGGTCACGACCAGCCCCCCTGAACTGCCATCCATGATACAGCAGGCATTACTAGTAGCCACAAGGTCCTGGTGCCCTCCTCCTTCCCAGTATGTGAAAGACAAAGATTCCTGTCCCCTTGCAGCCAAGCCATGGGGACAGGATGGGTTCTGGTGGGACAAACAAACATGACTCATGTCACTGCCAAGGCCACAGGACTGCATAGCTGGCGCTGAGCTCCCCGGAGCACCCGGAGGCTGCACGGAGGGGGGGGCAGGGGGGACCGCAGCAGCAGCTGGGAGAACCTCTACCTGCCCCCCTCTGCACTGCCCACGTGGAGCAGGTCGCCGTGGACCCTCCACGGACACAACAGAGCTGGGAGAAGCCACCTTATGCCCGTGGGACTGGGAGTCTGCCAGTGCCACACGCCATGTGACAGGCACATGGGGACCGGTCTCTGGAGGCAGCAGCTGCCACCCACACACGTGCGGTGGAACCGTCCACGTGAGGGGTCTCAGCTGCCTCTAGAAGCAGTGGCTGTCACGTCGGCCAGAGACCCCTACACTGTCCCCAGGGTCCCCTTGACAACTTGCATCTTGGACGGGGGTGGGGGGTGTCCACCTTAGTCCCCGGGTGACCGGGACATGAAATCGCTTCTTCCAGACAGCGTGGGGGGACGGGGAAAGGGGAGCAGCTTCCCACGTCTCCTACACTCGTCCCGAGCGTGTCCCTGAGGCCTCCCGCAGCCGCCTTCCAACACGCCCAGTGCGACTCGGTCCGCCGCGCTTCCTTCCACGGGACCCACAAACGCCTTCTCGTTGTTCTGCTCCTTTGCCAGGCCCTTCTGCCATGTCTGTGGCTGGGATTCCAGGATGTCAATGGATATTTTCAGAGCTTTACTGTCCCGTTTGTCACTTGCTAATTAGTTAGGAGTGACTAATCAGAAAGCAGTGGCAAGGCAGAGAAAATACTCCACTTTTCTTCGCTTTCGGTTGTCCATGGTTACTGAGAACCCTCTGGATGTATGTGACGGAGCGGGGCAGGGGGCGGGGCAGGCAGTGTGTACAAAATGGGGGGTGGGGTTTTCTTTGTCCTCTCCTGGGCAGATATGGACAATGTTGGGGGCTGTCACCAGGGAAAAGAGCAGCAGCTTCACGTAAGAATGACAGTGTGGTGCTTACCAGGGGGCAAAGGCTGGGTCTCTGAAGCCCCTGACCTCAGCCTTCTTGTCACTTCTACCTCTGACCAGGCAAGCTATGGAAGCACCAACATCCCCACTGAGTTCAGGCCTCCCCTGGGACCAGAGGCCACACGACCAGGCCACAGCAGAGTGCAGACGGTGGGATGACACCAGTCTATGTGGTCCTGCCCAGTGGTGCCAAGGTTTCACTGCTGAAAGTAGGAGACACCCAAAGTCCTGGGGCTGTTCTCCTGAGCCCCCAGCAGACAAGGCCATGCCTCCCCAGGCTGGGGGGACATGCCATCTACTGATTGTCCTCTCCCAGCTGGGCCCCCAGCCATGAGCACACGTGTCACCCGCAATCCTCACTACACCTTCCCGCAGTCGCTTTTACTCTCCCGTTTCCCAGGCGAGAACACTGGGACTCAGAGAGTGTGTATCACTAGCTGCGGGTCACACAACACGTAACCGCAGAGCTGTGTGTCCAACACCGCTGTGTACCCACCCTGCGTGACAGTGAGGGGGGAGGGGCCGGGCGCTCGCTCCCCCAGCCCTGCAACCACAGCCTGGGTGGGTCATATCACCCACGTGCAACCCATACGCACACACACGTAAGTATACACACTGGCACACGAGCTCACATGGGCATGTGTTAGAGCCAAGTATGCGCGCACGCGTGTATGCACACGCATGGTTTTTCAGCGCGGAGGGGAAAAGGGCACGCAGTTACCTGTGAGGGAGCGAGTCAGTACCGTCCGCCCCACTGGGGCACAGGCGCTGCTCCAGGCTTGGCCTAGACTGCCAGGGTTAGCAAAGGCCAGTCCTTGCCACCTCTGCCCTTCAGGGATGATTTCATCACCAATGGAGGTTTCCAAAGACAGTGAACAAGCAAGGAGGCCTCCGGCTGGCCTCTCAGAGCTGCTTCCCCATCACGCCCACCGCACACGCACACACACACGCAGGCGGGCACGCACATGCACACATCACACAAAGCCCAGCCCCGGCCGGGACAAGAGGGGGATCTGCTCAGCATCTCGCAGCGGCCCCTCCGCACTCCTCAGCTCGCCCGCAGCGCACGTCGGGGCACGAAGAGCAGACAGGAAACCAACAGCCCCGCGTCGGACAGGCTGGCATTTTCCAGGGTAAAGTTCTGGCCCTCGAATGATTTCCCAGCCTGGCCGGGTTCATCACTGCCCATGAAGTACAAATGATTCCCTCTACCCCTCAAGCTGGCTGGTCCCCCAGGCCTACTGCAGGTCAAGCAAGTCAGGGACCAGCTGGGGAGTCAGGCCCTGCCCACCACCCCGTGTTGCTAGCAACAGAGGGGTCTGGTTGATTGATGGAATGAGCCAGTGCTTGAGATCATCAGAAGAGTCCCCTTCACTGACCACCTACGGTGCGCCCGACCGTGGGCTGTGCTCCCTCCATACAGACCAACGGTAAAGGCTGAGTGCCCAAGGCCAAGCAACCAGACTCAGGCTCGAGTCCCAGTGCGCACAGTTCAGCTCGGACAGCAGTGCGCTCTGTCTACAGAGCAGATAGGCTGTTGCGGGAAGGGAGCAACATAAGACAAACGGGTTCTCAGCCATGGGTGTTTGTCCAGAGACAAGGCCAGGCGTCACACGGGGAGCAGGTGCCACTAGCATCTGGGGCGGGGGGAGGAGGCCAGGGCTGCTGCTACCACCAACAGGACCCCGAGAGAGGACAACCCACTTCCGTGTCAGTAGGGCCTCTGGTGAGAGATCCCAGCTCAAGGTAAACCCTCCATAAACGCCAGTGGCTATCAGGACCTTGAAATTGTCCCGGCAGCCTGAGAGCATGACATTCTTGTCACCAGACTGCAGAGAAGGCTGCTGGACCGGTGGCTGTGACTTGCCCTGGTGACAGGAGAGAGCAGAGCTGACGGGGCCTCCAGACTGCACCTGGGTTCCCTCAGGCCTGGGGGGCCGGCCTCCCCACCACATCCCATCCCCCTGGTTACCCTGAAGTCATAGCCTCCGCCTTCCCTCTGCACTCCCACCATGGGGGAGGGGTTACTTCCGATGTTGTTTTCTTGGGCACCAAGAGAACAGACACCCCCGTGTCTGGACCCTGCAGACAGCTCTAAACAGACACTTCCTTCCCCTTGCTCCTCCGTCTCCCTGCCCCCAACCTGCCCCCCTCAGCTTCTGCCTGACAGAGCAGTCTGTGTGCCCAGCATGCCGCTCCATGCAAGACGTCCACCCCTGGTCCGGGGAACCAGACCCTCCTCTGCGGGTCTGGCTGACCCGGGTGTGGGACCCTCTGCCCGCATGCCCATGGAGGGGTCAGTCTCCAGAGGGGGCAGAAAGTCCCAGGAGAGCCTGTGTGTCCTGGTCTTTAGCTGCCACAGTGAGGGAGCTGCCTTTAGCTGCTCCCTCACTGCACACACCAGCTACGCGAGATCCTTCTTCTAGTGGCCAGGCCTTGACTTGTGCTCCTCCCTCCCTGGGACACCCTGGCCCTCCCCTGCTGCCCCACACCCTTCTCACGTGTCTTGGACTTCACTGAAACGTCCCTCCCACCAGGGCAGGCTCGGCTCAGACGCCCTGCGTCCGTGCGTCTGCACCTCCGTGCCCATCACCCTGTCCGGTAATGCAACACAGACAAGCCGCTCTGGAGGCAAGGTCGCTAGACCTGTGACCCCGAGGGCACAGAGCCCTTCGGGGTGCCCCCCCTTCGCAGCCCCGAGTCTGCAGCCGCGCCGTCCGGTACAACTCTCTGCGACACTGGAAACGGCCGGTGTCCACGCTGGCTGGCATGACAGCCGCTAGCCTCGGCTGGCCTTGCACTATTTGAAGTTCAAAGAACTGAAGTTCCAATTTCGTTTGATGTTCATTAAATCTGAATAGCCCTGTCCTGCGCGCTACTGATCACCAAGGGCAGCACTGGTTGAGAATACTGCCCGGGGCAGAGTAGGGGCTCCACACCCCTGGTGAATGAATGAATGAATGAATGATGCTCATTACCCTACTGTATGAGTCCCCATTGAGTCATCTGACATCAACCTTCCCCAGCAGGCTGAGGGCGTCGTGAGCGCAGGAGATGGTGGGACGTGGCTCACTACTCTATCCCCCAAGTGGGGCACAGACCCTCAGTAAACATTAATTAAATAAATGAATGCACTCATGAGTGGAGGGCCTGCAACTCAGAGCCCCTCACCCTTTGCCACCTGGCTTCCGGGGCTGATGAAGGAACACGGTCCAGCGGGCTGGCTTGGGACTGGATTCCCGGCCCAGGTCCCCCTTCTCTCAGGTGACCATGTGCCCCCTGCATCCCAGGCTCGGTCACAGCTGGTATCAACAGTGGGAGGCTCCTCCCTTCTCCAGTGACCTTCTGCCACCCCCACCCCCCCCAACCGATGCCTGGGAAGAAGCAGGCAAGTCAGCTTGCTCTCGACTCATTCCCCTGGGGCTGCTCTTCCCTGGTCCCCGCTCAGGCGGCAGGGCCCCCTCAGGAGGTTCCAGAAAGAGGAGCGCTCGCAGGAGGGAGGACGAATGTGCAATTCCATCATCAATCACCGCCTTCCATCCCCGACGGGTGACGGTGACGCTCGGCAGGCCTGTGCCTCCCCCCGACTGCCTGGCCCACTTCCTTCCGATGTAGGTCACGACGGATTCTCCCTGCAATCACTAGGTGTGCCTCCGGTGAGGGGGGTGGCGCCACTAGAGGCAAATTTAGCAATCCTCTCACGGGCACGCAGGGCCCCGGGCTCTCTCATTCAGCGGAGCCCCAGACTGGCAGGTGCACATGGGAATCCTGTGCAAGGATCCGAGGGCACGTGGGAGGGAGGGCGGGCGTGCAGGGTGGTTCCTGTGCCCAAGAAAGCTAGGCACCTGGAGCTGGAAAGCCAGGGTCATGTGGAAGCAAAGCCATGGAGAGGCTGGTTCCCAGGACAGAAGCAGATCTGCCGCGCGGTAACTCGCCCTACTTTCTGGTGAGTATCCCGGACCCACTGGGTCCAACTCTGCAACCTGCGCCGGGTGCTCCTCCTTTCCGGGCCTCCTGCTTCCACCTGACAAGGGGGGATGATGCCGGTACCTGCCTCACAGGAGGGTATGAATCAAATGCATTCGTAGAGATACAAAGAGAGCACGGGGCTCAGCACCAAAGAAACACCCAATAAACACGGACTGTCACTGATGCTATGGTCGTCTGCGAGAATCCCTCCTAGTCGCACAACATGGACAACCGTTCCTTCCCTCTGACCAGCAATGAGCACGGGCGCCCCGCCAGGCACTGTGCCGGGCGTGGTGACGGGTCCGCTCCCCCTGCTCTCAGGTAGCAGGCCGTTTGCCGGAACGATGGATACGTCCGATAAACCCAGCGGTGCGTGTGGAGAGCAGGTCTTGTGAGCACGTGGGAGGCGGGAGCCCGGAGGAGGGAGGGCTCGGTCTGGGCAGGCCCGTGTGAGCGGGGCCAGTTAGGAGGACAGAATGGGAATCCCCGGCGTCCTCTAAGGCCGAGAAGGCCTCAAGATCCTGGGCCCTTTGGGCAACAGAAAAAGGTCGTCTGTGCCTGGGGCACAGGATGCCTGGTAAGGAACTGGCAGGGATGAAAATGAAAAGACTGAGTTTGGGCCAAATTCGGCGTTCTCTGCCAGGAAAATAAGGAGATGAACTTTGTCCCGTGTACGACAGGGAGTTCTAAGTGCCACTCCTGAAGTTACTCAGCTCTGAAGATGGGGAACCCCCCCCTCCACACACACGTATGTAGTAGACACACAACACTCCACACACATGCACACACACACACCTATACACACAACACACACAATAACTGTCTGTGCACATGTGTGCAAACACACAGCACTCCACACCCAGATACAAGCACACACACCCACACACACATCACGGGCTCCCTGCCCTGGGCCGGAGCGGAAACGGGAGCCTCCAGACTCCACAACAGAGTGAAGAGGGCGTGTTCTGAAAGCCACACAGAGGCCTGAGAGCCGGTGTCAGGCCGCGTGGGGGAGGAAATGTTTATAAACGAGAGGTTTCCTGCACACCTGCGTGCACACACACGCATGTGCACACAGACGCACACTCAACAGGTACTTCTTCCAAGAATGCCTTTGCAGGCTGGGGCAAGCACACGCAGCAGCAGACCCCACCGTAAGCCGCTCTCGGACCTGCACCACCATCCAGCTTGGGCCATGTTTTAAAAGGAAACTTCCTCCCACATTTAAAAGGGAAGAGTGGGTCTGTCTGGACAAATTTGGAGCCTGGTGTGGGAGCAGGAAGTGATCAGGGAAAGCCTGAAGGGTGCAATAATGAGGGCCAACTGCGTTTCTGTGGGGCCGGCCCCCGGGTCTCTCCCCGCCCCCTCTCCTGCGCCGACGGTCTGATTTCTAAGGAGAACGGTTACCCCAAGGAGGCTCATTCACAACGGAGGTTTCCTGCAGCAGGTGGATGCACAGAAAAATGTGCTGAGGTTCCTTAAAATAGTTGCCTTCTCCTAAGCAGGAGAAACCTCCTTCCCTGCAATATGGCTCATACCAGCTATTAGCTCAGCAAACCCTTTTCTTTAGAGAGAAAGGGGAAGTTTTTGAAATAGAAGGGACTTCGGGGGTCACAGCTGGATTGGAAGGAGTCCATTTTTAAACAATGAACTCAAACTTAGTTCCTTCCTTGGAAGGAGAGACTGCCTGGGCCAAATAAGGATTTCTCTTTGTCCCACAGAATGAAACTCCATCTTTGTGAAGCATGATAGAGAAGTCAGGGGCTGTCCTAAGCCCGGAGTCGGTTTCATCCTGTTTCATCCACGTGGGGAAACTGAGGCACAGAGGGGAGAAAATAACACGCTGGAAATCATAGAGCAAGAGCCCAAATTTGAGCCTGGGCCTTCTGCCTCCAAGGCTCAGACTCTTAGCTCATGATGGACCTCCTCCTCGGCACGTTCAGACCTACTGCTCTACTGGGATGAGGCAAGACCATACACAGGCACAGCAGGACCCAGGGGGGCAGCAACAGGACCCAGGTGGACGGTGGCACAGTCCGAGCAGCCCTGAACTTGAATGTGGGGTGACTGCCCGATGCCATCTTAGCAGTAAGCAGCACTCTATGGGGGTGAATGCGATTGCTTCTAAATGTGCTCACGGTGCCAATGAAGAAGGCTTTTGGCTGTGATCGGGGAGGCGAGGGGAGGGCATCAGTCTGCTCAAGGCAAAGACGGCCCCAAAGCTTGACCATCGGGCCACTCTGTGCCATCTCAGGGCCATTCTGTCTTCAGACTCCCAAGCCTGACCCGGCCCACCTATGACACAGGAACACTGAGGCACAGAGAGAGGAAGCAATTCTCCTAAGGTCACAGAGCAAGCAATAGGCAGAACCAAGAGGGACACGAGGGCCCCTTGAGGCCAGACCTTCGCCCTCCACACCTCACAGACTCCAAGGCAGCAGGAGGCAGATGGATGCTCTTTGGAATGGAATCACCCTTCACTAAGCCTAGAACAGGAAATTGACAACCTCCTTCAGAGCAAAGCTACAGGCCAACTTTTTGCCCCGTTGTAAACCGTTCCTCGGCTCGGCTCTTCTCGGCTGGGAACGGCGTTATGGACTGAGCGTCTGTATTTGCAATACACCCCCCCAAATTCACATGCTCAAGTCCTAACCCCCAGTGAGAGGAGACTGGGAAGTGGGGACTTCGGGAGTAACTCAGGTTAGGTGAGGACGGGGGGGTGGGACCCTCGTGATGGGACCGAGGAGGGAGCCCCGAGCTCACTCTCTCCGCCGCGGGAGGACACGGCGGGGAAAGCGGCCGTGTGCCGGCTGGGAAGAGGCCTCTCACCAGGAGCCGACCAGGCTGACACCCTGGTCTCGGTCTTCCAACCCCAGCACTGGGAGAAACCAATGTTCAAGCCCCCAGTCTGTGGTATCTTGCGACGGGGCCCAAGTACACAGCAAGACAGGCGGACCGCATCCCCCTGGACTAAGGGCCAGAGCACCACACTCACGCATTCCGTTCTCCCACATACAGAACAGTCTCACCAGCTTCCCAAGACCAGGCAAGCCATGCCCCTGCCTCCCACAGCCCCTGGCACGCCAGCGAGGCTCTAGAAATGCTTGCTGAACACACAGAGCCAAACACCGGCTGGACACCTGCGCGTTTCCGAGCGGCCCCCGCGCAGCCCTGCTTCCCAGGTAGAAACCTGCTCCGGCCTCCACGGAGCGAGCAGCCTCGCGGCTTCAGCTTCGGCCTCACCCACAGCCAGCTCCCTCCCACACAGGGCGAGCCCACGCCCAGCAATGCGGCATCTCTCCATCACCCGCAGCCGACGGATGCCCAGAATCTCAGAAGAGCTGCTCAGTCCTGCACCGGGTCTAAGAGCGAAAGGTGAGACGTGACTGTCGCACCCGCTGATGGGGGTGGAGGTGGAGGGACGACCATTCTATGGAATTCGGGGGAGCAAGTGAACAGAAGAAGGTGGGTCTCGAGCTACCAGGACCAGCGACTGGGGGATGAACCCAGAAGTCAATCGTTACTACAAAATGAAACAGATATGTTATTTTTCCTGGGAACATGTGACGTGCATTTGCTTTCCATCTTTCGTGGTCGGGACTCAGCGCGTTTTCCTTGAAGACGGCCCCACCTCTGAGGTCCCCACCGTCTGTCTCGCACAAACCCCACACCATCTAACACTGGCACTGGGCAATTCCTGTCCCAAAGACACCCGCGGGGCCGTCGGAGTAGGGCCTCCCCCCTCTCCATCTGCAGCAGCTCCTGGTGTCTTTTTTTTTTTTTTTCTATTTTTAAAGATTTTATTTATTCATTTGACAGACAGATCACAAGTAGGCAGAGAGGCAGGCAGAGAGAGAGGAGGAAGCAGGCTCCCCGCCGAGGAGAGAGCCCGATGTGGGGCTCGATCCCAGGACCCTGGGATCATGACCTGAGCCGAAGGCAGAGGCTTTAACCCACTGAGCCACCCAGGTGCCCCCCAGCTCCTGGTTTCCAGCAAGGTTTCCTGAGTCTGTCTTCAGATCGCATAAATCTTTTGCCTTTTACTAAAGATTTCCGTGGAGAGGAACAATTCTGAGTCTTAATCCTGAGACTGTCTTACGCATTCCATTTGGCTTCCATGAAGAACGAACGACCACTGTCTCTTCACACTTGTATAGCAGAGGCTTGTATCATCTTCAAGGAAATCGTGCAATTATAGTAACACCTACAGCCAGTGTGATCAGGTCTGGAAACAAACACAACGGGCCCTTGGTAACACACAACACAAGTGGCCGGAAGAAGAGCGCCCGCCCGGCCAGCGCCCCAGCCCGCGTCCCAGCCCACACCCTGGCCCGCGCTGCACCCAGGGTGGGGACGGCAGGCGGCCGGCGACCCCGGCCCTCCTGCTTGGTCTCCTGCCCATTACAGTTACAGGAGTCAGTCCACCTAGCGTGAGTCGTAGGGTTCTACCTCTCCACAAAGTCTTATTAAGTGACAAGGCAAACCGCAGGGTGATACGTACAAGAGGCTTCCTCTGACATTTTGATTAACCCTTGCATAAAATTATACTCCACACTTCCCATAAAACGATCCGCTTGAGCGGAATGTACAGAAATGTATGGGGGCTGCAAGGACGGGGTGTGGGCTAGGAACGGGATTGCTGGTGGAGGGAAGGGAACGTCCTGTTTTTCTGTAAGGCATCCTTTTTCACGAGAAGAATATAATACTAAGTAGATAACTGAGCTTTATCTTTTTCCTCAATAAGATTTGCCAGCAGACTTCAGCGCATAAAACAAACAAGCCCAGAGCCTGATAAGTATGCAGCTTAAAAAAAGAAATCAAAATAACACGCGAAGTAAGAAACGTTTTACGGGCTTCAAAGGAATGGCTGTCTGCCTCTGAGCTGGGCTGAGCGGAGAATGGCGTGGCCACAGCATTCGTGGGCTGGAGATCTTCAATGAGCAGGACCAGAAACAGTTGGTGGATTCATCAAACCAGCGGGCTCTGACCAGACACCAAGGTCACTGTACGTGCTACGCTGCCGCAGCAACTGACCACTCTTGGCCCTTGATTTGTTTCTCCATTTAACCAGATATGCTGGGTCTGACAAATTCACCCTGAAGTAGCCCTGGGGGCAGGGGTTGGGGGGGAACTTCCCAGGTGGCAAGATTATCCTGCAGCTAGACGACCACTGCTGATTCCCCATTCAGTGCAAATGTCTGTTGCTGTCCTTCACTCCCCAGGAGACCCCGGGGGGTGGATTCTGGTGTACACTTGGCCTGGCGTGTGGAGCAGGGGACAGAGCTGTGAATGTGGCAGAAAGGGAAACAAAACCACCGACGATGAGTCACTTTCATGTGAATTGTGCTCATGCTGATAAAGCCCATAAAGAGAATAACCTATCCTCTCCCAGGTTGGGGAGGTCAGAGAGGACCATAAAAGGTCTCCTGTGGTGATGAACCCCCCCATGGCAGTGGCCCTGAGGCTGAGGACAGAAGTGGCTCGGGAGGGCGAGAGCGGAGGTGGGAGGGGAGACTGGACAGCGAGCACTCGGAGGAGACGGACCCCGGGGCCACAGCGGGGTCAGGAAACCCATGGAGCCAGGGGAGATGGGAGATGCAGGTCCAGACAGAATCACACCCAGCCCCAAAGCCCAGGAGGAGAATCCAAATGTTCTCTAAAGGGAACAGGAGCCCAGACGGGACTCAAAGGCGGAAGAGTGGAGTTCACGTACACGTGCCATTCCTCTGCACTTGAAAGCGTGGATTTTGCAGCCTGTGCTTCTAACGGGACCTTCATTTTCCTCCCTCCCCATGGGCCCCGCAAACATCTGAGTCAGGCCCCTGAGGTAGCCAGATGCTTGGCAGCTGCCCCTGCCCATCACTATCTACCCCCAGGGGTGCCCCAGGGAGAGCCCTTCCAACACGCCACACAAGCCCTCGGACTGCCGGGCTCGTGGAAACATTCCCAAGTTGTTCTTCTGTACCACCAGGACGCCTGCTTGGAAAGTCCGTGCTGCCAGCGCTCCTTTCTCCCAGGTGGCCGCACCCGCCCGCTTTGCTGTAAGACCCTGTGACACAAGGGGATCTCCCGGCGTGGCAGGCAGGCCAGGAGCTGCAGAATCCCGGCACTCGGGCCCCGTCGGCGTGGGCTCTTTCCTCTGCTTTATCTAGTTGAGTGTCCTGTGTGTGTGACTATAAATGCTGCTGTTCTGACCCACGGTGAACTTGTAAATACACTGATCGTATCAGCTGTAACAGATGCCGTTTCCCCAAACGGATGAACACCAGTACTTTTATTTTAATTCAGAATGAACACAATTTCTGCTGGGTACGGAGGGCATGAATGATCTTAGAAGGAGACAACCTGCCTGGGGCAAAAAAAAAAAAATAGTAAAATAAATCACATAATCCTATCGCTGCCCGAGGTCCTAAAGGTTGTCAATGTGCTACTTCCACCTTGATTCTCTCTTTCTCATCTTGGAACGAGCTACTCCAACACCTTCTTCTGGGTGCTCTGAATGTCAGTGTGACTTGGCTTAAACGGCAGGGGACAGATCACCGCCCAGAAATTACTGAAGCCGAGAGAAATCCAGAGGATCAAGACCAGACCAAGAAAATCTTACACAACAGTAATTGAATCAACTTCCTACCAAAACCAGGCTCTTCTTAAATTGCAGATATCAGCTTACTCCATGGATGAAGTAAGACTGTGGAGCTCCCAGCCAGCTCCAAGGAAAGCGACCGAGAAGACTCCGCCCAGCTAATCACCAGCGCACTCGCTCATGGTGGGCAAACCGGTGTGGACCGTGTTCCCAGTGTTCCAGCAAAGCCCTCGTCGTCAGATATGGAATCTTCCTCCTGTAAGTGGGAGACCCCGCTGCTGGCTCCCTCTTTCCTGGGCATCCTTGCTTTCCGAGCGTCTGTGGGCAGGCCGGGCTGTGGTGGCTGTGGGTGACGTTCTGATAACAACATCATCCCAGTCCCAACTCTCCTCACGGGATACCTCCTCTGGGGCAGGCATCTCACCCGTGGTCCTCCCAAGTGAAAACGGGTACAACGGCACTACCTCCCTCACAGGCTTGTGGCAGGGGCACAATAAGATGCCGGGATGGGGCAAGCCCAGGCAAATGTCCGTTATTACGGGACTGCTGTGTCCCGAACACTGGCCTCTCCCCGGCCCCCTGACTCCCACACTCAGCCTATACCCCGCTTGCCCGAGACCCTGCACCCCGTGTTTTGCTTCTCCCTCGGACACTCCTCAGTCACTCCTTCGGCTGGCCTTTGCCACTGGCATCTCCCACAGCACAGGTGTCTCGCTGTCCCTTCGCTGTTCAACATAAGCTGCCCCTGGACACCTGTGTCTAATTCCTCCGCTGAACATTCAAGAAACCCCTCATCCGGCCACTTCTATCCAACTGTATTCCCGGGATCCCCCCAGACCGCATGAACGGCAGGGCGGTGCAGCAGATGGGGCTGACCCAAGTCTGCCTCCCGGGTCTGCCCCCGACTGGCCCCAAGGTCTCTGGCAAGCTGCTTGTTCATGTAAGTCACTGCACACCTTTCCAGATTTATGATTCCGGAACATTTACCTCCCCCACCCCCCACCAAAAGCAAGGACAGTCTGTACCTCAGTGTCATCATCTGTAAAATGGGAGGTACCGGGGAGGAAATCAGCCTACTACAAAGGTCGCTCTGCTCGTGCTGTCTCTCCCCCTTCGCTGCCTGCCCTATGTTCTATCCACCTCATCTAAAGGTCAGGAACTAGGTGCCCATCGGGGTGGGGGGTGGTTCCCAACTTCACTCAAGACAACCTGCCACATAAAGTTAGAGATCAGTCACGCTACAGTTTGAATATACTTAACACGACTGAAACAGGCACTTAAAAATGGTTAAGATGATAGATTTTGTGTTCTATGTATTTTACCGCAAATGACAAAGAAAAAAAAAGAAGGGACTATAAGTGACTATTCTACTTCTGAAGGTCGATGGATAATGCCCCAGAGTTAATGACTGGTGAGAAAGACACCACGTTGTACCCTTGGGCTTACATTTTTCAAAATCTTGCCGTAAGGCATTGAAAAATGAACAAGTAGCAATAGCTGTGAGTAGAGGAAAGAGGACACAAGATTTTAGGTATTTGGAAAAAACATGCCAGGATCTACACAACAAGTAGGAAAAGCGGCCACAGAAAACAGCAATGATTGTTCTAGAGAGCAGAATTCCTGATGATTTTCTGGTTTTCTACATTATAAATATTTTACATCCATATTTCTTACCATAAAACTGAATGAAAATAAAGAACTCGAACCTGTGCTTCATGGTCTCCCTCCTCCCCTCTGCAAAGGGTCTTTTGGACCCCCAGTTTGCGTCTCTGTAGAGGCCTTTATCTCTGGGACACCCTGCCACCTCCTCATGGAAAGAGACTTCAGGTCTTTCCTGCTGAGCTCAAATCCGGCCTCAGAATCCTTCTCAACACGAGTCTCTAGGCAGTCCGAACCCAATGAAACGCATCTGCTGTCCTAATTACACTTGCTCCCTTGCCTTGCTTTCTGTCTCCTGGGTGTGTCCTAAACCCTCAGTCCATATGTACAGTCCTGAGGACAGGGGCCACCACTGTTTATCCTTGTTCTTCCCATCTTGGTCCTCAGGTGATGGGAAAGCCCAGCAATGGCACTTGGGATGGACCCTGCTCTCAGGTAACATGACACCTTTCCCTTTAGCCTAAAGCTCACTCTTGACTCCAAGCAAGACCACCTATTTCCAATTCAAGGAACCACCACACATGGGTCCCTTCAGAGCACGAAGAAGGATGCTTTCAACCTGATGGTTCACATGGACGTAACCTGGGCTCACCCCCACCCCCTCCCCGTGCCCACATGTGCATGACAAGAGGGTGATGTCCGACACCTACAGCACAGATGGGGGGCAATTCTACGTACCCACGGTCGTCTCCCTCCAGATGGATTCAAGGAGCCAATTGCTAGCTTTCACTGGGACTACATCTTTCCTTGTGTCATTCTAAAGTAATCAACAGTTAAGTCATTTCCAAGTTTTTGCAGGGAAACTCATCTTTACATTAACGGGCCTGCTTTGCAGTCGTTGGGGTGGGGCTGCTCTCTGCCCAGGAGTTTACACTGCAGACAAGAGGGGCACACGTGCGGGCACGCACAGGACATGGCAGACTTGGGGTCCTGCATCACTGAGATTCTCTGGGCCCTTGGGTGACATAACTCCCCGGAGAGAGATCCAGGGCACTCTTTCCTTGAAATCTTGAGTGGACAATTTTTTCCAGGAGCCCAAGACACACAAACTAAACTGGCCTGGAGTCCTTTTAGCTCACAGGAATATTCAAGTGTATAACTTTTCCTTACTGTAAAAACGTGTCGGCCCTTTTAGAACGTGGGGCTATCCCAGTAATTTATTCGGTGGAGGGAGAGGCAGGTAACAGAGTCAAATATTTGCCATCAGGAATATCCGGAAAATTCAAGGACATGTGACTACAGTATATTTACTATGAATTCTGCCCAAAGGTGAAAGGTACAAAGTGAGGACACACCTTACAGAAAGTCAATAACATTGGCAAATAATAGTAATTATTATTAACAGACTCAAAGCTTTTATGCGCCAGGCATAGTACTACCAAATTCACACATCTTATCTCATTCCTTTTTTATTTTTTAAATTTATTTATTTATTTTAGAAAGAGAGAGATCACATGCGCACACGCACAGGCAGGGGGGAGGGCAGAGGGGGAGGAAGAGTTCCCAAGCAGACTCCCTGCTGAGTGTGGAGCCGGACATGGGGCTCGATGCCACGACCCTGGCGTCGTGCCCTGAGCAGAAACCAAGTCAGAGGCTTAGCCGACTGTGCCACCCAGACGCCCCTCTCATCTCATCCTTCTTGACAAGTTCCACCTAGACAGAAAGAGAACTTACCACGGCTGCTTGAAAAGAAAAACGCACCCCAGGGATAGGCCGTGAGCAAACGTGACATCAAAAGCACAGACAGGAACATGGAGACATCACCTATGAGACGATCAAATACGCTGGAAATTATATGCATTCGAGATCTGGAGCCCCCAGCGAGCTGTGTGACTGGGCAGAGGCTTGACCTCTCTGTGCCTCTGTTCCTCCATCTATAGAATGAAGGCGTTTGCCTTCCAAACACGGTGAGTCTAGAAAACTTAAACAGTACAGTGATGGGTAATGGAAAGCCTGGGAGACACTTCAGCAGGCACTTGGAAGTTCTGGTACATGATAATTGTGATATTTTAAAGTGACAGGAAAAGGGATTATTCAGTGAATCCTACTAGATAATTTTGCTAGCTACTTGGGAGGGAAAGAATAGCATTAGGCCTCGTCTCATACTTTCCACCAAAAATTAATTCTAAACTAATTCTACAGTTACGTGTTTAAAACAAACAAACAAACAAAAACCCAGTTGGGAATGTTTGCCCAGTCTTGAAATTTGGAAGAATTTCTTAAACCACTAACTAAGACATTTCATTAAGAAGCGACTAATTAAGACGCTCAGATCTGACCACGGGAAAACGTAAAACTTCTGTATGTCAGAGAGAGACCCCACGGAAAACTGAGGCTGAGAAAAGACGACGCGGGTTCACGACATGGGATTTGAAAAAGGATGAACGATTTTTTTAATCTCAGAAATGAAATCCTTACCAACAACTTTAAAAAAAGACACATACCCCAGTTAAAAAACAAAACACAAAGATTCTGAACAATGAGCAACAGAAGTGCGAACAGTTAACGAGCCCCTCGAGCGAGGGGAGTGGGTGAGATTTAAGGCAACAAAGCCTGACTGAGGGCGCCGTGTGAGGCTCACGCTCCTTCAAAGAGTTCAGAGTTCACCACAATCGGGCATGTGTGGCCTCGCTTGTGTGGTCAAGAGGGAGCATTCCTGAAAGTCCTGGCCCTGAAACGCGGCCCGACCGCAGGCTGCCCGGGACGTGCCCGGGTGCAGGAAGACAGGGACGAGGCCCCGGCCCTGGCCCCAGCTTGGCGGAGACATGGACCCACATGGGGGTGGCCGCGGAGGTGGGAGCAGGGCCCCCACGGCACCCCTCTCCTGCCCTGCCTGGAATCAGACAGCAGGAAAAAGAAAACACCAGTGCCCGGGGTCTTCCTTCCCCGTGTGGGCATGCACACGGGGCACGGGCAGGGGTGGGACGAAGAGGGTCTACCTGCTGCCTCCTCGGACTGGAGTTTCTCTGCTTACGGACTCAGCCCCTGCTCACGTGCTGGGGGACGATCCGAGGCCCCTGAATGGCAGACGAGGCACGTAACAATCATGCCAGCAGTACCAGGAGCTCTCACTCGGTGCGTACCGACCAGCTTGTGAGGGCTACCGTCTTGTCATTCTCTGAGGAGCAGAGCCCTCTGAAGCTAAGCCTACTCACTCACTCATCCGGGAAGCTCACTCAGTGAGGAGAGAGCAAGTGCAGGGACCAGGCCCGTTCCAAATGCTGGGGAGAACAGGAGCGGGCAGCCCAGGAAACAGAGATCCCCGCCTTCCTAACAGGAGGAGACAATGGAGACAATAAACCAAAGAAATAAGACATATATCATCTGTTGGATTCTGGTAAGTGCTCAGAAGAAAAAATAAGGCAGAGGATGAGAAAATAAAATGCCAGGGGGAGGGTCACCATCGTTGGTGGGACAGCCAAAGAAACCCTATTAGGGACTTTGGAGTACAGGTGACACAAGAGCACAAAGCAGGCAGTGTGGACGTCTGGGCAGGGGGTCCGGCCAGGGCAAAGGCCTCCAGGTGCACTGCAGGGCGTGTCGTATGCAATCTGTGAGCTAAACTCCCAGGAGGCCACGCAGCCTTTGCAGGTGGCCCAGGAGACGACACGGTGTGCCCAAGGTTGCACGGTTAATCATTGAGAGATCAGCCGGGCATCAACCACACTCTGGGAAAAGGGCACAGACTCACACTGGCGCCACGCCTCTGTCCTTCGGGGGGCTGGTCGAGAAAAGGCGGGGGGTGGGTCCTTCTCTGCATGGCACCGAGTCCCCCCAGCTTCACCTCCCACTTTCCTCTGGGCCCACGGAAGCTTCTCCTGACTCAGCCACAGGACAAGCTGAGTCCTGGCTGCAGGACCCATCTGAGGGCAGACAGCCCTGGCCCCTGGGGAGGTGCAGAGGTGCAGAGTTATTTGTAGGACTTAAAAGGTTCTTAAACAGACTGGAGATAAGCCAGGTGATTTACCTGAGGAGCTCAATTTATTGGCCTGGCAGGAAAGGTGGTTTAGGAAATTTTTCAACATTAGCGATGGTCAGTGTTCTTGAAGACAATGACACATACGCACTGACCTTCCGCACAAGCACGTGCGTGCGTGCACACACACGCACGCTCGTCTATCAAACACGCATCCCAGTGGGAATGGCTGTATTTGTTTTTCTCCGTCATCTGATTAGGAACTTGTTGGCAGTAAGCACAAAGACAAGCAGGGCAGGAAAGAGTCTTGGGTCTGAAGAAGCAGTGGGAAAGCCAGCTCGCACACAGGTGAGCTCTGTGGCCTCGGGTGTCTGACTTCCTCGGCTATTCCCCACCTCAGTCTCCCCGTCTGCCACACGGAGCTCACCCAGCTCCTGAGCAAACTACCGATCACAGAGGCAGGGCCCCCCGCTCCGCAGAGGGCAGTCAGAGCTCCGGGAGATGGAAGCTATTGGGCCACCGTATGGCTCTGGGGCTGTTTGCCGCACAGTCGCTTCATTTTGGAGGACAAACCAGACCCACATAAGCAAATTTATGAGCCATTTCTAAATACAAATGGCAACAGAGTTGAGATAATCAACAACCAGCCCCAACAAGTCATTTGCAACAGAAACGAATGTTTCTTAGTCAATAATCTCTTCCCCCCCTTTTCTGGCTCCGACAGTGGTTTGAATCAGCCAGTCTGGGAAAAGCCACAACACACAGTTTGACCTCTTGAAACCAGTTAACTTGGGAAGCAAAGGGAATGATCTTGAACCCAGTGAACCCAGTTCTCGAACCAAAGGTCAGACTGGATTACACTGACGACATGTGCAAAGGTCCCAGTCCAAGGAAGGTCATATTCCCAGGTCCTGGAGGTTAGGACTGAAATGTATCTTTTGGGGGGCACAATTCGACCCCCAGCAGCAGCCGTCCGAGACAGTATCAGAGCAAGCTAATGGCGGGGTGCCTGGGTGGCTCAGTTGGTTAAGCGACTGCCTTCCGCTCGGGTCATGATGTCTGGGATCAAGGCCCATTTCAGGCATCGAGGTCCCTACTCCCTGGGAGGTATGCTTCTCCTTCTCCCTCTGCCCTCCTCCCCGTGGCTCATGCTCACACACTCTCTCTCAAATAAATAAATAGAATGTAGAAACAGACAGAAAGAACGAGCCGATGGCAGCAGCAGAGAAGCAGCAGTGAGGGGGTGAATGTGATGGGTGCTGGGTTCCGCTTCTCCAGTGATCAACCCCAGGATGTCAGGAGAAGAAAAACTGTTAAGGCAGAGGATGTAATGATCAAAGAAGATAATCTATGTAAGAGAGCACAGCGCCAGCACGCACCGCGCGGAGACGCCGCCCTCCGTGGTGTTCTGGAGGAGGCTCGAGGCTCCATGCGCGGCTGATGATTTCCACTCCCAGTGACACAGAAGTGTCGGGAGGCGGCGAGGGGAGAGTGGGAGGGGGGCGGGCGAGGCGAGGCTCTGCTTCAGGGGCGGGAGGGGAGCTGAATACCAAGCAGGCTTTGTGAGCAGGAGGCAGGAGAGTCAAGGGACTTGTCAGGACTGTGAGCGGCAGAGGGCTGGCGCAGCCGCTGAGTCAGGCAGGCTGCACGGATCCCACAAAGGAGGAGTACTCCCACCGAGAGAAATCTGTTTGACTTCAGGAAAGTACAGGTTACAGTGATACTCACTAAACACCCCACCTTCCCACCCAACAGACGGGAGGAATGAATAACGGGAAATCCATCAAGGGCTCGCAGGGATCCCCCACTTTGGCGGGGATCCTCCCCCCCAAAGTGGGGCTCTCTTCACATCCTGTGTGCCTGGGAAGATCAGGAAACCCTAGTAAGAAGGTTGAAACGTTATAACACACGGGGAGCTGGATCGGGACGGGAGAGGCTCCCTGAACCTAAACGAGATTAATGTTGCCCTGGACTGAATGGTAACGACCACTTCCCTATGAAGAAAATCATTTTCTGGCTGCCTAACTGGAGGAGGACCCCTCTAAGAAGGTTTTCGGGTAACGGTGACGTTCCAACCAACCCTGGCCCCAAGGTCTCACACGCACTCCACCCTTAATCCCAACCCTAGGACACAGGTTTTCAGAGGACCCCACACTCAACCCATGCCGCGGGCTCCGAGGGTGCCATAAAGGACACACATTTATTCCTTTACAGCCCTGGGGGTCCGAAGTCCAAACTGGGTCTCACAGGGCCAAAACCAAGGTGTGGATCTGTTTCCAGGCCTTTTCCAGCTTCCAGAAGTGTCCTTATTCCTTGTGTTGTGGCCCCCGTTCAACTTCAAAGCACACGGCTCCCACTCTCTGCACCGGTGCTCCCAAATCCTTCTCTTCTGCAGACCCCTGTGACTACAGGGACCCCACCTGGGTAGCCCACGGCAACCCCTCATCTCAAGATGCTGAACTCAGAGCCACCTGCAGAGTCCCTCGTCCTGTCCGGCCGTGTACTCGCAGGTTCTGGGGACAAGGACCCAGACGTCTCTGGGGAGGCTTCCGTCTGTCTGCCACACTAGGAAAGCCATTCTAGGGCTCCACAGCTGCACGGCCCACACTCCTTGGAAGGCTGCATGTCCCCGCTGCCCCCAACTGTCCTGCTAACCTCTCCAGAGCCCTCAGGGAAGCCAGGTATCCACTCCTCCCCATTATCCTCCCTCATGCGGTCCACCCCTAAACGTCCTTAAGAAGCCTTTGTGTGGCCTAGACACCCCTCATTTCCCCCCTTACTTATTCCCATGATACCCATCACGCTGTATGACGAGCATCCGTTTACGCATGTGTCTTCTCCAAGAGCGGGCACTTGGGAGGATCTCAGAGTCCAAGACCACAGCTCATTCGTGTGTGCCTGGCCCACGGCCTGACTTCCAGTGCTCATCAAGGGCTGGGTGAGTGCATGGATGGACGGCTGGATGAGCGGATGGACGGAAGGAAAGGAGAGGAACAGAGGGCCGATGAGCGAGTGCCTGGCACAAGAGTTCAAGGGACACTAAATAGCCGTTGAGTAAAAGCAAAGATGGAGGGAGAGAGGGAGGGAGAGAGGGATGGACAAAGGCCACTTACCATGTCTGGAGAGCTCAGCTAGGCTGGGGCCGACAGACAGAAGCTCCAGACAGGAGCATCGTCTGCAGCAGATCAGAGAGGGAAGCCCTAGTGAGCAGTCACCAGGAGGGTTCTAAGAAGAGGGGTACCATCAACCAGAGTTAGCAAAAAGTCAATGAGCTATTTTAATCTCCCACGCTGACTCAAAGGCACATCTCGGAGAGCAAGCCGGAGGTATGAGGCTGGGCCTCCTCCTGGCCTGAGCCCCACCTCCGTGTCCCAGCATCTCGACGCAGGAGCTCATCAGCTTCAAGGCAGCCCAACCTCCCACGCGCAGGGAGATGTCCACATCGAGCTTTCTGAAACTTCATCCAGGACTCACCAGCACGGGGCCTGTGGTGGAGGCAGGAGCCACGGGGTCACGGGATGTAGGGCCAGCCTCGGAACCGTCAGAGTCAAGAGATATGTATTCACTCCTGGTGCCAATTTCCATCATTCTCCTTACAAATACCATTTTTCTATAAAGTTGTCGTAAGAGTGTGAAACACGTTTTTTTCCCTAAAAATTGTATCATTTTATTCTTTGATAATTTTGTTTGCAAGCCTAAACAAAAGTCGAATAAAGCTAGGATCCCACCAAAATGGCTACATTTTTAAAAACTGAGAGTAACAGAGAGCAGCATGAATGTGAGGCAGCCGGAAATCCCATCTCGTGCTTCCAGGAGAGGAAGAAGGTACAACCACTTTGGAAAACCGCTGGCACCATCAGCAGAACCTGAGTGTGCACAAACCGCGATCACCAATTCACTCCCAACGATAAACCAGCAGAATTCCATGCACACGTTGCCAAGAGTACGCGAGAGGGCTCCGAGCAGTATTAATCATAGAAACCAAAGAACGGAGGCAATCGGGATGCCTCAATGGAGAAGCACGTTCTTAAAACAGACTAGTACCCAGCCGGAAGAATAACTTCCAGTTACAAGCAAACTCTGGACGGATCTCACCAACGCAGCGTCGCACCAGAGAAGCCAGACAGGAAGGAATCCATGCCGTGAGCTGAAATGTAAGAAAAGCCAACCACAGCCACCCAGTGGTCGGGAAAGTTAGGTCGAGACAGGCCCAAGGGGGGCTCCCGGGACACAGGCCATGTTAGAGGTGATGGTCTGGGTTGAAGGTTCACCCACGAGCTGTGAGGACTCACTGGCCTCTTCAGATTGGTCGGGCACCCCGGGAAATAAGATGGTTGAAAGGCGCTCACAGGGGACCCCACCCACTCATCACCCCGATTCTACAGTGAACAGTTTACTCTTCTTGCTTTTTCAGACGTCTGTCCGTTCCCTAGGCATCCAACGGGCCTTACGGTTACTCTTGCTGACGAGCAGTGATATTCTGACATGCAGGCCGTAGAGCCGAAGCGGCCTGAACCACTCACCCAGGCCTCCCCCAGCAAGGGTCTTTGCCAAGCCGGGGTCACTGCAAACCTACCTTCCCCATCATGCAGCTCCCCAGCAGCCCCCACGCCTGCCCCACTGTGGGCCGACCAGCTGGAGAGTGGAGATGTCCCGCGTGGGCAAACACAAGGAGGCCCACTCTCCTTCGGGTCCCCGGCGGTCCGGCCGCGTGTTTGAGCCACACCGCCACTGCGTGCCGCTCCCACCAGCTCCTGAAGGGCAAAGCTCAAAGCCCCAGGTGCTCACTCCCGGGAGTCCAGACAGACTCGAGACCGGTCCGCGGCCATCCCAGAAACAGAGAAGACTCCAATAATTATGAGGTAGAATTTCTCTTCCTTTGGGGGCCCGGTCTGAAAAGCATGGAAGACCCCAGACACTCCACCACCCCCCAGAGAAACTCTGTCTCTCCCCTGCAGAGCAGCCAGGAAGCAACGATGCAACCCTGCCCTGGTGGCCAGTTCTGCCCCGTGGGTCTTCCAGGTGCACCCCGAGGAGATGAGGGAGCCCGTGTGCCCTTGAGCGTGGGGTCAGGATGGCACGGTCTTCTGGACCTTTTGTGTGTCTTGGAGCCCTTGGGTGGGTGGGGAATCAGGATCCTTTCTTAGAGCAAGCTTTTTTTTTTTTTTTTTTTTTTTTAAAGTAATCTCTCCACCCAACATGGGTCTCTGACTCAGAACCCTGAGAGAGAGAGTGGCACGCTCCACCAACCGAGCCAGCCAGGAGCCCCTAGAGTCAGCTTTTTAAATGTGTAAAATAAATTCATAGGCTTGCAAAGGAAACTCATCACGCTGAAATACAATTATCAAAATATTTCTTAAAATGTATGATAGGGCAAAAGATGACTTCTTTACTGCATTAAATAACAAGATCTACCGTAGGTGTGACAACTACCGTCACTTTGGAAAGGTGACGAATGTGAAGATGCTCAGAGATTCCCATAACAGCGGGAACAGGACATGAAAAGAGACCCATGATCTCTGCTGGTGGCTGCGGCACACGGGCTGCTGACAAGTACGGCTGCAGCACCACGTTCGGTCCTCACCAAAGGCAATGGGACATTCAAGGGACAGGTTAGTGACCATAAAGTACCATCTTTCCCACATCCAAGTTCCCAGATTCCCTGCATTCCACCCATGGCCCTGGGGATGAGGACTCCTGGAAGTTAAGAGCTTTCCTTCCCTTTCTTTTGTTTAATTCCTAATGATAACACGCTCACTGCACCTGCGCACAGACCGGGAGGAAGTGAGAGCAGGGATTCACAGAGACCCCGCCCCCCAGTGTGCACAACAGCACTAATCACATCAGCTAGGAAGTGCAAACAACCCAAATGTCTTCCACCAGATGGACAGAGGTACAAAACGCAGAGTGTACACACACACACACACACACACACACACACAGGGATATTATTCAGACCTAGAAAGCAGAGAAATTCTGGCGTGTGTTTCGGTGGGAATGACCCTTGAGGATACCGTGCTCCACAAAGCCAGCCAGCCACAAAAATACACTCTATGATTCCACTTACATAAAGTACCCCGAGGAGCAGATTCCTAGGGACAGAAGGGAGAAGGGCAGCTGCAGGGGCTCAGGAACAGTGCTCCAGCCGGGGAAGATGAGGAAGTTCTGGAGACGGCGGTGATGGGGGAAGGACAGTGGGAATGTCCTTCATGCCGCAGAACTCTACACTTAAAAACAGCCAGAATAGTCAGCTTCATGTTAGGTACATGTGACCGACAGAAAGTAAAATAAAAACGGTCCCTGCGGAAGACAGAAGGGCTGTCACTGTTAAAAACGGCCTCCCCTGTGGCGGGGGGCAGCCTCCTGGTCACTCCGCGCCGGGCTAGCCTACCACATGAACCTGGGCTCGTGAGCTGCTGTGCCACCACGTGCAGGTCACTCCACCTCTCTGGCCTCAGTTTCCACCTCTGTAAAAGAGCACGGTCACCTGCCCAGTACAGGGACAAGCATGTCCTCCCACTGGGCTAATTACCCCACATCACGGTGGCCCTGTGACAACACCCCACAGATGGCTCAGGTAACGGTGCCTGAAGTCACCCACCTGGCTGGGGCCAGCAGGCCAGGCCACCGGAGGAACCCCACGTCGGGTGTGTGCATGTGCCTGTCCCTTGGACAGTCTGTCCCACCATGCCGCGGGCCCTAGCATGGCAGCCCCAAATACATGACACCACACGCTGCCTCATCCCCAGAGCCCGGCAGCTGCAGGCTCCACACATGCTGCTGACAAGTGGAAGGACCACGCTCGGTCTGAGCCCCAAAAGGGCTCCCCTTACGAGCAAGGGATGGTGGCACTGACAGGCCCAGCGCTGCAGGTCTCCACGTGGATGGTAGGACACCCCCGGCACGTCACAGGTCGGTGTTCTCTGCGGGCCGCGGACGGGGATGGGGCCGGAGGGAGCCACAGCTGATGGGAAAAGAACCTGCCCCGGTGGATGGGCGCCCGCACGCTGTCACATGTGCACACACACACACACTCACACACACTCACACACTCACACACACACCTCACGAAAACACAGATGACTCAGGAACCGGGAGCGGTGAGTTTCTGCCAGCGTGCGAGGGGTTCACTTTTGGTTCAAGAGGCCCCGACGCTGGGAGGGAGCCGAGGGATGAGGTCAGCCTCACGTCCCCGCTCCCGGGGCGAAGAGGCGGCGGCTGGGCACAAGCTCAGGGTGACTCGACAGGGACGTGGGGTGCTCAGCCTTGCCAGGCACTGAAGGCAGTGGGGGAAACGGGCACCGACCACGCTCCCGGAACAAGAATGCTGTCGGCGTGTCTCCTTTTCAGACGGCGTTCTAGGCCGTGGTGCCCTTTGCAGAGAGGAGGGGTTGGCAGTGACCTAAATCAGGCAAACATGGCTGGGCTGGGTGACTCGGGAACCTGGTTCGACAGACTGGATTAGTCAGCTGCTTGGCGGGGGACCAGGCAGGCTCAAGGTGCCTGCGGGGACGCCCTGCCTTTGGAGTCCCACCAACATGGGGATGCGGTGCGGGGGTTACAAAGCCTACCATGCAGCCGAGGGACCGTGGGCTCCGGGGGCCCCGCCTGTGTACAAGACAGGGTGAACCTGCCCCCGACGGCAGCTGCGGAGAGTGGGGGACGAGAGGGTAGATACTGCAGCGGTGAGGACAACGGGCTGGGCCCACACAAATGAACAGAGCAGAGCTCGGACGCAGAGACCGACGACGCCCAGCAGCCAGGTTGTAAGCACAGTTTAAAAACACACTCGAAGCAATGCCACACACTGTTTATGGTACACGTGTGTGCATGAGTGTGTGTGTTTTGTGTGTGTGCACGTGAGTGTATGTGTGTGAAAGTGTTTAAATCTAATGGAAAGATCCACATCAAATTTATGATGAAGGGAACCTGGAGGCAGGTGGTGAACTAGAGGTGAATGTCAGAGTAATTATAACTTCTCCGGTAAGAGTTTATTCCTTTACTTAAAAAGGACAAAGCAAAGAGAATAAAATATTGACAGTGGTCAGTTCTGGGTGGTAGAAATGTGTTTTTTGATATTAGCCTTTCTTGCTTTCTATTTGTGTTTCCAGACCTGGAAGTCACTTTGACATCTGTCAGGTAACAAATTCTACTGGTGATTGTGTGTGTGTGTGTGTGTGTGTGCGTGCGTGTGCACATATATCCTAAATTGTGCATTTTTTTAAATTCTCAAAATCCGAATTCAAAAAGGAAAAGCCTCTCGGGGCCTGCAATGTGTGCTCCGAGTCGTCACTAAATGGAGTTCCTCCCCCCAGAGAATCCAGAGTCCTGGTGCCACACACCTCTGCTAGAAGGCGCCCCTCCACCTCTGCGTGTATGCTGCGGGGAGGAGGAAGGGGGGGCGGGGCGGGCCACTGACCTGCTTCCCTAGGACAGGCCCTCGAGGAGACCTGGTGTCCTGGAGGGGAAGCCCCGGCACTAACTGTCTGGAGAACCAGCCTTCCCTCCTGTTTCAATCCAGGCAGAGCCCCCTGGCATCTGGCTCTGCCCGCGGGTCCAATCCACCAATCGCACGCCAGGAAACCCAGTGACATCACTGATCACCAATGGGAGCACCAGACCCACACGAGTGAATGGTGTTGCCGCACTAGGTTGACAGGATTTCAGCAAGAGGCAGAGACACTTGACATTTCGGCTCTCTTGGGAAGCCTTATCAAGTGTAAATGTTGGGCGTTGCCCAACACTGACACCCGCCAGCAGCCCCCAGGTCCACCCACACTCGGCTCCTAAATTTCAGATTTACTCTTCAATTGTTAACAGCGCCCCTTGAATCCTGCTTACACACTTTCCCTCCCCTGTTTTCTAGATAAAAAAGAAACAACAGTCTGCATGCTACGTCTCGCTTTATCACATACCCTCCTCTCTAGGGGAAATTCTGTCGGATTTGGAATGCCAGGAAGGAAAGGAAACATTCAGGAGACTTTTTTCCTCCCTCTGAGCTCATCGACCCCCAAATGAAGAAAAATGTCACATGCTCGAAAATCAAAGTGACCCCCCAAACTGTGACCATTCTTAGAATGTGAATGCAAGGTATGACAAGAGTTTTAAAACACTGCTTGGTTTCTCTTGGGAGTCCAGCGTCCCATACCTGCCTGCAAACAAAGGTGGCCTGGATGGGACTGGAGTTCCCTCCACGGGAGCCAGGGAGAAGGGCTTTTTGGAGAAGCCCCCACAGACCCTGATGCTGGATTCAGTCCCCGGCCTGGCTGACGTGCCCCTGAAGACACTCAGACCCCTCATTTTCGGGAAGCAGAAGGAGAAATGCCCCCGCACAGCCCTGTCCTTCCCAGAAGCAGCAGCGGCATTTCAGGGAGGCAGCAACCTCAGCAGTCACTGTGGGTTTACGGAGCGCGGCGACCGTGGGGGCAGCTCGTCTTGTGCTGCTCAGGGGGCGGCGAACGTGGAGCCGCCAGATAACTGAACCCTCTGCTGCCTTCCTGCCGTGGCCGACCATCACCATAGGAACCACATCCTGCTGCTACCATGGCAACCGCACTGTGCCACCCGCTCAGTAAGCAGTGATGCAGAGGCTACTCGGGAAGGCTTGCTGCAAGGCCGCAGGGCTGAGGGGGTCCTGCAGTCCACAGCCATGGGGCCTAGGAGTGATGGAGAGAACCCTTCTGAAGCAACTGGCTTTTTGGTTTAAAAGCCCACCTCTTGCTCATCAAGAATTCATTTACCCCCAAATTAAATACTTTCAAAAGTGCATTCCTGTTCTTGGGATGCAAACATTTCCAGGGCCAAACACATCAGGTAAGAGCCCCGTGGGTACCTCTTTGCACAAATGGCCACGGCTCCAGTGGAGACGGCGGACTGTGACACCAAGGGCTCACAGAGTGGAACCACAAGCTCACGGTGGCCGCCCCTAGGGCACAGCAGGTACTGGGGTAAGGCCCTTCCAGAAGAGGCATCTGATTGCATCCTCACGACCCAATTCATAAATCTCTTTCCCTACTTCCTACCCACATCTTACAGAGGAAGGAGGCTCAGAGAGGTTAAGTGAGCTACCCAACATCAACACAGCACACTGGGCAGAGCTATCTGAATCTCTAATGCACAGGCCCTGAGAAATTCTGGTCGCCTTTATTTCCCCCAGGGTACTGTTCCATGAATCAGGCCCTAAGTATTAATAATAGCTAACGTTAATTTTCAATAAGCAGTATTTTAAGTAAACATTAACAGCTCCTCCACAGAGATCACTTGCTCTGTGCCAGGCAGGGCACTAGACAGCTTATACAGAGTGTCTTATCAGGATCTCACAGAGTCAATGAGGCGGACACTGGTACAGATGAGAGAGCTGAGGCGCAGAGAGGTGAAGTAATTTGTCTGAGGGCACACAGCAGGCGAGACGCAGACCCAGGGCTCACGCTGGCCAGCCGGACTCCAGGGCCTGGGCTCTCAGTCACAGGCTACACCGCTTCCTAACAACACGGCCAGCGGAGACACAAGCGTTAGACCCACGGGCGCAAGGTGTGCTTGGACTCCACAAAGCACACACACATTTGTTCCCCAAAACGGTGTGGGACGCGCCTGTCAGCACATGACACATGTGAAATGATGCTGCTTGGTCCTACGGGAGCAGCTGCGGCAGCACCTGTGGCCGCACCCCTGCAGGGCCGCTCCCCGTGCCCCTCAGCCCCGAATGTGGAATAATGACCCTCTTCAGTGCAGACGGGGCCTTCTGGGGAGTCACGATTTCAATGCTCCCCTGCATCCCAAGGCGGGAACTTCAGAACCCACATCCCACCCACTACAGTCCAGGAGGACAGGAAGCCCTCCGACATGGAGGGCCCGCGGGGAGGACACAAGCATGTGTCCAGCATGTCCCAGCCCCTCATGAAGGCATTTTCATGGTGCACAGATACACAGAGCCACATGAAACCGCCAACGTCTAGATTCAACGTCTAGGTGGTCAAGCTCTGGCAACCACATATGGTTTATTCCAACGTCTGTGCCTTGAAACCGAGACTCAGACTCAGCGACAGCCGGAGTCACAGACACGGGAAGCAGGAGGCACAGGACCGGAGCCAGGTCTGTGTGTTTTCAAAGTCCTTCCCCTCCACCTAATGATGCTGTTTCCCCACCTGCCCTGGGGGCCGGGAAGCCCAGCAAGGGCGCCACAGAGTGGGAAAACAGACCAGAGAAACCGCTTCCTGTGCTGTGTGCGCTGAGGGGGTCCGGGGGCTCAGCTAGGACTTTCTCTGGGGCCCAAGCTCTGCTCTCAAAGAGAAGCAGGTCTGCTGTGGTCATAAGATCGGTAATCGCAGGGGTTTTGTTTTATATTTTTTAATCAATACCAACAGGCACAAAACACAGGAAGCAGATAGACCATAGCTTTGAGCTCCGCTGGCTAGCACGTACTGCACGGGGCTAGTCGAGAAATAAACAGTCGCACGAGTCCGGAGTCTTGTTCCCACGCAGTGTGCCGCGTCTGTTACTCTCCTTGTCCACGGCCCGTCCCTGAACCCTCACCAAGCTGGAGGGTGCAGCCAGCCCGGTCACTTCAGCGACTCCAGTGGAAAGTCTCTCCACGCCTGTCCCCTCCTCCTTTCCCAGACAGGTCCAGGCATTTCCTGTATCCCATGCACTGTGATGAGGCCACTGTTTTCATTCACGACCCTGACACCTCTCTTCGTTTCCCAACTCCATGGCGTCAACAAGCCCAGAGGACAGCCAGCAGGCCGGGTGAGCTGACCCCTTAGCAGATGGCAGGTCAGTTTCAAAACTGTGACAAATTCTCTGCGCTCAGCTATCTTTTGACCAAAGAAAGAGCCAAATAGGAAATGGAGGGATGAGATCATCCACAGACCTTAGTCATGGGGGTCTCAAAGGGGGCTTGGGGGACTGACCGGAGCCTTTGAAAGAGCGACGAGACCTCTAGGCACATTACCCACTTTCTCCACCACCCCAACACGCGCACACACACACACGCACACGCACCCATGCACACACACACGTGCGTGCACACACTCATGCACACACATGTGCGCACACAAGTAGTCAAGGTGAGTTGGGAGGGTGATGCTCCAAGATACCCTTTTCATTGACTTTGCCCGTGAAGAAATTCCACAAACCTACTGGTGTCCAATTTCCTAGAAAATCCAAGAACCATAAAAGGTTCCCATTGTTGTGGCGGGAGGTCAACACTGAAATAGATGTTTCCAGCCACTGCCAACTTTGTGCCACAGCTGAATCTTCCAAGTCTCCAGGAAATATCTAACTCCAAAAACAGCACTCCCGAGGGGTGGGATCCTTTCTGACATGTTCCCCAGGGAGTCGCTGCTGCTCTTTTGAGAGATGCTTTCCAGCCTCCCTGGTGTCTCGAGGGGAGATTTCTAGGATATGCTGGCTTAAACACGGGGCCGGGGAAGGGGTACTCTTTCCCTTGAGAGCCCACTACTTATTTCACAGTTATGCAGCTGACACTTGAATATGGTGTTGTCTAAAAATCTGAACAATACAGAAACATGAAGAGCAGGGGCGCCTGGGTGCTCAGATGGTTAAGCCTTAGGCTCAGGTCACGATCCCAGGGTCCTGGGTTCAAGACCCAAGTCGGGCTACGTGCTCTCCCTCTTCCTCGGCTTCTCCCCCACCACTTGTGCTCACTCTCTCTCTCAAATGAGTAGATAAAATCTTTTCAAAAAAAAAAAAAAAGAAAGAAAGAAATATGAGGGCAAAAAGCAGCAAAGTCCCCTTCACCTGGATTTAATTCCACTTGCCTTCCCCAGAAATAATCCGTTTTGTCAATTTGGGGTGTGTCCTTGGAGTCATTTTTCTAGGGCTTTATGTCCATGTTAAAAAAAAAAAAACTTTGTGTTTTATGCTTCTGTGTAACAATGTGTCTTAAACATCTTTCCACAGCAATGCCTTTTATAGTCCCTTTACTTTTTCACCTCTGCATCGTATTCCACAAAAGAGATGTACCACAATTTATTAACCTAGTCCTTCACTGATGAACCTGGAGGCCGTCTCCAGCTTTCCATTCTGCTTCCTTACACATCCTTAAGCTTATCTCTAGGTGACTGAAAGAGAATTTCTTTAAGACAGACATCTAGGTGCTTTGGTCTTTCTTGCTAGGCTCCGGGACTCAGCAGTGCACAGCCAGACCAGGTCTCAGTTTCAGGGAGCCACGAGCCCAGAATGCCCAGCCATCGGGGAGCCGCCCAGGCTGGGAAGGCAGGGTCAGCTTCCTTTTGTGGCAACATGGAGCTGGGTCCTACGTGGTGCTGGCCAAGACAGAAGGACAGATGTTGGAGTGTCCCAGGAGGAGCACTGGGTGGAGAGTTCAAGCCTAGTGGGAGCACCTAGCTGCAAACAGCAGGCGGTAAGCCCGGGCACGTGGTTCAGGGAAAGAAAGCTGGGAAGTGTGACTGAGAGCCTATGGGAGGCTGGTGGGGAGCAAGAAGCAGACTCAATGCAGAGGAGAAGCCACGATTTGATGTGTCAGTACACCAGCCCTCGGGGGCACCAGGAAAGAGGAGCTGAGGTGACAGCCCAGGCTGCCTGAGAGGCCGACACAGACTGGAGCGTAGGGGGCAGGGGGTTCCATGCATGGAAGACCACAAAGGGAAAAAGAACTGTGGCCCAGACCCGCAAATGAGTGATGGGACTGGAAATCACTCAGAAGCTAGGACCATGGGATCTTCACCTGCTAGATTAGTCAGGATCTTTCCAAAGACAGAAGCCCCTGGACTGTTCGACCAAGGGTCTTTAAGAGCTGAGAAGCCAAAGAGAGAACAATGAGGTGACCCAGAGGTTGGCACCAGCAGGACGCCACCATCACCTCATGATGGGAGGGACAGAGGGAGAAAGCAATGGTCCTGAAGCCCAGGGGCCAGGGACAGAACCACGGGGCCTGTCCGGAGGCCGGTGGAGCCATGAGGGACAGCAGCTGCTGTCGGAGAGATTTCCAGGGACACGGACGGGGAGAAATCCCCTGCCTCTCACCTGCTCCCCCCAGCGCTGAACCCAGAGACACGGGGACCTGGGACATGCAGCCTGCAGGGCTCCCCCACCCCACCCCCACCCACTCAGAGGAAGGGCAAGGAACCAACCACGGGAGGTCGGGGGGGGGGGGGGGGGTGGTTCAGACACGCAGAGCTGAGCCTCCAGGACCTGGAACAGCGCCTGGTGCAGGAGACGCGTTTGCTCAAAGAATAAGGAAAGCCGGGGATGGTTTCAGAGCCCTGCCAGGCCCGAGACTGATTTCCTGATAGCTCTTGAAGCCGCTCTTGGACTGACGAAACACGCCTCTCATTATCCCTGACCCTGGCCCTGCACTTGCGAGCACTCAATAGAAAATCGATGGTGTGTTCTCTGAAACAGCAGCCGAGTGGTGCCCGCCCGCCCGGCCCCCGGAGCCAGACCGGACGCGCCGCGCCCCTCATGGCCCGCACACGCCCGCGCCTCCCAGCACAGATCTGTCTCCACATTTTAAAGCAGGAGAGACCCGGAGGTTCAAGGACAGGAACCGGGAGGCCGAGATGCTCCGCTGCGCTGTGAGTCACTGTGAGGCCTCGGAGCACAGACGGAGAGACAGAGAGTGTTAGGCTCACCTGCCCAGCTGATCCCGAAATCCTGGTCAGGTTCTCTGGCAAGTCCTGGCACCGACCGGGGCCGGCTGCCAGGACATTCTTCTCTGCTAGCGTCGTGCTTCGCTCCAGCTGGGAGAAGGCACAGGGAAAAGGCTAATAAGGGCTTCGGGGCTACCCAGCTCTGCCAGGAACCGGCCGTGTGGCCATGGAGCGCCTCGGGCCTCAGCTCTGGGAAACGGGCGCGATCTGACCTCCTTCTGGGACTGCTGGGAGACTTACCAAGACAGCACCGGACCCTCCGACGGGGTGGCTCTGGTGACTGTTCTCGGCACCTCCCGTCACGGGAGTAAAGGGCCCCATTCTGGGTCTACGGGAGCCCTAGCTGAGAGATCTGTGCGCCAGCATCACCGAGAGTGGTGACGCCCGGCACTGACTCGGCGTGTGCGCCAGGCATCACCCTAAGGAGGTCAGGCCCATTTGGTCACTCAACCTCCCCAGCCCACTGTGTCGATGAGGAGACCGGAGCACAGGGGTTAGAAACTAACCCATGGACATGCAGTTAGTGTGCACGGGGCACGGCAAGACCCCCTGGGGGTGACCACGAGCACCCCTTTGGATGGCGAGCCTGCCGTGTGCCGGCACCAGGCTGAAGGCTCCGCATGGGCTTCTCCATTTGACCTTCACAGCATCCCCATGTTAGGGATGAAGAAATAGGAGGTTCAGTGAGGTCGAGCCACACATTCGAGGTCACAGACACAAAAGAGGCCACGCGCGGTGCCCCCCAAAAATCGCACTGCTGCCCCCCCCCACGTCCTAGGGCCAAATGCGTTCTTCCGGTTGAGTATGGCTGCCGTTCCCTCCCTCCATGTGCCATTTTACGAGACTTCTCTCACCCTGATCCTCCCGGGTGGTCACAAACCCCCCCCCCCCCCCCACCCTGCAAAGGGGAAGCTTTCTTGGTGCCTCCCTCCGCCCCGCCCACCCCCACCCTGCAACCACATGGGCTGGAACATGTCCCCTCCTCGAAGCAAATCCAGACACAAACCCACCCCTCACATAGACCGGGAGTGTCACCGGATGCCGGCCTGTTGTGTAGTAAATTAACGAAATCCTCCTCTATAAACAAACGTATTATTTTGGGGGATGAAGATTCTCTGGGCTTCAACAAAGCTGGCAGCGTTTTTTCGCTCGGTGTTGTTTTTTTAAACTAGCAGTAGCAACCAGAACAGAAGCCCCGTGGTCCATTTTGGGGCCAATTCACAAAGCCTTCCTTCAGCCCCTGATTGGGCTGGGCTGCGGGGACAAGGACGCTCAGCCAGGGCGAAGGGGAGCAAAGCCAACATTGTTGCGGCAAAGACAACAGTGCAAAGGCTGTGAGTCAGGGGAGTGAAAACCAAGCCCGGGGGTTCTGAGAGCCGCAATTTTAAAAATTCACACCAGGAAGGAGTCCTGCTGCTGATCTGGGGGCTGACTCAAGTTATGTCTGTGCCCCCAGCCCAATAGCTCGGCCTAGGAACGGGGGCAGCTCTGCTCTGAGAAAGGTCCGGACCCAACGCTCACCCCGCTGCCTGTGCCAGCAGGCTGGGGGGCCCCTGCGTCAGTACCCTCGGTGTGACCCTGCAGGCTTAATCCCAGCTCTGAGCACGCCCAGCCCTGGAAAGGTGTTCCGGCGCTCAGACAATCAAAGGCCAGCTCTATTTGCGAGTCGGCGTCCCTGGAGAATCCCAGGGTGGAAAGGAACCCAATCCAGCCAGGTGGTGCGACAGATCAGCTTTCAGTCCCTTCATTCACTGGACAGCCGTTTCCGGAACACCTACTGTGCGTGGGGCCCGAGCCAGCGCTGCTGGCCTGGCTCCTCCACTCCGGCCTCTGGCCGGGACCTTGGCAACGGGGCCGAAGAGAAGGGTGGCACCTATGAATAGCCCTGGCAGGCACCCCCTGGGCCTGGTGAGCGGCCACAACCATGGGCCTGCCCCACTGCAAGTTTCCATCCAGAGGGAGAACCTGCGGACTGGCGACACAGACAAAAGGACTCGTAAGGGTTTCAGGCAAGGAGTCAACATCAAAGTAAAAGGTTCCCTCCAACCCAGGATGGGACAATCAGAACATCCAACAGAGGAGTCACTGCACAGGATTTTGGTTAAAACTCATGAAATATAAATGTAAATCCACAAATTCATAGGAAAGTAAAAAAACTAAAAAAGAAACCACAAAATCAGCTCCTTACTGTAAAACTTCGTTTTCGTCCGTCTCTCCTGTATGCACTGAACATTAGAACGACCAAGTAGGGGCCGAGGAGAAGCCCCTTTTAGAATAATTCCATCTAATGAAGGAAGAAAAAAGGGTAGACTCAAGCTATGTGCACTTTGCACCCCTCGTGGATACGGGTGACCACCACAGAGCCCATTGGTGGGTCCATCGGTCAGGCGGCCAGCGTCCGACCCCACTCGCAAATCCCACCCGGAGCCCAGGCCCCAGGCAGCCCGGGACGGGGAGGGGGCCACCCACAAAGGATGCATTTTACTAAGTAACCTTCCGTGTCCAACATGTTATCACTTCCACAAGCGATCCATGTAACACATCATAAGTGGGATATTTTATATTCCTTTTTCCATTTGAAGCCTTCAACATCGGGTGTGCACCTCACACAGCACATCTCAAATTCCAATCAGTCCCTTCACGTGCTTGGTGGCCATGTGGCCAGGGGCTGTCACAGGATGCACAGAAAATGCACAGGAACGGCAGGGCACAGAGGAACGTGTTCAATGACACCACGGGGACGCAATCGGCAGAACTAGGAATACAGAAGACATAGTAAGCAAACATAACGTACGCACAGTGTCTGGATTCTTATTTGAACAATCCAACAAAAATCATTTATCAGACAGCGGGGGAAACGTGAACATTGACTGGGTACTTGGTGTCAAGGAACTGTTAGTTTCTCATGCACTGAGAATGGTATTGCATTTATAGATCTATTTTTAAAGAGACCTCATTCTTTAGAGAAACCTATGTAAGTCACCTCTAATGAAATGCTGGATGTCAAGGATTTGCTTCCAGGTCATTCAGTGGCTCGGGGAGAGGGGAGGAGGTGAGGGCAGTTAGGTGACAGGACTGGCCCAGAGTTGGTAATCGTCAAAACTGGTGACAGGGACACAGGGATTCATGATCTCTTCTCTGTGGTGAAATGTGTTTTCTCAAATTTCCAAAATGAAGGTTTGATTTTTTTTTTTTAACTAAGTAAAGAACAGTGAGGCAGCAGCGAGAAGGGCAGCGGTAGCAGCAGTGGCGGCGGTGGCGCGCAGCTCAGCGGAGGAGCTCTGGGATCCTCACGTTGTTGCAGGCTGGGTAGGGATGGTGCCCGTGCCTTCAGCTGCCAGCCCTCAGTTTACTGCTCTGCTGATCACAGCAGTGCCTCCTTACAATGCTGCCCTAAGGAGTAAATAAAATAACCCAAACTAAGTGCTTAGCCTGTGATAACATCAGGGGGTCATATCACCACCTCTACTGGTTTCATCACTCTTCTCTGGGAAAAGCACACTGGAGATGGGTGGGGTGTCCACCATGGGCACGTTTCTGAGCTATGAGGGCTCACCAAGGATGTGAAGAGCCCGACACCTGGTCCGCATAGCTCTTGGGCAGCTCTGAGAAACAGATGCCTCTCAGTCCCCGAACAGGTCAGAGAGGAGAAGGCAGGGTGGTGGGAGGAAGCCGATGACCGCCATAGACTTGACAGGGTGAGCGCAGGGCAAGAAGCTGAAGCCTGTAGGGCTTCTGCCAAATGTCCCATCAGAGATACAAGAAAAGCATCCTCATCCGAAAGTATAAATGTAAACTGGTCAGAAAATGAGGCTCCGTTTGCCAACCGGATCCAATTTAGGCACGTTCTTCTGGGACAGGACTTCTAGATGGAGAGAAGGACACCTGGAGTTCCAGACCAAGGGCCCTCATCCCAGAGGGGTGAGGGAGGCCTGTCCACTCCGTGCCTTCAATCTCACAATCGGGCTCCAGCCATCCCATGACAGGGGAGACAGGTAGGCAGTAGTTAGGAGGTCCTAAGACCCAGCCCCAGGGATGTAGAGAGGGCGGAGGGTCCAACAGACAGCCGGTCAGGCCATGCCCATAGGTGGCCCAGGCAGCATTCCAGAGCCTTCCTGAAAGTCGTCCCTGCCCCAATTCAATGGAAGAGTTCTGTGTTGGGGCCACACCGGACAACGTGCTCGGGATGACCAGAGGGAGGTAGACAGACAGGGCAGGAAGGAAAGACAGCCAGAACGTGACTCCAAGAGCACCCAGCCTATCATGAAGGTCATTCCCATTTTTAGTCCTGAAAAACCTCAAGTTCAGAGAGGTGTCAGAGGTGCCAAGAAAGAGAGGAGCCTCGATCTCAAACCCAGGGACCATCTCCAAAGCCACACTCCCTCCAGGGCACACCGCAGGGTGCCTGAGTGACAGGAATTAAACCCTTGAGGCTGGGGGCACACAGGATGGGGACAGGCAGCCACACGCCCGCTGCTCCTCTCTGAGCTGCACCTGCCCCTCTGCAGGACAGAATTATCCAGAGCCCCCAGATCCAACCCAGGATCCAAGAAGAGGGCCTGTCATGCAGGAAGCTGGTGTCACCTGCTCTTCACGGGACCCACTGGCTTTTCTCCCTGAAGAGTGGTCTTTATCTGAAAAACAATAAATAAAGGATTCCCTTCCCAGCGTGAAAGCTGCTGCTCTTTGGGCTAAGGGAAAGGGAATCTGCATTTTTTATTAAAGAGTTGAATTCCTGGAAGTGGGGGTCCTTCCAGCTAAGCAAGAAGGGGGTGTGTGCAAATATCCGAATCCCACTTGCTCCTGCTGACCGTGTCACGTGCTTTATTTTGCAAGGAACTGGCCGGCAAGGCCAAGCTAGGCCCACCCTAGGCCGTGACACTTGTCCTCCCTAGCATTTCCCAGCCCAGGCTGCACCCGGCACAGAGGACCCGGGGGTTACACTGGCAATCCCCGTTCTGGTGCCTGCTCGCTCTGCACAGCCGGCCGGAGCTCGCAGGAGGCCCTTCCTTCTCTGGGGGCACCATCTTAGTGCAAAGTAGTTTGGAAAGATCCATCAGAATTCCAGAAGCGCCTAACCTTTGACCCAGTGGTTCCACCTCCAGGAATCAATCCCAGAGACACCCTGCAGGACTGGAAGACTTCTGCAGGGGGCGGATCCCTGCAGCATTCCTTGGAAGAGCCAAAGGCTGGAGACACACCCGTCAGAAGGGGACGGTGTGTGGTTCCCTAGGGAGCCATACGCCGCAGCCACAGAGAGAAAATGAGGACGCCATAACCATCCGCAGCTATCTCACTACCGTTCAGTGCAGAAATTTCGAACGCGGGAACATGGGTGCAGGATTCTGTCACTTGTCGACAAAAACAAAGAAGGAAATGAAAACACACACGCATTCGCTGGCATGGAGCTAGACTATGGCTGGAAAGGAGACAGCACTGTCCCTCACAGACAGACACGAGGCTGGCCTGGTGTCCCAAGCAGCACTGGGATGCACGGGCACAGAGGTACTGGGCTGGTCACTGCCAACCCTCCCAAAAGCCCTGGATTCTTCCTCCTGCAAGAACCCCGAAACCGAGAAGCAAACGCTCACCAACCCACATCTACCCCAGCAGCAAACTTCACTCCAGTTGTGTCTAATCTTAACTAGTCTTGAGAATTTTCCTATCCCGGTCCACGTCAGCCTTCACTCTCACAGCAAAATAATATTTTAAATGACTCCCTAGTTAGACTGTTTAACCTTTCCCCCCTCACCAAATCTTCTAAAATGGATGCTTCCAGAAAGGGGCACCATGTTATCAATTACACCCCAGTGAAAGTACTTAACCTTCCCACCCCTCACGTAAAACGCTCACTGCAAGAGGACAGAGTCCTCTTTTAAATTATGTGTTAGTTAAATGACTCAACCTTTTCCTTCTGAATCGATGAGTCCAGCGGACACGTGGAGAAGCTATGCCGGGCGAGCCTGTGCTTTCTGCAGCTCCTGATGCCCCCGGGGGCTGAGATGAGGAGTTGTCTGCCCACCTTCAGTGTCTGCGGAGGGCCGGTACCCAAGACCCCAGGGAGCTGGGGCCCGGCAAGTGGCCTCAGCTGAGGGTACATGTGGGAAAAAGACTGTGAGTCATTTCAACCTCAAAGACACACTTCAGGGGCGTCTGGGTGGCTCAGCTGGTTGAGCGTCCAACTCTTGACTTACGCTCAGGTCATGATTTCAGGGTTTTGAGATCAAGCCCCGCATGTGGCTCCGCATTTGCTCTCGCTCTCTCTCTCTCTCTCAAATAGATAAATAAATTTTTAAAAAATAACACACACACACACTTCATTTTCTTCCTGTTTCGTAATCTTTATACTGGGAAACATTTCCCCACCTCAAACTAGTGTTCCTAAGCCGTACAAATTTTTGTTTCCATTTTCATTTCCAATGTTATTTCCGTAACATAAAGACAACTTCTAAAAAGCAGCAAAAGGAAGCCCCGTGCTTCCCCTGTGATGAAATGGCTGAATGGAGCCAGGAGCCATGTCTCAACGACAAATATCAGTATCTCCCTGGGCTTTTTGAAGGGATGAACACTTCTCTGGGCACCCTTCCTCCTTCCTGTCTCCTCAGACCCCGAGTCAGAAGTTCGGGCGTACAAGCTGAGAACCACACGGGCCTGGATCCAACCCCGGCTCAACCAGTACCCCGCTGTGCGACCTGGAGGTTCTTAACCTCTCTGAGCCTTGGCTTCTTCCTCTATAACATGAGGCTAAGAACGGTTCCACCTGTTCCAGCTGCAGGAGGCTGAATACAGATGTGTGGAAACTGCCCAGCCTGGTGCCCAGCTCACAGTAAACACCCGATAAGGCGTGAGGTCGTCGGTATCATTCCTGATCTAAACCCGCCACTACTTCACGCCAAGAAGAGACCCAAGGTCCAGGTGGGGGAGCTATCCTGGCCAAAGTTTCAGAGTAGCTTCCTGACACTGCTCATAATGTCTCCCCTCATACAGCCTGGCGGAAGTGGACAAGGCTTTTAGTTCCCAAACCGACAAAATCCTAAAGCCATCCTTCAACGGGGACCAGAAACTGAGTGCAGAGGGTCTGACCTGCTGCTCTGGGGCCTTTGAAAACTGGAAGGTAAATGGTGGGACAGAATCAGCAGCCTTACAGCTGTGGGAGTCGTCCTCACCCAGACGGCCAGTCATCTCTGGTAGCGGGAGCAGGCCTCAATGGGGCAGGATGGACGTCCCCAGCAGGCACGGCCTCCTCCTTTACCTTCCTCCCAACACACGCCCCAAAGGCACAGGTGTGCCCATGTGCTGCTCGGGCCCAGATGACGAGAAGTGAGGAGTGCCACCTGCAGACACACATCTCTAGTCCTTGCCTTTGTGACCACGGAAGACATGTTGAGATGGGGCCTCCATGAGTCTGGGTCCTGGGGCATTCCAGAGACAAAGGAGGATAAACCCAGACAGTGTAAATCTAGGGGCGGGCAGGCTCCTTGCTGCCGCGGCAGAGCCGAGCCCCACACAGCCATTGCAAGGGGTCCTAGAGCAAGGTCTGGGGGCAGCACTTCTCAAGCCCTCTGTGCCAAGAGACCAGACTCTGCTTTCATTTGTAGTTTCTAATCCACGGCAGACCAATCCTTTTGAAAATACAATAAAAAATATCATTATAATGCCAAATTAGAAGTAAAGTTCCCAGGCCTCCCTCTCCTTCTCTGGACTTGTCTCTTCACAGATGGGCCCAAATCCCCAGCCCACACCTGTGGTGCCACAGTCTGTGGAGAGAGACAAAGGCAGGCTCCAGCCCCAGCTCCGCATTTTATAACGCTGGAGATATAATTTGACCTTTCCAAGCCTCCACTCTCTGTTTGTCCAGTGAGAATGTTCAGGTGAAGATTCACTGAGAAAGCACACACAACTCAACACCAGGAGTGAAGGAGTCACTCAGTAAATATCAGCTACTTGTCCACATCCTGTCCGACTCCCAGGTGGCAACAGCTATGCTGCAGCCGGGCCCCGCCACTAGCTCGGGGGTGTGGAGTGGGGACAGAGCCGGACCCCACAACTAGCTCGGGGGTATGGAGTGGGGACACAGGCCTCACGCAGCCTCAGAGATCAAGGCACTGCGGTGAGATTCAGAATTTATTTCCAGACACCCACCATCAGATAAGGAGGCCAGACTACTGACATTGAAAGTGGGACTTGAAGAACCACCTGGTGGTCCACTGAGACCAGAGCATAACGTCTACTGCCTCAGTTCTATAATGAAAATCTTAAGATAATTTATAACCATTATGAAACCAACGTTTACCGCCCCTGGTGAAGTGCCTCTGTGCTCAACGCTCCCCAGAAACCAGCAGCACTCCACAGCGCCCCTGAGAGACAGGGACAGGTAGGCAGGAGAGGAAACGGAGGCTCAGAGTGGTTAGGTAACGTACCTGCAGTCACACAGCAGGGCTGGGTACGGTCACTCGGGCCTGGCTTCACTCCAGAGAAGGGTGACCAACTGTCCAGTTTTCCTGGACTTGGGACTTTGAATTATAAAATGGGGAGAGTCCTGGGCATATAGGAACAAGCTGGTCACCTGCTCCAGACCGGTGTTCTTTAGCTCCCATGCTGTGCAGGTGCTGAACTAGGGCAGGTCTTCAATAAAATGTCAACCAGGAGGCCTGAGCAGATCTCTGGCTGCTTAGCAGTCTGTCCGGGAAAGTCACATCCCGCAACATCCCGCAAACCTATCTAAGCATAGAGAGACACGGCATGACGGATGTACACCAAAGATAAACCCATTACCTGGCATCATGGGGACCAGCTATGGTTCCACACAGCCTGGGCGCTGGCCCTGCCCAGAGGGCTGCTCCAGGAGGGAAACTTCTAAACCTTTTCCTGATTTGCTTCTTTTTATTTTTATTTTTAATTCAAACAATAGGTAATCAGAGTGCTCTCAGCTAGTGACACACTGTCATAATTTGCCAAACAAAGCAATGTGAATAGGATACTAACGGTAATACTTTGCATTTCTTAGAAGGGCGGGTCTTGGGTGTGACTTCATTTCCCAGCGCTGCTGGCTCGGTGTGTCTCTCTCTCTCCCTTCTCAGCACCAGCCCAGCCAGATGCCCAAATGCCTGGCATGTGAGAGATGCCCCCGGGTACAGTCAGCGAATGGGCTGCTGCGGGAGGACCTCTCCGTTCTGCAGAAATGAAGGCACCCCCTGGCCATACAAGCAGGATCCTCCGTGGCCCTGTCACCTTTCCCCCCATCGCTCCCATCAATCTAGCGCCCACAGTGGGCCCCGGGCTGTCCTAAATGCTCCACACACAGGCTGACCGAGTGGTCTAGCCTCCAAACCAGGAGAACCAAATGAAAAGGCCCGGCTGACAATGAGACACCAGGACAGTAAGCAGGAGTGACCTGCGACTGCCCCAAGCAAATCAGGGAAGTAGTCACCCTGCTGAAGTGCGGCCGCTCAGCCAAGCCCTCCCACAGAAACAGCAGAGCTCAGCCAGGCCAAGCCTGGACTCCGGGGCCAGACGCCCTGGTCTAGAGCCCAGCCCCGCTACTGACCAGCCGGGTGTCAGTTTCCTCATCTGCGCAATGGGCTAGGTGGTAGCGGTCTCCAAGGCCACTGCGAAGATTATACTGGTTCGCGTCTGCAGAGCCAGAGTTTAGGGCCCAGCATGTGGAGGGTGCATTATGTGTGTTTACTGAATAAAAAGTCCTCCCGCCATTCCCAGGGGAGGGCTAGAATCATTGTTTTACAAATAAGGAAACTAAGGCATAGAGGGGTTATGTAACTTGCCAGTGACTGGCAAAACTGAATTCCAAGCTAAGACTCAGGGCCAGCCGGTGTCTTAACCGCCCTGTAGTCCGGCCCCCCACCACCTTGGTGGTCGACCACTCTGAATGACGAGCTAGGACAACTTCTCTCCCCAGTGAGAAATTCAGGTCGCTGCAGGAAGGGCGAGGAGCCCTGAAGCCACACGCGGCCCAGGGCACTGCCAGAGCTCACCCTGGGCCCAAAGAGATGGCTGACTCCCGGGAGGGGGGTCTGGGTCCCCTGAGGCTGTGAGGCATTTGCAAAACCAAGAGGCACTGCTGTCTGTGCCCCATAGGAAGGGCACCACTGTCTGCAAGTCACAGGCCAAAATTGCCCTTCATTCTCTCTCTCCAAATTACTCGATCTCAGACGTTCCTTTGTGAGACAAGACTGAAATGCAATCTCCAACCCCAGGGGTCCTGTGGGACTTCACCAACAGAAACTGCCGAGTCCTCCAGGAAAACGGAGGAAGGGTGCCTGAAGTTTCAGATTCTTGGTAGGTCTTAGAAAGCTCAGGCGCTCGAGCGGCTCCTGGAAGCGGCAGGAAGTGGTTTGCCTTTGCTTATTTTCCAAAGGATAACCACCAGATTTGCTCATAAAAACTTTCTAACCGATTGGCAGAGGGCACCTGCGTAATCAGGTGATTTCTCATCTCCTTGGGCTTTTCTACTTTCATTGGTTCAATTTGTGGGGCTTCAAAGAAGTGGGTGCTCAGGGCTTGACACAGTGCGTGGCACATGGAGAGCAAGAAAGGAGAAAAGAGGGAAGCGGGGAGGAAGGAAAAGGAGAGGGATGGGGGGAAGGGAGAGGGGAGGAAGGAAGGGCAGGCATCTAGCTGAAGAGTCAAAATTCACCAAAAGAAAAGTCACTAAGGTTCACTGCAAGCCCATGGCTCCGTACCCAGCAAGGCTCAGCACTGACCATCAGCTCTCACAGAGGTCAGGGGCGGGAGCTGGCAGAACACTCCAGAAGGCAGAGCAAAGACAAGGAATAGCAGCAGGTGGCAGAATGCAAAGGGGGACTCGGTCCCTCACCAGAGGCTGGGTATGTTTGGGAGGATTACGAAGGGGGTCCCCCAGAGGGGACAGCCAAGCAAGGCGCAGAGACAAGTACGGGCAAGAACGCGCATGGGGAAGCCCAGCGGGTGAGGGCCAAGGACACTGAAGTTGTGGCCCAGAAGTCTGGATGCTTCCGAGGAGGCCAAAACAGGAGCGTCTCGCCCAGGCCGACAAGCCCAGACCCGACTCTGAAAGCAGCAGCAACAAGTGGGATCCTGGACAGGACAGTACTGGGAGCCGAGGGCGTGGCTCGATGTCAGAGGGGGTGGGGTGGGGCCAGGAGCCCGATCAGGAAATGAAGGACCGGAAGGTAACGTGAGGTTTCTTTGGACCAGTCCCTTCCGCTCCCTGAGATGTGGCCATGGCCTCAGCCCAGATCAGTGTCTATGCTTGCAGATTCCTAGGGGTCTGCAGGGGGTAGAGCTGGGGTCCTGTGCCAGCTGAGCAGGTGAATGGGAAGGAAACCACGAGGAAGCCCTGAGAGAAGGAAGAGGGGCGCCAGAGAGGACACAAGCCAGGGGGAGGGTGTGCATGGGTGGCCTTGGGGGGGCAGGCCCAGACCTGCAGAATCGCTTCCCTCTCCAGCATGGCGAGCGTGAGGACCCTGAAAGGGAGCTAGAGATGGGGTGAGGGGCAGGATGTGTGTTCCCAAACATGTGTTGCCCTCCAGCACATGTGTGAGGTATGTGCACCCATGACCTTGAGAATGAGTGCTCAGTGGTCATATGTGTACACTGTGAGGGGCTAGGACATGCTCACACACATTCACAGGGAAACACCATCATGTCAAGGTTCAAGGCCTGGACGGGAGCCAGGCCAGGACGGCATCCCTGCCCAGCCCTGTGCTAGCACCAGCCGGAGCGACCGCCCTAACCTGTCTGCATCTCAGCTTTCTCACCAAGCAGGTGGGGTTGATACGGTCACCGTCTCATGGCGCTGTTGGGGGGTTAACCGGATCCGTGTCTGTGGAGCACTCAGAGGCAGCCGGAGAACGACTACAGGTGTGCAGCAAAAAAGAATGAACGTGAGTGCAGGTGGGTGGTCACAAACTGCCAGAGGGGCCCTGGTATATCCAGAGACACAGGAGCGTGCCCACCTCCCGGGCCCGGGAAACGCGGGCTGAGTGTGCGCGGTTATGCAAGATGAGGTGTGTTCAGCCGTTCTTGAACGTGTGTGCCATGTGTAAACATGACGCCTGGAGAAGGTGCGTGCAGGTACCCAGCACACGGGCTACTGCGGCATGTGAATGTGTGTGTGCGCGTGTGTGTGCAGGGCTGTGCAGGGCACGTACTGACACATGTACGCACGGTGGGCAGAACCACTAGGAGCAAATCATGGTGAGTCGGGCCTAAGAGCGCCGCAGGGGAAGGCAGCTCTGAGCAGCGTGGGTGATCCAGGGGGACGGGGAGCTGCTGGGAGGCTCCAGCAGACTGTGCGTGGAGAAGGGTGGGGGAGAAAACCCAGACCAGCAAGGCCTCCGCGAGCCACATCTGACTCAAGCCTGTGCCTCAGCAAGTTAGGAAGGAAGGAAGGAAAGAAGGGACAGAGGGAGGGAAGGAGGGAGACACCCACGTGACATCACAAAGGCCATCCGCTGGACACACGAGGACGAGGACCAGCCCCGTTCTCTCAGACAAGGAGAAAGAAGAACTAATCTGCCCACAGACCCACAGCTGGGAGGGGGTTCCAGCTTCCTCAGACCCCATGACTGACCGTCTGAGAATGAATGAATGCGCCAAGTGACAAACGGGGGAACGCAAGCGTGCGCAGACGAACACACACACACACACACACACACACACACACGGCCGTGAGAAGGAAACCGAAACTTAGTGCCCCCAGAAAGGACGAGGCAGGGGGGAGCGGCCGGCCTCCTGGGCCCATGCCACATCGCGGACAGGGCCCACTCAGAGACGTGTGAGCTGTGGTAACGGGGGCACGCGAAGGACCCGGGGCCCCACGCTACGAAGACAGTGCGCCGAGAGGGGGCCGGGGCCGCGAGGAGCTCTCCAGGCCGGCCTCCGTCCGCGCAGAGTCAGAACGCGGGCGCGGCAGTCCCCCGCCACGGGGCCTTGGGTGTCGGCTCTGAAAACTGGCGCTCGAGCCCTGCTCTCGTCCTGTGGGATTCCAGATTAGCTAGAACCGTACTGCCCAGGCCGGACGCCCTCGGGGAGCCAGGCTGCTGACGGCGGACGTCACCCGCAGGATGACTTATCACTGTGCCTTCCCACGGCAGCCTGTGTCGTAAGGCCGCGGAGAGCCAAGCTGATGAGAGCGAAAGAAAGTCTCTCCCCCCAACCCCCGGCCAAGCCCCCTCCGGAAGCCGCCAGCAGGGTCCAGGGGCTCTTTAGGAATGGCTCGCCGGCCCCCACCCGGACATGCCCAGCGAACCCAAGCTCCAGCTGTGCAACTCTGGGCAGCCTCGGATAAGTGGCTCCACTTGGCCACGTGCCAGGCTCTTCCTCTGGGGTATGGAGCCATCATCTAGTGGGTGTTAGGGAAGAGATGACCCTGCCCAAGGCAGAAGGTCACAAGACACACAGCAGGTCCTCCCACATGCTGGCTGTTCTTGTGAACGGCAGCCACTGGGGGCCCAGAGCTTCCTGGGCAGAAGGGAGCCCCCACGCAGCTGGGCCCCACGGCGACGTGATGCTGTGGGGCTGGAAGAGACCTCAGTGCGGATGCCATGGGCTCAGGGCACTGGTCTAAGAGGCCCAAATCCGCCCCTCCCTCTCCAATGAGACCCTCCCACAGCTTCGGATACCCGGCCCATCTCTGCAAGCCCACCTCAGGCCCTCCTCCAACACCTGCACTCCCTGCCACTATGGGGTGAGCGAAGAGCCCCATGGCCAGGATGCACCCGTGGGTACCCCCAGGATGGCCTTCCAGCTGCTACTGGTTTCTCCCACTGACGCCGCTTGTCCTCCTCCCCATTCTGTTTAAAAGAAGGTTCTTCTTTGACTGCTTAATTGGGGAGAAGCCCATCAGATGGAGTGTGAGTTTCCCACTGTGCTCCCAGGGGCCCCCAAATGGGTTCCAGGGTGTGCCTGTGTAGGCTGACCCCCACCTCAACCCAGACACCACGCCTCTACAAACCTCCTCTTCGTGAGGTCGTTTGAGGATCGCTGCGGTACTAGAATCTTGGAAGCGTGTGCACAAAAATTCCCCCCAATCTGACATCAAAAAACCCTTCCTCGTTGTACGCCCTGCCCCGGGGTGCTGCCTGAGCCCCTCCGTGGCGCTCACCATCACTGCACGGACATTTCACGTCCCTACCCATTTTTTGTCCTTCTCTCCCAACCAGTAATGCCCATGAGGGCAGGGGGCTGTTTCGGTTCACTGCTATATCCACAGCACAGCAGCAGGCACAGCAAAGATTGATTTCACATTCCTTTTTTAATTGACTAAATTCAATAATCATAACCACAGTGCTCACGATTCACCAGACCCCATCCATGCGCGTTGCAGTGTGAATTCACTCCCCTTATCATCCCCACTTTACAGATAAGAAAACCGAGACCCAGTTGAGCTTCCAACCCCGAATTTACAACATCTTCAAGGCTCCCCCACCCTTGGTCACCAACTGTCCTGCTCCCTTCACCGGGAACACGACCCTGCTCCTTCCGTTCCCTGCTATGTGGTCACTCTGTCCATGGATTATCTGACAAACATGCCCATTTCAGGCAGAGATTGAGAGACTAAAAACTTCCTGTCTAGGAGGGGGAATAAGGTGGAGGGAACACAACAGCCAGCGGCAAAACAGCTGAGTGGAGCTGAGACCCCGAAGGGTCGGTGCCTGCCACTGAGTATCACGGAGAACTTCCAGGAGGAGGGGACAGCCCTCACAGAGGCCAGGCTGGGGCTGCTCCTCCTCTGCCGAGCTGGCTCCATGTCTCAAGGCCCCTTAACCACAGCAGGCAGCAGCCCAGACATCTCAGTCATTTCTTCCCCAACAAGTAAAGGAGGAGGGACCCAGGAAAGCTCAGATTAGAGGGCGCACCCGCCCACCCTCCGATAAGCAGGTCTGTGACTTCAGCCAGGTCTGCATCCAGTCCTGGGGCCACACGGCGTGATGAGTGCGGGACGCTTCCCCACTGCCCGCCCCCAAGTGGACCGCACCCAAGCAGTCGGTCCCATCCTTCCCTGGACGCCAGAGCGGAAATCTGTAACTTCCCTCCTTGCGGGAAATGGAGCGGCAGACAGGCTGCACGGGTGTGTTCTCCGAAGCTCCCTACAATGCCCAATCTCGACGGCAGTTCCTCTCCGTGTCCACGCCCACGCCTGAGCCCTCAGAGGAACCTCACCCCTGTGGGTCTGCCTGGCTCCCACTGATCACTGTGTCCCACCTGCCCGGGGGCTCACCCACGGGGGTTCTTCCTCTGCTTCCCCCCCGCCCGGAAGGGGCACCGTGAGCACCAGTGTGTGTTTCTCATGAGACCCTATGTTATCGTAACAAGGATGGTGACGACGATGACAGCGGACAACGTGCCAGGCACTTCACGGTTAGTGATTCCCAGAAATGCAAACCTTTGCCAGCGGGAGCATAATGAGGTCCGCGTAGAGAAGGTTTAAACTGAGGTTCAGGGAGGTCACCTGACCTGCCCAAAACCATAAGAGTGACAAGGGATCAGGCTTTCGTCACCAGAACCTAGTGGAAGTCCAGTCTCTGCCATCAACTTTATAGTCTACAGCTAATTATGGAACTACTCTGTGCCTCAGTTTCCTCATCTGTAAAGTGGGGACAATGGTGCCCACGTCAGGGGCTTCTGTAGTAGGCTAGACAAGAAAGTGCAGGAAAGTGCACGGCAGCCAGAGGCTCTCCATCAATGGCAGTTACTGTTACTTATTAAGGATGCTCACGATAAAAATCACTTCTGTGTCATTGGGGGACAGGAGCACCAGGTCCCCAGAGGCACTCAGGCAACGCCAGGGAGTCGAAGGAGCCCAGGATATGTGCGTCCCAGCCACACCCCTTCTGACCATGTGGCCCCAGGCATCACGCGCCAGGAGAGGAAGGCAGCCCCTCTGCTCCCACCGTGACCCCCAGAACCGTGCAGGGGACTGCGTGTGGCACTTGGCATGAGGAGTCACCCAAACACTGGTCCCGGGAAAGGAACCTGCCAGCACTTCTCTCCAAACCTCTCTTCTGATGTCAGCTTCCTGTGGGAAGCGTGCCCTGCTCTGTTTCCTCCCCAAGGTGAAAGGAGGGTTGCATGGCCTTCCCTAGGAAAGTTCCTAAGAAGGCCGGGCCCGGTGGCCCAGCCGGCGCTGAGGACGACATGCAGCTCTTTACCATGTGGCTCCTTTGACGCTGTCTGTGTCAACAGAGGCCGCCCCTGGGGAAACTTCGCCCCTGCAAGTGCTCTGCTCCCCATGCGCTTCTGGAAATACCGTCCTCGGACTGGTCCCGCCCTGGGTGCCCACAACCCCGCGAGAGGCAGAAGGAGGAACGGCCCTGCGGTTTGCAGGCAGGTGCACGCGTGCGGCAGGGCCGGCTGGAGGTGGCCCAGCTTTCCCCGAGACCAGGACACCTACGAGAACAGGCCCTGCCTTGGGCGGGAGGGAGCTCCAACAGCCTGATGCCGATCTAACCTGCCCCTGCTTCCCCAGGTGACCAGTGTACGCGCGAGGACGGCACCTAGAGGCAAGCCTCCGGAACATTCCGAGCCGGGGACTCCGGCTTCCACCACACAGATCACATACGGAATCACAGTTCCACATATGGACACGAAAATATTTAATTTAGAAGTTTAAAAAAAAAAAACAACAACCAGCTAATAAGGAAATCATCTTTCCTAAGACTTCTGGAAAGCTCCAGTTCATCAGCTGGGCCTGAAAAATGCACCGGATGGTAGGGTCGCCGTCCAGCCCAGCGTGGGGGCCCCATGAGACCCGCAGCCCCGGGCGCCCGCCCCTCCTCTTCGTCCCGTTGGCTCATCCGCCAGCCCCTCGGTCAGCTCGCAGACGGCCCCCGTGCCTTGTGCATGTCGGGGTCGCCGCCACGGTTCCTAGCCCTGTCATTACCAACTCTCAGAACCTCCGGCTCCCCATGAGACAGGTGGGAGCCATCAGACCAAATCAGCCGAGATTCGGGGGTGGGGTGGAGGGGGAGGCGCAAGGCTCTGGGTCAGGCTCCCCGGAATCTGGCTGCTGACCAGCTGCAGAGGGCAGCCCCTCGGGCCACACAGCCATCGGCCCCGCAGGCCGTCTGCCCACCACGAGCAATCCTCCGGCCCGCAGGGAGCCGCATTCACGCCCGCATCTGAAGACCTGCTCGAAGGTACAGGAGAAGCTAACACTCGCTGCATCAGCCTGCCCGCACCGCCTCACCCCTGGCCGTGCTCCAGCACCACCCCCAGCCCCATCATGTGGGCACCTGACCAGGCCCCTGGGGAGGACCGCACCAGTGGCTCCCGCATTCCGTGCCAGTGTCCCCCTGTGTGCCAGGACTGTGCCCTCGCTCTCCGTGGGAACGCTGCCACTGCCAGAGGCAGAGCTGGGGCCACGTGCCTGGGGAGGGACGGCTACTACTACTACTACCCCCACTGCTCGCCCTGGTCCTGCCAGGCTCAGAGGCCCTTCCGGCCACAGAGACAGGGATGACCTCACGCAAACTGACCACTTATGAACCTGCCCGCTCGCCAGCCTTCTCCATCCCTCCTCTTCCTCACGTTATCTCCCGCTGTCAGTCTGTCTCTGGCTGGCTGGCTGTCTCTCACCCGACCCAGACCCCTGCCCCTCCTCTGCCACCCCTTCTCACTTTCTGCCCCATCTCCTGTGCCCCCCTCCTCTCTCACACCCCCTTTCTCCTTAACCCCACTGCTGTTTCCGGGAGTCTCTCTTTACCCACCTTTGTCTCTGTTCCTTTTCTCTCCAACACCCTCATTTCCCGTCCCCTGTGTCCATCCCCAAGCCTCTGGCCATGCTGCCACCACGACTCCTGGGGGAGCCCCTCTCCACAGACGCTCCTGCCCCCCCTCACCCTGGCCGGAGGGGACTCAGTGGGATCCTTGCTGTTAACAGCCCTGCTACGGCTGAGACGAGGGGCGGCAGGAGAACGGACGGCACAGGCAGAGGACGCTAAGGTGTGCGTTCAGAGTCAGTCGCTGACTACCGACACTCAACCCTGGCCCATCTTCAACCGCAAAGTTCACTTAAGAGCAAGACATACAATAAAACCCAAAGCAGACCGGGCTGGGTGAGCACGAGGGCCCTCCAGTGCGGCCCAGGCATCTGGAAAGCAACAGAGCCTCCTCGGTATGGAAAGCCAACGGAAAGTTCATACCCCTTTGAACAATCAATCCCCCCCTGGGAATTTCACCAAACAACCATCCGTCCCCGTAGGAAAAGGGGGCGAGAAGCCACGAGCGCGCGGACTTCACTGCGGCCTGCCCAGTGGCCGACAAGGGCGGGCGGCAGCTCCGGTATCTAACCGATGGCGACACAGCCACAGAACATGTGCGGCCCCAAAAATAATGCGTGTGAAGACGACGCAAAATGGAATCCGCGCTGACGACGGTGGAACACCAGAAATGGAACCTTCTAAGACTGTAACGCCGTCCACAGCTGTGGACCGAAACCAAGAGCAAACGGTTAGCCACAGCGCAAGCAAGTGTGGGTGGCCAGACCCACAGAGCACGGAGCGAGGACCCCAGCAGTGCAGGTCCTGGTGGCTCTGGAGTCTGGGGTAGCGAGCGGAGCACTTCGGAGAGCCCGGAATTCACCCGAGAGCGCCTTCAAACCCATTCCGCTGGTGGGCAGGTAGGGGTATCCGCTGTTCGGCTCTAGCGGGAGAACCGGAAGTATTTTTCCCTCCCTTTTTTTTCTTTTTAAACTGTCTTTAATGTTGCTTTGATACTGTTTTTGCAATTAAATAAGGGGAAAATCGGGATTCTCATGTACAGGGCTTAGGAGCTGACAAAAGGCTACCTCATGTATAATCTTACTTGATGCTCCAAAAGCTCCAGAAGGGAGGCTGGGCAGGGAGTTTAATGACCCCATTTTCACCAAGATGAAAACGAGGAACCAGAAAGGAGGCGACTTCCCCAGAGCCACACAGCCATGTGGTGGATGGGACTCCAACCAGGCCTGTCCTCCTGGGCTCCTGCAAGACCGACACTGGACACCAGAGCTCCAACCGCCTGGATGTCTGGCCACGGTTGTCCTCCCCCATGACACACGACATGGATCAGGGCCTTACCACCTAGTGCCACTGGGGCTGACAGCCGAGAGCCTCCACAGGGGAAATGCCCTGACCTGCTCATCGCCAGGCTCACACATGGTGCGGGACAAACCTTGACCCCTGGTCCCTCATCCAAGCCCTGTGGCCCAATGCAGGTGAAGATGACGGCCCAAACGCATGAGCAGAGGCTGTGCCGTCTGCCCCAAGTTTGAATCCCGACTCCTCTGCTTACTGGCTATGTCCTGACTCACCCCGAGCTTCAACACAACCAACAAGTAAAACGGGAGTGGTAACAGGGCTATAACCTCCCGGGGTTACTGGATAAAAGGGGACCCAGTCTAATGCCTCCCGCCATGTTCTCCCTCAGGGCCTTTGCACTGCAGATGCCGAAGTGGCTCCCCATTCACTTCTTCACGTCTCAGCTCGTGTTCCTCTGGTGAAGGCCACGCTGTTCACATCGTGGACATTCTGACCACCTTACCCTGCTTTGGTCTTCTTCCTGGTCCTTACCCACACCATACCCAACATGCTACATATTTATCGGGTGAGGGGCAGGTCCCCCCAACCATAAGAAAAGGGACTTTGTTTACTGTGCTGCCATTTTCCTAGCATGCAGTAAGAGCTCAATAAATGTTGAGCTAATTAATTAATAAGCAGTGGTGATGATTCTGCCAGAGGAACAGGAACCTTCAGCCACATTTAACCAAAGGCCAACGTGACCTTTTACTCTGCAGGACACTGCACGCCTCTGGCCAGGCCGCCACAGTGTCCATAAGCCCCACACGCTCTCTGCTGCCCTGCCTGCTCCCCAGGGACCAAAAGGCTGGCACTGAGAAGACACCAGAATCCTGCTGGCCAGAAACATGACGGATTGCTGTGCTGAAGTAGGAACCACACATCTCCATACAGCTAGTGGATTCTGGAACCCCTGGAGGAAGCAGAGCCAAATTCCTAGCACTGCATGGCTGGGGACATTCCCAGGGTCCTTCCCTCCCCCATGACTCCTCCTGCCGGGGAGACACTCCCCCCACCCCCCGCACCTCCTACCCCAGCCCCAGCCGGGACTGGGACCTTGGAGGCCTGCAGGCAGGAGATGCCATTTGCAGAAACCTCTCCTGTGCCGGGCACTTGGCACACACGCAGCTCAGCTCTCTCCCCGACCCCGAGCCAGGTTTGGCAGGGCCACTTCACAGACCGGACGGGGGCTCCGAAGCCCAGATGCATAGGCCAAGGCCCCCCAGGGGCTGGGTCCTAAGGGGAAGGGCAGCTGCGTGGGTCAGTTTGATGATCGTGCATGCCAGGTCCCCCCTGCCTATTCCAAAGAGCTCCCCGACCTCTAGGTACAGTAGCACCTTTGGAACAGCGGCTCCACAAACAAGACCTTTACTGCTGGTCACTCCTCTAGGCCTCTGCATCCAAATAACACATCTCACTGTAGGGGAGAAGAAAGCATCACCCCCCCCAGAGGTCTGGAACTCCATTCCTTGCCTCGGCGACCCGGAGCTTCTGCAGGTAAGGCCCCTGTGCAGGAAACCCCAACTCCCCTTTTCACCCAGTAACTCCAGCTCCTCCTCCCAACGGCCACTTAAGATGTCACCTCCTCCAGGAAGCTGGCCCTGCCGCCTCAAGTCAGCCTCGGAGAGCCCCCCCAGGCGGCCTCAGTACAGGCCTTGCTCCGGGCTGCATCTCCCACATGTGTGAGGCTGGCACACACCAACATGAGATAAAGTACAGAATGAATGACGAAAATAAAGGGCAGCAAGACGAAGGGGAAGAGAGAAAACGGAAACGTGACCGAATGAAAGAAGTGAGCCGTGAATGGAACACACACGCACACACGCACACACGCACACCCGGGAATCCCAGGACAGCAGCCCAGCACTGGGAGTCGCAGGACAGCAGTGCACAGAGGGCTTTACCGTCCCCACACCACCGGCGCTGGCCATTCCTCCTCATCCCGCCAACATCACAAGGGCTCGCAAGACAACACGGTGAGTCAAGGGCCGGGCAAAAGTTCCCAGAAGGCGGTCTGGAGGCTCCAGTGTCCCAGGGGCGCCCGGAGCAGCGCTGGGGCTGGGGACAAAGTGAGGGAAGCAGGGGACCCCAGGGGTGGCCACCGAGGGGAAGGAACTGGCAGGTCACCCTTACAGCAGCCCCAGGAGCGTGCCGTCTCCCCACGGTGTCCTGGAGAGCACCAGATCCGTAATCAAGACTTACCAAAGGACAAAGCACAGATCACAGTCGTAGCAGGCAACACAGCATACCCTGAGCACGGGACGCCCGCTGCCAACATCCCTGTGAGGTTGACAGTGTTCTCCCCACTTCACGGTGGAGAAACTGAGGCACAGAGACTCTCAGAAAGTGGCCCGAGGTCACGCAGCTAGGAAGTGGAGAAAGGGAATCCAAACCCCGTGCTGACTGGCTCTGGAATCTGAACTCTTAACTCCTGATTAATGTCTCTTGGCTTCAGGGTGCTTTGATCACGCAGCCAGTAATTAGTTAATTAATTAGTTAATTAATACTCTGAGTTTTAGCAGACACAGACCATATAGTCCACAACAGTAATACCAAGGAGCAGGGCATACCAACGGCCCCTCCAGAGCCAGTTCAGAGGGGGAGCTGGGGGCGGTGATTCAGGGAGACAGAGTATCCGCAGGTTCTCTAGTAACCACTGGTAGAACGAACACTTCTTTCCTGTCGAGGCTGCATGTCGCCGGGGGTGGCTCTGAGATGCGGACGGGGCTAAGCCCTTCCAAAGCTACCACTGGGTACACTTTGGAGCCAGATACCAAGCTAATCATTTGGCAGGGCTCTTCTCCTTTGATCCTCGCACAGACGCTCTGAAGGTCTGTGCAAGGATCCCACCCCCATCGCAGAGAATGCCAGCTGAGGCTCAGAGAGCTTAAGTGACTTGTCTAAGGTCACACAGCTAGGAGGTGACATTTGAACTCAGCTGCTCTCTGACCCCCAAGTTCGGACCCTTGTCCTCCAGGTCTCTGGCTTCCTCCGCCGTTGGAGAGGAGGAGCTGCCCGGAAGCCAAGTGGGACAAGCCTGCCTGGCCTGCCCGTTCCCGCCAAGTTGGCTCCCGTGGCCTGCCACAGGCCCCAGAACCCCATCACTTCAAAGTGATTCACCCTTGAGGGCTGTGTGGTCTGGTCTGGACCTGGGGTGGGGAGGTGGGGCCAGAGGAGTCAGCACCACGCTTGCCCCTGACCACCCAGCTTTGAACCGGGTTCCCCGAGACCTCAGGAATCCAGGTGTAGCTCCTGGAAAGGCCCCCAGCACTCGGGAAGTTGGCCTGGGGCCCTCCCGCAGGGCAGATATGCTGGGGGGCTAGAGAGGCCCCAACCAGCCCCACCCCAGATGCTCTGCCAGTTTCATCTCTCTCCTTGGACCCCCTCCTGCTGGAGGCCGGCCCCAACCAGCAGGCATCCTGCTGCTTCTCCCAGGATGGGTGGCTGGAGGAATGGAGTTGTTTCAGCTGCCCTCACCCCCCGCAGTCCATGCCGCCTCCAGAATGCTTCCCCGTCCCACTCCACGCCCCCCAACGCACTCCTCTCCTGCAGCGCAGGCCCCGGAACCCCAGGAGGCCGAGGAACGCTGGAATGTACGATGCCTGAGGTCAGAGCCCGAGTCTGATCTGAGTTGGGTTGAGATGAGGGGAAAATGGCCAAGAACAACTCGCTCATTTACTTCATTTCCAGACTTGGCGGTTGCCAGGGCCGGGCTTCCAAACCGAGCTGGCCATGGCCAGGACATCTGCAGCCCCCGCCACAAGGCACATCTGGATCCGCTTAGGGAGTTAAGAGCCATAAAGTTCTCTTAAGAAATTAGTTCCTGGGGAGCCCGGCTCTCTCTGGGGACTGGGTGAGGGCCCCATGGGCTAAGGACACCCAGAAACTGTGTGATGGGGGTGGGGGCCTTCCACGTCCACTTGGAGAGTGCCCTCACATGTGCAAGTGCAAAACGGCTCAGGAGGGCACGCGGGTCCAGCCCTGGCACTTCGGGCCTGTGACCTGGGCACCTCTCCTGAGCTCTCCGGGCCTTTGGGCAAATCGTTCCAGCTCTCCCGGAGGAGAGGGAGCCCCGGTAGGCACCCAGAGCACAGCTCCCCCGTGTGCCACTGTGTCTTGGGGCTTAGTGCACATCTGGCCCAGGTGAAGTGAATGAGTGAAGGAGCCCAGGAATGAATGAATGAACCTCATTCCCTCCTCTGCCCAACGAGGCCGATGGCATCTACCTCCCAGGGCTGCTCTGGGAATGGGCCTGTAGAACAGACGGAAGGCCCTGGCCCGGGGGTTGTGCACACTTCTCTGTCAATTTTCAAGTCCACCAGCTACAGACCACTCAGTCCCGGGACCCTGAAGAGCCCCAGGAAAGCCCAACTGTTCCAGAACTGCCTCGTTTTCCTCCCAGAGACACACTCGTGAAGTCCAACACACGCCCTCACTCTGACCAAGCAGGTAACACGTGTGCGAACGAACACACAAAGAACACGGGGTGACAGCCTGAGTGTGGCCTTCGCCGAGCCCCCCCTCAGCCTGCAAGGGACAGCACCAGGCTCACACCCACACCTCACCACCTGGCAGCAGGTCCAGTGATCGAGGTCATCAGCCCCATGACACAGGCTCAGAGCAGTGACATGGTGACACGGTGAAGGAACAGGTGGAGTCCAGGCAAAAGCCCAGGGTTCCCGCTCTAGGGTGACGAGCAGGCGAGGCAGGTCACACCCCACCTTGGTCACTCATTAGCCAGATTACCTCCGGCAACCAACTTCTCCTGGGGGACAGTAAGAGTGCCGGTCCGTCAGGCGGCTTCTCGTCTGTGTAAAATGCCACCTGCGTGAGGAACACCAGAAACCCTCACGAAAGTGTCTGGCATATTCCAAGTGCTCAGCAAATGTTAGTTCTTTTTACTCTTTTGACAGGCTGTCCACACACAGTGCTAAATAAGCCATCGGTTCCCCTGAGTCCGGAGGGACGACCAGAGACTGGTTAGAAACCTCCTAGAATCTTCCGAGGCCTCCACCTTGCCGTGCGTCCCAGTCACCCAGAATGTTTACAAACGGTGGTGTCCAGCAGCAAGCAAGTGTGTTTGCAGGCACCGTCAGCTGGCATTTTTGTGGACAAGAATTATTTACATGAATATCATCTTTCTATCATTAAAACTGTGCAACAGCTCAAAGGCAGCAAATGGCAGAAATCGCTCTCCCAGCTGAGCTGGACGAGACACGCAGGGCCTCTCCCCAGCCATTTCAGAAGCATTTGCAGGATCTCCTGGCAGACAAGATCTCACAAAAAGATGGATGGAGAACATACCATGGTAGGAAAATTTAGAAACAACTCAAACGTCTGTCACAGGAGCATGGCTCCCACGGGCACTAGAACACTCCGCAGGAATTACGACGGAGGGTGTCATGACAGTGACACTGCCTGGCCCCCACTGCCCCTCACAGGAAGCCCAGTCCTCGGGGAGGAGCCCGGGTGCAGCAGGTCTGGGTTTAGGCTACCACGCGACTCTGATGCACAGCCCAGGATGGGCTACTCGAAATCCACCGAGCGGGACTTGGACAGAAAGGGGGTCTCAGTGGGTGTCTGAAGGCAAAAAGGGGGGAGAGAGGGTGCTGCTGGGCAGAGCATACTCTCAGGAGGGAACCGGGGAGGGAGGAAGCCCAAAGTGAACCCAAGTGATGGCCCAGCAAGCCGACAGCAAGAGAAAGACCAGGCACCTTCAGCCCTGTCCCAGCCCCAAGTCCCAGGGCCTCTGGGTCTCGGATCTGCCCGTAGTCCCATCTCAAAGGGTCTGCAAAGTCTGGTCAACGGTCCTTAACCAGCCGGGTCTGTGTGCACACCCTGCGGTCGCGCCCGTGCCTCAAGCTCCCGTCTGCAGGGATGGAGGCAGGGAAGAGGGTTTCACGTGGGGACTTTTAGAACCGGGCCATCTTTCTCCGTTAGCGTCAACGTGCCCCCTCAGGTGGGAGGCAGCCGTGGCCACACTGCCAGGCCTGCTGTGGGCTGCTGGGCACTTTCTGCTTCTGGCACCTCCCAGAACCCTTCCTCAGGCTGGCAGGTGAGACTCCCACCACCGCCTGGGCCCCCGCACCAAAACGGACCTTGCTGGAAGGAAGCAGCACCAGCAAGACCAAGGAGGGAAGGACAGCTTCGAGGAGGTGGTCCTCCCACCTGAGCTGGGGAAATGCGTGGGAAAGGACGACGTCCAAATGCATCTGGAGCTATTCTGACTTACTTTCTTGCTTTCCGTAAAGCTCGAGAGAAGAAGGTAGAAGAGGTACCTATTTCGTTCACCATCAAATCTGCCGGCTAACGGAAAACCCCACACAGAGTAGTTTCAACAAGTATGAACCGAGTCCGTAACCATAAAACGCTCCCTTACACAGGATTCCAATGGGACTCCAACATTTAAGGGAAAAATGTAGCAGGTAAAAAACTTGAAATGCGGATACTTTTATCTTACAGCCTTAACTTCTGTCCTTTGATTTGGATGAAGATCACCATTATTTGCCCGGAGAGATAATGCTCTGCGGAGAGACTGTGACATTCTCGAAGCAGGGTTTGTAAACCACTGTGCTGTATAAATAGCAGAAGCGTATCTGACCAGCACAGAGGCTGCCTGGAGGAGGGGACAGCTAGGTCAAGTCCACAGGTCAGACTGCAGGTAAGGCTGGACCCTGGGCTCAGTGCAGCAGGGCTTCACGTTCCCACAAAACAGAGTGGGCAGCACAGGAAGGGAAAGGGAGGGGGAGAGCAGAGGGAGAGAGGGAGCCATTTTCGGGCTTTGGAGCTGCCATCTTCTTGAATGTCTGCTCTAGCACAGCTCTCTTCTCCCTCAGAGTCAAAACCTAAGTTCCTACAAGGCTCTAAAGCATTTGGCTCCTGACTCACTGACCTCAACTCTGACCACCCTGCTCAAGCTGACTCGCTCTACTGTGACCACATTCGTCTCCCTGCATTCCCAGGAAACACCAAACTCCTGCCCCAGGGCCTTTGCACGTGCTAAGATAACTGCATGGCTTGCTTTCTTACCTCCTTCAAGTCTGCACTCAAACATCACCTTCTCATCCAGATCTTCCCCTGACCACTTCATTTAACGTGCTGCCACACAAACATGCTGCACCCCTCCCCACTCATACCAGCACTCCTGTCCTTTTCCTGCTGTGCTTTTCTCCACAGCATTTCTCAGCAGCTGAAAAGATTCTCTACTTCCTTATCCATGCTCTTCCCCCACGGGGCCTAAGGAGGGCCAGGACCTCGTCTGCTCTGCTCTGTGCCAGGCGGTATATGGGCATATACCCATATACCGCCTGGCACAGAGCAGCTGCTCCAGCAACGCCTGCTGGATGAGCGAGCGAGTGGGCCCACTCTGTGCCAGGCACACCCCATGATTAGCATCAAGAACGGGCTCAGCTTAGAATGTGGTGGAGACTGGATCCACTCTACTCCGGGGACTCCAAAGCCCAGGTATGTGACCCTCCAGAGAAGTAGGCGGATAGATGTGGTTATGGGGGGCCTGCCTGACTCCAGAGAGCCAAACTCTCTCTGTCTCAGAGTCCACTGGGTCCTCGAGGACTCCAATGCTCCCAGCTCTCCCTCTTCCAGCCCAAAGTCCCTCCTGCGTGGGGCTAGGGCAGGGTCCTCCCCATCAGGCTCCATCCTCTGTCCTCCCGAGACACACAGCAACTCCTGAGTGCTCACAACTCAGACGGGAGGACAGGTACTCCCTTCGGAAGTCACTTAGCAGGTGCCTGCCTCCCAGTCTGGATCGTGGCTCATTCGGCCTCCAGCACGCACTCCACCAGCCTGTCTGGCTCACCAAGCACCCTCCCAGTCCTCCGTCCAGGCACTCAGATACCCAGGAGCCCCTCCAAACACCACGCTCTTGCCTCTAGGCCCCCAGCCGGCCCCATTCTCCCCTGCAGCGGGATACACAGTAACGGCCCCCCAGAGACGTCCCAGTCCTAACCCCCAGAACCCACGAATATGTTCCCTTCCCTGGCAAATGCAACTCTGCAGATGTGCTTAGGTCAAGGCTCTTAAGGGGGGTGGGGGGAGACCGTCCCAGATGACCTGGGTGGGCTGTTATCATCACAAGGGTCTGCAGAAGAGGGAGGCAGGAGAGGCAGAGTCAGGGAAGGACACGGGACGCAGACGCAGAGCGTGGAGTGAAACTACCAAAAGCCAAGGAAACTGGGCCGCCTCCAGAAATCAGAATTCTCCCCTAGAGCCTCCAGGAGGAATGCCACGCCTCGGTCTGGGTAGCATGAGACCCATTTTGGGGGCCCCTGCCCCCCTCAGGGATGTCTGATGAGAAATGTGTTTTGTTTCAAGCCACACATGTGGGGCTTGGCCACAGCAGTTCTAGGAAACGGACGCACGGCCTGCACCCTCAGCTCCAGAGGGGGCCTGCCCTGGCCCCAGCGCGGTCTGGCCCCAGACAGATGCTCCCGGACTTCCTCTTTCGTAATGACGTCAGCGCCTGCGAGCTCACACGCCGCAGCCAGACAACCCCGCGCGACCTCAGCCTCCACCTCTCATGAGCTGTGCAACCTCAGGAAGGTTTCCTGGCCCACCTGTGTCGCCTTCTCGTCTCTCCTAAGGGCCTCCCAAAGGGCCTGTGACCTTCTACAACTGTCGTGAGGCTGGCACGAGAGCACCCACAGAGCCAGAGAGCTGCCACGCTAGAGCGAGGGCCTGCCACTCCGATCTGCCCCCCGCGCGAGACCTCGGGCCTGTAGAGAAAGGAGACTGTGCCTGTCTCGCCCCCCACACGTCCGCAGAGCCCCTCACAGAGCCAGGCAATCAGGTCTGAGCAACAGCTGTTGAAGGCATGAGTCCTACAGCACAGAAGATCGCAAACGCAGACACGAGGAACAAGGGACAAACCGTGGGACACAATGTTCCTGAAAGAAGACAGACAGCCAAGCCAAAGCTTTAAAGGAGGCAGTTTCTCCCATGCCCAGCGTCAGGTCTGGCCCTCAGACCAACACCACACCGGCCAACCTTCCCTTTCCCCTCTGCTCTGGTGGAGCCCCCCACCAACCATGATGGCTGAAGGGAGACCCCGAGTGATGGCTGACGGAACCCCACCTATCTCCCCGGTATGTCTCTCCCCAGTCACCACGTCCCTTTTGCTGCCAGCTCATGGGGAAACGTATGTCACTACAACAGTCCCCCTGCGTGAGGTTCCTCAGGGGTCCAATAAGAAAATGTCAATGAAGTGTACCGTGCCTGGCACACAGTTAGCATCCATAAACACTAGTGAGACAGCTTGCAGTTCCTTTATCCCACAGCATACAGCTGAGCAGCTACAAGCCCCCTTTTTGCCCCACATACAACAGACAACTAGAGCAGCAGGAAAAAGGATCGGGTCAGGGCTCTGGACTCAAAGATTTGGAGGCTGTGTGAACCTAGGCAAGTGGCTGAACCTCTCTGAACCTGTTTCTATATCTACGAAATGGAGATACTATTACCTGCCCCAGAGGAGAGCTTGTGGCACAATAAAAATAATGCCTGTCGGGGCGCCTGGGTGGCTCAGTGGGTTAAAGACTCTGCTTTCGGCTCGGGTCATGATCCCAGAGTCCTGGGATCGAGCCCCACATCGGGCTCTCTGCTCAACGGGGAGCCTGCTTCCCCCTCTCTCTCTGCCTGCCTCTCTGCCTACTTGTGAAATCTGTCAAATAAATAAATAAAATCTTAAAAAAAAAAAAATAATAATAATAATGCCTGTCAGCCATTCTCACCCTGGAATCGTTTCGGGAGCTCTGGGGAAAGTCGCACACCCAGGCCTCCCCTAAACCAATGAAATCAGCATCTCTAGGCTGGGGTCCGGGGTCGGGGGTTATGAAGATCACCTGGGGGGCGACTCCAGGGGACAAGCAGGGCAGAAACACAGATGCTGACACCCAGCCGGCATGGAGCAGATGCTCGGGAAATGCAAGTTCTCAAGATGATTTCAGCAGCCAGAGACGATTTTTTTTTCATTCATTCAACATACACTGCAAAGTGGCTAGTATGTATAAACTCATGGGTTTCAAACCATGTGCCCAGAGCCAGGGCCGGGGGGATGGGCAGCAACTGTCAATGGGCACAGGGTTTCCTCTTGGGGTGAGGAACATACTTTGGCACTAGACAGAGATGGAAGCTGCACAACACCATGAATGTACTAAGTCCCATTGAATTGTTCACTTTAAAATGATTGATTTTATGGTAAATGAATCTCACCTCAGTTAAAAAAAAAAAAACAATCATAATCCAGATACAAAAGGACAAATACTATTCAATGCCGCTTTCAGGAGGAGCTTGGAGCAGTCACAGTCAGAGAGACAGAAAACAGAACGGTGGCTGCCCGGGGTGGGGTGTGCGGAGGAAGAATGGGGAGTCAGGAGTTAAAGGGTGCACAGTTTTGATCTGGGAAGACTGGAAGGTTCTGGAGATGCACGACGGTGAGGCCGGCATTACTGAATGTACTGAGAATGGCCCACTTACAAATGGTTAAAATGGGAAATGTTTATATTATGTGTGTTTCACCACAATTTAAATAGTCACGTGCTGGCAGTCCAAACACACCACTGTCCTAAAAAATGGAGCAGCCCAGTCCCATCTGAGCTGTCCCCACACACACCACGCTTCTGCCGGAGACGGCAGCTTCCCAGTTTTTCCAGGCGAGCAACTTGAGTAACTGAACGCCCTCTTTACAAACAGGATGGAGACTGTGCGTTTGTTTTCTCTATGGGGCAAGGCCAGATTAAGTAAAGAAAACACAGCGGATCCCTGCCCCTCCCCCCAGGAAAAACCCCCGCCGGTCAATAGCAGAACTAAAAGGGCCGGTGTACACTTTCACTTCCTGCCCAAGTCCCCCAACTCCTGGGCATCCAGCAAGGCCCAGACTAGGGTGGGTGGCAGGTGCAGGCCTGTCACCCGGCTCCGAGGGGAGACTCGTCTGCACTGAGCTCTGGGAAACGGGACACGGCCACGCTGGCTCCAGGAGGCAATCCCTGCAGCTCTGGGTGTGTCTCCAGGAGGCGAAGGACCCACAGGAGGGGCAGTGGTGTGGCTGAAAGGGACTTGACTCTCAGGAGGCCTGACTCCCCCGCCAGCATTCGCCAGGCACTTCCCCATCTGGCCTTTAACGTCCTTACCAGCAGAAATGGGAGAACCGGACTCAAGCAGGAAAAGTAAATGGGTTCAGCTCATAAGCCAACTTCTGGCAACAGGGAGGCTCTGGGAAGGTTTCTCAGGGGGCATCTGGGAGCAGCAGGGCCCCAGGACGGGTGAGTGAGGGCTGCCATCAGCAGGACGGGGAGGGGGCACAGCTCATGGTCTGTGTGTTTGCCACCCCCGGAAGAGATTCCCCAGAGAGCCATCCCTTCCACGATGGTCCACGAACCTTCCTTCCGGATCTGGAGTACACTCGGTGGCCTCCCGACGGACACACATCCATTCAAACCTCTGCTCGCACACTTCACTTTGGGACAGCTTCCTACCTCTCCTGTTCCTCCATGTACAGGAAGCCAAAATCTCTGCCTCAACCCTTTCCCAGGGACTGCGGTTCCAATCTCCGGTACCGTAAAGGGTAAGATGGTTCTTTGCTCTACTTTACGCCCTTGCTGAAGAAAACTTAGTCCTTATCCAGGATCCTGTGAAAAGAGTTCCTTCCACCACTCCACATGTGAGCAGGTTTCCAAAGGAGGGCCTGTTCTAGAAACATGAAGGTCTACCTGTGCCAGATTCCCAGTGTGTCTCCCAGACTACATTCCCCAGACTCCCTTGCAGCTAGGAGCTGCCATGTGACTCAGCGTGGCCAAAAAGATGAAAGCAGAAGTCTCCTTAAAAGGGCTGAAATCCTTCCGCACTTTTCTCCACCACCTCCACTTCCTGCTAAGTGGAATACAGCTATGACGGCCAAGAGCCCACTTCCCACTAACTGGAATATAGATGCAATGGTAGGAATCTGAGTGGTTACTGGGACCAGGAGGCAAAGTGCTAAGAACAGTGGAGCAGCAAGACAGAAGCGGCCTGGGTCCTTAAAGAACACAAAGTAACCATACTAGTCCTCATGTGACAGCCTACACCCTAGACTCCTTATAAATGAGAGAAAAAACTTCGTTTTGCTTAAGCTGCTGGGTTGTTTTTTGTTGTTGTTCTTTTCTTTTCTTTTTAATATTATATCAGCCTTGAACCCAAACCGCAGGATAAATCGGGTCCAAGTGCAGACGATGAGAGCGTGGCTGTCTTCGCACAAAGCAGAGCACCCTGCCACCTCCAGCAGGAGTGAGTGTAACTCCAGTGGCTAAGCCCTGGTGATTTCAACAGCCCACACTAGGCCCTAATGTCTGCCCCTTAAGAATTTAGGGCCCACACTTCCAAGGCTGATGATTTCCACAAAATCAGTGGATGTGTTTTACCAGTGGATGGAATCACAACCAGCTACATCTACCAAGCACTTACCCTGTGCCCCCAATGACCAGCTCGGTTCTGCCGGAATCCTCTCAGCCCCACAAGACAGACACAGCCCTGCTGCAGATGAAGTCCTAAGACATCCCGCACGTTGGCGCTCAAACTCTGGACTCCAGCCTGGAGTTCTGCCCCTGTTCTTCCCTGTCTCCCGAAGGTTCTCGGAGGCCCGTGGGATGAGAGCGCTGCCCCTGGGAAGTGAGGGCAAGAGGAAGGGAGGGGTGCGGGGAGGAGGGCAAGAGGAAAGGGAAGAAGGTAGGGAGCAGGAGAAACTCTCACACTCCAGCAGAGGAAGACCTCCGTGGAGAATTCAGAGCCGAAAGAAAGGCAGGGGTTCAAATGCAAGAGAAGCACCCGCGGCCGCAGCAGGACCCGCAGCAGGACCCGCAGCAGGACCGGCAGCAGGACCGGCAGCCGGCCTGGCGCACTCCTCACGCGGGGTGGTGATGGTCAGACCGAGGCGTTATCTTCTACCCCGCCTGGCACGGCTCAAATCACGCACCTAGAAACGGGGGCTAGGGACACAGAGAAAGAGACACGGCGGAAGGAGGGAAGGAAGGGTTAAGCCTCCAAACTTGGCGGCCCACGCTCCGCTCCGCTGCAGAGGGGCCGGCCACGCTGACCGCAGCGGCCCCATCCGCGAAGCCACAGCCCTCTGCGGAAAGGGCCACTTCACCTCCACGTCGCTGGAGCCTCCTTAGGTGAAATGACGTCTCAAAGCTCCCAAAGTGAGTCACCCTCCAGCCTGGCCACCCCAGAACCACGTTCCACCCACCAGCCATTTTGACAAAGACAAGCAGGAGCTGGGAACCCCTCAGGCGGGGCACGGGCGGCCAGGCCGGCGGGGCCTCAGCACAGACACGGGCAAGAGGACCCCAGGAAGGGAAGCCCCACGAGGAGGGTGCCTCAGGCGGGGCGCCCTTTGCAGCTCCTCTCACGGGGGGTGGGGGGGGCACTGGGGTCTCTGCCCCTGGCACTGCTCCCCGTCCCCAGGAGTGTGGCTGCAACGGGACAGGAGGCTGGCGTCCCTCTTCTCCTGTGGCCTGACTCAGGTCTGCCCTGGGACCCTCTCGTAGCACCTCCCCTGGAGGTCTGGAGTGAAACCTGGGAGGGCGTGGATCTGCCCCAGAGCAGGAAGGGCGCCGGATCGGAACCTCACAGGAGGGAGGGAGGGAGGGATGAGTCCGTGACAGGCGACTCGATCACAGAACAGCAGCTTTTTTACCACTGATCTCGACCTCTCCAGTCTCGAGAGGGGACCAAGTCTGATGCCCGCAGCCCCAGGCAGGCGCTGAACCCTACTCCGCAGGGGGAGTGGAGAGCATGAGCCCAGCCACACAGGGATGCAGGCACGGCCAGGAGCGCCCTGGTTCCCGGTTGGCCTCGGGGTCCCCAGCTGTGGAGTGGGGACAATAATACAGGCACCTGCATCACAGGACTGCTCTGAGGAGGACAGGAGCAGAGCGACAGAACCATAGTTCTGTCGTTGTGAGTGACACAGAAGTGTTTGCTTTTGTTGTTATTATTAGAAAATGGAAATCCAGATTTTAGGGGGGGGGGCGGGGGAACACTCCCAATTTTTAAATGCGGACAACTTACTAAAGCTTTTTTTTTTTCCAAAAACAATGTGTGGGCCAAGGAAAATATATGGGCAGACTGGACTTGGCTCATGGGTCACCAGCCTACAACCTCTGCTCAGCGTGTCCCTGCCTCCCTCCAAGGCAGGCCCAAGTCCTACAGGCATCTCAAATCACCAGTCGGGACTTGAGATCACCCCACTTCTAATGCTGGCTTCCAAGCCCATGAATCTCTTAATGGGAAATAAATGTTTAAATCAACCCCCACCGACTCCCACACCAAAGGGACAGACACTACTAATTCTTACCCACCACATCCAAGTCGCCAGTTTTATTTCATAGGAAGTAAAAAAAAGAAAGACTTATTTTAAAAAGAAGATGGAGAAGAAGGAGAAGAAGAAAGAAGAACACCAACAAAGGCAATCCCGAGAGTGCCCCGCTGTTGACTTGGGCAGCAGCCGCTGCTGGCCAGAGGAAAACAGCTCAGCTCTGAAACCCGTCCCAGACACGAAAATTACAGAGCAGCGTCGCTGACATACCCCTGCCCTTTCTGTGTCATTCACTCAGGAGGAATGCAATTAAACACCCCTCCCCCACAACAAACAAGCCAGGGAAACGTCAGCCGCTGGTGCTGGTGCTCTGGGAGCTGAAAGGAACTGACCTCGGAGAAGGACACAGGGAGGCAGGGCCACCAGGCAGGGATCAGGGGCCCTATACCCGGGCCCATTGTACAGATCAGGTCACTGAGGGCACATGCAGGAGACGGGACGTAAGCAGACCTGACACCGACTGGGGGGTAGCCACTGAATGGCTGATCCCAAGATAGGCTTAAAGGGGCAAGAGAACAGGACACACAGTCTGCCCTTGACCCCTCTCTCATTAGCCTTTGCCAAAGGTCTTCAGATCTTGTCGTGTCCCTGCTTCCCAACGTACTCAGAATAAAATCCAAGCTCCTTCCTGAGGTTGCCATGGCAATCATGATTGGCCTCTGCCTGCCCCTCCAGCCTTCGACCTCAGGGCCTTTGCACTTGCTATATCAAGACTCCTGAAATTCCTTCCCAGATGCCCACAGGACTGGTCCCTCCACCAGTGTCACTATTCAGAGAGCCCCTCCTTGGGCGCACTAAAATGTGACCCCGACCCGTCTGTCTCCACCATTTTGCCCTGTGTGATCGTCACGCCAGCACTTGCCACCTCTGAAGGCCCTTAAGACTGCTGACTTGTTTGCTGTCACCTCCCCACCACCATGAACTTCAAGCTTCCAGAGAGCAGAGGCCATGTGAGAATGCTCTAGAACAGTGCACAGCACAGAGCTCATGGTCAGCAGTGTCGAATGGGTCATGGGGTTCACTATCTACTCATAACCAGGAGAACCACAGGCCAGATGGGTCACATCCCTGACCCTCGGGCCAACCAAGTGCCGTGGGAATGCTAAAGATAAGACGCCATAAAGGACACCAAAAATGAGAATAGCTCATCTTAATTAGGCACCTCTGGGGCCTGGGTCTTGTCCTGGGCTTGTTTCCTGCATTCTTTCATCTCATCCTGACCACAATCCCAGGTCACAAATATTACTCCTGGGGCACCTGGGGGGGTTCAGTTGGTTAAACATCCGCCTTGGGCTCAGGTCATGATCCTGGAGTCCAGAGATGGAGCCCTATGGCAGGATCCCTGCTCAGCGGGAAGCCTGCTTCTCCCTCTCCCTCTGCCCCTCCCCAACTCATGCTTGAGCATGGGCACATGCCCTCTCTCTCTAATGAATGAAATCTTTAAAAAATAAAGAATGAAAAAATATTACTACTGACTTCACCATAGAGATGAAGAAACCGAAACAAGTTATCCGACTTGCCCAAAGTCACACGTGCACACTTAGTAGATCAGTATGCAAGCAGTAAAATGCCAACGCATGCATACACGTGTGTGTGTCCACATAGTGCGTGCACGTGTGTGGGTGGGTCGCTGCGTACACGTCTGTGTGTGCCTGTGTTCACACACGTGTGCATCTCTGTGGGCGTGAGCACGTGCATCTGCAGACTCCCGGCTTCATGCTGGCCCCCTCAGGAAAAGGTTTCCCTTCGCACTGATCTCAGGAGTCCCGGGGCTACAGCAGAGATGCGAACAGGAAGTCAGGAACTGTGTTTACTTGCAGAACTAGTAGGTCCAAGTAGATAAAACCAGTGTGTAATCATTTCTGACTTACAAAATCACAGTTGCCTGTGGTTCTCCCAAATCTAAGCCAGGAGCCCACTTCTGTGTGGCATCCTCACGGGCAGGCCGGTGGAGGGGCGGGCACGCAGCCTTGACTCTCCAGGCACCGTGGGCAGCTTCAGGTCAGGCCCAGCCTTATCTTCAGCAGTTTCTCCAGACATCCTTCTCCAGAGGGAGAAAGACAGCAGCTCTGAGGTCAAACGTCTGACACATCTGGCTCTGCGACCCGGCCTGTGTGCCCGTCCCCTGCCATAAGGCATAGGCCTGGAACCCTGGCCTCAAGGCCAGCAGCCTGGGCACACCAGGAAAACTCTCACGGCCCCATCAAGCGTCCCCGAGGCCCCGGATGGGCCTGGACCCAGCTGGGAAAGCCGCAGAGGGCAGAGGCACAAGGCCACTTTGTTCATTTAATGCTTCTCGACGTCTTTTCTGTTTTTGTTTTTGTTTTTCAATTCTCTTCAAACTGAAACTGTCAAAAGTTGTGCCTGATAAATCTGAAGGCTGTAGAGGAAGTGGTTTGTCCTTCCTCCTGCTCACGACTTCTGCAAAAGAGAGCACAGGGCTCCGGGGGCTCCCAGCAGGGCTCGGGGAAGCGCTCTTTACCTGCAGAGGGCTGCCGCCTCGGGACCATAGCCAGCTGGGGCGCACTGCCCACACCCATCCGAGGGGGCTCCCCAGGAAAGGAGAAGCCCTCCCCACCTCACCTCCCAAAGACTTGTGGAAGCTGGGATGCAGGCAGGGGCCCGGGAGCTGAGCGGTACTGTCCCATTTTCCAAGAGGGACAACTAAGACAGAAGGAAACAGCGTACTCAATTTAACCTCAACAACTTGCCCAGCATCCCACAGAGCCAGAGCCGGGCAGAGCCTGAACTTCAGAATGTGTGACTCCAAAGTTCCATGTCACCTGCCCTGGGAGCCCTTTCGGGCCAGTCCTTCCCCTGGGCTCAGTCAGGCCCTCCTCGGCAGTCTTGGGCATACTGGATGGAAGTAACAGTAGTAATGACAAGAGCTCTCTCCTCCCGCGCATCCTCTGTGCTGGGCACAGCGCTAATGCTGGGCATGCACGTCCTCTCAGAAGCCCCGGGGACTGGTACCGCTGTCCACACCATTGTTCTGATGAGAAACAGAAGTGCAGAGTCGAAGCCTCTTGCCCAAGGTCACACAGCTGGTGGGGGGGCCGAGTCGGGGGGAACTCTAGTTTACCACTCGATCACCAGCTAGGGCTCCCTTCACCAGGGCAGACCGCTCCCAGCATCTCCAATACCAGACGGTTCTCTCCATTATCTTGGTTTAGATGCTTCCTGCCAGAAATGACGTCAAGGGCCCGCCCCTTGGAGCCTCTCTACCAACACCAAAGGTTGAGGGAGAGAGGCCATTTCCTCCCTGGCAACCAACTGAGCCCCACCCTCCTCACCAGCTCAGCCTTTCCCAGGTTCTCAGACCTGATGATGACCAAGTCAGGGCAAAGAACAAGGCTTTTTCAAGGCTGAGCAGGAAGGAACAAGGTGTTCGGGGGCATTCCAGGGAATTGGCTTCCAGGTTCAAGTCCAAAGTCCTGAGCCCAGCGGGGAGGACGGCTCACCTGGGCCCACCCCACTCAGCACTCTCCTGGCCCACGGGGCACTTCCCTCCTACAGACGTGCCACCCTGCCACACCTCCAGGCTCTGCCAGTGCTGGTCCCAGCTTGGAATGCTATTCCCCGCGCTGCCCACCAGCCTGAGTCGACCCCCTTCTCTGCTCAGCGCTGCCTCCCAGGGAACCCTGGCACTCCCCCCAGCTCCCCCATCACCCTTACATTCGTCAGTCTCTGCATCTCTGTATTCCCAGCCCTTGGCACAACACTTGGTACACAGCAGGGGTTCTATAAGTGCATGTTTCAGGTACGGGTGTCTAACCACTGAGTGTGCACAGAGGATACAGACACCTGGTACATTTTCTCGTTCCTGCCCTCCCTTCTGCAGAAGGCTCCACCACGTAAGGAACTGAGAGCGCTGGGATGGGAAGCCAGGCCCTTCACACTCTGTACTCCTTACCTGGAGGACACACATGGGGACTGAGTGTGTGAGCGGGTAGGAGGGGCGAGGGAATGAGCCCACTCTAGCTGATTCTGGAGGCAGAGCCAAGCTGGCCCCTGGGGGCAGAGGAACTGTGGCTGTCCCCCCTCCCAAATCCGCCCACCACCCTAAGGCTGTCTCCTGGTCACCTCAGCCTCCAGAGGGCCATGGAGAGTCCCCTGGTGCATTTTATGGTCTTGTTCACTGGAACTCAGGCCACTGGGAACAAAAGCAGGAGGACTATGAAAGGCAAAACACTAAATTTCTATTCTTCACAGACCTGAACCTGGGTAGAAATGGCATTTTTGAGGAGACAGTATTCAAACCCTCCTGCCTTCTCTTGGCGGGGAGGAAAGATGGAGGAGAGGCACCCCAGGGCGGGGCGGGGGGCTGCACTCTTGGGGGTGCCCTGCACGTGCTCCCTCTGTGCTCACCCCTCCCCACCAGCAATGGCCAAGATGCCATGAGCCTCATCTGTAGGTGAGGCCTGGGGCAGACACCCCGAGATACTGAAGGGCTCCCTGGACCCCGCAGTGGGTGTCAGGGACAGGTGGCAAACAGAGGACCAAGGCCCCCAACCCACACCTGGGCTGCGCTCACATGGGGCGGACAGCATCATCAAGCCCTCTGCCAGACAAACTGGAAATATGCTCAATTAAAAAACTTCTCTGTGCCCAAGAAGACCCCTGTCTCAGTCCTGCAAGGACAAGGGCGCTTCAAAGGGCGGCTGGAGGGTTTTTCTCTTTGTTCGTTTTCCTGCACGTTCTGGTCATCCCAGTCATCCAACCAGAAGGCTCTGGCCCCAGTGAGACTCAGGAAGAGGGAAGAGCCTGGTTCTGCCACAGAACTTCTGGAACCATCTGCAGAAACTCGCCTTTGCCTTTCCCAAACTTGGTGAAGGAACAAGGGCCTCTTTCAGAGCTGGGCCCTTTTGTTCCTGTTCCCAGGGAGGAGACAACCTCACGCAGGGAGGGACTACTGAACACTCATTCCGTCAGCCAAAGCGTCCCGGGAGGCGGTGCTGTGCCGAGTCCACAACGTTCAGGGCCTTCCTATCCCCCTTCCGGCTCTGCCGTCAACTGGACGGTGAGGGTCTGGTGGTTTTCAAACCACAGAGCCAGCAGCCTCCCTGCCCAGTGACCGCCTGGTCACAACGACAAGGGCAGTGAGCCTTGAGAACTGAGCTCGGACCTGCCAGGCACTGTGCTAAGTTCTTCAGGAGCACATCACCACCGAGCATCAGAGTAACCCTAGAGGCAGACGCTGCTAGCTTTTTTTTTTTTTTCTTTTTTTTTTTTTTTAATTTGAGAGAGACCGAGAACACGCAAGAGGGAGCACGAACGGGGTGTCGGGCAGAGGGAGAAGCAGACTCCCGGCTGAGCAAGGAGCCCCACTGAGGGCTCAACCCCAGGACTCTGCCTGGGCGCCCCCACTAGCTTTCTTTATACACACAGGGAAACTGAGGCTCACCATGCTTAAGGTCATCACCAAGGTCATCGCTAGCAAGTGGCAGAGCTGGGAGTCAAACCCAGTAACTGCACATACATACATGCCTGGCGACCAATCACCTAAGACACAGATAACTGAATTAATTTTTTAAAAAAGAGATGAAGGGAACAGAAGGGAAAATGAAAGAAAAACATGTACTTTCTTTGTCACTTTGTCACACTTAGTAGCATCTGAAATTAGCGTGTGCTTCCGTGCAAGAGTGTCCCCCTCTGGAATGTAAGATCCTTGTGGGGGGCCTGCTTTGGCCACCCCCCGCCCCCGCAGCCAAGTGCCCAGCACACAGGAGACCCTGAGCAAACTTCTGAGCACCGGCCCTCCTGCCAGGACAAAACTGGGGTGTGGACCCCGCTTCACAGGGACAGCCTCTGCCTTTCCCACACATGTGAGCGAGGACTCAGAAGAGGGAGAGCTCGCTGTACTGAGACTGCTCTGCACAACGGGCCCGCTACGAACCGCCAGGAGAGGGACCAACCCAAGAGGACCCCGGGCCACTCATCCACCTCAAGCCTCGAGTGGACTCCCTTGTTCATCTCACTCATTCATTCTTCCACTCATTTCTTCAGTCCCTCATTTGACAAATATTTCCTGAGGACTAACCTGCCGCCAGGCACTGTGCTGGGCAGCCCTCCCGGACCCAGACTGCACCCCTGAGGGACGCTTCCTGGAGGTGGCGACCTCTACTTGGGCTGCAAAGACTGAGTGGCGCCTCCTCCCTCTGTCCCAGTGCCTTACACAAAGGTTTCTGTATTTCGAAGTGAAGACCCACCCCCCCCCACCCCGCTACCAAAGACAGTGTGTGCAGCACCATCCCGCGTGGACAGAAAAAAATGCAAATCCAAGTGGCCATCCTACAAAAACGTTACAGGCCAGCATTCTGGGTAAATTTTATTTTCCACGTGGACTTGCATTAATTTTTCTACACTGAACCCGAGTTCTCTGCATAGTGGGGGAGGGAGACGAGCATCTATGAAGGAGTGCTGTCTGTTCCTGGCTCTGTACCCAAAGAACCAAAAGCAGGAAACCCGACAACTGCTGGCTGCCACACGTGAGGCCGCCATCACCACAGGGCCAAGTGTCCAACACCAGAGGAAAGGATAAACAAAAGGAGGGCACCTCCCACGACGGAATAGTACTCAGCCATAAAAAGGAAGGGAACTTTGATATATGCTACAACATGGGTGGACCCTGACACCATTATGCTGAGTGACATAAGCCAGACCCACAAGGCCAAGGGTTGTAGGATTACACTTACATGAGGGACCTAGAATACGCAAGTTCATCTGGACAGAAGGTAGGAGAGAGGCTGTCAGGGAGGGGTGGGGGGCTAGGATTTAATACGGAGCTTATGCTGGAGAGGGTGACAAGTTTTGGGTACAGGCAGTGATGATGGTAACACAACACCGTGAATGGATTTAATGCCACTGAACTGGGCACCTACGAAGGGTTAACATGGTAAATGCCGTGTATCTTTCACCCCAATCTGAAAAAAAAAAATGCAGAACCTCAAATATCTAGATAAATAAGAAGGCGGTAGCACACGGGAGACAAAGCGAGAGAACCAGAAGGTGTACTCAGGGAGGGATGTGACCGGGCAGCGTCTGTCCCCTGGCCTGGGTCTGCCCAACCGTAAAAACGAGAGCACTGGCCTAGATGATGTTGCGAGGCCCTGCTGGACCAGACGCGGACTCGGTGACCTGCTCATTCACTTCCTGACACAGAGTGCATTTGAGGAAGATGCCGGCAGGTGAGTGCCTCCAGGTCGTGAAGCCGGCTCCCGAGGTGCACCTCCGGCAGGTAAACGGGCAGCGAACACCTGTTCGGAACACCGCAGGCTCACCCAGCCACCTCTCCCGTTATGTCTCAATTATGTCTCCCACGTCCAAGTCGCCCACCCCTTGGAGCCTCAGTTTTCTTCACTATCAAGTAGAGAGAATGATGAGAAAGTTACTTTCTCTGCACTCCCCCTTCCTGTTCAAACAGCCAGGCCTGCCCTGCAATGTCGCACGTGGAGGGAGACGGAGCACGGACTTCACCCCAGAGCTGGCAGCCGGGAGAGGGCCACCCTGGCCAGCGACCAGGAGGACCGGGCCCACCTTGGCTGCACCCGAGCTCAGTAGGGAGGCCGCAGAGCTGGAGAAGCAGAGCTCTCTCTGGGCCTTCCCTTGTTGGCCAACCAAGGCCTACTCACCCTTCCTTAAGCTGAATCTTCAAAGAGTGCGACATAAAGAACACCCAGGAAGTCCCTGGAGGTCACAGGAGAAGCGTGGGGCTTAGGGAAAAGCACAAGGGCTCAGGTCAGCCTGACCAAGATGTGCATCACCACTCTGAGCCCTACAGCTGTGTGACCCTCGAGGCCAGGGGCTGTCCCCAGCCCTGAAACACAAGCACAACCCACCCCAGGGGACAGCTGCAGGATGAGACAGACGCACAAGTGCCCGGCACACAGTAGGTGCTCAAGAAGTGACAGATTTCATTATTTCACCGGGCCTACCCCATGACAACCGGTACCCAGCTGGACAGAGAACAGGCTCGGATCTCCCTCCAGAATGTTCAGACACACAGCACACTTTTAAAAAAGAATTTGAGAGTCATAAAAACCACACCGCATCCCTCCGCACTGCGAAATGCGGTGGGAGTGATGAAGCAAACAAAAGGGAAAGTTCAACTCCTTCTCTTGGCTTAAGAACATGCAAATGCAAAATTCGGTGGCAAAGATATCAGCCCAGAAGAACTCCATGGCTACATCTGAAATGGCCCCGTGGAACCCTCTCTCTCTCAAGTCACTTAAACTGTGTTTCACTCCAGAATGGGCTCAAGACAGGTGCCCAGCTCACGTCGGAAGAGGTGAGGACAATGCAGGAACTCATTTATTGGGGTCTTTTTCCAGGATACCCACCAAGGAAGACAAAGATGCCGGTCAGCCTCCCGCCGCCCCCCGAGAACCTCGTCCTGGACCTCACAAGGGGACTCGGCTCCCTTCAGCTCAGTTTGCCAAGCAACCTGCATAATTCACTCAAAAAAAAAAAAAAAAAAAAAAAAACCACCAGCCCTTCCCAGCACAGCGGATCCACACTTCTGAGTCAAGTTCAAGGCGATCAAACACAAAATCCACCATGGCCTACTTGGACACTGTCCGGGCCTAATTTTTTATGCTTACTACATTTTAAGCCTTGACCACCCAGGGGTTGGTGACCATTCTGTCCCCTAGCGTTACAGGTCAGAGAGGTGAGGCGGCCCAAGGTCACTCTGTGTGCCGAGAGGGGCTGAGCACTGAGCTCCACATGCGACACCGGCGGAGCCGCCCTGTGCCGACCACAGCGTGGCTTCAGTGATGCGCTCTGCCTTATCGAAGAGCAAAGCGCTGTTCTAAATCTGAAAACAAACATTTTAGGGGCAAGAAGTACCAACCTTGAAACTCCAGACTGGGATAAAAAAAAATATTTCACCAGAACCAAGAAGACTAAACACAGCGCTACAAGCATAGAGAATGCTGCGTGGACAGATCCACTTCCCCAGCCAAAGGAACAGAGCCCCAAATAAAAATCTTGATCTTTCATACTTAAAGGAAGGGTTTTTTTAATCATTTACTTGTTTATTTCTGTACAAAGTTCCATTTCCTGCTAGCAAAGTGCTGCAGACCCCGAGACTGGTTTATAACCTGGGGGGTCCAGGAAGGACTCCCCAAGATTTCCTGTGTTGCAGATGCTAAATCCCACAAGCCTGTTATCTTATCATTTCACCAGCAGGAGGGTCCGCGGCTTTCATCAAATTTTCAAAAGGAGTGTGTTGCTCAGAAAAGTCCAAGACCCAGTGTCCTGGCACATTCATTCAGCCAGGAAGATTCTGTCATTTTTGATGGCCTGTAAGTGACAAACAGACCTCCTGACCGTCCACTCCAGGGTGAGGATGGAAACGAGACCAAGAATGAAAGAAAAAATACATCACTTTCCAAACAAGTCATGCAGAGCACAAACAGGCCAAAATTTAAGTGGACGTGACAGGGAGTCATTAAAAATTAATAATAACAACACAATTTCGTGGGCCTCCAGGCAGGAAAGAGGAAGAAAAGTGGCATAACTTGAGACATCATTGAACTCATCTTGGTGAAGCAGCTGAGCTCCCCGGGCTGGAGCAGTGTCCGCACAGCGCGTGACCACGCGACAGGCCGGCAGTAGCACCTGACACACACTAGGTCCTCAAGTGGGATCTGCGGGATGCTGAAGGAACACCCCAAGCCACTTACTTCTCACAACCTTGGGATGCGGGGATTATAATTTCCAGTTTCACAAACCAGGCTCCAAGAAGTCACATGACTTACTTGAAGTTCCAACCAGAAAGAGGCAGAACTGGGATTTGGACCCAGCTCCATACACTGCTGTGTGAAACCCAGGTCCTTCCCCCTACACCATGCCTTGTTTAGATGTGAGACTTTTAACCCAAAGTCATCCTTCAACAGAGTCATCACTACAATCCTGGTGGCTCCCCTGAGGGTCATTTAATGTCCCTGGGTCTCAGGCTCCTAATCGGTACAGTGAGAGACAGACTGCCGGCCAACAGCAATTGATTAGTAGTGGCTGTCTCCAGGCTCACTGGCAAGAATCAATTAGCCAGGATTGATTAGCAATGTCTACCAGGGGACAGGGACTTAGGAGTGGCAGCACGTGTGTCATATATTTGCCATCCCAGACCTAGATGGCCTGCAGGTTCTCTCTGCCTGATTCTAATTACAAAAATTTAAAGGGGGGGATGGAAAAGGAAAAAACAGATTAACATTTTCCAACACTGCCCATGGCTAAATTCAGCAAAGCCTAAACGGCCGACCAGCCAGTTGTGCATGCTTTGTGCACACAGCCCTGCCACATGGGAGGAAGTGGAAGACATCAGATCTGCTGCCTGCACACCCAGTGAGACACCCCATCCAAGCCAGAAGCAGCCCAAGTGTGGCTTCTGTCAGGTTTGGCCAGGGTGGTACAAATCCTCGTCGGTCCATAAGCAAACCAACCTCCCACACTACTCCACTGGGCTTCGTGCCCCAGCCTGACCTCTCACCCAGCCAGAGCCTTGGTCAAACACCTTCCCCTCACTCAGCCTCAGTTTCCTGACCCTGGAGACTCTTCACAGGGTTGTCATAATGACTCAACACCACAGTGCGTCAAAGTTAACACAACAACAAGTCCAAAGTAACTGGGCAGCTAAAGGGCCACTGGGAGCATCGTCACCATTCTGCGAAGGCAACACTACTTTCAGAAAAGAATCTACACCCAGGAAATTAATTTCATTTTCCCATGTCTAGAGAATCACCCATTTGGTTACTGTGAGCTCTAAAAGGGAAGAACTCTGAAAACTACTCCATCCTCTTGAAGCTCCTGGTGTATGAGCTGGGGCCCTGGGAAGAAACAGATGGCAGACACAAAATGGTGTAATTTGGAGAAACGGTTAACAAAAGGATGACATACCAAGGTGTGGGCAGAGCACAGGGAAGGCACAAGAGATGGTTTTTCTCCCCAGGGTGACCAACTGTCCCCATCTGCCTGGAGTGCGGGCTTTCCCGGGACACAAGTGCAAACACAAGTTTCCTGGGACAGTCCCAGGCAAGCCAGGCCAGGCAGCCACCCCATTTCCACCACAGGCCTGAGTGGAAGTGGGGGGGGGGCGGGGGAGGGGGAGACAGAAGCTGTGATGGAGGGACCCTGCCTACCCACAGCAACCTTAAATTAAAGAGGCGACAGCCTCCATCTCCTCCAGGGTCCCACTGACCAAACCCCCCTCCCCTGGAAGCCACAGGGCATGGAGGCCCACTGATGAAGGCCATGTGGCCAGCTCCTGGGCACAGAGAAAAGTGAACAGGACGGGAGTGTTATCCTGGGATGGACAGGGGACCAGGACCCACCTCTCAGGTGTCTCCACGGGGAGGCCCATGGGGATCCAGAGTTCCCAGTCCTCATCCAACAGGAAGGACAGGAACCTTCTCCCCCTCTGGGAGGGGAGCGTTGGGATAGAGCAACCAGACTCAAGCGCCATGAGGCCAATACGTACACATTTAATGCTCCTCATTCAAAGGTGGTCTCCAAGGAAGCAGCCCCCTCCCTTGGCTGCAGGGTCACCACTGACAGTGTAAATAAGGCCAAGGAGACACAGCAGGTGACCACAGAAGAAAGGGTTGTCATGAAGGCGGGGGGTGGGGGGTGCCGTCAGACACACACACAGGTGCACCTCCCAGGAGGGCCGAGAATGGTCGCCCACTGGCACACTCGCACCAGATGCTATTCTGCAGGCCCCAAGCATGTGTCAGGGGCAATATCGTTGAGAAAACAAAAGCGACTTTCAATTCTGTTTTTAAATCATATTTTCCAAGATCAAAATCTTATTTCCCAAGCACTGCTGCTGAAAGCTAAAACCACCAATAATACCTCAATCCTCCCAGCCTCCCAGCTGCAGATCAGGAGCCTGGCAGCCAGGGTTGGGGCCTGGGCTGAGGGTCCACTCCCGATTCTGGTGCCTGAGGTCACAAGACAAGGTCAGGAGCAAGCCCTGAGGTTCTCCCAGACAGCTCCAAGGTCACAAGCCAGGGACAGGGTTTCCAAGAAAACCTGAGTTGCTTGTCTGTCCCTTCACAGCCCGTGATGCTCGGGCCCCCAGCTACCCTCCAGCACAGCCGCACTCAGCCAAAGGCCTGGACTGATAGCAGGTGTCCTGGATGAAGAGGACCCTGCCTTCGAGAAGGGAGAGTTGAGCAGGAAGCAGGAATGCAGGCCGGGGGAAGCACTTGCTACACCCGTACTCTTCTAAGCCCCACCCCCACCCCGGGGACTATCTCCGTCACCCTTCAGACAGCCTGGGAGCTTGGCTGTTACCCCCACCTGACAGATGCAGAACCAGAACCAGATCACACCACTGGTCCCGTGGCCCAACATCAAGGGTCTGAGTCCAACAACACTGGCCAGTGCTCGTAGCCACAACAATGAGGGTCCTTGCTTGGGAAGGGCTGACCTGGGGGGCAGGGTCTTTAGCACCCCCCATTGCCACCACGGGTTTCACAGTGTGGGGGGGACAGGCTGCGTGCTGCCCCGCAACCCTCCACACAGACTCCTTCAGCAGCTGCCCTGAACACTGACAAGGGCCTGCTGGGGCCGGATGGGGGCCGAGATCCAGCCAGGGCTCAGCTCTCTGGGTCCAGAGGGGGCCCTGCTTACCACTGGGGCATCAGAAGAGCTCCCAGACTGCTGCTCCTTGAAACACTGTCTACCCTACGTCCCTCACTCCTGCGGCGCACCTGCCAGCCCGACCCATGGATACTCCAGAAGCATCTTTTTGCATCTCTCCTGGCGGTGTGGTTCAGCTCCAAGAGGCAGAGGGACCCAATGCCTGGCCTTGGGAGGGAGGGGAAGGTACTTCAGTCAAGCAGATGAAGGCCTTCTTAGAAGAGCCCAGCAGCCAGGTAGCCTACCACCAGCCCACTCCCCCTCCTCTCCACAACCCTCCCCACGCCCAAAAACACTTCACTCCACACAGGTTGTTTCATTTTCCTCACACCAAAACTTTCGAATGCTAATTTTTCTTTCTTTTATTGGCATGACGCAATTCTCCTTTCAACACGGCCATCTCTGAAGTCCTGAGTCATCAAGGCAGCACAGCAGGGGGGCAATCCAGGGATCACAGGTGTGGGGAGCCCTGCGGATGCTCTGGCCAGCGGGATTTCCTTCCAGGGGCCTCGCCGGAGAGCCCCGCCACTTGGCCCCGTGCCAGGCCAGACACGGGCATCGGTACTCGGCCCCGCAGCCCCCACAAAGCTCTTCCTTACCCTCCGTGCCCCAGGTAACCGGGGCAGGAGCACAAGCCACAGCCAGGGCCCACTCAGGGCAGGCGGGACAGTAAATGAGCTACCCAGGTCTCAACCGGGAATGGGGCCCCCAGGGGCCATGTCTTCAGGCGTTCGGGGCCATCACAACAATGGGGAGTCTCTAGTGGGCTGAGGCCAGAGACGCTCTCCATCCTCAATGCCAAGGACGGCCTCCACCACAAAGAATGGTTTGGGCCCCGATATCAATGGGGGACAAAGCTGAAACACTCTGAGATAATGGACTAATGGCTTCGTGTTTAGGAATCAGAACTAATCCCTGCTTGCTGTGCAAAGGACCCCATGGGTGTCTTACGTCCTCATCTAGGAAAAGCACAGAGTGCTACACCCCCAAAGGTTCATATGCATGGCTTTGGGGAGGCTGGGATTGTGGGAGAAATTTTGGCTTCTTTACTTGATAAGCTCATGGTCCCCGTGTGATGATCTTTGTTGCTTCCATCAGCCAGCAGGGAAGGCTGACAGGCGCGGATGCAACTGGCATCCAGCTGGGGAAGGGGTGCACCGCACCCTGAGGGAAAGGGAACCCCCAGGGCAACTGGGGGGTCAGGGAGGCCTCCAGGGGCTGGAGGTGCCAGAACTTTGGGGTGCCGGGTAGTCGGGCCGGATGGCGGGCAGGGCAGGGCCGGGCGTGCTCCCAGTGGACCCGGGACTTCAGGTTCGCCGTAGGCAGGTCACCACAGCTGGCTCCCACGGGCAGCTCCTCCAGGCCAGGCCGTCTCAGGCAAGGAAAGCGAGGCTCCACGGGGCTGAGTCCACTCTCCCGAGATTGACATGGGGCAGGTGAGAAGCCAACGTCTGCCACGGCTCTCCCCAAGACAGGCCTGCAGGTGGCTGCACCCCCCAGGCCAAAACACTCCGCTCCGTCCACAAGCTCCTCTGCCCCACTTCTGTAAGGCCCTCCTCCCGGCGTGGGGCTCAGCCTGGCCACTGGGGGTCTTACTGACCCTCAGCTCTTCAGCACTGCCCACAGGACACGTGCGGTTACAACTGTGGCACCAGATGGCCTGGGTTCAAATCCCAGCTCCAACCATTACTAGCCGGTTGAGCAGTGAGCTCATCTCTCTGGGCCTCACTCTACTCATCTGTCGAATGGGGGAATTAGCAGCAGCACCTCACAGGGGCTCCCACGCACAGAAGCACTGGGCAAGTCCTGACTGTCGCCATCACGGGCTGCTGCTGGTGAGTCCCCACTGCCCCGCAAGGAGGCATAGTGGCACACGGGGAAGGTCTTTGGCTCTGGATGCAGGTCACTGGGTCCCAGACGTATAACCTGAAACTCACAGGGCCTCAGTTTCTACCTGTAAACTGGAACCCCAGCGGCCGGTGTGAGCATCAATGCACAGACACATCCAAGGCACTCGGTGTGTAGGAGGAAACAATCGGTACTGTCCCGATCCACCAGACACCACGGCTGACCCTGCTGGGATCCCCAAGCCTAGCAGCCGGAAGAACACTGGTGAAGTCCAAGCGCTTTCGTTTTCCCTGCTCCCAAAGCAAGCCTCAGTCACAGGGCCGTGACACATGAACCAACCAGAGCAACAGATGGATCTCAGCCAAGTCACTGCTCCCCTTTCCGCCAGGGCAGCCCGGCCCCCCAGCTCACCCACCGGCCGGAGACCCCACTGCAGACCCGAAGCAAACTGCCACTCCTACCCTGGGCCTCAGCCTGATAGTGATACCTTCGCAAGAGCCCCAGGGCCAGGCTGAGCCTTCTCACCAGGCCTCTAGGAAGGAAGGTACCAGAAGGGGAGCCTTGAAAGCTAGAGCTGACAAGGGAAGTTTCAGGTCCAGGGCTCAGAAAGCACCAGAGGCCTCTGATGGAAGCCGGTGAGGAGCTCAGGGCTGGCCGGCTGAGCCCAGCAGCCTCACGGCCAAGGCAACACACCAGGGACCCCTGGCGCTGGCCACACACACCACGTGCCACATGGGTCCGAGGCACACACCGTCCATTTGCATTGGCAGCCCTAGAGGGGAGAGCCGCATAGGTGTGAGGGGCCTGTCCTGCGGGGGGCCAGACACACAGGGTCCCAGGGGTGGAGAGCGGAGGTCTGAGCACCTCTCTCCCCAATCCCCTTCCAACAAGGAGGGACCCGCCAACTATATGCCCGTAGCAACCTCACTCTTCACTCACTCAGCCAGCCAGCCAGCCAAAGATGTCTGCTGCGAGGCCGGGCCTCAGTGTCCCCATCTGTAAAGTGGGCAGAGAAGCAGTAAGTCATTGGGCTGTCACAGGGATCACCGATGAAACCACCCGGCACAGCACCTGGGAGAAGGAGCACTCACAAGGGGTTGTCGCCATGGTCACTGTCGTGACAGACGCCTGGCCCTGGTGACTCAGATCCCTGCACTCCTGAAGCCTCCACTTTGGGGGGATCCCAGGCTCCCAGCTGGTGTCCCGTCTCTGCACTGCGACCAGGGCCCTCTTGGCCGGACCATGCCCTGGTGAATCCGGCACCCACCTCGCCCCCCACCGGGGGGCCCACTCTGGCAAGTGATCCCGCCTCCACCTTCACGCACGCACTCTGGAGGCGCAGCGCCGGGAGCACTCCCTCGTGAACGCAGCTCCCGGGAAACTCCCTCTGCACACACAGTATCCAGTACTCGACTCGCAGACTTAGTGCCTGGTACGCACGCACTCTACAAATACTTGGCATTCACTTCCCAACACCAGTTCCCTGAACTCACTTGACAAATTCACGAAGGAATGTCTGCCAAACACCAGCAGACAAGAAACTGATGAGCCCACTGACTCGCAGCTAAGATGTTTCTGCAAGAGGCCGAAATAATTCTGATACCCGTCGGATGTGCATGTACCCATGGACACGCGCACCCACGCATGGGGGCAGGCCTGCCCCTGCCTCTCCGCTCACCCTCCACACACACAGTAGGTAGACAACCCATGTCCCTGCGGTCATGAACGCGTCGCTCCGTTCCCTGCAATACATTTTCTTAGCCTACTTTACTCTCCACCAGAGAGAAGACTGTGAACCCCTGACCTGCCACTGAGCGCAAACCCAGGAGCTAGAAGGGCTCATGGTGTTTGAACTTCCCTTCCAGAGCATGTCCTCGAAGACATCCAGACCTCTGCGGTGTCCCAGAAATGCTGGTGGGACTCCCTCACCATTCCACGGCCTCCTTTCCCCAGGGCCCTGTGCTCAGGAGTTGTCATATCACAGAGACATGACCAATAGAGCGGCCAGACCTACCCGCGGCTCAGCTCGGTGCTCTCTCCCTCTCCCACCTCCCGCTCAGTGAGGCCTAGGAGGGAGGAGTGGGGCAGCCAGTGACACAACAGGCAGGAGCCCGGCGCCCATATAATCCAGCTCCAGCAGGGCAGAATCCACCACTGGACTGAGCAGAGCACGAAGTAAGCCACGTTGTGTGAGGTCACGCAGATCTGGGGGCTAGCAGTCCCCGCAGTTAGCCCACCCCCACTGACGCCCAGCCCCGCCCACACGGATGGATCCATGGCCCCTCTGAGCCTCACACGAGCCTCTGCTGGTGATCACATGCACCTGGTCTGGACAGTGAGCCAAATGGGGGTGGGGGACAGGGAGGCCAGGCCTGGGTTTCTCCAGATTGCGTACTCCTCTCTGCAGCTTTTCCAGGCCTTTAAGAGCTTGGGACTGGCTCAAGACACCCAGGAAAGGACTACTAGTTCCACTGTTATCTTCCCTCTCCTGATGACCCCACCTGAGCCGGAGCCAACCAGCCCAGCCCCAGGAAAATATCCACCACCCCCCACCTGAGTACCATATAGCTACCTACCCAGGTACTGGAGAATCTAGCTCTTCTGCTTTCCTCTAAAGTGAGTTTACTTAGCCTAATCTGCTTATATCCCTTTCTCGATCATATCATTTCTGATAACAGCTTGAAGGCAGGAGGGCCAATGAAAAAGAAGGCAGAAGGCACTGGAAGGTTCTAGAAGACATTGGAAGGTGCTGGGAGGTAGGAGTCCTGGGTGTGAATCCCAGTCCCGCTGCTGAGTCATTTGTAAGGGTCTCTGAGCAACATACTTCCCCTCACCACCCCAGCAAAATGCTAGAGGCAAATTCAAAAATTAGTGTTCTAGGTCCTAGGACCCTTATAACTCAGGATGGACAAATGCAGCTGGTTTTTAAGTTTCGATGGGCTTTGTAATTTTTTTTTAAGATTTTATTTATTTATCAGAGAGAGAGAGCGTGAGAGAGAGAGCACAAGCAGGCAGAGAGGCAGGCAGAGGCAGAGAGAAGCAGGCTCCCCACTGAGCAAGGAGCCCGATTCAGGACTCGATCCCACAACCCTGGGATCATGACCTGAGCCGAAGGCAGCGGCTTAACCAACTGAGGAACCCAGGTGCCCTTGGGCTTTGTAATTTAAGAGTCTCTTACAGCACTGCTCCAAAAGCAATTCACTTCTATTGAGAGGAAGCCTGGCTAAATAAAACACACACACACACACACACCCCAGAAGCTCTGGAATAAAAAAAGCTCAATGGGGCTGGGAGCTCCCTGTATGCCCAACGACTTGCACATTCTGGGTGTTCATAAATATTTTTCAATAGATGATAACAGCTCCTAAAAGGCAGGGGTAATAACAATTGTACAGCAATTACTAAATGCCAGTCCAGCCACTTTACCAGGTGATTTCTAAGTACAATCCAACCTCAGGGCCTTTGCACTTGCCATTCTCTCTGCCAGGAATGTTCTCACCCCCTTCCCTGACTGCCACATGCAAAACAGCAAGGTCGCCAGTCTCCAAGCTCCGGACACCCCACCTACCTGCCTGTTTTGTTTTCCTTGGGACCCCTGTCACAGCCAGGCAGATTTTACATCTCCCTGCTTAGTGGTTTATTATCTTCACCCACCCCAGCAACAGGCAGGCTATGGGGGCAGGGTGCTGTATTCTTCGAGGTGCCTAGAGCAGTGATATTTATCTGTTGAATAAATGCATGAATGAACTGCCATGCCTTACCTCACTTAACCTCACGGACATCAGTGCCAGAAGGAAATCCCCAGAGTCCGAATTTTACAGGTAAAATACAGACTGTTAGGTGACGTGCCCAAGGTCACCCAGCGAGGCAGGGATTCAGGCTCACGGGTCTGACCCCTCCACTGGGTCTGGCTGCTCTCCTCCAGTCACCTCACCACACAGCCCAACACGGAGGCACCTGCACGCAGCAGGTGTAAAGAAAGGGCTACTGAACACGGGTACCAATTCCTGCACCAGAAACCTTTCCTCCGAGATCTCCTTTGCCTCGGGACACAGGGACAGCACACACAGGCACGCGCGAGTGCACACACGCGGCTCATCACCCTTTGGTTATGGCTCTGCTGATGTCAGCAAAGCTTCCCTTCCAATGTGCACTGCCTCCCTCAGCGCCCCGCTGAACTCACTGGGTGCTTTGTCATCAGAGCCAGGAGTGGGGAAGAGACATTCTCACTTCCTCCCTTTCTCTACCCCGGGGCTGGGCGGCCTGGCTCCCATCCTGGGGAAGCAGGAAGTCTGGGGACAAAAACCACGCTCTCAGGTGGAGCAGGAAACAGCCAGCCCCGGCCACACAGACTCTTGTCCTCCGGGCACAGGTCAGCGTGACTGCTCAGAGCCCCCCGGCTCACCTGTGCTGAGCTCCTGGGGGGGCCAGGTGGGCGGACTCCCCAAGGGGGCTCCACGGCTGGTGACATGAAGCCAGGTGGAAGCATGACTGCGGGTGGCCATGACCCCAGGCAACACTGCCCATCCCCCTCTGGGGGAAGGTCTGCTCTTCCTTGCAAAGCATTCTGGGACTAAGTATTTGAACACCCCCCCCAAAGAAGCAAAAAACATTCAAATTATCCAACCAGGAACAACTCCACTGAAGAAAAATGGAAAGTGTCTTGTTTCAAACAGCAAAAGAACGGGTCTAACCTAAATGTCCTGCCACAGGAGATGGTCCAGCAGCATCACATTGCCACCACAGAGCACCGTGACAAAGAGGAAGGCGGCCGTGTGCGCACAGATCTGGAATCATCTCCAAAATACACTGTCCAGTGACCAATCGTGCCCAGAACGGCATGTAAACGGCCGGAATGGGCGGCAAGGATACAGAAGAAACGGGTAACGGGACTGCCTACAAGCAGGAGAACTAGGGGCCACGGGGTCATGAAAGCAGTATTTTTCCCGGGTATGTCTTGTACCATCTGAATTTTTTTGACGTGGGTATTATTGTTGCAATTTTTTAAAAAAAGAGCTTTGTGGGATGTTTAGTTTAAAGAAACTAGACTGTGCTCCCAAGGAGTCTGTCTTAACCTGCTTAACCTAACTTTCCCAAAAGCACTGCTCATCTCAGGAGACTTTGCTCTGGAGACTTCCCACTTGCAAACAGTAACAGTCCTTTCTACTTGCGCAGAATTTCAAGAAGCTCTCTCGGGGCAATTAAGAAAATGCACATTGGGATGCTGGCCCCTGCTCGTAGTCTTACCCACCCGGTAGGACTTGGAACTATCTCCAAACCTTACAGCAACCCTATAAATGAAGTAGGATTATGCCACCCTCCAGATGGAAAAAAAAAAGCAAGGCCCACCAAGGGAAAGCCATGTGCTAAGAGTCACACAACCAGGGAAATCATAACCTTAGAATTCAGACCCAGTACCATGTGATAGCAAAGCCCAGGCCAGCTCTGCCCCATGGTGGGGACGCCCTAAACTGTATCACATTCCCTCACTTAATCTCACTTAATCCTTTAATCGAAGGCATAATTCAACCACCTCAAATGTCTATTCCACCAAAACACCAAGAGGGTGCCCTCCACGTGGGCCCAGCCCGGCTGGCCCGGAGAAGAGGGAGGCCACTCTGATTACCTAAGGCTGGCAGTAAGGAACCCTGAGACAGCTTCTGTTCTCAGGACAACACGGCTGCCAGGACACCCCTAAGCCTCACCAGACACAGTACCCCAGAAACGCCCGCTCTCGGTGTCAGGCGAGTCGGCAGGTGCAGGAGCAAGAGGCGCCAAGCAGAAGCCACTTGTGGGCCATGGAGCCCAAGCCAGTAGCACATGCCTGTCTCCATCGCCAGTCTGGCAGCAAAGCCCAGACGCATGCCACATGCCACCACCTGGACTGGCACGATTCTGCCTGCAGTCAGAAAGAGCACCTCGACTGTACTAGGCAAATGGCAGCATCAAACTTACACCCTCCTTGAAGTGCATTTATTTATTACAACCTGGGAGGGGAAGAACACATTTGCTGTTTATGGAGAATTTAGATTCTTTTCTCCTCTTCTGTCTCTGGCCCCTGCCCTACCACCCCTCCAATCAGGCATGTTACCCTGGAAACAATCTTGATAGACCCAAAATCTTAATGACAAATGGTACTGAAGGAAAAAAAAATTATTTGTGTTTACTCGCTGCCGCAGAAAACATCCAATAAACGAAAGGCGGGAAGGATGGACAGACAGGAGCTGGGTAAGTGACAAAGTGGAAAAAAACAAACACGCGTGCACACACACATGCAGACACATCCCCGTGGGGTCCGTGACTACCCCGGAGGACACAGGCTTTCATTCTCAGGCGGAAACCACGCCGTGGGGCTGAGCTCCCCACTCGGCACTGGACACCCAGCAGGTGCTGAGTTAACAAAATCCAAGTTCAGAAGATTGCTGCCCCCGCACCCCGCCCAAGAGAACTCCTAATTAAAGAGACCGACAAGGATTAAGGGGACTTCTCTTTTCTTTACCATGATAAAAAGCCCAGAAGAAACATTGCCATCGGAGGAGCAGAGTGGAGAAAATTTAAAAGCAAGTCACTGAGGAATTCAGGCTTGAAAATAAAGAAGGCCACGGCCACCTGTGCTCCCACCCCTGTGCTGTTTGGTCGAGGAATCGGATCAGACACACCATCCTGAGACGCCATGTGCTGCATGTGATAAAATAAGGTGAAAGAAAAGGTAGGCAGCTTATTTGTGCTTCTTCGACGCAGAGAAACAAAGCACACAGACAAAAGCCCTCTTCCAGCGGACAAACATGTCTAGCAGGTGATCAAATTCAACCCACACATGAGAACAGCAAAATGGATTCTGGTCGTATGGACCCGGCTGCTTCTGCAGAACTCCTGGCCCTTGGCTCCAACCCACACTACCGTTGGCAGCCACGAAAAGCCCAAGGGGGCCAGGGGAACGACAAGTCTGGATGCAAAAGGGGAATGAGGCACCACGTCTAGGCCACAGTCTGGGCAGGACCGCAAGTGCGGTCCTGTGTACGCCAGGGAGGGGGCGGACTCATCCCAATCACCCCTCACACGTCAGCCAGGTCACTGTCGCCTTTGTGTTTCCTTCTTTGTTTATGAGCACTGGGGATCCAAAGTCTCCAGCACAGAGTGCCTTGGGCCCAGCGCTGTCACAGGCCATGTCCGGCACACGGCAGGCTCTGTGAGGATTTAATCAGTAACTGGCCCAGGAGACTGGCACCGGGGCAAGCTCCAACCCGACCCCACAGAAGGCAAAGTTTATGGCCAGGCCAGGAGGCGAGGCCGCCAGCCCCCAGGGCCTCAGGCTAAGCCCATCTCCCCAGCGGGGAAACAACTGAGGTCCACCTGCAGGGTGGGCCCAGCCAGAGCAGCCTACTGGCGGGGGGGGGGGGGGGGGGGGGTGCTGGGAGCCTCCATATGTGTCCACCCTAGCCCAATGCAGCTGTGGTCCTGGAAGCCTTTATCTCTGACAACAATCCAGTTAATTGGATCAGTGTAGACAGACTCCAAAGATGGTTTGGGCAGGAGCGTATTTGGTTTGTTTATCGGTTTGAATCCAGATCAATCACTCTGAGTCTTGTTCCTGAAGCCCACGCAATTAACCAGATAATTACCAGACGGTTCTGAGTTGGGCTGTGCCGATGGCTTGATACACGGATGATGGACATTTCATGAAAGGATCTGACCTGCTCCGGAAACATACCTGATCATACCTTGAGGCTGGGCCGGGGGACTCTGCAAAGCCACGGGGCTGCACAGGGCTTTTGCGGTAGTGAACTACACTGAAATTCACCTTTGTTTCATTTGGGGTTAATATTTCTCAATAGCGTCCTTGGGCCACACTATAAAATGCAGACAGATTACATAATGCCCAGCCCTCAGGGAAACCCCTCAGGGGTTCCTTTGCTTCCCCAGGGCCTGGACACCAACCAGGTATCTCATGATGGGACAAGGCCCCTGGTACAGTTCCAGTCCCACCTCTGCCCTGGAGGCCACTGCCACAGCCAGGAGTGCCCTCAGCAGCCCCCTCCACACTCACAGGCCCTGGCACAGAGAGCCCCGCACCCCACTGGAGCCCACCAGGGCAAAATTCAAGGCCACCCCCTGCCCACAGGGCCCAGTGGCCACAGGCGGAGGAAGGGGGGACTGGCCAGTCCATCGGACACTTGCTCATAGTTCCTACTTCCACATTTCCGACCCCGCCGCAGCAGGGTTCTACTGAGACAAATCTTGTTCTACGGATGGCCTTCACCCCCGGTCCTGAAAATCACAGCTCCTCACCAGAGAGGGCCAAGCTACGAAGGTGCCACCCATCTCGGCTGGTGAAGGTGGTGCTGGGGCCTCTGGCTGCTGGAGAAACCAGTGCCCAGCCTCAGTCTTTGCTTCTTTCCTCTCCTAGATACCTCTTGAGCAATCAGTCACTGGAGGGAAGGGGGCCTGGAGCCTCCAAAGCTGGCTTCCCCCCCAGACCATGGCCAGCAGCCCCAGAGCACGCATTCCAGGCTTCTCCCATGGAGGGCCACTGTGCCTCTCAACCACTTCCTCTCCCCTCCCAACTCCCCTTCATTTTGAGGGGTGGGAGGAAAACAAAAACACTCCCCGGAAGCAGGGGGAAATTCGGAAGCCGGGTTGGGGGGCTCCTGATCCCAGGCAGGGAACTATTAAGGGCACTGGTTCCTGCCTGAACCTGAAACACTGCGTGCTGGTGAATTCTCTGAGGTTCTCTCTCCACGGAATGAAAAGCCAAACAAATGCCCAGGCCTGTGGCTTTGGACGGGTTTAAGAACATGCATGAGCCTGAACCCGGGACCGGACCGCCTCACGGCAACCAGCGATCCTCCCTGAGGAAGAAGTCTTTGCAGATACTGCACCAACCTGCCCACAGGAAAGAAAAAAAAATAGGTGTTCTGAGCACGTCGGACCCGAAATTCAGAATAAGAGTCCTCGTGTGTTTCAGTGGTCTGGGGCGGGAGGAGTGGTTTTGAGGAGTAGGGCTGCTTCTGCTAACTTTTCCCCCCCTCCCCATTCCTTGGAGCATGTGTCACGGCCTGTGACACACTGCCAAGGGAACATGGATGCCGGGGAAATGTCTACACACGCCACATGTTTGTGACATGCCATGGAAGCGACACCCTGTTTCCTGGCTGGGTTTTCTTGGCACAGGCGTGGGCAGGTACTGGATTCTGCCACCTCCACCCCCCACCTCCCCCGGCCCCAACAACCGTGCTTAGTAAACACGATCACGATCACGGCCACCCCAGGGGGAGTGTGCATTCTGGGGAAGACCTGCCACCTCTCCACAGAGAGGACGGGATCCCCTCAGCAAGGCTCAGGCCCAAGCAGAGCTGGTGCTTTAAACTGTCCTTGTTTCAAAACACAAAGCATCCCGCTCAGCCTCCTGCCAGCCAGCCCCATGCCCTACGACCCCACCACAGCTGTCTTTCCCCACCTTGCAGATTTGATTTCAGAAACACATCAATGACTTCTCCTCTCCCTCTCATCCAGCTGACCCAGTCCCAGCCATACATTTGAAACAATAACAGTAACAAAATATAACCAACCGCAGAACACACGTAGACACACACTTCACAGACAATGCCAGACCAGGGCCCCAAAGCCAGCTTCCACTCCAGAATCTGACCACCCCTAGGTGGGGAGGAAACAGTCCGGGACCCCTGGCCCCTCCCCCTCCTCTTCCAACATCCCAGCGTGCGAATGAGATTTTTCAGAAAGGGAAGCACCCAGTTTTGCCTACCAGCCTGAGCAGGAAAAAGACAGTGAAGCACAGAAAGAACTGGCTTCTGGAAATTCTTTGGGTTTTGGGGTTTCGAGGTTGTTAGGTTTTCTTTCTTTATGGGGGGGGGCTCGTTTCGTTTCCCCTCCAGCGCAGATCCAGATGGGCCGCGGGCTTTCAGAAAGGGAACCCCCACCACCCTCGGGGCCCACCCCGGGTCTACCCCCCCGGTCCCATCCGTAAAAACACTAGCTAGCGCTGGGTCCGGGAGGTCCGCAGATGCCCAGGCTGGGGTGGGCCGGATCCGGTGCAGAATTCCGAGGGTCTCCCCGAGCCCGCCCGCTGGGCATAAGCCAGCCCCGAGGGCAGGCCAGGAGGGGGGGCGCCGGGGTCCCCCCGCCAGCCCCCGCCTGGGCCCCCGGGCCGACCCGGCACCCCCGGCGCCCCGCAGGCCCCGGGCTCCAGGTGCAGCGGCGGGCAGGGGGCGGCGGCGAGAGGGGGCGCCTCCCGGCCCCGAGGCGAGGCGCGGGGGTGCCGGCGCGCCGCCGCCGCGCAGAGCGACTCACCGTGGCGGACGCCAGGCTGTTGTCGGCCAGCGTTAGGTGGTGCGGCTCCCAGCGCCTCAGGAATTTCGAGGTGAGGATCTTGCTGAGAAAGGTCCGCGGGTGCCGGATGACACAGACCTGGATGTCGCCCTCCTGCAGCAGTTTGTACCTCATCCCGTTGCACAGCAGAAGGGCCCGGCGGCAGGGCACGGCGCCCATCTTCGTGCCCTCGGGGGCCGGCACGTCGCCCCCCAGCAGCGGCTTGGTCTCCTCGATCTGCCGGGGGTCGCCGCCGCCGCCCGAGCTGCTGGTCAGATCCATGGCCGGCCGGGCCGGGGCGGGGGCCGGGGGCGGGGAAAGGGGGCTGTCCCGGGCTGCCGGGGCGGCGGGGCCCCCGAGCGGCGGCCCGCACCCCCCCCCACCGCCCAGGAAGGTGGGGGGGCGTGGGGCTGGGGGGGCGCCCGGCAGGGGAGGGGCCGGCGGGCGGGCGGGCGGCCGGGCGGCGGGCGGCCGGCGCTCGGCGCTTCCTCGCGGCTGCGCTTCCTCCTAGCTCTTCGGCTGCATGCTGGCGGCGGCCGGAGCGGCGGGCGCGGACGCGGGGCAGCGGCGGGGGCCGGGGCCGCGCGGGCGGGCGGGCGGGCGGGCGTGTCTCGGCCCCGCCGCCCGCTCGTGTGTACAGTACGTGTGTCTGGGCGGCCGTCCGCGGGCGAGTGTGCGGCGGGGGCCGCGGGGGCCGGCTCGGTTGAGAGATTGCAGAAGCCGCTCCGCGCCCGCGCGATTGGTCCCCGCGGGGTCATGTGCCCGCCCCTCTGACGTCAATGGCGGCAACGGCGGCGGCCGCCGCGGCTTCGGCCTCTCGCAGGCGGAGTCGGCCGCCGGGCGGGGACGCGAGGGGTAGAGGCGCGGCCCGACGGGAGGGGGCGGCCCCTGGGGAGGGGGCCGCGGCGGGCGAGCCCCGGCAGGCCCCGGGCCGGCCCCGCCCGGAACGTGGGGGTGGGCGGGGGCCGCGGGGGCGGGGCGCGTGACGTCACGCCGAGCCGCGCCCCCGCCGGTGCCCAGGCGGGTGCCCAGGCCGGTGCTCCGGCCGGTGCGGAGCGCTGCGGACCGCCGGCCCCCGCCCCAGCCAGCCGGGATCGGAACGGTCAGCGCCCTGGGACGTGCGGACTCGGGCGGCCGACGTGCACCCAGGTGCAAACCCAGGGTCCGGAGTTGGGGAGGGGCGGGTGGCCGGGTCGGGCTGGAGGGGCGGGGGCGGGAGGCTGGATCGCTTCACCTGTGACAACCCCTGCACAGCTCAGGCTGCCCACCCGGCTGGCTAGGTGGGGCCATAGGACAGGGATGGTTCCTCGAATTAAAAATGTCCTCTCAGCTCTCCCGGTGATGAGCTCACACTGCCCTGTCTCAGCCTGCCGGGCTCTGAGAGCCCCCCGGCCTTTCACAGATGTCTGCGGGCCTCGGCCCGTGTGGTCCTCAAGCGTTCCGAGGGAGGGGACAGACTCCCCGGCCCCCCTCCTGGTGCCCCTCGAGTCTGACCCCTCTAGGAACCTAGACAACAAAGTTCCTCCCCAAAGTTCCTGGGCCCCTCCCCTTGTGCCTGAGCCCCAGCCCTGCCAGCTGCTTTGCCTCTCCCCTCAGACCAGCCCATTCATCCCTGCATGGGCAGGCCCAGCACAAGACTGGGAGAGGATCATACTGGAAACACCCTTGTGTAACGAGCCACAGTGTCACCTCGAAACTCCAACTCTGGAACAAAAACGTCTTCTTTCTGCCATCAGGAGCGACACCTAAAGCCACCCAGGGAACGCTTTGGCACCTCCACGGGGCGTTCTCACAGCCACATGCTTCTGCCCTTAATACCATTTAAACCCCCAGATTTTTGCCTTTTTTGTTAAGGGAAGGTGCCTCTGTAGTGATGACATGAGTGTGTGAGTGTGTGTTGAATTGCATGGTGAATGCTGGCACCTTGCCCACAGCATCCCTGTGCTGGGGATTATCCCCTCCCCACTCTCTCCCAAGAACAGGCAAGATGGAGGGGCTCCTTAAGGATCCTATCCCTGAGCCTGGCCAGGGCCAGGAATGGGGGGTGAGAAGGTCGCACAGGGCCCAGCATGTGCCCCGTGTCAGGAGATGGGCAGAGCTGTTTCCTCCTCCTGGCCCTGGGAGGAAGGCAGTTGAGAAAATGGGGAATTGGTCAACTCTCCACAATTTGCTGGCAAATTCTCTTCTTGGAATTCTGAAGTTTATAGCCTTGAGACAATCATCAAACAAGAAAGGGTCCAGCCCATGCCCCCACCTCATGGTATAGATGTGGATTCAGAGCATAGTTGCGACCAAAACCCGCAGGCCATCAAGGGGTGGGATTAGGCCAGCTGTTCCAACCGCTATGGAGCTCTTCCTGTATGCTAAGTGCTGTGCGTGCATACACCTGTTCCTTCTCACAGCCGCCATCATATACGTGCCATCACCATTCCCTCTGGCAGACAAGGGTACAGAGAGGCTGAGTAACTTGCCAGGCTCACTAGGCTCATCAGGCTCAGAGTCTAGGACCCTAAAGCAATGTAAAGGCAATGACCATGCTGTGCTTGGGCTATAGGAATGGCAAGAGGACCCTAATCTATACTGTGGCACTGGGGTACGCATCCTGACTCCAGGAGGCCTTCAGGAGTCAGGTAAAGGGCAGAGGTGCTCCTGGAAGGGAAATGGCACATGCAAAGGTAGAGACATGGGAGATAGTCAGCCTGTCCAGGAAGCTGCATGCATTTGCTAAGACTTACAAAGTGCCCTGGGGTTACAGGGCAGAGACCTAAGAGGTGAGAAGGGGCTGGGCAGGTAGTGCCCTGAAATGCAGGGGCAGGGACCAGACCTCCCTGTGAGAGATGCAGAAAGCCGCCACATGGACCACGTGTGGGAGTGGCTTGTAGATATCACCTTCATAAGGTCACTTGTCACAGCATGACATGGACAAGGTTTGCAGAGGGGCAGCCTGGAGACAGGGAAGTCAGTGAGGAGGCTGCGGAGAGGACCCAGGAGGGAGATGATGGGGGCCAGCATGGAGTCGTGGAGGAGGACAGCCAGAGCAGCTGCTGTCCACCTTCGGGACATCTGTGGACCCTCCTCTCCCCATTCAAGAGGCAAACTCGAGCAGAGTGAGATTTACGAGGGTGCAGAGAATCCCTGATTTCTTCCAGGGCCCTTCCACACATCCTCAGCGCTGCTTGGTACTGTGGGTGACTGGTGAACGTTACATAGGAAAGTTAGGATTAAAAATGAGCAGCATTCAAAGTGCCAGGTACTACGTGGGGCTTTCATGTTCCTTCTTCTTCCTTCCTCCCAAGGAGCCTAGAAGGCAAGAATCACTATCATCCTTATCTTAAAGTGAGGAAGTGAAGACTCAGAAATGGTCAGACAACTGTGGGAATCCAGCCAAGATGTGAACCCGTAATTCCGTTTGACCTGAAATTCCACGTTGTCCCCACTCCATCTTTGCAATTTTTTCCTGCACAGGTGCTCAGGGGAAAAGTGTTGAAATCAACTGAGGTCATCCTTAAATACTATTTCTTGGTTTTCGTTTGAAGTCAGTGACACGGAGCCCCCACGATGCTTCAAGAAGAGATCCATGAAGGCAGAATCCAGCGGTTCCTGGCCGACGGAAGAGCTAGCTCAGTGCCTGCACATAGTCAGACCTCAACAAATGGGCAGTGACTGACCAGTTGATAGTCACACTCACCTATTTCCTGGGGCTTGGGCATGTGCAGGCAACAGGACTCGGTCCGTGCATCGGGCAGCGTCAGTACTCTGTGGGTGATATGCAGAGACCCTTGCCTCCCACTGTCCCAAGTTCCTGACCTAAAAATCAAGGAGTCTAGCTGCCAGATTCCATCCGAAGCCCTTCCCTGCAAGTCCCCAACCTCCATAGGAGATGCAAGCTGGTCGAGTTTCCACGGATGGATCACAAGTTGTCCTTGGTGTCACTGGATCCAGACCCTCCAAAGGACAAGCCAGGCCCCTCCTGGGCCACACGGGTGGAGAGCCCACTCACTGTGGCAAAACACAGTGCTAGGAGCTGGGGTTGTAGTGAACGGCAGTGGACTACCGTGCACTCTCATCTCCGCTCCCAGTGCCTGAAGTCTCCCCCTGAGCTGAGAGGGCAAGGACAGAGCTGGCTGCCCTCAAAGGAATGCCATGAAGTGGCAAAGTCCCTGCTGGGGGAGGAGAACGTGGGACTGATGGCCGGCCCCGGTAGAGGTCCCCCACACCACCCTCTTCCAGCACTCCTGCCCCCTCTGGGGGACATGCCTGAATCTGGGTGGTCTCCTCCTTGGCATGCTTCCCAGTGGAGATCCCCACCAGCCTCTGCCCAGCCCCCTTCTTGCCCCACTCCAGCATGAAACGGTGCACGAACCCAACACCCTCTACCCTCCAAGAGGGCAGGGTTCATTCCAGTTTTGCCCATCACTGTGCCCAGTGGTTTACTGGTAAATGTTTAACTGTCAGCTGACTGAAAGAGCATTTGGCTTCTCCGGTGGAAATACTCCCCCCATGGCAGTTTTCAGGCTCCCGAAGCGCATCACTGAACAGAAGTTGGGAAAAGATGCAGCCCATTGTAGGGTATGTCTGCCTGCAGATACCGCGTGCCAGGATCACACCGCAAACAGTGGCTGAGGGGCCAGATTCCCCTTGTGGCTGGCAAAGCATAAAATACCATCTGGCCCTTTTACACATTTGGAGACCCCTGCAATAGGCATCACCTTCAGAACAGAGATACTAATAGAAATAGAATAATTAGGAAGTGATGAGTTCTGGTACCTTTTAAAAATATAATTGTACAGTGGCTAACTGAACATAATAAAAAATATATATATACACATAATTGTAGCTTTATATCATTTAAGCTTGTTTAGTGGCTGTTTGACAACCAACTGGAAAAATTTCTGAAAAACCAACAAGCAGCTCTCCTGAGCCCGTGTAGGGTCAGCTCCAGTAAGCCTGTGTCTAGGGCCTGGCCCGGAGGAGAAACACAGCATTGAATGGCTGGAAATCAATGCCAATATTCAAACTGCTAAGCCACACTGCCCTGCTTCCTTCCTTCATTCTTTCTTTTGATCCCATTAAACACCTAGCTATTTGTGCCTCCAGAGGGCCAAGGACTTTGCCAGGTTCCATTAGTTCTTCTTTATCCGCAGGGGATACATTCCAAGACCCCCACACAGATAGTACCAAACTCCATATAGACTGTTTCTCCCCACACACAGATACCTATGATAAAGTTTCATTTATAAATTAGGCACAGTGAGAGATGAACAACAATGACTAATAATAAAATAGAGCAATTCTAATATACTGTGATAAAAGTTATGTGAATGTGGTCTTTCTCAAAACACCTTATTGAACTGTGCTCCTTCTTCTTGTGCTGATGTGAGACGATAAAATGACTACATGATGAGAGGAGGTAAGTGATGTAAGCACTGATGTAGCATTAGGCTACTATTGACTTTTTTAAAAGATTTTTTTTGTTTGGGAGAGTGAGAGAGGGGCAGCGGGAGAAGGAGAAGCAGGCTCCCCATCGGGTAGAGAGCCAATGTGGGGCTGGATCTCAGGGCCCTGAGATCGTGACCTGAGCTGAAGGCAGACACTTAACCGACTGAGCCACGCAGGTGCCCCCGCTACTGACCTTCTGGCCATATGTCACAAGGAGGATCTTCTGTTCCTGGATGGGAGTTGATGGCGAGTAACTGACAGCACAGATAAGAGGGGCACTTCTGTGCTGCAGACCCGGCTCACACAAGATTCTGCCCTCACAGAGCTCCTAGCTGAGTGGGGGGAACCAGACACCCCTCCCTTCCAACCATCTCCCTCCCTGAAAAAGAAAAAAAGAAAAAAATCCCAGGAGGAAAACCAACTCCTTGCCCTTCCATTTCCCAGCTGTATTTTGTTGATTTACCCTAAATTGGGTTGGTAACAACCTTTTCCCAGGTCATAGACATCAAATGAGATCATCGATGTTGGGCTCACGGCCTGGCACAAAGCAGGCACTTTGAATAAACAGTAGCTATCGGACATGGCTACCGTCCGTGTAGAACCCACATTTCCCCCGGCGCTGATCCCCGACTTTCCATCCAGCCCACTTGTCCCGACCTTCCCCACCTGCTCCATGGCGGTGGCACAGACACTCCCGATACAGCCTCACTGCAGGGGTTTCCGGCTGTGGCACTGCGGGCACCTGGGGCTGGAGAGGTCTTCCTGGGGGCAGCCGTTGTGTGCCCCGGAGGGGCACTTAGCAGCACCCCGGCCTCTACCCACAGATAGCCGCAGCAGCCGTAATCCGTGACAAGCACAATGTCTCCAGGCACGGCCACCATCCCCTGGAAGGCTTAATCTCCCCTCACCGCTGGCTGAGAAGCCCTGGTTTGAAGGAAGACGTTTTCCCACCCCTCAGCCCAGACACGCTGCTCGCTGGCATCCTGTCGGCTGCCGTCTGGGGGACGTTATATGGTCCACACTCATGCAGTGGCGTGTCCCTCCTCAGATGCCATCTCCTGGGGGCTGGAAACCACACAGCAGGCTTTATCAGACTGTCAAGGAACACGGGGACCCACGGGAGGAAGTAAGTTGCCACCTGTTTTAAGTCGTGTTTCTGGAGCCAATTTCATGGCATGAGGCGAAGCCAAACACCGAAAGCAGGAGACAAGATTGTCTGTAAGTGGTCCCAATCTTGTACCTCCCCACGGCGCTCTTTCTTCGGGGGCACTCTCGGGAAGCTCCGTCTGGAAACTCTGTCTCAAAACTGCACCAGCCAGGAAAGCATTCCCAAACCCCACTTCTACCAGGCAAGACGCGCCAGCGAAATGGAACACACGCTCCATCCCAACGGCATTTAATGTACTGATCAAATAATAAAATGTGCCTATTCTCCTGCTACAAGGAAAGGAGTCATGTTTTCATCCCGAAGTCAGTGAAGAGCCTCCTCCCCTCTTCTGAGCTCAGTGAAGTCGGCTCGTTTTCTAGGCTTCTGGGTGGGGAGGGTGGGGGAGGGGTGGGAGCAGGTTTCCTCTTAGCAGCCTGTGATACTGGGTAGTTAAATGACCGTGCGACACACACACACACACACACACACACACACACACAGACACACACACTTCTCTCGTTTCAGAGGGCAAAGCTGGGCATCTAAAGAACATGAAGTGCCATCCTCTTCCCCTTCCCTTCCTCGTTTTCACCAAATAATTATGCTTGAGGTTCGTGAAAAGCATTACAGAGGATCGCGTGTTTATCTGGAAGTATTCTTTCTAACACACAATCAGCTGATTGATTGATTGAGTTACCTACACACAACAGAACCTTAACAGCGGTTATCTCTGGAGTGACGGATTACAGGTCATTTTTTCCACTTCTTAAGTCCATGTTATTGAAGTATCATTTACGTGAAATAAAACACACCCACTTTAAGAGAACAGGGTTGATAAGTGTTGAAGAATGCATACACCCATGTAACCACCATCTCCATCAAGATAGCAACACAGAACATTCCCACAACCCCAGAAAAGTTCCTCTGTTGCTCCTTTGAGCTGACCCCAGCCACCCGCTTCTCGTCTCAGGCAACCCCTGCTCTGCTTTCTGTAACTATAGATAGTTCTACCCCTTCTTGAACTAAATAGAAATAGAATCAAAAGAGGGGCACCTCGGTGGCTCAGTCGGGTAAGCAACCAGCTCTTGGTTTTGGCTCCGGTCATAATCTCAGGGTCCTGGGATCGAGCCCCGTGTCAGGCTGCTCACTCCACAGGGAGTCAGCTTGAGAGTCTTTCCCTCTACCCTCCCCTCGTGCTCGCTCTCTCTCTCTCTCGCTCTCAAAACTAAGTAAGTGAATCTTCAAAAAAAATAAATAGAGGGGCGCCTGGGTGGCTCAATGGATTAAGCCGCTGCCTTCGGCTCAGGTCATGATCTCAGGGTCCTAGGATTGAGCCCCACATCAGGTTCTCTGCTCAGCAGGGAGCCTGCTCCCCGCCCCCGCCTGACTCTCTGCCTACTTGTGATCTCTCTGTCAAATAAATAAAATCTTTAAAAAAAAATAAAATAAATTTAAAAAATAAATAAATAGATAAACAGAATCTAAAGATACATACTCTTTAGGGTCTGACCTCTTTGACTCAGCATGACTGTGTTTCTAAGCCTCATCCAAGCTTGTGTGGGTTTCATGGTCTCTTTTGTCGCCGACTTACTAGGTCCATCACGTGGATGTAACATGGGTAAATATTGTTTTCTTCTTTATGCTTTCCACTTCCCCCCAATATTCCTACAAGCATGTGTTGATTTGCCTTAATTTTTGAAAAGAAGATCAGCACCATTTGTTTTCTGTTTTAAATGCACGAGGACTTTACAAAGAGCCCAAACGCCAGGGCCGCTCCCGGCCCGTGGAAATGGATGCCTGGCACCGCTACGAAGAGGACTGAAGGCCACGGATCATATTTTTAAAAATAAAAACCACTGTGTTTTTCAGATTAATTGCATCGCTCTCCCACACCAGCCTTTGCGGTGAGCTGCTCAAATTGGCCAATTTAAATGTGACCTCACATCTTTCCCCTCCATCCGCTCTGAGTCCGTTGCTAAGAGGCAAGAAAGGAAGTATCCGGGGGGAACGTGTTGCATGTGTGGAGTACCTGCCGCCCCCCCAAACTTGCCCACATCCCCCTTTGCGCACTGGCCCCTCCAGACAGTGCTCAGAGGGGCGAGAACGATGCTCTCCCCCCATCTGCAGAGCAGGAAGCTGAGGCGGACCCAGGTTTGTCTCCGAGCCCGCAGCAGGAGAGTGGGAGGACGCCCTCCAGGGGCTCCCGGCAGGACGGCAAGGGATGCTGGTGGCACAGACTTTGGACTTGGATGCCCACTGGCCACCCTGCTTAGCTGAGCGACGCTACCCAACCCTCTTAACTCTCTGACCCTCACTGTTCCTCCGCGAAACAGAGATCCCATAGTGACCTCCACCGTTGAGCTCGTGAGACGACGTGTGCGCAAGGCTGAGTAGGAAGTCGGTGTGCTCCGTCAGTGGTCGGCGGAAACGGCTTCTCACTCCCGGTCTGTTCTTTCTTCGATCATAAGCACCGGACTAGAACTGACTCCAGCTTGCCCGGCCACAGCAAAAGGAGGGGACATTCCCTGCAGCCCCAGCAGAGACGTGAGAAGCCAGCATCCAGATGTAGCCAAGATCTCGGCAACAACAGAAGCCAGGGCAGCTTCATGAAGAGTACAAATCAGGGGTGTCTCACTGAACCCCAGTGGCGTAAAGGTAGCCGCGTTTCAGAAAAGGCAAGAAACCAGGGCCCAGAGCCTTCTTTCTGCTTTGTGTGTCTGCATTTCTCTGTACCATCCTCCCCGACCCCCCGGCCCTGGGTCTTCTTGATGATGTCACCTCAGCATGAGAGAAAGTAGCCATTTGGGAGACCAGCTGGGATCAAACTAGGATCTCTTTGGCCCAGTTCCAAGGGAAGGACCTGGTCAGCTCAGTTTGGGCCAGATGCCCTCCCCCAGCCAGGGTCTGAGTCAAGTTCAACCAACATGGTTGTTGACAACCACTCCCTAACGGTGGGAAGGATGGTTATACAGGTCACGGTGAGCCAGACAGAAACCCCCGCCAAGAAATGTCTTATTACAAGAAACAACCACCTCTTTCATTGTGTTCCCCAACTATATGCATTTCTTTTTTTTTTCAAACAGTGAAAAATGCTTTACTGATTTTTGTAACTATAACTATGCCAGGAAAAATATTATTAAAAATCAACAAAACATTGCAGAAACAAGATAAAAGTAATGGACTAATCTGTTTTAATTATAATGCAGTTTTTGAAAAAGGGGGGAAATTATGCCTTCATGTTGGTCTGGCGCAGTAATGAATGACAGTTTCCATCTTTAAACCTTAATTTTGTCAAAGCAGATCTTCTGCACATATTCCTGTTTTGCCAGATTTGTCGATATACCTTCCCTTCCTAGGCATTTCTTTTTTTAAAGTTTTTTTTTAACTTATGTATTTGTCAGAGAGAGGAAGAGAAAGATAGCACAAGCTGGGGGAGCAGCAGAGCAGAGGGAGAAGCTGAGCAGGGAGCCCGATGTGGGGCTTGATCCCAGCACCCTTGGATCATGACCTGAGCCAAAGACCGATGCTTAACCGATTGAGCCACCCGGGCGTCCCTGCATTTCTTTATCTTATTAATAATCATAACAAAAAACCATAATAGGGCTTACTGTGTGCCAGTCACTGGTATAAGCACTTTGCCTATGATGACGCTTTAATCCTCTCAAAAGGGCAATGAGATTTATTTTGTCCATTATACATACAAGAACACCGAGGTACAGAGACCTTAAGCAACTTGCCCAAGATCACACCTGCCTTCAGCCAGTCTGGTACCAGACCCGATCTCTGACCATGTGTGTTACTATTTTAGCCCCAGTCATGCTTTTTTATAGTTCCTCTGTTAGCCCAAGTCTTTCAAAATGAGAGAAGCAAAAAAGGATGAGGAAGGAGAAGATGTAATATGTAACATTTCACAGAAGCACGTAACAGCGGACAATGGAAGATGCTGGAGTTCTGCTGTTTGTCTCCCTGTTGCCTTCCGAGCTGGAGCGGGGGTGCAGGTGTGGTCGCGCTGCCCATGCCTCTCTGCACAGCCCTGTGACTCTTCGCTGGCCTGCGACCACTTGGGGCAGGATCTGCAGCTTCTCCACCTCCTTCCCTGTCCCCGCACACAGCAAGGTTCATGGTTGTGGAGAACATGTGCCTCACCTCATGGCCCTCAAAACCCTTCTAGAAATAGACAAAGAGCTCAGTCCAAATACGGTCACTGCGAGACTCAGGAAAAGGGTGTTTGTGGAAAGAATGTCCACGTGAGAACCCAGCCCACGAGGAGCCGCCAGCCAGGCCTTGGGAGGAGCAGGCATCACGGCGGGGTCTGCACAGAGCCTCCTGTCTCCCCTCCTTCTCTCTGATCTCTGTGGGAGTCCGCGGGGCCCCTCACGGAACACAGCCTCGCCTATGTGCCTGGCGCCGGGCCCCACATGTCCACCTCACCCCAGGCCCTCAGGGCTAAATCGTCACCATCTCCCACTTTCCCATCCCTAAAAGTCCACGTAAAGAATCTCATGACCTGGCTAGACTTGATCTGGCCCGGCCCCTGGGTCTCAGGTTGCAGGCCCAGGGCTCAAGCAGGAAAGCACCTTGCCTGGTGTCTCCCCAAGAAAAGGGGCCAAGCCAGGACTCTGGTCTGTCGGCGCCCGCATGAGTTCTGTGGGCTGCTGAGACAGAGCGGACCAAGGCTGAGTGCCTTGGACAACAGAAATGTATTCGCTCCAGCTCCAGAGGCCTCAAGCCCCAAATCAAGGTGTCAGCAGGCCTGGTGCCTTCTGAGGGTGAGGAAAAGGATCTGCTCTGGTCCAGCTCTGGTGGCTCGCTGGCATTGTTCCTCGGCTTGGAGACGCCCCCCTGCCCATCTCTGCCTTCATGGTCAAGGCGTTCTCGCTGTGCGTGCCTGTGAGCAAAATTCCTCTTTTTATAAGGACACAGTCATATTGGATCAGGGGCCCACCCTACTCTAGCATGACCTCATCTTCACTCAGTACATCTGCGGCAATCCTATCTCCAAATAAGGTCACAGTCTGAGGTCAGGGGGGTTAGGACTTTGCCACCTAAGGGCCACTCCGTGCTGCCCGCGGCCAGTTCGCCCCACAACACGCCTCAGTCCCCAGGCTCCGGTCAGCCCCGGAGGGCGTCGCTCTTCCTGTTTTCTCTGGAACAGGCACCGACACAAGTCTGCCCTACTGTCCTCAAGCTGATACCAGAGCAATGGTGATTCAAGGGGAGCCACTGCGGGTGCCCAGGGCGGGGCGTGACTCGCCTCTGCTGGGGCACGTCCGGAGACTTCCTGCAGATGGTCAGCCCATTATCTGTGCTTCTGCCTCAGCTCTGGGTCCACGAGGCAGCGTTAGTGGCATGAAGCCTGAACAGCACACACGGGGCTCAGGAACCCTTTCAGCATGCACCACGATGACCTGTGAATCAAAGCCAGCGGTGTGACCCCTGACCACATGGCTTCACCATGCTGGTGGCTGACAGGTGCCTGGGTCCTGGACCCATCATTCAGGCAAGTGGGTTATTTCGATATTTATTCACTTTCAGTTTTGTTTGGATGAAAATCTTAAGCAGATTTCACCTAGAGGTTAATTGGCCAGATCGACCCTGAGTATTTCAGAAGCCCCAGATCTGGATTCAGGGTGGAAAGTCGGCCCTGCCCATCCCTCCGGCCGTGACAGACATCACCAATCCACCGCGGAACCCTACCTGAGATCACAGGCCAGGAAGTGGCAGGGAGGGGACTGGAATCCGGGACTGTGTACCCTGGAGTCCGTGTTCTCTTTGTACTTTGATTTGGTGACTCACAGTTTTGAGCCCGTCCTTGCGTGCTGGCCTCCTCGTAAGGGAAAATGCTAAGGGGGTTTTCAGTGCGTCCAGATCCTAGAGGTCACGATCCCCTCCTTCACTGCCGAGGAGCAGTCAGCGAGATGGAACATCTGCCTTGCCAGAGCGGAAAGAAACCACCAGGGGTCTTCTGTCCACCCCTCCTATTCGGCAAGTGGGGGAAGCCAGCCTTCAGAGAAGGTAAGGAGCCTTACCAAAGACCACGTGGGTGGCAAAGCCAGGCACAGAGCTCCTGACCCCTCACCCCAGAGCTCCCTTCCGCCAACTGCTTTTCTCCTCAGTGGCTGATGGAGGACTCGGTGTTTCTCATCCTGCTGATTGCTGTCCGAGTTCATGGTGTCGGCTCCCTGGGGAGGCTCACTTTCCTCTTTGATCCATCTGCCCCAACCCACTGAAAGCACACCGTGTGGTTCCTCGCTATCCCTAATGATGTATGCCTTTGCCTTCACCCTCTCCTGGGATTCCTACAGCTTTCCCCCACGTCCCTTTCTTTCCTCTGGGCCCCCTCCTGGTATCGCATCTCTCAGCCCTAGGGAAGGGGCCGATCCTGGCTCCTGCCCCCTATTTCCACGGAGCCCCTCTGGCTCTGGTTCCCACTCCCACGACCCCCTTGTTCTGCCACCTCCCACTGCCCACGGGGTCCTTCCTGGGGGCCTCATGGATGGGGCAGGCCCAGCAATCAAGCTGAGCACACCCTTCTGCGTGGCCACAATCCTGGGCAGCTGTGAAAAGTCCTCACAGTCCAAGGACTTTTTAGAACTTTTTACCTTCTTTACAAAAATGATATATTTTCACTTGGAAAAATAATCAGATATTTGTAATTTTTTAAAAAAAGCAAACGAGGCACATCCGGGCAGCTCAGTGGGTTGACTATCCGACTCTTGATTTCAGCTCAGGTCATGATCTCAGGGTCGTGAGCTCAGCGTGGGACTCTCCCTCTGCCTCTCCCCCTCAACAGTCTTTCTCTCTCACATAAATAAATAGAATCTTTAAAAATAAATAAATAAATGAAGAAAGCAAGTCATAATGAATATTAATTAAATACCTACTATATTCTAAACACAATACGCCTGTTAGCTCTTTTTATCTTCAAATGAGAAATTCCACAGGACAAATGACACGGTTTCTTCAGCAAATAAACAGCAAAGAAAAAACATGGAAGAGGGGCTAGCATTTAGATTTAAAAAGACTTTATTTATTTAAAGATTTTATTTATTTATTTCACAGAGAGAGATCACAAGTAGGCAGAGAGGAGGCAGAGAGAGAGATAGAGGAGGAAGCAGGTTCTCTGCTGAGCAGAGAGCCCGATGTGGGACTCCATCACAGGACCCTGAGATCATGACCTGAGCCAAAGGCAGAGGCTTAACCCACTGAGCCACCCAGGTGCCCCAATTTAAAAAGACTTTAAAGTGCTTTCTGCTGCAGGGAGACACGTGACCAGGCACAGTCACAGGCCAGCCCCTGCGTCTGGGGCATTATGCCGAGGACCCACAGTAAAATGTACCACCTTTGCTGGATGTTGGAACACTGTCCTAGTAAAACACTGGGGGAAAGGATGTATCAGCCAAATGTAATACGTGGTCCTTGCAGATCCTGATTCGAGCAAATCAAATTAAAAAGGCATTTATGGGACAATCAAGGATGATTAAACACTGATTAGGTATTAGATGATCTCAAGAAATGGTTTTTTTAAAAAAAATTCTAGGTGTGGGGCACCTGGGTGGCTCAGTGGGTTAAAGCCTCTGCCTTCAGCTCAGGCCATTATCCTTGGGTCCTGGGATCGAGCCCCACATCGGCTCTCTGCTCCGCAGGGAGCCTGCTTCCTCCTCTCTCTTTCTCTGCCTGCCTCTCTGCCTACTTGTGATCTCTGTCTGTCCAATAAATAAATAAAATCTTTTAAAAAAAAACTTTTTTAGGTGTGATCATGGTGTTGTGGCGATTCTTTTTTTTAAAGAGTCTGGGATTCGCTTTAAAAGAGCCAGCAGGCGGAAGTGCAGAGGAAACGCCATTGGCAGTTACACTGAGGTTGGCTAGTGGAGGTCCATTGGATGATTCCTTCTTCTTTTGTGAGGGTTTGAAAATGCCCATAATAAAGAATTAAAAAAAACAACAGTCTGTCGGGGGAGGGGAGGTTTAGAGATGTCAGTCAGGTTACTTGCCTGAGATCACCCCGCTAGTAAATCCCTTAATAGGGATTAAAGACTGTTTCCTACCTCACATACCATCTCCCATTCTCCACCCCCTTGTGAATATCCATCTAAAACTTCTTTGCATATAAAAGGATTTTGCATACCTTAAAATATATGTGTGCTGCGTGACTCTATCCTTGCGTGACGCAAATTATGTCAGTGTGTCCTTAAGCAGATGTTTCTGACGTAGAACTGTGGAAAAGGAGCTAAGCCATAGAGCACTTCCTGAGCTGAGCACTCTCTCCTGGGCCATTCAGAGGACACTCGCGGGGCCTCATCCTCAGGGCCTGGTATTGTCCCCATTGTCACAGAAAAGGAAACAAACTCAGTGAGGAGAAGTGGATCAGCCAAGGGGACAGAGCTAAGAACTGCGAAGAAATTCCACCAAGAATTGCGGAAAGCAACAGAAGCTAGGAGAGTGCCATGGATAGGTTCTCCCTTAGAGCCCCAGAAGGAACCAACACGTCAGCTTGATGGTGTGACTGAGCAAGGCCTACCTGCTCGTCTCACCTGGAACCCCAGGAGGGCAGCCATCTTGTCTGCTTCCCTCATCACCTCACCTGACAGGAGAAATCAAGATTTGCCCAACGGACAATGGAACTCAGAGAGGCAGGAGGCTCTCCACCAATGAGCTAACCACCCTTTTTTGAGAAAAACTGTGGTAAAATACACATAACCTAGAATGTGCCATCTTGCCCATTTTTTTTTTAAGATTTTATTTATTTATTTGAGAGAGAGATTGTGAGAGAGAGAATGAGCATGAGAAATGGGAGGGTCAGAGGGAGAAGCAGACTCCCTATCGAGCAAGGAGCCCGATATGGGACTCGATCCCGGGACTCCAGGATCGTGACCCGAGCTGAAGGCAGTCACTTAACCAACTGAGCCACCAAGGCATCCCCCATCTTGCCCATTTTAAAGTGTACAGCTCTGTAACGTTAAATACACTCACAACATTGTACAACCACCACCGCCATCCATCTCCAGAACTTTCTCATCTTCCTAAACTGAAACTCAGTCACCATGAACCTTGAACCCCTCACGCCACCCACCAGTCCCTGCAGCCACCATCGGACTGCTCTGGTCCCTCGGAGAAGTGGACTCACACCGTATTTGTCCTTCAGTGGCTTGCTTATTTCACTTCGCAGAATGTCTTCAAGATCCATCCGGTTGTAGCGTATGTCAGAATTGAGGCGAATCAAGATTATTCCCTCGTTCATATACAAAGCATTTGATTTATTCATGTATCCATCAATGGACATGTGGGTTGTTTCCACCTTTTGACTATTGTGTGTCTGGTGCTGCTATGAACATAGGTGTGCACACATCTCTTTGATGCCCCCCCCCTTTTTTTTGTTTGGGTAGATATCCAGGGGTAGGATTGCTGGATCATATGGCAATTCTTTTTCTCGAGGAACCCTTCCAGGTCCATTTTTAGGCTGTACTTTTCATCTAGTCACGAGCTTTTCTGTGTTGCCATGTTTTCGTGATTTTGGTGGCCAGTTGTGGGTCCTGATGAGGTGGATCTCCTATATCCTCCTTCCTGTCTCTGTCTGGTTCACCCAAGTCGACCTAGCTCTCATGACTCAGCTTCAGGGACTTGGACTAGCTTAGGGCGCCCAATGGCAACTGGGATTTCCCTTTGCGACCCCTTCCTAATCTACCTTAGGTGATCCTTTGGGTCGTCACGTTGGAATGTTCCCTCCTCACTCTGGAGTGGGCAACGACCACAGTATCCTTCGCTGCCCTCTCCCTCCAGTGACTGACTACTGCTAAGTCTATCAGTAAGTTTGCAGGATCAAATATTATTGAAGTAATTAAGTAATAACCTCCTCCCCTGGGGGCTCTTTCCAACTTTTCAATATTTTTAACAAAGCAATGACAAAGGGAGGGTTTTTGTTTTGTTTTATTTTTAATGCTGTTGAACCAGTTCCTTAAGATTTATTTCTGGGGGTGGGATAACACATCACTGGATTTGGGGTTGGGAGGAAGAAATGAAAGAAAATGGCAGACTGGGTGCTGGTCACTGAGCAAGGGGCCCAGAGGAAGTATACGTTGGTGAGGGAGATCGGTGTTGCTTGCTCCTTTCCCACCCCTGTGAGGAGTAACTCTTCTCCCCATTTTAGATTGTCCCTGTAGTGGATTGAGTGTGTCCAGAAGATGTGTCTACCCAAAATTTGTAGATGTGACCTTATTTGGGAAAAGGACTTTGGTAAATTAACTTCTGGATCTCAAGATGAGATCATCCCTCATGAGAATGGTCCCTAAATCTAATGTCAGTCCTCAGAAGAGAAGAGGAGTGGAAACAGACACAGACAGAGCAGAAGGTAAAGACAGAGGCAGAGATCGGAGGGATGCCTCTCCAGGCCGAGGGACGCCAAGAATTGCAGAAAGCCACCGAAGCTAGGAGAGTGCCATGGATAGGTTCTCCCTTAGAGCCCCAGAAGGAACCAACACATCAACTTCGGACTTCTGGCCACCTGAACTGTGAGAGAACACACATCTGTTATTTCAAGGCCCCGTGTTTGTGGTGATTTGTTACACCAGACACAGGACACGAACATGGTGCCCATCTCTGCAGACCCTTCCAGAAGGAGGCAGCTACAGTTCAGGCTCCAGCTGGGCTCATCCTTGGGGTAGGCACAGGTGTCACTGTGTTGGGCGCCCACCTTGTCAGGGGAAGTCCCCAGGTACGCAGTGCGATTGATGTCAGAGAACTGGATGTGGGCCTCGGCCTACCAGGGATACCAGAGTGTGAAATGGGGTGAGCACAGCCTCTGGCAATCCATCTGGGATAACAAAATGATGCTCTTTGTGAACACCACACACACAAATAAATTCCAAGTGCACGGAGGCCGGGACTTGAGAAACAAAACCTTGAATGATGTAATAGAAAATATAAGACGTTATTTCTATGACCTTGGTGGAGGGAAGGATTTCTTCAACAAGATAAACCTTGCTGCTTGAAGCATTTGAGCACGTTAAAATTAAAAACCTCTGTCCCTCCAAGGATAAACAAGCGTAAAGAGAAGGTAAAGACCAGTGGAAAAGTCTTGCAATGCAGGCTAGGACCTAGGATTTAGAAAGAACTCCAGAACTCAACATGAGACACAACTCTTAAGTCCAGCTGTAAAACGGGCAAAGGTATGAAAAGGGGATCCACTGAACCAGAAACAATAACCTCTGAAAAGATATTCGATTTCCTTAAAAATCGGAAGGGGTGGTACAGATTAAATGGCGGTCATGTGCCATTGGTCCATTACCAGGTTGGCAGAGAATGGAACCGTCCGACGACATTAGGTGGCCATGAAGATGGCGGAGAAGCAGGAAAGCCTGTGTCCCGTCCGCCATGTGCCCTCTCCCACCCAGATTCATACGTTGGAGCCCTAATCCCTAGAGCCTCTGAATGTGACTCTCTTTGGAGAGAGTTCTCTAAAAAGGTAATTAAGTTAAAATGAGGTCATATGAGTGGGCTCTGCTCCAGCACAACTGGTGTCCTTAGGAAAAGGGGAATATTTGGCCACAGAGACAGCAATGCACAGGGAGAAAGCCACGGGAAGACTCGGGGGAGAAGGGTATTTGTAAGCCCGGAGATGCTCCGGGGCCACCAGGGGCCGGGAGCGAGGCCTAGAACGGGTTCTTCCCTCCTGGCCTTCAGCAGGAACCCACGTGACAACACCTTTACTTGGGACTTGGAGCCTCCAGCACTGTGGGAGGATAAATTTCTGTTGATTAAGCCACGCAGCCTAGAAAACCAATACAGCCACCAACCAAAGGAGAGTGGCTCCTTTGCTGTGGGCCATCCACCCCGTGGAAAACTTGCTGGGGGTGTCAGCGGTCAGCCAAAGTGAGCTGCAGAGCGACGCGGACCGCGTGATGCTGTTTCCATACACGCAGACCCACAAAAACGCTGCGTCTAGTTTTCGCTAAATGAATAGTAGTAGTCTCAAAACACGCATGGGAAAGGACATACAGGAGAGTGGTGATATAGCCCTGGAGACAGAAGAGAAAACCTGGACGCAGAACAGCCCCTGAACTCAGGGCCTTCAGCTCCGATCTAGAAGGTGATGCTTCTTTAAAAGGCTTGAAGGAAATAAGGGAAAATTCAACCATTCAACAAACATGGCCCACTAGGTGAGGGGCAGGGGTGGGCCTCAGGCAAAGCTGTACACGAGAGTCTGGGTACCTGCTCCTTAATTCTTGACCCTTCTCTGGGCTCACGGCCCCTCTTCTCCCAGCAAGGTTTCCCCGCATACAAGGTGAGTTTCAGAAAGCAGTACTTCTGAGTGTGCACACGCGCACGCGCGCACACACACACACACACACACACACACACACAGACTCCAGAACGAGCAACACAACATAGCAATTTTCTCTCCCAATTTTTGTCTCCTAAAGAAACAGAAGAATTCAGATACACCTTTCACATCACGGCAACAGAAAAGAAAAGAACAAAAATATGCCAAGAAAGAAGCTGCCAGCAAGACAAAATGAACCCAGTTTCCAGCAACAAAGGCATGCAAATCCCAGAGCCTGTCGACTTATGAAAGCCCAGGAGGAGATGCAAAGAGTAAACAAATTTATGGAAAATGCTGAGTCTCAGGAATGGCCAGAATCCCACCTCCCACCCCCAGCCCCGCCTGCTCCTGTCAGGGAGCCCTTGAAGGGTCTGAGAGCAGGCTCTGAGTCGCCCACGAATTCACCGTGTGCCCACTTAGTGAGCGCCTCCTGGGCGCCGGGGAGCCCGCGGTGGAGGACGCCAGGGGTGCTGGGAGGGAGGGGGAGGGTCCTCTAGCCGCTGTGGATCAGGAGGGGGACAGAGTCCAGCCCAGCTTCCCATCAGCTGGTTTCCTACTCACAGCCTGTCTCGGGGCAGGGAGCGCCTCTGAATTTTACTAGGCTCCCCCATGGGTCCCTGTCTGCCTGGGACACGTTTGGCTATGGCACCGGAAGTCCCTCATCCCAGGGAAACCCGAACTGTGGTCACCCTACCTCTTCCAGATGAGGAAACAGGATCGGAGTGGGGAAGTGGCCAGACCGAGGCCAGGTGGCTGAGCCAAGGTTGGAAGCTGGGCACGTGGGAGTCCACAGCAGACGGGTGGGGAAGACAGGGAGGTCAAAGACACCCAGATCAGAGCAACTTTGAGGAAGTCCACACTTGCGCTCTTTTAGATGAGAGCAGTGAGTCCTCAGGGCTGGGTCAGGGCTGGTGAGTTAGGCAGGCCCGGTGACCACCTACGTCAGGACGAGGCGGACAGTCTCCCTGGGAATGCAATTTGGCAGCTTACAGTTAACACTGCGAAATTGTTCATACCCTTTGACTGAATAATATTATGCTTGGAAAACTATTTTAAGGAAATTATCCTTTTAAAAAAATTAAAAAGCTATTGGAAAGAAAATGTTCTCTGCAGAATTATCTGGAAGAGAAAATAAACCTGAAAAGTCCACAGAGGGCACCGGTTTTGCACAGGGTGACACATCTGGCCAGGGACACTGTCACACAGCCACGAAAACATAACCGATGACTCTGTAGCAACACAGAAAACTCTTAGGACGTGGAGTAGTAGCTTATGGAACAGAAGAAAAAGCATAAGTGTCTTGGGGCACCTGGGTGGCTCAATGGGTTAAAGCCTCTGCCTTCTACTCAGGTCATGATCCCAGGGTCTTGGGATAGAGACTGAGTCCGGGCTCTCTGCACAGCAGGGAGCCTGCTTCCTCCTCTCTCTCTGCCAGCCTCTCTGCCTACTTGTGATCTCTGTCAAATACATAAATAAAATCTTAAAAAAAAAAAAAAAAGCCTAAGTGTCTTGTGCCTGCAGCTTTGCAAAATGGAGGACCGATGGAGGACCAGGCTGGAAATGAATCTGCAAAGTCGTGTGTGTGTGTGCGGATAAAGCAAGATTTTTTAAAATAAGATTTATTTATTTATTGGAGAGGGAGCGCAGGAGTGGGGGAGAGGCAGAGGGAGAGAATTTCTAACAGATTTCCCTGCTGAGTTCAGAGCCTGAGGCAGGGCTCGATCTCGCGACCCTGAGCCAAAACCAAGAGTCAGACACTTAAACGACTGCGCTATCCAAGCGCCACAGGGAAGATTTTTTTTTTTTAATTAAAGATTGTCTTTAATCCCCTTTTATTGTCTTTTGCAAATCAAGGAGGGAAAGCTAGGAATTTTCTGCACAGGTAGCTTTGTGCACATTGTATAAAGACATCACTTGCCAAGGTGGTTTGTGTGGCACTGGTGGAAACAGCAGATGACTGCAAGCACCCTGAATATTCATCAAGAGGGGACTGCTTCAATAAAATGGGTGCAGCCAGACAGGGAGGACTACATAGCTGTTAACGAAAATAAGGCAGCTGTATGGCTACGGGATGCTTACCAAGATGCATTAAGAAAGGCCAAGCCCAGAAGCGCATAGAGAATGCTGTGTGTGGAACAATGACACACACACAAACATACATACCTATATTCCGACACAGGCAGGGACTGGCTCTGGAAGGACATGCCAGAACTCTGTGCAAGACAAAGATGGAAAGGCAATCACCTCCACTCTGTGCATTTGGTACCTATAGGGAGTTAAATACTGAATCCAAAAGGATATGTTCACGTCCTCATCCCCAGAACCTGTGACGATGACCTTGTTTGGAAAAATGAGTCTCTGCGGATGTAATTAAGTTAAGACTCTGTAGATGAGGTCATCGTGGATTACCTGGGTTGGCCCTAAATCCAATAACAAGTGTTATTACAAAACCCAAAAGGGAGAGGAGACATGCAGAGAATAGGGGAGGATGGAGGCAGAGATGGGAGAGATGCTGTCGCAAGCCAAGGGATGCCTGGAGCCACCCAAAGCTAGAAAGACAAGGAAGGAGCTTCCCCTAGAGCCTTCAGAGGGAGGCTGGCCCTGCCCAGGCCTTGATCTCAGACTCTTGCCTCCAGAACTGTAAGAGAATAAGTTTCTATTATATTAAGCCCGCCAGCTTATGGTAATTCATTATGGTAACCCTGGCAAACAGGCTGGCCTGCTTGGTGAAGGACCTGCTGGGTGGGTCAGAATGGGGGTTACTTTGGAGATGTTGATTGGGAGGGAGAAGTGGGCTTGGGGTCAAGTTCTGCAACTTGGTCTCAGTGGTAGTTTCATAGTAAAAGTGTAAAAAGTCATGGAGCTGTACACTTAAGATTTGTTCATTTTATGGGATATAAGTTACACCCTAATTTAAAAAAAATGAACAATAAAGGTTAAAATGTGATGATGGGTCAGGAGGTCAGGAGATCCCCTAAAAAGAGTTAGACCTCTCATTTTCAAGTGCTTTCATGTGGAGAGACCAAAAAAAAAAAAAAAAAAAAAAGGTTTTGTATTCAGCACCAAAAGTCGGTATACCGACTCCCGGGAAGCAGGCGGTGATACGCGCACCTTCCCCCAGCAGGTCATTCAGCAAGCTCTGGTGTTTGGCCAGCCCGCCCACCCATCTGCCTGTCAGGGACCACACAAGTCCCTGCATTTGCTTTCAGCCTCCCACCCACCTGGGTGGCAGAAGCTCTGAGGACTGAGCTAGTTAGACACTAGGCACAGCCCTGCCCTCCAGGAGCCCCCAGCCTGGAGGGCCGAGAGCAGGGGCTTGCTTGGTCACTTACACGGACGCTGTGCTGGAACGGGCGGACGTCCGGGATGCTGCCAGGAGGTCACAGTTAAGGTGCTCATTCTATGGGAGTGGAAGGAAGGGCAGCGCTGTGCTGGGGCAAGAAGGGAGGGGCTGGGGAAGGATTTTCTCAGGCAAAGGCTAAGTGCATGTGCAGAGGCACAGAGCGGGGGAAAGAAGGATCCGGAACATCCAGAAAGCAGCTCCCTGTGGCAGGGAGGGTGGGCTGGTGGAAGCTGAAGCACGTGCCCGTCATCCTGGAAACCCAGGGGTGCTGGGGCCCATCCCTTACGGTCTGGGGGCTGCTTTCCTCCTCTGGAAGGTAGTGCTGACCTGGCCTGCGAGGACCCCTTGCAGGTCTGAGGTTAGCAGGAATATTGTGTGGATCGCAACCTGCTCTTAAAAGATGGTTTTGAGGGAGCGCCTGGGTGGCTCAGTGGGTTAAAGCCTCTGCCATTGGCTCAGGTCATGATCCCAGGGTCCTGGGATGGAGCCCCTCATCGGGCTCTCTGCTTGGTGGGGGGCCTGCTTCTCCCTCTCCTATTCCCCCTGCTGTGTTCCCTCTTTCGCTGTGTCTCTCTCTGTCAAATATAAATAAATAAATAAATAAATAAATAAATAAATAAATATTTTTTTAGAAAAGAGGCCTCAGGGCGCCTGGGTGGGTTAAAGCCTCTGCCTTAGGCTGAGGTCATGATCTCAGGGTCCTGGGATCGAGCTCCGCATCGGGCTCTCTGCTCCGCAGGGAGCCTGCTTCCTCCTCTCTCTCTGCCTGCCTCTCTGCCTAGTTGTGATTTCTCTCTGTCAAATAAATAAAATATATATATTTAAAAAAGATGGTTTGGGGGAGGTGGTTGGGGGGATGGGGTAACTGGGTGATGGGCACTAAGCAGGGTACGTGATGGCATGAGCCTTGGGTCTTGGAGGCAGCTGATGAATCCCTGAATTCTACCCCTGAAACTCACAATACAGCCCATGTTAACTAAATTGCATTTAGATAAATTAAAAAAAAAAAGTGACTGTTTTTGCCTTTGGTGTCCTTATGAAGTCACACTCTGATAGATCTCATTCAGATCATCTGATCCAGAAAGCAGCTCATACTTTCATCCCCGCATTGGGCATGTATGTACTGAGTGCCTACTATGTGCCTGGCCCCGCTCTGGGTGCTGCGGACGGGGACTCGTGGCGGTGGGGGAGGGGGTGGCACATACATGAAGTCTCAAGTATTTTAGGTGCTGTTAGAAGCTAAGAGTTAACATAAAGTGGGGATGGTGGACAGGGAGTAGGATGGCTCAATTTGAGGTGGGCTGGGCCCTTTCGTTTCATTCTGGAATGCATCTCACTCTCCAGGTACATAACAGGTGCTCAAAACAGTCTTGCTGCAGTTGTGGGATAAACCCTGAAGTATAAAAGGCACAAGAGACCTTGGCAATCATTTGCTCCCAAACCCTCAGTTTACAGACGAGGACGCTGAGGCACAGCGAGGCTAAAGCGTCAGCCACTTGTCACCACAGCTATGGGGTGACCCAGCAAGGAGGACGTCCGGACGGTTTGCTGTGTGACCCTGGGGCTCTACCAACCACGCTCCCGGCTCCTCATCCATCAGATGAGGAGGCAGACACAGGCCAAGCTCTCATCCACTCGGGGCTGGAAGCTTCCTGAAGCCTGTGCAGCCGACTCTGCTCTGAGGGAGGGGCTGGCTCGGCGCTGGCAGGAGACCCTGAGGCTCGCCTGCTTCCCAGTCCCGCTGGGTGACAGCAGCCTTCTCTGCAACTTTGGGGAGCCCTGATGATGCTGTGGCCCGCACCTCCACGCCCCTGGTGTGCATCCGCGGTTTCTCGGCTAACAGGGAGCCCGGCCAGCAGGGAGCATCCACATGTGGTCAGCGACGGGACACAAGCCCGGCCTGTGCCGGGGCCCCTGGGAAGGGCTCGGGAGTGAGTAAGGCATGGGCCCCACCCTCCAGGCGCTGCTGTCAGGGAGGACCGGGAATGCAGGCTCTAGTGGCATGGCCTGCAGAGCCAGGGCGGGGAGCTGGGGTGGGGAGCTGGGCTGGGGGTACAGCAGCTTGCGAGGTGGGCTGTGCAGGGTGGCTGAGCTGGAGACGGTGGGGACGGAGAGGGCAGCCTGGCAGGAAGGATTATGGCTGTGTTCAGGAGGAGGGAGCGTGTGTGGGAAGGAGGCAGACACCCTGCATCCCAGAAGGGCAGGGTCATCTGGGAGACTGGCGGGGGGCCCGTCCTGGTGTCTGTGCTGGAGAGCCACTGGCTGCGTTGAGCAGGACAGCAAGAGAGAGTGAAGGGGAGGTGCCGATCTAGGGGATCTGCAGTTCCAGATTTGCTTCCCAGTTCCTTGTGTCCGACCTTGGGTCTGTCACCTGACCTCTCTGAACGTCAGTCTCTTCTTCTGAAACAGGAATCAGACACCTCCTGGGCTGTCAGGAGGATCCAGGGAGCACCGCAGAGGCAGGAGCCACTACTAGGATCACATCTTGGACAAGAATCTACGGAGTGCTTCCTGGACACCAGGCGCTGAGGCTGACCTGGGGTTCAAAGGTGACAGCAACAGCTCTGGGCTTCCTGGGGGCAGATGGACAGAGTGTGGTGTGTGGGGCTGTGGGGGCCGAGAAGGGTGTTCACCCAGCCTGGCAGGGTCAGGGGGGCTCCCTGGAGGAATGGCACCTATGAGAGGACTACAGAAAGTGTGGCACCTATGAGAGGACTACAGAAAGTGCGGCACCTATGAGAGGACTACAGAAAGTGCAGCCCCTCCACAGGAAGGCGAGGGAGAGACAGCATGACCAAACCTGCTGGGTGGGGGGAGCTGACCCACCAGCTGTTGTTTTCCTGGGGGCAGAATTGCCCTTACCAGGGTTGGAAATTCGTCCTGATAACAGGTGTGTGGGAGCCACGACTTATCCGCATTCACAGAGGCGAAACCCTGCCTGACGTTATCTGTGTCTAGAATCTCACTTCATTGTACATATAAATGCAAATGTCCCCTCCCTGCTCAGTTATTACAGTCACTGAATTTTCTAGGAGCGCAAGCACGTGTCAGCGGAGGGAAGGCTGTTCTTGGTTTCTTTTGGACATTAACCAAGAGCTGGCCACCATTTCTAAAAACCATGTCACCGACAGCCTCAGCCACAGGCACACCTGTGACCATCTGTTCTTGTAGCACCTGCCTTCCTGGGGATCCTGGAACGGGGTGGGTTTCTAACTCCTTCTCTCCATCTTTGAGGGGGTCCAGCATCCCCACTCCATATGATTTTATGGCAAATTATCTCCCTTTTAATCCTTCTCCTTTATAATTAGGGCATTCTATTGCTGGTTTGGAAATCACACATGCAGGTGAATTCTACACCTGTGATATCAAATTCAGGATAGAAAGTCACATTACAAAATACTGGTTTTGTAACAGAAGGAGCAGGTGTGAATGTTTTTGAGCCCCTGAGTTAGGAGCTGGGGAAGTGGGTTCGCGACGGGGAGCCGGGTCTGAAAGGACAGAACCGCCAGCCCTCAGGGCCCCCACCAAGAACCACGCGGACCCCAGGAATAAATCAGTGATGTGGCCGTGACTAGGAGAGGGGGACCCGAATGTCACACTGCCCCCTCTAACAGTGCCCTTAGGTGGGAATGGAAAAGGTACCTCTGCCCGATGTTGATCCATCTGTGTTTTCATGTGTGAGTCTCATGTGAGGACACAGCTGAGAGCAGCCGGGTGCACACGGTCGCCCCGATTCAGTTCAGAGAGGTAGAGGCTCTTCAGGGCGGGGAAGACTTTGAACCGGAATCCACCTAACATTCGGTCTGTCGGGAATGTGGCTGACTCACCTTAGCCACCGAATGAGGACAGGAAAGGCCAAAGGAAAGACACTTTCAGATCAACTGTCCGGTAACTGGGATTGAGCGCATGTTCTTGTAGTCCCCGAGAGAGAGAGAGAGAGATGTCCTTTCTATAACAAAAAATGTTTCCTCGGGAAGAAAAGTGCATATATTTAAAAACTATCAAGAGGAGTGTCATACCACCAACCTACCTGCGACCCCGATGGTTGTGCCCTGTCACTTAGAGGGATGGGGCTGGAGAGCCAGCCACTGACCCGATGACCAAAGGGCTTGTAAGTCACATCAGGGAGCTGCAGCGTAGCCCCAGATTTGACGGGAAGCCGTTGGCGGATGTTGAGCAGGAAGCTATGGGATCAAATTTGCATTTTAGAGGAGTCATTCTGGCTACGGGGTGGATGGTGGATGGGAGGGGCTGAGACCAGTGGCGGCGAGGTCTTCCGGGAGCCTGGGGGTTCGGGCAAGGGGAGAGGATGGCGGCCCAGATTATCTAGGGGCAAGAAATGACAGGAGGGGCCGTGCAGGGGGCAGATGAAGGTGGACTGAGTTGTCTGGAGAGTGGGGGTGAGGGACAGAGGTGGCCTGTCTTGTCCCGGGGGGTGGGGTGGCTGGAGGACAGTGGCCTGGATTAACAAATGGGCATGGAGGAGAGTGGTCCTGTGCAAGCCTGCAAGCCCTTCCCCATGCAGGCACCGCCCCCATGATCCTCCGGCAAAGGCAGGTCCATTGGTCACCGTGTGTACAAGGAAACGAGGACTCGGAGAACTTAAGCCCTTGCTGTGGGCACAGGGGCGACCACCATGGTCACAACGCACCTGCCTCTGGGAGATGCTAGAGCTCTCCCAGAGACCTCGTTGACAGTCCCGTGATTGGATTTGTGCTAAGGAAGCATGCCTGTCTGCACGGACTGCCCAGGGTCCGCATGACCACGCACAGGAACAAAGAACGGGGCTTCTCCTGTTGAGCCTGGAGCCCCGAACTCAGATGCGCTCCAGCGGCAAATGCAGGAGGCAGCCGTGCAGAGTCGCCTCCCGGAGAAGACTGTTCTCAGAGAAGCAGCTGAAGGGCGTGGGCACTGCCACACACCTGAATGGCCACAGCTGCCCTAAGCAGGGGGGTGGACCCGACCCTCCTGCCACCTGCCACCTGCCACTGTCAGGGGTAGCCCTGATCGGGGCCCCGGAACGAGCAGGACGACCCTCCTTTCGAGCCTCCAGCATCACCCGCGGGAATCACCCCGCTCCATCCAGAGTTAGGAGGTCCCCTGCTGAGATCCGGCTGGGAGAGGGGAGGACAGAACCAGCGACTTCGCTCCTCCTCTGGACATCCGCGAGCGGCCCGGGGTAGGAGCCCTCGGCCCTGTGGGTTTGGGGCGCCCTCTGCTGGGAGTTCCCAGTATTTGCCGGGTGCCGCCGGGACCCGCCTTCGGAATTGGATCTTCAGGTGTTTGAGGCAGGGAGGTGGGGGCGTGGGGGGCGAGGGGGGCGGGGCTGGATAGAGGGTCTTTCTCCTCGCGTGGGGAGGGGGAGACAGTCCCAGGGTTAGGGTCGGACCCCCAGCGATGAGAAAGAAGGCATGGGGCATATGAGCCTATGGTTTCCATGTTGGTGCCTGTGCCCCCCATCAGTAAGGGTCCACGGTGCCACGACCCCCCACTCAGTCCCTTCCACACGCCATGTTGTATGGACTCTCTTAGGATTCACAGTAGCCCACGGTGATTACAGGATTACAATTGTTTTAATGGATATAACTGCTTTACTACCCATTTTATTGGATATTATTTACTGGACAGTGGAGTCACAGTAGTCCACAATGCTAATAGTATTAAAATTATTATTTATTTTATTTTTAACAATTTTATTTATTTATTTGTCAGAGAGAGAGTACAAGCAGGAGAACCTGCATGCAGAGGGAGAAGCAGTCTCCCCACTGAGCAGGGAGCCCCACGTGGGACTCGATCCTAAGACCCCAGGATCCTGGCCAGGGCAGAAGGCAGACGCTTCACGCACTGAGCCACCCAGGCGTCCCAAGTATTAAAATTATTTTAATGGATGTAACTGTTACTCCAACTTATTTATTGGATATCACTTGAATGGGTAAAATTACTACTCTTAAGGATATTTTATTCGGTATTATTTGTTAGATATTGGATATTATTTATTGGCTATTGGATTCATAGAAATCCATGATAATCATTGTAAAAAAGTTATTTTAATGACCGAACTACTCCTCCTGGTTACTGGGTATTTATTTGATAATTTTTGAATGGATGGAGCTACGAGGGCTAATCGCTATCACGGATTGAGTAGCCGTGAGGGGCACCACGCTTCATTACCTAGCTCAATCCTCATTTGTATAATCAAGCCCATTTTCCAGATAAGAAAACTGAGGTTTCCAAAGACCAAGTGCCACACCCAAAGTCACACAGCCGCACAGGTGTAGATCCTTGTCAAACCCCGGGCTGGACCCCGGGGTCATTGCTCTCTCCTGTGCCTGGCTGGCCCTCTCAGCTGTGGGCTGAGCACTGGGGCCCCCGGGATGCTGAGGACCCCTTATTCACCCCAGAGATGGTGGGCTCCTGTGCTTGTGAAAGCTGCTTACCTTTTGCCTTCCGCTGGAGCCGCTCTGTCTGGTAGCTCCTTTGAGAAGCAAGTGAGGCAGGGTTCGCGCCAAAGACTTGGGGCCTGGTACCTGTGCACCCTGAGTTCCGGCAGGGCCCTCAACACCGCCGAGTGGAAGGTCAGGGCTCTCCAGGCATCCGGGAACCCGACCCTCAAAGAATGACAGGACTGCATGGAAGTGAAGAAGGCATTGTGCCCATCCGTCTCAATGATCGGAAATGCTGATCGTTTCTCAGCTGGGGAAGGACAGCCTCTGCTAACAAGATGCTTGCAAAGCTCTGTAGGGTGAGTCCCAGGCAAGCATTGCTTCATGAAGACCCAGGAGGTCCAGAGGATCCCCTTCCGTTTTCTCTCTGGGGACACACCCAAGGTGGACATGGGGAGGTCAGGGAGGAAGATACACAATTATTCCTTACGGAACACTCTCCAGCCCATTTGCCAGGCTCTTTGTCGAGTGTTTTCCATTTGCCGTGTCAGCAGCTGTGTATGAGGTGGGCACTCATTGACCCACGGGGAGACAGAGGCATGACAATGCTAATTTCCTTGCCTGGGGTCACACAGCTGGGGAGTGACAGGGTGAAGGATTCGAACTCAGACCTTTGCCCGTTCCAAAAACATCCATGCTTTTCCCATGAAAGGGACATTTGTATTTGGCCTGTGGCCCACTTTGACTTCCAGATCTTCTTGTCCATGTTTACGGCGGCCGGTCCTGCCCCATCTGGCAGTGGGGTGTGGTGTTCAAGTGTAAGGCTCAGTGATCAGCTTGTCTGGGATTTAATCCTGGGCCTGCCACTCACCGGCTCTGGGTAAATGACATCACCACTCTGTGCCTCAGTTCCTCCATCTGTAAAATAGGGATAATGGTAATAACACCTCCTTCCAAGGGGTCATGTGGAGAGTAAATGAATTAATATTTATAAATGTGAAATTCTTAGAGCCTGGTACAAGACAAATGCTCAACACTGGGCTTTGACTCACTGGCGTCGTAGCTCTGGCCTGGTTGTTAATCAGCTTTAGAAAAATGCCAATGTGTGGGTCCCACACCAGAGGTTCTGGTCTCAGGTCAAGCCGGAGTGCAGGGGGCAGGCGTTCCCAGGGGATTCCAGTGCTCAGGCAAAAGCGAGGTGCACCAGCTAGAGTTTCCATGCTGGGTGGGGGGTGTCCTGGGAACCAGGGACAGTGGGCGGCACCCAGCAGGTGTCAGGAAGTGCTGGAGGGCTGCTCAGACGCCCTGTAGGTCTATGTCAGTCTTTGCTCAGCATCAAGATGCCGGAGAATTTGGATCTTGCCTCCCATCAGGTAGGAGGGAGGTCACCCACTCACACCGAGGTCATCGGCCTGAAATATGGAGACAAGCTGTGTCCCATCCTGCAAGTGTCTAACACAAACATGAAGTCATCCCAGCTCTGCCCTGCCAAGGGCTGTAGGAGATCCGCCCGGGGCTGAGCCAAGTTCCTGAGAATTCCCGAGAAGGGACGCACCCTGTTTCCTTCTAAGTCACATGCTGCTGGCTCCTGGCTTCCCTGGGATGTGCTGGGGCGGAGAAATTCAAGTCCAGCGAGGATGTGGGAGCAGACAGAGGCCTCCGAACTCCGGCCTGTGGCTCTGGTCTGGGCCCACCCCTTGCACGGCACTCAAATCCCTCTCCCACAAAGGATGACACATGCTGGCTCCTTATTCCATTTTACGGATGACTTCAACTCTCTGGGTCTTTGTTTTCTCATCTGAAAATACCTCACAGGTTTCGTGAGGATAAACGACGGAAGAGAGTACGCATTAAGGGGTGGTTACAGTTCAGCGGTCACACTGGCTGTGGTGACGGGGTGGTCCGGGGGCGGCCAGAAGGGCCCTTCTGGAGGTGGGCTGTGGCCCGGTCACCGAGGAAAGGCGGCCGGCAGAGTCTGCAGGCCTGGGGCCCTGAGGGGAGGAGCTGCAGGTTGACGGGGAGAGAGAAAACGTGGTTGGCGTGAGAGCCAGACGCATCCCCTGCTGTCTAAGGTGCTAGCATTTCCTCCAAAGACATAAGGGACCTTCCCGCACCCCTCTGCAGGCCGGGTGGAAGGCAAGATGTGTACCCGGGTACCGCGTGCGTGTCAGCCAAGCTTCCAGGCAGCTTTTCAAGGGATATTATCCTCGGTTTCCATTGAAAGACAACATGATGGAGGGGTGGGTGCTCCAGATTCCGAGCCCACATCTGCCGGGTGCGAAGCCTTAGCTCCTGCACTTGGTTCGCACACTGGAAGGGGGTGCCGGTGAAACGTCAGCCGGGGGTCTGAGGGACCTCCCATAGTTATTATTATTTTTATTTAGAAAGAGAGAACATGAGTGGTGCAGGGGGGCGGTGGGGAAGGGCAGAGGGAGATGGAGGGAGAGAATATGAAGCAGGTTCTAGCCTAGCGCAGAGCCCAACGTGGGCCTCGGTCTCAGGACCCTGAGATCATGACCTGCGAGGAAATCAAGAGTTGGACACTTAACCGACTGAGCCAGCCAGATGCCCCCCACTGTAGTATTTTACATTGATAATTTGGGGGGCCCTGGGGGCCCAGTCAGGACAGCGTGCAACTCTTCATCTCAGGGTTGTGAATTCAAGCCCCATGTTGGGCATAGAGCTTACCTAAAAAGATATAAATATAAACATAAGAGAAAGAAAAGAAAAGAATAAAAGAAGAGCCACGAGTCTAGGAAGCTGTGAGTTCCCTCTGGAGGGCCTGGGTCACCTCTCATCTCCAGTGCGGTGTCTTGTGACAAGGGGCTGGCATGACCTATGTTTGTTGAACTAAGCACTTACTTACTCATTTTTTCAACAAACATCAGCTGTACACACACTGGGCCTCATACGAGGCACTGGGAGCCCAACAGGGAGCAAGACAGAACAAGGTCGGCTGGTTAACAGAGCCCACATCCAGAGAGTGTGTGGGGAGTGGGGTGCACAGGGAAAAGGGACGCAAGGTAAGCAAAGGGAACGAAAGCCTGGGATTGGGACTACATGTCAGTTCTCTGCTGCTGCATAACAAACAGCCCCAAATGCGGGGCTCCACAGAAGCACCGCTCGTTTCCTCACAGGGCTGCTGCTCGGGCTGGGCTTGGCTGTCGCTGGTCTTGCCTGAGGCCCCTAGTCGTCTCCCTGGGTATCAGGCCGCAGGGTGGGGGTGGAGGGCCCCGGAGGGCCTCGTCCCACCTCCCCTCTCTCCACGGGGCCTCATTATCCAAGAGTCCGGCCTGAAGGCCTCCTGACACGGAGGCTGGAGGGACTTGAGAGCAAAGCTCCATGGCCATTCCGGGCCGGGCTCTGGGACCAGCTCAGTGTCACTTCGGCCGTACTCTGTCAGCCAGTGAGTCACGAGACGGGCCCAGGTTCAGGAGATGGCACCAGGAACTTCCAGTTTTGGGGGGCAGCAGCTGCAAAATAGCATGGCCACATTTTTTCCATGCATCCCCGGCGCAGAAAGACATACACCAGGCGATGAAATAGGGCCGAAGTCAGTAATCAGACCCACAGACATAGCTGTTTGGTCTGAACAGTGTCACCATTCTTTGAAAAACTGAATTGACTTTAAATGCAGAGACCAGAGCCTTAAGGTAAAACTCCAGGTTTTCCAGCTTTTTTGGAAATGTCAGAAGGTCAACGCTGGGCCTCCATTTCTGCACGGCAGCAGAGCGCTAGCTGAGAGGCGGACGGCTCCCCTAGGTGGGGAGGCCCCCCCCCCCTCCGCTGGGCTGCTGTTCTTGCCTCACCCGAGTGATGTCTAACCCTGGGACCAAGCGTCTGTCCCCGCTTAGGACTCTTCAGCTTTGTTGCTCTGATGATAGGGCTGAGGAGGAAAGCGAAACCTCGTCCCTACCTGAGAGATGAACTAGGAAGAGCTCATGATTGGATATTATCTGTATTTGTAGAGTATCAGCAGTTGATTCTCTATACTTGTGCTTCACTTTGGAACCTCTTAGGCCTTTTGGCATTTTCAGGCCTTCTGATACAGGGTTGGGAGGAGAGGAGCAGCAAAGCTGTCTGTAAAGCAGTGCCATCAATGCCACACCCTGAAGGATGAGGGGCCAGGATGAGTGATGGGTGAAGAGGCATAGCATGTGCCAATGCCCTGTGGTCTGAGAGGGAGCCTGTGGTAAGGGGAAGTGTCAAGTGGAATCAAATAGGGCTGGAGCTGTGGGTAAGGAACACCTTGCAGTAGTTCAGAGACTACAGTGTGAGGGTTATGTTTTCTTCTCAAGGTGTGGGACAGGAGCAAAGGGTTTTTAATCAGGGGAGTAGCATGGTGGGATTTCCAAAGATGATGAAAGCAGATTGCAAAGGGAGGGGGCTAGGGTTTGGTGGATGGGTTTTCCAGTTGAGTTGAGTGGGATTGGGAGAGATAAAGGATGAAGACAGGAGGGCTGTCGAGATTCCTCATCCTTGATGGTGTCTGGAGGAAACCTAGGCAAGGAGGGGCCTCCAGCAACTCAGGTGGGCCCAGGCACTTCTACCGTAGCCTCTGGAGAGCAGAAAGTCCATGGGGCTCAGATCCGGGGAGTAGAACCTGTGAGCTCAGGCCTGTGAAAGCCTTGACCACTTCAGGCCAGTGGTGGAAGCAGGTGTATCCTTTCCAAGGCATATGAAGATGGATGGTTCCCAGGTCTGGCTGCACATTACAGTCCCCTGAGTCTTCTCCCTGGGCCCCTCGAGACTAAAATTCTAACTTCTAGAGGGTGGGCAGCGTGAGTTTCCCTCGGCTGCTGTAACGCACGGCTGCAAACCGAGGGCCTTTATTCTCTCGAAGTTCTGGAGGCCGGAGGTCCAGCAAGGTCCCTCGGCCTCTTCCAGCTTCTGGAGGCTGCTCGTGCTCCCTGGCCTGCGGCCTCGTATCACTCCAACCTCTGCTGCTTTTGCTCTAATGTCTTCTGCTTGCCCCTGTGGCCTCCCGTCGTAAGAACCCTTGTGACGACGCAGGGGCCACCCGGACAATCCAGAATCGTCTCCCCGTCTCAAAACCCTTCACTGAATCACATCTGCAAAGTCCCTTTGGCTACATCAGCTCACAGGCTCCCCTGTTTAGGGGGTTAGGATATGAACATACTTGAGACACGACGGGTATCTTCCCATCTGCCACAGGAGCTGAGGTGTCTCAAGGCTTTTCCACACGGTGAGTACAGCCAAAGGGAGGTCCCTGAGCACACAGCTGGCTCTGCTCGCTACCTCTTGGGGCCAGGTGCTGTGGGGACCCCTGGAGAGGACACTTCCTTACGCCCGTCCCACTCTACTGTGTCTAATGACAAAGAGAAATGGCGCAAAGGCAAAAGGACGGTTGTAGAAAGAACACAGGCCTAGGTATCAAGAGACCCGGGTTCCGATCCCAGCTCTGCCTGAGAGCAGCCACATGACTTGGACCGAGGGACTCAAATAGCTTGTGACCTTCTCATGTGTTAACTGAGGGTCGTGATCTTCCAGAACATTGTGAAGATAACCAGCTGCAAAGGGCCCCACACGGGATGGTGCCCCCAAGGCTCTGGGCAGTTTAAAGGGTGCAGGGGAAGGCGGCTAAGGAGCCGACCCCCCAGGCAGGTGGTGTCTCCTGTTCCTCCTCCCTCCCTGCCCCACGGCCGCAGCGGGGAAAACACAGCCCCTGCGGCAGCTCTAGAATCTGAGAATCTGGCCCGGCTGGAATTGTTAGTCAGTTTCCCCTTTCCTGGCCCTAGCTGATAAGTGCATCCGGCTGGATAAAAATACATCTACCCTTACGGTAAGATTCCCAGGCTGGGAATTCTCTGAGCATCCCGCCTCCAGAATGGGGGCGCGGGCGCTGCCTTTTCGACAAACAATCTAGCGGCCACTTGGGGTCCCCAGGCAGTGGTGGGTGGGTGAGCTGTCTCGGTGCCTGCCGTGCTCTGGGACTGAGAGGGGCTCTTACTGCTGCTGGAGAAGAGGCAGGCCGGGCTGGGCAGGGGCAACAGGATGCAAAACACGGCTCCTTTTCCAACCTGTTTGTTTGTAAGCGGCCGCGCTAAGAGACAAAAGCGTAATAACCAGCACAAGGTCTTGCTGAGTGTGGGCCACGGCTCTCAGCCACCGCCGAATTCTACTCACTGAGTTCTCCCCACGACCCTGGGGCCACACATCCTGTCATTGTCCCCGGAGACCTGAGGCACAGTGGAGAAGGCTCTCACCAAAGAACGAGCTGGTGGCGGAGGCTGGGTTTGAACCCCACAGCCTGGTGTTCAAAGGGTGGGCCGGCTCCTCTCGAATCTAACTCAAGAACCGTAGTTTGGAAGTCTCCTTTCAGTTTCCTGATCCTGCGGAGCACCTCTGCAGGTCACCCCGGACACTGGCAGACCCGCGGGGGCGTCTCCCCGCGGAGAGGCCTCCCCATACCTCCAAGGTGGCCCTCGTTATCCCCATCTCTGCGCGCTCAGGGCCGTCTATCAGCGACATACAGCCCTCTGCACTTGACCCCGGGCGCCCTCGTTCCTCCGTCTTCCCAGCAACGCAGCCTCCAAATTTATGTTTTCTTCACTGCTCTGGTCCATCCCTCATTGTTTTCTATTGAGGTGAACTTTACATAACACAAACCGCTGAAAAGTGCACAGTGCCGTGGTATTCAGTACAGTCTCCACGGCGTGCAAGCCTCTCCACCTAGTTCTAGAACATTTTCCTGCCTCACGTGCCCAGGAGCACTCACCCCCCAGCCGCCCCTGCCCACAGGCCCCGGCACCTGCGGATCTACTTTCTGACTCCAGGAATTGGCCTTTTCTGGACATTCCACACAAACGGAATCCTGCATGGCCCTTTGTGCCTGGCTTCTTCCCCGTGGCGTCATGTTTTCAGGGTTCACCCCCGTCGGAGCCTGTGTCCGCGCTTCCTTCCTTTTTCTGGCTGGATAATATTCCACCGCGGGGATGGGGCCCAGCTTGCGCAGCCGTCGGTCCTTGATGGACGCCCGGGCTGTCTCCACCTTGTGGGGACTCTGAGCAATGCGGCTGGGAACGGTCCCGTATCCGAATCCTGATCGGTCTTCCACGGCAGCACGGAGGGTTCCAACGTCACTACACCCTCAGCAGCCCTCGATCCCCTCTGCTGTTTTATGATGACCCTCACAGTGTGTGTAAAGTGTTGCCCCTCCACTTGGAAAGCAGAGCGGAGACGCCACCCGGCGCGCCCCTCACTGATCCAGCCCGGGAACCCGATTCCCAAGGTCACCCTGGAACTCGAACCCTCTGCCCTCACAGCCCAGGGCCCTGCAGCCCCCCGGGGGTGACTTTATTTGCAGGGAATGTGTGGAATGCAGAGAAAGATCTTCGGGTACAAACAGACCGGGGGCCGGCAGAGGCCGCTGACCCCGCCCTTGGGAAAGAGCCAAGCCAGATAACTCGGAACACGCCCCCTCTCACACCCAAACTTCAGAAGCTACTCTGGGCCACGGGCCGGTCATAGGAACGAACTCCCTCGGGCTCTCCAGAAAGCTGCAGGTTTCTTTTTTTCAGAATCAGAACACAAGAATGAATCAGTACAGGTCACTTCTAAAATAAAACACACACAAACCCACTCAAACTTGGTCTTGGTATTTTAAAGACAGACCTTGGCTCTTGTTGGCTTTTCTTTCAGCTAAGAACGGTGGTGGGGCAGCATGGACCCTCCTAATGGGCTCCCATCCGGGAGTTTCCCCCCAACTGACCCCTTCAGCCACAAAACTGTTTGATTTTCTTCCCTTGGCCATTAAGGAAACAGATGAGCGGCTTTCGAAAAGGTCTGTCTTCCTCCCCAGAGAGCCAGGACGCTGGACAGCCCAGCCTTGGATCCCATCTCTGCCCTCTCCTGGAACACTGGACCCGTGGGTTTGGCAGAGTGCCAACTTCTCTGGGCCTCAGTTTCTCTGCTATAAAATGGGTTGTTGGGAGAATGAAGTGAGTTAACATGTGAGTTGCTTGTCTCTATCTGTGCCGTATCTCCACCTGCATCAAAACCAGCAAGTACCCCTCCCCTACGTGTAACAGGCAATCTGGGGTAAATTTCTCCAGGACTCGGTTCATACAGACATATATATATATTCATTCCATTACATATATTCCATTTGTTCTTTTGCTGTGATTTCAGGAGTGACTATGGCCAACTTACATAGCTTTGCTCTTACTAATAGATTCTTTAAGGCTGTCGCCCCTGACCTTGGGTAGGGCTCTCCCTCTGGCATGTTGTCAGCAGCACTGGTCATTGTAGGCTTGCTTGGCTCTGGGCAAGGGAGCGAGAGGAAATTACAGAGACTTCCATCTGCCATAGAAGGAATTCTCCAACATCTAACTACACTGTTGGTATCAAGCTCCTCTATTACTCTGAAGTGTAATTTCTTTCCCTCTTCCAAGGAGGGTCGTGCTTTTTGGCGGGGGGTGGGGGAAGGAGTGGAGACTTATTCTGGTAGGGCTGGAAGCCACGAAGGCAATGACCGTGGAGAGTGGCTGTCAAGGAGTCGATCTTACTTCAAGAGTCGGCATCCAGGCAGCTAAGACCCAAACCGTTTCAGCTGAGGCACAAAAAAGACTAATCCGTTTGGAAATCAAGGCAAGCTTTATCGACGATGCGGATTTACCAGGAGCCGCTGTAAAAAATTGGAACCAACCAGAATGGCTTCTCCATCAAATTGTTTTATTAGGTTAATTAAACAGCTTAAAGACGATTCATTTTGTTCGGTACCCTTCTAGAAAATATTTCAAGTTTTAAATGAACTTCCAATACATAAAACAAAATTACTTTACCATAGACAAATTTCAGATCAAAATACAACACTCTGTTTCTGTTTTCTTACAGTTATAAAATCCAGTCGATACAAACTACATAAAAAAGATAAAACACTTTCACTGATCCTCGGTACAAGAGAACAGCACGACTGCAGATGTCCCCCAAGCACAATTCCCGCGCTCGCGGACGGGGATCAACCCGCAGTTACACCCCACAACACACTGAAGCAGGTGAACAAAGTGCGTGCTACCAGACTGGACACAGGGAACGGCCCCTTTGTGCATCGGAATTTCTTGTAAACCGTCAAGCAACTCTGTAAGAAACGTTACGAATTCAAAAAGTTACTTCCACTTTGCTAAATTTCATACCAGCAAAGGAAGAGAAAGTTACTCCACAGAACAAACGGATACATTTGGACCACGGGATGCTGGAGACGGGACAGTTCAGTGAAATCAAGTCAGCACAATTTCTCTACCGTCCTACTGAGTTTGAGGAGTACAATTCTACAAGCTGCAGCTTTCCGGTACCGCAAAGATTTTCGACTGTCCATACAATGTCTTTCCTTTAGCTTCTGTGCATTTCACTGCAAATCTTTTTTTTTTTTTTTTTGTTTTGTTTTTTTGTTTTTCAAGCAGGAGGTGTTTCCTGGAAGACCGGGTACCTGTCACACAACACAGCCTCCAGCGAGCACACATCTGAGCGGACTGCCCCACTTGGAGTCTAACCAGGTAGTAAAAGCTGCAGGGTCTAAACTAAAACGACTCTGTATGCGCCACGTCAGGAAACATAAATTATGTTAATTAAACGAAGACTGCTGTTCAACCAGATGAATTCTGATACCGTGTCCTCTGAACTTGGCATGTGTGAAATTTTCCTCATGGCACGGAAATCGTCAAAATGGCCAATCAAGAGGGTGCTACAAGCCAGTTCTTGACAAGGGCGACGATCACACATTTATGCCTGGTGCCATGCAGGCCATGGGCCAAGGCAGGGGCATCGCTGGCCATGCTCCCGGGCTCAGGGCCCACCGAGAGGATCAGCCCTAAATACCGGGAGAGTCAAACTGAACTTACGGTCCTGCTTTAAGGAATTCCCTTGATCGTTTTCTTCCAGCGGGAGATCTGCCTCAGTGACACAAACCAAACGAACCTACCGCTGCGTCATGAGTTGCGGACGGGTCTCATTCACAGATGGAGGCAGGCCTCTCCGTTACTGGGGACACACAGGGATAGCACGGAGTCTGCCCAAGCCTGCCTAACGTGCTTCTTCACTATGGATGCTAAGGAGGACGGGAGCGGACGGGGGGTGCAGCGGGGAGCGGTGCGTAGCAGAAGCAGCGCGGCCCGCCCCGGTTCAGGGGAGGGACACCCGCACACGGGAGGTTGCCGTGAGCGCTCGACTCCTGGACCGAGGCCATGATTCCAGCCGTTCAGCTGTCAGAATTCACAAATGGTAGGATTCGAAACAAAACAGGCATCGCTGTGTCCCTAGCGACAGGGAGGGGTGCAGGAGCGAGGAAACAAACGAAAGCTGTGTTACAGGGGAGTCAAAAGGAAAAGCATCCCATCAGCAGAAAAAGCCACTGATGGCTGAATTAAGCAAGTGCTGCTAAAGAGTCTGTGCTTGTCTCCACTAAAGGCCTCTTGACACATCTCCCGCCATAAAGTTACCTGCCCCGCGGAATGTGACTGTTTTCACGGAGAACCTGAACTCTGAGGTCCCACGGAGGGAAGAAGATGCTGTGAACCCACGTAAATTGGTTTTTAAGCTGATGACACCCTTTTGCCCCATGCACCAGTTCCTACATAGATTTTTTTGTTTGTTTGTTTTAAACAAAGCGTTAAGAGTCAAAGTCAGTAAGCACATGCTAGATTAACAGTAGTACATGTTATCTTCTGGAGTTTCTTCCGAAGCAAAAATCTCTTTGGAAAAAAATATGAAAAGATGGTCTCTCTGATTGTAAATAAGCAATTCTAATTTCCGATTCTACTCACAATTTGAGCGGCATGTTTTGAAGTCAGAGCTACGGAAGAGAAAAAGGAGACCACGGTCTTGCTATGCTCTCCCGAATGCTCAAGAGGACGGCGCAGGTCCCAAGCCCCCGGATGAGTCCCGTGGCGGGTGTGCAGGCGGCAGGGGCCCAGACCAGCCCCCCGGGACCCCCCAGCAGGCCTCGCCAGGCGATGTGGGGGCCACACAGTGCCTTGAGCCTGGGCGCTGAGGTAGTACGTGTGGCATCTGGAGCCCCTTCTCTTGGCTCAGAGAGGAGCCTGTGTGGGAGGCGGCCGAGCTGTGCCCCCGTGAGGCTCTGCTTGTCTAGAGCTGGCCATGCCCCAGAGGGGAGGCTCCCGCCCTGAGCTCTACCCAGGGAGGAGCAGGGCGGTCTGGACTCTGGAAAGCTCCCTGGAGCCTGGGGGACAGGTATGGCTCTCTTGCAGCCAGGGCCAGCTGGCTGTGGAAAGTGCTAGTCACAAAGGGCTGGGTCAGGAGCTCCCAGAAGATGCCTTTTCAGTAAATATTTTCAGGCTAACAGGCTGGGAAACAAGAGTATTTTTGTTTGTTTTATTTTTAAAATTTTATTATTATTTTTTTGTTTGTTTGTTTTGTTTTCCCCTTTTTCCCCCTTTCTGGGATACATACTTTATATGCAGTTAAAACCCCCAGTTGGGACAGGTGTGGGATGAAGAGCAGAGGGCAGCGAGGGAAGGCCAAGCAGAGGGCGTACATAAGAGGACCCTTGAAAATAAGACCGGAATGACCTCTCCCACCCCGACTGAAGTCCCTAACTGGTGCAGAGAGACGTGCCAACTGAGGACAAGCCTGCTTCCTGGAGACCCCCCAGCAGGGTCTTTGGGCAACCACAGTGGGACGTGGGGAGGAAAGCTAACACTGGTTCAAACAGAGCTTATTAGTAAGCCAAGATGACTCGAGAAATCAGAAAATGCACCCAAGAGCTGGGGTAGCACAGACGGCCCCCCTCCATCCCCTGAGAACCTGTGTGCATACCTTGGCTGATGCTTGGTTCCTCTGTTTTGGGGCAGATCTTTGCCAAGGCCGGGGAGGGCTGGAAGAGACACATGGAGTGAGGGGCAGCCTCCCTCCCCTCCAGGACTAAGACTGCCTTGTAGCTTCATAGAAGAGGGAAAGCAAAATCACAAGAGGAATCAGATCCCTTGGAAACTCTTCTCAAAGGACGATAAGACTTCATTGAGCTGGAAAGGGCATGGAGAGGTTGGCCAGCCAGCGGGCCCAGCATACAAGCCCCCTTGAGAGCATTCCTGGCCTCGGCCACCTAAGTCCTCCTTGAAAGAATGCAATTTTTACTTATCAGCTTTCTTACATCTGCAAAGATACCGACAGATTTCAAGCAAAAAGTAGATAAAAAGCAAGAATTGCTGTTCCAGTTGACAATACAGTTTTAGGGAAATCTCTAGAATTGTGCCTATTTCTGAAAGTTCTGCTGAAGAAGGATGTGGCTGTTGGCCAGAGGCCACAGTCAGGAGCCTGTGGACAGGAGGTGGTCAGGGAGGAAAGGAGGAGGGAGCACAGGTTAAAAGGAACAAAGGCGCTTCTCCCCAAAATCAGTGCATAAGTACAAACTCACCCACCCCAATTTTTTTTAAACTAAGCTGTTTGTCTGCAAGGAGCTTTGGAGACGGTGACCAATACCTAGCCACAAAGCAAGAACTCGTGCACAGACGTGGTCATGCCACTGGTCACAGCTGCAAGGGCTCTCCTAGGTGGCATGTTCAGAGACAAGCGCTCAGTGCCACGGCGGGTTCCTACCTTACCATGAGGCTACTCTGTCTCAATGTCCGCTGTTGGCCTGAGCCACGCACACCTGCATGTTCTAAACAAGTCCCCATAGGCCTGTGTCTCAGGCCTCTCCAATGGTGGCACCTGGAACTGGTAGCTAAATGCCATGGTCCCGGCGTCCATCAGTGTAGCCGGTGGACCAAGTAGTACAAGACACTTCCTTTTCTGGCTACCAGTCCCACACACAAACACTATTCTTTTTTTTTTTTTCTTTTTATTTTTAAAACTATGCTCTATGCCCAAACTGGGGCTTGAACTCACGACCCTGAGATCAAGAGCCATAATGCTTTGCCGACTGAGCCAGACAGGCGCCCCATTCTTGTTTTTAAATACTTGGCTTATGTTCATATTATCAGTGATTCCCCGCCCCGCCCTTTTTTTCTTTTTCATTTAGGAACTATCTTTTCTAAACCTGGATATGAGACTTTAGCCATCTATCAGATTGTCACAGCGCTGGGGAGAGCCTCACACCCAACCAACACTTAATCCCTCCGAGCACTTTTCTCAGCCTTCTAGATCTTTAAACACGTCGCTGAGAAAAGTATTACAAACGGCCATGGCACCCGTGGCCGTTTGCAGCAGTGCTGTCAGTCATGACTGTGTCGTCCACTTCTCAGCCCTGTCAGCCCTGTTCCTCCTTCCTTTTCTTATTCACAGAGAGAGCCAGAACGGCTTTATAGAATGCCTTTCATGCTGCCACATCTGCTGGTCCCTGGGTGGGAACCAGAGAGAAAGTGACCGTATAGAAGGGTTTAAGGAGCTCACTTTTTGAATCATTTCCTTAGATAGCCCTACTTTATTTGAAGGTGCAAAAGTGCTACACATACACACACACTTGTAACACAAATTTTGTTTGTTTAAGTTTCACATAGCATCCAAGTTGAGAGAGAACAGGTATACGGATCTGGGACAGAGATCTAAAATATCTACAGTTTATTCGACCAGTGTAGGACACTACCTGTGACATCTTAGGGGAAAAAGATTCAACTTTGGTAAAGAATTTTAAGGGTTTCATCATACAAATTCTGAATTGAGGTTTATCTAAAACAACTCTCAATGTTCCAAGCACATATTATAGGATGGTTCAGCTCTACAGAATCACCCTGAATTCAAATATTAGAGCAGTGGAAGGAGAGCAGTGGCATAGGTCCAGAAAGTAAATCATTTTATCAACACAAATGTTCGTTTACTTATAGACCTCGCGGCAGCAGAGGTTCGAATGGGGAAGTGCGAAGGCTGGGATACACAGTGAGGGCAGTGCTGCCCCTCCCTGGGGCTCACCATCAGCGACCCGAGGCGGAGGTGAGCGGCCACAGTAGCCATAGCTACGGGTGAAACATGGGCTGTCAGGTTCTCACCTTCATGATGTCCCTGATCTTCAAAGTAGCCCAAAGAGATAAACACCCCCATTTACCCTACATTTGCAGGTAAGGAACTGGGCTCTAGGACTGCAGGACTCCTGAAGGTCACAGTCTGCCTCCTAGTCTTTGAACCCACCCACACCCAGCACCATGGCCTGGGCATCCTTGTAGCTACTAGGTTTGCTTGGGAAAGTACACCAAGTATTTATACATGTTTTCCTCAAAATAACTGAAATAAAAAGGTTGGGGCTCGAAGGCTCTAAGTCTTGATTCGCTCGGAAACCACTTGGGGAATGTCTCATGCCTGCTGCTAGCCCCAGGAGATGTGGATGTACTGTCAGGTGGGGGGGAAGCTCTGCCTTTCATTCTAAAAAAGTACAGGCTGGAAAACTAGATCTCATTAGAGCACAGTGGCAGTTCCGTTGTTAGGTCTCACCTGGTCCATGAGTGATTCCCGGTGCGCTCGGTTTTTAGGAATGGGCGTTAACTCTTTTGGGCACTGGGGATGCTGGGTAATTCCCGTGAGAAACCACTCTGGGAAGGGAAGGTCTGACTGCAGGAATCCGTGGACCTCACGGCTCCCCCAAGCTTACGGACCAGGGAAGCTGACAGACGCAGGTGAGGACAGGGCTACGTGCAGAAGGCACGTTCCACCGATGCTCAAAGCAAATCCACTCACTCATCATTTTAAGTAGAACACAATTCTGTGTTGTTTGGTCAACCTCAACTCTGTACTTCGGAAACACTTTTAGATTTCATTTTAAAACCCTAGACTGGGGCGCCTGGGTGGCTCAGAGGGTTAAAGCCTCTGCCTTTGGCTCAGGTCATGATCTCAGGGTCCTGGGACGAGCCCACGTTGGGCTCTCTGCTCAGCGGGGAGCCTGCTTCCCCTCCCCTGCCCCTCTGCCTGCCTCTCTGCCTACTTGTGATCTCTATCAAATAAATAAATAAAATCTTAAAAAAAAAAAAAAATGAAACCCTAGACTGTGAGAACCAAAAGAGAAGAGGAATCTACTAATGAACCTCAATTTTCATCAAAATTAAAGATTCCTGGGAAACAAATTCATGGAATTACACTTAAGAGCTCCTTAAGCTGCTCGCAGTAGCACCTTGTAGACAATGGAGCACAACGGCCCCAAGCATGCAACTCCAAATGCTGGGTCTGATTCCACAGACACCTTCTCCCGTCTGGTCCTAACGGGATGGGGCGCAGGCCCTCTGTCTTACACAGCAGTGCTGTTTCAATATACTACTTCTCTATATTATGAAAACACAGTCTTTTAAAGACTCTTTAAAGTTCAAGTTGAGTTTCAAGTAATCACTTTGCAGCAGCTCTAGGAGAATGATTGTTCCTCCTCATTAAAAGTGCCTATTTAAAAAAAAAAAAAAGTAGTAAAATGGAAAATATGCCTTAGAGAATTGTATTCCTCAAGGCCGCCCGCTGCTTGCTTCCAGGCTTTTGTTAAAGGACAGAATGTGTTTAATTCTCCTAAGTTGGCAGGGGGTCAAGCACAACACTACATAATGAGGTAGCCAGAGGAGTTTTTCCTATAAACACAAAGAACAAGGGAATAAGTGGATGTAATTCTCATCCCCCTAAACAGGAAACATGATAAAGAGAGCTACGTATAGTCATACTTATACCAAGTTCACAGGTTTAACTGGAAAAAACATAATGCAAGGTTCTAACATTCACCTTATTTGTAATTGATGAGGAGGAAAAATAAAAACAAGGTATTTTCAAATCTATGATTTTTGTGGAAATGCTAAAAATAAAGATCTAATAAATATAATTTGCCAACCAGAAAGAAAGATGAGCCTGCATCTGCTTGGGGTCCAAATGATCTGCAGTGGCCGTGTGTCAGTACGGGTCACGTGAATGGCCGCATCTGAACGAAGGCAGCATGCGCACCGGCTGCGTGGGCTGCCTCCCCCCTCCGGCTCGTGACTTCTCTAACACAGATCACACTGACGGAAGCATTTACAGCAGCTTCGCTGGGCCACGACGACATCAATATCGAACTCTATAATTAGCCTAAATTCCAGCTGAGCAGCAATTTTAAAGTATTAGTTTTTATCTCAAAAAAGAAAAAGCGAAGGTGACAGGTGTTCTGCCGTAGGCCATGATGCAAGGCTGTTTTATTTGCAGATATGTGATGTGATGAGGAAGGGGGGAAGTTTAAAGACCCAATCAGATCAGTTAGAGAACTTCAGGGACAGAAGGGAACGCGAACACACTTTCCTCAATCACGCGCATTTACACCAAGGAACACAGAGTCGTAACCGAGCTCCTTAGGTGTCACGTAAACACAGGGACGGCCCTGGGACAAAGCTGAGATAGAGTTAGGATTCAAAATAGAATCGCTTCCGAAAAATACACAAGTTTTAAAAGTTTTACCAGTTGGCTTGCCAAAAAAATCGCAGAAGTCTCTATTTCCATAGTATTGACTTGACCACCAGCAGGCAGCAAAGCCTCAACCTGATTTCATGTTCTTCTTCCAAATGGGCAAGCGGGTCACCCTTCACCATCATACCACACATCTCTATCATTCCTGAACCGGCTAGAAAGAGTACTTCAGGCGTTATTAGCAAGCTAGCAAAATACCTTCTCCAACACTCTAAGACACAATCCCTTCTCCCTCACTGATTTCAGATGTGGTAAGAAAAGTAGTATAAATGATGCTTTAGATCTTTAAAAGGAAAAAGTGCTTCTCTGTCAAACACGAATACTTAGTACTCCTGTTCTTACGACCTTCATAAATTCTTAAATTTCCTCTGGCTAATGGACAAAGAAAACCAAACACCTTTCAGCTTACATCTGTGTAACTTGTGAAGGACATGTTTGGGGGTTTAAGTTATACCACAAAAGATTATTTTACGACTAAAAATACTTGTACACCTAGAAAACTAAGTAGGAGTCTCAAAGGCTGAACAGTGAAATGATAATGGTTTCTGCTCACATGTGAGGTGGGGAACGAGGCCGCATCTACTGGGCCTGAGAGACTGCTCCCTGTCCGAGGGCGGGGGGCGCTGCACCCATCACGGAGATGTGAGGATCCAAGCAGTATGTTCTGGAAAAGGCTTGGAACCACATATACAAAACAATAACTAAAACCCAACACTAAGTGTGATAAACGGCATTAGGTGTGCTGAGGATGGGGTTCCCAAATCCTACAGAACCATATGGACACCAAAGAGGTCTGCATCCGTATGTCAGGCACTTTACTTTTTTTTTTTTTTTTTTTTTTCTGTACTAGGTTCTCACCCTACAACATGAGGCCAGCCCATCTGTGCACAAAGTTCCAGCAAAATGAGTCGTTCATGGAAAGGACTTCTCAATCCAGTGATAAACATCGCTTTGACAACAAGAGTACTGTACTGCGGTGGCCAACCATTTACTGGCTGCCTGCTGTGTGCCAAGCACTGGGATTAGCAGATGGCCAAGACAGGGTCGCTGCCCACAAGGAGTTGACCATCTAGAGGGAGGGCAGCATGAAAGCTCCCCAGAAATCCCAACAGAATTTTTGGCCGGGGCACTAGAAGCATTTGCTGACTAAACCCAGGGCAGCTTTTCTGTAATAATCGGGAGTCTCCTCTCTCCCTGGCTCCCGAAGGCTCCCTGACTTCGTGAGGGCAGCCACAGAACAAGGCAGTCTTACCCCTCCCCCCACACCAGGTGCTTCTTAAGGGGGTTCCAGCACCTTTTAAATCCATGCCAAGTGCCACCTCATTCTTTCCCCAGATAATCAGATGTCTTTATCTGACCACAGGAGACTCTCTGGAATCAAGCAGGCCAGCAAGAAGGCAATACTGCAGTGTTTTCAGCGCTCCTTGGAAAACTTTTTGGTTGGGTCCACTGAAGCAGGAATGCACCAAATGGAACCCCAACAGACAAAGGCAGCTAAAGAATGTCTCCAAAAAACCCAATTACTACCACAAGTAATGAGGCACCATGGCAAAGACAGCCCTATCTCTACCAGGTCAGTGTAAGGATGTGCTTCCTGTATGTTGCCTAGGGAACCCCACCCTCCACTTATAAATTATAAAAATGGCACCGTCAAAGCATTGTTGAAGTGGTGACGTAACCAGACCATTCAGGACAAAGAATATACCATTCATCATTGCCCAAATACTCTTTTTTGGTTGTTGCAGCCTGAGCAAAGCCTACTGTTAGCTATCAATGCCTCACAGCAATGAAATAAAGAACTGATGAAATAAGCAATGAATTTAAAAATTTCTTAGGCCAAATCTTTATAGCCTACCAACTATACTAGTTGGTGAACACTGTTCTTAATCCCACTAAAGAAATGGAAACACCAAGTAAGACTTCCTACCAACTACAACTCTATGAATATTTACACCCAAAGTGAGTTTAACTCAGTAGTATAAACTGAAGGGCCATGGGCTCAAGAATTTATCTGAAGCACCAGAAGACAGTAATATATGTAGTCTTGAACTACAATTGAAAAAGTAAACATACAGAAACACACTTACCAAGTCACATAACACACACACACATTCTCTCCCTCTCACGCTTTTCCCTCTCGCAGGATACAAGCACTCTCACACACTCACAAAAAAAATCCCAAACAAACCACTTCATTTTAAATTAAACACTTACCTCTTCGAAAAATCTATATTTAGATGCATTAAACAAACAAACAAGCCTACTTTAGACTGCAGCCTAGGAGAGATCATTTAAATATTCACTGACTCTAACCTGAGACAACTCTCCTTCTGTTGGAGGGATAATGAAAATACATTGCACTTCCCCCAAAGGTATTTTATTTAAAATTTTAAGATCTATCCTCAACTGCCAATTCCAACCTATGCCTGGTAAAAGTGCCTTGTGAAAAAGAAGTATTAAAAAATTTATCAAGAAAAGACGTTTCAAGGCATAAGCGGAATGTTAATAAACCTGCATGAAATGAGTTAAAATTTATTTCACAATACCGAAGTCACGGTCATTTACCAAAAAAGGTCATAATTAATTTTCGAACACAATAAAATTAAATATATTCCTACACTTCAACGTGGTATTTTAATATATATATTATATATAGGAAAATAACAGTTTGGCACTTAGCAGCTACTGTTGGTGATAGCATCCCATATTATGTGGCAAATTTATTTTAAAAAACATTGCCTAATTTCTGCAGCTACTGTGTCAATGAACTGCATAAAAAACTTAAAAAAGAACTGTTTTTATAAAATGAATTGACCAAGTCATGCAGGCACTGAAAATACTGCAACAGGGACTCATTCACTCCTAAACAATGAACTGTCTCCTTGGAGAGGCCTGGCGTAGACTGGGAAGAATTTTAAGCTTCAGAAATTAAAGAGAGAGAGTTGCTGACTGTCGCGGCTTCCACAGGACATCAGTCGCTGCTTTAACGTACCCCAGCTGCAGCCTCTGAAGGCCAGGGTTCTGTTCTGTAGAGGATATGCTAACAAAGAAAATTCACTTTTTCAGTGATTTGTTTCCCCTAAAAAATGAATCTCTAATTGGAAAAAGAAGTTTGCTTTCTCTGCTGTGGTTGCGTGGCTTGTTTTGATTAAAAGATACCCCAGGCATCACTGGGAAGGTGTGCAGACTACAGCTGACTGGTACACAATAGGAAGAAAAAAAGGTCAGCTTTGCTTTATACGCTGGATTTGACTGCGTTACAGGAACGTGTGGCAAATCTGGCCTAGTGCCTCTGATACAGAAGATAAACACCGCATGCCTTCTTCTACTAGGATCTCCTGCCACACACAACGCTCTTTAGAACCCCCACAGGCAAGGCTTCTCCCGGCAACTTTTATAGCATTGTACTGACTCTTAGTAGGTGTAAGAAAAAAAAAAAATCTGCAGAGAGGGGGTAACCCTTTTTTCTGTTCATGGTGCTGGGGGAGGGGAACATAAGCCATGTTTCATACGCATGTTGTTAACAGCATACAAGCATTCCATCTAGGAAGTTTCCAGAAGAAGCTCCTATTCTCAAATTTGTAACCAAAGGATACATTTATACATTTATTAATTATTAAGACAAAATACTGCTTCTTACAGCCATTTACCAAGAGGGGGGAAAAAGCTGTAGGAAACAATTAGAAATGAAGAGCTTTGTATTAAATCGATTAGAAATCTGATATTGCATAAAATTCAAATTATGATGTCATTGAGCACTTTGAAGTCTCTGATTGCACACTAAGGTGGCATAATTTGAATGGAAAACAAAGTATCTTACAAAATAAGTGCTACTAACGACAGACTTCCTCCCCCAATGGGAAGTGGGGTGACATGGGAGTGGGGGGGCAGAGGGTCGAGGAAGAGATAATTCGCTCTACTATGAACAGAATGAAATTAAGTTGAGGTAGTTTATTCTACCAGCCAAACGTTACTTATAACATAATTTGTCTAAAACTCTTGCTAGTAAACGGCACTGAGAAAATTCTGCTACAAAGACTAGATTCTTACCCAGGTGTGCGTTCTAAGACAAGTTTTCAATCCTAAACAGCAGTAAACAAGACTTTGTGTGCTTTCAGACAGATTGAAGTTTTTGATCCCTATATATTTTGTCTGGACAGTTTTTGTAGTCACAGCAGACCTTTATGATTTGTCTGACTTACGTCTTTCTTCTAGAAAATCTCCTACTCTGCTTAATAACCTCGTGTTTATAAAATGGTTCTGATTATTTGCAAGGAGGAACAGCACTGCATGAATCCTTCACAACTCCAGGAGAACTACCCCAGAAATTATGGCATGATGTATCTGAATTAATATAGAAGTCAGCAACTTCCCTTAAATTCACACAAGGGCTGCAACCTGACTCATGGATTTACTGAACCTTTAGATGACTAAGATAGAATGTCGTAAACGAGAAATTTTATCTTAGTTTCAATTCATGATAATATAGTTTAAAAAAGAGTCTTCGGACACAGTACTAGTAGTAAACGGACACTAACCGGCATACAGTCCAATCTAACATTTTAGGCACAAACCTTAATCGGTCAGGCAGGGTTAGGCATGATATTTCCTTCCAAGTGCAGTAGGAAAGCAATCTCGGTAGTTTGGATATGTTGATTTGCATATACGGATTTTTGTTTGTTTACCAAAGCCAGGTACTCGAACACAGCAGTCACTCAGATATGAGTTCCCTTCAGGGAAAATGCACCTTAGGATTTTAACTTCAATATTTTACATGATACCGATTCCCACTTCCCTTCTCCCTTTGACAGTGACTAGCCTCCGTTTGTCTGCAGACACATCTAAGTGGAGGACGGGATTCCTCCAAGGGAGCTTTTTCCACAGTTACGGGTTCTCCCCAACGAGAGCGGAACCTCAGGCTTCTAAGCATTACAGTAAAACCACCAGAGTTACCATACAAAGCCCGGCACACAGAGCAAGTTTCGGCTGCCACCTCTGTTCCCCTCGCAGAAAGCTGTGTCACGGTGCGTTTGGTCGGGAGCTTTGCCTCTGCTCCGGCCCCTCTTCAAGGTGAATGGACACGGATCCGGAACAAGCCCTGCTGGAGCTGCAGGCGGAAAAGCTTGCAATTTGCAATGCGTAAGGCTGCGCACCCGGTGCGGCGAAGGTCAGACGGAAGGAGTGGCTTCGTGTGGTGCCAGGTCCCTGTGCTTCTTTTAAACTCACGCACGTAGTCGTAATTGGTACCTAGACCGTGAGAAGCAGCAGAGGTGACACAATGTGCCTTGGCGTCTCTGGCAAACACATCCAGCAACATCACCACGAGGGTCTTACCTGTATCGAGGTCTCCGATAACGTAAATACTGGCTCCTATGGGCACAGCTCCGTACACAAAAGAGGAGCTGGCGGGGATGCACAAGTTCTGGTCGTTAAGATAGATCCATCTGCAAGCGAACACACGGGCAAAACCAAGGACGTCAAGAGGATGACCACAAGGTCTAGGAAGCCGACAAAACTCGGTGAGCCAACAGTACTACACCGTGCCAGTTCAGCTCAACCTGCATCCCCACTGCCGGGTAATTAACCGCTGAGTTCCTTCCTGCCACTCTGGATACTAGTCTGGCCTGTGCTAGAATGTCACCTATACTGAAACGTAAAGAGCAAGCACTTGTCAACCTGCTTCTTTTGCTCAGCACCATGTTCCTGGGATTCATCTACACAGCTGCTTGCATCAATAATCTGTTTCTTTTTAAGTGGTATTCCATGACACGGAGAGACTAGAATTTGTTTATCTGCGCACCTGCCCATGTCCATGACACGGAGAGACTAGAATTTGTTTATCTGCGCACCTGCCCATGTTCATTTGGGGAACTGCCAGTGTCTGGTTATGGTGAATAAAGCTGTTGTGGGCACTGGAGAGCGAATCGTCTTGGTGGATATCGTGTCACGGAAGTGATTGGTTATATGGTTTAAAGTATATTCCATCGGATAATAAAATGCTGCACTGTTTTCCAAAGGGCTGTGCCATTCTGCCTTCCGATTAGCAACATCTGGGAATTCCAAACGCTTGGCATCACCTCCTGCTCTCACTCCTGACGGTCTTTCTGACTATGGCCGTGTTAGTGGTGTGGGCTTCCCTGAGAAGAGGGAGGCCGGCTATCCCTGTGTATGCTCACCGGCCACTTCACCTGTCTTCTTTTGTGAAACGTCTGCTCAAAGAGTTGCTCATTTTTTAAATTGGGGTTTTGTCTTCCCACTGAACTGTAAGATTCTTTGTATTTTTATATAAGTCCTTTGTTAGATACATCTATCATGAATATTTTCCCCAGCTTATCGATTATCTTTTCATTTTCTTAATGGAGCCTTCCAAAGAACAGTTTTTAATTTTGACAAGTTTCATTTTTTGTTGTTGTTGTTGCTGTTGTTTCGTTTTTTAGACAGTTCTTGCTTTCTGTGTCCTTCTAGGAAATCCCTGCCTATTCCAAGGTTGCAAAGGTTTTCCTCCCTATACTTTTTACTGGAGATTTTATAGGTTCGGCTTTTATGTTCAGGTCTTACAATGCATTTCAAGTTGCATTTTGGGTATGGTGTGAGGCAGAAGTTCACCGGTCCTCCACACAGATATCTAGTCGCTCCAGCATCATTTGCTGAAGAGATGTTTCTTTCCTCACTAAATTGCCTTGACACTTCTGCTGAAAATCAATTTAATAAGCACAAAAAGGATCCAGGGCTCCACAAAGAGATGGCTGATTCCCCCGCTGAGAGAGAAAACACGAGAGGCGTCTGAGGCATCTTGTGCTACCAGACAGGAAGTGCTTACAGAAGGGCGGGTGTGTCCAAGGGACACGGAGCTAATAGGAAGGTGTTCCCAATGGCCAAAGTTGGAACAACTGAGCAACAAAATAAATAATGAGTACTGGATTTATAACTCACAGAATAAAATAAATATTCCTGAGTCTATACTGATACAAGTAAGTAACTGAATACATAAAAAAAAAGAAACAGGGAGAAGGGACAGGTCTTCTCTTTACAGAATTCCAGTTAACAAATGCAGACAGAATGAGGGAAATAGACCAGCATCAGGAAACCACCACAGTTATAGTGACCGCAGGGTGGGTCCACCGACGGGTGCTTAATTAGTGGTCAAAGTTTGAGAAGAAATGGTGCATATTCTCAATGATCTCTTCCAGGATTTTTGTAAAGTAAAAGGAAAGAACGGCAACTTTATAGTGGCGAAACCCAAGAGGCCCCACCTTAACCAGGTAATCAACGTTAGTGTCACCGGTACTAAGACATGGAGGCAGCACGTCCTCTGTGGTGTTCCTGCCAAAAATGCCCAACCTCAGCCTGATCATGAGAAATCATAAGACAAATCCAAATGAAGAGATACATGCACCAATTATCTTCAAGAATATCATGGTCATGAAAGGCAAGGAAAGACCAAGGGAACATCACAGGTTAAAAAAGACTAAAGAGGGGTGCCTGGGTGGCTCAGTGGGTTAAGCCTCTGCCTTTGGCTCAGGTCATGATCTCAGGGTCCTGGGATCGAGCCCCCCATCGGGCTCTCTGCTCAGCAGGGATCTGCTCCCCCCCCACACCTCCTCCGCCTGCCTCTCTGCCTACTTGTGATCTCTCTCTCTCTCTCTCTCTCTCTGTCAAATAAATAAATAAATAAATAAAATCTTAAAAAAAAAAAAAAAGACTAAAGAAACACAACACTGTGTTGTGGGATCCCGCACGGCATCTCAGAGCAAAGGGAAAAGAGAGCTGAGTGGACGAGCTGGTGTAATTGGAGTAAAGACTAGGGGAACTTGGGTGGCTCAGTCGTTAAGTGTCTTTGGCTCAGGTCACGATCCCAGAGTCCTGGGATTGAGCCCCGCATCAGGGAGTCTGCTTCTCCCTCTCCCCTCTTCTGTGTTCTCTCTCTCGCTGTGTCTCTCTCTGTCAAATAAATAAATCTTTAAAAAATAAAAAGACTATAATTTACTTATTAATACCGTACCGACATAAATACCTTGGTTTTGATGTCGCACTATGGTTACTTAAGATGTTAACACAAAGAAAAGTTGGGTGAATGGCTTAATGGGGATTTTATTTTTGCAACTTTTAAGTGTAAAAGTGTAAAATTAAAAATGTAAAATTAAGTGTAAAATTATTCCAAAATTAAAGTGGTTTTTGTTTAAAAAACAACCTTAACAACCGTAGATTCTGCTTTGTAATAATGTTCACTTAAGGTAACTGGACCAATTTCCTTTTAAGAGCTAACAACACAGCTGGGGTATAGCAGCCCTCCCAGACTCTGGAATGTATCTAAACCCTCCAGAACTTCCAGTGTCCAGGTCTACACTCGTTATTGGAGCAGACGGCATGTGGGCCTTATTCCTGTGTCTCTAACTCTGCCACCACGTGTCTGAGAAACCAGCAGCTTGGCCCGAGTCGTCCGGCTGTTAAGTACAAATGTGAAACTCTCTTACTAAGCACAGCACTTTGATTGCAAAGAACTCTTCCCAGATTATTATAAAGTAGCAACTTCCATATTTTGAATTCTAAGAAACATGGAAGCAAAATGATTCGAGATCACGTAACAACTCAGAACACAGCTAAGGTGCAGCTGCCATATTCGAAATACCTTCACTCAACTTCTAATTCACGTTCCATCTGAATGATGACTGGTATCCAGCAGTTTGCTGGAACTGGGAATACAGTTTGGCCGCTGGTGTCAAAATGACTAAGAAATAGGGGAAGGGAAACATTCTGGAACTGTCATTGAGAAGTGAAAATAGGGACTTGAAGATGCCTTTGAAAGAAAATGTTTGAAAATATCAAACTATAACTGGCTTATTCACATTTTATGTCTTCAGGGCTAAACACAATTATCTAAACCTTGACATTTAAATTCTTCCCAGGTTCTGAATCAAGCAAAGCTGTTGAGAGTGTCCTCAGGCCTTGTCTGCTGCTGAACCCTGCACCCAGGCCCGACCCCCGTGCAGAGGCACACAGCTCTTTCAGGCAAATCCATGATGGGGCCACGTGTATGCTCATGAGGGTAACTGCCACTTCTAAATGAGCATCTACAACTAGAGTGTTTACTGAAAGGCGTATCAGAATACAACAATATTTTGGCATAATTTTGTAGAGTTGAGAATCTCACATTATTCTTCCTTGGAATAATTAAACAAAGCTCAAGAAATCAGGCTATGTAGATGATCTACCAAATTTGTTCCAAAGCAGATCAATGACTCAGAGTTCCTGAGTTCCAGAAAAACAATCCTAGATGATCTATTTCATATAATGCTGAAGCTTTGAATGAAATGAAACTAACATAAAAAACTGAATTGCAGCATGTCTTTAGCTGCAGTTTTTTTTTTTTAAACAGGTATAAAAGGCCTATGGTTTTGCCTTCTTTCTCTGCCATCTATCACCTCGTTGACCTTGGACAATTTAGCCAATCATCATCTGTGAAGTGGGGAGACCAAACACCACCACTAACATCCAAGGACTTGCAGGGATGGAAGGAAGCGACCAGTGTAAATTACATCACATAGCACCCAGCACCTAGTGGGTGTCACTAAGTAGCAGTCACCTTTGTAATGGAGGAAGCAACAGTATGCCTTTAGTTACAATGTTTTCAAACACAGACTTCTTAGGACTTGAGGATACCAGGATGTGTCCTCTGGTCGCTTAGAATTAGCAACGAAGGAGACTTTAGACTATAGCCTGGCTTGGAGCAGCGAGTTTCAGCAAGAGCAGTGTAGGAGGGAGAGACAGGCAAGGAGAGATGGCACAGGGCGGGGGGCAATCAGCTGGAGAGGAGAAGTAAAGACAGAGGGAGCTTTGGTGAGGTTTCTGTTTCCGGGGGGAGAAAGAAGCCCTCCCTTAACAAGCCGATCGCCCTGCGAGGAACTCTGGATAAGAGTTCCTGCTACAAACTCTGGGTGAGATACAAAAGACAAGTGCCTGAGGCCTCTGGAGACTGAGCAAAAGCAGGCAGATTTGAGAAAGAAAGGAAAACTGGAACCAGCAACCTAGGAGGAGGAGTTTCTGGATCTTTGGTAGCTTTGGCCAAAGGCGGCATGACGCTGGCAGCTCCAGGGGGCAGAGACCCCATGAGAAGAGCCGCCATCTTTGTGGCTGCTAGAATCAGGGCAGCCAGAATCTCCAGAGCGTAGGGAAGTCTCAGAAAGACGAGAGGTAGAGAAGGATGCCTAATTTTACACGCATGTGCTTGTCTCAAGTCTTGGACTGACCCCGGAACCGTGAGTGCTTATAACTGAGGCTGGCTTACAGAACCGGAGACAGGGTTGAGCTGCCGTGCACTGCAGGCCTGACAGCCTGCCAGGAGCCGAGCCAGGGGCACGGCCTGCTAGAACTCTCAGTGCAACACTCTGAAGCATGGGAAGAAACTTCGGGGCCCCGACAACATGCCATTCACAATGTTCGGGAGGCAATCCTGAATTACTCACAAAAGAAAAGCCAGAAAAATGAGAACCTATTCTCGAGGTAACAAACCATACACAGACACCAGCTCCAAGATAACTGAATGCCAGGAGATCCATCAGGTGGGGACCTGAATGTGGCCACTACAACTATGTTCAAAAAAGAAAGGGAACCATGCTTTTGATGAAAAGATGGAGGTTTCAGTAAAGAAATGAAGAGATCTAAAATTCTACCTGAAGAAGCTGGCAAACAGAGGGCAGGATAAACCCAGAGAAGGTAAAAGAAGGAAATAATATAGACAAGAGCAGAAAGCAATGAAACACAAAACACAATGGAGAAAATGAACCGCCTTGAAAAGATAAATGCAGTGGTGGGCTTTGCCAGTAGAGGGCGCTGGAGGGACTGCGAGGCTCGGCGGCACCGAGGGCTGCTTTGCCAGGGTTGGTGCCAGGGTTGGTGCGCTTTTCTCCTTCTTCCCAAGGGCTGCTGCCTGCAGTGTGCAGGGAACCCAGAGGTGCCTGCCCTCAGCAAGGTCTTCTGCCACCCAACAGGCAGCGTCCTGAACCCAGTCGCCACACCATACCCTTGCAGGGTGGGGAGGTCTCTTCCCAGTTTGCCCCTTCTGGGTACTGCCCTCAGCCTAAAGGTGGTAGTAGCTGCACTTCCTACAGTAGCCATGTCTGCACTCATTGTTAACCACCTCTTCCTAGTAAGTAATGGTGTGAATTCCATTTTCTCTGTTCAGATTACCGGTGTGGTTTCTGTCTTGTGACTGGGCCGTGACTGAAACAGATGTGGTCAGGAGCACAGCTCAGCTCCCCATGACTTGCAAAGGTGTCTGCAGTACTTGCAGCACTCCTAACTGTCAATCCAAACACCACAATGTCAGTGGAGTAGACCGACATGACGCTTTCATGGGGCACCAAGGTGATCAAGATCTCCCTGGACTAACATATGGGAACAGCAGAAGTGGTACACCCCTGAAGCCAGACAGTGCAGGGGGCCTGTCGGCCCTGATGGGCAAAAGCAAACTGCTTCTGGTGGCCCCTGCAAACTGGTACAAAGAAAAAGCACCAGGGGTCAAAAGCTGCGGACCAAGGCCAGAGTCTGTGTTGCATAAAGATACAATATTTGCGGAAAGACACTACATCTGGGACTAAATCTGTGATCAGTGTAACCACTGAATTACGTTTATGAAAGCACATGGACATTTTCCAAAATCCATCTGACTTTTCTACTTTTTTAAAATGACTTAAGTGGGGATATGAAAGGTAGCTCCATTCCTGGATTTTTCAAGTTCTTGATGGTGGCACTAATTTCTGTAAATTCCTCAAGGATGTAGAATTGCTTTTGGTTTTCCGTCTTGGTAGGAAAGTTACAGAGACTTCCAAGCAGCCTCTCCTACCATAATGCCCAACCCCCTGCAGGTCAGAGAATCAACATGGGGATTCTGCCCATTGTCAAGTATGTCTGCTCAATTACACATTCATGGACTAAAAGATGAAATTGGCAGGTCCTGATTTCAGCAGTCACCATGACTGTTCTAGAGAAACAAAAGCAGGGCATCCATGCTGAGCATGTGCATGGAGGCAGTCAGACACAGGACGGATTAAGAAAGGAGCTGGAGTGCAGGACATGGGAGGTAAGAGACTGGGAAAGACTGAACATTTCTCTTAACCTCAGACAATAGAGGACCCCAGCAGGGGGCTACATACTGTTATCTTTGTTTGGTGAGCAATGGGGAAATACCAAGAATTACCAGAAGGAGAACGAAATGACCAAAGTCAGATTAATCTTTCAATAATCTTTCAAAAACACAAACAGACCAAATGCACAGGAAAACCAGTTAGAAGGCTAATGCCATTGCACACACAAGGAAGTGAACATGGTAGGGCAGGAGCAGAGAAACGAGGGTGGGTGTTCTGGAAAATATTCCAAAGTCTACAAAAGAAGACGAGACTTGGCAACCGGTAAGATGTGAAGGATGAGAGAGAATCAGGATAAGCTTCATTGAGTACGGATAACTGGGAGGATGGTGGTATTAGAAGAGCAGGGACACCGGGAATCGAAACAGAGCTGCCTGTCATTCTGGATAATATCATTAAGTTGTTACTATGACGTGATAGAATTTATGGCAATTTCTTCGCTTTCCTTCAAACAGTTTTGCTTTTCATTAGAAACACAGAAAATAAGGTATGGCATTTTTCCAGGAAAGTTTTAACCTAAAAATAGGGAACAAAGGCAGGAAAGACAAGAGATTACTTAAAAACAATAAATGGTCTCCAATCTAATACAGATTGGTCCTCTGGCAACAGTTTCCACAATACGCAAATATAACATACTTGGAAACATCTGCTCTTTTGAAAAATAAACTACTGCTATATGTTATTTTCTTCCTATAGATTTTTATGGGGAAGCCTGTATTTTTAATGCAATGTAGAGTGGTGGCTGAAAAGGTGGCCTCTGGGCCAGAGTGCCCGAGTTCAAATTCTAGCTCTGCTACTTGCTATCTGTGTGTCTCTGAACACATTATTTCACCTCTCTGTGTTTTGGTTTAAAAGAGGACTAAAAAGAGCACATAGGGACTGAGAGGGTTATTCTGAAGACTGAATGAGTTACAAATGAGTTAATACAAGGCACTTAGAGTTATGTATGCCTCTGGGGTCACTCAAACAAGTAAGAACCCTATAAGTTATACTGACGAAAGAAATTGAGCTTTCCTCATTCTATTATTTAAAAACTAACATGGGGGACGCCTGGGTGGCTCGGTTGGTTGAGCAGCTGCCTTCGGCTCAGGTCATGATCCCAGCGTCCTGGGATCCAGTCCCACATCGGGCTCCTTGCTCGTCAGGGAGCCTGCTTCTCCCTCTGCCTCTGCCTGCCATTCTGTCTGCCTGTGCTCGCTCTCTCTCCCTCTCTCTCTCTGACAAATAAATAAGTAAAATCTTTAAAAAAAAAAAACAAAAAACACCTAATGTGGGTGGGCTCCTGGCTGGCTCCATTGGTAGAACATGAGACTCTTGATCTCAGGGCTGTAAGTTCTAGGCCCCATGTTGGGCCTAGAGCTTACCTTAAAAAAAGTAACACTGGACAGCTCAGAAATGAGGAGACTACTAATCCATGAATTTATTTGGAAGTGCTTTTAAATATCAAGGAAGGAGGCATATTCTTATGTCTAATACTTATGTACTGAAAGCAAGTACTACAGCTACGTTTAAAGCTTATTAACTATTAATATAAAACAACCTGACAGAAATAGAAAAGTTCTAGCAATTGATAGCAGATCAAGGGCAAACTGAGAAACTCTGCAGCCAGATTTAAGTCCTATAAACAAACAGGGACAGGGACAGGTGAGGCATACGTGGCCTTGATTCCCCCAGCGAACAAGTGGCAGCCTCTAGCTCACACTGCCCAGGCAGTACCTCATTATGAAGACGGCACAGGTCTGTATTTTATCAGAGACCAAACACACTGACCACTGCTTATAAATGAAGTTGAGCAGACAGTCTCGAGAGTCACTTGGGCAGGAATTAACATGCTACTTTGCACCTTGGACGGTCAGCCTCACCACAATCTATGAAGAGAAATGTATAAAAGTCTGAAATGCTGCCCTACTCCCACCATAGCAGACATTCTCTAAACTGTTCTCATACTTTGTCTAATAAATTTTCCTAAGGGGGTCTACCCCTATAATTGATGGGGGGAGAGGAGAAAGGCTATGCAAATATCCTCACTTTGAAATACATTAAAAGTTAGGTAACATTTGTATGTATCTCTAAAGTCTTGGTAGCTGCTCATTGTTTGCTCTAATCTAAAATAGTATGAAATTAAATGTTGCCTTATGGCACCCCCTTCTGGTAACAGGATTGAAATACTGTAACAAGATGAATTTTCACATAACCATTTCCCTCTGTGATTTAGATGGTGCAGTTTAGTGCTTACCATAATAAAATGTGTAGGAGGAGAGAAGGGAAGGAGGTTGGTAGAAGCATGCCTAGTCTACGAGACCAGTATAGCAACCTGAAACAGATGTTTTGAGACTCTGTGACACCACACTTCATTCACCGACTCAAACTTCCATTGGGAGTCTAACACAGGCCAGGTGTGATGCTGAAGTTAAGATCCATGGACAGCTGAGCCCAACCTTGCCCTCAAGAATCTTACGGTTAGGGCGCCTGGGTGGCTCAGTTGGTTAAGAGTCTGCCTCCAGTTCAGTTCATGATCCCAGGGTCCTGGGATGGAGTTCTGCGTCAAGCTCCCTGCTTAGCGGGAAGTCTGCTTCTCCCTCTGGCCCTCGCCCCTGCTCATGATCTCTCACGATCTCTCTCTCTCTCAAATAAATAAATCAAATCTTACCAAAAAAAAAAAAAAAAAAAAAAAGAATCTTATGGTTAACAATTACAATGCAAGAGACATGACCTGAATGTTATGAGATCACAGATGGAGGAGCCTAAACCAGACTGGGAGGTGTGAGGAGGCTTTCTTTAGGCAGTGATAATTACGCATAGTTTTGGAAGAGATTATATTAACTGGATAAATATTGAAGGGGGATTTTAGGTAAAAGGAATAGTATAAAAGCACAGAGTTGAGATAATCAATAACATGTTTTGGGGAGAAAATGTTGCTCACTGTAACTCAAGTGAAGCGTCTGTGTTGACTACAGCAGAAAGAATAGAGAAAGGCCATATCACAGAAGGCCACACGCTAGGTTAAAGAGTTTAAATTTTCTCCTAAAAGCAACAGGGAGCCAATAAATGATTTTAAACAACCAAGGATCAAGGTCTGATATAGGTTTCAGAAACACCGTTCTATGGTTTTAAGCTACGAATACTTCTGAAGTCTCTGACAAAATCTCTAGTAAGCTCTAGGCATATGTCCCAAATAAACAAGATAATTCTGTCAAGTAGCTTGAAAACAAAACAAAACAAATTGAAGACATGACTCTGAAGGCAGAGAGGAAAAGTTCCACAAGTTATGTGAAGCCATTCAAACTCACCGTTTAAACTCGTCATGGTAGAATTCAGACTTGCAAGTGACCATCTCATTAGAGCCCTGGACGTCCTCCCGACTTCGGACGCCCCCAAACACGTACAGCTCCATGGCCACGCCGCAGGCCACGGCTCCAAATCTGAAAGGCCACATGCAGCGGATCAGCTACTGGATTTACAACTCATGGCCCAATTCCCTAGCTCCTCTTCTGCTTATTTTAACTCTGCAGTGTTCAGGGTTCCATGCATATGTGGGTCTTCCTTTTCCAGAAATGGATTTTTCATGGACTTTTATAGAAACCAAATGCCAAGACAAGTGAAAGGTTCATTTGAAAGAAACGGGGCACCTACATGGTTCATGCCCGCATTCTCGTACCTTCTCTCCTTCAGCGGACAGATCGCAGTCCACTGCTGGGTCCTTGGGTCATAACATTCCACGGATTCAAAGAGTTTTCCATACGACCCTCCACCCATGGCATAGATTTTCTTTTTCATAGCTGCATAGCAGCCGATCTGGAAGGAGAAAGCGAGAGGTGGGGAGGCAACACTTACTATTCATGTTACACAAATACCCACTTTAGTCTAGAGAGCACACATGGTGTCTGGGAAAGGATTTGATTTCTAATAGTAAAACTATGGTATTTTCCAATACTAGGAAGACAGGATTTTAAAAGCAAGAAGAGGAGGCTGTACACGTAGCGTTTGTTAACTCCATCTGACGTGACTGTGCTCAGTGAGATACGTAAATGACCCAAATTTTTAAAGGAGCTTTCCAGTCTCTCCATTCTTCCACAACTATTTGAAGATTCCAAGATTGAGATTCTGTCAAGCAACATGTCATTCAATTCCTGTTCCAAATGAGTTAAGCACAGAGAGTGGGAGCACAGCACCCAAGGTGTAAATATCCACAAGACTGGAAGCTTCGGTGTGAAGAAGAACCCCCCCCTCCCAGCCCAGAAAACAGGAATAAAGCAGCCTGTGCTCTAAAAGGCTAACGGAAGCCAAGTTTTTGCTCTACTCTGGACGCAGTGGCCATGCTTACCTGCCGGCTATCTCTCCTCAGGCCTGCCTGATCATTAAGACAAGAGGGCTGGAAGACCTGGCTGCTTCCTAGGTTAGCGTGCTCATGAAGCGTTTGTCAAGCGCAGGAGTGGGCACAGCAGTGCATTGCAGAGCCCCCGTCAGGGTGAGCTCTCACACGCACTCCATCTCCTGTCCGGGTGTAGGGCTGATGACAATGAAGGCAAGCCACCGAAAGTGACAGAAGTCTGTGACCTTCCCTCTTTCAACACTATCGATTGTAGTGAAAGGTGGATGTGGGAAAGGAAGAAAGGCTAACTTTAAAACCCAATCTGTAATCACAAGATATGGTTCTCACCTTTCTAACCATGGTCAGGTCAGGTTGCTTCGTCCAGGTTTTAGAATAAATGTCATAACACTCCATGGAAATTAGCTCTTTCTCACCATCCTCTCCTCCTAAAATGTACAGCATTCCGTCTATCTCCACAATACCAAAATTATGTCGTGGCTGAAAAGACATCAAAGCTCTCTTTATATAAAAAGCCAAACACCAGACTGAAAGCAGATATCCACACATTTAATAAAAACTACAGATACCATCACATTCCAGAGTTTCAGCAAAAAGGTGTCATGCTCAAAACCATCTCTTTCAGACATGTGCGATTTTCCGAGCAGCTCACCTTTCTGTCATGAGAGACAGAACCCAATCTAGGAGTTGTTCAAAACAAGGGAATTACATGCGTGATAAATTCACTGGTGGAGTCACCATTTTGTACTCACCATCGCTCACAACAACAAGAACTATTACCTTCTGGTTCAATAAAACTGTGTTTAGCAATGGGCTAAAGTGCTTCCAAGTTGCTGTGTGAAAGACAAGGAAGAACCCCAGCAAGAGCTCTGCCTTAGAGGCTGGGAGAGGCATGGGGAAGCCGGGCTCCTGCTACGGCCAACTGCAATGACAGAAGCCTGAGGGGACATTTGTCAACAAATACTTGCTTAGTGTCCCTGCTGTCCCCTCTGTGCCCAGTGTTGCTCTAGTACTAAAGACGGAGCCCTCAACAGCCAGACAAAATCCCCAGCCATCAAGGAGTTTGTGTGAACAATTAAAAAATATCCAGTATTTGAGAAGGTATCGCGTGATATGAAGAGAAAGTAAGTGGGCGGAGACAGAAGAGCTGAGGGGCAGGAGGGAAGGCCTCCCTAGGAAGTGCCACATGGACAAACACCAATGGAAGCAGAGAACAAGCCACAAGGGTGTCTGGCAAAGGTTCCAAAGCAAGAGTGTGTGTAGGTTTGAGGAAACACGAGGAGGTCTGATGGACCAAAGGAAGACACCAAGAGAGGAGCTGGGATGGTGGGCACTAAGGCAGTGAGCACAGGGTGTGGCAGGGTCACTGTTTCTCTCCTTACATACACACAGATGCAAAACAAATGGAAGTGCTAAAGGGAAGACAGCCACTCTACCAAACAAATGAAAAAGAACGTTTTACCTCATTCATCGGTGGCAATGCCGTCCACGTGTTCGCATCTGGGTCGTATTTTTCTCCTGAACTCAGGGTCTGCTTATTTTCATCTTGGCCCCCAAATACGAACAAGAATCCCTCTGTAAAAATCAAATGAGACACACGAGAAAGTTGAAACTTCAGTCTTCAATTCCCATCTCCTGATGAGTATAAATGGCACAGGTGTAGAGACAGTATCTGGAGGTAACTTCTCTAATGACAACAGTGGATTTGAGGTTTTCATCGCAATTCATTCGATCCTTGGTGAGAGAGGCTAATTCACATCTGTGGCTCACTTTGGCCATTTCACCTCACTCAGCATCTGAGTGGATCCCCACTACCCTATAGCGTGCAGCCCAGACTGGCACCACCTACACAGACACCAAGCAGCCCTGTCTATCCTCATCCCCCTGTGATTCCCAGAAAACCTTTCATCCACAGCCCACATCTGCTCGTTCAAGACCCAGGAGCACTCAGATCTGGGGCACCTGTGCAGTTCATGTTCAAAACAGGATTTAAGAGTCACTGTTGAACTTCCTATTTCAGGTAATGGTGGATTAGGTTATTCATACCAACTCTTGTGCAAAACAGCTAAATTGCTGGACAAAACATTTTTTGTTTTATTTTGTCCTTTTGGACAAAACATTTTCGAAATAAAATAATCTTAGAAGAAGCAACAGGGCAATATGGCAAAGCCGAAAGGAAGAGGGGGAGCTGGAGAGGTCACCACCCACGGAAACCATTTTGCTTTGAGGGCATTCACCAATCTGGGAAATTTCCAAACTTTCTTATAATGGCTTTGAGGGCATGAAGGGACAAAAATCAAAACCCCAGGCCCACAGGAAGTATGACTTCTGGCAGGAGAGCCTCTCCAAAGTTTAACCAGAACCAGAAACCCGATTTAAATTTCCTTCCTTGTCTAGGAGATCTCAAGGTTTGGGTTTGATTTATAGCAATTCAATTCCAAATGTGCAGTGCTTATAGGCAACTGGAAGAAAGAAATGTAAAACTTGTATGGAAGAAAATATCCTTACCGAATCTTTAGATTCTAATATTCTAAAATTTTAAAGCATCAAATTATTCCTACAATTAATTTTTACTAAAATGATCACCACCCAACCAAAGATACTCAGACACAGAAACTAGACTCTATGCAGAACTGACAATAGGACTTAGTCTTACAGAGACTTTAAATTTCACATATTGGAGTCTCCAGAAAGATGATAAAATGACAATGCCTATTATGTTTAAAAATGGAATGACAAATTTTTTACGAAGATTTTATTTATTTATCTGAATGTGAGAGCGAGCGAGCAAGTTTGAGTGTGGAGGAGGGTCCAAGGTAGATGGAGAAGCAGGCTTCTCACTGAGCAGGAAACCCAAGGTGGAGCTCAATCCCAGGTGGCCCCTGGGATCATGACCTGAGCCAAAAGCAGACACTTAACCAACTGAGCCACCCAGGTGCCCCCTGAAGGACAAATTTTAAGAGAACTCTTAGAAAAAGGGGACTGTAGAAGTGACACAGCAGATCTGCAAAAGATTTAAAGAGAATCTCTAGGAATAAAATAAGAAAATAAAAACAAAAAATTTGAAAAAATTAACAGATGGGTTTAATGGCAGATCTGTCACAGTTAAAGAGAGAACTCATTAAGCGGGGGGTAAATGAAAAGAAATCATAAAGAAGGCAAAACACAGAGAGGCAAAAACATGGAAAACAAAACAAAGCAGAGGTAGGAGGCTAAGGACAGAGCAAAAAGGTGTAGCCATGTTTAATGGGACTTCTAAAAAAAGCAGGGGGAAAGAGGACGATGGAACAGAGGCAATACCTGAAGATGTAAAAATGAGTAAGAATTTTCCAGATCTGAGGAAAGACCAAGCCACAGGGTCAAGATGCCCTAAAATTCTATATCCAGCACAAGTATCCTTTAAGAATAAAGGCAAAACAATGACATTATTAGACAAAGAAATCAGTGTTTGCTCCCAGTAGACCCACAACAAAGGAAATTCAAAAGGATGGACCTCAGAGAAGGCAAATAATCCTAGATGGAAGGTCTGAGGAGTAAGAAGGAAAAACAAAGAAAGTGGTGAATATGTGGGTAAATCTACACAGTTTCCCTCTCTCTCCGTATGTTCCGAATATATATATATATATATATTCAAAACAGATGAATTCAAAACAGATGAATTGAACTCATTTACATGTAGATACTTATTCATAAACAGTCATATATTTTAATACTGCAAGACTGTGAAATAGTAGAAATGCATTGGGCTTTTATAACTTGAGAATACAGGCTAGGGTATCTATGATGACTTTCAAAGGAATATAGACAAAGAATGTAACTTCTAACCTGGAAGAGAGGGCACAAAGTGAATGACCCCCACCCCCCGCCCCAAAAAAACCAAAAAATAAAAAAAAAAAAAAAGCAGGAAAAGAAGAAACACAGTACTGGCTGGACAAATAGGAACCACTCAATCATGTCACAGCTTTGCTCGGTACAACCAGACACGACCCCATCCTCATTGTTCAATGTTTCTGAAGTACCGACCCCTCTAGGAAATCTCAGAAAATCTGTGATATAGGAAACGTTGTGGCAGGTGTGCGTGTGTGAAAATTTTGAATAGGTGTACATATTAAGGGAAGGAAATGTAAGGAAGCTAATTCTGAGAAGAGAGAACAAGAAAATCAGACTCACATCCTGTCAGCTACACTACTGCATTTGCTGCTTATATAATTATTGACAATAAGTTCAACCATCTTGGAACCCAAAAAATGATTCCATTTCTGTACTATAGTATAGCTTCAGCCATTTCTATAATATGGAATGGGAGGGTATACCTTTCAAACTCTTTAAAGTAATGTTAGTGGGCAAGCAGAGACTATACAGTATGAAGGATTCCAGGAAGACTGTTGATAATAAGTGGAATTTAGTGAAATGGCACTTATGGGTGAATTCAGAAGAGCAGAGCAAGGTGAAAAGAAAGGGAACAGTCAGAAGGCCACAAATACAATCTCTCCTATCACCTCCTTGAGTGAGAGCTTTGAATAAGGTAGAGCTGTTTTCAAACTCGTGGAGGTCAAGTGAAACACGCATAATGTAGTAAAGTAACTTAAACCATTGCTAATGTTAAGTACTGTTTTATAAAGTCTCACACGAAATGCCTGCTTTGACAGAACACCTTTATTTTTCATAGTTACTGTAATTCTAAATTGCATGAATTAAAAAAAAAAGGGACTTTTACGGCTCAAGGGAATTCTGTGTTCCGGGTGTGGCCACATAGCTAAAGGGCAGTAGGTAAGAGTCACTGAATGTTGCTCTTCTATCAGTAAGTCATCAAATGCAATGCTCTTCCACTAAAGTCTTAAAAATAGCTACATATTAAAGATTCAGGAACAATACAGACTGACAGAAGACACTCTTCTTACAAAGTCTTGAAAGCGAGAGCTACACAGAAGACGTCATCATGGAGATAATAAAATTATCTCTTAAAATTAAATCTCTAAAAGGTTTTGAATCATTCCATACAACCCTGAAATCACATATTTACTTGATCTTGTGTTTAAGTAAAATTGACCGCAGAATGGTACCTGCTGAGAGAACTCCGTGGTTAATTCTTGGCATGCTTAAAGGGGCCAGTTCAATCCAAAGCTGCCTATTAGGGTCATAAAGAGGGCACATACATCGCATCGCTGCTGTTGGTTTCCGTGAACTAAGGAAATAAATAATTGATTAGCAGTTAATGTGTTTTATATAGTTCTGCTTATAATAACTATGACTAGTTTTACTACTCTAAAGAATGTTTAAAACATTTTTAAAAAATCTATTGCTATTATGCTTATACACCAAAAACAATACCACGAATTCCTGTTTACACGGAAAGAGCTCTTCCCTACTACGACCTTTGAAAGGAAGCACATCCATACTTACACTCTCTCTTCTCCGCCAACAGTCACAATGCACTCCGAGTAGCCCCGGGGCTTGAAGTTTGCGAGCATGGCCTCCCCCTGCTGCGGCTGGCTCAGTGGTATGTTGTTGCACTCTCTGACGATTTCTCGTACTAAAGGTTCATTGAGCATCTGTTCCCGTAAGTAGCTGGAGTCTAACCCTGAAACCCACAGCGCTGACATCACGTCCTTCATGTGAACCTGCACAGGAAGGTAGGAAGGATGGGGAGAAAAAAATGTAGGACGCAGCACATGGGGTTTTAGAACATGCGCTTTCTGACTCACAGAAAAGCCAAAATTGTTCAAGGATCAGCAGTGGGCAAGTCGCCAGCGCCAACCCCTTTCCTTTCTATTTCCCCATGGCCTTGATAAAGACAAGCTTAACTTAAAGAATAATCAGTTCAGATTTATATGTGAGGTATCGCAGAAGAGTTCCAAGCAGCTTTCTTTACACCCGAGAGGGTCACTGGGCTGCAGGGGCCTTATTTCACAGAGTTGGACATGCTAGGAGTTCAATTGCATTTACGGGAACATTATACATAGCAATAGCTTAATTCAGGCCGGGAAAACAGATAATCAAAATCCGTCAACATTAACGTTACAAGAAAAACAGAAAAGCAAGAGTTCAGAAAAATTCTGAGTACTATGTATTTCTTCATTATTATTGTTAAAAAATACCTAACACATATAACATAAATTATATACCTTCCATGATGGCTCATTAAATTTGATCTCATGGGCTACAGCATTCCACACCACACGAGGTGAAACTCCTTAGTAGACTAGTTTTTCTTGGTTTTGGAACAGTCATTTGAAGGTATACTGTTCCATGTCCTGAGTGGTAAAGCCAAGAGTCCATGAGGAATGAGCTTCAGATTGGCCAGAGGTTGGACTGCCTCTAGTTTCCGCGGCAACCTCACCGGGACAGCTAGTGACTGTGGTCTCTCTGAGCAGCAGTGAACTGAGAATTCTTCTATCTCCTTTCCTCATCTACCCAACTAATGTGGAAAACCAAACGCGAGCTATACTGCCTGTCCTGAGACTACAACCACACAGGAGTGTGGATTTCTTTTTCATTCCTGTGTAACAGTTTCCGTCTGTATTACAGTAGTCCACATTTTCTAAATAAGCCTATAGAATTTTAAAAATTACAAGACAGTCACTAAAACTGAAGTCAGCAGTTGCTGAGAACCACTAACAATGAGATCATACATTTTGAAAACTTCTCTGACACCTAACATGGTTCTTTCTTTGCATACAGCAATTGAAGCTGGTGTCTCTCAACACTGGACTTCGAGCTCTGTGATTCTGCTCCCTGCCCCACTGCAGTGACAGTTTGGATCTAAAGCCTGGTATTCTCTGAGACCCTTCCTTCTCAGCTGTTGCTCCCAGAACCTTCCCCTCTGACTGCACTGGCCCACCGCAGAATGCTCTCTGGCCTTCTGCTGAGTGCTGTCAATCACTCCAGGGAGAGCCCACACCACAGAGTTTCCTGATGTCCACTCCCCTGCCCCCTCTGCCAGAGCTGTGTGGGTTCCTCTCACTTTGCTGCCCACATCAGAGTCCTGGGTCCGCCCAGTAATGGTGCAAAGATGGGTGCTGAACAAGAGAGCGGGAACCCTGAATTTCTAAAGTTCCCAGCTTAAGCTTGACATGCATCTTCCCGCTAAAAGGAATGCAGAAAGGATATACGGTCCTTACAAGTATTAATACTCCCATTGGCATATTATGAGTTTCATAAGCTTTTGTAGTCTGGTCTGAAAGAAATAACCACTTGATCCTATGCAATGGCCCTATGTAAAGATGCACCACAGACATCTTTTACCTTATTTTTGTTAAAGATTTTATTGGAGAGAGAGAAAGCAAGAGAGGGCAAGGGGGGAGGGGCAGAGGGAAAAGGAGACAGGGAAGCAGACACTCTTCTGAGCACGGAGCCCGATGTGGGGTTCGATCTCAGGACCCCGAGATCATGACCTGGGTCGAAATCGAGAGTTGGAGACCCAACTGACTGAGCCACCCAGGTGCCCCCAGACATGTTTTAGATCACAACTCGGTAAGCCTTTCGAGTTGAAGGGGAAAGAGAAAACACCCACATGGTGGAGCCCATCAATAAATGAATGAGCGAGAGGAATCAGGAAGGAAGCAAAAAGGCAGTCAGACCACGTTATAAACCACAGGTACCTTTCTCAGTTCTGTGTCATGTGCTATCCATCGAATTACCGCTTCAAACACGTATCTTTCGTTGCCGACATTTAACTTCTCGAGAGAAATCACTTCTTTAAGCTTCTGCGGGCTGAGTTCTAAGAACTCTTCTGTGCTGCTGACGTCACGGAAATGAGTCTCCAGGTACTCCGTGGCCAGGTAGTGGACGTGGTGCAGGCAGTAGTGGAGGGCGAAGTCACGGATGCCGATGCAGTTCTCAGCGGCGATGCAGCCTTCCAGAAACTCACAGCACAGCGTTTTGAGATCCGTCAGCAGGAGCAGGTCCGCTGCCTGTACAACATCTTGGATTGTATCCTCGTTCAGCCGGATCTGCAAGAGTATCATAAGTATTTCATGCTTCGATGTACGTATTTAGAGCCCAGACCACTAACCTATTGGCTGAAAAACATGAAAGCTCCCTTTCTGCGGGCAGTTTCACACACTCTGGCCTGGGGCTTCTTTTTCAAGAGACGCTTCAGGGCACTGGTGAACAGAACGTGGCTGGTTGACTTTTCCTTGCACTGCCCTTGCCTTACCCACACGAACGATCACGAACCCTTCCCGGGTACACGGTCCACATTGCTTGCTTCTAGAACTAAATGGCTGAAATGCTTGGGAGGTGGACCGTGCCGCCTTCTGTGGTAAACTGAAGAGGGTTTCTTTAAACGCCATCACCCAAACTGTGGCAAATCCCGCCTCCAGATACGCCACGTTCCGTCTTTTGCAGGATGGCATGCCAGACACACCACGCCGGCCCCTTGGAGAGGGGAGGGCCACGTCATTCCGAATGCCAGACATCGCATTTGGTACAACACGCACACCCTGGTCTCACAGCTACTTTCTGGAAGAAACCCCTAAGGTAAGATTTCTTTGTTTATCATGATGAACTTCACTTTTCCTTAATCTTCTGCTGCTTCTTCCACCGCTTGCAACACACAGGCGATGTGAAGAGCCAAGCCTCAAAAATACGGCCGCGGTCACAACGCTCCGGACTCCCCTCTCCCACGGAACGGGCGCTTGTCCTACACTCGGAAATGAGGAGGGCCTCCGGAGTACAGGAGAGCAAGTAAAGTACTGTCCCATCTCACACACTGCGTGCCGCAGATACAGAAAAAGAATGTCTGACTGCCAATCGCCTTATCAAGTGAGCAACAAAACCGTGGAAAGAAGTGTGTCGAGTAAGTCACAACTAAGGGAAAATCTTCCGTTTACTTGACATATTAAGTTCAGCCACAGGACAGCGGATGGCTGTACACCGGTCAGATGCAGGCATGCGAGAAAACACCCACAGTCCGTCCTGATCAAACTGAACTGCCACGTCAGGAGTCCATTCTAACTGACATTGCAACTATGGCTGTAAACCATGATTAATTTTTTTTTCTATTTTTCTTTTCTTAAGCCTAAGTAATTTTAACTGGGAACTCAATACAGAAGTCAATCTGTAAGTAAGGTTTCAAGATTCAAATCCAAGCCTGAATGGGAGTATGTTCTTACTGGCTTATAACTTGTTATAGCTGCTGCTGAACTGATTTTGAAAAGTTAGAGGACAGGCTGCTCCTCAACCTGGTTTTATGATGCTTCCGAGTATCTTTAATACTTTAAGGACTGTCCCCAAATCAATCTAAATTAATTTATTTTTAACAAGCATACACATAACCTTACATGCACCCCCACCCCCATGTTCAGAACAAAGAGAAGGGGTAACATCATGAAATTAACTCAAAAACTTCAAAAAGAATGAAAATCACTGAGGTTGACTGAATGAATATAACCAGAGAAGGCAAGCAGTGTGTTAGAAAACAGGTAGGAGGCGGCTCTTACAAACAGGAAAGGTAAAATAAGATGAGGAAGGAATATGGGACAGCATAAGAAAGAAGCCCTCAAAAAGAGTAAAGATAAAATGCATTCTCACATAACAAAATGTAAGATACACTAGCTTCTTCCTGTTAAAAAACGAACACCAGTTCAACCTATGATTATTCATAAGAGCCCCATGCTACACTTTAAATCATGAAATCTGGGGTAGGGGCCTTGAGGATGGTAAAGAAAAAGAAAGAAGTCTAATCATTTAACACCTTGTTCCCTGGGTTTCGTTAAACCCCAGGAACGTAAACAGGCAGAGAGGTAAAGGGACATCAGCAAGAACCAGGTACGACAGGGATGTCAGTCCTACTGACCCAGGCATCATGAATCCAATGCAGGGGCCTGTCATTTGTGTGAACCTCAAACTCTTTATTTCTATAAAATAATTCCCACTGCCCAAGGAAGCTCCCATTTCCAGGTTATGGGGTACAGAGCAAGATGGGAATTAAGGTTTGAAAACATAAAGACAGCCATGAAAGGAGCATCCCAGGTCCCTCCCATCTCACAATGGAAGGTGGAGAGGAGATCAGAATGATAAATACAAAAACTGGGACTGGGCTAAGATTTTACTCAGTCTGCTCTTCTTTTAAGAGCAGGGCCCCAGAAGAACAGTTGGGCAGCATTCCCAGCAGGAGAGATGCGTCACGCAGACAATGACAGATGAAGAGGACAGTGTTGCTGGGTCATAGAATGGATGACGGAGACCCTCGCCCTGAGCCTGAGCGGCCTCTACTTAGTCTTCCTCCCTGTGAGTCTCATCATACCTGCCCACTGAAGATGTAATCCAGGATCTCTCTCATAACCATTACCGATATCCCTTCAAGTTCAATCTTATAGGTTGATCCATCATCTTTTGGAGGATTATAGTTTAACTTTGTCCTAAGAAAGGGAAAAAAATGTAAAATTTCTATGAAAGAACAGAAATAGCTATAAATATTTATGTACTAAAACTCTATAAAGTAGATATTTACAGCATATGAACCCCACCTAGGAAATATAATTTGTTAACTTTAGATTAATATACATATACATATATTTATAACTTCTGACTACAAAATACTTCTTCCAGGATTCAGAATGCTATTTCTTAAAAAACAAAACAGACAACCATAGCTAAGAGTCACCTGAGTAAGGATCTCTACTTCACCCTGGGAGCCCCAGCTCTGTTAGGCTTACATTTTTTTTTCATGTATTTAATTATCCAACTATTTTCAATAATGTAATAAGGACACCACAAACATCGCACCCAAAACACAAGCTAGGACCTTGACAAGAACCTGCTTCTACCCAGATGTTCCTTCTAACCATCCATCCCTCTGTTCTCCCCATCTGAAGTAACTATCGTCCCAAATCCCATGTCTGATTTTCCCTTGCTTCTTTGTTATTACTGTACCCATTAAACCACTCTCCTTGTGGCCTTGATCTGTACCGCCCTGTCACTCAGATGTGGAACACCTCTTCATGTCTGTGGCTATATGTGTTCACTCTTCTGTGAAACACATGTTAAGTTTAAGTCTTTTGTCATTTTTTAAATGGAGTTAATTGTCTTCATATGGAAGTGTAGGAGTTCTTTATTAGATTCTTGATATTAAACCTCTGGCAGACTTGGCATGTTTGTTTAAGGCAATGAATAATTTGAAAAATCATTTTTCATGGTGAATAAGATTTTTCTGTCTTGTTGAAGAACTGGTACCTTACCCAAGGTCTAAACAATGTTCATAATTTAGCAGTGAGGAAAGGTAAGACACAATCTAAACTGCACTTAAGAACCCCCCCATCCCTTGAGGCTGGGAATTGGTTAAATGAGGCAACGGTGGAAGGAGGGTGAGAGATGAGCCAAACACAGACACAGAAGGAGCTGAATTCCAAGGTCCTGCCTCCCCATATACACACAACTCCCATTAGGTGCTCCCCACCCAGCTCCAGGGCAAGGTAAGTGATTTACATTGTAAAGAATATAAAACAGAGGGTGGGTCTCTGGAGGGGGGGGGATATATCAGACACATCTGAGGTAAGAGCACTGCACAAAAACAGACAGAACAAATAGAATGTTTACATAGTGAATGCTGAGATAATCAATCTTTTTTCCCTCAATTCTGTTCTTAAATGTTGAAAGCCAGAACTACATCCTCCAGGCAAGAAACTAGAAGACTCTTTGGAGGTTCTGACCAGCCCTGAAAGGAAAGACCTAAAGCTATGGACATAGGTCTGCCCCGAGAGCACATGACCTCAAACTTCGGGAGGAAAATTATTTCCAACCTAGATTTTGATAACCAGCCAAACTACCAATCCAATGTCAGGACAGAATAGATATTATCAGCTATACATGGTCCCCAAACAAAATTATTTCCCTTGCAACCTTTCTCAGCATGCTGCTGGAAAATGTGCCTCAACAATCAAGAGAGCAGATCAAGAAAGAGGAGGATTTCAGTAACTAGAAGACATGTTCCAACAGGGGAAAAAAGGGAAGTCAATGTAGGGAATGGTACAGAATGGCCCTAAGCCAGCAGCTAGTAGAAGTAGAAGGAGGAGGCCATGGGAGACCCCGAAAAATGAAACTGATGGGATGAAATTGATGGGATAATGTATCTGGAGGTACCAAGAAAGTATTTAGGCAATCTTGTTTCCTTCCTGTATTTGTCTGCTATTCCTGCCTCTACAGTTTCTACTGAACTAAACAGTTTCACTCAAAAGGTATTTCATTTCTGCTCACTGCACCTTGGGTTTATCTCTATGCCTGACACTTAGTAAATGAGGAACAAAATTTCATCAATTCCCAACCAAGAGAGAAAAACTGTATTAGTGGTACAGCTAAGACCTAAATCTAAAGTGCACTGTGTAGTCCTTCTGGCAGCACACGAGGCACTTTTCACTTCGGATGTCATGACTATCTGTACTTCTCAGTCGCTGTGTTCGGTGTCGACACACTGCCTCTCAGCTCCAAATTCTCCCCTTTTGCATGCTCTGTGAAAATGGATCTGAGCCTCTTAAATAATGTTCCTTTGTCAAATGGCATGACGTGAAGCTTTTCGGTAGAGAGCGCCGGAAAGATGGTGCTTCCTGGTTCTGGTCTAGCAGCTTGGAAGGCTCTCACAACACAGCCAGGCTTCCCAGCACGGAGCGCCTGTGGTGCACGGCTGCTGGCAGCACACGGCAGTCTCCCAGGAGCTCCCACTGGCAGTGCCGACCTCTCGTGAGCAGCTTTCCCAGGCACCTGCGAGGACAGACTTCTGGCAAGTTCCAGCTGTGCTGCTTCTGCGCCATGCAGGGAGCTGTGTGCTGTGTCCTGTCCAAAATGTGTGGAGCTCAGCCCAGGCTGGAGGCTGCTCCTTCTATGGGCTGTTCCTGTATTTTTTAGAGTTTTCCTTACCTCTTACTAGCTAATCCCTCTTAACTCCAACCTCTTGCTGCAGTTTATTTTCTTTACCATTAGGCTTTCATTTTTGAAGTTACCATGTGGACTTTTTCTCCCAACGAGATCCAGGCTGAGGAAGTTGCTATTCAAAGGCTGCAGGCCTTTGACGGGAGGAACCGCGCATGTTGTGGACGGTGGAAGGAGGAGAGGGACTGGACTGGGGAGAGAAGGGGCTACAAGCAGACCTTTCCTTGCTGCCCCCTTTAAGCGTTAACCATGTGACTGCATTGTTGCTGTGTTTGTGAAGTTGACTACATTGTCCTATGTTTTCACAATCAGAGTATAGTCTTCCCCCTCAGCGCGAGATGGCTAAGAGGACAGAAAAGAGATTCCTGTAGATATGCGCACTGGCCATTTCAGTTGTCTCTAAAATCAGACCCTTTTCAAAGCCCGGGAAAAATCAATCATTGTAGATGTTCAGATGTCTCTAAACATCTGAGGCCTAAATTACAGAAGTTTAATTATGGTTTAAATTCAGATCCCTACACCTGCCCCCAAACTTTCCCGTCCTCCTGTCCCACGTTGGATCTCTCCTGGTACCATTGGTGCACGTTCCACTCCTACCCACCTTGTAAAGACTGGCGAAAATGACAGTTCCACAAAGAGTTCTCCTTATCACTCCACCCTGCCACAGGCTGCACCTGTACCCTCACCTCCATGCAGGTAGAAATAATTTCTCCTGCTACAGATTTCCCAAGCCCTTTATATTACAAGTTCATCAAGTTCTGCTGTGAGTATAGTATTTAAGTACATATCCCATTTCCCATCTCCTTTATTTAACTCTAAGTTCCTGGAGGCCAGAGTCCTCTTCATCACTGTAACCTGACAATGGAGCGCAGCAGTTCACAAAGAACAGAGTTCAACAGTTATTTGTAAAGTAAGTGCTGGAAGTGATAATGGTCTTCAAATAGTCACCGTACTGTCACATGAGATTTCCTTCCCACATGACCTCAGGTACTGTGAAGTGGAACAAGAAGTGATATGAGGAAGAACGTCTTATAATCGCACCTGTCCAAGGCTGAAAGGACAGAAGCACAGCGTTTCTCAAACTTTAATGTTCATCAGGGTCACCTAGGGGTCTTGATTCAGAAGGTCGTGGTGGGGCCTGAGTTTCTGCATTTGTAACAAGGTCTCATGCAGCACAGATGCTGCTGGTCTCCAGATCCCTCCGAGTAGCAAGGGGTTAATCGATGCTTCCCAAATAACCACGGTGTGTTTGGTACTTGTAATCCATCCCAGATGAATACTTTGTAAGATATAGTAAAAGTTTATTATAAATAAAGCAGAATGTACCACACGGCCACTCCAGTTATTAAGACTAGACTGCGTATTTGAAAGCTGCCAAGACAGTAGATCTTACAAGTTCTCATCACGAGAAAAAAAGTTTGGTAACTATGTAAGGTGACATACATAGACTTACCACGGTGGTCGTTTTGTAATGTATACAAATATCCGAATCGTTATGTTGTACACCTGAAGCTAACACAAGGTTATGTTGCTTATACCTCAATTAAAAAAATGAAGGAATTATGAGAAAAATGAAATAAAAAGACACATTAAATGCAGGCCCCAATCATTTTATCATCAGATTCAATAGATATAAAATTACTCTGTCAAATTGCTATAAGTGCCTAAACGCTTAACCTCATTGGGGCACCTGGGTGGCTCAGTCGGTTAAGCATCCGCCTTCTGCTCAGGTCATGATCCCAGGATCCTGGGATCGGGCTCCACATCGGGCGTCCTGCTCAGAGGGAAGCCTGCTTCTCCCTTTCTCTCTGCCTTCTCCCCAGCTCGTGCTCTCTCTCTCTCTCTCAAATAAATAAAATCTTAAAAAATCTTAAAAAAAAAAAATCTTAAAAAAAAAAAAACCAAAAAAACCACTCTCAACCTCCAAGCATGTACTTGTATTATGGCGGCTTGTTTTTGGAATGACACCAGTGTGCAGATGTTCCTTGTTGGCTGGATGATCCCCATCTGTCAAGAATATGGTGAAGGCTTGTCTCGAGTCTCTTCCAATCCTAGCTGGTAAGAGTCACTCAAATCTGTTTTGAAATAGTCTTGCTTCAGAGGCTACCGTCACTCTTGTTACTGCCTTCTCTCAGTTCTTGGAGAGCCACTATCCCTTTCCAACTCAGTGACCTCAAATGTGTCTTATTCTCCCTCCTTTTGTCTTCCCTTTTTCCTGATTCCCCAGCTAAGTCACTAGATCCCTTTAGTTTTTGTCATTCTATCTTACATTTCTTTCCTTCAGGAAATACCTCAATTTGCCCAAAACCCACCAATTGACTGTCCTCAACCTCCAGCCCAGTTTTCTCGATAACTTTTCCCTTCCTAGCTAGAATTTTCTCATCTTGCACATCATCTCTCTCTCCTCTGCTGCAGAGAATTTGGTGAACTGGACTGAATGTGTTAACAAATTAAAAAAAAGAAAAAAAGCTCATCCAAAGCATTAATAACTGACAGTTCTGTTTTGTAAGTTAGACCATTAAGAAAAAAAAAAAAAAACAGGAGGTAAATCAACTGTTCTTTTCAGTTCTTCATCTCTCCCCTAGGAAGCCATTCGGTCATACCTAAATTTATTGGAAGTAGCAATATCCTTGTTTTTATTACTATATGATGTCAATGTACAAACTCTCTTCTAGAGAAGGCAGCAGTCTTAAAATACCACTTTGAGAATTCCATCACACGTGGAAAACACTAGAAATAACTGAAAGTATCATAAAATTGGGCCTCAGGTGTTCAGATATAAATATCCATGCCTGTCACATTCTTCCCCGGTTTTGTTTCTGGGGCAAGATATTTCCCCTCTCTGCCCCCGCTTTCTCATTTGTAAAAAGAAGAGGTTAGATGAGGTGATCTGAGAGCTCTCCCATCCCCAAACATTTCTGGACAGAACTGCCGAAACAGGCCACTGAGTTCGTGCGTGGACTTGACTTGGGAGGTGTCCCACGGAGTCCTAGAGGGTGAAGCCGGCCCACTCAATCAGGGACTGAGGACTGATAACGTGTGCCTGTGGGGCGATAACGCAGGGGGAGTTTATTTTTCCTTCCATCACCTATCCTCTGGGCAGGCAAGCATTTATTTTCTGTCCTATTCAAACTGAACAGATGTGAAACAAAATCATTTTTTCTTTTTCTTGGCAACAGTGAAGAGAGATTTTTATTAAAAAAAAAATTGTTGGTTCCTAGCTAATAAAGAAGCTGGTATTTTTCAAAATTTTGCATCCATGAAAGAGGCCTACAACCTTTAAGTGAGTGTAACAAAGCCAAAGTAAACTGTTGCTTATAAATAGTTCTTTCCTCACCAGCTTCCAATTGCTGACAAAGTTCAATGTGTCTCAACGCCCAGGTAACCAGGCCTGGTTCTACTACTCTTCCAAGAACCACTTCAGACATCACTGAATGAGATTTGATGTGAGGGTGACTTTTCTTCCTCTCTGATGCAAAAGCTTATCTCCAACAAAAGCAAGGACATGTACTCAAATAGAATGCAAGAGAATGTAAGGTTTAAGTCAAGATTTATAGAAATTCTGGGGTGACGCATGGGCATTACTCACATGGCTTTAAGTGATTCATGTCGCTTCAAACCGTGTAGCTACTGACAGCAGGCTCTGCGAGATCTGAGCAGAGGGGCTCAGGCTCACCACTGCATTTGCCCATTTAAGCCAAACTCCTAATTCATATTCCTTGGGGGAACTCTGTCTTACAGATGCTCTTCCCCTCCTTTTTCATCCTTATGAGCTCCTAAAAACCACATCAGAAATGGATGTTCAGGGCAGGGGAACCACTCTGTATGATCCTACAATGATGGATACCTGTCATTGAACAGTTGCCTTATCCCACAGAATGTACACCACCAAGAACGAACACTACCGCAAGCTAAGGGCTCTGGGTGACAGTGACGGGTCAGCGTGGGTCCAACAACTGTAACAAATGTCCCACTCTGGTGGGGGTACTGATAATGGGGGAGGTTATGCATGTGTGGGGGCCTGGGATGGATGGGACATCTCTGTATCTGAACCGAATGGTCAATTTTGCCATGAACCTGAACTGCTCTAAAACATAAATTCTATTTTGAAAGTGTATTGTTTTAGTCCCCATTCAAGTTAATGAAATATAAATTGCAGGTAATAATTCCATCAACAGAGGCATCCTCCCACAGACAAGGCCTTTTTATGGCCTGCCTTTTTATGGCCTGCTTTCTTATGGATAGGAAAACAGGAACCTGGCTTTCTAATGGTTCCTGTCACCCAAGAACACCATCTACATGATTTACATGGGTATCTGAGACAGTAGCAAGGGTCCCAGAGGGAAGCCCCACGAAGCCCCAAGGACCAGTGGGCTATGAACCAGGTGCCACAGACCTCTAGGTGGACTCCCCTCCCCCAGCACCGGGACCCACAAAGGCTCCCCGGCCAGCCACCGAGGTGCTCCTCCTATAGGAAGAGTAGGATCATACAGAGTGGTCAGGAGGCGGTGCGGGGAGGAAACCACCGGAAAACTCAGGCATGATGCCGCAGACATGGCCGGGATCTGCTACCAGCCTGACACTGCACACGGAGAGCAGGGATTTCCAAGTGGGAGTCAGGAGAGAACCAGCAGAGCGGACACATGACCACATTCCTCATGTTATGATTCTAGGAGACAGCCTCACTCCCCGCGTGGCAATGCTAATGGAGCTTCGGCTTCATTTTTCCCTTTAATCTCCCTCTGTTCCTTTCTCTTCACCTCCATTGGGCTCTTCTTGCCTAGATGGATTAGTTTTCCCTGTCTTACCATCAAAACTCCCCTCCTCACACAGATGCTGCAATGACTCATAATTTGAATGGATTTTAAGAGTAGCTCGGGAATCCGGCTTCCCAGAATTTTCTGGCAAGCTCTTCTAGAAAAGCAGATCCCTGGGTCCCATCCCAGAGCAACTGAGTCAGGTTCCAAGACTGTGTACATTTAAAAGGTTCCCCCGCTTACTGGGACACGTTCCTTCAGCCCTGGAATCTTCCCTTTACCCTGCACTCCCCCTAATCACATGGTTTAATACGTCACTCACTTCAGGTCTCTGCTCTCAAGAGCAGTCCGGGTACCACGCTATCGAAAGTAACACCTCTAGCCCCTTCCCTGCTTCAGTTCTCCACTGAACTTACCACCATCTCATAAACCGCATCTGTTTGATGTATATACCGGTGACGTCAGGGACTTGTCTTGTGTACCACTCTATCCCCTCACCTCATCAACTGCCCGGTACCGATCGGCTCCTGAGAAACGTGCGTGCACTTGAATTAAGCGCAGCACACAGCCAGGCTGGGGGACGCCAGGATTTCTCCAGGGCAGTGCCAGTCACTGAAACAAAATGAGCGCGCCTGCAGAAACAGCATCACTGACCCGCCCAAGAGTTGTGAGCTCTCCTGGGCTGCGCCCCGCTGGTTCACCCACTCTGAGGGGAGCGGATGCTTCCCCGGCACCCAATCCTCATGTGTGGCAGTCGGCAATTCAAGAACTGACTGTCCCCCAGCTGTAAAGCCACCCGAATGTCCATGGTGCCATCGCCTGCCCCCGCGCTGAGGGCAAATGTAAACTGGCCCGGAAGGCTGGCTGCGGGGGGAAGGCTGCGGTCTGCGAGCGACTCCGCCTGAACGGCCGGCGGTCCTTCCCTGCCTCACTGCCCTCTGCTCACCGTCACTAGTGCACTGCATGGAAAAACGCGAAGACTAGGGAAGGTTTCTGGAAAACCAAGAGTTTACTGTTCAGGTGTCATCCCACCAAGCAGCTTTTTAGTAATGAAGCTGAAGCAGAACCGTCTCAGGTCTGAAGAGGCCCCTGTCACCGCGCCATCCGTCCCGGACAACCTCCTGACCCGGCCACCGCTGGTGGGCGGCACACACGAGGCCACGGAAACGTCTTCCATTCTCCTTCTGGCAGCACGCCATCCACTCTGAAGATGACAGGCAGTGTTCCTATCTACACCTGCTCTGAGTAAGCATGTCCAATTACATCAGTATCTGCAAGAAACACAACACAAAGTGTGTGCCTTTGAGTCATGTGATCTGAACGAAGGAACAATTTATCCGAAGGGAGATGATGTTTTCAGATAGGAGAACATGAATGTGAACTGCCTTCCACAGGAGGAGAGCTTGAGAAAACTTCCGCAGGGTGTGTGTCTGGGGGATGGGGGTGGGGTGGGAGGCGGTAGACACGGCACATCCCAGGGCCTGCGGACACACACAGCTGTAAATGACCTCACTTACTCACTTACACCTGCACAAGCACGGCGACCCTGAAGGGAGAGAGAGGCAGAGGGACCAAACCCATAAGAACTGTGGTTCTGGGCCACCGACCTTGCCCTGAGTCCCTCTGCTGGTCCAGGCACGGCATCAAACACTAGGGATGGGTTCAGAAATCAGATCTCAACTAGTTGGTGAGCCCCAATCTCGAGGAAATGACGAATCATCGCTTCTAACCCTGGGCTTCAGGTCAGTAAAATGTAATGTTACGAGTTGTTTCCGGGAGTCTAAAGCCTCTAGCATTATGTCCCAGAATAAATCTCTTCCCAGCCCGCTGGAAGCCTGTTCCTCCCCAGGCCGTCCCCATCTCAGGACAGGGTGCTATTCTCCACGCAGCTGCGTGAGCCTGACATCAGGAGTCTAATTAATAACAGAAGGACTGACTGAGTTACAAAGCTTGATACTCAAACTGGTGAGTGAAAGTTGATGAGGCATGGAATACTTCCATCATCTCCAAGTGTCGCCCCGTAATTGCTAATCACAAAGAGAAAACCTGTGGATTAAACCAGTGGACACCATCTTTAACCACGTGACCGACGAATGTCATCTAATGCTGGAACAAACCGTGGTGGGGCTGTGACGGAGTACATGGAGGAGGAGGATGGGACATCACTCCCGTGCTATTCTTGCCACAAATGCAGAACCACAATCTAACTGAAAGAAATCAAACAAACCCAAGTTCCTTAACTGTCTACCAAATAACCAATCAGTACCCCCTCATATGTGCCAAGGCCAAGAAAGATAAGGGAAGACTCTGGAACTGTCACAGGAGGGACAGAGGAGGAGGCCAAAGGGACAAGGCAAGTGAATCACTATAGATACTGTGGAGTGGGTGCTGTGCTAAGCAAAAGGGAGGCAAAAAGTCAGCTCTCTAGGGAGAGAGTTCAGAAAAGGCTTCCCAGAGGTGGCACCTGCATCGGGCCTCAGGTGAGTGTTTTACACCAAAGAGGAGCGACAGCAAAGGCGGTGAGGTATTAGGTATTGTACGTCCAAGGAACGACAGGGGTGAGCAGGTTAACAAGGCTGGAGAGAGAAGCACATGGGGAAGGAGGGTGGGGACAAGCCAGCTTCTGGAGGACCTGCACATGGACACACACACACACGGACTTCACCTCAAGGGAAATGGAACTGTACATGAGGAATTTTTTAAAAATCTTTTTATTCTGAAATAATTTTAAACTTACAGAAAAGGTTTTAATTGTAGAGTTCCTGTATCCGCCCCCTCAGGTGGCTTCCACGAATGTTAGGATCGTAAATAATCTTAGTACAACTATCAACACTAAGAACTAAAGACAGGTATAAAACTGTTAAATAAATTATGGACTTTATTCACATTTCACCAGTTTTTCTCCTAGTGTCTTCTCTCTGTTCTGGGGTCCCATTTAGGGTTCCAAACTTCAGCTCATGATTATGTCTCTAACTTGTGACAGTCCTTCAAATCTTCACCTTTCAAGGCCTTGACTCTTTGGTGAGTAGTGGTTAATTATTTTGTAAAAGGTCCCTCAGGTTGGGTTTAATTTCTTAGACTGATTATGTACTTTCAGCAGGAACCCTACAGAAGTGAGGTCATGTCCTTCTGTGCAGCATTTCACAATGCTGATGTGTATGAGGTCAACCTCGGCCACTTGGCTATAATGACGTCTGCTGGGTTTCTCCACGAAGAACTTAAAGTCACTATTTATCCCTTTGTTACTATTAAATCCACCGAAGAAGATAATTTAGAATATACAAATATCCTTTTTTAAAAAGGATTTCATTTATTTATTTGAGAGAGAGCATGAGAGAAATCACGGAGGGGGAGGAAGAGGGAAAAGCAGGCTCCCTGCTGATCGGAGAGCCTGATGCAGGGCTGGATCCCAGGACCCTGAGATCATGACTTAAGCCAAAGGCAGATGCTCAATCAACTGAGCCACCCAGATACCCCCAAATATCCTTTTTCTCCGCCAAGTCTTGCCCACTAATTTCAGTATACACTGGTGGATCTTGCCCGTAACAATTATTATCGTGCTCAAATGATTTTCAATTCTTTTATTCCATCTATACTTATTAATGGAAATTCTTTTGTAAGGAAGAGCTATCTCAGGACACCTCGGTGGCTGAGTCAGTTAAGTGTCCAGTTCTTGGCTTCAGCTCAGGTCATGATTTCAGGGTCGTGAGATCAAGCCCTGTGTCGGGCTCTGTGCTGGGCATGGAGTTGGCTTATGATTCTCCCTCTCCCTGGGCTTGGTTGGGCATGTGTGTTCTCTCTCAAAAAAATTTTTTTTTATAAAACTGAACAATAAAAGCTATCTCTTCTCCTACTGATTCACCCACTCATTCATTTACTCAGGCCTACACACGTGGATATGTATTACCTTCTATGATTTATGATCCAATGTTACTGATACTCATTTCCTTGTTCAAACTGCCAAAGCTTTGGCCGCTGAGAGTTCCTTCCCGTTGGCTCTTTCATCTTTTGGGCACCTCCTTACTTTCTGGCACAAATACTCTAGGCTCCTGGTGTATTTTTCCTGCTCCAGTACCTGCATCAACCTCATTGCGGAAGCCATTAGTTCTAGGCATTATCTAATTACATTCTAGAAGCATCAGCGTGGCAGCAGCAGCATGGAGGACTGATGGGGACAGAGCATGGAGGCAGACGGACCAGTTCTGTCACCTTTCAGAACTAGTAACAGCTGGAATGTGAGCAGCAGTGACGGTGAAGAGGAGACAGGCTGCAGATGTGAGAGGCCAAAACCACTGGCCGTGGCATCACGTATGTGTGTGGGGGGGAACATCCCCAAGGTCTCTGAACTTCTCCCAGGGAGTCTGGCAGTATACTGACCACCACCTGGGGGAGGAGAGCTGGCCTGGGGGTGGGTGGAGCAGAGCAGCCCTGCAGCAGGTTGTCAGGGATATTAGGCCTGGTGCTCAGGAGAGAGGCCGAGGTAGCCCCATTTCTGGAGCAGATGATGTTGTCAGAGAGTGGAGGGGAGGACAGAAGCTTGTGCCACATCACGTATAGGGACAGACAGGGAGGAGAGCCAGAAAAGCCGACTGTAGGGGAAATGGGACAAGCGGGGTCACAGAAGCCTGGAGAGGCCAAGTGTCAAGAAAATGACCAAGAGTGATAAATACAGCAGATGGGTTGAGCTGGATAAACACTTCCAAGTTTTCACCAGATTTGGCAATCCTATTTAGCAATTTGGAAAAACGGGTTTAATGGAGTGATAAGATAGGAGAAGAGGTAAGAAAAAAGAGGTGGTAAGACCGTGGACAAGATAAATAGATATTCTAGTTTGAAGAATTATGTGCTTGTGGGGCGCCTGGAGGGCTCAGGTGGTTAAGCGTCTGACTCTTGATCTTAGCTCAGGTCTTGATCTCAGGGTTTTGAGTTCAAGCCCCATGCTGGGCTCCATGCTTGGCATGGAGCCTACTTAAAATTAATTAATTAATATTAAATTAGATTTTTTAAAAAAAGTCATGCCCTTGTTAGCAGAGGACGCAGAGATACATCTGCTGGACATCTGCACGGCCGCCACATACCAGGCAGTGGAAGCGGCCCAGGCGTGCCTCTGAGTTGAGGGAAGGAGCCAGAAGGGAAGGGAAAAAATAAAAGATACAAAAGGAAGAAGACAATGCAATAGAAAAAGCACCCAGAAGAAAGAGAAGATGGGAGGGTGGGCCGGGGAGAATCAGCCTGGACTGCGGATCTCCGCTCCATCGCAGGCCAGCCCGCAAAGCATTATTCCATGATTTAGACAGCTTTAAAGGTGATCTTCCGAGTTAGTCCCTATGTGCAAATTCTTTAAAAAATTTAATGCTCTAGGGTCAACAATCAACTAACTACAACCTATAGCCTGTTTCTGGAGGGCCTCTGGGTTAAAAATGGTTTTTATATTTTTAAAAGGTTGTTAGAACAAAAACAAAGAGGACTAGGTGACAGAGGCCACTGTGGTCTAAAAAGCCTAAAACACTGGACTCAACAGAAAAACTTCACCAAACTCTCCTCTAAATATTTTTATAGTAGCAAGCATATAACATTTAAAAATCTGGTCTAAAAGGCCACACAGCAATAACTTTGAGAAAACACTTGCAAGAGTGACAAGGCCATGGTGATAGGCCTGAGGGAAAAAACATCAGATACACGGCCAAGGTCTTTCCGTGATAATCCAGTCTTCCTGGACGGTGATCTGGTTTTATTCTCCAAGAAGGAATCTGTTCTAGCTTCAGAAGCAGATGTATTGGGCACACAGCCCCCAGTGTAGGCTTACATGTACCCACAAAAATACAAAGAAAAAAAGAAAACACCCCCCCTTTTTTCCCCTAATTTTCTTATTATAGAGTTGCTATTCGGAAGAAAAAAAGAACTGGAAATTAACATGTCAAAGGGAAACGATAAAACGAGTTGCATCATACAGCAAGATGACGTAGTACAACTCGCTATTAAAAAGGATGAACAGGGCGTGAGACTGAGCTGTAAGGAGAGGGAAAGCTCTCGTGCAAGTGACAGGTCTACCTGGGAGACGATGACGACGACGACGACAAGTACACTGTTCAGAACCAGAATAAAGGCTCACATAAATAACTCTCACGTGATCTTCCATGATTTTTTGTGTTAAAAAAAAAGATTCTTAAAATTTAAACCTGGTTCTTATAATTTTGCAAGTAAAGCAATCCATAAAATTTACCTCTCAGAAGACAAGGTTTGAAAATGCATGTTAAAATTTTAAGATGAGTTCAAAGGCAGAATCATGATGCAGCAAACTTGTGAAGCAAAAAATTCCTCTAGAATGAAACAAGCCTGAGCCCTCACTCCGGTCACACCCTGACCTTCTGGAAATGCACATAAAAGACAGACATTCGTGCCACAACCTGTCAGGACAGCTCCAGATTTTCTGCTCAAGACGCATTTCTAGATGCTATTTAAGAGAGGCGTCTTCTGCACCCTTTGAAGACCCTGTGCACGCGGTCCTCCCTTTGGTTTGGGGGCACTAATGACACGGATTCTCTACAGGGAAGCTGGCTTCTCTGCCTCTTTTTCGCGGCAAGATACGAAGTACCACAGAACTTCTGCTTGTCTACTCACCTTCTGTTCCCTCCTTCCCAACGTTAAGAGTTAGAAGGAGGATTTATGCTCCTAATATTCTCCTAAAGGAGAAGTAAGAATTTCTATGAACTTGTTATTGTGTTTGTAGTTATCCTTTCAAAGCAGTTTCAAACCAAAGCATGAAGTGAAGGTTAAGAAACGGGGTTTTGGGTTTGTTTTTTAGTTTTTGGTTTTTTTTTTTTCTTCTTTTTGAAGAAGGAGATAGTGGAGGTAGAGAAAACCAGAAACAAAACACAGCCTCCAACACGGCCCTTCAGCTCCCTTTCATAAAGGGTGGGCTGAGCCCCTCTCCAGCAGCTTCAGCTGCCTTCTTGCTTCTGGCGCCTCCGTAATTTACAATCTACTGTTATAAACTTCACCAAACTACTTGAAACTCAAAGTGCCTTCCAAAATGTTGTCAAGGGAATGAATGCTTCTCAATGAATTCTTTAGTCATGTTGTAACAAAAGCGCTCTCACTGGATCTGCTCCTTCTGAATAAAGAATTTGGTCCCTTCTTCTCCAGGTTTCTTGGCACCAGAAATGGCTGGTTGGGTTGACTGTGCATCTAAAACGGGGCAAATTTAAGACTCTCTGGTAGTAACTTCTGTCACAGAACGGTTGATTCTGTCTCTCTACCCCATCCTCAGCACACAGTCACTCAGTAAAATGTTACAGGAAAGAGTGTCACCCTGTCTGGGAGCAGCGTGTCCAGCATCCTGGACTCTGACCTTCCACGTCTTCATCAGGACTTAGAGACAGCAATCAACTCAGTGTTCTCATGGAGGGGCTTCCCGGTAATGAGCTTAGGGCCTCTGGCCCTGGAGATAAAGACGAGGGCTCTGAAAGCACCCAGTACACCTGTCTATTCTGACTCTCCCCACTGAACGAAAGATAGGCAGCGCTGAAGGTACATGCCATAAGCTAAAGGAGTCTGTAGGAGGGAGCGAGTGTTTGGCCGAACTGGGAAAATGTGAGGAAGGGATATGGGAACCGGGGCCTGAAGGAGGAGTACAAATGTTATCTGTCACAAAAGAGGAGGTGAGGACGGCACAGACAAGAAATGCCGCAAAAATAAACATTCATATTCACAGATCTGTGGAGCCCTCGTAGAATTTTCAAGAACCAGAAGAGTATAATGAAGATGTTTATTCAGCAATGTTACCCCAAGTTCAACACAAAAACAGAATGTTATGCTTCCCAGTTTCTTTAGGCAGCCAGGCTTGAAATCTGCTACCTCCTCCTCCTCAGTCCCCACATTCAGAAAACGGCGGGCTGCTTTCTTTCCTAAGCGTGGATACCGGCCTCTACCCGGTGCCCAGGACGCTGCCATGGCGAGCCGTCCCCATCAGCCAGCAACTCCAGGGCCCCCTGAGCCCTGTGGATATACACAACCAAGTCACCTTCCAAGGCTCCAGTCATAGTACTAGTGCTTAATGAGTGCATGAAATCTAAACTTGTTAGCTGGCACTCGAGAAGCCCGCTCTCACCTGCCTGTCCATCCACACTTGCCACCATCCCTACCCGAGCCTCCAGTCCAGTCCCATCAGTCTACTGACTGCCTGAGCACACACCTCCCGATGCTGTGCTTAACCTCTCTCCTGCCCCACTCACCTGCTAGTCCTTCTCTTCAAGGCTTTGTCCAAAGGCTTTGTTTTCCTGCACGAAACCTTACATGATAATCCAAGTACTCTTCCTCTGCACAACTGCTAGAGCCACAAGCATCTATCTATACAACTAAAATACAGTCCCACACCTTGGGACTTGTCTTTGCACAAGTAAGCTGTGAACTTTGAGAACAGAATCTTTTAAAGCTATTCCCAATTTAATACTCACAGTAAGTGATAAGCACTGTTGACCGGTGAACCTAGCCTCTCTTGAGGCGTCTTCTCACCGACAAGTCCTATCACCACTGCCCCTAACCTAGGCAGTTTACTCTGACTCTGACCAACCCTAGTCCAGGGAGGGCCTCCTCATTTCCTGTCCCAACAACGGCAGCACCCTCCTAAGTAAGAGTACATCTCCTCCTTCTTATAAGCCTCAGTGTCTCTCCATAACCTTTAAAACAGGACCTCAACCCCTGCATGGACTAAACTATGTTGGGAGATTATATTGGGTCCTGTCCCCACACCCCAGCACCTCCCCAGTCGGCTCCCAATACGCATCCAGCAACTCAGGGAAATGCTACAGTGAAAAGTTTCAACTTACTGGAGGGCAGTGTGAGCGCCAAACCAGGACAACAGGCCCCGCCTGCCCCCTCTAATCTTGTTTCATGCCTTCCTACCCGCTGCTCACCATCTCGTCATGCTGGTGTTCTTCTGCCCGACCCCCTGCCCCAATCCAGTGTGCCCATCTGTTCTGGTCTCTGGACCGCAGCACTTGGTTTCCCGTGCCCCCTGAGCTAACGCACCACCCCCAACCCCCCACTCCTGCTCAGGTCAAATCCTCCTCTTCGACCTACAGACACTCAGAGGGGTGCTCCTTCCACCCGGACCAGCAGCAACCATGTCCATCCCTTATATCTCTCTGTGGCAGACGTCTGCACTGTCCGCCCCCTCAGATGGACTCAGTGGGGGCTGGAGCCCCGGGCGCCCAGGGTACAGCTGTGCTGCACAAAAAAGTTTAGTGAATGAACGAGCCTATTAGGGAACCTTGACCAAGGATCCATGTTCTCTACTCAAAGACAGTTGTTTCTGTTAAGGTGATTAACTGAGGTCACTAATGTAGTACTGAATAATCAGATGAGTCTTTTAAATACACTTTTAGAGCATTTTCAGAATGATCTACTCTAAAAATGCAGTCAGTCCATTCTTTCCCCATTCTTGAAATGGACAGTACCACACAACATCAGGACATATTTCATCAGTATTGAAACATTCAGCAAATGTCAAAAATACGTTGACAAGTCTTTGGTCCTAGGTTTATTTCCTTAACCAGCCCCATAGAGCAGAACAAGTAACTCGAGGGATTAGGTCTCCATGTACTCAGTCTCCGTTCTGACACTGTGTGTGGGAGACACACTCAAACAGCAGCTGCACACAAAGAAAACCAAGCCTCGGAAAGTGCGATACCCTGTCAACCAGTGAAATGCAAGCTCCTTGTCTGTCACCTGTCACCGGAGTGTCTGCAGCACCTATAGCTGTCACTGAGTATCTTCTGGTGTATTTGATGAACAGACGGCTAAACCCATAGTCAAGCCCCTAGACCGTTAACACAAATGACGTTAGGTCCCTTTATGGCCAAGTCTAGTTGTGATGAGTTAACACAGTACATTTCATACTTCAAGACGATGCCTACTTTTTTTCTTTTTACAATGGATTTTCTTTTCTTTTTTTTAAAAAGATTTTTAAAAAATTTATTCATTTGGGGGGGCCCTGGGTGGCTCAGTGGGTTAAGCCTCTGCCTTCAGCTCAGGTCATGATCCTAGGGTCCTGGGATCAAGCCCCACATCGGGCTCTCTGCTCAGCAGGGAGCCTGCTTCCTCCTCTCTCTCTGCCTGCTTCTCTGTCTACTTGTGATCTCTGTCTGTCAAATAAATAAATAAAATCTTTAAAAAAAAATTTATTCATATGGGAAAGCTACAGACACAGAGGCAGAGGGAGAGGGAGAAGCAGACTCCCTGCTGAGCGGGGAGCCTGATCCCGGGCTTGAACCCAACCTAGAGATCATGACCTGAGCCAAAGGCAGACGCTCAACCGACCGAGCCACCCAGGTGCCCCTCTTTTCTTTTTGGAGTAGAACTGACACCCCATGTTACCTTACTTTCAGGTGGACAGCACAGTAACTCACCAAGTGTATACACTATACTGTGCTCACCACAAGTGTGGCCACCATCTGTCCCCATACAGTGCTATGACAGTATCACTGACTATATTCCTTATGCTGTGCCTTGTATTCCCATGACTTACTCATTCCATGACTGGAAGCCTGTATCTCTCTCTCTTTTCAACCCATTTTGCCCCCAATCACCCCCTCCCCCGCCAAGGAGGACCATCAGTTTATCCTCTGTAATTTTAGGTCTGATTTTTTGCTTTTTGTTGTTTACTAATTTGTTGCTTTTATTTTTTTAGAGTTTACTTATGCATGAAATCATATGGTATTTGTCTTTCTCAGTCTGACTTATTTCATTTAGCATAAAACCCTCTCAGTCCATCAGTGCTGTCTCAAATGGCATGATCTCATCCTTCTATGGCTGTGTAATATTCCACTGCGTGTGTGTGTGTGTTTGTGTATACACACATATATATATTCTACTGTGTGTATACGTATGTGTGTATATACACACACACAAACACACACATCTTCCTTATCCATTCATCTATTGATGGACACTTAGGTTGCTTGCTTATGTATCTATTCTTAATTTTTTTAAGGAACCTCTATACTGTTTTCTGCAGTGATTGTACCAATTTATGTTCCCGGCAATGGTGTATGAGGGTTCCTTCTCTACATCCTTGCCAACACTTACAATTTTCTGTCTTTTTTATTTTAGCCCTTCTAGCAGGTAAACAGTGATACCTCATTGCGGCTTTGATGTGCATTTCCCTGATGATGACTGATGTCTGATGTTGTGTTGGCCATCCATGTCTTCTTTGGGACAAAGAACAAAAAACCTTAACAAGATTTTATTTTCCTTAAGTATTCTATTTTTCTAATATCTCTGAAAAGAGGGGAAAATATTATAATTTATTCCCACAGAGGAATGGAATCAGCAAACATTAGACCATCGTTTTACAGCTAAGTCACTTTTTGGCAGTCAATACCAAGAACAAAGACTTCACTCTCTGCTCTTCTGGGCACAGGGGTCAAGAGCTCCGGCTGAGCACTGGAGGGCATTTAGACAGACACGTGACTTTACCTGCCCAAGAACTACAGATGTCACCTTTACCTCAGCCTTTGATCCCTTCCTTCTTTGGACTCAGCCTGTCTCAGGGGATGGAGAACCCAGGGAAGCACTTGAATTCAAGGCTGCAAACACGGTCTGCCACTTGTCACATCCCACACCTCTGCGTCTCCACCCTTAACCCAGAATTCTAACTTACAAATTATTCATTTATATTACAGCTTCAGTACACAAAATGATAGACTTGTCTCCTGCCGAAGGATCATATGGCTCCCTGAAGGACTAACCTTACAGTACTCATAAGCCAAACAACTCCTTATTTGTCCTAATTATGTTTTCTTTATGGACTATAAATAGATTTTAACCCTCACTTTGATATCATGAGACAAACTGATTAACAGTTTAAACAATGGATACAGTGGCTTTAATCTGTACGCTTAGGCTATATTATCCAAATCTATATCCTAAGAACCAGAGTTTGTGGAAATCGCTTGCTTGACTCTCTAAATTGCACAAGAGAAATTACTTTAAAAACACTGAAGAGGACTTACCAGGGAAAATACAAACTGTGAGAAGAGGCAGAAGTCAAAGGCTATATGTTAAAGAACGAGAACTTAATCAGTGTTCACGGAGATGTTTTACGTCTATCACATACACTGTTGTTTTTTTTTTTTTAAAGATTTTATTTATTTACTTGACAGAGAGAGATCACAAGTAGACAGACAGGCAGGCAGAGAGAGAGAGGGAAGCAGGCTCCCTGCTGAGCAGAGAGCCCGATGTGGGACTCGATCCCAGGACCCTGAGATCATGACCTGAGCCGAAGGCAGTGGCTTAACCCACTGAGCCACCCAGGCGCCCTATCACATACACTGTTAATCAAAATAGCAATCCTCAGGAAAATTCTACTGTAAGTCTAAACACTCAATGTTTCCCTTTATATCAGATCCACTAGTCTAACAAGAATTTCATTGATTTGTTTCACCATTTGAAACCTTCCAAAAACCTCTCCAGAATTAGAAGATTCACTGCTACTAGCAGGCAACCACTATCTCAGATAAATAAAAACCTTTAAGCTGAAATGAGCAATCTATGTTGGACTTAGAGCTCCAATTTGCAAGTGCTTAGTTTTCCTTAGAAGCCAGAGAAAATGCTGCATCCTTCTGAAACAGAACATACTTTAATATCAGTTCTGAAAACCTCACATAAAAAAAGGGTTTCATCAAACACGATTGCAAACACCAGAAAGGAGGGGAAGGTGAAAGCGAAGGAGGAGAAGGGGGAGAAGGAGGAAGGGGAGAAAAAGAAAAAAATAATAATTTTGCATTGATGACTGTAAGCCTGCAGGACAGACTGCATCTTGTGAAGTCGTTCGGGATGCTCTACAGTGGCTGGATGAAAACAAGGCCCAGATCCATTAAAAGATATTCAGGCCCGACTTACATCCCCAGCATCATGAAGGAACAGCAAGAGGCGGATGTCATCATTTGAATTTAAGGATGCTCACGACTCAGCAAGAGTCTCAGAACTGGGAGCTTCTAGTTGAACCCTTAGGCACTAAGGAACCTAACAGGTTACAGTCACCATTCAAAATCCTGTGGCAGGAGCGGCCACACATAGGGGACCAAAAACCCAAAGCACCAGTGAAAGAAAAGGGACTTGGGTACCAACAGCATGCTCTGCACACAGCAGACAAACTAATGGATATTAGTACCGATCAAGTACAGGACAGGTTTCAGGTGCCCAAAGAAAGGATGTTGACAATTTCCATGCTGCTCTGAAACTTGGACTTCCTACAGAGATCATATTAGTCTCCTTAAGTAGTTCATCATCATCATCTATGAGTCAAAGTTTAGATTTAAATGGCAAAACAGGCTCATCGATAATGAGGCCTTGGAATACACGCAGAGTAACAGCATAGAGTCAGTGCTTATTACAAAATAGCTCTATGGGGTTGGATTCATAGAACAGAATACCCAACCAAATCATGTGGGAAAGGGCAGAGGAAATGCCTTAATGTCAATGTACAACAAAACTTTAAATGATACAATAAAGCTGTAAGAACAGAACAGACTCCTCTCCACAACACAGACACACAAAACAAAACAAAAATAGCGTGGAGCCGCCCAATTCAGACTTAAAGGGGATTTGCCGTTCATGTGGCCCGGCCAACCTCACTTTGCAGATGAGGAAACCAAGTCCCAGAAAGGGGATCCAAGATGACCTAGACTGGATTCTGCGCCCAGTGTCTCTACTCCACTGTCTCAAGACCAGCTTTCCCTGAAAAAAAAAAAAAAAAAAAAAAAAAAAAAAACAACAAGGGGGAAAAGCTGCCATTCTTACCATTGGCTGACTCAAGGGATCTAAGGATCTTGAGAATCTTTCTTCCCTTTACTCACCATGACGAAAAGCTAAACCATTAACGCTCCGACAGTTCCCCAGAAAAAAACTGAAATTCTCAAAAGTGAATAGAGGCTTTTCTGGGCCCACGATGGTGGAGGTAGAAGCAGGTGTGCCCAAGACCTGCAGAAGAACACGGCAAGTTCGTGCACCTGTACGTGCTGTGGAAATACTCCTCTAGCAACTGCATCATCGGCACCAAGGACCACGCATCCATCCAGGTGAACGTGGCTGAGGCTGACAAGGTGACAACAGGCTCAATGGCCAGTTTAAAACCTATGCTACCTGTGAGGCCATTGGCAGGATGGGTGAGTCAGGGGACTCTATCCTCTGACTGGTCAAGGCCAATGGCATCATTTCAAAGAACTTCTAACTGAAGAGGATCACGGATGTGGAGTATTTGCCATAAATAAATAGCATCTCCACCCCCCCCCCCCAAAAGTGACAAGATAGGAACATGCACGTGTTCTGGCAGAATCATACAGCTCCTTTTCACATACATAACTCCCAAAGAACCACAGCTCATAAGAGTCCAAACTCTATATCAGATCAATGGAACTGTGCCAGAATCAGAAGAGCCTCAGACATGAAGCAAAGCAAACTTTGCAATAATCAAGAGAAAGGGAAATTTCCTATATGCCTCAGGGAACCTTTCCCAGAAGGTCTCAGGGTTGCTGAAAAGGAAAGATTCTGTGGGTCGTTATACCAACGAATTCAATTTTGTCATCCTTAAAGGTCATCAGCTACATTTAGATTTAGTTTTCCCAACAAACTAAAGGAAAAAACATCATTCAGGGATCAGAATGGGAAAGAGCCGTAAGGAGGGCATACTGGGAAAGCAGCATCCCATTTACTGAGCTTAATGATGGACTGTGGAAGGTCCCGCCCTCCTTCCAGTAGCATCTGTATCCTAAAGCTGCATGACATATACTCTACACAACCTTTTTTCAGGTTATCATTAGGATTCTACTGCTAAAGCTGAGTTTTCTGGTTTGTTCCTTTTATACTGAAAGTCCTCGTAGTGTCGGATAGCCGAGAGTAGCAGGAGGAAAAATAAATGCTAAACCAAAGACAAAGCACAGGAAATGATTAAACCAATAAGTTAGGTTAAAAGACTTTTCTCTATTAAGTAGAAAGTATGCCAATGAGTTGCTTTAATTTCTACTCTGACAAAGCTGAATTGGTTCCCTTTTTTGAGCATTCAGAAGCAATATATAACATTGTTTCTAAAGCATACAACTTCACATTGCTTAGGATAGTTAAACTGGCCAACTAAATTTAATAAACAAAACTTAAATTTTTATAAAATATCGGAGACTACTAAACTTTTGAAAACCCAATCCACATATTAATGACATCACAGACCTTAATGCTTAAGCTTCAAAAGGGAAAGAAACATCAAGTGCTAGAACATGCAAATTCATTTTGTTTCAGCAAAACTCTTTATAGTCCCTTTCAAACAAAACAGATACATTATAAAAGCATGAAATCACGGCTATAAAAATAACTAAAAAGTTGATTTCTAAGTAGTATTATATATTAGTCTAATTACTTTGAAGTAGACTTGAGCTTCATCATTTTAAAGGACAACCAAAAACATTCCACCACTTCAACAGTCAAATAAACTTAATCAGTCACTGACAAAAATACACGGACTGATTCCTATTTATCTATAAAATGTCAAAAATATCTGCCCTACCTATTAAATAAGATGGAAGTGAAAATCAAAATGAGACAGTATGTACAAGTATTTGGTAAACATTTAAATTATATTGTGAATCGATAAATAGTAGAGCTTACACGAAGAATACTCAGGTACGAGTTAATGTCGTAATGTGGTATGGTTAGAGTAGATGAGGTATCATTAACTTGGAGTCTAATCTTAGTTCAACCACTAGGTACTAGTAACTTCATTATAATACAAATCACTAAGGCCCATCAAGCCCCATTTCCTTATTTGAAAAGTGACAGAACTAGACCAGAAAAAGATCTGAAGTCCCTTTCAGCTTGGCTACTTTGATGAGTAGTATTTCACCCCTAAATTACTGCTACTGTTAGGTAAGTAACATTTGACATTACCACATATTCTCATTATTTCCCACCATGTCCCAAGGGGATACCCCATCTTTCCGAACGCAGAAGATATAGCAGCAATGACCACTACCTCTGTAGACTTGTGTGTCAACCTGGAGGAGTTCAAAGCACTATTTCATGTTCCTCTACAGGTCAAAGATTACATGAGACGAAGACACATTTTATCCCTCATTTATCAGACTAGTGAGCTGAAGTCAAGAATAAGTCATCCGCCAAGAGATCACAGCTATACGAGTAAAAGGTAGAAGGAGAAAGCAGGCCTAGTGCTCTTCTCAATGAGGGATAACTGAGCATCTGAAATGAAATATAACAGAGCCAGTCATCTCAGGTCCGACCTGCCAGGGAAGAAAGGCAGGCCATCACTCATCCAAAACATTTGCTGAACCACTAGGCACTGTTCTTTCTGGCTGCCAGGGATACAGTAATGGACAAAAGAAAACTCCCTGGCCTCACAGAGCTTACACGGTGGCTAGGGAAGATGGATAAAGTAAATGAGTGAAACGGAGGGTATATTACAGTGGTAAGCGGTATGGAGAAAATTGAAGCATGGGAAGGGGATAGAGAGCATGTGTTTGGTGATTTGTAATTTTAAGTCTGCTGGATGCCACTTACAAGAATAATTCATCTATAGTAGTTGTGCTATCTCCCGAAACAGGGAATACTTTGGATACAGGGAAGACTGTGACCTGCCGATTCCAATTTGATGCTGAGTGCTCAAACCTCCCAACAGCCAGGTAGGAGCTGTCTATCAGACTGGCAATCCAAATTCCATTCTAACAAAGGCTCCCTGCGCCCCACCTTTAAATCCACAAAGAGTGCAAGCAGATTTACAGAACGCAGCCAGGAGAAGTTACAAGAGCACCTGAACAGCTTCTGAGTTGGCAGAGGTATCTCCTAATGCAAAGGTTAAGATGGAGTTTCAGTGCCAAGTGGTGCTGGGACAAAGCCCTAAGAATACAAGCCCATCATTTTGCTTTTTCTGACCTGTCAATTCTAGTGACATTCTCTACTATTAGTCTATATTTAACCCGCTTACTGGACAGTTTCTCCAGCTTTTAGTATTTTTTTTTTCTTTTGCTAAAAGAGCCACCCAGTTTGCAAAAAGTTGCTATAAAAAAACAGAGCCCCTCGCAAGATCGGACACACTGGATTAAGCACCATGTTATCAACCTTAGTTAACCTGGTTAGTTGATTTAGCATAACAGCTTAAGCTTTGTTTTACCCAAGTTTTAAAATGCTCTCTGAGTCTCTGAAATCTCACGATCCTGGCTTGTAACCGCATCCTGAGAATTACAGTAAGTGCTCTAAAATTAGCTACAGCTTACTTTAACGTGTGCCTATAACGCACAGCCCAGCTTTTACACGGAGCTCCCACCGGGCGTGGAAAAAGACGCGTCTGACAGGAACTTCGGCCTCGAGGGTCGGATGGCGGACCCCGGGGAGAAGGTCCCACGGGCTCTTCCCTCTGCCCGCAGCGGGCGAGGAAGTGTTTGTTCGGCTTCTCCGCGGGAGGGGCGCGCCCGGCTCCGGTCGCCGCGCCAGCCCGGCCCACTGCGCGATTTGGAGGCGAGCGGCCGGCAAACTTCAGCCCGGCTCCGCGGGCCGGGCCCGGGCGAGGCTCCGCCCTGCTCGCGGGTGCGGGTCCCCGGCCGGCCCAGGACGGCGTCCCGGGGCCTCGGCGGCTCGGAGGCCCGTGCGAACGCCGGGCGGTGGGCACCGGAGCAGGGAGGACTGGAGAGCTGCGGCCCAGGCTCCGGGGGTCGACTCCAGGGAGCCGGGGGTCCGCGGGGGACACGGGTCTGGCCCGAGGGTAACCGAAGCTAAGGGGCCGTCCCGGGGGTCCGGCAGGGCGTCCGCCGGAGGGACCCCGCGCCGAGCGGTGAGCGGCGAGGAGCGGGGCGGCTGGGGGAGTGGGGACCAGGTGCTCCGGGGACACGCCCGGCCCGGCCCGGCCCACCCCCGGGCTCCGGGCAGCGCGGCCCCGCCCGGCCCGCCGCGGCCCCCTCCTCACCTGATGTACGGGCTGGCGGCCGCCAGGATGTTCTTCTGCACGGGGATCTCCTCCCCGTCGAGAACCAGGTGCGCGTCGCAAAAGCGGGACTCCTCGCGGAAAGAGCTGAGCGCTCGCAGCAGACGCGCGGCATGCTGAGGGTCGGACACAGCGCTGCCTTCGGCCATCTCCGCGCCGCCTCGTCAGCCGTCTGGTCCAGCTGCCTCAGCCGCCCCGCCAGACCCTAGGAGCTGCCCGGCGCGCGCCCTGTGTGCACAGCCCGCGCGCGCGCGCGCCCGTCCCGCCCGACACTCTGCGCTCGGAGAAGCAGCGGGAGCCCCCGGAACGCGCCTGCGCCATCGGCGGCGCAAGGGGCTGGCGCCTTTAAGGAGCCGCGGCGTTGCGTCATTTCTCTGCGACGCCCCCGGGCTCTCGGTCCCGCCCTCTCTCCAACGGTTGCCGGAGGCGGCCAATCAGAAGCCTAGTGCCTCTGGGGAATCAGCTGGTCGCCGTTCCCGCGCGGCCAGGGGCGGTCTGCCGCCGAGAGCCGTCGCTGCCGCGGTGGAAGGTGCGCAGGCCCTCGGGACTCTTCTGGCTCAGCCCGGGGCCTCTGGCGCCGCGAGTCTGAATCCGAGCCTTGCCTCCTCCACTGAGCAGCTGTGTGGCCATGGGTAAGGCGCCCATCTTCCATGTCTCCGTCTGCGCAGTGAAGGTGATGACTTCGTGGTTTTGCGGACTCGTGGGAGCTCACGCTTGTAAGCGAGGGTGCGGTGGGTGTAGCTTTTCCTATTCCTGAGAGAAGAGGCGCTTCCCGGGGGAGAGCACAGAGACCCGAGAAAGCAGGCCCTGCAGAATGAGCCTTTGTTTGCCGGCTACGGAGGGGATGGAGCGGATGAAGCTGCAGAGCTGACAGGCCTTGTATTGTGCGGAGCCCCCTGGTCGGTGGTAGGGAGGTTGGCCTTGATCCCGCAGGGGTCAGGAACTATGAGAGGGTTTTGAACAGCCGCGGGATCCCCCAGCTGCGTGCAGAACGAGGAGGGTCGTGCTAAAGGCAGAAAGATGCCTCAGTGTTGCCGTACTTGAAGGAAGGGGCCCGGGACCTAAATCGGAGGATGGTGGTGGATGTGGTTAATCATGGGTGGCTGTGAAGGAACAGACAGAATTGTGAGGGAGAGGGAGTCCGGGACAGTGTTCTGGTCGGGTAACTGCGTGGCTGTTGCTGCCTTTCAGGCCGACAGGAAATGCCAAAGGGGGGCTGGAGGGTGTGTGTAGAGAACCAGATGCTCAGGTGCGTCTAGGTTCCCAACCCAGTGAAGATCGAACTTGTGACAGGAAGCAGCTTTGGGTCGGCGCAGTCAGGGCAAGCCCCTTGGGTCTTAGGTTTCCCTGGAGGTTAAGGGCACATGGGAGTGTGGAGTGTAGCCACCACTTTGTTCAAACACTCGGTTGTTTGTACAAACAGTTCATTTGTACGGCCCTCGATAAGCTTCTAAATTCAATTAATTCAATAAGCTTCTACAGAATTAGCAGTTTTTCTGAAGAATTAACGATTGGGACCAAGGACCTGAAGAATGGTCAGCGTTTGAGATAAGGCAGGAGGGGATTTTCACTGGATCAGTTCCATCTTCTTCAACCAACCGAAAGGGTCCAGTACAGCCTTGAGTCTCCACCCTGAACCAGCTAAGGCTTCCGAGTCGCCGCAGGAATCAGGGTGTGTAACTCTGGCACAGCTGCTGGCAGAATGGATGGGGAAAAGGAATTTAATAGTGGAAGGTCTAGACATTTCTAGTCCTTCTTTAAACGCAGCATTTATGGCTGAAATGATAAAGACGTCTCGGATTGGCTTCCAGACAAAATGGAGGGATGGAGGGAAGCGGCGGAGGGTACTGATGAATCAGAAGTGTATATGAGTTACTAATTGTTAAAGCAGGTTGTGAGTACATGGAGTTTCATTGTACTAATCTCAGTATTTTTGTGTGTTGTAAAATGTCACAATAAAAGTAAAGCAAAAAAAAACCACAAAAAACTGAGATAAGCAGCTCGAACTTATCTTCTCCGTGATACTCCCTGCCCATTGTCCCTGGGAGAGGTCGACACACGTTTCTCCAAGCTGTTGCTGTATCTTGAACATTGCTCTGCCAGATAACTTATTATAAATGGGTTTCCTTATCCATGTCACCGGCTAGCTTGTACACTTTAGTGGCTCGATTTCCAGGTGCTAAGCACAGTGCGGGGCTGTAGTAACGCTCACTGAATGTCGGATGGATGGAGAACAAAAATGTGAATACCAAGCACTTAATAAATGTTTTCTGAATTTTATCTCTTGTTTTTACTTTCTTTGTCTTTGTCTTCATTCCCAACTGGGTTGTTGGGGTCAAAGGTGATGTGTATGACAGAGTTATCTGTACAATATAAATACTTGATAAACACTTATTAATTGCATGGAATGCTGGTCTACTCTTGAACTACCAAGGAGGTTCCAAAACAAAACAAGGCTCAAGTAAGAGAATTACCCTCAGGTAACCAGTTTCCCTGGAATGGGACTGTTGCCTTAGTTGAAATAACTGGAGGTGACTGGGGATGAGTCAGGTAGGCTCTTCCTGGTAGAGGTGAACCTTCTCTGGCATTTTGACAAAAGGAAGGGGTAGGCACTGCCCCATAAAGGAAATGGTGCCACACTTTTTCTTTTTCTCCCATGCATCTTTTCCTCCCAAATGGAAGGAAGAGCTAATGTCGAAAAACTGGGACATTTGATATGTGGATCTGAATTTTCAGATCTTAAAAAATCACCGGATTTGGCCCCACTGGGCCGTTGTCCCACGGAGCAGTCTGCTAGAGCTGAAGGGCAGCTTCCTGCTCTGGATGGAGTGTTCCTCAGCTCCCTGTCACCCCCTGACCGCACTGGGTTAGTTACATCCTCCCTGCTGTGCTCATTTACCCAACTTGCTACCTCTAATTATGCAAAAGCACGGGAGCGGCATCTATTAAGCACCAGGCACTATGCAGGTCCCTTGAAACACGAGTGAATACAACACAGCTCCCACCTTGGAGGAGCTCGCAAACCAGCCTAGAAACCAGTTAATTATAGTGCGGTAAGTTCAGCACAGAAAGCAGGAACATGGCATAGCACAGGGACTCTGCCCTGGGAGGCTGCTTGGAGACCTTCCTTGAACGTCCTATTTGAGCTTGACTTTGAAAGACGAATGAGTTACTCAGGCTGGTGGGCTCTTGGGAAATATTGCCAATAGCAGGGCCGTCTCTGAAAGCATATATAAGGTCTTCTGCTCTGCCTGTTGCACAGGTGACCCTCTGAAGCTAGTAACTACCTTTTCCCTGATTGATGCAGGTCTCTCTAAAGCCTTCTGCCCAGATGCCCCCTGGTAACCAGAAAACCACCTTTTACTGAGAGGGAAGTTAACAATCAAAAAGATGCTAGGTTGTCAATAAAGTTTTGAGGTCAGCTCAGGTGCCCCAAGAAAACACATCCTGGTGCTGTAGGGAAGGGAAAGGGCCCAAGCGTGGGAGGAAGGATCTGTGGGGCAGAACCTGCCCTCCTGTCAGCTGCAGGAGCCACTCCTGGTTAGCCCTTGGACTGTTTTGTAGGCTTTCTTGTTATTGCTCAAACTGAGCCACCCTTGATACTGTTTACAGCCTTCAGAATGGTGTATTTGGTGTTATTGTTTCCCCACATTCCATGGATTTCAGATCTCAGCTGTTGTGAAACCAGTAATTTGAGATCTGGTAGGCTCCCAGCCATTTTAGTCCCTGGTGACTGTAACTGACCCCTGCTGCCTTAGTGGCTAAACAACCCCCAGAGAAAGGACTTTTTTCTTCTCTCTCCTTCCTTCCATCCTTCCTTCCTCTTTCTTTATTTCTTAATTTCTTTTTGACTAAAATTCACAAATACTAGCAGCAGTCATTCATCCAACAAATATTCAACACCTCCCATATGATACGTTGTAGATACTACAGATAGCGTTACCTCAGAGGTATGAGTGTAGAGACTTTTTACTCTCTCTGCTTTTCCGATCATGGATCATTTTCTTAGAATCAGAAAAAAAAAAATTTCCAGTTGCAAAAAGGAAAAAAGCCAGCTTTACTTTGGTTTGAAAGATGAGCCCTCGTGGAAGAGAAGAATCACCTTGGAGTTTAGAGTTTTGTTTTTTTAAAAATGTTGGAAAGAAGAATGAGAGTCCAGCAAGAGAAATAATGCAAAGAAAGAACTTAATAGTTTGGAGGCTCTTTAGAAAACACTGAAACTTACATTCAATTTATTGAAGAGAAAACTGACCCAGGATGAGTCAAGGATTCAGTCAAGGTCATACATGTGACCTAGTCCAAGCAGAACACACAGGCCCAGAGCTTCTGCCTTCCAGCCCTGTAAGCTTTTCCATTACACCAAGTTGACTCTTCATAAACATTAATTTGGTTGAGAGACAGTCTCTTCTGATTCATTTTAAGGCGGTCTTCGCATATTTTATGAGTGAATCTGTCATTTGTCCAAATCTATTTATAGCTCTTTTCTTTCGGAAAATCTAAGCTCTTCCAAATTGCTGAGTCAGAGAGCATCTCAGTATTTATAACTCTTCAGAGTTGATTCTTTGTATTTACACATTCGGAGAAGTGTCTTAGAAACGAGTGAACTAATTAAGTTGTAATAAAGAGAGTGACTGTTTTTGACCAAATTTGTGCTGTACTCCCCAGCACCCAGTAGAGTGTGTGACACACAGTAGGTATCAAGAAATATTTACTGAATGAATAAATGTTAATAATTAGGGAGCACTGAGATTTTTCTGTCCATAAGGGATTACTTTAGATGATTTCTTTCTTCTTGTTAATTTATTTTTTTCAAGTTCCAAGATTCATTGTTTATGCACCACATCCAGTGCTCCATGCAATATGTGCTCCTTAATACCCACCACCAGGCTCTCCCAATCCCCCACACCCCCAAAACCCTCAGTTTGTTTCTCAGAGTCCACAGTCTCTCATGCTTCGTCTCTTCCTCTGATTTCCCCCATCTCACTTCTCCTTTCCATCACCCCATGTCCTCCATGTTATTCCTTATGCTCCACAAGTAAGTGGAACCATATGATAACTGTCTTTCTCTGCTTGACTTATTTCACTCAGCATAATCTCCAGGCCTGTCTACGTTGATACATAGGTTGGGTATTCATCCTTTCTGTTGGAGGCATAATACTCCATCGTATATATGGACCACATCTTCTTTATCCATTACTTCAGATGGTTTCTATGATTCCCCCACCAAACACCAAGCAACAGCCTGCTAACAGCTCCAAGTGAATATCTAATAGGCATCTGCAATTCAACATGTCAGAAATTAACCTGCTGGTTTACCCCTTAAACCTAATCATTCCCCAAATCAGTGGCAGCATCATTCATTTAAGGACTGAAGGACAGAAACTTAGGGACATCCTCAACCTCTGTCTCTCATACTGTTCTCACCAGCAAACCCTGTAGCTCTTCCTGCAGACAGTCTCCTGAATCCAGCTTCAACTTAAAACCTCTGCCAGTACCATCCTGATACAGTCGCTAATTAACTCCCCCTAGACTCCAGCAGCGGCCTCCTGGTTGCTCTCCTTGCTTATTGTCTTGATCCCTTGTGAGTTCTTTCTCCCTGTAAGCCAACAGATCAAGTTGTTTCCCAATGCAAAACCTTCCAATGGCTTCCCTGTGGCTTACAAAGACCTTTTACTTTCCTTGGTGTGTACTAACTAAACTGGCCTTTTTGCTCTTCTCTGACCATGTATGCCCACCTCAGGACCTTTGCACTGGCTGATTTCTGATCCTGGAACTCTCTTTCGCCATGTTCTCATAGCTTGCTCTTTTGTTCTACTTAAAGCTTAAACATCAACCCCTCAGAAAGGCCTCCACTTGCCAAGATGCCCTTCAACAGATGAACAGATAAAGAAGATGTGGCCCATATATACAATGGAATATTACTCAGCCATCAGAAAGGATGAATACCCAACATTTGCATCAACATGGATGGAACTGGAGGAGATTATGCTGAGTGAAATAAGTCAAGCAGAGAAAGAGTTATCATATGGTTTCACTTCTTGTGGAACATAAGGAATAGCATGGAGGACATTAGGAGAAGGAAGGGAAAAATGAAAGGGGGGGAATCGGAGAAAGGAACTATGAGAGACTATGGACTCTGGGAATCAAACTTAGGGTTTTAAAGGGGAGGGGGTGGGGGGATGGGTGAGCCCAGTGATGGGTAGTAAGGAGAAGCACTGGGTGTTATACACAAACAATGAATCATGGAACACTACATCAAAAACTAATGGACATAATAAAAAAAAAAACTGAAAAAAAAAAAAGATTAGGGTGCACCTGGGTGGCTCGGTGGGTTGGGGCTCTGTCTTTGGCTCAAGTCACGGTCTCGGGGTCCTGGGATCGAGCCCCGCATCGGGCTCTTTGCTCAGCGGGGAGCCTGCTTCCCCCTCTCTCTCTGCCTGCCTCTCTGTGTACTTGTGATCTCTTTCTCTGTCAAATAAATAAATACAATCTTAAAAAAAAAAGATTAGAAAAATACACATACAAAAAAAGAAAGGCTTTCACCTAACTTCATTTTTCCTCACTGCATTCAATCACTGCCTGGAATTACATATGTTTATTTATAAATTGTGTGTCTCCTCTGACTTTAATACTGGTTTCATGAGGCCTGGCAGGAACTTCCTATTTTACTCATCACTGTATCCTTAACCTCTAAAGCAATGCATGGAATATAATATGTGTGTAATAAATATATACTTATCAAAAGAAAGAAACAGAAGAGAGGAAGGTGGGGAGAGAGGGAAGTTTCCTGGATGTTTTCATCCCTTTCTGCCTAACCTGACATTGCATGAAGGAAGACAAATTAGGAAGAGTGACTTGAAGTACATGAAATGAAACTCCCAGATCGCAAGAGGTCACAGTATAACAGCTCTTGGGATAGGTTGCCCCCAATATCTACTTTCAAACCAAGTTCAGTGCAAGAAACTTTACTTTCCCCCTTCAAGCCACACCCTTTTGCACACTGTACCCTTTAAATTTAGTTTGGGTATTATATGCTTATATACCTGAAAGCATTAAAAAAAATACTCCATTTCTGCTCTTTTCCTAGGATTCTGTCAGTACACCGCTGGGTGGACAATGAGCTGGTCATTCCTGCAGAATTTGTATCATGTAAGTAATCTGTCTGCTCCTCAGACCTGTTCAAATGTCTGAAGTCACTTGAAATCCTTTCATTCACTGGCTTTCCTACCTGCCTGCCCTGGGTCTCTTTCTCTGACCCTTGGAGACCCCGGGGAAGTTACTGCACTCTGTAAACTTGGGGTAACCAGAGTGACTTCACAGAGTGGCCAGAATGATTAAAGGAAATGACTCCTGTGAAACGCCAACAGCAGGGCCTAGCCTGTAATAGATGCTCAGTAAATACTTAGTGTTATGTCAGTCATTGCTTTTAACACCAATGTTCATTCTGGTTTTCAGTGGTGTCCTTTCCAGCTCAGGAATGATGAGCTGCTGCTGCTTTTTTTTTTTTTTTTTTAAATATTTGATTTAATTATTTAGAGAAAGCATGAGTGAAAGAAGGACAGAGGGAGAGAGAATCCCAAGCAGACTCCACACACAGCACAGAGTCCAATGCAGGGCTCAGTCTCACAGTCCTAAGATCATGACCTGAGTTGAAATCAAGAGCCAGATGCTCGACTGACTGAGCCAGCAAGGAGCCCCAGGAATGATTAGCTCCTAGTTGACTTCCACGCCAGATCTAGTCTCTTCCCCTCCCGCCAGGTCCCCGTTGGGTCTGGGCTGACAACCTCTCTGAGGGTTTCTTCCTGGCGCTGGGCTCTAGGTGGCCATACTCTGTTTTTTGACTCCCTCTAACACTCCCTTTTCCTGCTCCAGCTCTTGAAACACCCCATTCTAGTCCTTTGATTTCATGCTACGTGCCTTTAATTTTATTGTTTTAACATTTGAATTCATTCTTAACTTTTCGTGAAATGTGTCAGACCTCCTCTTCAGCAAGTTTTGAAACGAACACTATATTTATTAGCTATCAAAACATCTTTATTGAGGTATAACATACAGTAGAGTACACTAATCTTAAGTGTATGGCTCCGTGAATTGTTCCGTATGAGCACCCCTGTGGGATCACGAGCCGGATCAAGATAAAGAACATTTCCAGTAACCCAGAGGCTCCCACATACCCATGTCCAGGCAGTATCTCCTAGAGGGACCCACTGTCTGACTTCTGTCACTATCGATTGGTTTTTCCTGTTCTTGAATCTTTGTGTCCAGCATTTTTCACTCTACAGTGTCTTTGAAATTCTTCCATTTGGTTGCTTGTAGCCATAGTCGGTTTTTACGTGAATGTGACTATACCGTTATTGACTGTGCCCCTCTACGGTTATCCCTTTTCCTGCTGATGGTTGTTTGGGCTGTTTCCAGTTTGGGGCTGTTGGAACAGAGCTGTTATGAACAAGTCTTTGGGTGGGCTGTTGACACTTTTTTCTTGCATTGATGTGCCCAAGAGTTGAACTGTTGGGTCCTAGGGTGGGAATATGTTTAGCATCAGCCAACAGCCGGAAAGTTTTCCAAAGTGGTTGTACCAAATTCTACTCTCACCAGTCATGCATGAGAGTTCCAGTTGCTCTGCATCCTTCTGTAATTGGTGATGTTGGTCTTTTAATCACACCCATTCTGGTGGGTATGTGGTGGTATATGAACATATGTATGTAGTTTTTTTGTTTGTTTGTTTTTTTAAAGACTTTATTTATTTATTTGACAGAGAGAGATCACAAGTAGGCAGAGAGGCAGGCAGAGAGAGGAGGAAGCAGGCTCCCTGCTGAGCAGAGAGCCCGATGTGGGGCTTGATCCCAGGACCCTGGGATCATGACCTGAGCCGAAGGCAGAGGCTTTTAACCCACTGAGCCACCCAGGCACCCCCACATGTATGTGTTTTAATCTATGTATATATGTGTTTATGTGTGAATGTATTTATGGAGTGCATATGTGTGTATATATTAAATACATGTATTTAAGTGCTTGTTTGAGTTGTCCCTCATTTTTAAAAACTGGTTCTTCAAAGCGATATTTAGGAGTTCTTCATCATATACATGGGAACACACATTTCTTCTATCTGGGGCTTCCCTTTCACTCTCCAGATAGCATCTTTGATGAACAGACATTCTTAATTTTATTGAAGTTCAGTTTTAATGGAGTTTATTACTCTTTCCTTTTATGGCTAGTGCTTCTCATGTCCTGTTTGAAAATCTTGGCACCCACGATGCTGTTTTCTTATGCTTTCTTCTAGGAGTTTTTCTGTTTCCCTTTCACTTTTAGGTTCGCTACCCACCCCAGCTACATGCATTTCCTTAAATCCAGCCCACAACTCCGTTCACAACTTCGGTTCTCGTTTACTCATTCACGCTCGTCATCATTAAGGAACTTACTGGCCAGTAGGGGAGAGGGGAGACTTGCACACACACAATATCTAGAAAGTTGTAATTTAGTTGGAAAATGGGATATGGCCTGATTATTCCAATGGAGTACCCAGAGTCATTTCCTCTTTGAACCTAGCAGGTAGGTGCATTCTGTACGTGCCAGTGACCCTGTCTTCCTCATCCTTCATTTGTCCTTCATTTCTTCCAGGTTAAAATTACAAATCCCTATTCCTGGTATCTGAGGTGTCCCCCCTTCATCTTCTAGATCATCCCAAACTGTCTGTGCACACCCACCTGAATTCCCGGACAGAACAATCTGTTCATCCCCCAGCTGTTTGCAGCTGCCTTTTCCTCCTGCCTGGGCTCCTTCTCTCAGGACTGGTGCCTGAGGAACTGCTCACCATTCTAGTATCAGCTCTGTGAAGCCTCTCCTGACTTCTTCCTCTTTAGTTGTTGTGCCTTGAATTCCTGCTCTAGAGTCTGATCGCTGGGTTCAATCCCTTCTTCTTACCACTCTGCCGCGCTGTGCCCCCGGGCCATGTTACTTAAACTGCCTCTAAGCCTCACGTGCACCACTGGAACAGTTGTGGTTCCTGCTACCCACCGTCTTGTGCAGAATAAATGAGTTTATCCAGCTACAATCATTTAGCACAGTATCTGGCCCACAGTAAGCACTCCGTAAATGCTTAGTTCGAAAATAGTCGCACCCATCACACTAATGACATTTAACCTGTTAACATACTGGTCTTTTCACTAGACCCGAAGTTTCTTGAAATTGGAAATTACTTCCTCAATTTTTCCACAATTACCTTTTTTTTTAGGGTTTCATTTATTTATTTGACACAGAGAGAGAGAGTGCACAAGCAGGGAGCATCGAAGAGGGAGAAGCAGGCTCCTGGCTGAGCAAAGAGCCCGATGTGGGACTCAATCCCAGGGATCATGAGCTGAGCCAAAGGTAGTAGATTAACCAACTGAGCCACCCAAGCACCCCACAATTGCCACTTCTTGTGCCCATCTATGTTCAGTTCCCTGTGCAGAGAGCTTTTTGTCCATCACCCCAATGAACCTTTACAACAACCTACAAGATAAGAATTAGGATCTCCATGCTGTGGTTTAAAAAACCAAGGCTCAGAGACCTAAAAACCCCATTCTGCATCCCTCTGCTGAGTCATGGAGGAGCCAGGATTTTGACTCCCTGTTTCATTGCCAAGTTTGTGAACCCTTCATCATGTACCCCTGCCTCTCACTGCATGGCCCACACAGACATAGTGAGTTCAGTGACTATCTGATGAATCAATTTCAATCTAATAAGGCCAGAATCTACCCATGTTTGTCAGAAAGGGACATGGCTTTATCTGTGCCACTGAAGTTCAGAATATGGCCCTCAAAGACCAAGCAATCAGAGACTGAGACCCTTCCAGCAGAATAGATAACATCTAGAGCAGGTTACTGTGCTTTCAACTTTTCCCTCTTGGGAAACACTCGTTTCATCATCAATAATTTGTACTTTGCTACTGCAAGGTGTGCTCTCTAACTGACACAATGCTGCCTTTCCAGAGGAACAGGTTGTCACTTTTCACAAAATTTGTCCTATTTAATGACACTTTTTATTTGGTGTCTAATTACCTACCATTTCTTCTATTGCTGCATTACAGTCCCAAGCTTTTAAAATGTGGTGCCAAGAGTCTTGGGAAGATCCTTTCCAGGCAGATTCTGGAAGTCTGGTCTCTCCAGCTCAGTTGTAAATGTCTTGAGAGCAGTGATCCGTCTGACTCTCCCACGGCACCTGAGCTTGGTTAGGCAGGCATGCGATAGGTATTTGCCAAATTCATGATCTGTGTGTTTGTTTCATGTTGGATGCTGGACTCGGTCTAAGGAGGGAGAAAGGAAGAATCCAATTCAGCTCTTGCCTTCCAGGAACTTCTAGTCCAATGCAGGAGATAAGTCTCGAAAATAACCAACACCTGAGCTATCTGTCCTGAGTCACAGACTCACAGAAACCTCACAGCTGGGGAAGTGCAGAAGTTCTCCAGTTTTCCTGTTGAGAAGTTGACTCAAGCAACGCACTCTACTCTCCTTAAGAGCATACACATACACAAGAGTTCACGTGCAGTTTTAGGAAGCTCATGGGCACCCTGAAGCCCTTGCACCATGGCCCCTCAGGTGCTTAAGACCCCTCTACAGCCAACCTCTCACGCCTGACCAACTGAAGAAACCACAAACTCATTAACTCCAGGTAGACTAGTTAGAAACAGTATTACTCAGTATAACAAACCCCAGCGGCTTCAGGTAGGGATCACTTACCCTCCCATCTCTGCATCATCTGAGTTCTCAAAACTTTATCCTTCAGTAAGTTTCCAAGCCAAATCATCCATTGCCCTCCCAGACTTTCGCAAGCCTTGGTAGAGATAAGAATTGAGGTTATGTGTATTTTAGAGATCAAAATTGCCAGTGTTGTTAATGGAACGGGGTGGAGACCGTGAACGGGCTAATACATAGGTTGCCTAGAATCGATTGGCCTCACCACAGGCAATGCCTTCGTTGTTATGAAAGCCTCGATCGAGCACAGAAGATAAAGAACCAGACTCACAGCTGAGAGAAATTTGATGAGGCCAAGCAGGTCCCATGTTCATTCAACATTCATGTACTGAGCACTGGCTATTTGCCCAGCACTGCTCCAGACCCCTAGGAGACATGTGAGACTAAAACAGAAAAGTCCTTGCCCCAGAAGTAATCCTCGAGTCTCCATTCGGGTGAGGAAAATGGACAAATACCAAAGCCATGACAAACAAGTACATTTTGTAGTACTAGGAAGCCAAAAGTCCTGTGGGGAAAATGAAATTAAAGGGATAAGGGGATCAGGAGTGTGTGCAATGGCGGAGTTAAGCTGCAGTGTTAAACTGGGGTCAGGAAATCCACACCAAAGGTGAGAGTTGAGCGGGACCTGGAGGCGAGGAGGCCATGTGTGCTGCTGTGGTCATTGCTGTAAGGGCCAAGCCAGGGTGATGCTTGGGGTAGGCTGGATAATGGCCCCCAAAGATATCCAAGTCCTAATTCCCGGAGCCTCCGAATGTAACCTAGATGCCAAAAGGACTTTGCAGATGGTGTGAAGTTAAGGATTTTAGATAGGAAGGGTATTGTCAGTGATCTGGTATGCCCTAAATATAATTAAAAGGGTCCTAATAAGAGGGAGGTGGGCGATCTTGACTGCAGAGGAGGAAAGTGTTGGGATGCTGAAGCAGGGGCATCATGGGAGAGGTGGGGTGAGACCCAGAGCCCGGGGAAGAGGAAGCAGGAAGAGGCAAGGAAACAGACCCTTCCCTGCAGCCCCCAGAGGGAGGCTGCCCTTCTGCATCTTCATTTTAGTCCTGTGAGCCTCATTTTGGACTTCTGACCTCCAGAGCTGGAAGAATAAACCTGGGTTGCTTACACCGCCATGTCTGTGGTGATTTGTTCCAGCAGCCACAGAAGACAACCCAGTGCAATTTCAGACAAGGGTAGGGTGATGAACCAAACTTGGGAAAATCCCTGCCATGTGGCCTTCCTGTTTGTGACCACACATCCTTGTGCCGGGTGCTGGCCTGTGCCCTTGGTATGTAGTATCCCCTTTAGCTGTCACATCAACTCCAGGAGATGGCTGGTATTCAAACTGAAACCAGGTAACTCAGAGACCTGCTCTCTCCCGAGGCAACCATGTTCTGCCTGTGCCCGATGAGACTGTTTGTTGTGCAATGGCTATTTGGGGTGTGGTAACGATCTGCTAATGTCATTTATGATGCCACTGGCCAGTGGGGTGGACTGGACCACTCTGGGTGCCACGGAGGCTGACCCTTTCCTCTTTTGCCAAAGCAGAAAGAAGGCTGTGCTCAGAGAGAGCAAGACCAGCCTTCATTGAGGGCTTGTAAGTAGCATCCTCTGCCTGAACTGCCCACATAACCTCAGCTCACTCAGATTAGGACTGAGACTTTAGGAACACTGATTTATTTAATACTCACGGTAGCCCTGTGAAGTACATTCTGTTACTGTCCTCATTCTACAGAGGAGGAAACAGAGGCACAGAGAAGTTAAATGACTGATCTGCTTTGTCCCAGGCACTGTACTAAGCCCCAAAGGTGGAGAAGTGAGTAAGATTCAGGCAATAAAAGTAGTGGTTAAGAAATTGGACTTTGGAGTCTCAGGAGCCATCTGTGTGATCTTGGGCAAGTCACTAAACTGTTCTGAGACTCAATTTTATCATCCATCCAATGGGAATGGTACCGGGATCTCCCTCAGGGCATCCTGAGGATTGTGTGGGAACCAGAACATAAAGGGCTAAGCACAGTGCCTGGAGAGCATCAGTTGTCAGTACATGTCAGTTGGTGTTACACCGTTGTCGGAGTAAGAAAGCTCAGCTGCTGCCCTTACCAGAGAAGATCCGCAGATGAGGAACATACCACTGTTTCTCCCATGTTCATTCCCACGTTAATTTAATAAACCCCGAACTAGGCTAAGGTCTCTAGCCTGCTCAACCCAATGGCAGACTGATGACAAAAATCAGGGAACTCATGCTTTTCACTAGCCCCAAAGCCACCACCAGCTCTCCTTCCACCTGGGATAGGCTAGGATCTCTAGGAAGACTAGTCACCCACAGCCTTCCTGGAACACAGTGGATGTACTCAAAGAAAGAAAATACTAGAAAATCCCGCCAGAGCTTATGAGTCCAAATTAAGTACACATATGCTGGACTTACCTGGAACTTTGCCAGGACCCAGTGATGAAGATGGAGGAAGATAAGAAGCCATCACCAAGGAGCCATGCACTACCGACTGGGCCTTCTATCTTGGTTTCCTTGTTTCTGAACCAAGGCCTTGCTGGGATCAGCCAAGAGCTGCCTACCGTTTCTTCTTGCTGTTTAAGGAAACATCTAGGAAATGATGGAGGAAAAGGTGATACATTTTTTTTTCCTGCCTGGAAGATTTATCAACCCTAGAAAGTGACTTTTCTGCTGGGACAACTGGATATACATATGCAAGAGTCAAGTAGGACCCCTACCTCACACTGTAAGCGAAGGTGAACTCAAAATGCATCATGGACCTAAATATAAGTGCTAAAACCATAAAACTCGTAGAAGCAAACGTAGGAGATCTTTGGGACCATAGATTAGGTAACGGTTTCTGGGATATGACACCGAAAGTAGAAGAAACTTAAAAAGTTGCATAAATTGGACTTCATCAAAATTTTAAAACTTTTGTACTTCAAAGGGTGCCATCAAGACAATAAAGACTACACACAAAATGGGAGAAAATATTGCAAATCGTACATTTGATCAAGGATTTACATCTATAATATATAAAGATCCCTTAACAACTCAACAATGAAGAGACAGATACCCCAGTTTAAAAGTGACAAAAGAGGGTTGCCTGAGTGCCTCAATTGGTTAAGCATCCGACCCTTGATCTCAGCTCAGGTTTTGATCTCAGGGTTGTGACTTTAAGCCCCATTGGCCTCCATGCTGGACATGGAGCCTATTTTTTTTTTTTAAGTGCCAAAAGATTGGATTAGGTGTATCTCCACAAAGAAGACATACTCATGGCCAATAAGCACATGGAAGGATGTTCAGCATCATTAGTTATTAGGGAAATGCAAATCAAAACCACAAGATACCACTCCATTGTATCTAGGATGGCTAAAATAAAAACAGCAGACAATAACATGTCAGGAAGGATGTGGGAAGATGGAAACTCTCATATATTTCTGGTGCAATGCAAAATGGTGCAGCCACTTTGAAAAGCAGCTTGGCAGTTCCTCAAAATGTTAAACCCACAGTGATCACGTGACACAGCATTTTCACTCCTAGGAAGATACGTAAGAGAAATGAAAACACATGTCCACATGATGTTCATAGCAGCATTATTCACAATAGCCTGAGAGAGGAGACAACCCAGATGTCCATCACCTGATGAACAGAGAGACAAAATGGGCAGTATTCATAAAAGGGAATATTATTTGGCCACAAAAAGAATGAAGTGTCGACTCGTGCAACAACTTAACAAACCTTGAAAACATTATGCTACATGAAAGAAGGCAGTCACAGAAACCCCATACTTTGTGTGATTCAATTTATATGAACTGTCCAGAACAGATAAATCCACGGAGATAGAAAGCAGATTTGTGGTTTTCTAGAATTGGGGGGGTGAGGCACAGAGGAGGAGAGATTGCTCATAGGGACAGGTTTTCTTTTGGGGGGTGATGAGAATGCTCTAGTGATTGTTACACAGCACTGAGCATACTAAACAACATTGAACTGTATACTTTATATGAGTGAATTTTATAGTGTGTGAATTAGATCTCAAAAAAATATTATTAGGGTGCCCAGGTGGCTCAGTCAGTTAAGTGTCCGACTCTTGGTTTTGGCTCAGGTCATGATCTCAAGGTCACTGGATTGAGCCCTGCATCGGGCTCTGTGCGGAGGAGGGTGGAGTCTGCTGGGGAGTCACTCTCCTGATCCCTCTGACCCTCCCCACTTCTTTCTAAATAAATAAATGAAATCTTTAAAAATAGAATAAAAAGAGGGGCGCCTGGGTGGCTCAGTGGGTTAAAGCCTCTGCCTTTGGCTCAGGTCATGATCCCAGGATCCTGGGATCGAGTCCCATATCGGGCTCTCTGCTCAGCGGGGAGCCTGCTTCCCCCTCTCTCTTTGCCTGCCGCTCTGCCTACTTGTGATCTGTCAAATAAATAAATAAAATCTTTAAAAAAAATAGAATAAAAAGAATGACTATTAGTCCTTGATTGTCCTTGAAGAGGCCACTGGAGATTTCTTTTGAGCGAGTGCCAATCCCATTTCTTACATGACTACAGATAAATTGGGGATCAGGCTGAAACTTGCCTTTTCTGTCCAGCTTCTTCCCCACAGTTCAGGTTTTCTAAATTTACTAACTTCTCCCGATTCCAGGCCTCCGCCCTCAGCCCTGGAATCGCCCATTTCCCCAAGTTCCCTGCTGCCATCCTTCCCTAATCAGCCAGCCCTGGTTTTCAAGGCAGCATTGGGTGTCCCCTGGGGTGTTCCCTTTTCTCACCAGCATTCCACTGAATGGCACTGGTCTGTTTTCCTGGTGCTGTGTCCTTCATGGCACCCTCCGTTCCCCGAGGACAGCTGAGGTGCTGGTTGTGCTCCCCATTAAATGCCAACACAGTTTTGGTTATCACTGAATGGATGAATGAATGAGTGAGGAGAATATATTCCTGGAAAAGAGCAAGTATCTTCCCAGAATGGAAATATATGGAGGAGGTGAAATAGGGGAAGAAGAGGGAGGGAGGATTTGGATGAAAGTCATATTACCATGTACCCCCTCTTTTTTCTATTGCCTCCAACCACTTTGACCATGTGGGCCTCTTGGATTTTCTAATGGTTTCTCAGTTTCCTTTCAATCAAACCAAAACCCTAGGCCTTTCAAAGAATACCCAAAACCTTGTTTTTCTTCTCTTTGGCTCAGAAAAACCAAGTTGGGAATCTAGCCAAAGAAAATCGCAATAATAACTGCTTGAATACAGAGCCCGGGGGAGGGATGAGCTCTAGAAATATGTGTGCAGTTACTGATCTGGCATTACCTATAATAGTAAAAAATTGGAAACAACCTAAATGTCCAGCAGTAGGATAGTGTACATCAGGTCATGTCCCAAAGATGAAGTAACATGCTCCCTTTAGAAGAATTTAGTACTTTGAGAAAATACCTGCATTATATGTTCTGTGAAAGAAACAGGTTATAAACTGGTGGCTAGGTTATAAACCAATTGCTACTATATACGCTGTGCACAAAAACATTTTAAATACTGAAGAAAAACCACACTAGAATGATTTCAGGGGTTTTCTCTTGATAGTGGGACTATGGGTGTCTTTCTCATTTCTTTTTTAATGTAACCAGGTGCTCTATGATGAATATATATGATTTTTGTAATCAGACACACACACACACACGTGCACGTGCAAAATTTGCCGAATTCTCACACTCTTTCAACTGCTCTTTCTCGGGGAAATCACTCTCCACCTGCTTTGTTCAGTCAACCCACAACCGTCCCCAAATCCTTTTCCTGAGCTACACTATCAGCCTGTAAGGACCAGCACTTTGCCAGGTGCTCCCTCCACACACTCAGGCAGCTCCTGAAGGCACACTCTTCTGGGAAGCCTTCCCTGATCACCAGGAGGGAAGAAGGCTGGCTCATCCCTACCCTGCCCAACACAGCGCTTCCACAGCTCTCTTTGCTCACCTGGTCCACGAACATCCCCAGCCTCTCTGCTGGGGCTTGACCTGAAGGGACTGTTTCCTGACGTGACCCAGCAGCTTTTGCCGCTGGCTGCGTGTGTGTATGTGTGTGTTTGTGTTTGTGTGTCTGCACCTGGTGGCCAGGCCAAACACCTAGAAGGAAGTTGAGCTGTAGAGGCCACATGTCTCATTCCTGTTGTTGAGGAAGCTGGTAATGACTCTTCTGTCTGCGTGTCCTGATTTGCCATGGCAAAGACTTCTCTTGGCCATTTAAAAGCCACCCAAACAGTCTTTAAACAACTTAAGAAGTCATCAAAGGTGTTTGTTCTTAGCCTGGACCAGCAACCTTCTTAATGGAGTCAGCCTGACGCTCCGAAACTTTGGGAGGAAGTGTTGTGAACCAGTAACGTGGATGTAGCTGGAAAGCACTTAGATGTTTCGTGAGTTGATCTGTCCAAGTACACATCCAGCTTATTCCTGAACGGGAATCGAATTAGAAAAACCTTTGGAGGAACAAGTTAGTGGGTCAGCAAACATTTGAGGGCTCACCGAGTACCTGACACTTCTCAGAGCACTTGTGAAATGCTGTGGCTTTATCAAAGCAATAAACAAATCTGAGTGATTGATTGTTCCTGTAGAACTTCCTGGTCACGTATTACACCCACACGAAGCATAACAAGGAAGGCTCAGAGGGGAAGACACGCTGTCTTGAGGTGCCTGAGAAAGCGCATGCGTCTTAGCTCCTGTGGCCTTTTGAGCTAATTACTCTGGCCTGTGTGTAATGAAACAGGATGGCGTTAAGGATCTAGATAAACTGGGCATCCTGTCATCGACCTTTGGTGTTTTTGAAACTGAGAAAAAAAGATTTGGTGTGCCAGCCTTCCTCATCAGTCTGGTATCTCACCTGTCATCTCAAACGAGGCAAACAAACCACAGACATATTTTTCTTCCGCGCAGAACTGCACCCTTTTTCGTGAGTAGGTCTGGATCTGTTTGGCAATCAGAATTGAAGAGAATGGGGGTGGGGGAAGCACTTCTTAGTTCCACCCTCTTCTCAAATATCTGAAGAATAATAAGGTGAGTGTCACATCTGTCGCCTCTTTTCCACTCCTGCTCTGTGAATGCAGACCTCAGTCACGTTTTTCTTAGGCCACCATAGCTGGCATTTCCTCCCAGTAGATCTCATGAAGGCTGGAGGTGCTGGGATCCCCAAAGGAAGCAGAGATGGTCTTCCTGCTGCCATTTCCAGGGGTCAGGTTTTTGTTTAATGTGCTGTAGAAGCCAAGGGTGAAATGGAAATGCTGAGACAGGAGAGGGGGTTTGAGGAACTGACAGGGAAAGGGAGAGAGGAGGGATCAGGGATGGCAGGGAGAGGAACCTGCACGGGGTGTCTTGGCTGCTGTCATTGGGTTCCCTGTGAATTGTCTTCCTTGTCGTCCCAGGAGATCATTAGGAAAAGAGCCATTTCTTGTTGGTACACTATCAACCAACAACCAGTTTGTTGAAGGAATCCACTCATGCATTCACTCAACAAATATTTATTGTGAGGATAAATGTGCAGCAGGCAGTGTTCTAGGCGCGGAGGAGACAGCAGTGAACAAAACCACCCAACACAGAGCACGGATGAGTCTCCAAGCAGTTCTGCCGGGAAAGGTCAATCCTCAAAGGTGATTCCATTTATATAACAGCTTTGATAAAATTGCACAGAGCTAAATACACACAGCCATGAGTACCAGATGAGAGATCTGAATGAGAGATCTGAAAAGATCTGTGGACTGAACCAGTGTCCGGGTCGTCCTGCTGTACTACAATGCTGCAGCATTTTCCAGGGAAAACCTGGTAAAGTCCTTGCAGGATCTCTTTTGTATTGTTTCTTAGAACTGCACATGAATCTACAATTAGGCCAATAAAAATGTCCAAACAAAACCCAAACCCCAGACCACATGGAGCCTACATGTGAGTCGAGCTAAGTATGGCTTCATGGTGGCCAGAGGGCAAAAGCTAAGACTACCCTTGAGAGGGCTGCCCCTCTGGGGTACTCCATGCAGTGTCGCCAGAGATTCCTTCCTGCCCTCAAGACATGTCACTGAACCCACACCGGTGACCGAATGAAATTCAGACCTACGGCAGGAGGCAGGTGCAGAATAAGGGTGGGCTCCCAGCTCCCCCAACGCTATGACATGGGCATGTTGGAATGATCCAGCCTGCGTTTGGGTGTCTAAACCAGGCACCCACTAGACCACAAAGGTGAGACTCGACCATCCGTGGAGCTCCCGGTGCTCACTTGGGATGCTTCTGGGCTTGTTCCCAGCTTCCACCGTCGCTACCACCACCTCTGTGCAGACACCTAGCCCATCCTGGCAGCGCATTCAGCTTGGGGAACCTCCTTTCCCGTACAGACAGTGGGATGGCTCACTGCCCTCGTTCTCAGCCTTAGGCAAGAACTCCTCATGCCAGCCCAGGCCTGGGCCTCAATCCTGGATTCTAGCCCCCTGGCCATGGCAAGTCGGGTGAGTGTCCAGCCCCTCACCCTTGTCCTGCAGAGGGGGATGCCCACCAGTCTGCCGTCCCAGCGGGTGTACAGTGGGGCGTCTAGCAGGCTACAAACTGTCCAGCTCCTCTATTTTATTGCCTTAGAAGAACTTCAGAAGAAAGAAGCCATGGAAAAATTAAATAAGGTTGGAACAGACTTTAAAGTTTTTATTATTTTAAATTATGCCATGCCTTGCGTGGAATGACCCCAAAGCAATATGCCTTCCTGGCCACATCATTTACTAAAGTCACGGTGGAGAAAGCTACAGCTCCTAGACCCACGAGCTAGTCTACTGGAAAGAGGGTGAGAAGGGGCGGCAGGAAGGAGGAGTGATGAATGTTTACTTCTCTCTCCTCTGAGATGTCAGTGGTTGCTCATTCTAAGAAGGTTGACTATGTGACTTAGTACAGTTTCTAGTCACTGTCCTTGTCATAATGAAAGAGGCTTTCTTAGAAGGGCTTGAGCTAATCAATAAATATTTATCCACTTTCAAACAAGGTCTTTATGGCCAAAATAAGTGGAAAGAAAAGATACCAACAAGCACTATTTCCACACCTTTGTCTCAAAGCAACCACAGAAAGAAGAAGTGCAAACGAAATGAAGGACCTCCCCTTCACCCAGAGAGGAAGGCAGCCCGCAGTCCTGCAGGAGCCTGCCAGTGGAGCCCTTCTGCCCAGGGCCCAGGGCCCAGGCCCCACCCCAGTCAGGCCTGCGGGACCACGCAGCTGTCTGGAGCCCTATCCCGCTCTTCCTGGGAAAGGGCCGGCTTCCTCGCGTCCCAGTCTGTGTCCGGGATGAATAACCCATGGAGGTCCAGATGCATCTCTACATCGATGGATGCACGAGCCAATTCTGTAAAACTTTTGGCATCCAGAATAAGCAGAAAAGGCAGCTTTTGGGGATCGGTAGAGACGATGGCTGATAGGATAATCCCTTTGGGGGAAACAAAAAGAGACACTTGGTAAAAATGCAGACTTAAATCTCCTCCAGCTGGAGGGGGAAGTTCCTCAGCTGTATCTCCCTGGTCAGGGAAGTAGGAATCAGAAGACCTGGTTCCAGCCCTGCCGGGGCCAGTCCCTTTACCTCTTTGAACCTTAGTCCATTCATCTGCAGAGTAAGGCGAATCCTCCTTGCCCTCCCCGGTTGCTGAGAGAACCTCTTGCATGGTGAGTAATGAGCGCGTTCTGTAGAGTACTGCCTGCATTGGAGGATGGCTATTTGCCTATGACTTAGAAAGTCTCATTATGGAGAATCAGTTTTGTGCTGCATTGGGCTAACATATGGCACTTGGCTAAACTCAGACGAGCCGCACTCAACGACATTTGAATGAGCCCAGCCCACTGTATGCACATGCAGCACGCTAGCAGCCTCAGCCTTTCCCTCCGTAAAATGGACATATTCCAAGTACTCGCTCTCAAGGGACAGAGGATTAAATGAAATAATGCCCCTAAACTTCCAGCAACTACTCGTGATTCCTCCCAAAGCCTCCTGGGTCTCAGGGTGGTTGAGCCTAGTTGAAGTCAGATGGGCTTGGATTAAAATCCTAATTCTGTAGGCACTGGGTATGTGGCCTTAGGGAAGTTGCATTCCCTCAGCCTCTGCTTTGGGGAAACGAAGACACTGCTACTCCCTGCCCACAAGAGAATGGAGGGAAGCCCTGGGCCAGCCCAGCGGGAGGCCAGCTTCAGCAGGAGGTGCTGCCAACAACCTCCCACCTCAGAGATGACAGGACCGTGGGGTCTGCCGCCTGGCGTGCCATGCCATGGGGGTCCAGTAGGAAGACAGGGCCCAGGCAGAAATCCACTCCATGTCACCGAAGGGAAGCAGCTGGCAGCTCAGTGGGACAGCCCCAGCCATGGTTCTGGTGGCCCTCCTTAGCATCCCCAGGAGTATGGGCAGGGATTTTTGGGGCAGAGGCAGAATCAAGGAGGAAAAGGACCATTTGGTCATGTGGAAATCTAGAAAAGGGAGGTGGGCCACAAATACACATTTGCAGGTGCTCCATGCAGAAAATACATGCTTAGAGATGGTTAAGAATTCTGCCCCAGCCATTGCAATGAATATGAAAGTAGAAAGGAAGTGGGCTTTTGTGTAGTAAACAATTTAATGGCCCCCAAAGGGAAGTCTGATCTTTGCTCCTAGGAGGTGACCTCTAAGCCCTTATAATGTCCTGCCTCATAAAAGTATCTTTATTTACCTGGGACCAGCCTGATGATCTTTCCTAGCAAAGTGATTTAGATGTCACTTTGACCTCCAGAGAGGCTGAAGGCCAAAGGTCAACCACATAGCCAACCAACCATGACTATATGACCGATCCCCTAAAAAAGCTCCTACATGAAGGCTTGAGTGAGCTTCCCTGGTTGGTGACATTTCATGGATATTGTTGGAGGAGTTGGGGTTGGCTGTGACCTCCAGGGACAACCAGATACTCCATGAATGGAATTCTCCTGGATTCTGTCCCATGGGTAACTTTTCTTTCAACCTACAGTCCTTTCACTATGACAAACCGTAACCATGAACAGAACAGTTTTCAGTGTGTTCTATGCATCCTTCTATCGACATTGAGGGTGGTCTTAGAGACCCCTCAACTTGCAGTTGGTGTCAGAAGTGAGGGTGTTTTGAGGGACTCCTTAAACTCACTGCTTTGAACTCAGACAGACCTGAGTTTCAAAGCCTGTTTCCACCAGCTCTGTGACACGGGGGTTGGAGAGGGAGGGTCACACTGCTCCCAGACGATGTCTCTGTTTGAAGAGTGATCACAAGCAGAGTGTGGCAAGTGGGCTCCCCTTCCTGGAGTCTTACCATCATCCTCGTCCTGAGCACCCGGTGTGGGGACAAAGAGGGGTTCTGCTGGCCAGCAATGCTCCTCTCCCCATTTTAAGGATGACTTTGTGAGAACATCGTATTTCAGTATCTGTATATCCAAAGAGGAGAGACATGGGAGTGACTTGTTGGAGAGCACGTTCATTCCCTGGGAACTGGTGACATCAGTGCCCACAGACAGAGGGGATCCAGCCCCTCCAGCGTGGACTCCAAATGCCATCTACCTAGGGTCAGTGTAGCACCAGAAATGAAAGCAGCGAGCTTCCTCTTGCATTTTAAAGCAAAGGCCCTCCTGTCATCCAATTTTTTTTAAATAAAATTTTTTACATACTGAATTTTTAAAAAAATAAAAATCCTGACTGAGTCACCCAGCATTCTTGGATGATTCAGGCTTTTAGGGATGACTTCTTGACTTTAAATATCCTAAGAAACACTCATTAAAAAGACCTTTCACGTACTCTTTTATAAAATGTTTTGAATCTCATGGAATAAAAATGGTTGTTCAAACAAACAAAAGCCTGAATGTATCTGGTATTTGGCGCTACACTGCCATTTTTGTATGTGTTGAATAAATGAATGTCTTCAATGCAAACATTTAAAGTGTAATACGATCCTTTTGTTGTTTTAAAAAGTGCAAGTCCCTGGACTTCTCTTAATCCCTAATAGACATGTTTCCCCTTGGGGTGTGGGATTAGTGGGGAGTGTGTGTGTGAACCCTAATTTTTTTGCTTTGCACATTTCTGCAATGCTTGCTTTTTTTAGAAAAGATATTCCATTTATTATTAAAAATGATATTAAAGACAAGTGATGTCTGTACACTTAACACAGTCCTTGGGGTACAGTAAGTGTTCAACAAATAGTAACAAGTAAAAATAACTAAAGGGTCTAAGTTTCAGCCCTCTGCTTGAAAGGGCAGGTTCCTTGGGGGCAGGGACTGGGATCGCCCTGTTCACCTCCTTATCCTTACTGCCACCATGCTGTCGCATAATTGGTGCTCAATAAACATGTATTGAATAAAGAAATCAATGGATGACCTACAGCTCTGACCTCTTTGCTGAGATCTCTTTGTCCATCAGATAGGGCTGCCTCTCTCGGATGGCCCATCACCGCTTCCATGGTATTCCGCCCAAACGGACTTCACTCTCTGATCTGCCCTCTGCCCCAAAGGGACCTCCTTTTTCTGATCAAGGTCACCCAGTCTGAGAACCTAGAGTTTAGCTTTGCAGGCAGACACAATCGTCGTAGGGCGCGCCAGCCCAACTCACATAGGGATCAGTACCTTGGTTGGGATGGGACTCCACTGAACTTCGGCAGCAAAGACGTAGCGATATCGCTTCCCATTTCGAGCATAATTGATCCGAGGCAGCTCTAAGCCTGGAGAGAATGACACAGCCAGTGAAGCCCCCATCGCTGAGGACTGGGAGCCTCCACCCTTCATGCCAGACTCGGCGTCCTGTCCACAAAAACAGCTCCCAATCCAGGATCGCTGAACTTGCTTCAGGGCCTGGATTAGATCAAGGTTGGTAACAGTGCAGGGGGAGGGAACCTCTGATAATTACCCTGGCTCTATGAGAAGGTTCAGAAGCAAGGAAAGATAGACCTTGTTTTTTAAGTGTATAAGCATCTTTAATTATCCAAGATAGAAATCAAAAAGAATTGCATGATTAGAATCAGAGGCTACTGCAATTTTTTTAAAGCTCTTTAAAAAAAAAAAGCGCTCGTGTACGTGTGTACATGTGTGGGGGTGTGGAAAAAAACTCTGAAGCCATGGAAAGGGGTGTCCATCAGGAATAGTTAAATAAATCTGGCGAATTCACATAGTCACCTAAGTAAAACTAATGTTTGCAAAGAATTTTAATAACATGGGAAAGTGCCAATATCATAAGACAAACTGTAGAAGGCTGATTCTAGTATTATCTCCACTATGTTGCAAATGTAGAGAAAGGGTTCAGAAGCATTACTGGGATAATAACTTCCTTATAGTTTGTATTTTATATTGTACACTCTAGGTTTCTCATTACATGAAATTTTCATTATGTCTATTACTTTTGTAATTAAAAAAAACTAAAAAGTGTGTGTGTGTGTGTGTGTGTGTGTGTGTGTGTGTGTGTGTGTATGCGCCTGTGGGGGCAAATTAAATTTCTAAGTCTGAGGGCTGAAATGAAAATCCCCCATCGGAGCCCACTGCTGGTGAAAATGTAATGTCCAAGAAAAGAGGAAGAAGATGTGGAAAATCTGCCACACAGAGGCCTCCTAAAAAGGAGGCATAAGAGGTTATCAGGCTTGCGGGGAGTGCAGGGGAATGGCCTGTTAAGGCGCGGAGATGTCCAGGCCCTCAGACAAGTAATCATGAAAATTTCAAGAGATAGGTCACAGTGACTGTGAGCTGAAGGGACCACCCACATACTGAAACCAGAAAAAGGTGCCCACAGTTGGCCCCAGAGTGCCTCTGAGACTTTCCATGGTGTTCCTGGACCTCAAACCTGGTCTAGGGACTGCCACCCCCCCTTACCTCCACCCTGTCAATGATCAGCCTCTGGTACTTGGTTAAGTAAAATGGGCTTTACCCCCGTGAATTCTGTGAGGTTGTTGAAACCATGCTCTTGAAGAATCTTCAGGATCTGGGAAATTCTCAGGCTATATTCATTCAGTGGAAGAAGCCATTTCAGAATATTCTAGATGGTACAGTATGTCTGCATTTTGTAAAACTGTAAGTGCAGAGGTTAAGGGTTTTTGAGTCCAAGAGACCTAGGTTCAGGTTTTGGCTCTGCTGCCTATCTTTGGGCAAGTTATGGAATTATCCTCAGTTTTGCTGTCCTCAGCTCTAAAACGAGAATGACATGTGCCAACACCTACCTCCCAGAGTTGTTCTGATAACTTCTACCTTGTGCTGGACTCTCAGTATGCGCCAGGCCCTTGGTAAAGCACGCTATGTGTGCGAACTCATCTAATGTCAAGGATAATGGGGTGAGACTGGCAGGGTGAGATCTGGGAAGTTCTAGAAGAGGACCTGACATACGCCAAGCAACCCAGACATGACAGAAACACAACAGGTATTTCCAAAGTGTTGCCACGGGTGGAGGGATTATGAGGGATCCGTCTGTTGTCGTACTTTTCAGCATTGCCCAAGATTGCCACAATAAGCAAGAATTCTCTTCTTGGATATAAAAAAGACCACAGCATTTTAACCCTCCATCTGCCCCTACCATGTAGCAAGTGAGTGGAGATGCAAGTCATCGTCTTAAGGCAGCCAGCCTTAAGAACCAGGACCAGGGGGCAGCTGGGTGCTCAATCAGTTAAGTGTCTGCCTTAAGCTCAGGTCGTAATCCCAGCGTCCTGGGATCAAGCCCCACGTGGGGCTCTCTGCTTGGCTGGGACCCTGCTTCTCCCTCTCCCTCTGCCTCCCACTCTACCTGCTGGTGCTCTCTCTCTCTCTCTGCCAAATAAATAAGTAAAACCTTGGGGGGGGGGGGGAAAGTAGGACCAAGACCTACATATTCACTTCCAAATCCTCCCAGTGCCTGGGGTGCCACACAGAACCGGTTACAGGATCCTAGAATGCTGTTTTATAGCAGTGGTTCTTATGGGCAAATCTGCAGTTGGTCTAACAAAGTCCCCAGGACAGTTTCCGTCCAGATGCATGAACCTGGCAGCAGCCAACGTGGGAGCAAAGCTGAGCCATGCCCAGCCTCCCTCTAGCAAGTGTCCTGGACAAGTCCATTCATTCCACACCTGTGCTGAGCAGAGACGCCGCTAAGCCACACTTTTGTCACATCTGGGGATACACTGAGGCTTATATTCTAGGGCAGTGGTTCTCCATCAGGGTGATGGTGCCCCCACTGGACACCAGCAATGTCTGGACATGTTTTTGGTTGTTCTAATTCAGGGTGTGGGTGCTTACAGTCAAGGCCAGGGGTGCTGCTTAGTATCCTACAGTGCCCAGGATGGCCCCTAGCACAGAGCATGACCCAGCCCCGAACATCAGGGGTGCCCAGGTTGAGAAGCCTGCTCTCATGGGTGCAACTCCTATTGGAGGGGTTTACACTCTGCGTGGAGCATAGCCTTTCTGAGCCATCTCCTCCTCCATTGAATGGGGCTGATGGCCCCTGTTCTGCAGGGTGTTTTGAAGGTATAGAAATGGAAGTGCAGACACACCGTCCCTGTTCAGTAAGTCAGCATTCAATAAATCAGAATGTTTGCAGAGACCAGCCTTGAAAATCACCTGATCCAACAACCACCCCCCACCCCAGTGCCTTCCTAGGAGCTGTTTGAAGATATTTGAAAGAGAACTGTCGCCCATTGCTTTCTGCTGGGGCACCCCAAGAGTCTTCCTGTTTGTCCCTTGTCCGGGCACAGGTCCTCTGCATCAGAAGGAGGTAGAGAGAGGTCTCAGGGGAATTCACAAAAGCCTGCCCCCTCCCTAGGTGTCTTGCAAAGAGGATGTGTTTTACCTTCATAAAGCAACTCTGGCTGGCAGTAGACTTGGTCATCTTTTTCCTTCAGGGCTTTTGCTGTTGTAGATGTCAGTTTGATTAAATTTGAGCCCACTTCTGCATTCTGAGTTTAAAAAAAAAAATTGGAAACGGGTTATCCAGAGCAAACACTTGTTTTACTGGATATGTCATAAAACAAGTGCTTTAGTGGATGTCATCTTGTTCTGGCCTCACGTGAGCCCCAGGAAGCAGCTATTACATTGCTGGTGTTTTTATTCTTACTCTCTGAGATCTCGTAAACTGATAGCTACCTACTGGTAGGAAGGGGTCCCTAGACTCATGGCTCTTTTCTCCGACTCTGGGCTATCTTATCTTTCACGGGTGAAATTAATGTATTGGTAGGTTCTCGCTTTTTAAATACTGGCTGATTCCCTTCCTGCAGGGAAGGCTGGCTGCATCGGTCATCAGAAGGATGTTTATAAAGCGTTCATAATAACATGGGAAATGCTCATGGTAGAATACCGAGAAAAGCAGTAGAGTAAATTGCATATGCAGTCTGAGCTCAATCAACTTAAAAAGAACTTACACTGAAAAGATCCTGGGGGAGACACCAATTATTAATAAGACAGCAGGCAGTGGAATTATGGGGACTTTATTTTTCTATGCTTATCTGTATTTTTAGAATTTTCTCCTGTGAAAATATACCACTGCTGAAATGACAACAAATAGGCACTAAGAATGGCTTGGGAGTGAAGGATCTGTGGAGGGCATTCCTTGGTCTCAGCTTATAATCAGACTTTGTTCGGTGTCTTACCATCATCACAGTAACCCAGGAGAGGGATTTAAAACAATTGATTCGATATTTACTGGGGTTCTACTACTCCCTGTTTCCCTACATACCAGCTATGGGGCCTCGAGCAAGTGACTTAGTATCTCTGGAGAGTTCTGTGTCCTCATTTGTATAATAAGTTTCAGTGGATGCATCATGCAAAGAGTACACACATCTCCAAGTTGTTGTGCAGATTAAATAATCATGCAGACGGTTTGCAAGAGGGTTTCCTTAACAGTCAGTGCTAAATAAATGTTAGCAGCAGCTGATAACGTTACTGTTGTTGTTGTTGTTGCTGTTTTTAGGATTTATTTTACGGAGAGAGAGAGAGCATGAGCATGGGAGTGGGAGGGGCAGAGGGACATGGAGAGAATCTCGAGGAGACTCCATACTCAGTGAGGAGCCCAGCAAAGGGCTCAGATCTCACAGCCCTGAGATCAGGACCTGAGCCAAAACCAAGAGTCAGATGCTTAAACGACTGAGCCATCCACGCACCCCTACATCATTTTGATGATGATGATGATAATGATGTTACTACCATTGGGGCAAGTGCAGGTTTGGCAATGAAGGAGAAGTAAGATTGAGTCCCTGCCTTCATGGAGTTTACAGGCTGAGAATTACTGTTATGGCTGACTTCTTCTCACGTAAATTTTTCTCTACTTTCCAAATTTTTCTAAATGGAATTTTATAATTAAAAGAAGCCTATTTGAATGAGATCAGCTTTTTGCTGGGAAGGGGGACAGATTTGCTGCGTCCTAGCAGTTGAACTGCAGGGGCCCTTTGAGATTTGTTTAGTTCAATCCCTCAATTGACAGAAGAGGAAAATAAGGCCCAGAGAAGGAAAGAGGCCTGCCCACAGCCACACAGAGGGAAGGAGAGTCTGGGCCCTTCGCTTCGCAGTTCTTCTGCTTGGAAGCAAGAACACTGTAGGCAAGGCAGGTGCTAAGGCTGTGAGGCTGGCCCATTCCCATTCTGTAGGTCTCTGTGCAAATTCTCCTTCCCCAGCAACTCCGTCTGCAATGTTGCCAAGGGATTTGTCCTGAGCTGTCATTATCTCCTGTATGGAGTTTCTTCCTTCTTTTATGTTGTCTTCCCCTTTTAGACTGGGACCAGATTTTGTCCGGTGCATGGCACAGAGCTGAAAGCACACACCGGAAAGTAACCGCTGAATGAATGAGCGAATGCATGACTCAATAAGCTTTCCTTCCACTGTCAAGGTGCAAAACATGTGCTGTGCCGGATGGTTGTAGGAATTAAATGAGATGAAATGTGTGGAAAAAGTCGCCCGGCACTCAGCACATCGGTGGTGTCTTGTAAACAGAAGCTCTGAGTGCATCCATCCGTACCCGTACAGACCAGCGGAGGCTGTCTGGTGCTTTGCTAAGTCACCTGACAGCAACAGGCATGTTGTGCATGCCCTGGGCTTGCATCGCAGGGAGTCCGTCTACAGAGACATCTTCTAATTCCAGCTTGAAACTGGTCAGACTGGTTGAGGGATAAACTGAATTTTTCCACACAGCGGTAATAAACATGACTCGGCTGCTTTTGGTGGCCACGTGCTCAGCTTTGAGAAGAGCTTTCTAGCCCAATGTCAACAAGATCCTACAGTTTGCTTTGAAATCCCTCAACTTGAGGGAACTCCCGGAAGCAACAGCCATCGTGGTAATTCCCCAAAACATTGGCTTTGGGGTTTGGAAGCCCAGTCCGTGAAATCGGACTCTGCGGGTCTCTGTGTGAACTTGAACAGCATCTCCCCAACCTCAGCCCCTAAGCCTCCCTGAGCCTGTTTCCTGGTTTGTAGAATATGGGGGCAATTCATTACTTTTTGATGGGTGGTGACCATAACTGGGGTTGCTTTGACTGATACCTGAAGATTATGGTTATAATTAAATAATAGTCATGAAAACACCTGGTCCAGGGCCAGGTACATCATAGTCAGTAACTCAGAGCCAGAACGACATGCATTCAAATCCCAACTCAAACCCCACAGATATTCCTGCAATGTTGGGCAACTTACTTCGTCTCTCATCTGTAGTCATGGGGGTAATAAGCAACACAGAGGGGTGTCCTACTAACGAGGTGAGAAGCATGCAAAGCATTTAACAGTTCCTAAAATTTGCAGGACCCAGGACAAGAGTGGAGACCCACCAACCCAATGTCTAAATACACTGAGCACACTGTTAAGTGAGACTCCATTCTCTCCCCCATCTTGATACGGAGACCTTCATAATGTGGAAGTGCGCTGTCCCATATGGGAAACACTGACCACATGCGGTTATTTACATTTAACTTAAAATTATACAATTAAACATCCACTTCCTCAGCTGCACTGGCCACAGTTCATTGGCCCGTGTGGCTAGTGGCTACTGCATTAGACAGAGAATGTTCCATCATTGCAATGGATTCTTTTGCACGGTGCTGGTCTGGAAGGATGTGTGAATTTGGAATTCTAGGACTCCTTGGAGTTCCGAGCCAGAATAGGGTGGCAGAATGAGGGCCAGCCTCTGGGCCCAGGTTCTTTGTTCTCTGCCCTGTTTCTTCTCACTGCCCAGATCCCCAGCCAGCGCGACCAAGCCAATAGCTAACCCTGGCCGCCTCATGGGTCTGAGGCCAGTACACCAGTGGCACAGCCTGCTTTTAGGAAGAGAGAAGCAGGAGCTGGAAGCAGTCTTGGGGCTATTTGGGAAGAGAATTTAGGGATCCCAGTAGCTGGTTCATGGTTGAGGCAGGGGAAGTTACCTCACCGGATGGGCACAGCTCTTGGGCTCTCTGAAGTCCTCAATCTGTGAGGAAGGGACCCTGCCAAGGAAAGGCTGGATCAGCAGCCCCTCCCCCAAATGTCAAGGTCAGAGCAGGGGCCCCTCCTGCTGGGGTCTAAGAAGAAAAAAGGCATCTAACACAGGGCCTGACATATAATGAGCTCTCAGTAAATGGCAGCTTCTTCTATTAATAGGTCTTTGTTTTTGAACTTGGGGTCAAGACAAAAACCAAATCTACTGAGCCAGGAGTTGAAACTACCTGTCCGCAGTGCCTCCGCCCATGATGGCCCCTTACACATGGCTAGCTGTTGGAAGGGAAGGCCAGTGCTTATGAACCCACCTGGAGGCAATGCTCCGAGCCCGGCAGGAGGAGGGCAGGGCAGCCACCCGAACTGTCTGTACACGTCCACGCCCCTCCCAGCCCAGCCCCACCTTAGACAACCCTGTGCCACCCTGCATCAACAGGCCTAGAGTGCCAAGGGGCCCCACCTTCCTTTGACCCCAGCTGGCCCAAACACAAGAGAATCTGGGGCAGCTGGGAGGTCCCAGACTTTTAAATATACTTCACTACTGCCCATTCTATGCGGAAAGCACTTCCACTTGGGAAATGTTCCAAATGCTATAGAGAGACCCGTGTCCTTTTAGGGAACCCCCGTCACATTTCTCACCCACTTACCATTCGTTCATGGGTTTACAGTAGTTAGGAGTTTAATGAGAACCCTCTTGAGTGCCAGGCCCTGTGACAGATTTAGGGGATAAACCGCTGACAAGCCCAAGAGCTTGTCGAAGCTTTCCCAGGGCAGATGACTGAACAAGCTCATTTCCCTGGGACAAATGTCCAGCAAGGAAATTCAGGTGCTATCAGAACTTACAAACTCCTCTAAAGGGAGTGATGATCCTGACGCCTAAAGGCGGAGCAGGAATTTGCTAGACTCACGCAAATTAGAAGCCCTTGCAGGCTGAGACCACGCCCCCGCCCTCCCGACCCCCACGGCCCAGCCCAGGTGTGGTCTCAGAGCCCCCAGCTGAGTCCAACCTGAAGCCCAGACGGGAAGCGAGGCCTGATACAAAGAGGACAGTGTTGTAGGCAGAGGGACAGGGACTTGCAAAGGCCCCGGACTGATGGGTGCCAGAGAAACGTGGCGTCTCCCACCATCTGTCCTAAAAAGCCTTTGGATAGGACAGAATTAGAGCTGCCAGATCTGGACATGTCTGCCATGTCCATCTGTTCAGCTTTTCGATTTCACTATGCAGGAAGGCAACTTGAAAGTGAAACAAGAAGATGTTTTAAGGGACAATAAATAGCAATTAAACAGCGTGGCCAGAGCTACCCTTCCCAGGGCTCACACTTCTTTGTTAGTTTCAAAGCAGTAGATGGCTCACACGGCAGCTTTTCAAAATATACATGCTGAACTTCTTAGCCTGGTTCCAAGGAAGCGAATCATTTTTCAAGCATGATAAAAGGTTATAAAATCCCTCCGTGTGTGGGCAGTGGGAGGGAGCGTTTCCTTTCTCTGTTTCATCCCTGGGCTGAGGTCAGTGTGAGGCAGGGCCAGGCCTCGGGAATTGCCACCTGTGTGCTCTGTGACACCCCCACTGTTTCCTGGAACCAGGAGACCGAGCAAGGCACTGCAGTATGGTCCAGAGAGCAGGCCACAGAGGGCAGTGCCACGTGATGACTTCGTGGAAGGCAGCCATTCATTCAATAGCCCTGAACCACATGGGGAGGAAGTTCATTCCATTTCTCTTCCAGTCTTTCTGACTGGGTCAAGCAGAGAGTCTCAGTGAGGTGCCACTATGTCTTTAACACCTCATACTTCTAGAACTTTCTTTTTAACAAAGAGATTAACTCTTGGCAAGCAACAGTATCTGGCTAGAGCTTCAGACCTCTGCTAATCATGGCTCTGTCCCTGGGGGCTGTGTGACCTTGCGCATATTCCTTAAGTTCTCTGAGCCTCAGTTGCTTTACCTGTAAAATGAGACTAATGTGAGGACCTCTCCCATAGGTTGTTTTGATCCCTAACTGAGGCAAGGAAAATAAAATGCTTAGCAAAGTAGCTGGCGCATAGAGTGCATTCAGTAAATAGGAGCCATCAAAATTGAGTTGAATTGAATTTGCTTTCATTTAAATTAATTAAGTCATGAAGTCAGTGAGTTCTGGAGCCAGGAATCTCTGTAGCCTCTGAAACCAAGCCCGGAGCCTCGGTAGCATCACCCTAATTGAGGATAATGTCTGGCCTAGTGGTCATCTTTAATGCAAGAAGGGGACTCATCACCAGCAGGCATTAGGTAAGTGAATAGTGATGAATCCCAGTCTGGAACCGCCATGCAAATGTTTCCAACGATGTTGTAGAAGAATACTGAATGTCACGGAGAGATGTTTGGATATCCACATAAGTGGAAAAAAGCAGTGCACAAAACAGTACATGCATATTCCACCATGAAAAGGAAGGAAGGGCTGGTGTGCGCTGTTGCGGAGACGGGCCTCGAAAACACGGTGTGGAGGGAGAGCACCTGGCGCGTGTGTGACGTGTCTGGAACAGGCAGGGCGTCTGAGACAGGAAGTGGATGAGTGCTCACCTGGGGCTGCGGGAAGGAGCGGGGAAGGGGACTAGGGGGAGGCGTGCAAGGTTTCTTCCCGGGCTAATAAAAAGGTTTTAAAATCCAGTTGCTGGCACAACTCTGTGAAGTTACTAAAAGCAGCTGTATGGTGCATTTTAAATGTATGGTGTGTGAAATTATCTCTCAATAAAGCTGTTAAAAATTCTCCGTGATTTCCTTCTCTAAAATTAAGCAATATATAAAATATAAATATGCATTTCTAAGTTTTAGAGAAGTCCTACTACACAGAATTTTTAACAGCTTTATCGAGACATGTATCCATAGGCATGTGTATCATATACACATAAACACAGACACATCAACATGTGTGTCAGTATGTGTTTGTCTATCTACTGAGAGCAACAGAGAGACATGTGGGAGGCAACAGAAATATATCCACAATAGGTTCATGAGGTTTTTGTTTGTTTCCTTTTTACCTAATTGGTATTTTCTTAGGTTTCTATGATGAATATGCACCACTTTAGGAAAAACAATGAAAGCCTGTTTTTGTCTTCAAGAACAGCTCATTTTGGATTTCAGTGTCAATCAAATGAGTGCCAAAGTCACTCCCCACTGGGGCTCACGACTCCCTGGGAATGAAAGGGGTCCCCTTCTGAGCCATTACCTTGTCCACACTGAGGGGCACGGCGAACCTCCTGAGGGTGGGGATGGAGGTGAGCCTGCAGTTCTCCTCAAAGTCCTGGTTCAGGTTGGCCAAGTAGAAGAGCTCGTAAAGGCTGCTGTCCTCGTAGGTGATGACGTCAAACAGAAGGCAGCCGTCCTCCTCGTAGGCGTTGACGTGATGAAAGACCACCACGGGGTCCGTGTAAAACTTGGTGGGCAGAGGCTTCCTGGTCCTCTGGTCGATGACGTGAATGTAAGTCTGAAAGCAGAGGCACAGCCAGGGGTCAGCTCTCCCTGTGCTGACATGGCACAATGGCAGTGGGTACAGGACAAGACCCAGCCTTACAGTCCATTAGCACGTGACCCTGAAGCATTCCCCTCCCCCAGAGTTCTCTGCTCTCGCCGGTCCCTGATCACCTCCTTCAGATGGAGCAGAGGGAAGCTTTGCTGCAGGGGCCTCTGCATCCCCAGGAGGACAGAGTCTGGGGGAAGCCCCTGAGGGTACACCGTCCCTCCCTTCCTTCACTTCACTGTGACTCCAGGCTGGGATGAGCTTGGTGCCTGGCAATGGCCATGTGGGGGAGAAACTGGCCAGTCCTCTAGCCCCCCTTGGGTCTACCCACAGCCAGGGCCCCTAAAACCCTAAAATCACACCAGCCCTTCTGGGGCCTCTCCCGGTGTCCACCTGCTGCCTGGTTTGCCAGAAAGCAGTTGTCATGGCAAACTCCCTTATCCTGGGGGCTGTGATGTGGAGAGACCTGTTCTAGTTAAGGGGCCCACATAGGTATCTGCTCACACCTCTGGGTGTCAGGAGGCGGTATCACTCTGGGTGGTAATTAGCCATATCTGCAACCCCAGTTGCCTAATCTGAAGTATGTGTGGGGTTCTTTCTTTTGGCAGTTCTGGACTAACCACCCTCCTCCTGAAAGGCAGGGAGGGACTACTCCGGGCTGTTCTTTGGCCACCTCCTCCCAGCTCATGTGCCTCTTTCTCTCCTTCCCCAGAATCCAGCTCTGAACATTAAGTGGAATTACAGAGGAGGAAGGCTTTGACAGTGTGGGAGGTAGGGGTGGTGGGCAGGTGAATATAGAATTATTTTAGCTCTTTTCTTTCCCATGACCCCAATCCCTGGGTTGGGCACAGGGACTTTCCAGAAAGCTCTCTTCTAAACGCATTCCAAAAGCTCTTCCCAGGGCTTTCTGCCTGCCGCTAGCAAGGAGCTCGGTCTTCTCACTGTGGGATTCTCTGAGGGCCAAGAAATGTCCAGGGCCTGAAGACCAAACCCAACTCCAGCTGGCTTCCCTGCTGGCCCCTGGCCCCAGCGTTCATTCCACAAATATAGACGGAGGGTCTAGGACACATCAGACAATTTTTCAGGAATATTTTTCCAGGAAACACAGACTAAAACCAAGGCCCTTCTTTGATGGAGCTTATAAGTCCGGTGGGGGAGAGGCCAGCAGTCAATGATGAGATAATGTGCCAAGGACAGTGAGCACTACTGAGAAAAATGAAGCCAGGCAAGGGAATGGAGAAGCCTGGGGCGGGGTCTGTTGGAGACTGGTTTATCACAAAAGGCCTCAGGGATCTGGAGATTTAGCTGGGACGTGGATTAACAGAGGGAGGAAGCCATCTGGGGAAGAACATTCCAGGTAGAAGGAACAGAAAATGCAAAGGCCCTGAGGCAGGAAGGTGTTAGGCTGGTTTGAGATACAGGAAGTCCAGGAGGAGGCTGAGTGAGCAGGGAGCCAGTGGTTGGGATGTGGGCCTGCGAGGATTTGCAGGCTGGTCAGTGAAGTTTTTGGATCTTTTTCTTAGGAAGATGGGAAATCACTAGAATGTTCTGAGCAGAGGAGGGACCTCACACTCCTCCCTGAGAAGAAAGGAGAGGTCTTAGAGCTGCATAGTGGTGGTTCTCTCTGGAGAGGAGACTGGTGGCAGCAAGGGGGAGGACAGGGGACTGACAGGTGACTTTCTCTTCTTGTATAGCATTCGAATAGAGAACACTAAGAATTGCTTGATATTTATCACAAGTAAAAATTTACTCATTTCAACAGGAAGTAGATATATTCATACACACATATCCAAGCACAGATTCAGTCATATTCATACATATGTGGGTGTGCACACACACACTCGTATACAGAGGCACGCACATGCACAACAGGCACACGCACATACGCACACATCCACACTTGGAACACTCCGGTGTGCCTGAAGAGGTTTGGTTGTACCATGTGGTGGAATGTTCTATCATTAAGATGTCTAAATCATCTCCAGCACCCCTCCCTGACATTACCCGTTGGCTGCCGGGACACCAGAAGGGCCTTGTCCATGGACGGTGCAAGCTGCAAGGAGCCCAGATGTGGGTCAGGACTGAGGAGTAGCCCTTGGCTGCTGGGCTGGTGCTAGTGGCCTGGCTGATGAGAGCCAGCTTGCCTGAGGTCACACGCTTTTCAGACAGGGACAGTCTGCTCTACTGACTCAGTGACTTGGGGTCCCAGCCCCCTTGTCCCCACCTGGGACCACTCTGCAGGACCATCCAGTTTCAGAACTCTCTGGAAGGTTAGCTAATGAATCTGGGGAGACTGCATGGTAGCTCCCACCCTCGCTCCCTAGGAAAACGCCTGCATGCCAAACTCCATGTCAGTCTGCTTCCTGGGATACCTCATTTGGGCTGTCCTCATGTGGCTGGGGGTCCCAGCCAGGCCTTACCTTGTCCTCCTTGTGGAAGGCCAGGCAGGAGGCCCAGTTCACTCCCCGGATGTACGCGGTTGACATTTTGAGGATATCCAGCTTGAAAGGCTGCTCAAGGAAAACGATGTGGTTCTCGGTGACGCCGAAGCTGTGGTAATAGCTCGGGGAGAGGAGGGAGCGGGAGGTGATGGAGCAGAACACCTCCGTGTGCTTCAAGGGGTTCGTCCCCTTCTCGTCCTCTAGAGAAAGGCAAGCCTCAGGAGCAGCGCGGGACCTGGCCGGCCCCAGACAACACCCCATCACCTGCAGCTGAGCCTTTCAAACTGACCGGGTCGCTAAGAAGAACCTCTGGGTGAGAGCAGACAAGTAAACCAGTGAAGGAGCTGCTGCCTGCCTGACACAGGGGCTCCGAGTGTTCCCACGTAGGCCCCCCTGCCCTGCTAGACCTGCTGCTACAATCGGAAAACACCGAGCCCCAGAGCCAGGCCTCCGGGCCAGGAGTCTGCGTGACAGCCTGGGCGCCCAACCCCTACCTGTGTTCTGAACAAACCCGCTTTTGCATCAAGGTTTGTTCAGAACACAGGAAGGGGCTGGAGAAACCTGGGGCTTCTTTATGCGGGGTCCGGGGCTGCCCCTGCTCTTGAGCCGCAATGGCTCTGCTGAGGAGTAGCAACAGGGACCCAGATACTCGCTCTTGGGCCCTTTCCAGAAAAATCTTGTCAGCCCCTGCTCTGGAACAACACCTCTTCATACACATGGACCACCAGGGATCATGATCGAAGTGTGGAGTCTGATTCAGTATGTGGGGCTGGGGCGTCAGATTCTGCATTTCTCTCAAGCACCTGGGGATAGGCCGGCTCCCCAGATTTCGACTTTGGTATTTTGCTGAGGAGCAGCAATTGAGATGTACCTCACAGGGTTTCCATGAATTTCTTTGTGCTGACCATTCAGAAACACCAAGGGGTGAGACTAAGCACCCACTGTGATAAGGGGCTGTTATGCCTCTTGTGACAGTGGAAGGAGACTGTATAATCTGCATTTTACAGGTCGGAAACTGAGGTGCAACAGAATGTGGTCAGTCGTTATGGCCAAAGGCACAAGGTTAAGCCGAGAAGACACAGCCCTCTCAGCCCGGCCACCTCCTCTGTTACTAGGGATAATAGCGCTCAGAGTGGAGGGAAAGAACAGAATGAAATCATGAAGTAGTCCACGCAGCTCGTCCAGCTTCCGTGTGGCAGAGGAGCGAACAGTACTTGTTCTTGCTCCTGTTCCCCGTCAGGATGAGTCACCGCTGGCCGAAAGGCCTCCCCGCCCAGGCCTGGGGCTGGTTCATAATGAGTTATCTGCAAGCGTTTGCACCTTTCTTGTGGCCACCTGTGCGCACAGTAAACAGCTGGCTGGTGGGAGGGATGCTGTGGGGTTGTGGGGTGGTTCTTTTCTTCACAAAACAAATGGAGCACAAAGCCAACTGAAATGGAAAGCACCCTGGCCTAGGAGGCAGGACACAGGAGTGAATCCCAGGGAAGCCACCAGGAGGCAGCAGGGGCTCAGGGGGGAGCTGCTGGCCTGGTGCTGGAGGCTCCTGTGAGCTGTGTGACTGTGTGACCTTGGGCCTGTCACCTGATCCTCCTGGGCCTTATCTACCCTCTTTTGTAATATGATGTGCCAAACTTAAATGCCTAGGCCATCCCCAGATCTGACATTCTAGGAGTCTGGCGGGACCCTCTATTCCTTTATCGGCTTAATTCATGGGAGTTTCATTTAACAAGACTACTCATTGTGCCTTCTGACCTTAGGGGCTCACATCTGCCAATAGAGACTAGTAAGTAGCTCAGGAGGTTCTACAGGACTATGAGGGAGGGGACCAGCAGGGATCCCAGATGGAAGCCAGTTTTCCTGAACTGACAGGTCAAGCCAAGTACCCTTGTCATTCTGCCCCATCTCCTGAACCCTGTGCAACCACCCTCAGAGGCCTGGTCTCCTGGGTGTGGTTCCCAAGAAGGTCCTGGACAAACAAGGGTCAGAAGTCTCCTCCTCTCAGGAACATGAAATCACAATTGACTTGGGCTTTGCGCCAGGTTCCTGGCCTTAAATGGAGAAGGTTCAGAAGGCCCAGAGAGAATGGGGTGAGGGGTCTGCAAGGTCTGAGGGTCTGAAGAAGGACTGAGCTCCCATAACAACACTAGGAACCTGGCTTTAGGGTCTGGGGGGAAAGTTGGCAGTATAGCTTTGGCATACACAGTCATGTTAGAAAAATTAAAAAAAAATGGATGGAAGAAAGGATGATGGATGGATGGAAGGATGTCTGATGGGCGGGCGGGCGGATGGATGGACGGATGGATGGATGATGGAGAGTTGGATGGATGATGGATGGACAGACAGATGGGTGCATAAGTAAGTGGTGCACAAATAATGGATAAATTAATGAACCAATAAACTGGAGCCTAAAGAAAAGCAGGTTAGAATAGTGAAGGAATTCGTTCTTTCAAAAGGAAAGCCTGGCAGCATCTCTTTTCCCCTGGAGAAGAAAGGTGTGTTCATGGTCATCTGAATCACCCATGAGGGAAAGTGTCAGACTGAGTCTTGTGTCATCAGTGAAAATCAGAACTCTTTGGAGGTAGCCACCCGTGGCATCTGTCCTTCAGGATATGCCCAGAATGACCTACCTGGTACAGCGGCAGGGATCCTAAAGACCACATATCTTGTCTTCCCCTTGTCCATGATGGCTGTGCCCATGTTCAGAACATTTCCGGCAGCATCATAATGGGGATGTGCTGTTGCCAGATTTACAGCCACGTAGTTGCGATAGTCAACCTGCAAAATGAGAGCCACCTGGTTTTAAAAATGGGGGAAGGGTGAAACATGATGAAAAGCACCTGCTTCTAGATTCAGAGAGATGATGGCGACTTTTGCATATCTCCTGATGGGAAAATAAGGCAGACTTCACCTTAAAAGAGGATGTTTACCCGTGTGACCTGATATAAACTCATGGGCGGCCTCCTACAGCACGGAGAGCATAGAGGGGGCAGGAGAGTCTGGGAGCTGCGGGTGTTTTCTGTAGCGTTCGTTGCAACCCTGCTCCCTGGCCCTGCTGGGTGTCCTCAGCATGGTGGCAGAATGCCTCACCACAGAGCAATGACCTGCACAGTGGGGCAGCCTTCAAGCTAATCTTAACTGCTGCTTTGTGTCTTTCTGGTTACCTCATTTACATTCTCCCCCCTTTGCATGCCACAGAGGCGTAAATCTCCAGGCCTCTCTTGTAGGATTATTCTGAGAACATAGAGTTACAAAAACACTCCAGTCAAAGCCCACAACGGGGCACTACCACAGAATTATGCGGGGCTGGGCACCAACTGCTCTCCTCACCTCCCCCAGAATAGCATGACCTCCAGCCCAAAGTCAGGCAAGGCTTCATTCTCTGCTACTATTTCCTCTCGGAGGCTTTGTGGAAAGCATACATCAGTCGGACCTATGCCGCCCAGCTTAAAAGGTGCTGGACATAATTTCACAGCTAAGAAAAGCATTCCCTTTAACAGATCGTTAAAATGTATTGAGAAGCCACTGAGGCTTTGATTAGCCAGCTAGAGAAAAAATGCGTGGGTCTATTGATTTTCATGAAAATGTTGACTTGATTCTGCCCAGGAAAGGTATCTGCTTGGACGTTTATTTTTGTTCACTTGTTCGCTTGCTCTCTGCCTAAGGCCTCCCTCTTCAGGTCAATACAAGGTAGGGCTGCTCCAGTCTGGGCAATCCAGTACATTCATTCAAACTCCTATTAAGATCCCACTCAGTGCCAAGACGGTGGACACTGTTATGGGTTGAATTGTCTTCCAAAAAGATATGTTGAAGCCCTAACTCCTGGTACGTATATTTGGAAACAGGGCCTTTGTAGGTGTAATCAAGTCAAAATGAGGTCATTCTGGATGGAGGTGGCCCTAATCCAATGATTGTATCTCGAGAAGAGAGTGGAGTGATGCATCTATAAGCCAAGGAACACCAAGGATTCCTGGCAGCCACCTGAGACTGGAAGAAGCCAGCCAGCATCTTCCCCTGGAGCCTTCAGAGACAGCATGGCTCTGAGAACACCCCAATTTCAGATTTGCAGCCTCCAGAATCATGAAAGAATAAATCTCTGTTGTTCTAACCCGCCTAGTATGTGGCACTTTGGTTTAGTAGCCCTCAGAACCAACACAGAGATGAAACGACATGGCCCCCACCCCAAGGGAGCTTAGAATCTAGTGCTAAGTGCTGTGCTGGGGAAGCTCAGAATCCAATGGCAGTAGAGGAGGGGCTGCCCCATGAGTTCCTGCAGGCCACATGGCCCAAACCAGGGGTTCCCTCCCATGAGCCAGGAACTGATGCGGTTATAGTAGATTCACTGGTACCTTCTCCAGGGTCTCCAGAGTCTGTGGGTTGATTTTCCTGATGTAATTGGTCTCTGTGGTCGCATAAAAGTCTTCTCCACACTTCATGATGTTAATCAGGCAGTTGTCTGTGAAATCGGGGATGGTGTGGGACAAGTAGGAGAAAGCTCTGTGGAGGAAAGCGGATCAAGAGGAAATCAATGTTCTGCTCAAGATGGCTTTAGTTTTTGTTTTCCTATCACTTACAATGATATACTTCAATTAAGGGGGGAAAAAGTTCCAAGTCCTAAAGGATCACTTGTGGAATCCGGAGGACTTGGAGATCAGTTTGCCTAAAGATACCACCATGCTGAACTAGCTAAGAAGTGAGTCATCTGGGACAAGATGGCCACCAACTGAACCCTCCTGAGCTCTCAAAAACCCAAAGGTCTCCCACACCAGAGACACCAAGAGCTAATAGGCTGTTCTGAAGTATTTTAATGAGTTCCACAGAAATCGTATGTACCCTTCCATAATGCTCCCCTAAGGCTAGCAAAACAGCTAATCCTTGCTTTTGGAAGGAATGAGAGTCCACAGTGGACACTCTGAATTTGTCCAGGAAATTAGTTTAGTTTTCTTTCTTTCTTTCTTTTTTTTTCTTTAAAGAAAAGCAAACAAATGGTGAGCAGAAAAACTCATCATTACTTTGATCAGAAGGTCCTAGATCCATGTGTTGGTTAGTGCTCCCCCTGCTGGCGAATGGTGAAGCAGCGAAGCGCCCTACAGGTGGTAGTTTTGCGGTCTCCGCCCGCCCACTCCCTGCCTGGCTCCTCCCCCGCCTGCAAATGTCAGTTCAGGATCCTGGCACTGCATCCCCTAGCACTGGATCCTGAACTGGAAAGATGACGTTAGTCCAGAAAAGCAGGAGCAATCTTCCATCTCCGGACCAGTATACTGCTAGCACATTTCCTAACTCGTCGATATCCGAGGAGTATCAGGAAGGAGATTCTGACAGCGGGTCTGATTCCCCGGCCAACTGTTTAATTGTCAAGCTTGTAATACATTCATAGTCATCCTAGCCCGGATGATCTGAAACCTATTCAACTAAAAAACTTTCCTTAACTTTTTCTCTCATTTGCCAATTTCCCACCTCACAGATCCTCCCACTTTCTCTACGCACATACAAGCAAAAATAAACCCAGATTTCTTCCTGCTTTTTTACACAAAACATAGCTTATCATATGCTCTTTCTACACCTTATTCCGCCCTGTGCCCATTCGGCACATAGGGAGCAACCTCATTACCCATCCTGCCTTTTATTGCTCCTGCCTGGTATTTTCTTGTACAGTTTCAGTCTTATTTATTTAACTATCCTTCTGTTGATGAACATTTGGGTTGTTTTCAGTTCCTCATTATAACAAATGATGCAGCTGTGGGTAACATTATACATCTGCCATTCCAGACACAAGCAAGCCTATCTCTAGACTGAAGAGAAGGTGCGTTTATAATTTTGGGAGATAATTCCAAATTGCTCTCTTATCAGCCATATGGAAAAATACCTAATAATATGTCAGATGCCATTTGTTTCTCTTGCTATCAGTGATCAAGAACTGCATGGCATAGAGAGGCAAAGCCTGGGCCAGGTAAACGTTTTCATGCACCCTACAGAGAGGATCATCAGATGAGTGGATGCTGGTTGTTTTTACCACTGAGGATATCGAGAAACATGACCAGATTCAAACGGACAGTTACTTGGAAAATATATTTTTGCAGGGGTCCGGATAGGCCATCGTTCCAAACTCTGACACAACAATCCTGTTGGCCTCGATGTTGGCTTTGTAGGTGTCACTTCTTAGGTATTTGCTCCTGTAATAGACTTCACCTGAAAGAGAAGACACAGAATCAGCGCAGGCTGATAGCTTTACGGAGTTTTAAGGTCGATTTCAGGCATTGTAGGGGTATTACAGAAGGAAAGGTGAATTCACTAGGACAGTCCCCTTTAGTGTATACCGGATACAAAGAGCATTTGTGGTGAGCTCTCACTCGAGACAATATGGCAAGGTAAGTATCCCGATGAGCTCCATTTTACACAGCAGGGGACTGAGGCTCAGGCATGTTCAGTTGCCTTGCCAAGAGGTGCTGACCTGGCCCATTCATCATCTCTTCCATCATGGGTCTCTTCAACCATGGATCATCTCTTCCCTCCAGGGAAGGTCCAGATTTGGAGGACGGGTCCAGAAAGCCTCATACTTGGGCTGGGTTTCTCCAGGACCTAGTTCAGCCTTGGAAAACTTCCACTGGCCATTTCAATCCCTGGAGTGACATTTGATACCTACTACAACCAGAGGATGAGCTAGCACCCAATTCCCTGTACGGTAGAGGGTCAGTACCTGTGTGGATGTCTAATTCACGCAGACAACGGAGAGAATCTAATTCACTGCATAAAAGTAGGACCTCTTGACCAGTTCATCAAGACCAACCTGAAAATGTATGAATGGTTCTAGTCCAGTATTAGGTTCCTGTGGCTATTGTAACAAATTGCCACAAAATTAGTGGCTTAAAAAGACACCAATTTGTTATCTTAGCGTTCTGGAAGGTATAGCCTGAATGGATCTCACAGGGCTAAAGAGCAAGGTGTCAGCAGAGAATCCGTTTCTGACTTTTCTAACTTCTAGAAGTTGCCTGCATTGCTTGGCTTGTGGTCACATCACTCTGACCTCTGATTCTATTGTCATGTATTTTCTGACCGCCCCCCATCCCTTGTGATGACCCCTGTGATTCCACTGAGCTCCCCTGGATAATCTCCCCACCTCAAGGTCCTTAACTTAACCACATCTGCAAAGACTCTTCTACTTTGCAGAGTAACATAATATATTCACGGGTTCCTTCTGGAAGAGAGAGGAGATTAGAGCAGGGGGAGAAGAGAGGAGAGAGCTGAGGAGGCCCATCTGGAAGTGGATGGATCCGGAAAAGCTTCCCGGAGAAGGTGGCACTTGAAATAAACCTTGGAAGATGAGTAAAACTATTTGCCTACCATAGATTGGGGAGTTGGCAAGTAGGAGAGAGTAGTGCATTTCCATTCACTCTTCCTTGAAAGTGTGGAAGCAAAAGCCTTGAGGTAGGAAAGGCACCGCACCTCCTGCAAGAGTTGAGGAAGATGGCCTTCAGCATGAGGCAAGGGCTTGGGAGCAGTAGGAATGGGATGAGGTTAAGGGGCAGGCACCCTCTTGGCATATCTGAGGACTTCAAACCATTTGGTGGACAATTTGAAACCTCTGGGTTTTTAAAGTTTTACTTAATTTTGCTGTTAATTAGCAAGTGATTTGTTGATTTTTCCCCACTCTAGAATACATTGGTTGCTGTAATATAATATATGCTTCCAATGCTGGGACAACTATAATATGCAAAAAAGTAGTGTCCAGGTCGTACTGACATTTCATTCCCATAAAACAAGTTGATAAGAGAAATATCCATCATGTATCCACTGCCATGACGATGGGCTTAGGAGAGAACACCTTCCCAAGAAATTCTTGTCTGGTGACTTTTTATATTTAAGAAAGGAAACGGAGCTAAGAGCTAATATTTTATTGTGCACATGTGTGCTAAGTACTGTGTGGACACTTTATGTGTATTTTTTCTGGTTAAATTCTAAAATATAGAAATGTTATCAAATACACCAACCAGAAATATGTTCTTTAGGGGGAAAAATAATCAACCTAATGTCATTTGCTAGTGAAAAGCAAAATAAGACAAAATTTAGACAACAGTTGAAGGTTTCAAATTTCTACTTCAAATAAAGTATAAGGGGCTTACACAACTTACGGCCCTGCAACCCATCTCCAGTGAGTAAAATCGAGGCAAAGAGAGGTTAAGTACCTTGCTTTAAGCCACACAGCTAGGGAGGGGAAAGCTGGATTCAAAGCTGACACAGCCACCACCATCAGTTTGACCACTCCATCTGATCCTGGTTATTAAAGACGCACCTATGGAAATGTGCTACCATTACTGCGTGGCTTGCTGAAGCTTCCCAAACAGAACCCACCCATATGAACTACATCCTCATTTACAGACAGAACATGAGACCCCCCTGGAGGCCCCCTCATAGCTTGTCCAGTCCCCATCCTGGAGAGCTGCTATCTTGACCTCTAATAGCCTTAACTGGTTTTGCCCTTGGAACTGCGTTTTCATTTCCAGACCCAAAGGACACGAGCATCCGTTTCATTGGTAAGGACTCTAGCCTGTGCACCTAGATGGAAATAATAGCAATAACGGCGATGCTAGTCTTCATAAAATTGGAAGAGACCATGAAAGACCTTCTAGTTCTTTCTCTAGCCTTTGCGAGGTAAACTGTGTGCCCCGGAGGCAGATAGCCACCTATCCTCTTCTCAAAAGTCTTTTCGAGGGTGACTCCTGTGAAAATAACCATCACCGAGCTATTTCAGGAGTGGGGGCTCTGTTCTGGGGCTGCAAGAAGAAACCAGGAGGAATGGCTTTGGTTATCCCGGCCCTGGGTTCCTGTATTCAGCCAGTATCTACTGATCACTTCAGTGGGCCAGGAAGTGGGGGCAAGCAGGGCAGGCACATCTCTACCCCTGAGAGGATTCAAGTCTCCAGGTGGTTATGAATTCTGCTCTGTCATCTACCAACCATGCACTAGACCTTGTGTCAGAGTCAAGACTCGGTCCTCTCTGCCATGAGGTGAGGATCATGATATGTTCCTTATGGAGTTGTTGTGATACTTAAAGCCTGTAAAGAAATCAGCACATAATAGGTGCTCAATAAAAGCTATATATGCTATTGAGATGCACTGGGTAGAGTGGGTAGGCTTTGGTTCTGGGGTTAGTCCTAATCCAAGCCATGTGACTCTGTGTGAATCTCTTTACCTCACTGAACCTCAGTTTTCTCAACTGGATATTAGGGATCACATAGCCCTCTCCGGTATAGGATTGGCAGTTTTAAATGAGATGGGATGATATAAGGAGTTTGGCCCATGGGCACATAGCATGTTTGAATTGTCCAACAAAATCCTGGAGGTAGGAAGATGCAACTGAGGGTTTGTAAGGCCACACACATTGGTCTTTGGTCACAGGCTACACAGACCTTACTTCACGGCCACCCTGGTCTCCCCCTGAGCCAGCCTGTCCTTCTCTGGTCACTCTCTCTGCGGGTTGCCACCTACAAGGCACTGGCAAACATGGTTTGCTTAAAATGCTGAACTATGATCACTTGAAGTGTAAACACCCATCCCAGGCTGGCTGTCAGCAGGCGGCCCATTTCCTATAAACAACCAGTCCCAGAGCACGCACGGAGGGCTCAGGGGCCACAGGAAAACGTGTCTCTGGAATTGCTCAAGGCTGACACTCAGCTCTGAGGCTGAGATTAAAGAAGGCCACCACATATTCCCCAGAACCCTGTTCCCTGCTGAGCCCCAATTAGCCACATTCCTTCTAAAGGGACACGAGTAAACAGATGTGCTCTTGCTGGAATCTTCTAGAACTGGGTCAAAGTTTGATATTCCTGGGGGAGTGGGAGATTTTATATAAGTATCTATATCTATCTCCATTTTAAGCAAACTTCTAAAAGGCTAGTTTAGAGCTAGAATAATTGAAAAAGCCAGCTTCAGAAAAGGCTAAGTTCTGGAGAGCTCTTTTTGTCTCTAAACTTTGGTGATGCTGGCTCTTGGAATTTACATGTTCGAATCCTTGTGGGACAACGACCTTGCCTCTAAATAAAAAATTATCAACTGTACTGATGAAGGAAACTTAGGTTCATTCATCTCTCTGCCTGCTTTATAAAAATTTTTAGTTTTGAAGTAATTTTAGGAGCATCTGGGTGGCTCATTTGGTTACATGTCAGACTCTTTCTTGATCCCAGCTCAGGTCTTGATCTCAGGGTGGGGAGTTCAAGCCCTGCACTGGGTTCCACGCTGGGCGTGAAGCCTACCTAAAACAAAACAAAACAAAACAAAAAAACAAAAAAACCCACCCAAACTGAAATGACTTTAGACTTACAAGAAAGAGCACTCCTGTACACCCTTTGTCAGTCCGGCTTCTCCTCCACTCTGTTCCTTTAGTTAAGTCTTTATTGGGTTTTTAAAGTATTCACTTACCCTGGTTTCTGCTAAAGGCTACAAACCATTTTTTGATCTTTCTGCTTTCTTATTCCAGTCTTTTCTTACTGGTTTGGCACTGATTCGGGTTCTCCGTGCTGCACTATCACCTGGTGCTTTGAAGCGCTGGCAGAGAAGCCTGAGCCCCACCTCCACAGCACACTGATGAACTTGGTCTTGAGTGGGACAGGGCAGCAAGGCTGGAGGTCCACTGTGGAGGTTTTCTGAAACCTGGATGTGCTCAGGGGCCATCTAGGAAATGTGTTAGAAAACACTGATGCTCTGACAGTGTCCTTTAGGATTATGATTCACTCAGCCCTGGGTGGGGTGTCAGGATTTGCAGCTTTAATCCTAGAGGATTCTGATTAAGCAGTACACAAACCGCCTTTTGAGAAATACTGGCTTTGTGTTATATGTAAATCAGAGTATCCTGCTCAGCCTTGCTTGTCCTCTTGAATCATGTATGGTAGCACTTAACATTTTTGTTTTATGTTTCTACTCTTGTGGAGTAGAATGGGGAGCCATTGAGAGGTTTGTTTTTTTTTAAAGATTTTATTTATTTATGGGGCACCTGGATGGCTCAGTGGGTTAAGCCTCTGCCTTCGGCTCGGGTCATGATCTCAGGGTCCTGGGATCGAGCCCCGCATCGGGCTCTCTGCTCAGCGGGGAGCCTGCTTCCCCCCACCTCTTTCTGCCTGCCTCTCTGCCTACTTGTGATCTCTCTCTCTCAAATAAATAAATAAAATCTTTTAAAAAATATATTTTAAATAAAATCTTTTAAAAAATATATTTTAAATAAAATCTTTTAAAAAATATATTTTAAATAAAATCTTTTAAAAAATATATTTTAAATAAAATCTTTTAAAAAATATATTTTAAATAAAATCTTTTAAAAAATATATTTTAAATAAAATCTTTTAAAAAATATATTTTATTTATTTATTTGAGAGAGAGATCACAAGTAGGCAGAGAGGCAGGCAGAAAGAGGTGGGGGGAAGCAGGCTCCCCGCTGAGCAGAGAGCCCGATGCGGGGCTCGATCCCAGGACCCTGAGATCATGACCTGAGCCGAAGGCAGAGGCTTAACCCACTGAGCCATCCAGGCGCCCCGCCATTGAGACTTGTAAAGGAGACGAGTGATGAGGCCAGGCTGTGCCACACTAATGTTGGCAATCTGACAACCTCGAAAGGACTGGGTTGGAGAGATGAGGAGAGTGGTAGCCAGCAGGATGGGGAAGTGGAGCAGAACTACATAATGCTTCCCTCATAAGATTCTGGATGTAGAGAGCTTTGAGTTTATATCTGACTTCCACCACTTCTTAGCTGTGTGCCTTTGGGTAAGTTACTTGGCCTCCCTGGGCTATAAAATCGAGAGGTACCCTCCTCCTTAGGAGCTGTAGTGAGGACTGAGTTGTGGTTGGGCATGAAGCACTTGGGCCAGTGGCCAGCAAGCACTCCCTGTAGTGAGCGTTGAAGAGATCAACTGGGAACATATAGCTTCCTTCTCCCAAAACACCCTTTACCTTGTTCGTGTCATTTGGGCTCCATAAATAGTTTCCTAGCGCCCCCCAGGTCAGGCCCGGTGCTGGGTGATGAAGACACAACAATATGAACAGAAGAGAAATTCTCCTAGGCTGGAGAATGGCAAGCTGATCGTTGCAAAGTAGAGTGGGGCATGTACCTTTGACACAGGCCAGATTCAAGAGCAGAATGGGGAAATGCAAGCAGTTGAGAGGACTCTCCATACTTCCTGTTTTCCAGCCAGTTCCAGATTATGCATAGAATTGAGTCTTTCATGCTACTGCATACATATTTTTTAAATTTTCTGTACATTATGTTTTGACATCTTAAAAAAACCTTCCTGGTTGGAGGAGACTGTCCTTCCCTGGACTAGTCGATTCTTAGAGGTAGCAAAGGGCCCAGTATATCTTTGAGATGAAAACTAACTAATTCAGAGCCAGATCTCCTCTCTCTGGCCCATGCACTCCCAGAGGCAATATTCCTCTGCCTTCATTACCCCAGGGCCAGGTGCCAGGCAACCAGAGACCACCCCCGTAGCCTAAAGCCTGCCAACATGAGCCAATCCTGAGCTGTTTACTCTGCCCTCTCTTGTCTTTCCCTCAGAAACCCCAGGACAGGCCATGGCCTATGTGCTTCCCCTGCTCCTGTCTTCTGCCTCTGGACCACCCTGGTGCTATCTGCTGTGTGCTGGTGTGACATGCTGTGCCTCTTAAGACCTGTGACTGTAAGAGGCTTTGTTCCCAAGCCTCCCTCTGCCTTCTTTTGTGCTCACAAAAAGAAGACAAAACAGCTACTTACTTTGGACAATGAATTTTTAGTTTGAAAATCTACTAGAAACTTTTAGAAAGTCTAAGCAGTGTGGGATAATGTTGGTCACGTGCCTGTTTAGCTCACTCAAGGATTTTGGTGGATGGCAGCCATGCTTCTGGAAAGACAGCCATGGCTTGGTCATCCCCTGCTGGTTCTCTCATCTCCAGAGTCTCTATGGAAGGATGTGGAAGCTGCCAAACAGCAAGCTGTGAGGGCTTACTCAAGCTACCTGCCGTTTCTTAGGGGGATGAGTTAGGGTGAGAAGAAGAGCAGGGATGGTTGCAAACTTGAACCCTAGACAACACAAGTCAGAGCCCAGCCCTACCTCAGCAACCTTGCTTGGCTAAGTGACTCAGCCTCTCTAAGGTTCCCATCTCTGCATCTGCAAAGAGAGGACAAGCGTGCCTCCCATGCAGCCCTCATCTGAGCCCCTGAAATGGATCACAAGGGACGTGACAGCCCAGCGAATCAGGGCCTTATGGAAAGGAAGCCAGTGTACTTTTACCTTCCATGCACACTGTCCAGAACAGTGTTAATTTCCCTAGGAATCACTGGTAACTTCTGTCTAGGAAAGGAGGGGACTGTTAAGGCCTTGGGCTGTCAGGAAATATGGAACCACCACTCTGTAGCTGAGTTTCAGTAGTATTTGTTAAGTTTTTGCAAACTCAGAGCTCATGGTTTTCACACATGGGGTCTTTAGTCACGAAATCTTAGAGCAAGACACTGGCCTAGAGTCTGCATTCAAAAAAATAACTGCTGACTGGTTGGCTTAGAAGAAATAGTATTAAGCAAATATAATGCTAATGCTTACTGAGCATGTGTTCTGTGCCACGCATTATACCAAGCTCCTTGCACATATTAATGCCTTTAAATTCCACGGCAACTCTGATATCTCCATTTTACAGATGGGAGACAGACACAGAAAGGGTCAGTAACTTGCCCAAGGTCACAGATCTGAGGTGCATGTTAGCTAAGATGAAGATGGGATTCAAACCCAGTGACAACGATGGGGATTTTCAATGTGTTTTGCGCCTACCGGGTGCCAGGCCCTTGCTAGATACCCGCCCTTCAAAGGACCGTGACAGCTCTGCAAAGGGGATCATCAAGCTCTTTTTACTGCAGAGGAAACAGAGGCCAAGGGAGGTGAAGCCACCGGCTTGTTGGGCTGGAAGGTGGGGGGTTAAAGAAAAATGTCATCAGGCTGAAGCGCTGGACACGAACTTCCCCAGCATGTGACCCTGAGCCTGCTAAAGCCCCACATGACCCTCCCAGACCTCTTTATGAACTCAGAGTGTGCTGTTGTGACCTACACCGGCACCGTGGCCAACAGCAACGAGTTCACCGTCCACCTCGTGAGCCAGTCACCTGAACGCAGAATTCTGTCTTATTCAGTCATTTCAGTCTCCCCTCTGGGAGAGCCACTGTACTGGTTGCTTGAGTGACAGGCTCTCCCTTGACTGGTGAGAAGTCTCCTCAGCTCTGTGCTCTTCCTGTTTTCATCTGAGGCATGTCTGACTCCAAAGCCAGTAATCTCCTCCTGTTCTCGCCCACCTTCATGAGAAGGCATATCATTTCGCAGGCTGGACTCTCTGAAAGAGAAGCTTGGACCCCTTTCCAGGGAGGTTTGTGCTTGTGGTTGGCTCAAGGATGGCCTCTGCAAGATGTCCATGTCCTGATCCCTGGAACCTGTGGAACTGTTGACTTAGAGGGCGATGCAGACATGATTATATTAACAATTTTGAGAAGGGAGGTAATCCTGGATTATCTGGGGGGGCCCAATGCCATCACAAATGTTCTTAGAAGAGGCAGACAGGAGGGTCCAAGAAGGAACTGTGATTATGGAAGCGAAGGAAGTGGAGAGAGTGAGGGAGAGAGCAGGTGTGCAAGAGGCTCTGCTGCTCTTTGCAGATGCAGCTGGGGCCACAAGCCAAGGAAGACAGGCAGCCTCTAGAAGCTGGAAAAGGCAAGGAAATGCGCTAACTCCCTGAAGCCTCCAACACCTTGAGTTTAGTCCAGTTTTGACTTCTGAATTCCATAATTGTAAGAATAAATTAGTGCTATTTTGAGCTACTAAATTTGTGGTTGTCTTTACAGCAGCAACAGCAAACCAAACCAGTACTCTTACCGTCTTTAATTGTGAAGCTGTGGAGCAAGGCCAGGCCGTCAAACCAGTGGTTGTATCTGGTCTCCCCCACTGTGTGCATTCCAGGCCCATTGCGGAGCAGGGTGCCCTGCAGCCATGTGGGAATCCTGCCTGTTAAGAGAAAGAGTGGTTTCCAGTTTTCACATCTCAACCAAAGAGCTATGAGACGTGGCCATGTAAAGGAATTGAGGTCACGATCCCAACATGACTTGTAGCACCCACTCATTCCTTCAGCAGTCATTTCCAGAAAGGGTAGGATATGCCTGGATTGTGCCAGCACTGAGGATACCGAGAAGAACTGATGTCATCTCTGTCCTCAAGTTGCTTACCACCCACAGAGCAGATGGATGAACAGACACCCTAACCTCACCACAATAAAGGAAGGCAATGTGACAGGCTCAGCAAGGGGGCTGCGTGGAACACAACCTCACCCCCAGGTAGGGTGAGAGCAGGAGGGTGGGGAGGCTGAGTCTTGAGGGGGAGTAGTTATTGGCCTCGCAAAGGCATGAGAAAAGAACATTCTAGAACTGTGCTGTCCAATATGGTAGCCACGGGCCTCATGTGGCTACCGAGGACTTGAAACCTGGCCAGTCTGAACAGAGATGTGCTGGAGACTGTAAAATACACACTGAATTTCAAAGGCTAAGTATGAAAAAATATATAAAATATCTCATTAGCAATTTTTAAAATATTGATTACATGTTGAACCTATAATGTTTTAGATATGTTGCCTTAAATGAAATATATGGTTAAAATTAACTTCACCTGTGTTTGTTTTTGTGTTTGTTTTGTTTTTACTTTTTTTTGAGTGTGGCTATTAGAATTTAAAACTATGCATGTGGCCTGCATTTTATCTCTGTTGAATAGCACTGCTCTAGAGGTAGCCTGCGGCAGTAGACACTGTTGGTGCCCCACCCTTGTCCTCTTAGCACTGACCTCTCCCTAAAGGTTACTTTCTGCCACTACCTGCAGCTCTCTGCCTGAGGGCTTTGTTTTCACTGAAGGAGCTGCTCTGCCCACACACTAGGCAAGCTGGAACACCTTGGCGTTAATGCCCTATAAGTGGCTGTCACCCAGTGATGGATGGGGAGTTGGACATCGCATGTGACCACTTCCTTGCCCCCAGTTGGGACAATATGAGGCATGTGATACACTATGCCCAGAGGGCTCAGGTCTGATGACTCACTGGTCTGTAGCTTGACAATGCCCCCTTTATTGGTTTCCCTCCCAGTGTTTCTTGGGATCATGTCCCAAATTAAACTACTTACATCTGAATTCTTGTTGCTGGGGAACACAAACCGGAGAGATCAAAGACCAGCTCAAAGACCAGCAGATGTGCCAGTTGTTTAGCAAGACTGGTCTGTAATTTTCGAGTGAGGAAGCGTAAGTATTGAGGCCTGAGAGCTAAGCATGAAGCATGACAAAAGCCAATGAGACCACACCAAGGGTTTGGATTAGAAGGTTAGCAGAATGGCACAGCTTGGCCAGTTAAAATAGGGAATGAGAGGATCAGATTTTTGTGCATGTGCAATTTTTTTCTTGAGATAAAATTCACATAACAAAAAAATTCCACCATTTAAAAGTATACAATTCAGGGTTGTTGTTGTTTTTTTTTTAAATATATTCACAATGTTATGCAATCATCACCATCTAGTTCCAGAACATTCCATCACCCTGAAACAAAGTCTTGTCCTCCTGACAACCACTAATCTACTTTCTAAAGATCTACCTCTTCTGATCAGCTCATATTAATGGAATATGCTCAGATTTGGGGTTTCAAAAGTTGTCTCTGTGGTGTAGAGTGTGGCAGGAGGAGGAACCAAGAGGAGGCAGGAAGGCTGAGCGAGGATGGAGAGAAACAACAGAGAAAAGAGCTGGAGGATGTGGAATGAGTAGGATTGGGAGCTTGAGTGAATATGAGGCAGAGGGCCCCACGTCTTTTTCCCTGGGCAACTAACTGAATAGCGGGGCTCTTCACAGAGACCCAGATGCAGGAAAAGGTGCAGGTGAGGCAGAGCAGAGAGAGGGGAATCTGAACACAAAACCCCAGACAGAAGGACACGTATTGAGCACTATGTACCAGGCACCAGTGCGGGGTGGGGAGCAGGTGCATTAAATCATATTGTCATTGCAAGTGACCCTATGTGGTAGGTACAGGCAGACTATTTTACACAAGAAGGAAGTGAGGCAAGAAATGCTTAATTAACTGGAGGTCTCAGAGCCAAGAAAGCACTGTCCAACATGAAGCCTGGACATGGCCTTCATGGGCAAACGTGGGACAATCTTTAGTTAACAGGCGGCCAATGGTTAGACTTGACCCCGGACTGGAGGCCTGGACTGAGGGTTGGGAGCACGTCCTTCGTGGGCCGCCTGGACTTGGGCAAGTCACAGCCCCTCTCCAGCCCTCAGCTTCCCTCAAGGAGGAAGGCATGATTTATAGCAGTGGTTCTCACACTTGGAAGCAACCAGAGGGCTTGTAGAAACACACACTGCTGGGCTCCACCTCCAGCGTATCTGATTCCGTGGGTCTGGAGTGGGCCCAGGAATTTGTGATTCTAACAAACGCCCAGGTGATGGGGAGGCTACAGGTATGGGTTGGAGGTGTGGAGAACAACTCATGTGGATCCACCTGTCCACTCAGATCTGTAGGTTCCAGGATTCCGGCTTTCTAAAATTGCCAAGGATTTCTGTGCAGCCATTAAACATAAGGCTTACGGGCAGCATGCTCATGGTGTCCCAGAGCATAAAAGGATAGGTATTGGAGGCTCTCTTTTTTTAAATAAAATATTAATTGTAAATAAACATGTGTTTTTGAAAAAAATATTTGTCGTCTATACAATCTCTAGCTTGTAAAAACTTAAAGTGCTCCAGTATTAGGAATGCTCGAGATGGAAATACAGCTGGTTTTATTGCCCTGTGCTCCCATTACCATATCCAAGTTTTTATATATGTGCACATACAAAACACACACACACATAGAGATCATACGCTATCTTTGTAATCAGAGAAAAACACACATAAAAGCTATTCTTTCAAAAGCCTTCCAAGGCAATTCCTTGGTTGAAAAGCTCCCATCTGACTTCCTCACAGAGAAATGCTCACTTGGGAAAAGCCTCCAGATCCAAGTATCTGAGGATGAAAGCACCTGCGTGCCTGAGCCAGCCACGCGCCATTCTCAGGGGCAGCACAGAAGGGGAGAGAGCGGGAAAAGTAACAGATGAAGAAAACGAGACACAAAGCCCGCTAAAGGACTGTTCTGGTGGAGGGTCCTACTCTGGGTCTGTTTGACTTACGACTCTGCGGGTACTCCAAGGCCCCGATCACCCCTCAAGGACATCAAGACACGCTCTGCATGTGCCCCACCCCCGCATGCACATGCAAAAGTGGAAGCCCATGTGTGCCTCTCATGCCATTGATAAGGTAATTTAGGGCGCACAGATTTGCACAAAGGCACCACCCGCTTGGAACGGGCCATGCCCTGCAGAATCACTCCATTGTCTTCATGCCAGTCGGAGCATCCCCAGCTCTTCGCCTCAAGTAGTGAGAACGACTCTCCCTCTCCCTGGAAACAGTTTCTGTGTGTTAGAAGCACACCTAGATTTTCGCAGAGAATACGTGTGGATTGTGGATCATTCCCTGCTATAGACTGCATTCCAGATTTTCCAAAAATAATTTACAATAAATTTTACCTTTATAAACAGAAGAGAAAGTGTATGTCTAAATATATGAGAGCCCGTGTCTGCACTAAATGCTTACCTGTCACTTTGGCCCTCACAGGTTCCAGCTGCTCCTTCTTATTTCTGCCAAATATTATATCCATGGCATGGGGCGCTGAGCAGGGATGATACTGACAGTGCGCAGACACTCTGCTGTGTTCCAGGCAACCAATCTTCGATCTTTGGTTCCTTCTTTTCTTTCCTTTCTGCTCTCCTGAGCTTCCTTCTACATCTCCTTCCCTCCTGTCGCCCTGAGAGCCTGGTATGTCTTCTCACACAGCGGAGGCGGGGGGCGAGGGGGGGGCTGCACTTTGGCTGCTGTTATTTATCTGTGGTCAAAGGTCAATTCCCCAGCCATGAGTCCTGTCTAATCTTTAACCCTCCTACTGTAACCCCAACTCCCTTTCCAGTTCCACATCTGGCTTAAGCAAGAAAAGCTACTCTTCTGCTGGGTTTAAGCTGGCAGGATAATTCGGTGGGTGCATTCTGCACAGGTATGCAGCCTGAAATAATCAAGCCCAGGAGGTGGAGATGATTTATGATCAGAACAACAGGAGAAACTATCAGGGCCTGGGATTAGGGGAGCCAAGAGCGTGTCAATCGGTAGAATTCCTTCTGCACATGGTGGGAGCTTCTTCAGCAGAGAGAGCTTTTTGTTTTGTTTTGAATAAAGGTCCCTGAGCCTCCCCCTCCTTAAAACATCATATTCAAGATTTTATTGAAGTATACTTTACCTAGAGTAAAATGCACGGATCTTAACTGTACTTCTTGATGTACTAGAGAGATGTCTATGTACATGCAACAGTCATCCCAATTCATATTAGAGTGTTTCCATTACCAGAGAGTTCTTTTGTGATTCTTTCTGGTCAATTTCCAAACCCCACCCTCCAGAGTAAACCCCGATCTGATTTCTTTCACTAAAGATGAGGTTTTTGTCTGTTCTTGAACTTCATATAAGTGAACTCATAATAAATCCTTTTACCAGTTAAAAAAAGTTATATTCAAAGAGCAACCTAATTTATTACAGGTTTTTTAGGAGAAGTAAACATAAAATGTTTACCCATTTAAACCATAAATATAGGGAACCAAAAACGCTAATCGACAACAATGAAGAATTGTAAAAAACAAAAGCAAAAACAAAACAAAAACAAATGTCAGTTGGACTTCCTGGTCTAACAGGGGAGAGAAAGGACGCCGATCTGTGATTTCAGAGTCCCCTGTATTTGTGCCTCTCCGTGTGATACCATTGCCTAAAATCCATATTCAAGTGGCTTTGAATGTTGGCTAATGAGTTAATGGACTCCTCTCTACTCTCTTGCTTAAAGAAAGCAGCAGCTGTTTCCTCTCCGGGTAGAGGAAGACAGGGTGTGGTGCAGGTCTTTACGTGGCTGCGGAGTACAGCTCCTGTCAGGTCTGGGCCGAGACGGCGTTCCGGGATCTGGGAGCCCAGTCTGGACAGCCGCCTGGTCTGGCTGCCTGCCCAGCCCTGGCTGCACACTCCGGTCACCCGGCTGCACGTGCTCCTCACTCCACTCCGCGATGAGCCTCACTCCACACACCCTGACGTGAGACCTTTCAAGGGGGTGCCCAGCTCTGGGTGGTCTTAACCACGTGTTGGGTGATTCTGCTTCTCTGCCGCTGCTGAGGAGCTCTGGTCCAGGGAAGATGCTGTGTGTTTGGGTTGATGCTAGATTCGCATTCTTCCCTTTCCTATGTGTCTGCCTTATCCTCTCTGAGCCTCCATTTCCTTAACTGTAAAATGGGGGTGTAATGATATCGAAGTCCCAAAGTACTGTAAATCAAGGGTCTAGTAAAGGCACCTGGCCCCAAATAGCTACCGATTAACACCCTTTCCTCCCCATTCGCCCAGAAGGCAGTTCCCTTTGACCCACATTTTCCATTCGGTCCCATAACTTGCCAGTTTATTCTTCTGTCTGGTCTAAACATGTATATCATGTCAGCGTTATTATTCCTAGGTTGTGAAAGCTGTGTCCTTGCGGGGATTAAATGAGAATGTCTGGCATAAACGATGAGCTCAGGGGGAAAAAAATGCACCACCAGAGGCAGGAGCTCTGGTGCAAGGGGGAAAAAAAGAGCTCAAGGCTTAGAGCTCAGAAGACCTATTTGGATCTCCGGGCTGTTGTCACAACCCCTCTGAACCTCACTTTACTCTGCAAAACAGGGTGGCAATACCTAGGCCACACGGTTTGTGGAGAGGACGATATTGAAATTACAGAAGGGAAAACACGACCGTGTCTCCTTTCCTGTCTGTTTTGTATATCCAGCAAAGCAATGGCCCCCAGCCACATCGAGTGCCCTCTCTGAGTCAAGTGCTTTCCAAGGCAAGCACGCTACATGTGCTAGCTCGCTCCGACTTTATACAATCCTAGGAGATGGGTATTCTTAGCATGATTCTAGAGATGCAGAAAGTCAGGAAAGATAACCAACTTGCCTTAGGTCACACAGTGACTAGGAGACAATCAGGAAGCCAAGCTGGGCAGCCTGACTCCAAAGTATACACTCTGTGACAATTCTACTCAGTGCCAACACATTTAGCTGTTTGCTAAATTTTTGCGGAATGAAGTAATGGGTGGATGTGTTGATGGATGGAGGATGCAAAAGGCCAGTCTTGGGTTGATATCATTGCCCAGTTATATAATACAGAGAAACCAAGGCTAGCTTTCTTTATTCAGGCCCCCACTGCACCCTGGGGACAATTACATGGTGACATCAGGATTTTTTAATAACGGGGATAATAAATTGATCATAACAATGGCTATCTGTATTCGTTTTCTAGGGCTACCATAACAAAGTACCAGTGGATGGCTTCAATAGCACAAGTCTGCTTTCTTATACCTCTGGAGGCTGGAAGTCAAGATCAAAGTATCAGCAGGGCTGGCTTCTGAGGTCTCAACCCCACTCCCCCCCACCCGCAGTATGTAGACGGCCATCTTTTCTCAAGTGTCGTTGCATGGTCATTTGTCTGGGCACATGCCTCCCTGGTTGTGTGTCCCAATGACCTCTTCTTATAAGGATACCCGTCAGAGTGCATTAGGGCCACCCTAATGGACTCATTTTAATTTAATTACCTCTCTAAAGGCTCTCTCTCTAAATGCAGTTACATTCCGAGGTGCTGGGGCTCCAACGTGTGAATCTTGGGGTGGGGGAGGGGAAGACACAATTCAGCCCATGATGATATCATGAAAGTTCGAGTTAAGGGAAGGTGCTTTGGCTGGAAGTAACACAATATCTGCAGAAACTCTGAGGATATGTCTTCGTCTCAGACCTCAAGTCAACTGGGGGTCCTGGGTCACCTGGAAACTCATCTGGGCCATCTCAACAGGCACTACCAGGCCATCCTCAGGGGGTTGGTTTCTCATCCTTGGGCTTGCTCAGTTTTGCTTATGAGTGATTGCCTTCAACCCAGGAATCCTGTCCTTCCATAATAACATGCGAAAGCAGAGACACAAGGTGCGGGAGGGAGGAGGCATTTCCTTTTTACAGCTCCCTCTCTTTATACCAAGGAAAACCTTTCCCAGAACCGTCTGAGCAGATTCTTCTCTCAGTCTCTCTGGCTAAATGGCATCACACGACCACCCCCAGACTAATTCCCAGTAAGGAGGAACAGGTGTGCCCTGATTTTCTTAAACCCATCAGGTGACTTCCCCAGGCAGCATGTTGCCCCCAGACTCACACTGGGAATCCATTAGAAAGGAACAAGGAGGGGATCCTTGGGACAGGCAACCTGCAGTGTTGGCTGCAGGCAGTGCAACATTCATTCACCCCCACATTCATTTATTCATTCAACGTGTATTTACTAAGCACCTACAATGTGCTGGAAATACAGCAGTGAATGAAGCAGGAAAATAATTCTGTGTCTTCTTCGAACGTACACGGACTAGTTGCCAAGCTCTGGAGTTACAGAGGTGGTTACTGAAACTCAGTTCTGCCTTCTTCACTCCCATGTTATTCCTTTTTTTGGGAGGCAGCGTCTTCATATCCCAAAGGACATACATTTCCCAAAGGGTTAGGGGTCCTGCAGTGGCTCCTGGGACAGCCTTCATGTTGACCGTCCATCCTCCCTTTTCATAAACAGAGATAACAAGCCGCAGCTGCTCTCTGTCAAGAAGCTCTGGCATTGCTCTGGCCCCATGGAAGCCTGACCTCTGCTTTCTAGGTCTTTGCTAATAAGGGAAGAGTGGGACAAGAGCCTTGTAGGAGTAGGAGCTGTTCTCCAGCCTCTAACCAACGCCATTCCCTGGATGCCTGACACGTGCCAAGTAGCATGTTAGGTGTCTGATGAGCAGCATGTCATTTAATTACTACACACCCCTGCAAGGAGGTCATTAGCAACCTTATTTTTTACAACCTCAGAGATGAGAAGGAACCCAGTTCCGGCCGACAGCTCGTCAGTGCATATCCCTCCCCACCATACAGCAGTGCTTACCGCTTGTTGAAGTCTCTGGTTGAGGATCAGAGGTAGAGAGGAGAGCAAAAACAGACAGGTTTTCTAACGCATTTGCTGCCTTCAGGTGGACTGAAAACTGGCCAGTGCATCAGAGAGCAGGGCAACGGGAACACAGAAGGAAGTAGCTCACCTTAAACAAGAGGTTTGGTCATTCGCAACCGTGAAACAAACCACCCCGAGACATAGCAGTTAAAGCACCTGTCATTGTTCTTACCTCTCTGCACTCAGTTCTGTGGGCTGATTGGGCTCGGCCGGGCTCTGACTGGTTTCTGCTTTTATCACCTGGGGTTCCTTTTGTGGTTGTAAGTTAGCTGGCTGTTGACTGGCAGGCTAGGAAGACTGGGTCTGGGCCTCTCTCCCTCTCCATGCAGTCTGAGGGCCTGGCCTTGACCGTCACCATGGGATCTCTCCAGCAGGATAGCTGGACTCCTTCCATGATGGCAAAAGCCTCCCAAAAGTGTTTCAAGAGAGAGGCAGCAGGAGCTGCCAGCCTCCTGTAAGGTGAACCCAGGACTGGCATCGTTTTACTTCACTGCTTGCTGCTGGTTAGCACAAATCCCAGAACCAGCCAACATGGCATGGGAAAGGACGAAGCAAGGGTGTGAACATGGTGCCTGAGCAGTGTGGTCCCTTGTTGGGCCATCTTTGGCCCTCGCAACCCCAACAGACCCATGTGCACTGGAGGCCCAGCTCTTCTCCTTACTGGCTGAGCGCCTGTGCTACTTGCCTAAATCTCACACCCTCAGCTGCCTCGTCTTGAAAAGAGGAATTACAATACCTGTCCCAATCGGCGGCTGCAAAGTTTAAATCAAACTGTAATGACTCTGATCATGTCCATCATGGGGCTTAGAATAAAGCGGGAGCTTATAGCATGTTCATTTCCTTTCTTGGGCAAGAAAGAAAAATCAGAAAGATCAGCCAATATGATATTCAGAAATGAATTTTTTGACCCCTTACGATGCATACATCTCTGGCCTGTCCCTGCAGGGAAAACAGACATCCGTAACCTCGTCTAGGATTTGAAGTTTGCTCTAGGCTGGCTGTGAAGACATGTGCACAATAAATAATAACTAGTTGCCTATTACAGCTGCTCTAGAAGAGGCCCAGATAGCAAGTATTATGGAGTTCCAAGGAAGGAAAGTGTGCTCAGGCTAGGGAAGGTTGGGACAGAAGGCTTCCTGGAGGAGGGTTGCACAGCTAAGCCCTTGAGAGTGGGAAGTGTTTGGATAGGCAGAAAGGAGGACCAGTGTGAACGCTGGTACGGAGCTAGACAGCTCTGGGGCGGAGAGTGAGGGCAGGCTGGCTCTGCCAGGGACAGAGAGAAATAATGACAATTATAGGTGCCATTTATTGAGAGCTTCCTATGTGTCAGGCATTCTTCAAAGCCTTCGGCACACGGGAATGCATGTCTTCCTCACAAAAACCCTAAGTAGGTATTCAACCCCATTTTGCAGATAATGCGAGTGACACACAGTGAGTTAAGTAACTTGCCCAACCATGGAGCTGGGCTTCAAACACAAGCAGCTTGACTCCAGAGGCCATAGTTATCATCACAGCTCGTCTCCACTACCACTGAGATGGGGATGGAAAATGGTTTAGGGATTGGATTGTGCACAGATGTACAATTTGGGCTTCATACTGTAGATAACGGTGTCCTGAGTCAAGAGATTGTGTCCAATGAAGGCATTAATGTGGGAGCTTAACTGTGCTGTCCAGTACCGAAGTCACTAACAGCACATGGCAGTCTATATAAATTTAAAGACAAATTAATTACAATGAAATTAAATTCCTCATTCATACTAACCACATTTCAAAGGCTCCACAGACACGTGTGGCTAATGGCTGCCATACTAGTATGCGTAGACGAAACATCTCCATCGTCAGGGAAAGTTCTTTTGACAGCGCTGAGCTAGCAGGAGAGTTGCTAAGATGGCATTTATATATGACCAAGGTGGACAGAGGTAGCTATGGCTGCATGACAGGACAGTTTAGATGGTACAAGTGTCAGAGAATTCCGTGGTTGGCAACGGGAAAAAAGCAAATTAGCCCATGTGTTTGTTCATTCACTCATTCATTCATTTGTCCCTCAAATATGAAGTGCCACCCATCTGATGGGAACAGTTGTACATCAGAGAGAGGGAAGAGGGGAATGATCACAGACTTGGGGCCTGGAAGCCAGGGTTTCTGGGAGGGAGACAGGAAGAAGCAGAGAGCCAGTGGAGGATGGGAGTACCATGGAGGTACTGCCTGGCAGGGCTCCTTCCCGAGTCAGGTTGGGTATCTCCCAGGCTTCCTCCCAAGTCACACACACGTTTGCCACAAGCTGTCCATGTTGCCTCCAGGAGCGATAGAGACTGTAGAAGGGGATTCACTCCCAGAGGGCGGAGTACTAGGTAGAGGATCACACGCAGTTTGCCCTTCGGAGGGTCCGAGAAGCTCACTGGGCAAGCCGGAAGCCTTTGTCTCCTCCTTTTGGTGGGGAAGAGAGGAGTTCATAGATGTGTGCCGCCTCCTCTGTATTTTGGACACACCGTATCTTCTAATTCTGGCACAGACCTGGCAGGTACTATTATTATCCCCTTTTTTATTAAGGAAGCAACTGAAGCTCCCTGAGCTTGTGCCCATGGGCTGTGGATCACATAACACGCGGCAGAGGTGGGAGATTTGAATGTGGGATCCTCTTACCTTATCATTTGGGGAAGGAGCAAGGAAGAGGAGGCTGCCTTTCCAGAGGCCACTTTTCCCATGGGATGTGTTGCATCCATAAAGCAGTCATGAGGTATAGAAGTAAAAACTGAATTTGAAAAGTTTTTGTGCTATAAAAAACCAAAACGAAACAGCATTATTTTGCAATTCTGTATCTCCTATTACAAAGTCATTGCCAAAAAAGCGTTAATATTTCCCTTTGTGGAGATAAGGTTATCATATTTAACTTACTTTGCAGTTTTCCAATTAAGTTAGCTTCTAAATGGTGCCTTTAATTAGCCAGGGTGATAAACTGAGCAGATAATGTGGAAATCTTGGTTAGCAGGGTTCAAGGTGACAGGCAAAGTCCCAGGAGAGGGGACAGCTGCCTCCCCAAGGGAGAGTGACAGTGGTGAGCTCCAGAATGCCATACTCTCCCCAGGCCTGCCTGGCAGGGCAGAAGCAGGATATAGGGAGTGGTGGGAGGGCTGCCCTAGGACTCCTGGAGTGCATGCTTCACCACTAAAATGAAAGACCATAATGTACCCCATTAAAACTTAGGAGGGTTCATCAATTCCACAAAGGACTACTAGATGCAGAGACTAGTGTCTGTTGGGTATAAGAGATAGAAAGATGGGACATCGTAACTACTGGACCCAAAGAACTCACAGCCTAACATGGGAGAAAAGAAGGCAAATAATAATTATTATAACCACGTGCCATGCCTAAGAGGTAGGAGGGACAAGACTGAAATGCAGAGGGCATTACTGGTAGAGAAGGAAATGCCTTCTACTGCCTGAGCTGAAGCTCTTTAATTTCTACTGTATTGTGCTCAGGCCCAGTCAGTGAAGTTTCACAAAAATTCAGCTTAAATAACTGCTGTAGTCCTCATGTTTTAGCCTCCTCACTCATCTTTCCCATAGTTCCTTTTTCCTTCAGCCCCCTAGCCACCGTCCTCCCTATTGCTCACCTCTTGGGAGCAGAATCCTCCTGGCCTTCCTGCCTCCAGTCCCACCCACTCCAATCCATCCTCTTTGCTGCCACCAGGTGACCTGGCTAAAATGCCAGCCTGATCATGTCACTGTCCTATTTAAAATCCAGAGTTTAGCACAGCGTCTGGCATGTAGTAGGTGTTCAACAAATATTTACAGAATGAATGAATGTCCCATGACTGCGCTGTACTGTCACCATCACACTGGTTTGCTAGGGCTGTCATGACAAAAATACCACAAAGATGGTGGCTTAAAGAGAAATTTATTCAGTCACAGTTCTGGAGGTCAGAAGTCCAAAATTAAAGCATCAGCAGAGCCATGATCCTTCTGAAGCCTCTAGGGAAAAACCCCTCCTTGCTCCTTCTAACTTCTGGTGTGGTTGTCAGCAATCCTGGATGGTCCCCGCATCCAGTCTCTGCCTCTCTCGTTACGTGGCCTTCTCCCTCTGTGTCTATTCGTTTCTGTGCTCAGATTCCCCTCTTCCTTATAAGGACCCCTGTCACTGGGTTTGGACCCACCTTACCCCAGCACAACCTCATCTTGATTACATCTGCAAAGGCCCTAATTTCAAAGAAGGCACATGCACAGGTACCAATGGTTAGGACTCCCAACGTGTCTTTTTGGAAGACACAATTGAACCCACAATAGTCATTGAATAAAACAACTTAAAAGTAACTTAAAAACAACTTAAAAAAATTTAAAAGATTATACATGGATTTATTTTTACAGCCAAGTTCTCCAAGTTTCTCTCTCATTGTCTCTTGCTCTCTTTTTTTAGGGCCAAATACTTTTAAACTGTGCTAACACAGAAGTAGATTAAATTGCTCCGAGGACATGGAAGCCATGGCAGTTAACTCCTGTAGATCTCTGTAGAAGGCTTCAGAGAAGAGGTTTATAGTTGAGCTGTTCTTGAGAAAAGGATGCAGGTATACAGACAAGCATATAAGAAGAGACTTTTTTTTTTTAGGAATTTATTTAGAGAGAGAGCCCATGTGCATGTAGGCATGGACACTGGGACAGGGAGAGAAATTGTCAAGCAGACTCCCCACTGAGCATGGAGCCCAATGCGGGGCTTGATCCCAGGACCCCAAGATCACAACATGCACCAAAACCAAGAGTTGGACATTCAAGTTGGACTGATCCAGCCAGGTGCCCCAAGAAGAGGCATTCTTGGAAAGAAAGTACATGTCCAAAATAGCAGAATACCCCTTGGGGGATAGTGAAGGGGGCTTTAGTTTATGTTGGTTCTGGGATACTGCCAAGAAATAAGGATTTGGTGTTATAGGGCTTCTCCCTGAGACATACTTTCTACTAGTTCTGCCCCCACCCCTATCTCCAACCCCACACCTTTCTTCCTGGCTAGTCCCTCAAGACCCAGGTTACTAGCCACCTTATAGAAGCAAACAACTTAGCATAGGTAAAAACACGGACTCACCTACATACACATCTAAAAAAACAAGAAAATACCACCCACCATCCCATTGTCTGAGGTCATTATGAGATGGTCCCCAAGTATAAAATTGAAACCATCAGGAAAGTGTGCAAGACACAACCCAGCTGTGTGAAACATGTTCATGGGATCTGATCTGGAAGTCAGACTCTTCGAGTGGGATCAACAAAATGAAAAACCCAAAGATAATTGATCTGGTTTAAATAAGCACCAAGTCCATAGAAAGAATCATGAAGATGTTCATGTGCTGTGGGCTAGGCAAGGATTCAAGTTCAAGTGGCTTATTTGGGAGCTGAAGCCAGGAAATGCCAGCAAGGGCATGGGGAAGTGAAACAGGGAGGGAAGATGTCAACGGTGCATCATCAAGGCTGTTCCCATCGTGGGCAACTGAAGCTCGATCTGGCTGTTGGGCTGTGAGATGGGGTGTGAGCATGCTTTAGAGTTCTCTTGAGGGATCTGGGGGACAGATCCACCAACACTGGCCAATCAAGGGTGAGAGTTTCTCCCAAGAAAAACTCTTGGAGTTTCTTGAAGAAACTCTCCCAAGAGATGCAAACTTCCAGGCACCTTCATCTTGTCCATTGTGAGCAGAAGGGGGGCAAAGAACTATAGGAGCTTGCATTAAGAAGCCTAACATGGTAAGCATGAGGGGTCAAGGTGAGTCCTTGATAATGCCTGCCACAACCCTCAGGAGATAGCTCAAGAACAAGAAGATGTTCATAGCAGTGTTGACAAGTATTGTAATACTGAACACATAATAAACAGATGAGGAAAACCACACAAAGTATCCAGCACTGTGGGAATGGTGTAGTAAATACCTATTCAGGGAAAGGAAGCCCAGCTCCCACCATGCCAATTCCAAAGCCTTCAGCAGCATGGGAAAGGCCTACCCTCTAAAGCTAAGTGGGAAGTGTCCTATGAACTAATTATGTGCACACTACAGTTGTGCCTGGCCAAACACCCATCTCCTAGGCAAGAAGCACTTGAAGGAACCACAAAGAAATAAAATTGTATTGGGGTAAAGGGACCATGGGGATTCTTTTGTTATGATGTCTTTTAGCTGAATGGCGGACGAAGATTCAATTCAGTTTATGACCAATAAAAACGCCAATTCACATAAAGCAATGTACTCCCCACCTCTCCTGCCACTGTCTCCTGCAATCCCTCCCAAATAAATTGCTTTATCTAAATTTCTTGTCTCAGTTAACTTCTAGGAGAACCCAAACTAAAATAGGTCTGTTCCCAGGACTGGGATGGCTGGGCCATATGGCATGAACAACTTTATGGTTCTTTCATGGCCTTAAGTCCCCATTTAAACCAAATCCACTCTCTCTCTCTTTTCATTTGCTGGTCTCAAAAATCAGGGTTTGGAGGCCCAGGCAGCCGGATCAGACACTGGAAATAGACTCACATGGGTCCAGCCACGTCCTGTTTCTTTTCTTCATGTACACAGATGTTAAGGCACACTGGGAGCCGACATCACCAAGATGAATTCCGTGCCCAGGAGTCTGGAATTTATCAGAATGTAAAGAATGAAAAAGTGGAATTTAGCCTGCAGATTTGCGTTTGTTATCAAATGTCTCCAAGCATGTTGCATGAGGGTCATAAATTAAGCCTTTACCCAGGAGATACATTATCGCTGTATGAGGCCTTCCACATAGTTTTCTAATAGAATTCATTAGAACCTTGGCCCTCAGAGATAAGAGAGCAATGTTCTCTGGGTTGCAGGCTATGACTCAGCAATGACATTGAGTCCTGCTCTGGGCTACTGGCAGGGCTACTCCAGAGGGCATGGAAGGGCTTCTGGGAAAGCAATGGGGGCCAAGGGTCAGTCCCGGTGTTGGTTTGAAAACTGGCATCTTTACATGTAGGGCAGGGAGAGACCAAAGAGAGAAGCAAATCACTCTAGACTGGTAGGCGGCAGATAATAAGCAGGGGGACTTAACATAAAATGCTTGTCCTGGGTGCTGCAAGACGAGTTAATCTCTGCACTCGCTGGCCAAATCTTAAAAGTTTATATGGACGCTTTAACTGGGTTCAATCATGTATACTGTCCAGATGGTTTCAACACCATATCACTATCTTAAGACTGTGTCCTTGGGACAGCTTCTAGAAGTGGGGAAGGCAAGCAGAATGCACGTTCCAAGGACAGGGAGGGCGTGAGGAGCTTCTAATTGCCTGGGTCCCATTCATAGGTCAACTAGCAGTCTCCTCTTGACCTCTCCCAATACCCAAGTTCCTGGGAGAAGGGGCCAGACTGACAAAGGTTCATTGAGTCCTACTGTGTGCCAGTCATGGGATGGGTAGAGATTAAGAGACTATCCCTTTCCTGTAAGAATAAAATAACCCAAATGTCCATCAGCTGATGAATGGATAAGGGAAATGTAGTATATCCATACACAAGACATTATTCAGCTATAGAAGGGAATGAATTACTAATATACCCTCCAATGTAGATGACCCTGCAAAATAATCATGCTGAGTGAAAGAAGCTAGACACAAAAGGTCACACTTTTGTACAATTCCATTTACATGAAATGTCCAGAATCCGTAAATTCATAGAGACAGAAAGTAGTGGTTTCCAGGGACTGGGGAGGAAAAAAAAGTTGAATTATGTCAGAGCAAGGGAATAATTTAAAGCCAGATATTAAACAGCCGTGTTCTCTAAAGCCTTTGGCCACACTGCTGTAAGAAACTATTTGCCTAATACCTTTTCTTTTTAAGATGTTATTTATTCATTTGAGAGAGAAATCAAGAGAGAGAGAGAGAGAGCACACAAGCAGGGAAGAAAGGCAGAGGGAGAGGGAGAAGCCGGCTCCCTGCTGAGTAGGGACCCTAGGATCATGACCTGAGAATGACGTGAGCCAAAGGCAGACACCCAACCAACTGAGCCACCCAGCTGCCCCACTTACTACCTTTTTTGAAGGTTCTAGAGTCCTACCACATTGTGTAGTCGGTTCTCCAAACTTGAATCATTAATGTCTTATGCAGACCAGTCATCCAGCATTGTGCTTTGTTTTAATAGTGCAAACCATACCCTTGGTGTCTCCCCATCCTAAGCCAAAGGGCCTATCAAGATATTTTCCTAAAGAAACTGTCACCAAGAGGAACTCTGGTGTTAGTAGTTAAAACCATTTTCCCACCACTGAAGCAACTTATTGTGTCAAACTCAGTTAATTTGGAAAGTTATCACGAACAACAAACATTACTCAGCAAATAAGGAGCTGAGGTGGAGAATATATTGGTTCTGGAAAACTCTTCATTTAGTTTTATCCTATAAATTTTTATTGAGTGCAAAAAAAAAAAAAAAGAGTAAAGTAGTGAAGTAATGGTCCAAGCTACAAGATGGAGGAACCCTGAAGACCCGACGCTACCGTGAGAGGAGCTGGTCACAAAGACCGCATGTTATGTGATTCTCTTTATATGAAATGTGCACAGCAGGCAAACCCACAGACCCATAAAGGAGATTAGTGGCTGTCAGGAGCTACAGGAGGGAGGTTTGGGAGTGAATGCCAATGGGTGAAGGTTTTCCTTTCCGGGTCATGAAAATGTTCTAAAATTGATCATGGTGAAGGTTGCACAACTCTGTGAGTATACTAAAAACCACTGACTTGTATATTTTAAATCAATGGATTGTATGGTATGTTAACTCTACCTTAATTTTTTATTGAAAGAAAGAAAAAGGAAACTCAGGGGAGAGAGGCATATTATATGAGGCAAATTCTACAAAATCCATGAAAGAACGGATGTTTGAGATAAGTCGTTTAGGTGAACAGGGCAGGACTAGAGAAAAAATGGCTCCTGGCAGAGGGAACAGGATGGGTACAGAGAGGCATCAAGGAAGGTCACCAGCAGTGAACTATGATAGAAAGAGCTGGCAACTTGAGCTGTTAGGGGGATGATGGACTCATGGAGATGTTTTTAAAAAAGAATTTACTATTTTGAACAGGTAAGACATTCACATAGTACAAGACAGAAATTTTCAAAAATGTGGCCAATGAAACAAGAAAAAGTCTTGCTCCTTCCTTTGTCTCCCACTCACCTAGCTCCCTCCACCCCTGACCCAGGCAATCACTATTGCCAGTCTCTTTTAAGTCCTTTGGAAGATATATTCCACAAATTCAAATAAATGTTCATAGATATTTTTGTATAAATGGGATCGAACCATCAATAATGTCTCATACTTTGCTTTTAAAATTAGCAAAAATCTTAGATATCCCTCCAAATTTATATGGAAAGAAGCTGCTCATTTTTTTGTGCATTTGGAGAATGTACCAGTTTTGTTGACCACTTTCTAGTCAATAGACATTTAGGTTATTTCCAATCCTTCCTTCTTTCAAAATTCTGTAATAAATAACCTTTAACATATGACATATTGCACATGTATGAATTTATCTGTAGGTAAAACTTCTAGAAGTTGAACTCCTACATTACAGAGCTCATGCTTTTAAAATATTGTCAAAATTGACATGGTCCGATTGCCCATGATGGAGGTTGTACCAATTTACACTCCCATCAGCAATGGGTGAGTCTATTACCCCACACTTGGGGAATGTGTTTGAAAATATTGTCAGTGGCAAGTTCATACTGAGCATTGTATATAAAACTGAGAAACTTGAACTTGATTCAGAGGTCATCACACCCACTGGAGGGTTTAGGAAGTGGGTGAGGATGGACAGGTTTGAAGTTCTAAGAACTTGTTTTCATGATGATGTCAGAACAGTTTTGTAGAAAATCTGTTTTCTCCAACAGGCATGACTAGTGATGTGATGAGTCAGAGAGGGAGACAGCCATTAGGATTTAAACCATGCTGGGCAGAATGTGATTATCATTTGGGCACAGCCACCACTCTAGACAATAGCACTGGAGATGAGTGCATCTTGTTTTTTTTTTTTTTCTTTCACCATCCCATCACTCTCCCTTTCCTGCCATTTTTCCTTTATCACATACTTCCCACATGCTGATGGCTTCTTGCAAAAAGAACAACGTAAAACCCATAGCAAGGAATTCTTATCAGAAGCTAACAGTTGATAGAATGACAAGCAGACAGGTGAGACAGCAGCTATAAGTTTCTCTCGAAGACTGTTTTGCAAACTAATTGGACTTGGAACAGGAATTGAACAAAGAGCTGGGCAAAGCAAAAATGCAGACACATTCATCCTGAGCCTTTTGTTTCTTAAACAAGAGGTAGTACTATTATTTGATGACAAGAGAGAAGGAAAGATGGATGGCAGATGGCTGTGAGGCAGCAGCATAAGAAGGACGTGAGTGCCAGCTCCATCCAGATGCTCCAGCGGTGGCTCAAGGATGAGTGCAGTGGGCTTGGTGCTCTTGGGGCTTGCTCTGAGGTTTAGGGCCACAATCTCTAAGCCAGAGGAGGGCAGCTTTTGCTCAAAAAGTCAAGTGGCCTTCAGAGACTCTTGCTATGAATTTGTGCCTCTCGGTCGCACCTTCTATGGTGCCCAGAGCTGGTGTGAGGAGCAAGGGGGCCATTTGGTCTTTATTCATGATGAAGACACCCAGCAGTTTCTGCAGAAGCACATCTCCCAGGACAGGGAATGGTGGATTGGACTCATAGGGAACTCGGCTCAGAATGGAACCACAGAAGGTAGGTCCTGTGAAAGCTGTATTTCATGGGAAGCTTGTGGCTGTGATTCTAACTATTGCTTCTTACACAGAACCTCATGGAACAAATTAATATGTCCTAATTCTCATGGTGAGGATACCCACCTCTTTGGCTGTTTTGTGGATCAAATGAAACAGCTCATGCACGTACCTAGTACAGAATCTGGCACTTTACTGACGCTCTGCAAACGTTCATTGTTTGAATGTTCCTGAAACTAAGACTAACTATGACTCCTCCATCTTGCTGGAATAGTCCCAGGCACTATCCTTAGTCTTTTTCATCCATTATCACCTTCAATCTCTAAGATAACCAGTGAGATAACATTGTTGCTTCTATTTTACAGATGAGAAAACATCTTAGGAAATAATTATGAAGCTATTTTCAAAGCAATTCCAGGGGGCCCCTGGGTGGCACAGTCAGTAGAGCATCTGACTCTTGGTTTTGGCTCAGGTTGTGATCTTGGGGTTGTGATCTCAGAGTCATGATCATTGAGCCCCACGTCAGTCTCTGCACTCAGCACAGAGTCTGCTTAAATTTCTCTCTCTTCCTCTGCTCCTCCTGCCACCCTCTCTCTCTCAAATAATTTTTTTTTTTTTTTTTTTTTTTTTTAGAAAAAGGCACTTCTACATGCCTTTCCCCATTTCTTAAGGGTTAAAGCAGGTTTAGAACTTGGCATCATTCCCTTCACATTAGACAGTTTCATTTTAATGGCTCTCTCAGAAACTCTTCCTTACCTTTTACTTTGTGAAGTCTCCCTCCTCCAACCACGACTGTACAGTCGAGTCCTTCCCTCTGCACCTGTAGGGCCTTGTCCACAACCTGTGAGGTTACTTCCGGCATGACTACAACTTTCTACGTGTCGCCTTCCTTCCTAGACAATGAGTTCTTCAAGGCAAGGAAACACATTCTGGCCATTTTGTTTTCCCAGTGCCTGTACATAGCAGAGCATGGACAAATGAACATTCATATTTAATCCTTGCACCTGCCCACGAGGTACACATTGCTGCTTTTATTTTATGGATGAGGAACTTAAAGTCCAGGGGGAGGAAATGGTTTGCTCAAGATGATGCTGCTGGTGAAGGGCAGTGAGGACTCTGCCTGTTTCCCAGCACATCACATCGCCCTGTCAAAGCTACTGCGTTTTAGAAATGTGTCACTCAGTCTGGGCTAAGCACTTCTATACCAGAGTGGATGGAAAGGCTTAATTAGGGAGCAGTTGGAGAAGCTTGTTTTAGGAAATGCATAGTCTCAGGATTTGAATTCTAAAATGCATCTTCAGGCAAGATCTATTGAATGGTTTCTTGATTTGTTAGACGTAACAGTTGTGGATTTCTGTATATTGAACGTCCATTCATGTGCAGTTAGAGTTGTGGCTGTTCAAAAATCACCAAGAGATACCACATAGCTGTTACAGAACATGAGATAGCTCTGTGTGGGCTGACATGAAACCACCCCTAATATTTAATGTTATTTAAGAAGACAGGGTGCCATGTACAATATGATGGCATTTGTGTAAATTGATTTCAGGCACTCATAGATGCTGATAGGTGGATATAAGTCAGTCTGGATCAATTCACAAGAAACACACCAGCAATGGGAGTACCTTGGAGGTTGGGAGAAGGGAAATGTTTTCATTTTATATCCTTTTTCACTCTAAATTTTTTTAAAAATCCATTTGTATGGATTTTTAAAAATGAATAAATACACGTTTGAGTCTTCAGAGTAAATATTTTGTTTGTTTGTTTTTAAAGATTTTATTTATTTGTCAGAGAGAGAGAGGCAGGGGGAAAGAGTGCACACAAGCAGGGGGAGTGGCAGGCAGAAGGGGAAGCAGGTTCCCCACTGAGCAAGAAGCCCAATGTAGGGCTCGATCCCAGGATCCTGGGATAGTGACCTAAGCCAAAGGCAGACACTTAACCGACTGAGCCACCTAGGCGTCCCCAAGTAAATATTTTATATTTAGTGTTTTCTAGATTTCTAGTGTCCTCGAAATGCCTTTGTACTCCACACACATGCACAGGGCATTTCTTCCAGAGCACACCAAGGTGTTCCAGGGCCTGAAAAGTCTCGAAGTAAGGAAAACTGCTTCCATTTTAACTCAGCACAGCCCAAATACATTTGACAAGGGCCCCTTGCCTCTCTACAGAACACCTTTGAACATACTTCTGTGCTCTTTCTTAGATTATGGTAAGACAGAGCTGGAAGCATCATATACTGAATCAAACTACTTTGTTTGCGCTCCCTGATATGGTGCCCCAGTTTGTAGGTTGAGTTCTTCTGCCTGGATGTTGGAAGGTAACAGCTAGCAAAGTCCCTTCATTGGCATGGGAAAGAGAGGTGTTCCACCTGTCAGCCTTGATTGAGCACCTCCTGCTTGCCAGAGCTGAGCTGAGGCCAGCCCTGTCCATAAAAAAGGGTCAGAGAAACATTTCTAAGTCTTGGTGGTTGTGTTCCCACGCCAGGGTCAGGGAGCTGGCTGGACACCTCAAATGTGAGCTACAGCCACTGGCGCGGAGGACAGGCCTCTCCTGCTCCAAACACCTGTGGTTACATCCAGAGAGATGCTTCCTTTGGGTGGGCGGCCTCAGACAACTGCACGCAGCCGTTTGCCTTCATCTGCGAGTTTGGTGAGCTGGTCTCTGTTGTGGGGTCTCCCTCCTTCTGTCTCTCTGTGTTCTCTGTGTGTCTCTGTCACCAACTCTGTCTCTGTCTCTTTGACTTTGTGTCTCTGTCTCTGTGTTTCCCTAAATTTCCACCCGTCTCTGTCCGTGTGGTGCTCTGTGCCTGTCTCCTATCATCTTTCCAGCTCACACCCCGCCTCTCATTGTCCAGTTACCTGCCTACCTGCTTAACTGATTTCATTCCCGTGCCTCTTTTCCTCTCAGATACCTGCATCTAGGGGCAAATGCCCAGCCCTATTTACTCTCTTTTTCCACTCCTCCAATGAAGGAGATGTGGTCCCAGGAGGCTATTCTCACTCACCCTTGATTCCTGCTGCCCTGGCCAGCCTGGGTCTGAGTCCCTACCATCCACCATCCTGGACTCCTGAATTCTCCCACACTCTGCTCTTGTGTCCTTTCTAGCTGCTGTCCATGGTTGAACCCCTTTGCACCCTGGGCCCCTTCCCTGGGGACTCAGTCTGAGAGCCGGCATGAGAGGCCTGTAGTCCCATCCTGTGTGCTGCCTGCCATGTGGGGCCCTGGTGTAAGGGCCTGGTCTTAGAGCTAAGCTGTCCCATGGCCTCCTGACTTTCAAGCCAGGCTTGACAGAAACTTTCAGGCTTCCTGGGCTCAGCGCCCTCTTCCAAGCCTCTCAGTGAAGAACCCTAGCTCCTGGGGCCCATTCTGGGTTTGGGTTCTTACAGAACCCCTGCCTCACTTCCCCTATGTCTGGGTTTAAATAGGTGTCATGTAGGCCCCTAGCCTGGCTAGTTCTGAAAACTTGTAGCTTCGGGGACATAAGGGTCATAAAACTTCCCTCTCTACTTATCACAGCCCTTCCAAAGCCTGGTCCCCTTCTACACCCAACCTGAAGCCCGTCTCAGAATCTGCCAGCCCCCAGGATCTGGGAGCCAAGCTCTGAGGTCACAACATGAACGGCTAACATGCATCCAGCGGGACCTCCAGGCACAGAGCCGTGTACTCTGTGTGTATTCACCAGAGGTACTCAGAAGTACCTCTGCTCTTCTGTTGCAGGCCCATCCTAAAGCTAAGAACAGTGAGGCTCCAAAAGGATAAGCTCCTTGCCCAAGGCCACACAGCTGGGAAGTGACAACCTGGGTCTGCCTATGGTCAGAGAGACTGGCAGATGCTGGGTCGCTGGCTTTGGGGATGGAGGAGGGGTCACAATCAACAAACGTGGCTACCTCTGGAAGCTGGAAAAGGCTAGCGAGCACACCCTCCCCTGGAGGCTCCGAAAGGAACCACCCCTTGATACTAGCCTCATAAGACCCACTTTGGACTTCCGACCTTCGTAACTAGAGGATGATCAATTTGTACTGGCTTCAGCCATTAGTTTGGTGGGAATCTGCACAGCAGCTGGAGGAAACAAACACAGATTTTGGTCTCATCCCCTACCCTGTGACGTTCCACCAGGCAGACAGGACTGAGTACGGATCCCGTTTCCTACTTTCTGGCTCTGCTGGTCCGAGCCAGATTGTTCTTTTCCAAAAAGTGTTTACTGAACATGGACCACATGCCAGGAGCTAGCCTGGAGTGCGGTCTCAACACAGTGACCCCCGTGACCCTGATGTTCTTAGTGAGGAGGCCAGTAGCCCGGTTTCTAGGACTGGTAATGAAGACTCATTCATTCAGCAAATGCTTGTTTAGCATCTATCATATGCCAGGCGTTGCTTTCAGAAAAGGCTCAAGGAAGGTACTCAAAATAGGAGAATAAAGGGCACCTGGGTGGCTCAGTCAGTTAAGCAGCTGTCTTCAGCCTGGGTCATGATCCCAGGGTCCTGGAATCAAAGCCCACATGGCGGGGGAGGGTCCCTACTCAGTAGGGAGCCTGCTTCTCCCTTTTGCCTGCTGTTCCCCCTGCTTGTGCTTTCTTTCTCCCCCTGCCCCACGTCAAATACATAAATAAAATCTTGAAAAAAATGGGAGAATATAGTTGCCAGTTGTATAGCCCTTACTCTGCAAGTATAAACTCATTTAATCCTCCTACAGGCCCTATGTGCTGTGGTGCCGACACTCCCCCCATGCTGAGGGGGCACAGAGAAGCGAAATAATTTGCAGAGGGTCACACAGCCAGTGCATGGCTGGCGGCATCTGCGCCTGGGCAGTCTGGCTCCAGAGCCGTGTTCATGCCCACCACGTTCTATCTCTCACTCCTGTGGACCCAGCTCCTGCTGTGTCCCTTCATCTCAACCCTGACCCCTGACACCCTTCCACTTCCTATCAACCAGGCACTTGCCCAGGCATGACCATGATCCCTCCTAAGGTGTCCCCTTTCCTTTGTCGCAGGTGCTGGCCAGAGTCTAGCCTGTGATGGCCTCCATGCCACCATGCACTGCGGCTCAGGGGAGGTCATCCGGATCCAGGACGCCTTCTACGGGCGCCACACCCCGCATTACTGCACCCAGGGTGCTGCAGGCCCCTCCGAGGAGGAATGCAGCTGGGCCAGCGTCAAGGACGAAGTGGCAGGTAGGACCCAAGGACAGCTCTGGCTGTGGGGGAAGGGCAGTTCCTGGTGTCCCATCCTCAGCAAAGGCTTGAACAAGCTTCATATCTGGGCCTCCAACATTAGGAAAATGGGCCACTCTCTGCCCGCAGCACCATACAGGGAAGCGAGGAGGCCGCAGCTCACCTCCTCACGGGACGGCAAACCCACCTGGATGGGCGAAGGGGGCATTTTGCTCCCCACTCCACTTGCATGCAAGAAACATTGCTTTTACAAATTTTTAAAAATTTCCACGTACTCCAAACATATATCATATGTATTATATACAAATATTTCAGTGAACTCGCACAGATTCTCTACCCATCGTTGTTAAATCTTAACATGATGCCATATTTGCTTAACGTCCCCTCACAACAATAGTGAGTACGGCTTTAAATTTGCTCTTATCCACGTTGATACATGTACCAGTTTATTCGTTTAGTCTGTTGTATAACTACACCATAATGTGTCTCTTTCTCTGTTGAGAGCTGAATGGGTTGTGTCTTAATCCTTGCTATTATGAATAATGCTGAAACACACATTCCTGGGGGTATCTCTTTTTCATATGGGAAGGGCTCTGCATGGCCTTGTTTTTCTAAGTTAGATTAAAACTTCCTCTGAGCTACACTTGCCTGGTGATAAGGGCTCAGTTTCAGAGATGATGGGGGTTCCCTGCACCCTCCTGGGGGGTGGTGCAAAGTTCTCAGAAACTCTACTGTCCAGACACAGGGGCCCACCTACTCTCTGCTGTGGTTAGTAGTGTCAGACCTGCAAGGTGCTAGGAAAGCAGGGGGTCTGTTGCTTCTGGGCCAAGTAAGGACACAGCAGTCTACGCCCAAGCTGAAAGCTCTGGGGCCTCAGGCTGGATCCCAACACACGGGGTTCTCAGTAGTTCGCCGAAGGGCTCTGCCTCTACCCAAAGGCCCTGTGAAGCTTCAGGGTAGAATGCCCTGTACTCCCAGAACCTGGCAAGTAGCCTCGTCCTCGGTTTGGGGAAGCCTGCCGCGTCTCCCTCTCCACGTCTGGTCCACATCATCCCTGGACCCCTAGAGCACGCAGCAGGGGAAGGAAATGCTGAAATCTGCCACCTGGCTCCCACCCACTCTCCTCGTTGCTCTCACATTCTTAAGTCTGTGGCCCCTCTTGAGAGGGAAAGGCCTGGGCGGAGCCGGCTGAAGGGTGTTCCTCCCTCATGGAGGCCTTGAGGGGACTCAGTGAGCTATTTAAGCAAAGGCCCGGAGGCAAGTTCCCAAACCTTGCAGCCATACCCCAAAGAGCACCTTGAAAGGAGCCCTGCATCTTTCTGGGAAGGGTCAGAGGAACAGAGCTGGGCAGGATCCCAAGGGAATCTGTTCGTTATCTAAGAGCTATGCTCACCCATTCATTGTCAGTTGACCAATAAACATTCGTTGAGCCCAGCATTGCGCCAGGCTCTTTCCTGCGCTCTGTGGATAGAGGGAAGAATCAAACGGTCTGTTTTTCAAAGAGCTCGCAATCTAATGGGGAGACAGATATGGATACAAGCAATTACCTAACACTGTGCTCAATGCCACAAAGAAGGGAGCAAAGGTGCTATGTATTTACTCATGCAAAAATTATTTTGCATCTGCTATGTGCTGGGTACCGTTCTGTGCACTGGAGTGGAGATACAGCAGTGAACAAAAACAAAACAAAACACTCCTTCTCTCTTGGAGACTGTAGTCTAGGGCTGTGGATGCACATAGTAAGGGTACAGAACTCTGACTAAGGAGTGTATCGAGCTAGGTCCCATTAGGAAAACAGAAACCATGCCAGGCCTTTCAGCAGAGGAAATTCAATGCAGGGAACATATTACCCAGCACAGAAGTGCTGATAAATCAAACAGCGGGTAATGATACCACCCCAAGATTAGCAGCGATGGATAGCCATTGCCACTCCTACAGGCCGGAGGGACGGCTGGAGGGGATGGACTTACCAAAACTGGAAGTCAGAGCCCTCCAGCCACTGCTAGAATCATGGTGGAGGCTGAGGACCATGAGGTGGAAGCGAAGACCACGTGGGAGGACCTGTCCAGAGACAGCTGCAGTCAGAGAGAGGATGAAAAGACAGGATGAAAAGCATTCTTCAAGAAAAAAAGAAAGAAAGAAAGAAAGAGAGAGAGAGAGAAAGGAGAGGAAAGGAAAGGAAAGGAAAGGAAAGGAAAGGAAAGGAAAGGAAAGGAAAGGAAAGGAGAGGAAAGGAAAGGAAAGGAAAAACACTCTGCCCTCTTATGTATTCCCGTCTGGGATAGGCAGAGGTATGGCCCCCGAGATTTGCTACCCTAATCCCTGGAACTCTAGGTATGATGAGATATCATGGCAAAGGGACTTTGCAGATGCATTTATGTTTCTGAATCTGGATTATCCACGTGGGCACAATTTAACCACATGATCCCTTAAAAGCAAAGAAGTTTCTCTGGCTAGAAGCCAGAGATGGGGCTGATGGAGAAATCAGAGTTCAAGTGTGAGACAGATCCTATAGTACATTGCTGGCTGGGAGATAACAGAGGGCCACGCACAAGGACTAGAGAATGGCCTCTAGGAGCTAAGGGGGTTCCCAGCTGACACCCAGCACAGAAGTGGGAGCTCAGTCCTACAACCAGGTAGCACCTGCCTGTCCTCCTAGGCTTCTCTGTAGGCGTGTAACTCCTCTGCCTGGGCAGGAGGGAGAGGTGTTGGGATGACCTGAAGTTTCTGGCCTGGGCTCCCCATGCTTCTCCTTTCTGTGGGCACCTAGACAGGATTCCTGATCTTTGCCCTCTTTGCCAGTTCTCAAAACTGGCACGTTGGGCCACGTTAGGCCATCTGACTGGATGCTACTGGACCCGTGGTTCTGAAAGTGGGGTGCCTGGGCCAGCAGCATCAGCATCACCTGAGAGCTTATTAGAAAAGTAAATTCTTGCACAGCCTCCCCCCGACCATGTCCACTGACTCAGAAGCACTGGGGGTAGGGTCTGGAAATCTGTGCCTTCCAGAGCCCTCCAGGAGATGCTGGTGTATCGTAAGATGCTGTGCTAGACCCTGAGCTGCTTGAGGGCGAGAATCCTACCTCTCTCCCCACCTAGTGCCTGCGCCACTGTCTGGTCTTCCGCGGATACTTGCAGATATTCCTTGAGCGGATGGTGGGTGAATGAATGAATGAAAGAAGGAGAGGTCATTCGTCTCTGTCTGAACCTGTCCCTTTTCGTCTTTCACGCTGTTCCTGCTCCTGCTGGGATTCGGGCACTTCCCAGGCCAGTGCCAGGGGCTGCAAGTATGCCAGGTGGCAGCAGATGGGACCTACTTTGGAGACCTGTGCCCCACCCAGGGAAGCTACCTGTGGGTGCGGTACCAGTGCCAGGAAGGTGAGTCCTCAGCAAGAAACAAGGAATTTTTTCTACACCAGGTCCAGCCCCACTTGGGGCAGAGGGAGGAGCCTCCCATGGGAGCCGATGTGTGTGCTAAGAGACTTCCTGACTCACACCTGATTCCCTGAAGCCTGAACCCCCTGAAGTGGCCTAGTGTCATGGGGTAAAGAGTTTGAGGCTACTGTTGCAGAAATGAGCTGTCAAGCCAGAAATAAAAAATGTATAATTTTTAACTCCCAGGACCCTTCCAATGAAATATCATGGGCGACCCAATAAACACGTCAGACAAAACCAGTATTGCATGACTGAAAGAAGTTAAAAGATGTCTCGCTACCACACCCCATGCCCACTCAACCACCACCCTGCCCATAGGCTGCATTTTAGAACACAAAGGGTCTTTTAAAAACTACAAATTTCGAAAGCCATAAAAATAGCCCATATTACTACACTTTATAAAAGTTTTATAAATCAAGAAGGAAGAATTCCTCCCTTCAATTCCACAGTCCTACTCTCCTTAAGGAAACCACTGTTAAATGTATAGTTTAGAGTAAGTTCTTCTCTGCTTTTTAAACTGTTTTCATAGATGTGACTGTGTATGAATATTTATACATAAAATGTAATCATGCTAAATATATTAGTTTATAGCTCAACATTGTTTTTTTTAACTTAATAATATATCCTGGATGTCTTTCCCAGTCACAACCTTATTATTTTAATGGCTGTGCAGTATCCCATCATAAGACTGTGTCAGAATTTATTGGACCGGTCCCCTGCTGATGGACATTTAGGTTGCTTCTGATTTTTGCTGTTAAGTGTCACTCTGTAGCGCTCATTCTTGTGCATATATCTTGACATGTGCCTGATCATTTTTAGAGGCGAGATCCCTAGTAGAGGAAATGCTGGGTCCTAGGGTATATGCTTTTTAAATGTTAATAGAGATTGCAAATTACACTCCAAAATGGCTGCACTGATTTACATTCCCACTAACAGCGTACATGAGTGCCACTTTCCCCTACGCCATTGTCCAGGGAATTAGTCACAACAGCACCAACAGAAAGGAGAGAGCGGGAGTGAAGGTACAGGGAGCTCTGAAGGGAAGAAGTGACTCAGGGAATGCTGGGGTCCCCAAGGGCCATCCAAGAGAGCAGGGTCCGTGGGTGTAGGAGGGAGGACCGCAAAGAGAGGAGGAGAGGACAGGTTTCATCAGCAGCATCAGTTTGCTAGGCACGTTTGGGTGGAGTAAGAGCAGGATGTCTTCTTTCTGTTTTCTGGGAAGAAGAGGCCATGGGGTTTGGCAGTGGTTTCCATTTAGTGGTTTTGCTAATGGACAAAGGGTGCCCTTTGGAGGTCCGCCAGTTGCAGTGTGACTGTCATTGGACCAATGTGTTGCTTCGGCCAGTGGGTATATTAGGTCTAGAGACCCCGGACCAGATTTCCTGCCCCAACTTTGATTTCAAATATCCTGCCCCCTTGTGAACCAGTGAGTTCTGATCACAGTGTTTCTGATTTGTAAAAGAAGAGACTTTATCCAGCATTCCCTCATCCCGTGCCCCCCACCGCAGTGCCCAGGAGGCCTAACAACAGTCCAAGTTTCCTCAGATAGCTGTGAATCAGGACAGCGACAACTTTCTGAGCAGCTCAGGAAAGTTCTTTTCGTTTACATTCAGCTCCTTCTATCTCTTCCTTCCTCATTAGTGCTTGGAAACTGAAAGATTATGCTGCACAAATTAGCCCAGAGCTGTATGAAACCCTGGCAAACTCTACCCTACTCCCCATCCTCCATGCTAACTTTGAAAGCTCGGTTTTATAAAATTTAATGTGCACTAAATGGCTTACAATGATTCATCAGCCACCTTAGCCCAGTCAATTTTCGTAAAGGTGCTTGGCCTTTTGTCTTTTTAAACATGATAAAATACATTTAGACAATCAATAGAATCCTGGTTAAATAAATTAGGGTACATTGTGCAGCCATTACAAAGAACAAGGTAGCTCTAACTGAATTCATTCAAAACAATCTCCAATATATACTAAGTGAAAAAAAAATGGAGGGTGTCAAATAGTGAATATACATCATGCACCATTTGTATAAATAGGAAAGCATGGATGTGCTCAGGAATGTGTAGATATCCCTGGAAGGTGACCCTGGATACTGGTAACAGTGATTGCTTCTGTGTGTGGGGGGATGTGCTGAAGAATGGAATGGAGGGTTTCTTTTCATTCTGAACCCTTTATACATTTCAAATTTTGTAACTTAGTCATCTATTACCTATGAACTAAACACAAAATTCAAAAGAACTTTAAAAAGTCAAAATAAAATTAAGAAACCTTTGAAAGCCCCACCTAATGATGAAGGACAAGTGGATAGAAGAGAGTAGGTTTTAAACAGAAGCATGCAATTTTGATTTCTGATGGCACACAGCATTTCCCTTTTTGATCTGCAGGCCTCCAGCTGATGGTGTCCAATGAGAGTTTCATCTTTGACAATGTCACCATCTCCCTGACATGGCTCCTCTCTCCCTTCATTGGAAATCTGTCATGTATAATCAGTACAGGAGATGGCCACACTTTCGATCCCTACTACCCCCTCAGGTAAGAGGAATCTGAGACTTAAGTAGGGCTGTATCAGTCAGTTTCTGCTGCATAACAAAACATCCCAAACTTAGTAGCTTAAAGTATTATTTCTCTGGCTTCTTTGGATCAGCTAAGTGGCTTTGCTTATCGGCCAGTTCACCCTGGGGGTGGGTGGCCTCAGAAGTCCTCACTTGCATGTCTGGTGGTTAGCTTAATGTTGGTTACGGGTGTGTGTTTCTCATCACACAACAGGCTAGCTTAGCCTCACTGGCATGGTGTCTGAGGGTTTCTAGCAGCAAGTAAGAACAAGGCTTCATGTGCAAGCATCTTTCAAATCTCTACTTGTGTCACATTTTCTAATGTCTCATTGGCCAGAGCAAGTTCCATGGCCAAGCCCAGGTTCAACAGGTGGAGAAACAGACTCCACCTGCTGATGGAAGGAATGGCACAGTCACAGCACCAAGAGGCATACATTCAAGAAGGGGAGGAAGTGGCACTCACAGGTTTTCTCATGATGGAGGCCACATGCGCAGTCATGAAGATCTGGGTCCTTTTGGCTTGGTTCTGGGTAGAATCTCTCCCGAGTGACCGTCCAAAGAGTCGGTAATGAGGTGAAGAAGAAGCTCACCTGGGTGTGGGAATGTTTTCTGTTGGCAAGAATGATAAAAAATGATAGTAGCAACATTAAAAACAGTCCAGCCAAGCAACTTCCACGTATAATCTCACATATAATCTCATTTCACCCTCACTGCAACCCTCTCCGATAGAAGAACCACCTGCCACATGCGCTATTGAGTAGTTGAAATGTGGCAGGTCTTTTACGCTGTAACTGTGAAATACATGCAGGATTTTGGAGATTTAGTTCCCTCCATCTAACCTCCCATAAAAAATGTAAAATATCTCACTAATTTTTACATTGGTTGCATGTTGGAATGAAAGTATTTTAGATATATTGGGTTAAAGAAAATAAATTATTAAACTTAATTTTACCGATTCTTACTTTTTCAATGTGGCTATCAGAACATACACACATACACAGTAACACGGCTCACACTGTGTTTCTATTGGATAGCGCTGAGCTAGGTAATCATTATCTTGTTTTTACGGACAAAGCCACTAAGGCTCAGAGGGGTAAAGCAGCACTGCCCAAGCCATGCAGCTAGTGAGTGGCAGCATGGTGGTGCAAGACAGGACTATCTGGCATCAAAGCTGAGGCCCTGAAGCCCCCAGTGGATTACACAGCATGGGGGCACCAGGGCCTGAAGGGACTGTGCTCTGAATCCTCTAGGGGAGCAGAGTCTCCCCAGCCTGATAAGAGGCTGAACCCAGTTCATAACATTTCAAAGTCTTACCTGGGGTTGGGGTAAGCTCTTTTCTGCTCTGCTGGGTGCCCAAGAATGTTCCAGAATTTTCAGATGCTCATTGGGTTTGGCGGCTCCTTCCAGGGGTCCTCAGTTCAACATGAATCCCCAGGGAAATCCTGAAGGCCCTAACTCCACAACATCTGCAGCTCTACCTTGTGGGAGCTAGAGGTTCTGAATCCAGCCCTGTGCACGCTCTGCTTGCAGGAAGCCCTGGGTGGGGTGGGTCCAAGAGGGGCCAGCTCTATCCGTGGCCCAAATCTGTCCCACTGACTGCCAGTTTCAAACTCAACAGTCCTCTGTGGTCTCAGGCAAACTTCTGTGCCATCAAAATAAAATGCCTTCTCCGGAAGGTGAGGTTCTAATGCCAGCAGGACAATCCCTGGTCTTGGGTTTCCATTTCCTTCCCTGTTGCTTTTATATTGATGACTGCCTTGATTGTTTCCTGGAGTAAAATGAGAAATTACATGTGAAGATGCTCTGGGGAAGAAAATGTTTAAGTGACATAAACGCCCATGGCCTTGTTCTGCAGGTTTCTTGCTGCTTGCTACCATTTCATTGGTAAAACAACAAATGCTCAGCTACACAATCTTCCAGCCCCCAAATTTTAAACAACTCGCATTTGGCATTAGTCAAAATTGACTATCAGTAGCTCTCTAAGACCTTTAGTTAAACAAGGACATTCCAGTAATGAACAAACAGCAGCTAAAAACTGGAGAAAATGGGACAAAATGCTAGTATTTGTCAACTCTGGATGGTGAGGCAAAGGGTGTTTTTATCTTGCTCTCTGGATTCTCTGTGTTTTTTTGATAATTGAAGAGAAACAATAATCAGTGTTTTACATTTGCAGTCCCTCTCGGCATTAGCTCGAAGCCAAAGCCACTGAATTTTTTTTTTCTTTCTGAAAGAAATAGATGGTGACACCATCTGCCATCACTCCTCTCAAATAATCCAATCTCATCTATTTTAAAAACTTGTTGGACTTTGAAATTACCTGGCCACCACCTTCTATAATTTTTGTTAAATTTGGGAGATGTATTTCTGATGCTTTCTAAGCATGAGCAGCCTCAGCTAGAATTTTAGGAATGGCGTGAAGTTTAAGTACACAGAAGTCACATAACTTGTGTGAACATCACTGTGGTTTTCTCTCATGTGTTTGTACAGAACCCTGCTTCTGCTTAACTCCTTGTTAAGCTAAAACCTAAATCAGACACTTCAGCTCTGTCGTAGACAGATAGCATGAGCTGATTGGGGAGAATCCAATCTCAAATAGAAACAGCATAATAAAAGTCAAAGAATTTCCCTTTTAGAAGCTCCTTTTCACCTTGCATTTCCCATGTCTTGCGTTCATTTGAACCTAAGGGTGTTTTGCTTTACTGTTTGTTGTGGAAAACTGTCTTTGTTTCTGAAATTTATTATGCACCTTATGGAACAATTTGCTAAGGTGAAATTTGTCCTTGTCCACTGTTGGGTAACTTAGCGCCACCTACTGACATATTCGGAGATTGTTGTCATTTTGGGGTCTATTCAGAGCTGCCTCTGCACACAGCTGAGTCTGCAGGGGAGACTTCCCGGAAATCGGTAATTCTCAAGACAACACGAAACTTAGAGTGACCTAGATGTACACAGAATGTTGGGAGGCTCAGAGGAATTATGTGGAAGGTGAAGTGATGGTCACAAAAGACTGAAGTCTTTCGGGGGAACCAGGCAGGACCCGAGGAGGTACAGCAAGGGAGGTCATGGATGTGAAGGGATGGAGGTCCCCTCACGGAACTTAGAGTCCCGTAGTACAACAGGATTTCAGAGGTGTGTGGGAAAAATGAAAGACAATGCTGGAAAACTCAAAAGGGTCTGCTGATGAACAGCCTTGCTGCCAGCCAGTTTAAAGAAATTGTTTTTGGAGAACATGTAGGTTGGGTACCAGGAAACTGATTTGTGGCACAGGTTTCCTGGGGGGTACCTGGATGGAGAAGGGGCAGAAGTTGGACTGGGATACACTAGCAACACAGGCCCCTCTAATACCCATAGAGAACTCTAGAGCTAGGACCTGTCTTGATTGAGGCAAGAGAGTGGAACCTTTGTACTCTGGCCCTGGGCAGCCTTTGGAGGCAAAATGGCATGTGGGAGGCAGCTCCCTTTAGCTAAGGGGAATTCCTGGAGATGGATTCAGCTGTGAGCCCTCTAGCACTAACAGGCCAAAGTGCTGGGGGGATGCAGACCTCGGTCTTGAAGGACAGACTCTCAGTGACGTGCATCCACTACAGAGGATATATAAGAATCTCTAGGCATTCAGGTACATGATCTGTGATTGTTAATATTATTGCAAATATTGCTAATATCACTTGGTAATTTAAGGACTAAATGGGACTAAAAAGAAGAACTGGCACAGGGTTCATTCTCAGAAATGAGCAACTGTGGCCATTATATTCATATTACAAAGAATTAGACACTACCTTTATTTCTAAGAGGCTAAATGGCATAAGTGTCATCCTATTATATAAAAAAATACTATATTTGAGCCCATTACATGCCAGGTACTTACTCAGCCATGGTCTCATGTAAGCCCTAGAATGACCCAGCCGGGAATGGCTCTTGCCTTGTTATATGGACAAGGGCACTGAGACGTTAGGTTATGCAGGGGACAGATGGAGCTCTGGGATCTCCCTCACTTCCCACTTCTGACCCTCTCCATTCCACCACACTGCCCAATCTGCTCAGAAGGCTTTGTCCACCAAGTTGGCTAGCAACTTGTGAGTGACAGTAACAAAATGACACAGACCTTGGTATTCATAACAATTGGACATTACGAGCAAAGATAAAAAATAAGAGCTCTCTTCTCCATTTTCTTTCTAAAAGCCACATCCCATTAATGTCAACTACTAAGCAGCATGTACAAATCAGTGAGTGGCAGTATCTTTTTTTTTTTTTTTTAAGATTTTATTTTTTTGACAGAAAGAGATCACAAGCAGGCAGAGTGGCAGGCAGAGAGAGAGGAAGAAGCAGGCTCCCCGCTGAGCAGAGAGCCCTATACGGGGCTCGATCCCAGGACCCTGGGACCATGACCTGAGCCGAAAGCAGAGGCTTTAACGCACTGAGCCACCCAGGTGCGCCGAGTGGCAGTATCTTAAAGTAATTTTTAAACTTTTTATTGAAGCATAGATCCATGCAAAAAAATGCAAAGACACAGCTCAGTTAATTTTTACACAGTGAACACACGCATGTAACTAGCACTCAGATCAAGAAACAAAACAAGACCTGCCTCCCGGGAATCCTCCTCAGGCCCCCGGTAGTACTGATTCCTACCACTATCAATCAGTGCGACCCGTTTGAAGCTTCTATAAATGGAATCATGAAGTGTATTCTTTTTTGTGTCTAACATCTGTTCAACAGTACCTTTTTGAGATTTGTCCATATTGTTGTGCATAACCATGATTTTTTTTTTCTCATTCTTATATAGCATTCCATTGTATGGACATTCTTCAGTTTACTTATCCATTCTAGTGTTGGCAGTCCTTTTGGGTGGTTTCCCATTTGGCAATTACAAATTGCGCAGTTGTGAACATGTGAGCACGTGTCTTCTGGTGCACACATGTACGTGTTTCTGTTGGGTTTGTACCCAGGAGTGGAATTGCTGGCTCATAGCATCATAACAGAAATGTTTAGTTGTTGCCTCTGTTGCTTTGTACTCTGAGCATATCTTCTCTTTGTTGGCAGAAAGTTTCTAAAACCACTTTGTTGTCTTTTCCCTTGGGTGAGCTCACTGGGAGACAAATGAGGAAAAATCCGTTTCTCTGCCTTTTAGTCCTGGGCAATTTCAGTTGGCAGTAGAGTTCAGAAAATGGAATGAGTTGCTTCTTCCAGGCAGATCCCTGAAAAATGGGCCAGATTTTGCTATTCAAAACCATCCTTCACATTTCTCTAAAGACTCAATGTTTTCTTGTTCTGAAATCTACATAGTCTGATACTAATAAAGCCTTCTCCATCATTTTTTCATTAGTGTTTGCTGGTGTAGCTTCTATACTTGTACTTTTAACGTCTCTTTATCATCGTATTTAAAGTGAGCTCCTTGTAGACAGTCTTTGGTTGTGTCTTGGTTTTTTAAAATCCCATTTGGCACAATAATTGTTGTGTTTAGGCTATTTATATGTAGTCATTGATATAGTTAGGTTTAGGTCTACTATATTTTGTTACTTGTTTTCTCTTTGCCCTTCTGTTTATTTTTCCCTCTGTTCCTCTCCTTTCTTGTCTTCTTTTGGAGTATTTGCATATTTTTAGTATTCCATTTTAACATATCTATTATTTGATTCTCTTTATTACCTTTCTAGTAATTACTTCAGGGATTACTATATATATATATATCTAATCTTTCATTGTCCAAATGGAGTTAATATTGACTTCAGTAAAATGTTGAAGCCTTACTGGCATATAGGTCCCTTTGCCCACCCTCCTTTATAATTGTCCTATGTGGGACACTTACATACATCGGAAACCCTTTTCAACAGTCATACACATTTAAAGAACTTAAGGGAGAAAAGTAGCCTATTCATTTACCAAAGTAATTAACCATTACTTGTACTCTTCATTCCTGAAATTCCAAGTTCCCCTCTGATATTTCCCATCAGCTATAAAAACTCCCTTAACCATTTCTTTTATAGCAGATTTTCTGACAACAAATCCTCTTAGAGGATTTCTTTATTCCTGAGAATGTCTTTATTTTGCTTCACTCCCTAGAGGACTTTTCTGCTGAATATAGAATTAAGTGTTGAAAGTTCTTTTGTTTCAACACTTAAAGATGTTGCCACAGTCTTCTGACCACCATGGATTTCTGAGGGGAAATCTACACTCATTCACATGTCTACATGTAATGTGCCATTTTTTCCAGCAGTTTGATTTTTTGATTTATCTCATTAATCTTTGATTTTTGGCAGTTTGATAAATATATGTGTGGGAATGGTTTTCTTTAACTTTTTTTCCTTTGGGGGGGGTCTGTGGAGCTTCTCGAATCTTTAAATGTAGGGTTTTCCCAAATTGAGGAGGTTTTCACCATTATTTCCTCAGTATATTTTTCTACACCAATCTTTCTCTTCTCGTTGGTAGTCCAATGACACAAATATTTTATCTTTTCATACTGTCACATAGATTGGTGATGCTCTGCTCATTTAAACAATTCAATATTTTATTAATATTTAAATGTATTTAACATCTGTTCTTCAACGTGGATGTTTTCTCTTGCTCTATATTCAAGTTCACCAACTTTCCTTTGTTGTCACTGTTCAGCTATTGCAGGCAGCTAGTAAAATTTTTTTATTTCATGTATTGTGGGTTTTTTTCTAAAATTTTCATTTTTTAAAGAATAGTTTTCTGTTTCTCTGCTCAGAATGTCTAGCTTTCCATTCATCTAAAGAGGATTTACTTTTATGTCATGGAGCTTGGTTATGATGGTGGATTTCAAGTCTGTCTGATCATTTCCACCCCTGAGTCATCTACAGGCTGACATCTATTGTGTTTTCCCTTGAGACTAGATCAAATTTTCCTCATTCTTTGTATATCAGGCAATTTTGGATTATATTCTGGACATTTTGACAGTAGGTTCTGAGACTCTGGATCCTGTCAAAATCCTCTGGAAAATGGCTTGTTGTTTGTTTTGTTTTAGCTGGCAGCGCCCCTGGTTAGACTCAGACCGCACTTCATGACTTGCCTTCTGTGAGCCATGTTTCCCATGTCCATTCAGTTTCCAAAGCTGTTTGGGTCTGCCCCACACGTGTGGCTCTCCGGGTGGTGTTTATGTTGTAGTCTGACTTCAACAAAGCCTTGGCTGTGTGTCTTTGGGGCTGTTTTGCACCTGCATAATTTCTGGGTGAGGTCATGGTTTGTGCTGGGTTGTTCACAGAAGTGGGGGATCCTTCTCTCCAGATCTCTCCTTTTCAGGGTATCCCCCACAGTCTCCAGCTCCCACAGGTCTTTCTCCATTGCTCCTCTGGCTAGAAAGATGGGTTTTCTCTTGGGGATTTTGTGTTTGCATCCCCTTAAGCAGTCAATGCAGCTCTGAGGGAGGACAGCCTAGGTCAGGGCCGAGAGAAACAAAAGAACACAAAACAAACAGATATGTTCCCTGTGCTTTCAAGCTCATTGGGTCCCTTTCCCTGGTTCTCTGGCTAAACACAGGATTTTCCTCTTGGGGTTTTTGTTTTCTTCATCCATTGTGCAGTTTCATGACTCAGGCTACCCTATGGACAAAGCCAAGAGATACAGGAGGTTAAAAAAGACACAAAACAGGAAAATCCCATCTTTATGGATAATTCTTAAAGTTTTTACTTTCTTCCCCACCTGTCTGCTGTTGTTTACTTTTCAGTATCTTCGGGAAGTTTCTTTTTGAAATCTGCCCAGGGTGTTCATGGTAATCAATGGAAGAAATAGGCTGTGGTGGGCTTACACCGTGGTGGCCAGCACCAAGAGTCAGGTTACTGTTTTCCATGCTTTTTCACAAATATGCTCATTTGTCAAATATTTCTCAGCATCCACTCTGTGCTGGGCACTGTGTTGGTGTCAGATTTATAACTGAGAATTAGACAGACACTGTCCTGCAGAGAAGAATGAGAGGGATTGAGCAAGCGCACAAGGGATGAGTGTCACCCAGGAGAAGCAACGAAGCTACAGCATTTCCTTCATAGGGAACCAAAGGAAGGTCTCCTTGAGGAGGTGATGTTTAAGCTGAGAACAGAAGGAACAGCGTGTGAGCAGAGATGGGCAAGAGCCTTCCCAGCAAAGAAGAGCACACTTGCAGGCCCTGAGGCAGACAGGAGGTGCTATATTCCAGGAACTGAAAAGAGGTGGGAGTGGGCATTGAGCTAGGGGGCTGTGGCAGGAGATGGGGATGAGGTCAGGAAGGCAGGTCATGTGGGTCTTTACAGGCCCTGTTAGAGATTTTTAATTAGTTTCATTGGGAAAATGAGAAGCAAAACATACCCATAATTCTGATATATTTGGGCTAGGGTTACACATGGCAAAAGGTGGCTCAGAAAGGTAGACTGGGGCATAGTATTTTAGAGATGAGGCAAGGAAGACCCAGAAAGGGGATTTATGTGAGCCACAGAAGAAATAAATAGCCGAAAAAGGACTTCTAACCAAATATTCAACTCCCCGACTGGTTATTGCTCTTTCTTTCACTTCTACCTGCTCCAGACATCTCCACGTAACCTTCATGAGCACCAACAGCTTGGCTGAGTAGCATCTCTTTCTTCATTTGTTTATCTTTGCAGAGCAGGGGAGTGTGAGGCGGGGGAGTGCATGGGTGCACACATGGGTGAATGTATGCGTGTGTGTGTTCCTAACACTGGTAACACCGACTATTGCCGGCAGCTCATCCAGCGGCATCATCCACCAGTTCACAGCCCCTGGGGAATTCATTGTGTTTGCTGAATGCACAACCACTGAGTGGCACGTGATGGCTCAGAAGCATGTGACAATCCGAGACAAGATAGAGCAGCTCAGTGTGACTGGGTGCTCCAGCATGTCCCAGTCAGGAGCCAGCCCTCTTTGCCGCACTGTCTTCGGGGACCCATTGTGGATTCAGGTGGTGCTTGATGGAGGTGAGTCTACAGAAATGGTCAAGGTCAAGGCAACCTTGATTTTCCCCAAATCTATCCATCCAACTCCCAGGCTTTGGCACTGAGGTATCGAGTCAGTTTTTTAGCTCATTTACTTAGCACCTAGTATGTGCCTGTAACTGGTCTAAGTGCTTTACATGTACTAGTTTTATCTCCATGTACTATTACACGTTACTACTATTATCTCTATTTTACAGATGAAGAAACAGAGGGAAGGTTCAGAAATTGGCTCAAAGTCTTAAGCCCAGTAAGCTAGTGAAGCTCTCAGCCTTCTGAATGCCACTTTTGCATGCCCACAGTCCTGTAAAAAGAACTGAATTTCCAAGAACTGAATTTCCAAGTCACTTGTTGGGGGGACTTGACTAGGACTGGGAGAGCTACCAGCTGGGCCTGAGGCCATCCCGGTGCAGCCAGCACTGCCCAGCTGGGCATAGTGATGCTGCCCCCAGTCAGGACTGCTAGTCAGTGACAAGCACTGCTCCAGCCACAGCACCTCTTATGGCTGGCGTCTGCTCTGATTGGCCAGTTTCTTTTCTGAATGATCACAGAGGCCATTCTAATTGGTCATTGTGTCCATTTTGTGTCCAGCATCTATTCCGATTGGTCACAGTGTCCATTCTGATTTATCAAAATATCCATCCTATTTTGTCGGGAGGGACCCACGCAATTTCACCTGTTGAATACTCTTGAAGATCATCCCTTTTCTCAGTAGAGACCCTACCAGCTAAGACCCATCGTCACCCAAGGCAGCATCTTTCCTGCAGGCACAGGTCCAATGTGCGACCTGGACAGAAGCCTGCTGAGGTAAACTGCATTGACATGGAGCTGCAGAGGTGAGGACATGACTCAGTCCGACCTCAAAGCTCCCAGAACCTCACTCAGCAGGGACTTCACGGAGCCATTGTGGGTCTTTAAACGCGGTACTTGGGGCTCCTCTCTGTTCTGGTGTCCTTGTCGGCCGAAGATGGCTGCTCTGTGCACCTGGGAAACCTAAAATAATCCTTCATGTATTTTTCATTCTACAAATGTAATTGAGTGCCTGCTCTTGGCCGAGTGTGGGGAGAGGGAGCAGTAAATGGGAGAGTCAGAGGGCGAACATTACTCTAGGCAGTGTCAGCTGCGTCGTCCTTGCTCAAACAAGAAAATACACTCGCTTGGTTTCTATTGGAGAGAATCATAATTCGGTGGTTTAAATCAGATTTTCAGAGTCAACCACAATATTCCGCTGGACAGCCAGTGCAACCTGTAAGGGAGCCCCATCTTAATGGGGACAGGCTGCGTGTTCCTGAGGAGCAGGATTCCAGGCAGTCTGCTACAGAGGTGGAAGGAAACGGCTTCAGCTGCTCCTGCCTAGAACAAGACTGGAGGCTAACTGTCGTGCATAAAAATCAGCCATGCCTCAGGAGATGCTTCCTTCTTAGCCTTCTTCCCTCCAACGCCAAACCTGTCAACAAAATGTTCTCAAAACTTTATTACAAACCTTTACGTTTATGGGTAACACATGCATAGTATAAATTAGAATGTGCAGATGAGCAGAGAGACCCAAAAAGAAAAATCCTTCGTGTACCCATTACTCAGAGATAACCACAGTTAATACTTGGGGTTGGGACTCACCCTTCCACATGTCTTTATGGCTATACCATGCCCCTAGCTATATCCAGAACTTGACCTCAGAGCTAGTCTTGATTACCTTGGTACAGTCTACAGCATGGTTGTTGCCAACATTCTTAAATATTTCTTACCCCACACAGGAACAGGGGTGACTTACACTGTGCTGTCAGGCAACACAAGCCTGGCTGAGTTCACCACACTGAGCGGCCTACTACCCTACAATCTGACCCTGGACCAAGAGGCCCAGCAAAGGATTGGCCCCGGGATGCACCACCTGGAGATCCGAGCCAGCAGCAACACCACCACCTCTGCACCCTCTAGAAACATCACAGTCCACTTCATGGAGCCTCTGTCAGGGTTACAGGCCTCCTGGGGTTCTGACCACTTGGAGCTTGGACAAGACCTACTGGTCAACGTCTCGTTGGCTCATGGTATCCCAGAGGGGCTGACCTTTGAAGTGGCAGGACTCAATGCAACCTTCACCCACCAAGAAGAAAGCCTCAGGGGGCCATTTGGGATTTACCATGTGGCAGTTCCTCTTGAAGGTACTTGGGGTTGGGAGACCCCCTTTCCAAACTTCCTTCCTCTTCCCTTCCAGACTCGGGTGTCCAGCATCCTGCCAGCCAGTTTCAGTGTGTCCTGGTCACAAACTTGGTTCACAGCATCCAGCCTGTGTCACAAAAATAAGGAAGAGACTTATTATCTGCCTTCATAGAGTTCGGAGTCACGGGAGTTCTCAATTCTGGCCCTTCTGACGTTTGGGACTGGGTCATACTTTGTTGTGGGGCTGTCCTGCACATTGTAGGATGTTCAGCAGCATCCCTGGCTTCTATCCACTAGATGCCAGCAGCTCCAGGCCCCGAAGTCCCAACAAACAGAAATGCCTCCAAACATTGCCAACTGTCCCCTGGACAGCAAAATCTCCCCCACTGAGAACCACTGAAGGAGGGCGGGAGTGGTCCAATTTTTCCATCATTTCTAGAGGAGTGTGTGGTTCAGGAAACTAGTCCATGCCCTTGGCGGAGAGAGAGAGGTAAAAACAAGGGTGGGAGAGGGAGGGAGAAGAGAGGAAGTGTCACGATGCTGGCTGGAACAGAGATAGGGTGACAGACTGGCTGGCACCACCAGGGGAGGGGACCACAGCAGACATTTGCATTTCATCTAGAGAGAACAGAGAGTCCTTCAGGGCAGTGCGGTGAGGTCAGCAGACAGGAATGTGATGAGGGTCACAGAGCCTCCAGCCCACCCAGAATCTTGCCCCTGGGGTCCCTGGCCCTGGGTCTCAGAGGTATGTCAGAAAGAGGGGAACACTATGCAAGTGTGGGGTTTTCATGTCCCCAGCAGCAGAGGTGGCAAAAGACATAGCAGGTTAAATGACAGATTTGAGAAGAAAAACACTGGAACTTTGCCAGGTATCAGAGGTCCAGCTTGAAACAGGGAGAATCCAGAATGGAATGAAATGACAATGGAAAATATGTACAATATATAGGCTATAATTCAATTGCAAATTAATTTTTGTCTTCTATAAAAGTTGCTTGGCAGGGGATAATAGATAAAATCTTTGCAGGCCCTATGAGGTTTTGGCTTACTCTTAGATGATAAGTAGTCTTCTCCCCACAAGAAAAACAGATTTGGATGGCTCCAGGGATGAAGGGGGTGAGGAGGAAGGAGAGGGAACCAAGTAGGACAGAAATCCTCACTTGGTGGCATTGGCTCAGTCCTGGCTGGCCTTGCTGTCAGGGCCCAGCAGATGTTTACAGCTGTCTCTTATGGGAGCTTCTCTGGGCTTCTGAGGCCCCTGCTGTGTCCCTCAGCCCCCGGGACAGGGGTGATGCCTCTCCCTCAGCTGGCCACAGCTGTCCAGCTGCTGCTGCTTCTGGATCACCAACAAGGTCACTCTCTATTCTCATTCTTGCTGCCCTTTCCAGCACTCCCTCTCCCCTAGACAAACATCTGGTCTGCAGAAAATTCTCACCTTTTCCTTGGCCAGCTACCAGTAGTGACTGTAGTTTTTTCCAAAGGCAGGAATGCAGAACTTTCCTCCCTCCCTCTCTCCCTCTCACTCCACACTCTGTCATAGACCATCCTCCCAGGGCATGAGTAAGGAACACTTCCATGGGGGGTCCTCAACCTCAAAGAGCACACATTCACCTTTCCAAGGGTCCCCTCTCATGAGTTTCCCTCTAGACTTGAGAAGGTAGCACCCACCATCCTTCCCCATGACGGAAGAGGGGTGGGATGCATATGTACCCCAAATAAGTCTTACAAATTCTTTTCCATTTTCTACCCCTCAATCTTTTTAAAAGTTCTGTCATGTCTTTCCTTCTGCTGGAATATCCCCTCAAAGGATGGGCACTATTTGTCCTTTGAACTTTAGTTTTAACCCCCTCCATGAACCATGATCCATGAAGTGATCCCCTGCTCCGTGTCCACAATGCCCCCATACCAATTTCTGCCATGGTTTGAAACTTGGTCTCCTGCATATCTACTAGACTATAAGGACCTTGAAGACAAAGACCACATTTCATTCATCTCTGCATCCCCAGAGCCTTGCACCATGTCTGGTATACAACAGGGGTTCATTAAATGCTCAGATGATGAAAGACTCAAATTCTGCCATCAGTGGAACTGAAAAGTACATGCTAGGAGAGCTGTCTTAGCAAAAGTCAAACAATTTATTACAACACCCATGATTCTCTACCATTTGCATTGCAGGTACCTTTCTGGTCACTGTGATGGTGAGGAATGCCTTCTCAAACTTAAGTTTGGAAGTCGGAAACATCACTGTCACAGGCAAGGAATTTCGGGAAGTGGGTACAGAACTCGTGACCAGAGTCTGGGGCATTGCACTTGCTTGGGATCCAGTGAGGAACTCTTCAAAACAAAGCTCTGAAATACTTACCTCGCTCTATAGATGTTAAGGGACAGTAAAATATGCAGTAAAACATTCAACCATTGTTAAGAATTCTGAAACATCCGAGTTTGTATTCATTATGTTGCTTTAGGCTCCAAGCAACAGAAAGCCCAACAAAGGAGGCTTTCTGCTCAAGGTTTTATTATTCTACCTACTAAGAATTTAGGAGGTAAGTAATTCCAGGGTTGGTTCGGTGGCTTAGTGTCACCATCAAGGACCCAGGCTCATTCTGTTGTCGTGTTCTTTTTTTTTTTTTTTAACTATTTTATGTATTTATTTGACAGAGAGAGAACACAAGCAGGGAGAGGGGAGCAGGCAGAGCAGGGAGCTGGACTCAGGGCTCGATCCCAGGGTTCTGGGATCAGGACCTGAGCTGAAGACAGATGCTTAACAGACTGAGCCATCCAGATGCCTCTGCTATCCGGTTCTGCCATCCTGAGAGCTTCTGCTTTGTTCTTAGGCTTGCATCTCATCAACATAGCTGCTGCAGTTCCAGACATCACATGTCAGCCCAGCATTACCCAGCAGCTGCTCAAGCTTTTTTCCCTTTCTGTAGCTCTTGTTACTGGAGTGGGGAGGGAGCATTTCCCCCCCTCATCTCTAGCAATCTTCCTGTCAGATACCATCGGCTGGGGTCATGCACCCCAGTTGTAAGGGATGCTGGGAAGCAGGTATCCCGCACCTCCAGCTTTGTGGGAAAAGGTAGACTCTGGCAACCGGGAAGAGTGGGGAACTGGCTGCTGGGTAGGCAACCAACAGTAGCAGTCACAGAGCTGAAAGTTCATCTCAAATGTGTTTGCCAGGCAGGACTCTTTGAGCAGCAATGGACAGAAAAGCATTTCAAACTAGCTCAAGTCAGAGGGAAGTTTTATCAACTCAGAAAAGACCAGGGTTTAGGCATAGCTGGATCCAGTCACTCAATCATCAGTCATCAGAAATCTGTCTCTTCCCATCTCTTCGTTCTACTCAGGCTTCATTGTGATTCCCTCTTCCCAAGCAGTAGCAGGATGGCCCCAGGCTTTAATCTTTAACCCTAGAGGAGGAGTGCCTCTTTGTGGATATTTCCAGAAGTCCCGAGGTTGCCTCTACTGGTCCAAGCTTGGTTCATGTTCCCTCCAGGACCCAGTGCTGAGGCCAGGGGAAAGTGGTATTGGGCAGACCAGAATCACATGTTCACCCAGAATATGATGAAGGGTCAGCTTCACCCAAACCAAGGACTGAGAGTGCGGTAAGGAGGGTTCCTCAGGGAAAATGTCACCTGTAAGTGCTCTTACCAAAAGAAGGGGAGCCCGAAAATCTGGATGGGGAGAAAACCACAGCTGTCCTTGCTACTGTCCATGGCCCTCATTTTCCACATATGGAATTTGAGGCTGAGAGAGGTTAAATGACTTTCCAGAAGTCACTCAGCTAATTCATGGCAGGATCAGAGGTAGCAACTACTTTTCCTGATTTCTTCACTCAGGGTTACTGGACCATCTTCCTTCTTAAGATTAAGAATGGCGGGTGCCTGGGTGGCTCAGTGGGTTAAGCCTCTGCCTCCGGCTCGGGTCATGATCTCAGGGTCCTGGGATCGAGCCCCGCATCTGGCTGTCTGCTCAACAGGGAGCCTGCTTCCCCCTCTCTCTCTGCCTGCCTCTCTGCCTACTTGTGATCTCTCTCTCTCTCTCTCTGTCAGTTAAATAGATGAATGAAATCTTAAAAAAAACAAAAAAAGATTAAGAACGGCTTCTGTGTCTAGCATCTTAGCTTTGCTTTGTATAATTTTTATAGACCTTCAAAGTTGGAGTTCTCTGAATGGGAATTCACTGGGAAAGAATTTTTTACAGATCAGTGGTACTCAGATCTTAAAATAACCAGGTCACTGGGGTCTAGAGATGCACATGGATCTGCCAGTGCAGATAAAACGCATTCCTATCTTCATCACTACACTTTAACATATTCATGGTTTAGTATTTTCAGAGCATACCACTTGCATGTACATTTTCCATTTTTTAGACTTGATATACTAATACTCTTTACAGATATATACAGATGACAAAGCAATTAAACACAGCATTCAGCCCTTGAGAAATGGGAATTGCCTTTCTGTAAGGGGTGAGAAACCTAAGACTCAGAAAGAATAACTAACATTCCGAGGTTCACAGAGCCAGCAAGAGGCCAATAGAAGAACCCAGAAATGCACCATGGTGTGCTGAGGCTGGCTGCCAGCAGCTTGTCAGAGCTGGTTCTGTCTACCTCTTGCTCTATGATCACTGTGGTCAGCTTGGCAGCTTGAAATCTATCTGCCTTAGTGGCAATACAGACACCAAAGAAGGCAGCAAACACTACAAATCAGAGTTTCCCACTCCCTCCCTTAACTGGAGTTAAACATTAACAACATACAGCCACAGGCCTGTCTCCAAATCTTGTGTTATCTGCACTGGCAACTGCCTGCCTCTTTCCTAACCAGAGAGGTGTCTTTAGTCCAATGGATGACAAGATGGTTTGAGTTTTTACCCATTTCTATGGCCTAAATGTATGCTAAATTTCTGAGCATACCCCTGACTCTGCCCTTTGGCAATCTTATCAACACTACCAAAGTCTGATGCCTGTTCCCACTGTGTTTATAGCTCCTTCCAGTCTGCAAGAACCATCTGGAACAAATGCCAAGGAAAAGAATGTGAGTATTTGTTTTTTAAACACTGTAACACCTCACCAGAAAAAGATGTCTAAGCACTCTGCTTTAGTTTTGATTTTGGGCTTATTGGTGCTAATAGCCAGAAAACTAGGAAGCATAGAGGTTTCTTCCATTTGAAAAGAGATCCAGAAGGAATGAAATCAAACCAAGCATGTTCTCCAACCACTACAGTATCACATTACACATCAGTAATAAGATATCTGGGATAGGTACATACCTTTTAGACATCTTGGATATTCAAGAGCATACTTGAAAAACATCAAGAGGTCAAAGGAAAAATTCACAAGGAAAATTTTGAGATATTTTTGAGTGATGATAGTACAACCTATCCAAATTTGTGGGATGAAGCTAAAGCAGAGCTCAGAGGAAAATTTATAGCTGTTAATGCTTAGAAAACAGGCCTGGGTTCCTTAGTTTTTACAGCAAGACTAAGTCCTCAACTCCTTGCTGTTGACATTGTCTGTGCACGTCAATAACAAAAACTGCACATCTACATTGTCCAAGGCCTGGTGTTAGGGACAACAGCTACAAAGGTGAATAAACAACCATGGTCCCTGCCTTCTTGGAGCCTAGTAGGTGAAACTACTGAATAAATTAGCATCTGGTTAGGAGTTGTAAGAAGTGTCTAACTAGAAGCAATGGTGTGCAGTGACAGCAACCAACACAGGGGGGCCTAGCAAATGTGATCGGGCCTGTTGGAAGGAGACATTCAAGTTGGAACTTGAAGATAAGACAGTCAGTCATGTTGGAAAACAGAATAAGAGCTTTTGGGGTGCACAGATATGAAGGCCCTGGGGCTGGAATTTGGCCTGAGGCCTAGTGGGCTGGGTAGGAGGAACATGTAGGAGACTACAGAGAGATGGACAGAGGCCAGATCCCATGAGGTCTTAAGTACCAAGACAGGGACCTGGGTTTTATTCTTAGGCCATGGGAGACCACTAGGGGTTGAGTTCTGCCATGTAGCTTCCTGCTATACAGGCTAAGTCCTCTCAGGCTGGCCGTTTAATAGGTTCTACTAGAACTTACTCACGGAGCATACCTTCTAGGAGGAGAACCCACAGGCTCACTTACTCCTCCTCCTTCACAACAGCTCTGTGATCCTGTCCTCTGGAGAAACTTGCCCTGACACCAGCTATCCACTTTGCAGAGGTCATAGCTCTGTGCCTTCCTCTGCACCAGACACAGTAGAAAGCATGTCACAATCTCCCCTCATTTAATCCACAGCAGCCCTGGAATCGAATGCTATCAAATCTTCATAGGAGCATACTGCCTCCCTCTTACACATTCTCATAATCCTCTGGACCCCCTCTCTCCGTAGCATTTAGCACTCTGTATTTTGTCTGTTTCCTTGTCTGTCTTCCCTCCCAAACTTAAGGGCAAGGCCCAGGTCTCTATTCCTGTATCTCTGGGCGTCAACCATGTGGCCTGGTCCAGAGCAGGCTCTGTTAAAGGTGGATGCATGGTGGACCCTTAGCACTGAGCCCACATTCAGACTAAAGTTACTTACCCTGTGATTCATCCCTGGAGGTGAGCCAGGTGGGTCCTACAAGGTCTGTTTCCATTCCACACCCTATACTGTGGGTACCCTTGGCACAGATTGCTGTGGGGTGGGAGGTGGGGTGCCAACTGTGGATGGGCATCTCACCAGCCAGCTGCTTTTTCTGCAGAGAAAGAAAGGGAACATGCAGGTGTACATGGAAACTGGTCAGTATGTGGATCCTTTCACGACTGTGACTCTGGGCTGGCCAGACAGTGACAAAGATTTACGTTTCCAGTGGTCATGTGGTAGGTGTCTGCAGAGTTCTGGAACTATCCTCTCTCGCCACAAAGTAATGGACAGAGGTCAGCTTTGCCATTTTTTAACCTTCACACAGGTATCACTTTTGCCTGCCCCTTGCATGTGCCAGATTAAGAATTCCATGGAAATGGCAGGGTCGGGGGGGAAGCAGTGGGAAACCAAGGCAGAGGTAGCCTTGAAGGCAGGCAACAAGGAGATGCACTATCTGTAAAATATGTGAGAACAGTAATTAATCCTAAAAGTCAATCTGCTTTATTTTCACCGCAAAAGTCAGTGATAAAATAAAAACAACAACTGCCCTCCTTTCACTTCCTTGCCCTTGATACGTTGCCAGGAAGAGTCTAGAAGTGAGGAGGCATTTTCAGACAAATCAAGAGAGTAGCACCAGTGCCCATTACTTAGAAATGGTTGTCCTCCTCTCTATAGGGATATAGCCTAGCTAGGCAGTCCTTCTTTTGGAAATTAATGCCATCCCTACTGTACATATTATTTTTGTTAGCTGTTTTTTCTTTGAACAATATATCCTGCATATTTTAAGGTCATGATATCTTCTCCATCTTGACTTCACAATAAGTGTATAATAGACTGTCTAGTTAGTATATGATCATTTATTTACTGGTACCCTATTTTTTGGACATTTAGGTTGTTTTGAATTATTTGCCCTTATAAAAACATTGTAATGAACATCCCTGTAGTTCTATCTTTATTTGATTCTCTGGTTACTTTCATAAATAAGTTTTTAGAAAATAATAAATTTTAAGAAATGGAATAGCTGGGTCAAAAGTCATGGAAAACTTGAAGCCTTTCGATATCCATTGGTAAGTGCTCAGGATACCCTTTTGAATGTTAATTCTCCTTATCAGAATCCATAGAGGATGCACGTATAGAGTTTGGGTGGTTGAGCTGATGGCCCGACCCTAGATCATGTCTCATGAATGGCACTGGTGGAAACAGCAGATGACTGCAAACACCCTGAATATTCATCAAGAGGGGAATGCTTCAATAAAATGGGTACATCCAGACAGGGAGGACTACATAGCTGTTAACGAAAATAAGGCAGCTGTATGGCTACGGGATGCTTACCAAGATGCATTAAGAAAGGCCAAGTCCAGAAGCGCATAGAGAATGCTGTGTGTGGAACAATGACACACACACAAACATACATACCTATATTCCGACACAGGCAGGGACTGGCTCTGGAAGGACATGCCAGAACTCTGTGCAAGACAATGATGGGAAGGCAATCACCTCCACTCTGTGCATTTGGTACCTATAGGGAGTTAAATACCGAATCCAAAAGGATATATTCATGTCCTCATCCCCAGAACAATGACCTTATTTGGAAAATGAGTCTCTGCAGATGTAATTAAGTTAAGACTCTGCAGATGAGGTCATCGTGGATTACATGGGTTGGCCCTAAATCCAATAACGAGGGGGACGGGGGAAGCGAGGTGCTTGTTGGATAAACATCCATCAACAGAGATGAAGGGCAAAGGATACAGGGACTTACTGAGATGGTATCATAAAGCCAGAGGGGACATGTGGCCTCTCAGGTGGGATACAGCCCCCAGGTCCCCAGGTCCCCAGTGTACCCACAGGGACGTCCAGCTGAGGTCAGTCTTCCAGGTGGAGTGAAATTACACCAGGGACAAGAAACTGCCTGGGTGCTCACCCAGGCAGAGCTGTCTATCCTCCTGGTCTCTCTCCTGCTGTATGCCTGGCCGTTCATTCTTCAGCCAGTGGCCGGTGCAGGTAAAAGAAGCTGACATCCCCTGCAGGTGTGCTCAGAGTTGGGGGGAAGCACCACTCATTTCCCCAGGAGCATCCTTCCGTAGCACTGTCGCCACACCCTGCAAGTGGGAGTGTTCATCAAATTCTCTCTTTGGAGCTGCTTTTCTTATCTAGGACTCTTTCCTTCCCCAAAATGCCAAACCGGAAGTGTCCTTGGATTGGTAACAGCATTTTCCCCCTTCCCCTCAGGACGCTGCTGGGCCCAGTGGAGTTACTGTGTTGAGAGGCAGCTGCTCCGCACAGACCAAAGGGAGCTGGTGCTTCCTCCATCCTGCCTGCCACGGCCCACCTCCACCGTCACCCTGCGCCTGGCCACCTGGAGGGGCGGGGAGCTGCAGCACCGGGAGGAGCAGTGCCTCTATGTGTCCGTCCCCCTGGAACTCGGGCCTCGAGTCAGGTGGGGGCAAGAGAGCAAACTCCTGTGGCGTTGCCACCATTTACTGAAGAGCCAGCTCGGGGTGGCACAGACAGAGGAACAAGTCTTACAGGAGTGGCCCAATAGACCTGGTCACAGTTCTCACATGGAGTGCTTCCTGGTGGTCAGCAATGATTGGCCCCAGTGAATGCAGGGAGGTAGTGCATCCCAATGACAACTTCCCGGACTTGGCAGCAGGGAAGGTTTCCCTTAGCAGAGATGTGAAGGAAGAGGAACTAGCATGGCAGAAAAAAGGAAAAAGGGGCAGGAGAGGAAACTGGATGGCAAAAGGAAGGAGCACAGAATAACTGGAAGTGAAAGAGACAGGTGTGGCTCAAGTATGGAGGGAGAAAGAGGGGCAAAAAGAAACTGGGAGAAAAGGCAGGGTCTGGCTCTGGTGGAACCTTGTGGGTTACATCACAGATATCATATTGTAGAGTTCTGGAAAAGTCACTCAAGAGTTGCAAGCAGGCCGGGGACGTGATCGTGCCTTACTTCAAAATTCTGTGGTAGCAGGATGGAGAGTGGGTTGGAGGAGGGCAAGAGAGGGCTCCGGGAGATCGCTTGAGTTCTTGCAGGAGTCAAGGTGAGAGCTCAAGGTAGCCTGGTCTATCAACTGGGTCCCAGCAAGAAGTAGATGTCTCAATTATCATATGATCTCTCGGATATGAGGAATTTGAGAGGCAGGGCAGGGGGTCGGGGGGGGAAGGGAGGGAGAAAAAAATGAAACAAGTTGGGACCAGGGAGGGAGACAAACCATAACAGACTCCTAATCTCAGGAAACAAACTGAGGGTCAGTGGGGTGTGGGGAAAAGGACAGGGTGGCTAGGTGATGGACATTGGGGAGCGTATGTGCTATGGTGAGTGCTGTGAACTGTGTAAGACTGATGATTCACAGACCTGTGCTCCTGAAGCAAATAATACATTATATGTTTAAAAAAGAAAAAGAAGTAGCTGTCTCCCTCAAACTGGGAGTTGATGAGAGTTGGACAAAGGGTCTACGTACAGATGTGGGCAGGGATAAGGGAACAAACTAGGGTTGGCAGTGCAGGACTACAATAGGAGGAAGCCACTTTCCTTCTCGGGATTGCATAGGTAAGGAGGGGGGATGGCATTGCTAGGACCCCTAGGAGCTGGGGTCTTGGTTAGAGAACAGCCATTGCCAACTCCTGCCCACCTGTTGAGGCACAGGGCCATTGGTGAATAAATACCCACCTCCCCCTCCCCTTCACCACCTGATCGCCAGCCAGTGCCTCCCATTGCTAGACCCAACCAGAAGCCAGAGGCACGGAAACTCAGGTGACACAGTCCATGGAGATTAGAGTCCATGGAGATTAGTCTCCTAGTCCCCAGAGCCACAAAGATTTGTGGAGAATGTCTGGTACACCTGTGCTAGGATGGACATGAAGACAGAAGTAAAGTAGGGAGATTGAGAGTTGCTAAGAAGTTAAAACTGAAAGGTCCTGCATATGGACTGGACACATGGCAGGTGCCAGAGTGACCTTTTATTGGCACTAGGGAGGGAGTGGGATGCTACAGAGAAGGCCCAGTGTCTGAATATAGACGTGTTGGTTCGTGTTCCCTTTCCCCACTAAGGAGTTATGTGACCTGGTTTGCTTTGCTTGTCTGTGATAGGGGATTCTAATACATTGCTCCTAGGGTCGTGGTAAGCCCTAGATAAGTGAACAATGATGCAGATCATTTATAACCCGTGGGATGCATGCAATAAAACCACAGCGTTCCTTTATTATTGTTAGAACTAGAAGGAACCACGGAAATATTGTCTGCTCTTATCCTCCCCCCACCCCACTTTGCAGGTGAGGAAACTGAGGCTCAGAGAGTTAAAGTGACTCATGCAAGGTAACCATTCTTATGAGGCAGGGACAGGATCTGAGGACCCTAGGTTTCATGCACTTTCCATACCATTGTCTTTCACTGGGAATGAAGTGGGAATTCAGTCAGGCACAAATCATTCCATCTCCATGACCAACGCTATGTCCTGGTTTTGGTTGGGGCATGGGTTGCTTTTCTTTCCTCTTTCACTTGAAAAAAAGCCCTCTGCCACCTTCACAAATGACCTGAGAAGAACCGGACAAAAGACAGCGAGGCCACAAGGCTGGAGTGAACTTCCACACTCCATTCTATCTCCCTCTCAGTTGTGAGAAGAACTGTGGACCAGTGAATGCCAGTGAAGACGTCATGCTCAGAGTCACCGTGGTGGACGACTCCTCAGTGGCCATGTTCAACTGGGACTTAGAGGACACCTCTCTGGGGAAGGTGAGGACACTGGCAGCCACTCCTGCTTTGGCTGACTGTCAGACCCTGTGTCACATGCCCAGGACTGAGCTGGGGGTGGGGGGACGGGGTGGTGGTGTTCCCCAGAGGAAAACCAGGGCATTGGTCAGAAGGGAGAATGGACACAAGGGAGCAGAAGCAATGGGGAAACATCACAGCAGATGCTGCGGGGGCCCCGGCTCAGTCCTTCTGCCCAGGCTGACACACCCGTCCCAGCCTCTGTGGAGGGACTGCTGGCTGGTCACCGATGGACGCGGGGGTCTAATGGCCCAGCCCCCTTGAGTAAGAGAACTTCTGTGGTACAGCTCACGCTCGCTGTGAGATCAGGCTGAAGCTGGCTGGACACCTCCTGAAACCACTTCTCTGCCCTCCTCTGCTTCCTTCTCCACTCTGGTTTTCCCAAGAGCCTCCCTCAGCAAATGACCTGCACATGAATCCCAGTCTGGGGGGTGTCCTTCAAGGGAACCTGATCTCAGACAAACACCTACACCGGGCTGGAAATTGGGTATTTGGGCTGACTCGGGGAAGCGGGTGGTGTCTGTGCTCGAAGGCCCCTGGGGTGAGAAGCCACTGCCCTGCTGAGTCCGGCAGCCTGGCTGAAACCTCAGGGGCTCTTGGGTGCTGCTCTCTTTCAGGCTGAGCCCCTCCCGGCTGCCTGCAGATTCCGGGGATTTTGGCTGAGTGCTTTAACCCTCCCTCAGAGCAACACCTCCACACTGCGGCAGAACAGCTCCTTCTTGCAGACCTGGGGCCAGGCCACCCGGATCGGAGCCACAGGTGTGCAGGCCCCCGCTCGGTTTCTTGTCGTGGGTCCCGTCTGCCACAGAAAGTGAACCAAGACAAACCCGGAAGCCCTGAAATGTGGGACTTCGGTGCAGGGTCAGGGGCCAGACGCAGGCTCTGGGGTTCATCCCTTTGCCACCACTTTCTAGCTGGGAGGCGAGGCACTTCAACTCTCTGCACCTCAGTTTCCTGCCTCCGAATTGCATTATGCAGGGTGGAGGAGACAGATTGTTCTGGGGTGGTGCAGTCCGCGTGTCCCGCCAGACTTTAAACAAGCCCAGTGCGGTAGGAAACGTAGATTCTCAAAATGACAAATGATGGGTGATTATTCTTTTTGGGATGGATTCATTTGACTCAGTTTTTCTCAAAGTGGCCCACAGACCTCCCATACTGGAACAACCTGAGGTACTAGTTCAAAATGAACACTCTGAGGCATGCCCCGAACCTTTTGGATTAGGTCTAATCATTTTTTTAAAGATTTTTTTATTTGTTTGACAGAGGGAGAGACACATAGAGAGAGGGAACACAAGCAGGGCGTAGTCAGAGAGGGAGAAGCAGGCTTCCCGCTGAGCAGGGAGCCTGATGCGGGTATGCAGGGCTGGAGGCTCATGGCCCGAGCCAAAGGCAGATGCTTAATGACTGAGCTACCCAAGCATCCCTAAACTAATCATTTTTATTGGTTAAAATTCTCTTTATGCCCAGCTCTTCCAGGTATAGACTCTTTTTGAAATACCAGTGATGTAGGATGGTGGTGCAGGTGGAGGCCTGAAAAAAGCAAGGCTTTGGGCAGGATCAGCCTCTTTCTAGATTCTGGGCATGGCCCTTCTGAGCTCGGTGACCTTGAGCAAGTCATTTTGTTTCCCAAACACTTTCTCCTCACCAAAGCTCTGAGGAAGCTACTAATATTAGCCCTTTTTGGGTGCCTGGATGGCTTGGTCGTTAAGCATCTGGCTTCAGCTAAGGTCATGATCCCAGGATGCTGGGATGGAACCTCACATCCGGATCCCTGCTCAGCAGGAAGCCTGCTTCTCCCTCTCCCACTTCCCTTGCTTATATTTCCTCCCTTGCTATGTCTCTGTCAAATAAATACATAAAATATTAAAAAAAAAATATATATATATGTATGTGTGTGTGTATGTGTGTGTGTATATATATATATATATATATATATATATATATATATATATATCAGCCCTGTTTTACAGATGAAGGACTGACTTTCAAAATGTGAGGCCTCAGGATACCCTGCATCAGGGAGAGCTGAGAGATATGCAGATTTCTGGGCCTCAGCCCAGAACCTCCATAGAGGTCTGAGGCTCGGGGTCAGGACACGGGCCTGGGACTCTGCATGCTTAACAAGCTCCCAGGGCAATCCTGAAGCCTGGTGGTCTGGTCACAGGTGGTCACAGAACCCCTCAAGCACCCTCCATCTTCACTCCCCAGCAGTAACCGGGCATGCCCACGGAGAGGACACCCATGTGATCAGCTCTCTGCCTCCCCCTGCGGTGCCCACGTGCACCATCACCCCAGAGGAGGGTACCATTCTGACCAGCTTCACCATCTTCTGCAATACAACTTCGGACCTAGGTCCCCTGGAGTACTGCTTCTGCCTGGAGTCAGGTACCGGCCCAGGGCTCCTGCTCTCACTTCAGCTACTAGGCTCCACTCTCCTAGAACAGGGAGCTGCAAAAAGTGTGTTCCATGTGTGAGAGAGGTTTACAGAATAAAGAAGCGCCTACACCTTAACCCCAGCCCCAGGCACACTGACCCAGCCACACACCTGCAGGAAGGGGGTGCTATTTTTAAGGTCTCCTCCTCCCCTCTTCCTCTTCCTCCTCCTTTTTGTAATTTGGTTTGTTACCTTTAATTTTTTTTTAAGCCTGTAAAGAGGGAAACAATTTTTGAAATTTTTTATGGATTCCAGTAAACTTATTCCAAAGTCCTAGCAGCATATGATTACAGAGGGAGGCCAGTGGATCAGTATAGGTGGCTGTCTTCTCTTTGAAAGCATGGAGTCCCTGAGTGCCTGCCATGCCTTTATGAGCTGTGGGTTTTGTGTCCTTGTCCGCATGCTCTACCTTGGTGGGTTTCCAGTCTCCCTGGGGCCTGGGAATGCCCCCCTAACTGTTCAGTTTCCATTTACCAGGTTCCTGTCTACACTGTGGCCCTGAGCCTGCACTCCCGTCAGTTTATTTGCCACTTGGGAAAGTAAACAATGACTTCATGCTGACAGTGGTCATTTCTGTCTCCAGTCTCACAGGGGACAAAGAGCAGGCCCACGCAGTGGTGAAGGTGGGTGGTGGCAGCCTTTTGTTTCTTCACTGAGAAAACTTGTTGACCCAACTTAACCTCACCAAGTTGGTGACCAGATTGAAGAGAGCCAAGGGCATGACCAGAGGAGTCACTGATTCATTCCTTCCTTCAAACTAGTATTTTCAGAGCACCTGCTATGTACCAGGCCCTGGACACACAGCTGTGAACAAAACAGTCATGGTCTCTACCTTTGCAGATCCTACATCTCAGTGGCCAGAACAGGGGTGGGGCCCTGGATGAGATAGGCCAGTGCCATCAGAGTCTAGGGAAAGGAGGACCCGAATCAGCCATAATGGGTACAAGGCTGAGGCTGGATAAAATCGGGGTAAGTTTGAAGGGTGAGGGGCCAGGTGGAACAGGAAGGGATTGGGGGCACGATGAGGTGCGTGGCGAGGGTAGAGCAGTGACTTGCCCCAGGCTTGCTTTCAGTGGCTGTTGGCTGTCTGCCTCCAGTGAGCCCAGCTGCCCTCAGCCTCAGGAGAGACTCCACACCAGGTACAAAGCCTTCCAGCCTTGCTCTGGTTTGCCTCGAGAGACTGACTTCAGGCTCCAGGTTTTGGAACGAGAACTGGTAAGCTGAGGTCTTCCGTGGACTGAATGTGCTTCTGGTTTCCCTGTTAGGTGGGACTTGGAGACACCCGTGTTGAGAACGGGGCATTCCAGGCTGCAGTGCTGGAGAACATCACCGCCACTCTGCAAAGCGAGTGGGACCCTGAGCGGCTCTTCCAGCTGGCCAGAGCCGTGTCATCCGTGCTAGACCAGGAGTGCCAGGGGCAGGGCTGCAGGCGGCTGCTGAACATGGACATCAGACAGAAGGTGCTCAAGATGGGCCTCTTTCATGCTGTCCGCTGGGCCCCGGGGTCTGTACACAGCCATTCAGGGTGAGGAGTGGAATTCACAGAGCTGGGAAGCCTCGGTATCTGCCGAGTTGATGCCTGTTGACATCAGCTCGCTCTCTGGTCCTTTCGCAGTAAGTGACCTAAAATGAGGGAAACCTGTTTGCCCTGCTCTGCCTCATGGAGTCAAAGGCTTCTATGGCAGGAGAGAATTTAAGAGTATTGCTCGAGGCCTTCCTGTCAAAGACGACAAATCCGAGGCTAGAGGAGAAATGTGGCCTGGCCTCACTCATATAGTTAATGGTCTGGAGTTAGACCCTGAAGGTCATCTCACCTTGGCCACTGCCATCTGTACTGTCACGGGCTGGTGAATGAACTTCTCTAAGCCTTAATTTCCCCATCTGGAAAATGGGGATAATAAATAGTATTCTTCCTCATAAGGTTAGGTCAAGCCATTTGAAATTACTGACATTCAACCAGTTTTAATCCACAGAGCGGCCATCTCGTGTGTTACAAGCTGACAGGACAAACAGCTATTGCAGAGCAGATGATGACTTCCACTCCTGGTATCTGCTGTATGAATATGTGTGGGTGCAGGTGTACACACGTGCGCACGTGCACGCGCGCGCGCGCACACACACACACATACACACACACAGCATCACATATACCTGATGGGCATGGAGAAGAAAAGAAAGACTTCTCTGGTCCCCTGAAGGGTTGGCATGAAAGTTACTTAGCATGGTGCAGGACATGTGGGAAGTGGTGGCTGTCATAGTAATTACTTAGAGATAAATAACTGACATTTACTGAGCACCTACTATATCCTGCCGGCCCTAAGAGCTTCAGGGATATATAATTCTCACTAAAACCCTACAAGGTAAATGGTGAGATCCCCATCTATGTTACAGAAGAGGAAATAGGGCAAGAGAATTTTAAAAAGTCTGCCCAGGCCAACATTTCTAAGAAGGTGGTGAAGATGAGGTTCTGATCCAGATTGGCTCTTCCCCTGTCTACCTCCCGCCCTCCTACACCTCTCACCCCTACCCTTGTCTTACATTAGCCCCTCTGTACACCCCCACACATTCCTGGTTCTCAGTCTGGGTTGCATTCACTCTGAGCATTACCCATGGCAGACTTCCATCTGGATGTCCTGCGGTCCCTGAGCCCACAGATTATGCAGCCTGACCCAAGGTCTCCCCATGAAATACTGGGGTCCTGGCAGGAGGCAGGTATAAAATACTAATGGAAGCACTAAGAAGAATTTAAGAAGGGCTCTGTTGATAAAAATTGGAGTTCAGCCTGAAGTGACCAGAATCTGGAGGGGGCAACTGCATGGTAGGGGTTCCCTGGTGGAAGCAATGGCTTCTGAAGAAGGAGGCAGTTGACCGACCAGTGGCCCAGGCACCAGGAGAATAGCTTCTAGCTCTCTCTCTTCCTGCCCTCTCATCTCCCACTGAATGAGCGCACTGGCCAGAGAGGCGGGAGCCGGTAGCATCTCCACAGAAGCTGCCTCCAGGACAGTGATGAAGGAGGGAGGGAAGAACTGCAGAGGCAAACACAATTTCTCCTACCAGAACATTCTGACCAGAGTCCCCTCATATGCTGGCCTAGTCTCTCCTCCATCCACGCCAGAGCCTGTTTGCACCCTGAGCTGACAGCAGACACACCCGAACCCTGCGGGTCCAGGAAGGGCGGTCAGGCCCGGGGAGGGGGACGCTTCCCTCAGATCTGTGCTATGCCAAATGGTCGCCACTCGCCACATCTGGGAACTTACATCTGAATTAAACATTAAACCGAAATAAAGTTTACAATTCAGCTCTCCAGTTGCACTGGCCACATCCCACAGACTCAAAAGTCACATGGGGTGAGTGGACAGTGCAGAGAGAGGCCCTCGCGTCGCTGGGGAAAGTGCTCCCTGGCAGTGCTGAAATTATATTCTTAGTTTTTCTCCGCTGCTGCGAGGCCAGCCCCCAGCCGGCCTCGTAGGGCTCTTCGGCAGAAAGCGCAGTCCCCAGACACCTCTGCGCTCCTCCCCATCTGCAAAGCCAGCAGCTCAGCATCTTGGGACCCTTCCCCATCCCCTCCTCCTCTCTCCAAGGCCTCCTCCCTCCCCTCCCCCAGCCTCCCCTCCTCACCCCCTTTCCCTTCCTCCTCCAGCCTCTTCTTCACCTCCGCCTCCACCCACACATCTTCTCGGACTCTGACCATCCCACCTCCCCCTTACAAAGACCCTGTGGTTTCACTGGTCCCACCGGGTTCATCCAGAACCCTTAACTTAATTAAAATTCCAAAACAGGGGCACTTAGCTAGCTCAGTAGGAGGAGCACGCGACTCTCGATCTCAGGGTCATGAGTTCAAGCCCCACGTTTCAGAGTAGAGAGTACATAGATAACAAACAGAAAACTCCAAAACAATTTGATAAAGTGTCTTTTGCCCTATGAGGTGACCTACTGGCGTGTTTCAGGGATTAGGATGTGGACATCTTTGGGAGGCCGTTACTCTGCACACCGCGCATCCTACAAAGCAAACAGAGGTCTCTTGGCTTTGGAAAAGCTTTTGGAAAACCCCAGATGAGCCTGGTCCTTTGCCCTGACTCCAGATCTTTCTGAAATGGTTTCATCAAGCCACTGGAATGACATTTCCTCTCCCCATCTTCCTCCCTCTGCATCAAGGTCAGAGAGCGTGTGCTGGGGTCACTGTCTGCGGTCCCTGCCACCCTGGGGGACATACAGAGGATACAAAGCTTGGCCCAGGTGCTAAGAGAGGTGACCCACCCCACTGAGGAGCTCACACCCAAGGCCCAGGTAAGTGAGGCCCATCTGCTGTCTCAGGCCAAGTCATGCAACACACTCCTCCTCAGTGGGTAAATCACAACTCATCCCAGCTTGAAGGTCCCTTAATCACAGGGTCAGCGAGGCTTCTACCTTCTTGTTTCTAAGGGTCCTGCATGGGTGGTGCCAAGGGAGGGATGATGTCCTCCTGCAGCCCCTGTATCTCATTCTGGATGTCATAGCCTGTGTACTCATACACCCCACTCCCTCACTTGCCAGTGGCACCTCAAAGGAGTAGCTGACTCTAATCACTGAGTGACATTTAAGTGTGTGCCCAGATGCTGCTGCTAACCTGCCCATGCTCCCCAGTACGTATCAGACTGATGTCCAGCTGCCAGGTCCTGCCTTTCTTCTACGACCCTGACTCACCAGTCACTCTGACAGCCCACATCTTAAATTCGTGGCTCAGGCTCAGCTTCTTGGAGGACTCAAATTAAATCACCATGCTCCCAGTGTTATTGTAGCTAAAGGTTAAGAAAAAGGAAGCCCTAAGTCAGTAACAGGGGAGACCTTACCCTGGCTCTGTTCTACCTATTGTCAGGAGGTTGTGCCTCTCAGATTCTCCATCCCGAGGCCAGCAAGGCTGACCTTTATTTCTGGGGCCATGACGCTGTTAACGTCACCCTTGCCACTGACACACCCATTTGCTCATCCATCCATTCCACATGCATACATCTGTTCAGCACCTTTGTACACCCGCACAGCCGTTCCTCCACCCTTCCATTTACTTGTCCATGCATGAATTTACTCATTCGCTCAACAAATGCTTCCTGAATGCCTAGTATATACCAGGTACTGGGCACACACTGTGCATCAAGAATTCAGCAAGTATATGCTGAGTGCTGTGAAGTGGGTAAGCCTGAAAATTCACAGACCTGTACCCCTGGGGCACATAATACATTATATGTTAATAAAAATAATTAATAAAAAAAAGTTTTAAAAAGTCACATTATAAAAAAGAATGCCTGGGGGCACCTGGGTGGCTCCGTGGGTTAAAGCCTCTACTTTTGGCTCAGGTCATGTTCCCAGGATCCTGGGATGGAGCCCTGCATCGGGCTCTCTGCTCCGTGGGGAGCCTGCTTCCTCCTCTCTCTCTGCCTGCCTCTCTGCCTGCTTGTGATCTCTGTCTGTCAGGTAAATAAATAAAATCTTAAAAAAAAAAAAAAAAAAAGGAATGCCTGTAAGCAGATCCCAATGAAAATATTTCTCTTAGTTAAAAAAAAAAAAAATTCAGCAAGTAACGCGGACATAGTCTCTGCCCTCACGGCTCTTTCAGGGTACTGGGGCAGCAAGACTTTATACAGTTTCACAAATACAGACAGAATTACAAAACTGGAATAAGTGTCTTGTCCATCCATCCTTCCATCTATCCATCTGCCACCCACACCCCCATCCATCCATCCATCCATTCTTCCACCCATCTCCTCGGTTAGTGAATGTTTACTGCTACGTGCTAGGCATTGTGCAGGGCACTCTGGAAAGCCTCCGAGATGGATGAGGCTACTCTCCTGAATAGCACATTGTAGGGAAGGAGAACCTGACCTCAAGTCAGTGACACAGGCAGCCTGCGCAATGGGCCCAGATTTCCCCTAGTTTGTCCCCCCACCTTGCTCCCCTCTCTTGCAGCCCTTGTCCTTTGAATGGTACAGGGGATGGTCTATCAGGCAGGGGCTCATGCTGCCTTTCTTTCTCCTTTGGGTGAACCCAGCGGGAGGCCATGTGGGCTCTGCAGCATGCCAGTGAAGCCCTGTTGGCAGTGAGTTCCAAGGTCCAGCCTGAAGACCAGAGGCGCCAGGTGGCCACCAAGGACCTGTTTCAGGCTGTGGGGAGTGTGCTGGAAGCCTCCCTGAGCTTCCAGGGACCAGAAGAGCCTGCAGAGGCCAAGGGCAGCCAGGTAGGTGTCTCAGCCCAGAGGCGGATGACATGCCCACATGCTACCCAGCTACCATATGCGCAGCTCACACCAGCCTTTCTAGATGGATCTTTCTCCTCATCTTGCAGATAAGGAAACTGAGGCTCAGAGGTTAAAGTCCTCTCTGGGGAGCTGGAAGAAAATTTACAGAGACCAGAGCTTCTGGGAGGCAGAGCAAAGGCTCTGGAGTGAGGCAGCCTAACTTCTCATCCTGCCTCCGTTGCTTTCAAACCTTGAGACTTGGGCAGGGTACATAACTTCCCTCAGTCTCACCCCTTATCTGTAAATTGAGGCATTCCACCTCATCCCAGATAAACTGCCAACTGGAGAGATCACATGCCTAGCCCACAGAGAATGTTTTTAGAAGAGAGTCAGCCCGTAGAGAATAGATGAGGCACAGTCTCGTGCAGCCCCGGCACTCCTCACGGGGTGCAGCAGGGGAAGGCCTCCTAGGACGGCATCATGACGGAGCAGGACAACCTTTTCCTGCTGCTCCGGAGTCCTTTAGCATGTGGGGAACACACACGCGCAGTCACACTCACACACTTAAACCCAGGCTCTCACACATGTCCACAGACACTAACACATTCACTCACACTCATACACCCTTACAAGCTTTCACTTATACTCCCACACATGCCCTGAAGCACACGGTCTTGCACACACTCACAAAGATGCACGTTTTTCTCATATCTTCACAATGGCCACACAGCCACACACACTCACACGAACAGACTCACATATGTGAGTCACATACAAAAGCACATACACTCATTTATGTTCGAACACTTACACTCACACACACCCTCAAACCCACATTCACATTCAGACACACAATCACACACTTAAAACACACAGATACTCACCGACACAAGATTCCTCATTTTCACAGGTCACCCTCAAACACGCACATACTCACATTCACTCAGTCACACACACACAATCTATGCGGACATTCAGCTCGTCTCAGACACTCACACCAGCCTTGGCTGTGGCGAGGCTGCAGCCTCATCAGGGGGTCTGGGTGTAGTGAGCAGCAGTCCGGGTGACCCTTGAAATGGCTCTGCCTGTGGTTTGCTATCTGCCACAAATAAGACCTGGGTTGTGGGTGGCTATCAGGGCCAAAGAGAGCAGCACAGAGGCACCCAGCGAGATAGCTCAGCACAGACTCGGGAGCCAGAGGCCTGGTTGCCTGTGAGTCCTGGAACTTGCCTTTATCAACATGTGACCTCCGCAAGTCACTTAACCTTTGTGTGCCTTTGTGTTCCCATCTGCCAAATGGATATAGTGATAGCACTCACCTCCCAGAGTTGTTCTAAGGATGAAAAGGGATTCACATTCCAAAAGGTGTTGGAACCTTCATAAATGCTTATTTTTCACTCCCCACAGAGCCTGGCACTCAGTAAACAGCAGTGCTGTCCCTTCCTTTCTCCTCTTCCCTGTCCCCGTCTCTGCTGAAGGTCCCACACTAACATGGCGACAGTAAACAAAGGTGGCATACAGAGACAGGTCTCCAGCAGTATTCCCTGCTTTCTTTTCCAGATGGCCTCCATTCCCCAGCTGCTCAGAGTTGTGGAGCATGTGCAGGATGCCCTCCTTCTGGGGACACTGCCTGGGGGCCTCCCAATCACTCTGGCCAACCCCTCCATCTCCATATACACAAAGAGGTAATCAGCTGCACTGAGGTTCCCAAGAAAGCTTGTCTCCTGACCTGGCTCGGTCCACACCCACATCCCAAGACGTTGTGACGAGCAGAGCCCAGAAGACCAGCCTTGGAAGTGGGAGATGTGAGGGGAGCTGGAAGTGGGAGGGCTTTTCACTGAGAGGAGGTCTGGGTGTTTGCACAGCGTAGGAAGGGAGCTGGTGAGTGCCAAGTCCCATCTTGGAGCCACCCACAAATCCTGAAAGATGGGTCATGTTGGAGCTATGCAGGGAGAGAGGCCGAATAAAGGGGGCCTGCCCATTTTTAACTACGTTCCCGGTGCGCCTGGCCAAGCCCATTGTTCCACAGAGCTGTGGGGATTCAAGATGCTCTGGCCTTGGCAATCCTTTTTGGAGTGCCTCTCACTATGCCCTCCAGAACCTGAGGATACCCCACCCTGCATGCCTCCACCTGATAAGCAGGGGCAGGCACTCCTGGGACCCCTGCAGTGAGCACCCTTCTATGACTCCTTGTGCCAGGGTTACCCTCTTGGGGGCCAGGGACAGTTTCCCAAAGCAGCATTCTGATCAGAGCTAGGGTCTGAGATAGGTCCCCAATCTAATCAGATGTACAACAGCAAAGGCCAGAGAAGATGGGTCTAGAAGCCCATGACGTCAGAATCAAGTAGGTAGAAGGGATAAGCCTGGAGAAATGTCCACATCAAAGCTCATTTATTCATCCAACAAAGTATGTGCTGACCACCATTACATGCCAGGTGATCTTCTGGGCACTGGGGGCGCAGCAGTAAACAAAGCTGGCTAACGCCCTGTCCTCATAGAGCCTCCAACCCGGTGCTGGGGGTGTCAGCTGCCTCTCCTGCGGCTCCTACTGACGCAAACACACAGAACCATCTAAAGGGACTGAAACAGAGCCACCCACTCTGAAAGCAATGCCAGGGTTCCCTGCAGTGCAGGATATTTTCCTCTGACAATGGCTTTCTTCTCTCTCCCGGCACCTCTGTTCTCACCCTGTGGCCAGAATACAGCCCAGGAGTTGGCGAGGCTCCTCTGTGCACACTGCAGCTGCCAGCTCTGCAACCTTTATCCTGCCTGCTGCCTCCTACCTTGGCTCTATGGAGGACAGCCCAGAGCCTGTGGACATCAGGGTAACAACAGTAATAACCTCTTTGGGAGCAGCCCTCTACAGCTAATATGGCACTTTCACATGAGTTTGCTCAGTTTTGTTAACAACCCCGTCCGTTCCGTAGTATTACTATACCCATTTTACAGATGAGGTTCAGTGACTCACCCAAGGCCACAAGCAAAGTGACAGATCTGGGATGCAGATTCAGGCCTTCTGATACCCAAGTCCATCCTTCTTCCACTGCACTGTGGAATTTCTCCAGCAGCCTTGGTTCAATTAGTTACTGGAAATAAAGCTCTTCAGACTTCATTCCATAAGCAGGAAATGGAAAACCCAGTGCTCCTTTCGCTCCCAAGTGAGGGCACATCTGACTGTGATCCTTGAGCCCCAAGAGAAGGCAGATTAAGTATCTCTCTCCTAGGAAATTGTTGCCTTTGCCAAGAAGAAAGGGTTGGAGAGCTTCAGGTCCATTGGCTGCACAGCTCCCTAGGTTTGAGTGGGTCCTCAGCCCTAGAGGGCAGACACACACCAGGAAGGCCAGACACAGCTAACAGCAGTGTCCTTCACTCACCCCATTGGGTCACTTGTCTGTTCTATCTTAGGAAACCTTATCACTCACATAAGGACGCGTTCACCTTCCAGCCCTTGGGGGCCTTGGCCAGCACTCCTTATTCTTGGTTTCAGGTGATGAGTTTCCCAAAGAGCCCCTTCCTGGCCCAGAGTCACTTTGATGTCAGTGGAACTGTTGGTGGCCTCTGCCTGACCAGCCCTAGTGGACATCTCATACCCATGAAGAATCTGTCAGAGAATATCGAGGTAGAAGTTGGGGGTGCTGTCAGAAGTCCATGTCACTTCTATTTTCTTCTTTAACTTGGTTGGGACCAGAAGTTGATTAAAGAGGAGAATCATTAAGAATGGTCATTACGCTATGTGACACACTGTATTTTAACTTAAAACTATAAATGTATATCATTGTCAATCTTTGGATGTATGATCAAAACGTTTCTTTAAATCTGTCGATTGGAATTTTAATCATCTTCATTATATAAACCACCCTTAAAAGGCAGCCTCTAAAATGCCAGATTTTCTTTAAAATGAAGCAAAAACATAAAGCACACCATGGTGCGACAGGAGTTCAGTTCTTTTGAGATTTTAGTGAGTTTTTTTAATCTTCCAGTTTCCTCACCAATGACCACTAACAATGTTTAGGGATTCATCTTTCCTATGTCTTCTCAAAGCATTCGACTTAAGTTCTTATGCAAATAATTCTTTTCACACTACTAATCTGCCACTCTCTGTCACTCTGTGAAATGTATCTAAAATTGACCTTTACAAGCACAAGTACAATGGACATAAGCAGCTTTGGGATCAAACACAAGTGCTTGTTGGTGAGCGCACACCTCGGCTGGCAGGAGAGAGCTGCCATGGGCTGGGTTCTCTGGAAGCAGGTGCTGAGGAAGAGCTTGGGGTGCTAGATGTTTGCTAGAAACAGTAAACAACACCGGCTGTGAAGAGGGAGGAAGGACAGCAGGACTGGACAGAAGAGGTCAAACTGCAATCCAGACCTCACAAAGACCCAGTTAACCCAGAGGGGAGTGCTATAGTAACTATTAGCTATCAGGCCTGTATTAATCAGCCTTTTATTTTTTGTAACTTTTGATATTTTGATATCTTAAAAATCTTGCTGCTAAGAAAGAAACTGGCCCCTACCTAGGCCGGCCCATCCTTTCAGATAGCAAAGGGCTTTGCCAGGGCACACCTTTCATATGCAGACTAACTAATCCCAAATCCATACCCTCAACCAGCCCCTTTATCTGACTTTCACACACCAAGGCAATATTTCCCATCCTAAACCATCCTGAGGCCATGTTCCAAGTGACCAGAGACCATCCCTATAGTCCCAACACTGCCAAAATTATTCAAATGGGTTTACTCTGCCCTGCCTTGCCTTTCCCGTGGAGAATCCATTAACAGCCTTGACCTGAGCGTTCCCCTGGGACTGCTCCTGCCCCCCGCTAACCAGGTACTTCTCCTCTGGCCCTGCATGGCGTTGTGGTCTCCTCCTCTCAGGAAATGTAAGTAATAAATTCTTCTTTCAGTGGCATTGGCCCCTCCATGTCGTCACTCAGACATCTCCATAAATTTAAATCCCACAGGTACAAATGAGAAAAATGTCCCAAAGCAGGCCAGTATGTCAGGGCCTTGTGCCTTCTTCTTGACCTCTGGATACAGATGGCCCCAGGGAGGGTGTGCCTCAGACAAGCTAGGTCTCTGCTGTCGGGGCTGACTCTTAAGGAACTGCCAGCTGGAGCCTGTCTGTTGACCACACTCCCTGTGACTGTGTAGCAGGTCCTTCCTGGAAGGGGAAGCAGGGTGGACTGTGCCCATGTCTAACACAGAAGGCCACCAGGAGTAAAGAGTGCACAGTAGGCATCAATCAGTCTATTTTAAAAAGGGAACACAGAGCATTAGTTAATCTGGAAAGCTAATTAAATAGAGAATGGTTAGGAGAACTTCTAATGTACGAGTAATAGCAGAATAGTAACAGCTGCTAATTTTTTAGTCTTACTGTGTATCTGGCACTTGGCTAAGTATTTTGTATGTGATATCATTTTTTTTAAAGATTTTTATTTATTTGACAGACAGATCACAAGTAGGCAGAGAGGCAGGCAGAGAGAGAGAGAGGAGGAGGAGGCAGACTCCCCGCCGAGCAGAGAGCCCGATGTGAGGTTCGATCCCAGGACCCTGGGATCATGACCTGAGCCGAAGGCAGAGGCTTTAACCACTGAGCCACCCAGGCACCCCGTGATATCATTTTTAATACCATCAATGAGTGTGTGTGTTCTATTCATGACAAGGAAACTGAGGCTCACAGGGGCTTGTTAATTGGCCAAATGTCCCAGGGCTCACATAGGACAGAGCTGAGATCCCAAAAGAGCTCTCTGCCTCTGGGGCCTGTGCTTCTAACTAACACTTTACTTGCTTGACACTGTCATCAACATGACCGCTAGTTCACAAAGCACCTTTGAGCAAACAAGAAGTCTTCCCTCTTTCTATGCAGATGCAGCCCCAAGCCATGGTACATAGCGTGGTAGGTGAATAACAGCACCTCCAAGGATGTCCATATTCTCATCCCTAAGCCCATGGATTTGCCACCTGACATGGCCTAAAGGACTTTGCAGGTGTGATTAAGGATCTTGAGATAGATGATCCTGGATGATCTAGGCAGGCCCAATGTCATCATGGGTGCTCACAAGAGACAGACAGAGGAAGAGTTAACTACAGATGAGAAAAGGCTGATTTGATGACAAAAGCAAGAGGTTGGGTGATGTGAGGAGGGGCCATGAGCCAAAGGACATGGGCCCCTCCAGAGTCTGGAAAAGGCAAGGAAGGGATTCTTCTCTAGAACGTCCAAACAGCATAAGCCTGCCAACATCAGCCCCTGTGAAACTGATTTTGGACTTCAGCCTCCAGAACTGTAAGATAGCAAATCAGTGGTGTTGTAAGCCACCAAGTTTGGGGTCATTACTTAAGCAGCCCCGGGAAACTAACAGAATGAGCACAGCACAGAGTGGATCTCAGTTCCCCAGGTGCTCCCCCTGCCCTGCTCTGTCCAGCAGCCATGAAGCTCACTGGCATTCTCAGCCCCGCACACCCCTGATTTGATAGTTTTTGATAACAGATCCTACTGCCAAGGCTTTCGGAAGGACACGGTGAGCCAACTGTGTTAAACCTGACCAGTCCTGAAGCTTTGTGGGTGAACCTGACTTCAGATGGGGCAGCTTTGGGGATCCAACTGCACTGGAGACCTGATATCCCACTCGTACTCAGCCTGGGCTACGGCTACCACCCTAATGAGACCAGCTATGACTCCAGAGCTCAACTTCCACCAGTGGCTACCGCAGGTATTCCAACAACTGGGCCAGCTTCTTGAGCTTCCTGGGGGATGGAGAGAGGATGACCAACTTAAAACGTGAGAATCAGAAACCATAGAGAAAAAGAAAAACGATTTGTTACATTCAGTGCTGATATTTTTGGTGTTATTATTACTGCTACCATTGTTGTCATTATGATTTTTTGGGCAACATTAAGTGAGCACGTACTACATGCCCTGAAGAAACTGACAAGCACTTATAGAACCAACCTCGTAATCCTCATTACAATCCTCGGGATGGGCACTATGGACATTTCCTCTTGCCAGATAAGAACAGAGAGGTTAAGTAACCGATACAAACTCACACAGCCAAGAAGAGGCAGAGTGAGAATTTGAGCCCTCATCTATCTGACTTGGCAGGTGTGTTCTGCAAACTGACCTGGGAGTGCCTCCGCTCCTCTGCTCCCAAGTCTTGGTGGGGAGAGGGATTTCCTAGGACATCAGAGAGACTATCAAGATCAGCTTCCCTTCCAGGTCACCTTTGTTCCTCTCTTCCATGCCATTAGCCCCAGTCACCGTGAGGCTTCAGGTTGGTCTGGATCCCTCTTTTTTTCAGATGGGCAGTCCACGTGGATCCTGAACCCAGAGGACCTACATTTTGGAGAAGGTGTCTACTATCTGACCGTTGTCCCCGAGTCTGACCTGGAGCTGACCACTGGCAGGGACCTCACAGTTGGCATTACCACCTTCCTGTCCCACTGTGTGTTTTGGGATGAGGTCCAGGGGACTTGGGACAACTCTGGGTGCCAGGTAAGGAAAGGACACAAAGGAGAAGATAGAGCAGCTTTTTTGGGTATGTCCAGCTGCCTCTGGTGGCCATTTTGCGCCCCTCCAGCAATGTCTTTGTCTATGCTATCCCCTGTGCCCAGAATGCCCCTCCTCCCCAATCTAGTTAACTCCACCTTCAGATCCTGCCACAAGTGTCACTTCCTTGAGGAAAGTGTTACCTTGGCTAAGTCAGATTCCCCACTATAAGCTCTCCTGGTACAAACATCCACTCCTCCATAGCACTAAACACAGCACTATTCATTTCATATCTACTCAGGAGGCCACCGAGACCATGTCTGTTCCCTCAGTGCACCGGGAACCCCACAACTCAGGAACGGTGTGCTTGCCATTGGGAACAAATGACCATGAAACAAATGGAAAAATAACTGGGAATCCCTGCTGACTCTGGGCTTCTGGGGAGCCAGGGTATCCTCTCCAGGGAACTGAACTCAGAGCTGAGCCCTTTATTCTATGCCAGGTGCTGTGTTCCATGCTTTACTTGCATTACCTCATGAGATCTCCACAAAATCTCTAAGATGGTATAGGTTCTACATTCTACAGGTGGTAAAACAAAGGCTTAGGAAAGTCAACACAATTACCCCAAATCCCTTGCCTAGCAGGTGGGAGAGTTGGGACTCAAACCCAGGTCTGTCTGTCTGTCTCCAGAGCTCCAGGCACTGTCTCACCAAATCCCAGGATAGCATATGGCTCTATTAATTGCGATCAGATTCCTATCTCAGGTCAGCTCAGCTCGGCTCTACCCATGACATGTCCAGACGTTGGCTTAGAGACCATCAGAGACCATCTCTGGGGCATTAGTGTTCCTCTTCCCCCTTCCATGACCCTCAAATGCTGTTCTCTCCGCCGGGGACAACCTACCCTGCCCAGAAAACTCCTATTCACCCTTTGATCTCCCACTCTAATGCCACCTACTCAGAGCCTCCAGACATCGGGGGTCTCCCTCTGCTGGATTTCCACAGCACTTCACACTGTCCCCAAGAACAGTAACCTCTGCATCTAGCTGAAATTTATCACACATCTGTCTCCATCTACTAGACCATAAATACCTTCTTCCGTTTATTCAAAAAACATTCACATGTGGGAGGCAGTGGCAATATAATGGTTAGAAAAACCAGAGAGCTTCCAGTCTGGCAGGGAGCATGGCCAAGAAGCAAATGGCACACATGATCAAATGACAATGATCACAAGTCGTGTAAGAAGCCAGGCCCCAGGAGAGCTACAAAAGGGGACTCAGAACCAAGCCCCTTTGGGGTTTGATTCTGCCACAGTTCAGCTTCCTTGTCAACTCCTGCCCTGGCTTCTGTCCACCACACAGAGCTCCCCAAGTGCCTATTAGTGCATTGGGTGCCTGGGTGGCTCAGTGGGTTAAGCCTCTGCCTTTAGTTCAGGTCATGATCTCAGGGTCCTGGGATTAAGTCCTGCATCCGGCTCTCTGCTCGGCAGGGAGCCTGCTTCCTCCTATCTCTCTTTTTCTGCCTGCCTCTCTGCCTACTTCTGATCTCTCTGTGTCAAATAAATTAAAAATAAAAAAAAAATTAAAATTAAAAAAATATTGTTTTTAAAAAAAAGAAAGACATGGGTGCATTAACATGTCCAAGAGACAGCATGTTCCCTACACGTGCAATAGAGGCCTTTGTACATCATTAACAAGACACTGGATGTGCTGCAACCTTCCAGAGCCTTCACTCCCAGCTGCTGTCTGATGCCCACGCTGCTGGCCTGGTATGTCCTACAAGGCTGTCCTCGGAGACCCGATGTTCAGAAAGGGGGATGGTTCAGCAGCTGGGGCATGGGCTCTGCCATCAGACAGACTGGGTCTCATCGCATTTCATCAGTATTAGCCAGATGACCTTGGGTAAGTCACGGGACCTCTCTCAGCATGCCCATCTGAAAATGGGGATAAAGGGTGGCTACCACTTACAGTTGGGTCAGGGACTAGACGAGACAGGCAGAGAAAGCAGTTAGTGTGGTGCCTGGCCCACAGTAAGTGCTCAGCATAGAGCGGTTGCTATGTTGAACAATCTGAGCATACAGAAGACAAAACTACATATAAAATGGAAATCAGGGAAATACTGAACATGGGATTTGGGTGGTGGCTAGGAGGGGCAAGCATGAGGACAGACTGAAGGAGGACCATTTAGCTAGGTGTAAGTTATTGGAACATTTCTAGCTTTTGAATAGATAGGGGGTTTTCAGGTCCTTATTATGTTATTGAAATATACACCTACTAATACTAGCATACATGAATGTGGGAGCGGGTCATAGACCAAAAGTTATATGAATCCAACAATGTGTACTTGATGCTCATTATACAGACGAAGATATGGATACAGATATAGATATAGATATATAAAGATCACTGAGGAACCATAAATAAGTAAATGGGATCATCAAGTTTGGGTGGAAAAGCAACACCAAATTCTAAACGGCCGAAGAAAGCTCCAAATCTATCGTCTATAGGACCTTCTCAGACGGTAAAGGCAGAATTACTGCTTATATGTTTTCTCAAAGATACTAAAGGTACCATTACTGTCACAAGAGAATGAGCAGATTAATTCCCAGTGTTCGAGAGTCTCTCATGCTGGAAGGGTTGGGAAAGCCCAAAGAGGCAAACATGTGAGCATAAAATGCCTGGTCCCTGGGTTCACAGCACTGACGTGGGTTTCTTCTCTGAAACCAGCTCCACCCCTCCAGGTGTGCCAGATGTTCCCATAAGCCCCACAGCTGCATGGCAAATGCTGACCAGGAATGGGAAATGGAAAAACAATGAAGCAAATAAGGAACTAAAATCTATCAATAAACAGTTGGGCATCTGTAGTGCAAAATTTAAAAAGGACTTCATTCCTGGGGTCACCTAGGACCTCGCCCTAGACACAGCTGGGTGGTATGTGCTGTGATGGGCACATCCCCAGGGCCCCCTGACTCCCCATCTTGTGCAGATGGGTGCAGCCTGAGGACACCTAGAGTGGTACTGCTCAAACAATGAGCCCAGGATAGGGGCCCCTGGTGTGTAGATCTAAGGGGTGAAATTTAGAGAATGCTTTCTTGGTGCTAACACACCAACTTAGGACTTAAACATCTGTCCTTCCCATTTCATTTCTTTACATGATTCTCCCAACCTCAGTTTTTTTTTTTTTTTTTTTTTTTGTGAGATGACCAATCATCCTAGTGTGGCTGACACTGGGGGCCTCTTAGGACCCAGGACTTTCATGTTTAGAAGAAGGAAAGTTCCTGGGGAACTGAGATGATCTGATTACCCCAGATTTCCTCTCAGCATCCAGCCTGTTGCCTGGCCTAGAATTAGCACTCGACATGTGTATCTGTCCAGTGAGTAAGCATCAGGCAGAGAATGTACTGGAATGATACGTATCAAAGTTGTGATAATGGCTGCTCATGGAGGGTGGGGGGCAGAGGGAACTTCAACTTCACCCATATTAGTTCTTTAAAAGGGTAGAGAAGACTGGCCCACTGAGAATGATGGGTGTAAATTGCTACAGATAATATTCTCAGCATTTTAAAATTTTTAGTTAAATAAAAAAGCTCAAGGGAATCCTACAGCTGGTCTCTCCAGTGCCGCCTCACAGCAGCGTCCACCTCCCTGGGCTGGAGCATGCCAAAGATATGCTGGCATCCCCACCAGGGCCTCTTTGGGGTTGCAGGTGGGGCCACGGACCACCCACTCCCAGACACACTGCCTCTGCAACCACCTCACCTTCTTTGGAAGCACGTTCCTGGTGATGCCCAATGCCATTGATGTCTGCCAGACCGCCGAGCTCTTTGCCACCTTTGAGGACAATCCTGTGGTTGTGACCACCGTGGGCTGTCTCTGTGTGGCCTACGTGCTGGTGGTGATCTGGGCAAGGAGGAAGGACGCTCAGGATCAGGCCAAGGTGAGGATGCATGACCTTAGGAAGGGGAGGAAGAAGCAGGGTGTTCCCTTCAGAATCTCCGGGGATGGAGCCCAGGTGGGGAGCCAAAGGGCTAGCAGCAAACCCATGTTGTCCCATGCAAGCCAGTTTGCCAGCCTCGAATGTAAAATGGCGTTTCTTATCAAACTGTCTGGAGGATTCTGTTACTGACCATTCATTGAGGTTTTACTATATGCCAGGGATTATCCCATTTAATGCTCCCCCACAGTTCTAAGAAGAAGGTACTGTGTTGAGAGTCCCCAAGACCATCCTCAAGTTCAATGATTTGCTGGAAGGACTCAGAAAAGCTGTTATACTCATGATTATGGTTTATTACAGTGAACAATGCAGGTTATACTCAGCAAAGAGAAGGGTCCAGGAAAGAGCCAGCAAGAGCTTCCAGCTGCACTCTCCCAGTGGGATTGTATGGACAGACTTCATTCTCCTAGCAATGGCGTGTGACAGGACAGACGAGCTGCCAACAGGGGAAGCTCAGCTGAGCCCTGGTGCCCAGGGTTTAAGTGGGGGTCAGTCATATACATTTGGACTGCTCACATGACTCAGTTTGGTTAAGCAAACCACTGACCATCACCACCACCACTCAGATGTCAGACTGTTTCAGCATGGCCCAAAGCCCTCACATTGTTAGCAGAGACTACGTGATGTGGGCCAAGGTATTCAAAGACACACTTATCATGCAGGATATTCTAAGGACATAGAGATTATCTTTCCGGAGCTGCCCAAGAGCCAGGGCTTTCTTTGAAATGTGGAGAGTTTGGACAGCTCAGGCCTTCTGAGACCCCCACCCCCATTTACTGCAGAGTAAAAGAGACCAAAAATCTTCCTACAGAGTAAAAGAGACCAAAGACCAGAGAGGGCAAGTAACTGGTCCAAAGCCGCCTCCTTGAAGCCAGAATTCAAACCCAGACCTACCTGATGATAAGACAGGTCTCAGGATAGAAGTGAGTTCAAACAACAAATTGCCAACAACAAAATTCTGATTATTTTTCCAATATAGGCACCATGTCTGACATTTAGTAAGCCTTCAATAAAATGTTGTGTGTCTTGAGTAACAGTGTACCTTGCGCTCATCAACAAATGCAAGGATGCACTGTCCCAAAGCTCTGAAATATTCTCCATTTCCTACCTTCCCCCGACACAGCAACACCTCCCAGGATGTTAAGGTGGCATGAACCTTAGTAGTAGCTGCAACATTTATACTGCTGTCTTCGATCCACTCAAGGGATTAAACATTCATACTTTAAGTGCCTCACCTGTAGGCTGGTTCCCAAAAAGCAGACTCTGCCATGGAGTTGAGCATTCAGTGTTGCACAAAGTGCTTGGGATCAGCCCCTGGAAAGGGATGGAAGGACACAAGATGAACAGAGAGAGAATCTGAACTGGGAACTCCAGAGACGCCCTGAGTTGGGTTAAGATGCCCACGTCTTGATACCACCCAGACACCACATCAATCTGCCATTGTGTGTCAGCCTCTCCAGGAGAGCACAGAGGTGGCTCTTGCATGCCTGACATCTCGGGGAAACAACCCCTCCATTGGCAGGAGATCTGGGCGGCTCATCAGCCTAGAGAGTCTGGCTTTGTTTTGTCCTGCTGCTAAATCACCCTTACGTTCACTCCCTTTAGATTCCCTTGGAGTCCCAGTCTGGTCACCAGTGTTAGGAATTCTCCATAAAGAGAATTTGTATCATTCACCAGATCAAACATTGAACGAAGTCTCAGCTTAATGCCAAGTTCGTTTCCAGTTTGACTATTTTGAGCTTTATTTAATATTAGATGCATTTTGTACTTTTTCAAAAAGTTTTTTACTTGTTCTCACCATTAGGAATGAATAAATAACGTACATAATTTTGCTCTATCCCTTTGTCACGAATGACCAGTCCCCTCTTAACTGTCGTGCAGTGGATGAAATCCCTGAACAGGGCCCTCCTAATGCCATCCTTCTGTCCAGGTGAAGGTCACAGTGCTGGAGGACAATGATCCCTTTGCACAGTACCACTACCTGGTGACAGTCTACACTGGACACCGGAGAGGGGCAGCTACTTCCTCCAAGGTACGTGACCATGCAAGTTGATCAGTATGTCCCAACTATAAAGCACTAGCTGGTCCACTGCTGAGTTGCCTTAGCACAGTGGATTGAGTGTTGTAAAGTGGTTTTTTTTTTTCTTTTCTTTTTTTTTTTTTTTAAAGGAAAGAATCTTTTTTTTTTTTTTAAGATTTTATTTATTTATTTGACAGACAGAGATCACAAGTAGGCAGAGAGGCAGGAAGAGAGAGAGAGGAAGGGAAGCAGGCGCCCTGCTGAGCAGAGAGCCCGATGCGGGGCTTGATCCCAGGACCCTGGGATCATGACCTGAGCCGAAGGCAGCGGCTTTAACCCACTGAGCCACCCAGGCGCCCCAGGAAAGAATCTTTTGCCAAACAAAACATCCCCTCCAAGTCCCCATATTTAAAAAGATAAAGGAGAATAGGTTAAGGAATAGTTGGGGTCTAGCACCGTGCCACCAGTCATCTCCCTTATCCCTACCAAAGAATAACTCAGTTAGTTGGTAACCTGCATGCAAATTTGCTCACATAGGAAGAACAGTCAGTAAACTGCTATCAATGAATAAAGAGGAAACAATTTTTAAGAGAGAAGGGAGAAAGGAAAAAAAGAAAATACACGTACCGTTTGAAAGCAATGAGTCTTGAGTTACGTTTTTCTAGGCAAACTGATTAGCTGGCATCTAGCTGAGAGGTCAGGCTGAGCCATCTCTCCTTCAGCGAGCTGACTAGAAGTAGTGAAGAAACTATTTCACTTGCTTATAAATTCTCTGAGGTCCTTGAGCATTTAGCTGTGGAACATATAGCAGGCTGTCTCTGTAACGTCTCATCATCCTTAGTTAAGTTTGGCCTGTGCCACATCACTCGTCAGAATATACTGTCCTCTGCAGCAGCTTTCAAGTTTCCTTTACTAAAACTGAAGGCCTCATGGAACACAGCTGGAGAACCACTGGCGCTGTGTATACTAACCTGGAGAAAGCTCTATTTTTTTTTTTTAATAACAGTAAGATTCATTAGAGTGGAGCATTTGTCTTTTTACTTTTTAAATCCTATTTTTATTTATGTATTTATCTTACTTTTATTTTAAAAATTGTTTTATTTTGATTTATTGCTGTGTCTAGGGCCCTCAACCAGCTGTCTAACATAGAGTAAGTGCTCAGTAACTACTTGTGGAATAACCATAGGAATTAATTTCATCCATCTAATGAAACATTCTTCTCATTTCCTTTAAACATTTAATAGTCCATCTTAATAGGAAAGGAGTGAAAACTTGCAACCCATAAGCCAGTTCTTTGTCTGGAGAGCTGCAGTCACTTTTCAATCTAATCTTGTCTCAGTATGGGCAGCTGCCAGAGGCCAGGGTGCACCATCCTATGGTGCACAGGAAAGCCCCCAGAGCAAGGGGTTATTGGGTCCAGAATGTCTATTGTGGAGAAACCCTGTGGTGGAAACAGAGTGAAAACAAGGATTTGAGTGTGAGTAGTTGATGTGGCGGCAGGGGGAGGGGGTGTTGGATCCTAGACACCCCAGTAGAGGACTGAGAAGGTGACAAGGAAGGGACAGAACCAATAAAGGGTGCCAACCTATTACCTCTCTGGGCAGCTGCAGCTAATCCCACAATGGGACTTTGGAAAATAGTAAACAGCATGGGCCTCAAAGTCATCTCCACTGATGGCTGAGGGAACTGGCTTATTTACCCACCAATCCCATGAGTTGTTGATGGAGGACAGCTCACAGCACCATTAATTCTCTGGCACTTCCAGTCTCCGCTCTCAGAGCCCAAGAACTGCCAGGAAATCGATGCAGTGGCTGGCAGCTGGACATGGGTGCAGGGATCACTGCAGCAGTGAGGCTGAGGGATGTGGGCCAAGCACAGGTGGCAGAACTGCAGCTCTTTGGCTCAGGAAATCAGGCATGCTGATCAGCATCACCTGGATAACTGCAGAAAAGCAGATTTCTGGGCCCTATTCCCAGCATTTTTAGTTGGTAGGTCTGGAGTGGGACCTAGGAATATGTATTTATGAAATAATGGGCTCTCGTGCATTCATGTCTCAGTGCCAGGCACATTGGGAGACCCTGGGAATAGAATTGTTGGGGCGGGGGGAACCAGTTCTTACGCTAGAACCCTTATAAACAAACATGTGGAAAGTTTAAAAAGGTTGCCGAGAAGTGTTTTATAACTCATGCTGAAGACAAAAATGCAGGCAGTGTTATCCTAAATCTTCATATACCTGAAAAATAGCTCAGGCGGGCCCACGATGGGAAGAGAGGAGAGAATGAAAGGGCCTTACAAGGTTGGTTTTCATTGGGTTTTGGATCCTTCCAATGAAACACGGCCACCGGGGCTTGGTTATCATGTGGAATTGGCCATTCCTAGTCTCTGGATTTCAGGTGACTGTCACCCTATACGGCCTGGATGGAGAGAGTGAACCCCACCACCTGTCAGACCCTGACATCCCAGTTTTTGAGCGAGGAGGAGTGGATGTCTTCTTACTCTCCACCATGTTCCCCCTGGGGGAACTGAGGAGCCTGCGGCTGTGGCATGACAACTCGGGGGCCCGGCCATCCTGGTAAGTCGGGGTGGGCACACCATGAGAACCTACGATGTGCCACACCAGGGCTGGGCATTGTGCATTCGCTGCCAGGCCAATCCTCACAACCCTCCTCAAACACCCAGAATGGATGCCCATCTCACAGAAAGAGACACGGAGGGTTAGAGAGACCCAACCACCCATGAGCCTCACGGCCTGGATCAGTAGCTAGGACAAGGACGAGAGGTTGCAAGCCTGGGGTCCAGTGCTAGCTCCACTCTTGGCACATTCGCAGCATCGACCTTCATTTAGGCCCCAGTTCCCCACCTGTAAAATGGGGATAGATGCCCATTTTGAAGATAAACCTTGCCCAATAAGAGGAGACTAAATGAGACATTGGGCTGGTTATATAGTAGAAGAGGTGAGAACAACTGCCGCTCTGAGCATTAAGCTAAGCCTTCCTGTTTCTGTGTCTTTTTCTCATTGGCTCCTCAAGGACAAGTATTCTCATTCTTGTTTTACAGGTGGGAAAATTTAAACTCAGGCAAGATAAGTGACTTGCCCAAGCTCTAAAACATGTAATACATTTTGTCAGAATGCTCGTGACATACAGATATCTGCCGTATATAGAATATTCCCACACTATTAATCAACTAGCCAACTTACCATTTTTTATTTTAAAAATTTTATAAAATTTTAAACAGAACACGTTTCATCTCTGTAACGTAAAAATGCTTATGATCATTTTAAACCGTATTTGTACCATTTTATGGTCCATACAAAATTGCATATGGGCCATTTCCACTGCCTGTGCCCCCAGAAGGGAGGAGAGCCACAGATGATCTAAAACAGTGTTAAAACTCTTCTAAAAAAAAAAAAAAAAAAAAAAAAAAACTCAGAGATGAGAATCCACCTGAGGATTATTTGGTTTGTGAGGCCAAAACTAGTGACCTAAATCAGTCATTTCCAGCCTGACCACCTGTCAGTGGCTTACAACTTTAGAAAAACAGAGCACTTCTATGGATATCTTCAATTTACCTAAGGGATTAAACATTACTACTTTAAGTGCTATATGTTGGTTCCTGGGAAGCAGACCCTGAGATAGATTTCAGGGTGCAGGGTACCTAGGACCAGCTCCTGGGAAGGGAGAGAAGGAAGCAGGATGAGCAGAGATGATGCAGCATAACAGCTTGGCTGACCTCCATGGGGAGCTCTGGAGTGTCCCGAGTTGGGCTGGGATGCCCAGGTCTTGATCACACCCAGGCACTGCACCCATCAATCATTGGATGTTGGCCTCCCCAGGAGGGTGTGAGATTCAACAGAAGTGTCTTCCTAGAAATGAGAAAATGCATGTCTGGAGCTTTCAAGCATAGTCCCTATTACACAGTAAATGCTCAGTAAAGAGGGGCCCTTGATACTGCTATTCTTTTTTTTTTTTTTAATCGCTATTCTTATCAGCCATAAGGCAACAGGGGAAATGGTGGCTCCTGCATCTGACATCCCAGCAGAGGCGAGATCATTCCATTTCTTCCCCAGGTCTCAAAGACCTAAATCAGGTTAGATGACACCCGTGAGGTCCTGAGTCGAAACTAGATGGCTCACGCCCTGGGTGTACGCCTGCAGGAAGACCAGCATTTGCGTGCCTGTGTCTGTGCCTCCCGGAATTCCCACAATGTAGACAACTTGGCTTTTCTCCCAGGCCTCTGGACGCTGGTCCTGGACTTGCAGGCCTGCAGCCGGACTAATAGTTTCAGAAGGCACCCTCTTGCAGCATACATCTGTGAAAACGTGGCAGCCTACAAGAGCTGGCTCTCCACACTAGCTGAGCTCCCACATGAGGCCACTCTGCCCCCTGATTGGGGCATTTTGGTCAAGGCACCAAGAACAAGGAAGAAAAATACAAAATCTGTCTTTTCAGGAATTCTTGTTCTTAAACTCAGGTTTGCAATGGTATTAACCCTCGTTGTGCCCAAAGAAGCCTCACTCCCCCCTCAACACTGTCCTCAGAAGTGTGGGTCTCTTCTCCAGGTACGTGAGCCGGGTGCTGGTGCATGACCTGGCTAGGGACCAGAAGTGGCATTTCCTCTGCAACTCGTGGCTGTCCATTGATGTTGGAGACTGTGTTCTTGACAAAGTATTTCCAGTGGCCACAGAGCAGGACAGGAAACAATTCAGGTACTTCTTTTTTTTGGTAAGCAAATGCTGTTTACCTTGTTCTTTCGTCTCTAGGGAAGATGCATCACAATCCAGCTGAAGCAGAATAAAGGCACGTTTCGGCTCTCGTGCCTGGGTAGCTTCGAGTGTGTAACATTAATGATCAATCAGTTTCTCTTGTTGGGACTGAGGTGCTCTGGAGGGATACGGACCCTCTGACACAGAATTATCTTGGAGGTGGTGAAACGGTTGAACAGTTATCCATATTTCCTTACACAGGACATAGAATAAAATGTTTCATATGAGTGAACAGAGTGGTTTGAATGGTGATTTCATGTCTGCCCATCTGAGGCTCCTTCTTCAATTTTACTCTAAATAGGTGTTTCAGCATGTGTGTCCCTTGGCTTTCCTTCCTTCCTTCCTCCTACATCTGGTCAAACACATCAAAGCAGATACAAATGTACACACACGTGCTCATGTGCACACATACAATACCACAGAATGTTGCTTATTTTATATCTTTTAAAATGGTATTACTCTAAATATGTCATCTTATTTCTTTGATGACAGACCATGAACATCCTTCCAGGACAGTATGCTTGGGTCAAATGTATCCTCGCTGGCTGCAAAATATCCACAGACTGGATGTCCCACAACTAATTCAACCATTCTTCTATCAATGGACATTTAGTCTGTTCCCAACCAATATTAAAAAAAAATCAAGAGACTCCACAAGAATCTGGCAAGTGTGAAGGTGGTGGGCCAGGGTTCCTGCTTGGTACCAATTTGCTGGAGCAGAGTACCAACATTTTTCTTTGAAGGGCCATGTGCTCTCCATTTTACCACAGTCCTTACCCACCCCTAGTACCTCACTCCCACCCCACTTCATTTAACTTGACTTATTTACATCTATCCAGGCCCCTTTAGCATTTGAGTTTGTGACCTCTACTTTAAATGGCTTCTGAGTTAGGTTCAAAACAAAGTCAGTTTCCAGTGCATTTACTGAAAGGTGTCTTTCCCTCCTAGCTGCCACTGGGAATAGCTCAGCCTGCAAAGAGAAAAAGTCCAAGTCAGAGACACTTGGACCCAAGGACAGACAGAACACTGATGTGGGCACATGGCTCCCAGTTTCACATGCATGCTTCTGACTTGCTACATGCCCTTGCAAAAGTCAGTTCACCTCTCCAGGTCTCAGCTTCCACATCTGAAAAATGAGTTGTTCAATGTGCCTCCCCCAAGGGAACCTGTGCCGGTCCCGTGAGGTGATGTGGGTAGTATACTTAGCACAGTAAGCGTCTCAGAGTAAGTGCTCTATTACATGAGCAGATATGATCCTCCCAATGCATCAGACTTGTGATACTTGAAAACCAGACAGAGAGCTGCCTAAAGGCAGGGCTGTGTCATTCCCTCATGAATCTCGGTGCCCAGCAGAACACCTGGCACACAACACCAGGCTCACCAAATATTTGTGGAACTATCAGCAGAACATTGAGTAGAACAATCACATGGAAATCACTGTTGTTGACAGCCGACCTCTCTCCTTAGCCACCTTTGAGTCCAGGCCACTCCCACAGCACAGACTGTGGGACAGTCAAAGTACCATGCAAGTCTGAGGGGTGCTGGCATTAGCCACCAGAACGGGCACCAGTTGGGAGTATCAGTTCCACACAATCTCAAGGTGAATGGGGGCCCCTTGTAAGTCCTGCGGTTAGACTAAATTCTAGACCAAATCCTAGACTAACACAGATGCCTAAGGAGAATACGGTATCATTTCCAGAAATCCTGTCTTGCAATTTTGATTCTCTTAAACTGAGTCTGAAGCTAAAGCCTGGGATTTTTAACCAATATCATCTAATGCACTAGTTATAATAAACCTAATAATACTATAGTTATAGGATTATATTAAAATTACAACAAAAATGATAATGGCTAATACTGACGAGCACTCACATAGATGTTAGCTACTTTGCCAAATGTTGTACAAAAATCATCACTTAATCCTTTCAGAAATCACATGAGGCAGGTTCTATTATAACCCCCATTTTACAGATGAGTAACTGACGTGCAGAGAGAGAGTAAAGTAACTTGCCTGAGGACACAGAGCAGGTAGGAGGGCCACCTAGGATTCCAACCTCCTCTGTTCAGAACCCCCATCACTAACTAAGTGATGTTAAGATGCTGTATATCTTCCACATGAGAGAAAACAGAGAATAAATCTTAGAAGCAAACACCTCCCTCTTATCCCAAGATTGCTCCGGAGAGACCAGTCTTCTCCCATCTCTGCCCCCTCTCCCTGCCTTTTCACAGGCACCTGTTTTTCATGAAGACGTCCACAGGCTTCCAGGATGGACACATCTGGTATTCCATCTTCAGCTGCACAGCTCGGAGCAACTTCACCCGTGTCCAGAGGGTGTCCTGCTGCTTCTCCCTGCTCCTCTGCACCATGCTGACCAGCATCATGTTCTGGGGTGTTCCCAAGGACCCAGCTGAACAAAAGATGGACTTGGGTAAGTCCCGATGTCGTGACAGAGCTAGTGGTCAGTGGGTGTCACACAATTCCAGAGGTCCCAAGACCACCTTCAGGTTCAAGAATTCTCTAGAACTACTCACAGAAGTCAGAAACACCATTATGCTCATTACAGAGAAAGGATACAATTAAAATCAGGAAAAGAATGAGGCACATGGGGCAGGGTCCAGGGGAGACCAGGGCAGAACTTTCAGTTGTGTTCTCCCAGGGAAGCAGTGACAATGGTCAGTCTCGTCCCAACAATGATGTGTGACAACACACATGGAGTATTGCCAACAAGGGACACTCCCTAAGCCCTGGTGTCCGGAGGTGTTATTGGGGCTTGCTCACATAGACATGGCTGACACCCCGCATGGCTGACCTTAGCCAGTAGCCCCTCCAGAGGCTGAGGTGACACTGTATGGTGAAGGCCCACACCAGAAATCACTGTTAACATAGACTATACAGCGTGGCCCAAGACCTCGGGTAAACAAGGGGTATCTACCAGACAGAACATCCCAAGAGCTTAGAGGTCACCTCCCAGGAGCCACTCAAGGGCCAAGCCTCTTTGGGAAAGGTCAGTCTTTACTGCACACCCACCTTCTGGAAGTGGTGGAGAAAACGTTCCATTAACCCTTTTCTTCCTCCGTCCTAGGTGAAATTGAATTTGCTTGGCAGGAAGTGATGATTGGACTGGAGAGCTCTCTCCTCACGTTCCCCATCAATCTCCTAATCGTTCAGATCTTTCGAAACACCTGTCCTCGGGTCACTAAGGAGCAGAACACTGAGAAATGGGATAGGGGCTCCCCTAGCCTGGCCTCCTCACAACAGCCCATGGAGAATGGCCTTCTGACACTTGAAGTGGTGACCAAGGCATGTCTTCAGCCTTGACGGTGGGCAGAAATGGTTGGGGGAGTACTGGGGCTTGAGATCTGGCAACCCCTGATGGATGACAGCATCAGCCTCCAAGAGTCATCAATGACACACACTTGTGTGCGCACACACACATGCATGTTCAGTTGGGCACATGTGTGCACACATGTATACACACTGTGCAGGTGCATGCGTATACATGCACACACTTATAGACAGGTATACATGCATGTGCACATACATATACAAAGGCATACACAAACACACATAGATAGGCCTTTGCACACCTGTACATGTACACACATACATATGCACACACACCTACCATAGACATACATACACACACGTGAACACATACATACACACACCTACATATATACACACACTTTCGGGGTACATAGTGTGTACACAATATTATACCTTTATCATAGATCACAGCTGGAAACCCAGAGAAGGGACTCCCTCTGCATTCATGCACTCAATAAACATTTACTAAGCACCTACTACATGACGCACTTTGAGAAATACAACCTGGAATGCGTCAGTTCGAATCCTAGAGATAAATGGCTCAGGGTGATCCAACATCATATCTCTGTGGGCAAAGCTGGGATGAACCCAGACTGCCAAGCCCCGGAGTAGCTCTTAACTACGTAGCCTCTTAACTACGATACTGCCTCCCTCACCTTTGCTCATGTTCCCCTTACCCTACCTGGGCTGACTTGCAGGATATGTGGAGACTCGTCAGCTCGCTGTTTAAAGCTCTGAAGGTGCCATCACCTGCCTCCGGCTGGGACTCAGCAGCACCAATGGACATCAATCACCTTCTGGCCTTGGTGCAGGACATTGTCTGTCTGCAGAACGTGGCAGGGCCAGAGCTCTGGGAGGAAGCCAAACAGAGAGAGAACCATTTAATGCTCCCTCTTGGGTCTCTACAAGCAAAAGGTAAGTCATGATGTTTCTGAGCTGAGAAAAGGGGCACGTCTGGACCAGGTGGATACAGGACTTAGGGCCGGCTCTGTATCACTAGGGAGTGAAGATGTCCTACAGGGTCTCCTCCCTCACTGACCTCCACTGCAACCACCTGCCATCACTTCTCTCTCTCTGCACACAGGCAACCCGCTCTCTTCACAACACCAAGCTGCCTTCCCGCTAAAGACCATCCCACATCTTGTCCTTCCATCTGGAATGTTCTTAGCATCTCCTGCATTGCTTTAATGCCACCCTGCCAAATCATGACTTGGGGGAAGAGCTGTTTAAAGTCTGCAGCCAACTTTGCTGGACTGTGAGCTCTGTGAGGTCAGAGCCATCTGACTGTTCTGTCTCCATCGTTTCCCTAGTGCCTGGCCCTGTACAACACATAGAAAGCATGCAACAAACATGCATGGGGTGATGTAAGCATAGGAGATCATTATGGAAAGCACAAAGCAAAAAGGCAGGCTGGTCTTTCATATATGGTAAGAACAGCATTGGCCAGCCTGGTAACTCTGGGTACTGGCTCTGCCATTAATGGGCTGTGTGACTTTGGACAGGTTACTTCAGTTCTCTGTGCCTCAGTTTCCTTTTCTGTAAAGTACTGGGGGATGCAACGTCAAACCAGATCCACTTCCACATGTGAGGGGCAGGACACAAGATGATGGACAGGACAGTAAAAAACATTAAAGAACACTGAGTTGTAGAGTGAAAAAGTCACTCCTCCATTCTGTTCCAGACTTTCCAGAAGCAAATCTCAGTTTGGTTACAAGTGTGTCTTTAACACCCTTTTAACACTTGTTCTGTTTGGCAGAGAGATAGCAGGTCTCAAACCTGGAGCTTTTTCAAAGAGTATTCAGCTAGAATTTAGTACCATTATTTCTTTCCTGTCCATCTTCCACCCACATCAATGCCACCAGTGTTCAGACCAGGCTGTCCAACAGAACTGCCCACAGTGCTGGAAATGTTCTGCATCTCTGCATGGCAGTATGAGAGCCACAGGCCCCATGTAGCTCCTGAGCACTTGAAATGTGGCTGGTGTGACTGAAAAACTGCAGTTCTCATCTTTTTTTTTTTTTCTTAAAGATTTTTATGTATTTATTTGAGAGAGAGAGAGAGAGAGAGAGAGAGTGAGAGAGGGCACATGAGAGGGGAGAAGTTCAGAGAGAGAAGCAGACTCCCTGCAGAGCTGGCAGCCCGATGTGGGACTCAATCCTGGGACTCCAGGATCATGACCTGAACCGAAGGCAGTTGCTCAACCACCGGAGCCACCCAGGTGCCCCTGCAGTTCTCAACTTAATTTCAATCAATTAATGGGGCCAGTGGCTGTCATAATGGCTGGTGTGGGTTAAGAATGCTGCCATTTTTGATACACCAGGCTGATCACTATCTAAACCTTGTTTAGAACACAGACATGGATGGGGTCTACAGAATGGGGAATCTGAATTCATAAACTCTTGGCCACACCTCTGATGCAGTGAATTACATTTCTGGGGCTGAGGTCGGGATCTGCAGTTTCAACCAGTCACTCAGGTGACTTTCGAGCACACTTAATGTTGAGAGTCAGTGCCCTCAAAACAAGATCCCACATCCTTATTGGCCAGGCTCATGCTGACCCCGTGGTCAGCCCCATCTTGACCTCCATGATCCAGCCACCCTGGAGGATTTGTCCCGGACAGTTGGACTTGGACTGCCCATGAAGGCTGTCTTGCAGGAGCTCTGCTGATGCCTGCACTGGACTCCTGGCCTTGAGTTTGGGGACTTTGGTGTTCATAGCAGAGGCCTTAGAATAGGGACTCTTGAGTCAGCCAGGCCCTAGGGCTCTCCCTGCTGCAACAGTAGCTGTGCAACTTTGGACAAGTTGCTCAGCCTATGACTCAGCTTCCTGCCCTGTAAAATGGGAGTATTGATCCACTTTGCCTCTTGGCTCATTCTGAGGACTGAATGAGGTCATAAGACACAGGAAAACTTAGACCAAGCCTGGTACAAAGCAGGTATTCAGTAAGCGGTGTTACAGTTGATTGGGAGAGATGGTATCTTCCAGAAACATTGCCAGAGGGCTTGCACCATGAAGGCTGTTGATGTCAGAAACTGCAGCTGTGGCTTCAGCGAGGAGGGTAAGGGAGGAGGCCTGAGTCAGAGGGAGGCAGAGTTGATGTTGTCCCAGACCTTCACTGTCCTCTAACCCGAGCCCAGTTGCACGCTTCTCCACAGTGCTGGTTACCTTCCCACTCATTGACATCTCACTGGTGACTGCAGAGGAGCTGTGGGGTGAGTGTGCTCTCTCCTGCCACCTCCCATGTCTGGTTTCACATTCCTCTTGCAAACACCAGTCCAATCAGCCTGGACACTGACTGCTCTGGGAGAAGATGCCCCGAGGCTTCAGCCTCCCAGCTCAGGGGCAGACTCCCAGGCCTGGTTCTGCCTGGAGAGGCCAAGCCCAAGCTTCCCCTAGAAGGAATCAGGAATAGTGGAAATGTTCAGGGTTTTTTTCTTGCAATGAGTAATTTTTTTTTTTTTTTTTTAATTTGACAGAGATCACAAGTACGCAGAGAGGCAGGCAGAAAGAGAGAGGAGGAAGCAGGCTCCCGGCTGAGCAGAGAGCCTGATGTGGGGCTAGATCCCAAGACCCTGGGATCATGACCTGAGCCGAAGGCAGAGGCTTTAACCCTCTGAGCCACCCAGGCGTTTAGGAAGCTGAAATTTGAACAAACCAACTGTATAAAAACACTCATGAGATATTCGGGGGGAAACTTGACCTCTCACTGGGTATTTCATGCTATTAAGGGATTATCGTTACTCATTTTATTTTATTTATTTATTTATTTAATTTTTTTTTTTAAGATTTTATTTATTTACTTGACAGGGAGAGATCACAAGTAGACAGAGAGGCAGGCAGAGAGAGAGAGAGAGAGAGGGAAGCAGGCTCTCTGCTGAGCAGAGAGCCCGATGCGGGACTCGATCCCAGGACCCTGAGATCATGACCTGAGCCGAAGGCAGCGGCTTAACCCACTGAGCCACCCAGGCGCCCAATCGTTACTCATTTTAAATGTTGATAATGACATCATCATGGTTTTAATTTTAAAAAGAGTCCCTATATTCTCCAGAAGCATATTAAAATTAAAATATCAGTGACATGACCCGGGCCTTGGAATTTGCTTCAAAATCATCCACATGGAGAGAGTAGGCTGGGTGCCAGGGAAACACAACTGGTCATGAGTTGATAACTTTGAGTAGTGAGTGTGTGTGCAGGTTCATCTCATTACTCTACTTCTTTAAGTTTAACATTTTTCATAATAAAAATAAGTTGAAAGCAAAAGATTAAGACTAACACTATCTTTGGCACCAGGCAAATCTTGTGTATATTAAAATAATAATATATTTGCTGGGATGCCTGGGTGGCTCAGAAGGTGAAGCGTCTGCCTTCAGCTCAAGTCATGATCCCTGGGATAGAGTCCCACATTGGGCTCCTTGCTCAGCGGGGAGCCCACTTCTCCTCTGCTTGCCATTTTCCCTGTTTGTGCGCCCGCTCTCTCTGACAATAATAAAAATCTTTAAAATATTATTTGCTGATGAGCTAATACCATATCTAGGATTTGCTTTAAGGTATTCCAGAGAAAGAAGAAAGTCGGGGGAGGGGGCAGAGACAAAACAACATTGGCAAAAGGCTGGTGCTTGCAGCAGCAGGTGATAGATACTTATTCTGTTCTCTTCTGTCGACGTGTACAGAAATTTTGAGAATGCCCTTGATAAAAGGTGAAAGAGGAATGTATGAATCCTAACTGGCCATGGAAGCCTGGTACCTTTCCCCATCTTTCTAGATCTCTCATGCCATGGTATATAGTAAGTGTTCAATACCGAAAGCTGTTACTATCATTGCTTTTGTGGCAGGCAGTCTGCTCTGGCATTCAGCACTAGCTAATGCTCTCTGTCCCCTGTCCTCCAGAACAAATGCGATGTCTGATGCCAGAGATGGGCCCAAGTGACCCTCAGAAGGACAATGTCTACAAGCAGTGTCTCTACCTTCAGTTGGAGCACATGGAGCAAGAGCTTCGGCTGGTGGGGTCCTGTGGCTTCCCCCAGAGCCAGAGCCACGCCCGGGCCCTCAGCCAGCTGCAGATGCTGAAGGGCTGTCTGGGGGGACAGCTGGGCACCCCAACCCCAGCATATGCCAGGTAATCCTCTCCCCTGGGTGCTGAGTGGGAGACACCATACCCCTGGCCACCTTGGAAGGATGTTCACCCAGATCACATGTATAATATGAATAATACATTTCCTCAATTCTAAAGACCCTTTTAAAGAGAGATAGGCCAAAGACTATACTTTCAGGGATCATTTCTGACAAACCATAAGAGACTCTTAATGTCACAAAACAAACTGAGGGGGGCCGGGGGGAGGAGGGTAGGGAGAGGGTGGTGGGTTATGGACATTAGAGAGGGTATGTGCTGTGGTGAGTGCTGTGAAGTGTGTAAACCTGGCGATGCACAGACCTGTACCCCTGGAGCTAATAATACACTATATGTTTATAAAAAATTTTAAAAATTAAAAAAATAGAATAAATATGTGAACATGGGGGAAAAAAAAAAAGTGAGACAGGCCAGCAATTTACAGGAAATTTCCCCTCAGAAAAAAACCCAAAACACCAAGTTATTAAAACTGCCCTTTGAGGTGGGTACCAGATACGGAGGTGGGTATGAGATGCCAGATAGAATATAGAATAGCCCTTTGAGGTGGGTACGAGGTACAGAATCTAACAGGTCAAGGAGCTTGGCCACAGTCACACAGCTGGTGAGGGTAAAGTGGGACTTGAACTTGAGCCTGGCAGGTGCTACTCTGATCATACCCATCCTGCATTTCAGCTTCCCGATGGCAAGCAAGCATCCTCGAGGCCTGCCCTGGTGGTTCGTCGTGGTGGGCTGGCTCCTGGTGGCAGTCACCAGCAGCGTGGCAGCCTTCTTTACCATGCTCTACGGCCTGCACTATGGGCGGGCCAGATCCCTGAAGTGGCTCATCTCCATGGCCGTCTCCTTCGTGGAGAGTGTGTTTGTCACCCAGCCCCTGAAGGTCAGGCTGCCCTGGACCCCTCCACCCACACTTTCCCTCCTGCCAGCTGCCCTGTCCTTAGGCTCAGCTGTTCTTTGTCTATTCGTTACAAACCTACACAGCACCTTGCTGGAGAGGTGGTGCTGGTAGCAGGTAGGGAATTATAATGAACTTAATCACTATGATAATCCAAGTTCTGGGACAGGGGCTCTGGGACAGAGACTCTAGGCCAGGTGGAGTGGCTTATCAAGATGTGGTGGTCAGCATCAGAATCACCCTCAGGAGGGTCCTTGCCTCTGTTCTATAAATGACAAGAGGTTAGGAAGGGAAGGTCACAAATATCTTGCCCTAGGTTATATGTATATACCATATTTCCCCAATTAATACCATATTTCCTCAATTCTATATTATATTCTATAATATGTAATTATATATATTATATATATATGCCATAATTCCTCAAATAATACCATATTTCCTCAATTCTAAAGATCCTTTTAATTGTGAGATAGACCAGCAATTTAGAGGAACTTTACCCTCAGAAAAACAAAAACAACAACAACAACAAAAAACACCAAATCATTAAACCTGTGTGTCATTTGGAAGACACACTCCTATTTCTGAAATGTAAAGTTACTGTTAGAGTTGGAGAAATACTGAGCCCCAGCCTGGAGCTTGGAGCCACGGCTCCCCCTGGAAGGAGTCAGGTGGTAGGAATATACTGTGTGTGTTGGGGTGAGGGGGCGGGGGCTGCAGAAAGGAAGGGACATTTACAGTGAATCTTTTCACCTATGAGACTCTCCAAATCCCTAACCCCCATTTTACCTGATAGTCCCCAGTTCTTTCCTGAATACCCTTTATCAGAAGATTTAAACAACTCCCAACATCTCCAATCTAGTCTGAGAATAGTAAGAATGGAGTAGTGAGCCATTCTGTTCCCAACCAAAGCCCAGAATCTTACTAAGCTCATGCACTGTTGGCGCAGAGGTAAAGGCATGGATGGAATGAAGAAAGGGGGAGGGGCGGAGGGAGGGAGGGAGGGAGATGTAATTCAGCACTAGAGATAGTATAAGAAATAAGAGGAGACTGTCTCTTTTCCACTGTGTATTTTTTCCTGTTTTGTTGAAGATCATTTGACCATAGCGTTGAGGGTCCATATCTGGGCTCTCTGCTCTGTTCCACTGGTCTGTGTGTCTGTTTTTATGCCAGTACCATGCTGTCTTGGTGATCACAGCTTTGTAGTAAAGCTTGAAATCAGGCAATGTGATGCCGCCAGTTTTATTTTTGTTTTTCAACATTTCCTTAGCAATTCGGGGTCTCTTCTGATTCCATACAAATTTTAGGATTATTTGCTCTAGCTCTTTGAAAAATACCGGTGGAATTTTGATCAGAATGGCATTAAAAGTATAGATTGCTCTAGGCAGTATAGACATTTTAACAATGTTTATTCTTCCGATCCAAGAGCATGGAATGGTCTTCCATCTTTTTGTGTCTTCTTCAATTTCTTTCATGAGTGTTCGGTAGTTCCTCGAGTACAGATCCTTTAAAAAAAAAAAAAAAAAGAAATAAGAGGGAGCTCTATCAGCAGGGGAGTGCAGGTACGAAAGTGCAGGTGGGAAAGCTCCGGTGGTATGAGAAGCAGGGGGAGCTCAGGATTCACAGTTTCTGCTTGGCGGCCAGGTGCTCTGGCCCATTCCCTTCACAGCCACATCCCCTCTTGGCGCAGAATGGCCTGGTTCCCACCTTACTTCCTCAGAGAAGTATGGCTTCTGTGCCCAGGATACAGATGTGGCCTTGATCCTGACCCCTCTCTGATAAGGAGCTGACGGTGTCCAGCCCAGGCCTGGGGTTCACAGTGGGTGTGTTTCAGGTGCTGGGCTTTGCTGCCTTCTTTGCACTGGTCTTGAAGAGAGTAGAGGATGAGGAAGAGCTGGTGGCCTCCCTCCCAGGACGTCTATCTGGCCCAGGTAATAGTGCATAGGTGGAGGCAGGGGCCTAGAACCCGATGAAGATGAGACGGCCCTACAAAGCCCAGCTGCTGACTTTTTTACCCCATCATTCCTTCACCCCTGACTGGGGAAGCACCCCCAAACCATCCAAAACTCTCTAAAGCAACCTTGTTCCTTCTCTACCCCAGCCTTTGTCTCTGGCACCAAAGCACGACCCTTGGCCAGAAAAGGCCCCTTGGGGGCCACACTTTGCGCGGGCATCATTCTCTGTGTAATCCCAAGCAAGCAGCTTTCTCCTCCTCGGCTCAGGGCCCTGGTCTTTAGAATGAAAACCAAAACCAAAGATGCTTGCAGGTAGGCTACAGAGTTCCGGGACAAGGGTCTGTAAACTACAGCCATGAGGCCAAATCTAGCCCACTTTCCATAAAGGAAGTTTCCATAAATGAAGTTTTATTAAAACAGAGCCATGCTGACCCCTGCTGGATGAGGCCACTGAGCAGCCCCCTGTCCCGCAGCTGGTTTCTCATTTCACAGCCTAAACTCCTGAGAATGCCTGCAGTAAGATAATCACAAAACAAACAAGCGGACAGAACAGAGTCAGCACTCCAGCAGTGTAGACAGAGATTCTGACATTCGGGGAAAATACAACGGGAATAAACAAAAGGCATACCTATATTATTGTACCGATATTATTACATAGCGTGGTTTCCTCCGCATGGGCTGGTATTCTTCCACTCTAGGATAGGGTTTGAGCTTTTTTTGTTTTGGCTTTGAGGATCCAAAAGGTCCATTAAAATCTTCCCAAGACAAAAGAGTAATTTTTGTCCCAAGAGACGCCAGCTTTGAGAACAATTAAATATTCATTCAGTCATTCTTTTGGCAGCCACTCAGGGAGTACTTGCTGTGTGCCAGGCAGTTCGATGGCTTAGGACCATGATTTACATAAAACCCACTCATTGTGAGTGTGTAACTCATTGATTTTAGTAAATTTCTAGAGTTGTGCAACCATCCTCCTAATCTGTCATCCTCAAAGGTTCCCTCTTGACCATTTAAAGCCAATCCCTGCTCTCATCCCTGGCAATGCAGCACGAGATGGAGCAGGTTGCCCTTGGAAAGCACAGCCCACAGGGAGACACACATTAGACAAGTAAACAACACAAGCGCAAAATGTGAGAACTCAGGGAGCGCACAGGAGAACGCAGGCCTCTCTGCTGAAGTAGTACCTATGTTGGCTACTGGAGCCTGGCGAAGGGAGGGAAGCACATTGGGCCCTTGCAAAGGCCCTGAGGTGCAGCAGAGCTTGTCATTTTATAGTGATTACAGACAGTGTGGACCAAGCAAGGGGAATTAGGGGGAGAATGGTTCAAGATGACGACCGAGAGGTGGGTGGGGAGCAGAGCCTTGTAGCACCCGGTACTGGGATTCCGGAGTGCTGCAGAGGAGAGAGGCATGATCTATCTTGTGATTTGAGAAAGATCACTGTGGCTGCTCTTAGGAAACCAAAAGTACTGGGTCAAAAGTACCAGTGGGGAAAAGACTACTGGAATGGTCCAGACAAGAGGTGACATGTCCTGGCACTGGGGGTGGAACAGAAGGCATGGATTCAAAAGACATTTGGGACAATATGCCCCTATCGGAATGGCTAAAAGTAAAATGTAAAGTAAAAAGTGCTGACAAGGATGCAGAGAAACTGGAGCATTCACACACTGCTGGTGGGAATGGATGCTGTCACTCTGGAAAAGTTTGGCAGTTTCTTTCAAAAGTAAAAATGGACTCACCATATGCTGCAGCAATTGCATTCTTGGGCATTTATCTCAGAGACATGAAGACTTATTTGCATGCAAAAACTTGTATATACATGTTCAGAGCAGGTTCATCTAAAATAGCCAACTGCTGCTCCTAGGAATTTATGTGAGAGAAATCACCTGTATGTGAATGTTCGTAGCAGCATTATTCCTAATAGCCAACACTAGTAACAATCTAGATGTGAATGCATGGACAGGAGTGCACCCATACCAAAAAAGGAACTAAATACTAATTACACAACAACATGGATGGACTCCAAACCATTATGCTAAGTGAAAGAAGCCAGACACAAGAAACGATGCACTGTAGGATTCCATTTATATGTAATATCCAGAAAAAAAATCTATAGAGACAGAAAGCAGATTAATGAGGCTAAGGGTAGGACAGACTGGGAGTGGGGACTGACTTCATGGGGACGTGAGGGAACTTTCTGGGTTGATGAAAATGTTCTAAAAGTGGGTTTTGGTGATGGGTGCACAACTCTATAAATGTACTAAAATCATTGTATTGTAGACGTCCAGTGGGAAAATTTATGAAAATTATAGTTCAATAAAGTGGCTTAAAAAAAGAAGATACTTAGACATGACAGGACTTTGAAATATTAGTTACCCTCTTTCTTCCATCCATTACAGTTTCGGGAACACTGGGATCTGTCTTAGGGTTCAGGAGCACAGGGAGGGGAGGGTGTTGTGCTTTCAATATGAGGAGAATCCTCCAGCTGGAGTAGGGTCAGAATTTTGAGCATAGGGATGGCAGCAGCAGAGGCATGGAGGGCAGCATTGGGAAATGGCTCCTGAGGAGTAGGAATGGTGGATCCTGTTATTCCTGGTGAAGACAGGAGGTTTCTGGTTGCAAAAGCTGAGGCTGGTTCCACTGCCTTTTGGGCGACGGTCCTCATGTCTTTGCTTTCACAGACCCCTCTGTCTTGTTCCGAGCACGACGATGCAGCAGAAAGGACATTTACCAGCCGCCTTTGGCCGCTGACGTCGAGAAGATGAAAACCACCCATCTCAAGGAACAGAAGACATTTGCCTTCATCAGAGAAATCTTGGGTAGGCAACCAAGGTCACCCACAAGCAGTCTCCTCACTCACTGGTTGTCAGCACAGACTTCAACAGACAACAGTATAATCTTTGACAGACCCATACTGTCTCACCCCAGCTTCTCCCCTATACTTAAAATCCCTTGGTGGCCCCACATGGCCCTTAGGATAAAATCCAAACTCCCTACTGTGGCTCTGCCGACCCTGGGTCACTCTTGTAGCCCGTTGTGCTCTGAGCTCTGGACACACCATGTTCTGCTGCTCCTGGGACTCCTTCACTCTCTGGACCCCAGGCCTTTGCCCAGGCTAATCTAATCTGCTTGGAATGTATCTCCTCTTCTCCCCATCTTTTCTTTTGACTAAGTCCTTATTCTTTAATTCTCAGCCCAAAGACTATGTCTTCGGAAAGACTCCCCAAGCCTGCTTTCAAACAACACTCTGTATCTTAGTCTGGGTTCTCCCATAAGCAGATTGGGGTACAAGTAGTTGCTTTGGGAGGTGATCCTGGGAAATACTGGTAGAGAAAAGGAAAGTATAGAAGAGAAGGGAGGTGAAAGAAGGTGTGATGATGAGTGGTTTACGTGTGAGACCTGGAGCTCAGTCCTGCTGGGGACCTCTGTGGGGGTATATAGTACACACCTCCAGGTTGTCACACAGGTCACTGGTGAAGGCTGCTCTCGGGGAGGACATGGACCCTGCAGCACTCCTGCCCTGCCTTCCCAATGGTTGAGCACATACAGCCAGACAAATGCAGAGAGCAGGGGAGCTTGCATAGGAGTAGCAGCATGTTACAGAATGAAGAGAGCCTAGAGGTGTGGGCAGAGCCCCAGTTCAGCCCAGGGAGGGCTTGCTGGGATGCATATTCCCAGGCCCTGAACCCAGAGATTCTGGGTAATGCTCTGCACCCCCCACATTCTGATGGCTGGCCTCCTAAACTAAATCTTTGTATGTAAGGGGCCCTTACATCACACTCACCTGTCCACAGGTGAGCTCCACGAGCGCACAGAACACAACTGTCATTTTCATTGCTCTATCCTCAGCATTGTAACATGGCAGAGCACCATTTTCAGAAGATTCTTTTTAAGAAATGTTTATATAGCATGAACTCTGGGCAAGCCCTATTTTTAAGTGCTTAATAAATATTAATTTATTACAACCCTATGAAACAGAATTATTATCCCCACTTCACAGATGAGGAGAGTAAAGCAGAGGGGTTAAGTCACTAGTTAAGTCACTAGTAAAGCTAGTGACTAGGGTTAACGAGGGGTTAAGCAGAGGGGTTAAGTCACTAGTAAAGCACATAGACAGGAAGTGGCGGAGCCAGGATTTGAATCCAGGTGGCAAGCTCATATCTGTGGATTTAACTCCTTCCCACTGTCTAAGGATTGGTTCCACTGTCACTAGGGGGCAAGAAGCTGGTCTACAAGACCTCAACTATTCTGAGTTGTATGCCATTCTGTTTCCTGCCTTGGGCTGGTGGGATTTGGGAACCCTGCCTGACCAGGGGCTACGCCTCCACTTTCAGCATACCTGGGCTTCCTGTGGATGCTGCTGCTGGTCGCCTATGGGCAGAGGGACCCCAGCACCTACCACTTCAACAGACACCTTGAGCACAGCTTCACCCAAGGCTTTTCAGCTGTGTTAAGCTTCAGAGAGTTCTTCGTGTGGGCCAACACCACCCTCCTGAGCAACCTATACAGTTATTATCCAGGTACTTTTCCCTCACCTGAAGACAGATTTCTTGTGCAGACTGCTTTCTAGGAACAGGAGTGGGTGACTATCACCATCAGCCTCACAGAGAGCCACTAACCACAGGGCCATATGCTTTGAAAGAGAGACCCTCAGAAGGCTGTGTGTGCACAAGAGAGGGGCCCTAAACCGCCCCTGATGCAGAGTGGAGGACATTCCAATTGAGAGATACATGAGCATGAACCAGCTAGGCAGAAACAGTATACCGGGTGCAAGGGACAACAGGGGGAAGGCAAGCCTGAAGTAGCACAGCACGTCCCTGGGATTACAAAGCGCTGAGTGTGGCTGCAGTGTAAGATATGAGTTGAGGACCCATTAAAAGTAAAGCAAAAGAGAAATAGGGGTCAGATCATCAAGGGTCTCAGAAGTTCTATTTTATGCTTAAGGAAATGAGAAGGCATTGACAGTTTCTTTGGGAGGGAGTAACATAATCGAATTTGCACTTAAGGATCATTCTAGAATCATGTGGAAGTTGGAATAGAGAGTAGTTAGGATGCGAGAAACGATGGGGCTGATGGAGGCAAGAGAGGAAGGGGTGAATGGAGAAATGAGCACGGGTGCAGACAACAGTAAAGAGGTAGAGTTGATGAGCCTTGCTGACCATTAGGATGTGGGCATTGAGAGAAAGGGCACAAAGGGTCTCCAAGTTGATGACTAGGTGGTGGGGGTACCACTCCTCAAGAGAAGTTATGCAGGAAGTAGACCACACCTAAGCGTGGAAGATGGTGATGAATATAGCCTGTGATTGGCCATGACCTACTTACTCTTGACTGTTTTTACACTGGGTACACTGAAATTCATGTTAACATCCAGGCCAGGATGCACTAAGACAATTTTGATGGCTAGGCTGACCCACCTGTTTTTCATCTCCAGGCTTTATCACGGATGGGAACTCTAAGCTGGTGGGCAGTGCCCAGATTCGCCAAGTGAGGGTCCGGGAGAGCTCTTGCCCTCTTGCCCCACAGCTGCAGGCTTCTCTCGACGGATGCCATGCACCATACTCCCTGGATATTGAAGACCTGTCAGACTATGGGGAAGGCTGGAATGCCTCCATACACAATAACAGCAGTGGCTTTTCCCAGGCTTGGCAGTACCAGAGCCAGAGCCAACGCCGAGGGTGTCCCATCTGGGGCAAATTCACTGTGTACCGGGGAGGAGGTTATGTGGTCCCCTTGGGGACTGATCGCAAAAGCGCATCAAGGTAAGACTCACTTGACTCACGTATACCCAAGGAAAGTCATTTCCTAGGGTCTGGGTCTTATTAACAGGTGCAGCAAAGCTCATTCATGTCATTTTAGGGAGGAACTGGGGGACACAGAAGTATTCAGATTGTATTTCTGGGTCCCTGGAAACTGCAATCTGAGTCCCTCTCCAGCACTCTCGGCCTGGTGGGCTGAGTCTGGTGGCCTCTGCTAGAGCCAGTGTAGGGATATGGAGCTCTACTACACAAAGACATCTACCACCAGGCAGGTAGGAAGTGGCTAAGGCTCGTAATCTTAGCCAAGAATCATGCTTTTATGTGCAGTGAATTATAGTAGCAAGGAAGAACACTGAGTTTGGAGCATTCACTGTTTCTATAGTGACAGAAGCAAGCCTGCTTTGTCTGAAGGACATTACCTTATCCCTCGAGGTTGCTCACTGGGAACACAGCCTTAAGAAATGGCTTGGGTAAACCCAGCCAGGACCTTGCATTCCTGGAATACCCAACATGGTGGAGCAGAGACATCCAGGGCCTATGCAGACTGCCTCTCCCAGCACACTCCAGAGTTAGAGAGCCCTAAGTGTGAAACCTTGGCACTGCTCCTGTTAGCTGTGTGGCCTCAGGCAAGTTAGGGAACCCATGTGCACCTCAGTCTTCTCGAGGAACACAGGTAACAAAACCCTAAAGAGAACAACTGACAGGGGTCCCCTGGGATTCAGGACAGGACAGGAATTGTCAGTTTCCATTTAAGAAGTGTTTTCCTGCCACTTGCAACAACTGATGTTCTCTCTTCTAAACACAAAGCAGGACACAGACCCAGTGGGCACAGGGCATATTTTAAAACAGGCCCATCACTATTAATGCCAGTAATAGCAGCTGTCACTATTACACACAAACGACACACTATTGTAATTTCTCTTCACAATGTTCCCGAAGCACTGGTGTTAACACCACTGTAGATAAGGAAGCTGAATCTGCTTGCCGAAGCCCCTGATTTTCTATGTGGTTCCTCTCACATGGGTGGTCCTCAAATTTTAAAAAGTGTCACACTCACCTGGAAGGCTCATCAGAACACAGATCTGCAAAACACAGATCCCCCAGAGGAATTTGTTTCCAAAGATCTGGGATGGGGACTGAGAATCTGCATTTTTACTGAGTTTCCAGATGATGCGGATGCTGGCACTATGGGGACCACACTTACAGGACATTTTCTCTAACGTCCAGGAGACCATGGGTGCCAAGACACTGCACCATTGGTGGGAAACTGATCACTCCCAGGAGGAGCCCCCAGGCCCTATGGCCCAGGGGATGGAGCAGAGCCAGAAGGAGAAATTTCTACAGGAAACGCTGGCCTCCTTCCTGGGCAGAGGGGCAGGGAGCCACTGTAATTGGAAATGTCCCTAAACAGTCCTTTTCCTACAGAATTCTCCAGTACCTCTTTGACAACACCTGGCTGGACAGACTGACCAGAGCTGTTTTTGTGGAGTTCGCCGTCTACAATGCCAACGTTAACCTGTTCTGCATCATCACTCTGACCCTGGAGACAAGCGCCCTGGGTGGGCAGCCTCACCTGTGACCCCATCTATGGTGTTCTAGAAGACAGACACCCCTCCCTCTGGGCCAGGGCCCCTGACCGGGCTGGCCCTTGCTGCCCCAGGGCCAGAGTTCTGGGGCCGGTTTTGTTTGGGAGACTCAGGGATGGGTCTTGGTTCTTCCTGGGCACCCAAAGGTCGGGTTCCAGCATTGCTCCAGCCTTATTACTAGTTGCCTCCACTTCCCTCTGGCCTGTCTCCTAAGATACCCTGAGGGAACGAAGCTGGGAGTCTGAAGACAGCTCATCGTCTTCAGCTTCCTACTCTGGGGAAGGCAGGCTGGGGGGCTGGCAGTGAAAGGCTGGAGAAGGGGTGACCTGGTAACAGATAATTTCACCTAAAACAACATTTTACAACTTGTACCTCAACCTACAGGACGAGATACATTTTACATTATTTTCCAATACATTCACATACAAATATACATAAACTGAGACAAAAGCTTCAAAAATATCTTCCTTCACTACATGCAGTATACTCTGATATTTTGTGTTCTGTTCCATTTCTTTCTTTCCATTTCCCGCCTTCCACCTCTTTTAAAGCTATCATAATCTATTGAAAACACTGACCCAAAGCTTCCTCAGCTAATAACCGATTTTCCTAAAATTCAACCATCTTTCCTCTAAAAATTAAGCCATTTTTAGTACCAAATTACATTTTTAGTAAAACAAATACATACCTGTAGTCTTTAAAATTTCAGAACCATGTAAAGTGAAAAGTAAAAGGCCTTCAACTTCCATGGTCTCTGGCCACTATGAAGTGCTTATTTCAAATCCTTTTGTTGGGGGGAGTAGTACTTGTATCCTTGTGTTCTCCTACTCTTTTTGCCACCTTTGTGGCTCATAAGGACCAATTAAACAGGCTGTCCCCAAACACATCTGATTAAATCATGTGTTTCTACAAATGAGAAATGAGGAATGGGTTTCAGGTCTTGTTGGTTCAAGCAGCCCACTGATATTGGCAAGGACTCACGTTGTTTGTGTCTCTCCATTCTCACATTCTCAGGGTTGGCTTTGTCTTCAGAGGCAGTAGCTTTATCAGTCAAACTGGTTTTTTTTTTTTTAATCATTACAAAATATCATTATAATACTCCCCCAAAAAGACAAGACACACAAATAGATGAAAGATGATTCAAAAGAAGGCTGAATTTCAGGAATACTGGTCAATAGATGAATTGATCTTCAGCGAACTCTCTTTAGGTGAACCAGCTTTAAGTGAGCCAGCCTGGAGTAAATGAATGTTCAGTGGGATGGTGTGCTTTGGCTGATACCAGAGGCAGAGGATAGGGAGTGGCTCTCCCCTCTAATATGCTCATTGCCTTTGAAATCCACCGTGTGCCCAGTCCCTTGGGTCTGTGGGTCTGAAGGATATTTATCTTCTCTTCTGCCCTCGCCAGTCCTTGGAAGGGCCTGAGTTTGCATCATGTCACTGATGCCTTCCAGTCAGAAGTGGTGGCTTTGAGTGGGCGGGTGACCGGCTGAACAGAACACGTTTTGCTTCCCAGGAACCTTCCTTACACATGTGAACCTGCAGAGCCTACGCCTGTACCCCTTCACTGACGGCTGGCACCCCTTCGTGGTAGCAGCAGAAGCCATCTACCTCCTGTTCCTCCTCTACCACATGGTTGTGCAGGTGAGGCGTAGATGATGGCTCCATTGGATGGAGGCAGCAGCGTGCCTGTCCCCTCTCATGGACCTCCCCCAGAGTGAGGCCTGAAGAAGGGAGAGGGGCGCATTCTGCTAGCCTGTTTGCCATGGCACCCTTTTGGTCCTTCTGCAGTCCCAAGGGCTTGACCCAGCTCAGAGACCAGCTTTCAGGACCTCTCAGGAACTGAGACTCAGAGGGTGATCCTTCCTGGGTGGGGAAGGGAGAAGAACTGAGACCTTTCAAAAATATCAAAGGTAGCCAGTGGTTGACCTGTGGACCCTGGGTATTAGGGAAAAAATCTCCTTTTGCTACCTTTAAATACCACCATGTTGCAAAATGAAGGTGCAGATGTTGATAATGACGGAGGTTTGAGGAAGCTGGGAACTCATTCCAAGCTCGGTATATGCCCCTGCCCCACCAAAAATGCAAACCAGACATCTTGAAAGGGCATCCCCATCCCCTGGTCAATCAATAGTCACAACAACCACTTTAAAGTAAGGACGGTACTCTGAGAGTTTACCACGTGAAAGACATTGTTTGAAGAACCTTTAATACCAGGAGAGGGTGCCTGGGTGGCTCAGTGGGTTAAGCCTCTGCCTTTGGTTCAGTTGGTGATCTCAGGGTCCTCAGATGGAGGCCCGCATAGGGCTCTCTGCTCAGCGGGGAACCTGCTTCCCCCCTCTCTCTGCCTACTTGTGATCTCTCTCTGTGTCAAATAAATAAATAAAATCTTAACAAAAAAATACCAGGAGAAAGGTTCTATTGGCTCCACTTCACAGAGTAGGAAGCTGAAGTCCAGAGACATTAAGGAATTTATTCAAGGCCAAAATTGAATCCAGAGAGCCTGCTCACTGAACTTGACACTCAACACCTCTGTCGCACCTCAGACATATAAACCTGGATCCCACGGGGCCTCTGGGCATCACCAGTGCAAACCCAACAGGGAACAGTCATCAAATAACAACCTAAGAACACCGAAGGAGGCACATCCAGTCCCCACCCCATCACACCCCCCAGGTCACTCTTCCCCCTCTGGGTTGCCCTCACCCTCTGCCTGCAGGGGCAGCACAACACTTATCTCCAAAGCCCTTAAATCTTTCTCAAAAATGCCACTTAAGCAGTTCTTAAAATCTTACCCTCCTTCAACCCTTTTTAATGGAGGTAAACTTTAGCCTCTTAGCAGCCAAACACAAATCAGTTCTCCTGAAGAGTAGGGAGGGAGAGGGAAATGTAACAGACCATGGAAGATTCTCTTTAGTGGGAGGGAAAAGCAGGAGACTTAGAACTTGCAAAACATAATACCTTTGACGTGTGACACCTGATGCGGAAAGATGATTAAAACAAAGTCTCCTACCAATCTAGAAAACCTCTCCACAAAGGTAGAAAAAAAACCAAAACTACTTTAACAAAATTACCCATTTTTAAAAAATTTTTAAAAGATTTTTATTTATTTATTTGACAGACAGAGATCACAAGTGGGCAGAGAGGCAGGCAGAGAGAGAGGAGGAAGCAGGCTCCCTGTTGAGCAGAGAGCCCAATGCGGGGCTCGATCCCCAGACCCCGAGATCATCACCTGAGCCGAAGGCAGAGGCTTAACCCACTAAGCCACCCAGGTGCCCCAAAACTACTCATTTTTAATTGTGGTAGATAAATATATATAATATAGAAGTTACCACCCCCAACATCTTTAAATGTACAGCTCAGTGACGTTGCGTACATTCACATTGTCATGGAACCATCACTACATGGAACCATCTCCAGAATTTTTTTCCTCTTACAGAACTGAAATTGTATCTGTTAAACAAGAACTCCTAACTTCTCCCAAGAAAACAACTTTTCTTATTGAATAAGCATGATGCTAAACTGTGATGTGCATCCCAGGCAATCCGCTAAGAAATTCCAAAGACAGAAAGGAGTCTCACCTTTGCATACTGCAGAGCAAATGGGATCCATTACATATTCATCCTTAAGACAAATAGTAATGAATCCTCAAGAGGATTCATGGCATCATCTGTCCCACTAGTCCACCCTAAATTCAGCTAGTAATTGGGATGGCCACTTGTGTTTGCTAACTGCCTTTATCAAAAGGAAAAATAAATGTACATGTTCACACTAGGAGGTAATTGTGCAACCTGGAACCAGGTGCCTACCACTTGGTTCCTACCCTCCCAGAGAAACTGCAAATGAAGGGTACTACCTTCCTTCATGTTCACCCTTCAAAAAGAAAGCTCCCAGGTCCCTTAGAAAAACATTCCTGAAGCTAGTTTAACTTTCAAGAAGCTTTGCATACATCTCAAAGGGACAGAGAAAGATTTCACAATTATACGTTTTCTAAAGTAAACGCTCTATGAAAGAGTGGGTGGCTCTTTCCCATTCCCCAGTTTTTTTTTTTTTCCCATCAGAGATAATTAAATATTTTTCTTGTTAGATGCTGTTACTCTTATGTGCCCCCAAATTCTACAACCCAAGCTGGTGCTGAAAGTAGATGAGGTGTGTGCACAAGGCTGGGGAGAGGCCCCAGGCACTCTGGGGCTTCTTTATTGAGAAGCCTCTCCAGGATACCGTAGGCCCTGCTGGAGGGTCATCTCGGGTGCTTTGGGGAGCCATGGTGGAAGGGGTGGGGAGGCACAGTTCTGGCTACAGCATGTGGTAGAACCTCTAGCTCCTCTCCCAGGGCAAGCTCATGAGGAAACAGAGGTGGTGCTATTTCTATAGCAAGTGGAATCTTCTGGAGCTAACCATCATCCTGGCCAGCTGGAGTGCCCTGGCGATGTTTGTGAAGAGGGCCATCCTGGCAGAACGAGACCTCCAGCACTACCGGAGCCATGGGGAGGAGTAAGTGGCTCTGCCTCGGGGCCCAACTCCCATATCAGACCTGTGGCCCCAGGGTTGCGGGGGTCGGGGGTGGCCTGCGGGTGGTGGTGTGGCTTTTGAAATCTTGTTGATCCTCAGAGGATCAGGGTCACTCTTGAAAAACATAACTATAGCTACCACTTTGATTCAGGTTTGGGGCCTAACACATCTGTAGTTGAGAAAGCTCTTCAAGACAAAATAGAACAGTATCTTACTTTTGAAAATCTTACCAAAACATAAAATCATGTGACACCCTGTGAAGGTCCCTGCCCAGAAGATGTAGCAGCACACCAGTCTGCCTACATCTGCTACCATTTACAAAGTGTCCACTCTGCTAGGCAAGAGGCACTAGCCCACGAGATGCTCAGAGGAGAACCCACAATGGTACATGTTGTTACTACTTGAAAGTGGGTTTGCCTCTTGGTGGGTGTCGAGCCAAAACACACCACCAAGCCAAAAGAGTAGGAAAAGGGAGAATTTTGCTTGCAACAAGTGAAGGAGAACACCAAGGATCTTTTCCAAAGCAGTGTCTCCTCAAACAACAAAACTGGTGAAGTTTTGAGTAAGGGTAAATGCATATTCAGAAGGGGCTTGCAGGCACAATGGGAAATACACCACGGCATTGGGGCAGAAGTCATCTTAGGGTAATTGAGTCCAGGTCAAAGTCACTCGGGCTGGCAAAGGTCAGCATTATCAATTCCTTGGCTTTAGTTGGTGTGGTATCTGAGTACTCAAGGAGGTTTAGATCTTGCAAAGAGAACTCAAGAATGCACACCAAGTCAATCTTGCTTTTGTTTCAGGCTGACTGTCCCTGATATGATCAGGCTATCTCCTGGCCTGATAATGGCTGTTTTATTCTTACATTCATTCACAAGATGGCTGGGGGCCTAAAATGACTTCCTATTGTCAAGAAAGCTAGGTCTTTCTGTTCCTGGGAACCCGTAACTCTTTCTGCTTACATTAACGCTACTCCATTTTACAAATAAAGAAATTGAAGGGATGCCTGGGTGGCTCAGTCATTTAAGCACCTGCCTTCAGCTCAGGTCATGATCCCAGGGTCCTGGGATATACTCCTGCATCCGGCTCCTTGCTCAGCAGGGAGCCTGCTTCTCCCTCTGTCTGCTGCTCCCTGGATTGTACTCTGCTTCTCTCTGATAAATAAATAAATAAAATCTTAAAAGAGAGAGAGAGAGAGAGAGAGAGAAAGAGAAAGAAATTGAAGCTCAGAGAGCTAACTTCCAAGCCACAGAGTTAAAAGGTGGCAGAGAAGTAATGTAAACCTAGCTCATGAGAGGGGCTCAGTCAGTAGACCATGAAGTTCTTGATCTTGGGGGGTATAAATTCGAGCCTCATGCTTACAAAGTAATTTTAAGATTACTTAAAAATAAAATCCTTAAGGAGTACCTGGCTGGCTAAGTCAGTAGAACATGTGACTCTTAATCCCAAGATTATGAGTTTGAGTCCTACACCTTTGGGTTAGAGATTTCTTAAAATCTTAAAAGAAAACAAAACAAACAAACAAACAAACAAAAAACCCCAAAACCTAGCTTGTGTCTATAGGATCCCAATCCTTACTTCAAACCATTTTGCGTCTTGACTCATCCACTGATTGTATTGATATGGAAAACATTTATTTATTGTTGGATGCTGTACTCTGTTATAAAAACACTTTAAAAGCATCATCTTATATACTTTAATCTTCCCCAAACTTCTAAAAGATAGAATTATGAACATCTCCCCCCTTTCTTTTTTCAGGTAAGGAGATTGAGGCTCAGAAAGGAGGTCTGTCCAAGGTCACAATTTGGAAATGGAAATGCAGGGCCTGTCATTTGAACTCTGTATTCCTAACTTACACCCTAGGCTGGCTTATTTAGCTCACAAACCTTCACTGAGCTCTAAATGTCACAAGAGAGGGTTAGGCATGTTAAAAGAGGCAGGAAAAAGGTGCGGCAGGAGCCAGAGGAGGAATCAACCATCCATACCAGCAGCCCCAGTCTGCTCAAAGGAAAGGAAGATTCTAGAAGGCGGGAGATTAAGTAGAAGAGTAGCTTTCATTCGGTCATGATAAATTTATATTAAATGCTTTTACAAACTTGAGATCATATAATTTTGTTCCATAATGATGAAGGATAGTCGGAAGAAAGGCAGGCAGGAACAAAGTCCCCTATCCCCCAACCAAAGAGGAAAACAGCCTTAAAAGCATTTTACACCACCCTGGAATGAGCCCTCCAACCTTTCCCACTGATGGATGACGAAGGAAAAACCTGTTTGAATGACAAAAGCATGGAGGGTTTATCAGATTAAAACAACACAGCAAGCCCACAAAGACCCTTAGATTTAGAAACTCCGTGTGGCTAGCCCTGAGGTCCCCTCCCTCTTCAGGAGCTTTGTATTATCACTTTACTATTGCTCAGGAAACTTTGCTTTGCTGCCCACCACTCTTTGTCTGGTCTACCTCTTCATTCTTCAAAGTGGTGTGACCCAGAACCATAGGCACCAAAGGAAAAGGAAATCCTCTAACAACAACCTGTTCTCCAAAACCATGTCACCAGATATAGGTCTACTCCATTTTACATTTTTTTTTCCCTTAAGTAGGTTCCATGCTCAGTGTGGAGCCCAGCACAGAGCTTGAACACAAAACCCTGAGAACAGAGCTGAGCTCAGATCAAGAGTGGGATGCTTAGCTCACTGAGCTGCTCAGGCACCCTTAGTTCTATGTCATGTTAATGATACACTGACATTAAGACTGAATTAAAAGTGCAAATACAGGAAGAAAAGGGAATGAAGGGCAGGGTGAAATCAGACATGCCTGGATTCCAACTCTTATCCTTCCGCCACTAGTTATGTCACTAGCTCTGTGACCTTGAGCCAATCCTTCATCCTTATCTGTAGAACGGAGACAGTAATACTTACCTCATCCAGTGATCTTGAAGGTCAATTGAGACAATGCAGTTGAGGTTCAACAGGCCTAACTTAGCAAAGAAACTGAATGGTACTTCCATCCTTCCTTCAAATGCAAGGGCCGGGCAGGCACACACTCAGAAAGTGTGAGGGAGGACATGGCATCTAAACCATGGACCCCAAACCAGGAGGGGAGGCTCACAGAATGCCCTCACTTCCATCTTCTTGACACTGGGAGGATTCCTCCTTTGCTCTTCTTCCATAGCTCTGCAGCCATTAACCAAAAATGCTAGGTAATGGTCCCATGACTACCATCAACATCATCATCCCTATCATAGGCATCATCCTCACCATCATCCCTATCATTATCACCACCATCACTATCTTATTCATATCATAACCATCATCCCACCATCACCATCATCACCAGCTCATCATTACCTAGCTGGGGAAATTGGACCAGCTTTATCTCTCAGACCTATTATGGGAAGTGATGGCCTCTGGGATCATGTTAAATCTAATCCTGCCTCCTGGGCTGAGCTTATCATAGTCTCTGAGACCTAGTCTCCTCTTTTCGGTCCCACAGGGGGATCAGTTTTGGTGAGACAGCAGCGGCTGATGCTGCCCTTGGCTACATCATTGCCTTCCTGGTACTGCTGTCCACAGTGAAGCTTTGGCATCTGCTCAGGTTGAACCCCAAAATGAACATGATCACTTCAGCCCTGCGCCGGGCTTGGGGGGACATTTCAGGCTTCATCGTTGTCATCCTTATCATGCTTCTGACTTACTCCATTGCGGTAAGTGGTTCCTTCGATAAAACCTTCAGGGCTGGTCTCCTTGGAAGCAAAGGCTTCTCAGGGGTGGGAGGCTGAGGGTTGGGATTGAGAAGACTTCGATACCTGAGGGAGATTGTGGGGCTTCTGAGTCCAGGGCTTTTCATCTGGGAGCTCATAAACTGGCCACCCCAAATGAAAAAGGCTAGAGACCTCAGATGGGTAAGAGTGAGGAGGTATAGTCTCTAAGACTGACATGGCTAACTACCTCCAACAAAGAATTCCTTTCTGTATCTAGACCCTGTCTGGATGTGCCAGGTCTCCTGACATCCCAATTGCTCAGACATGCACAGAACATTCCCTCTGTGTTGGGGGATGTGGAGATGACTTGCACAGAGATGGGGAAGTAAGGACAGACACATCTGCAGACTATGTCACTGCTTGATGCCTCACACATGAGGCATGAACTTAATGGTGCCAAAAATCATTTCATTCAGTCCCTTGACAGTGAGAGATTTTTGGCAATCAAATCTCTTTTGTGAATGAAAAAAATGTTACACTATCAACTTTTTCATTTTCAGTTAATGTGAGAAACAAAGACCCTCTGCCACATTTTGATCTCCATCTAAATATGCCCCCATCCTCTCCAAGTCCACATTCCCCATAATACCAGGGTCCCCACTCCTCTCTGACCCTTCACCCAATCCTGACCCACTCTCTACCCCAACTCTTCTCCCAGTTCTCGCCTTGGCCCCATCCAGTCTCACATTCCATCATCCCTGACCACCCAGTGGTGTTCTCCACTGCCTCTCTAACCCTCTCCCATTCCTCATCCTTTTTCTGTCCCTATTACCTCAACCCTAACCCCCTAGTCTCTGAGCCTACTCCATCTTCCTCTCTCACCCTGAGAAATGCGTGAGGTGTGTCGATGCAGTGATGGAGGGTATACGCTAAAAAGCTGGAGTCTAGTTTTATCAAAAATACTCCACCTGACCCTTCAGTTCACATGGATTTATTCAGTCCTCCATGTGCAGTGCAGGATCTGAGGATACTGCAGTGTCCTCTGGGACCAGAAGTCACCAACTCACAGCCAAGGGAGCGCTGGGTCTCTCTGACACAGTAGTGGAAATCTTTGGGGGGAAGGAGGAGGAAATAAGGTGTGTGGGGGTGTAAGGCCCAGGCAGAAATCTGGGTTCGGTTTTGTTATGCAACCCAACTCCCCGAGAGCAAAAATGTTCGGGCCTAAAGTAGCCTAGTTTCATCGTGGAGTCTTAGAGCAGCCATCTAAGTGAACATAACAGTGGCCTAATGGGTGATGCCTGAGCCCCAGAAATGCATACTCATCCCTTACAGAACTGGGTTTGTACACACACCCATTTGCAGGCCCTTGTAGGAACTGGCAGTAGGGGTACAGCTTAGTCCAAGGATATGGCTGACCCAGAACATTGACTTTACTGTCAAACAACAGGCGTTGGGGGTGGAGTGGGGAGGTCACTTGGTTTCTTTCTGTGTTCACGAGGACTCTTTCCATAACAGTCAAACTTAATATTTGGTTGGAAACTCCGTTCCTACAAAACTCTCTTTGATGCAGCAGAAACGATGATCAGCCTTCAGCTAGGAATCTTTAACTATGAGGAGGTAATGGGGTGTGGTGGGTTGGGGGTGGGGGACACAGACATTGCCATCTACACCAAGCCTTTATGAGAAAGAAAAAGCACCCTCAAATGCCTCCTCCTGGGTGGATGTTACCCCTTAAGTCCATGGCCAGGCGAGCACAGGGCAACTTTGGACAAATAAAATTGTTCCCTTTCCTCTAGGCAGATAGTCTCATACTAGGGCCCATAGCTCACCGTGGGGATATCTGCTTATAGGAGAATATCAGGCACTGGCTACTCAGGAGAGGGCTGTGCTGGTCCCTAGAATGTTCCTGGCCCTAGCCAGAAATGGTAGCCATATTTGGAAATGGCGGCAGTAGGGAGTAAGGGGTGCTATCCTTTCTCCTAGCAGCTCTTGAGAAGACTGCCCATTTTCTCAGCTGCCAGGCAGAAGGAGACCTTCCTGGTTCCAGGCCCTGCCTCATCTGGGAACCAGTTTTTCCTTTGAGGGTGCCCGGGGGAAGTGGCCGCTAGGTCACAGGACTCCTGGGGATGAGTCTTGCTTTCTTCCCCACAGGTCCTGGACTATAGCCCAGTGCTTGGCTCTTTCCTGATTGGGTCTTGCATCATTTTCATGACATTTGTGGTGCTGAATCTATTTATCTCTGTCATCCTGGTGGCCTTCAATGAGGAGCAAAAATATGATCATGTGAGTCCCTTTGGTCTATTCTTCAACAGTCACTGACCTTGAACTAGGAAGAGATCGAGCAGCATTAGACATTATGGGTATTTGAGAGACCATTGTCGCCCAAAGCCCCCGTTTCATGGGAGGGGAAACAGGTCCAGAAGGAGGAAATTGAGATTACAAGCAAATGAAGGGCAGACTAGAATCGGGTCTCCTGATTCCCAGGGCGGCACTCCGTTCACAACTCCAGGGATTCCCAGCCCTACTTGTACGTTAGAATCACATGGGGGCTTTTGGGACGCCTGCCGCTGCTGCACTGGGACCAATAAACATAGAATCCCTGGATGAATGAGTCAAACACTGGTATTTTTGAAATCTTCCCATGTGATTTTAAAATACAGCCGAGGCTGAGAATCTGTTAAAAGATGATTAAAGCAGAAAACTTAGGCGATACAAACTTGAACACTTCATGAAGTGGACAGTCTCCATTCAGAGTAGTACAAATCAGGAGGAACACAGGAAGCTTTTACAGGAGAAATAATAAAGAACAAGGAAGAGAAAAACTAAAAAAAAATATATCTGATTGGCTGGGGCCACACAGTCAACCTTGTTTGGGGTGAGACAGAAAAGAAGTATAGAGCCCAGAGGTGGCTTTGTGTTTGGGGACTGGCTGACCTGACATTCTGGGCAGGGGAGCATTTACAGGGACACCAAAAGTTCTGTAAGCTTCGGTGTGCTGTCATGGCACGCCAGGCAGAAGCAGCTCCATTTTGGGCCTAGAAATGTATCTCAACCAGTCATATGGTAACTGGTTTAAATTTTGAGAAACTAGCAAACTATTTCCCAAAGTGGCTGCACTGTTTCACGTTCGAGCAGCAATGCATAAGGGTCTTTGCACATACATTCCTAAGAGCCTCTGTTGGGGGTGATAGAGGGAATTTTATCATTTTCGTCATAAGGGAAGAAGGAACCTCCTCGGGATATAGGTGGGAACACACACCCTTGGGACTCGCAGAGGAAGGGGACTCCCAACACAAAGTTGACTAAATACCGAAGTGACTTTGGCAGTGACTGAACTGGACAATGATACCATGGTTTCTCCTTAGAAAGAAGGAGAGGCCTCCAAAGAGTATGGTTCTATGTACGTCACATGGTTCTTTTTCCCTCTTCAGCTGTCGGAAGAAGAAGAGATTGCTGATTTTTTGCTGATGAAAATACTCGGTTTCCTGGGTATTAAACGTAAAAGAGAGGAGCCTGGCAACAGCAGGGAGCAGCCCAAGTAGCAGTCAGAGGCCCGGCCCCTCCACCTGCACCAGCTGCACCGAGGGTTAAGCTCTTCATCTAACTATGGAAGGGGAAGGCCAGAGCCTCAGACCTGTGCTTACTGGTGATTCTACATTCTCTCTCCAGGTTTTCCTGTGTGCATAGAACAGGCTTCGCATCCGGCAAGTGAAAAAATAAGAAAAATATATAGAGAGATATGTGCAATTGCCGCTACTGAGATAGACTGTTTGTTCAAATGTATTTCCTTCTAGAAATAAAACGAGTATTGTCTGGAGTTTGGGAAAAATAATGTCTGTGGACTATTTCATCTTCTTGGTTGGTCAGGGATTGCTTCTCAATGATTCTAGTTCAGGGTTTCCCAAACCGTGTTTGGGAAGAGATGTTCATAGCCGTCATATAAATTGGCTACAGTTGCCAGAACAAAGTAGCACAAACTAGGTGGCTTAAAAGAACAGATATTTATGGTCTCTGTTCTGTAGGATAGAAGCCCAAAATCAAGGTGTCAAAGGGGACATGTTCTCTTCTGGCTTCTGGTGTTCTTTGGTGTTCCTTGGCCTGAGGATGAATCATTCTATTCTCTGTGTCGTCACATGGCCTTCTTCCTTGTGTCTGTCCCTGTTTCTTTTCTTCTTATAAGTTCTCTAGTCATACTGGATTGAGGGCCCATCCTACTCCATTATGACTTCGTCTTAACTAATTATATCCTCAACAACCCCATTTCCAATTCTGATCTCATTTTGAGTATTGGGCGTTAGGACTCCAATGTATCTCTGTAGGGAACACAATTCAACATAACAAGTGTCATTCCCTCAGAAATGTTTCTGAATCAAAGAAATGTGAGAAACACACTTGTATAAAAGGTTATACACGTTCTCTGGGATGGGAATTGTCAGACTTTTTAATATGCTAAAAGGGCACTGCTGGGATGAGATGAGCACAAGAGAGAAAGTGTATTGCGACCCCCAAACCTCTCTGACCCAGCCATCCAGTACTGCAGCACCTCAGTCAAAGCTAGTGTTCCTTAGAGGACACTACGGGAATTGTTGATCTACACCAGTGGTTCACAACCTTGGCCACACGCTAGAATCTGCAGACTTCATTCCAATACATGAGAACCTCTGGGCTAGGACTCAGGCAACAATAGTTTTAAAGACTCCCCAGGTGATTCCAATGTGCAGTCAGACTTGATAACCAGGCTCTAAATTCTGAGAACCACAGATCTAGATAATAAAAGGGTTGGTCTATGTGACTAAGGGCACATTATCCCTCCCCCATGCACGGGACTCACCTCACATATCCTCTCCAGCTCACAGGTCTGGGCCCTTCTCTTCACATACCTGTGATAACAGATCCTCCAGGCTGCCTGCCCCAAATCCATCTCATGCTTTCCTCCTCGCTGTCAGAACCCAACTTTGTTCTGGTAGACCTCTACCCTTTTCCCACATGACTCATGGGAAGGTGACCCTGTAGCGACCTAAGGTAAATCCTGATTTGTCTTAATAATCCATTCCCTTGATGTGAGGGAGTTAGGGTAGTCACGTGACCAGGTCTATCCAATGAAAACTGAAGTCTCCAGGATACTGCCTGGAAAGGTCTACTTGCTATTAAAGAGAGACACAGAGACCGTGGGGTCTTATGCTGCTAGATATTGTCTGGTCTGATCAAGACTCCTGGAACTTTGGAGGCTACCTTGAAACCATGGGGAGCAATCCGAACATAGCAGAGCAGAAAGATGAGAGGAACATGAATGCTTGATGACTGACTTAATCAATCCTGGAGTTGAACTACTGCCTTCTTTCTGGATGAGAACTTAAATGTCTTTTTATGACAGGTGAATCAGGATCCCACCCTGACAATAAAAACAAAACAAAACACAAAAAACCCTGGAACCTTTATAAAGAGCCATACAACATGGACATTGGGGATTTCATCATCTTCTATCCTACCAAAAGCCCATCATCCATTCTTTATTGTGTCAGGTATGAACATTAGCTTTATGTGCAGAGATGGTCATCAAATAACCCATAGCAAGGTGTACTCACATTCTCAATAGACTGGTACAGAGACCTACCCAGATAGTTACAGTCTGTTTTTGTATTTTTTTTTTAAGATTTTATTTATGAGGGAGAGGGGAGAGGGATGTGGAGGAGAGAGAGCATGAGCCAGGGGAGAGAGAGAGTGAGAAGCAGACTCCTTGCTGAGCAGGGAGCCCAACTTTGGGCTCCATTCCAGGACCCCAGTATCATGACCTGAGCTGAAGGCAGATACTTAATCAACTGAGCCTCCCAGGTGCCCCCATACAGTCTGTTTTAAATAGGAAAAGTTCTAAGATCTGGAGAATTTCTAAGTTCTTCATCTCTCTCATCTTTCCCATCTACTCTCCAGTCCTTAACTGACTGTAAATATCAAACTGGCAACTCCTTCAGTTGCATTGTTATGAGAGGAAAAAAAAAAAAGCTTTAAGACATGAGCGGGCTCCTTTTGAGGTGTTTGCAATTTTCAGGTGTCTGCACCAAACATGTTAGGAGATGACCTTTCAAATCTCAAGCCATGAATGTTACAAAGGTTAGCAGTTATGAAAAACAATTTTTTTTTGGTTATCCTAATGCTTATTTAAAAAATTGACACATTTCCTACTGTTTTAGTGGAAGGGCATGTGATATTGTCCACAGACTGGTATATGACCTTGTTTTTTCCACCAAATGCATTAGTCAAACAAGGAATAAATATTTTAGGGCATGGTTTGCAGTATGCTATGATGGCTTATAAGAAAACAAGAATAAAAACAGAATACTGACATTATAGAAGCTAGCCAAGATCTGGACTTTAGAGAAGACCACTGTGAGCCAGTCAGCTTCCCAAAGGGAGGCACATAGTAACAGAGTTTAAGAGCAGTTGACCTTGAATCCAACTAGAGGTCAAGTTCTGCTACTGCCATCTAATAGCAGCTTGAACTATAAATGCTTTCCCCATTCCAGTCTTGGGCAAGTCATTTAACCTTTCCGAGCCTCTAGTTCTTCACCTGTGAAACAAAAGTAATACCTATCAGAAAGGGGTTTGGAGAGGATTAAAAAAGTAATGTCTGCACAGTCCGTGGCACATAGCAAGGGAAAGGAAGATGGAGCATGACAGATGCGCTGCCAGTGCCTATTTTATGAGTGGGGTAGAAGCTCAGTGCAACAGCATGGGTCTTCTAAACAACCCCCCCTCCCCCACCAGACACACATATCACTTTAAGGTGCCCACCCTGTAATAATGAAGATGTGCAGCTTGAGGTGTTTTTCACTCTGGTGTTTCTTTGCTGATTCCTGCCCACTCCATAAAATTTGTGTTGAAGGTAAGGTCTCTCCCAGAACTTAATTATTTTCCCCAGAACTTGATTATTTCGTCTCTTGAATGGGAACATGTCTTCTGCTTTTCTGGAAAGGCCTTGGTCATGGGGCTGGCTACTTAAGCAAGGAACTGACCATGGTGGGTTTCAACTTTTGATTGCTCCTGCATTAGCTGACTGGCTTCCATGCATCCACCAGCGAGACACTTCCGACCCTTAGACAAGTCCTTGCACCTCTATGAGCTTCATGATTCTGTCTGTCCCATTTGGGGTACCTAGGCCTCTTGGGATCTGTAAAGTAATAAAGTTGGGTTCCTGGATTGTTTCCAGTATTTTTAAGTGTCAAAAAGACACTATGTGTCAGAGCTCCTTTGGCCAATGAGCGACTGGTTTCTTTTGGAGTGAGTCAGTTTAGACCTGGCCACCTGCTCTGGGTGACATTGATTCTCTGTAGAAGGAAGGGAGGGTATCCTTTAACAGGACTGGGGACACTCTACCTTCCTGGGAACCTCAGGGATGCGATGGCACATGAATGCGCGCCCAGAGAAGCCATCTCTATCGGGAACCCTTCTCAATGCCCCCTAGTGTCTCTCACTTAGGCAAAGCTGGAACTGCTGACTATGCACTTTCACTTGCCGGAAAGCGACTCCCTGGGACGAGGTCCAGCCCCGCCCCACCCCGCCCCGCCCCCACCAACCAGCTACTGAGCTTAGGCCCCTCCCCTCCCCCCGCCCCTTCCGGGCTGCAATTCTTCCGCATATCCACGCCCCTCTCGCGCTTGTCCCCCTATCCAAGGCCGTGTCTGGTCTGGAATCCCCACCCCTGCCCCTACCAAGCACCAGCCCCCTACCAGCCAGCTCGCTCCGGCTCGCTCCGGTCCGGGGCCGCCCCCCCCCCCCCCCCCCCCCCCCCGGCGGGGGTCCCGCACCCCTTGCACTGCGACCCCCCGCGCGTCTGTGAACATGGCGCTGCGAGCCGTGCGGAGCGTGCTGGCTACGGCCTGCAGCTTGCGCGTCACGTCCGCGCCCACCGCACCCTGCCTGCTGCAGCCCTGGGAACTGAGGGCGGGTACCGTCCGGACACTGCGCACAGGCTCGGCTCTGCTCTCCGGTAAGCGCAGGCTGGCACGTGGGGAGAGCCGGGCTGCTTGGGGCGACGGAGCCGGGCGCCTCCCTCCCCCGGTCGCTGCTTACCTCGATTCCCCGGTGCTGACCACCTGGGTCAAGCGAGGTGTCCCCTGCCCTCGCTTCTCTGGGATCCCTAGTCGCGTGGCCGACGCTGCAGCCTTTGTCCTGCGGGTTGGAGAGCCAGGAGGAGGAAGCCTGGAGCACCCGCGCGGCCCCCAAGTGCGGGCTTGTTCCAGCGGGAGCTCCGGCCGCTCGCTGCTGGAGATCCGTGCAAGCATCGCTAAGCTCCTTCGCAACCTTAGGTTATCTCGCGCGCGCGTGTGTATCGTGGGCCCTAAAACTGGAGACATGGTAGGCTTTAGTTTGCTGCATGGACTGTCACTGAGAACTCTGTGAAGTAAAACAAAAGCAAGAGCACTTAATAAAATTAAAGCACTGGAGCTAGATTTTTACTAGCAAAAGTGAGCATAACTTTGAATACTCGGCTGTTTCCTAAAAACAGTGAGATAAAGTCTTTTGGACCCTTACGTTATGCTAAAGTCTATACTGAGTTATGGATGTGTTGGGACAGAAATGAGGCCTCACATAGACATGCAGTTGAAGTAATTGGGGGCCCTGCCCACAAATGTCTTGGTCATCTGTGCTACTTTATACTTTAGCACAATTATCGCAGCAGGAAAAGTTTTCTTACTGTGGGCACAAATGCTTGAGATGCTAACTGCACCTCCAAGAACTCGGGCTTCTTTCTTAGTGGTGCATAGGCCTGTGATGACTGTTGTCTCATTAAGTTCACTGTTTTTAGAAACCTGTTTGGAAATGGAAGACTTGATAACATTGATTTGTTACAGCCTGAAACATAAAGATGCTTTTCTCCTGTTGCTAATGTATTCCTTTATTCTGCTGGTGACACGTATCAGTAATTACCTATTTGAATACAAAGGGGAAAGCATGTCTCAGAGAAGAAATGAATTTCAAGTTTTGTTTTGTTTTTGGGGTTTTTTTTGTTGTTGTTGTTTTGGTTTTTTTTGTTTTTGTTATTCAGTGTGACGCTACTGCTGGCATTTTGCAGTTTCCAGTGAGCTAGTTAAATATTGTCCAAAACATCAATACCCATGATCTGATTGAACACCAAGGTTTTTAAGAACAGAGAGAGACCCAAGTTCCCATTTTGATCCTACCTCTAATAAGCTATGTGATCTTGGGCAGAGTCACTTAACTTCTGAGTCTGTTTCCCTCATCAGAAAAATGGAAATGATAATAACCTCTACCACAGAGAGTTGTTGGGAGGATGAAATGAAATAATGTAACCGCTGTACATATAGCCTGACACATAGTAAGTACTTGGTAAATGATACTTATTACTAAATATTATAGAATCAAGTAGGTAAAAATTGGCCAATATTTGTTATCTGACTAGTGACTTCGGAATAGTTGTGGTTTTTGGGGGGTTTTGTTTGTTTTTGTTTTTTTATTTTTATTATTATTATTATTTTTTTTTAAGTAAGCTCCATGCTTGCTTACCACATTGAAGTGTGGCTTGAACTCACGACCCTGAGATCAAGAGTCACATGCTCCACCTACTGAGCCAGCCAGGTGCCCCTTGACTAATGACTCTGAAAAGAGGAAAATGCATACTTTTCATAAATTACTGAAAACGTTTCATTTTGAAACCAAAAATGATGTTCTTAAAGACTCAGTAAGAAAGTAATTATTTACCTGATCTGTCCACTTTTTTCCTATTGGGCTTGAGGGTTAAAGGAGAATTAAATTAATCATTGTCTTTAGCCTAAACAGCTTGACCTTGTAAATAGTCTCCCGGACTTTGAAATTAGTTGGACTTAACATGGATTTACCTTATGATGTTGCTGTCTTTCCTCTAAATTTGTGGTTGCTGAATGGTTAAACTGAGTGTGTGTGAGCAGCTTTACTCCTAGGATTATCTTTACAATTAGGCAAGATGCCAAGGCCAAAATTGAGACAGTAGTCTCAGAGAAGTCATATTTATTGTTGTCTACCCCTAAACTAAAAAAAAATTTAAAAAAACTTTGTTTAAAGTTTTCATAATTTGTATTGTAATCGCCCAGCTCTAGAGTTGTAACAGAGTGGTAGGGAGAACTGACTGTAGCCAAGTACCTATACAGATATTTTGCTCAGAATCTACTTAATTAAAACCAAAGAATTACTTCACTCCTTAAACCTCTGAGTGCTTACTGTTTGGTAAGCACTATGTTCGAACTGGGAATACAAATAAAAATGAGATAACCCATGCTTTTGCTTGCCTTGTACTTCATCTCCTTGTTGGGGAGAATGGACAAAAGGACTATATGAGTAGCTCCTTAAGTGCTGGGTGTTGTAGGGTCAGGATCTGGGGAGAGTGGTACAGAGTGCTGTGGGAGCCAGCTGGATGGCCTGGGAATCTTGGAGGGCTCCAGAAGGCATCTGGCAAGAAAGAGCTTCTAAACTTGAAGTAGTCAAGAAAAGGCAGTGTGGGGAGAGAGTTGTAGTTAGAACACAAAGTTAAACTTTATGGAAAGATCAGATTGACCTGAAGCATTTAGCTATTTGAAGTGGAATGAAGCAAAGCAAGTTCCCTTTGTGAGAGATTTTACAGCTTCTTCCAGTGAAGAATATGAAATTAAAGTTTTTTAATGATTAGGGGGAAAAGAAAGCAGTAAGTTACATTCTGCTGTGGATCAGAGCTGTGTAATCAAAGCATTTTAATGCTGTTTTAAGTACAGCTGTCTTTTAGGTAAGGTATATGAGTGAACCAGAAAGGCTTATTCTAAAACAGCATTTGAATTGATGAACCATTGTCCTGTTAACTTCTGAGGCACTGTTTTTGGAAAAATATTTGGCCTCAGAAAGTAATACATATGTTTAAGAAGATAGTATATGCTTTTTAAAAAAATATTCTTTAAAGCAGGTACTACTAACATTAAATTCTAAATAGCTTTTTTCACATGTCTTGAACTTTGATCAGTTTTTTTTCCAGGAATCCTTGAATAGTTCGGCCATGTCTTTGAAGAGAAGACGCTCATAAAGCTAAGGGCTAACCTGTCCATTGAAGGTTGAGCAAAGCTTGACTTTCCAGCAGTTAATGCCTTAGCTCTGAGGTGACTGTTGAGTTCTGATCTTATAGTTTGCTTCTTTAAATAAATGATAGTAGCCACTTTCTTCAAGGGCAGGCTTAAATTCAATGAAAATGGAATTTTAGTAACTTAATCAAATTAGAGTTGTTGGTCAGTTTCATTCATGTAAGATTCCACTTTATAACCAAGTTGCAGTGAAACCCTCAAGGTTAACTCTACCTAAAAAGGCACATTTTTTTTTCCTTCAGGTTAAGTAATCTATCTCATTTATGAACACTTACAAGCATTATGAGCATTTATGCCTCCTCACCCCAAGTCTACAGAGGGATAGACTACCTTCTGTAAGACAGACCAGTAATAGATGAGTATACATTTGAAGTACACTCCAAAATAGTTTGTATGAGTGATTTAGACTAATGTTGGAATAACCAAATCTCCAAAAGATACACAAGGCGTTCATTCACATCAAGCCATCTTCGCCTAAATGATGGTACTTGTAAGAAGATGTTCCGTCTTTTCATGTGATCTGGTTTTTCCTGGGCAGTGTGTTACTGAAAGGCAGTGTCAGTAAATCAAACACAAATACTGAGAAGGTCTTGCCTTTTGACAGTATTGATATGAAAAGTGCTTTTGAAGAAGTGATACCACTGATTTTCTGAAATACTGGTCTTCTGTTTTAGTGCGTAAATTCACAGACAAGCATGAATGGATAACAACAGAAAATGGTATTGGAACAGTGGGAATCAGCAATTTTGCACAGGTATTGGATTGTCTTGAAATACTTAAAATGGTCTCCTCTTGTCTAAATTGGATTGCTCTGCCTTTTTAAAAAAATTGTTTATTCTGCCCCTTGTTATTTTGGGCCCTTTAAAGAACATCAATCAAGTAAACAAGCAAAAGATAAATTAGGGCAATATACAGTGTTTTAAGAGATTATTAAAAGGTTAACACTTAGAAGTAAATATACCTTATTCAGGAAAGAAATGTCTTTCATGTTGGGGCAGTTAAGGGAGAAAGAAGAGCAGGCAGAGGGCGTGGAGTGTTGATGGCGTTTGTGGACACTGTGATATGTGCACGACCCTGGGGATGAAGAGGGAAAACCTAGACTGGCACAGATTAGACAAAGGCAAACCATTTATGTAGCCAGTATTTTTCTCTTAATTTCGCTATTCCCACTGATCCCATATTGAGAAATTATACAGAAGGAAATGAGAAGCCAGATAGCAAGTATGAGTCATGATTTTCCATTGGGGCAGGAAGGGGAACCTGTAACTGAAAGGAGTATATAGTATTCTTCAGAAGTGTTGGAATCTCAGGTATTGAGCATCATTGACAATTGTATCTTCACTGACCTGTGTACCTACTGAGGCCTAGTACACAGTACTGTGTACAATACTGTACAAGTGTTGTCTTCCCCTCCTGGAGTTTATCTATGAGGGGAATCACCTACGTGGAAAATCTTCCACGTAGGTGATTCCCCTCATAGATAAAACATAAAACACACAAAACATTACATGATGGATGACCTGAGTAGTACAGGGGTTGTAACTCACCTGATGGAGAGCTCACTTCTTAACTTGGAGTCAAAGTCTTCAGGAAGTGCAAGGACTATGATGTACAGATCAGTGGGAAGGATTTCAGCAAATACTGCAGGCAAAAAGGCCTAAGCAAAACTGTGGAGGTGGAAAAGCACAAGGTGTGTTTGTATATGGGGTGAGGGGAATATGGTTTGTGACACTCCTGCTTGTGGACCAGGCTAGCTGTTCTGCATTTTTTGAAGGGTTATAAGAAAAACTAAAGAATGTGGCTCCTGGGGTGTAAAATACGTACTGTTTGAATTCTAGAAGGTTAGTGTTTGACTTGTTTCTATTCGCTGGAAGGTTTAATTTGATTTCTTAAAGATTTGTGTTTTGTTTGTTTTAGGAAGCTTTGGGAGATGTTGTTTACTGTAGTCTGCCTGAGGTCGGGACAAAACTGAACAAACAAGGTGAGTATTTTTCTCATCTTGGTATATTATACATGCCATACGTTTCCTTTATCTTGAATAATAACTTGTTTGCACCTAGGACCAGTTAGAGTGCTTTTTATCCAAGTAACAGAAAACTCACCTGAAAGATTATAGTTGGGGTTTATCTCCTTCAAGAAGTCTGGAGATAGGTGGAAACGGGGGATTAGCTCAGTGGCACAGTGGAGGGTCATCAAGGACAGGACCTCTTTTTCATGCTTTTTCTGTGTCATTGTGTCAGAGGTCACAAAATGGCAGCAAAATCCTCAAGTATGACTTTGTCGTATGGCTGTATCCAAAAGTAGGATGAGAAGGTAAAATCTGTTTTTCTTTGGAGCCAGTAAAGAATCTTTTTCTAAATATCTTGGACAATATTGGCCATGTTTTTTCTGCTTAAACTTTCCCCAGTCATTTATCTTGTTTGAACTTTTTCTGATTCTCTCATAATATTAGGTCATATCTTCCTTTTTGAAGGTCTTAGGAACCTTTTCCAGTGTCATAATAAGACCCTTCTTGTGGTTAATAATCTTTATCTGTTCATTTTTCTATGTTCTGGGCATCGGAGAACAATTGTTCCTTTCTCATAATGTTTTGTACCCACTCTGCTTCTCTCAAGCAAGAGATCCTGTTTTGAACATCTCTTTACAGCAAGTGAGCAGCATGAACTTGCTTTCTGTGGTTAAAAAACTTAATTAATGTAAATATCCCTAAGAAGTACTTTGGACTTTTCTGACAAAGGCTTTTATAAAATTGATGTAAAATTTACATACAGTGAATCCATGAAGTGTATAATCCAATGCGATTAGACAAACGCTGTAAACCTTGCCAATTAAAACCCTTCTCGAGACAACCTGTTCTCTGATTTCTGTCACCATAGGTTAGTTTTGTGTATTATTTTTCTTCATTAAAGGCACCACACAGTTTTTATATTATGTCTGGCTTTTTTGGTCCAGTATTATGACATTGAGGTTTATGTTGAATGATCAGTAGTTTATTTTTTTATTGCTGAATATTGTACCATTATGTAACCTTTTAATCTTTTCTTCTGTTGATGGATTTCTGTGTTATTTTTAGTTTTTAGCTATTAGAAGTAAAGCTGCTATAAACTTTTTTGTAGAAGTGTTTTTTGTAGATGTCTTCATTTCTCTTGGGTGGGTGTTTATGTATATGTGTATGTGTGTGGAATTTCTGGCTTGTAGTGTAGTAGTTGTATGTTTAACTTCATAAGAAACTGCCAAACAGTTTTCCAAAGTGGCTGTACTATTTTACATTTCACCAGCAATATGAGAGTTCTAGGCCCTGCATATCCCACTATGAGATGACAAATTATTCTTGAGCACCCATCCATGTGCTTTGCTACTCATCTTTTTTTGTTTATAATCTCTAGTCAAGCCTTTACCAAATTTATTTGGGTTGTCTTCTTACCATTGATTTTTAAGCATTCTGTATATTTTTTCATAGTTTTTGATTTTGCCTTATCATTTTCATAACTTTTTTTGATAAGCTTTAATTTTTAACAAGTCCAAGTTATTAGTCTTTTTATTTATGTATAGAACATTGCATCTTTTCTAAGAAATCTTTGTCTCCATGGTTCCCATCCTATATACCCTAGAGCTATGGGATGTTTAAAATTTTCAACCTCTTTTGGACACCACACACTGATAGCTCAGTAGAGTTAGTTCCAATATTAGATACATGTTATCTTGAGTAATGTGTCTTTGAAGCAAATACTGCATGAAAGTAAACAAGGATCATAAGACAGTGGTTGGTGTTCAGTCTGATTCCCTGATGGAGCAGTTGTATAGTATGCAGCAGACACACATTATCAGTAAATCGGTGTAGATTAAAACGAAAAATATGTGACTAAGATAATTAGGGCAGTATGAACTGAGAAAGTTTGACCAGCTGTGGCATATACCAAGTTTGCAAAGGTACTCTCCGTGTTTTCTTCTTGAAACTTGTCATAGTTTTTGCTTTCATTTTGGGCCTTATTAAATTCAATGATTCTTAACATTTTCTAGATTCCTGCATCTTCTGTGTCACCAGTACTGTAATCCGTAAATAAAGAGCGTTAGGGGCGCCTGGGTGGCTCACTGGGTTAAAGCCTCTGCCTTCCGCTCGGGTCATGATCCCAGGGTCCTGGGATCAAGCCCCGCATAGGGCTCCCTGCTCAGCGGGGAGCCTGTTTCCTCCTACCTGCCTGCCTCTCTGCCTACTTGTGATCTCTGTCTGTCAAATAAATAAATAAAATCTTTTTTTAAAAGTAAATAAATTAAAAAAAAAATAAAGAGCTTTATTTCTTTTCATTCTTTATGCATTTTCTTTTTCTAGCCTTATTGCACAGCCTTGAGCTCAGTATGATGTTGTATAGAAGCAGTGAGGTAGACATCATTGCCTTGGCCTTGTTCCTGATCTTGAGAATTCATTAAGATTTCATCATTTAGGCATGATAATTCAACTGGATGCTCATTATCAGAGGAGAAGGTTCCTTTCCATCTAGTTTGCTGACTGTTTTTAATCATTTATGGATGATAAATTGTTGAATTTTGTCACATTTGTTTTATCCCTCTTACTAATATGCTCATAAGGGTTTTCTCCTTTATTCTGTTAATATGATGAATAAGGTTATTTTAAAATGTTTAATCAGACTTGCCTTCCTGGTATTTTGATGCAAAAATTAGCTTTAAAAATATACTGCAGGATTTGATTTGCTAATTAATAATTTTTATATTAATATTCATGAGAGATACTGGTCTTTTATAATGGCTTTGTTAAATTTTGGAATTAGTAATATTGACTTGCTTTTTTTTTTTAAGATTTTTATTTATTTGTTAGAGTGAGAGAGAGAGCATGCTTGCATAAGCAGGGGGGAGCATCAGGCTTTCTGAGAGAATGTGCAAGACTGGTATTATTTCTTCTTTAAATGTTTCGTAGATTTAACAGTTAGATCTTGAGTCCGAGGATTTCTTTCTGGGAAGGTTTTTGATACAAATAAGGCTATTCATATTTTTTCTTTTCGGCTATTCATATTTTCTATACTATCTTTGGTTTTGTTACGTTTTGGGGGGAATTTTTCCATGGTATGTTGTCAGATTCAGTAGTAAAGATGTGGTAATTTGTGTGTTTTCTCTCTCTTTTTAAAAATCAGTCTTGTTAGCTATTTATCAATCATACTAATCTTAAAGAAGCAAATTTTTACTGGTAATTTTTTTATAGTCCATTTATTTTGTGCTCATATCTTTTTTCTTCCTTCAACTTAGACTGAAGGTGCTCTAATTTTTCTTTAGGTAGAAAATTTAGTAAGTACTTTTTACCCATACTGTAAAATGCTGTCTCCCTTGTGGTGGGTAGCAACTAAAATCTAAGTTTAATTCTTTTAGCCTTAGGTGGGACACCAGGTGTACATGCATGGCTCAGATTATCATTCAGAGAGACCTGGATAGAGTTTATGCACAGGATTTGTGGCTCTCCCTTATTTAGTCTTCTTCGAATTTCCCACCTCACTTTCCAGTAGTTACAGTGGCCTCAGCTTGTCTTCTGGTTCCTTATGCCAACTAAGACTGAGATTTCTCTCAGAATTTTGGCTGCCCCAAATGACAGATTGGTGCCTGTCTTCAGGCCAAAGGCCATTTTTTTTTTTTTTAAAGTCACTATTGTGCCTTTCAAGTATTATCTCCTTCCCATGAACTGACTGCTTTTGTTCATTTTCTAGTGTCTTTAGAACCCAGGTCACTGATTTTTAAGATGTTCTTTGTAAATGAGGCCTAAAGAATAATTTCCTTCCAAGCACTATTTTAGCTATAACCCACAAATTTGGGTATATGGTATTCTCAGTATCATTCATTCAGTTCAGATCACTCAGTATTGTCCTACAGGTGACTAAGTCTCTTAATTTCTCAGTCTTTCATTTCAATCAAAAGGCTGAAATATGGCTGATTTCAGGTGCTCTTTGTTGACATTCACTGACCCTTCTGTTGTTCCTGCCTTCCAGTGAATTTCATTTTAGGTATTACACTTTCCAGTTCTAGGATGTCCACTTTTAAAATTTCCATTTCTTTGTAGGGATTCCCCCATGTGTTCACATGTGATGATCTTTTTAAAGTTATTTTAGGTTCTCTGCTTACTCCATTATGTGGGTCTTTGGTCATTTTGGGAGCTGTTGATTACTTTTTCTCAACCATGGCTCCCTTCTTCATAGTATTTCAGCCCTCAGTTTCCAGCTACCTTGGCAGGGTCATGTTCCATCCTCTGACCTCTCAAGCAAACGAGACTGGTTTTCTCTGTGTTCTGGTTACACTGTATGCTTTGAATGGGGCAGTGTTGTCAGTATAAATTATATAAATGAAGATGGCACCCATTTGGGGCTCCTTTTAAGGACTGACTCCTTTGGTCACTCTTCAGAACCTTCATACTTGTTTTTTGTTTTATTCAGAGTTTATAATTATTATCTGCAAGAAGGGTGGTCGATGAGGTACTTCACCAGTACTAGAATCTCCTAAAATTTTCCTTTACTTTTTCAGAGCAGTGGTAAATTGAAAGAAAATTGAGCTTTACTGAGTTTCAGTACATCTGGTATTCAGATACGTCACCATTTGTTGTTGACTCTGTCTACAGGTCCACTTCCTTGAGGATATTTATACTCTAATCACAGGTGACAGGAGCATGACGAAGTCTGTGATTTTCTAAAAATACTTGGAATGTTTTGGGGCACTTGGGTGGCTCAGGTCATTATCCCAGGGTCCTGGGATCAAGCCCTGTGTCAGGCTCCCTGCTCAGTGGGGATTCTGCTTCTGCAACCTGCTTGTGCTCTCTCTCGCTATCCCTCTCTCTCACAAATAAATAAGTAAAATCTTTAAAGATATTTAGAATGTTCTATCATGCCTATATTAAGGGTGACCACTTCTCCGTATTTTGTATTTTCAGGTCATTGACTTTTGATATTTTTTAATTTTCTCTATTTAGATGAGTTTGGTGCTTTGGAAAGTGTGAAAGCTGCTAGTGAACTCTATTCTCCTCTGTCAGGAGAAGTAACTGAAATTAATGAAGCTCTTGCAGAAAATCCAGGACTTGTCAACAAATCTTGTTATGAAGATGGTAAGTTGTTGCTAGAAATTCTTTCATAGGATTACTGCTGCAGTTAACATTTAGAGTTTAAAGCGAGCTTTAGCAGATAGTAACTCCATCTTTTTCACTTTCTAATCCTAAATAGGGATGTTCTGCTTTAAAAAAGGGAAACACAAGCTGAATATGTAAGATTAGGTTTAGATCTCTGTCAAATAAAGCATTGCCTTATTTTATAGAGTTCTTAGTGTTTCAGGTGTAGACTTTTTAATGAACACTTGCAAAGTATTTACATCTTCACACATAAAGGTGTCCAATCATATTGTGTGGTGTAGGTGGTAATAGCATAAAACTTCACCATTTTGTACACGAATTGCCAAATTAAGATTAGCTTGTATTTCTCTGTTGCCTGTCACCTAGCCCTTCTAACTCTAGTGGTGCTTTCTGCTGCCAGCTCTTCTTTACCTCAGTAGTTAGAGTGTCTGTGTTCCTTCTGTTAAAGAAAGATATCCCTGGTCTTGTGTATTTGGATCCCTCAGTGTTGCTGATAGTTATGACAACTTGAGGTTTTGGTTTTTGTTTGTTTTTAATTTTTAAAAAGTTAATTCTAGTATTGTTAACATATAGTGTTTATATTAGTTTCAGATACACAATACAGTGATTCAGCAGTTCTACACTTTACTCGTAGCTTATCATGATAAATATACTCTTTAATCCCGATGCCACATTTTACCCATCCCTCCACCCACCTTACCCTGATAATCATCAGTTTGTTCTCTAAACTGAAGAGTCTCTTATTTTTTTTCCTTTGTTTGTTTTGTTTCATAAATCCCACATATCATGGGTGCCTGAGTGGCTTAATCCGTTAAGCATCCAACTCTTGACCTCACCTCAGGTCTTGATCGGGGTCATGAGTTCAAGCCCCACGTTGGGCTCCATGCTGGTTGTGGAGCTTACTTTAAAAATTTCACATATGATTAAAATCCTATAATATTTGTCTTTCTCTGACTTATTTTGCTTAACATTATACTCTTTAGCTCCATCCATGTTGTTGAAAGTGGCAAGATTTCGTATTTTTCTTTATGGCTGAGTAATAATCCATTCTGTACACATCAACACACATATACATACACCACATCTTTATCCATTCATCTGTCGATGGACACTTGGGCTGCTTCCATAATGTGGCTAATTGTAAATAATGGTGCAGTAAACATAAGGGTGCATATGGCATTTTGTATTAGCTTTTGTATTCTTTGGATAAATACTCAGTAGTGCAATTACTGGATCATAGAGTAGCTCTACTTTGAGCTTTTTGAGGCCCCTCCAATACTGTCTTCCAGTGGCTGCATCAGTTTGCATTCCCACCAACAATGCATAAAGGTTCCTTTTTCTCTACATTCTAGTCAACACTTGTTTTTTGTTTTATTTTAGCCATTCTGACAGGTGTGAGGTTAAGAGTTCTTAAACTTTTAGAGTAGAATCTATGTACTTTCATTCTTTTCAGTTGTGATATGCAAGGATATTAACTGAATTCTTAAGGCTAAAATACAAAGCTCCTTAAACAAGTAATGAGTGATTTACATAAAGAATACTAGATCAATTATGAGGCTCAAAAATTTCACATTTTGAATGAACTTTTACTCTTTAAAAAGGTAATTTGGAATATGATACGTTTTTTTCGGTTGCAGGTTGGCTGATCAAGATAGCACTCAGTAATCCTTCAGAACTGGATGAATTAATGAGTGAAGAAGCATATGAGAAATACATAAAATCTATTGAGGAGTGAAAATGGAACCACTAAATAAACTAGTATGAAACAACTTAATCTAGCATAGTTGTCTTAAATTAGTGGTACACAGAGGATTTTAAAATAGCAACTATTAGCAATAACAGTAGAAAAATAAACTACTTGCAACAATGCTAATGGAAGAAAATACGCCTTAACTTTATAATGACTGCAGAAAAACACAGTATGCCTCTGTTTTGCAACACCGTATGATTTTTATGCTCCAGTTATGATATGCAGAATCCCGAAATTATCTGTGGTTAAAAACTAGTTATAAAAACCATGTAATTGAAGGATGACATTGTTACCTTAAGCCTTAGGGAATATTGTTTAACTTCCTTACAATCTATCCGTGGATGGGGGTCAAAATACTTAAATAATCTTTCCATTGGAAATAACTGGCAGTAGAGAAAGGTTTGTTAGTTGTTCAGTGCCAGATAAAAACAATACTACCTTAATTTTGCAATATACTGCACTTGCTGGTGCTATTTTTATACAGTGAAGCAACAGCTTTGCAGGAAGATAAATCGTTTAATAATAAAACATTCAACTTCTTCATTAATCACGTTTTTTTGTTTTGCACTTAATATTTCATTTAGTGACTCTGCTAGTATTTGTGAAAATGCTCATTTTAACAAATGCTGATTTTAACTTATGGAAAGTTACTTTTTTTTAAAGGAAATTTAAGCCATAACAATGAAAGTTTCCAAGAAAATGTTTCCTTTTAGTCACAAATCTGGTTTTTCTTAAAGACCTAATTGCCTGATAGCATTAAGTACCATTTTTGGTCGTCTTTAATATACTCAAAAAAGACACTGACTTTGGTGGTTTTGGTTTTATTTTGTATTTTTTTTTTTTAATACTGCTAAGTTAGAAGACAGAAGAGGAAAACAAGGAAAGGTAAAAGTTTGTTAAGCACAAAACATGGCATCCTTAAGAAAATAAACCACATTTAGGTTTCTGTTTTAAGTAATGGAAACAGAAATGGACATAGTGGAACTTGTAAGCTCACACATGGACTTAGTGAATATTCTTCACAGCTTAAGCAAATTCACAGTGCCTAGTGGTGTTTTTAAGTAGCTAAATAGCGTATTTTCTAAGCCAAGTATACTCCACTGATATTTTGAAGGGGATATTATATATACACACATAACTATAAATACATATAAATACACTCATATACATAGTAAAAGCAGACATACCTCTTATCGTTTTTCCCAGTTAGTGCAAGAAGAGGGATGTGTTCAGATACTACCACCTTCTGATCGTGAATAAACTGCAAATGTGAAAACCTAGAGGAAATAGGTAGGTAGGTAAATTTTTCCTGATCCTTAGGAGAAAGAAGCCATCTTTTTTTTTTTTTTTAAAGATTTTATTTATTTATTTGACAGACAGAGATCACAAGTAGGCAGAGAGATAGGCAGAGAGAGAGGAGGAAGCAGGCTCCCCGCTGAGCAGAGAGCCTGATGTGGGGCTCGATCCCAGGACCCTGAGATCATGACCTGAGCCGAAGGCAGAGGCTTTAACCCACTGAGCCACCCAGGCGCCCCAAGAAGCCATCTTTTAATGGCCATGTCACTGCTGAGCTATATCTTTACACCCTTATCAAGAAAGTATCCAAAACATTTTGGGTGACTGTTTCCTTATTTGTATAATTATTCATCAACTTTTAATTACTAAAATTAATTTACTCTGCTTTGGAAATAAAAAAGAATGAGTAACAATTATATAGATTTACTCTTGTTTTGAAGTACTCTCACACATTACCTTCTTTGATGGTTACAGCAATATCCAGAGCTAGGTAGGACAGATCCATAACTACCATCATTTCACAGAAAAGAAAGGTAGTGGAGAGGATAAGACTTAAATAGCTGGACACTTAAAAATCCATGGTTAGGATTTTCACATTTCCTTTTCCATTCTTTATCAGTTCCTTCGCTAATGTTACTACTATAAAAATACTGAAGTTGCAATAGGGTTGGTAGGGAGGGAGGATCAATGCAAGCAAAAATGGCAATTCCAGCATGAAAGGACATCAGTGATTATCATCTGAAAGAGATGGGCAGTTTTTTATTCTCTCATCCTTTCCCAAAGACACACATTTGCTTTGTTAGGATCCCTCTGAGCTTTTTCAAAGAGCCAGTTGGTATGGCAAGTTGGTCTTTCGCTATTTAGAATACAGAACCATTTCAACTCTCATTTCTACTATAGTGCTGTCAAAAATAACAGGCATTGAACGGCCTTCCAAATGGTAAATCAGCAGAGAATTTAACTTTTCTGACCTCATATTCCTTTTAAATGGTTTTGGTCTTAACAGTTTAATAAAGGTTTTAGATAACATTTGCTAATAATTAAAATTCAAGAAATGGAAGAGGTTACCCTAGAGGTATTGCAAATTTTTATCACCTTAAAAATTTTATCACCTCCCAGAGTTTAAAGAAGTAAATGACATTAAGTTTTAAGAAAGAAACTACTTGGGGCACCTGGGTGGCTCAGTTGGTTGAGCCTCTGATTCTTGGTTTCAGCTGGGGTCATGATTTCAGGGTTCTGGCATCAGCCTGCATGGGGCTCTGCCCTCATCAGAGAGTCTGCTTGAGATTCTCACTCTGCCCTTCCCCCTGCTTCTGTGTTCTCTCTAAATAAATATATTTTTTTAAGATTTAATTTATTTGAGGGGCACCTGGGTGGCTCAGTGGGTTAAGCCTCTGCCTTCGGCTCAGGTCATGATCTCAGTCCTGGGATCGAGCCCCACATCGGGCTCTTTGCTCAGTGGGGAGCCTGCTTCCCCTTCTCTCTCTGCCTGCCTCTCTGCCTACTTGTGATCTCTGTCAAATAAATAAATAAATCTTTAAAAAAGAAAAAGATTTTATTTGAGAGAGCGAGAGAGAGCATGAGTGAGGCAGAGGGAGAAGGAGCCGCGAGCCGCAGACTCCCTGCAGAGCAGGACCCAGGCGCCCCTAAATAAATATTTTTTTTAAATTATGCTAACTGTAACTGTCCTCATTACTGCTTAACAATCATGACATTTAGGATCCCAGGGTGGCTCAGTCGCTTAAGCATCTGCCTTTGGCTCAGGTTATGATCCTAGGGTCCTGGGATGGAGCCCCGCACTGGGCTCTTTGCTCTGCAGGGAGCCTGCTTCTCCAACCTGCTTCCCCATTGGTGCTCGCTCGCTCACTCTCTGACAAATAAAACTAAAAGCAAAAGCAAAATAATCATTCTGTTCTTTCAGACCCAATCACACATGCTTTCCTCAGAAATGACCCTCACTTTACAAGGTGATTAAATTCTTTTCCCTGCAAATGGTTTTATTACTCACTACCTATCGCCATCAGTATTTTCCCTTTCTAGGCCAGATTTAGGTTCACAGCAAAATTAAATAGAAAATACAGTTTTCATATATCTCTTGCCTCCATCTTTCTGCTTTTGAAACATTCCTGGGCCAACTCTAGGATTTTATTCTACTAGGGCTTTTCATATCTTGATTCAGTCTATAATGGCTTTTTGTAATAATAACTGAACAGTTGTCCCTGAACGTTTCTGCTCAGTCATGCTATCAGGTTTTTACCTGCTGAACTTCCAACAGTGATTACCACTAGCCCATTTTAACGGCCCATTTAGGGGTGCGTGGGTGGCTCAGTGGGTTAAAGCCTCTGCCTTTGGCTCAGGTCATGAACCCAGGGTCCTGGGATCGACCCCCGCATTGGTCTCCCTGCTCAGGGGACAGCCTGCTTCCCTCCTCTCTGCCTGCTTCTCTGCCCTACTTGTGATCTCTCTCTGTCAATGGATAATAAAATCTTTCAAAAAAAAAAAAAAAGCCCATTTAAAAGCAAGGTGTGCAGGCAGTTATTGTTAAGGAAATCAGTTATCATCTTCCAACTTTCTCATGTGCTTAATGAAAACATGGTTACCGTCAAGTTTAAGAGTCATTTAGTAAAACAGTTTGTTAAAATTTTTGGTATACTTCCCAGAAACAGAAAGTAGCTTTAGTGAGTTGGTAACAGAGCCGCCTGCTAGTCAGGTGATTCCACGTTTTGTTTTCAGAAGAACTGAAGGACGACCTAGCTGAACTGTCAGTAAAAAAATTTTTAACAGATTTCTGTGTGGAAAGAAGTTTTTAAAAACTTGAGAGACTGCTATAACAAAACCTCTTTCATAGGCGTCTTCATATGAACAAGTTATCAGATTATACGTGTTTAAAAAATAAAATTGGGGCTGAATCTGTCTCATTCTAGCAACATGTGATACGTATCCACAGATAAAAGAATTGTGGAGAGGAGAACAGTGCCACCCATTTCACTGTGGTAACTTCCAGCAACATTAATAACTATCAACACATGTAATACATTCCTACTGTTTGTCAACTTAGTAGGAATAAGGACATTTCTCCATCTGGAAAAACAAGACACTGTTTTATATTTTAGCCTTAGGGTCTTGAAGTTTTACTTTCAAGTTAGTTTTCTTTTGCACATCAAATTGACACGACTACTCAGTACGTCTTGACCATTTGATCATAAATACGTTGGAATAAAGTTCTGTGTAGGAAGTAGAATCTGAATACAATTACGAATTTAAGAAGAAAGAAGAATTTGTTTTAATTAGTTCATATTTTTAAATAGAGGTTGATGAGTATCACACTGTCCTTAGATTTCAGTACTTTTCAAAGAGGGTTGTAGCATTTTATTTTTAAGATTTTACTTATTGGAGAGAGAGAGCACGAGCAGAGCCGCGGAGGGGGCAGAGGTAGAGAATACCCAAGCAGACTCCCCGTTGAACACAGAGCCCGGTGCGGAGCTCCCTCTCACAACCCATGAGATCAGGACCAAACCCAGGCTGGGACGCTTAACTGCCTAAGCCACCCAAGCCCCCTGGGATGTGACGCTTCTAAATGCCAACATCTATGATATTTTGCTACCATTTAAATTTATGAACGTTTTATGTTTTAAAAATATGCAGTGAAGTAATGCAGTTTTGTTCAATTGTTCTTAGAGGTATGCAGGGCATACCCTTTCTTCCAGGTTGTGAGATACAAGACTCAAATGTGCATCTTTTAGGTAAAGAAATGACACCTAAAAAAGTCATATCCAGAAAAGTACTTTGTTCTAACATCCCAGAGTGTTAACGGTAGTTTTTCTGGAGACTTTCCAGGGTAATTACCGGGGGTGAGGGGGAGGGCTTGTTAAAAAAAAAAAAAAAAAAAAAAGGTAATACATAGCTATCTTTCCAAATGCCTCTTAATCATAGTGCTATAAAAAGACATTCAAATGCTTTTATACAGGGGCGCCTGGGTGGCTCAGTGGGTTAAAGCCTCTGCCTTTGGCTCAGGTCATGATCTCAGGGTCCTGGGATGGAGCCCCGCATCGGGCTCTCTGCTCAGCGGGGAGCCTGCTTCCCCCTCTCTCTCTGCCTGCCTCTCTGCCTACTTGTGATCTCTGTCAAATAAATAAATAAATAAATAAAATCTTTAAAAAAAAATGCTTTTATACAACAGAAATACTCGGACTGAGGGAAGAACAACAATTGGAAAGCAGATCGGGTTTGGAATCAGACATGAGTTGAGTCCAGGCTCCACCACTGAGTAACTGGCTTGGGCCATGGGTTCCCACCCCCGGCTGCACTTCCGAGGCCGTCCAAAGTGTGAGGACAAGAGGAGGGGAGGAGTGGGGAGCTTTGCATTGTCTTCGACCAGTTCGTCCTCTGGCTTAAGGGCCTGAGGCTACTTCCCTTCAGGGCTGTACCGCAACAGGACAAGTTCAAGGAGCGTGCCCTGGTGCCGTCGGCGGATTCAAACTACTGCCCCGTCGAACAAGCCGGGAGTGGATTCCACTAGGAGGTTTCGGCCCACAGTCCCTCTCCAGAGTAGGGGCGGTCTGGGAGCAGCTGGCAAAGCTGGAGACCTTTGTGGCTGCCAGGCATCTAGAGGGTGGAGGCCACGGCCGCTGCCGAGCACCCTACAACGCGCAGGGCAGCCCCCCTGCCCCCGCCCCCAAGCACCCTCCGGCTCGATGGCAACAGCGCGGGGTGTGGCGCCCCGGGTCTCCGAGGGGAAACCGGTCCGAGGGCCCTCTCTAGCTCCACGGTCCGCGGGGCATCCGGCCGCGGCGTCTGCCTCGCAGCTGGGTCTTACACTTACCTCAAACGCGTCTTCAGGCGCCCACAGGAGGCGGCCATTCGTCAGGCGCCGCGGGCAGGTGCGCAGCTGCGCAAAGCCTGCCGGGAGCACGTGCCCACAGCCGTCAGCCAGCGTCGCCTCCCGCGCTCGGGCTTTGTTACGCCAGGCGGGCTCTGCATCACTTCTGCGACAACCCCCCCGCCGGCCCCGCCCCCAGCGCGTCCGTCACCCAGGGCAACTGTCGCCCTCGCCTCCCCGCGGAGACTTAGCTGTCGCAGGGCCTTGCATCCCGTGGGGCCCACAGAAGGGTGTGAGCGGCCGCGGCCGCTTGCCCGCCTCTGGGGCGAGGCCCCAGACCACTCCACAGGCGGCAGAGCGACAGGCCCCGCCGGGTCGGAAAGGAAGCTGCCCTGCGAGGCGGGAAGGCGTAAGCTAGAGGTAGTGTCGGCGGGGGCTGGAATAAGAGTGGGCGGGCCCCGGGGAGGAGCGGCGAGGAATGGGTGTGGCAGTGGGAGGGGCTGTTGAAAGGGCGGAGCCCTGTGAGGGAGGAGCCAAGGGAGGAAGGGGACGGTCTCGTGGGCAAGGGGTTACGTTTCACGGGAGAGGACAGCTCTTAAAAAGAAGGGTAGGCATCTTTTGTGGCACGGCAGGAGCTGCTGGATGACGAGGAGGAAGGATCTTGAAAGAAGGGAAGGAGCCTCGGGGAAGGGGAGGGGCTATTTTGAGAAAGGGAAGAGCCAGGTGTGAAGCGCCTGGGCTTTAGGAGCAACAGGTGGATTGTGTGTGTTTGATGACTTGTGCTTTCATGTAGACTTGTAAGCTGTGTGACAGCTGAGAAGACAGGCACTGCTTTACTATTTTATTACCAGAGCTAGGCATCTGATAGGCACTTAGCGAGAGAACGGGTGTGAGTGGAAAGAGCGGAAGGGTTGGAGACTGGGACTGCAGTAAAAACCAAAACGGCTGATCTGGAGGGATAATTGTATGAATCACGCCCTTAGGATTCCTTCTATGGGTCATCAAAGCTGCTGTGCTCTGTGGGCACGTAAGAAGCATGAGGTGCAAGATAATTAACGTGGAGAGATAAGATTTATACTCCTGAAAATGTGAACAAACTGTGCAAATTGAGTGGTGCATGTGCTTAACTTTGAGGCAAAGATTCAACTCCCTGCCGAGCTGTGTTCCAAAACTGTAAATTAGATTGAAGTCTTCATATCATTTTCCTTTAGAAACTATATTGCCAGTGATCAGCAGGCCCAAGACACTCTTCAGGACCTATTTAACCACTTCATATGCCTGAAGCTTAGCTCTGTATTAAGAAACTCTGCTTCCACCATAGCTAACGGTGTTTCTGTTCATTGATTTCCTCACCCAACACATGTTGTTAAGGATCCACAGGACCGTCCATTCGGCATTCTAGTTGAGACTATGAGAAGCATATCTTTCCCAGGCTGAAATTCGGACATAGATTTACGATTCCTTTAAATCTGAAACTTCCAGAAAGAAGTGGGGAGGGTGTAGGGCGTGGTGTAGAGCCAAGGAGATGGCAAGGAGTTTTAAGGGATCATAGCTTGCTTTTGACTTAAATGTCCTGGGCTTTTCACCTCTCCTGGCCCATCAACACCCTCCCCCTTAATTACCTGAGAATGTGTCAACCCAGTGTAGGAATCTAGATTAAGGCATTTGGAATCTGACCTTTTGTATAAGCAATGGCAAATAGGTAGCATGTGTGTTACCACTCTTTATTCTCTAGCAGACATCATTAATCAACCACAGAACTCTTTCCTGCGGTGGCCGAGGCTTAACATCCTTCTCAACTCAATGCTGTAGTTGTGTTGGGACTGTGTGGAACCAACAATTTGGAACCTCTTCTTCAAGCCTAAGATAGAGAGTAAATATTTTAAAAATTAATAGACATCAACATAAATGTGAATTTCTAAACTCTTAGTAGTCCTTTAAAAAAAAAAAGTTTACCTAAATCAATGGATCACGAATCGTATAGATGAGATTTATATGCATAGGCTAGATAATTCTATACTGAGGTGAATTTGTAGCCAGTTGGTAATTAGTAAACGCCCCAGTACAAGGGATAAACACATGGCATTATCCTTTACCCTCTCCTTGCCAATATTTTATCAGGGACTTAGAGGAAGTTACAGGAGGTATGCCTATCAAATTGCAAGTCTTAAAGTGGGAAGGAATGACCAAGCTGTGGGGTATCACAGTCAGACTGACAAGTATCTAAGCAGGTTGGAATGATGTCCAAAACCAACAAGAGGAAATTTTGGAAAGATCCAATCCATCCAGAGGTCTATATCTAGTGAAAAAAAAAGGGGGGGGATAAATTTGTTGCTATTTTTTAAAGATTTTATTTATTTATTTGACAGAGATAGCGAGAGAGGGAACACAAGCAGGGGGAGTGGGAGAGGGAGAAACAGGCTTCCCGCTGAGGAGGGAGCCCAGTGTGGAGCTTGATTCCAGGACTCTGGGATCATGACCTGAGCTGAAGGCAAATGCTTAACCATCTGAGCCAGGTGGTTAAGGTGCCCCAAAAAGAAAAAAAAATTTTTTTGAAGAAAATTAACGGCATGGATATGGAGTGAAAAAGACAAAGATTATTAACAATTCATGTGGGAAAAAAAGTGTAGAAGTTATAGATGACCTCCAGATCAGTGTTAATCAGGATTGGGATATTGCTTTTTTTAAAATGTAGCAATCTGGGGCACCTGGGTGGCTCAGTGGGTTAAAACCTCTTCCTTCGGCTGAGGTTATAATCGCAGGGTCCTGGGATTGAGCCCCACATAGGGCTCTCTGCTCAGCAGGGAGCCTGCTTCCTCCTCTCTTTCTGCCTGCTTCTCTGCCTACTTGTGATCTCTGCCTTCAAATAAATAAATAAAATCTTCAAAAAAAATGTAGCAATCTTTGTTCAATTAATAGGTGTAGATTTCAGATCAAAGGGAGTCAGATTTCAAAATAGGCATTTCTAGCCAGACCGCATTTGAAATATTACCCTCATTTCCAGGTACTGTATTTTAATTATCTTTATAATTATACATTATCAGTAATTATACTTTCTTAAGATGAGGGAATTTGAGATTCTCTTCTGAAGAAATAATAGCTGTCTTCAGTTATTTTCAGGATTATCATGTCACTTTTGGGGGGAACACCAGGAACTGAGGAGCATGAGTTTCAGGGTTGCACGTGTCATTCTAATCTTTAGAGCTATTGGTGGAATGAAACAAGATGCTTGTAAAGTAATAAGCTCTCAGTTATATGATTGTAAAGCTCCACAGAAGTCGAGAAGTGGTATAGAATGACCTATTGATTGACTCCAAATCTGTAAACTAGGCATAATTTTACTATCAGAAAATATGACTATTACATCCCTACAGATTTCTGCCTTTCAACGGAAAAGTGAGAATGCATACAATTTGTAAGAAATCATATATCCACTCTTTTAGTTGATCTTTGATTGCCTTGTGTATACTTCTGTTTGTCGCCTCTTACATGAGCCGGAAGATAAGAACAGCTTGAAGTCATGGTATTGGAGAAAAATTTAAAATTAAGACTGTTCTTTCCACTAACTCAATTCTTTTCTTTTCTTTTCTTTTCTTTTCTTTTCTGATTAGGAAAAGACCGCCAACATTCTATTTTAGTAGTGGAACATCTTAATCCAGTTTGAACACCAGTGTTACCGAGGAGCACCTAGCTATCTGGTATGCAGTAATCTGGCCATTTGACTAAGAATAGTCTGTTACTGACTTCCCAGATGATTTTTAGTGTTTGGTCATAAGGCATCAATACTGTTCCCATGATCCTCCCTTAAATGAATAAAGTACTTATAAAATGCAGTATTTATAACAAATATGTGAAGTGCTTATAACAATGCCTGGCGCTCTCACTTTTATTATTTAATACTATCATTACCTGGGTTTCTTTTGGCATTTTGGAGTAAAATGTGACTGGAACTTCCTCTGGTACCCTCACAGGGTCCAACTTCTTTCTATTGACTCCAAAACAGGGGCTTCCCCACTACCACATCTTTGGCCTCTGCCGCTTGTCTGTCTTAACCATCTGAGCCAGATGGTTGGCAAGTGCAGGACCAAATGCCTCACTCAGCAGACATTATATTGTCTTCCTCTCACATTTCACATATTCTCATGACATGTGAGAAATAATTGAAGTTGCTGGAGAGGGTTAACCTGACAGACATGAGTACGTGGAAACTTTTCATCCTTTTCATAGGGCTGGCTGGGACCCGAGGCAACAGGCCATCTTCAGATCAATGACCCTTCAGCCCTTTGTAGTGACAGACAGCTCTGTACCTCTGATGCAAGCCCTTTTCCTGAGAAAAGTGCTTGAACATTTTTCAAAGTGTCCTAGATCTCCTCAAGTCCATCATGGATGGGAAGGCTTCCCATCATAGAGCCTTGCTCTCGGGGGCAAAGTGAGGACATGAGGGTATATTGAGGAGGCAGGGAAACCTGTATTAGGGTCAGTATAAGGGAGATCTTCCTAATAGCGCTGCTGGATTATACAGCCACGTAGGGTGGTTTTGAAGGTCGTGATGGCCAGACTTGGCCCAGACCAGTAAGAATCAGAATCTCTGTGGATAGGTTGTGTGGTGTCATTCTTAGGTGCAGCCAAGTTTGAGACCCAGTAAATTAGAGCCACTAGAACGGGCTAAGTAGTGAGCACCCTGCCAGCAGAGACGCTTCAAGCACAGAACTTTTTTCTTATTGACTTGAACATTTTAGCTATACTTAATCCCTCCTAAATATTATCTGTTTCTTTGCTACATTAACCTCAAGTGCACATTTATTTTCTTATTTAAATAAATGGCTTTGCTTTTGATTCTCTACTTTTTTTTTTTTTCCTTTTTAACTGTATACTTGTTAAGGCTTTGGGATTTTGTGGTACAAGTGTATGGGTCATCCAAAAGAGAATGCGACTGAGTTAGGAGCTTCTTAGGGCCTGAGTAGTGACTGAAGTGAAATTTCACAAGATGAAAGGATCAGGCTGGTTTGCAGTCTGGTCCTTAATCATGCTATTCTTGGTAAACAGAATAGCATTTCTGGGGGTTTAGCCACTTCTGATATCATTTTTTTCCTTTCAGATTTCTTTCATTTCCTCTGATCTCATATTGGAAAAAATTAGGATGTCCAAAGATATTTGACCTTCCATAGGTAAATGGAACTTTATTTGCTTCAAAATGCTACTTTAAGCCTATGTGAAAAAGCCAAAATGGTAATTAAACAGATAATGTTTTAAGAAGTTACTGATCTCTACCTCAACAGAAAACTTAATAAGTGGGTTTCTGGCAGGGCTCACTAGGGTGAGAGAAAGCCAAGTGTGTGGTCCCCGGTGGCCTCTGTGTCATTATAGGCAAGAAATCCTCCAGAAGGCCCTGGCTGCCCATCAGCATGCAGCCGGACCACTGGAGGTCACTGCCTGGGCCCTGGGATTCATCTCTGTGGCTTGTGGGGTGCTCAGGAGGAGCCTCTCTCTGTAGGAAGGTACTTTAATCATGCCCATCTTAGAGATGAGCAAACAGACCCGGAAAAGTAACTTGCCCAAGGTCGTAGAGCTACTGATAGGATTGGAACCCTGGCTTTTGGGCATCCAAGTCTGCGCTCCTGATCAGGATGATAACTTTCCATGGGTGGTTCAGTCGTTTAAGCATCTGATTCTTTTTTTTTTTTTTTTAAGATTTTATTTATTTTTTTGACAGAGAGAGATCACAAGTAGGCAGAGAGGCAGGCAGAGAGAGAGGGAAGCAGACTCCCTGCAGAGCAGAGAGCCCGATGCGGGGCTCGATCCCAGGACCCTGAGATCACGACCTGAGCCGAAGGCAGAGGCTTTAACCCACTGAGCCACCCAGGCGCCCCAGCATCTGACTCTTTATTTCAGCTCAGCTCTTGATCTCAGGGTTGTGAGTTCAAGCCCTGCGTCAGGCTCCATGCTAGGTGTGGAGCCTACTAAAATCAAAAACAAAAATAAAAAGGATGACAACTTTCCTAACTCTTTGACTGATTATAAATGCCAAGCTGCATTTTTCAACCTGGACAAACATCAGTGAAGGATAGACAGTATTGCGCTCATCATCATTCCTGCTGAGACCATTACCACCATGAACGGTACCAGTGTGCTGGGGCTGCCTTGACATAGGACCACAGACCATAGATCATAGGGCGGCTTAACCAGCAGAAATGGATTGTTTCACAGTTCTGGAAGCTGGAAGTCTGAAATCAAGGTGTCAGCAGGCTTGGTTTCTTCCAAGGGCTGTGAGGGAAGGATCTGCTCTAGGCCCCTCTCTGTAGCTTACAGTCTTCTCCCTGAGCCTCTTCACATGGCCTCCCTCTCTGCGTGTCTGTGTCCAGATCTCCATTTTCATAAGGACCCAGTCATCCAGGCTGGATTGGGATGAGCACACTGACCCAGACTAGACCACATGCTCCCCAGCCTCAACCAGTGTCCAGAGTTGCCAGGAAGGGAAAGAAGAGAAAGTGGTCAGGTCACACATGCCCACCACAGTTCCCATGGTGTTTGCACAGAAGCATCTGGACTTTTTTTGGAATAGAGGACAGGGGTGCTTAAACCTATATTCCTTGCCTCGCTCTACCCCATCACGAGGGATAAAGCCTCCGCTAACATCTTCCTATCCTCTTTTGTTCAATCCCAACTTTGGTATTTAATTAAATCCATTAGTCTTTCCAAATAGCTGTATCTTTTATAGTATCAATATCCGGCAATGGCCGGTTTTGTAATATTTCTTACAGTCTATTCTGGAATGTGTCTTGTTATTTTGCGTGAGTTATAGATTCAGGTTTTTTTTCAGTTTTTAGGAAATGCATATTACAAACTAAGTTCAGCCCACATTTCATGCTACAGGAAGAAGATGTTAAAAACCTTCAGCACCAATCACAGTAATGGATCTCTGTGAGAAAAATGAGACGGAATTAGAAAATAGTGAAAATAATGAAATTCACAGCCCAGAAGAAACAGAATTAACCTATACTTGCCTGGATGAAAGAAGTGAAAAGAATCATGTTTGTTGTCTTCTCAGTATCAGTGACATTACGCTTGAACAAGATGAAAAAGCTATCGAATTTGTCATCGGAACTGGGTGGGAAGAAGCTGTGAGTATCTCCTTGACTGGGGTGCCTCAGGTGTCTGTGTTTCGATGCCAGCCTTTCCTTTTACTTTTGCCAAAACTAGTTACTACCAAAAATGTATAAGCAATGAAACATAGAAACTCTAGGAATAGAGGTAAAATACACAGAATGGTCATAGCAGTACCTTTGACTGGGTATTTGTGGCCAATTAGTGTTGGCAAGTGCAGGACCAAATGCTTCCCGTACACCAATTCATTCAGCCTCTCAACAGCCCCCGGAGGCACGTGTTATGAACAGCCACGTTGTCACACAACTGCGGGTGAGGGAAAGGGGTGCTACTGGCATCTACTGGACAGAGGCCGGGGGTGCTGCTCCACATCCCACAGTGCCCAGGATGCCAGGACACCACAAGGAACGACCCAGCTCTGTCTTAGTTCGGGGTTTCTCTAACAATACCATAGACTGGGGACATACGCAACAGACATTTATTTCTCACAGTCCAGAAGGCGGACATCTGAGATCAGGGTGCCAGCATGGTTGAGTCCTGGTGGGGGATCCTCTTCCTGTTTTTTGCTCACATGGCCCTCCTTGGTGGTGCAAGTAGACCCTTTATCTCCGCCTCCTCTTATAAGGGCACTAATCCCCATTTTGAGGGCCCCGCCCTCTTGACTTCATTAACCCTAATAACCTCCAAAGGCCCCACCTCCAAATACCATCACTTAGGGGATTTGGGCTTCAAAATAGGAATTTGGGGGGAGACAGTCATGCAATCCATAATGTGCCCTAAATGTCAGTGGTGGTGAGGTTTGAGGAACCCTGATCTAATTGGTGTATTTTACAAATACGGAAACTGAGGTCAAGACATGGCAGAGCAATTCCCCCAAGTCCACTTGACAGTGGAAGGAGGGGTCTTCTGCAGGCCCCTCCTCTTGTGCTATCTCTGGCACTGCCCCGCCGGCAGCCGGTGTCCCCACAGGCTCATGCCAGCTAAGGCAGGGTTACAGACAATTCTATTTGAGGATTTAAAACTTCCCAAGTTTAGAAGGTTCGGTTTACTATCAAAAGGAATGACTTATAAATGTATCTATCCAAGGGCTGTTGGAAAAGAGTTTTCTATTAACTGGAAGAAAGGCCACATGTGCCCCATGCTGAGAATCTGTTTGCGGCTCAGTCTGTTGGGGACGATCGTGCCATGCCATCTGCTCCCGCCTGCTGCCTGTTGCTCTTCACTCTCTGCACACCCATCCTCCCTGGCTTCTCGGGCCACCTTGTCCAAGGTATCAGGGGCCTGTCCCACCAAAGCCAGCTTCCTGCCCGGGCTTATGGTGCTTTGATATTTCCTGAGCTGGTGTTGGGGACCTGTGGGCCAGCATTTATATGAGGACAGAGAACACTTTGCTGGGAGCAGTTAGTGAGAGTTTCCTATGTTTGCAGAGCCCAGGGGCCTCTCAGGATGGGGTGCCCCAGGACTGTACGTTTTTGACCCAGAGCAACCCAACCAACATTTAGCTTACCTATGACAGCCTAGCTGTGAGAATCAAAAGAGTCAGGGGTCATTGACCCCCATCTCTGGACTCAGATCCCCTGCCAGACTGCCAGAACACCCTGGAGACATAGATCCTCTGTAGAGGCTCACCTGGGGTGTTTTTAAATCCACGTGCCCAGGTCCATCTTGTGAGTATGGGCTTAGTAGGCCATGGTGGGGCTCAGGAGTCTGGATTTTTAGGCAACAGCTCAACGTCAAACAAGTAGAGAACATTTGCTGGCTCCTGGTCCACCTTAACAGATTGAATAGAACATCTGTAAACATCGTAGAAAGATTAAAGTTCCAGAATTTAGATTTCCCTCAATAAGTATCCACCTGAGTAAAAGCTGGCCTGCTACAAAGCAGAGCCAGGAGACACATCCCCCCCTTGTCTGGTCAGAGGAAGGTGGTGGGAGGGTACAGGAGGGGCGCTCAGGAGCATGGGACTTGTCTCATTTGAAGCCACCTACCGTAGAGAGGCCGGTTAGCCTGAGGATCTGTCAGTTAATGTGCTGGGACTCTTCTCTGCAAAAGCTGGAAAATCGCCTGGGAAGTCAGGGTCAAGAGCAGTGAGGCCTGAAGCAAGCAACATGGTCCTCTTGAAGACCCAGCACCAACTCAACAGCACACGAAGGGACAGAGTTCCAGAACAGAAGCCGGAAGAGGAGGCTGGGAGAGGTGTCCTTAGGCGTCTCAAGAGTGCAGCACAGGGCAGCGACCTTACAGCCCCCAAATATAATTGCCATCTAAGAATTAGGACTTAACTATGCAAAAGAAAATAGGCGGGTTTTTTATTTGTTTGTTTGTTTTTGGTTGTCATATATTTGAGGTATCCCTGTGGCTTTGATAAGGCCCAGAACTTTGGAATAAGAAAGATCAGTTTCAGATTCACCACTTTGACAGCTAACCTCGGGCAGGGCTCCTGTCCCCTAGCGCCCAACTTCCTCATCTGTAAATTCTGGCCAGAGGGGTGTACGAGGAGGACAGGAATGCCCGATTCCGTGTCAGGCACTTACTAGCCTTTTTGAAAAAGCAATGCTTCCCATTTCGGAGTTTGGGGGGCTGAGCACGTGCAGCAAGAGGGTGCAGAGGTCCAGAGTGAGTGATGGTGGAAGGATGTTTTTGTGCAAGATGACTGGAGAGGCTGGCCCCGTGGTTGGGCCCAGGAGACATTGTGCTCCTCACAGCTTCTCACTGTCCCCTGCATGGGAAAGCACAGACCTTCTGAATGTGCCAGAACTTACCATTGGCTATAGTAACATTTTGAAGGGCAGTGTCCAACTCTGTATCCTGGACATCAGAATACCTAAATTACAGTGCTGTGGCGTGGGTTAAATGAACCAATGCCAATACCAGTGGATCCTTAGCTTGGTGCCTGAAACATGGTAGAAGCATGGGAAATATGGTTTTTTGTTTGTTTTTGTTTTGTTTTGTTTTGTTTACATATAAGGTTGCCAGATTTAGCAAATGAAGACACGGGATGCCTGGTTAAATTTGAATTTCGGTAAACAGTACCTAATATGTTTACTATTAAGTGAGCCTCAAATGTGATCCTGATTTTTACCTGGCAGCTCTGTTTAACTGTGACATTTGTGGCAAGCTCAGCCAGGGGACTCTAGGTGTGGACGGATTGGGGGGCAGGTTGCACAGGGGTGCTGGGGGTACCCTGGCTGCAGGGCCTGCCTCTGCTCCTTGTCTCTCCCTCCAACCCCTCCACACAGCAGTCTCCTAAGGTGTGGTAACAGAGCCCGGCGGTCTGAGAGAGCTTGGTAGGGAGATAAGTACAAACAGCTCTGATTTTATTTGAAGAGTCCTGACTTTATTTATATTTTTATTTTTAAAAAAGATTTCATTTACTTATTTGACAGATAGAGATCACAAGTAGGCAGGGAGGCAGGCAGAGAGAGAGGAGGAAGCAGGCTCCCCGCTGAGAAAAGAGCCCGATTCGGGGCTCGATCCCAGGATCCTGGGATCATGACCTGAGTCGAAGGCAGAGGCTTTAATCCACTGGGTTACCCAGGCACTCCTCCTGACTTTATTTTAATGTGCATCTGAAAACATCTAGAGTCAGCACATCGAGATGGCCATTTATAGATATTTTTGCTTAGTATTTTAGTATTAAATCCAATTGCTAGTATTTTAGATTAACAGATACTGTTAAAATGCTATTACTATGAGGCTAAAATAGTATTAAAATTTAAAAAAAAAAAGGTGAGTCAATTTTAAGAGAAATACCAGTTCAGTTAGAATGGCCAAAATGGGGCTGTGGCCACAGCTGGACAGCTTGAGTTTGGGCAGCTCTGCCGGGAGTAACATGCTGCTTTATTTGCAGGTCCAAGGCTGGGGAAGGACTTCTCCAACTGCCTGCATCTGGCCCAGGAAGAAGCTTAAAAAGGCGAGGGTGGGAGAAGGTGCCAGTAGCTGCTTACTCTGTGGCAGTCTCTCCCAAGGGAGTGCTGAGGCCAGGCCTCAGGCGGAGGCGGAGAAGTTGGGGTCAGGGGCTCCTGCTGAGGTGGGTCTGGAGAAGGATCAAGGCAGCCCCTCCCAGATTCGGGGAACCTCTCTGGGCTCCGCCGCCGCCACCACCACCTCCAGGGAGGTTAGCAAGATCTGCTTTCCCCGCTGCGGTCAGGGAGAGAAAAAGAGTCTGCAAATAAAGGAGTTTATGTGGTGCAAGGAAGACTGGGCCACCCCTGAGGCTCTTAGGGGCAAGGACCCCAGAAGCCCCAGCAGAGGTCCCTCCATCTCAGACTCCTTGACTTCCAGGGCCCTTTTAGTTCTGCCTCCCCTGAAGGCTTCACTCCCAAATGGCTTGGATGTTCTGGGTAAGAAGAGTAAGAACTTCTTGCAGCCGGAGGAGAAGGTGCTGAGTGTGGAAAAGGATGAGTGTGTGGCTTGTGCATATGGATTGAAAACAGTTGATGGGAAAGGTGAAAAGAGACCCATTGAGCTGGCCAGTCACCCCAAGGTCAATGACACACTGCCTTTTCCTCCCCGGGGGGCCCCGACATCCCTGCTGGCCAATCAGGAGCGGTGCTGCCTGCAATGGTCCCTCCTGCCTGAGAAAAACCTGGTGTGCCCTCCCGACCCCAGCAACGTGCGCTATCTCGCCACTGTGCGGCTTTTGCAGAAACACGGAGTACAGAACTACAAAGCCAAATTCAAAGCCAGGGAGCCAAGACCTCCCGTCAACACCCAAAAGTGCATTCTCACGGAGGCCAAGCAGGAACACAGGCCCCAAACGTTGGAGACCAAAGTGTTCCCGAGAACTCTCTTGCCGTCCCTCACCGTGAGCAGAGTTGTCATTCCTGTCTCCGCTCACAGACTGCTCTGAGTTTCCACAATAGAATTCCCTGGGAATAAGCACTGTTTGAATTCATTTATCCTCTCCCTGTCTCTCTCCTGCCCCGTCCCATCCTTCCTTCTTTTCTTCTCTTCTTCCATACTCTTACCACCCACCTACCCTCCCCTTGCCTTTTTTTTTTTTTTTTCCAGTAGAACCAGGGGAAATGGAACTTCATGGTATGGGTTTTGATTTATTCTCAAAACCCTCATATTTATGTGCCCTGCTTCCGTTGCTGAGCCATTTACAAAATGCAAACTGTAAAGCCAATGTCAGCCTCTGCCTGCCTTATCTCTCTACTCCCCCTAGAAGCCAAGTGCATGGTTGGGACTCTGAAGGGCCTCCCTCAGTGATTCCCTTGGCAGCCCCATGCCAACTGGCAGGGGCTCGCTCTGCCCCACCCTGGTGCCTTAAGCTAAGTGTAAGCGCTTATTTTCAACCAAATTGTTTCCTGATCTTTTGAACCAAGCAAATATCTGTCTGTTGATTTCTTTTCTCTTGCAGCAAAGATCTGAAACATTGCTTTAATAGAAAACTCCAGCCTGTGCCCAAATAAATATCCTGTGTCCGAGGTGTCATATGCTGGTATCCACGGATATATCATATCCACTACTTGCTACCCATCCCAGGGTTTCATATGCTTATGTGATAGCCTCGTGCTAGTCTCCAGGTCTGCAAAAGTTTTAGCTACAGCTCTATAAGGTCCATCCTGGGAAGCAGGTTAAGAATAATTATTTGAACAGAAAAGTCAGTGTAATTATAACTGTCACCCCACAAGCTTCCTCCAGCCTTACTTTGCATCTAATTTCTGGGAACTTACAACCCCACACAGACACTTGTGGAATAGGGGTGTTATTTTCTCCTTCTTCCCTTCTTCTTCTCTCGTTTTACCTATTCAATGCCTATTTCCTGAAGTTGTATATAAACATTTGTAAATGAGTTATGTTTTAAGTGCCAAGTAAAAATGCTATGTAGAGAAATGCTCTGCAAAACCATTTTGTAACATGAATAACCATTTAGCCGCTCTGTAATTACATAGTTTGCATTTGCTTAAGTAGGTTGTACTTGAACTCTGGACTTCCTGTCCCCTAAATGATGGGTAGACAGAATATATGACTGTATTTCTAAACGCCTGCTTTCCACAATTGGTCTTTATAATGCCTTTTCTCTTAGTTTTAGATTTCTTTATTGTTTTGTGATTTATTTACAAAACACCAGAAATGCAGAAATGATTATAGTACAATGGTCATTAAAAGGTGTGTTTTGCCTGCTGAGGTTGGATACCTTTTTATAGTCTAGAAGCAATTTTTAGCCTCTACCCACCTCTTCTTCTCTGAGTGAAGAAACCATCTGGATTCTGCCTACAAGAAACTCTGACTTCAAGGTGCCTGGGAGACTCAGTGGGTTAAAGCCTCTGTCTTCGGCTCAGGTCATGATCTCAGGGTCCTGGGATCAAGTCCCACCTTGGGCTCTCTGCTCAGCAGGGAGCCTGCTTCCCCCCACCCCCCCGCCTGCCTCTCTGCCTACTTGTGATCTCTGTCAAATAAATAAATAAAATCTTAAAAAAAAAAAAGCAGCTCTGATTTCCCACTGTATCTGGACCATTAGGTGCTGGATCCCGTGCTGTGTGAGGACCCTCCATTTCTGGCAGCCTGCCCACCTAAGTCAGTGGTTCTTCACGCCCCCTCTTATGAATAGCAAGATCATGACTAAGCTCAACATGTAAAACAAGCAAGAGTGTCGACTGGGGGAAGCGTGTCGACCAGCATGAGCGAGGGACAGAGCCCATCAACTCAGCCCAGAGGTGCCTACATTTTGAGATCTTAAGGCAGTCTGAAAACGCTAAGTTAAAACAAAATTTTTTTTTTTTTTTTTAAGATTTTATTTATCTAACAGGCAGAGACCACAAGTAGGCAGAGAGGCAGGCAGAGAGGGAGAGAGGAGGAAGCAGGCTCCCTGCTGAGCAGAGAGCCCTATGCGGGGCTCGATCCCACGACTCTGGGATCATGACCTGAGCTGAAGGCAGAGGCTTTAACCCACTGAGCCACCCAGGCGCCCCATTTTTGTATTTTTTTTAAGATTTATTTATTTCACAGAGAATGAGAGAGAGAGAGATAGCACAAGTAAGGAGAGGGAGCCAAAGGGAGAGGGAAGGGGAGAAGCAGACCCTCCACTGAGCAAGGACCCCTGTGAGGGACTTAATCCCAGGACCCTGGGATCATGACTTGAGCCAAAGGTAGATAATTAACCAACTGAACCACCCAGACACCCCCAAAATATTTCTTAAGAAAAACCTTTTTGTTGAGATAAGGGTTATAAATTCTATAGATTTGGGGGTAAACATAATGATTTAGAATTAAGAGGAGGGCTGGTCTGAACAAAGGAACCGCCCAAATTTCAAGATGTGCAGTATCCTTTTTTTTTGAGCAAATAATTAGTTTGGCTAGCAAAATATTGACTAAGCATCCTCTATGAATAGATAGATATGAGGGTTTTGCCTTGGGCATCTCTTTAGTTAGTTTTTCAGTTAACCTGATTAAGCCCCACTGGGATCGTATTTCCATCAGCCTGGGTTTAGCTTGTTTTCTGTGGATAAAATCACTGTAGGTTTTGCCCATTTCCATTCAGATTAAATCTGAATGGATTAAGTCCTCGTTAGGATTCTAGATCACCAACAAAACTTGCGGGCGAAATTCTGCCACTGAAGGGCAGTAAGCATGTGACAATGGCAACAGCCCTCTTCCTACCTCAGGGTGATGGTCTTAGTTAGGTTTTTGGATCCTTTAGTCCCCTCTAAACCAAGCATAGAGAGCTATCTTTCATCTCTCATTCTATTCGTTTTGGATGTCTCATTAATCAAATTTTCCAAACCCCTATTTTTCTCAAAACTTTAAAAATCACCAAGTGGAACTGTGGCAGCACCTGACACAGGCTCCTGCAGGGCCTGAGGTCACCTTCTGGGTGAGGTTGGGTTGAGGCCTGGGGTTGCTGCTGGGGGTTTGGGTGATGGCAGGGAGGACCTGAAGGGGCAGGAAACCTGGATAGACAGAATGTTTCCTGACAGAGATGCGGGGGTGGCACTTCCGAAGGGCAAGAGGAAGACTTTAAATCAGAAATAAGGTCAGGCTATGTTTGGACAAGTACGTAGAACTCTGGCTACTCAGGGAGACCTTCCCTAATTTTTAGTTGTACTCTTTTTATTCTGGACGTGGTCCCCTTTCATGAAATTTACCTGTACTTGAAGGACCGCGCTATAAAATGATTGGAACCCAGAATCAAATGGGCTTTCTCTTCCTGCCTCCAAGTTTAAGAGCTTTAGGACCCGGAGAGATCACAGAAGCCCAGCCCATCTCTCTGGGAATCCCCAGCTGGCCAAGGCCAAGATGCATGACTGGAGAAGGTCTCACATCTAGGGATTTTTGGGGTGTCTGGGTTTGGGTCAGGTGCAACCTTGGTGCTGCAGTTTAGGGGCTACTGAGAAGCAAGGTGGGGAATAAACAGAGGGGCTCCTGTGGCTATGACTGAGGGTGTATCAGGGCAGTCGCTAGTGCCCCAGGAAATACTCTACCAGTCTGCCAAACTTACTGGGACACTGGTGCTAGGAGACTCAGTGCCGGGCTCCTGATGTCCAGACTCAGCTCTGCCCCAAGCTCTACTACCAGCCACACAATACAACAATGCCTTTAAAGTTACAAGACACTAAGAGTGCTAAGCCCCTTCTGGGAATGAATTATTCTCTTTATCCTGGGCAAATGCACAAGTGTCAAGGATCTTTTTCTCCTTCCTTTGTAACAGGACTGGATAATTCTTCGTAGGGACTGTTTTGTACAGGGTAGGATACTTAGCAGCATCTCTGGCCTCTATCCGATAGCTGCCAGTAGCATCCCTTAGTCGCAACAATCAAGAATGCCTCCATACGTTACCAAGTGCCACAAGGCAAAATCAGCCTAGTTGAGAACCAATGTTCTAGGGAATTCAATCTCTGTTTGCAGCTTCTCTGACAGTTTTACTTACCGAGCACAAGCCTTGGCATAGGGACAAAGGAAAAGTGGGCGATGCCTGGATTGCTGCCTCCTGGAAAGCACAGGTGCTCTGAATCTAAAGCCCTCTGGCGCTCTCAGTGTTGTCTTCGTTCTTCAAGGTCTTCTGGTGGTGCCTGCCTAGGTTCCCTGTAACAGGAAGCAACCACAAGCTTTTTCTCCGAGACCATCTCATAATGACAGCGGGCCCACTTAGCCAGTGCCCAGAAAAGTTGTCAATATTCCCATATTTTATCTTTTGAGAACGTGCATTATTGCTTTGGCAAGGTTTTCAAGGGAATTCTATGATGATAAGCTGATGTATTTACACATGCTATTATTCAGAATTCCCTACTGTTTAAGCAATACTCTCAGCATTCACCATTTATGCTAAACCAGCGTGAGTACTATATATGTATATGCTAATAGCACATATACCACTCCTTTGCCACTGGCAAACTGATACATCACACATATATATGAAAATAGTCCTTGTTCTCGATTTAGCTCAAACTAGAAAGCTTTCTTCCCTGTGTGTTTTTTAAAATGAAACAATCTCTCTGCTTATGAAAACTTTGACTGTTAACTTGAAAACATACCATGAACTAGTCATATTTTTAATACCATAGGACTGTTTACCAATTTTATTTTAGGCTGCATGTATTCTAAAGAAAACCAGAAATCAAACATTTATTTGGGATAAATACCACCAGTTCTGATACTGTTCATGACTCTATGAAGGCTTAGTTTCACTCCTCATGACTGATTTCTCTCATGTAATTCCAAGAAAATGGAAAGCCAGATCCTTATTGTGATAGCTAGAGAACATTAAATCTGAAGACTTAGGCACATTATCTCGTTAGAGAACAGTGATTTAAATGGTTTTAAAATAGAATACATCTTACCAAAAAGGTAAAAAGAACAAACAGCAGCTTACAATTAATAGCACTACACTTTCACATTTAAGAAAACAAATATTGTTCCCATGAACTGAAGTAAGGCAGTATAAATCCCATATTAATCCCAAAGCATGGCTGGCTTAAGTTTGGATGGTTTCTAAAAAGTGTACTTTAAGGGGTGCCTGGATGACTCAGTCTGTTAAATGTCTCACTCTTGATTTTGGCTAGAGATCAAGCCGTGTAGGGCCCAGCAGTCTTCTTCTTGCCCTCTCCCTCTGTTCTCCCCCTCCTCAGGCTAGTGTGCTCTCTAAGTATTTATTTCTTAAGTGTACCATAAAATCTTAATTTCTGAAGGCTCACTTTATTATTATTATTTTTAAAGATTTTATTTATTTGACAGAGAGACATCACAAGTAGGTAGAGAGGCAGGCAGAGAGAGAGAGAGAGAGAAGGGGATGAGCAGAGAGCCTGATGCCAGGCTTGATCCCAGGACCCTGAGATCAAAAGCCGAGCCGAAGGCAGAGGCTCAACCCACTGGGCCTCCCAGGTGCTCCTAAAGGCTCACTTTAAATAGGAGATGTTACTGCAGTGCACTGGAAGGTTAAATACCCTTTGTGATTACTTAAGATGTTTTGACTTCTGCCGCGTTTTTATTACAGTACAAGCTCTACATTTTCTGAAGTCACTAAATTTCTCGTTCCAGCACAGGATAAAGAAGATAAAGAGGGGGATGACTTTCAAATTCAATCCTAAACACAAACATGTTTGAGAGGCAATCATAAAACCAAACAAGGGATGGAAAAAGCAATGGAGCACCAGAAAGCAGAGAGTAAAAAAGCTTCCAGCAAAAGTAGTAAAAGATGCCATGCTTGGAATAAGGTCTTACTGACACATGCCATGCGAAGAAGCTCATGCCTTTATGACAAAAAAACAAAAACAAAAACCCCCAAACAGCAAAATAACTTTGTTCACATTGAAATGACATATATACTTTTGAGAATAACAAAGTCACCATGGAGATATATTTTTTCAAAAAAAATTTCTCAAATATTTGACCACTTCACTGATAAACTAAAAATGAGTATCACTTTTTACGATTATTTTGTTTCTTTTTTGTAGCCTTCTGTCCCATAATAGTAACTTTCTTGATAGAAACGATTCAAGTCAGGGGCAGGGCCTCGGCAATGTTTCTGTTACGCCAGCCCTCACTATTTTGACTTTGTGGACTTAGCACAAAGTTACAAATGCGTGTATTTTGTTATTAGTAAGGCGATACAAAATTTAGTTTTTTTTCCTGCAGTTTGTTGAAAGGAATGAACATTGGTATTCTTCCAGTTCAAGCGTTACAGACAATGCTTGAATTTATTCACATAGTTTGGATATTTGCTCCTTTCACACACACAGGTTATCAAATGTAGGGCCACAGATGTTAGTCTGGGAACACTGACAACCTAGGAATCCCCATCATCTTTAGCCTGCCTCTCCTTATACTTAAGCTAAAACATCAGGGTGTCCGCTCATCAACACTGTTGACACAACTGAGAGAACCCTTCGGGTTCAAACACTGCAAAGCAAGCATATTTACTGCACTACCTTCTTGGCAGTGACTACATCATACTAGCCAACATCCTGATGAAACTCCATGTACTCCGTGTCTTTTGACAGTCTTTTAGATGTTGGGAGTATGAAGCCAGAAGTTCGACATGCTCTTTCCCAGAACCAAATCTTACCAAGCGACACTTGAAAGCACTTCCAATGGGAACGAATACTTGAGACTTCAAAGCCTTTGTCCCTAAATCCCCAAAGGTATACATTTCCCCTCCTCTTTAAGAGGCTTCCGAGGACCAGAGAGAGAAGCATTGCTTGAAATAAAGCAGAGTAAATGCTTAGAGTCAATATTAGATGACAAGTTTTGGTGAGGTTTGGATTGGAATTAAGGTAAACCTTCTAAAACTGAGGCCATAAAGTATTACTTGAATGCATCACCCTGTCAATTTGCCACTACTAAGACTACAACTTCACAACTAGACTGACATGGATACATTTTCTTCTGATCAAAAGAAGCTTCAAACCTTACTCAGCATATTTCAGGTAAGTCTACAAAAAGTTTGTTTTTATTTCCCCTTTATACAAGGAATCAGAAACACATTGACTAAGGAACTACTCATATTCTAACCCTCTTATTTTTGCTCGTAAGCTAGAATTATATTATTTACAAAGATAAATGGCATCCTGTTATAAAATGGTCGCCTTCAGCAAATGCATGAATTGGAGTAATCTCCTTTGAAATCCTTCCAAAACTTAAAACCGTAAGGTGTGTAACTTTTATCAGATAAAAACTTCATATCAAAATAGAAAGTTTAGTAATGGAATGTCTTTTCATTTTCTTCTACTAGGAAAATTATTAGTATATTTTCATGAACACAGGTAAAACAGTTATGAAAATAACTAGGCACAACCATTGCATCCTGTGACTATCAGAAGATGATGGGTTTGTGAAAAGTCAAGGCAACAAAACAGGTCACATTATGAGTATGTCAAAGAATTCACAAAAAAAAAAAAGGTAGAATTCTCACTTCTCTTTAATCACTGAATTTCAGTTATTACGAATAATCTTAGGACAATTCAGGTAACTAAGGTTTTTGGGAGGGAAAACAATTCTTGTACATAAAGAACTATGACATGCTCAATTGTTCTGTAAATAACTCTACTGGCTGGATTAATTAATAAACATTTTCACAGGAACAAATTTTTTAAAGCCAAAGATCACTGCATTTATATTTACAAAAAAGCCATAAACAAACATGCACTTCTCCTTTGCTGGGAGAACTTAAATCAATGTTCGAACATTAAGGCAGTGACAATTCTAAAACAATGAAATTCTAGTTAAGGCTTTATGTTTGTTTTGAAACCCATAGTCATAGGCCACTGTGACCAAAGCAAACTCTCATCTACCAGGTTGGGTTCATCTCTCCAGGATATGTTTATTCACTACCAACTATTCTTCTATGGGACAGGAATTAGTAGTAACATCATCTATTTACTTGGGGTTATTAGTCCACTCCTTAAGTTTTATTTTGAGGATTTAGCCTTCAGCAGCATAAGCCTGCCACAGAAGGAACTTTTTCTTAACAAACTTCAAAAACGTACAGGCTGCACTGATTTTCTTCCTTGGCTGAAAGTTGGACAACAATCCTAAATAGTTAACCTCCAAAGCATGTATGACCATGCTCCTATCTAAAAACATGGATGTCCTCGATTACTGAAATAACTGGTCTTCACCTCCTTTTCTTTGAAGACTGGTATTGCCGTCTAAACAAAGCAACAAAATGCAGAATACCATATTTTAGGTGGATCTGTTCTATACTTGCTATCCTCAAGGCACAGATAATATCCTTGCTAGCCCAGTGTCTTTCCTTATTCAAGGAAAAGACGAGAAGTGGAGGAGAAGGTTCACTTTAGAGTAAGTGTTGATTGCACTCTTGCCCTATTACCTTACACTGAAATTTAGCCGGGGGTATGTCCTTTTTCTCTTTCCCTTATTTTTTTTTTAACATTTAGAGAGACAAAACTCAGATCCAGCCTATGGGTACATTTTGAGAAGCAGCTGTGGAGTACCACTCTCGCCTACTGGGGAGAGCAGGAGGGATGTTCCCAGGGCACACTCCAGGATGAGTTTCCACGGCTGCGATGACGTACGGTTACTTGGACTAGAAGGATCGCTATTTACACTAAGTGCTTGCCGCTACTTCTCGAAGCAGTAATTGTACAGCAACAAGTCTTGTGAGGAAGTACTGTACATGTGGGTTGGTCTCAGTAATAGTTCATGTAAAGGAAGAATGACATTGACTACATGGAGATGGTCTCAGAAGCTAAAGACGGCTGTAGTTCTCCTTTGTCTTCAAGTCAGAAAAAAGCGAGATGTCAAAGCAGATGGGAGCCGTAGGTAGCATGAGTCCCATGCCATCTGAGTGCTGGCGGTTACATCTGATGTGTGGCATCTGATTTCTTTAGATTCACTATCAGGAAACAGGAATTTCTAACAAGCACTGTCAAATATTTTAGGAGCAATTTAAGTTAAGCAAGACACATTTCCACTGAAATGGTTTGAAGGTCTGAAAAGTCTGTACCCTAGTACCTGGTAAGCTTGGCTTTAGCTAATGCTAGATGGGTTTGAAAGGCATGAAATACACTTGTGTTTTGAAGATGGGAGACTAACCATGACAGGGCAAATGTAGGCAACACAGAAACAGTATTATTTAGACCAACATCTTACACTTTATCATACACTCACATTTATACACAAATTTCATGTTTACAAGTACAAAAGGCAAAGACCCTCCAAGAACTGAAGTAAATGCATCAGTAACTACATTCAATAGCGTTAACACTGTTGTCCCGCTCTCCATTTTCCAAACGCAGAAGGAAATCGTCAATGCCGTCGCACGCCCGGACTTCACTTTTAGAAGTCGGCGACCCTGTGTAGTTCTGCACATGTCTGGGTTTCTACAGAGCTGAACTGAGATTCCATTGTGTTCCAGGCCAAATCGGCCAGAAGAAAGTCATCCATTGCTGTCTGAGTTTCGTTGCTGGTGAAGAACAAGCTCCCCAGGGTTTCGAAGCCAGAATTCATGGTCTGTGTCTCCGTACTGTTCAACTGAACTTTGCTCTCTACAGCAGGTACGTTTTTAGCAGCGGAGATTCCTTCAGTCTGGGTCTCTGTGTCAGATGAATCAGTACTCATGGAAAAGCTGGAGTGTTTCAGAATACTTCCCAGAGGCAGGTGGGGGCTACTGTCTAAAAAGAAGTTTAAGTCTGTCTGTGTCTGCGTGTCAAACATTTCAAGGCCCAAGAAGTTAGAATTTCCCCTACAACTATAGGACTGAGCAGATGTGTCTGCAAGGAAGAAGTCCGTCTGGGTCTCTATGTCCAGCGATTCCAAGACAGGCTCGGTGGTCATGGTGTTAACCTCACTCTCTTCAGTTTGAGTCTGGATATTTGAGGCAGACAAGAACTCTTCAATATCAAAATCAATTGCGGGATTCTGGGTCGGGCCAGATGGGAGCTGGGGGTCAGGTCCGGTACTTGTGTCAGACAAAAGACCACGATTGTCCAGTGTCTGACTGGGGAGATTACTTGACAAGATGTTTTCTAAATCGCTTAATAAATCTATAGTTTGGGTCTGATTATCTGTCATGTTCTGTGAAGGAAGCATGCTGTGCTGTGCACTGAAGGTTATAATTGGTGCTGATTTCTCAAGATCTTGATTTAAAGTCTTAGGGTGGGTCTGAGGTAACAAGTCATGAGCGACGGTCTCTGCTACTAAGCTGCTGCTTATAATACTGTCTGTAGAAACACCGTAGGATGAATGGACACTCTCAAAAATGTCCCCACCCATAACAGCTTGGTCCATTGGTACTCGGTCATCTGTCAGACTTTGCATCCCACTCGTCTGGGTTTCTCTGGAGATCCCACCTGACTGGTAACAGGCATCCATAAATGCATCAGTCTGAGCAGCAATGGACGAGGTCACCTTGGAACTGGGCAAAAACGTTTGCGTTTGAACACTAATGGGAAGGGAGACTTGAGAACCAAACGTCAAATCTGTTTGAGAACAAGAAGATACAGAGGAATCAGGCCCAGCCCACGGTGTGGAAGGTATGAAGTGCTGCGTGGCGTAAGACAGGTCTGTCTGTACGTTGATTGAAGAAATACTGTTCTTCTGACATGTGTTCCCTAGTTCTTGTAAAGGATTAGACAGGCTCTTACCCAAGTTCACTTGAACGCCTGTACTAATTGGCTCCATGGCAACAGGACTTACAATTTTTGGAAGAGGGAGACTTTCCTTCAGACAGCCAGCCTCCGAATCGAGGCCGAGGATCAGGGTTCCAATTGACAAGGGCAGTATGTGCACAGCACCAGGGGCAGAACCCTGGTGGTCGACACCCAACACCACAGGCTGGGCCAAGGAGTCAGCTGTAGGCACGAAGATAGGCATGGGAGAAAACTGCATAACAGGAAGTTTCACCAGAGCCACTTTGGGCTTGGGTAAAAGCAACTTCTGAGGGTATCTTGGAGGTGTTGTAAGAGTCTGCTTTCCGGCATTAGAGTGGCAAGAGTCTTCAAAAGAAGTGACCAGCTTTATATCTGAAGTTTCCAGTTCTTGAGTGTCTGTTCTTGCAGCTGGTTGGGTGCTCAAGGCCTCAGTGGTCTTACTGGACAACTTCTGGCTGTGCAAGCAGCTCTCCATTTTCCTTTTCTTACTAGGTGGATCCCTGAAACCAAGGACAGAGTTAACAAGAGAAAAACAAGAGTTTAGGCTGCAGCCTTCTTCAACCCTGGTGCGGTCTCTTCAATTATTTACAAATGCTGTTCCCCACACCTAGAGCAGAGATCAGAATCCACCAGGGGAAGAGAGATCCATCCTTCTGTGCCTCTCTGAGAACTGGGACTACTATATGGCAGGCAGAAGTGGAGGAGCATGCAGCTAGGGAAGGAGGAAGCCCATCTTTTTCAGGGCATACCTCTAAGAACTCTAGAACTCAGCTTAGCTCTATAAGCACGAGGGAGCTAACAGATTATATAATGCAACTTTTACTGTTCCTAAAGTAGGAAGCTATTACTCCAAATATAAATTTGACCTTTAAGATGAGGTACAGTTTCATGATAAAACTTAACTCTTTAGCAATTTAATAACATCCCTCTGATGAAAAATGCTTCAAGTTGGGCTTTTCAATTGGGAAGAAATAAGGAAGAACTGGGTTAGACAGATGTGGATCCTTTGCCAGTACTGTTCGCCTTTCTGAAAGTTCCCCCCTTTCACGTCATGTTTTTCGCTGTTATTCCTCCTTTCTCTCTGCACTAACGGCTTTCCAGAAGTTTCGTCTGAAATTCTTCCCATAGCGACTGACTCCTGGGCCACCGTTTCTTCCCCTTTACCTGTGCTCTGCCGGGATCTCATGGCCAGTGCGGTAGACGTGAGACTGTAACGCAGTTCTGCTGGCATAGGGACAGCCGCACGTGCACTGGAAGGTCTTGCCACAGTCCTCGGCGTGCCTTTTCAAGTCCCACTCCGTGCCGTAAGAATTGCTGCACTTACTGCACTTATGCTTCTTTTCGGCGTGCATCTTCATGAAGTGCTAGGAAGAACACAGAGGACCAAAGTGGAAAACCACACTGCTCAAAACATTTGAAAAAACCACCCCTGTACGTGCATTAACAATGAGTCTGCAGGACAAGCGAGAGCGGTCTACATCGAAAGAATGGAAAAGCAGGCAAACTGCAGTTTACCACATGCCCCTTCTCCCTGTCACTGCTGCTTTGTGAAAAGTGAGAACCCTGTTTTGGTGGCAATTCATGGCACCTGGCTGGGTTTATGAATGAGTGCTGCAGGCAGGAGAAAGTCCACCAAGCTTTTCTCAGGACCCCTTGAGCCAACCCTCGGGAGAGCAGTTCAGCTGCCGGTCCCTGCCAGTCCTACGTGACCTCTTTCCCCACTCACTGGGCCCCTCCCTCCTCCGAAGGCAGCTGCTTCTGGAACTCTTCCTGACTTCTGCGGCTTCGTCCTTCCTTAGGAGAATTCTTCCTCTGGGCCTTTGCTCCTCGGGCCTTGGAGGCACACAGTCACACAAGAGATGTGGAGCACACATTTCTCATTTGCTGCAGAACCGGTCTTCTTGTTCTTCTCTCCAAACCCACTTCTGGACATCTTCTCCAGAACAAGCCACGTCTCCTTCACTCTTGTTAAACCCCACTCCCGTTTTCCCCAATACGGAGACTCGCGGGTAGGGCTATCCTCACGGGCAGAATTTGAGAATTCTCCAGTTATGGTATGCTAAGTGATTAGAATGCACATTAGGTTTATATCACCTGCATTTCACCTCCAGAGAAGTATACTTAAGACAAATAAAATACCTGTTTTACGAGAGAAAATTGAGAAAATGGTCTGTCAGGGCCTCTAGGACATCCTTCAATGGGACAACAGTAGAATTTCGGTACAGTTTTCAAATCCTTTCTTATTGTTGGATTTACTATGCCATCCTGCAAAAGAAAAAATTACTTTACATAATTATTAAAAAAAAACAAAACAAAACCAAAACAGTGGAACTGGCTGGGACCAGAAACAAGGAATGACTAATGATGGGCATAAGAGATCTTTTAGGGGAGATAAAAATGTTCTAAAATTAGATTGTCTTGCTGATGGCACAACTATGTGGATCTACTGAATAATTAAATTTTTCACTTAAAATGGGTAAATGTTATGGTGAATCAAAACGTAACTCAATAAATCTATAAAAATTTTTCAAAACAGGGGCACCTGGGTGGCTCAGTTGGTTAATCGACTCCCTTCGGCTCAGGTCATGATCCTGGAGTCCCTGGATAGAATCCCGCATCCGGCTCCCTGCTCAGCAGGGAGTCTGCTTCTCCCTCTGACCAACCCCCTTCTCATGCTTGCTCTCTCTCTCTCTCTTTCATTCTCACTCTCCCTCAAATAAATAAATAAAATCTTAAAAAAAATTTTTTTTTCAAAACCAAAAAACCCTCCATGTTGTTTAAAAATCTTCTATCCATTCCTTTAAAACTCCTCCTTCTAAACTTAAATTTTCTGTCCTTAAAGCCAGCTTTCTTTGTTTGTATATTCCATTTCTCAGGCTCAACATTTTGGTACCACCCTAATTCTTCCCTTCCCTTTTACCCCACCCTAAATTATTGGGAGCCCCTAAAAAACCCCTCCTTTGACTCTGTTCTTCAAGCCTTCCTCCTGGCACCCTGACTTCCTCTGATCCTTAAACCCCTGAAGTAGGTGAAGGCAGTCGACATAACTTTTTACATAGCAACTTGAATATAGTCACCATGCTACGTTCGAAACTTAATAATCATTATAGCAACCAGTACTTATATACAGCCTTTATTACTGTGTCAGACACATATATATTAACTCATATAATCCTAATCATCCTTTGTTATTAAGTATGTGATTGTCTTTTTGGCTGGAGTTTAAAATACCTCATGACTTCATTTAGCTTGGAGTGCTCTGTCCCAGCACCCCTGATGAGCTCACATACTGCAGGTGTGACACACCTATGACCTCCAGCATAATTCCTGTCTGGCCCTAAAGAGGGCGGGGTGGGGAAGGACCTCTTGACAGGTTACTGGAAACAACTGGAGATGTACTCATGTAACCAGGGCTCAAGGGTAGAAGAGCGCCTGGTTCCGGGGGTCCCAAAAGAGACCAACTCTGGCCACTCACCACTGACACAAAGGCAGTGAGACAAGTGGTGGTGACACAAGAAAAGGAATTTATTTCAGTGAATCCAGTACCAGGAAGACAGTGGACTAACTCTCTAAGACTGTCTCCAAAGTGCTGAAAATACTTTCAGGTTTATTTAAGGAAAATGTAGGACAAAGGTCGGTGGATACGGGCAGGCAGGCAGGAAAGGTCAGGTCAGTTGCTATCTTGGGGTCAACCATGTGGGCTTCTTGCTGGTGTAAAGGGAATCCCTGTTGCTTAAGGGAATAGTTTTGGGTCCCTGTCATGGGATGCCCCTCCCCTGGATCTTTTGCCTGAGTTAAGAGATGAGCTGGAAAAAAGAACATAATCAGTTAGAAAATACAGACTGAGGTCCAAGTGGAAGGGGTAGAACTTCCCTTTGACTCAGGCCTCAGCTGCTGCTGCAGCGCTCAGGTAGGTATCCTGGTCATCTAGTGTTCTGATGAGCGAGGATTCAATACTGTTGGAACATGTCCACTTCCCTCTCTACCAGTGGTGCTTCTGGAGAAGTGAGAAATGAATAATCACGTGGCTAAGACTCCTTCCCTTTGCCTTCCCAGTGGATCTCAAGAGGAACATGTTGATCTTGTTGAGTCTCTGTCCACTCATTTAGAGGGAAAAGAAGCTGTTCTTGTTTTATTTTTAAACAACATAATTTATCTTTCCACATCAAATTCAATTAGTCCTCCATGTCTTCCACACTGGTCCACTCTTTTACAATCCTACTGCGCTATACTGCCCAGATATTCATGTTCATTTGGGTTATTTAAATGGTCTCTTACATAATTTTCCTTCCTCTTCTAATGTTATAACAAATGTGACATTCTGAAAACTTATTTGTATGTATCACCCAACAGTGTGTTATGCCTCAAATCTCCCATTATAGCCATATCTTTTTCTGTTCCCTTTTCATACACCACCCTACTCAGCCTCACATTCTTCCCACTTCCAATTGCATGGTCTATGAAGGCCCAATTTGCCCTACATTCTTCTGGCTCTCTTCAGGCAGACTTCGATGGCTGAAAAAGCACCTGGCATTGAAAGACCTACAAACCACTTCTACCACCAATTAGGGCTGTTGCCTTAACCTCTCTGAGTCAGTTTACTCATTTCTGAGATAGATACAGTAGTTAACTCTCAGGATGATCTTGTATTGGATTAGCATAAAGCCATGCCCAGATCATAGTCTCAATAAACAATACTCCCTTGTTCTGCTTACCACAACCCAGATGTAGAGATCTGTTTCCTGTTTGAATTCTGAGATAATGAAACTTAAGCTATTTTAAATATTACCATTTTTTTCCCAGAATTCTTTCTCTCCAACTAACTTTCTTAAGGGCAGAAACTATTCTGTATACCTCTTGGTATTGTCTTAATGCTTAAAGAAGAGAGCATGTGCCTAAGTGGCAGAGCATTTTTTGAGAGACAGTCTAGCGTAGGGTGGTGGTTTTCAACCCTGGAGCCTGTGAAAAATCACAGGAGACACTTTCGTTTGGAGTGGGGGGATTAGGGATCCATACTTGGTTTTTAAGTCTCCCCACATAATCCGAAAATACAGTCTAGCTTTGGAACCTCTTGCATAGTGGTTAAACCCCTGGGTTCTGGAATGTGGACTGCCATAGTTGAAATTCTCTACCTTGCCACTTTCTTGTGACCTTGAGAAAATGAACTGCCTTGGTTTCCTTACCTGTGAAGAAGGTAAAACAGGATCTCCTTCATGGCTGTTGTGGGGATTTAGTCAATAACACAGTGCTTATCATGTAATCACTCAATTAGTTATTATTGCTATTTGCTGTAGAGAGTTTTGTTTCTTCTTTTGCTTTCTGCCAACCAACTTAATGCCAAAGATCTAATCTAAACCAGTGCTTTACATTAAATTACTGTCCTTGTGAAAGTCAGACATAAATGCTCTTCTGTTAAAACACTGGCAGCTACTAGCTTTAATGACAACTGACATGGTCTCTTATCACCAAACTCATCCTACTCACCAGTTCACCTAGTGTTTTGTTTTCTTTTTAATGAAATACTTTCAGTTAACTTGGTATTTTTCCATCTAGTGTTATTAGCAAGAAAAAAAAAAACGACATGTGGGGAGAATATTAAGAAAGACTGAGAAATTCTTCATTCACCTGACAATTATCAAATTCCTCTTAGTGATATGCCAGGTGGCTCCTCTCTATGTTCCAGGCTGTTCGGATGTTCCACAAAATTGCCTACAAGGTCACTACAAAATTCATGCTCACTTCTAATACACTCTCAACTCTGCTTTGCATGCCTTTTTAAAAACTTTTAATTTTTAAGTGTTTTATTTATTTATTCATGAGAGACACAGAGAGAGAGACAGAGGGAGAAGCAGGCTCCCCGCAGAGCAGGGAGCCAGAATGAGGGACTCGATCCTAGGACCCTGGAATCATGACCTGAGCCAAAGCAGACACTTAGACTGAGCCACCCAGGTGCCCTAACATACCCTTTTTATTATCCCTTTTTAAACTCCTAATCATGTTCTCAAAGACATGTTCACTTCACTTTTTTAAAAAAGTTAATGTTTCAGAGATGTTTTAGGTTCACAGCAAAATTGAGCAGAAAGCACAGAGAGTTCTATATCTCTCCCTCCCCAAACGTGAATAGCCTGTTCCACTATTAACAATTATCCCCTACCAGAGTGGTACATTTGTTCCAATCAATGAACCTACATTGGCACATCAGTATCACCAAAAATCCACAGTTTATATTAGAGTTCATTGTTGCTGTTGTATATTCTATGGCTTTTGACAAGTGTGTAATGACAAATATCCACTGTTACACAATCACACAGTATTTTCACTGCCCTAAAAATCCTCTGTGCTTACACCTATTCCTAATATTCCCTTAAACCCACATGGCAAGGACTAATCTTTTTTGCCTTCTCCAGAAAGTCATATAGTTGGAATGATGCAGTAGGTACCCTCTTCAGATTAGCTTCTTTCATCGAGTATACTCCTGACCTGAATTTCTGCCATGTCGTTTTATAGCTTGATAACTCATTTCTTTTTAGTGCTGAGTAATATGCCATTCTCTGGAGGTACACAGTTCATCTATCCATTCACCTACTGGTGAACATCTTGCTAGATTCCGAGTTTTGGCAATTAGTCCCTTCTCTTTACGTGTCTTCCACCACCTCCCTCACCTTTCTGTTCTCACTGTTACATCATTAGTTCAAGTCATGATGACTCTGGACTTTAATCATTAACCTCTTAACTCATTTCTAGAACTTCAATCTTCTTTTCATTCACTTTGCCAGATTCATTTTTCTAAACTATAGCTCTGATCATGCCATTACCTCACTCGAACATTTTTAGTGGCACCCCATATCTTGCCAGGTCCAAATTTCTCTAGCTTGAGACATTCAAGTCCCTTACTATAAATACTTTGAATTCCTTTCTCTTCTGTTACTTACCTGTTTTCTCTAATGGAACTACTTGAAATCCCCCAAACCTTTTCAAGGGGAAGAAAGTATTTGTATCATCTGTTGCATTTGGGAATGTCTGGACAGAGTAAATGTTCAATAAAAACTGGGAGCATTATACTGAACATGTTCACGTGGCCATCAAAGCCAAAACTGTATCATGCACTAGGATGAAACACTAAAGACAGCTGTAATGGACACCAACCATCCCCTGGTGGCCTTTATTACAGGCATGGCAACAATCTGAGAGCGTTCACTTTCCTGCTTTCTGAAGGCCAACTCCTCACCCTCCCTATCACCATCTCCCCATCCCAGTTCCAGGGCCTTCCCGTCCTGAGACAATAAACTCAAAAGACAGGATGGCTGGAGGGGGCGCCTGGGTGGCTCAGTGGGAAGCCTCTGCCTTCAGCTCCGGTTGTGATCCTGGGGTCCTGGGATCAAGCCCCACATTGGGCTCTCTGCTTGGCGGGGAGCCTGCTTCCTCCTCTCTCTCTGCCTGCTTCTCTGCCTACCTGTGATCTCTGTCTGTCAAATAAATAAATAAAATCTTAAAAAAAAAAAAAAGACAGGATGGCTGAGATGAGGATGGGGGAGATAAGAAATGGGGGTGGCACAACACCACATGAACCGCAGTGAGAGAGTCATGTTTTGTTCTGGCATCCTCTATGTTCAAAACCAAAATTCACCAGACTTCTTGTACTTCATCTTTTGTATGCATGACTAAAAGGAGAACACAAAAAATACTTCATGTTTTGCATTCCTTTTTTGGGTACCTGTTACACAAAACACTTTAAAGTAAAAAAAAACAAGCATTTCAGAAATGTTTATGAAACATTTTAACTGAAAGAATTTGGGGAAAAAAATCTGTGAGAGGAAATAATAAAAAAACAAGATGGAAAAAAAGTAAACACACGGAAGAAGAGAAAATCAGGAATAAGGACTCACTTTTTTTTTTTTTTTTAAAGATTTTATTTATTTATTTGATAGAGAGATCACAAGCAGGCAGAGAGGCAGGCAGAGAGAGAGGAGGAAGCAGGCTCCCTGCTGAGCAGAGAGAGCCCGATGCGGGGCTCGATCCCAAGACTCCGAGATCATGACCTGAGCCGAAGGCAGCGGCTTAACCCACTGAGCCACCCAGGCGCCCCAATAAGGACTCACTTTTAAGGAGAAAGGGTAAAAGGAAAAGATTTTAAGAACAGTGGCAAAAACTGGTGGGGAAAAAAAAAGGCACTATAACTACACCAGCACCTGATTGCCTTCACAGAAAGCATCCAAGAAGAAAATCAGTTCGCTCTGTTGTCTTCTTACTGTAAATTTAAAATTGCAGGTCTTTGTATAATATGGCCTACAGAATGATCTGGAACCTTTCTTTTCCTTTGTTTTTTTTTTCCCTTAAGACAAATTTCCTTGCAAATCATTAAAAGTGAACCCTGGACCAAACATAATACAAAATCCTTTAAGCCAGGTTTCAAAAATAAAAATGCTGCTGGGTAAGAGGTTCTTTAAGGGCCCTCCTGTCCCCTTCACTGCTTTCAAACAAGAAATAAAAGAATCTCTGAGAAATGTCCATTTACTCCTACTCTTCCTTTTCCTTAATCCCCAGCTTTCATTTCCTCAGGAATCCCCCTGTAGGCAAGGGAGATTTCCTAGGAGATTTCCTAACAGAAGATGAAACAGAGACATGTATCTTAAGAACCCGCATAACACCAAAACACAGCTGTCCTTACACCTTACAATTCAATCCCTATTCTTAACCACTAACCTTCAGAAGGGTTGGTTAATTATTTAAATTAAGAAGGGAATATTTGTTTGGGGGCAGGGTACCCTGTGAAGAAAGTCTAGAATAAAATAAGGACCATACAGCAACTAATGGGGAAGGGGATAAAAGAGTATCATAACCTAGAAAAAATAAAAACTAAGAAAGAAACTAGAATTTTGCAAGTCCCTGTAACCAAGAGAACCAGCAGGAAAAATTCCCACTGAATATTACGCAAATCTGCCAAGCAGCTAAACTCAGACTACCTTCAGAGCAGTAAGTAGGCAGGCACTTGATTGGTACCAAGTAGCTCCAAAAAGCTTTCAAAACCACTGGGAGCTCCCAGGCAGTTCTTCTCCCCAGGCCTCCTCCTTCTCCCTCCCTCCTCCCAATACTTTGAAAACAACAAGTGTCAAGAGTAATGTTTGAACTCAAGAGCCTTCTCCTCAGGATGCAGACAGAGAGTTGAGATTCAGCCCACTGGGGCACCTCCGTAAAGGTACACAAAGGCTGCTGTGTCACATAGGTCATGCTCATGAAAGAAAATGAACCCCTTTCCTCCCATATAGCAGATGCTCATGGTTGGCTGAGTGCTGTGATTAGAAAGGCAGAACAAGGCAGGAAAGTGAGCCTCTCCGACAAGAAAAAAATAAAAAACAAAAACAATGATGGTTCTGGGTGACATTCCTTTAATTCCTCCTGAAACAGGTCTCCCTAATGACCTATGAAGGAAAATCAGGAGAGTCCACTTTTCCCTTCAACATTTTTAGTTCAGAAAGGGATCTTGAGGGCACTGTCCTGGGTTTAGACAAGAGACATCTGAAAACTGGCTTAGAAGTGGGAGAATGACTTCACACAGGTTCTAAGCAAGGGAGGATACTGCTGCTCTGAGAAGTCCGGGTAAAGATTTGACTATCAAAATTTTTATCTGCCTCAAACACACGCTTCCTTCTTAATCTCATTATACTTTGCATGTGCATTGTATATTGTACGTGTTTGTGCATTTTGTAAATGTACGGGTATCTCTAGATATTCCTAAACTTAACGTCTTTTAAAAACATAATTAGAAATAGACCTATTCTATGCTATCACGCTAGTCCTGAAGAGTAAATGGTTATCTTTGTGCTTAACAGATGCTTCGCAAAGTCTTGAGAGTGAAAGAGCTCCAGACAGGAATTCCAGACAAAAGGACAATAAAACTGTTAGAGTGAATCTCTGGGCCAAGACAGTCCTGGCCAGACGGGCAGCTTCTCTTGGGCTCAGAGATGTGAAGTGTCCTGGCTGGTTCTCAGTGAGGACCCAGTAGGAGAGGTGGGCGACGGCCGTTGTCTATGATCCGAGAGAATCAAGGCATGTAGAATTTCTGCAAACGTATAGTTCACCCACTCAAGTTAAAATAAAAAGGAAGAATTTCGTTGAAATTTAGTATGATAGAGAAAACACAAGGTCGAAGACCATTCCCAAAGACCACTGAAGAGGTACTGCACTCGAGTCCTGGAAGAAACGGCCTCTGTTCTGCGGAAAACCGCAGCCCCACCTGCAGGGTCCCCCCCCAGCACACCTCCTGACCTGGCTCCCTCATCTTCACGGGGGACCGCAATGCATCTGTTCAGCTGGTGCCAGACGGGTCGGCCTCTCATGGGCACCATGTCTGGGCTACTGGAAACTATAACCTCTGATAAATTCTCACCGGCAGCCCGATTCTAAGGAGGTCTCCAAGGAGGATCTCCGTGAAGGGCAGACAGAACCTGCGACACGCTGGGTAATTCGAACTTACTCCTGGATGCGTTCAGACCATCCAAAGCTACATTCACAAAACTGCTGTGAGTGTCACGCTTCGGAATTCCGTCACTGTCGACACGGAGAGAGGCGAGTAAGGAGTGGGGGGAGGAAACTTCCCGTTGTAACGACGGGGGGAAACTGTGACTTAACAGGTGTAGGGTGGGGCCGGACCTCTGGATTTTCGGGGAGCTGAGCTCTCCACAGACGCGCACTGAGGGGTAAAAATCACTGCCCCACTTCACGGGCCGAGGAAGGGCTGGTCCCACGACTGTCATGTTAACGTACGGGTTCCCTTTTTGAGAGAAGTCCTGCGGGAAATTTCCCTTACGTCTCCCTCCTGAGCACACCCGATTCTACCAACACTGGGAAAACGAGGCAAAGCTGCAGCGCCCTTTTAAGAGCCGGGCAGAACCTGAAGGCCTCACGCAGGTACTGTGGGTGTGGTGGAAAGCTGTCGGGCTGGACAAGCGGACGCCGGGTTTACACTGCTGCTCCAGTCCGGCTGCGCAATCCGCTTCTCAACAGCAGGATGAGGATGAGACCGGCCTCGGCAAGTTACTAGGAACTACCGAGGTCCCTGCGTCGAATGCCCGGGCCGCGAAGCCAGAGGCCAGCAGTCCCGGCTCGTCCGAGCCCGACAGCGGAGGGGCATGACACAGTGTTTTCTACTGGGTGTCCCTGCGTGCTGGCCCCCACTCTGCCCCGCAGGGACTCCCTGGCCGGTCTGGCCGTTTTGTGGCTGGACGCCAGCCGGCGAGGCTGCACACGCGCGCGCGCGCGCACACACACACACACACACACACACACACACACACGGCGCAATCCCGGGCGCGGGCCGGGATCCCGCACGCCCCGCACGCCCCGCACGCCCGCGCCCGCGCCCGCGCCCCAGAGCGCCAGGCCCGGGGAGGCGCCGTTCCGCTGCGGGCTCACCTGCAGGCGGTGGCTCTTGACCAGGTGCATGTTGAGCGCCGGGCTGTTGGGCAGGATCTTGCCGCAGCCGCGCACGGTACACAGGATGTTGGTCCGCACGGCCCGGGACAGCTCGCTCACCGACGGCTGGATCAGCTCCCGGGCCGGAGGCGCGGGACCCGCGGGCTGCTGTCTCGCTGCCGCGGGCCGCGGCCGGCTGCCTCTCAGCCGTCCGGGGGGCCCCCACGGGCCCGAGGCGGCGGCGGCGGCTCCCCTCGCGGCCGTCGGGGCGGTCGGGACACCCGAGGCCAGAGCCGCGGACCCCGCCGCCGCCGCCTCAGACGCCGCCATGGCTCCCGCACAGCAGAAGAACCGAACGAACAGGCCCCGCCTCCCGCCGCAGCCACTTCCGGCAGGGGGCGGGGCCGCCGGCCTCATTAGCATCCGGCGGGGCCGGGACGGCCGCGGCGCCCCCTGCCGGCCATGGAGGGAATGTCTGCGGGAAGCCGCTGCCCGGCGAGGCAAGAGGGTTACAAAACAGGGGTTCTTGGGAACAGGTGGAAGGTATTGGTCCCACTGATTCATTTTCATCTTCCCAGAAAAGTTAACTTTGGGCATTAATTGTATAGAAGAAAAAGCAATACGCTCAGGAACTTTATTTCCCCAAATATTAGAAACAACCCAAATATTCAATGGCAGGAGAGGCAATCGTATGTTAATTACATCTATTGTTCATTGAGGGTTTACCATGTGCTAGACTTCGGGGAAGGCACTTTTCACTTTGTATCTCACTTTGTCCTCAAAACAGGTGTCGTGGGTATGTACTGTAAGTTTTACCCCATTTTGCAGAGAAGAAACTAGCCCCCGGTCGCACTGTACAAACAAATAAGTTGCTATGGTTGAGTTAATAATTTTAAGGGAGACTGGATTTACTTGCCTGTATCTTTTTTGTTTTTGCATCTTCACTGCTAAAGTCCAGTTACTACTTAGGAGACAGTATGACTCAGGGCAGGGTTCCAAAACCTAAGTACTTGGACTAGCTAGACCAAGAAAATGAGTATAGGAGGCCAGGTGTAGACAAAGGAGAGAAGTGAGGACTAGTGAAATGAAAAATTCATCCTTTGTTTAAAGGATGCTACTCATCTTTGGTGTTGCTAGATTTATTTTTCAAGGTTTTTATGTGAAAACTGCTAACTTATATGTATCAGAAGCTGTACTAGTTTTCTATTGCTGCAGTTACAAGTTTCCACCACCTTTGTGGCTTAAATCAACACAGATTGTGGCAGAGTTCTGACACAAGGACTACCCTAAGATCAAAGTGTGGGCAGGGCTGCATTTCTCCTGGAGGCTCTACAGAACAATCTGCTTACTTGCCTTTTCCAGTTTCTCAGAGTCAGTAATGGTCAGTTGAGTATTCATCGTATCACGGACTTGTTCTCCAAGATCTCTCCTGTTCCTGTTCCACATTTTCTCGCCCTGTTCCACTTTTGACGATCCTTGTGATTACAGTGACTCCATTCAGGAAGTCCAGAATAATCTCCCCTTGGCAAGTCCCTTCGCCTTGTAAGGTAATGTATTTTTACAGATTTCAGGGATTAGGATGTGGACATCTTTGAGTAGGGGGCATTATTCTGCCTATCACAGAAATTACTTCTGCTTTTAAAAGTACTGGGGGACAAACAATCTCTACAGCTATGTGTGTGGGGGATAGTACCTACAGGCTCTTGTTTCTTTTGGCATGGTGTCTCAGAGTGCAGGCTCTCGAATCTGAATGCCTGGGGTTAATGTGAGCTGAGCCACTTACTAGCATTGGCTTTGGCATTCAGTAGAGTGGAATAAGACTAGTAACGCTGCCTGCCTTATAGGATTGTGGTGAAAATAAGATAATGCACATAAAATACTTAGGACCGAGACAGCAAGTACTCCGAAAATGTTAGCTATTCATTTTTGGAGACCCTACCTAATGTGCCATAAAGTCCTTTGGCAGTAGAGGTCTTTGAGTCTACACTTACTGATCCATATGTCCCCAAGGCTGCATCTGAATGCAGTATGTGTCCCTGAATCATCAAGTACGTAACAGAAGTTCCTGTGCAAGACAGCGGCCTAGGAAGAAACTGAACTCACCGCCTCCATGGAATGCACCAAATTGAATCTATTTAAAGAATTATTCCTCCTAAAGAAGAACTGAGGGCCGACTGAACATCAGGTACATAACAGATAAAGAGTTCCATGTATTCTCATTTCCTTAAGTAGGTACCTCTGTCTGAGAGGGCCGTAGGGTACAGCCTTAAATGATTCTACTATGGCTGGATATTATGATTAGTGTCTTCCTTGTTCAGGCTCTAACTGCATATCACTGCCAAGCACCAAGGAGGGCTGTGAGCCCGTGAGAATCCATCTAGGAACCTGCAGAGCCTCTGTGCAGACCTAATAGAGGGCTTCGGGCACCAAGCAAAATTGCCTACCACATGTGTGCACATAGGGACAGATGCTTGATACCATGTCTATGTCTTCAAAGAAATTAGCATTACTGAGCCCCTGCAGACCCAGTGCCTCACTCTGAGATAATGGAAGTGTCAATGCCGTTTGCTAATTATGTCTAAAAATGTATTCTTCCCATATCTGTAATCTATAGACAATACCATTACGTTATAGAGCACTGTTCAGCCCTGCTTCACTGACTGTATTTATATATCTGTACATTAAGCTGGTTTTGATTTTCATCAAAAGTAACAAATGTACCAGTTTCTAAATATCTTCATTCACAATTGGTGTTCTCTTCTCTGTTTTGACCACTGGCTGACTTCAGTCTAACTGTTCAACTTTCTAGCAGCTGGAGGCACCTGACCTGTGTGTTGTTACATGGCTATTTTATCTCTGGCTTTATTCTGTCTTCCTTGCTTTTTGTTTGCTTTCCTATTTGCCCAGAGTGCCTCACCTTTTCATTTTATCATCATTGTAATATATGTTTTTATACCCCAAATCTTTTGTGGAACAAAATAGGATCTATATTTTTAAATGTTATTTAAAAAGGACACATTATTTAGAGATGATCACTGAAAAATTTCTGTCAAAAGTAACTGATACACCAGTTTTGCAATCTTTATTCACAAATCAGATAGTATGGTGAGTCCGAATGTATCATAAAACAGATTATAGAACATATCATGTTTACAATGAAACTATTATTTTATATTACTGAATCATCTGATATGCTACCTCCTGCAATAACCTCATGGACCCAACTCTACTTTTGAATGGACCAATTTTATGATCTTCCTAGAAAGTTTTGAGTTGAGGATGGTTCCTTGCTGCTGCTTTCCAGGATCCAAGGTTTCAGACAAAATCCTTGGAAACAAGCAATTAGAACCTGATCTCTCCATGACAGAGGAGAGATAGGAGTGAGAAAAAGGACATGTCACTCTTTAAAGGCCCACAAGTGCTACGCTTTGCAGGATATGGGGGAGACAGTACATAGTGGAGGAGGAAAGAATCAGTCCCAACAATTATACTGAATGTTTCTGAAGTGTCAATTTCAAGAATTAATTCCTAAAACACAAGTTCATAAACAGAAACTATCCAGCTAGCTGTTGACTGAAATTCCTAGGAAAGAGTCAAAGAGATGCTGTGCTTTCAAAACCACATATATCTTATTTATCTCTAATTTTAAAATAATTCATTCCCTTATTGGGTATGCAAGTAAGCAATGGAGAAAGCGGTGCATCTGCAATACCTGAAATTAAAAAAAAAAAAAAGAAAAGAGGAGTCAGTTTAACAATGGCCGAGATTCGAGGGTGGATCACGGACCCCCATGAGGTATGGAAGCCGAACACGCAAAATAGGGCAAGAGGGGATAATGGACGGGAGCCAGGAGAAAGCTCAGAGGTAATCAGCCAGCAAAAACAGAGGATCGAATGTAGTGTGTTGTTAATTCTGTAAGATAAGCTGACTACTTACCAGCTGGTGCTAAGGCTTTCAAAGCTTCCAGGAGATGCGGGCTGGAAAACTTTATTAGGCACCGGAGGGGCTCTTTTCTCTCTGCCAAGATGTCTCCATTGAGGTCACTTCTGAATTTTGTTTCAAGCTGTCAACACATACATTTACAAATAATTACTTAATATATCAGCTGGAATGGTAAACTATAATGAAATGAGGTCTACATTTCGTTAATTCTTGTCATCAAGAAATACAGAGATTGGGGGGGGTGCGGACCATTTCATTTGCGAACTGCAAATGCACAAGGCAACCAGTGTGTCAAACGATATCACACAGAAAACACCTTGGTGCTTGACACACAGGGACCTAGGAGGTGAGTTCGACCCTCTGGGGACCTTTACCTGAGCATTTAGTTTGCAGTCCCTGTTTGTTTGTTTGAAGATTTTATCCATTTATTTGAGAGAGAGAGTGCGAGCATGCAACCATGAATGGAGGGAGGGGTTAAGGGAGGGAGAGAGGCAGACTCTCCGCTGAGCAGGGAGCCTGATGCCTACACGGAGCATGTGGGGCTCAATTTCAGGACCTGAGCCAGAGGCAGACGCCAAACCCAGGCACCCCCTAGTTTGCATTCTTCTTCTTTTTTAAATTCAATTAGCCAACATAAAGTACATACTTAGTTTCAGATGTACTGTTGTTCAACAATTTATCATTTGCGCCTAATACCCAGTGCTCGTCACATCCTGTTGCATTCTTTTTTTTTTAAGTTTAACTTCTTTTATTTTATTTTATTCTTAAATTTTATCTTTTATAAACATATATTTTTATCCCCAGGGGTACAGGTCTGTGAATTGGCAGGTTTACACACTTCACAGCACTCACCATAGCACATACCCTCCCCAAAGTCCATAACCCCACCCCCCCAACCCCCCCTCCCCCCATCAACCCTCAGTTTGTTTTGTGAGATTAAGAGTCACTTATGGTTTGTCTCCCTCCCAATCCCATCTTGTTTCATTTACTCTTCTTGGTTACCCCATGTTGCATCTCCTCTCCCTCATATCAGGGAGATCATATGATAGTTGTCTTTCTCCGATTAACTTATTTCGCTAAGCATGATACCCTCTAGTTCCATCCACGTCGTCGCAAATGGCAAGATTGCATTTCTTTTGATGGCTGCATAGTATTCCATTGTGTATATATACCACATCTTCTTTATCCATTCATCTGTTGATGGACATCTAGATTCTTTCCATAGTTTGGCTATTGTAGACATTGCTGCTATAAACATTCGGGTGCACGTGCCCCTTCGGATCACTACATTTGTATCTTTAGGGTAAATACCCAGTTCCTGTTGCATTCTTAATGGCAAATTACCACTATCTGTTGTAATCTGTCATTTTGATGTAAAAATGTCATGTCTTCTGAGTCACGACCATGATTTCTATTTACCTTATTATGGAAGATTTCAGAAGTACACAAAAATAAGGAATACAGTATAATGACAGCCTGTGTGCACATCCCCCAGCTGAAACCACGATCAATTCACAGTTAGTCTTGTTTCCCACCTCCCTGTTCCTTACGGACCACCACCGCTGAATAATTCCAAAGTAAATGCAAGACACGATACTATTCTAATGGCGCATATTTCAGCATGTATCTCAAAAAGACCTAAGAAGACCTCTTTTTTAAAAACTTCACCCCCATAACCTTATCACATCTAAAAAAATTAGTAACAATCTACCAATCCTTTAATATCCTAAAATAGCCAAGTATTGATGCTTTAATAGGTACTTGAGTCTTAGATTTTAATTTCTTTTTTTTTTTTTTTAACTTAAAGGGACTCTTAAAATTTAGAGGCAGTATGCTGAACTACTTAGAGGGTTAGTAATGTCTGTGACTGTTGCAAATATTGCAGAATAAATCAACAAAAAGTAAGTAAATGTGGCAAAACGTTAACAGGTGGGGAATTGAAGCAAAGGGGCAGTCGGTGTTCATTATGATATCCTTCCAGGTGTTCTGAAGGTTTGGCATTTTTCAAAATAGAAAAGGTAGGGAAAATTCGTAGAAGGTATGAATCAATGTATACCTTGACTTACAGAGTAGCGATATTCTAAACTGTATATATGGGGAGATTCTTGCAGATTCTTATTCCCAATCAGTGGTTCTCTTTAGCGGGCAGAATCAGCCAGAGCGCTTGTAAGAACAGATGGGTGGGTCCCACTCCAGAGTCCCTGATCCAGTAGGACCACGGTGGGGCCAAGAATCTGATTTCTTACCCGTTCTCAAGTGATGCTGATATGGTGGGTCCAGAGACCACATTAGGGAACCAGTGTCTTAGAATATGGGCTGTTCAAAGGAACTGGGTCAAAACTGCCATGTAGGGAGCCCAAAGTGAAAGATATCAACTTTTCCCACTAAAAGAACAAATCAAAGAAAAGAGGTATTGGGCCTGAGTGATCAAATCAATGATGGATTTAAAGCATTGCCTGTGGCTATAGGGGCTGCTAAGCAGAAAGGATTTTATGGGGGGCGGATGTTAGGAGTATGAGTGCAAATATTAGATTAGGTAATCGTGACATAAACCTTGAATTCTTCTAATGGGGGGAGTGGGCTTTCCCCCAAGCTGGGCCTACTGGTGGGCAGCAGCATACTTCTGGAGTGAGGTAGGTTTGTAGGATTGACTAGGCTACTGGTTTTTCTCCTGGGATGCTGACTGGGCTATGCTATGACATGTTTATTCATTCACTCTTTTATTCAACGAGTATTTGTGGGCACTGACTACGTGTAAGTGTCGCTCTAGGTGTCGATGGACTAGAGGTATAGCCTGCAATTTTCTCCCCTCAAAAATACAGATTGTGGCCAGTTCCACATAACTGAATTAATATGTAAGATAAAATAAAAAAGCAAAGTAGTGATTTCTAAAAGTCTCCTTTGTTAACAGAGGCACTTAATCAATATGATAAAGAAGTCCATTCTAACTCATAAATTCATCATACAAAATTAAAGTGATACTGACTACACTTATTGTGGTGAGCCCTGAGTAATGTACAGAATTGCTGTACGCCCGAAACTACCATAACATCCTGTGTCAACTCTATTCAATAATTAGGAAAGGAATTAAAAAAAAAGAAAAGAGTGATAAAGGAAGATCAGAGTTTCTCATAATTGTTTGCCACTTAAAGTTTTAAAAACATATGGATAACTCGTAGTTCACATTTATAGCAATGTCCCACCTTATACTGTGCGAATTCTAGTCTCGGTTGAGGATAGTCTCCAAAAGTTTCTTGAGTCACTCTCTGGACTCTCTCTTTTTCTATTCTGTTTTCATGAATGATCCGTGAATCCACTATAAATGGAAGATTTCAAAAGAAAACAGGTATTAGAAATGTATTTCGGCCATAAAATATCCTCCTCTCATTCCTAAGCTTTCAATTTGCTGGCCTCATTTAAAAATAATGTTTACTGTTTCTTTTTCTTTCTTTTTTTTTTTTAATGGGCTCACAAGAGTTCAGGCCACATTTTTTTTTTTTTTAAAGATTTTATTTATTTATTTGACAGAGAGAGATCACAAGTAGGCAGAGAGACCGGCAGAGAGAGAGGGGGAAGCAGGTGCTGAGCAGAGAGCCTGATGTGGGGCTCCATCCCAGGACCCTGGGATCATGACCTGAGCTGAAGGCAGAGGCTTTAACCCACGGAGCCACCCAGGCGCCCCAATGTTTACTGTTTCTTCTCTTGATTGCTGTAATTCCTTTTGTAGGAAAGTTGCAAAGTGCAGGCTGGTAAATAAAATAAATAATCCTGCATAATTCTACCAAGGCAGAGAAAGCACGGTTAACATTTTAATAAATTTCTGTCTAAATTATCAAATGATCTCCATGGGGTGCCTGGGTGGCTCAGTGGGTTAAAGCCTCTGCCTTCCGCTCGCTCGGGTCATGATCCCAGGGTCCTGGGATTGAGCCCCGCATCAGCTCTCTGCTCTGCAGGGAGCCTGCTTCCTCCTCTCTCTCTCTCTCTCTCTGCCTGCCTCTCTGCCTACCTGTGATCGATCTCTATCAAATAAATAAATAAAATCTTAAATTGTCATATGATCTCCCTGATATGAAGAATTTGAGAGGCAACGTAGGATGGGGGGGTAGGGAAGGAAAAATGAAACAAGATGGGACCAGGAGGGAGACAAACCATAAGAGACTCTTAATCTCACAAAACAAACTGAGGGTTGCCCCGGGGGGAGGGGGGTAGGGAGAGGGTGGTTGGGTTACGGACATTAGGGAGGGTATGTGCTATGGTGAGTGCTGTGAACTGTGTAAACCTGGCGATTCGCAGACGTGTACCCCTGGGGCTAATAATATATGTTAATAAAAAAATCAAAAATAAAAAAAATAAATTTCTGTCTAGCTTTTTCTTAATGAATAGAAAGATATATATGTTCTAAACTGGGATTATAAAATACACACAATTTTGTATTTTGCTCTCTTAATGTGAAATCACTGGCAGTTCTTGCAACCATCGGAAGGTCATAAAAATGTTTACTCATAGTTGCTGTGCCATTTCATTCGATTGCCAGATCACTGCTGAGAGATAGGAAAATGTTCATTTCTAGAAATCTAGATTGTACCCCACCACTCTTCTCAACTTTCTGGTCTGCTCCGAAGTTTCTTAGTTTCTTCTCCTGGGTTTTCCACGGAGAGACTCCTGCCATCTGTGGGTAACAACACAGTCCCAACTCTGATTATTCAAGAAAGGGTTTATCCAGTGGATTCAGAGCTGGGGCTCCAGACTCCGACAGATTGGAATTTTATGCTTGGCTTTGGCGATTCCTAGATGTGTAACTTTGCCTAGTGAGTTACTAAACTGTTCTGAAACCCAGCTGTCTGCTAAACAGGGATTTTTCAGGGGACTATGATGAAGAGGAAGGAAGTGATACCTGTAAGTGTTTTGAGTGTGGTGCTTGGCACACCAGTAATGCTTGACTATTAGTTAATTTTTGTTTTTAAGGGTTATTATTTGATGCTTTCATAAATTCTAAAAGGAACCTATGGTAGCTTATTATCCCTTTTCTTAAAAAAAAATTTTTTTTTTAAGATTTTATTCAAGAAAGGGACACCTGGGTGGCTCAGTTCATTAAGCACCTGCCTTCGGCTTAGGTCATGATTCCAGGGTTCTGGGACTGAGCACAGCATCAGGCTTCTTACTCAGCAGAGAGCCTGCTTCTCCCTCTGCTTGCCGTTCCTTGCTTGTGCTGACTCTCTCTCTCTGACAGATAACAACATTTAAAAAAAAAAATCTAAAAAAAAAAAAAAGATTTTATTTGTGACAGAGATAGTGAGAGAGAGAGCACAAGTGGAAGGAGGCAGAGGAAGTGGGAGAAGGAGACTCCCTGCTGAGCAGAGAGCCCCGTGGGACTTGATCCCAGGACCCTGAGATCATGACCTGAGCAGAAGGCAGTCGCTTAACCGACTGAGCCACCCAGGAGCCCCTTAGTTTATCTTTTTAACAGAAAGTTAATTTTCAATTTTTCTGAAAGCAGCGGATAATTTTGAATCCGGCTCCGAGTGATTAAATGTTTTACCAAGTAACAGAAACCTAGAAAGGAATGATTTCGGTTTTATCTTAAAACACACATACTGTGTATATCCAGCTCTAGGGTTCTGTCCTGCAGAGGTACAGTGGAGTTGTGAGTTTCAAAGGTCTAAAAAAAAAAATAGAAGGAAAGAAAGAAAAAAAAAAAAGTGAATCTTTGCCTGATTTTAACATCTTAAAACATGAGTAATAAATGGTTTTAGTACCTAACAGTGTGTCGAATCTTTATTTATTTTTACAACCAAAAGAGATTTGAGGCCACATCCAGGCTGAGTTAAGCACTTCTCCCAGACAGGAGACTGGCAAAGACTGCTGGGCCAGCAACATGCCTGTTTTGAATGAGGAGCTCTGTCCTTTGTTAGCATAAAAATGGATCTGGATGAAGCCCGGGTGGTGAAAGCAAAAGCTAAAGGAATCCTGGGCAGGGTTTGCAATGTGCTGCTTCAGCTTTATAAATCCGTCTTCATCACTGTGAAATACTCCCCAAGGCTCTTCCTGGAAAAATCACTTTCCTACTGAAGTCCGTCTCTCAATCGTTTTTCCCTTTGCGGCCGATGTTTTTATAATTAAGTGCGTGACAGTGTGAATTATCCTAGGGATGCAAATGTCACAGCAGAACAGGTGGAAGGGTGGTGGGTAAGAGCGGTGGTTGCTCTGGGTGAAAACCACTAACTTTATGTTAGATTTTTTTTTCTTTAAAGAGTGGCTGGCAGAGAGCTGTCACTTCTTTCTACTTAGAACAGATGAAAATACATAAGTGTAACATACCTAAGGGCTCAAAGACCAAGAGCATTAACAATCTACCTACAGAAGTCTTAACACGTGAGCACACTGTTGCCATGCATAGGAAAAAATGACCGAGTCTGTAAGGGCAGATCCCTTCTTATCATTAAAGGAAATAATGCATTCAAATAATTTAAACCAACAGATTAATTATGGGACTTCGTAATAAACCAGTGCTTTCTCCTTTCCTTCTAACTCTTGTATCACTTGTATGACTGATAGGACAAAAATGAAATCGACTTTTCTCTTGCATAATCGAATAATATAATCAGCTTTGAAAGATAGTGTCGAGTTACTCTAATGATAAAATAAATTCTAATTAGAATAGCTGACTTGGAAGTGGGGATTTGTAACATAAACTCTAATGACTAGGGAACAGTATAAAACAGAATGCGATTATAACAAGAGGAAAGTGAGGCACTATGACTTCCTTTCATGTTAACTCACTGAAAGCCTTCTCCACTTCAGTAATATCTGGAATGATCTCCTTCTGTCCGAGGTGGACTTTCCCACCTGCTCAGACACGTCTAAGTCAATCAAGTGTGAAACAGAAAATGGAGGTGTAATTTGAAGGAGCATCACTGATAGGCTCACCCGATTATACTGTTTAAAAACAATAGCCTTCAGAGAGTCCAGATACCGGCTTCTGAGGTCCATTTTCACAATCTTATGGTGATTGCTGGCAACTGTCAGCGCCTGGAAGTGAAAATTTGCAAAACTATTAGGATTACCCAATATTTATAGTATTATAGCCCGATATTTATAGTATCTATAACATTTGGTTGAATTTTTGGTTGAAATTTTGGTTGAATTTTTGCATTAAGCACACATTACTTCTAGATGAAAAGACAGTAACAGAGAGCTCCAAACCAATGCTTGTGCCATGCTCCCACTAGTAGAACAGTTTCTGCTCCTTATTTTAGGAAATCAGGAATTACATGTGGCATTTTATATAAAATGCTTACTGAGCAGTTTAACCCTACGCAAACCTCTGGGATAAGAATAATAAAAATATTATAACCTAGGGTACTTGGTTCCCTACCTGACCCAGAAGGGGCATATTGCTTTTCAGAGGACAAGAGGAAGTGAAGGCGTAGGGAGTCTGGGAGTAATACACCACATAGACAGGTTTGTACTGGTTTGGCTTTCTATACTGTGTTCCCCAAGCAATTCGAATCCATACGGCATTCTCCTCAGCATCTCGGAAACTGACGGTCACCTTAAAAAAAACAAAAAACAAAAAACAAGAGTTAAGTTTCCTAATTAAAGTCTGTGGCACCAGGGGCCTTCGCTGACTCAGTTGGTAGAGCATGGGAGTCTTGATCTCAGGGTCAGGAGTTTGAGCCCCACATTGGGTGGAGAGATTACTTAAAGAAAAAGAAAATTCACATTAAGAAAAAATATATGGCACCAGCAAGCGTTCCTTAGGGGTGAAGGATGTTGCCGTAACCTTGGACATAGGCTGAGACCCAGCAGTCTTTCTACTTTTTATTACAGTGTTTGGGGGATCTTTGGGAGAAGATTTTGTGGTTGCTTTGGAAAGACACATTTATGGCTTGCAGAGTCTTTTGGAGGGAAAACAAATTTTAAATCCTACAATCAGGGTATCACAATTTTTCAACAATTTCTTGGGCTTGTCTCTAAAGAACTCTTCTCTGATACGTATGATTTTATGAAATAAGGCAGCCTAACAAATGACATACCTGTTTAATAATGAAGGTTTTTCAGCATCAAACACAGACCTATTGTGCACTGTAAATTTAATAGTAAGATTTCTATGTAGTAATGGGCTCAAATATATTATCTTAATGCTTGTATGCATTTAATGGATGTTAACAATTTAAAGTAATATGGCAAGAATATAGAAAATTCTATTTCATGGATAAAACACAGATCTTTCTCAACTTCTAAATGTGACTGCCAGTTGGTTTTGGAATTTAATAACCTGTTCCTAGATTCTTAGCTTCCCCTCGATTCAGCTTCCCCTAGGGAGGTCAGAACCCGGATGGGAGGCATCTGAGACAGGTGCATTTGGCTTGCCCACACCTCTTGACTTCCTTCTCCTTGTACCTGACTCCAGGAAAAAGCAGGCTGCAGTGTAGCTTCCAGCATTAGCAAAGAAGGCAGTTATTCCAACGCTGCCCACTCTTTATCTGGCTGCTTTCCCATATTCCCTCAGGGGACAAGACAACGAACCCTCCCCAGTCTGGGGTGCAGACTGCTCGGAGTGCGTGCTGTGCTTGGAGCTGTCTGACCTTCCCAAGTGAGCAGCATAGCCCTTGGCCCCAACAGGCACTCAGTGGACCTTTGCTGGCTTGAATGGAAGAGGGCAGGGTCTGATTCTGAATAGCCTCTTTGTGTCACATTATAAAAGCAAAGCCCGACCAGTTGAGATTGAATGCGGTATGTGGAGGGCACAATTTTACTAGAGGGAGAAAACTGGTTGCACTCAACATATACAGGTAAACTCTGTAGCCCAGAATGAGGATAGCTGAAGTAAAGCCTCATGGAGAAGTTTAAAGAGCTCTGTGTCCTCCTTATATTGGATGCAGAGTTGGGCAAACATTTCTAAGTGTATACTTGCCCGGAGAGAGGTGCTGTACCACTTATCAAAATTTTCGTAAGGCTCTATGATCTAAAAAAGGTCAAATAAAAAAAAAAATCAATGGGCTAAGAGAAAAGGATATTCACAGAGTCAGTATAATCCTGGCCTAGATGGCTTTCAGATTCTGTCTCACATTCTTCTAGTAAAGATGACATTCAGATCCCCTAAGAGCCAGGGCCCAAATGCAGACCTTGACTATTTTCCCAAGAAACTACCTTAATAGATATCATCCTTCAGTAGCCAGGAGAAAGCATTTTTCATTGAGGATAGCTCAGATAAATATTGTTCAAACTTAACTGGGACGCTTGCTTGTCAAGAGTCCTAAGAGGTTTGGTTAACCTGGGACTGTCCTGCTGGCCAGGGTACTCTGGCCATAAATTGGTTAGAACTGGCCACGACCCACAAGATACTGACATACCACAAACAAGTTTAGTGTGGGAATCAAATGAAGCTTACAATGAACAGAATTGCTACATATTTAACCATACTAATATATTTAGTACAGACTATCATATGAAACTACATGATATATAGGTACAAAAAGGAGAGTAAATGTACTACCTTTTTACAATTGAAACATATTTTTTAGCTTGTATTTTCTTTCCCTGTAAGTTTTATTTTCTTTTTAAAGATTTTATTTATTTGTTTGACAGAGAGAGAGTGAGAGCAGGAACACAAGCAGGGGAAGTGGGAGAGGGAGAAGCAGGCTTCCTGCTGAGCAGGGATCCCGATGCAGGGCTTGATCCCATGACCCTGGGATCATGACCTGAACTGAAGGCAGACGTTTAACCATTGAGCCACCCTCTCTGTAAGTTTTCTAAGAACACTGTATTTTGAATAGTTTAACGTGGTTAAGATATACAGTTAGTCTCTCTCTCTCTTTCTCGAGTGCAGAGACACACACACTCTCAAAGGCTCTGGATCCCATCCCCTGTAGCAGCTCCGCCCATCGCTCCCCAGGCAGGCTCTCAGCTCCCTCTCAGACCAGCTTCTCTACCCAATTGGCTCAAGGGCAGGGAGTTCTTAACCTGCAGTCCCTGCTTAGAATTCAGGGTGTCCTCTGAACTAACTGAAATGGAGCATCTCCTTCAGTTGTGAAGGTAGGCAACAAAACAGTAGAATGTTAGGACCTGTTACTTTGTTATCTGTAGAAATCCCAAATATTTTCTTGACACATTATAACTATTGAGCCTACCTCAAAAATACCATTTATGCCCATCACTACTTTGAAACCAGTTGTTTTTAGACCTACTGTGAGATCATTTACTGTTATTAAAGAAGCACATGAATTAGCACAACTTGGTATTTTAACATCTTAATAATGGTATTTTAATATAGTTGGTTTCCCTTATAATTCTATGTATTTTATTATAGCATTTAAAATACTCTTGTAAGAAGTCGTCTGTAACTTTCACTAACAGCAAAAGGGGTCCTTGGCATAGAAAGGTTAAGTTGTCTATCCTACAGCAGCAGGCAAGTCACTTTTCAGTCCCGGAGACTCGACATGGCCTGATGTCACCAGCGTCAGCCTTTGGGCTGCTAGTTATGAGGAAAGTGAAGTCGAGCTGGGAGTCCCCGGTCAACTGAGAAATGGGGTTAGCACACGTGGGCCAGCTCTGAGCAGGGAAGACAGAGAAGACACAGGGTGGTGGGCCTTTGTGGCCTTTCAAGCAGGAAGACGTGACTAATAAAAAAAAGCTCCTTTGTTCTCCCAGCCTTTCCCACTCACTAGTCGGCCTGAAATTCATTCAGGAGGCAAAAGCTTTTACAACACAGCGGTGATAAAAGAGGAAATCTCACAACTGAAATACGTGGCCATTGAAGCGGGAGGATGTGGGAGCATTTCACTCTTCTCCTAGAATGGTTGGGGCGGGAGGCGTGGGGTTCAGACAAAAGAAGTTCCTGGTGCCAAAGAGAAGGGCAGGAAAGACTGTCGAGGGGGAAGAGGGCACTGAAAGCGAGCAGGTCTCTCTAGGCTTCTGATGCGGGGTGAACAGGGCGGGAACATGGTTGCGAGTGTTTCTCAGGAGGAGTTAGCCAGTCATGTTCGGCTTCTACGGAGGCTGCTTCCACAAGGGTCCAGACCATCTATCCCCATTTATGGACAGCTGGCTTGGGATTCTGTGCCAGTAAGGCTCTTTGTTCAAAGAAAAGCAGGGGCACATGCCATACCCACAGTCCAGATGGGACTCTCCTTTAATCTCTGAAAAGTCTGTAATTTCATGGTAACAATATTTTTCAAATAATATAATAAAAAATATCAACTTAGGAACAGAGTAGCAAAGAGTGCTTATTCACAAAAGAGAAAAAAAAAACCAACCCAAAAAAGGAGAGGCATACCTTCTCTTGGCTCACAATAATCCTTGAATTAATTTACAGATCAAAGTGGACCCACACTCAAAATGATGACGATTTTGTTTTGTAAACTTGATAAAAATGATTCTAAGGTTCATCTTGAAGAATAGTCAGGACATTTTTGGTAAAGAAGAGTAATTGCGGGTAGGGACAGGGTTGCCGTGCCTTAATGGTTATTAAAATATTTTACAAACTACAGCATTAAAGGGATGAGGACTTTGCAAAGAATGTGCCCAATCCATTCATTCCCAGCATTTGTTCTGCCCTCGCTCACTCGTGTCAGAGGGGGGCAGGATGGTCGGCTTCCTCTCAGGGAGACTGTGAGTAGGGAGGAAGACTGACCATAAAAGCAGGAAGTGGGAGGAGTATGGTGACAGGGGAACTGCCAACTGGGTGGGTCAGGGAGACTCCCTGAGGGAGACCTAGTTAAGTAGAGGCAGAAGGATAGGGAGGAAGGGAGGAAGGAAGGAATGAGCTGTGCAAAGGCCAGGTGGTGGAGGTTGTTCCAAGGAGAGGGAACAGCCCATGGCAAGTTCAAGAACTTGAAGATTGGTTCAGTCTGACTGGAGCTTCAGATTAACGCCCGAGAGGCAAGCAGTGGATAAGGAGTGCATGAGCAGAAATGAGGAGAAACAGATCAGGAGTAGAACATAGACTCTAAGAGCATGAATGAATCAGAAGGATCCAATGATGATAAACCAGTGGAAAAAGCTACATCAGTCAGCAAATGGTGTTGGGACAACTCATTCGGTTCTGAAAGGGAAGAGGCGAATGACTATCTCTTCCTCCCTCCTCTCTCCCGCTAAAATTAAGTTCCCAGAGCCGAAACTCACAGGGGGAAGACTGCAGAAGCTTGGGGAATGCTCTAGCAAAGGGCAGAAGGAAGGGAAAGGAGTTGGTCGTGGAGACGATGAAGAGCAGCTCAGGATGGCCAGAAGAAAAACATTTGGGATCAAGGGGTCCGATGGCCGATTCTCTGACGGCGTGACCTTCCCGAGCATGAGAAACTGATGTTATGTGACTGGTGCACGGCAGAGCCTGAGCCGCAAGACCCAGTCAGTGTAGACGTGAAGAGCATGAGCTCAAGCATGCCTGGATTTCGACCCTGGCTCTGACGCGCACCACTGTGGGACCCACCCTGCTTTATCAGTAGGGTTCGGTGAGTTAGTGACCGGCAAGGGCTTAGCCCAGGGCCTGGCATGCACAGGTGTTTGCAATCAGCGCTGCTGCCGAAAGAGAACCATCCATGGGATTTTGTGACGTCACTGGTCCCTCTGAACAGGGAGGTTCTCACACTTGAGCGGGCATTAGCATCACCTAGAGGGCTCTGGCCCACTCCTACTGTGTCTGAGGGAGCCCAGGTATTTGCCTAACATGTTCCCAGGTGATGTTGATGCTGCTGCTCTGGGGATCACACAAGAATCACCGTGTTTCACAACTCAGTTTCGATACGGAGGTGAGAGCAGTAGCCCGAATGCAAGGGACTTAAGCATGAAGCTGGCAAGGACACATTATCCTTTTAAAGGGTCTTTCTGAAAAGGTTTCTGAGGGGGCCAATCTCTCTCCTGTCCTTCTGGACCCACCGAGAAATAAGGTAAAAGAGTTGGTAGGCGGAGGCCAACGTATATTACCGAGACACTGGTGGGGCTCCCACCTGCAGGCAAATGACCCTCCAGATAGGGGCATCCAGTCAGGCAGAGCTGCCCATATGGTCACTGACAGAATGACTCCGGGTAGCCTCCCGTGCAGGGGCTGAGCCAGACCCGGGGCAAGAGAGAACAGGTGTCTCAGTGGGCATGACGGCTCTTCTTCAGGCCAAGTTAGTGATCCTGCCAGAAAAAGGTGAAGGGGACGGTAAAGGGGGGCCAGCGCCACCGTGCCAGTGAACATATCAGGAGCAAGAAAAGAATATTTCCCTCCAAGAGTGTTGTAGAAAAGACAGAGCTTGAGGATGAGCACGGGGAGGGGATGTCCTTCCACCAAGACTTGAGCATGATTATAAGCAGTAGAGAAGACTGCGAGTGTGAAACCGAACAGAGAACGGCAAAGCAAGGGCCTTATGGGGTTGCAGGGGACGGACTCCAGCCTCACACAGAAGGGACGCTGTGAGAAAGGAGATGGGACAATAGACCAGGGACAAGGGGTAGGTAGAGGTATGGCAGAAGTCATAGAGGGTGAGCTGAAGAGATGGGAAGCCCCAGTCAGGGCGTTTGTGTGTGGAGAGGGAACGCTACTATTCTGCGGAGGATAGCTAGAGCACGGTGACTGGGACAGGTTTGTGGGAGCGTCTTGCTATGCAAGGAGGGCTAACGCCGACCAGAGTGCAAAGAGAATGAAGTAAGGGAGGCTATACAAAAAATGATTGCCTGAACCTACAACAAGATATTTGGTGGTGGGGCGTCTGGGTGGCTCAGTCGGTTAAGCATCGGACTCCTCTTGATTTCAGCGCCGGTCAAGACTCAGGATTCTGAGATTGAGCCTCGCCTCAGGCTCTGTGCTGGGCGTGGTGCCTGCTTAAGATTCTCTCCCTCCCTCTCCCTCTGCCCCTCCCCTCACTCTCCCTCTCTCAAAAGGGAAAAAACAAGATACTCGGTGGTACTTGTGGAAGTGGAACGGCAGCTGAAGATACTAGGGGCGTGCTAGGCTGCACTGACGGGTCCTGGAGCCACCCGCCACCCGTGCCTACTGCACGAAAATTCACTATAGTTTCCAAAGATTAGCATTCCAGTTCCTCAGTCTCACTGTCCACATTTCAAGTGCGCTGCAGCCTGGTGAGGTTACTAGCCGGTGTCCCAGACAGTGTGGATGCAGGACAGTTCCATCACCGCGGAGGGCACACAGAATATTGCTAACTAAAATTCTTACACATAAAAAAAAAAAAACCAAAAAAAAACTGCGCAGATGCCTTGACATTGAATTTCATGGAAATGCAGGTAAAATTTGTTCTTACGTTTTTTAATGCTCTCTGAAGAATTTTCACAAATGAACTTTTGAATTGTTCCATATCAAAAAGGTCAATGTCTTCACCTGTCAGAGTGAAAAGAAAAATAAAGGCAAATCAAGGGAGTACAATGTTCAAGAAATACATCTGCAAAGACACTGAAGGTGAGCATTTTGCGTGACCTCAAAGAGCTACAGTGATCAAGTCATACCAACTGATACCTCAGAGCATCACCAAATATATTTCTAATTTTTCCCGCAAAAGAGCAATTTTGAAATTACTCATTTGAAAGAAGAGACATTTAAGAGGAACATATTGCTCTTCATTTTAAAATTCCCAGAATATCAAATACAGATGTTTAGTTTAAAACGGAGAACACGGGGGCGCCTCGCTGGCTCAGCTGGAAAAGCATGCGACTCTTGATCTCAGGGCTGTGAGTTCGAGCCCTATGCTGGGTATAGAGATTACTAAAAAATTAAAAAAAAAAAAAAATGGAAAGCATTACCTGGTTCTTTACTCATCTGAAAAACATCCCAAACTTTCTGGTGCCGATGAAACTGAGTATCTGAGAGAGGGGGAAGAGCTGATTACTATTATATCCTAGAACTCCCAAGGAAAGAACTTATGAATACATATTTTAAGCATGTATTCAACATAATATGACACCAGAGAAAACACTAGTAGTTTACAAATTAGGTTGTATACATCTTTATTCAAAACATAACTTTTATATGGATTTAATTTTCTCCAGACAACTAAAATAAATCATGAAGAATTAGTGATAGAGTCAAGATTTGGCATTTACTCACACTTTGACCATTTCTCCTCTTTCCACATGACTCTACTCCCCAGACCATGGCACTTTCCCAGCATGACAGGGAGGATGCGTTCCCCATGACTGGCCTTGGCACTGGCTGTTCCCTCTGTCAGGAGCCCTCGTCTTCTAGCTGGGTGGTACACCTCATTCTGGTCTCTACTGACAGGCCACCCATGCAGACTGGCCTATCCCGATCCCCTGCCCAAACCCACCCGCCCTCCACCCTGCTTTGGCTTCCTCTGTAGCACTTACCACTACCTGAAGCCACGCGTGTTCCTCCCACTCACTCCACCATGACCAAGCCACCAGCAAATCGGGTCCACTATAATCCTTGTAGTTCTTGGTCCCATTCGGCTCTCTCCGTTCCCCACCCCCATCACTCTCCCCCAGGCTACATTCCCCTCTTGCTCAGATGCTCTAACAGACTCCTGTAGGTCACTCCCATCCTCCCTGGTCTCTGTCTCTGCACCCGGAGCTCTGGAAAAACAAGAACCTGATTCTTTCTTGCTCAAGATCTTTACAAGGCTTTGCATTATTCTTAGAATAAAGGCTGAAATCCTTTGAAAGGCCTCTAAGTCTCCATAGCATCTGCCTGCCTACGCCTCATTTGGTTTGACCCCTCCCTGAGCTCCCCATTCCTGCCTTCCTTCCACTCCTCTGCTTAACCCTCCTACTCCAAGACTTCCAGCTCTGTGCCCTTTGCCCCTGCTCCTTAACCTCCCTTCTCCTCTATGCCTAGTTAATGCCACTCAACCTCTGGCTCTCAGCTCATGTCCTCGAGGAAGCCTTCCCCAAACCCTCAGTGTGGCAGATCCTACTCTGCTCTCACAGAGCCCCTCTATGCTCTCCTCACAGCACCTGCTACCGTCTGCAAGAAGGCAATTGTGTGATTAAGCAACCTGTCTCCTCCATAAGATGGTGACCTCTTAAGAGAGAATGAATCAACCGGTTGGAGCCACCAGCACCTAGCACACAACCTGCCACATAGTGGTGCTCAATGAACATTTGAACAAACATGTGAGAAATGGGAATTACGTGGATCCACCTTACACGGTCTAGGTATAATCCAATCCCTGAAAATCAGAATTAACCAGAGGCAGATGTGTAAATGAATTCAGTTATTTCATAGTTGGAGCAAAACATAAAGCTGATTTTTGTTACACACCAGGTCACAGAAAGTAGTTAATATAAATTGATAATCATTAGTAAATACCAGGCTTTGTTCGAAGAACTTGACCAGGAGTCTTATTTCATCCTCATCATAACCTTATGCAATATCATCATTACGACATGGGTTTGTCAAATGACAATACTGAGGCACAGAGATGTCAACAGCCTCCCCGAGGACTCACAGGGAGACAATGATAGAGCCATGAACTGAATCCAAGAAATCTGGCCTTGGGGCCTATGTTCTTAGACCCTATACTCTGGTGCCTCTTGAGGAGGAGAGTAGACGTCTTAAAAAAAATACAGAAAAGAAAACTAGGACACAAAGGGAAAAACCCAAAGAAAGGGAAGGGGAGGGGAGATAACAAACACTGTAATAAGAAAAAATTCTTGTAAATATATTTTCAAGTTCTGTTAATAACAAAACAAAGCCTAACAAATGTCTACTAAGTGCTTCCGATAGCCAGCGACTGTGCTAAGAGCTTTCCAAGCATTATCTTGTTTAAGCCTCTGAGCCGCCGTGTGAAGTAGGTATGACTGCTTTCTCCTTTTACTTAGGAGGAGTCTAGGCTCAGCAAGGTGATGGGACTCAGGCCAAGGACACGGGACTGGTAAGTGACACAGGAGGGACCGAAACTAGGTCCACCCGACTGAAGAATCAGCCTTTACGTACAGAAGGGCTTCACTTATGAAACAGGACTGCGGTCTTCAGGGGCACCTGGGTGGCTCAGCTAGTTAAGTGTCTGCCTTCGGTTCAGGTCATGATCCCAAGTTCCCGGGATCGAGTCCCATGTGGGGCTCCCTGCTCAGTGGGGAGTTCTGCTTCTCCCTCTTCTTCTGTTCCTTTCTCTGCTCCGCCCCCTGTTCCATCTCTCTCACTTGCTCACTCTCTCAAATAAATAAATAAAATCTTAAAAAAAAAAAAAAAAAGGAAGAAGCGGGACTGGGAAGTGTAACTACAAAGTACCGACACTCACAAATGATGTCTAAAAGGGCAGCGTCGTGGATACTTGCACGCCTCTCCTGAAAGAAGAGAGAAAATATTTCGTGAGCGTGGTGATGATTTGGTTCTGCTCCATTCACAGTAATTTTAGGGTTGCTTGAGCAACTGTGTCCAGTCTATGCTGTCTTGCCGAGTGTCTTTGTCCAGGCACTCCCCACTCTCCCCCTACCAGCCTCCTGTTTCGTTTTTTGATCAGCGGTACCCTTCTAAACTTCCTCTGCATCAGGGGATCCCAACTGGGCATGACTGGCATTTAGTCGGACAACTCTGTGTGTGGAAGGCTGTCCTAGGATGTTAAGGAACGTTCTGGCCTCGACCCACTACAAGCCAGGAGCATTCCCACAGGTCTCACAACCGAAAACATCATCAGACATTGTGTTCTCCGGGAGACAAAACTGTCCTAATTAAAAACCGCTGCCCTACGACATACATTTTCATGTATATAGTGTTTCTCAACGTTGTACGTAAAGTTCTAGTTTATCCATTTTAACGTCTGAAGAATATTTTGTTATATGGATGTGTCATTATTTATTCTCCTACGTAGAGCTGTTTCCAATTTTTTGTTTTTTAAAAAAGACTGTTAACATCTTTATTTATATATAAATATTTATACATTTGTATCTAGGTATATAAATGGTTATCAATTATAATACTTATATATACCTCTTAGTTTTTTATTAATTTTTTTTTAAGATTTTATTTATTTATTTGACATAGATCACAAGTAGGCAGAGAGGCAGGCAGAGAGAGAGGGGGAAGCAGGCTCCCTGCTTCCCTCACTGTTACCTCACAGAGCAGAACCAAGTCCTGAACAAGAGATTCCTTTCTCTGCCGGAAGTTTACAGTCTGCAACTGCTTTTCAGACAAAAAATCCCAGGCTTTGAGGATTGACATCATTTCAGTTAATGGAATTTTCATGATGGTCCTCTTGATAAACTCGGCAAGGGTTTCATCCATCTCTTTGCCACTTTAATAAAAACAAAAACAGTACAACAAAGTATGAACCAAATACAAAAGTTTAACTTAACTGAATTTTTCAGCCTATTTTTAGCCAGGATTTTGATTTGTAGGTCAAACACCCAAATGTTTACCTTTTTTTAGGCACTCTGCAAAGAGTGTTTCAACAGGAAGATTTTAATTATTTTCTCCTTAAGCTGTATACTTATTTTTACTTAAAATTTTTAAAAAAAATTTATTTACTTTTTTGACAGAGAGAGTGCACAAGCGGGCAGAGTAGCAGGCAGAGGAAGAAGCAGGTTTCCTGCTGAGCAGAGAGCTGTACATGGGACTCGATCCCAGGACCCGGGATCATGACCTGAGCCAGAGGCAGACGCTTAACTAACTAAGCCACCTAGGTGCCCTATGCTGTATATTTAAATATCCTTTGGAGGTTTTAAAAATTAGTCATCTCTCTCCTTGATTGGCTAGAGTATTTTGATCTTTTGATGGTAATGGTAAGTAAATCATTCGTTCATGGACTGATTCGCATGAAAAATCTGAGCACCTGTGTGTACCAGGCACTTTTGTGGGCATTGGGGACAGTGACATCTTTAACCGCAAAGTCTAAACTCCCTCGTGGTATGGAGCATCCATTCTAGTGGGGAGAGAGAGGGAATAGGAAAATCATAAAATGTGATTAAATGCTGCAGAGAGAATGGAATAGAGATAGGAAACTAATAGTAGTTAAAATGGAGCAGGCTGGGAATGATATGGGGGTGGAGTGAGCAGTCCTCATAAAGAAGGGGACATTTGAAGGACAGAGTGAGCCACATGGCTAGCTGGTGGAAGAACCTGCTAGGCAGAGGGAACAGCAAGTGCAAAAGCCCTGGGGCTTTCAAGGAACAGGGTGAAGGATGCCTCTAGTACCCCTCTACAAGAATCTAGGGTGTGACTTATTTTTACCATTTAAGTGTTTGTTGAACAGTGCATATAATCTATTACCACTGCCCACTTCCAAAAAAGATAATGATAGTCAACAAGATTTTAAGGTACTGAAAGCAGCAGTTAGAACAAAAATCAACTATAACGAGTTGTGAAGAAGGAGTAAAACAATTGAATTAAGAATGTGAGAAGAGAATCAAGATCATGAAAGCTGAGCCTGATTTGTTTTCTTACCCAGATACAGGACCAGCTTCCCTTAATATCAAAACTAAAATCCTTACCACAGTCTACAAGGCCCTGCGTTTGCTTCTTGCCTCCTTCCCCATACCTACCGCTTTCTCCCTGGCTTTCTGGGATCTAGCTACATTGGCCTTGAGTTCCTCTAGTACAAAAGGATCCTTCCTGAGACAGGTCATTGTACCTGCAGTTACCCCCGGCCTAGAAGTTTCTGCTCGCACATATTCACATGTTGTGGCTCTTGTAAGTGAGGTCTGAGCTTAAATGCCTTCTAGTCTGAGAGACTTACTCTGACCACCCATTCTAAAGGTAACTCCCCACCTTCCATTGCTTATTGTTTTTACAGAACTACCTAAAATTATCTTGTTTATTGATTACTGTATTGCTTTACAATATTGAGCCACTAGCTTAGGAACTAAGTTTGGGTTATTCATGGCTATATCCCTAAGTGTGCCTGGTGATGTAAGCACCCTGGTGAGAATTAGGGCCCAGCAGTGATATATTAAACCAACATCTGTCATTGAAAACACTGGATTTGGGAGAAAGCTTGTAAAAATGCAGATTCCCGGGCCCCATCTATTTGAACTGGGAGGTGGGCGGGCACCGGGTAGGGCTTTTAGGCCTTGCTTTTTTTTTTTTTTTTTTAAGATTTTATTTATTTATTTGACAGACAGAGATCACAAGCAGGCAGAGAGGCAGACAGAGAGAGAGGAGGAGCAGGCTCCCCGCTGAGCAGAGAGCCCGATGTGGGGCTCGATCCTAGGACCCTGAGATCATGACCTGAGCCAAAGGCAGAAGCTTTAACCCACCCAGCCACCGAGGCACCCCCTAGACCTTTAAAAATAAAAAATTGAGATCTTGCATTTTTAGAATGCCTCAGAAGATTCTTAATTCCGGGTAAAGTTTGCGAAATGCCTTTCTACAGACTTCTGGTAGGAGCACTCAATCTCACCAATAAGGTTGGTAAAACCCTGCGTTAACCCAGCTGATTCCCCGTGACTATCTAATTTCTTTTTACTTCTGGCTCTTCATAGCACAGCGCTTGGCACATATCAGGTGCTCAAGACATTTGCTGAATGAACAAACGCATGACAAAAAAGAACTCTTTCAGGATACTTTTCTGTAGATCTCCTCTTACACTGAGGATCTGCCACTGGACCATACGGAAGAACACGAGAACCACAAGTACGGAAAAAACACGGAAGCCAAGCCCGATTAAAAAAAAAAAAAAAGAAAAAAAATCAAAACATCCAACTCTGGGCAGAGCCTCAAGCCAGGCCTCGGAAAGCACAGCAGCCCATCACGTGACAACGGGTGGGGGCTCCGGAGAGGACGTAATCCAGTTAAGGCTCCGCCCCACTGAGGGCGGATATGACGTCATGTGCAAGCGTCGCTACCCCTTCTTATCCCAGCTTCAACAGTCGTCCTCCACCCCTCACCTGAGGCCAAGCGCCAAATCCGTACCTTGGGACGTGTGGCAGTCGCGGAAAAGTCGCCCCACAGGTCTGGGGTGTGGCTTCCTCAAAGCTCCCGCCACATTCAAGGGCCCGATCTCACGCCGCGCGCGGGTCTCTTGCAGTCAGTCATCGCCAGCAGTGTCTTCTCAGCAGCTCTTCCCGCCCGCTGCGCCTTCAAAGCCACCAATTGCAGTTCCCGCCGCCCTCCAGCCCCGCCCCCCCGGAGGGCTCTCCTTGGACTGTACCCTGGGCACGGGGACCGCGTGGGAGAGCAGCAGAAGGAAACTCGCCGAGTCTTCGCATCACCCTTGTCAGCGGAGAACGTTAGTTAAATACAGTTACTCTCGGCCCCTTTAATCTGGATTGTTGGTTCGAGTTGCTGTTTTTAGGCCCCACCGTTCCTCCGGACACTTGCTCTCCCTCCCCGACAGCCCCCGAAAATGGGCCCGTCCAGGCCGGGTGGCGCATGCGCCTCAGAGGTCAGGAGCGGAGAGGGCTGGTCAAGCCGTGCGAGGTCAGCTGTGGAGGGCGTGAGAGCCTTCACCACCCGGAGGTGGCTCAGCTCCAGCGTCCTGACTGCCGCCTTTTGAATGGGGAGTCTTCGCTGGTGACTGTCGCTTCAGCCCTCCTGTTGTGGCCGCGAGTCCGGTGAGTCTCGGCCGTCCGGGCCGTTCCGAGGACCGCTCTCTTCCCGGCCGCGGTGTCCGGGGAGGCCGCTGGACACGCACCTGCCCCTCCTCCTGTCCTCTGCTGGCGCGCGCCCCGCCGTTGCCACCCGCCCCCCCCCCCCCCCCCCCCCGCCGCTCTCCGAGGTGGGGACCCTGAAGGTCCGGCCGCTGGTCTTCAGGGTGGTGGTGGCTCTCAGCTCGCCGGCAGTCCACTGCGCGGGGGGGCTGGAGGTCTGTCCCGGGCTCTCAGCCCTCAGGCACTTGCTGAGGACGCGCGGGTAGTTTAGGGCATGCTTGGCCCAGACCTTTCACTCCGCTGCAGTCTGTCCCGCCACTCGCGAGCGTAGTGATCCCGGGCGGGCTCCTCTCCTCCCTGAGCCTCGGCTTCCACGCGGGTAAAATGGTCGTAACCCACGGCATCGATGGTGAGAAGGGAAGCCCTTCCCAGCGTTTGGTACGGTGAGCGCTCACGGAACTGTAGGATTATTATTGTTACCAGCTGGGAGTTTAGCATTTGTTTGTAGACGGTGGGGGTCTTGTTACGGCACATCTCAGCTGCAAAGTTGCCCCCAGTCCGTCTTGCGAAGTGGGAATCCGGTGAGATCCTCATCAGTACACTTTTGAAGGAAAGGAGACATTCAGATCCCTTTCACTGGGTTTAAAAATCACCGTGCTTGTAGGTTCACAGTAGGTGAAACCTAAAATCTTAAGTGCGTAAAAGAAGTTCGCACTGGCCAACTTATGTTGTGACGCCCCTTGTAACTCCTTTCCATACATACAGGCTTCTGCACCTGCTTAGTTTATTTCAAATGAGCCTTATTTTCGTCTTTTTTTTTTTTTTTAACTATGTTGAGGTGTGAACCAATTCTCAGATCTGTAATAATCCTAAATTCAAGATTTGGCAAACATTAATTGGGCATTTACTGTGTGTATTTACAACAATATTCCTTCACTAGCCCGTGTGTTCTTTGGGGTATATGGACTGATTTTATATGGCCTGGTCTGTATTTGGGAGCACTAGTCACTCAAGAGCATAGGTTTAGATTTGGTCACTTTGCACCTGCAAATGAAAAGGTAAGATAGGTAGTATACCCTGCTATGTCTGCTGCCTCTGCTGAATATGGTGGGTAGTTTGACATAGTTGCAGAGATACTATTTTAACTAATTCCAGTGCTTTCTGAGAAGTAGACTTTAAAAAAGATAGGTTTTACAAAGCATTAAGCCTCAAGTGTTAAGTTCACAGTTTTTCCTAGAGAACAGCTTCTTCAGACTTTGCACAAGAGACTTTTCTGGACTTGTTTTTTGTTTGTCTAAAAATGACATCAGAAATTGCAGCGTAGTGTAAATTTCTTTCTGGTGCAGACACCAAACAGCAGAATCTTTTGAAAGAAAACCCAAGTGGCATTAAAATAAGGGGTTTCCTCCTTGTGACTAAAGATTTGCTGAACGGTTTTAGAACGCTTACTGCTTTTTCTCTACCAGGGTTAATGTCTTGGTTACTCTTGGTTTATTTTCTAAAATGGTGCCACCTGGTGGCTGAAATCTGTCTATCATGGAATACTCAGGAAAATTTTAGCTCAGAGTTGGTAGAATAAGGTGAAGGAGTGATTAAATAAGCCTGTAAGTGTTATGCCTTTAGTGCGAGTAACATACTGCTTCTGTTCTCCCAGCTTACCCCCAAATACAAGTTCAGATTGCTTTGCAGAGACCTGTCACCCAGTTACAGACCGATCAGCTTGTCCCAGCTGAACATCTTTTAGAGTTTCAGTGGCTCTTTTGGTTTAAAGGTGTGCACACTTCATTCAGGCAATGGGTGGAGTTGAGGTGGCGAGGGAGGCATTGTAACTGTGACAAGTTAACCCTTCTGATAAATCCCAAAGTAAAGCTGGGACTGAAGTTTTGTGTTTAAATGATAACATTTTGAACGGAATTTATCCCTTTTTCTTAATACAAACACCCATGCATGAAGTCTTAGCACAAATGAATGTTCCCTTCACCTTTGTTTAGCAGCGCACCTGGTGTTAATTATTTTGTTACTACCCTTTTGGAATTGTTCCGTGTATTTTTAGTGGTGACAAGTTTTTTATCCATTGACTGAATTTTATTTTTGGAAATAGGTTAAAATCATTTAGTTATGAACTTAGGCTTGAGAAGAAACTTAATGCAATGCAAGAATACGCTGTGGCATCCATAATTGATGTAGCCAGTCTCCTTGGGGTACATGAGGACAGATAACCAAGAACTTCACAGAGCAGCCTGTTTCCTTGTTGGACAGCTCCTGGAAGAGGACACCTGCCTTTGTTAACATTCACCCTTTGGTTGCCAGTTCTGTCCTGGGAAATGCCTTGGAAACACTGCTGTAAATTCAGTTCAGGCTTTCCCGTCATATGACAGAGTATTTCAGAGATACAAATAATACTTTACAGATGTCACACTCACTGCTCACTATTTCAGATTCTCCCACATATGTTATCTTAAACCTCAGGACCACCCAGAGATACAGGTCAAGAGCTAATTCCAATTTACGGAAGAAGAGACTTAGTCTCAGATTAAGTAACCAAAGTGTTATAATTTACAGACCGATAAGCTACAACTTTTGATTGTAAATCCATTGTTTGTCTTACTGAACCAGGTTGTTTATCTGTCTCCTCTGATGTGCACTTCCCTAAATTGGCAAACATTCCCAGTTTCATTAATGGCTTCCTGTTTAAACCTGGAGTCAAAGCCATCTTAATCCTGAGCACTCTTTCCAGATATTTACTTTGCCAATATTTGGGACTGGACCGATCAGGACAAACATAGTACTGTTCTTTTTCTTGAGGGAGACAGACAGGATAATATTACATTGACTTCTTTGGAAGATAGGCCTAGAATTATTGTCTGTTGAACTTGTAACCGACCAGAGGGTCTTTGGGAAATAGTTTTTACTCTCTGTATTTATTTCTTACACAGACTGCTGGGAAGGCATCTTTCCTATTTTGAAAATGGGAATTATCTGTCCTGGTGAGAGATTGCATTGGGTAGTAACTCTACCACTTACTATGTGACCTGGGGCTTAGTTTTACTATGAAAATGTGAGTAATGCATATTTGAACTACAAAAAGGCAATTTCTTATGGTTTCACTGAATTTATAAAGGTACCTACTTGCTACAGTTATGGAAGGATTGTAAGACTTGTGCCTAGTGTGTGGTAAATGTTTAACAAGTTATTTTCAACACTAATAATGTAGTTATATTCTTACGGCTTTGAAGGAATCTTAAATGAATATGGAATATACATTTCGTTTTCTTCAATTCGTAAGTTACTTCGAGTTATAATAATGCTGATTAGGATAGGCTTTTAAAGATGACTACTGGAAGATACCAGCACTCACATCATTGTGTTCTAAGAGCAGTGCCATCATTTTATAGCTGTGCTTTGTAGATTAACACCTGAGAGTCCAGGAGTACACCTGTGTGTGCACCAACGGTTACAAGAAACCAGAGGACATTGGGTGCCGGGAGGGAGTGTGGGCAGAGGGTGAATCGAGGGAAAGAGGAAAAGCATATATCACTAAAAAGATAGGGTGAAGGAAAGAAGGGAATGACTGGTAAGGCAAGGAATTTGTTAGATAAGGAATTTGGCCAGTGTTTAGAACTGTAAGTTAAGTAGTAGCTTAGCTTTTTACCAAGAAGACTAGGAAAAGGAGACCGTATGAAACCCATTTTCTTCTTGAACGTAGTTATGTTGGATAAGTACGTAGAAGGGAAGACGTCTTATTGGTGCCCTGGCTGGGTCTACAGTGACATAAACTTTTGTAATAGAGGGAGGAAAAATATACATCGTGATACGTATGCATTTATACTTGTATACCATGTGCAGTATTTATCCCACCAGCCAAGTGTCTTCTAGAGTATTTAATTTACCAATTAACGAGGTCATTTCAGTACATTGTGAGCTCGTTTCCAAACTGTAAAAGTGTACATTTGAGGATTGGTTGATAGAAATATGCAAAAATTTTTTGTCAAATATATTTACAAAATATAAAGACATTTTCTAGGTGGCTAAGTCAGTATACATCTTCCTTCAGAAAAAAGGGAGGCAGAAATCAGATAACCAGATAACTAATAGGTGTAAATGTGATATATTGGTATAATATTAAATGGTTTAAATTGCTAGACTATATGAGATCTTGTTTTTCTGAGGCAAAAAGATTATGTCATTAAAAAGATTTTGTAGTTAGTGGCAGGCAAACCAAACTTGAACTTGGCTGCATTTCCAATTTCCATTTCAAACACTTAGCTGGCCCCAACGGCCCTATGTGTGATCTTCAGCTGTGGTATGCTGTGTGTGCGTGTGTGTGCACGTGTGTCCTTGAGTGGGTGTGCTCAGTTGGAAGTCACTCAATGGAATAGTGATCTGCCGATATTTTTATAAATTGAGTTCTGCAGTAGTAGGCATAGTGTAATTCTCTGGAATTAATTTGTTTAGATATTTTTAAGGATTTTACTTGTGAGTAGAAGGTAGATAGGCCTTTTCAATTTCCTGAACTTTTTGCTATTAGTTCTATTAAGGTACAATTTACATATCATAAAATTCACCCATTGTATGTGAGTTCAGTGATTTTAGTGAACTGCAATTGTGCAACCATTACCACATCCTATTCTAAATCATTTTTATCACGTAGATATACTACTTTGTGCCCAAAGGCAAATAATCCTCACTCTCACTTTCAGGCCCAGGGAACCCATCAGCTTTTTTTTTTCTCTACAATTTTGCCTTTTCTGGACATTGCACATAAATGGAATCATATAGTCTTTTGAATCTGGCTTCTTTCATTTAGCTTGGTGCTTTTGAGGTTCCCCCATGTTGGTGCCTGTAGCAGTGCATTCCTTTTCCTCTCCAAGTAGTATTCCATTGTCTAGATACACCATATTTGTGTGTCCAGTTACCAGGTTATTGGATATTTGGATTGTTTCCAGTATTGGTTATAATGAATAATGCTGTGAATATTCATATACATGTCTTTGTGTGCCTATGTGTTCTCATTTCTTTTGGGTAGATTCTTAAGAGTGCAGTTTCCGTGGTCCGGGTCATTTGGTAAGTTTGTGTTTAACTCCTTTAAGACACTGCCAAATTGCTTTTCTAAGTGTGTACTATTTTTTGTTTCCACTAGCAATGCAATGAGGCCTGTTTTCTCTGCATCCTAACTAATGCTTGTTATTGTCTGACTTGTTGATTATAGCTTTTCTGGCAGATGTGTAGTTAACATCTCATTGTGGTTTTAGTTTGCCTTTCCCTGTGACTAATGGTGTTTAGCATTTTTTCATGTGCTTAATTAACCATTCCTGTATCATCTTCTATGAAGTATTTATTCAAATCTTTTGGCTGTTTTTTGGGTCCATTTTTAAATGTTGGGTTGTTTATAAGCATTCTTTATGTATTTTAGATAACAAGTCCTTTTTCATATATGATTTGCAAATATTTTCTCCTAGTCTGTAGCTTGTAGGTTATTTTTTAGAGCAGTTTTAGGTTCACAGCAAACCTGAACAGAAAGTACAGAGATCCCACTTGCCCCCTGCCCTACACATGTGCAGCCTTCCCCACTGTCAGCATCCCCCACCAGAGTCATGTGTTTTTACAACTGATGAACCTGCATTGACATGTCATTATCACCCAAAGTGTGGCTTGTCTTTTTTTTTCTTTTTTTTTAAATTTATATACATTATGAAATGCTCACCACAATAAATCTATTACAGTATTATTGATTACATTTCCTATGCTGTGCTTTTCATCCCTGTGTCTTTTCACTTTCTTAATGGTGTATTTTGAAGTGAGAAAGTTTTTTTAAATTTGATAAGATTGTACCAATTTTTTTCTTTTATGAATTGTGCTTTTGACCTATCTAAAGAACTCTTTGCCCAAGTAAGGTCATTATTTTCCCTTAGGTTTTCTTTCTTGAAACTTGTAGATTAAAAGAATTAATTTTTTTTTTGGTAATGTTTTCCAAGTTAAAAACAGTAGGTTAAAGGAAAGAATAGGTAAATAGTACTACATAACTGTGGCAGACATTTCAAAATAATGTTTTTCCTTTGACGTTGGCTGCTGATTTTTTACTTTGTGATAAATTTAATTTCTGGAATTCAGCTTCTTCCTTTCATTGTAATAATTGCATTTTATGGCTATCTCTGCTAAAATGAAAAACTTTTTTCCCATCTGCTTTTTGTTTCTCTTCATTGTCTAGTTGGATTTTTCTCAGCCAGATGTTCGGAATAAGAAAGCAGTCCATATGAATTGACATTAACGTGAGATTGGCTAATGAGGCTTTAGCCCTCTCCCTCAGGAATATGCATTTTAAAAGGATTAATAAACCATTCTCTTATTTCTTAGAATTTCATCTGAACAAAAGGAGTTGTAGTTAGTTTCAGGTTATGTGGGGAAAATAATTGAGATCAGGCTTATTAATATAGGCTAGCTGTTTCTACTGGACCACTTATTTCCAGGATTGGGTCTCTTGAGGACTTCTGCTTTTTTCTGAACCTGCAGGTTCTCCAAACAACACCTGGTGGCTTGCTGAATCTGTGAAATTGTTGGATAAGGAAGCTGAGGCTCAGGTTTAATAATTTGCCAGAGGTCAACATTGTTTTTTGATAAAGCTCACTGCACGTTTTTACTGAAATAGTTTTAGGTCGCATTAACAAATACAGTCACACATATTCAGGACACTCTTGTATCCACAGGTTGCTCTGCTGTGCTCCGTCACCTCCTAAAGATGCATCCTGACTTATCTCCACACTTGCACACTGAAGAATGCAACGTCTTGATTAACTTACTTAAGGAATGTCACAAAAATGTAAGAGTTCAGAAAAATGACCATAAAGCAAAAATGAAACTTAAGTACAACACACTGATATAAAATGTTATCTCCACTAATGGAAAGGAATGGTAATATAGTGGATCTTAGTTTACCAAAGATTAGTACCTGATGCTTGTGATTTTCAAGGCACCATCTCCTTTCTTGATTAGTAAAAATCAAGCATGGTGGTTCATTAGGGAACTTCTGAAATAATATATAATAGTTGGAATCCATGTTCTTACCATAAAATACTGTGTTTTTTTTTTTTTTTTTGTATTATAGGGCACTAGAACAGGTATGTTAAATTCTGACTCTTCTGATCATAATGGAATTATTTTAAGATTTTTCTAAGATTTTTTTCTTTGATGTCTACCATTCTGTGTTTAAAGGAGATTGAAACATTTTTTATAATAGATGTTAGCTAGATTTAAATTATGATTGGCCTAATTTGGCAGATTTGCTCACTTGTTAGTGGAATGGGAGTAAAATTCTGTGGTTTAAACCAAAAATAGAAAGGAAGCTCATTTTTGGAAATCATTAAATTAAGCTGGTATTTTTACAGATGTTAACTGTTTAGCTTTTTTCATATACTTGATATGTGAGACGGTTATAAGGAGAATGTCTGTTTTTCTTTAACTTTTCATGATGTGTTATTTTCCTCATGATATTCATAAACTGTAGATATATCAAATTATAATAAGTATCATTTAAATGAGTGAAATTTGAAGACTAATGGTAAGGTAATGAGTAATACCTATGACCTTTGAAGTTAGATATTTTTGTTGGTTCAAAGAATGTTGTTGTTTGACCGTATACTTTAGGCAGATTCTTTTCAGCAGACATCTAGATCAAGAATTGATATTGTCTTTTTAATGTTAATCATTATATGGGTATGCAGTAGTGTCTCATTTGGTTTTAGATTTACTTCCCTGATGGCTAGTTTTTGAGCATCTTTTCATGTGCTTATTGGCCGTTCATATAAAGTCTTTTGCCCATATTTTATTTTTTTTAATTTAAATTTTATCTATTTATTATTTTTTCTCTTTTGCCCATGTTTTAAAATTGGGTTGTTTGCTTTATTATTTAATTTTAAGAATTTTTTTTTTTTTCATTCGACATGCAAGTCCTTTGATGAGTGTATTGTGAATATGTTATCCTAGTCTGTGGCATCCTTTTTCATTTTCTTAAGGTTGTGTTTCAAAGAGCAGTTTTTAAGTTTGATGAGGCCTAATAACCAGGTTTTTTTTCTCTTACGGTTTGTGGGTTTGTGGGAGTTTGTTTGTTTTTCCTTTTAAAGATCTTTGTATGTTTCCTGGTCATGGAGATTTCCTCCTGGAAGTTGTAGAGTTTTAACTTATACTTCTAGGGCTGTAATTCATTTCAGGTTAATTTTTGTGTATCGTGTGAGGTATGAGCCAGTATTTCTTTCTCTATGGATATCGTTGTTCCAGCACCATTGGTTGCAAAGACCATCCTTTTTGTACTGAATTATCGTGCTGTCTTGGTCAAAAATCAATTGACCATATGTGGCTGGGTCTGTTTCTGGGCTCTGTAGTCTCTTCTACTGATTTATGTGTCTATTCTTAACACCAGTTAATTCCGGTGTTATCTTACTGGGGCCAGGGTGACCGTTTTGTCCTCTTTATCCCCTTTCACTTGACTGGAGTGATATTCAAATGTAAGCTGAATCGTTGTTTCCCTCTTTGCCTGCAAGTTATCAAATCTGAATTTCTTATTTTGTGTTGTTTCAGGGCCTTCATGGACTTGTCCCCTACTTACCCCGTGGGCCTTACCACCCTCCTGCACCTCTTCTGCTTGCTCCTGTGTGCTCCTGTGTGCAATTGTGCGGCAACACACTTCCCTCTTCTAAGCCTTTGTGCTTGCTTTCTCCTTGCTGGTCTCAGAGCCCTTCCCACTGTCTCACTTCCTGTGTGCTAGACCAGATTTCCTCATCCTTCAGGTTTGCTTCAGTGTCACTTGTTACTTCCTCTTCCTTTTCTCCTTTCCTGGCCTGCATTCTCTTAGTGTAGTCACTCTGTACTCCAGTAACCCCACACGTCGCATGGTTCTTACTTTAAGATAGTTTTCACACTTTTTGGTTTCATGACTCCTTTATGCTTTATTAAAGACCCCAAATAACTTTCGTGTATGTGGGCTATAGCTACTAATATTCACTAAATTAGAAATTAAAACTGAGGAATTAATAATATAAGTTTATATAAAAATATAATAATAAATCTAATACATGTTAATGTAGTAAGTTTTTGTAAAAAACCTTATTTTCCAAAACAGAGTGAAAAGAATGGCATTAGTTTTGCATTTTTGCAGTTCTCTCATACCTGGCTTAATGGAATATAGCCAGATCCTCCTATCTGCCTTATGTTCAGTCTTTGGTGATATTGTCCTTTGTGCAGCCTCTGGAAAATTCCACAGTTGCCTTGTGAGAGAATGAAAATGAACAAAACAAATAAGATCTTTGATTATCAGGATAATAGTTTTTACCGTGTACATGCCTGGAAAGGTCTTGGGAACTTGTGGGTGTCCTTGGACTACACTTGGAAAACTACTGCCTTACAGGAATCACTTTGTTAGTTGGCTCTTGCCTCTGATCATGTACTGTGAGTAGGGCCCAGGTGCACCTTCCTCATTGCTGTATCCCTGGTGCTTGGTACATTGTCTTCAAGGTATCAGTTGATTGATTCATTTATTCAATCAATTGCTCAGTTAGTTTGGTTCTCTAGACATAGACATCGCACACTAGAGGCTTATGCCATGTGTGTACAAGAGAAATGTAGACCCCAGGCATTTCATAAACCAATTCCAATGGCGCACTTTGGGTTTGTTTTTCATGTAATGTCACAAGAGTATAATTCTTCTTTGGGTTTAAATGTTGGGAAAGAGAAAAAAGAGCTTCTGTCTTGGATTTAAAAATAAGATGTCTGTTTATGGATGATATGAGTCCATGTAAACCAAACTATGAAATACTGCCTTACATTCTGAAAGTCTGATCCTTTCTGTTCTGCTTCACCAGAAGGTGTGTGAAAATGCATGGTTCCTGTTCATTTGTTGCCAAGGAAATAGTTTAGGAAAAATACATAGGAAATAGTTATTCTGAAAAGGTCCTTAGGGGACCAGTAGTAAATCTTAGTTTACCTTAAATGCTTGCCAGAAAAAAATGACCCATTTTTCCACTGTGGACCAGAAAAGGACATTTACAGTGCAGGGAAAGAAAGGATTAGCATGAGGCACAGCTTATTAATTATGTGTTGTCTGGTTTCCATGAAAGCCTTAATTAGAAAGAAAAGGAAAAGGTGCTTATTATTATAAGTTCAGCACTTGTGGCATGTCATTATAGGACATCACCATGCTGTCTTACCCATTCCTTAAAAATCATGATATGCAAACACACTAATTATAGCCCGACTAAAATTCGTGTTCTTGACTTCATTCTTCATCTTAATCTGCTTCAGAGCATTCATACTTTTTGCTGTGCTAATTGTCATAGGCCTTGAAATCACTAGGAGATTTTTATTTTTCTTGGCAAAGAAAGCAGACTTTGAACTTTAGATCTAGGTTTTCTTACATTTTGGATTAGTGGGTTACTTACATGGCCCATATAGGCCATTTAGTAATGGTGTTATGTGTTTCTGATATTTTGATGACATTTTGGATGGAGGCAAATGAGAAAATTAGTGTTTGCCCCGAGCATTTATTGGGTAATTCTTCAAAGGGACAGAATGTTTGCTAATGAAGAAGTCACTGGTCATGTTAATATGGCCACCCCACACTTTGACATCGCTTCCTGTGATAGATGGTGGTTGTGCTGTGATTTTCACCTGCCCTTAAAGAAAAGGGTATTAGAAAACAGAATTGTTTATATTCTGTCATTGTGAGGTTTGGGCAGGTTAATAGGCTTCCATTTTATCAAGGAGAGGTCTTTTTAGTTTTCATTTCTATCTATAAAGCATTTAACCCTTCTTTTAAGAAGGCCAGGAGAAGTCCATTTATTTGTATGTTTTATACCTGTGATTTAACTCTTTGCTTTTTAACAAGGTGGTGACACATTAAATCCATTTCTGTAAATATTTCCAAAATATTCCATTTATTTCTAGAATAAGTATTTAAATTCTATGTGCCAGAGACCTTAGTATATTATGGGATGAAATATTTTACCCCTTTTCTTCCTTTTAGCACAGCATTCTGAAATTTTTTGGTCATTGCAATGATCTCGATCGGGAGATGAGAAAATGCTTGAAGAATGAGGTAAGAAAAGTGTTAGAGGATGAAAGTGGTAGAACAGTAGAATAGAACCTTTCTGAGCAATATTTAGAATACCCCCATTGCTAATTTGTATTCCAAATTTTAGTATAACAGAGAGATTTGACACTTTATATGTATGTCCTCTCCTAAAACCAAGTGGAGAAATGGAAGACATTACTTTTAAAATTTTTCCATGCACATAAATGAAAACAGTTTCCTTATTATAATCATTGCAACTCCTCTGGATGAATTGTAAGGGCTAGGAAACTGAGTTTGTATAGTAGAAAGACATCGGTAAATCAGCTCTTAGCGATAGCAGGTAACTAACACTTTCTGGGCCTCTATTTCCTCATAGAACATGGTGGGACCTGGACTTGGGCTCCTTATTGGTCTAAAATTATGAATTTCCTCATAACCATGGCATGTACGAGCCATGCAGATCTAGTTTGACTTGGTTGGAAAGACTCATTTCCTGGACGCGGTTTTAGGCCATGACTTTGACTTGGGCATATAGCAGAGTGCTTTTGAAGAGAAAGTTAACTCCATTTCTGTTCTGTTCATCAGTTGTTTTATGTCTCAAACCTTTAGAAATCTATATTAAAAACCGGCCTTCCTGTTTTCTTTCCTTTTCTGTATTTTTGAATTTGTTTCCTATTAGCCTCATATTGAAAGGTATAATATTTGAAGCTGTGCAGCAATTATCTATCTTCAACTTTTGTATTTTTAAATCAAGCTTTTCTTTCCCCCTCCATTCCCAGAATCCCTTTCCAATGTCTTTGCTGTTTGAAGAACTTTCTAGAGTTCTGAATTAAGGGTTGTAATTTTCTTTGCGCAAATGTGTACATATAAAAGTGGTGTTTTTTTTTTTAAGATTTTATTTATTTATTTATTTGACAGAGATCACAAGCAGGCAGAGAGGCAGGCAGGGAGAGAGAGCGAGAGAGAGAGAGGAGGAAGCAGAGAGCCCGATGCGGGACTTGATCCCAGGACTCTGGGATCATGAACTTAGCCGAAGGCAGAGGCTTTAACCCAATGAGCCACCCAGGCGCCCCATATAGAAGTGTTTTAAATTAATTTTTAAAGAGTTTTTCTTCATATTTACATGTAAAGCTAGTTTGTATGAAAACTGAACCCAGGGCTTTGTTCCCCTTTTAACAGAGGATGAGAAAATGAAGCCCACACTACTTTATTCAGTACAAATGTTTATTTCTCACATTTTCAGTTGTGTTAGATTGCTTTTTTCCTAAGTTTAGATTTTTTTTTCTTCTTACAGTTTGCTAATTTTTGCCATTGGTTTGGTGATTAGATCTTTATTCAGAATTTTCTTCCCAGGTGGTCCTGAGCTCTTAGCAACTGTTTGGTAGAATGCTGTATATCTTTTTCTTACTTTGAGTTTGTTTTCATATAAATTTTGGATTTTCTCCTTGACGTATTTTCTAAGTCCTCAGTGTGGTTTTTATGTCACTTTATTACCTGATTTATAGATGTTTTTGTCTGTTCTTTCCTCCTCTGGTCCTCTGAACCTGTGCTCACGTATTTCCTCTCTGCCTTTAATGCTTTCTAGTTGACCATTTCCTGCCTCTCACGCGTTCCTCTAACCATCCCCTTCACATGCCCTTTGAGTACTTCATTCCTTGGCACTTTCAACTAGAAAAAGGGTCTGGCCAGTTCCCTTATTAGTCTCTCTTTGCTACTGTGTCGTGCTTTTGTTCTTTCTATGGAAATAATCACTAATTCTATTTCATCCCTCTTAATTTTTTGATTCGGTTTGGTTTGGTTTTGTTGTTCAGTGAAGTTTTGTGAATAACATCATATTCATCCTTTTTTTTCTTCTTTTATTCAAAGGCCATCTGGACTCCCTTTGAGAATATCTTAACATACATTTTAACAGAGATTATATTTTAATTTGCTCTTTAACTTGTTTTTTTTTTTGTCTGCCTCTAACGTATCATCTTCTGAAGATTTACCCTTAAGACCCTCCTCCCAGCCTGATTACTGGAGGCAGTCTGGTATATGTGATTCAAGATCGATACCAAATATTTTTCTCAGAGTAGGTATCCCATTACGTTCTAGAACAGTGCCTTTAAAAAAAAAATGGTTTTTAAAATGATGAATACCCTTTCCCCCAACAATCTTTAGAGGAAAATTATTGAGTGACAGATAAAAGGAATGATTTTGGTTAAAGGGACCTGGTGTTTCATCTGCAATTTGAAGTGGCCCTTTGATGAAGAAGAAAAAAAAAGTTTGAAAACTATCATTCCAGGGGCTGTTAGAACTCTTCAGTCAAAACTTTAGATCTAGAAATCTTCTTAGAGATGATCTAGCTTAGCTCCCCTTATTTGAGGTTACGAGATCCGAAGATGCAGTAAACACGAACCTTCCCAGCATTGCCTCAGGTGTCTGGGCAGGGGGCCCAGTCAAGTTCCTGCTCAGCTCTCTGTCACTGCTTTTAATTTCTGCGGACTTTTCCCATATCTCTGGCTCCTAAAAGATTTTGATGTCTAGCTGTTCACATATACTTAGTTTTTTCAACTTGAATTTACTTATATTTTTTTTTCTAGGGTTCCTATGGAAAAAGGAAAAAAAGTGATTCCTTCATTCACCTTTAAAATATATCTGTTGGTGTATATAAGTCTGTACATATATCCATACAAAAGCACTTAAATTCACGTTTCTCTGCTTTAAACAAGTGCTTTTTCTAAGTGCCAGGCTGTGTATTTCCTGTTACTTATAACCTTCTGGCCAGATCCAAATACAAGGCTGAAAACCTCCAAGGTGAAAACTGCATTTAAATCCAACCGACTGCAGAAATGTAGGATTTGGAGAGAATCCTGTTTGATGGCTATTCGTAATGAAAAAATCCTGGGAAGTTCAGCTGAATATAGATTTCCATGTAAACTAATACGATAATGTGGTTGCCAAGAGCCAGTTACTCTTGATAATATTTATAGAAATAAAATGTGTAGGTCGTAGGAACTAGTAGGTCCTCTGTAGTCCACATCTGACAGACTGCATGGAGCACTGTATTTAATTCTGGTCGTGATAGTTTTTATAAGGGATATTGATATTAAAGCACCTTATAAACGGTACGTGGTAGCTATTAGAAGGCAGAAGCCATGTTCTGTGGTCCTTTGTAGAAACCAGCAATGCTCGGCCTAGAAACAGAGGTAGTAAGTGGGTTTTCTGTAATCAGATATTTGCATGAAGAAATGGAGGGCAGTAGGAGAATTTACAGGGAAACACTTACTGGTTCAACATTAAAAAAACCTTTGGAACAAGTAGAAGTGTCCAACAAACAGGCTACCTCAGGTAGTGAGCTGCTCATTACTAGAAGTGTTCAAGCAGAGATTAGATGACTTCGATAGATTGTGAGTTCCTGCAGAACAGGGATAAAACTCACTCATCTTAAATATTTACTGAATTCATATTTTGGGAGAAAATATGAATTCAGTAAATATTTGTACACCTGTTAGGATATAGATGCTGTACTGTGTTTGCAGTTTCAGATTCAGTGAAATAAAAGACAAATGAGAATTTTATCAGCAAAAACTATTTTGCAAATATTTTAAAATATTTAACTCAGCTGATACTAATGGTAATATAATCTGCTGTCTCTTTTCTCCCCCCTTCCTTTTATTTTCCAGTACATGGAAAAGAGGACCAAGAGCAGGGAGCATGGCAATGCGATGAGAAAAAGACTTTTTAATCCCACAGAGGAATCTGAAAAATAAATTAGAGGCATACCTCGTTTTATTGTGCTTCGTTTTATTGAGCTTCGCAGATAATGCATTTTTTCAAATTGAAGGTTTGTGGCAACCCTGCGTCGAGCAAGTCTATTGGCGCGTTTTCCAACAGCATTTGTCACCTTGTGTCTCTGTATCACATTTTGTAATTCTCACAGTATTTCAAACTTTATAATCACTATCATATTTCTTATGGTGATCTGTGATGTTACTATTGTAATCGTTTTGGAGTGCCACAAGCGTGCCCATATAAGACCGTGAACTTAATCAGTGTATGTATTCTGACTGCTTACCCACCAGCCATTCCCTCATCTCTCCCTGTCCTTGGGCCTCCCTCTCCCCTGAGACTCAACATATTGAAATTAGGCCAGTTAGTAATCCTATGATGATGGTCTCTCAGTGTTCACGTAAAAGGAAGAGTCTGCCATCTCTCACTCTCAGTCTAAAGCTCGACATGATTAAGCTCGGTGAGAAAGGCACATTGAAAGCTGAGATAGGCTGGAGCCAGGCCTCTTGCACCAGTCGGCGAAGTTGTGAATGCAAAGGGAAAGTTCTTGAAGGAAAGTACAAGTGCTACTCCGGTGAACACACAAAAACGTTAAGAAAGTGAAACAGCCTTGTTTTAGTGTTCTGGACAGAAGATCAAACATCCCCTTAAGCCAAAGCTTAATCCAGAGCAAAGTCCTAACTCTTCAATTCTGTGAGGGTTAACAGGTGAGAAAGCTGCAGAAGAAAAGTTTGAAGACATTGGTTTGTGAGGTTTAAAGGAAAGAAGCCATCCCTAGGACGTACAAGTGCATGGTGAAGCAGCAAAGGCTGGTGTAGAAGCTGCAGCAACGTTGAGGCAAGACCCTCCACGAGCAAAGGATTATGACTTGCTGAAAGCTCAGATGATACGGTTAGCACTTTTCAGCAATAAAGTATTTTTTAAGTAAGGCATGTATGTTGTTCTTTAGACATAATGCTACTGTACATGTAATAAACTACAATATTATATAAACATAACTTTTGTATGTGTTGGGAAGCCAAAGCATTCATTTGACTTATTCTGTTGTGGTACTTGCTTTATTTTGGTGGTCTGGAACGAAATCTGTGGTATCTCTGAGGTTTGCCTGTATCCTTTCTCTGGATGCCGTGGCTGAGAGAAGACCTAAAGACTTAAAGGTCTTACCTGCAAGAATCTTACCTCATTTGGTCTCCAGAATCTTTTGAATGGGAAGTGACCTACGGAGAAAGACGGAAACCCTGATTCTGAATATTTGTTGGGTGGAACCTTAGATACGCTCTCTCATTTGCCAACATACCTGACTTCCAACACGTTTCTTCCCTTTGCCAGCAGTCAGTTAATATTTGTGTAACTTTCTCCTTCAATAAAATAATTGACTTTAATTATATTTTCTCTGTTCTCTTAGACTTTCCTGGAATTAGGGCAAAATGGTCCCATTAGACTTTGCTTTTTGACAATGTGGTGATTCTGGAGCTTTAAACATTGAAGACAGAAGTTGGGCAAAAAGAGTTTGGAGAAGTCCTAGCTATGTTAACGATATGAAAATGAACCAACTTTATTGTTCCCAGACTCATTTCCAGCAGGCACCTGCACCCCTTCCCCCAGTGCTCTTTCTTCTAGGTGTTTCTGAAACCAGTGACAAATCTGAAAGTCAGCAACTTCCCTCCACAGCCACAGCAGGGACTTGATCTTCTTGTCAGATGAGGTGTCAACAGACTGTGAGCTGTGAGCTCCTTCTAGTGAATTTTGCGTGTATGTCCAGAATGAGGCCTTGCTGACGTCGGTGTTTAATAAGCGACTTCCCCATCATCAGTGGTGTTCAAGAGGCTGGACATTCCCTTAGCAGTTGGTTACACAGGATAACAGGCATTCGATGAAGGGATGAAGGAAGAAATAGAGTTAATTCTGAGGGCCTTTTCGAGACTGAGATTTATAAATATTTATTTAGCCCCTTCCTCCGTATCAGTATAGGTACAGAAATCAGACATTTTGCCTTTAGAAGCTTGTAGTAAACTGACGAGTTGACTGTTACAGTAGTGTTGTAGCCCCATGATGAGGTAGCTATCATGGGAAACACAGAAAGGGTATCCATGCCCAGCCTTCAGGAAGAAGGAGCCATTCTAGGAAAGCTACTTTAGCAAGGGAACCTTTGACAGACAGTGAAAACAGAATACATTCTGGGGAGCTTCAAAGTTGTTTAGCATGACTGGAATGAGAGGGCTGGTGGTGGAGGAAGATAAGAAATGGCTTTGTGGGGCGCCTGGATGGCTCAGTGGGTTAAAACCTCTGCCTTGGGCTCAGGTCATGATCCCGGGGTCCTGGGATTGAGCCCCACATCGGGCTCTCTGCTCAGCAGGGAGTCTGCTTCCCCCTCTCTCTGCCTGCATCTCTGCCTACTTGTGATCTCTGTCAAATAAATAAAATTTAAAAAGAAAAAAAGAAATGGCTCTGAAGTCAGTTGGAGCTTTTCTTTTTTCTTTTTTCTTTTTAAGATTTTATTTATTTATTTGACAGAGAGAGATCACAAGCAGGGGGAGCAGCAGAGAGAGGGGGAAGCAGGCTCCCTGCTGAGCAGAGAGCCTGATGCGGGGCTCGGTCCCAGGACCCTGGGATCATAACCTGAGCCGAAGGCAGAGGCTTAACCCACTGAGTCACCCAGGCGTCCCCAGTTGGAGTTTTTCTTCAATGCTGTTGTGACCAGTTGCAGATTTAATACAGTGATTAGGGATTTGTGGAGGGCTCTTAGTTGGAAGGGTGATATGTTATGATTTGTATTTTAGTAAGATTTTTCTGGTTATAGTTTGGGGGATAGATTGAAGAAGGGAAATTATACCCAGGGAGTCCCATTCGATTTTTGCCCTAACTTAGGTGGTAAATGAAGGCCTGAAACAGGAATAGCTTGAGGATCCAGACGAGTGGCTTGATTTGAGGGGAATTTGGACACAGAATCAGCATGGCTGATAGGAGGTCTAAGGCCCCTGTGTCTGCACGCTTTTGGGGCCCTGCCCCGATTGGGAGGGGGTGTAGCAGAGGGGCGGGGTAAAGTGCTGGGTTTGAGGTGTGTGCGGAAGACCCTGGGTGGAGGTGGCTTTCCAGCTTGTGAGGATGCAGATCTAGAACGTAGTAGCCTGGACGAGAACGGAGTTGGGAGACCGCAGCTTGCATGTGACCCCAGCACCCTGTGGGACAGTGTTGACAGTGGGCCACTGGAGGTGTTTTATAGAGCAGGATGAAACTTTGGGCTCACTTGATTTTTTAGAATTCCACATTTTGGTGGAACATGTGGACAATCTAAGTTTTATAGATTTTGCACCCTCAGCCCCCCAGCAGGATCGATAACTGACAGTTGGGTGGGTCTTCTATGTATTTATATCACTGTTTCAGGACAAGGAAAGGAACCCCGTATACGGAGAAGGATGAGGCATAGAGGGAGAGGGCAAACCACAGAGAATGGGGCCACGGAGTTCCAAGAGGCTTCCAGAGGAGGGAGTGTCACTGGATCAAATAAGGACTGAGGCGCCCTTTGAGGCTTTGGTACCTCTGTCATCCCTGACCTTCTGAGAGCCGCTTTCTGTGGTGAGGAGTGGGCGGGAGCTTATGGGGAGCTGGGGGACACAAGTGTATTTGGAAAGGCTTGGCTCTGAAGGGGAGGACAATGTAAGGTCGAGAGAGGGTCTTACAAAATCAAAAGGAAATGGTGAGTGACACTTGGGGATGGACATATTTGAAAAGAATGCTGGAAACGAGGGAGGGCTTGATTTGTGGAGTGAAATGGATGTAGAAGTGAGTGAGACTCAGGGCCCTTGCTGATAAGGATACCGCTTTTTTCCAGAAAACTAATGAGAAACTGAAAACTTGAAGCACCATAGGAAATGGACAGCGTTCCTTTCAGAGAGCAGTAAGTGCCTGTCAGCACGGGATGCACTGGACCCAAGTCTGAGACACGCCAACAGGGTTACCAATAACTAGTTATATGCAGGTAACTGTATAATAACTCACCCTGAGAAACGAACTTAAAAGGCGCTGCTTTGTGGCGTTTGCCATTGTCTGTGGTGTACACCTCCTGCCAAGGCAGATAGCTGACAACCAAGCTGACGTCACCCCAGTGGAGCTGGGAAGTCGTGCTCATGGGAGGCTCTCCTGAGCTGGTCCCAGCTGCCTCCAGCCCTCCCGTGGCACACCACCCTGTGACAAGGAATGCAAGGGATCATCACTGGTTGCCCACCGATGGCCACCTCTCCTGCTTCTGGCATTTTGTCAGTTGGAAGTACCTGTCGCCGAAGATGTGTGCTAACGCGAGACTGCCGTGCCTCCTGCGACAGAGCACCTACAGGCCACGACGGCTGGTTTCCGGAGTCTGCAAGGCCATGCCGTTTTGTGCAAGAGAGAGGAACCATATGCCAGGTGGACTAGGGAGGAAATGGGACCTGCCTGTGCCTTGGTGGCTGGATTTGTGTGCCAGCACTTGACTGTCTGCATTTCTTTCTGTTGCGATACCATGTATGACCTTCTGGTTCAGGACATGTCACCAGTTGCCTGCTTTTCTCAGCTTTCTATGGATCAGTGTGAAATCTCATAATTTTCTCCTTTGCAGGGCAAGTGCACTTTCCTCCTGGGGATTCCTGGGTGGTTAGTGGCTATTGTTTTTAATTTTTAATTTTTTTTATTGCCACTTGTAGGAACCTAAGAGGCTAGAGGGAGATGGGGTGGGAAGGAGAAGAGGTCCTGTGTCCTCTCGCCTTTATTTATTTATTTTAAAGATTTTATTTATTTGACAGAGAGATCATAAGTAGGCAGAGGGGCAGGCAGAGAGAGAGAGAGAGGGAAGCAGACTCCCTGCTGAGCAGAGAGCCCGATGTAGGGCTTGATTCCAGGACCCCGAGATCATGACCTGAGCCGAAGGCAGAGGCCTAACCCACTGAGTCACCCAGGTACCCCTCCTCTCGCCTTTATCAGGCACCTGGCACTGCATTGAGTGCTGGTGTTACAGGGATGAACGAGCTGGACCTAGTCCGGGTGAGGGCTTGGGTTACCAAGGACCACCTAAGTCCTGGTAAATTTCGGTTTCCTTTCAAGGGCTCTGGGGAGACATTGTCAGGTCTAGGCAGGATACAGAGTGAAATGATAGAAGTACTTCACTGAGTGTGGATTTCTAGTGGCTTTGGGTCATAAAGGACCATCTCTTGAAGAGCTCAGGCCAAGGTTTTCCTGAGAAATCTAATTTTGTAGACCGCCATGAGCCCTGATTCTCTGTTCACAACAAATTTATTAACGTTTTGCTGCAAGAAACATGACACAGTTTTACTTAAGAGTGAGTATAGAAAGTTGAACCTTTTCTGACCCTTCATAAATGGAGTTTAAAATGACTTTAATCTCCATGGGGTTTTTGGCTCAAAGCACAGAGTTTGTTTCCTGAGAAAGAGTTTGGGGTAAACTAATAAAGGTAATGTCATTGGCTTGCCAGGGGGACACACCAGAGAGCTTTCTGTGCTCAGCAGAAGAACAAGTCCATTAAGTCGCAGGCGAGCTGCCTTTGCCACCACCCTCAGATGGAAGTTGGTGCCCTTTAAATGATGTTACATCTGGGGGCTCACATGTGCCAGATCCTGCTTTCTGCCATGGTCATGGCTGCTTTCCCCAGTGAAGTCACTGAAGGAGGTGGTCCACAGTGGAGGGCACAAGAGGCGGCAAGAAGAAGGCTTGTTGTCATCAGTCTCGTGTCTTGTTGGCATTCCAGGTGGGGCAGGTGGCCTAGGCTGGAGGCCTGTGAGCCAGTCTTCTTCCTCTAAGCACAGCTAGTCACCTGGGAAGATGGGACACAGGAAATGAGGGTTACGGTAGCGAGGCAGGGTGGGAGGCAAGCTGGCTTAGCTGCTCTCCCTCGTGGAAGACTCTGGCTCAGTGTGAACCACCTCTGACAGCATGAAGACAAGAGTGCCGCATGCATGTGAGTCACTTTTGCTAAGCTTGCTAACCTTGCCATTCTCTTTGTAAAGGTAACCTCTCACGTTTGCAGAAGTATACAGACTTGATGAACACCCACATACCCACCCTCAAGCTTTATTAACTTTGATGTTTTGCTGTGTTCGTTTCGGGTTATTTTTTTAAATAAAACATTACAAATGTGGGTGAAGCCTTCTTGTGTGTCTTACCCCAATCCTATTCTCCTTCCTTTATCAGAGGGAACTCCCACTCTGATATAGTTCATGTCCATGTATGATTTTGTACTTCTAGTATACATGTAAGTATCCATAATCTATTATTTTGCATGTCTAAATATTTTATTTTGAAGTTGTCATGATGTGTATTGCCTTCTGTAGCTTACTTTTTTCAGAGTTATGTTGATAAAATGAAGCTCTTCTTTTTTCATTTTAACTGCCATGTAATATTCCATTGTATAATTGTGCCACAGTTTATGGAATTTTCCTGTTGAGGGTCATTTTAGGTAGTGAATTTTTGCTGCTATTAAAGCACTTCCATTAGTATTCTCACATGTCTTGTGCAGTCTGTGACAGTGTCTCTTGATTCGAAACCTTAGATTTTGTTGAGCTATAAGAACGCATTTCCAACTGTACTAGAAGTTTCTAAATTAAACCGCAAATAGTTGCAGACATATAATTAATCCACCTTACTGATACTGAGTTGTTTAAATCTATGATCATGGTCTATCTTGTCCATTTTTTCAGGTCTTTTATGTTTCTCAATAAATTTTTATGATTTTTAAGTGACAGTCTTAGGCTTCTTTTGCTAGATTTGCTCTTAAGTGGTACTTTAAAAATTGCATGTTCTACGTTACTATTATTGGTATAATGCAGTTGATTTCTTTATATTGATCTTATATTCAGAAGGCTTGCTGAATTTTCTTAATTCTAATAGTTTATGAATTATTTTGGATATTTCTGTGTAGACGGTCATGTTGCTTGTGAATATATGAACAGTATTGCCTCTTCTAATGCTTATGCTTTTTTAAAAAAATTGCACTTAGTTCAGGCATCTGGTACAATGTTTAATGGAAAGATCAGACTGTTTTTGATCCTGACATGCGATCCTAACATTTCACCGATATGTACCATGTTTGCAGTAGGTTTCTGGAAGATGCCTATGCCTGGTTAAGGAAGTTCTCTGTGTGGTCGGTTATGTAATACTTGGTAGTAAAAACCTTGCTGCCATTACATGCGTCATATGCGTCACACTCTTTCCCTTTTGACTTCTATCACTTTACGTCTCTGCACTGCCTTCTTGGTGATTTTTTCAAATCTGTTTTCCAGTTTATTAGCTTTTCTGCTGTGTCTTCTCTGCTGTTTCAATGACTATCAAGTTTTTACTTTCAAGGACTATTGAAATACCTTTTTAGAAGTTTTATTTGATTCATTTTCAAATCGACCTATTTTCATAAAGATTTAAAAAATATTTTAAATTCTTTCTTTTATTTTTCATTAGTTTTCCTTAAGGGTTTTTAGTAATAGTTCCAGTATTTGAAGTTTTTGGCATCTTACAATTCTTGTTTGATGTCTCTTCCTTAGAGCAGATGATTTCCTTATGTGTTTTTCTTGACTGTTAGGTATCTCTAGTGGGTTTATTTAACTGGACTTTGTGCAGTGCAACTCGAAGGTCTGTCTCTATGCCCTTGAGAGCTCTTGCATTTGACTCTGCTGGGTACCCCAGAGGTGTTACTGACTCAGAGCCACCTTTTGTGCTAATTGTGTTTAAGGATTCTTGGACCACTTGAGTAATTACTCAAGTTTAGGTGTGGGAAGATTCATGGTTATGAATTCTGGGTGAACAATTTTTTTCTCAGAGCCCAAGATAAGTCAGGTTTTACTGTTGTCTCCCTATGCTGGTGAGTAGATGGCTGTTTTCTAGTTACCTTTTCTTAGAGGGGTACCCTTTGGTGGTCCTGGCATGGCGTGGCATTCTTATTTCTCGTACCGCACCTCCTACAGACCCAGCGTCTTTCATCTTTGTCCTGTGTGTGAATGAAAATCTCAGTTTCTAGGTTTACTGGGACCGGTCTAGGGTGCCCAGCCTCTGCAGATGCTTTTACCTTTTTGGTTCACAGTTTTCTGGGTTCAGCCTCCAAAGATTTTCTGTATTTTCCTCTGTCATCAGCTGTGTCTTAAAACTTTCATTTGAAATATGTTCTTTAGGGACACGTGGGTGGCTCAGTGGGTTAAAGCCTCTGCCTTTGGTTCAGGTCATGATCTCAGGGTCCTGGGATCAAGCCCTGCATCGGGCTCTCTGCTCAGCAGGGAGCCTGCTTCCCCTTCTCTCTCTGCCTGCCTCTCTGCCTACTTGTGACCTCTGTCTGTGAAATAAATAAATAAAATCTTTAAAAGAAAAACATGTTCTTTAGTATTTTCAAGTACTTGTTATTAGGAAAGTTTTCAGATAACCCAATCAGCCACATTTTCAGGAGCAGATGTCCTGTGCTTAAAATTTGAACCTGCAGAGATGGCCACTTGTGAGGACTGGTTGTGCTTTGAACAGTTAGAGGACTAGGTCTTCATTCCTAGAGGACAAGTGGGGAGTGAAAGGAGTTGGGAGGATGTGGGGAATTGGGAAGGGCATGGCAGAGAGGGGAGTTATAAGGGAACATTCTCTTTTCATAGGTCTTCATCTGAATGAACTCTGGCTGTCTGCCCAAACTGTGGTCCATGAACCAGCAATTTCATCATCATATGGGAGCTTGTTAGAGATGCAGAAACCCAGGCCCTGCCCCAAACTTACTGAGAATCTGTATTTTATTTATTTAAATTCAGTTAGCCAACACCTAGTACATCATTAGTTTCTAATGTTGTGTTCAACAATTCATCAGTGGCTTTTAATAAGATCCCCAGGAGAGAAGTATCTTAAAAATTTGAGTTATAGGACACCTGGGTGGCTCTATCAGTTAAACATCTGCCTTCAGCTCAGGTCATGATCCCAGGGTCCTGGGATCAAGTCCTGCATCGACCCCTCGCTCAGTGGGGAGCCTGCTTCCCCCTCTGCCTGCCACCCATCCCTACTTGTGTGCACAAACGCTCTCTCTGCCCCCCCCCCAAATAAATAAAATTGACTTAAACTATCTCTGATAGTTTAAACTACCTTCCATAAAGTGACTACTTCTTTGAGGTTAAGAACCTTCCTCCTGTCTTGTTGGCCACTTCTCTAGCTTAGTTCTCTTTTTCCAGTTAATTTTTTAAAAAAAGATTTATTTGAGAGGGAGTGAACATGAGTGGGAGTAGCAGAGGGAAAGGGAGAGAGAATCTCAAGCAGACTCTGTGCTGAGGTGAACTTCACCCTGAGACCGTGATCTGAACCCAAACCGAGTTGGATGCCCCACCAGCTGGGCCGCCCACGCATCTCCTTCTCCAGTTAATTTTTAAGCATTCTCTCTCTCTCTCTCTTTTTTTAAAAAAAGATTTTATTTATTTATTTGACAGACAGAGATCACAGTAGGCAGAGAGGCAGGGAGAGAGAGGGGGAAGCAGGCTCCCCGCTGAGCAGAGATCCTGATGCAGGGCTCGATCCCAGAACCCTGGGATCATGACCTGAGCTGAAGGCAGAAGTTTTAACCCACTGAGCCACCCAGGCGCCCCAATTTTTAAGCATTTTTAAGCACTTTGCTGAAGTGGCTTTTGTACCAAAGTTATTTTTTTTAAACTGTTATTTATTTTATTTTTTATGTTTTAAAAATACTCGAATTTTAAGTAATTTCTGCACTCAACATGCAGCTCACACTAACCACCCTGAGATCAAGAGTTGCGCATTCCACCGCCTGAGCCAGCCGGGTGCCCCACGCTGAAGGTTTTGTTGTTCTGTTTTTCTCACTGATGCTTTTGAGAACAGTTCCAATTGGTGATAACATTGAGGGAGTGTTAATACGACATACTGGCATATTGAATATGACAGCAAGATCTTAACTGGAGAGCAGAGCCATTATGAAACTCTAAGGGCATTTGCTTTCTGTTCAGCTCTTCCGGGCAGGGAACAGAGACGCTGAGGCATTCCGTGTGGAGAGCTTTAGACCCAGCTGACCTGGAGCGTTTGCTCCGCACACAGACCATTCATAATTCCCAATATCCCCAAGTGCCACCATCCCATTTTGTCCCCGTCCTCCCCCACACTTATTGTCTCTTGTCTTTTTGATGATGACCAATCTAACAGGTGTGAGGTGATGTCTCATTGTTTTGATTTGCATTTCTCTGATGACTGGTGATAGTACCTGTCCACCATTTGTACGTCTTTGGAAAAATGTCTGTTCAGGTCCTCAGCTCATTTTTTACCTCCATTGTTTTTGGTTTTTTTGCTTTCAAATTGTCTAAATTCCTTCTATGTTTTGGATAGTAACCCTTTGTCACATATGGCTTGCAAATATTTTTTCCCACTCTGTAGGTTGCCTTTTCATTTTGTTGATTGTTTCTTTTGCTGTGCAGAATCTTACCAGTTCAATGTAGTCCCACTTGTTTATTTTTGCTTATTATTGCTCGTGCTTTTGCTGTCGTCTGCAGAAAATCGTTGCCAAGGCCATCGTCAAAGAGATTTTTCCTAATTTTTTTTCTAGGAGTTTTAGTTTTCAGGTCTTATGTTTAAGTTTTAAATCCATTTTGTGTTCAAGTTTGAGGGTGGTGTAAAATTAAGAGACTCAAGAAACTCAATGAAATGCAATATATTAACCTTGCTTCGATTCTGATGGGAACAAAGTAACTGCAAAAAAGACATTTTGGGGGACAATTGGAGAAATTTGAGTATAACTAGGTTTCAGATGATAAGAGATTACTGTAATTTTGTTAAGTGTGATAATGGATTATGATTACCTTGAAAAAGATGTCCTTATCAGTTAAAGATGCATTATGGAAGTATTCACCGGGGGGAAGTGGTAGATACGTGGGATTTACTTTAAAATACCAGCAAACAAAGTGAGTGCAGAGGGGATTCGATGAAACAGGATCGGCCATGAGTGGATAACTGTAGAAAATAAAAGGTGGAGTCATAAGGGTGTATGACACTTTTCTCTCTAATGAATGCTTGAAATTTCCATAAAAAATTTTTTTTGAAAGCGTCTTAGATTCTTTCAGTCAAGAAGCAGTTCATCTAGAAATACAGTGTATCATGAATATGTACTTTTCTGAGAAAAAGACAATACTATAGGTTCTTCTTTTCCTAGGTAGGATTTATTTTTGTTTTATTTGATTCTGATGGGTTCTGGGTTTTTCTGCTAAAGGCAGAGGGCAGCCTGGAAAAAAACAAAACAGGCAGATGTTGACGATGGAAACACTGAGAGTGGAATTAGGAATATGTTCAAAATATGAGATGCGTATATATATATATCCTCATAGAACCCTACTCGTAACTATTTTCAAGGCTTTTTTTCTCCCCAGGCCTTATTTTCCATGACAAATTCCTATAAGTCCAAAATGTCTATTTTACACTTTGTTGACAGCCAGAGTACTGCCGTGGTGGGAAGGACTTTAGAGTCAGACAGACCAGCGTTCAGATCCCAGCCCTGTCGCCGATGAGCTGTAGTGATGGAGGGCAAACTTACCTAAACTCTCTGAACCTTGGTTCCTTCAGCTGTGAAGTGGGACTGATTCTTGTATCCACTGCACAGAGTTGAGGTGAAGATTGAATAATAGCATTTCAGGCGTGGTGTGCTTTAAGTCATATTCTTGGAATACCACAGAATCCTAGCATGTGTCGGGCACCTGGGTGCCTCAGTTGGTTAAGTGACTGCCTTTGGCTCAGGTCATGGTCCTGGGTTCCTGGGATGGAGACCTGCAACGCGTTCCCAGCTCCATGGGGAGTCTGCTTCTCACTCTGACCTTCTCCCCTCTTATGCTCTCTCTCACTGTCTCTCTCTGTCACTCAAATAAATATATAGAATCTTAAAAAAAAAGAATCCTAGCACGTGTGTGTATATGTTAGAAAAACCCCCAGAACATGGCCATGGGGACACAAATGCCTGCTGTCTGCTCTAAAAACCCTTTCCCAATTGTGGCACATAGCTTTCTGTGTCAGTATAAAGAACTCACTTCTCTGAAGTGAATTTGAGCAGCATTCGTCTGTTTCTGGAGTTGACTACCAAGAAGTGCATTTCCAAGTATTTGTCTCACTTCCCTTTGGACTTGATTTGTCTTCTTAACTTCTCCTTGGGGAAAAGAGTGAGATGAGAAAACCAAATTTAAGCATTATTTGATTAATTGAAGAAGGTATGGCTAGATTTCACCGGGGCTACACCAGTGAGCAGGACTCAGCCTGGGTTCTCAAGAAGGAAGAAGAGATGTTTGTGTGAACAGCAAGTTTCTTGAGTCAGAATTTTTCACTAGAATCTTGGCTTCTCCGCATATCTTCGGCAAGTCATCTCTCTTTACTTCTTTGAATCTCAGTTTTCTCAGTCATAAAGTGGAACCTCTGCTTCACTAGTTGTGTGGATCAAAGGAGACCGTGGCATTGCTTTTGAACTTTGAAGGGCTGCACATACATTCTAGAGAGGGTGTGTCAGCCTTCTCTGGGCATCCCAAGAGCATCAGTACAAGTTAGGAGCAGCCCCGGAATGTGCTCTAGACTCTTCTGGGACATTAGCTGGGTCTGAAACAGTCTAGCCCCCTTGTCTTATTCTTGATCTCCCTGTGCTGCTCCTGGGCCTAGTCAGGAAGGGGCACAGGGTGTGGTCCTTGGTCCATGTTGCAGGATCCCTCTAAGCCAGCAGAAAAGCCCTATTCAGCAAAGAGAAGGTGTCAGGGGTAACAATCCCTGTTGTCACTCTGCACCTTCTTATGAGTCCTTATGGGATTCCCAGGGAAGGCCAGCTAGTGTACTGGGTGTTGGAAATACAATATGAACAAACAGACATGGAGTTATTAAGTTTGGTGAGAAGTTGGCTGGGTGTTCCGTGTGTCTGATGTAGCACTGTCCAGTAGAAATTCCCGTCATGTTGGAAATGTTTACCTGTGCTGCATAATTCAGTAGCCACTGGCTGTCTGTGAGTGTGGGGCTCTCGAAATGTGGCTTGTGTGACTAAGGGACTGAATTTTAAATTTAATTTTAAGGAATTTAAATTTAAATAGCCACAGGTAGCTAGTGGCTACCATATTGGACAGTATTGGAATTGGACAGTGCTGGAAATATTCTGAGAAGGTTAAAAGAGCACCCAAGCAGGCCAGAGGCTTGATTTCCTTTCTTTAAAAAGTGCTTTGAGACAGAAAACCGGCTCTTAGCTCTGCCACCTCTTCTCCAGTTCAGTTTCCTGGTCCGTAAAATGGGAACAGAGGGAGGATTGGATTAAATTTTTCCCTGTGTTAAATTTTGACTATCTTATGATGTGCCTTTTATTTTTATAGTACGTTAGTAACCTGTGGCCACTGCAGCAAAATGCCACAGACATAGTGGCTTAAAACAACAAAGATTTATTCTCTCGGTTTTGAAGGCCAGAATTCCAAAATTGGTTTCGTTGGGCTGAAATGATGGTGTCGGCAGGACTGTGTTACCCCGTGAAGCTCTAGGGAAAAATCCATTCCTTGCCTCTACGAGCTTCTGGTGGCTGCTGGCATTCTTTGGCTGGTGGCTGCATCCCTCCAGTCCCTGCCTCCGTGGCCACGTGGCCTCTCCTGATGGATCTCCATATGCCTCCTTCTGATAAGGGACCCTTGTGATGGCAGGTAGGGCCCACCAGCTAATCCAGGATTAAAGTAGGAAATCAGGGCTTTCCCGATCTCGAGACCTTCAATTTAATTACGTCTGCAAAGACCCCTTTTCCAAATAATGTAACGTGCATAGATCCCAGGTTTTGGGACCTGATCTCTTTGGGGGCCATTCATTATTTAGCTTCCTATACATAGTAATATTTAGTGATAGTGGATTTGCTTTAAACCTATGTGATTTCATGTGTGAAAGTTGCTGCCTGCCCACATGTTCTCCCAGGGAGAATTTTCCTCAGCTTTCTGAATAGGGAGTTGAATTTGATTTAAAAAAATAAAAGCCTTCCCTGCTCCTACCTTGAGTTGTTTATGCCAGAGCATCTTCAATAAAAAAATCCGTTAACTTATGAATGTGCCCCAGTCCCTACACTGCCACCATTGAGATACTCCCCACAGCGCCCCCAGTCTCCAAAACGTGTGGAAGGGGGCTTTGACTGGGATTTGAGTCAGGAAGATCAAGACTATTGCGTGTGCACAAGAGGAGAGAGCATTTGTTGGATCAGCAGGGTAAGTGATGTTTCTCTCATAGCATACTCATAAATTGGAAAATATAAAGGATTGGCCCTGACACAGCCCCAGAACAGCTTGTTACTCTGATTTGGAATGTCATGTTTTAGTGTTACTTAATCAAATCTGAGAGCAGTGGTTGGGGAAGAAGACTTTGTAAATATTGCTCTGAAGCTTTCAGATTTCAACAGAAAACAGATGTCAAGTGTTTTCGTTATTATCAATGTTCAAAGTTATTGGAATAAAGCACAGATCTATTCCTTCTTATACAGCAAAATGCCAGCAGTGGCCTGGGGTAGGGGGCAGGTGGAGGATGGGGAGAGAAAAATGAATTTGTGAAGTTTGAATGAGGAATAAGTTGGCTGGAAGACCTGCATTTTTTTGCAAATAGACCTAAAAGTGAAATATTTATCACCAGAGGGATATAAAAATGCAATTATAATTTACTATGAGTCACAAACACTGTTGTTCAACCAGGGGAGAAAATGACTTGGAGGCAGAATAAACTTAATTCATCTGTGTCTTTTAAGAACAGGGTGTTCTCTTGGTCTGCTCATGTCCTTGGGTTAAATGGCTAAATGTCTGTTTTGTTCTGCAAGGCAGTCATTGGCTTTATTACTGGCTATTTGATGTTGCTTCAAATAATGAATAATAAAATAAAGTAATAATGTGTTAATATATTAAGTGCCAGGCCCTGTGCTTTGTGCCTGATGGACTCTTTCATTGAACCCTCATGTTACCCTATAGGATAAATATCATTATCCCCATTTTATAGATGAGGAAAGAGGCTTGAAGAAGTTCGACACCTTACCCAAAGTCTCTCAGCTACTGGGCATCACAGCTGAGGTTTGAACCCTTTGCCTTCTGATCTAGAGCACAGCGCTGGGTTACTTGCTCTCTCCCTCTAAGTAAGGCGGGCTTAGGAACTCCTTTCACTTACTCTGGAAAGCTCATGTAACTGCTCTGGCGAATTTTGCTATGTGGTATCCATTCATGGTCATTGTCATATGGTGGTGAGGGTACTGTGGTGTGGGGAAATTGATGTACGTATGGCTGCTTTGTAATGTCAGAGCCTATATGCTCTTTCTTTCTTGCTTGCTTGCTTGCTTGCTTTCCTTTCTTGCTTTCCTGTGACTGTATCTTTTCGACTCCCTCATAATTCTTAGTGGGAGAAGAGATAGGATTGCATAGCTTTCCGGGGATAGAGAACAAAATCTTTTCCCCACATCTAAAGACTATTTCACTTACTTCCTGGCAGAGAGGATATTTCCCCTTCAGATTCCTAGTCAGTTTCTGATGGATGAGTTAACACTCTGGTTGTCAGCGTGTGCTTGGAGTGGGCACTTGAGTTCTGTGAGCTGGTGCCATACAAGACTGCATTCACCCATTCTTTCTCTCAAGCTTCCACCATGTGCCAGGCTCCCCTGGGGAGACACTTGTGAATATGGCAGGCCTTGTTCTCAGCCTCCTAGAGCCCACAGCATTTTCACTGGGGGTAGTACTGGCATTTTAGGTCAGAGAGTTCCTTGCTGTGTAGCTCTGATCTGTTCATTATGGGCATCCTTGGCCCTGACCCACTAAATTCCCAAGCAAGGGGACAGCTGAAAATGCCGGCACGTATTTCCATGTGCCTCCAGAGGGCGCTGCAGCCCCTGGTTGAGAGCCACGGCAGGGGACGCTGGATTCGGACCAAACAAGAAGTTTGGATGCAGTCCCCACTGTCTTGGGTGTGGTGCACATTTGTCTTTTTCTAGGAATATGGCCCAGACTAAATTAGGACAGTAGAAGGAGGTATTTGAAAGAGGGAAAACCAAATCCATTTATGAGCTCAGAAATTTGTTGATATGCTCCCCACCAAGATGGGACCAGGAAAGCTGCTCTTCTTCTTTTTCATCCCTTCCTCCCTGCTCCCCCATCCATTTCCCAAACCCCATCTCCAGTAAGGGGTAGACAGGACGGACCTGACCAACTGAACCTAAGCCAGAGCCTGATGGAGGCCCTGACCAGGAGGCTTAGTGTGGGTGAAGGTACCCAGAGCCCCGTGGGAGAAGGAGAGAAGAGAGGAGGACCCCTGACTGATAGATAACTTGAGGGCAAAGGTAGAGACATCTTTTCTCCACACTCCAGATCCCATGAGTGTGCTGAGGCAGCTGAGAGTAGGATTTTCCCAGTAACTAGACTATACCCTCCCTCCCTTCTTACTGTTAACAGCACAGCAAAGGGTTTATGCAGAGAAGAATGAGGCTGGGAATCTGCCCTAAAAAAAAGCTCAGCATCTGCCCCATCCCTTCGTCACAAAACCTACCAAGTGCTAAGCATTGTCTGGGGTCTGGGAGTGAATGGAGTAAACACAGTGGTTTGTTGCCCATCCGTGTAGAATTTGGAGATTAGCAAGAATGACAGACCATTTAAAGAAGATTTAGAAGATTCACAAATTTTAAAGTAAGGCTCAGCATGTGTTGGCAAGGGTACAGAGGGGCAAAACTCTCATCCCTAGCCGGTGGGATAGAATTTGGTGTAGCCTATATGAGAACAGTGAAAGTTAATGATTTACACACCTTATAACTCAGTGATGCTACTTCTATTCTATCCCCAAAAGAAACTCTCCCAGGAATACAGAGTCACATATTGAGAATGTTCACAGCAGCTTTCTTTGTAGTAGTTAAAGGAAAAAAACGTCAACCTAAACGTTTGCGGCCAGGAGAATTAATCCATTCATTGGAATGCATCCATGAAAATGTGAGAACTGGAACCTTACATTTCCTGTAGGCGTGACTCACAAATGGCGATGATGATCTATAAAAGCGAGTTGCAGAATAGTATGTACACATCGCATTTATATTAAGTTTAAAAACATACAAGAGGGTGAAACATATTGCTTAGGCATACAAATGTATAAAAACAGAATGAGATCCATGGGAATGACAAACCCTAAATTTACAATGGCAGGTAACTCTACAGAGGAGGAAGGGATGGAATTGTGCCGGGGGATGCAGAGATGGTCAACCGTAGCTGTGTTTTGAATTTTAAAGTAGATGGGATGGCGGGCATGTTGGTATTGTTGCACCATCGTTTATATACAATGCCTACCCATCAGTGTTCCCTTCCCTGTCCTTCCTCCCGGACCTCCATCTTGGTTAGGTATCTACCCCTCATTTAATGCATTCTGGGGAGGCCTTGGGGAACCTGACCTATCCAGGGTGTGGGGCCTCATTAGTTTGAGGATGACCCATCATTCTTATAATTGGTTCAAAAAAAAGGGGGGGGGCATGTGGTCTAGTTCTGGCCAGTGAACTTGGAGAGATTTGCTCAAGTCATCTGGAAAGTACCTTCTCTAAGGAGAGAGCTACAGAAAGTATCTCTCTGTCTCTGTCTTCTCATTCTCTGACTCTCTTCCTGGACCTAGAAGAGGAAGCATGGAGCCCTGCTTGCCTAGGACAGCCTTCTTCCCACAGTGAGGGGAACACCCTTGGGGAATAACTAGTGCTGTAAATGGCAGAGTAGAGAGATAATTAAATCTGTCATCTTGATCACCCTAGCTCTGAAGTCCATCCCAGCTCTGCTCTTCCAGAATGTGAGCCAGTAAGCGTTGAGGTTTAAGCCACTTTGGTTTGGGTTCTCCATCATCCTACAGTTGAAAGCATTCTCACTGACCGCCTCAGTTGCTGTGGAAGCACACAATAATCACGTCCTAATCAGCAGAAAAATGAGGTGTTTCTGAATTTTAAGTTTTTCCCCTGTTTTGACTTAAACATTTGTAGTTTGCTCTGATGGTTGGCTATCGGTAGTAGAAAGTGTTAGCCATCAAAGAAACCCATCAACAAGAAGGAAACCGAATGTTAATGGACAAGATCTTGAAAAGTCCGGTGTGGTTAGTGTGTCAAATTGCTTTTTTCTGCGAATATGTATATTAGTGTCCTGTGTCCACTGTAACAACTTACTACAAACTAGGTGTCTTAAAACAACAAAAATTTAGTCTCCAGAGGTGTGAAATCAAGGTTGCAGCAGGGCAGTGCTCCCTCCAAAGGCATCAGAGGGGATTATCTTCCTTGACTCTTCTATGCTCTCAGGCCGTTGGCATCACTCCAATCTCAACCTCCATCTTCATGTGGTCTCCTCCTTGTGTTACTGTGTCTCTCCTCTACAGCATCCTATAAGGACAATTGTCACTGGATTTAGGACCACCTGGATGCCCAGAATGACCTCAACTCAAGATCCTTAATTATATCTGAAAGACCAATTTCCCAAATTAAGTCACATTCACAGGTTTTGGGGGTTTGAACATATATATACATGTAGATGGATAGATGGATAGATAGAGCGATCTATTGGTATTTTATTTTTCTGTTTAGCCCACTACAATGTAGTTGCTTTTTGTTGTGATTTTGTAGTGTGAACAGATAATGTGGTTCTGTTTTCAACCTAAAAAGTGGTTCCTAATTCAAAAAACAGGAATAAATAGACCAGTATTCACTGGTGTTCTGCAGAAAGGACTCAGTCTTCTCTTTCCCAAGTTGGATAACTGCTTAGTTAATGGTTGAGAGATTTTTTTCCCCAAGATTTTTATTTATTTATTTGACAGGCAGAGAGGCAGGTAGAGAGGGAGAGGTGGAAGCAGGCTCCCCGCTCAGCAGAGAGCCCAATGTGGGGCTCGATCCCAGGACCCTGAGAACATGACCTGAGCTGAAGGCAGAGGCTTAACCCACTGAGCTACCCAGGCACCTCTGATTGAGAGATTTTTAAAGAAGATTTTAACAGAGGAGGGGCACCCGTCTGGCTTAGTTTGTAGAACATGTAACTCAATATTGGGGTTGTGAGTTTGAGCCCTACCTTTGGTATAGAAATTACTTAAAACTAAAAAAAGTCTTTAAAAGATTTTAACAGGAAATAAAGTTGTATGATATTAATGTTGGAAAACATTTTCTTGACAGTGTAAGTTCCTGGATCCTTGGGAGAGAGGCAGTGTTCAGCCTCAGATATGTCCCAGGACAAATGTGGACAAGGAGGCCCAGCACCAGATGTGGGTTTGCCAGAGAAGGAAAGTATGAATGAAATTAGCAGAGAGCAGATGGGTGTGAGAAGGGAAAAACCAGTCACGTTATGAGGCCATTTAATCTCCTCTGAGAGGTGGTGGATAGATCCCAGGAAGACAGCTGCAGACGCTGGAAAGGAAAGAAAGGATACCAGACTTGGACTCGGAGAGACCCACTCATGTTTCTGATGTGTTCCCATATGATCCACGGATCTGTTTTATCTCCCCTCCATTTGAGGAAAATTGCATTTCCTGACCCAAGTTTATGTCATAAAAAATGGGGGTGACAATGCACGCCTCTCAGGGTTGTTATGCAGATGAGGGAACCTCGTCCACGTGGGAGCTTGGTTCATGTCTGTTGAATGAGAATCTGAACTAGAAATGTCTTCAGTGAGTGGCTAGTTGGGGCCACCTATGGTGGGTGTTACCATAATTCTTCAGATTTACTAGTTCCTACAAGGTTTTGATTAGAAATGGAAAGGCCAAGGTAAATACACTGGACTTCACTTTCTAGCCACAATGGAGTAACGGTACAGATTAGCCCTCTCACCACAAACAACAAGGACTGACAAACTATGTGCGGCAACTTTGGTCAGCCAGTGGACAATAGGTGTAGCAAGACTGATCCCTGAGAGACCCTTGAATCGAGTCCTGTAATCGTTCAGCTCCCTGCTTGGGGATGGTATTCTAACCATGGCATCAGGAACTGGAATTCGAGCAGAACACCATGGTCCCACTGACTGCAGGAGGCATAGGTCAGAGTTGAGGGCAACTGAAGAAGCTAGAATCCATGGGGCGGGGGTAGCTGTGTGTGGTGGTCCCCTCTGAGTCTGGCTAAAAGACGTGCAAACAAGACTACTGGAGGTTCACCAGAGAGTGGCTGCTCCAGGTCAGAGAGGACTAGAGGACCAGCAGTGCTGGTCTGGGGCTCATTGCATTTTCAGTCCTGCCAGAGTGGAGAGAGCTAATTGATGGCCTGTTAATGGCTCCTTAATGGCATCTGGCTGAGGTGCTAGGAAGGTTGTGCCTTAGGAGGAAGGATTGTCCTAGAGAAGGGTTTCTCAACCTTGGTTCTATTGCTGTTTTGGACAAGAGAGTTCTTTGTTGGGGGTGGGGGGGAGGGGAGCAGTGGGGAGACTGCCCAGTGCATTGTAGGATGGCTAGCATCCTGGCCTCCATCTGCCGGATACAAGTAGTGCCACACCACTGATTTGTGAAAGCCAAAACATGTCTCCAGCCATTGTTAAATGTCCTCTTGAGGCAGATTCACCCCAGTTGAGAGCTACTGCCCTTGGGTAAAACCCAATTTGTACCTCCCCTAACAGAACCCAAAACAAAGTCATGATATGATGTGCAGTAGACAGGTGTCTGGTTGTCTCAGTTGGTTAAGCATCTGCTGTCAGCTCAGGTCGTGATCTCAGGGTCCTGAGATTGAGCCCCACATCAGGCTCCCTGCCCAGTAGGGAACCTGCTTCTCCTTCTCCCTCTGCCCTTCCCCACAACTCGTGCACTCTCTCTCTCATTCTCTCTCAAATAGATAAATAAAAATTCTAAGAAAAATGAGATTTGCAGTAGAGGCAGAATTTTGCATGCTCGTGGTTGAGTCCTACCAGTTGGAGGAGGTTGGGAAGCACTGGGCTTTCCACAGATCTACACTAACTGCTCCTAAAACTAAACCTACAACCAGTTCAAGATGATCCACCAGGAACTGAACCGTGGAAGCAGTGTCTTTGAGGAGAAGATAACAAAATCCAGATGTGTCGACCGTCTTGTGTACTCTATGCACGGATTAATCATGACACTCAGTGTTTAGTCAAGAGATGCTAGTGTACAAGCAAACAGGAAAATGTACTGTTTAGTCAAGAAAAAAAGCAGGCTTGGCCCAGATGTTGGGCCTAGAAAAGGAAAACTCTAGGGCAGCTATTATGAATGCATTCTGAGAACTAAAGGAGTGAGCAGGTGATCTGTGCTAAGAAGTGAAGAACATGAGCAAATTGATGTTCTAGCAGAGGAAGTGAGAAGTGAAATGAATACTACCCGAACGTTCTTAGTGGCAGATTTGAGAGAGCTGAAGGCATGATCCAGGAGCTGGACGGCAGATGAGTAATAGTCGTCTGATCTGAAGAACAGAGAGTGAAAAGATGTCCGAAAGTGAACTCAACCTCAGGGGCTTGTGGGACAACATCTGGTGGTCTTTTGTGTGTGTCCGTAGAGTCCCAGAACCAGAAGGAGGCCGAGAGAACTCACCTGCAGCAGACCTATACTACAGGAAATGCTAACGGGTATCATTCAGGCATAAGGGAAATGATACTGAACTGTAAAAATCAACCCAGGGACCCCATCATATTAAAGCAACAACAACAAAAAATTTCATGATCAAGGCAAAAAATATTCCAAGCTTCATCTCCCAATAATATTCAAGGGAATCAAAGTCACAGTCTACAGTGATACTCCCCTAAATCCTTCCAGTGATTTTAAAATATGTCCACGAATTCTTCTGGGTTTCTCCCTTTCAAAAGATGGAGGCCAGTTCCCTTCCCCTTGAGAGTGGGCTGGACTCGGTGGCTTGCTCCTAGTGGACAGAATAGAGTGGAAGTGACGGTGGGGGATTTCCAGGGCTGGGTCATGTCCCTCCCGTTCCCTCAGCTGGCCCACTTGTCCTGGGGAAGGCGGCTGCCACGTTGCAAAGACACCCTAGCAGCCTTCTGGGGAGCCCTGTGGTGAGGAGCTGAGGCCTCCTGCCCACAGCCATGTGAGGGGGGCTTCTAGTCGTCTCATCTTGAGGTGACTTTAGCCCGTGTGGTAACTGCACCCTCATGAGAAGCCTTGAGCCAGAATAACTCAGTCTCCCCAGTTCCTGACCCGCAGAAACCATGAGATGATACATCTGTATTGCTGTGAGCTGCTGAATTTGGGGAAAATTTAGGCAGCAATAGAGAGCTAATTCATCCCCTTCCCTTGGTGCATCTCGGTTAGCCACTCTCTCACGCTATCCAAACGGCCCCAGAGTCATCCCATTTTTTATTTTCCTCTCTTCAAAACTTTCACAGATCCCTCGCTGTTCAGGCCCTCTTCTCTCCTTTCCTTCTACTTTCTTTCTCTCTCTCTTCTCGTTTATTGTTTGCTTATTTTTGTTTAGCCTTTTCCACAGCAAATCCCTATCCCCATTTCTTTTGTTCTTGTCCTGCCAATTAGCTGATTTTCCCCTAAGTGGGAAAGACCCCTAAGTGGAGGCAAGCTGGGAGATGGGGCAGAAGGAGGAAATGGTGACCAGGTAGCACCAGCTTTTCTTACACATATGTCCATCATTTTGTCTCTATTACATTAGTTATTTCTATCTGAATTCTGTTATTTGCCTACTGTCTGTCAGGTGAGGTGCAATGCTAGGAGTTTTAGATGTGTGTACTCCATCCCCAAAACAAATCCCAATGAAGTAGATGCTATTACTGTCCCATTTTTCAAGGAGAAAACTGAGGCACAGAGATTAAATGACTTGCCAACAGTTGCAGAGCTGTCACGCAACAGGGCCAGGATTTGAAGGTCCGTGTAACTCGGAAGCCCAGCACTGAGGTCTCTGTGCACGTTGCACCAAACTGGGCTCAAATCAGCTCAAACTCATTGTTAACGTCCATAAAATCCCAGGGCTGACTGTCTCACACACTCAGTGCAAACTAAGACATTTTTAAGTCCCTGTGACCTAACTTCCTACCTTGGGCCAGAAAGGAACCCAGGATGTCCAACTCACACTGAACTCCTGGTTGCCTTTCTCTTTCTTCAACCTCAAGTGGGATCTGAGCAGAAAATTCCTGGAACATCTAGGTTGGGGACATACACACACACACACACACATACACCCTTCCCAAGGAAAAATTTCCTGACCACTACCTTTCCATTTGTTAGTCATTACCGTAGGTGGCATTTGCCCCATGAGATTGAAATTACACACCCTTGGTGCATCACCTAACGTTCATACCTTCCTCCACACCATGAGGTTTGGCATTGGAAGCAGTTGCCTCTGCTGTCCATACCCCATTAGTCTTCAGGAAGGGCTCATGACTTAAAAAAAAAAAAAAATTGCTTATCTTTTTTATAATTAAGAAAATAGCACAATGACTATAGACAGGAAAAGTTCTCAAAACCCAAGGCCCAGAGACAATGATTATCCTTATGGCACACTTACAGGCATTCCGTTGGGCCACTGTATTCTGGTCTTTGGTGAGTTCTGTCTTTGGGTACCAGATATTGAAAGCTTTAGCTCTCAGGACTTTTTGTTTTTGCCACTGAAACCTGGCCTGTCTGCTGCTGGGTCTCTGTTCTTGTTCAAGTCACAAGTCTCATCGCTTTGTGTCCTCTTCCCAACAGCCCTGCTGGAGGGTTCCCTCTGATGAAAGGTGGATTTGTCATATGTTCTGTTGTTCCAGCCCATGCTTGTTTCTTGGTCTAATTGATTGTGTTATTGTTTGCAGCCCTCTTCTTCCTCCCTCACAGGGTTTTGTATATCCATACCGTTTGCCACATGATTTCTAGGAGCGGTTCCAGTGAGTGGAATATATTTCTCCCAGGAGTTATGCCAGTAGGCGGAATATATTGTCAGTCTTGGCCATGGGACTTGTTTGGCCAGTGTGATGTGAGGGGACGTGACTTTATGCCACATCGAAGCAGAAGCTTTTAAAGATATTGGATAGTTTGCTTGGCCTCTTGCCTTCCTGCCTTCTGCAGTATGATGGGCATGTCCCAGATGGCGGCTGCTCCTTCAGCCTGAGCCCTGGAGTGAGAAGATACATGGAGCAGAGTGGGGCAGAGATGCAGCAGAGTGCAAATCTGAGTGCAAGAAATAAACCTTGTTGTGGGAAGCCATGGAGATTTTTGGGGTCTTTTGCTGCAGCAGAACACTGACTAATACTTTGCTTCTCTAGGTAAGCTAGGAAGTGTCCATCTTCTGGGGCAAACTTTCTTTGTTGGAAGCATTTAAACTACTTCCAGCTCCCTCTCCAGACTGAGGCACGACATCACTCTGCTTTCACTGATGGGGGTCAAATGCTGGCACACACTTTCAGGATGGATCACCTGCCCCCAACAGGCTATCATGTTGATGGAAAGAAATGCAACATGGTGGCTGAGTTGGAGCCCTGCCTCCTTGGTTCTGCTCTGCCTCTCACCTCTGTGTGATCTTGCCAATCTGCTGAACCACTTGGTTCCTTTATGTGGCTCATTTCGTTAAAACGAGTAGCACCTACTTTAGAGTTTTGATGTGAAGAACACATGCAGTGAGAGGTGGCTGTGAAGCTTGTTGTTAAGGCACTTCCTGTTCACTGACTCTGTCCAGGCTGTTATGAGAGAAGTTCATAGAATGCAAAGAACTTACGGAACTGGAACTGGGCCTCCAGCTGTTGGAGCTCCTGCTATCTCTCTCTCATCTCTTCTGGTTTCTGGCTGATGTTATTCTCTCCTCTTGAAGATTAGTTTTCTCCAGAACTCAAGAGGCAAAGGGCCTTCCGTGCTGTCTCCATTTACATAGTCCAGGGAAGATGGCACAGACTTGGGTCATGTTTCCGTCCCTAAGTCAGCCTGTCTGTTCAGAGCATGTCCCGGGTAGCTCTGTGCCTGGGTTCACATTCCCTGTGGCTTGGGGCAAAGGCACGGGTCCACTGCTAGAAGCAAGTCATGGGTAGTGGTGGGAGGATCAAGACGGTAGCGCCACAAGTGAAGTTACCACAAAGACCAGTGTGTGGTTACCAGCGCTTGGACGTGGTTTGTGGTGGTTGTTGGCAGCATGGAGAAGACTTGTCTTGGACGTCAGGGAGCTGTGTGACCCTGTGGAAATTTCTTAACCTCTGTAAACCTCGATCTCATATAAAAATGGGGATGATAATTTCTGTCTCACGTTTTTATGATTAAGTGAGATAACATTTAGGAAAGTGCCTAGAACATATGCTCAACAGATACTAGTGACTCCTCCCCAGGTCCTGCTGGGGACCCTCAGATAATGTGGCTCTCCCCTCCCCCAATGTCCCCATTTCCTACTTTGCAGTGAGAAACACAGCTCTCAGGTGGAGCCAAGGGCCCCCATCGGTGGCTCACTGCGTTCTGTCCCTGGAGGGAAACCACGTGGGACAGCAGATTATCAGAGAGTGTCCTGAGAATGAGACCAGAGTATACAGAAGAATTTGGTGTTTGTTTTAAATATTTTATTTATTTGGGGGAAAAAAAAGGTTTTACTTATTTCACAGAGTGAGAGCACAAGCTAGGGGAGCTGCAAGCAGAGGGAGAGGAACAAGCAGGCTCCCTGCTGAACAGAGACCTCGATGCGGGGCTCGATCCCAGAACCCTGGGATCATGACCTGCGCCAAAGGCAGATGATTAACCAACTGAGCCACCCAGGCACCCCCGAGAGAATCTGGTGGTTTTAAGAAGAGTTTCTCTGTTGGAATGCCTGAAGTAGTTTCTCTTACTACATGGCGATCTGTAATCTACTTGGTGTAATGAAGCCCCATGAGAATCCGAATGAGACTATGGATGTATTTCCCCGAAAGACGTATGATTGTACATAAAATTTCAGGAGGTTTACAAGACTCCAGGAAGCCCAGCCGTGGGACCCGCCCCCCCACCCAACCAGGTGCAGAGCCCCTGCACTACATGGGGAATCTTGCCAAGGGAGCTCTGATACCTATTAACCTGTATGAAGCTTGGATGGGTACTGCCAACTCTTCCTCCTCAACCCTCCTTTGTCCAGGCGCGCGTGTCTAACCCACCCTGAGAAGCGTTTTCAATGTCGGGTAACTGAGACTCTAGTCACAACACCTGCCCCCAATAGGGCTTTGTTCAACTAGGTTGCAGCCAAGTCTTGCCAGCCCCAGGGCCGTTCTGCCTCTTTGAGTTGATCCCATACTTCTATCTTGTGGATTTTGAAGTTTATCTCCCAATGGGTATTCTTATTTCAGTGTTCTTTGGGGCTATCTGGACCCTTCCGCTTGTGATAGCTGGAAAATCCACGTTTAAAATGGCTTAAGCAAAAGGAGGGAATGGCTTACACAGCTGTTCAAGAGTCATGTCTGACTTCAGGCACAGCTGCATCTAGGGGCTCCGGTGTCACCGGGGAGACATGGTCTCTTGGGCAAACTGTCTTCCTTTGGGTCAGCTCCCTTCCCAGGCAATGTTTTCTACATAGCGGTAGCACGGCTGCCAGCAGTTTCAGGCTTACATCTTAGTCACTCTCAGAAATGTAAACCAGCTTCCCACAGTCTGCCTGGGAAAAAAGCAAATGCAAGACTATATCCTTTCCCCATCTCCATCCAGAATTTACTCATTCCCTCATCCTACTCTGTTTGAGATGATGTGGTCGTTAGAGGGGCCAGAGTGAGAGAGGACTTGCAGGATAAATGCAGTGCAGTTTAACATGTGGCTGGAGTGGATCTGGGGAGCAGTGTAAGTGTAAAAAAGCAAAGAATGTCCTGGAATCAGTGAAAACTTTCATATGGATGGAGGAAGGTGCTTGGGTGGGAATGTTGAGAGAGGAGAAGAAATGGGACAGCGTGGCAAGGGATACGAGACCTTGTTTACTATGATAAGGAGCCTGGGCTCTTGGAGGAGCAAAGGGCAGGAGCTTCAAGCTCCTGACACAACCATGTGGAAGATTTCAGAAGATTTCAGAAAAATCTCCCTGTCTGCAGAGTGAAAGATGAGTTGGAGGAGGAAGGCCCCAACCTAAGAGGTGTCTTCCTGGAGAAGCTGTTGCCATCTTCCAAGAGACAAAGGGTGGAGGCCTGAACTGAGGCAGATGAAGGAAGAATGGGTTTCCAAGCTTTTAGGAGGCAGAGTTGATAGAGCTGGAGACCAGATGACGGGGGATGAGATAGGAGGGTCTAGGGTAATCCCTAGATCTCTCCACTAGGAAACTAGAAGGATGGTGGTGGTCTGCACAGAGACGGAATGTGGGAGAAGAGCAGGTGGAGGGGTGACAGGAAGACGATGCATTCGCTCCTAAACCCGTTAGTGCCCTTGGGTCATCAGGTTGCAGCCATCCAGCTGTTAGCTGGGGTCCTGCATCTAGAGCTCTACGTGGGCAGACATGAAGGTTGTGGGTGGTGAGTGGTGGTAGGAGCACTGAGAATCTAGATGGGGAATCACCAGCATGAAGAAAATGCCCCACTGTTGCTATAGTTTTATGTTTTTATTAGTGTTTTCTTCTGTCTCTGTGTCTTCCCTTTGTGATTCCAAGTCCTGGTGGGGAGGGAGAGTCCCCTTGGCCACGTCGGGTCATGGAAATATACCTTAATGTGGGGAGGGCAGGAGACTTCGATTTTCAGGCACTCATGATGGTACAGGGCAGGTGAGGTAGTTTCCCCAGAAGAAAACAAGATGATATTAAGCATGAAAAGGGGGGAATGGATGCCACAGGACCCCCAAAATGACAAATGTCCATTTATAACTCCACCACTTACTTCAACCTGTTTTCCTCCTGGCCATTGCTGCCGAGATGCTAAGAGTTATTTCACTTAAAGCACTGACACCCTCATTGGCCTCGTGGCGGTTTACTATTTTTTATACCAATGATGCAAAAACAGTTCTGTAGGTAGTGGGCGCAGGGCCAAAGAAGTTGGTAGGAAATATTTCAGGAAGGACACATTTCCTCAAGCGCTTGGTTACTTATACTCTCAGGGCACAAGTGACTGTGACATAGACCACTCCTGACCTGTGCGGACCAGCACCCGAGGCCGTCGGTCGTGAGTGGATCAACTAACATTTTATAGGGAGCCCTTGGCATGTGTCCCACTCAGCCCAGCTGGTCACGACCACCTTCTTTATTTACTTCTCACCCCGACCCTGGGATGTAAATGGCATTTTCTGCTTCTTAAAAACAAGAAGGATGCGAGCCAGAGGGGAGGCATCGGGTGACTTGCCCAAGGACATCGGGTGGAAGGTGGCGGAGCTGACACCCTGAGCCCGTCATTCTACAAGTTCTGCAGGTGCCCGGAGGCCAGATGGAGCAGGAGGAACTCTATGCGAGTCACCACGCGGGGCTCCCGGTGGCCTGGAGTGGGAGGACACCACCCAGAGGCTCGGGTCCCAGAGCACGGGGCTCTAGTCCTCTTCCAGGGAGAAGGGCCCCTTCTCTCTGGCCGCAGATCCCACGGAGCGACTCGGGTGTAATAGACAAGCCGGCTGATCTCTTCCAATAAGGCTGGCCGCACTGTCCGAGTGGGGATTCCCCCCTTCCAGGGGGTGCCGGCGGGGTGAATCTGACAGCTGCGGGCGCGGAGGAGGCTGCTGCGGCCGGTCCAAGTTGGCCTCCTCCGAAGCCCGTGCGTGTCTCCGAGGCTCCGGACTGTCTCAGCAGGAGCTCTGGACACAAACGGATGGGCTGGAGGAAAGTAGGTCAGCCTGGGGCCGGGCTGTGCTTGCTGCGGGCGCTGGCGCCTCCCGCCTCCCGCGCTGGCTGGGCTCCTCCTCCCCGAGCACCGCCCGCTGCGCTCCCAGCGCTTCGCTCTTCTCCCTGGGCTCCCCCTCCTGCAGCTCCAGGTCCTGCCCCTTCTCTTTGGGGGGTGGGGTGGGTGGGGGCACCCTGTCCACCTGACGCCCTGCCCCTCCCTCTCTCCTCCTGCACCACCTCGCACGTTCACTTCTGCTGTCCCTGCCTCTTAATACAACCCATCTAGAGTCTTTCTGAACAGACAACGTGCTTTTTCTAAACGGATCAAAAGATGCACAGAAGTTGACGCAGGAGCAAAGGAAAAATCCCACCGCTCAGAAGTAACCATCGCCGACACTGGGCGAACAACGAACTGTTCTAGATATATTTTTATGGGTTTTAAAAAAATTCCTCCTAAGAGGAGTGAAAGGAGGTGAGGGAGGGACAGAGGTGGGGAGGGGAGAGAATGAAAATTAAGTGATTGGAGATCTTATTTATTATTTTATTTTATCTTATTTTGAAAGAACACATAGGAGCAGGGGGAGAGGGAGAAGGAGAGAGAGAATCCCAAACAGGCTTATCACTCAGTGGGAGCCAGACATAGGGCTTGATCACACCACTCCATGACCAGATCTGAAATCAAGAGTCCTACACTTAAGGGACTGAGCCACCCAGGCACCCCTATTTATTTATTTATTTATTTATTTATATTTTTTTATCGAGCAGTTGGAGATTTTAAAAAGATACATGTTCCGGTTTTTAGCCAGTATAATTACTCTTGCTAAGAAACATGAGACCATTAACATGTATGAGTTTCCTCCTATCACTTCTTTTGTTTCTTGATTTTTAAAAGTTACACTATTTTTAAATTTTCCAGGTTTATAACATTCACATTCAGTTATTTACATATATTTTTCCATAGTTCTTTACTCTTAGTTCTCTATTGAAATAGATTCAGTGCTCATGATCACAAGTCTTTTGCATCCCTGAATTATTTATTTAAGGTCCTCTCTCAGTTGTCTGGATTTCCATGGAGGTCATTGTTTTCAGAATGATTTATAAGTCCTGTATTCCTTGACCAGCATCCTGAACTGGATATAACATTCTCAAGATACACTTTCTTCCATTTAGAACCTCATAGACATTATTCCATTGTCTCCTGGCATTGAATCCTGCAGTGGACCTGTCTGAGGATAGCTAGTTTTTTTCTTCCTTTTAGGAAGTGTTGTTTTTGTTCCTGGGTATGGGAGGAATTCTTTCTGATTCTATATAATCCCAGCTTAACTGGGATATATTTGGTATTGAGCATTATCAACAAAATTTTCCTGCACTAGAGTGTGCCTTTTAGAGCTGAAAAGTCACTATTTTTTTGTATCAGGACAGTTTTTTGATACTATATCTGTAAGTACATCTTCCTAAATCTTTTTTGGATTAAGTTTAAGGATCAAATATCCATATGTTGGAGAATTTTTGTCTTCCATATCTGTTAGCTTCTCTCAAACAGTTTTAAGATGTTTGTCATTATAATTGTAATGCAAGACTTTTATTTCACTAATTCAGTTTTCCACACAAGATCAGTTCCTTACTTGCTGTCTTGAATTATTTAGTGTTCCATAAACTGTCGTTTCAGTTCTCAGTTTGTTTCCTTAGTTCTTAAAACTCCTTCAGAAAAATCTCATTCTATTGTTTTTATTCCCATGCTTGGAGCTCTCGCTTTTCTTTTCTATTTATTTATTTATTTATTTATTTGAGAGAGAGAGATCATGAGTAGGGGGGGAAGGGTAGAGGGAAAAGCAGACTCCCCAGGGAGCAGGGAGCCCGATGTGGGACTTGATCCCAGGACCCTGGGATCATGACCTGAGCTGAAGGCAGACAGTTAATCCACTGAGCCACCCAGGCGCCCCTGGAACTGTTGCTTTATTGAGATTTATGTTCTTAATTGTTGCTGGTATGAAGTAGCAATAAGGGATTTCCTCCTCTCTTTTGAGTCATGTTTTCTTCTTTCTCAAGTTCTTTGTTTTATATTTACATGTTCCTTCCTCCCTCTCTCCCTTCTTCTTTTCTCCTTTTTTTTTTTTTTTTAAATTCAGTAAGTCTGCATAGTTTCTGTGACATTTCTTTCCATCTTTCTTATGCTTGGGCAGGTCTGACCAGACATTCTATTTGCAATTATATAGTGTGGATGACTTCTTGACTCTCTTCCTGCCCTATCTGAAACCAGATTGTTTCCTCTCCAAGCTCTATTTCAAGGGCAGAGTATTTTGTACTCCATCCACTTATCTGTGACCTGGGGGAATGATGAAGGGAGAGAGAGAGAACTAGGGAAAAGGACTAGGTTGCTTTATCCTGCAAGGGCAAAAATGCTGTCTGTTACAGTTGGCTGGGCTCTATTCCCTCTTCTAAATTATACCAGATATCCTGGATCAAGGTTCACCCCACTCAGTGGGGCGGGGGAGTGAATACTCATCTCCCTAGAGGTTGGGATAAGCCTGGTGTTTTTGTTTAGGTTTGGGTGTTCCCTTTTCTCTGTTGTATCTGTGTAAGGACCTATTTAGCCACAACGATGCCATCCGGTTAAACAGTGATTTTGTTGTTTATGCAGTAAAACTTAAACTGACCCTGCCCCACGCTCCCCAGGGGACTTACTTAAAAGCAAGTCCAGGAAACCAGTCCCAGGTAACAGAGGCCAAATATAAGGGTGGGTGAGGCAAGGGGGAGACATCCAATCGGTGGGGCATGCATACTGTCTCCCTAGCTACCAAGGAGAGTGGGCCCTGCCTTTTCGGCGCCAATTCTGACCAAGGTGATAGGCTAGTTCAAATAGCTACTATGGGGTTAATTGTAATTCAATTGGCCACCCATGTGTGACCTAGCATGACTATGCAGCTTTCTCTGTGTGTTACAATCTCATTGGCCACCTGTGTGTGGCCAGGCCCAACCACAAGGCCTTTGCTCTATAAAAGTTAGTCTGTGAGGCAGGAGGGGTTGCCTTCTCTGTAAGAGGTGGCCCCAACTGCTTGGTTTGATTTTCGATGCTTGGCGCGAAATAAAGCTTTGCTTGAGCTTCCCTTTGTATCAGTCTCGCTCCTTTGATTACGGACCTAACACCTGTGCTCTCCCTGTTTCTTTCCAGCAGGACTTTCCCCTATTTCTGTATCAGAAGAGAAAAGAGAAGAGTTGGGAAATTAAGTAAAACTTTCCTGGATTTTGTTGATTTAAAGGGACAGCTTCTGGGGAATGAGGGTAGTTTGAGCGCTGCGCCGTGTTGTACCTTTTGCTTTGCTCCAGAATTTTTTGTTCCTTCCTTTAGTTGATTTTTCATTAGTTTACCTTTTTGGGGTTTGATTGTTATTGATGACTCTTTTTTTTTTAATTTTTTTTTTAAAGATTTTGTTTATTTATTTGACAGACAGAGATCACAAGTAGGCAGAGAGGCAGGCAGTGAGAGAGGAGGAATCAGGCTCCCCACTGAGCAGAGAGCCTGATGTGGGGCTTGATCCCAGGACCCTGAGATCATGACCTGAGCCGAAGGCAGAGGCTTAACCCACTGAGCCACCCAGGCGCCCCGACTCTTTGGTTTTATACTGGTTTAGCTGTTTTGTTCATTGTGTTAGGTGTTGGGAATGGGGAATTTTGAAATGGAATTTCAGTCACTGTCTTCAACCTCTTAACCTGGCATTTCTGATGTTGTATTCTGCACGTGACCACCAATTGCCCACAGGCTCACGCTTTGATTTTAAAAAAAGAAATCCTCCCTGGCCCTTGTCGGTACTCATTCAGTGGATCATTTATTCAACAATAGTTATGTTTAAGACACTGTGGTAATTATACTCGTTTTTACTGTTGCTTCCAAATCACACGTACTGTACATCCCCACACATCACATTGATCCAAACAACATAAGTGAGTTGAGAACATTTTCATGTCATGTAAGAACTACCAAAAAGAAGAAGGAGAAGGAGGAGAGAAGAAAGAAAGAAAAGAAAAGAAAGAAAGAAAGAAAGAAAGAAGAAAAATTTAAGAAACATTTTCCAATTTATTAAAAGGTAGCTTAATTTTTAAATACATTCTTTCAATTTTAAAACGTCTCCTGACAATGTTCACTGTAGAACCAGCTCCTAAACAGACACATGCACCAAAAACAAAAACAAAAAAAAACAGAAAACAAAAAGCCCTGGAGTTGTTTAAAACTTTTGTCATCAGCCCTGCTATTTATTAGTCTTCCAACTTCCTGTTGAGCCAATGCCTTAAGTTTTTGCTATTTCCTGATACTTTTGCAACATCTTGTTTATATGGTATGTTATACTTTAGAAAGTATTTTCCATTGCTTTTTTTTTTTTTTTAACTCAACACTCATTATATACCTTAACTTACTAATGAAGGAACCAAGTCTTAGAAGGTGTGATTTTCCAACACTGCTGGTAAGGGAGAAGCAAAATAGAAATGGAATTTGACATGATCCCTGTCCTTGTTTTCCAAATAGTTCTGCCTCCTGGTGTCTTGAAATACACGGGAGATGTTTTTGCTTACAGGAAATATAATTTAGAACTTGCTTATGGTGAAAAGCCATTATACATACAATTCTGTACATTTTTTAAAATCCAAGACTACATTGTTAGCATTTTTTAATTCTCCTCAGTGTTCCAGACGTCATTTTTAGTGGCCATGTCATAATTTACAATGCAGTAGTCTACTGTTGGACATTTAATTTCTAGTTGTTATTTTCCTGTAATAGCTGAAAAAGTAATCAACATATTTGTGACATGTAGCTCTTCGCTTTTGTTGAGTTATTTCTTTAGTATAAGTTTCCAGGAATGAAGTTATTGGGAATGTTTTATAATGCTGCCTTCCAGAGAGGTCATCTTGATTGATAATGGCATCTGTAATGAACAAGGTTCTAGTTTCGCTCCAACTTGGCCTGAGTTACATATAGTTTATTTTGTGAAATGGTGCCAAATTGGGTAGGTTTAAAATGATATGTCCAGGTTGCTTTAGCCTGCATTAGAATTTAACAGCATGGATATTTTTCCCCCATGCTTCGTTATGATTTCTACTGGCCCATGCAAATTACCTATTTATATTCTTTACCTATCTATTATTGGGTCTTGAAGTGTTCATATAAATCTGAATTACCTGGGGTTTGACATGTTTATTCTAAGTATTTTCCCCTGTTTATTTTTTCCACACTTAAATTTTTAAAACTTGAGGCACAATTTGCATATAGCAAAAATCCATCTTCTTTAGGGGTTTTGATAAATGCACACAATTGGGTCACCACCACAACAGTCAAGATGAATTCCATGACCCCCCAAATCCCCTTGTGCCCCTTTGTAGTGAACCTCTCCCCAGACTGTGGTGACCACTGATCTGTTTTCCGCCCCACAGTTTTGCCTTTTCTAGAATGCCAGATAAATGGAAACACGCACTATGTAGGTAGCCTTTTGAGTCTGGTGGCTCTCCCTTGAATGGGCTGTGTTCCTCCTCCTCGCTGAGCCCTACTCCATTCTGTGGCTGGAGCAGCTTGTTCCTACCCCGTTTCTGCTTTAACCCTTCTGTTTTTAGTTCTGTGACAGCTCCTTTTATAAAATTTTTGACTTTTAAATACTTATCTGTCAGCCAGCCCTTTCCTTTTGCTATCACTTCTGTTGAGACTTTACTTCAACAATTTCTTTGCAAACAGGAGAATTCTAGGAAGCCTAATCCATACATTTGTCTGCTGTTCTTTCCCAGAGGGGCTGACAGTTTGTGGACGCCTCCACTTCCACCACCGTGGGCAAATTCATCTTGGATAAAATGGCACAATCCTGGGGCTCCCTTGCTGTGAGCTTTCAATTTCAGTGGAATTTTAATTGTTCATGGCAGACATGAAAATGCCAGAAATGAAACATGTTCTCCTGGAGGCAAGGGTAGATGCTTGGCCCAGCAGGAATGCGGTAGCACTGAGGAGTGTAAGGAAGCCGGGTGACATCTCACCTGGTTGGGATACTTAGGCACGCTGAGAGTAAACATCAATTTAAATTCAAGGAAGTGGTTTGTTTTTTACAGCTGTTGAATAGTCAAGTAATCAAACATTCTCCTTGGCAACTTCTCTCTCTCTCTCTTTTTTAAAAGATTTTATTTATTTATTTGAGAGAGAGAGAGAGAGAGAGAGAGAGAGCGCACAAGCTGGGGGGAGCAGCAGAGGGAGAGTAAGAAGTAGGTAGACTCCCCGCTGAGCAGGGAGCCCATGTGAGGCTTGATCCCAGACCCTGAGGTCATGTCCTGAGGTGAAGGCAGAGGCTTAACCGACTGAGCCACCCAGATGCCCCTCTCCTTGGCAACTTCGTAGAGCATCTCACAGATCGTCTCAGTTCCTTACATGGGCCATTATAGGAATCTAAGCTTTTGGAGCTTCCTTGGAGATACGTGGGGAAAGAAGAAAGCTTATGGGACCTGGTTAGCATGAGGATTCTTGTACCCAACGGGAAGTGGTCCATGTGGCAAAGAATCTGGGGTTTTTCCAGATCTCTGGTCATGGCCAGAGATGCATGAAACACCCTTGTGTTCCCTTCGGTAGGTGACCTTGCTGAATAGGAGCAGCCTTTCTGAGCCCCGGGATGAATGCCTGTTGCCACCACTGGACTGTGACCTCCAGGAGGGCAAGGCCATGTCTGTTTTTGTTGCTTTTATATCCTCAGAACATAGTGCTTCCTGAATGTTTTATTAAGTAGATGGATGGATGAATGGATGAATTAATAAACTGAAAACTTTCTGGCCCATTTCCCGAAGCAACAAAGGCATGCATCCCATAAATCCATTCAGGAAGTTGACTATGTTCCCCTGCTGGGGCAGTTGGAAACGAGTCAGCAAGGCAGACCTTGAGATGGGGCCAGGGGAGCCACCTAAAGGCTTTTGGCTATAGCTTCCGAGAGGCCGAAGATCTGGATGAAAAGGGAACCCACACCTGTGCTGTGGGGGCTCAGAAACGTCCAGATTCTCCATGCAGAGCTAACTCAGCAGCCTGGGGAGCGTCTGTTCATGGTACAGTTTGGCAGTCGAGGCTAGAAGGGCAGGGCTCAGCCTAATGGGGGATCTCTGCCACTTTCAGGGAGCCGGGACAGGGGAGATTCACAAGAGTGGACAGAAGACAGCTCCTTGGCACAAGAGGGTGCCAACACTGGGCTATTATTTGAGTAAAATACTGTCACATTTTCAGAGACTGTTTCTTGAGCCCTGACAGCCTCTGTTCACATCCTGTCTTCCTTTCTTCCTTCTAAAGATACCTTGTAACCCCCACCAGGAGGTGAGTCCTGGGATGGCTGTCCTCATGGATTGTTATTCTCAGCCTCGCCCAAGTGACACTAAGTTAGCAGAGTGATCTTGAGCCCCAGTGGAATGCAGACCTGGTGACGTGGGTCCCTTTGAAAAGGATATTGGCATGTCCTTGGGTTGGCAGTGCTGTGGTGGAGACCTTGCAAACCCAAACACCTCTGTGAATCTACTGGTTACTTTCTATTTGTTTGTGTGTTTGTTTTCAGTATTGATACTCTGTCGACAGAACAAGTAGTTTAACTTTTTCTTTTTGCAGCTCTTAGGGTTACACTGTCCAAAACCCTGTATCTGAGTAGAGTCTACCAATGCGGAGAAGTTTGCTAGAGACAGAGGCTATGCAGGGAACCTGAAAACCAGCCACGAATGACAGAAACACAGGCTACAACCACCTCCCCACTGTTCAGCTCCAGCCGAATATCCCATAGAAACCTGGAGCTCCGTGTGTCAGAACTGAATACATCCCATGTCCCGGTGACCTCTCTTACCTACAACACTGTGAATATATCCGCTCATTCACGTGGATACCCATGAGTCGCTTTTGACTTCCGTCTTCCTTCACCCTCATATCCAGTCACCCACCAAGTCCTGATGATTCTTCTTCCTAAATGTCTCCCTAGGCTGTGTACTCCTTCTCTTCTCCACCATCCTCTAGCATGTCCAAGCAGGGCTACTCAGAGAAGAACCTTCTGACCAGTCTCCCTGCCTTCGTTATAAGCTCTCCTCAGATCGGAGCTTACCCCAGGCCATGGATGTTCTGCATTCTCTTAGGAGAAAGGTCATTTGTGAGCTCACCTTTGCGAGGGAGCCTGGCTTTATGCCCTTCTTGTAATCCAGGCTCCTGCCATACAAAGCCTCTCTCAGTTCCTGTAATGTGTGGACCACTCTCAGTACTTCCCTCCATCCTGGCCCCGACACCTTATTCTTGCTGCATGGCTAATTCCTACCCATCCATTAAACCAAGTTAGACATCTCTCCTTGGCGTCCCAACGTGGCAGAGCTGGGGTCCTTCCCATGCAACCCTCTAATGCCCTTTTTCCCCCCTGCCATGGCAGACATCAGGCTGTGTCATAGTTGCCTGTTCATCGTTGTAGTTTCATTGTCCACGACAGAGCGTGGCACATAGTAGGTGCTTAATAAATGTTCATACAATGAATGAATGAACAAAAACAAGAGAGAGATTAGCTTGGCAAAAAATGAGCGTATTAAGACCTAATAGGTAGGGTACCTGGGTGGCGCAATTGCTTGGGCATCCAACTCTTGGTTTCAGCTCAGGTCATGATCTCGGGGTCCTGAGATCAAGTCCTGCATCAGGCTCCATGCTCAGTGCAGAGTCTGCCTGAGACTCTTTCTCTCCTTCTGCCCCTCCCCTCCCTGCTCTCTTCTGTCTCTCTAAAATAAATTAAAAAAAAAAAAAAAAAAGAAGACCTAATAGGTTACCAGGATGTACTAATGAGAGATTATGACTTTGTGGGTGATGATAGTGGTTATTTCCAATTTCTTCCCTCTCTTTCCATTCTCCACCTGCTCCTTCTTTTGGCTATATGCTTTCTAAAATTTTACAATCAACATGTATTTCTTTTCTAGTAATATAAGAAAAAAATGATTCATTCATTTTATTGCCCCAAAGAATGAATTTTGCATTCTGGACTTTGAATTTTGCATCAAGAGTGGAGTCATTGAACCGTGGGTGCTGCTCCTCGAAGGTCAGTGGCAGCCCGTGACTCTGGATGCATTTTTCTCATTTAGCTACATTTCATCATTTCAAGGATTTCCAGCCAATTAAGATGAAATGGCTTTTAAAAAAAGTCTTTAAGATGCAGAAATAGGCAAAATAGCAAACCACATTTAAACGGAAGCAAAAACACCAAAGGCATGAAATGCTACGTATCATGGAAAAAGGAATAAATTCTGACCCATGATTGCTACAAATATAAAATTAAGGTAGACATGTCTTTGGACAAACGAGCTGAATGGCTCAAGAGTGCATTCAGGGTATGGATTCCCCCGTGTGTGTGCCATGCAAGGCCATCGGGGTGACTGCACTGTGTTCTGTGTATTCTAGACGGTCCTTTACCGTGAGGCCCTGCCCATCCCACCTGCGGGTAGGTGACCCTGGGCTGGAGGAAGCCATTCTTCCCCAGGTCAGTCACCTGGGTGCCGGGGAGTTCTCAGACAGGAAAAGGGGGCTGGAAGATTTATCAGGCAGGGGAGAAGGAAGCGTCTTGCTCTTTGGACGTAGACTTCAGGGAATCAAAATGTCCGGGAAAGGGCGTCCATTCTGCATCTGCCTCCCAGGTGGTTCCTGCCCCACATGGCCATTTCTTCCAGTTACCCAGGTGTGTGGTGCATTCTCCAGCACCTAGTGCTGTCAGACAAACAGTGTCTGCATCCGTGCATTCTGTGGGAGAGCAACGCCAACAGGACACAGTGGGCACGGCTTGTCTGTGCACCAGTGTTTGGGGCCTCAGCTGGGACAGCTCCTCAAGGCTGGTGGCTGGAGTCGGCAGAAGCTTCTTGACTCCTCTGTCTTGTGGCTGATGTCAGCTATTGGCTGGGGGCCTCAGTTTCTTTCCACATCATTCTCTCCATGTGAGCTTGTACCTGGGCTAGTTTGGTCATCCTCTTAGCATGACTCAGGCTTCCCCCAGGGTAAGCATCCCAGAAGGATGAGCCAGGCAGAACCTGTATCCTTTGGATGACCCGTCTTCCAGAGTCACATGGCACCGGCTCCAATGGGGAGACCATTCCCAGCCCCTATCCTGACTCGGAGGTAGCACAGTGCCTGGCACATTCTATTCTCCCAGTGGAGATGGGTTACATGAATAAATGCTCCAAGGTGCCTGGATCAGTGGGGCTGGCTGGGAGCTGGATTCTAGGGCTGGAGGTGATCATATTTCCAGTAGGTCCCTGTGTTTAGTTCCCCTTTGCTCTCCCCAGGTATTTGCAAACCCTGATAACGTGCTTCAACCTTGACCAGGCTGAACTAAGGTTCCTTATTAAGTCTAGGGAGGGTGTTAAGTGGGAAGCAGCGCCGCCTAGTGGCAAGGGTGCTGCTGGCGGTGACAGATCCCCAAAGGAAGGCAGGTGTCTGGGCAGAAGAGCTGAGATCCAGCTGCCCCTGCCTACAAGGAGATGCACTGAGATTCATTTCCCCGTTGTACCCTTGGGGAATCTGGGTTTTACTGGTATTAGTGAAGGTCACTTTTGATTATAATTGGAAAGACCCCTTCACATAAATGTGCTTACTGAGGGCTGTTGTGTCATATGTTAAACGTTGCAATTCTTTAAAACGTGACTTTTAGTAGCCATCACTAGGTGAGGTGACTTACAACAACTGTGACTTACCTTTGTCTTATAACTTCCATTAATAAAAAACCACGTAATTATGCCCTGACCTCATTGCTAATCCTCTTCCCTTTGCACACTCTGCCCTGGCCCAGTCTCCTCTTTGCTAATCTTCAATCCCCTGTGAAATGCCCCAGGTCAGGGCCTTTGTGTGGGCTGTTCTCTCTCTGCCCCAGGTACTCTCTTCCCAGGGTACATGGCTCACTTGTCATCTCCTTCAAGTCTTTGTTCAAAGAACATAACCACCTTCTCAATTAACAATTGCAAACTTCTCACCAAAGCCGGCCCCATCTCCTCTCCAAAAAACTAAGCTGCTTTTAATGTCATGTAATAATGCTAATAGTCTGTTTCCACTAGACTTTAAACTCTAGAAGGCAGAAATTTTTGTTTCCCTTCTTCACTGTTGAAGCTCCTAGCACAAGCCTCTATCATGCTCAGTAAATACTCGTTAAATTAATGATTAAACAACTCAGTTAATAACTATTCTTTACGTTGGGCATTTAACAAGTCATTTTTTAAAATTTTATTTTAGGGTACCTGGGTGGCTCAGTGGGTTAAAGCCTCCTCCTTCAGCTCAGGTAATGAACCCAGGGTCCTGGGATCAAGTCCCACGGCGAGCTCTCTGCTCATCAGGGAGCCTGCTTCCCTTCCTCTCTCTCTCTCTTCCTGCCTCTCTGCCTACTTGTGATCTCTGTCTGTCAAATAAATAAATAAATAAAATCTTTAAAAAATAAAAAAATTTTCTTTTATTATGTTATGTTAGTCACCATGTAGTACATCATTAGTTTTTGATGTAGTGTTCTATGATTCCTTGTTTGCTTGTAACTCCCAGTGCTCCATGCGATATGTACCCTCCTTAATACCCATCACCCGGCTCTCCCATGCCCCCATCCCACTCCCCTCTAAAACCCTCAGTTTGTCTCTCAGAGTCCATAGTCTCTCATGGTTCTTCTCCCCCTCCGATGTCCCCCCTTCATTTTTCCCTTCCTTCTCCTAATGTCCTCCATGCTATTCCTTATGTTCCACAAATAAGTGAAACCATATGATAATTGACTTTGTCTGCTTGACTTACTTCACTCAGCATAATCTCCTCCAGTCCCGTCCATGTTGATGCAAATTTGAGTATTCATCCTTTCTGATGGTTGCATAATATTCCGTTGTGTCTATGGACCACATCTTCTTTATCCGTTCCTCTGTTGAAGGGCATCTCTGCCCCTTCCACAGTTTGGCTGTTTGTGGATATTGCTGCTGTGAACTTACAATGAATTGTTTTGATGATTTACTCCAGCAGTCTATCAGATATTCCTTTTTGTGTCTGTTCCATAGACGAAGAAACAGGCTCAGGGAGGTCAAGTCATTTGCTTGGGGAAACACAGCTACTACCTGGCTGAGTTTGGAGTCGAGTTCATGTGTGTCTGATTTCAAAGCCAATGCTCTATTCGGTCGTGCTTTCTCCCTTACCGATACAGATGCCCCAAAGAGACCCAGCCCTGCTCTGTCTCTGGGTGACGAGGGGCAGGATCAAGAAGAGCAGAGCTACAGTTCCAGAGTCAGGAAGTACGGTCTGGGCAGAAAATGTGTGGGATGTGGGTTGTTCTCCACACCGTTCCATAGACGCTGCATGCCAGAGGAAATGGCTGTGAGTTTCAGGAGAGCCCTGTCGCAATCTGATCTGAAGGCACTGGGGAGACCTCTTCCACCCCGACTACACACGGATCAAACTTCCTCTTAATGTTTCCGAAATAGTGGAATTCAGGGAATTCCACGTCTCATGTTGACAATCATGATTATAAATGATTACAGGTTCTGTGATGATAAGTATGGGGAGTTTTTTTTAAATACAAGACGTTTTCCTTAGCACAAGGCATTTTAAACTAAGTGCCTGCCATGTGACTGCCCAGTGCACGGTCTCAGTAGTGATTCAAAGGAAAAGGCTGGAGGAGTCTGCTGCTGTGAGGTTCCCTCTCGTAGCTTGGAGATAACCTGGACGGAGAGATCTGAGTTTGGAATGGGGCTCTTCAGGCACCCCAAGCCTGAGCAAGGAAGTGTGATGGTATAAATACGTGGTTCTCAAAGTGTCGTCCCTGGACCAGTGGTGTCAGTGTTATCCCTGGAACTCATTAGAAGTACCGAATTTCCCCTCTCCTCTACCCAAGTTGATCTGGGGCCCAGCAGCCTGGTTTTAACAAGCTGTCCATGTGGTTCTGAAGTTTGAGAACCACTGGTGCATACATTAACACAAAAGTAGGGCCTCACTCATTGTGGTGGTTCCCCCACCAGCATTTGTCTCCCCACCGCTGTGGTATAGGATCAAGGGTCAGTTCTGGGTTTGAATGCCACTTTGAATGCAATGGTAGTTAATTTCTCTGGGCCTCAGTTTCTTTCTCATCAAAATGGGGATAAAGAACACCAGCTTTATAGGGTTATTATAGTTAAAACGGAAGGAGACCATGTGTATGATGTTCCTGGCACGTAGTGTGTATAGAGTACCTTCCTCTGGTATTTGCATCCTGCCTCCCTCCTCCATTAGTCTGGACGTTTTTGGGTATGAGCAACAGAAGGCCGTTCACAGTGGCTTAAGGAAAAATAAATATTGGATGGGTTCAAGGAATTCCTCGAATAACTGTCCATACTTGCTGCCTCCAGTTTCTCTCATCCCACTCATTTTGAACCCACCCCCATCGGGGTTTTGTACCTCTGCTCTCCCACTGAAAGTGCACTTTGGGTTTGCAGGGATGACCTTGAGGCTCAGTCCAGTGGCCCTTTCTGAGTCCTTATCTGATGTGTCTTATCAGCACTACTGGAGACTCTTGGTCCTGTTCTCCTTGATAGGCTTTCTTCTCTGGCTTTGGGGACAAACTCCTCCCCCCGTCCTCCTTCCACTGCTGGCTGACCGGTCTTCTCTGCTGAGTGTCCCTTGTTCTTTGACTCTCTAAAGCCCGAAGTCCCACAGAGCTCAGGACTTGGACCTCTTCTCTTTTCTACCCATACTCTCTTCCTAGGGGATCTCATAGTTCTGATCCGAACCACATGCTGCTGCCACCTTGCCAATGTATATCCCCAGCCTGGACCTCTGCCCTGGACTCTATTCCAGAATATCCACCGGCCTTTGCCCTGTCTCTACAGAGATGTCTAGCAGGTTTCTCAAACACTGACCCGTCCAAGCAGAGCTCCCGTTAGCCCCCATTCCCCGCCTCCCACCAAATCCCGCTCTGCCACATTTTTCCCATCTTGCTGGGATTGGTCAGACCAGTGTCACGTGTTCATTTCTGGAACTGGAGAGTGGGTTGGGGGGTGGTGGAAGTTACCGGCTTCCCTACTCACTGCATGGAAAATCAGAGAAACGTATCCTTCCAAAGGAAAATTGGGGTTGCTCTTACCGTGAGAGAGTGAATGGGTGTTGGGAAAACAAAACCACAACTGTACTAGTCCCTCTTATTTTAGACTTATCTGAGATATCTGACAGGTCGAAGTCTTGGGAAGCAGAGAGCAGCTTGCAGCCAGGCACAGAAGCTGTGGCCCTTGGTTTGGGAGTCTGAAAACAGTTCCTTGTCTAGGAGTTTGATGAAAGGAGAATCCACGGGCCACCTCAAACCAAAATCAAGGTGTCACCAAGCCTCTATTCCTTCTGGAGGTGCCAGTGGGGAATCTGTTTCCTGGCTTTTTCCAGCTTCTAGAGGCCGCACACATTCCTTGGCTCGGGGCTCCCTTTCATCTTCAGAGCCAGCAATGAAGCATCTCTCTGACCCTGTGACCCTGTTTTCATCCTCACATCTCTTTCTCTAACTGCCTCCCTCTGCCATTTTTAAGAACACTTGTGGTTACATGGAGCCCACCTAGATCGTCCGACATCTGTCCATGTCGGAAGGCTGGCTAATTGGCAGCCCCAACACCATCTGCAACCTTTATTCTTCCTTGCCTTCTGAGGTCACATATTCACAGGTTCTGGGGATTGGGATGTGGCTTCTTGGGGAGGTCATTGTTCTGCCCACCACAGATAGGACAGATGGTTGGCTCAACCTGGTTCACATGGCAGGTGGGGCAGGGCATCGTGACTGACAAACCCACAAACCCCTTCATGGGTTGGTGGCAGAAGAGTTTCCCAAAGAAACAGTGAGTGGCATGAGAGAAGAGCACACGCCCATCTCCTGTTCTCCATGAGGGTCTAGGCAAGCTTTAGCAAGCATCTGTTGGTGCTGAACAGGACACTCATATGCCCTCGTCGAAACTGCTTTACGTTGATAGACTTCTGGTTCCAAAGTGGAAGTGCCCCATTGTGATGGTTAATTTTTCATGTCCTCCGCTTCTCTGGGGACCCTGACTGATGCACTCCTGGGAAGAGAGTCGGGAGCCCTCGGTCTGCCTGTGTTCCTTGCTGAAACAAGTTTGAAGTTTCCGTCAGGTGTGGGAATTCTAGAATCTTCAGGTTTCACTTGGGTGGGGTTAGAGAGAAGCCATCCTAGAGGGAGGAGTCAGCCTGAGAACCTTCTGACTGGCTTTTTTCTTAGAGGGCGGCGGATTCTTCAGAGCTGGAAGTAATTCTCGTTGTACAAAAGAGAGCCACAGGTCACAATCCAACACAGCGGAACCTTTTTTCTGTCACCTGCAGGAAGCAAACAAGGTCACGTGGATGTTGGCTGGGACCCCACTGCTCCCTGGAGCTTTGCAGAAGAGGCAGACACTCCCACTATCACCTCCCCCACCCCCCTGCCCTGAGTTCTTCTGTGGTCTGGTCTGCACTGGAAGGAAAGAGGCAGGCTTCCAGCCCCAAGCAGATCTGTGGCCCCAGCCTCATTTGCCTGGGCAGGCACCCACCCACGAGTCTTGAGGCTCATGGCACTGCTTTGATGTGGAGACAGAGCTGGCAGGGGACTGGGTCAGGATGCTTTCAGAGCACAGATAGACAGACACTGCCTGTAAGGAACTGAATGTTTGTGATCCATCCCCTGCCAATTCATCTGTTGAAACCCTAATCCCAGTGTGATGGTGTCTGCACTAGGACTTTTGGGAGGTGATTCGGTCATGAGGTAGAGCCCTCATGAATGGGAGTGGCACCTTTGGGAGAAGAGGCTAGAGAGTTAGGATGTTCTCTTTCTCCTATGTGAGGATCCAAGGAGACTGTCATCCGTGAACCAGGAAGCAGGTCCTCACCAGCCACAGAATCTGCTGGCGCCTTGATCTTGAGCTTCTCAGCCTGCAGACTGTGAGAAGTACATCGCTTGTTGTTTAATTCTGTAGTATTTATTATAGTGGATTAAGAGAATGTCCTTGATAGTCTTCCATATATGTATGTGTGTATGTATGTATGTATATACATGCATATATATATATATGCACATATATAAAGATATTTCCCCTTTCTTTTGTCTAAACCCTAGAGGAAGAGTAACCACGGAAATTAGAAGGAAACATGGAGGGCACCTGGGTGGTTCAGTTGGTTGGGTGGCTGCCTTCCGCTCATGTCATGATTCCAGGGTCCTGGGATGGAGCCCCACATTGGGCTCCCTGCTCAGCAGAGAGCCTGCTTCTCTCTCTCCCTCTGTCTGCCACTCTGTTTACTTGTGCTATCTCTCTGTCAAATAAATAAATAAAATCTTTAGAAAAAAAAAAAGAAGGAAACATGGAATATTTCTTTCTGAGAGGCTGAAAACAAGTCCCGAAGTCTACTTGAGTTTATTTATAGAGAGAAAAGTTTGGACAGAGCTCTTTAAAAACTGGTCGATGGAATATAACCTTCAAGACGAACACCTTTGCAAGCCAGAGAACATTCTCAAGCTTCTGGGTGGCTCACGAAGAGAAACTGTGGTAAATCTTGGGAAAACAAAAATAGGCTAACAAGGTTGAGAGCAATGGAAGGCTAGTTAGAAAAGTGGCTGATCACCCTGGACATGGGTCTCTGCATATCCTGAAATCCTGTCCTGAAGATTTCTGTTCTGTGTATCTTACTAAGGTTTTTCTGTTTTGATAAATTAAAAACTAGAGTTACGTTTTTGAAGCCTTCTTATTTCTTCATTTCTCCTCCTTTCACCCTAACACCCCCCGTGAATTTGCCGTTGTTGCCAAATGGATCATTTGAGTTGGACGCAGGAGTTAATTCAGGTAAATGAACGTCCACTTAATGTACATGAAGCTTTGTCTTATCAGGCAAATAGCACCTCAAAGAAGGGTAGTGGATATCATCTACAAGATTAGAAACTGTTCTGCTTTGATTTATTGATATAACTTTTCTTTACTTAAGAGAATAGAAAATTTAGTGTAAACGTGTTCTGGACAGTGAAGCCATCTTGGTAGGTTGTTTTAAACCAGGATTTCCGAAGTGCTACATAGCCATCACCTCGGTAACTTGGTAAAATACACTTGCCTGGGTGTTACCCCCAGGGATTCTAACTTAGTGCCTCGTGGGTGAGGTCCAGAGATCTGTGTTTTAAAAGCCTTCCTTCAGGTAAAATGACCATCCACCATCATCCAGGCCACACGTCCACCCGAGGGCAGAGGAGTCATGAGGGAAGCCACAGAGTCCTGGGCGTTAGTCTCAGAGAACTATATCCATAAAATGTCAGGAATGTCCCAGATGGAAATCAGCAACATGGGACAGGGACCAGTGGCTGGAAGAAGAGTTCTATCGGGAGGTGGTGAGGGCCCTGGATTGCTGGGTAGAGAGGACCCATGTGCAGGTACAGACAGGACTCTGAGCTGCCAGGGTCTTGAGCTCATGGACAATGACATGTGATGGAAGCCTGTGTGAGGCAGGACGGGATCAGTCCATCAGGGAGGCACCGAGATGTGCAAGGAACAAAAATACAGGTGAAGTTTCTTATCTCAGACTCCAGAGGTAGAGCCGACGTTGCCAGGGGAGCCAGAGGCTGGGACTGAGAAATAGGGTGTCCCAAGTGACCTTCAGTGGGGAAACTCCAGGAGCTTGTGGGGAGAAGACACCAGATTCAGAGACATAGTTTGCATGTGTCTGCAGATCATTTGCTTAAAAAGGTCTGTGGCATAAGGAGGGAAGAAATACAGTGATATTTTTAGTGATCGAAAGGTCATTGTAAGTTTGGGGAAATCCAAGCTGGTTTGTGGGCAGAGGAGGAGAGGCAGGTATTATTGATGTGGAGGGAAACAAATCATGGAGCAACAGTGTTTTAAAGATGGCTTAAGAAAGGATCCTAGCAGGAAACAGTCCACTTCAAAAGGCTTAAGATTCTTTATTAACCATCCATTCTCAGAAGTGTTGGTTGGGTTCAGAAAATCAAAGGATGTTGAGGTACCCAATGACTAGCAACAGCTGACAGCCGTTACCACCCATGGCTTTGAAAGGGCAAGAGGAGAGAGTGGGGTGTGGGAACCCCATGAAAGCTGAGACTCTGGGCCAGACCAAGGAGCTGAGGTCAACCAGGAAATGCAGCCACACCCAAACCCAGTCTGGCAGAGGGGGCGCTAGGGAGAGAGGACCTCTCTCCCCTACCCTGTGATCACCTGCAGGTGCCTTCTGTTGGTTGAACACACCTAACAACTATAGGGGAGAGAGAATCATAGCCTAATCCTTATAACCCGTGAAGAGGTTAGCTTACATGGTAAAAGAAACTTTGCAGATGGGATTAAGCTCAGCATCTTGAGCTGGAGAGAGTAAACTGGATTTTCTGGGTAGGCCCAGTGTGTTCACAGGAGTTCTTACAAGAGAAAGAGGAAGGCAGGAGACCAATAGTCAGAGAAGGAGATGTGGCCGTGGAAGTAGTCAGGAGTCAAGGAATACCAGTGGCCTCTGGAATTTGGAAGAGGCAAGGAATGGATTCTCCTCAGGAGCCTCCAGAAGAAGCAAGAGCTGCTGACACTTTGATTCTAGCCCCACGAGACTCACTGTGGACATCTGACCTCCGGAACTGTAAAAGAGTAGGTCAGTGTTGTTTTGAGCCCATAAGTTTGTGGTCATTTGCTGCAGCAGCAACAGGAGACTAATTCAGTAAGGGAGCTCTGATGACACATTCCAGAGAAGTCAGCTTTGAGGACACGCAGGACAGAGAGGGTGAGGAATGGAGCAGAAAGGACAAATGACATAGGAACAGATGTCCACATCTAGAAATCAGATTTCTCTGGAAAGCTGCCTTCCCTCTGCTGAAGGGTAGTGGGGAGAGTGGAGGATGACTGGATGGGGACATATTTTAAGCTGTGAAGGGGGATAATGGCACACATTACTAGGCGGATGTACTTGATTTTGATAGTAGATGAGATAGGGCCAAAATCATGTGAGGCTAGAATAAGAAGCCAAGGCAAGGGCTGGTGAGGGGACACCCCCTTAACCCCGCCAACCAGCATCATTCCTCTACAGTAGTCCCTGATTTCTCTTTGGGTTTCATCTTATTCCCCATTCTCATTCCATGTCTTTGGGGGACCTATCTCATTCCTGTCAGTGGTGGGCATGCAGTCTAGGACTACCCAAGCAGCATAGCTCTGTCCTTCTGGCCAACTGATGGGTTGGAGGATAAGCACGTGATTCAAGCTGGTCAATCAGAGTGAAGCCCAGGACTTGCCCAGTAATTACCTGGAAGAGAATTTCTCTCTTTTCTGCTGGACTTGAACCTGGGAGGTCATGAGGGCAGAGTCTGTGTGAGTCACAACCAACGCAGCTGAAGTACAAGATGGATAAACGTTGGTGACATTGTTCAAGTCCCTGAATCCAGGCACACCACAGTCTTCCATACCTCTGGTCTTTTCTGTTTTATGTCAACGAATTTTCCTTTTTGCCTAACCGTTTATAGTCCTCTCTAATTGAAATGCTGCCCTTCTGACACCAGGCCTATGCTTGGAACCAACCCCGCCCTTCACTTGGCCTCTTTTGATCCCATTGTGCATGGAACATTTGCTCCCCTGTGGCTTCAACACCTGTGTAATTTATCAAAGAGGACTGTAGACAAGGTGACAGGTCATTGATGACAGGTTTTCTGAGTGGAGAAAACTGTCCCCAAAATAGGATACTTTGTGCTGTTCTTGAAATGGTTTCACCATCAAGTCACAAAGGGAGGTTTTTATCCCCTACCTATGTAGCTATGTAACATTGCAACAAAGGCCCAAGAAACAATTTCTCTTTTTCGGAATGAATAAATATAGAACTAGCCATTGCCAGAAAGCAGTGTGCTAGATAAATGTACTCTCCTAAGAGAATGATTTTCCTTATAAGTGAACCAACTGAACCAGCATTGTTTTAGTCCTTTACTCTTTGCAAAGTATCATCTGCCTGAATCAACCCAAATTAAAACCACCCCAAGAAGTGGGTATTACAATCCCCATTTTATGGATCTGGAAATTGAAGCTTAAGAGGTTAAAAGAGGTCCCTTGAGTTCCCTAATGATTGAGGGTCAAAGATGGAAGTGGAACCCTGGTCTCTGGGATTCCACGATCCCATGTAATTAACATCACACTGAGCCTGCCAGGGGAGAGAGTTCATGGCAGTGTCAGGAGGATTTGGACTTGGAGTCCATCTCATACTCTCGGATGCCAGGACAACCTTTATGGCTTCCTCAGACCACTGAATAAGGGTCAGAGAAAAATCAGAATGTCCTTAATGGAAAACAAGGGCAAGAGTTCAGAGCTTACCAACTCGGTCTTTCTCCTTGATCTTTCATCAAGTCCTGTTGATTTTGCTTCTCAAGCAGATCTGCATATTTCTGACCATCTACAGTCCCCCATGTTTGTTTGCCTGGACAGCAGCTATTGTCGCAGGACTCTTGTTTCCACTCTTGTCAACTCCAGCCTATTCTCCAAAATGTGCAGGAGTGAAAGAAACAGAAGTGAAGTTATGTTCCTTCTCTACTTAAGACCATTCAAGATTTCATCTTCTCTTAGGATGAAAACCAAACAACTCAAGAAGGCTTTTCCTGAATGACCTGGCCCCCTCTGACCCCTCAGCTCCATAACTCACATCTCTGCCCCCATCTCTGGGCTCCAGCCACACAGGTACTCTCCAGCTCCCTTCAGTGTCATGATCCCTTTGGTCCCAGAAACTGTTCCTACTCCTGGGATGCTCTAACCATTCTTCTGACATTCAGAAGAAAGGAGAGCTGTGACCATTGCAGAAAAACCAAGACAGAGGATTCTTACCCTTTAATGAGGTTATGTTAAAGATGATGTCCCAATTCAAACATTACTCCAGTTAGTTCAGATCATTTCCAGGGTGGAAATGTTTCTTGTAGGTGCTAGAACAAATCATTCTTGTTCATTCTCTTTGGCTGCCTTCTCCTCATGTGACCCTTTTCTACCTTTATTGATAGAGTCCTGGTAGATCGTTCTCCACTCTTTTTTGTATCCACACCTTTGCAATGGCTTCATCATGGGTGGAGTGCCTTGCATTGTTCAATGGTATATGTGTGGAAGTGGGGGTGCTCACCCTTTCCACTTGTACTCTTGCTTCTCTGCCATTATCATGTGGGGAACATGCCCTGGCTAGTCAGGTGTTACAAGGAAGAAGAGAGCTGCATGAAGCAGAGGTGCCTCAGTGGATCCTAGCCTAGACTGGCTAAATTCTACCTGACTTGAAGACACATGATGATAATTAATGATTGTTGTTTTAAGATAATAAATAATTGGGGGTGTTGAGGGTTTTTATACAGCAATAGCTAATTGATACAATTTTCCATGACAACATCGACCGCTGGGCATAGCCAGTTCTGCTGGTGCCCTGTGGTCTGTGGCCAATGGTGTAGGTGACTATCCTTCCCCCCCCCACCAAACTCTACCACATTTAGTTGTATGGACCTTGCAGTAGGATGGCTTGTGCTCAACTTATTGGTCTCTTCTGAACATAACTCCTTCAACTTTTGGCCATCACCCCTTCTTCTATGAGGCTCAAAACCAACTCCTAGGATTGGGTAAAGAGACAGTACTCATGCCACCCCCTCCACTAGCTTGGTTTTCCCAGTCCCTAAACTCTAAATCTCATCATCTACTTTCATAAAAAATAAAATGAGTAAAATAAACAAAAGCATTCTTGCATTGACAGCCCTGCAAACTCAAGCAACACCTGCCCTTAAACATCAGTAGCCTGTTTAATTTGGCCAACTGCCAGTTTCTCTGTGCCAGTTTTGGTCTCTAAGAAGCAGACATTAAGATGGGATTAGACAAGTGGAAGATTTATTGAGAGATTGGCGTGATAAGGGGGAAGAGGCAGGACAAGGCTTCAGATTAAATCCATGCCTGGCACCTGTGAAAGGAGAGTAGGAAGGAAGGAGAACAGGAAAGGAAGAGCCTCAGACCACAACACAGATATAAACACATTTTGGCCAGGCTGATGAGGAGTCCTGATGCTAATGTCACCCCTTAGAGGAGTCCCCTGCTCCATGGGAATGGGCTGGCACTGTACTGTGCTGTTCTCAATCATTGGGTGGAGTAGCCTGAGAGAAGGTCAGCCTCAGTATGAAAGTGATGTAGCCAGACAGGTGGCAGCTGGGACTGTCCATCAACCATGTACCCACAGTGGGGGACATCCGAGTGATCCATTTTCATGGCTACCATACTCTGAATCCTAGATTGGCCCTCACTGCTATGTATGCCCTGGATAGCGAAATGTGTTCAAATAAAGTATTGAGAGAATAGGAAGTGGGGGAGGGGAAGAAATCAGATCTCCCCAAGGAGAGAATCTGGCCTCTTTAGAGCATATTCTTATGGAGCAGACATATGGACTTGCTGTCCCAGAGACAGGCACCCAAGGCAAGGCAGAACACCAACCAGCTGGCTTTGGGGCAGGTAGCAGGTCCTGTGGTTGTTCACCAAAATGGTATTGATTATCAAAGGGCACATGGTAGCAAGACAGGAGTATGAGAATCATTTATGCGTTCTCCCCTTCAAGGCAAAGGAGGAGGGAACACAGAATCCTTAAGACCTAACTCCTACAGCCAAACTTGAAGCACAGGCGAGGAGGTTCAGGGTCACAGTGGTCATTCACTTTAACAAATAATGATTTCACACTTGTGCTCAGAACTGTACCCGGGACTAGGGGAATGCTCCAGAGAGCCTCCAGTGGTCCCTTTAGCCCCACTCTCCAACCTTCTCCAGTTTACTCTGGACCCAGTAGGCTGACTTGTATGCGTGAGGCCCCAGTGTTCTCTGGTTCCTGGTTGGGCCAACAGGGTGCCCTGGCAGATGATCCAGAGGTAGAGGGAGGGTGGAGTCAATTGCTTCCTCCTCTGGCTTCCTCCCTGTGGTTGCCTCACATCTCCATGATTGGCTCTCACTGTTTCTCTCAAGGGGGCTGATTCGAGACAACTCTCTCCTTTGTGGCTTCCCTAATGAGTCCTCCCTTCCTCCGTTCAAGCCTAGTGTAGTAAGTCCTGGTTTACTGCCCCTACACCTACTCCTTTGTTTAAATAAATCTTCCTCCACTTCTCCAGCTCAGATGTGCCATCCATGTCCCATGAGGCTGGGAGGGATGAAAGAGCAATTAATGAGACAGACTTGGTCTGTCTGGGGCAATAGACATTAACTTGATTGGGTCTGGCTGCCACAGCAAAATACCATAGACTGAGTGACTTAAACAGCAGGCACTTAGTTCTACCAGTTTGGAGGCTGGAAGTCCAATATCAAGGTGCTGGCAGATTCAGTTCCTGGTGAGGACTCTCTTCCTGCCACTTCTTGCTGTGGCAGAGGGCATACATTAAGAGCACTCATGTCTCTCTTCCTTTTATGGTAAGGACACTGACCCCATCACAGGTGCCCCATACTCATGACATCATCCATTACCTTCCAAAGACCCCATCTCCAGATACCATCACATGGGGGAATAGGGCTTCCATATATGAATTTGGGGTGGGAGATGCTGTTTAACCAATAGTAGACATCAAACAAATTATTCCACAAATATTTTACATTATAATACAATAAAGTCTATGATGGAAAAGTGCTTAGTGCCCCCTATCTTCGGTCAGGTGGGCATCAGAAAGGGCTCCTCTGAGGAAGTGACGTGTTTCATGTGTTCTGTGCTGGGCACGGAAGGAAAGTTTCAGGCAGAGCAATAGCACACCTGAAAGCCTGAGGTGGGAAGAAGCTGGGGGTGTTTCAGGAACTGAGAGATGGCTGGGCAACAAGGGGGAGCAGCCTAGTGATGGCACTGGGGAGAGTGGCTGAGAGGAGGCTCTGGTGGAGGGTGGGGATCATTGGGGACCACCCTCAGAAGATGGGTAAGGAGTCTGCATGGGAAGACAAGCTCAGCCTTCTACATCCCTTTGTTCTGACCCCTCAATGGGATACACCATTTCTATCTGGCTATTCCCTTGTTTTACCTTCTTGAGTCCTGGGATTTGAGGGTCCTTTGAACTTATTTTTCAATTCATACTTAATCAGTTCATGCAATTCTCAATTTCTCTCTCAAAGATTTTATTTATTTATTTGACAGAGAGAGAGAGAGAGGTGTCACAAGTAGGCAGAGAGGCAGGCAGAGAGAGAGGGGGAAGCAGGCTCCCCGCTGAGCAGAGAGCCTGACTCGGGACTTGATCCCAGGACCCTGAGATCATGATCTGAGCTGAAGGCAGAGGTAACCCACTTAGCCACCCAGGTGCCCCTTCCCTCTCTCTCTCTTAAAAAAAAAAAGAAAAAATAGGCTTTAAAGACCAAGGTCACCTACTGGTCTTGAGAAGGATATGGGGTTAGGGGCCTCCTGGCTGAGCCAGTGGACAAATCCCCAGGTCAAAACTGCTGAGTAAAGGCTGGGCTGTTGTCTTCTGCTCTTCTCATTTTTCTCTGGGCTTGAGGGTGGGTGGGAAGATTAACTCCTTGTGGCTTGGGTGATGAGGGGGTCCAAATGACTCAGAAGCAGAACCAGCCTAATGTGTAGGGGGCTGGTTATGAAATGTTCCCAGATGCCAGGGCATGTAAAACAAAGTGCACTTGGCAGAACACTGTGGGATCTCATTTATTGGGTCCATTATCTGAATTATGAGCAATTTGAAATTAGGACCATGAGATAGAAATAAAAGATAAGAGTGTTTGCAGTCATCCTTGTCCCTGCCTGTCTGTGTTGTGGGCATCGTGGGGCCTCTCTTACTGTTCTCATGTTTCAGATCATTTAATTAAATTTAATTAGTTCTCCTGGACCCCAGAAAAGGAAGGAGGGAGCCAGCATTTACTATGGGCTAAGTATACATGAAGCATTTTGATCCTGGAAGCCACACACAGCCATTCACTTCATCATTTGGTCTTCCCAGAAGCCTTCCATAGAAAGTATAATTATCTACATGCTGTGGGAGGGGGTATGCTGGAGCTTAGAAAGATTAGATAACTTAATTGTAATCCCATATTAGAGTTATATACCCATCTGTCCACCCATGCAACTGTGCATCTAGCCATCTGTCTGTCTGTGCATCCATCCATCTTCAGAAATACTCACTGACCATGTTTTATATATTCTCCCCTGGGCACTGAGGTATCATCAGAGAAGAACCACCTGGTCTCTTGCCCTTATGGAGCTCACAGTCTAGTGGGGTGGGTGCTCAGACCTCTCTGGATCCCTTGAGTGAGATGTCTCAAAGATCTTCTTATCCATAGCCCCATTTCCAAGGTCTCTTACACAGTTGAGCTCTGAACTTGGGTGTCTGGAAGAACTAAGGGTTTTTCAATGACACATGAGCTACCTTCAGCCTTCAAATGGAATGTGTTTTAGGTGAGTGGTGATGTCAGTTGCCAAAAACTAAGGGGGTTTCCCAGGATATGGGAATTTTAATGCTAAAACCAGAAAGTCCTAGGCAAACTTGGATGGTTGGTCACCATAGTTCAGTGGTTCTCAACAGGGGAATGATTTTGTTCCCCCTCTCAAGAAATAAGGCAATGTCTGGAGACAGGTTTGGTGACACAGGGGTGGGGGAGCTGCTTCTGGCATTTGTGGGTAGTGGTCAAGAATGCTGCTGAACATCCCACAGTGCATAGGGAATACCCCTTCACAAAGAACCCTTGAGTCTAAAATGTCAACAGTGCTGTGGCTGAGAAGTGCTGCCCTGTTTGGGTACGGTGGCATGGGAGGGATGAGTACTTAACCAGCAGATGGGTTGATCTGGGCTAAAGTGAAAACTGAATGGCCTTATGGGCTACCAGGTGGTTTAGGATCAGCCCCACCCTCTTTCATGATCCATGGTTCTGCTGGGTCATTGTTTCTCAGCCTTGCTCCGTTGTAAGAATTACTCAGTTTTAAGTTAACAACCAGGTTACTAGGACCAGTCCAGTCCTGTTGAATCAGAATCTGCAGGAGAGGAGACTGGAAATCTCAATTTTTGTCGAGTTTGGGAAACACTGTTCTGAGTCTCCAGTGGAGTCACTCAAAGCTGAGGTTGTGGAGGCACCTGCTGTTGGCTTCCTCAGTGGTTTGGTGGTGGCCCTGCCACACTGTGGGACCTGGTCAGGTCCTCATGCTCTCACCCATGGATTACTTGAACCATGGGAGGCTAATTGGCCATCTGCTCTATGAAGTTATTCTGAGTGGATATTCACTCAGCTGGAAAGGTCCTTGAGGTCAAATGTGGACCCGAGCTTGAGGAAATGGAGGCCCTGAGGTCCAGGAAACACTTGTCACAGAGGGAGAAGGAGTGGGGCCATGACTGAGACCTTGAGAACCTTCTCTCAGGAGATGATTGTTGAGGCCCTATAGGTAGGGGAAGCGGGCGGGCTCCTGAGGACTGACCATAAACCCACAGTGGAATTCTCTCTACTAGTAGAGTAGGAAACCGTTATCTCTTTGTCTGATTTTGTTTATATCCTGCCGTGTTCTATAAAGGATTTTGAATCAGCTTACAAAAAATCTTACATGGAGTAACTCAGAAAAATGTACATAAGGATTAAAAAATTCACACCCAGAGGAATTGTGTAAGTTGGGGGAATCATCCTCAAATTTGACTTTGAGCTTCCTACCAAAGAATTTGCTGTAGCATTAATTAATTCATTCCTTAAATATGTCTTGATTATTTCTGTGGTGACAGGTTGTATTCTAGGTATGGGCGTCCGCTGGTGATCTCAAAGGTCAATGATCTATAGTGTAGTCTAGTGGCTTTGTTCTTATTAATGACATGTCATTGACCTTGACATAGGCAAACACAAGTGTGTCTCTGTGTGTCATAGTAGTAGTAATAGTAGTAGAAGCCCTAGCATATGACAGTATTGCACCAACAGTTAGTTAATTTAATAGTTAATAGTTAACATGGATAACCAATGCAGCTCACTCACTTGGGCTAACCAAGATGAGGCATTTGATGGAGGTAGAAGTATGTGGGCACAGCGGGAAGTACCATGTTAGCCCTAAGGGTTTAATTATCAGAATGATGTGCAGAAGGGTTGGGGAACACTGGTTAAACCGGAGAGTGGTAGGTGAAGGTGGTTAAAAGTTCTCCCACACGCGAGGCAAATGCCGCCAATGCCCTGTCCTTATCCCTTGGCCTGACTACATGCCAGAGGCACCGTATTGAAGTATCCAGGTCTCTCCATCTGAGCGCCTGCTCTGGCCCATGCACAGGGGCCTGGCTAGAAGCTGAAGAGTTAACCATGTCAGGAGTAGCATTCAGCCAGTGGTGAGGGGGAAGTATAGGGTAACTACCCTGCTTTGCTACCTCTTAGGTGGGAAAACTCTGGCATGTAGTCTGCACTGTGTCCAGACTTCCCCAGTGGAGCTGAGCCCCGCGATGCCCATGGCGGCCACCTGCTCAGTCACACGGTGCTTCTTTCCTTGACTCATGCTCCCACTTTCCTGCAGATGCTATCCCCAAAACTACTTGCTCTCAGGTTCTTAACCCCAGGTCAGCTTCCAGAAGAATCCAGTTGTCCTTATAAACAGAAAATCAAACACAATCTATCTTATTTAAAAGATAACAGTGGTTTGGCCACTTTGAAATGCTGCCTCTCAAACTCAGTTCCAGAGTCCTGCTGTGTAGCCAGATGCAGACACGTGAGAGTGGGTGGCCATGTCATGCCAAGCACCTGCTCATGCAGAAGCCCTTTTTGGGCAGCCTCAGGTGCATACAGATTTGCCCAAAGGGATGTGGGAAGGGGGTGGGGGTGTTGAGGAGAGACATGAGAACGGAGAATAGAAGCAGTCAGGTAGGCTAGGCTTCGCTGACCTTGCCTCATTGACAGGAGGCACTCATTTCTGGCCTTGTGATTGTACATTGAGGCTTTTTGTAGCCCCAGTGAGTGGGAGCTAGTATAGCAGGGTGGGCCACGTTCTAGGCTCTAGATCCAACCGAGGTGGGCTTAAACCTGGAGCTGGCATTCAGTAGCTCTTTGACTTTGGACGATGACTTACTTAGTCCCTTGGCTCGTGTGATTTTTATGAAATGAAATGATAACATGCACAAAGAATTGTATGCATTGTACCTGACATGCCAGAGAGCGTCTAACTGTAGCATTTATAATATTGGTGACTATGTGTGTCCATATAATGTGTGTGTGTGTGTGTGTGTGTGTGTGTGTGTGTGTGTGTGTGTGTATCTCTAAAATATAATTAGAGCCTAGGTGGCTGGCTTGTGCTCCAAAGTATATATCTGCAAAGAGGTCAGATCCATCCATGCAGAATAAAGACCCATTTTCTTTAAAAATTGCTCTCGGTATTAGAATTCCCAAATCTCCCCAGAGGTGGAAAAAATAATGTAAGGAACCCCCAAATATCCATCAGCCAGCTTCAGCAACTATCAACATGTCCCTAATCTTGCTTTATCGTGTCTCCAACGTTTGTGTCCTGGAGCTCTTTGAAGAACTTTCCAGGGACCAGGCACAACAGCTAGTATCTCCAGGTTGCACTGGGCTGGGTTTAGCCCCATTCTTCTTTGCCCAGGGCTGGGGACCCTGCCTGGAGCCCCACGAGTTGGCTGTCTGCCCAGGGCCACAGGCTCTCCGTCATGGTCCCTTCCCATAATCCCAAGGACCGATGTCCCCGCCCTCCACCTGCATGCTTTTTCCTCCCAGGTGGCGGTTTGTACCCCTGGTTTCGAGGCCGTATCTCATTTATAGCCGGTTCCTCCCGCCTGCTTCTCTAGGCTTAGCCGGTATCATTCATGCTGAGCGTCTGTCTCGATTCTGGGAAGGCGCTGCTGCATCCACATTTCACAATAAATATCTTTTTAAATGGCCTGGTGTTCAGGCTCATTTTTCATTGCCAAGGAGGCTTTTGACTGATGACCTAAAGAATTGCTTCCCTGTGACTGACAGGGGAATACAGCATCGCAGCCTCCTCTTCTCTCCCTGCAGGAGGCTGGGTGAGAGCTGTGGCTTGAAGTGCCACAGGCTGCCTCCAGCAGAGACATTTACCCCAGTTACCGCCGGGCTTCCTTACCCCGACGGGGCTGCTGGCTGCTAGTCAGGGAGGCAGGTCCATTTTGGGTGTGCTCCAATGGGACGCTTTTTCACAGGAAAGGCTTCCAGGGGCGAGGTGAAGTAGGGCTCCCTGCTCACTAGGCTCTGTGAATGCCCTTGCTTGAGTCTGCAGGTGGTCCATAAAGGCACGGTTTCATAGCCACCTTGAACTGCCCTGAACACAGAGGTCTGCCAGGAAGAGCGCTGTGGTTATGATTCTCTCCGGCACGGAGGCCCCAGGCTGCAAAGGCTGGTCATTTTGAGGTCGCCACAGGCCCTGGGTTCTCTAACTTCATGATGCACCTTCTTCCATCACATCCCTCATAATAAAATGAGCCCACGTCCTGCGTGAAATGTAATTCCCACATAAACGCCCAGTGGCAGTTAACTGGAGGCCTGGGGTGCATTCTTTCCTCGAGCCCTCAGTAAGAGCATGGCCTTGTGAACAAGAGGAGGCCTTGAAGGAGGCCTTGTACCACGGGTGTGGTACAGAACCATGATGGGCCAGAAAAGGTCACCTACATTTTTCAGTTGTATTTTCTTGTGTTTTCTGGAGGATATATTGCCCAAGTCTGGAGTTTTGTGATAAAAAAAAATGAGCTTACAGCTCCAGGTGACTCACTGCAATGGCAAAAGCAAGCTGACCTTTTGTTTTCTAGGCGACCTGGGAAGGTTTTTCAGTCTTTAGATGAGAGTGGAATCCAGTTTCGAGGGACCCGGGTTACTTCTGCTTTAATGATTGATGATGCTTCAAAGCCCCAACCAAGTCCGTCTCAGAAGTCAGTCGATAACAAATAAAAGTGCCATAACAGAGAGGGGCCCCCGCAGGGCACCAGGAGGCTCCTGAGTGACTCTGACCTCTTCGCTCCGAGATTCATCGTCAGGTCGTCCTGCTGCCCATGGTTTGGTTCTCTGGGCCCCTCCGAATTCACGTTGGAATTTTAACCCCCGGCACCACAACATGTGAATGTATTTGGAGAGAGTGTCTTTAAAGAGGTAATTTACATTAAAACAAGGCCATTAAGGTCTTTCATCCAAACTGAACGGTATCCTTGTGAGAAGTGGGGATTTGGACACAGACACAGGTAGAGGGAAGATTAAGTGAAGACACGGGGAGAAGACAGTTGCGTACAAGCCACGGGGAGAAGCCTCAGAAGAACCAACCTTGTTGACTCCTTGAACATGGACTTCCAGCCTTCAGAACTGTGAGCCAACGGATTTCTGTCCTTGAAGCCCCCTACTGGGCGGTACTTTGTTATGGCCCCGCTAGAAAGCAATACAGGTCTAGTTGTGTTACTGAATGTCTGCCTCAGTCCCTTGGACGGGGAATCACCCTCCCCTACTCCCGCCCAGGTCAGTCCTCCCAACCCCCTCCCAGGGCTGGTGTCTGAACTCCACTACACTTTTCTGAAGCTAGCTCTGGTGACCTGCGACCGTCACGGCTCCCGGATCCCTTGCTGAGATGCTGTTGTGGATCTTGCTTGCCCATCATCCTTCTTTTGGGAGAACTCACCGTCTTCCATGCCTTGTGTTTCAAGTTAGGGCAGTCAGTCATAGCGATTTATCGGCCTTTCCTCCACTGAGCCACTTGTCTGGTGCACGCCCTGCACCATTAGTCTTGACCAAGAAACATTTCAGAAGGAGAATCAAACAGTTTTGGCACCAGATGAGGGGAGACCGTGGAAGGTGACAGCAGCTGTTGTGGGCATCTGGATGGATGGTTGTGAGGCTGGTAACATGGAAGGAAGAGCAGCTTTGCGGGGAGACGATGAGCTTTGGTTTTCAACAGCTTTTAAGTGAGCTGAAGAAGGGCTGTCCTAGGAGGGCTGGTTTAGGACAGAAGGGGACCAGGGAAGAGATAATAATTGATCCTGGTGTGAGAGAGAAAAACAATATATATTATTGAAAGACCTATCTGAGAGAGAGCAAGCATGCAGGGGTAGGGCAGAGGGAGAAGGAGAGAAAATCTGATGGAATGGAGAAGGAGAGAATGGAGCTACCAGGGGCCCCATCTCAGGAGCCTGAGATCACGACCAGAGCCGAAACCAAGAGCCAGACTCTTCACCGACTGAGCCACCCAGGCACCCTGGAAAATGACATTATGAACAGCCACTTCTGGATCCCAGTGAATGCCAGGTTCTGCTGAGCCTGGTTTTCAGAGGTGGGCCCGGAGCCATGCTGGGGAGTGGAAATCGGGCAGGGGTCATTATTTTGCATATAGAAGGGAGAGAATTTGAAGTTCCCAAGGGTCCTCAGGAGGTGAGGGGTGAGCGAGAAAGCTGGAAGGAGGAGACAGCAGGAGGCAAGAAGCCCAGAGACCCGCGGCAGCCGGGAGTGTCCCATGCGGAGCAGGGTGACAGATGGAGAGTCTCTGCCAAGGCAGAGGCTCAGGAAGGGGCAGCATGAGACGGATGACTCCCTGCCTTGCTCCCAAGCACACAGACTGAGCACAGTTTGTTTGGTTTTGTTTCTGGAAGGAAATCGAGGAAGGGTCTGAGTGTTGTTATTTTCAGCCAAGTGAGAGCATCGGAGATGTGGTTATGAAGCGCGCATGAAGGGGCCCCAGCTGATAGGCGGCTCTCACGGGCACGTCATGGGCCTCAAGTCTCAGCTCACCGGCCGCTGGCTCGGAGGCCTCCTCCCAGACCGCTGTGTGCCACCTCGCGGGGAGTGTTTCCTGCATGTGTAGTTTGGCCCGTCGCCTTGAGAAGGCTCCCCCACAAGAAGTCCCCGAATGACCCACCTTCCACTTCTGTCCAGTGGCCTGGCCTTGGCGATGCTGGTCCAAAGATAGCACAGAAATTGCCCGTTGCCACTTTGAGATCACAGTCGGGGAATTGGCTGCATGTAAAGAGGCAAGGTTCACTCAGCAGCTTCAAAAACATTTTTTTTTCCCTCAGCCAAGTTTCTGCTCTGCTAGCAGTTCTTGCTTGTGACCTAGAAGCGGCCAGTGCCCCAGGGAACGATGCTGTCTAAACTTCCTCCTATTTACGGGCCTCCCCTCCCCCTCCCATTACCACTGGGCACTTGGGCTTCCCAGCAGCCTTTGCAGGCCAGCCCTTCCTGCACCCCACAGCCTGGCTAGGACCCTCGTCCTATCAGGAGCAGGCCCGTAGCTGGATGGCAGCCAGTCGCAGCCATGAATGTTGGCACCGGGCTTAAATCCACACTGGCCTCCCTCCTCCCTGCAGCGGGTCCAGCCTGGTCTTCCTGTTCTAACTTCTCTCTCTGTTCTGGCCAAGGTGCATGTGCGGACTCTCCTGGTCCAAATCGTACTCGAACAGCTGGGATTTCTGTTTCTACATGCATTCTGAGCTTTGCGCATATGTACTCGGAAAATGTTGTCTGTAAATTAATTTCTCTTTCGCACACTGGGTTTGTTGGATCCATTAACATATGTACTCCCCCTCTGTCCACCCCCAACTTCAAGAAATTCCAGAGTCCTCTTTTTCCTTGTCTTTGAACAGAAGTGATTACCTGTCTTGTTGCCCAGATCTGCTTAGGAGCAGGGCCAAGAATCCCCTCTTAGACACACCACTCGGTGCCCACACCCATCCCAAATCCTCTTAAAGGCTCAGACTCATCCCCTTTATCACCATCATTTATTCATTTGCAAGAATACTGAAACCCGCTGTGTGCCGAGGACTATGCTGGGTGCTAAGGGCAGGATGCTGAAACCAACAAGATGGCCCCACGTCTGGAGCTTGCTGTCTAGTGGGAGACAGAAATAAGCAAACAATTGAATCAACTGATGTAATAGGAAAAGATGAGAACACCCAACGCCGGCTGGGGCATTCAGGGAGTTTCAGGAAGAAACGCCATATGCATGGGCCCCACAAAATGTTGACATTAGGCAGGGAGGGTGGGTTGGTAATGGCCTTAACTATGGCCTTAAGCCAGGCCGCATGTCTGTCACGCAGGCAAATACCATAATAGCACCAGACATAAACGGGGAAAGACCTGGGATCAGTGGTTTTCCCATTTCTTGGTTCAAAAGCTCTTCCTCGGAAGCCTCTCAAAATGGTATCGCGGTGAACTGCTCGTCACTTTTTCGCCCAGAGAGCCTGTGTTTGGTAGAGTCGAGACTTTGGAGTCTGAAAAGTCAAGGCTTCTTCAGCGTCCTAGTGGATATGCTTTTCACTCCTGCAAAGCTCCCGTTGGAACCCCCCAAGGTCAGCCTCATCCTTGAGCTCCACTTTCTGGACCACTGACCATGAACTTCCCCTGGGAGTAATGCCTTACAAGTACTTGTTGAAGGTGGGCAGACAGGGAAAGAACAGTATTATTTTATACACGTGAAACCAAATCAGCCAGTAACTTCGGGAAATTCAGTTAAATCTGGAGTCATTTCAGGTGGCTCAGAGCAGGGAACATTTATTGAATGCTTGCTGGGTGCTGGGTGCTAAGTACCTGCTATGTATGATCTCTTCTCATCCTGTAACTGCCCGGGGGAGTGGGGACTACTGGCTCTCCAGTGTAGACACACGGAAAATCCAGCCATGCCCCGGGACTTGACTTGACCTGTGTCTCATGGTCAATCATGAGGCAGGGTTGAGCCTGGGCTCCTGCCCCTGCTCTCTCTCAAGAGTACTACTTTCTCTTTGTTTTTTTCCTGCACAGAACCGAGCTCCCTTCTAGGTCCCTGGGTTGATTCCTCAGGTTAAGTTTTGGTCTGGGGAATCCGGGCATGACAAGAGAAGGAGGGAAGAGAGTGTGCACAAACTGAGTTGTCCTGGCCAGAGGGCAAGGCTGCAGACCCATTCTCACAGCTTCTGCTCTCCCTCAGGGCCACCCCAGGGTGGGTGGGCAGAAGCAGAAATCCAGCGCAGCTGCCCGTGTCAAGCCCAGAGGGGGAGCTTTTCTTTCCCGTGTTCTGCAAAGGTGCCAGATCTCCCCCTGGCCCGCTCCCCTGCATGCCAGCGCTGCACAACCGTCCCGTCCCTCCCTCCTGGATGCGCCACTGTGTCTTGCCTATCCTCGGGGGCAGACCCAGCTCCTCAGAGCCCATTTTTGCTTCCCCACCTGCCACGTTTAGATTTGAGACTTTGTAGGGCCACCATGGTTCTTGCCGTACCCCAGACGCACACCCAGCTGCTAGAATCTGACATCAGGACGTGGATTCGGGTTTCTGACTTTCCAGGGAGGGGATTCCAGCAAGAGCTGAGCAGTAGGGAAGATGAAGAACAGAAAGAGAAGAAGACAGAGGAAGAAATAGAATGGACTGACCATTTGAGGTCACTAAATGAAGCCTTAAGAGAAAGGGGCCACACGTCTCAGCCTGGGGACGAGATCCCTGCCCCTCAGCCCTTCCCATCTAATGTGGGAGATAAGCTGGACCTGTGGAACTAGCAGATGTTTCCAAATAGACATACAACATTGGGTTTTTTCGATGTCCCCCAAGTTAACTGAAAAAAATATTAGATGACAGATATGAGAACAATTAAATATATTCTTGGAAAGCTAACTCCTCTAGCCAGATAAGAAATAAGATGACATTTTTTTCTTTTAAAGATTTTATTTCTTTATTAGGGAGAGAGAGAGCACGAGAAGGGGGAGCTGCAGAGGGAGAGGCAGGCCCCCACTGAGCAGGGAGCCTGATGCAGGGCTCGATCCCAGGAGCCTGATGCGGGGCTCGATCCCAGGACCCTGGGATCATGACCTGTGAGGAAGGCAGATGCTTAACAGACTGAGCCACTCAAGCGCCCTGTTATTTGTTTCTTTTTAAAAAGATTTGCGTGTTCCCATAATATAGGGGATACGTGTCTGGGTTTGTGCGTATGTGTTTCTAGGCACGCCTGCGGACGTGTGTGCAACGGTGTGTGACCGTGTGCGTTTGCGTGTGTGCTCCCGAGGCTCTCTGCCTGCAGCGTTAGTAACGCACAATGTCACCGTTGCTTTGGAAACAGCATTCTTGTCCTGGTATGCTTGGGGACAAGGGGGCATGACAGGCTGTGACATGACTCCGTGTGGTTTGTGATTCTCTCAAGGATGCGGAGGCTCTCGGGCAGTCGGTTCCCTCTCTGTAGTCTGTGAATACACAGGGCCACGTGGGGAGGTCCCATTCAAGAAAGTTATAAAAGCTTCATTTGGAAGCGAATCTGGGAAAGAGAGCTGACTGGCTGTGTAGACACGCTCTTGGATCTTTGTTTTCTGCTCCCTGAAGAATGGCTCAGATTTCTTCTTCTCAAAGAGGTCTCTTGAGGCAGGGGTGGTGTGGTGATGCCCCTTTCCGGCCACTGGGGGGCACTATATAGGACATCCTAGAGGGCATCCTATAGTTTTAAATAATGGAATGTTAGCTGCCACGTCATATTTCTGGGATAGAGAGGGCTTTTGTGATTCCTGCTGGTCAGTGAGGAACCATCCAGTTAGAGTGGGGGCCTTTTGCAAAGCTTTAATTTAAGTACAGGCTTAGATTTATACACAGTACATGTGCTGATGTGCTTTTTATTTTATTTATTTTTTTAAAGATTTTATTTATTTATTTGACACACAGAGAGAGATCACAAGTAGGCAGAGAGGCAGAGAGAGGGGGGAAGTAGGCTCCCCGCCGAGCAGAGAGCCCGATGTGGGGCTCGATCCCAGGACCCTGAGATCATGACCTGAGCTGAAGGCAGAGGCTTAGCCCACTGAGCCACTCAGGTGCCCCCCAATGTGCTTTTTAAATAAGGTGCTTCTACTTGTGTCTCAATATATAATGTCATTACATCATTTAAGAAATCTAGGAGCTAGATGGTAAAGATCCAGGCATGAAAGATCCAGCCCGTGTTCCGAAGGAGTTTGCAGAGAAAGTGATTAATTCAAGAGATAATTGCAGCAGAGTGTGATTCGTGCTAAGGAGAGATTTCAGGCATGGGGCAGCAGGTATCAGGTATGTGTGAGGGAGGGCGAAGCCAGCAGCAGTGAGGGGTGGCGGGTTCTCCCCGCCTCTCCCCAAGCTCGATCTTTATTCACACCAGCTTGGGAACTCGCTGTTCCCAGCCAATGAATCCGTTGAGAGGAGAATGGTAATGAGAGAAGGAATGTCAACGTCAGTGTTACTTGGGGGAAAAAAACCCACACCAACAGGCTCTGCTGGATTGTAATCTGACAGATAAAAGCACTGACTGCAAATTGGTGTGGCTGTTAGTGAATTTTAAAGCCTCTTCGCCAGTGATCACTGAATGGGAGTGAGAACATGGTACTAATGATCTTGACAAGAACAGATGTCGTTTATTTGGTCCTCAGGATGGCGGGCACCGTGGGAAGAACTTGGCAACCCTTGTTTCTTTGCGTCCCCACTCATCCTTGGCCCCAATGTTTAGTTGAGAAAACTGCCCCTCGACGGGGTTAACAGGTGGCAAAGCTGTTCCTGTCTCTGTGTCTCAAAGGCCTGAGTCATTTTCTCTGTTCCCCCCCACACCCGTGGCAGACAGACAGATGGACTTACAGTTGTAACAGGCTGCTTGCTGAGCGATCAAAATCAACTTCTCTCCTTCTTCCCTCTGCCCACTCCTATGCACAAAATAGGACACTTTCTTGTTTTGCCCCTGATGGAAGCTGAGATGGGCCCAATAGCTTCTCCAGGCACCCTTAGATAATACAAAATACTCTGTCCTCTTTATATCCCAAAGAGTTCTCATTGTGGTAATGGGTATATTCCATCCAACGTAAGGGTCCAAACTCCAGGCATCCCTAAGTTTCTGGCATGCCCTCCCCTGGCTGGGTCTGCTGCTGCCAGCAAGCCGGTAGTGGGAGAGGATGTTTCAATAGCTTCACCCCCATTTCTCTGCCTTTTGCCTCACCCAGCTTGGTAAGTGGTTTCTGATCCCTCCAGGGTCCAAGTGGTGGAGGGCGGAGGGAGAAAGGAGTCACGAAAGGTCTTACTTGTGAAGTCCTATCTTGAATTTGCTGCGTTATCATAGGTTGCATGAAGAGAATATCATTTTAGCACCCCCCGCCCCCTCAAAAGAGGCAGGTCTGTTTAGTTTTGGAAGACCAGGATCACTGAGAACTAGTAATGATCGCTGAAACTTAACTGAGATCATTTTATGTGTTGTGCAAACACATAGACAATCAGAAGGAACTACGATTACTTTTCCCCATTTTATGGGAAACTGAGGCTCCAAGGGATGAGTTATATGTCAAGGTCAGATAGGTGATCACATGGGAGACCAGGGATTTGGGCCAAGAGAGTCTGAGTTCAGAACCTGGCTTCTTAACCTCTCTGCTATCTAAATTGGAGAGCTATCAGAGAGAAAGGTACTACTCCTTACCATCTTGACCATTTGTCTTCTTTCTTATTCTAGGAAATATTATTAGACTTGATAGTATTTCCTTTTAATAGCTGGTACTGAAGCAAATCTAATGAAAATGAGTAACCTGAAAAAAAAAACCACTTTCTGAAATTGTACTAATTTATGATCATAAAGAGAACTCTCATGTTTGAAAATAACCAACAACTCAATTGGATGGTATGTAAAGAATTAGGAAAACAGAACAAATCTCAAGGGAAGTAATTTGTATAACTAGAAACTATCTCAAGAAATTATTTCTTGCATTGCCTGATAGTTGGGAACATATTTCCTACAGTCAACATTTTCATACAGGCAATAATCTTATACATATTTGCACCCAGAAATAATTTGTGGTGGGAAATAAGACACCCTCCCCCCTCCAATACGTGGCTCAGAGGGAGAGAAGAATATATCCCTGATCGTGGGTCTCACATGTAAAGTTGTTATGTCATTTGCTGCAATTTGTCCCTTTTCTGATGCTGGAGTTTATTGGCACTCACAAGAGCATCAAAACACTCGTTATGTATTACAATTTCCAGAAAGCATTTTTGTTCAATATATTGGGATATTTTGGGTGGAAGTGAGCATTTTGGAGTAGGTGACTTGCATACGTCAGTCTTCACCCCTTTGTCCAAGCCACCCCCTCTGTACGGTCCATCTTCACTGTCTACCTGTTGAACTCCTACTCATCATACAAAGCCCACACAGATTGTCACCTCTTCGTAGAGGCCTTCCTAATGACCCCAACCAGATGTGCTGTCTGCCTCAGTTGGGCCACAGAGAGTTTTATAATTCACCTTTGCAACATTTTACCTTATAAGAGAGTTGCCTGCCTTTGTGTCCTGTGTTAACTAGTGAGTTCACACTTAGGTAGCTTGGTCCAGCTCTGGTGGACAGGGTGCCAAACCAAGGCCCACAGCCCAAATTCAGCCCACCAACTATTTTTGTCTAGCCTTTATGATAAGAATGATTTTTATATTTTTTAATGCTTGAGAAAAAGTCAAAAGAATGATACTTCATGACATATGAAAATGATACACAATTCAGATTTCATTGTCCATAATTTAATTTTTATTGGAACACATCCGTGCTCATTTGCTTATGTATTATCTGTGGCTGCTTTTGCATTAATACAGTAGTGCTGAGTAGTTATAACACAGACTGGCCTGCAGAGCCTAGAATATTTTCCATGTGACCCTTTACTTTTGTTGACTTTTGTCCTGGAGCAGGTGTTCTTGAATTTTCATGTGTATCAGCATAACCTGGAAAGCTCGTTAAACCACAGAATGTTGCCCCTCCCCCCTTATAGTTTCTGATTCAGAAGGTCTGAGGTGGGTCCTAAGAATCTGCATCTTTGGGGCGCCTGGGTGGCTCAGTGGGTTAAAGCCTCTGCCTTCGGCTCGGGTCATGATCTCAGGGTCCTGGGATCGAGCCCTGCATTGGGCTCTGCTCAGCAGGAGCCTGCTTCCTCCTCTCTCTCTCTCTGCCTGCCTCTCTGCCTACTTGTGATCTGTCAAATAAATAAATAACTCTTTAAAAAAAAAAAAAAAAGAATCTGCATCTTTAACAAGTTCCCAGGTGACCCTTCTGCTGCTGGTTGGGACCCACACTTGAGAACCAGTGGTCTAGTGGGCAAGGAAGCTCTTTAAAATCACAGATACATCTTTAACTAATCTGTTATTTGTATCTTCTCTGGAGCTAAGATTTTCCATCTGTGAGATGGGGCTCATGACAACCTGGTCAGGTTATAGGGAGTCAGTCGAAGTTTCTTGAACATATAGTAGGGATTCAGTAAATATCCATTTCTTTCTTTCCCTCCTTCCTTCTATTCTCTCTCCCCGCCCTTCCCTCTGAGAAGGCACTGACTCTGAATCGCCTTTCTTCATGAGGCTGCTTGGGAATTTCACAGCATTGGACAACAAGTGATGTGTCTCCCTTCATATGGTGCTTGTCATGTAACTCAAACAAATCAGCCTGGGAAAACCGTTCTCACCAAATTTACGCAAGCTCGTACTGTGTATACGTTTCTTCACTAAGGAACAAAATTAGCGTCAAGGACTAAAAAAGAGATCGTCTGTCGACTTCACAGAAGTTTTCCTGATAAAGGCAGAGGACAGGGCTTAAAAAATTAATGGTTGCCCTTTAGTTAATTGTAATCAGGTGGTTTTGTCTTCCTTCCCAGGAAGAATGATAAAGGGCAAGTGCTTTAGAAACAAAATCAAGCTGAAATCTTCAAGGAAGCAGATGGGAGTGCCGTCACACAACTGTAGGTGATTTGAAAGGAGGGTTTTTTCTTGAGCCTGGTTTTAAAACCATGGTTAAATTAAGCACACAAAAACACTAAGTTTTCCCCAGGAATGTTTTTCTTTAAAACTTAGCCATTCCTGCGTCCTAAAACTGTGATGAGAATCAAGTGAGATAATTAATATAATTGTATTTGAAAATTATAAAGTACTGTTTAAATGCGAAGGAAATCAGGATTAGCACATGAAGTCGCAATGTAATTAGGCGAGAAAGAGCTTAATGTATTGCATGAATAGCAGGGACTGCAGAGAATTAGGGGGGGTGCTGGAGGACCCCACTGCTTTCCGTCTTGGCCCCCGGGGAACCTCTGCACCTTAATTTACCTGTTAAGCTAATTACAGAGAACGCCTTTTAACCTTCTTGCTCTCAAATTTCTTACTTTGTTTCTCTACATGTGGCAGAATGTGAAAGATGAATTAACCTCATGTGTTCCCTCCACTAGGGCACAAAACCTCTGTAGTTGGCTGCCCTGAGTACCAGTTAGAAAGAAGTACATTTTCACCTTACCTTTACATTTTTGCTTGAGTGCCCCCCACCCACGAACTCTTTGACTTCTTCAGCTGTGCCTACATTTGCAAATCATGTTTATCTTAGTAACCTCCTTTTACTGAGAAAAACGTGTTTTTAGGCAGTGGTGTGCTGGTAAATGCCTAACAGCTCTCTGGGGACATGTATGGAAGTTTATTATCAGTATGACAGATTTAAAGGATGCACAGCACACGATTTACAAATGATCAACTCCACTGTACTCCTCATTGTAAAGCCCACATAGCTGATTGATTGCCACCAGATGCTTTCATTGATTTGTGTCTGTAGCCAACCTATGGTTGTTGCTGACCAGCAAGTATAGTTTTGACATGAATCCAAAATTGGTTGGTTGATACTTTCCTGTATGTTTCCTAGTAAGATGAAACTGACACAACCAAAGACAGATTTAGGAATGTTTGTCCATGATATGAGCGACTCCCTTGCTGAACTGGTTAATAACATTGATTAATGGAAGAATTTTTCCTTAATTTTTTGTGAGATTATGATTACAGACACAACATACATTTAATTTTAATTTGCATTATATTATTATTTGTGTGTTCTCCATCATTTTCTTTAAAAAAAATTTTTTTTTAAGGGGAGCCCAGCATGAGGCTTCAACTCACAACCCTGAGGTCAAGACCTGAGCTAAGATCAAGAATTGGACGCTTAACTGACTGAGCCATCCAGGCGCCCCCTCTCCATTACTTTCTTATTTATTTATTTATTTGACAGATAGAGATCACAAGTAGACAGAGAGAGAGTGGAGGAAGCAGACTCCCTGCTGAGCAGAGAGCAGAGAGCCCGATGTGGGGCTCGATCCCAGGACCCTGGGATCATGACCCGAGCCGAAGGCAGATGCTTTAACCCACTGTGCCACCCAGGTGCCCCTCTCCATTACTTTCTTAAGCCTAGATGATCAACAAAGCAATGAATTGAATCCTGATTTGTAGCATTTATCTCTTTCTGTGGTGTAAATTCTGCTGTTGCTATGTACTTGGGTGCTGACTTGGGACTTAGGCCCTGTTCATCAGTGTGGGGGAAGGGTCTTCAGATGGGGTATCCCTGGCTCCCCTTGTCTTGCCCTCACTTCCAGTGTCTGCCCTCCAAGTTGGGAGCATCCGCTGAATTTTCAACGCTCGCTACCCATTCTTTGCTAATTTTACTTCTTTTTGCTTATTTCTTTTAACTTAAGGGATGGAATTTTGGAGATCTGCTCTGTAGCTATCATTTTTAGGGGTTTCTCATATTTTAAACATTGCAGAGAATTTTGAACGTTATATAGAGGAAGAAAATGAAAAGCAGCCGTAATCCAATTCTCGAGATGTTGATGTAGTTCTCTTGGTTGCTTTTTTGATGCACTCAGATATACGATCTCACACTTTCTTTCTCTAACCAAATTAGGACCATAGTATACATTCATTTTTAAAGCATTGTTTATCTAAGTGTGACATATAACCTGAAAAATGCACAAATCAATAAATTATTGCTACATGAAAATACCCACATCACCACCACCCAGGTAAGCTAGTGGGAGATTACTAGACTCTCTGAGGCCCCTCCTTAAGCCCCCTACAAATTTGTATCCTCTCCCTTTCCCCCAAAGTTAAAGGCTATCATCTATCACAAGTTAATATTGTGATTATTTGGCTTCTACTTATAATTAGAAGCCTATGGAATATACTCTTGTGTCTGGTTTCTCTTTCTTAACATTAGGTTTGTGAGATTCATCTCTGTTGGTGTGTGTAGAATTTATGCATTTGGACTGAAGATGTTTTCCCATTATATGGATCTACCGTAGTGTATTTATCCTTCTACTTCTGATGGATGTTTGGGTTATTTCCAGTTTGGGCCTATTTTGAATAATGCTTTTATGAACATTTTAAAAATATGTCTGCTAGCGTACACATGCCCTTATTTCCACTGGGTAACCACTAGCAGTCAAGTTTCTGTGCAGACATGAACTTGCAGACATGAGTTGTAAGGTTGCATACCTACAGGTTGCGGGGGTAATGCCAAGCTGCTTTCCTCAGTGCTCGTTTCCATTTACACCCCCATTAGCAGTGTAGGAGACTTCCTGTTACATCACATTCTCACCAACACTTGGCATTGTCCTTGTGTTTTACACCCTTTTAAACACAACATCATACTGTGAACATTTCCATGCCTTATCATTATTTGTTTCATTATTTTTAATGGCCATATGCAGTTTATTGAATAGAGCAGGGATCGGCAAACCTTCTCTGTAAAGGGCCAGAGAGTAAATATCTTCAGCTTTGTAGGCCCACTGTCTGTTGCAACTATGCAGCTCTGTCATTGCAGCACAAAGGCAGCTATAGACAACATGTTAATGAACGAGTGTGGGTGGCTGTGTCCCAATAAAACTTTATTTATGAAAACAAGTGGTGGGCCAATGTTGGCCCTCGGGCTGTAGTTTGTCAAAATCTGATATTTATTTAGTTTCCTAATTATAATACCACCCATACTTGTTTTTAATCAGGGAAAAAACACTTAAACCTACAATAAACATCGCCTATTTGTTTAATGTCTTCTATGAGCCAAACGATGTGCTTAGTTTTGAGAACCTGGTTGCATATCACTTGCAAATAAATTCTTCAAGGATCTTACACTCTGATTGGGGTAGATTGACAATTACTATCCCTGTCCGCCGGCCTTTCCTCCCATCCCCCAAAGTGAATCTTATCTGAAACTCAGTATGTAAAACAGATAAAAGCAGAACTGTTTGACTCAAAACTATCTAACTCAGAGTCCTAACAACCTGACCACTTTCTGACCCCAGTAGTTCTCCTCTCTTTAACTGTAGGTCTCTACTGATCACAGCTTGAAAATCATGACCAGACTATCAATTGTAGCATGTTGACAATCTTTTGTTATTATGTCACTGCTTTGAATGTTCTCATACATAAATCTTTGATCACGTTATTTTCCGCAATAGATTTCTAGCAGAGAATTTATGAGGTTAAAGGATGTAACTATTTTGAAGGCTCTTGCTCTATTTTGCCAAAACATTTTTTCAGTTTGTGCTACCAGTATTACATGAGTTGTATGTCAGATTTGCCAATATCCAGTATTGACATTTAAAAAGCATTTGCAAATTTGGTAGGTGAAAAATACTACCTTGTTGTTTCAATTTACATTTCTTTGATTAGTTGAGTGCTGAGCATTTTTTCGTATTTATTAGTCATTTGCATATTTTCCCTCTGAATTGATGAGAATAGGACATTTTGAGCATCAATGAAATAGAGTTTTGGAAAGAAATTTACAAATCACACCCCCCCCCCCCCCCCCGCCAGATACCACATTTTGAATTGGAAAGAGGTCATGGCCAAAAAAAGCAGATTGCTGTTGAATCCTCCTGGGTGTCCAGGCCTGTATTTTATTCTGGACATATTACTATTCTTAATTTGATAAAAATATAATATTTTTTCAAAGGTTGAAAAAACTATTTGACATTTTACAGGTATGGACTGAAGTGTAAGAGAGACACATCATGGTGTCCAAGATGGTAAAACGTGAACCTAGGTGTAATAGAAGTAACTAGGTGTGTGTGATGGCCTGAATGTTTGTGTCCCCCCTCCCCCTTCCAAATTAATGTGCTGAAGCCTAAACCCCCAGAGTGATGGTATTTGGAGGTGGGACATTTAAGAGGTAATTAGGTCATGGGGGTGGACATATACGAATAGGGTTAGAGCCCTTGTAGAAGAGATAGGAGAGAGATGATCTCTCTCTGCTCTCTACTGTCAGAGAATTCAAGGTGCATCTTGTCTGCAAGGAAAGAGGAATTGCCCTCACCAGACAGTGGATCTGCTTATGCCTTGATCTTGGACTGATCAGCCTCCCAAATCGTATGAGATAAATTTTTGTTGTTTAAGCCATCCAGTCTATGGTATTCTGACTGAGATGGAAATCTGTATCCGTCAGGGTTCTCCAGGAATAGAACCAATAGGATATATAACTCTGTATATATCTTTCTAGATACATATTTATTATAAGGTATTAGCTTATAATAAAAAAGCTAAGCAAGAGATTTATCGTAAGATATTAGCTCCCATGTTATGGAGACAGCGAAGTCCTACAATCTACTGTCTATAAGCTGGAGACCCGGGAGAGCTGGTTGTGTACACTGAATGCCTGAGAGCCAGAGGGCGAAGAGTGGAGGTTCCAGCCCGGATCTAAAGGCCTAAGAACCAGGAGCACCGAGGCAGGAGAAGATGGATGTTTCGGCTCCAGTAGTCAGGCAGAGAGGGAATTCACCCTTCTTCCACCTTTTTGTTCTATTCGGGCTATTAATGGATCGGTGGTGGCCACGCACAGCAGAGAGGGCCGGCTGCTTTACCACAGTCTGTGCACGGGCTATCCCTCCACCCGAGTCACCTGGCTTGTTTCATTCCAGTTTGCAGTTCAGAGTTTTTGAAGATCCTCAGGGAAGCCTCACCTGATCCCTGAGATTAGGTCAGAGTCCCATTCTGTGAACCCCCTGACTCTACTTCTCTGGCATCATCACAGAGGTAATTAAATAGCCGGTTGTGTAATTCAGCCTTTGATGTCTGCATTATGGTTTCCATGTCAGTTAGAGTAGAAACAATTGGAAGGTGGAATCAGAGCAGTTTTATTGGCCATATGTCACACCTCATGCCATACCTGTCAGGTAACATCCCAGTGCAAATACTGAGGTGGAGAGAGAGAGAAAGGAGATAGGGAGAGATACTTCTGTATATATTTTTAAGTTGCATTTCTCTTCCATCCTCTCATTGATTCTGACCCTGATGGAGAAAATGTTAGCAAGGGGGACAGGATACATTACCTTGTTATTGCTCCCTTTGTCCTTAGTTCTGGGAGATCCCCTCCCTGCATCTCCTTGTGAGCTTTTGGTTTTCTGTCTTCAGCATCTACCCTCAAATGCTGAAGAACATGGGTTTTCAACATCCTACTGCTTGATTACCTCCCACCCACTATTTCCAAAAGTTGTTCAGGAAACTACCTGAAGTTTACCATCATCAAGGGAAAGGTAAGGATTGTCACCTGGTGGCTGTGTTCACCAGATAAAAGAAACACAAGATTGATGGTGGAGTAGTGAAACATTACCTAACCCTGGGGTTGCTCTGACCAGACCCCTGATACCTAACACAGGAATATTTCCCCAGTTCCCCTGAAGTCATCGGCACATACCACTGGCCAGAGATAGGCTATAAATCCCATGAGTGTGGGGACCTTGGGGGTGTTGCTCTCTGCTCTGTCCTTGTGGCCTCACAGTAGTCCGGCACGTGATTTTGTGCACAGTAAGCATTTGCTAGATGTGTGGAGGAATTAAGCTCTCGATTCCATTTAGATTTTATTTTAGTGTAAACCGTGATTTAGAACACTAGCCTTATTTTCCCCACCAATGATCAGTCTGTAACTTCAATAGCAAATGTCAAATAATTTATCCTTTTCCTATTGACTTAAAACACTACACTCACTGTATACAAAATTACATACATACTTGGTGCTCTTTGGTCCTTTTTATTATGTTTGTGAGTCTGTTGGTCTATTTGATCCCATTACCATCATCCTTTTAGAAACTGTCCTTGATTATGTTCTTCTAATGGCCAATAATAAATTTATTTATTTTTATAGAAGGATCTTACTTTCCTAGATGGTGCAAGAAGATAGTACTCGAATATCCTTGAGGCTCAGAGCCAATCACAGCATATCATAATACTGCATTCTGTTAACACACTTCAGTTAAAATATACACCACAGCTAGTCATTTTATTTCCAATTGTGGTGTCCTATTTTAAAATTAAGAATACAGAATATATTAAAAGTACGTTCTACTGAAGGTGCCTGTTTACTAAGTTAAAGGAACATTGAGCAGCTCACAACAATGTCCTTTTCTCTCTGGACAGTTGTGAGTGAGCAGGAAGACTGTCTTGAACTTCTGGGCTTTGAGAAAAGAGTAGGAAGTAAAAGACATTGTAGAACACATTATGTATTTCTGGAACTGCTCCTCCTCCTTCATTACTAATTTTCAAAATCTTCTTGGCTATTCTTACCCCTTTATTATTCCTGATAAACCTTACAATTATCATGCCAAATTCTGAAAGGGAAATCCTGCTGATATTTTGACTAGAATAGAGCTACATTCAACGATTAATTTGGGGAATTTTCAGGTCTTTGAAATATTGAATGTTTTCATCTGGGAGTGTGATATGCTTCCCCCCCACTCTTTCTCTGTTGTCTTTGATGCCCCTTAATAAACATTTTCAGCTTCATATGTGTCCCACGTCCTCCCTCTGTTGCTACTTCTCTTCTTCCCTCTTCTCCCTGCTTTCCTCCCCTCTTCCCTTCCTCTCTCCCTTTCTTCTCTTTCTCTCTCTCTCTCATCTCAATTGTGAATGGATATTTCTCCCCACTAACTTCTCAAAACTGGTCACTTATTTAAAAAATAATTATTGAGTATGTGAATAGTGCCAGTTTTATTCCAAGTAATCTAAGCCATTTAATTGTTGTCATGGTAAAATAAATATAACGTAAATTTTACCATTTGAAGCTTTGTTAAGAGTACGGTTTAGTGGAATTAAGTACGTTAACATTGTTGTCCAGCCGCCACCACTAACCATCTTCATAACTTTCTCAGGGGCCCAAACTGAAACTCTGCATCAAGCCATTGTCTTTTGAGTAACCAGTGTGATCAGACATTTTAGAAAACTCTGCTGTTATTCTGAATTGTTTTACAATAGATTTTTGTTTGTTTTCAAGACATATACTTGTGTTGTATGCAAATACAGATAAGCTTATCTCCTTTTTAGTAGATGCCTCGTTTACTTTTCTTGCATTATTGCAATGATATATGGAACTTCCACCATAATCCTAAATAACGGAAATGATTATGGGTATCTTTGTCTTATTGTCTATTTTAATGAGATTGCTTTTAGCTTTTTCTTTTTAAAGAAATTTAAAGATTTTATTTATTTATTTGACAGAGAGAGATCACAAATAGGCAGAGAGGTAGGCAGAGAGAAAGGTGGAATCAGGCTCCTTGCTGAGCAGAGAGCCTGATGTGGGGCTTGATCCCAGGACCCTGGGATCATGACCTGAGCCAAAGGCAGAGGCTTTAACCCACTGAGCCACCCAGGTGCCCCATGCCTTTAGCTTTTTAAAAAAAATGATAGGTATTCTGTTATTTAGTGGCTTACCATTTGATATGGATATTCTTTGCTAAATTATAAAAGTATATTTCAATCCCTATTTTTTTTAATTAATCAGGGATGGATGTCCTATTTTATAAAATAATTTTCTGCCTTTACTGAATTAGACAAAATTTCTACTACTTAGTTCCTAGTAATGTGGAACTCTTTTTGTATTCTTAAACTTCATTTTGTTGTAGCTATGGATCTCTTAATATACTGCTTTGTTAGGCCTGTTTAAATGTTATTTGGATCTTTATGGAAGTGCTTAGAAGTGAGAGTTCTGAGAGAGGAATTTTTTTTTTTTTTATCCTTCAAGGTTCCTAATTGTATTTTTTTCTCTTTCATTTCTTTTTTTTTTCTTATTAAATTCACTAAATGTTATCTTCTGCTTAATTAGCCATTTCAAAGAACTAGTTCTTAGATATGTGAGTTCTACTATATTTTCTAGTGTATTAATTTCTCCTTTATTGTGATTAGTTCCTTTCTATAGGTTTTGGACTTCCTGTCTTGAATCTTTTCATTATTTCTTATTTAATAGTAAAAGCATTTAAGATTATGAATATTCTTCTGAATGCAGCTTTGACTGAATTCTGTGAAATGTGCCATCTATTGTGGTTGGAGCAATTTTCTAAAGTGTCTCACTGTATAGATTTCACTTCCACCCTGACCCAAGAGCTACTTCAGGAAGTGTTTAATTTGAATCTCCCTGATGCCTAGTGATGATGAACATTTTTTCATGTGTCTGATAGCCATTTGTATATCTTCATTGGAGAAGTGTCTGTTCATATCTTCTGCCCATTTTTTGATATGATTGTCTGTTTTGTGTGTGTTGAGTTTGAGGAGTTCTTTATAGATCCTGGATATTAACCTTTTGTCTGTACTGTCATTTGCAAATATCTTCTCCCATTCCGTGGGTTGCCTCTTTGTTTTGTTGACTGTTTCCTTTGCTGTGCAGAAGCTTTTGATTTTGATGAAGTCGCAAAAGTTTATTTTGGCTTTTGTTTCCTTTGCCTTTGGAGAGATATCTTGAAAGAAGTTGCTGTGGCTGATATCGAAGAGGTTACTGCCTATATTCTCCTCTAGGATTCTGATGGATTCCTGTCTCATGTTGAGGTCTTTTATCCATTTTGAGTTTATCTTTGTGTACGGTGTAAGAGAATGGTCGAGTTTCATTCTTCTACATATAGCTGCCCAGTTTTCCCAGCACCATTTATTGAAGAGACTGTCTTTTTTCCACTGTATATTTTTTCCTGTTTTGTCGAAGATTATTTGACCATAGAGTTGAGGGTCCATATCTGGGCTCTCTACTCTGTTCCACTGGTCTGTGTGTCTGTTTTTATGCCAGTACCATGTTGTCTTGGTGATCATAGCTTTGTATTAAAGCCTGAAATCAGGTAATGTGATGCTCCCAGTTTATTTTTGTTTTTCAACATTTCCTTAGCGTTTCGGGGTCTCTTCTGATTCCATACAAATTTTAGGATTATTTGCTCCAGCTCTTTGAAAAATACTGGTGGAATTTTGATCGGAATGGCATTAAAAGTATAGATTGCTCTAGGCAGTATAGACATTTTAACAATGTTTATTCTTCCGATCCAAGAGCATGGAATGGTCGTCCATCTTTTTGCGTCTTCTTCAGTTTCTTTCATGAGTGTTCTGAGTTCCTCAAGTACAGATCCCTTACCTCTTTGGTTAGGTTTATTCCCAGGTATCTTATGGTATATCACCTTATACCAGTTAGAATGGCCAAAATTAGCAAGACAGAAAACAACATGTTTTGGAGGGGATGTGGAGAAAGGGGAACCCTCTTACACTGTTGGTGGGAATGCAAGTTGGTGCAGCCTCTTTGGAGAACAGTGTGGAGATTCCTCAAGAAATTAAAAATAGAGCTTCCCTATGACCCTGCCATTGCACTACTGGGTATTTACCCCAAAGATACAGAGGTAGTGAAAAGAAGGGCCATCTGTACCCCAATGTTTATAGCAGCAATGGCCATGGTGGCCAAACTGTGGAAAGAACCAAGATGCCCTTCAACGGACGAATGGATAAGGAAGATGTGGTGCATATACACTATGGAGTATTATGCCTCCATCAGAAAGGATGAATACCCAACTTTTGTAGCAACATGGATGGGACTGGAAGAGATTATGCTGAGTGAAATAAGTCAAGCAGAGAGAGTCAATTATCATATGGTCTCACTTATTTGTGGAGCATAACAAATAGCATGGAGGACAAGGGGAGTTAGGAGAAAGGAGTTGAGGAAAATTGGAAGGAGAGTGAACCATGAGAGACTATGGACTCTGAAAAACAATCTGAGGGTTTTGAAGGGGCGGGGGGTGGGAGGTTGGGGGAACCAGGTGATGGGTATTGGGGAGGGCACGGATTGCATGGAGCACTGGGTGTGGTGCAAAAACAATGAATACTGTTATGCTGAAAATAAATTAAAAAATTAAAAAAAAAGAAAAAAAGGAAGTGTTTAAAATTTTCTGGTTATAGAATGGTGAGAACACATGGTCTGTACAAATTCTATTTTCAAACATTTTCTGAGACTTTCTTTGTAGACAAATAGAAAATGGATATTTTCCAAATATACATAGCTTATTTACCATGTCAAATATGTTAATTTACCCTTTTTGTAAGTTCTTCCTTGTAATTTTTATAGCAATTTCTCTATGTATTTTGATACCAGTAGATAAAATGTCTTGACCATTGTGTATTCATTGGTTTTGCCTTTACCAGGTGGTTGCATTTTTGTGTGAGGGAGGTGTTCCTGAAGCTGATTTCCACGACTGATTTCTCATTGGAATAAATGTGTAGTTTGTGGGAGAGGACATTCTTGGTGTGCATAAATCTTTAAGCACTACAGTGTATTTTTGCTTTAATAATTATTAGTCTTTGTTTTTAATAATTAGTCTTTGTTTTTCCATTTTCTTCTGCTATGTTTTTCAAAAGCTGTTGTTTATCATAACAGCTTTTTAAAATTTTTCTTATAATATTGTATCATATCTAACTGTTTTAAGTTTTTGGCGTTACCATTAAACAATAATAATTATGTTATTATTTAGCAAACATTTCTATAAATATGCAAATAGTTTAACATTCAGGTTTAACAATTATATTTTATTACAGACTTATTATTAATGTATACTATAATAAAATAATAAGTACCCACCAAAATCATCTGCAGTAGTTCTAGCATTTAACAGCAATACGGGTCCCAGGATAATGACAAAAGATGGTGGGTATATTTGTTTTCTGCTAACATGGTGCCATCATTTGGCAAATCAATCATTATCACCATCATCATTGTCACAACAAACACTATGTAATACATGTGCAAGGCTGTGTTCTAAGTACTTTAAATATATTTACACATTTAATTCTCTTAAGGTCATATAAAATGGTGATTATTATTATCCCCACTTCATAGATGAAGTAACCAAGACACAAGGAGATAAAATACACAGCTTATAAGTATTACAGCTTGTAAATGACAGGAATAAAAGACAGACCGCCTGGCTCTGGAGTCCACACTGCTAAGTACCATGCTATGTGGTCTCTTCACAATTTACAATTCACTTGGTTGGAAAACTGTAATTTTGCTGTGTTTTTCAAGAACTAAAAATGCTGGGCTTTGCATGATTTCAAAATTTGCACATAAGGTACAGTTTTCTTAAGATATTTATATCCTACTATTTAGCTTACCTAATTCAAAATCACACACAATGTTAACTATACTGTTTTGCTAAATTACATTATAGAAAGCTTGCCTGAATTTGTATCTATATTATGACCTTACTACCATGATTAAAAAGAGATCCTTGTCGACAAAGGGTAATGTAAAATGACCTGTTGTTTTCATTGCAACTTTTATTGAATTAAAAATAACTTTATTGGCCTTAAGTGACTCTTCTGTATATTTCCTGCCTATGTCAATTTTTCTTCTGGGGTTTGAGTGTTTTTCTCTTTGATTTCTGAATTCTTTGTGTTTTATTTATTTATTTATTTATTTACTTATGTTAGTCACCATACAGTATATCATTAGTTTTTTATGTAGTGTTCCATGATTCATTGTTTGCATATAACACATTGTATTTTAAAGATATCAACTAATCTTCCAAGTTTAAAACCTTTTGATAGTACAAATAGTACAGTTGCATTCAGTATGATTCTGAATTATGTCTGTTGTAATTTTTTTGTTTGCCTTCGTGTCCTAATTTTCTTTCTGAGTTTTTATGCAGTTGATAGAAAATTTACACTTTCATGTTATCAAGTCAGTTGCTGATTCCCTTTATGATTTATTATACAGGGATTCCTTCTACCTCAGAAAGCTGATAGATGTTTCATAATATTTGTTCTATTTTTTTAATGATACAGTTTTGTTTCCTTTAACTCTTTGTTCCAGCTGGGATTTCTGTTTGTGTGTGACAAAAGGAGAAATTCTTATAGTGGATATTTACACTCCCCTTGCAGTTGTTAGCTAACATCATTAATTAAAATCATGATCTCTGATTTTAGATGCTCCTTTAATTAATTTGATATACATGGTAGATGCTCTTTCTCAATTATTAGTTCTGTTCGACCAATTCCCTTTGTCTATTTTCATATCATATCACACTGTTTATTGCACACTGAGATAGCTGGGAGGGCTAGTCCAACTCCATTGGTATTATTCTTTGACAGCCATATCTATCTATCCTTCCATCTTCATTTAAAAATAGGTTACAGAGGCAGTTAGAGCCTGGGCTCTGGAGCTGGACTTCTCAAGTTCAAATCCTGAGTTAGCCTACCTGCCTTAAAACCTTGGGCAGCTTGCTTAACCTCTCTCTGTGCCTCTGCTTTCTCACTTGCAAATACTAGTATCTTCCATGAGAACAAAAAGAGTATCTTCTTCATGGGGCTCTGGAGAGGGTTAATGGAGTTACAACAACTCCGGAGCACATTAGAACTGCACACCTGCTCTGGTGAGAGGTAGGCACTTTCAAATCACCACCAGTGCTCCTAGGCTTGCGACCACGGATACAGGGATTAACTTGTACACACTGTTTACTCCTGGCACCACTTTCTAGGACCACTTACTGACTTATGTCCTTTATCTATTCGGTCAGAGTTTGATGCCTTAGAAACTACAGCATTTTGAAAAGCTTGCAGACCAGCACAAGGTGGTTACTTTTGCTTCCTTATCAAGCACATGCTGTTCGTGAGCAAATTTGGAACTTGCTCTTCTTTCCTTATCTTTCAAGGCTAGATAACTATTAACATAACTTACCCAATAAGTACTTGTAGTTTTCTTCATATGCCACACGTAGTTTTCATGTAGACGCTTTATAAATCTTGTAATTCTTTTGTTATTATTATGAATTGGATTACTTTACAAAATGTTTTCTGATTCATTATTACTAGTACTAAAGTTATGATTTTTTGGAATACATGCTTTAGCAAGCCACATTACTCTTTTACTTTTCCTTTTATAACTTCTATTGAGTTATTTTTATTATTATCATTCCCCAATGTTTGTCTGGTTTAGAAACTATACTTTTTCTATTCTTTTAGGACCTTCCTTAAATTTTTAATGACATGTTTAACTTAGGCTTAAAATTAGGGGATGTCTTTGTCTTCTTCCCAAAAATATGAAGGCCTTAAAATAGGTTTAACTTTTATTTCCCCCTGCCATCTTCCATCTTTTTATTATTTGGTGTCTCTACCTTAGGTTTTTGTTTTTGTATTTTTTTTTTAACATTCTCTGTTGAAATTATTATAGATCCACAGGAAGTTGCAAAGATAATAGAGAGAGGTCCTTGTATCTTCCACGGCATTCCCTGTAAAAGTTATATTTTATGTAACTATAGTGCAATATCAAAACCAGGAAGTTGACACTGGTACAGTGTCTGTTTTCAGTTCTGGGTCATTTTATCCCATGTGTAGATTTGTGTGACCACCTCCACAATCAAAATGTGGAGCTGACCCAGCACCATAAGATACCATAAGTATCTCCCTTATGATATTCCTTTTAGCCTGACTCTGACCCCTGTTCTTCCACTAACCCCTGGCAACCACTAATCTCTTCTCCATCTCAACAACAGTCTCACTTTGAGAATATCAGGTAAGTGGTATCATACAGCATGTGACCTTCTTTTTTTTAAGATCTTATTTATTTTTTGACAGAGAGAGAGAGATCACAAGAAGGCAGAGAGGCAGGCAGCGAGAGAGGGGGAAGCAGACTCCCTGCTGAGCAGAGAGCCCTATGCGGGGCTTGATCCCAAGACCCTGAGACCATGACCTGAACCGAAGGCAGAGGCTTAACCCACTGAGCCACCCAGGCGCCCCAGCATGTGACCTTCTGAAATTGGCTCTTTTCACATAGCATAATGTCTTTGAGATCTATCCATGTTGTTGAGTGTATCAGTAGTTCATTCCTCTTTATTGCTCAGTAGCGTAACACCATTTTCATTCAATTCCCCTAACATTTGTGGTTATTATTGTTACTACCCTTAGATTTTTTTGAGATGTTTAACAGTTTCTCTACTTACCATTATTTCTTACATCCCTCTGTTTCCATCTGAATTCAAATTCCTACTTTGTAAAAATACTACAGTCTTTAGTATGTCTTTCAGTGGGGTTTTGGTAGTGCTAAATTATTTCCATCTTTGTTCATCCATCTTTATTTATTTTTTATCCCACTTACTCTGAATGTAGTTCAGTTCGATAGATTTTTCTAGATTCAAAGTTATTTTTTCTTTTTTCTTTTTTTTTTTTTTAAAGATTTTACTTATTTATTTGACAGAGAGAGATCACAAGTAGGCAGAGAGAGAGAGAGAGGAGGAAGCAGGCTCCCTGCCAAGCAGAGAGCCCGATGTGGGACTCGATCCCAGGACTCTGGGATCATGACCTGAGCCGAAGGCAGAGGCTTAACCCACTGAGCCACCCAGGTGCCCTCAAAGTTATTTTTTCACAAAACTTTGAGGATATCATACCTGACTTCCATGTTGTCAAAAAGTCCCATCAATCTATTTTGTATTTACAGGTCATTTTGTTGACTCTTCTTTGCTGAATACCCATTCCCTGCTCCTCCTACAGCTTTCTAAGATTTTCTTACTGCCTTTTTATTCCCACAGTTTCATCAACAATGCTTTTAATTGCAGATTTATTTTTATTTATTCTATTCCCATCTCAGAACAAATTTCCAAAATAAAGATACATGATTTTTTTTTTTCAAAGTACAGAAAATTCCTAGCAAACACTGGTTTAGTATTATCCTCTTTTCTATATTCTTTCTCTAAAGTCAGGAACAAATGATGTACAGTAAAATTTCCCTAAATAGGCATAATGTTTGGTGAATATTAACATCCATAGTCATGTAACCACCACTACAATGTAATACAGACTATTTCCATTGTCCCAGGAAGTTCCCTGGTTTCCCTTATAGTTGATGCCCTATTTCCATCCCATCCCCTGACAACCATTCATCTAACTGATGTCTATGGTTTCACCTTTTCCAGATCTTCACATAAGTGGAGTCATACTATGTAGAACCTTTGTGTCTGGCCTTTTTTCCTTTTTCTCAGCATAATGCACCTGGGGTTTGTTGATACTGTCACATGTAGTAGTTCCTCCCTTTTTATTCCTGTGTAGTATTTCATCATAAACCACCATTTGTTTATGCATTCACCAGTTGATGGACATTTGGGTTGTTTCCTGGTTTGTGCAGTTATGAGTAAGGCTGCTGTAAACATTTGTGAACAGATCTTTAAGAGACCTGTGTTTCATTTCTCTTGGGTAAATATCCAGGATTGAAATTGCTGGGTCATATGGTATTTGTGTGTGTAACTTTATAAGAAACTGCCAGACTGTTTTCCAAAGTGGCCATGGCATTTTCTCTTCCCACCATCACCTATGTGTAGAGGTATATTTACTCCATATCCTCCCTAGCACTTAATATTGACAGCTAAAAAAAAATTGTCCATTCTAATAATGTAGTGGCATCTCACTGTAGTTTTAATGTGCATTTCCCTAGTGACCTATTGAGCATCTCTGATGTACCTATTTTATCATCTATATATCTTCTTCGGTGGAGCATTTGTTCAAATTTTTTGCTCGGTTTTTAAAAGTAGATGTTTAAAACTATTTATTTTGAGAGTTTTTAAATATTATGAATATGAGTCCTTCATCAGATATATGTTTTGCAAATATTTTCTCCTAGTTTGTGGCTCATCTTAACTTTTCCTTAACTGTCTTTCGAGAAGCAGATGTTTTTAATCTTGATGGAACCTATCTTTTTATGATCTTTCGTGGTCTGTAATTTTTGTTTCCTGTGTAAGAAATCTTATCGTTTCCATGATCACAAAGATTTTCTCTTATGATTTATTCCAGAAGTTTTGTAGTTTAGATTTTATATTTAGGACTGTGACCTAATTTTTGCACTTGTGGTGAGGTAAGTAAGCTTTGAAGTTCCTTTTCCCACTTCTAACAAATTTTGATATGTTACATTTTCATTTCCATTTACTTCAAAACTTATAATTTATAATTTTATAATTCCCAGATTTCTTCTTTGAGTCATGTATTATTTTAGAAGTGTTTCATTTTGTTTTCACATATTGGAGGATTTTCCAGATATCTTTCTGTTACTGATTTCTTTCTTTTTTTTAATTTAAAAATATTTTTATCATGGTAATTTTCAAACAAAGCTAGAAAATTGATTTCTAACTTAATTCTATTGTGGTCAGAGAATGTGTTTTATACAACAGATATTTTAAATTTATTGAACCTTATTTCATTGCTCAGAATATGAACTATTTGATTAAGTGTTCCATGGACTTAAAAAGAATGTAAAATCTTGCTGTTTTTGCCAGAATGCTCTGAGGATGTCAGTTACATCAAGTTGATTTATATTGTTGTTCACATATTCCATATATTGGCCAATTTTCTTTTTCTTCTATAAGTTATTTAATTGAGTTTTGAAATAAATTCTAACTGTGGATTTGTCTATTTCTCCTTGTGGCTTGATTATAGTTTTTGCCTCATGAATTTTGAAGATCAGTTATTAGGTGCATACTGTTTAGGATTGTCATGTGCTCTTCCTGAAATGACCCCTTTATCATTATGAAATGATTTTATCTACCCTTGATAATAATCTTTGTTCTAAAACATACTCTGTCTGATTTTAGTATATCCACTCTAGATTTCTTTTCATTAGTGATAGCATCCTTTTACTTTCACCTATTTATGTCTTAATATTTGAAGTGCTTTTCTTGTAGGCAGCAAACACAAGTTTTGATTTTTAAAATTTGATAGTCTGTATTTTTAAATTGGTGTATATAGGCAGTTTACATTTAATATGATTATTAATTATGGTTAAATTTAAACTGATAATCTTGCTATTTTCTCTTCATCTCATCTCTATTTTGTTCCCTGTTTTCTTTCTTCTGCTTTCTTTTGGATTGAAGGGGTATGTGTGTGTGTGTGTGTGTGTGTGTGTGTGTGTCTGATTCCATTTTCTCTCCTTTGTTAGTTTATAATATGTAACTCTTTGTTTTGTTATTTCTACATTAGGGTTTATAATATAGATCTTTAACTTACCACAGACAACTTTCAAGTAATATTATACCATTTTACATATGAGAACTTTACAATAGTGTACTTCCATTTCTTTTCTCCCTACCCTTGTGCTATTGTGAGATACATTTTATTTTTTACATATGTTATAAACCCTATTCCACATTGTCATATTTTATAAAGCCAATTATACTTTTTGAAAAACAGCTTTACTTAGGTATAATTTACCCACTGGAAACATACAACTGAATGGTTCTGCGTAAGTTTATAGAGTTGTGCAATTATTACCACAATCCATTCCTGCCATCCCACAAAGGTCCCTCATACTCATTTTCAGTTAATCCCCATTACAAATTCAGCTCTAGGCAATAAGTAATTTGCTATCTCTCTCTATAAATTACATTTTCTGGCATTTCACAACATGTCATCTTTGTGTCTAGCTTTTTCACTAAACAATGCTCTTGAGATCCATCGATGATGTTGCATGAATCTTTGGATTGTAACTTTTATTGCTGAGTAATATTTCATTGTCTGGATGTACATAATTCATTTTTCCATTTGTCCACTGAAGAACACTTAGATTGTTTCAGTTTTGGGCTATTACAAGTAAAGCTGCTGTGAATATTCATGTCGATTCTTGTGTGAACATGTTTTTAATTTTCGATGATAAACACCCAGGAGTATAATTTCTCAATTGTATGGTTATATATGTTTAACTTTCTAAGAAACTGCCATACCTTTTTTTCAGAGTGGCTCTCCCATTTTGTATTCCAGCCAGCAATATATAAGAGGTCCAATTGCTCCACATTTTTGTCAGCACTTAGTATGGTCAACATTAATTTTAGCCATCCTAATAGGGATACAGTGGTATCTCATTCTGGCTTTAGTTTGTATTTGCCCAATGGCTAGTGAAGTTGAACATGTGGTTACTTGCTGTTTATCCATTTTTATGGAGTTTCTGTTTAAATCATTGCCCATTTTCTATTTGGATTTTATTGTTTTCTTATTGTTGAATTTAGAGAATTCTCTCTATATTTTAGATAACACCTACTTTCTAGGATGTGTGACTTGCCAATATTTTCTCCTAGTCTGTGGTTTGTATTTTCATTCCATTCACAGGTTCTTTCATAGAACAAAAGTTTTTAATGTTCAACTTACCAAATTATTTTTAGTGGATCTTGCTTTGGATATCATGTCGAAGAACTCTTTGCATAAATCTGAGTTACAAAGATTTTCTCCAATATTTTCTTCTAAAAAATTATAGTTTAACATTTGTTATATAAATGACCAAAAGATGGCTTCTGTTTATCGGCCCTCTAGGTTATTTCTTCACTTCAGGCTGAGACTTACTAGCTCCGAAGCCCATTGGTGCCAAATCCATTCGTGTAAGTTTTTGCATGCCCTAATATTTTAAAAAATAGCCCTAAGCAAGCATACGTAGAGCCCGTTGGCTGTGCATACCCTGTGAAACCTCACCCAGCATCTGTTGTACATTAGTAAGATTATAAAACCCCAAGGAGCTCTCTGACCAAGAGACTTCCTGCTGTGTGGCACCTAGACATGCAAGGCCCCTCTCTGATTCTCCCCTTCTGCAGGGGTCCCCTTGCCTTCCCCCCCTATGATTGACAGCCTCCTTACAGTAAACCTCTGGCTGGTTTTGTGTTGTGAGAGAGTTCCCCATATCCAACCTCGACCCAATAAAGCGTGTGTCATGTCTTTTCATGGTCATGTCTTTTTCATTAATTAACCCCCAAATTCCTTTATGTCGTACAGCAGTTTACATTTAGATCTAGGATCCCCATTGAGTTAATTATTCTTGATATAACTGTGATTTATTATTATTTTTATTTTTTTGCTTTTAGTTCTGTTATTCTAATGCTATTCATTTTAGAGTATCCCTTCTCCATTTAATTACTTTTGCATCTTTGTTGACAATCAGGGGGCCATACTTGTTTGGGTCTATTTCTGGACTCCATATTCTATTCCGTTACTTTATTCTATTTGATTACTATTGTGAATGGAATTGTTTGCTTAATTTCATTTTTGAATTCTTCATCAGTCGTACATAGAAATACAATGGATATTTGTATGCTGATCTTAGATCCCATGACCTTGTTAGGTATTATATTGCATTACAATGTTATGGTTTCTTTTTTATTACTTGTTATTTTCTACATATATCATCATGTCATTTTCAATAAAAACAGTTAAATTTCTTTCTTTCCTAATTTGAATGCCTTTCTTTTCTTTTATTCTTTTTTTTTTTTTGGATGCTTTATTTTACTGTCAAGACAGTTTGATGTTGAATAGATGTATTGAAAGCAGACAGTCATGCCTAGTTCATGAGAATCAGTCTTTTACCTTTCAATATGATGCAAGGTATATATATATTTTTTATATATTCTCTTTATTGAATTCCTGGGTAAACCACAAGATAAGGAAACACTTGATGTAGTATATAATTTGTTGATATGTTGGTAAATTCAATTTGATAATATGTTTAATATTTTTGTATTTATATTTATGATGGATATTGGTCTGTACTTTTCTTTTGTTGTAATGTCTTTGCCTTTGTTATCAGAGTAATTCTGACCTCAAGGAATGAGCTGGGGAATGCTTCCTTTTCTTTTATCTTAGGAAGAATTTGTTAAGAATTGGTAATATTTCTTCTTTAGATATTTGATAATATTCTCTAGTGAAGCCAACTTGGCCTTGGGTTTTCTTTGGGTGAAGATTTTAATTATTAATTTAATTTCTTTAGTTGTGTTTCTATTCAGATTTTTTTTTCTTTTTGAAAGAGTTTTTGGAATATCTTTCTAGGAATCTGTTAATTTCATCCAGCTTATCTATTTTTTTTTGGCCTAGACTTGCTCATAATATTATAATTCTCTTGTTTTTTGTAGAGTTAGTAATATGTTCCCTCTTTTGGTCTTGATTTTGCTTGTTTCCTCTTTCTCCATTCTTTTCTAGATTGGTTATTCTAAAGGTTGTCAATTTTCTTGATCTTTTCAAAGAACCAACTTTTGGTTTCATTATTTTTCCATTTCCTGTCATTTATTTTGCTCTTCTTTTCCTAGTTTCTTAATGTAGATGTCAGTTATTCATTTGAGACTTTTTTCTTTTCTGTTTTAGGTTTTTAATGCCAGCTCTAACTGCATTCCATAAACTTAAATATATTGTGTTTTTGTTTTCATTCAATTCCAAATATTTTATAGTGCCTTTTTCTTTGAGTCATCAATTATATAGAAGTATATTATTCAAATTCCACATAACTGGGTTTTCCTAGATTACTTTCTGTTGTTGATTTCTAATTTAGTTCCATTGTGGTTAGAGAATACACTTTGTATAATTTTAACCTATTTGAATCTATTGAACCTTGTTTTATGCCTAACACATAGGCCATCCTGGAGAATGTTCCATGTCTGCTTGAAAAGAATGTGCATTCTCTAGCAATTGGATGATGTGTTCTAATTATTAATCATACACATAACATCAGTATGTATTAAAATGCAACAATACAATGTTATAATCACTGCTTTATGCAATGTAATAGAAATTCTCAAACAATAGAAGATAACTATATATTTGTACATGTAATTAATAAATATAATATGTTAATCTTTTATATTGATCTACGTATTTACCATTTTTAGTGATTTTCATTTCATCTGTGTATTCAAATAACTGACATCATTTCCTTTTAGCCTGAAAGACTTCCTTTATTATTACTTGTAATATAGGTCTGCTAGCAACACATGCTCTCAATCTTTGTTTATCTGGGAGTATCTTTCTTTTATATTCATTTTCTGAAGGGTAGTTTTGCTGAATATAAAGCTATTGGTTGGCAGCTTTTTCTTTCAGCACTTTATATGTCACCCCTCTGCTTTCTGGCCTCCACTGTTTCCCATGAGTAGTTTATTGTTAATCTATGTCATTGTTCTGAGGGCAACTGCTTTTTCGGTAGCATAGGGCTGTGGCCGGGGTGGTTCTGTGTTCACTGCCAGCCTCTTGGAATTCTGCCTCAAGCCTGAGAGTATGATCCCAAGCTGCTGGTGCCTGGAGCTTGAAGGAAATAATATAAAAGTAGCCTACACATGGTAAGCTGCAGCCAACATGACTGATACCAGGACTAGAGTTAGAGTGTCTCTGGATCACCAGGCCTGTGACACTTCTTGGGTTACCTGGACACCTGGCCTCCTACTGGTCTCCCTTGATATCATGTCATTTTTCCCTTACTACTTTCAAGATTTTCTCTTTGTTTTTCTAGAATTGGACTATGATGTTTCTAGATGTGGAACTCTTTGTTTTTAATATACTTAGAGTTTATTCATCTTCTTAGTATATTAGTGTATACTAGTGTATACATATTAGTGTTTTAATAAAAGTTGGGAAGTGTTCAATCATTATTTCTTCAAAAGAAATTGTCTGCATCCCTCTGTTTTCCATTATATGCATTTTGGTATGTTTGATGTTTGACCATGAATTTTTGAGGCTCTATTTCTTTTTCTTCAATTTTTGCTTCTCTATTTTTCAGATTGGATAATTTTTACTGATATATTTTCTTTTTATTTTTTTAAAGATTTTTATTTATTTATTTGACAGAGAGAGAGAGAGAGACCACAAGTATGCAGAGCAGCAGGCAGAGAGGGGGGGGGAAGCAGGCTCCCCACTGTGCAGAGAGCCCAATGCGGGGCTCAATCCCAGGGCCTGTGATCATGACCCAAGTCGAAGGCAGAGGCTTAACCCACTAAGCCACCCAGGCACCCTTGACCTATTTTCAAGTTCACTTATTCTTTCTTCTACACTGTCTGGTTTAGTACGAATATATAATGACATATATTCATCATTATAATATCACAGAAAATATTTTCTGTGCCCTAAAAATTCTGTGTCCCACTTACTTATTCCTCCCAACCCCTGACAACCACTGATTTTTTTTTACTGTTTCTATAGATTTGCATTTTTCTGAATGTTATATAGTTGAAATCATATATTATGTAGCCTTTTCAAACTGGTTTCTTTCCTTTAGTAATTGCTTAATAACTTAATCCTTAGGATTACTCCATATCTTTTCATGGCTTCATAGTTCATTTTTTCTTTTTTTAATAGTATTTATTTATTTATTTGACAGAGATCACAAGTAGGCAGAGAGGCAGGCAGAGAGAGAGAGGGGGGGAGGCAGGCTCCTTGCTGAGCAGAGAGCCCGATGTGGGGTTTGATCCTAGGACCCTGGAATCATGACCTGAGCTGAAGGCATAGGCTTTAATCCACTGAGCCACCCAGGCGCCCCCATAGTTCATTTCTTAGTGCTAAATAATATTCCATTTTCTGGATGTATCATTTACTTATCCATTCATCTACTGAAGAATATCTTGGCTGATTATAGTTTTTGGAAATTATTAATAAATCTTTTATAAGCATCTATGTGCAAGTTTTTGATGGATATATTTTCAACTCCTTTGGTAAATACTAAGGAGGAAGACTGCTGAATTATATAGTAAGGATATATGTAGTTTTATAGAAATCGCCAAACAGTCTTCTATAGTTCCTGTTCCATCTTTCATTCCCATCAACAGTGAATGAGAATTCCTGTTGCTCTATATCCTTGCCAGCCTTAGGCATTGTCAGTGTTTCAGATTTTGGACATTTTAATAGGAATTTAGTGGTATTTCATTGTTTTAAGTTGCATTTTCCTGATGATATGTGATGAGGAACACGTTTTCATTTGCTTATTTGCCATCTGTTTATATTCTTTTTTTTTCAAAGATTTTATTTATTTATTTGACAGAGATCACAAGCAGCAGGAGAAGCAGGCAGGAGGAGAGGGAGAAGCAGGCTCACCGAGCGGGGAGCCCAATTCGGGGCTTGATCCCAGGACCCTAGGATCATGACTTGAGCCGAAGGCAGATGCTTAATGACTGAGCCACCCAGGTGCCTCACCATCTGTATATATTCTTGGTGAGGTGTCTGTTAAGCATTTTGGCCTATTTTTAAATTGGATTGTTTATTTTCTGGCTAGAATTTAACCTAGCTATGGAGGAAAAAGAAGCTTTGCTGAGATAGCCATAAGCCAAAAGAAGAAACTTGAATGATGAGTCAAAGTTGGATAGGTCAAGAGAGATGAGGTGGGAAGGAGAGAGAAATATATAGACAAAAGGAAATAACTCCTGTTCAAGGAATTAAGAAAAAGGTGCCACATTTGAGGAAGACTGGAGGATAATCAAGTAAAGAGGAGAATGATGCCTAAAGTATACAGGTTCTAGAGTTCTCTACGATTATTTGAGATTTGAGATATTTTTCCTAAAAGAAGAACCAAAATGAAAAGTTTTAAGTAGCTATAAGTAGTAGGTAGGTCGGTAACATGAAAGATCTCTCATATTGCAGAATTGTGAATGAATGTAGGTGTGGGATACAAGATTTGTTGCTGGGAATCTGGATTTGAGGCTGTTATAGAGTCTAGGTAAGAGATAACTGTGCCTTCAAGAAGGGTGGGAGTGGTGGAGGTGGAGAGAGATATACAGACATGAAAAATGCTTACATGTTGTATCAACAGTACTACGTGTTTGGGTGAAAGTAAGAGAGAGAGAGAGAGAGAGAGAGAGAAGAGTAACAAATAGCTTTGAGATTTCTGGCATGAGAAGCAGAATAGATTATGGTGCCAGTTTACTGATTTAGGGAATAATGGCACTGGAACATGACTGGGAGTGGAAGAGAGAGAAGTTGTGAAGGCAGCCCAGGCCATATTCAGGAGATAAAACATGTGAATCTGGAGCTCATGGGAAAGGAGATGTGGAGACATGGACATGGGAATTGTTGGCATATCCATGGTAATGGAAACTGTGTAGATGGCATCAAGAAGAAAGAGCCTAGAAGATTACCCAAATTTAAGGATGGATAAAAATCAGAAAAGGAGAATGAGTAAAAATACTTCAGAATTATGGGGAAGGAAACTTAGAAAGCTTGATACCTTTAAAACCAAGGAAAAAGATATTTCTCAAAAAGAGTAGATGGTGTCCAATGTTGCAGACAAGTCAAACAAGACGAGAGCTGTAAAGTGTCCTTTGGATTTAGTTATAAAAAAGCATCAATTTTTCTTGGTGAGAGCAGTTTCTTGGTGACAAAGTGGAACAGGTGGAAGTCAGAATAAGTTGGTTGAGGACTATGTTGGAGATAAGGAAAAGAAGGCATGAGAATAGACTGCTTTTTCGGGAAGTTTGACTATTACCCCGATTTCTGGATTGCCTAATCCAAAGGCTACTTCCAGTTCTTTATTTTTCTTTGAAAACTTGACCATTATGTGTCCTGGGAAGGCTGTTTATTTGTCAATTTTGTCTGAAATATAGTTGGTTATCTCATTCTCTAAAGTTAAAAATGCTTAGTTTGTATAAATTTTCTCTTAACCATACTTCTGAATATTGCTCTGATCTACTTGCTCCTTCTCTGCCCAAAGGTCCACTCATTAGTTGACTCTTTGTAATCTATCCACTTTATCTGCCAACTTTGCTAATATTTTCATTTTCATTCAATGTTGCCTTAATGGTTGATTTTTCAAAAAAAATGCTGTGTTTCTCAAATTTATCTTCTGCATATTTTAATCAAGCTTTGAAAGCATTGAGTTTTATTTTTCATATTTTAATCACAGTCTTTTAAGTTGATTGTTGGTTTATATCAGATGGTTCTTAGCTCATAGAAAATGTATCCTTTGTATCTTACCAAAATAAGAAGTGGGTCTTCTTTGAACTATTATTTCATGAAGTTTACTATAAGATCATTTGTCCAGGAGTACAAACATAAGACTGTATGATGAAATTATTTTATGCTTGCTCTATCTTTATATATTTTTTAAAATTTTTATTTATTTTTAAAAATTTTCAGTGTTCCAGAATTCATCGTTTATACACCACACCCAGTGCTCCATGCAATCTGTGCCCTCCATAACACCCACCACCAGGCTCACCCAACCTCCCACCCTCTGCCCCTCCAAAACCCTCAGATTGTTTTTCAGGGTCCACAGTCTCTCATGATTTGTCTTCCCCTCCAATATCCTTATATTTTCAAAAGAAAAACCATTGCCTGCTTTTAAAAATCATTTATTATAATAACTGAAGAATGATTTTCTGATGATGGTGAGCTCCACTGAGCTGGGTCTGTGATGGTAAGAGTGGTATTGGACGGATGAAGAATACCTTTATCTGATGCTATTTTATGCTGTGAAAAGCTCATAAATTTCATGGGACCAGTGTCATTTATTACTGAGCAGGAGATGGCTCACATGTAGAGGCTGAAAGAGAAACCTGAAAAAGAAAAGCAGAGGAAGTGAAAGCAGATGATGGATCTTTTCATCAATGCTGTACCACCGTTCCATTCTTCAGCTTCTGTGCTGCCGCTGTGACATCAAATCCTGCTGAGAAGAGACACTCATACATCCTGCTCTTCAGATTAACAAGGATTTCCTGGAAAATGAAAACTTCATTAAAAAAAGAAATTAATGATTTTTACATATGTGTCAGTTTTTTAAGGAAATGAGTGCAAAGCAAATTCTGTGTATGACAATTGATCAGTAAAATGTATTTGCTGTTTCCATCATTAGATATTTAGATCTATGTTATTTTTTCCATCTTCCTGGCACAGAAGTTAATCCAGCTACTTCTCATGGGTGCAAAATGGTAACTTGTGTTCAACACATTCTTCAATTACTTTGCATGAAACATTCATATTAGATAAAACTGTTCCAGGATACACATCTCTTTAAAACTAATTTATTTTTTCTATGCCATACATCCACATAGTATTCTAAAATGCCTTTTAAAAAAATCCCTGTGCTTGCTTGAAGCTAAGATATCTAAATCTGGAAATACCACTTTATTCTGTAACAGGTCAAATCATGGACATGCTGGCCCAATGATCTTCCTTTGTAAAACCATTTTACAGAAAAATCTTCTTTGAACCTTTCTTGAACTTTACTCCTTTCTGTTGAGCTTCAGAACATTTTATGATCCCCCTTGACTTGTATCCTCTCCAGGTGGACTGTGCTATTTTTGGTATGGCAAGGGACAGGAAGAGCAATTGATTGTGGCCACAAAAGCTGGCATCACCAGTCAACATTCAAAAATTGTCAGACAAGTAATTTAATCATATTATTATCCATTTTTTTTTCTCCCAGCACAGCTTTTAAGCCAGAGAGGTGAGTTAGCGTAGCTGGTTTCATGCTTGCAGTGTTGCAAGCATAAAGATGGAGAAGGATGGCAGGATGATACCAGACTAAGATGCTCTCAAGCATATAGGTTCAATATATCTGTTTTACTCAACCAAAAAGTTCATTATCTGTCAGCTGCAAACATGTTTCTCCAACTACATCCTACTTCTCTCCACCTCTTTCTATCATCTACATTGATATTCTTCATTAGGTGCAGAGGGGCAGGGCTTCTTGGAGGCATGATTTTTTTTAACTGAGATGTTTGTTTAATTATGATCAATAAATCCTGTTCAGTTATTACAACATTACATTCTTTTTTTTTAATTTAAAATTTTTTTATTTTCAGCGTAACAGTATTCATTGTTTTTGCACCACACCCAGTGCTCTATGCAATCCGTGCCCTCTCTAGTACTCACCACCTGGTTCCCCCAACCTCCCACCCCCCGCCCCTTCAAACCCCTCAGATTGTTTTTCAGAGTCCATAGTATCTCATGGTTCACCTCCCCTTCCAATTTTCCTCAACTCCCTTCTCCTCTCTAACTCCCCTTGCCCTCCATGCTATTTGTTATGCTCCACAAATAAGTGAAACCATATGATAATTGACTCTCTCTGCTTGACTTATTTCACTCAGCATAATCTCTTCCAGTCCCATCCATGTTGCTATAAAAGTTGGGTATTCATCCTTTCTGATGGAGGCATAATACTCCATAGTGTATATGCACCACATCTTCCTTATCCATTTGTCCGTTGAAGGGCATCTTGGTTCTTTCCACAGTTTGGCCACCATGGCCATTGCTGCTATAACCACTGGGGTACAGATGGCCCTTCTTTTCACTACCTCTGTATCTTTGGGGTAAATACCCAGTAGTGCAATGGCAGGGTCATAGGGAAGCTCTATTTTTAATTTCTTGAGGAATCTCCACACTGTTCTCCAAAGAGGCTGCACCAATTTGCATTCCCACCAACAGTGTAAGAGGGTTCCCCTTTCTTCACATCCCCTCCAACACATGTTGTTTCCTGTCTTGCTAATTTTGGCCATTCTAACTGGTCTAAGGTGATATCTCAATGTGGTTTTAATTTGAATCTCCCTAATGGCTAGTGATGATGAACATTTTTTCATGTGTCTGATAGCCATTTGTATGTCTTCATGTATGTTCTTTATAGATCCTGGATATCAACCTTTTGTCTGTACTGTCATTTGCAAATATCTTCTCCCATTCCGTGGGTTGCTTCTTTGTTTTCTTGACTGTTTCCTTTGCTGTGCAGAAGCTTTTGATTTTGATGAAGTCGCAAAAGTTTATTTTGGCTTTTGTTTCCTTTGCCTTTGGAGACATATCTTGAAAGAAGTTGCTGTGGCTGATATCTAAGAGATTACTGCCTATGTTCTCCTCCAGGATTCTGATGGAAAGTAATACAACATTACATTCTAAGTAATCCCTGCATTTACCATGCACATACCATGACCACTCTCTAGATGTGATGTTTAACCAGATGCAAATGTCTTCATATTTAACGTACTGCTTCTTCCGTCTTGATCCTTATGACCCATCAGACTCTACATTGATTTCTATTTTCTGTCTGTTCCTTGAATGTGTGGTAACAGTTCAATAATCAGTATTGGAGAATAATTAGTATCGTTCTCAATCCTCTCAACCATAAGGGATGTGGATGTTGATTGATACTCTCTCCTGTACCTGAGGTTGACAGTTGTTTTCTGTGTTACTTGTGCATAGAAGTTTAATAAAATTTCCCAAACATCTGAACAATCTAGGTGAGATTAAAGACCTTTGTAAAAAATAGAATTGTGTTTCAGGAAAAGGAAGAACTGTGAGACCAATGGCTTTTGAAGATCTGATTGTGAGATTATGGAGGCCCTAGATCAAAGAGGGTAAAAGGAAATAACAGATGAGAGAATTCTCCCCCTTTGCTTGTTTTAGCGCCAACTACAGACATGGCCATGGATATTATTGCTGCCGTCAAAGATGGTGGAATGACTAGAGTCATTATTTTGCAGACATGACAGATTGTCTATAATGTGCTAGTTCCTGTACACAGCAGGAGTGACCGCACATGCACACTGCCCATGGGAATTTTACTCCCTGGTGAGTGAGTGGGGATGGGTCAAAGAACAGACATGCCAACAAGTGATTATGGCACAGAGTAGTAAAAGCTGTCCTCTAGGTTTTTATAAAATGCTATGAGATATACAAATGTTCCTACTAGCATTATTTATGGAAGCCAAAAAGTGGAAACAACCCAAATGTCCATCAACTGATGAGTGGAACAAAACATTATTTGGCGATGAAAAACAACTAGTAGTTACTAGTTGTTACTTATAGTTACTAATACATGCTACAACATTGATGAACCTTGAAAATATTAAGGCAAGTGAAAGAAGTCAGACACAAAGAACCACATTGTGTATGACCCCATTTATGTGAAATGTTTAGAGTAGACGAATTTATAGAGGCAGAAAGCAAATTAGTGGTTGTCTTGTGTTGGGATGGGGAAGGATGGAGGAATGATGGCTAAGGGGAGCAGGTTTCTTTTTTTCTTTTTTAAGCTTTTATTTGTTTATTTATCAGAGAGAGCAGAGAGCAAGCACAAACAGGGGAAGCAGCAGGCAGAGGAAGAAGAAGGCTCCCCCCGAGCAAGGAGCCCGATGTGAGACTCAGTCCTAGGACCCTGGGATCATGATGTCCCAGGAAGCAGGTTTCTTTTGGAGTTAAAAAGTGTTCTTATATAAACTGTGGTGATGGGCGCACAACTCTCAGTATGCTAAAAGTCATTGAGTTATACACCTTAAATAGGTGAATTATATGGTATGTCAATGATGTCTCAATAAAGCTGTTAGAAAATGGTGTAAGAGGAGCACCTGGGTGGTTCAGTCATTAGGCATCTGACTTTAGCTCAGGTCATGATCCTGGGGTCCTGGGATGGAGCCCTGCATTGGGCTCCTCAGTCAGTGAGGAGCCTGCTTCTCCCTCTCCCTCTACCTGCTCCCCCTACTTTTGCTCTCTCTATGTCAAATAAATGAATAAAATCTTTAAAAAATAAAAGAAAATGACATAGGAGCAGGAGTGCCTTGGTGGCTCAGTTGGTTAAGCATCTGACTTTTGATTTTGGTTTAGGGTCCTGAGATTGAGCCCCAAGTTGGGCTTTCTACTCAGTGGGGAGCCTGCTTGAGATTCTCTCTTTTCCTCTCCCTCTGGCCCTACCTGCATGCTCTGTCTCTCAAACAAATAAGTAAGTTAAAAAAAGAAAATGGTATAGAGCAAAGAAAATACATGGATTGCTGCCAATGTCATGAGGATGGGAACTAGCATTTATAGGGTGCATAATACTCATGATAGCCTGGAGGGGGGTGAGCACCATCATCTCCATTTTCAGAGATGGATGTAACTTGTCCTTGGTTACGGAGCAGAGCCAGGACTTGGTCCCCAGTCTGTAGGTCTCCAGTCAGCACTGTTTCTTATTTACTTCAGAGATGATACCTACTTTCCTCCAAAAAGCACCAGCAGGAGCCCATGAGGCAGAGACGGCCTGAGAGGGGCATTCAGCTGGAGAGAAGTATTTGGTCAGGGTCCTGGGAGGAAACAGATGGCACATGCAATGTGGATAATTTGAAGCAAGATCAGTATAGTGACTACTTCAGGTATGGGCAGGTGTTTAAGGGAATCAAACCGGGGATAGTGACAGCCCAAAGCATTACCATCCCAGGCCTGAAGAGTCAAGGGGGGAAGCCATGTTGAGAACACAGTTGGGTAGGTGTGTACATGGGGTTGCCTTCTGTAGGGGAGCACAACAGAGCAACCTGGCATGGGAGGAGCCCAAGGACTAACTTCCCCATTCTCCTTCCCTCTGATCTCTTCTGGTCCTTATCACTGGCTGCACCTAAAAAAAAGCCAGATCGCAAGAGAACCCATTGATGTAATCCACACAGGCCTTCCTTGCAGTGGCAGAGAAAGGCACGCAAGGTAAACCTGAAGGATAGCGCAGGTATGGAGAGTAACATTAATGGCATGTTCTAGGAATGGTAATTACTTCAAAATTATTTGTTTTAATCATTTAATCATTAGTTCCTTACAATTCCCTTTATTTTGGCTGATTCCATCAGATTGTTAATCATTCTATTTTTTCATTCTGTTTTCTCCTTCTTGTGAATTTGGATGTTCTATTGAACTTTTCAGTTTCATTCTGTTTCCTTTTCTTGAGTTCATAAGACATCTACTTTTAGATTCCAACTATTTTCTCAGGAAAGGCATACCCTTTTCCCAGTGTGGTGTTCTGCTTCCTGCACATCCCAATCCTGAAGGAGATGAAACCTCTAGAATGTTCCCTTTTCCCCTCTCCTCCTCATCACCGCTTCCCACTCCCTGAGGTGAGATCTTTGGGACATCTCACCTCCTTTCTCCTTCTCCATTTCTAACTCCTAAGTTTGCCTGGGATTATCTTGGACTTTAGTTCTGGTAATTATGAGAATCTCCTTTGTCATATGTCCCTTCTGTTTCCAAAGGACTGAAGTAGCATTTACATTGTACAGAGCCCAATAGTCCATTAATATCTACTTACCTTTACTTGTCTATATTGGGTTCACTGTTCATCACTGTTTTCTCTCTTCTTCATCTTCCTGTATTTTAAAGTCTCTAATAAATTCTTTCCTTTTTTTTTCTTTAAAGATTTTATTTGTTTTTTGAGAGAGAGAGAGAGAGAGAGAGAGAGAGAACAAGTGGTGTGGAGGGGCAGAGGGAGAGGGACAAGCAGACTCCCCCATTGGCAGGGAGGCCACTGCAGGGCTCAATTCTAGGACCCTGGGATCATGAACTGAGTGGAAGGCAGACACTTAATTGATTGAGCCACCCTGGCAGCCCTCAAAGTCTTTCCTCTTGAAGCCTTAGATTACTTTCCTCAGGTGGGAGTTATAGGTGGTGTAATCTCCAAATTCTTACATGTCCGCAAGTCTCCTTTCACCTTAGCTGGTGAATGCCATCTTGACTGGGCAGAGGATTCCCCCAATTGATTTTAGTTGGTCATTGGCAACTGTTATTCCATCGTCTTCTAGCCTCCAGTGTTGCCGGTAATAAGTCAGATAGCAATTGTATGCTTTCCCATTCACAGGTAATTTGTTCTTTCTATCCAGGAGCTTGTCAGATTTTTGCTTTTTAATTTCATTCAGGAATTTTACCAAGACATACCCACATGAGTGTTTTTCTTCATCAGTCAAGTTTAGAACTCCGGAAGTCTTTTCAATCTCCAGAATCTGGAGTTGCTTCAGCTTAGTAAGGATTTTCTAATATTACGTACTTTTATTTATTATTTTTTAAAATTTTTTATTCAAGTATAATTAACACACAGTGTTATATTACTTTCAGGTCTACAGTGTAATGATTCAACAATTCTATGTGTTACTCAGTGTTCATCATGATAAGTGTACTCTTAATCCCCCTATCCCCCCACTACCTTCCCTCTGGTAACCACCACTTTGTTCTCTGTATTTAAGAGTCTGGGTTTTTTTGTTTGTCTCTTTTTAAAATTTTCTTTTCTTTTTTTTTTTTTTTTTTTTTACTGTTTTATTTTATTTCAACTCCCAGATAGTCAACATACAGTGTTATATTAGTTTCAGGTTTACAATATAGTGATTCAACAATTCCATACATCACCTGGCACTCATCACAAGGGCCCTACTTAATCCTCCTCTTCTTTTTTTTTAAATTTTAAAAAGATTTTATTTATTTGTCAGAGAGAGAGAGAGAGCAAGCACTGGCAGATGGAGGCAGAGGGAGAAGCAGGCTCCCTGCCGAGCAAGGAGCCCCATGTGGGACTCTATCCCAGGATGCTGGGATCATGACCTGAGCTGAAGGCAGCTGCTTAACCAACTGAGCCACCCAAGCATCCCAATCCTCATCTTCTATTTTACCCATCTCCCCACCTCTCCTCTAGTAACCATCAGTTTGTTCTCTATAGTTAAGAGTCTTTTTCTTGATTTGTATCTCTCTCACTTTTTTTTTCACCTTTGCTCATTTGTTTTGCTTCTTAATTTCCACATTTGAGTAAAATCATATGGTATTTATCTTTCTCTGACCAACTTGTTTCACTTAGCGTAATATTCTCTAGCTCCATCCATGTTGTTGCAAATGGCAAGATTTCATTCTTTGTAGGATGAATAATATTCCATTGCATAAATATATCACATTTTCTTTAACCATTCATCTACTGATAGACACTTGAGCTGCTTCTTTACGTTGGCTATTGTAAATAATGTTGCAACAAACTTAGGGGCATATATATCTTTTATCACACACTTTAAAACTACTGCCTTTTGTTATTGGAATTCATATTATTACTTATAGTATGTCTGCTAGACCCAGCTCAAGGTCTCACCCTTTCTTTTGTTTGCCCACCTCTTTGCTTGCTCTGTGCAGTGCAAGTTTTTTCCATGTGTTTTCTAGTCACCAGTTCATGTCACTTCAATGACTAACCTCTCTTCAATTCAGCCACTGAGTTGTTCAATGATAGCACTGCCAGATAAAATACAGAATATATAGTTAAATTTGATTTCAGAATGAATTTTTTTTAGTGTAGCATGGGAAGAATATACTAAAATTATTTATTGTTTATGTGAAATTCTGATTTAATGGAGTCTCCTGAAGTTCTTCTTATATATGTGAAATCTAGAAGCCCCATTCAGTGGAGAAATCATTTTTTTCTGAGGTCTGGGCATTCTTTTTGTGCACTGCATTTGAATCTCCTAACTGCTCTTGTTATTTGTTTGTCCAGGTTTCCCTCTGTTGTTTCTAAAAGCTTCATTTCACTGGCCAAATGTTTTGTTTGCTCAGGTTGGTCTTCCTTTCTCTAGCTGCTGAGTTTTCTTTAATGCATTATTTTAAAAACAGTCACAGATCTGTATGTTACAACTCTCCAGATAGAGGCTGTTCTCTGACGGGTGGAAGATAAAGAGATTTCTATTCCAGTGTGGGGATGCTGTGTGTCAAAAGATGGGGCAGTAGTCCCTTGCTGGGGTCCTGGGAAGGAGCATCTCAGTGACAAGGTGTTTGTACTCTTCTAGCTTCAAAGATGCAGAGGATTAAGACGACCTGTTCAGTATCCCTATGGCTTTTCAAGGGTCATGGATACCAGATACAATCATATAGGATTGATGCTGTCTCTCACCTCAGAAGTCATTGTATCCCCATGCACCGAACTCTTTCTGGGATCTGTCATTTATAATTCCTGCCTCAGGGTTCTCAGATGCTGGCTTCATGGCTGTCACTCTGTTTAGAATGAGGAAACTCTATGGAACCTCTGCCCACTAGAGCCCATTCCTTCTCCCCCCATTCCGAACACACAAGAAGCTGACCATCTCAAGAGAGGAACCAGATGGTAGTGGAAAGAGGAGATGGGCGTTGAATGCATCAAAAGACTTAAAAGATGCAAATTGCTACAGAAAATAACTATTAGACTGGGTATGAGTAGAAGACCAATAATTTTTAAAAATATTAACATTTAAAAGGATTCTCTTCTCAGGATGTGTCACAATTGTCTTTAAGTTTTCAGTCCATTGTAAAGAAACCCAGACTGAAAATCAGAGAGGAAGCCTAGGGGTGTGGTTTATGCAGGAAAGATAACAGAGGACTCTTACCCCGTGCTGTCAAGTATGGCCACATCTGTAGCTGGACCCACCGGTGGCTAGTGATGACTGCACTGGAAAGGCATAGAGCATTTCTGTCATCTCAGTGTTCTGGTTTTGCACACTGGTGTATCCTTAGTACCTAGAACATAACAGGACATCAGTAAATTTTACCTGAATGGAAGATTAAATCAACAAAAAGTTAAGAGCCTGATATCACAGGTGGGCATCGAATGGGTTTTATTCCTTCAAGGAAGGAGAGATTATCCCCCAGAGACAAGAGCATATTTCATGCACATGTATGCATTTGACCCCCAAAATGTCACCAGATTTTACAACTCATTTACAGTGGTGTTTGGGAAAGACGACAGACTCATAAATAACCAGCCAGGTTACAGCTAAAGAAGAGAAACAGTCGAAGAATTTGTTGCTTGTTTTAAAAACGAATTTCATGATGCATTTCTTTTTCTTATCAAAGAGGAGTAAAGCTCAATAGTTATAAATCTTTAAGGTAAGTATCCCTCTCCCAAATGAGGACAAGCTCTTGAACCTCTCTGTTAACCAATCTCTTCTTGAAACTTTATGATATATTGGGAATAGTGTGTGCTAATTTAAGTGGGATGCACAGGGAAGGAAGAGCACCGTGGGAAGAAAAAAAAAAACAAACCTCAATTTTACTTTATCTTAAATACTAACCAATAATTACACAAGAAATGTTAAGGATCTTCAAAAATATAAGTAGTCTTTTACATTTTCATTTACAGCTTAAATGTGTCCCCTAGCAATCAGAAAAAGGTATAAAGTTCATTTTCAAGGACTTGAAAAAAAAAAAAGGCAAATAGCAAAGCATATGCCAAGACAGGCAGCTGTGAATAACATCTTATCCCAGGATTCTCAATGCCTTTGTGAAATAAATATCAATAAGGAAATGTCTTCTTACATAAAGAAACTGAAGGAAATATCTTGATTTGTAGAACTGATAGGATTTCAAAATAGGAAAGACCCCAAAGCAAATGCATTTAAAAAAAAAACCACAAAATATTTCTTCCCAAGGCAACATTCATTCTCTAGAAATAAGTGGGCAATGTCTTTGTTGACCTTTCCCCTTGTTCTGAGGCTTTAATGGTGACTTAGGTGCCACTTTTTTTTCCCATCCTGTTCTTGAGTGAAATGTCAGTCCCTAAATAAAACTATATTCTTTACAAATTGTCCATCTTGAGAATGAAATATGCATCTAAATTACAAGAAGAAATGGCCATGACAGCTTTGCATTCTTCTAATTTATGGAGATGAAGGAATCTTTATGACACCAACTATAGGTTTCCTCTGCAAAACCCTTTTAATTCCTTTACTATATACTATCTCCTTTCCAGAATCTTCGGGCCTCTGAAAGACTCAAAGCCATGTAAATGCTACATACTAGTTGTTGGAGACAGAGTGGGTCCTTGCCTTCTTTCCCTTATCTTCTCACTATTGGGTTGAGAGTATTTGTAAACTTGGCCACCTTAAAACAGATGTGGAGTGGAAACAATTACAGTGCAGCAGTGAAGCCTTCCAGCTTTGTGCAGGACCACATTCTCCTGGACCCACTTTTCTTGACCTTCTTGGCTTTGGCTTGTTTCCTTTGACACAGCTGAGGGGCACCTTAATCCCTCTTCCTGATGGAGAAAAGCCTCTACAAGAGTGTTGGAGGTGCTTCCAGTGGTCATCCTTTTGGGTCCTCAAGTAGAATTTCTTTGAGATCTTGGTGCAGGGGCAAAATTCCTGAGGGGAGGAGTGGTTGATTATACAGTAACCCCCGAGAAGAGTGCTTTGTCTAGGAAGGCTTCCTTCTTCTTTCTCTCTTGTAGTAGGGTTACCATTCTCTTGTGTGGCGTCGCTGTACTCCATGAGATTTCTGCACCAGCACCTACTACTTGGCTGCAGTTAACTGTTTTCCTGATCTCCCCTCACCTGACACATACTTAGTTGATTTTGAGCTTCCTAAGAATAGTGGTAAGAAATATTATTATCAGCATCAGCATCTCTAATATTTACAGATCATTGACTATGATTTGTACACAGGCCAAAGCCTGTGATAAGTGTATTATATCATTCTCTCGTTTAAATTTTATAATACTTTTACAGAAGAGTAAACTGAGGCCCAGGAAAGATCAATGACTTGTGCGTGTGGGTGAGTGGTAGAGCCCAGAGATATTCGAGTCTATGACCTGAGTTCAGCATGATGTTATGCTTTGTCAAGGCTTATTCACACTGAGATCTCTAGTCACTGATAGAGATCATAGCCTGAAGCAATCCTTGGCCAATGTTTATTGAATGGATGAATGAATGAGAGTGTGGCAAATTAGAAGAAGCAGTGCAAGCAACAGAATAAAGAGAAACAGGGCTGCTTTTGGCCAACCATGGAAGGAGGCCAAAGTTTTCCTTGCCACTCTCCTCCCCACTCCCGCCCTCTGCCTTAAAGGATGTCTCCTGTTATTCTAGTGGGCTACCATAGTCTTTCCCTTTTCCTTTCTAGCCAAGCTAGAGGATATCAATTTTTCAATGTGGTCAAGATCCAGCAGTAATGACATTGAAATGGGATATCGAATTTAAAGGAGACCTGAGAATAAAAACCTAGCTTGTGCAACCCTCTTAGACTCATCTATAGGGAAGGTCATGGGGTTTTATGACCTGCAAAGCTACTCAATATAGATTGTAAACAGTGTAGTTTCTCTTAATTGTGCTTCTCTTCAACTGTGTCCTCTTGGTACTACTGGTTTGCCAGTGAATGGGCTGGGTGCAAGCACCCAAATATGAGTGAAAGATGAAAAATTCATCTAATTATGGGGACTTGCTAGCATACTAAAATTGGATAAATTAATGTTCTACCAGATGTTTTGGCTTTGGCCAGCCAGACAAAGCCAAATGCTGTATTTAAATCATTTAGGAATCTTGTTCATGAGGTCCTGAGCAAGTGTATCATGGGCAGGCCTGTCTTCTGCCAACTTCATCATAGAAGGCCAAAGATACAGTCAACAGCCTATCCCTTCTGGTTCCTCTTGGAGGTCTGAAGCTGTTGTGAGGTGGTGTTTCATGGCACCCAGGAGCTCATGGGACCAAATGGCAAGTGAAAATCATGTTCAGTAGACCAGTGGTTGATAAGTGAGGGCCATTTGGCCTCAGGGGATATTTGCAATGTTGGAGGGTAGTTTTGGTTGTTACAACCAGGGAGAGGTCCTACTGGCATCTAGTGGGAGCAGTTAAGTTCCAGTAATATGACAGGAGGAAGCATCATAGCATCTTAGGTAAAATAGTGGGAAGAAGCCAGGGATGCTCCTAAAATTCCTACAGTGCCCAGGACAGCCCCTCATAACAAATAATTATCTACACGCAGGGCCAATAGGGCTAAGATGGAGGAGCCATGCAGTAGAGAAGTCTCAACCAGGAAGCAAAAATCTGCTAATGATGAAAAAGGATGAGTAAGGGGGCTTAGAGTAAGAAGCAAAGCTAGAAAGAATACAGGTAGGTTCTGAAGTATTGGAAGTGAGAATCAAAAAACAGGAGCAAAGTGAGAGAAGACAAGATAATTGTAATAAGCTATTTTGTAGTGCCCGAGGTTCCTTGAACTTGTACTGGGGGACTGGGCTTGCCTGAATTCTAGGCATGGGGATGGAGCTCATGCATCAGTGATAGCAGATGAGCACTGCTCCCAGAATGCCGTTGACCCATGGATGGGCTCTAGCTAGCCCAGTGGTCTGGAAGGATTTGCACGAGGCATGAGCCACGACAGTTGTTAATTTGTGATAGAACTGAGTGTAGGACATCAGCGTATGTTGACACCACACGGTTTCACCAATTCACCAATTCAAAGCATTTGAACGACCTGATTTAATTTCTATTTTCTTTTCTTCTCCTTTAAAGCATCATTCCAATGGACTGTAAAGTGAATTCATTGATGGTGTTTGTCTCCATATATCTTGATAGGATCATGACGCAGCATGGCAGAAAGAAAAAAAAAATTCTGTCAAAAAGTTATAGGGCGCCTGGGTGGCTCAGTTAGTTAAATGTCTGACTTCAGCTCCAGTCAGGATCTCAGGGTCTTGGGATTGAGGTCCACATCAGCCTCTCTGTTCAGTGAGGAGTCTGCTTCTCCCTCTCATTCTCCCTTTGTGCTTTCTCTCTCTCAAATAAATAAAACCATTAAAAAAAATAAAAAATAGATACATATCAAGTTTCTGCCATTGGGGGGAAGAACGGTATGCATATCAGAGGCGATTGGCTCTCTGATGGAGCAAAAAAGTTTGTTGGAACTGTGTGGTTCAGAAAGATGAGCCTCTGTCTTGCTCTTTGGCCAACCAAGTTCCATGCAAAGCCTAGACTTGTGAGGGTGAGTTGAAGGAACAACTGCTCCCACTAAGAAAGTAAGGATTCTGGTGTTGGTGGGCAATACACGAAAGAGGGCTTCAGGGGCCCAGCCTTTGAGGAAGGGGCCCCAGTAATATGACGGGAGGAAGCATCTTAGGTAAAATGGTGGCAGAGCGAAACTGCCTGTAGAGGAAGAACTATGGGGAGCAAAACAAAAATGATGCAGTTTTCGCTTAGGTGCTGTTGTGAAGAAATGGTTTTCAAGAGGCCACTTCTGTCATCCCTAAAAGCCCCATTCGAAGTTAACCACACACAATAACCTTGGATAATGTTGTTTGGAGGAAAGAGGAGGGAAGAAGGGTGGTGTCAGAGGAAGCGAGATGACCAGTGGAAATGTAAGCCTTACTCCATTTACTCCTCCTCCACATTCCTTCTCTCTCAGACACAAGAAGAGTCTTAGGACTTCTGTTAGTTATGACGTGGTGACTTGAGCCATGTTATTTGGGTAATAAAAGAAAATGTGCCCTCAGCAAGCCAGAGTACTGGGAACATCTGGTTTACAGAGCTGAGTCAATGACAACTGTCAGGCAGTGACGGTGAAGTGAGTCCGGCCTTTTCATGAGTCTCCTCTGGCAACTGTTTACTGCATGAATATCTAGAAACTTTCTCGTGGCTTTCTCAAGGTCTTTTGGTGACATGTGCAGCCTGAAGCTTTTCCCAGGAGGTGGAGTATAATCCTTTCTTGTCTAATCTGGCTGCATGAAGTAGAGGAAGGGAGATGTGATAGGATATGGCTCTGAAGTGGGACGGCCTGGGGTTGCATGGGTTGGAGCCCAGACTCTCTGCTGGTGTTGCTTTCTCCAGAAGATGGGATGAATTCCATGTCATCTTCCTGTCCCCTGGAGATCTCTTGGTTTTGCTGCATTGCAAGGATCATATCACTGCTGTGCGTCTTCATTTTTCTGGGAGTGCCCAGCTGCCAAACCCAGTGCAAGGGACTGTTGGAGAGGCTGTTTGCCAAAGATGAAGAGTTGGAGATGCCAAGCTTTACTGCAGTCACTTTTCTTGCCCAATCTTTGTCATCTGCCATTAGTCAGGACTGCTAATGAACTGTCACAGAGTGTCCGAATGGTAGTGATTCACCTTTCCCCAGTCCTACCAAGGCTGTTTAAATGTAGCTGTAGAAATCATTTAATGTTTGTGCAGGATTGCTGTGCTCTAGTTCCCATAAACTTCTCTTTCTCCTGGGTTTTTACTCCCTCAATTAAATCTAACACTTTCATCTCCTCTCTCTCCCTGCCTTCTACCTACTGTCTTGTCTTTCCACTGGATCTTGCCCCTAGATCTTCACTCATTTGATTCCTCCTTATTGCTCACGTCTTCGTTCAAATGTTACCTCTTTGGAGATACCTTCACTGACTTCCCAGTCTAGAGCATTGCTCCCCTGTCTCCCTGCCATTCTGTAGTCATTTGCATTGGCTTGTTTAATCCCTTGTTATTTTATTTCTCCTTCTACTGGAATATAAGCTTAGCGAAGACCAGGATCTCATCTAACACATTCACCCTTGTATCCCCCACTGTCTTCCACTGTGCCCTACATATCATAGATTTTCAATAAATATCCATTTTGCAAATGAACAAATGAGTGAATAAGTGAAACTACTCAATGTAATGAGTAACTTTATAGTCTTTTCTTAGTTCTCATGCTTTTCAGTGTTCCTGTTGGTTTCCCACTACATTCAGAATTACTGTTTATATTTTCATGCATACAAAGCATGGTCTACTCTTATGTCTTCTGCCCCTCTGTCTTGCTCCAATTGCACTGTTATTCCTGTTATTTGAGCAGGAAAATTCTTGATGGTCAAGAGCAGAGATTCTGGACTTGGCTAAATCTGAGTTTGACCACAGCTCTGTTTACTGCTAGCCTGGTGGTACTGAGAAAATTCTCTACCTTGTTTAACCCTCATTTCCCTCAACTATAAAATGGAAGTAATGATTGCCTCTACCTCATAGGTGGTAAGCACATGGGGCCACATACTTGGAGAATTAAGGAAGTCTCTGTGGATGTTAACTCTTATGAACATTTCATGGTTGGGTTGGGATTGCAGATAGCAGTTTGCAAGTCTTTTTTAGGGAAATAAAAGGTTAGTCATGGGTGTGGCTGAGCTCTCTAGTAGGACAAGCATGGAGCAAGGATGTGCAGGGTCAAAGATCGAGCTGTCTGTTATGTCCATCACAAGATGGAAGAGCCTTTGAGAGAAGGCATCTGGAGAGGATAGGGAGCAGACCAGTGCAGTGGTGTGAGGAGCTGGGAGCAGCCTGGGTAGCTGGAGTGCCGCTGAAGAAGTTGAGGTCAGAGGAATGGGATGGTGGCAGAGTCTTAAGGCCCTGGAATATCATCTAGGACATCCTGCATTGTCTTCCATGAAGCTTGTGATGCCATTTTTTCTTAACCACTTAGGGTCATGGATCCCTAGGAGGTTGAATAGTGCCATCCAAAATTAGTGTTCACTCCAAACCTCTGTGACTTTGTATAGAATAGGGTCTTTGCAGATACAATTAAGGTCAGGATCAAGATGAGACCATGCTGGATTGGGGAGGACCCTAAATCCAATAAATGTCTCTCTAGAAGAGACAGAAAAGGACATAGAGACACAGGGAAGAAGGCTTTGTGAAGACAGGTGTGAATGGTATGGCCACCAGGAAAGGAGTACCAGGAGCCCCACTAGGAGCTGGAAAAGATAAGGAGGGATCCTCCCCTAGAGCCTTTGGAGAGAATGTCGTCCTGTGAACTTCTTGATATCAGACTTCTGGCCTCCAGAACTGTGTGGGAATGAATTTCTCTTGTTTTAAGCCACCAAGTTTTAAGAAATTTGTTATGGCTGCTTTAGGAAACTAATCCAATGTCTTAGGGAATTTGATGAAATCTATGGATCCCCTCTCCAGAAAAAGACATGCATGTAGGCACACACATGTACAATTTTGCTTTCAATTGAATGGATGTTCTGAAGCTCATCCTTGGGGCCCAAGGGTAAGCACTCTTCCTCTAGATAATGGGGCATCATTAAGCCGATTGGGTCTGAATTTCAGAACAGTAATCATGGAAGCCACATAGTGATGAATAGGAACTAGGAGATTTTAAATACTGAGGATTAGTGCAATCACTTTCCTTTTCACACTTTTGCAAAACACTGCATTATTTTTTTTCTGGAAACATTTAAATACAAAAGAAAATTAATAAGGTTGCTTATCATGTGTCCCAAGGCAGGATTTTTAATAAAACAAAAAGGAACAATGATTTTAATTTCTGCAGTGTGCTTGAAAATGATGGTACTGCTGCAAGGAGGAAAAACACCCAGGAGTAAGTACCGTCTTGTCTTGATTCTCTGGAACTAAGTGGAGAGGTCAAGGAAACATAGGGGTGGGAATGTTGAATTTTGTGACTTCTGGGGCCAGAGATGAGGCTGGTACTGAAATTCCAATATCTGGAGCAAGGCAGGTGCCTGATGAAGTTGGTGGCCATGACCGAGACCGAGCAGCTCTGGGTGGAGGCAGGAAGAGCCTTGCTAGCCCTCATCCGTGGAGAAGGGACAGTGCATTGAGTGGGGCTTTCACCTCTTGGGATCCCACCCTCCCTCCCAGCTCTGTGGCAGTGGCCACTTTGCCTTTACAAATTGGGACAAAGGTAAAGTACTGCTTCTTGGAAAATTCCTATATGTTTAGGAAATAGCTATACTGGGATGCTGGAATATATTTTCTCAACATGAGTGGTATATTTTTACTACCACTGCATGGTCGTGAGAGAGGAAGAACAATAAGTTCCCATCCAAATTTAGCCTTGTGTGCATTTGGATAAGTCACGTGTGAGCCTCAGTTTTCCTATTAGAGTAAATAAAAGTTGTTGTTAGTGTAAAATGAAGAAATGTCTTCGTGGTGGACATTGTCTGTCGCTGACTTTTACCCCTCCTATACTTTTCCCCCTCTTTTTCTAACAGAATCCCAGTTTATTCAAGATAATAGAATCTATCTCATCCTGGTGGCTTATGTCCTAGATCTGGATAAGGAGATGAAAGGGGAAGTTTGCCAAAGAAGGCCAATCTTCCAAATAAAAAGACAAAGTCTCACAGGAATATAGCATTTGCCTCTTCTTCATTCTGCTTTGAATGTTTGGTGTGATGTCTGGGTCTGCAGCAGCCATCTTGTAACCACAAGGACGTAGACAGTTTGCAAATGATGGCGGTAAGAGAAAGAGCCCAGGTTCTGACAGTATCATTGAGAAGTTGAACCAAAGGCAGCAATCACTAACTTCTAGGATTTTTGTTACATAGTTAAATAAACTTCTGTTTTCTGTTGCAGACAAATGCAATCCTAACTGTGAATCCTAAATGTGAAACCATATGTACTCATCCCAGTACTTGGCAATAATGAGAGTCAAAGAATGCCAAGGACTTTCCCTTCCTTCCTTTCTTCTGGTTTGGTTTACATTTTGCTTTTTCTGTGTTATTTCCCAAGGACCCTGTTTCTTTGTTTTGTGCATACCTTCATTACACATTTAATTTTATTCAATAGCATCTTATTTGACCAACTATCACTTACGAACCAAATCTACCTTTCTTCAACATAGCTGAGAATCTTGGAAAAGAAAAAAAAATAGGGACAATTGTGCAGAAAATGAGATGCAAAAACCTTCATACTCTACAAGTACTACGAATCTAAAAGTAGCTAGAACCTAAGCAGAGAACCTCAGTTCTTACCCATAGCTTATGTATTCTTACTTTAGATACATTTTTTTATCAGAACTTGGCTAAATGACTGGAAGGATGCTCAAAGCAAGTTATGACAACACAGAAAGGAACCAAGAAACCTATAAAAAGCAAAAATGTGAAGTGAGCATTATAGTAGCTCTAAGTCATTTAGTGTAGCTGCAGGCACCTTCTACACTAGAAAATTCCCGAGGGGATCCCTATATTACAACACAGTTGAAAGTTGACATTCCTAATTATCTGGAGACATAAAGAAATGGTTAATCTATGCTCCATATATTCTGCCTAAGGCAGGGAAAGGTTTTCGCTTCTTTTGAATCATTTCTATGTTTTTTAAAGCTTTTGGTTGAAAACAGGAAGCTTCTGATATCTGCAACACTGCACTTCAAATATTTGGATAAACATTTTATCTTGGTTGCCTGGGTATCTCTCATGTTTAGAGATTATCATCCTCAATTCTTAACTTGTATCTCTGCTAGTATCTGCTATGGAGCTAAACCATTATGGACCTATTGATTTGACTTTCCTTTACTTGTACAGGCTGCTGGGCATTATAACATCATTCATTTAATCTTTCTGCTTTTACTTTCATGAGTTTGTGTCACATGTAGATTTCAAGGGGCAGAAGTGGTTCTGGTTGGGTGGGTGGTCTCAGGCTCTCAGGAGTGCTTGTGTGGTCTCAGGCTCTTGGAATGCTGTGTCTATAAGGGAAATATGTATCTTTTCAGAGCCCTGTATTAACAAAATGTTAACTGGTTAGATAATGATCCGTGGGGTTAATGCTGCTTCCCCTCTGGCATGGAAGGAGGTAAATGGTTCTTTAGTCTAGACCTCAGCCAGCAGAGCCGTTCAAATGGGGGAGGAACACAGACCCTCCTTCACTCCATCTTATTAGAGAGTAAGATGCTAAGAGACCAGAACAGGCAAAGTAGACATAAATGCAGGACAAAATTCTGGTGAGATAACAAACTTGGGAATAAGGTCAGACAAGACCAGAGCAGAACACATTTCTCCATTTCTCTTGGCTGTAATGCATTCCTTCAGAGGGACAACCAGTCATATCAGAGACCCTATGTATATACTTCCTGGTATATTAATGTTTCTAAGGATGGAGGACAAATGATACAATCCTCATGACACACCTTGGAATCATTAATTCTCAAAACATGCTTTGTCAACTTAATAAAACACTAACTTAAACAATCTCCAGTCTTGTTCATTATAGATATTTGGGCTGAGTGAATCCAAGGTTATGACATCTAGAGCAGACAAATCAGGTGTACAATACTTCTGTGTCAAGGACTCTTTATTTAGATATCCATGGATTTATATTCAAGAGGAGTAAGTCACTGGAAATCCATACAAAATTCTCTGTCTAGCTGTACATGTGCATTTCCAAGGCTAGTCAATCAATATGGCTTTCCATATATTCTTAGAGCTCTGTGACCCTAATGAGATTGAAGAAACATAGCCCTTTAAGAAACTCTTAAAAAATGTATTATTTTTTAAATACATAGATAACACCTTGTAGTTTAAAAAATGTGTATGAGCAAAAAGGAAAGAATACACCAAAGACTATTTACTATGTCTCCAACCTTAGACATTAAAAAACTCTGTGTATATATAAATATGCACAACAAAATACACATATGTATGTATTATTTATGCAGTATGTATTAAGAATAAAATAATCAGATATAACCAAATACTTTTAAATTGCTTTTTTCTTTTTAAATCATGAATGTCTTTCCTTGAAAATATACACTTACATAATCAACTATAATGGCTGCATAATATTCCATTGTATAACTGTATCATAAATTACTTAACCATTTAAAACTTTTTTTTTAACCATTTAAAACTTTTGATGATATTTCCCTATCATAAATGAACACTGGGTTATATATACACATTTTTGCCCATTTGTCCACTTATTTTTAAGGATAAATTCCAGGAAGGAGACTTTCTGAGTCATTTTTTAAGTGTTTGTAACGTTGCCAAATTGCTTTCCAAAAAAAAAAATATTACACTCTTAAAAGAAGTATAGGAGGGTGCCACTTTCCCTATTCCTTTGTCAACACCAGACAAGATCATACTTTTTATCTCTGCTAATAAGATACTCAAAAAAGAAATCTCAGTATTTATTGACATTTATTTGGTGATTATTGAAGTTAAATGTATTTTAACAATTTCTGTGGTTAGTCTTATCCTTTCTTTTGAGAATTAACTTTTTTTAAAGTCTTATCCTTTCTTTTGAGAATTAACCTCTTAGAACGCTATTTTTTTTCCATGAACTTTTTACTTAGAAACCCTATGGCATATATGTTGCATATAAAATTTCTGTTTGTTGACTGAATATTTTGTAAAGATGTAGCCAAAGCTCTTGTTTCATTTAAATGTTGTCCTCCTGCATTATATTTAAATAGATATAAGATTATATAAACGTTTATCAATAGCTTCCTCTAGAGACTTCAAAGATTTTTTTTACTTCATCTTTCTATTTCTTTCTTTCTTTCTTTCGTGGTTAGAGATTTACTCATTTTAGAGAGAGAGAAAGAGCATGAGAATGGGGATGGTTGGGGGGGGGACAGAAAGACAGGGAGAGAGAGAAACATAAGTGGACTCCTCACTGATCATGGAGCATGAGGCAGGGCTCCATCTCACAACCTCGAGATCATGACCTGAGCTGAAATGAAGAGTGGGATTCTTTTTAATTTTTTTTTATTTTCAGCATAACAGTATTCATTATTTTTGCACCACACCCAGTGCTCCATGCAATCCGTGCCCTCTCTAATACCCACCACCTGGTTCCCCCAACCTCCCACCCCCCGCCCCTTCAAACCCCTCAGATTGTTATTCAGAGTCCATAGTCTCTCATGGTTCACCGCCCCTTCCAATTTCCCCCAACTCCCATCTCCTCTCTAACTCCCCTTGTCCTCAATGCTATTTCTTATGCTCCACAAATAAGTGAAACCATATGATAATTCACTCTCTCTCCCTGACTTATTTCACTCAGCATAATCTCTTCCAGTCCCATCCATGTTGCTACAAAAGTTGGGTATTCATCCTTTCTGATGGAGGCATAATACTTTATAGTGTATATGGACCACATCTTCCTTATCCATTCGTCCATTGAAGGGCATCTTGGTCCTTTCCACAGTTTGGCAACCATGGTCATTGCTGCTATGAACATTGGGGTACAGATGGCCCTTCTTTTCACTACATCTGTATCTTTGGGGTAAATACCCAGTAGTGCAATTGCAGGGTCATAGGGAATCTCTATTTTTAATTTCTTGAGGAATCTCCATGCTGTTCTCCAAAGTGGCTGCACCAACTTGCATTCCCACCAACAGTGTAAGAGGGTTCCCCTTTCTCCACATCCCCTCCAACACATGTTGTTTCCTGTCTTGCTAATTAAGCAACTGAGTCACCCCTCCTCTATTTCTGTTATCATTTAACTTTTCTTGAGGTTGTTCATGGTAACAAACGATCCCCAAATTTCAATGACTTGTAATAATATGTATTTATTTCTCACTCATTTTACATATTGGCTGGCAGACAGCTTTGGTGCTTTTCCAGGTGTGCCTTTTTATGGGACCCACCGTAAAGTAGCAGCCTCCATCCACTTCTCCTGCCCATGAGACAAAGGGTGATGGTGGAACCAGTGAGTGGCACCATGAACTTGTACTAGGATGTGCCATGTCTCTTCTGTTCACATTTTATTGGCAAAATCAAGTCACATGGCTAAGTCTATGTCAGTAGGGGATGGAAGTATATATAGTCTCACAGGAGGGAGAGTAGACAGTTTTAGAACTAAGTATATTTGGAGTCAGGTTTATCTTTTTATTTTTCCAAGTGTTCAGCCAATTGTTCAAATACAATTTATTAATAATCTTATCTTCCACACTGCTCTGTGATGCTATTTTTATAGATCATTTCTTACAAATCCTTTTCTTAGTTCCTAGATATTGGTTTGGGTTTTATTGATTTTTCTAGTCCTGCACCAAGACTAGTAGTACTTTAAAAATCATCCCAGAAAAGACCCACTTACTTTATTTCCCTTCATTAAAAAAAAAAGTCTTAAATATTCTCTGTGTTGATTAGTCTCATTGAATTTTTGAAAAGCCTGTATTCATTTCCAAAAAGAAGTCCTATTGTGATATGGGTTCGATTGTATTTTATGTTTGGATTAGTTTAGAGAACTGAAGTCCTCTCATTCATGGACATAGTATGTTCACACTTTTTATTTTTTTAGAGTTTTGTAGATTTAAAGAGCATGTCTTAAACTTAAAATATATTTCATGAAATTCCATAGCTTTTGATACTTTTGTGAAATAATTTTCTCCCATGATATTTTATAAAGGATTATAATAGTATGCGGGAAATCTATTGTCTTGTTTCATAAATATTTAAAAAATAAATTAGAACTCTGAACTCCTTTATTAAAGTTAATAAGTTTTAAAATTTATTTCCAGTAGAGTTAATACAGGGATATATTAGTTTCAGGTATACAATATGGTGATTCAACAATTCTGTACATTACTCAGTGCTCATCAGGACAAGTGTAGTTCTTAATCCTCATCACCCATTTCATTAATCCTTGGTAACCACCAGGTTGTTCTCCATAGTTAAGAAAGAGTCTGTTTCTTGCTTTATCTTTCTCTCTTTTTTCCCCTTTGCTTATTTACTTATTTGTTTTTAGTTGATTCTTTTGGTTTTTTGAAAACAAATAATTATATATACATTGTAATTTACCTTTTATTTCTTTTTCTAACTGATTGCGGTGGCTAAAAATTCCAAGACAATATTGGATAATAGTGGTTATTTTGGGCATTGTTTTCTAACTCTTGATTTTAGAAGAGGAAATCTTATTGATATTTATGAAGTATTCTTCTCATCAGTAGTAGTAGCATTAGTAGTAGTAAACAGCAGTAGCATTGTTTAACCAGGCATGCATTGAATGTTATCAAAGTGTTTTCTTTTTATCTTTCAAGATCTTCACAGGTCTTTTTTGTTTGGATCTATTACCATGGTGAATCAGATTGATGATTTCATAATATTGAACTATCCTTGCACATCTGGAATTAATGCTCACTGGACACACTGTATTATTTTTTGAATATATGGTTTTAGATAACTTGATATAATATTTTATATTACTTTTGCTTCCATGTTTGATATTGTAATTTGTCTTCAAATTTTCTTTTTTAGGGGGGTATTTTTGTCAGATTTTTTAATGGTATCAGAATTATACTGATTTTTATGAAATTAATTAGAGGACCTCCCTCTTTTTCTATGTTTTGGAACAGTTTCAGGAGTATAGAATTAATCCCTTTCTTAAAAGTACTCACCTGTCTGGTTCTAACAAAAATTGTTTTGACTTCTTACATTAGCATTTGTGTTTCTGAATTTTCTACCTCCTCTTAAGTCAATTTTGACTATTTATGATCTCCAGCTCATTTTCAATTTCATCAAGATTCTAAAACCAACATAGCATCTAAAGTATCTTGTACCGTTTAAAATATTCAGAAGCTATAAATTTAAAACCATTTTGAAATTTCCGTTTACAAGATTCTTAGATGCGAACAAAGCCAGAGCAAAGGTGTCAACCCTGTCTGCCACCAACAGATGGCGATAACAGTCACTATATATTGTTAATTTTTATTTCACAACAAATGGACTTTGAGTCTTCCCAAACCTGATCACTTGAGAACTGAAGACCTTTTCACCATGCTTAGCATTATATAATTGTGCTCTGTGCATTCCCTTACCTCCCTGCTTAGTTCATTTCTTTCTTTTTTTTCTCATTTCTTTCCTTCCTCCTCCCACCCCCCCACCCCCCGCTTTTTTCCCTCTGTTCCTCCTTTCTCTTGCTTAGTCTTGGAATGTGTTGATCTTTTCAAAGATTCAGAACTTAAATTTATTCCTCAACTTCCATTTATATTCTTGCTAATCCTTTGTTTTTAAAATTTCATATCTTTTTCTGGTCTTTTAAAAAAATTAAGGGTTTGGTTTATTAATTTTCAATGTCATTTAATAATGAAAGCATTTAACTCCATAAATTTCCACCCTGGTAACACCTTGACTGTATTATAGCAGTTTTGATATCACCTGTTTTTGTTGTGATTAACTTCTAAATAACCTGTCAATGCAATTTTGGTATCTTCTTATACATAATTAAGTAGGACAGAAGGAGAGACTTCAGTATCTAAGTCCCTACAGTTATGAAGCTGTAGAGGAGAGCAAAACTGTCATAAAGGTGAAATGTTCACGGACGAATTAATCACTTATGAAACTGATCTCATCCTAAAGATCTCTTCACTAGTGAGACCAGAGTCTACCTTTCTGACTGGTGAGATCTCTTTGCCTGGTCACCTCTACCTGATTTGATTTTTGGATGTTTTCCTGACAAAACAAAGCAAGCACATTATCTTTGATTAAAAACAGAGCCTGTAGAATTTTTTTGAAGATTTTATTTATTTGTTTGACAGAGAGAGATGCAGCAAGAGAGGGAACACAAGTATTTGCTTTTTTAAATTCCTGAACAAGCAGGGGGAGTGGGAGAGGGAGAAGCAGTCTCCCCTCAGAGCAGGGAGCCTGATGCGGGGCTCCATCCCAGGACCCTAACCTGAGCTGAAGGCAGACGCTTAAAGACTGAGCCACCCAGGCGCCCCAAGCTGGCAGAATTTTGTAAGGTTGAAGATGATGTTGGAGAACTGCTGGAATTACCCATATTTCTTTGACAACTAAGCATGGGGTTGAAGGCAAGAAATGGAAGAGGAAACTCTTCAAGGTGATGACATGATAGCTTCAGAGGAGAAATATTTAAGTACAAAAGCACTGAATGGACCCTTGGAAGACTGATAAAGCTTTGATCTTTCTTTTCAGAAAAGCCACTCTTTTTATTGTTCAACCATGAAGGATGTTATATCATGAGATCCCAAATTTTGTCAGAACAAATATGTCTAAATCAATATTTTCGTTCTTTAATTTCATTAAATGTGCAATAAAATAAACTTACCTTGGCAATTTTATTTCATTTTTCAAGATTAAGTTCCACTCCAACTTTTCTTCAGTGCTCCTTGTGAAATTTTGAACTTCCTTTTAAAGGGATTTACTGTAAAAGGATTATTCTCAGGATGAATTATCCTCAGGAGTATTGAATTTTGCATTTCGTTTTTCTGTGTTCTATGTTTATCAGTTTTATAATTGCCAAGAAAATGTACTCTCTCCTCTCCCCATTTAAAAAATTGAACTTACTAATTTTATGATTTAGATTATTTATATCTTTATTTTTTGTCTGATTTATCTTCTGGTAACAATAATGGTATGTTGACATTTCACAAAATCACAGCAATTATGTTAGTTTTTCTTTGTATTTCTAACAAGTTTTTCTTTATGTATTTAAATGGAATATTGTAAGGCACAGAACAACTCAAAAAGTGATATATGTTATTTTAAATTTAAGTAGTATTGGTCATTCAGTGTTTCACATGCTTTTTTTTTTTCAAAATTCCTGAACAGCTGTGGAATTGATAAGTACTTGCTGACTATTTCACCATATCTTCTTCATTTGGAATGATGTCCATCACTGATAAAGTGTCCCACCCACTAAATTGTCCCATTTAGTTTCCTTGCCTAGATTTCTTTCCCAGTATTCATTTTACATCTTTACTATGCCTTCTTGTATTCCCTTATTTTAAAAACCTGTGATATCACTTTGTATACACACACACACACACACACACAATTTATGAAAAACATGGTCTTTTGGCTTAACATGTTTTGAGAGCCTGATTTAAGAGTCTTAGCTACTCTTATAGCATTAATCCCCTTTTCTTTGGTCATTATAATACATATTACTACTGTAACCTTAACTCATATGTTTTGTCTTTTGCACTTCCTTGGTATCTCTTTTATTTTCTGTCTTATGTTGTATGGATTATATGGAGTTTGCTTTTGTGTTTGTCTGTGTTTTAAAAGCTAATAGATCATGTGACTTCTAGTTGTGGTTATCTTCAGTGTTTCAAATTTCTCATATAATTGCAGGGTCAGAAGCAAAGCAGTACCTTTGGGCTTCCCAACCTCCAGCTCCCATTTGAGACAAAGTATTTAGTACGATTTACTTCCCCTTTCTTCACAGGTTTTAGTACAAGATATTATTACATTGTGACTTTTACATTCACTTTCAGTTTTAAACCTAGATTTAAAACAGCTACTTAGACTTAACTATGTTGAACAATTTCAGTATTTATTGCTGGTCTCTTTATGGTGGTTCTACTCCTGAGGCTTTCACTTTGTTTTGTATATAATTAGGTAATTTTTTTCAACAAAAGTATATTTTCTGAGTTCTTGTTTATATGAGAATGTTATTGCATTACCTTTCCATGTAAATGACTACTTTCTTTCTGTAAAATGGTTAACATATTAGATGTCTGTAAAGTGGTAAGTCTTAAGCTCACCACTGTTTTCTTCTATCATATCTCTAGATTTCCTTCTCTTCTAGTTTTTCAGTTCTTCACTTGCACTTTTTAAACATCATCTTTGTTCTCCATTCTCCCTTGATTATCATATTTTCTCTTTTCATCTTAATCCTTTGTCTTTTTCTTTTAGATTCTGAGAAGTATCTTAAGTTTACTGTATTGTCTGTATTTTTTTTTTTTGTCGGTCCTTTATTGTCCATAGTTTTCTCATTCTGATACATTTTAAGTTTCCTTCAAATCTTCTGTATCATTCATCTCTCTTTTTATCTTTTCCCTTTGCCTGTTCATCTTGATCTTTTCTTATGACATGCTGAATATTCATAGACCCTATTTTTTTTTTTTTTTGGTCCTTTTTTTGAGAGTCCCAAGCAGGTTCTTAATCATTTCTTCTGGATTTTGGAGTAGCTTATCTTCAGAGGCAGGTTCTTCTCTAGCTTCTTCCTCTTAAAATGTTTCTTGTCGTTTAGTTATGCCTTTCCCTAAGATAAATTCAGTCTTCCCTGGTGATAAAGAAGAGTGAAATCATTGCCTTATGGACATCTATATGTTCAGGAAAATGTAATATTTCATTCTTCCTTAATGAAGAGAAAAATATTCCTCTTCTTAGTGTATATTGTAAACTATGTGTTAATTGAAATTATTACAATATTTTCTATGTAAAAAACTTGGCTTAATGGCCTCCTACCTATCTTGCAGAAATAATTCTTAAAAATGCTTTTGTTGTATTTTGTGACAGAACCATGCTTTAAAAAAACAAAAACCTTGCTTTATTTCTTAGGATAGTTTTACATTAACAGAAAACTTATAAAGATAGTACAGAGGGTTTCCATGTACTTCTCACCCAGCTCCCCCTATTATTAACACCTTACATTAGTATGCTGCACTTATCACTATTAGTCATCAACTAATGTATTATAACTGATACATTATTATTAACTAAGGGCCATATTTTATTTACATTATCTTAATTTATACCTAATATTATTTCTACCATTCCAAGATCCCATCCAGGATACCACATTACACTTAGTCATCAAGTCTTCTTAGATTCCTTCTGGCTGTGACATTTTGTCAGACTTTTAAAATTTTTGATGAGTTTTTGAGGAGTATGGTGGGATATTTTGTAGAATGTCCCTCAGGTGGGATTTGTCTTATGCTATTCTCTTGAGTAGACTGGCGTCATGAGATTTTGACAAGTCACAAGGCTAACATACCATTTTCATCCCATCATATCCAAGGGTGCATACTGTCAGGATGACTTTTCACTGTTGATCTTGGTCTTGATTACCTGGCTGAGGTTGTGTTTGTCAGGTTTCTCCACTGTAAAATTACTCTCCCCTCCTGCTTTTTACACTGTGCTCTTTAGAAGGAACTCACTATGTGTAGCCCATAGCTAAGGAGTGGGGGAGTAATGCTTCACCTCTTTGAGTGTGGCATATCTACATAAATTATTTGGAACACTTCTGCAAAGGAGATTTGTCTCTTCTCCCCCATTTATATATCCAATAATTAATTTATACCAGTACTGACTCAGGAATATTTACTTTATACTTTGGATATAATCCAATACCATTTCATTTATTTCATTTATTGTTCAGCCTCAGCCATTGGGAACTTTTTTGATTGGCTTCTTTGACATGTCCTCATTACCATGGGCTTATTTACTCATTTTGAGCACTTCCTTATTTACTGGTACTATAAGATATTCCAGGCTCATTTTATATATTTCCTGCCTTAGTTCTAGAATCAGCAATTCCTCTAAAGAGCCCTGTTCTTTTATTGGGGAATGGTATTAGAAACCAAGATCTGGAAATTAGGTGTGCTCAGTGCTACTGAGGTGTCATTACTTCTAGGCCCTCTCAGGTGACAGAGCAAGGAGATATATGTGTGTGTACTAACCTGTGTATATACACACATCTGTAAATATCTCTTTATGTAGCTAATTGTATCTATACCAAGCTAAACATGAGTTTTTACTGATGTCTTCCACTTTAGCTCATTACTAGATGAATCATTCTAGTCTCTCCCCCCATTGCTGCTTTGTAAACTCCCACTCCAGAACCTTGATTTACTCTTAAAATAACATTTTCTTTTAAAAAAGTCCCAGTTCTATAAATATGCCTGTTTATGTGTGTGTACGTGTTAAATACTCATTGTCGAATATTTAGAAAATTCAACAATGTCTATGAAAGAAAGCCAAAATCTCTTATATTCAATAGCTGCTAACATTTTACCCCTCCCCCCAATTTTATGAACAAAACCTTAATCACACTAGATACACTATTTTGTGATCTGCCTTTTCCACTCAGCCATGTATAAAGAGCTTTTCCTCCATGTCATAACTATTCTTGAAGGTCATAATTTTAATTACCTATATAGAATATTAGGCTTTTGGACATTTACATTTTAATAATTTTTGGTGTTATAAATAATGGTAATAAATACTCTGAAAGATAAGGAGTCATTATGCACATACCTGCTTTTTATTTAGAATATTTTATGGAAGTGAGCCCTAGGGTCTGACCATTTTAAGGAGAATGATAAACAATGAAAAATTTTCTTCCAGGAATGATAGCAGCAATTTAGCTTCCTGTCACCATTGTATATGAGCCATTTTATCTATATCCTTAGGAATATGGGGTATTGGAATAATTTTTAAAAATCATCATTCAATTAATTAAAATGGCATCTTGCTGGTTTTTTTTTACATTGAATGTCTTTTATCACCAGTGTTTTGGGGTAATCTTTTCCTAAGTTAGTTGGCCATTATATTTATTTGTTTCTCTATTGCCTATTAAATACCTTTGCTTATTTTTTTTGTTAGGTATTTTTATTTTTTTATTGTTTCAAAATAATATTATAATTTCAAAGCAAATGTATATTCAATATAGAAAACTTTATTTATTTATATTTTTTATTTTTTAAAAGATTTATTTACCAATTTGCTAGAGAAAGAGAGAGCACAAGCAGGGGGAGCAGCAGGCAGAGGGAGGAGCACGCTCCCTGCTAAGCAAGGAGACCAATGCAGGTCTTGTTCCCAGGACCCTGGATCCATGACCCAAGCCAAAGGCAGCTGCCCAACCAACTGAACAACCCAGGCATCCCCAATATAGAAAACTTAAAAACAAAGAAAAATACAAAGAAAAAAATTACCCATGATCTCATCACTCATTCTGGTTTCATTGCTATTATTTTCATTTTGGTATATCCATTTATATATCAGAAATCAATATTTTACATTTATATATATAGCTAATTAGAAAAATAGTACACTGAGTCCTTCTTTTGTAGTCTGATTATTAATCACTTACTGTTATATCATTACTATTTCCTCATCCAACACACAATGTCCTTTTCTACTTAAAAGCAAAGGCCTCTTGGGAATGAGTGTCCATGCATCTATATTTCCTTCCTTCCTTCCTTCCTTCCTTCCTTCCTTCCTTCCTTCCTTCCTTCCTTTGTGTGAGAGAGAGAGAATGAGAGAGAGGATGAGAGTGCACAAGCAGGGGGAGCGGCAGGCAGAGGGAGAAGGAGAAGCAGGGAGCTGGATGTAGGGCTCCATCCCAGGACCTTGGAATAAGGACCTTGCCCAAGGCAGAAGCTGAACTGACTGAGCCACCAGGTGGTCCTAATTATCTTTTCTGTAGTCTTTCTTCATCAAGAAGTCTGACTCCATTCAACAGATTGATATATACCCAAATCTGGACCAATTTCTATTTCCATGGCTCTGTTCTCCATGCCACAGGATTTCTACAGGATTAGTACTCACCTTACTTCCTGGAATTGTGAGTCACTGTGTTCCCTTGCAATGCTGCTGCCGCTGCCACCACTCTCTTAGCCTTGGGGCAAAGAATAGGAAGTATGGCTACTTTCTGCTTTATCACTGCATTCCAATCATGTATTACAGGTTTGTCTCTGAATTTTCCATAGCACAACTAAGATATTGCTTAACATTTCACAAAGCCTGGGTAAAGACCTTACAGTCAAAGAAGATAAGTTGAACAAAGAGAAAGTTAAAATCAATTAATGGATTATTCCCTGAGACCACATATCCAAGTTCCTTCATCTGAGTCCCCAACTGGCACTACCAGGGCTACTTCCTAGACTGTATAATTCTGGTAGTGGGTCACCTCATTTGCCTCCATTCTCAATGGCTTCCTGTAATGCCTTTCTCTTTCATGGAGTCTCAAGTTCCCACCCCACTGAAAGTACTCATTTGTCATCTGTAGATTGGTTCCCTGCCATGATGATTGACAGTTGCAGCAGCCACTCTTCTCAGAAATAGAAATAAGCCTAGTGTTCTGCCCATAGTGCTGGAGCTTGTTTTTGGACACCCTCTCTCCCAACATAATCTCTACTCATGATGATTAGTACCTTTTTTGAAGTCAGATTATTAAGTATAAAATTAAAGTGTCCTTATAGGCTAGCAGAAAATTGAGAAGATACAGGCATAAAGCTAAGCATTGTAGTATAATTTATAACTGCAAAAGGCTGTTCATCAACAGGATGAACAACTAAGGTACTGACACATCATGAAGTATTATGCAACTATAAAAAGAATAATTCCAAATAATGCTAAAGAATGATATTCAAGATGTAATGTTTAGTGAGAAGATCAAGGTAGAGAAAAATGTGCATAGTATACTAATATTTGTGTAGGAAATGAGGGTATATGAATATATGTGCATATTTGTTTATATTAAAAATTCAACAATAATCCATGAAATAATATTGTTATCTACAAGGGGAGAGAGGGAACAGAGTGGAGTAAAAATGGTAGAAGCTAGACTTCCCTAAATATACCTTGTTTGTAGATTTAACTTTGGAGCCATGCAAATATTTACATAATTAAAAATGAAGTAAAAATAAAAATATTATCCCTAAAATTTAAAATAAAAATAGAGACAAATTAATTTAAATGTGTAGTGAGTTGGTGACTTAACCAAGCATGGAGAAGTTATTTGAAGGTACTCTAAACCAAAGTAGGGTGTCTGGACACCCCTTGTGGCATATAGCCTAAGGGCTTAAAGATCTACAAAAAATTGTCTAGTTTTGTCCATTGAAAAATCCTAAAAACAATGACCAGTCTATAGCCACAAGCTGGTGTTCACTTTATGGTATCTTAATGCCATTTCTCAGTAAAAAGAACCAGGGATCATTGGTGAAATGGTGGACTCCAGGTCTGGTACAAGAAGTGGTTAAGATATCTGAGCATCTTTTCAAACCAGAAAGCAAGGATGTGTTTAAAGTCTCAAGAACCAGCTGGAAGTGGCTCCTCTTGACCAAAACAGGAGCAATTTGGACAATAAGAAGAGGAACTATGGCTATGGGGTAAAACATATTAAACATGTTAAAATTCATGGATTCATAATGACAAATAAATACATCATGATCCTTTGGAGATGTTAGAGAACTGATAAATAAAAGGAAAGAATGAAACATTTAACCAGCTTTTCCTGTACAAATGCATCTTAGGACAAAGAGTTGATCAGGAAAGATTTCATAGAACTATCCAGCTGATAAAGAAGAAATGATAGATAATCACTATTTTGCATGCCAATGAAATGGATCTAGTCAAGGGTCTTTAGTGGCTGCTAAAATCACAAAAGGAAAGATAAGCAGACTATGTGCCTTATGGTGGGAGTGCACACCACCAGCTATGAAGCACTCTTGCCCTGGAGACAAATCCAAACTAGATGTAGCTAATGTGCAAAAAATACTGGGGACAGAAGCACATGCTAAGTGACACTGCTGGCAAATGATCTAGTTTCTCTAACAACAACAATAAAAAGACAAAGAGGAGAAAAGGAAGGAGATACCTAAAGGTTAAAAATTTAAAAGTCATAACAAACAAATGCACATATGGATGTTTGGATCCTGATTTATACAAACTAATTGTCAAAAAGTATTTATGAGGTGATTGGGGGAAATTTGGACATCAACTGACTATTTGATGATATCAAGGAATTAGTGTTAATTTAGGTGTGGTGGTGGTATTGTGGTTACATTTAAGAGAACAACCCTTATCTTTTAGAGATACATATTGACACATTTTCAGAAGAAATTTATGATTGCTTTAAAATCTAACATGTGGGGTGAGGAAATGGGACAATAGAGATGAAAGAAGAATGGACTTGGACTGTTTTCTTCCCCCCAAGATTTATGTATTTACTTGAGAGACAGAGAGATAGCACAGGGGAAGGGGCATAGGGAGAAGGAGAGAGCAAATCTCAGACTCCCCACTGAGCACAGAGCCTTATGGGGGGCTCAATCCCATAACCCTGAGATCATGATCCTAAGATCATGACCTGAGCCCAGACCAAGAGTCAGTTGTTCAACTGACTCACTCACCCAGGTGCCCCTTGGACTGTTGTTTTTGTACCTGGATAAGAGGTACGTGTGGGCTCACATTATTGTTCTCTCTCTTTTGTGTACATTTAGAATTTTCATGTTATAAAAATGGTAAAAAAAAAAAAAGAAGAAGAAGAAGAAAAAGGAGAAGGAGGAGAAAGGGAGGAAGGGGAGGAGAAATCTTCCTGTAGGATTTTACCAGAACATTTAGTAGTGTTTTCTTAGGATTCCTTCAGAAGCTTGTGGTGAAGAAAAGCATACTCAGATCCTGTGCAGGGGCCTCGGGGCCTCTATTCTGATCTTTTTTGGTGGAACTTTGTGAATGAGAACATGTACACTCACCTCCCAAAATGTAAGAACAATGCAGCCTAAGTTTATTTAGTGGAAAAAAAATTCCATATAACCTTCAAAGATGTAACTTTACATATAACAAAGATAGGTTTTTTATAGGATTCTGCAAAACTAGAATTCTCAAAGTGTGATCAAGGCCACCCCAGGGCCCCTGAAATCATTTTAGGAATCCATAAGGTCAAACTATTTTTATAATAATATTGAGGTATGTTTGTCTTTCTCACTCAATCTTTCACAGGGTACTGGAGGCTTTTCTAGAAGGTACATGATTCTAGAAAACTTGATTGCTCTGGCAGCTAACAGAGTGTGAGCTTGTGTGTTATTTTTATGTGGTTGAGTTCCTGCGTTTTAAAATTTTTTCAATATAACAAGTCCAAATTCCTTCTTTTTACAAAACACAGACACACAGACGCACACAAATTGATATTATTTGCTTTCCAGAATCCACTCACCTCCTACCCCAAGATTTCAGTTGTAGGATAAATTCTTAATTAAAGCTCAAGGTCAAACACTTGGGTTTTCTTTCTCCCCTGATGGTCTCTGCAAAAAGTAACTTTTCTGCAAACACATAGACCACAGGGAGTCTGGACAACTTTAGGCCACAGAAGCTCTATCTGCCCCTTCTAGAGCATGTCCCTGGGTCATGGACCTTTCTTTTTGCATCTATAAAATAGAGATCAATTGTTTTTACCTTGTTGAATTGATGAAATGATACAACATGCATGTAATAACTGGGTTCTGCCTATAGTGACTAGAAGGAATTGCTGGTTCACTCCATTATCCAAAATCACTGGAGATCATGAATGGCTCAAAACATTACTTTTCCCTTCCTTAAGGTTATTCAAAGAATACCTTGGTTGGGTTTCTGGAAGGTCTTTTTTTTTTTTTCCCCTCCACTTCCTTCATTCTTCAGCCCCTCTCCCAATCCCAATATCTGTGGTCTTTTTCACCCTTCAGCCCTCACCCCAGATTCATCCACTATTCTTAATGTCTTCAAGGTTCTGAACATTGATCCTGTTGCCATCCTGTTGTGGCAACAGCAAGTCCTTACAGTGTGAGTTGGAGAAGCAAGAAAGAGGTTAAGAAAACAGCATGGTCATGTTGTCCAAGTTGTTGCTCATGAGGTTAGCTTTCCTTACTGACTGCCCCATTAGAGTCCTGGCTCCATCAATTTTCCAATCCATTGAGCAACACCTTGGTTTTTATCACCTCCAACCCAGCCCTCCTGTTATCACACCCACCATTCTGTTATTATGATCACTTCCTTATGTATAGTCTTAAACTCCCTTTCCCCTCTCTCCTTCCATTCAACACACATGGCTAACCCCACTAATTCCACCCTTGGTTAAACCCAACACTCAACTTGCCCCGAACAACAGAATGTGACTGGATAAATCAACTCCATGCTTACTGGTCTGATTAACTTACAAATATAAATATCCAGTGAGCCTTCAGTACCTCCCAGCAATGCCACTCTATTTTCCCAGTCACTCCACTCTTCTAACTTGACTTCTCATATTTAAAATCTGTCCTCAAACATCAAACACTAAAAAAACCATACATTTGTTGTCTAAATCTGGGTGTTCTTGGGAGTAAAATGTGGTGCTATTAATAGATTTGGGAGACAATAGACCAAAGCAGTGTTGTTCCAGGCAAATCACATTCCCGATAGTTTCCTTTCTCCTCACTTTCATTTGGGGATTCCATGGCTTATCTATCTCATGGAGAATAGAGAATAAAGAAGTGAGTTTCAGACCTGCCAACAACTTCATCTGCCACTGTGTGCTTGGCCTTCCTTGTTCTTCCAGTGGATGGTGTATTAATTTCCTATGGCTTCCATAATAACTTATTATAAACCTGGTGGCTAAAAATGACAAAAATGTATTCTCTCACAGTTCTGGAGGCTAGAAGTCTGAAACAAGGTGTTGGCAAGACCACACTCCTTCTAACAGCTCTGAGGAAGAATTCTTTCTTCCCGTTTTCTGATGGCTGCTGGCAGTCCTTGGCATTCCTTAGCTATAGACACATTGCTCCAATCTCTGTTATCATCATCACATGGCATTCTCCTGATGTGTCCTCATCTCTATTTTCTCTTCTTATAAGGATACCAGTTATTGGGTTAGGGACAAGCTTTATCCTGTATGATCTCATCTTTAACTGACTACATCTACAAGTAAGGTCACATTCATGGGTTCCAGGTAGACATGAATTTTAGGGGGACACTATTCAACCTCATATAGATGGACTCCCAAGTCCAACCCCTCCACTTTGGCTGTCTGCATCCCTTCCCCATGGGCCTTTTCAAAAACTCTGTTCTTGTAGTTCTCTCTTCTCTCTGCTGCATGACCATTTCCTCCTCTTCAGTGTGTCATTCCTATCATGGCACAGACATGCTGTCATATTGTCTATATTAAAATCCTTCCCACACGCAGGGCTCCCCTCCATCTACTGACCCACTTTATAGCAAAAGGCCTTGAATGAGTCACCTGTGCTTACCATCTGCACTTTCTTTCTGCCCAAATTCTCTTTCACTCACTTTGGTCTAGGTTTCAACTTTACTGGTTCTCTGCAACTAGTCCTATCAGGGTCACCAGAGATTTCCATGTTGCAGATTCCATGATCAGTCCTCTTCTTGCCCAACCTGTCAGTGATATTTAATGATCAGTCCTGTCTCTCACTTGGATTTGGGACACAACACTTTCTTGGTTACCTCCTATTTCAACCCCCCCATTCTCAGACTCCTTTGCTGGCTCTCCATCTTCTTCTTCATAACCTCTAAATGCCAAATGGCTCTAGGCTCTCTTCTCTTTCATGTCTGTGCCCACTCTACCAGTGACCACCACTAGTCCTTTGTTGCCATTGGTGTGCTGATCACTCTGGCCACATGTCCAGTCTGAGTTCCTGACCACATATTGAATACCCCTTCATTTTCACTTGCACATTTAATACACATCTTAAAATTAGCATGTCCTAGAACTGAACCATCAATTTCCCCCCACCCAGCATTTATGCCACCTATAAAATGTACCATCCCCCATTTTCCCCACCTCAGTACATGGAACCTCCATTCTTCTAGACTCTCAGACCAAAAATTAAGGGTTACACTGCTTCTACACATATCTCCCTGTGTTCCTTCAGTCCCAACCACTCGCCTCCATCTTGATGCCATCCTTCTTAGGCCTCATCACTAGGATCTTCTACCTGGGTTTCTGTAATGGTGGCCAGCATCCCTCTTGTCCCTCTCCATTCCATTCTCTATCCAGGAGCCAATTCATTCGTGTCATTCTCTTGTTCAAAGCTTCCCCACTGACCTCTTATCTCATATCACTTAGAGTGGAATCCAAATTCTTTGCCTTTCTACAAGTCCCAACATACACCTGGACCTTGGTTAGCTCTATGACTTCTCTCTTCCTGTGTTCCCTCAGCTTCACCTGTACTAGCTTAATTGTGGGACCTTGATCATACCAAGTTCTTCAGCCTCAGGGCTTTGCCTTTGCTGTTTTCTCCTGCTGACATTCTCTGCCCTCTGATTTGGTTTGTGTTCTTTCTCATTTTGTTCAGGTTTTAGCTCAAATGTCACCACCTTAGTGAGGTCTTGCCTAATCACCATATCTAAACCAATTCCCACTGGCCCCTGTGTACCCACTTCCTATCTTCTTACCTAGCTTCATTTTTCTTCATACTCTTTGTCAATACCTGAAATAATACTATATATGAATTTTGTTTTCTTGTCCCTTTCCTCCACTGTACTGTAAACTTGGTGAGGTCGAGGCATTATTTGTTGTGTTCAGTGAGAATAATACTTAGCATGTTGTACTGAATAGGTATGACTTTACTTCAATTATTAATATTGTTACTGAAGTAAAGTATTTTTAAGTTAACACTAAAAGTTTAATTACTAACAAGTTTCTGTATAGCTTGAGAAAAATATTCATTTTGTAGATTTAATTTGATTTACTGGCTTTCTATAGGAATCTTGAACATTCAAGGATATTAGTGATACATATCAAGTTTGAAGCTGGTTTTAGTGGTTTTAATAGTAATTATAACAAATACCATTATTTAGCCCTTATTACAGTGACAGGTGCTTTGTTTGGATTATCTTATCTAATTCTTAAAACAATTCTATGGGGTATTTATCACCTCAATTCACAACTGTGGTGTGGTAGTTTAAAATATGACCACAAATTCTTTGATAGCCCTCCTTTAAAAGGTGGGAGCTAGGGGCACCTGGGTGACTCAGATGGTTAAGGGTCTGCCTTCAGCTCAGGTCATGATCTCCAGGTCCTGGGATTGAACCCCAGTGTCAGGCTCCCAGCCCTGCAAGGAGTCTGCTTCTCTGTCTCCCTTAACCTCTCCCATTTGTGCTCTCTCTGCGCCTCTCTCTCTCTCTCTCAAATGAATAAATAAGAGGAGGCTAATTTGCCTCCTCTTGAGTGGGGCTAAACTTAGTGTCTCAGTTCTAAAGAATAGAAGATGGAAGTGACAGTGCTTGGTTTCTAAGATTAGATGGTCAAAGCCATTGTGACTTCCTCTTTATTCTTTCTCTTGGATCACCCAACCTAGGTCTTAGTTTTCTCATCTTCAACACGAAGGGCATGGACCTGACATCCCTAGTCACCCAGTCCGACATGTTGTAAATTGCCTCTGTATCAAATAGCTTTAGCATGGACCAACACATCAGATTAATTAGGGACTCTATGCTAGAAAGAGCTGAAGCTTTGACAGTTTTGCTCTATTTTGTTGGATTTGGGGAACTATATGAGAAAAAGCACGAGGTCACTCAGGCAAACCTAGGAAGAGATCTGCATGGCTAAGAGAAGAAGCCTCCTTCCAGTCAGCCATGTGTGGGCACCGTCTTGGAGGTAGAACCTCCAGACTTGGTGAAACCTTCAAATAACTGCTGTCCTAGGCAACATTTTGACTGCCACCCCATAACAGACTCTAAGTCAGAACCACCCAACTAAGCTGCTCCTGGATCTCCAATACAGAGGTACTATGAGTTAAGAACTATCTTTTGTTTTAAGCCACTAAGTTTTGGGGATAGTTGATTGTGTGGCAAAAAATAAATACATTTGTAAATGGAAGGATAGCATGCTTAAGTCAAGAACCTCACAGCATATAGCTAGTAGTGATGATCCAAGTATTGAAACCCAGGCATTCTGATTCTATAGTCCACATGTTCGACCACCATGCTATGAAGGAGGTCAAGATCCTGTCTCAAGTAATTGCCACATTCTAATTCACTGTCAGGGTAGTAAGTACAATCTGTCCTTGGCTATTAAACTGGCTGGTCTTGCTCCATCACAAGGTCATGTTCTAGGCAGCCACTGACCTTGTTTCTAAGTCCTTATTCTGCCCCAGGTTTGTTCCACCATAGAGTGGATATCTATCTTACCAGTATGTCTTTTCCCATTCCTTTGGGCTTCTGCTCATCCCAATTTCCAATCATGTAATTCTGATAAAGTTGCCAATTATTGTACTCTTCTTGCCCCATAGGTCAGTATGTGAATTAAGCTGGCCAATCATAGAGTACTATCACTGACTGACTACCGTAATTGGGCCAAAATTAGAGCATATGATCTACAATCAGCCAAGCAGAGCCTTTCCCTGTGATTTATATTATGTTATATTATAATATATTATATTTTATATGTCCTTTGAGAGCTTGAATCTAGCCAACCCTGAGAGCAATTCCATCCTTTTCTAATCTATGTGAGACAATAAATTCTTTGTTTTAAATCAGTTTGAGTTGAGTTTTATCACTCGTCCTTAAGTTATGACTAGTATGAAGAATCTGTTCTAGCTTTTGGAATATGGTTGATCTCTCCCATTCTCCATAAGCAACAGTGGTTCTATGTCATTTGGAGAATCTGGAACAGAACTGTCCATTGGTTGGGTCAACCTTCCCACAGAGGATGAAGAACCTTCTCTTCATCCTTCAGGAAGCATCTGGCTTTTCTGGAAGCCAGTGATGGTCTGGAGGCAAGCTCAAAATAGAACAATGTTATGACGGATGGGTAGCTCAGTCACTCAGTTTAAAACCTTAGTCATGTCTGTATCCTTTCTTTCCTTAGTTGCTCACCCCTCCCCCAACTCTACACACACACACACACACACACACACACACACACACACACACATCCTGTTAGTCATCAGGTCCTGTTGATTTGGATCAAATGCTTTATGGAACTAAGTGGAGTGACCATAATGAAAGTTGGTGGCTGGCGGGGTTCTTCCTTGCAAATCCAGATTTTCTTCTTCATTTCTACTGCCACCTCGATGGATTATAGCAGTTCGTCTCCCTACCTCTAACCTCAACCCCTGAAGTCCATTTCTCCTATTTCTTCTAGAATTTGTTTTCTAAAGCACACTTTTGATTGGTACATGCTTTTGATGGATTTAAAAGTCTTCTCCAATTTTTCACTGGTGACTTGTTAAATTGCAAACCATTCTAGACTCTCCATAAATTGACCCACATTTGCTATCCAATGTCCTATGACCTTGATGGATAAGTCTTCTAGTCTTCCAGCACCCATCCCATTGCAGCAGCACCTACCACCTACTCTTACCTCTTTCTCTAAATAAAATACTATCCTTCCTTTCCAATAAGTCTTCAAGATCCATTTCAGTTCTATCTCCTTCATAAAATAATCCCTGAGCATGTCACTCCACAGTGAATACCCTCTTCTGTGAACTCTGTAACAATTGTTGTCTAGACAATTTTTTTTCCCCCAAGTGTGCTCACATTCCCAAGGAGAATTTGGCCAGTACAAGTCAAATTTTTGGTGTTTTTATAAAACTACTGATTATATATTCAAATTTGTCTGAGCAGATTATTTCCAAACCCAGTTTCTTTCTTGTCTTCTACTTCCAAATTACATCCTCATGCTTTGATGGAGCGTTTGTTCCAAAGTACAAATTAAGGATCATTAAGATTTGTTTTGTGACCTACAGATTAAGAACTGTTTATTATTAACGTTATTATTTAAAACCATAACCATTGGGAAAATAGTATGAAAAGGGGAGAAGACTGCTATAACAATTTCTACAGTTTTTAAACGAACTATACTTTGTTATTTCTACACAATCACTCTTCCCCTTCCCCTCATTGTTTTAATATGGGATTTTAACTAGAAATTGGTATAAAATCTGTTGTATTGGCATAGCCTGATAAACATTCATTGTGTACTCACTCTCTGCCAGGAATAGTGATAGATCCTTGTGATATAAAGATAAACAAGCCCCTGCGGGAAGCAGAAGAGTTTTCCAGATGGAGTCCATGTGGAAGGACATTCTAGGCAGAGGGAACAGCATATGCAAACTCATGTGTCCTAGGAGACAGACATGAAAACTCTGTGGTTCAGATTCTAAGCAATTTTTTTTTGAAAAATTGACTTTTAAAAGTCTGATAGCCTCTAGATTAAACCCTCCCTGTCATACACTCTCCTCCACCATGTTTCTCTCCACAAGGGCAGTTCAGGGTCCAGATTCAGACACTACCTTTATTGGGTTCCACTGCTATAGTCCACTTCATATATACATTGATCTCTGTTTAATTCTTATTTCACTTTAGGTGGTTGTTACTATCCCCAATTTAGAGATGAGTAAAGTGACTTGTTTAAAGTCTCACAAATAGGAAAAGGAGGAAGGATGTAAGTTATGTCCACTTCTCATCTGGAGAAAGTGACCAACTGGGCATTTTTCGTGCTGGGATGAGAAAAACCTTACTTCCAAGTTCAGAACAGACTGTTTCCCCAGATTCTGAATTAACCGTATCACTTGTAGAGAGAAGCCTTTAAACGGAAGGGTGACCATTTATCCAGGGTGTTGGTAGGAAGAGATTTTGAGGAGTTTGTACTTGAGAGTGCTTCTCCAGTTCTGTGCGCTCTGGAGCTTGGTGCATAGTAGGAACTCCTATTTGTTGAATGACTGAAGCCTGTTCACATGCCTGTGGCTAGTCTCTCCTCTTGGATTCAAAGCCCTTCGTGGGCAGGGTCCCAGTTGTGGGACACTGTGTAGTTGAGTAGGTTTTGGAAAGTGTTTTGAGTACTGGGTGAGTGAATGAATGGAGTACGGGGTGGGGGGCGGCTGTTGATGGGAGGCCACGGCTGGCTCTGAAGACTTCCCAGGGTTTAATAGGGTGCCTCGTTGGGGCCTCTGTATGGGCCATGTCTTTCCTACTCCCCCGGGCCTCCACGTCTTACAAACCAGACTGGAGGGAGGGGCTATGCAGACCGGGAGGGGCTGCGCAGCCCGGAGGGGCCAGGTCTCCCTAGTGCGGCGCCCACTCCCTCCACGGGTTGGGTGGGGGGGAACTGGAAGAAGTGAGGCCCCGGGCCGGCTGAGCCCAGCTGGGGCCCCTTCCCCGAGACCTGCCACCGCAGCTTCTACCTGCCTCCCCAGCCGCCCCTTCGCTGCCCCGGGCCGGGTGCGCCCGGCGGGCACCTGGCCGGCCACCCCCGGGGGGCCCCCGCCGCCGCCTCCAGAGCCGGCCCGGGGCGGCGGGGCGGGCCTGAGCGCTCCGCGGCTCCGGGACCGGTCCCCCCGGGCGCGGCCGGGCAGCCGCCCCCGCCCGCCCTCCCCGGGGGCCGGGCCGGGCTCCCGGGGGGCGGGGACTCGCCCAGTGGCAGCAGCGTCCGGGCCGGCGGCGGGCGCGGGGCGGCTTCCTGCAGGCGGCGCCGGGGCGAGCCGTTGCCCGCTGCAGCCACCGCCGCCGGGTCGCCGGGTCGCGGGGGCCGCGGCGCTCGGGCCGCGTCGGTGCCTCCTGGGCGCGCTGCGCGGCCGTCGCTGCTGCCCGCGCTCGTGCCGCCGCCGCCGCCGCCGCCGCCGCTGCCGGTTACGCCAGCCCCGCCGCCGCCCGCTCTGATTCTGCGCATAGGCAGCCCCCAAGCCTGTCATTCTGCAAAAACACAGTTTACTCAACACACCACACACACACTCACACACACACGCGCGCACACACACGCGCACCCTGGCCCCCTCGCGCACACGCACGGAGGGCGCGAGCGAGCAGACGCGCACACCCGGCGAGCCAAGTTCCGCAGCCTGGCATGGCTTCTGGGGACCTTTACGAGGTACGGGGACGCGGGGGCGCGGCCGGCCCCGGCCCGCGGGCGGCGGGCGGCGGCGGGCGGCGGGCGGCGGGC